>NC_140587.1:487118100-489518100 GCF_964204655.1 Triturus cristatus | reverse complement strand
ACTGAAACTTGGATTACGTCGAGTGCTGGAGCTGACATAGTCCAAGCTCTCCCCCCAGGCTTCCTTATATACCATCTGGATAGAGCGGTGGGGCGAGGGGGCGGCATTGCCATTATCTATAGAGACAGTTTTGTGTGTAGGGTGCAGCCCTGAGGAGTTCTAGACTGTGAGAGCTGTCAGTTCTCTCTGCGGATTTCATCTACGCTATCGGTGGCAGGTCTATTGGTCTACCGCCCCCCAGGGTGTGTGGGTAACTTCATGAGTTCGCTGATGGAGACTGCTATGCCTTTAGCTGCCTCCACAGCCAACTTTCTAGCGTTAGGAGACTTCAACCTCCATTTTAACGATCCCGATGATCTTACAGCGGCAGACCTGTTGAGCGATTTTAAAGCCTTTGAGCTGAATCTCTCTAACTTAGGAGCTACGCATGTTAAGGGTCATTTGTTGGATCCTATCTTTTCTAACATGCCCTTTCTTAAAACCATGTCTCCTTTGCCCCTTCCGTGGTCAGATCATTTTCTGGTGCCTTTTGCTTGGCATATTAAGCGGGCTACGATCCCTCTCCCAAAGGCTCATTCTTTGGAGAGAGCCTGGTCTAGGCTGTCGGCTGACAGCTGGGCTAATGATTTGGAAGGTTCGCGCCCTTCATATGTTGCGGACCCGGTATGCGCAGATGCAAATATCAACCAGTGGCTGACCAGCTCTCTTGATGTTATCATTCCTAGGAAAAGAATGTTAATAATGGAGAAGAGGGCGGTTTCGGCTCCATGATATACGCCCGACCTGAGATCACTCAGGAGGGGCTGTAAGAGGCTGGAGAGGGCATGGAGAAAGGAGGGGGTAGAGGCGAGGCGAAAGGATTATCGCACAGCAATGAGGGCGTATAAATCTGCTCTCCGTCTTGCGAAGGCCCAATTTTTTGAGGAGAGAATATATAGTTCTGCTAATTCCTCCAGAGAAACTTTTAAGGTGGTAAATGAACTTCTTAAAGTTCCCGAGCCGTTGGCAACCCTTGATAGCCCTGGCGAGAAATGTAAGGAGCTTGCAAACTATTTTAATATGAAAATAGTTAATATTCTTAGCACCCTTCCACAGGTTTCCCGAACCACACTTATAGATAACCAATCTCGAGGTGCCCATGGTTACCTGGATACTCTCGGGCCAGTTTCAGTGGATGAAGTTCACAACGAGTTGGGTTCGTTGAGAAGTGGTTCTCCTAGGGACCCGGTCCCTATGAGATTTTTTAAATTGGTAGCAACTACCATCGCAGCCCCAGTTGCGGACCTTATCAATGCCTCCTTTGCGCAGGGTTTGGTACCACCGAGCTGGAAAAGGGCAGTGGTAAAGGCTTTGTTGAAAAAAACGAATCTAGATTCGTCTGATTTGGCAAATTTCAGGCCTATTTCCCTCCTCCCTGGTCTTAGTAAGATTGCCGAAAGACTAGCGAACCGGCAGCTGTCATACTTCCTGGAGGCGAATGGCTTGTTACGAGGTTCCCAAACCGGCTTCCGGCCAGTGCAGGGCACTGACACTGCTCTTCTGGCAGTCGTTGAGGAAGCGAGGAGCATTTTAGATTCGGGTGGGTCAGTGGCAGTGATCCTCCTGGACCCCAGTGCTGCTTTCGACACGGTGAACCATCAAGTGTTGATCCAACGGCTGGCAGATATAGGGGTGGCAGGTGTGGCATTGAAGTGGCTCAAGTCATTTCTTTGCGACCGGAGGTATCAGGTCTGGGAAGGTAGCGAACGTTCGGCCTCCACCCCCCTCCAGTGTGGCGTGCCTCAGGGCTCCTCTCTGAGCCCCACATTATTTAATGTATACATGGCCCCCCTGGAAGATGTGGTGGCCCCATTTGGCATTAAGATCGTCAGCTATGCCGACGACACGCAGTTGGTGGTCACCCTATCCCAACTGGTGGAGAATCCCGACTCGCTGCAGTCCTGCATGTCTAAGGTTCACACCTGGATGTGCGATTCAGCGTTGAAGCTGAATGGTTCAAAGACCGAACTAATTCTGCTTGGACGCAAAACCCCCTCTCTTCCTCTTTCCAGCTGGCCCAGTTGCATGGGAGCTTTGCCGAGCCCTAAAGAAGAGATTAAAAGTCTGGGTTTTTGGCTGGAACGTGACCTGTCCTTTAGGACTCAGGCAAAAAAAACGGCAGGAGTGTGCTTTGGTCTCCTCCGTGCAGCTCGGAAAGTTCTCCCCCTGCTACCTTGGCCGTCTAGGAAGCTACTTGTTCAGGGGCTTATTGTATCTAGATTACACTACAGTAATATCATCTTTTTAGGTGCCCCTGAAGTCACGTTTAATAAACTTCAGCAAGTACAAAATGCTGCGGCTAGGCTTCTTATGAACACACCTAGGACGCAATCAGCCAGACCCGCTCTGATAGCCTTGCACTGGCTTTCGGTGCGCGAAAGGGTCAAATTTAAGGCTCTTTGTACTGCGCACAAAATTCTTCAGGGGAAGGGACCTCCTATCCTGCGGAATTTAGCTGTGCCTTATAAAGCTAACAGGGCCCTTCGTTCGGACCAAAAACATCTTCTTCAAGTTCCTAGAGTTAGAAGGGCTCGGGCCGGGGGGCGGAGATATTCAGTTAAAATAGCCATCCTGTGGAACAATATTCCCCTGTGTTTGCGCACAGAGACGTGTTTCTTACGTTTCCGGAAACTTCTGAAAACTTATCTCTTTCCGGCTTAAAGCGGTCGAACTGTCAGCTTCTTTTTGTTGGTCACTCTGGAGAAAGCGCTGGGATGCCCGAGGGTAACTATGCGCTATATAAATTTTCTATTCATTCATTCTGAGGCATCTTCTGAATGATAGATTCTTTGGAAAAGTCAGGGGCCTTGAGCACGGGAGCTGTGCACATGGCTTGCTTCAGGGAGTTCAATGCTTTTTGGCATGCCTCTGTTCAAATTATATTTCTGGGCTGTTTCTTCTAAATAAGCTCAGTCAATGGGGCAACAATGGTGCCATAACCCTTGAAAAACCTCCTATGGTACCCAGTGAGGCCCAAGAATGCTTTGACCTCAGTCTGGGTTTTGAGGGCTGCAAGGCCATGATGGTTTCTATCTTGGCCTGAAGGGGTTGCAGGCTCTCCCTGCCTACTAGGTTTCCGAAGTACACCACACACCCCTGCTCTTTCTGGCACCTACTGGCCTTGATAGTCAGGTGGCCAGTTGCAGGCCCTGAAGCACTTCCCAGAGGTGCAAGTGATGGTCCTCCCAACTGTTACTGAAGACAGCAATCTCATCCAGGTAGGCAGCTGAAAAGACCTACAAAACAGCAATGACCTGGTTCACCAGCCTCTGGAAGGTGGCAGGGGCGTTATTTAATCCAAAGAGCATCACCCTAAACTAATAGGGGCCCCATAGAGTGGAGAAGGCTGACCTCTCCTTGGCTCCCTCTGCTAGGATGATTTGACAATACTCTGATGCAAGGTTGAATATACTTAAGTACAGGGCATCCTCTAACATGTCAATGAGCTCATCCACCCTAGGGATAGGATGAGCATCAGTTTTGATCACAGAATTTAGCCCTTTGTAATCCACACAGATCCTCAGTTCAGGTGTGTTACCTGGTGAGGCAACTTTTGGTACCAAAACCCCAGGACTGGACCAGGGGCTACTGGAGGGTTCTATCACCCTAAACTCTAACATCTTAGAGACTTCACCCTTGATGCTGGGGTAGCACCTCCAGAGTGGCAAAAGTGGAAGAAAGTTTTTGAGAGCTATACAATGGTTTGTGGTACATCCCTTAGTGCTGAGAGGAAAACAACTTTCTTTACTATTACTACTTTGTCTAGGCTCTGAATGCCAGGAGGTATTTGATCATCCTCTAGATGCTTCAGATAGCGCAGCCTTGGCATTCAATGAATATGAAACCTGTATAAGAAAATTAGAAAGACATTATTCCCCAAAAGTGAGTAGTATATTGCAAAGATACCATTTTAGGAAAAGTAATCAGAAAGAAGGGGAGTCAGTAGAAAACTATAATGACAGATCTCAAACGTTTGACCTCTTCATGTAAATTTTCTGCATCACTAGAAGAAAGAATTTGGGATCAGTTCATGTTAGGGTTTATATTGGAAAAGTGTGTGAAGACCGCTGACAAAAAGATGACTCCACATTAGATGAAGTGTTATCAGTGGCTGAAAAGAGAACACTTGATTCAATATGGAAGTAATACAAATGGAAGGGGGTAAAGAACAGAGTATACAAAAGGTCAAAAAAACTGTTTCAAAAGGCAGTAAATGAGAAATGATTTTTTAAAACAGACAACTAGAGAGATTTTGTTGGAAAATGTTACCGGTGTGATAGAGCTGGCCACATGGCAAATGACAGGGCTTGTCCCAGGCTTGAAGTAACATGTATATATTTTTTAAAAGATAAAGATGGGGCTTTTTGCTAGTGTTTGTGAGTAAGACTATCCAAACTGAAAATTAATGAGGTGGAAGTGAGTGATTGTGATGAAAATTAGGGTCGGGCGAAGATTCTGCTCCGCCGGCGGAGTTCGTTGAGTTTTGCGTACTCGGTGATCCTTCCTTTTCTCATGCGGCTCACGAGCCGAGTGCTTGCGAGATAAAAGTAACATGCTAGACCTCCTCATGATGAGATTTCTTTTTGCTTAGTGCCATTCACGCTGATTTTACAGCACGGGACAAACTCTTTGCATTAAAAATCAGTGCAAGCAGCACGACTTAACAGCTCTGATGCACTTATCGGAGTTCCACAGAGTAAAACACCGCGAACTTCGGCCAGGCTTAATGACAATGCAGATTTTGAGTGTGGGAAAATTGTGTTGCAGATCATTGGTGATGGGAGACCTAACCCGGTTGAATTCATGCGGGTTCAGGGTGAAGGAATTAGAGTTCCATTTGACTAAGGAGCTAAAATTACAATTGTATCTATCAAGTTTTATGATGAAAAACTCAAAAAAAAGATCACATTGTTCACATCTGATACCATGCCTTATGCCTGTAGTGGGGGACATAATAAACCTTTGTGGTTATTTTGTTAGCTTGATAGACTATAAACAATAATAAGTTTCGGGGAAAGTATATGTATCTCAAAAAGGAGATAGCATAACTGGCTGGTCTCATCAAAGGTATTTAGGTTTAATCTTAGATCCAAATAGTGACTGTATTCTATTGAAGGAAAATCATGAAATGAGTGAGGTGAGAGTGGATGTAGAGTCTAATAAAACATTTTTGGAAGAGGTCAAAATTTCATTTTTTTCATGTTTTACGGTACGGTACGGTCCAGGATGTATGAGAGATTATAGTCACAGGATACATTTGATAGCGGGAGCAACGCTTACATAGAGTAAGGTGCAAAGTGTGCTAACAGCAGTAAAAGAAGAAATGCGTGCTGAGCTGGAGGGGTTGAAGAATGATGGGATCATTGAAGAGGCTGAAAGAATGGAGCAGGAAGCTCCAGTGGTCGCACTTAGGAAAACTAATGGGAGTTTAAGGATATGTGTGGACTTGAGAGAACAAGAATGTGAAAATTGACAGGTATCCCCTGCTGAATTGCTCTTAAATGCTAACATTGTTGGGAGGGATAAAGGTTTTCTCTACCATTATTCTCACGTCAGCATACCAACCGATTAGACTTGAAGAAACACCTAAAGTTTTGACTGCATTTAAATCACCTTTTGGAAAATGTAGATACTTTAGGCTGCATTTTGAATTTGTTTCAGCCGCATCAGTTTTTAAGCGAGTCATGGAAAGAGTGTTGGAAGGTGCAAGGGGCATGAGAATCAATCAAAAGTACATTCCTGTGTATGAGTGGAATGTTCATGAACACAATGTCGGGATGAGGCATGTATTGAAGGGACTGTGTGATTTTAACATCACAAGCAGACCAGAAAATTGCAAATTCAGGAGCAAATCCATAGATTAGTTGGGCCATACCATCCCTAGTAATGGGATGCTCCTAAAAAGGAATTGATCAACACTATGCAAACTATGAATTCACCTTTGAATAAAGAAGAATTGATACAGTTTCTTGACATGGCTGAAATTTATAATAGGTTTATTCAGAACTTTGCTGAACTGAGCATAAACATAGGTACATTGCTTAAGAAGGGGGTAGATGTTGTTTGTAATTCTGCGTGTGAAACAAGAATTTATAGAGTTAAAAAACAGTTTGAGTCTGGTACCTAAATTGAAATGATTTGATCCTATGATGAAGTTAATCCTTACCACTGATGACAATGTGAAAGGCTCAGGAGCTGTACTCCAACAAGGTGGTCAATGTGCAGAAAGAACAATCATGTTTCTTTCACATGTCTTGAAGAGAGCATAAACAAGGTTTTCAGCTATAGAAAGAAAGGCATTGGCTTTGTACTGGGCTGTAAGAAACCTCAAGAAGTTGTTATGGGGTGGTGAGACATTAAAGAGAAAAGGCATAGATGTGGTGTCTGGCAGGATTGACAAATTGGTGTTGGCATACCAGGAGTATGTTTTTGACGTGAAGTATATACCAGGAGTAGAGAACAAAGTGGCTGATGCGTTGTCCAGATTAGTCTCCACTGAAGTTAATGGTTAAAATGGAGACACAGAATATCAAGATCAAGATGAGGATGAATGTGTGAGATTGGAGATGTGATTATTTCGAAGAAAGACATCAGTTGGAAATGGAGTCGTAGAAGATTTTGCATGAGGTGATTGATTTAATTTGTACTTGTTGGAAGTCTAAGAAAGATAGAAATGAGCAGTGTAATAGTTTTTGGTGGGCGGAGGATGAATTATTGGTGAACAATGGTTTAACTTTCAGGGACAAGAGATTGATTCCTCTGAGCACGCTTATAAAAGAACTGATGATCTTACCTCATGGTGCTCCTCAAAGTATGTCTGAAGCAAACGAGAGACTACGCTCTTCATATTGGTGGCCAGGAATGGATCCTCAGGCTGAGAGGATAGTAAGGGAATGTATGCAGTGGGGGGGAGTGAGAAAGCAATAGAGCATAAGATGCAACCCATGGTGATTAGGGATTACCCAACCTGTACCTGGAAAGAGATTGCTTAGGACATCTTGAGGCCTTGTTGTAACAGATATGTACTCAAGATGGCCAGAGATGTGTTTTACAAGAGGCATTGAAACCATCCATGCATCAAAGTTCTTAAGGGAGCTTATAGGAAGAGAAGGCATACCTGAGATGTTAGTTACAGATAATGGAGTGCAACTTGTCTTCAAAGAAATTAAAAAAATTCTTAATGGAACAAGGCATAAAACACGCAAAGCTTGTGTTCTTATCACCCTGAAACAAATCGGATGGTGGAGCGCTTTATTTGAGTTTTGAAAGAAACCATAACTTTGGCTAAGAACACTTTTCTTTTAATTGGAAAGATAAAGTGGGTAAGAGGAGTGAGACAATCCCCAGGGTTATGTCACATTCTACTATGGGTAAATACCCATTTGAGTTATTCAGGGGAAGTGATCCTAACAAGCTTGTTGAGCCAGCATGGGTGAATGATTATGAGTTTAAATTGGGTAAAACTGCAACTCGTGATGATTGGACGCTGAAAGGGGGCATGAAGGTGGAAGAGAAAAAAGAGAATTTTGACAGAAGAAAGTCTGTAAAGGAGACGAAAGTAAGGATATTGGTGAAGGGGTCCATGAGTAAGGAGGGAAAGTGTAAATTCTCTAAGCCTTTGAGAGTTTTAAAAATCTTCACATATGTTGTCAGAACAGAGGATCACTGAATATGAAATATGAACAGAATTGTTGTTTTTTAAAAGGAGGAAGGTTAAAACACCAGATGGGAAACCGGTGGTGGGAAGGCGTTAATCGCACCAAGAAGGTCAGACAGGTTGGTGCAAGCTCCTGAACACTTGAGTGATTATGCGGTGAATTTTACTGTATTTTATGTTTTATCACTTCTGCTATCACTATTTTCTCACATTTTCTTTTGAGCTCGCATTTTATTTTGATATCTTTTTAGAAGTTGATACTTGCCAGTTTTTTGTCTGTTTAACCTCTTCTGTGCCCATGACGAGATAATCTCGTCATGGAGCACGGTCGCGCTGTGCCCATGACGAGACTATCTCGTAATGAAACCCGCCCACTAAGGAAACGCCCGGCACAGGAGGGGTTAATATATTTCCTGCTTGTTTTGTATTTCTGTTGTTGTAGGGTGGAGGTGTGTAGAAACAACTGCTTATTATCTTGTTTATTTAAATGTTCTTAAGTATGGCTTTAGAATATTGTGAGATCATTGTAGAATGTGAAGTAGGCTAAGGTGAAAAGCTGCAAATCAGTTGAAGGGGTTGGATGGGACCTCTCCATCCTGTATTAAACGTTCTTCATTTAAATTGCTGACTTTGGTATCCTGTTGTGGAAATGGACCCTTCTTACAGCCTTTAAGTTAGATGTCACAAGTGGACTGCTGCACCTATTGTACAATCTGCAACAGTGACAGTGCAAGCATGACAGCAGGCATACCATTAGTAGCATTTTAGTGCAGGCTTTAACTGAAAATTCCACCTGTCAAAATAATGCATTTTGATAGGTTTAACCTTTCCTTTTAAATATTATTAGTTCAAACGTAAGGCAGGGTGCATGGTATTCAGAAGTAGGCCATGTAAAAGTAAAATGTTAAGCATGTCCTTATACTGATTAGCACTTCAAAGCTATTCTCACTGTAGCAGGTTTGCTGTTCCATAGTAGAGCATAGGGATATTATATTAAGTTTAATAACTATTATCCCAGCGTAGGAAACAGTTATAAATAAGAAGAGTTGACCTTTTAGCATACTTTTGTCAAGGCCAATTCACTGATGAATTCCGATTTGTGGTGAATGTTTTATGAAGAGGACTTTTTGAAAATTCCATTTGACCTGCCTGAAGTCCATGGAAGCTAACTCTGAATGTTGCTCTCACTTCTGGCAGCCAGGAATTAACATTTCAATAGGTGTGAATGAGATGTGAACTTGCTCCTAGAACAGGGACAAAATGCCTTGGGTGTGAGGAGGTGTTGTTGTGTCCTTGACAGGATGGCCAGTGGACTGGGCACAAGGACTTGATTAACTTCAAACATGCCTACCCTGTTGCAAGCAGACATAGCTGTGACTCAGGCTTGTATCCTTTCTTTGCCCCTCCTCCCCCATCAAGACTGGTCCCCATCACATTGGGCATCTTGTTGACATCACAGTGCCAAATCATGCTGAAGTGTCAAGACCTGCTTTACAGATCAGCTGGTGTTTTTCATATGATACTTGGATGCACTTCAATGGAGGGAAATAGATTGCCATAAGAATTTACATGAATCTACTGACTGGTTACTAAGAGCTCAGCTTTGTTTTACTGGACGTCTGTCTCTGTGTTTGTTCGGATACAGGGACTGCCTACAACTGAACTTTAGAGTTAGATGTGGGAGGACACTAGGGATGTCACAGTACACTCCTCAACATTTCCCCAGCTCTCAGAGCCCAAGTTTAGTATGACCAAAGACTTCTGCCTTCTTGAAAATGCCAAAGAGGGCAGGGTTAGGCCATAGAACCATTACCTCACTGGTTACGGTGTCCCCAGGGGTCATTCCCACCCACTGACTTGCACGAGGCATAAATGTGACATCTCCAGGCACCCACTTGAGTAAACTCTTTAACCTGAGGAAGATCGAGGAAGAGTGAACCTGCTGTCTGAGACTTAAAAACAGCCTGGATGACTGGACCTGCGCTCCCTTTTGTACCCAGGACAAACAAATTAACTCTTAGTGCATTATTACGACTATTGCATTCCATTGGAGAATGTGAGAATGAATAGTGGTCTACAGCACACAATCACATGGACAACTGTGTTGTTCAGTAGCGTTGCAGACATACACGTGCATTTTCAAATCAAAGATAGATGTTGTTGCAAAGTCATCCTGTTCCCTGGGCACCCCATTTTTTTGCTGACTGGTACTGGTGGTAACTGACTCTGACTATCCCCGGGCTCTGCCTAAACCGCCCCAGGGCCAGTGTTATGCTGAAAACACACTTAGAATATAGTAAAAAATGCCTACATACTCTAGGGTACACTATGGGTTAAGGTATCCCTATGATTGTCATGATCTCCCCTATACGGCCCTAGTACATAATAGGACAGGGGGTTCAAAACTTCCTTTGAGATCCTAGTATATGATAGGGCATGGTGCTTTAGAGGCCAGCAGCCCTTTCTGCACTTACATGTGTGCACTGCTGAGGCATGGGGTCAGTTTCACGGCATACCTGTGTTGCAGGATTGCTTTTAAAGTTTTAATTGTGCCTAAACTCCCCTTTGGTGTTTGGGGCACTTACAAATTAATAAACTACAATATTTTGGCATAATAGGTACCCCCAGGGCCTGCCCTACGTATGAGGACCCTTATAAAATAGGTTTTATATGCCTTGGGTTTAGTGAAATTTCACTTTTCAGTTTCCACATTGTAGTAAAGTGCTTCCCAAACTCAACTTTTGTGCTGGGAGCACTGTGGAGTGAGGATTGGCAATATTTTTACATATTCAGAACCCCTATAGTCTTCCCTAGCTGTTCCAGGGGTGGAGGTCCTGTAGATATAGGCAGGGTCCGTATAAAAAGATGTTGTATAGGCCCTGGTGTTGGAGAAACCGTCCCAGTTCATTTTCTCCTTTGCAGATCCCCAGCCACATAGGTTAACATGGCAAGAAGTATTAATTAAGCATTCCCTTCAGGAAACCCAGAAAATATATCATTCAGTGACTTACTAGAATGGTAGTGACAAATCTAACAAAATTCTATTGTAGAATTTATTCTAAAATGTACAGACAAGAAGTTATAAGACTTTCTTGTCTATATGCCAAAATTCAGCCTTCCAGTGATCTGCCCTGACTGGTCAGAGTTAAGTGGATTAGCCAGGCTGCTTTGATGAGGTGATACGTAGCCCCTGGGGTGAAAGAGCCATTCTGGTGGGAAAGGGTTCTGCTGCATAGGAATGCCAGAGCAAGGGGAAGGGGTTGTCAACCATGGTCTTAGGAGGAGACAGGCAGAAGAAACCAGTTTAATTTACACCTCTACACTCTGAGCCCAGCCAGATGGCAGGTTTAAGGAAGGAATGTGCAGATGCCAAGGAAAGGGAGTCTATTGAGATGAGCCATGCTGGAGGTTGGTTTGGCCAGCTCTTGCCTCTCTGCTGTGACTTCTGCCATATTGATTTTTGGATAAACAGTGCTTTCTGGGAGACCATTGTGCCACACTTTAGAGGAAATGGTCATGCTCTGGGGTGTTGCCCTGCACCTCATTGGAAAGGAGTGCCCTCCTGGGTGACCCCGAAGAACAATGACCTCCTCATCTTCGCCGTCTCGCTAATCCTTGTGAAAATTGCACATGGGCGGGCTCGCGCACATGCGCAGTTTTCACAAGGATTAGCGAGACGGCGAAAAAGAGAAAGAGGGCAGCCAGGGGATGCCGCAGTACAGGTGAGGGGTTTAAAATTTATTTTTTATTGATGTTTAACTACTTGTTATTATGGGGGGGGGGTGGAGGCGGGGTCTGGCCAGCTCTGCTCCGCTGCAGAGTGTCGGAAGATTTGCCTTCTCCGCGTTCTCCAGGGAACACGGAGAAGGCAAATCTCCGCACACTCCGCGGGCTGGGCGAAGGTCTCCGCCCGGGGTTAGTCATTTTAAAGATAAAAATATTTCCTATTTTTATAAATTGGTGTTGGATTTTTATTCTGTGCTGTGTCTTAATTATTTGCTGAATTTGTGTCTTTAAATGCTTAACATACCTATCTTTGAAGTTAAGCCTGCCTGCTTGCAGCCAAGCTACCAAAGGTTGAGCATGGAAATAATTTTCTGAGACCTAATCTGAGCCCTATATTGTGTTAGTGGCATTATTGCTAGTTGTAGATGCATATTTACCACTACTAATAATACACTTTACAAAAGATGTATCCCAGTCCAACTAGGATCTCTCACTCTCTGTTTCCTAAGAAACATTCCCATCGAACAAAAAAGATTTTCTAACCTTTGCATTTTGTGCCTATGAATTCTTTAAGACTTGAGTGGCTATAATCTTGTTTCTAGACATTGTAATTACAAATGCTTTACACAAGGTATTAGAAAAACTAGGATGGCGGGCGGAGGCACCACCGCGGTGCTGGCGGTGGCAGAAAATGCTTTTTTCCGAACGCCAGCAGCGGTCCTTACGCCCGCCATATTAGTATGGCCAAACATATTGCATTTCCAGTCCACCACAGTGCAACGCGAACCGCCATCAAAGTGCGCCCGCCACTGCAGCGGTGTGAGCCATTGGAGACGGACACTGACCGCTGTACGGAATGACGTCCGGTTTGCTGTACAAATCAGGATGCCCCAAACAGCCAGTCGGAACGCAGCAGCGAATCCGCCCAACCAGAGACGGTGGAAGCACGACAGCGGAGCGTGAAACCAGAGTCCCAGTCCCTTCCACCCGGTCCCGACCGCAATGGACCCAGCTCTACACGTCTTCCCGGTGCTGTACCTGATACACTACCAGCAACTCATGCACCGTCGCGGACGACGCCGCAGGTACGCAAACCCACAACTCCGCACACAACCACAACACATTACCCATGTGCAGATATAGGGTTCCTGTCCACACCAGACACCCAGGTGGGGACAGGAACACATCCACAAGTGTACCCACACATGTCCTACCTGTCACCAAATCACCCCTCCACATCCAGTTCACCCATCTACCGCGATCTTGAAGTAATATCCTGTTCACGTCACCGCAGTGGTGAAGACGCGGGAAAACATGCGCACAATGCAGAAGGCAGGGCCAGCGCCAGGCATGTCCACAAAGATCCTAGGGCCACACCTCCACCCTCCACACACTAGCCCCCCCAAAATGCCATGTGCCCCTCCTGTGCTCCCCCATGCACAATAACCAGCCAGTTGAACCCACACCCTGCACCACACACCAAACAACTAGGGAGACAGTCTCAGCAGGTGTGGCTGCAGAGGAACACATAGCACAGAAGCACAGGGCCATGGCAACCCACACACCACAAAAACACCACACTCATGGCAAGAAAACAGAGTCCAAGCACAAAATTAACGCACACACAGATAATGAACAATCACTCAACTGGACACATAGCCTGCCAAGTCACACAGACATACCCCACACTGACACACAGCCACATTCACGACCACATGCCAGCAGCAATGGAGGACAACAAATAGGAAACCTAAAGTGAGGTTCACACATATGGAAGGCCAAGGCGCTAACCACCAAGCATGTGTACATCACATGCAAGAGAAGGAACATATAACAACACCCTCAGCCCATCAAATCACACATGACTGGCACAGTGAGTGAAGTCAAACCACATTCACCTCAGTGCAACAACTCAGGGAGACAGCAAGGCAACCCATGTATAGGCACAGGGATGAAAGGAAGTCTCTGAAGTCAAACAGTGAACAGCCACACATCTGTATCCAACTACTTGACAGGAATATGTCAGCAGCACAACACACAGGGCCCATTTCAACACTCCATGACTGTCGAACACAAGTAGGAACCTTCACACATACCCCCCCACCATAACACCTGCAGCACACAATACCAGTGTCAAACACACAGAAGGGTACCAATAATGTCCAGTCAATACACTGACAAACAATCACACTCCCTGGTGGGTATCCACAAACATCACACACACACAGGGATGCCTGAACCAATGTTTGCACAAAAACAACAGCCAAACACATAACTCAATAAAACACACACAGAACTACAAGACCAGACATGACCTGTGCAGCAAAAATGTGGAAAGGCAATGGGAGCACAGACAGAACAGGAGTACACAACCTCATCAGTCAGGAACAATGCACAGACAACATACCACAACACAGACAAGAAGTGCATCATCACAAAACAATCATGGACACAAAATGGGAGAAATGGGCCTACAACGAGCCACAGACAGACATACCACACCACCCATCAAGTCAACATGGTGTCATAGTGTACCACAAGCCTGCAGAAGAATGACAAGAGACAGCTCAAATATGAGAGGAGAAAACACCAAGGATGCACCTAAAACAAGCACAGGAACTAGAATAGACCTAAGTTCATGTGGCAGACACACAAGTAAGGCACACCACACTGGCAACACACATTTGAATGAAACACACCACACCAACAAAACACACACACTGACATGCAAATAGAACACCACACACAGAGCATCCGTCATCTGCAAGAGACAACACAGCCCAAACACTACACACAGCCACATCAAACACACAACAGATGCACATGCCAATAAATCACATTGCAAACACAGCAGGACATCAGGGGATGCACACCAGGCAAGGACAAGACAACATACACTAACAGCACTGCATGCACGACAAGCAGTGTGTGCACACCAAACATACCAGTTCCACACAGATATGAGTGACACACCATGAACCCCCACAACACTAATCAGCACAGCACACAGACATCACACTCAGGAAGGGAAGAAGTACACCAGCAAACACTCATACAGCTAACCCAGCACCCACAGATGCACAAGTCTGGGACCCCCAGGTGACAACAACATGACCAGAGGACTGTGCAGCACAAACAGTTTAACTGTATATGAGCAACCATGGCTGCAAAACAAGACAAGAAAATCACATATAACCAATTGGTAAACTGTCCTGAGTGGCACATTGCTCCTGTGCACAGATCTGCACCACAAAGCACAGTGTTACAAATGAAGTGATGGGGAAGCAAACACACAGGGAACCCAAGGGGACAGCTGCCATGAAAGTGAAGTGTTGTGTACGTCAGTAGTGGACATGGCAGGAGTGTACTATATACAAATAGATGGAGTGCAGACTCACAATGGGTAGGCATTAGAAGCACTCATAGGGGATGTTATGACACCACACACCACATGCCATACTGGAGGTAATGAAGCCCCATGCCAGCAATGCATGAGAAAACACACCCACAATGTCAATGTGGCTGAGCAGGTCTACACAGTGACCACAAACAGTATCAAGACACGTGACTGATCAACAAAACACAACACTGACTTGCCAGTCACACACTATGCATACTCACAATTGCCACCAACAACAAGTAGGTGCACCCCAGAAGTGCAAGGACACACCAACACACTGCACAGTGCACAACCTTGAACTCCCACATGTGCACACAATAACAAGCACAGAGCTGACCAATACATATAACAGGCACTCAACTCCTGGGTGACACATGTGTGCAGTTGACTTTGCAGGGGCACACACACATCAACACTACTGACAAAGTCACACCCTTCACACTGCACACTTCTTGACCACCCACGTGCACACATTGAAATTTGCCCATGTGACTAGGATGATTGGCCATGACAAGATAAGCATACACCAACACTGCTGGTCACACATCAAGAAAGATCACACAGACATGATGACCCTAGCCAGCCAGCCTGCAATACTGTGGAGAGAATCCCACTTTGTGCTGGCAGTGCATACAAACACGACATGTGAATAATATAGCTAACCTGACCAAAGAGTGATCATGATAACAGTAGTTCTTCACAAACCAACATCATTGCACCCCCAAGACTCAGAGTCAAGAAGAACTGAAGTGCCTGTCACCTCTGTAAAAGCCTGAAAAAATTAAACAAGCCATTGGCAATGTTGAAGTGACATATAGAGCATGTGTCAAAGTAAACCATACCCACACAGAAAACCCTTTATTTAGCAAGGACACTGGCAAGGCAGACAACAGGAGTAACTGTCTTTATTAACATATTACACAGATAGGCACCAAAAGTAGACACGAGCAGGGCCAGTGGCCAGGACAAAGTGCAGAAGATTTACATGAGATCCTGCACAGGGAAGGGGCAAACAGCAGTGAACATCAAGGCCAGTGGCCAGTCCAAGGTGCAGAGTAAGTACGTGAGAAGCTGCACAGGCAAGGGGCAAACATCAGTGAACAACAAAGCCAGTGGCCAGCACAAAGTGCAGAGTAGTTACATGAAATCCTGCACAGGAAAGTGGCAAACATCAGTGAACAACAAGGCCAGTGGCCAGTCCAAGGTGCAGAGTAAGTACATGAGAAGCTGCACAGGGAATGTGTGTGACTGTACCCTGCCATGGCCAGCAACACAGTCAGGTGGGTAACAATGGGCAGTACAGGCACCGCTGTGGGCGATACAGGTGTGTGAGGGGGATTTCCACTCAGACTTGGCTGTCAGTTGGACTGGGAGGTGGCTGTGTGTCGGGGACAGTTGGAGGAACTGACCGGGGAGAGAGAGGCCCAGCTGAGTTAGAGGCATGAGTGGCTTGGGAAGCCAGAGGGCTGCTTGGACCAGGTGGTGTAGTGGCACGTGGAAGTGGAGTCATGCTGCCATGAGACACAGTGTGGGTGGGAGATTGTAGAGGGGTACCTTTCCACTTCTTGGGGACTCGAAATGGCTTCCCTGTCTTGGGAGTAATGGAAAGTGGTGTGGACACAACAGGCACACTCACCACCAAAACTGCATCAGGTACAGACAGTGGCCCTCCCTCTGGGGACATGCTGGATCCAACGGTACGCTTGGCCTAGCCTGTGCACCTCCATCCCCTGTTTACCAGGTGTACCCCCTACAGTGCCCTCCTTTCCCTGCTCCACAGGGCTTTGGATGGGAGTTGAGGTTGTGGCTGAATCTGCCATGGAGCTCTTCTTATGTGTACTCTTAGCAGGCACTACCTTGTCTGCGGGCACGGAAAATGTGTGCTTGTCTTCGCGATACGCTTTTGGGACAGGAGAGTCCTTGGCTGGGGATGCCTCTGAGGTATGTGACCCTTAGGCCTGCTTCTTGGCTTTGTGGCCCTTGGTGTCGCCTGACGGGCTTTCGTCTTTGCGCTCTGGGGTGGCTTTAGTTTTCTGTGGGGATGGTGTCTGGGCCCTGGACCGCTTGGGCTGCTGCTACTGTGCGCTGTGTGTGCTGTATCTTGCCCTTGAGGTCTGTGGTGTGTGGTCACTATCGTCAGAGGTGGCCACTGGCAGGGGGATGGACAAAGGGACTGGAGCTGGACTCCGAGATTGTGCCAGTTGAATGGCTGCCGTCACTGCGGAGGACAAAGACTGGACAATCCGGAGTAGCCCACCCACGTCTGAATGTATGCCCTCCATGAAAGCAACCACCTGTGCCAACTTTTTGCCGTGGTCTAGGAAGGCATTGAGGAGAGCTGTCTGGCCCACACACAGCTGGCGCAAAAGGTCCACGGACTCAGCACTGATGGCAGCAAGGGGGACAGGGGCAGCGGTGCCTGGGGTGAAGGACACTCTTCCCTTCTTACTGTTATGAACACGGGCAGCAACAGTGGAAGTAGCTGGGAGGGTGGGCACTGTATGCTGTGTGGTGGAAGAGGAGGCAGAGTCCCCGTTCCCTGTGCCCGCCAACATAGATGCATCACCGCTGGTGTCAGATGACGTTGAGGTTTGCATCTCTGGCTGTGATTCCTCAAGCAGACTCCTGTCCCCCTCCGAGGCGCTGGTCACATCTGTGTCACTGTGCTCGTGTGCAGCAGTTGTGCTTGATGCCTCACCACTGGTGTCCGTCCCCTGTCCTTACGTGCCCACGGGAGATGCTGCATGAGAGAGAGATGTAGGGTCAGTTCATTGGCATCAACAGAACAATGATATTCAAGCAAAGCATCACTAAAGATGATGAAATCTCCATGTTGCACACCACCCTGTGCAATAACATTGTGCGACCTCAATTTTGAACTCAAATTTTGCATGTCAACAAGCAAACGGGGCATAAGTGAGCCATGTGATGACCAAACAGCACAGCACCGGTGGCTCCGTTCAACCAGACACACAAATAGCTCTGAATACACCTAGGGCCCTGATGGGGGCAAAGATGTACCCTACGACATGTTGCCACTGTCATATCTGGATGGAGCAGAAGGGGACAACACAGATACAGACTACAACATAACAGTCCACAATGGCCATGAGCTTATGCCATCCATCATGTTGTACTTTGGGGCACAACTACTGTTGCACATTGGTGTCAGATGTCTAAGCCTCACAATTCTGAGGTCAGGCAATGCACGCATTGATGAAAGCACACTCATATTATGCACACTGCCGTTCCCTTGCATGGGATATCCCAGATTACCCCAATGCAGACGATACGTGAAGCCCACGACTCAGAATGCAATGTCAATGCCCATTACTTAAATTACATTAGGAAGTACAGGTAGGGAAAATGCATTACAGCTGCACCCAACATAGAGGCCACTTACAAGCCACTGTATCACACTACCAACATCACGGAGGCCAGCGCTGGCCCAGGCTGTGAACACATGCAGCCACTCACAACCAAAGTCACCCTTCCCAGAATACTCACCCCCAGCTTGCTGCTGATGGTCCTTCAAACATGTATCCAGCTCAGGCTGTGTCACAGCTAAGATGCGGGCCATTAGTGGTGTCATGCTCCGATGCACCAACCTGCTAGCCCGAGGGATCAGCCCCAGTGTTATCTCGACCACGTTCTTGCTCAGCCGGCAGATGTCATCCCACCTTTTGTGACAGTGAGTGCACCGTCAGTTGGAGACACCCAGAGCCCACACCTTGCATGCAATGGTCCTCCGCATGTCCTTATGCTGTTGGACCTTGAGCTGCAGGCATGTGAGACAAGAGCGTGAAACAATCAGTGAAACAGTGTAATGTACCACTATCTTCCAGTACAGGAGCATGTTACTGACTCATCCCAACTTCACCAATATGTCTAGCAGAGACAATAATGCATCTCACATGGTACATCAGCATGGTAGAATCATGCATAAATGCATGCAGGTATGAGGGTGGACACAGTCCCTACCCATCTCATACCCATGCAGCACAGAAAGCTATGTGTATGCTGACCACATCTACTGTCCATTTTTTGGGTGACCAAGACATACATTACATCTCAATATATGTTCATGGGAAGACTCACTGTGTCCAACACTGAGCAGCCCTTAATGTCCTTGTTCTGTGAATGGCTCACTGTGTCATGGAGGTCACATTGAGGGACATGATCTTAGAAACCCACACCCTTCTCACAAGGCCTGCCGTGTGCAATCTACAGGGCTGTGATGCCTCATTGATGGAGAGTCCTGAAAACAACACACATATAAACTCTGTACATTCAGTGATGTGTCCTTGTCAGATTAGGCGGTGACTGTGAAGCCCAGGTGGGGTCACACTGAGGTCCAACGTGGGGCATCAGATATGTTACATAAAGGGACAATTTAAGAGCAAAAACAGTGCCTACACATGGGAGCCTGTACACATGCTGGTAGAAATGGAAGGGTCTGCGCACAATAGTGCGTCAATCTGCTGTCTCATAGGTGAATGACCACCAAGAGTGTCACCCTTGGGTATTGAGGTCCAGAGCATAGTGCTGAACTAGAGATGAGGCACATTTTGAGTCAGACACAATTCCATCACTACCCTCTGGACAACAACCCTAGCTAAGGCCACAGATGGGCCTGTGAAGGACATCAGAGACCCACACAGCCATTCACACAAGCAATCACTGTCCTGACTCCTGCATTGCAATCTTGCTGCGTCACTGCATGGCTGACAAGACAATACATGTCCCTCCAATCTTGATGTGCAGGCAGGGAAACGTGTAAAATAGGCTATACACCCCTTTCCCCTGAAGACAGCATGCTAGACAGTGCATGACACAACCTCACACTCTCAGGCACATACTGCAGCAGATCTACTTCATGTGTGCCCCCCCTGCACTCTCACTCCCACTCTGGAAGACTTACCATGACATTTGTTGCACCATATAGCCTTGGATACTGTGTGAGCACCTTGTCCACCAGAACCTGCAGCTCCTCGGTGGTGAAGGGACTGGCCTGGATCTTCTCAGTCCTCGCCATCACTGTGGCCAGTAGATAGCAACAGCAGCAGTTGGTGTTGAGGGGTGGCAGGCAGCAGTCCCAGGAGACAGCAGCAGTTGGTGTTGAGGGGTGGCAGGCAGCAGTCCCTGGAGACAGCAGCAGCAGCAGTTGATGTTGATGGGTGGCAGGCAGCAGTCCATGGAGACAGCAGCAGCAGCAGTTGGTGGTAAGGGGTGGCAGGCAGCAGTCCCTGGAGACAGCAGCAGTCGTTGAGGGGTGGCAGGCAGCAGTCCCTGGAGACAGCAACAGTTGGTGGTGAGGTGTGGCAGGCAGCAGGCTCTGTGAGCTGTGGAAATGTGAGGCTCTTCCCCACACATATATAGCCCCCTGGGGTAGTTTCAGTGGTTCTAAGCTGCTGCAATTGGTGTTCCAGGTCAGCCTTTTTCAAATGCATCCAATGACCGGCTCCGCAGTGGCGGAGCACGCCTACAGTGATTTTCAAAATTGCATTAAGCTACCGCGATTGCGGTTCCCATTGACTGTGAGGGCATGGTCCATGGCGGTGACACACCGCAGGGGCCGCAATTTGGGTGCCATTCATTGCTATGAATGACCATGATTTGGGTGGCGGAGCATGCCAACTGCCATTTGAGCATGTGTATAAGCCTATCACTACCGCAATTGTGTGTTGGGCATTGGCGGTGACACACCGCTGGGTCCATGCGGTGGCTACCGCGATTTGGGTGCCATTTATTGCTATGAATGACCGTGATTTGGGTGGCGGAGCATGCCAACCACCATTTGGCAATACTCATATGCCTATCAGTATCGCGAGTGTGACTTTGGGATTGGCGGTGACACACTGCTGGGTCCATGCGGTAGCTACCTTGATTTGGGTGCCATTCATTGCTATGAATGACCGTGATTTGGGTGGCGGAGCATGCCAACCGCAATTTGAGCATGTGTATATGCCTATCACTACCGCGATTGTGTGTTGGGCATTGGCGGTTACACACCACTGGGTCCATGCGGTGGCTACCGCGATTTGGGTGCCAGTTATTGCTATGAATGACCGTGATTTGGATGGCGGAGCTTGCCAACCACCATTTGGCAATACTCATATGCCTATCAGTACCGCGATTGTGTGTTGGGCTTTGGCGGTGACACACCGCTGGATCCAGGTGGTAGCTACTGCGATTTAGGTGCCATTCATTGCTATGAATGACCGTGAGTTGGGTGGTGGAGCATGCCAACCCCCATTTGGCAATACTCATATGCCTATCAGTACCGCGAGTGTGACTTTGCCATTGGCGGTGACACACCGCTGGGTCCATGCGGTAGCTACCGCGATTTGGGTGCCATTCATTGCTATGAATGACAGTGATTTGGGTGGCGGAGCATGCCAACCATCATTTGAGCATGTGTATATGCCTATCATTATCGCAATTGTGTGTTGGGCATTGGCGGTGACACACCACTAGGTCCAGGCGGTAGCTACCTCGATTTGAGTGCCATTCACTGCTATGAGTGACCGTGATTTGAGTGCCAGAGCATTTTGACAGCACCTATGGACACATTATGCTGTGTCAATGGCCAATGGGCTGTTATCAAGAGTGCACAGTCGCCATATGATTAATGGCACAGCATTGTGCACACAATGCCAATGTAACATTTACCCCACTGCTGACTACACATGCCATGTTTGTTTATGTGATTTTGGACATTGGCATGTACTCCCTCACATGTCACTTGTGATATTGCTGGGCAGGTACACAGAACAGTGTTGTGATGGACCCTCCAATGGGTACACATGTCAATGTGTGAAAGGGCTGAGAAAATCACAGTGATGTATGTCTTAATGAATAATGCACAGATTTGACTGTCTACTTTTCTTGGCTCATGCACACACTTGTTGTTTACGCACAGACTGTGCTCATTGTGTTGTTGATGTGTGCCCTGTTCAACTTACGCCTGAAGGTGTGGCAGGTACAGCAGCTAGGTATGTGACAGTAGTGTTGCAGTTTCACACATATGCTGTATGAAATACTCTCAGGCCTGCTCATGCTAGATGTAGTCATATCCCTTTGTGCATGCTCATAGTCAGATATTGTTTTGGAGGTACTTGCTGTGTGAAAGGGGACAAGTGTACGAGTGGTGTAGTTGAAGTTGTCCCTACATGTAAGGTGGTCTGTAACTCAACCTTGATGACAGTCATTGTTGGCTTTGTGTCAGTCAAAACGTAAGATGTAGTACACATCTCATGGTGTATTACATTGACATGTGTCCACTTTCATCTCAACCAGGAGGAGTCCAAATCTGCATCATCCCTTCACAGTGCTGGCAGACATAGAGAATGAGGAGGTAATCTGGAAATTCCATCTGGATGGAGCCACCCTACAAAACCTATGTGCTATTTTGGAGCCCAAACTGCAGCCTCGCAGAACATATCTAACTGCTTTCACAACAACATCTAAGGTGATAGCGGCCCTGCATTTTTTGGCCACTGGATCATTCCAGCACATGCTGTCCAGCTCAGGTGGGATTTCGCAACCTATGTTCAGCATGGTGCTAGGGGATGTCCTGTCCGCTATGATGATCCACAAGGACAGATATATCCATTTCTCCATGAGGCATGAATTGGCGGGTGTTAAGGCTGATTTTTATGCCCATGGGCACATCCCCCATGTTGTTGGTGCCATTGATTGCACACATGTTGGGCTCGTTCCACCACAGGCACGTGAGCACATCTATGGGAATAGGAAGCATTTCCATTCCATCAACGTGCAAGTGGTGTGCCAGGCGGATATGATCATCTCGCACGTGTGCCAAATTTCAAGTACCGCGCATGACTCATACATCATGCATAACAGCATTGTGCCCCAGCTGATGGCTAATCTGCTTCCTGAGCGTGCATGGATTGTGGGTGAGTATGCAGAGTCAATTTGTGTGCTGTGTGTGTGACATGAAGTCCTCTGCCACAGTTGTATTACTAAGTAGGTCTGTGCATCTCACACCTAGGTGACTCTGCATATCCCAACCATCCTTGGTTGTTGAGCCCACTGCGTAATCCCTGGACACCGGGTGAAGTCAGCTACAATGATGCCAATGGGAGGACACGTTGTGTGGTGGAGGGTACTTTTGGTCTCCTCAAGTCATGGTTTCGCTGCCTTGACAAGACCGGAGGTGCCCTGATGTACTCACCCAAAAAGGTGTGTCAGATCGTTGTCTCATGCTGCATGCTCCACAACCTGGCCTTGCGCAAGGAGATCCCACTGCCCCTGGACGGTGATGAGCAGCCGAGGCCTCCGCCTGCAAACCAACCCATGTCCAGTGACAAGGATAGTGAAGAGAGGGGGAAGGTGTCGACCTGCGACAACAGCTCATCAACCGCTACTTCACTTGAAGGTGAGTGACAATGTACAACGGGGCCATTGTCTGCTGATGTTGTTGTTAAAAAGGCCAATATGAGCTTTGTGACTGCAGCCTGTTGTTGACTCAGTGCTGGCTGCCAATGTTTAGGGAACAGGGTTGTTATGCCCAGCTACAGGATGTCTATGTCGGTACAGTTGCTCATTGTAATGTGTGCAGATTGGAGTACCTTGATGACAAGTTTTGTGTGATGGCTGTGATGCCACCGCCAGACTAGTGACTATTGTTCTGTTGTGTTGATTACCCGCTGCGCATTCTAATAGTGATGGTTGAAACATTTAATCGCCGTGATTTTTAAAAATACAATTGCTGCTTACATTTCTTTGTTGGGCATTAGTGTCATTTTAAATTTTTTTTATTTTTAACGGAAGCATTTTTATCTGCACTTACCCAGTTTTTTGCTGCACTTAGTCATTCTTACAATAAGTTCTAATGCTCCCTTGATGTGCTGGTGTCCTTGCCTGTAAGAACGAGTCACTGGAAGTGCCGCCATCTTGGGTAGCATTCTAGTTGTTCATTTGCACTCTCCCTACTTAAACGGACGAGATGCAAGCGCGCGGTTAGCTGTGAGATTACCCGCTGCGCGTTCTAATAGTGATGGTTGAGACATTTAATCGCCGGGATTTTTAAAAATACAATTGCTCCTTATATTTTGTTGTTGGGCATTAGTGTCACTTTTAAAAAATATATATTTTTAACAGAAGCATTTTTATCTGTTGTTGCACTTACCCTGCTTTTTGCTATCTTATTTACAATAAGTTCTAAAGCTCCCTTGATGTGCTGGTGGACTCGCCTGTAAGAACGAGTCATCAGAAGTGCCGCCATCTTGGGTAGCGTTCTAGTTGTTCATTTGCACTCTCCCCACTTAAACGGATGAGATGCAAGCGTGCAGCCGTGCGAGCAGCCGGCGCGCCAAAGGCAAGCCCGTCAGCGCCAGTTATGGTGCTCCTACTGCCCCCCGTTTGGTCTACTCTAGAGATGAGCTTATCCTGTTCGACACTCGGAAGGATAGGACTTTGAATAATGAAAGTGGCACTTGTGGTAAGGCTATCCATAAGAAAGCCATGTCAGTCAGATACTCTCAATTGTGGATTGATTAATGTTACATCCCTGGCTAAACTTTACCTGGAGATTTATATATTATTAGAAGATCATAACCTGGATGTCCTATTTCTTACAGAAACTTAGACACGGGCAGACAGAGAAGTCGAGTTGGGCTTAGCCTGCCCTCCAGGATATAAAATTTGTCATAAACCCAGGCTGGATGGGAGAGAGGGAGAAGCTTGTTTTTTTTATAAAGACACTTGGAATCTCACCCCACTCTGTGTAGAGGAGATTCCGGGGATTGAATCACTTAGGTTCTCACTTAAGGATCCTACTGGTGTTTTATGTACAAGCTTACTTTGTTATAGACCACCAGGTGGAGCTGCTCATGGTTATCAAGAATTGATTGATGCGATATATAACTTATCGCACTCTCATTCCAAGCTATTGATCCTTGGAGACTTTAATCTCTGGGAGAATGGTACCCTTGACACAGCTTTTAAAGAGCTTTGTCAGGCCTGTGAGAATGTTAACCTTCAACAGTTGGTGCTACATCCTACTCATCAGAAGGGCTATGTGCTGGATCTTGTTTTTTCTGGTGAAAAAGATGCAGCTGTAAAGGAGACACTTCCTTTAAGTTGGACAGACCACTTTTAGGTCCTTTTTTCCTTAAAAGTAGCTAATCGTCAAAAACAAGCTGCCTATATGACCGTCACACGAACTAGTAGAGAATGGTCTAAAATACTAAAATTAGTGGATCTTCCCAGGCTTGTTGATGATAGATTTGATATCCATGATTCAGTGGAGAAGAACTACCTGAACTTGTGTCGTCAAATCACCAATTCTCTAGATCAGCTAGCTCCTCTGAGAAAAGCCAAAAGTTGTAAAAAGCCATCTGCTCCTTGGTATAATGAAGAGCTAAGGTTGATGAAGACTAGCTGCAAACAAGCAGAAAGGAAATGGAGGAGGAGCTATTTAGAGACAGATAAAGTAGCCTTAAAAAATCTGCTTTATATTTATAAAGAGTTGATAGACAAAGCCAAGACTAAACATCTTGAGGAAACCATTTTACGTTCCGCTAAAAAATCTCAAACTTTATTTAGCCTAGTAAGAGACATGTCCAACCCAGACTGCGCAAAATCTAAAATTCCGGCATCACAAGAACTGTGTGATGACTCAGCAGTCTTTTTTGATGAAAAAATTAATACAATTTTAACCGGGCTAAAATCCTCCACGAATGATGATGCGCACCAGCATATTGGTAATGCTACTCCAATAAATTGTAGTATAACTGATAGGGAACATATAATATTGTTGAATCAATTCCAGGTTCCCTCACAAGAGGAATGTAATGCAATTGCAGCTGGCATTTCCTCAGGCTCCCCCATGGATCCACTTCCACATAAGTTCTGGAAATTGTTTGGTGGTGAACTCTTTCCGCATCTTTATCATATTTGTTGTCAATCCCTAACTAATGGCGTAGTACCGGACTGCTGGAAAAAGGCAGTTGTCTCTCCACTGCTAAAAAAGGCTACACTGGATCCCCAGTGTCCCTCTAATTATAGACCCATATCCTTACTACTGTATCCGATTAAGATCTTGGAGAGGGTGGTGAGTAAATCTCTCTCAAAATTTGTTGAGGATAATGAGTTGCTGGACGAAGTCCAATTTGGGTTTCGCCCTGCACATGGGGCCGAGACCGCCCTGGTGACAGTCTTGGATGACCTGAGCATGTGGGCTGACAGTGGTCAGACAGCTTTTTTAGTGCTGCTTGACATGTCGGCCGCGTTCGATACGGTTAACCACCGGATCCCGATTAAGAGATTGGAGGAGCTGGGTGTTGTGGGCAGGGCTCGGGACTGGCTGCATTCTTATCTTTCTAATAGGCAGTAGGCAGTGACCTTGTCGCCTTTTACTTCTCAGAATAGAAATGTTAAACATGGAGTTCCACAGGGCTCGGCTATCAGCCCAATTTTGTTTAATCTCTATCTCCGCCCACTTATTGTCCTGATAAAATCTTTTGGCATTGATGTCATAAACTATGCAGACGACACCCAGCTTGTCTTCTCCGTTGGGGGCAATAAAGCAGTGCCTCTAGAAAAATTCTACAGCTGTGTGCACAGAACAGCAGAATGGCTGAGAGAGAACTCATTACAATTCAATGGGGAAACAAACGGAAGTCCTTTGCTGTACCGCAGAAAAAATTCTGCAACCTCTCCCAGTAGATTTCTGGCCAGGTCCAGCTAATAACTCCCTACTGCCCGCTATGACAGTGCGCAACTTAGGAGTGATGTTAGACAGTAACTTACAACTGGACTCCCAGGTGAATAACACTGTGAACACCTGTCTATCTCTGCTTCGAGCTCTTCGGAAGATACTCCCGTTTCTACCTACTTCAGTTAGACCTCAAATGGTGTGGAGTATCGTTCTAAGCAGAGTGGATTATTGCAATGCACTCCTTTTGGGTGCCCCAGCTTCTTTGATAAAAAAATTACAAAGAGTACAGACTATAGCGGCTAAGCTGGTGCTAAATCGGCCACGCAGAGCCTCTGCCTCACTTGCTTTAAATGAGTTACATTGGCTGCCCATTGCGCAAAGAGTCCAATTTAAAAGGCACTCTGCATTGTCTATAGGGCAACACATAAAATTGGGCCAAAATTGCTGCAAAGGAAATTCATACGGTACTCCCATGCTAGACACCTGCGTGCTTCCCTGGCTAATCTGGTTTGTGTTCCCTATGTCAATAAAGCTCGAATGGGTGGCAGATCTTTTAGCTTCACAGCATCCAGACTTTGGAATGCTCTGCCTACGGAGCTTAGACAAATGAACACCGTGTCACGTTTCAGGAAGGAACTGAAAACCAGATTGTTTCCTAGAGATTAGATCCTTGCCTATCTTGGTTAGATACACACAGTGGCTGACTGGTAATCTAAGCGCCAGGATACCCTTGGGGTGGCAGATGCGCTATACAAGTGCACCTTACATTACATTTTCCTAGGTCCCTTCAGCCTCTCCTTGCCTACAATCCGTGCTTCTATGACATTGTAATCATGGTTAACATTGCACATACTGTGATAAACATGGAGCAGACACAACGACATTGGTGTGTAAGGAGTGATTATTTAGAAGGGGTATATGTGACAGGGGAGTGAATATTTACAAAATTGTGAAGGGTGGA
The DNA here is from genome assembly GCF_964204655.1 of Triturus cristatus. Classification (NCBI taxonomy): domain Eukaryota; kingdom Metazoa; phylum Chordata; class Amphibia; order Caudata; family Salamandridae; genus Triturus; species Triturus cristatus. The sequence goes on along the minus strand of NC_140587.1, from coordinate 489,490,631 downwards.
GCAATGAGTTGTCAGTGATGGTAGATGAGACAATTGATTCCTCACCACATTGATGTGGTGACCCAGTCCAACAGACGGATGCCATTAACACAGCTGTGTATGGAAGGACAGCTGACAAAGTCAATGGCAGGGTGAAGAGGTGTGGCATCATGGCTGGCTCCTTGGATGGCGTTTGGCAGGCGCTTTGCCACGAGTTACTCCCAAGGATTCCTTCGGACGGCCCCTTGGTTTTTTGGCAGGCGGGGGGGCCACAGCTACTGGGCCAGTGGGGTCTGAGGAGTCACCCCTCTCTGTTTCCGCAGGGGAGGATGGGTAACTAGCATCCTGCGTGCCACCAGAGGGAGGTGGAGGTGTTGTTTGTGCTGCAGGTCTGACCCTCAGTACCGCCACTAGCTGGGCCAAGATGTCCACGATTGTGCCCATGCAGTTGTCTATGGATCTCAGCAGCTGTTGAAGCTCACGGGCATCTTGATGTGCCTGGCCCGTTTGTCCCTGGACCTGTTAATAGGCCCCAAGGACTCTGGTGATGTTTGCCAGGGCTTCGGTCCCAGGGTCCTGTTGGCTTTGACTCCCACTTGTCCTCTCACCTGCCCTGCTGTCACGGACCTGTTGCCTCACCGCTGTATGCACACGCCTACTCTCCCTGCCCTTCGCAGTTGTTGGGGTGGGGTGGTCATCTTCTGGGGCAGTGCGAGTGTTGCAGCAAGCACTGGTGGTGGTGCTGGTGGTGATGGCCGCACAGGTCGTTCCAGCAGGGGGTCAGCGTTATTGTTGTTCCTAAGGGGGCGGGGGTGGCAGTGGTATCCTGGGACCTGTTGCGCCCTGGCATACCAGATGGGCCGGCTTTGAGCTCCAAATCCTCCAAATCCAGGGAGTCCGCATCAGAGAGTCCATGTTCTGGGGGAGGAGACTGGATCTGCAGGTTGATGTTGTCGTCCTCTGCAGTCAGTTCTTGGTCACCTGTGGGACAGAGAGGAGACGGTCATTGACGTGCACACCTCAAGCTTGCTGTTCAATGTATCTTATTTACAGGATATGCAACACACATTGAACTATTTCACACATTATATGTCAGCACAGTGATGTACATCATGACATGATGTGGGGGTACATTCATTATTTTTCACTGGTGTGACATGTCAATGGATTCCAGGCCCCACGTGAAGATTTTAGGATTACGATGAAAGCTTGTCATCTGACAACTGGCGGCAATACAACTTGATGTGAAGCATCTTTGCTGATTACTCTGACTGGCAGCCATTAAACCTGCGCATGAACTAGCCATTGTCTTCTCATTCATACCTTTGTCCTGTCCTGTGCTTTGATTTCTTTGTTCCACAGACCATGCATGTTTACTTTGCCTATGGTGCTTCATGCTCAGCCTCCATGGAAGTTACAGAGAGCATTCGTTGCTGTGCATGTTTGCGCCCTGATTTGCTCCAATCTGCGATTTGGTGAGTCACACTTCTGTTTCTGTGACAGTTACATATGCTTAGCTGTCTGCACACTGTAATTTGTGATTGTATCTGCATCAGTTTTTGTGTGATGTGGGGCCTTGTGTTGTCATATGTCTGCATGCTTTTCTTGATGAATGCTGTAGTGCATGCACTGTCTGCTTACCTGTCCTGTTGTCACATTGTGGTTGACTTTCTGGCACATGCTTCTGGGTGTTTTGAGTGCTCCATCCAGCTCAGGGGTGGGACAGCGGTGCATGGTGGGTGTTGTTGTGCAGGCCTCCTCACCCCCAAACATCCCTCCATGGGAAGATGGCTACCTACCTGTTAGGTGAGGGGGAACCATACAATGGCTGCCACATGCTTCTTGGTGGGGGGGAGTGCTCCATCCTGCTCAGGGGTGGGACAGGGGTGCATGGTGTGAGTTGTAATGCAGGCCTCCCACCCCTAAACAGCCCTCCCTGGGAAGATGGCTACCTACCTGTTAGGTGAAGGGGAACCATACAATGGCTGCCACATGCTTCTGGGTGGGGGGAGTGCTACATCCTGCTCAGGGGTGGGACAGGGGTGCATGGTGGGAGTTGTAGTGCAGGCCTCCCACCCCCATACTGCCCTCCCTGGGAAGATGGCTACCTACCTGTTAGGTGAGGGGGAACCATACAATGGTTGCCACATGCTTCTGGGTAGGGGGGAGTGCTACATCCTGCTCAGGGGTGGGGCAGGGGTGCATGGTAGGAGTTGTAGTACAGACCTCCCACCCCCAAACAGTCCTCCCTGGGAAGATGACTACCTACCTGTTAGGTGAGGGGGAACCATAAAATGGCTGCCACATGGTTCTGGGTGTGTTTGAGTGCTCCATCCTGCTCAGGGGTGGGACAGGGGGCCTGGTGTGAGTTGTAGTGCAGGCCTCCCACCCCCAAACAGCCCTCCCTGGGAAGATGGCTACCCACCTGTTAGGTGAGGGAGAACCATACACTGGCTGCCACATGCTTTTGGGTGGGGGAAGTGCTACATCCTGCTCAGGGGTGTGACAGAGGTGCATGGTGTGAGTTGTAGTGCAGACCTCCCACTGTCAACCAGCCCTCACTGGGAAGATGGCTACCTACCTGTCAGGTGAGGGAGAACCATACCATGGCTGCCACATGCTTCTGGGTGGGGGGAGTGCTACATCCTGCTCAGGGGTGGGACAGGGGGCCTGGTGTGAGTTGTAGTGCAGGCCCCCCACCCCCAAACAGCCCTCCCTGGGAAGATGGCTACCTGCCTGTTAGGAGAGGGGGAACCATACAATGGCTGCCACATGCTTCTGGGTGTGTTTGAGTGCTACATCCTGCTCAGGGGTGGGACAGGGGGCCTGGTGGGAGTTGTAATGCAGGCCTCCCACCCCCAGACAGCCCTACCTGGGAAGATGGTTACCGGCCTGTTAGGTGAGGGGGAACCATACAATGGCTGCCACATGCTTCTGGGTGGGGGGAATGCAACATCCTGCTCAGGGGTGCATGGTGTGAGTTGTAGTGCAGGCCTCACAGCCCCAAACAGCCCTCCCTGGGAAGATGGCTACCTACCTGTTAGGTTAGGGGGAACTATACAATGGCTTCCACATGCTTATTTGTGGGGGTGCTACATCCTGCTCAGGGGTGGGACAAGGGTGCATGGTGGGAATTGTAGTGTAGGACTCCCACCCCCAAACAGCCCTCACTGGGAAGATGGCTACATACCTGTTAGCTTTTTTGTAGTGATCTGATGGCTGCCACATGTTTCTGGGTAGGGGGGAGTGCTACATCCAGCTCAGGGGTGGGACAGGGGGTCTGGTGGGAGTTGTAGTGCTGGTTGCCTGGACACATACAACCCTGTAAATGTTGGCTACCTTTGAGGTGATTCAGATGGAGTTAATGTTACATCATTGAGACCTGTGTTGGGTATTGTGGTGCAGATATATGTACTTGGGCCTCGGAGATGTAGCTTTGTAGTTGTGCAAGACAGTACATAGCAGTGTAATGGTATACTTTTGTTGGTACTTACCAGCCTGCCCTCCCCTGGCTATTCCTGTGAAACTCTCTGGATGCTGTATGGCAAGCACCTTCTCCTCCTGTTCAGTGAATGTTCTTGGTGGAATGGGAGGGCCACCGCCAGTCCTCTGAGCCAGCTCACAGTTCTTGTTCCTCTTCTTTTTCACTACACTCTTCAGGTCATGCCACCGCTTCATGATTTCCTGTTTGTTGCACGGGGTGGTCCCTACTGCATTGACCCTGTCAACTATCCTTGTCCACATTTGTGTTCTGGTGGCTAATGGTGTCTGTTGGATCAGGTTACCAAACAATTGTGTCTCTATTCTTATTATCTCATCTACCATGACTGACAATTCGCACTCACTCTCTGTGAATTTGGGCATTTTCTGTGGTGCCATGGTTTGTGATGTGCAAAGGGGTTATGGGTGCAGGTGTGGAGTGGGTGGTGGTGATGTGTGTGGTGTGTGTGTGTTGTGATGGTGTCATGATTTGCCTCTCCTTTCAGCTGTGGTGTTTGTCCCTTCACTTCTGGAGTATTGTGGTCAGGGAAGGGGCTGGTTTTATACTCAGCTATGTGTGTGTGTTAAAAGGGAGAATTGCTGTCAGGTGTGTTGTGTAGGTTGTCCTGGAATTTGTAGTTTTTGGAGTTGCCATTGGGGTGTGTCATTGGGGTGTGTTAGGTGTTTTTGAGGGCAGGGCTGGTTTGCTGTGTGCACTTGGTGGCCATGTTGTGATTTTTTTTTTTCGACCGCCATATTTCTCACAGAGCGTCCGCAGCGGTTGCTATGCTACGCCCTTCCGCCGGATGTCCCATTCATCACTGTTTGCGACCATGGGGGTCGGAAACAGCGGGACGTTCCGCTGTCACATCGGGGGAATACTAATTTCACTGGCGGTTACTCCATGAGCCTGGTGGCGGTTTGGTGTGTATCCGCCGCAAATCCGACTGTCGCAGACAGTTTTTCATGAGCTCTGCCTGCGACAGGCGTTTTTTTCGTTGCCTCTTTCCGCCGCGGTTGTTTTTTTGGGCGGTTGATCCTAATCGGACCGCCGGTTTTGTCGCTGTACCGGTGGGCGGTCGTTTTTCGCTGCCATGGCGGTTGGGGGGGGGGTTTCCGACTGCCATCCTAATGGGCTCCTTAATTGTTACGGGTGAGAATTGTAATAAATAGAAGCATATTGCTATCCAAAGAACTGCAGTGTTCAATTTTGTCTTTCTCACTTAAGAGTAATTTTTGGGGATATTTTAAATTCTCAATAACTATTTTATTCTCAGATTTCAACTGGGTAGGCAGCCACTATGAAAATAACAGTGTCTATGTTTGTACCTTTTGATTAACAGAACATCTTTCCATGGAGGCTTCTTACTCACTTGAGAACAAGCCTAATTCTGGACACTTGGATAAAAATAACAGAACTGATGTTTAGTGTGTATTATTGAATTCGAGAATAGAGCCTTTATCGTCCATTTTAATGATGAAAAACTTCATCTGTAATCATAATTTGATTAAACATGTTCTTGGATGACATAAACATATTTCGGTACTTTTTCCATTTGTGTTTCACTTTGGTGCTCACCCTTTGGGATTGAATACATGGATCTGCTTCGCTCAGGCATTTTTTGGGATCTCTGACAGAGAATTTGGTATCAGGTTAAGCTTCCAGTGAATTATATTATATTCTAGTGTTATGTGAACGCGATAGAATTGAAGAACAACAGATACATTCTAGATTAAGAGATTTCTCCACAGGACGACTGTCTAATCTAGTAGTTGAATAGTCAATTCCTTTCCACACATTAGGACAAGACAAAAATGTATTCATTTTCAAAAGGTAGAACATTTTCCCTGATGTTGTCTTTCAGGAAAGAAATGCTTCTGAAACAAATACAGTCAAGTTTCTCTCTTGACTTTTTTGGCATAAAAAAGAAAAGTCGATTCTGGAGAAATTGCATGTATTGTAGAAACCATTTGGTTACTGGTGCTGTTTGCAGGGCATCTTCAGAGATGAATGGCTTATATGGAATGAATATTGGTTTGAATTGTCATTTTTGCTGGAAGTTTCTTGAACTTGGAACCACTCTATAACAGTTGGAGACTCAAGGAAACTGGTTCTGTTATTATAATGAATATTTGTTCACTATCCCTTCATAACGAAAACGGGGGTATGCTTTCGCATAGCACTGTTTTCTCTTCTTTTTACCTTTCTATTATATTGAATGACAAACTAAAGATTATTACTCAAAATAAAAAGATGTTTTATGACAAAGTACAGTAAAGTGTGGATGGATTTGAGCCATCATGTTATATTGACACAAGGCAACTCGTGTTTAATTTCAATTTTCTTGGCTCCCTAATATCCCTCATTGGCTTCCTTTGCCCTTGGCAGATTCCCATATTGAAATTATTTGAATGATGAGGCATGGTCACATATCCGAAATAATGATGAGACATCCACTGCTGTGTTCCTCACATGGTGCAACAATCAGGATGAACCTCTTAAGTCTACAGCAATGTTTTTGGAAAGCAAGGTTCCAAAAATCATCTTTCAGCTTTCACAGCTATCATTAGATGGCACTTTGGAAAAATGTATCATTTGACAGTACTTGAGGATCAGGCGCAAATGTATTGATCTCAATCCATTTGATGAACAGTCCTATCTCCTGACACACACATTATAGACAAGGGGCGACCTATTGAGTGAGGCAAAAAAAGAGCTGGTAAAAATAATAGGCAATCACTCCTTAGAGTCTACGAAAAAGAGAAACAATGCGAAATAGTGTGTGCCATCGAGTATTCACCTACTTCGAATCTTTTGAAGAAATCCATTAATAAACGGTGGAGAATCCTTGCTGCTGAAAATAGACCTCTCTCTGCCCTTTCCATGCAATGAAACGGGGGCATAACCTAAGAGGATGATTGACATATACATCGCTTCCCCTACCTTTGTACATCAACCATAGTATCTCTGTTTCCGGCTTTCTGTAGACTAGAGATTGTGAGGAGTCAACCATCAACAGAATCACTAAAACAAAGTCCTAATTGTAATAGCTCAGCTTTTTCCACAATTTTCATCCTCAGTCTTTGAAATATGCAACAAAATGTACGCAGGGGGTGGGGAAATTGTATTTTGTACTTTATCACACTAAGGAAGGTAGTGACTTTTAGTATATATCTTGAGACAACTTCAAACCTGAACTTTATAACTAAAACACAAAATGGATGCCACACTGCAGCTTTAAAATGGTTCCAGATCCTTTCGAGAGATGTGACCAAGTTAGAACTGATAGGTCAACTGGTCCAAAAGCATACACACCAACTATAAATCAAACGGAGCATGAGCACTTTAGGGTGGATTGGATCCTTTACAAGTTAAGCTCAGTAATTCTACTAATGTATGATCTTATGCACATGGTTCTAGCACTGGTTAAGGTGAGCAGTCTGCTGTGCAACATACAGTTTGTGTACTTCTTCAATGGAAACCATTATGAGCCTGGCACTAAAAGTCATCGATACCTACTATACTTGCACTTTAACATAAGACTTGACCCCAAACCAAAAGAGCCATGCACACATTATATCAATATGTATGTCTTAATCCATCCCATATCTAACATCTTGTTTTCTAAGCTTACTTTTAGGTGCTCCAGTCAACCTCCTTCAGCCATTGCTTCTTTTGCTCCGGAACCTTCAGCCTTAACGGTATTGCTATTGACTGTTTGGATGTTTCTTACTGCCTAATTTGAATACATGAGGGACTATTTAACGTCTGACATCGGTCTGCAATGGACCTGGTTGCCCTATGGAGTATGCTCGGGTAAAAGCTGAAAAATAAATGTCACAAAAAAGGGTTGCTTCATTTTTTGTACCATCTATATTGCAAACGTTTGGTCAGTGCCTGCTTCCCAGTGCAGCTGCACCTGTCACTGACTGTTTATTAAAATGGCAGCCATCTTGGAACATCATTCTGCATGTTATGGTATTTTTTACTTTTTCAACATTGCCACAACTTTTATAGCACTGGAGAGGTGTCTTCCCGCCTGTTGCTACCGCAATCCACAGTGCCTCCTACCCCTTCCTACCACCAGACTACAATTTCCAGGAGCCCAAGAGGAGAGGCTACCTGGTACATCCATTTTCTCACCTCTCAGCGCCAATAAAGGGCCCCTGTGGCTCCTGCATTGTGGGACCGTGCGGGCGGAGCTCGGGCAAAGTCAGTGCTAAGGGCAGACTTGTCCACGCCCTACAGAACCTAGAGGAGGCTGGGCTGGGCCACCCCTCTTTCACCTGACCACAACTTAATGTACTGTGCCCAACCCCCTGTCCTTGCGCTTCTTGCTGTCCCTGTCCCTGCCTGCTCTCCCTACACTGTCCATGTGCTGACAGCTATCCCTGTCCCTGCACGGCCTGCTGTCCCTGCACTGCCTGTTGGCCCTGCACTGCCTGCTGTCTCTGTGCTGCCTGTTGTCCCTGCCCCTGCACTGCCTGCTGTCGCTGCCCCTGCTCTGCCTGCTGTCCCTGCTCTGCCTGCTGCCCCTGTGCTGCCTGCTGTCCCTGCGCGGCCTGCTGTCCCTGTGCTGCCTGCTGTCCCTACCCCTGCGCTGCCTACTGTCCCTGTGCTGTACCTGCTGTCCCTGCACTGTAGCTGCGCTTTCTGCAGTCCTTGTCCCTGCGGTGCCTGTGGTCCCTGTCACTGTTCTGCTGCTCCCCCTGCGCTGTCCTTGCACTGCCTTCTGCCCCTGACCCTGTGCTGCCTGTCCCATGACCACTAGGACCACCCACTAGGACCACTAATGGAGGCCACCGCTTGGCCACACAGTGGACGTGTGCAGCCAATGCACTGCCAGTTGGACACTGCCCAGAGTTAGTTTCCCCAGCCCTCCCACCACCCGATGGGACACCGCCAAGGAACTCCTGGACCTGGTCCCTGGATGCTGAAACAGCATGTGTCTCCTCTTCCCTACGATCCACCAAAGAACCTTCACCTGCCGACACTGCCATTTCTACTGCGACACAACCTATGAAAGATCTTGCACAAACTTTGCCCACATGACCAAAAACACCCCGCTACAGCTTCACTTTATCCTGCTCAATGCCCACTCCCTCTGCAAACATGCAACAGAAATCTGGGACACTATCACCACCCTCCTTCATCACTGAAACGTGGTTAAACCCCTCCTCAAACCCCAACATCACCACCACCATTTTTGATGGCTACAAGATCACCATCATCTTCAAGGAAACCATCAGATGCACCATCACCAACGATGGCCCTGTGCCTCTCATGGAACACCTCAACTTCCTACTACAAACTAATAAGAGACACCCTGGCCTACAGACCCCCGGGACTCTGAGCAACATTCTGCGACGCCATCCCCAACCTTATGCCCTCCTAGCAATCGAATCTCACCACTACGTCCTATTCAGTGACCTCCGTCTCCACATCGATTACCTCAACTACGCCAACTCCATTGCCCTCCTGGAAAACCTGAACACCAGTGGCCTTACTCAACTGGTCGCCGGACCCATGCACAAAGCCAGACACACAATTAATCCCATTTTCACCTCCAGCGACAGGATCAAGTTAAGCCACACCACAAAACTCACCTGGACTGACCCCATTATTGCACACTTCCCCATCACGATGCCCAGCACACCATCACTAGGCGTAAGATTCACCCCCACTGCAGCAGGAGCAAGTTCACCAAAACTCAGTGATCACAGACCCTCACCACCTCCCAACCCAGGACCTCAACAGACCTAGACCAGGACGTCCAGAACTTTGCTACTTGGATCATCGACAGCTCCAACAGAGTCACCCCACTGAAACCTACAAAATCCAACAAGTTCTCCAAACACACCAGTTGGTACACCCCAGAACTCAGTACCACCAAGAGCAAATGCCACCTATTGGAGAAACTATGGTGTGCCACTTAGAACCCAGCTGACAGAGCAGCCCACAAAACAGCCCTCAGGAAATATCACCAACACAGCAAGGAAGCCAAGAAAGCAGCCATCACCATTCACATCAACTCTGCGGCAAACCACACAAAGTAACTCTTCAGATTAGTCAAAGAATTCTCCAACCCAACAGTCATAGAGAACACCATCTGCTCCTCCCAAGAACTCTGCAACACCCTATAAGACTACTTCCACAGAAAGATCACCAGCATCTACAACAGTTTCACCCTACAACACACCACCCTCAAACTCAATGACCTCAACCAACCAGCAAGCAACAGCCAAACCATTACCACCTGGTCTCCGTTCACCACCCTGACCACCTCAGTCATCATGTCTTCTGTCCACTCTTGGGTGTCAACTGACCCCTGCTCCCACCACCTCTACAACCTCATAACATACCCCATCAACATGCAACTCATCAGTATCCTCAACAGCTTCATCTCCTCAGCAACCTACCTGTACGGATGAAAACACACAGATGTCAGACCCCTCCTAAAGAGAACCTCCGCTGACCCCAGCGATCTAAAGTATTATCGCCGATCTCCCTGCTCCGCTACCGGGCCAAAGTACTTGAGTAAGCCATCAACCAGCAACTCACTGAATTCCTGGAACAAAACCACCTACTGAAAGCCTCACAATCAGGATTTCGTGCCAACCACAGCACTGAGACCGTGCTGATTGCCAACACAGTTGACATCAGAATGCTCCTCGACCACGGACAAACTGTGGCCCTGATCCTCCTCAACCTCTCCACAGCATTCGACTCCATCTCCCACAACACCCTCATCAACAGACTCTACAACATTGGCACACAGCAATACGCCCTTAAGTGGATCGCCTCCTTCCTTACAGGACATTCACAGAGCATACAACTGCCTCCCTTCACCTCCATACCCTAAGACATCAAATGAGGCATCCCACAAGGATCTTCCCTCAGCCCCACCCTGTTCAACATCTACATGGCCCCTCGCAGATGTCATCAGATCCCATGGACTCAACATAATCTCCTACGTAAAAACACACAACTGATTCTCTTGCTCACTGAGGATCTCTCCAATGTCAAAATTAACTTTTGAAAAACCATGGCCAGCTTAGCCAAATGGATGAGAAACAACTGCCTCCAACTCGACTTCAACAAAACTGAAGTACTGATCGTTGAGAAGAACACCACCGCATGGGACCAAATCTGGTGACCTGCAAAAGATGGACCTACACCCACAGCCACCGACCATGAACGCAACCTCTGCATCATCTGCGGCAGTCAACTGACTATGAAATGACAGGTCAACTCAGGCATCTGCTCCTGCTTCCACACACTTTTTATGCTCCCCCAGCATCTTCAAATGGATCACAACCAACACCAGAAAGACCATCACTCAGGCCTTCGTCACCTGCTGCCTTGACTATGGCAACGTCCTCCACCCAGCTCGTCAGAAGACTCCAGACCATATAGAAAGCGGCAGTCAGACTCATCCTTGACCTCCCCAAACAAACCCACATCGCTCCCCACCTAAAAGACCTCCACTGGCTCCCCATACAGAAGAGAGGCCAGTTGAAGATCCTCACACACGCTATCAAAGCCCTCCATGGCCTAGGATCAACCATCGACTGAACTGCCACTAACTCTCTAGACACCTGCGCACGCTCTTCACTCTCCCTCACACACACCCCATATCCACCAAAGCCGTAGCGGAGGCTGCTCCTTCTCCGATATCACTGCCAAAACATGGAAAGACCTTCCCCGTCCAGCTTCATACAGCCCCCTCGCTGGCAGACTTCAGAAAGTGACTCAAGACCTGGCCCTTCCACAGAGACAGTGCTCAGATGCCCCTAGGGATGACAGTGTTGAGCTTTACAAATTCTGTTGATTGATTGATTGATTGATTGATTGATTGATTGATTGAGAGTGAACACTGATAAAAGCATCTGATAAAAGTTACTTCTGAAAAGAAAACTACGTGTTTCAATAGCATTAATTTTTCAGATGCTTTCATATGCGCTTCCTCCTAAATGGTGCTGGGCAAACAAGCACTGACAAAGCCAATATGTTTGATGCTTTTTGAGTATGCACACGCCCTATCCACAAACATATTATCCTGGCCTAGCCATTGCTTGTTTTTTTGATATCCACAAACATATTATCGTGGCCTAGCCAATGCTTGTTTTTTTATATCCACCAACATTATCGTGGCATAGCCAATGGTTGTTTTTTTTATAAGACAACCTTCCAAAACCATTTTACAACTTGGTTCAGAGGGAAATTTTAGATAACTGATTTAACTTTCTTGCACTCCTCTGGTGACTACTAGTGGTGGCTGAAAACTATTAAAAACAAACTGTGAATACTTGGGGATATACATTTTTTTTTAAAGTTTTATTTGAAGTGATACTGCTGGTTAGCAGCAATAATTAAATAATGAAAATAAAATAAAACGAAGGAGAGGAAGAAGGAGACGACAACGAAAAAGAAAAATAACTGCATGAATGTAAAAAATATACATTGATACACGGAGTGGTAGAAAGGTCACACCAAGTATTTACTCCAGACTAAGAGTCCATGAAACATCTAGAAAGGGCAAGAAATTACTAAAGGTATCATAACAACAACACTGGATCAGAGGTTGAACACAACACACTAATGAGGGGAATTTATGCGCAAACATATCTGACTCAATGTTCCTTCATCAATAAACCTACTAAGCTCTTGTCTATGAAAGGAACAAGACTAAACATATAAAGACATAAAATGTTTGATGAGTGCCTCGGGTGAGCGTTGACGAATACATTACCTGATTTTAGTTGTAGACATATGTGTGTTTGCTCTTTGAAATCAGCTTTAAAAAAAAGATGTAATAATATTGTTGGTGCATTGTTTACTCACTTCTAATAACAGATGTTAATTTTTCAAAATTTTGTTTGCTTCAAATATATATTTGCTACCGATGTTGAGATGGGCATCTACTGATATCATGTGAGGTCACAGATGTTTATATAGCGCAGCGTCGACTACTTCTAAATGCACCCTGGTGTTTTTGGCCCTTAAATCTGTGATGGGTTTGCCCAAAGGCTGACTGTTACAAGAGGCAAGTAGGTCTGGTAACCCTCAGTCTGAACCTTTGATTGTGTCAGTTGTGATTACTGGTCCTGAGATCCATATCCCGATTAATCGAACAGGTATTTATTTCTACTATTTTTAGGTCGAGCCTAGAGCAGCGCATGCGCTGCTTGCTCGACTTTTAGTAAGGGGCTTTTCAAAGTGCTACCCACAAGCTTTTCTTGGCCTGAAGCTTGCGTGCACACTCGCGTGCATGCGCCATCTGCCTTTCTTATCTCTTCCTCCGGGCTATTACTTCGCCATCTGCCTTTCTTATCTCTTCCTCCGGGCCATTACTTTCACTTTCGCGGCGCCAAACTCCTTCTGAAATGACTTCTCCGGGCCATTACTTTCACTTTCGCTCGTCGTATTTACACTATTATTCCATCCTCCGTGATTGCTTTGGATCTCCACCCTCCTCATAGCCCCCATCCTATCGCTGACATCATTTTGGTCACAGTTGATTAATTTTAAACACTGGCTATAAACGATCATAGGGATGTCAGTGGCATTCCTCTTGGTGTGCTAGGGGAGCTTCAGACAACCAGTTAAGTGCCTTGACGCAATGCAATCCTCGTTGGAATACTTATAAGGCAGGGGTGCAGTTCTGCAAGATTTAATTTTCATTAACCATACATTTACTCACAACCTTTGGATACCCTGCCTCAAATCTTCTGCATTCTCAGAAGTATGTACCGTTCAGCTCTGTAAAACCTCTGCTGAATTTAAATGTGGTTTCATTACCACTCTTGTCCAAACTTCATACATCTTAAAAGACGGGAAGACGACGCTGCTTTTAAGCCTGTCGCTTTTTTTAACATTTGTATTTTTAAACTGAAGTCGCCCTAGTTACTATTGAAATTATTCTATTTTAGGGGATACCTCCGTCTTGTACGAGTCTTTTTCCAGTTTTTGAAAGCAGCGCCACCTGGTGGCATAACATGGTTACAATTGAAGCTTTCTAAATCCATGGAATCGTGCAGTAATCTCTAATGGTGCCTTGGCTTCTTCTATTTTTTATGTGGCAAAAGTTGAGGAATCTGGTTCATTGTCAAATGTGAGTTCAGCAGTCCTCTTACAAATGCATGAGCCATTTTTTTTACTTGTGTAGTTTCCTTCATGTCAGGACATTATATGTCCTCCATCTTAACCTCTGCTACTGAGAACCACTGACATTTTACTGACCTGGCACTGAATAGTTGAGGAATTGTGTTCAACAAGAGCAGAAATACATTTATTTATTTTTTTGTTTTCCCAACAATATCTGGGGACGCACCCTGTCAACTGTGGGAAACCACGTATCACATAGTGTTTTCGATCATCCAGAAATTTGTATCGAGCTCAGTGTCCCACCTAGAAGTGTACTCCTTACATTTTAAGCACTCTTTTTACTCAAGATTGTGAATTATTAATCTTGTAGCTGGTTTCATCTCCTTCTCATTGATTGGGCGGGAGGTGGACACCGATGGGTTAAGTTTGGCACCTCTATTTCTTCAAATTGAGTCATAAAAATTTGAGTCAAAGAAAAGTCCCTGTGGCACCTAATATTGATGCACCGACTGGAAAATCTAACATATAGCCTTGCACTTAATCAAGATAAAAGTAATAGGAGTACAGGCACGAGAAGTGGTCCTCCAAATCTATGGCTTCTTAGCTCACTTATCACTTTGCATCTGAATAATGCACCACAGTCTTGCTTGACAGGCAACCCTGTTATAGCTTCTGCATTGCCCTTAATGTAATACTAAACAACTTCTGTAGTACATTACACCTAAAGTATTATTAACACCCATGAGTGATATCCATTGATTTAATCAGGAGCAGATCGATAACATGAACATTTCTAGTAAGTCTTTTTGCCCTAGAGATGTTAGCCCATATAGCATCTCCTCCATTGAATATTTGTCATAAGCTTGCAACAACAGCAACTGTTGCATGTCTAAACACTTATAAGGTCCCAAAGGCGAGACCTATTGGCTATGCCAATGCTTGTTTTAGACTGGGTAGGTAGTTATCTGTTCTCATTTATGTTTTCCATACTATCATCATGATACTTACTCCCTGTGTGGTTGGGTTCAAGGGTTGGTCTTGTGTCATAACCCTGACCTGTATGAGTTTGCAGAGATAAGGGATGCATACTGTGCCACTGATTTTGTTGTTTGGGTGTGGTGTGCATGCCACTGTTCTCACACCCTCAATCATACTCTCACTGAGGTGGTCTTTTGTTGAGGTAGGTATAAATGTCATACCTCCAGGTTTGGCTTTTGGAGGCCCCACCCATTGTCCCAAAAGAATGGTTCACAGATGCTTATCCTCCACTTATACACTTAAAGGTTGGGAATCTTACTGCAAGCACCACTGAACCTCACTAAACCAATAACAGCAAAATATCATCACTATTGTCAAGGAAGCTAAGCTATAAGGTGTAAAATTCAGACGTATATATGGTTAACTGTGAATAACAGTGATGTTTTCCCAGATAAGTTCTGACTGACAGGAAGTAGACAACAAGAGTAATATTGACCCAATTTTATTTTAAACATGCGTTCTTTACAGATCCACTATTGTGAGAAAGCTTTTCAAACTGTGGTATTTTAAACACTGAAATAAACATTGACAGAGGGAGGCAGGACCCAGCACCAGTACTGAGCATTGTGAATTCACAGAAGGTAGAAAACAAGCATTCTCTCTCATTGCTATGACACAATTGCACAAATTAACAGCATTTTGAAAACCCCGTTAGAAAAGTGGATTGATGTGGAGCCCACACATAACATATAGACAGGTAACTGAGGATGTTTTTTACTGATGGTTTCTGAATGACTTTATATAGACAATGAGAGAGAAGCTCGAGTTGTCAATGATGTCACTTAGAACCCCAAGGTAAAAAAAAATCCCTCTAATTCTCTTTCTGCCCATCTATAACCTGATGTTAAGTATGGCAATCAAATTGTATCTGCCCAAACTTACAAGTGCTAGGCAGAGGCAGATGAGTAATGGGGCAGCCATATATGACATGGCCTATCCTCTCCCTCCTAAATGTAAAAAAAAACACTACCTAATCTTCTGCCGTCTACCACCACCTTCTGCAATTACCCTCCATTCATCAAAATAAAAAATAAATACCCTGTGTGATGCCGCACACCCGCACCACCCTTTCCAATCCCCAACCCTGCCCTGAAATATTAAAAAATAATACATGATTTTCCACCACTCTTGTATCCATCTCCCATCCTGCCAAAATAAAAAATAAAAATCCCTGATCATCTTCTACCCACCACTATCCCTGCCCCTCCACTGTAGCTGCTCTTTCTGATCTCCTTAGAGCAGAGCGCTGGTGCTGTGTTGACAGGCGAGGTGAAAGCCCTGTTAGGCAGTGCTGGACAGTGTTTACTACGAATGGCAGGGCGGGTGGGGGGATGGAGGGGGCATAAGGGTAGCGAAGGGAGGGGGTAAAATATAAACTAATAATAATTTTTAAAAAAACCTTACCTTCAGTTGGCCGCGATCCGCGATGCGCTCCTCTTCTTAAGGCACAGCCTCCCAGCCTGCCTGCGGCCAATCCTGAAGCTGCTTTTGCAAGAGAGCAGCTTCAGGATTGGCCAGAGCGCCCTCGATTAGCGCTCCAGGACAGACTGTGGGTCTGTGCTTGCTCTCTCCAAGCCCAGCAATGCAGCTGGGGTTGGAGAGAGGTTCACTGCGCATGATGGTTTGGCCTGCGTAAGATGGCCATCCAAACCATCATGCGCAGTGAGGGGAGTGCACTACCACTCCCCTCAGTGCCGTCACCCCCAGGCCCTGCCCCCAAGACCCGGCAGGAAAGGAGAAATAAAAGAAGTGTCGTTTTTTCTCTCTTTTCCTGACGTTTTTGGGGGGGGGAGACGCTCCTCCAACATAGCGGAGGACTCATCCCAGCTGTTAGAGCAGATTTACATTTTTTCTCAGTGCGGCCCTGCAGAGTCTAGTGGCTTGAAAGTAATGCAGCAGTTGGTAGTTACAGAGTGCCGCCTCTGTTCTCCCACCTCCTGAGGAAATTCGATTTTCAATCACGATCGCATTGAGCCGCCATTTTGTGCTCCGCCGCCATTTTGTGTTGCCCTCACTCAGGCAGCACGACAAACGAAGTCTTTTCTGCTTTTCCTGCAATATTGTGTCAAAATAGCCTTGTGCCTCTGTGTGCAAAGCTGGTGTTAGAAGACTGGCCGAGTTCTCTAATCCCTGTCTGGTTTTTCTAATCCCTGTCTTAACTATCTGTTGGTTCACACTATTCTCTTCTGACTTTATCTCATCTTCTGGCCCTCGCTGTCCTCCGCTCGTATTCTCTCATTTCACAACTGTCCTCCAAAACACACAAACGTATCTCGCCACCTGCAAGCCAGTTACAGACATGTTAATACCTTAACCTGTGGGAAGGATGGCAAACACCGTTGGAGGAGAGGCTTCTTCGAGTTACTCGATATCTTTGTTTTTGAACCTTTTCTATTGGACATGATTTGTCTTTAACCTTACCTTATTGGTCCTCTATGTATGTTTTAGGTGTGTTCTTGGTTAATGTATATGTTATCTATGTACTATATAAGATTGTGCGCCACGGAGTGAAGTGGCAGTCTCCTGAGAACATACCGTGTGTACTTCTAGGACAACTGTACTAGCTGCAGCTAATAAAATCTGATCTTTTACGCCGACAGAGTGTCCCCGTGTCTCTTTTAGCCTGTTAGCTGAAGCAGGAGAACCCCAGAGATTAAGGCGTTCCCTGCGCCGCCAGGCCCAATTGGTTCTGGTTCTTCACTCCTTTGGGTCTGTGGAGAACTAGGAGGGAGGGAGACAGGCAGGTGAGACCAACAACCCCCATTTTGCCTCCTTTCTTGAGTCTCCACAGAATGCAGCAGGGCATGGGAACACAGAGGAATTGAGCGGTTACCCAGCTGATGTTACAACAGTGGGAAACAAACGAATTTCCCACTGTTGTTACATCATAGCACTCAGTGGCGGCTCCTCCACTGAGGTGGAGGAGCATCGCCTCACTGCTCCTTGAGCAGTGCAAAAGAAAATGAAAATGATAATAACAGGAAGTTAATATCATTTTATTTTTCTTTGCTCCAGCCAGGTTGGGCGGGGTGGGGTGGGGCTGGCTCACCGCAGAAGGAGCAGAAGTGGTTTGCACCCCCTCCTTACATGTGCATGAGGGCTTAACTGGCCTCTAGGGCCGGCCAAACCGTCATGCACACTTGGCATGTTCTTCATTGGGCCGTGTTGCACAGCCCAGTGAAGAACATGCCCAGCCACCCAGGCACTGCCTGAGCGGTCAAACAGGCCGCTCAGACCAATCATGATGCTGCTCAGGTAGCATTGTGATTCACTGGGAGAGTCCGGAAACCTGGGTGCTTCCGGTGCTTCCGGTGCTACCAGCAGATGGAGGAGAGGTGTGCGACAGCTGTGGCTGCAGCAGTGGAGAAGATACGTTTATTTTTTTATTTATTTTCACCCGCCAACCCACCGCCCCACCACCCCGTTCAGAGGGAGCAGCCACTAATAGCACCAGATCTTGATTGGCTACTCATTCTAATGACTTGCAACAGAAGCGATATTGCATTGAAATATGCAACCTTTTCAACAGACCATAACAATGCTTCTAGGTTTCCTCGGCAGCAAACCTCTGTCTCCAAGTTCACATGAAACTACTTGTGATAATGAAACAATAATGTTGACATCAGTAGGGCTGCATTTGAGTACTGCATCATGCAGTACTGTACATAAAAAGTTGCAACAGATGGTAAGTTGAGATGAATTAAAAAATAAAATAAAGCAGATGTCAAATACTTTTTCATGCCTCGGTTGGTTAATTTATTGACTAACCAATTAGCCAAGCGTATGTAGGTTAAAGCCCTAGAGCTAGCCATCCTGCACTATGATAATGGAATTCAGTCGGAAAAGGACAGCTGCTCAAACAGAACATGTTATAAGTCCATATTGTTAAACTCAGTGTTATTTATAGGTGCTAAAAATTATGTGTAGCAAAATGAACCAGACAATTACGTTTACTGTATCTTCATGGCTCATGGGTTATGCTGAGACTTTAACTCTCAAGTCATATATGTCCGTCAGTCAATTAAGAGTATGTTTGTGGTCTGCAGGAAATCTTGTGCGTATGGCAGGTGTACTGCTCATGTACACGACGGTGCGTCAATGTAGGTAGGGGTGAAGTGTGCTACACTTGTAGAGGTTCATGGTGTTGGACTTTTCCCTTTTTCAGGGTTATCCCCAGACTTTTTGCTTCTTCCTCCTAGTTTTTCCTAACCTGTTGTTGGCTATAGGACTCTGGGCACTTTACCACTGCTAATCAGTGCTAAAGTGCATATGCTCTCTTTGTAAATTGTGAACATGATTGGTTATCCATGATTGGCATATTTGATTTACTGGTAAGTCCCTAGTAAAGTGCACTGAGTGTGCCAGGGCCTGTAAATCAAATGCTACTAGTGGGCCTGCAGCACTAATTGTGCCACCCACGTAAGTAGTTCTGAAAAGGTAACCCAGACCTGCCACTGCAGTGTTTGTGCGCAGTTGTGACTGCCATGTCGACTTGGCAAGTGCACCCACTTGCCAGGCCGTAAACTCCCCTTTTCTTACATGTGAGTCACCCCTAGGTAGGCCCAAGGTACCCCTATGCTTAAGGTGCCGTGTATGTGAAATGTAGGACATGAACAGGTGTGTGTGACATGTCCTGATAGTGATATACTGCCATTTTCGTTTTTCATTCTTGAAAGGCTATCCTGCCCCATAGGATAGAATGGGAAATGCTTTGTAACATCTTACAAGTATAACTTCCTGTTAGACTTGGCATCTTTTGGCATGTTTCCCCTGAGTTTTTCCTTTCTGACCTCCCGGTTTTGACTCTGTTTTTGCTGGCGTAGTGTTTGTCTCACTGCTGATCAATGGTAAAGTGCAAGTGCTCCTGTGGTAAATTGTGTTATGGATTGGTGTTTCCATGATTTACTTGTTAGTCCCTAGTAAAGTGCACTGAGTATGCCAGGACCTGTGAATCAAATGCTACTAGTGGGCCTGCGCGGTACAAAAGGGGGTGGTGATGGACGGAGCGTCAGAACCAATCAAACACTCACACCCAGTCAACAGATCTGGGTTTGAGCCTTCACCGTTCTTTAGCCCACTCTGCCACCCCAGTTCAGACATGACCACCCCCTTTTGTACCACTAGTGGGCCTGCAGCACTGATTGTGCCACCCATGTGAGTAGCCCTGAAAAGGTATTGTGGAGTCTGCGCGCGGTTTGTAACTGCCATGTCGACATGGCCAGTGCACACACTTGCCAGTCCCTCACCTTCCCTTTTCTTACATGTTCGCCACCCCTAAGGTAGGCCCAAGGTACCCCTGTGGGCCGGGTGCAGTGTGTGTGAAAGGTAGGACATGCCTGCAACAGAAGAAAAGCAACCCGACGACATCTACGACGCCACTGCCGACTCCGTATCCTGAAGGCACCGCAGAGGGCAATGCCGCACCACGACCCTGGTCTCACCAACGACGCCTGCTGATGCTGCCACCGAGCCGCTTCTCACACCGCGACCTGTGGGCACAGAACTCCGCACCGCCTCACTTCACCACGATGCCTTGGTATCCCCAATGACGCCACTCCATGACGAAATCTATGCCGCTGCTTGCTCCGTGGTTCGAGGGCACTGCTCGTAAAGTTACACAATGCACTGCACTCATCCCGCATCACACCTTGGCCTACTGACACCGGCTCCATCGACTCCAGTTCGTCAGCCAACGGCAGCGCGTCAGCAACGACGAAGCCGCTGCTTTCACCGCGACCTGCAAGCACCGCGACGAGCACCACATTCACTTCACACCGGGAACCTGGTCTCACCAACGATGCCATCTGACGCCGCCACCAAGCCGCTGCACGCACCGCGACCTGAGGGCACCGCACGCTGAACTGCTGCATTTCGCACCGCAGCACCCGACGCCTGCCGAAGCCAGCGCTCCTGACTTCAACTGAGAGGAGTTCAATCTGCAACGCGTCTGACTTCAAGGGCCCGATGACTCCTGCACCGACCTTCTCAACCGATGCCTGCATACGCCGTGCTTTTGGAAGCTCAACGCGAAGTCACCGATGCCCTGCATTTCTTTGGATTTGTTTGCTCACGACGCCGTGATAGCCCCGGACGGAGCTATCAACATCAAGGAACTATTTTTTAAGCATATTTTGATAACCAAATATTTTTAAGTATTGTATTGTGGATTTTTATCATTTTTGGTCTTGTCTTAAGTATATAAAAATATTGGATATTTTTCTAACCTGGTTTGGTGTCCTTTTGCAGTGCTTACACTGTATTACTCTTGGTTATGTGCTAATGCTTTACACATTGCCTCACAGATAAACCTGACTGCTCGTGCCAAGCTACCAAAGGGGTGAGCAGGGGTTATGTAAGAAGTGTAACTCCCTTATCCTGACTAGAGTGGTGGTTTTTGCCTGACTTTGGCACATGTCCTAGCCGACCAAAAATCACATTTCTAACACTTCCCATTGGGACAAGATAGAGAAATAAAGTTTAGGCTCTGTGAACTCAGAATTTAATAACACATATTTTAGTAAAGATGGTTTTTAAATTGTGTGTTTGAAAAAAGCACTTTTAGAAAGTAGGCATTTTCTTGTTTAACCGTTCTGTGAGCCTCTTCCGGTTTGTGCATTGACTGTCTTGTTTTGGAGTGACAGGGGCTGAGGATGTGTATTCTCTCAGACGGCCACTGAAGGGGTTGATGTGTGTCCTGCCTTTCCTGAATGAGTCAGGGCTGGGCTGAATAGATCAAGGCTGCATTCAGAATACTGGGAGGAGTTTTCACTAGCACCTGAATAAACCTGGGCTCCATTTAGAGTAGGGGGAGGAGATTTCCTTTACACATGAATGGGCCTGGTCTGCTTTGGACAATGCTGTCTCCACCTCCTGCCGGGAAGCTGCACCAGAAAGGACAGAACTGGTTTTGCCAAGTATAGAGCCTCTCTGACATCAGAGAACAAAGAGAAATGGACTATAAATGTTGGGGTCCAAACCCTAGAACTTTAGATCACTTCTGGACTCAAGAGCAACCTTTGCCAAGGAGAAAAGCTGAAGAGTTGTGAGGAGGAGTACTGCCCCTTTGTTGTGTGCTGTGTGGGGCTGGCCTGCAGATGTTGTTTCTGCCAAGGAGAGGAGAAAGACTGGAACTTTGCTGTGAACCTGCTTGAAGAAGATCTCCAAGGGCCTGTGTGTGCTGTCCTCCTGTTCTGAAGTCCCAGGGACACAAAGACTTCACCCTCAGCTCCCCTGGACTCTGCTGCTGAGAGTTCTGACCTGCAAGGAGGTGCCTGTTTCTGTACTGAGCCTCTGGAGGTTGTGCTTGCTGCTGGGAGCTGGAAGAAACCTAAAGAACTGAAGAAATCAATGCATCGCTCTTTTTGTGGCTGTTTTTCCGATGCAGCACCGCTGTGCGAGAAGAAACTCCACGCATCACTGCACCGCTGCCGAAACTGATGCAGCGCCTGTCGCTGCTGCAAGAACCAACGCATCGAGGGATCGTGGCTGAGAAAACTGAGGCAGCGCCACTCGCCGCCGCCTCTTCAATCGCTGACGCATCGCGGATTTCCACGCATCATACCTGTGTGGCAAGTTTTCCCGACGCATCACATGTGGACCAGAACCATCTTGGAATCAGCGCATCACTTCCTCCTACAGACCGGATTTGACACATCAATTCTCCTGCATGCAGCAGAACTGTTGCAATGCCTCCCCAGGGTCTCAGGAACTGATACATCTCTTTGTTTTTTGATGATTCCCATCTCTGCAGCTGTTTGGACTTGTGAATTTTGTTGCAACTACAGGTACTTCGAGAGAAATCACGCATCCATAATTTTCTATGGGCCAAGTTGTTTGAAACCTTTTAAAAGTCATATTCGTATTACATGTATGTTAGATTTTTGTCGTTTTGGTCTTGTTTGTTTAGATAATGATACTTTATTTATCTAAACTGTTGTGGTGTCCATTTGTGTTGTTATCACTGTATTACTGTGTGTTTTGAGTACACATACTTTACACATTGCCTTTGAGATAAGTCTGTCTGCTCATGCAAAGCTACCCAGGGGGTGAGCAGGGGTTATCTAAAGCGTGTATCTCCCTTACCATGACTAGAAACAGGGGTCCCTATTTGGACAAAGGTACCTACTTCTGCCAACTGGAGACTCCCAGTTCTAACATTGGTGGTCAGCGGTGAGGATTCAAACTTGTATTTGTACTTGACCCACAGTGACTGGTGTACATCACAGGACTAGTGCAGACCATTACGCAACCACATACTATTTTTTTTCCTGTTATCCATTGGAATTTGGTGGTTGGAAGTCTGGTTAGTTTTTGCATCTGTGGGACCTTGTTAAAATGGAAATCAACTTTTGGCACCTGTACATCTACATGATGAGGGAACTAAAAGTCTTTTGCAAGGAGAGTTGGCTACCTGTGAAGAGGAGATCCAAAAGGCAGGATCTCGAGGCAGCCCTGTGTAGCTATGAAATACCACACAGGGAAGCAACACTGTCAGATGACTCTGAAGAGGAATCTGAGAGGGGGGGGCTCCCCAGCCAGAATATCCAGAGGGCAGTAGCCCTGAGAAGGGAACATTTGAGGGGAAGATTGTCTTGTGAGGAAAGGAATCAGAACTGTGCTTGTGACCAGAGACTGAGACAGCTGGACTGGTAGTACAAGGAAATAGAGCGAGCCCTAGCTGAAAAGAAACTGTGTGCAGCTCATGAAGTGAGCTTGGCTGGGTTTTAGGTAGAGTCCAACTTAGATGGTGGCAGCAAAAATGAACAGGCACATGCATCAAGAAAAGCTTTTACGAGTCCTTAATTGCGAATATTAAGGAATCGCAAATAAGGACTCGCAAAAGCGTATGCATGTAGGAATCGCTATTAAAATAGCGATTCCTTAACATTCATTAATTGCGACTCACAAATTGCGAGTCGCAATTAATGAATGGCTTCCCATTCATTCCTATGGGCCTCCAGGCCCATAGGAATGCATTTGAGATTGCGGGAGCAATTTGCGAGTACCAGTAGGTACTCGGAAATTGCTCCCGCAATTTCTAGGGTGCAAGGGTGTCAAAATGACACCCTATTGCACCCATGTATTTGAACTTTGCACACATGTTGCATACACACATGCTCTAAGGGTATGTGTGTGCGCAACATGAAACTTAGAAAAATGCAAATAAGTGCATTTTTCTAAGTTTTAGCAAATTACCATGAAGTCCAGCTTCATGGTAATTTGCTCCCGCTAGTAGCGAAATCGCTATTTTTTAAACTTTAATGCATTGCATTTAAGGAATCTCAATTAGGGATTCCTTAAATGCAATCGCTATTTAAGGAATCGCTATTTTGAGATTCCTTAAAATGCAATATTTGCATTTGGGATGATGCATCCCAAATGCAAAAATACCGGTCGCAAAGGGGCAGATTCTGAGAATCTGCCCGTTTGCGACCGGTTTTGTGGTTGATGCATGTGCCTGGAAGTGTCTAGTGCTGAGGGAGAAATACACACACCCAGAGATGTGGCACCTGACTTCAAGGAGGGGGTTGACATACACCAAGGGGTTCAGGGTTATGAAGTAGCTCCAGTGGTGTGCAGTGTCCCTGAGGTGGATTGGGGAACTGGCACTGGGGATCATATTATTCTAGTGATTGAAGGGACACTCTAGGTCCTCTAGATGAGAGGTGCAGGGAGAGGGGTTCCATCATGGTAGAAGCCTTGGTATGTGAGTATGAAGACCACCCAGAAGAGTGTGGGTTGAGTGACAGAGATAGTCAGACACTGTCTTGCCAGTCTCAGGAGGGTGATGTGAGTTACTTGTGTGAGGCACTGGATGGTGAGGCAAAGATTAGCTTTGCTAGCACTAGTGTGGGGGTGTGTGATTCAATTGTTGGAGAGCATGTTTCAGTCCCTGTTTTCCAGAGCTATTCCAATAGCCAGTGGAGTGTGAGTTCTCTGACCCCAGGGTACTTGCACCGGAGGCATACCTTTTGGTGGAATCCAGCGGGTCTGAAGAAGCTTTTGGGAGTGATCCTGAAGGGGGTGCCTCAGGTTTTTCCAACCAAGTGAGGTAGGGGAGGTTTGTGGTAGCCCAGATAGCTCCCAGTGTAGTGGGAGGGGTGTAGGGTTCCACGTCATGTCTCAGAGGAGATGGAGTGGGCTGTGTCCCAAAGTTCCCAAAAGCCAGTTCCAGGGCCTGGTTGGTTTCATGAGTGAACACAAGGGTGGGAGGCCTAGTCTGCTGTGGGAGGCCATCCCCTGAGGGGATCCCAAACCTTGAGGTGAACTTGGGGGGACTACTGTACCAAGCATGCCACCAGTTCTTGTATCTGACAGCACCGCTCCAGTGGGGAGGGTGCATGAGTCCAGAGAAAAGGGTGAGGGGGGATGCAGTCCCCAGTCGAAGGACCAGTGGGTTAGGGGTTGCCAGCTCTGAGGTCAGAACACCCCAGGACTGACCCTGGTGAGGCCACTTCTTGCCTGGGGGATCTTAATGCTCTGTCAGGTGGACAGGAGGATTGAGACCTGCACCAGGAAGACTCTTGCACGACTCATGAGGAGTGTGTTTTCCTTGGAGGGGGTTGGTGTACTCCCCCAGAAGTCCTGAGTTGCCAGGCACAGGTCCAGTTTAAGGGTAAAGACCCTGGGTTGGAGGACCAGGTCCAGGGTGTCCCCCATGACCTGCAGAAAGGAGTGACTGCTAACTGTGCCCCTATCAATTTGTCTTCTGGGGTACCACTCTAGGTGGGAGGGTGCATAGCCCCAGGGAAGATGTGGGAAAGCCCTCTCAAGTCCAGTGTCCAGCCACAGGGTACAGACCCTGGGCTGGTGTATCAGTTGCAGGATAGCACCCCTGAACTGGTGAGAAAATTGTGCAGAACACCTGACACAGGTACTCAGGACAATTCTGAAATCGAGGGGGACTGCACCCGATGGGGGGATACAGAGCCCTGTGGAAGGGGACAGGGTATGGAGAGTCCACTCCCGTCTCCTGTCCAGTCGCAGGGTACAGACCCTGGGCTGGTGGGCCAGTGCAGGAAGCCATGCCAGACTTGGCAGGAGGGAGAGTAGACAAAGGGTGCCAGGCACCTGGGGCTACTGCCCCCCACTATCTAAAGCCACTGAGGTTAGAGAGACCTGAGAGGCATGAGGCCTAGCTCTCATCATGGACAGCTGACAGTGGCCACAGTGGCTAGCTGTCCTGGTGGACAGAGTTGCCCCTGGGAGCGGGACAGAAGTCACACCCTGGGAGTGGACTGGGTCACTACTCTATGTTGTCCATGTGGGTACTGTCTGCCTGTTGAAACACATATGTGAGCTAAGTAAGTTTAGGTGAAGCACAGATGGGGTCCACAGGTGAGGAGAAGGGTTTCCCCTGGGTCAGCTTAGTTGGCCCTGAGAATATGGACAGAGGGATCTAACTAGGTTCAGGAAGGCATAGGACGGGAATAGACCCCTGCTGTTTCGGGCCAGGTTCTGTGTTCTATCGCCACAGGGAGGGAAGCCCATCAAGGTATGCATTGGTCTACCCTGGCTTTAGGCTAGAAGGCGGTTGTGTTGCACTTGGCCCTTCTTGCAGGATTATCCCCAAGCGTTTTGCTTCTTCCTCCTATTTTTTCCTGACCTGTTGTTGTTGGCTATAGGACACTGGGCACTTTACCACTGCTAATCAGTGCTAAAGTGCATATGCTCTCTAATGTGTAATTTGTGAACATGATTGGTTATCCATGATTGGCATATTTGCTTTACTGATAAGTCCCTAGTAAAGTGTATTGAGTGTGCCAGGGCCTGTAAATTAAATGCTACTAGCGGGCAGCACTGATTGTGCCACCCACATGAGTAGCCTTGAAAATGTAACCCAGACCTGCCACTGCAGTACCTGAGCGCAGTTGTGACTTCCATGTCGACTTGGCAAGTACACCCACTTGCCAGGTCCTAACCTTTCCTTTTCATACATGTGAGTCACCCCTAAGGTAGGTACAATGTACCCCTATGGGCAGGGTGCAGTGTATGTGAAAGGTAGGACATGTACTGGTGTGTGTGACATGTCCTCATAGTGAAATACTGCCAATTTTGTCTTTCACTATTAAAAGGCTATCCAGCCCCATAGAATAGAATGGGAAATGCTTTGTAACATCTTACAAGTATAACTTCCCATTGGGACAAGATATAGAACTTAAGTTCAGGCTCTCTGAACTCAGAATTTAATAACACATCTTTTAGTAAAGATGTTTTTTAAATGTGTGCACTTTTAGGAAGTAGGCATTTTCTTGTTTAACCATTCTGGGGCCGATTCGGATTCCGGCCGCAAAACGTACCGACCGACACGGACCCGGACCGGACACCGACAGACACGGACCAGCGCCGTACGACCAGTGCAGTACGATGCAACGCGTGTGAATTACAACCGACACGTACGGAATACAAGCCGTTCGACCGAGCCGTAGGGAAAATAGTGATCCGGCCGGAAATCCGACACGAATTTCACCGACCGACACGAACCCAGAATGACCCCGACCGACCCGTACCCACGATGTCCGATCCGCGCAGTACGATGCAATGCGTGGAAACTCAGACCGACTCGCACGGAGACCAAGCCGCACGACCGACACGCACAGAAAACTGGGCCCACAAGCATTAGAGACCTTCGTGACCAACGCATATGAAACACAGAAGATAGGCAGCGTGAATGAGGCGGAGAAGCCCGCACGAGACAACATCAGCGTCCGTATCCGTCAGATGAACGTCTCCTTCATGCCTACAAAACCCAAAGGAAAAAAGGCAAAAAAAGGACCAAACAAGCAATGACAAAGCCAATAAATACCAAATTTAAAAAACCTAGGAGAAAGACACACCCACAACTCCAAATATATAAAGGACTACAATCACTACCATCATCCCTTGCAAACAGGAGACACAGCCAGCAGCAAACACCATTACACAGCAACCACAGACACACTCACAACTCACCCATCACACAATTCACACACCATCAGCACCTCTTCCAACATCACATACACATACAGCCAGCAAAACCAACACCAACCCACCTTCACTTGCACCCTCACACACACATCCCTCACCACCACCACCCATCACCATGCCCCCAAAGAAGAATCCAAAGTTCACAGATAGTGAGTTAGAAGTGCTGGTAGACAAGATCATCAGAATAGAGCCACATTTGTTTGGTACATTGGTCCAAAGGACCCCTATGTCACAGAAAAAAAAGATGTGGACGAGGATTGTGGACAAGGTGAACGCACAAGCACCAGCAAGGCGCACAAAGGACGATATCCAGAACAGGTGGTATGACGTGCGCAGGAGGGTCAAGAAACTCATTGAAAAAGATCACGCCTTGAGTCAGTGCACCGGAGGTGGCCCTCCTGCCAAACCAGTCTACTTCAGGACCTGGGAGGAGAAAGTGCGGGACATCCTACCACCAGAGAGCATCCATGGGCTAACAGACATACCAGAGCATGGTGAGTACACAAACAACATACCCAAGATTGTGTGGGAAGGGGACAGTGAAACCATGCACCGCAAGCAAAGCTACACTAACCAATAGATAATCAACCCAAGATATGTATGCCAGTCAGACAAACACAATACCTGCCATCTCATAGTGACTTGGAACTGTGTCATAACATGCACCAACCTACAAACAAATAGAGCAAGGCAGTGGCACAATGCTAAATAGACACTGCCAGACAGTTTGCCACCACCAACACACTACCTCACAGTGCAGATGACTGACAGGAAGGAATTGTGGGGATGCAGGTGAAGTGAGTGTATCCAAAAGCATGATGGGGTTGGTAGTCACAGACAATGCTCTCTCTCAAAATTGGCCCATCAAGACCTCTCTGAAACATGCCCACATCACAGGGAGTGGAAAATGACTGACAAGATGGCTGACACTGGGTCCTGCTGTGGGGAGTACGAGGCCCTGCTAGGGCATGTGCGCAAATCAGAAGCAGGACACCACTGACTGACATCCTGAAAGACAACTTGCACGCCCTCCAATGGAAGCACGTTTCATGGTGGGATGTTTGGCCGGGTGGGAAGGAGGACTGACAGCTCTCACCATACTAACCAGCATGTGGAGACACACACCCCCCACAACACAAACTCCACCCAACTCACCAGGTAGAATGCATTGACTCACACCTTTGTGAAACATCATCAAGAGACACCCCGTACTGGGTGCAGCTGTTTAAAGCAGAGGGGCTCTCTTTGGACTTGTAGCCAAACAAACACCAGGATTTCACAGTCAGCCATCTTGCCATTGCTGTCACACCCCCTCACAGGGAAGCAGAGTCAAGAGGGAGGAAGTATGGGCATGCTGGGAAGGGGGGTGTAGCCAAGAGCATGATGGGAGTTGCAGTCACAGACAATCCACACCCACCCACATGGCCCAGCAAGTTCCAACTGAACCATACTCGCCCCACAGGGAGTGGGAAGGGACTGACAGGATGTCTGACACTGGGCTCTGTTGTGGGGAGTACAAGGCCATGCTGGGAACTGGGCAACAACTATATCAAACACTGTCTGTGACAAGCTGGGAAAAAGCAGTGTACAGGCAGGCATCTGTTCGTACAGTAGAAAATGTCATGTTTGTGAACCATCGATGCATGTAGAAACATAACTCACATCGTGTGCCTCTTCCAAACACAGGTGGTGCTGGGGCCCCAGCACCAAATGAAGAGGATTCCCAGGCCCAGACACTGAGCTCTCTAGTTGGACTCTGTCTCTGTCCTCTTCGGATGACGACGACCAACCTGGCCCCTCCGGTGTGAGTCATCATGCAGCACCAGCAGCATCAACATCTGCACCCCCTGTACCCACGCCTCCAGCATTTGGAAACCGACAGGGCACCCCCGCCAACACGGACAGACCAAGGCCACTGAACACCCACAGCACAGGGACACAGGACCCCCCGGAAGCTACAGCAAACAACACCAGCAACACCACCCAAGGGGTCCCAGTGTCACCTGTGCGTCCCGCCGCTGGTCCTGCCCGTGTGGATAGAGGTGCTGGGAGGGGTGGGAGGTAGATGGCGCGCCTTGCAGAGGGGTCTGGACTGCTAATGAAGTAACTAATCCGCAAATTTTTAAATCATTTAGGAAACAATATCATTTGGCTATTAAAATAGCTAAAAAAGAATATTTCTACAATCGAATCACTATGGCAAAGCATAACCAAAAATAAATATTTAAAATCGTAAAATCTTTCACAGATCCCAAAGCTTTACACTCCGAGATCCCTCCGTCCCTTACACTTTGCAATGAAATTGCACTTTACTTTGAAAACAAGATTAAGAGCATTCAAAGGAATTTTGAGACTTATAGACCTCAGGATTCCCCTGATGGAAAGGTACTAGACCACAGTACGGACAGTTCTTCCCTTCAAGCATTCCAAACTGCCTCATTAGCTCAAACGAAAGAGGCGATATTAGCCTGTAAATCAGGTTCTCCAGTGGACGCATGTCCCCCGACTTTCTTACACCATATCATTGATGTTGTGAATCCGGTGATTAACAAAATAGTGAACTCCTCCCTAGCCTTGGGCACAGTACCAGACGAATGGAAATTTGCTATCGTGAAGCCCCTCAAGAAAAAACAGAATGTTGATCCATCTAATTTATCCAATTATAGGCCTATATCCCTGATACCAATTTTGGGTAAGACCACAGAGATAGTCTATAAACAACTCTCTAGTTTTTCTGAGTCTACATCTATTTTTCATCCCCGCCAATCTGGATTTCGTTCAAAACATTCGACAGAATCAGCATTACTCGAGATATCAGACACCCTAAAACTTATAAGAGACAGTGGCAGGAAGGCAGTCCTGATCCTTTTGGATCTGTCTGCGGCTTTTGATACCATCTCGCATGATATCCTGCTAGCCGGATTGAGATCTTGTGGCATTTCTGACCTTGCGCTGTTATGGATTACATCTTTCCTGTCAAATAGAAAGCAGGTTGTCTCTTTGGGCTCCTTTCTATCGTCAGAACGCACCGTTACTATGGGCGTCCCACAGGGGGCCTCTCTTAGTCCTCTTCTATTTGATATATATATATGACCCCACTTATTTCATTGATCTCGACCTTTGGGATCGAAATGACATCCTATGCTGACGATACCCAACTGATTCTGTCATTGGAAGAGAAATCTATGAAAGCCGAAGAAAACTTTAAGGCTTGTTTCACGGCAGTCATCAAATGGATGAAAAACAACCACCTCTGCTGTAAAATTGATAAAACAGAAATCCTTCCAAGTGGAAAAAATAACTTTTTCCAACCTAAGGACTGGTAGCCAGATGATACTGCAGCCCCCCCTTCAACGGTAGAGGTTGCAAAAAATCTGGAAGTATGGTTTGACTCTTCTCTTTCTTTTAAACCTCATGTTCTAAAGCTAACAGGGACTTGTTTTGGCCTCATTAAAACATTGAAAAATAATTTCAATCTAATCCCGCTTGCCGCAAGGAAAACGGTAACAGTGGCTCTTATACTATCGCGGCTGGACTACTGTAATAGCCTCCTGGCAGGGATGAATAAAGCCACCCTGAGGAAACTTAAAGTAGTTCAGCATGCAGCGGCCAGATTGGTTCTAGGGCTTCCTCGTAGCGCGTCTGCCACTGCCGCTCTGAAAACTTTGCATTGGCTTCCGATCCACAAAATAATTTTGTTCAAACTATTGTTGACAACTTTCAGAGCATTTCGCTGTTTGGGCCCCGTTTATCTTTCTACAAGATTCAAACCATATATTACAACAAGGACACTTAGATCTAGCTCTGCAAATTTACTTACAGTATCTGGTTTCAAACTGTCAACTAAAGGAGGGAAATCAGCAACGGTCTTGGGTGCAAAGGCGTGGAATAGTCTTCCAAAGGAACTCAGAGCGATGGAACAGGAAGAGCCGTTTAGAAGGGCCCTAAAGACTGGGGGCCCGATTCACAGAATTAACTTAAGACAAAATCCTAAACTTACTACTTTTGGTATTCACAGAATGCACTTACTACTTTTGGTATTCACAGAATGCACTTACTACTTTTGGTATTCACAGAATGGATTTACGACTACTAACTTTACGTCCGCACTCGGGCCGGAAATTCCGGCCCAGAGGCGGAGCTTCCGGCCTGGAGACGGGGCTTCCAGCCCAGGGGCGGGGCTTCCGGGCCAGAGGCGGGGCTTCCGGGCCGGAGGCGGAGCTTCTGGGCCGGAGGTTGGGATTCTGGCCAGTGGCAGAGATTTAGCCATGGCCAAAATCTTCACCTCCGGGCCGGAAGCTCCGCCTCCGGCCAGGAAGCCCCGCCTCCGGGCCGGAAAATCCGCCTCTGGGCCGGAAGCTCCGCCTCCAGGCCGGAATTTCCGGCCCGAGTGCGGACGTAAAGTTAGTAGTCGTAAATCCATTCTGTAAATACCAAAAGTAGTAAGTGCATTCTGTGAATACCAAAAGTAGTAAGTGCATTCTGTGAATACCAAAAGTAGTAAGTTTAGAATTTTGTCTTAAGTTAATTCTGTGAATCGGGCCCTGGGATCTTTGGAATATCAGATGTCTGCTCCTCGGCCCTGATTTAGTTTTTACATTGTTACAGCTGATTCTAGTTATCTGCAGCGCCAGGAGACTCCGTTAGGAGTGAAAGTTGCGCTATATAAGCTACGCTTTTCATTTCATTTCATGATGGCCCCCAACTGGCACGCATCATAGATGCGTACCAGGATAGCACCGGAGGATTTGGCCAGGTAGTGGGGATCCTCAAGGACATGCAACAGGAGCAGGCTGCCCACCATGCCCGCATGGAGGGCAAGTGGGATGCCCTTACTGCGGTGCATCTGGACATACCCCAATGCCTCCGCCAAATCAGCACAAACCTGTCCACACCTCCCTATGAGGCCACAACATCTGTTGCAACACCATCTGCCAGCGCCATAGGGAGGGAGGAGGACTCTGGCGGAGAGTCCCCTGCACCGCAGAACGCCTGCACCTGAGGATCCCCCTTCAGGAAGAAGAGAGGTCGTCCGAAGAAGGACATGTGAGAGGCAGATGTCCCAGCACATCCCCCAGGGCCTCTAAACCTGTTCTGGACAATGTTCTTTGTGCGCAACCCGTTCACCTTGTTCAATCGCACAAAACTCGCCCACATGACATGGAGGGTTCATGTTGGGCCAATGTAGCAGATGACTGTGGACTTTACTCTGGACATTTCATCTACCAGCACTTCCAACTCTAATGTGAACTTTGGATTCCAAAACCAATGTACAGCACCCACCATCCTGTGCACTTTCCTCACACATGTTCGAAAATAAACTGACCAGTACACCATACTTGCCTCTGTTGTGATTCCAAATTGTCATGTGTCATGGAGATGTCGATCTGCTACACAACACAGTGCATGCCAAAAACTGCAACTATGTGACCACCGTTAGGTGAGTCATGGTGATGTGACACATGTGAGGTAGACACACCACTATGGCACCACAACACATACTCACCATGGCCATGTTACTCATCCCACACAATGATGTTGATTTGAAACACATAGGCATGCACAACCACAACACCTATCCACAGTCAGAGGTAACAAGTCCACAGGTGAGGTAAGCAAATGTCAGTCAGATGTGGGAAGACAGACAACGCACCTAACAAAGCATAGCACAGGTTCATTACACATTAGCAACACGTTTATTCAAAAATTGTTGCAAGGCAATTGTACGTTACGGTGGACACACGGTCACAGAGTGTCTGAGAATTGTAGTCCAGGGGTGTGTGGCACATCACTTGATGTCAATTGACTACTCCCACACTGGTGTCAGATTCTGGGTGTTGGGGGTCAGTGTTGAACATACAACAGGCAAATTACCCTGTGAAGGACAGACACAAGACAAAGTCAAAAGCACAGCAAAACAGGAGAGAAATGAAATACACATGCACAAAACATGTCACAAGAAACCTACACAAAAACAAGTTAGCAGTACTACCCTATTGTGGAGTACACACCACCTGAATGGACACATCACTGCACGCATCCAGTCAAGTGGCACACAGACACACTCAGACAGCAACAGAGCAGCCACAACACATTCCAGGCTAACTCCATACATTGACATAACAACCCTGGAAGCTCACATTCAGGTGAAGAAGTTGTTGATGAGCTGTGAGCAGATGTCACCCTCATCCTCATCCTCATCCTCATCATCACTGGCATCTTGGCCCAGGCCGGGATCCTCCTCAGGTGCCGGAGGTTGGTCATCGTCATCCTGGATGAGAGGCACCTTCTTCCGCACTGCCATGTTGTGTAGCATGCAGCATACAAGGATTATTTTGCACACCTTTGCAGGTTCATATGGGAGGGCCCCTCTGGTCTTGTGTAGGCAGCGAAAGCGACTTTTCAGGAGGCCGAATGTCCGCTCAATCACCCTCCTGCTCCGACCATGTGCCTCATTGTAGCGCATCTTGGCTGGTGTCACAGGGTTCCTGAGGGGTGTCAGCAACCATGGCATGTTGGAGTATCCGGAGTCACCTATACACACAAAAATGAACAAGTAGCTGAGTTTTGTAGGAGTGCGGAATACAACATTGTCAAACACACACAATGATAAATAGTCAGTACACACCGACAAGCCAGGCATGCTGAGCTGGCATCTGTGACATCAGTGTTGCAATGCGACTACTTCTAATTATGTAGGCATCGTGCGCAGAACCAGGGAACCGTGCACACACATGTGTGATAGACATGTCTGCAGGACATACCACATTGATCGAGTGGAAATGTTTCCTGTTCCGGTATGCCTGCTCATGTGCCTGTGGTGGTATCAGGGCCACATGTGTCCCATCAATAGATCCAATGATGTTCGGCATCCTCCCCAGTGTATAAAAGGCATCCTTTATTTCAGGGAGTTCATCTGGGCTCGGGAACTTGATGTACAGGTCTAGGAAATGCAACATCCCCTCCAAGACATTGCGTAGCACCCGACTAAACATAGTTTGCGACATACCACCAGCAGTAGCCACAGTGTACTGGAAGGTACCGGTAGCAAAGAAGTGCAGGGCTGCCATCACCTTCACCTCTGGAGTCAGTGCTGTAGGGTATGTCGGCCAGGTAGCAGATGTGGCGCCAACTACTCCGCCAACTCCTCAATCAGTGGCCTGGTGAAGCGGTACCGTCGGATGCAGACGCGTTCCTGCATGGTTGCAAGGTCTGGGAACGGTCGATGGACAGCTGGGGCCCTGCAGAACAGAGATGAACAAAGGAAGATTGTCGGTTCATCCACCCATGTGGCCATGACCAGGCTCAATATCACATGATAGATCTTGACATTACACAATGTACTGAGGTGGGTGCTGTTGGGCATGGACACATATGTCGCCTACATGACCATCACCTCACATCTCAATTCCACATGTCCACATGAGTCCCATGTTGTGCAATGGCCAATCATCTGGCTGTGTCACCCGACCTATGTACTGCTGTGACGTTACAAACACACACCACAGTGACAAGTGAGGCCTGATGTCTCCCAGGCATCACAGATCTTTGCCATGCAGAAACCCAGGGTCCCTGTATTGCCACATCGACACTGGCATGGACATAGCGTATCACGTACACACCACAAGGCAAGCGTGAGTCCCACAGGTGGTGGCCACTGTTGTCCCTGCAGGCCCTACATGTACGTCTCTTAGACACACACACACACCATCAAGGTTGATGCATACATCATTGATCAGACACATCTGAGACACAACATGCACATACACTGTGGGTGCACATCAGTATTGTGGCTACAGTTCTCACTGTGACGTACATGCCATCACCCCCAGGACTCAGGGTGTATGTGACATGGCCCAAACATATCCAACATGAAACTGTGTCCGTGACTCATGCCCATTACTGTACATTTGCACATCACAGTGGTAATGTGCACGACACACAAAGGATTCTGCCCCCATGTACACGTGCACAGCCTGGGAGTGGCTGCACAAAAGTGCCACCCAACAAACCAAATGTGCCCCCCCAAACACCCAGGGAATGCAGCCTTACATGCCATGGGACACTGTGTGGCCAATGCTGTAGTGTGGTAGGTGTGCACAGGTGTCCCTGGCAAGTAATTGTGTGTTGAATCCGTCGAATAGTCACACCAATGAAGTCCAACGTGGGTGACTATGCATATGCATTGCACGGTTCATGACCGAGCCATGCGTACGCTTTGCCATTGAATGCAATGAGGTCCGACGCGGGTGACAATGCATACGCATTGCACGGTTCATGACCGAGCCGTGCGTACGCTTTGCCATTTGAATGCAATGAGGTCTGACGTGGGTGGCAATGCGTACGCATTGCACGGTACATGACCGCGCCGTGCGTACGCTTTGCCATTGAATGCAATGAGGTCTGAAGCGGGTGATAATGCGTACGCATTGCACGGTTCATGACCGAGCCGTGTGTACGCTTTGACATTGAATGCAATGAGGTCCGGCGCGGATGACTATCATGAATACGCGTCGGGCAGGCATGGTCCGAGACAGGCGTATGGCTTGGCCATTGAATCGTATGGAGACGGGTGCATGTGTATTTTCAAACTACGCATTGTACAGTCAGTTGACCGAGCCGGGCGCACCCATTGGCTCTGGACTGTCATGGAGACGGAGGCGGATTCAAAATTTTTACGAGTAGTGCGTTGGAAATTCAGTTGGATACCTACAACAATGTTGCAATTACTAGTGTTTCATGAAGGTGAAGATTTGAACGATGCGGAAGGCGTGTACGAGTCATACTTTTCCATGGATTGGCCAGATTCATAGAATGCAACTATGTTGGACCTATCACTTGGGACACATGGCACAGATTCTGCCTCTGCAGCACAGATATAAGGCTGGCTTGCCCCCAGGGAGCTCACTTGCCTGCACTACATGCTACTAGACCACATCCCTGCTACCACTGCTGCTGTCTCTGCATCCTCTGGCTCCTGCTATGGCACGTACTCTGAAGAGGGCCCCAGCCTTCACTGAGGAGGAGATTCAGGCCCTGCTTGACGGGCTCCTTCCACAGTACAGCAAGCTGTATGGGAAACCAGGGGAGCAGGTGAGTGTGCAGTCCACTGCCTTCCTAATTGTGCATGTTGTCTGACTAGCAGTACTAGCAGTGTGTACACCAGTGGCAAGCATTCTCACTGCCACTTTCATCACCCAACGTGTGTAGGGACATGTAATGAACAGTTGTCCTGCTGCTAAAGTGCATTAGTACAAGCTTAAACTTCCCAGGCATTGTTAACATGTCAGACATGCAGGTGATTTGTCCTTCCCCATGATTGCACTACCTGTGTAACTCATTTCCCTTTGTGATGATGACATGTATCTCCAAATGTGTGCAGCACAAATATGGGGCATGTGTGTTAATGTACTTTTAACTTTGTCATCCTCACAGGTTGATGCCCACCAGAAGCAGGAGATAGGGCTGACCATCGCCCGGGCAGTTCGTTTGGTGGGGTTCTTCAAGCGCCGGATCCGCAACTGCCAGAAGAGGTGGCAGGACCTTCGGGGCTGGACCTGGAGGATAGCTAGAGTCCAGCTGAAGCTGTCACCTCCACGCAGGAGGGGGGACACCGGACCCTGACCCCCCACATGCTCCAGATCCTGGAGGTGGTGTTCCCGGACCTGGATAGGCAGCTGAAGGCCAGACAGCAGCAGGAAGGGGGTAAATCCATGCCTAATCTGTGTACTATGTCTGACATGCTAATTGCAGTCTTTTGGCCTGGTCACATTTCCACATTACGTAGGTCTTGTAGTCCAATACTCAGGTCCCTCAATTGTGTGATGCACCCTCCTCATCTGTTCCACAGGTGTGGCCCCTACAGTCTGTTGCTTGTGTCACTAGGGCACTGTGTCCCTGCAGTCAGCTATGCTTCAGCTACCGGACAGCATCTGTTCCCGTGACTCTGTTGTGTGTTTCATGGGTGGTTCAATTGTTTGACCAATGCCTGAGATCTGACATGTGATCTGTGTGTGGCCTTGAGATGTGTTCCAAATGCTGGTCTGACTCGCCACATGTGGCTGGGGTATTCCAAACAAACCCACGCAGCAGGGGACTCCAATTTTGGGGCCTCAAGAGTATGTATATCAAGTATGTCACACTTGCTTAGCCACCTGACTACTGTCCAGGGCCAAACACTGTTTCATGTAGACCTGGGCAGTCATGCCTCCTCAAGGGCATTTAGAAACACTCTGTAATCCCACTCCTGTGTATCAAATTACAGGTTGTGCTTAGTGACATGTGCCTTCAGGTGTCTGCCTCTGTGTCATTATGGTGTGGCTTGTTGTTTCGTACAACTGGGGTGTTCATGATTCAGAGGGACAGCAGGACATCTGAGATGTGACTGTGAGAGACAAGACCTGTGTGATATATAGGTGTGTGATCATCTGACAGCACACAATGGTGTATGCAACTGTGTCCTTCAGTTAGCTGGGTTACATGCATGGCAGACTGTGACGTGTTAATGTACAGGGAGTTGTGTTTGCAGAGACTCATATGTCTGATTTGCATGATGTGGGGTCTTCTGAGACCTGGATATGTTGTTTGCAGGGGATGGGCAAGTGCACCGGTCATCTGCAGAGTTAGCTTTACCCCTGTGCTATGATTGTGAGACAGTGCATACTGTTGTTGTCTGGATGCCCTGCCCCTGTGACAGGAGACAGTGTTGACTGACTTTCTAGGCATGCCAGTGCCATGGCATTTAACTTGCTATGAGTGATCCTGCATTGCGTTTAAGTGTGCACCATGCACCCCATTGTGGCATTGCCCATCAGGACATGAGAACATCATAGTGTGTGTTGCTGGCATGCATCACAAGCATGTGAAATGAGACTCTGCCCATCCCTTCATCCGGACACCTGTACTGAGTAAGTAGCAAGAGATGTGCTGTGTGTATAGTGACATACTACTACATGTTCACTTGCATGTACAACTAATATGTGGGTGGTGCATGTCGGGCCATTGGGGCATTAGCATCCAACATGCAACAGACATATGTGTGCAAGTCAAGGAGGGATATGTGTGCCGTGGTTGATGTTGAGAATGACAATTGGCTTATTCTAAACAGTGTTGGCACTTTGAGCTGTGTTCAGCTGATGATGCCAGGGCTTGCCCTGTGATGTGATGTACTCACTGTGGTGTTTGCAGTCAGTGCAGGTGACTGATGTTGTTCTCTTACTTCCTATTCCTATCCAGATACATCCACGGCCACAGGAGGGGACAGCTCCACGGACCAGGATGAGCCACAGAGCCTGACAGGGACAGAAGGAGAGGAGTCGGGGGACCCAGTGGCACAGAGGGCGAGTGGAGCCACACAGAGGAGTCGTCAGCACCACCCCCCCCCAGCTGAGGGCCAGAGCAGCTCTGAGGATGACTCCCTTGTGGAGGCGGGTGTCAGCAGCCACCAAACACCAGCTAGTGAGGCTGTCCCCGCCACCGCCTCCACCACCACCATCACCACCCTTCCATCGGCTCCCATCCCAGAGGTCCCTGTAGGCTCCCATGTTCGGGAGTATGTCTCCTTTGTGCCAGGCACTGCACCCCCTGCCCCTGTGTCCCCTGCTGCCCTGAGTGAGGAGTCTGTGGACTTACTTAGACAGATCCATGTAGGGCAGACGTCGATGCTGAAGGTCCTCCATGCACACACGTCTGTTGACACAACTGGTGTCGTTCATGGAGCGCATTTCCTCGGGCATGTCTGCCCTACAGAGGACCAATCAGTCCATGGCCTCCTCCCTGACGGCAGCAGTGTCCCTCCTCCAACAGTCCCGCACCCCTCCTACCCCTACACCACCCATGATTCCTAGCAGCCTACCTGTCCCAAGCACACACACACCTGCAAATTCTCACAAAGCCACAGACACGGGCAGCACACAAACACCCAAACCAAGGTCTAGATGTGCACACAAGCAAGCGCAGGGGACTGATACCACACTCACAGGAGCTGGTTTGCAGACACACACACAGTCATCCACAACCATTCCACAGTCCTCCGAAACGTCTCCCTCCCAGCCCCCTTCCCTTGCCTCACCTGCAACCCCATATCCACAGAAGCTCTTCCTCTGTGACCTTGGCCTCTTCCCCACCGACCCAGTAGATCCTGATTACAAGGGGAAGAGGAAGTCCCCACACACAGAGGGGAGTGCCCTTCACACCCAGACACCCTCCCCCAGGCGCAGTCAGACTGAGACCCCCACCCGCAAGTACCCCCGGAGCAGGAAGAGCAAGACCCCACTGCCACCACGCAGCTCCAAGGCAAAGTCTCTGTCCTCCATCCCCCAGGCCACCACTCCAGAGGTTTCCCCGCCCACAGATACACCATCCCCAAAATGCTGAGGCCCTCCCCCCTACCACTTGCTCCTCCACACCTGGTCAGACGGTTAGTGCCACTGATGTGGGGACCGTGCCCCCCCCTCTTTCCTGCCGACCTCACCTGCACCCCATTTCGCTCCCATGGATTTAGGCACTGCAGTGGAGTTCACGACCTAATCCCCACTGCAGTGGGGACCCAATCCACTCAATCTGACCTGCCCACTGAAGTTGTGCCAGCACCCACCCCATCTGATTTGTGCCCCACAGTTGTGACTGCACCCACCACTTCAGTCAGCTCCACTGCAGTTGCAAGTGTCTCACCTGCATCCACCACCTCTTCACTGCCTCCTTCTGCTGCGCCCTGATCCT
Organism: Triturus cristatus; assembly: GCF_964204655.1. Classification (NCBI taxonomy): domain Eukaryota; kingdom Metazoa; phylum Chordata; class Amphibia; order Caudata; family Salamandridae; genus Triturus; species Triturus cristatus. The sequence continues at coordinate 489,450,340 of NC_140587.1, read as the reverse complement.
GTCCCTGCGGTGCCTGGCCTGCCCCCATGTATGTCCCTCTGAGGGGATGTCCCCTGTCCTTAGCAGTGCAGGCAAGCAACGTGTGATAGTTGTCACTCTAGTTCACTCCTTGGCATTTGGAAATGGACTGGCCATTGGCCTTTTGTTTGAACGGACGTTTAACTTTCAATATGCTGAATAAAGCTTTTTTCTTTATCCCTGTGAACTTGATTTAGCTGTACATTATGTTGATGATGTTTAACATGCCCTTGCACCTGTAATGCTTGGTTTCCAATGTTGAATACTGATGTGTTGATGTGAAGCACTCCATATGGTCCATGAGATATGTATCCTATTCTGGTGGGTATCCATGTCATCCTTTGCAGCTACCTGGGTGTGTCATGATCAACTATTTGTGGACATCTAGGCGAACATTTCATTTGCATGGTAACATCTCTGGCTTGCACCCATGCACATATGATGTGCTTCCCATTGTCCAATTTGTCAATTTCACAGACTTTGTGCGCAACACCACTGGACCTACAGGTGTGGGCATCATTGGTATAGGAGCAACTGGGTCCTCTGTGCAACTTGCTGTACATATGTTTTGAGTATGTGCAGATGACTTAGGGGAGACTCCCATACCCAGGCTGTTGTGACCAGAGCCTTCATTGTGTGGTAACTGATGGCTGACTGACCAAGTGTTCTGCTGACATGAGTGAGACATGCTGTGAATATGTTTGGCACAGCTGGCTTCCACAGGAGTTGGGTCCCCGCAAGTAAGTGTTTTTCCCGTGACATAGCCTGGGCCCACGGTGTGTGTTGTATGAGCATGTGTGTGTGTCCACATCCCTTTTCATACACAGGCAGTGTTCCCTTGATATGTTCCTGTTGTTGATGCTTGCTGAGTGGCACTGTGCTCATCCCACTACTTTGCCATGGGCTACCAGATGTGTGGGTGCATGACACACTACTGTTAATTGGTGTTTCATCATTGGAATTTGTCAGCTCTGAGTGGTGATGATGTTGTCAGACACAGATGGGACACAGTCAGGGTTCCCCAAGGCACTTGTTTATTCGCAATATCATGTAGTTGTCCCTAGGTGGTACCTTTCAGTGATTGAGACATGTGTATGTGTGTGTGACTGCTCACACTTGTCGGGTACAGGGATGCAATGTTGGCAGGTGTCAGCATGTGTGCCTTGTGGTTCTCCTTGGCTTTTGCATTGTCCTGGGACTGTGGCAGGTATTCTGAAGGTTACGTGAGCTTTGACATCATGGACATGTACCGCATACTGTGCAGTATGTCTGTCATTCACCAGGGTTGTAAACTGTCCTTGTGTGATGAGTCTGTGCACCTTAGTTCCTCCCAACATTCCTGTGTTTGTCATGGGTGCATGTGCAATGTCACCTGTCCATGTGGGCTTCACAGATGCACATTGTTACAGTTCAGGGTGTGTGATGTTGAGGGTGGACTGATGTAAATGTTTGCATGGATGGTCCCCTAGCTCCTGTTTGTCCATGGATGAGGAGCCATGCTGAGGGCTTTGTGTTTGTGTATGTGTGATGTACATTTGTGGAACAGGACACATGTCTGGGTTTCCCAGTTTGTACGACATCTGCCTTTGTCATCACAGTGGAGGTGTCCTGCATGCTTGTGTCACCCCAATGTCTGGTCCCTGGGGGAATTGCTGTTGTGTGTCAGTCTCTTGCTGTGTTAGTTGGTGTTCATTCCAGCTTGTGTCACATGTGTCTGTTGTGCTCCCTCTCATCTCACAATGCCTGATTGCCCACTAAGGGTGTCCCAATGATGGTTTACTTTTGTATGGCACTGCGTCCACATCTGTGTCACTGTGGTTCAGCCCCCCTCATGTGTTGTGTAGTTGCCTGGGGATACTGAGACACACACACACACATGTTGTGTCAGATGTGCAGTGTGAGGTTGCCTGTTTGTGTTTGTGCATCTGCATCAGTGCATTGGTATTGCTGTTGTGGGTCTTTGTCTGGATGCTGTTTCTGTGATTTTCCCTGCTGTCCCTGTGAGTCATATCACATCATTGTGCACATTCATCCTGGTCGTTAGGTGCCATTGCTGGCATGGAATGGGAGTTTGTGAGCTCACACCTACAGTCTACACAGGTTGTTTTGATTAGTGTTTTCTTGTGGAACTGTGGTATGTGTCATAGGTATACGGCGCTTAAGAGAAATTGCACAACAGTTTTCCTAAATTGCTTATAAGACGGTGCTGCAAGGTGTAGAGAAACCACAGGCTCTACAAAGGTAAGCAAAAGCTTAATAAAACATATTTTCAAAACCTCAGCACCCGTGAATAATATAGATTTGGTTGTCTACTCAGTATGTAAGAACATGTATACATAAAAGGCAAGACCATATATCAAAGTGATATCTTCTTCGTATCTTCTTTATTAAGAAGTGTTCAATTGAAGCATCGAGGTTACAGCCGGTCACAGCCAACACGTGTTTTGTCGTATCGGGAATGTAGTCCCACGACTTCCTCAAGGCTGTACAAACAAACAGATAGATACCAACTCTTGTCATGAAGGTCATTACAGGGATTGAGTATCAGCAGTCAACAACATTGGTTATTAGAATCAAATTCCAAGTAAAGGTGAACTGTAATGTGTTGAAAATGTGACATTCAAGATGAAGAAAAAGGAAACCAATGTAGAATAGGTTAAAATTATCAATAATCGCCGAAACGAGTGGAGAGAGAGGACGTCCCGATCGTGAGTGCAACGTGATTTCCATGTGATTGTTCCAGTTGAGTGAAATTATAGTTAAAAGATTGGCACCGTTGTGAGAAAATAACCGTTGTGTCACCATAAATCTAAAAGTGACAGGCAAAACCATCAAGCACCAAGTTCGAATAATTACCTATCTTCGTACTGTAGAGATCTCTGTTATGAATAGAAATAAGAGCGATCTAATGCCAGAAACAGTCTCGAGTCGTGTGAGTATATAGGTAAATTTCTCAATATTACATAGACTAGACCTACTTTAAATGTGGTTGTAATTCCGTCCCACAAGGGGTTCTGTGAAAGGAGCGGGGAACGAGGACAGATTAGCCTGTAACGGTTACTATTGGTAATCTTTAGACCTTAAATGGTGTACACAATGTGAAATGGTTTTACCCCTAGATGGTCCTATCAGATATCGTGCATTCTGAAACTTGATTCCTATATTATTTACAGAGTGTTGCCAAACTCGGGCTACTCGTCAAAGAGACTGTGACAGTCCTCGTTCCCCGCTCCTTTCACAGAACCCCTTGTGGGACGGAATTACAACCACATTTAAAGTAGGTCTAGTCTATGTAATATTGAGAAATTTACCTGTATACTCACACGACTCGAGACTGCTTCTGGCATTAGATCGCTCTTATTTCTCTTCATAACAGAGATCTCTACAGTACGAAGATAGGTAATTATTCGAACTTGGTGCTTGATGGTTTTGCCTGTCACTTTTAGATTTATGGTGACACGACGGTTATTTTCTTACGACGGTGCCAATCTTTTAACTATTATTTCACTCAACTGGAACAATCACATGGAAATCACGTTGCACTCACGATCGGGACGTCCTCTCTCTCCACTCGTTTCGGCGATTATTGATAATTTTAACCTATTCTACATTGGTTTCCTTTTTCTTCATCTTGAATGTCACATTTTCAACACATTACAGTTCACCTTTACTTGGAATTTGATTCTAATAACCAATGTTGTTGACTGCTGATACTCAATCCCTGTAATGACCTTCATGACAAGAGTTGGTATCTATCTGTTTGTTTGTACAGCCTTGAGGAAGTCGTGGGACTACATTCCCGATACGACAAAACACGTGTTGGCTGTGACCGGCTGTAACCTCGATGCTTCAATTGAACACTTCTTAATAAAGAAGATACGAAGAAGATATCACTTTGATATATGGTTGTTGGACCCGGCCTCGTAGAATGGCCCGACGTGCCCCCGCACCACCGAAACCTGGTACCTGCAGCCCCAAGCACAAGGCCCAGCCGACCCTCCCCACCAGGACACACGCACCGACCCGGACATCCCCGTCCATGGCCTCTCCCCTTTCGGCCACCCCGGGCCCGCGTGCCCACTTCATGCACCAAGATGGCCGCCCGGCCCCAGCGCGACCCGGGCCTAGAGGCGCCACTCCGGCTGGAGGACATCACGCTCCCAGGGGATGAGAGAGGGAGGAGCAGTTTCTATCGCACCTCTGAACTCCCCTGGGACGATGGGTTTCGATCGGCCCTCCGGCCTCCCTGAGGGCTGGCTCCGTGCCTGCTGGGTGTCTGGGACTCCTCCCGACCCGGCCCTGAAAGGATCAAAAGACAATAGCAGGAAATCCCGACAAGCGACCCCCAGGTGACAAGACCCCTGCCTGCACAGACTCCGGACATCAAAGAGGGGTCGACCTATAAGAAGGGGTGCTCTGGGTCTGTCCGCAGATTCGACGCTGGAACAACAAGAGCCTGCCGACGTGGTCGCGGCTCCTGAAACTTGGACCCTCCTGAGCCCTGCTGAGTGACTCGCGGCTCCCTGAAGATCGTAAGACCTCCGAACTTGTACCTGAGCCTGCTGAGTGACTCGCGGCTCCCTGAAGATCATAAGACCTCCGAACTTGTACCTGAGCCTGCTGAGTGACTCGCGGCTCCCTGAAGATCGTAAGACCTCCGAACTTGTGCCTGAGCCTGCTGAGTGACTCGCGGCTCCTTGAAGCTCGTAAGACCTCCGAACCTGTACCTGAGCCCGCTGAGTGACTCGCGGCTCCAACAGACTCTCATGGTCCCGCCGGACCCCGACTACAACAACGTATCCCCCAGCTCGAGGATTGTGAGCTGTGCGCCGGATACGTCCCTGCCGTGAACCTTTACCAGAGACTGTCCCGCTACCCCCTACCCCTTCCGAGACTCATTGAGCCCGTGCTCACCTTGTACATATTTGCAGTGATAACCTACTTGATAAAGATTGATTTCTAAGAATACCCGGTGTGGTCACTCTGTGTCGTGTGGTGCCAGAAGTAAGATCCTAGATACGAGATTCTTCCCCCTGGGGAGTCTCCCGCCAGTGCCCGGCTACGATACTTCGAGGGTGGGTCTCAGGGTAGTCAGAACCCCTTCCAGGCTCCTCTGAGGTCGCCATCTAACATTGGTGGCAAGCGACGGGATTCGGGCCCATCACCTAGAGATCGTACCGTGAACGACGGAAGCACTACCGACAAACATGGCAGAAGGAAGCGCCGTGAGCCCCGCAGAAACCAACGCCAGGTGGAGCATCTAGAAGAATACACACACAAAGAGCTAAAGCAATTTTGCAAAGAACTTAAAATCGCTACCACTGGTCTCAACACTAAAGAAGATTTGCAGAAAGCACTGAAAACTTGGGTGGAGACCGGGGCCTCCCGCCCAGAAGGCACGGGGGAGCGCCCCGACGAAGCCGAACCCCCCCAAAGTGAAAGCAGCAGCAATCAGGTGCGAGGCATCGTACCAGACGGGGGCCTATCCCCGGAAGAGCTCGCGGACAGAGAGAGAAGTCGCAATCATGAACTCGAGTTGGCCAAACTCAAAATCGAGGGCGAATTGAAGTTAGCGGAAAAAAAGCTAGCAGTAGAGCAAATGCGTGTACAAGGCGAACTAGAAGAAAAGAAGCTCCAACGGGAGCACGAAGGAAGGAAGCTCCAACTGGAGCACGAACGCAGCTTGAAGGAACTCGAGCTCAAGGCCAGAAACGAGGAAGGGAGGCCCCCGGGAAACCGAGAGACGGCCTCCCCAGCGGAACAGAAGGTCCACATCCCTAAGGATGTGGTCATGGAATATTATAAAAACGATGACATTCAGCAATGGTTCAGGGCCTACGAGGTCGCCATGACCTCCCATCGGATCCCGCAGAAGGACTGGGGGGCGGGGTTGTGGGGGCGGTTTCTGAGCGAAGGAAGGGACACCCTGCTCGACCTACCCCTCTCCCTGCAGACCTCCTACAGCCACATGAAAGAGGCTCTACTCCCAAGATACGGCCTCACCCCAGAAATGTACCGTCAGCGATTCCGGGACTGCAGGAAGATCCCGGGCACCACCTGGGTGGAGTATGTAAACTTTTTCAGTCGGGCCTTTGATGGGTGGATCAAGGGCAGCAAAGTCACCACCCTTGCCGAACTCACTGACCTCATGTTGTGGGAACACCTGGCTGCGAACTGCTTCATAGAACTACGTCAGCATCTGCTTGACAGCAAGCTCACAGATCCCCGGAAGCTAGCTGTGGAGGCCGACCGCTGGACCAACACCCGGGTCTCCCGGGGCATGGTAGGAGAGTACCCCCGAGCCAGTCAGGGACCACCCCGCCAGAGAGGGGGAGGGAACCAGGGAGGGCCGAGAGAGTCCCAGCCTAGCCCTCCGAAGACACAACCTCCACCTTTCCCGGCGCCCCCCCCACCAGTGACAGGCCCCCCTGGGAGACGGGGACACCGGGTGACCGTCACATGTTTCCGCTGCCAGAAACCCGGGCACTACGCCAATGACCCAGAGTGCCCCATGGCCACCCAAGTCTCCCCTACCACCCCTGCGAGACAGATAGCCAACGTAGCCCTGGGGGAGGAGGTTGAGGAAGCCGAGGAGTGGGAACCCGCAGCGATGGCCCTAGTATCCCTGGGAGATAGGGAGATGATCCCTGGTAGCCTCCTACCCTCCAACACACAGAAATACGGGCAGCTCGTCAAAATCAATGGCCACCAAGTAGGGGCCCTGCGGGACACCGGGGCCAGTATCACCGGTGTCCTCAGGCACCTAGTCCCCGAGGAGCAGATCCTCCCCAACGTCTTTTGCCCCGTAATATCCGCAGACAATAGAGAAAGTATGTGTCAGGTAGCCCTGGTGCCGTTTGAGTGGGGAGGGGTGATAGGTAAACTCAAGGTGGCCGTAAGAACCTCCCAGCCGGTCGACTGCCTCTTGGGGAACGACCTGGAGAGTTCTCCCTGGAAGCACGTCGAGCGCAAGGCCCACCTAGGAATGATGGGACTCCCGGAGTGGGTGTGCGCCACCACCCGATCTATGTCGGCCCGACTCACTCCCCGGAGAGAAGTCGAAAGCACCCCGATTGAAGAGATCAGAACAGTCCCCGCCGAGGGTCCTCCCGTCCCCCCATCAGAAGGGTCCGTCGCCCGCGATGAACCCGTACCATCCGACCCCGCCCCGGTCCCCGAGTTGGGAGATCTACCCGAGTTGGCCCATTGGCGCCACGAGGGCGGGCACACCCGGGAAGAATTTTGCCGGGAGCAAGCCACTTGTCCTTCCCTGGTCGGGCTGCGGCGCCAGGCCGAGGGCCAAGCCGCAGGTGACCAGACCGGGACGCACCGAATCTATTGGGAAAATAACATCTTGTACAGTGAGCAGAAGTCGGTGGAGCTGGGATCCGGACGGGTACTGGTGGTACCCCTCCGCTTCCGAGACTTCCTCCTGGGCTTAGCCCATGACGTCCCCCTCGCCGGCCACCTGGGTCAGGACAAGACCTACAGCCGTCTTGTGACCCATTTTTACTGGCCTAGAATGAGAGCAGCGGTAGAAGCCCACTGCAAGTCCTGCCCCACGTGCCAGGCTAGTGGGAAGAGTGGGGGGAAGCGCAAGGCTCCCCTCCAACCCTTCCCGGTCGTCAGTACCCCTTTTGAACGAGTCGGAATCGACGTCGTGGGACCACTGGACCCCCCCACCTCCCAAGGTCACCGTTTCATCTTGGTCCTAGTGGACCACGCCACCCGCTATCCTGAGGCTATTCCCCTACGCACCATTACGGCCCCCGTGGTGGGCCGGGCCCTGATGGGGATCTTTTCCAGGGTGGGTTTTCCCCGCGAGGTCCTGAGCGATCGCGGCACTAATTTTATCTCGAAATATATGACGTCCCTGTGGCAACAATGTGGGGTGTCCTATAAGTTCACCACCCCGTACCATCCCCAAGGGAACGGCCTAGTAGAAAGGTTTAATAGGACTTTGAAAGGGATGATCTCTGGCCTAGAAGAGCCCCTCCGGCGTAAGTGGGACGTCCTGCTCCCCTGCCTCTTGTTCGCTTACCGGGAGGTCCCCCAGAAGTCCTTAGGGTTTAGCCCGTTTGAATTACTCTATGGGCACCCCGTCCGAGGTCCCCTCAGTTTGGTTAAGGAAGGGTGGGAGGCAGCACCCCAGACCACCCCCCCGAGATGTGTTCCAGTACGTCCTGGCCCTCCGGAACCAGACCAGGAAGTTCCGAGAACTGGCCGAGGCCAACCTGGAGGCAAGTCAAGAAGAGATGAAGCGCTGGTACGACCAGAATGCCACTCTGGTCGAGTTCCAGCCGGGCCAGCAGGTGTGGGTCATGGCCCCCGTGAAGCCTGGCGCCCTCCAGGACCGATGGACTGGGCCCTACAAAGTGGTTGAGCGGAAGAGTCAAGTCACATACTTGGTGGACGTCCAGTCGCCTCGGGATCCCCTCCGGGTCCTGCACGTGAACCGCCTCAAGCCTCACTTCGTGCGGACAGAACTGAGCCTCCTGCTGGCCACCGATGACGGGGCCGAAGATGAGTCGGATCCCCTCCCGGACCTCCTGTGTGTCAAGGAGCAGGATGGCTCCGTGGAAGGAGTGAACCTCTCCCCAGCCCTCACTGCCCAGCAACAAGCGGACTGCCGCCAGCTCCTAAGACAATTTTCCGACCTCTTCTCCCTGACCCCCCGGGTCACCAACTGGTGTGTTCATGACGTGGACACCGGGGACAGCCCGCCGGTGAGACACCGAGCCTACCGGGTTCCTGACCGGGTCCGGTCCTGCATTCAAGCTGAAGTCTCGAAGATGTTGACCCTGGGGGTGATCGAGCCCTCTGACAGTCCCTGGGCCAGCCCCGTGGTCCTGGTCCCGAAGGCAGCGGCCCCCGGTGTCGCCCCCGAGCTCCGATTCTGCGTAGACTACCGGGGGCTCAATGACGTTACCCGAGCCGATGCCCACCCCATTCCACGAGCCGACGAACTCATTGACCGACTAGGGGCAGCCCGGTTCCTCAGCACATTCGACCTCACCTGCGGATACTGGCAGATTGCACTCACCGAAGGGGCCAAGGAGCGGTCCGCTTTCTCCACCCCCGATGGGCACTACCGCTTCCGCGTAATGCCCTTCGGGATGAAAAATGCCCCGGCCACTTTCCAGCGACTGGTGAATAGGGTCCTGGCCGGGCTAGAGCCGTTCAGCACGGCATATCTGGACGACATCGCTGTTTTCAGTTCAGAATGGAGTGAGCACCTCCAGCACCTCCGGAGGGTGCTAACCGCCCTGCGCCAGGCAGGCCTCACAGTAAAAGCCAGCAAGTGCCAGATCGGGCAAGGATCCGTAGTCTACCTGGGGCACCAGGTCGGGAGCGGCCAGGTCGCCCCTCTACAGCCAAAGATCGACGCCATCCTGGCCTGGGAACCACCCATCACCCAAACGGAGGTCCGAGCCTTTCTGGGACTCACTGGCTACTACCGAAGATTCATTCGGGGGTATGGCAGCCTTGTCGGCCCTCTCACAGAACTCACGTCTAAAAGACAGCCAAAGAAAGTGCAGTGGACGGCTGCCTGCCAGGAAGCTTTCGATGCCCTAAAAAAGGCCATGTGTACTGCCCCCGTCCTCCAGGCTCCCGATTACGCCAAGGAGTTCATAGTCCAGACCGATGCCTCCGAGCATGGCATTGGGGCCATCCTGTCCCAAGTGAATGACCAAGGCCTAGACCAGCCCGTCGCCTTCCTCAGTCGGCGGCTGTTGCCCCGAGAACAGAGATGGAGCACCATAGAGCGCGAAGCCTTTGCCGTGGTCTGGGCACTCAAAAAGCTACGACCCTACCTGTTCGGCACCCATTTCAGAGTCCAAACTGACCATTGGCCCTTGCGATGGCTCATGCAGATGCGAGGAGAAAACCCCAAGCTACTGCGGTGGTCAATCTCCCTCCAGGGGATGGATTTCACCGTAGAACACCGCCCTGGTACGGACCACGCCAACGCTGACGGCCTCTCCCGGTTCTTCCGCCTCAGCGAAGAGAACCCCCCAAGATGATGGGCAGTTCTCTCCGGCTTTCAGCTGGGGGGGACGCGTGTTGGACCCGGCCTCGTAGAATGGCCCGATGTGCCCCCGCACCACCGAAACCTGGTACCTGCAGCCCCAAGCACAAGGCCCAGCCGACCCTCCCCACCAGGACACACGCACCGACCCGGACATCCCCGTCCATGGCCTCTCCCCTTTCGGCCACCCCGGGCCCGCGTGCCCACTTCATGCACCAAGATGGCCGCCCGGCCCCAGCGCGACCCGGGCCTAGAGGCGCCACTCCGGCTGGAGGACATCACGCTCCCAGGGGATGAGAGAGGGAGGAGCAGTTTCTATCGCACCTCTGAACTCCCCTGGGACGATGGGTTTCGATCGGCCCTCCGGCCTCCCTGAGGGCTGGCTCCGTGCCTGCTGGGTGTCTGGGACTCCTCCCGACCCGGCCCTGAAAGGATCAAAAGACAATAGCAGGAAATCCCGACAAGCAACCCCCAGGTGACAAGACCCCTGCCTGCACAGACTCCGGACATCAAAGAGGGGTCGACCTATAAGAAGGGGTGCTCTGGGTCTGTCCGCAGATTCGACGCTGGAACAACAAGAGCCTGCCGACGTGGTCGCGGCTCCTGAAACTTGGACCCTCCTGAGCCCTGCTGAGTGACTCGCGGCTCCCTGAAGATCGTAAGACCTCCGAACTTGTACCTGAGCCTGCTGAGTGACTCGCGGCTCCCTGAAGATCATAAGACCTCCGAACTTGTACCTGAGCCTGCTGAGTGACTCGCGGCTCCCTGAAGATCGTAAGACCTCCGAACTTGTGCCTGAGCCTGCTGAGTGACTCGCGGCTCCTTGAAGCTCGTAAGACCTCCGAACCTGTACCTGAGCCCGCTGAGTGACTCGCGGCTCCAACAGACTCTCATGGTCCCGCCGGACCCCGACTACAACAACGTATCCCCCAGCTCGAGGATTGTGAGCTGTGCGCCGGATACGTCCCTGCCGTGAACCTTTACCAGAGACTGTCCCGCTACCCCCTACCCCTTCCGAGACTCATTGAGCCCGTGCTCACCTTGTACATATTTGCAGTGATAACCTACTTGATAAAGATTGATTTCTAAGAATACCCGGTGTGGTCACTCTGTGTCGTGTGGTGCCAGAAGTACGATCCTAGATACGAGATTCTTCCCCCTGGGGAGTCTCCCGCCAGTGCCCGGCTACGATACTTCGAGGGTGGGTCTCAGGGTAGTCAGAACCCCTTCCAGGCTCCTCTGAGGTCGCCATCTAACAATGGTCTTGCCTTTTATGTGTACATGTTCTTACATACTGAGTAGACAACCAAATCTATATTATTCACGTGTGCTGAGGTTTTGAAAATATGTTTTGATTAGTGTGTCTATTTTGTGTGTATGCTTTGTGATGGTCATTTCTGCTCTTGTGTCATTGTGCAGTGTATGCATTGGCAGCCCCCATGGGTGGTGCTTGTCTGCACATGGCCGAGAGTGTATTTTCACAGCACTGTTAGCCTCACCACATCTCTGTGGGTATGGGAAACAACCACTACTTTGCCCCAGAAGTGTTTAATGTGTTGGGAGCAGCGATCATACATGCTGTTTGTTATTTGCAGCTTTGACCATGATGACACTTACCTTTTGCTCACTGTGATGAGGGGGGGTTTAGACCCCATCACCACAATGCTCAACATCTGCTGCAGTTTGGAAGCCCACACTTAACTTTTTGTTCTACACAGTGAGGGGGTGTTCTTTTTACATTGACTCAGTGCTATAGTGATGCTTGCCTTGTGTAGGGCACACTCATTTGTTGGTCACACGTTCTGTTAGTTACATTGTATGTTCGAAGTCAAACTCACTGTTGTGGGCATTTGTCACAGACTACACACTGTTGTCATGATGTTCGGGGGGATGTATTTCGCTGACATACCTAATGTTGGAGTATGATGGATGTGTGGCGCATCACCCATCCTATGAGTGGTGGTGGCAGAGGTGATGGGCAACAGGTTCCCTATGGCTGGGGGGGGCAGGGGTGATGGGCAACAGGTCCCCTATGAATGGGGGTGGCAGGGGTGATGGGCAACAGGTCCCCTATGGCTGTGGGTAGCAGGGGTGATGGGCAAAATAGGCCCTATGGGTGGGGGTGGCAGGGATGATGGGCAACAGGTCCCCTATGGCTGGGGGTGGCAGGGGTGATAGGCAACAGGTCCCCTATGGCTGGGGGTGGCAGGGGTGATGGGCAACATAAGCCCTATGGGTGGGGGTGGCAGGGGTGATAGGCAACAGGTCCCCTATGGCTGGGGGTGGCAGGGGTGATGGGCAACATAAGCCTTATGGGTGGGGGTTGCAGGGGTGATAGGCAACAGGTCCCCTATGGCTGGGGGTGGCAGGGGTGATGGGCAACAGAAGCCCTATGGGTGTGGGTGGCAGGGGTGATAGGCAACATAAGCCCTATGGCTGGGGGTGGCAGGGGTGATGGGCAACAAGTCCCCTATGGGTGGGGGTGGCAGGGGTGATGGGCAACATAAGCCCTATGAGTGGGGGTGGCAGGGGTGATAGGCAACAGGTTCCCTATGGCTGGGGGTGGCAGTAGTGATGGGCAACATAAGCCCTATGGGTGGGGGTGGCAGGGGTGATAGGCAAAAGGTCCCCTATGGCTGGGGGTGGCAGGAGTGATGGGCAACATAAGCCCTATGGGTGGGGTGGCAGGGGTGATGGACAACAGGTCCCCTATGGGTGGGGGTGGCAGGGGTGATGGGCAACATAAGCCCTATGAGTGGGGGTGGCAGTAGTGATGGGCAACATAAGCCCTATGGATGGGCGTGGCAGGGGTGATAGGCAACAGGTCCCCTATGGCTGGGGATGGCAGGGGTGATGGACATCATAAGCCCTATTGCTGGGGGTGGCAGGGGTGACAGGCAACATAAGCCCTATGGCCGGGGGTGGCAGGGGTGATGGGCAACAGGTCCCCTATGGCTGGGGGTGGCAGGGGTGATGGGCAACAGGTCCCCTGTGGGTGGGGGTGGCAGGGGTGATGGACAACATAAGCCCTATGAGTGGGAGTGGCAGGGGTGATAGGCAACAGATCCCCTATGGCTGGGGGTGGCAGGGGTGATGGGCAACATAAGCCCTATGAGTGGGGGTGGCAATAGTGATGGACAACATAAGCCCTATGGGTGGGGGTGGCAGGGGTGATAGGCAACAGGTCCCCTATGGCTGGTGGTGGCAGGGGTGATGGGCAACATAACCCTATGGGTGGGGGTGGCAGGGGTGATAGGCAACGGGTCCCCTATGGCTGGGGGTGGCAGTAGTGATGGGCAACATAAGCCCTATGGGTGGGGGTGGCAGGGGTGATAGGCAAAAGGTCCCCTATGGCTGGGGGTGGCAGGAGTGATGGGCAACAAGTCCCCTATGGGTGGGGGTGGCAGGGGTGATGGGCAACATAAGCCCTATGAGTGGGGGTGGCAGGGGTGATAGGCAACAGGTTCCCTATGGCTGGGGGTGGCAGTAGTGATGGGCAACATAAGCCCTATGGGTGGGGGTGGCAGGGGTGATAGGCAAAAGGTCCCCTATGGCTGGGGGTGGCAGGAGTGATGGGCAACATAAGCCCTATGGGTGGGGGTGGCAGGGGTGATAGGCAAAAGGTCCCCTATGGCTGGGGGTGGCAGGAGTGATGGGCAACATAAGCCCTATGGGTGGGGTGGCAGGGGTGATGGACAACAGGTCCCCTATGGCTGGGGGTGGCAGGAGTGATGGGCAACATAAGCCCTATGGGTGGGGTGGCAGGGGTGATGGACAACAGGTCCCCTATGGGTGGGGGTGGCAGGGGTGATGGGCAACATAAGCCCTATGAGTGGGGGTGGCAGTAGTGATGGGCAACATAAGCCCTATGGATGGGCGTGGCAGGGGTGATAGGCAACAGGTCCCCTATGGCTGGGGATGGCAGGGGTGATGGGCATCATAAGCCCTATTGCTGGGGGTGGCAGGGGTGACAGGCAACATAAGCCCTATGGCCGGGGGTGGCAGGGGTGATGGGCAACAGGTCCCCTATGGCTGGGGGTGGCAGGGGTGATGGGCAACAGGTCCCCTGTGGGTGGGGGTGGCAGGGGTGATGGACAACATAAGCCCTATGAGTGGGAGTGGCAGGGGTGATAGGCAACAGATCCCCTATGGCTGGGGGTGGCAGGGGTGATGGGCAACATAAGCCCTATGAGTGGGGGTGGCAATAGTGATGGACAACATAAGCCCTATGGGTGGGGGTGGCAGGGGTGATAGGCAACAGGTCCCCTATGGCTGGTGGTGGCAGGGGTGATGGGCAACATAACCCTATGGGTGGGGGTGGCAGGGGTGATAGGCAACGGGTCCCCTATGGCTGGGGGTGGCAGTAGTGATGGGCAACATAAGCCCTATGGGTGGGGGTGGCAGGGGTGATAGGCAAAAGGTCCCCTATGGCTGGGGGTGGCAGGAGTGATGGGCAACATAAGCCCTATAGGTGGGGGTGGCAGGGGTGATGGGCAACAGGTCCCCTACGGGTGGGGGTGGCAGGGGTGATGAGCAACATAAGCCCTATGAGTGGGGGTGGCAGTAGTGATGTGCAACATAAGCCCTATGGATGGGCGTGGCAGGGGTGATAGGCAACAGGTCCCCTATGGCTGGGGGTGGCAGGGGTGATGGGCATCATAAGCCCTATTGGTGGGGGTGGCAGGGGTGACAGGCAACATAAGCCCTATGGCCGGGGGTGGCAGGGGTGATGGGCAACAGGTCCCCTATGGCTGGGGCTGGCAGGGGTGATGGGCAACAGGTCCCCTGTGGGTGGGGGTGGCAGGGGTGATGGACAACATAAGCCCTATGAGTGGGGGTGGCAGGGGTGATAGGCAACACAACCCCTATGGCTGGGGGTGGCAGGGGTGATGGGCAACATAAGCCCTATGAGTGGGGGTGGCAATAGTGATGGGCAACATAAGCCCTATGGGTGGGGGTGGCAGGGGTGATAGGCAACAGGTCCCCTGTGGCTGGGGGTGGCAGGGGTGATGGGCAACATAACCCTATGGGTGGGGGTGGCAGGGGTGATAGGCAACGGGTCCCCTATGGCTGGGGGTGGCAGCGGTGATGGGCAACAGGTGACCTATGGCTGGGGGTGGCAGGGGTGATGGGCAACAGGTTCCCTATGGGTGGCAGGGGTGATGGGCAACATAAGCCCTATGAGTGGGGGTGGCCGTAGTGATGGGC
The DNA here is from genome assembly GCF_964204655.1 of Triturus cristatus. Taxonomy (NCBI): domain Eukaryota; kingdom Metazoa; phylum Chordata; class Amphibia; order Caudata; family Salamandridae; genus Triturus; species Triturus cristatus. The sequence goes on along the minus strand of NC_140587.1, from coordinate 489,435,084 downwards.
AACATAAGCCCTATTGGTGTGGGTGGCAGGGGTGATAGGCAACAGGTCCCCTATGGCTGGGGGTGGCAGGGGTGATGGGCAACATAAGCCCCATGGGTGGGGGTGGCAGGGGTGATAGGCAACAGGTCCCCTAAGGCTGGGGGTGGCAGGGGTGATGGGCAACAGGTCCCCTATGGGTGGGGGTGGCAGGGGTGATGGGCAACATAAGCCCTATGGGTGGGGGTGGCAGGGGTGAGGGGCAACATAAGCCCTCTTGGTGGGGGTGGCAGGGGTGATGGGCAACATAAGCCCTCTTGGTGGGGGTGGCAGTAGTGATGGGCAACATAAGCCCTATGGATGGGCGTGGCAGGGGTGATAGGCAACAGGTCCCCTATGGCTGGGGGTGGCAGGGGTGATGGGCATCATAAGCCCTATTGGTGGGGGTGGCAGGGGTGACAGGCAACATAAGCCCTATGGCCGGGGGTGGCAGGGGTGATGGGCAACAGGTCCCCTATGGCTGGGGGTGGCAGGGGTGATGGGCAACAGGTCCACTGTGGGTGGGGGTGGCAGGGGTGATGGACAACATAAGCCCTATGAGTGGGGGTGGCAGGGGTGATAGGCAACAGATCCCCTATGGCTGGGGGTGGCAGATGTGATGGGCAACATAAGCCCTATGAGTGGGGGTGGCAATAGTGATGGACAACATAAGCCCTATGGGTGGGGGTGGCACGGGTGATAGGCAACAGGTCCCCTATGGCTGGGGGTGGCAGGGGTGATGGGCAACATAACCCTATGGGTGGGGGTGGCAGGGGTGATAGGCAACGGTCCCCTATGGCTGGGGGTGGCAGCGGTGATGGGCAACAGGTCCCCTATGGCTGGGGGTGGCAGGGGTGATGGGCAAAAGGTTCCCTATGGGTGGGGGTGGCAGGGGTGATGGGCAACATAAGCCCTATGAGTGGGGGTGGCCGTAGTGATGGGCAACATAAGCCCTATGGGTGTGGGTGGCAGGGGTGATAGGCAACAGGTCCCCTATGGCTGGGGGTGGCAGGGGTGATGGGCAACATAAGCCCTATGAGTGGGGGTGGCAGAGGTGATAGGCAACAGGGCCCCTATGGCTGGGGGTGGCAGTAGTGATGGGCAACATAAGCCCTATGGGTGGGGGTGGCAGGGGTGATAGGCAAAAGGTCCCCTATGGCTGGGGGTGGCAGGAGTGATGGGCAACATAAGCCCTATGGGTGGGGGTGGCAGGGGTGATGGGCAACAGGTCCCCTACGGGTGGGGGTGGCAGGGGTGATGGGCAACATAAGCCCTATGAGTGGGGGTGGCAGTAGTGATGGGCAACATAAGCCCTATGGATGGGTGTGGCAGGGGTGATAGGCAACAGGTCCCCTATGGCTGGGGGTGGCAGGGGTGATGGGCATCATAAGCCCTATTGGTGGGGGTGGCAGGGGTGACAGGCAACATAAGCCCTATGGCCGGGGGTGGCAGGGGTGATGGGCAACATAACCCTATGGGTGGGGGTGGCAGGGGTGATAGGCAACGGGTCCCCTATGGCTGGGGGTGGCAGCGGTGATGGGCAACAGGTCCCCTATGGCTGGGGTTGGCAGGGGTGATGGGCAACAGGTTCCCTATGGGTGGCAGGGGTGATGGGCAACATAAGCCCTATGAGTGGGGGTGGCCGTAGTGATGGGCAACATAAGCCCTATGGGTGTGGGTGGCAGGGGTGATAGGCAACAGGTCCCCTATGGCTGGGGGTGGCAGGGGTGATGGGCAACATAAGCCCTATGGGTGGGGGTGGCAGCGGTGATAGGCAACAGGTCCCCTATGGCTGGGGGTGGCAGGGGTGATGGGCAACAGGTCCCCTATGGGTGGGGGTGGCAGGGGTGATGGGCAACATAAGCCCTATGGGTGGGGGTGGCAGGGGTGATGGGCAACATAAGCCCTCTTGGTGGGGGTGGCAGGGGTGATAGGCAACATAAGCCCTATGGCTGGGGGTGGCAGGGGTGATGGGCAACAGGTCCCCTACGGGTGGGGGTGGCAGGGGTGATGGGCAACATAAGCCCTATGAGTGGGGGTGGCAGTAGTGATGGGCAACATAAGCCCTATGGATGGGTGTGGCAGGGGTGATAGGCAACAGGTCCCCTATGGCTGGGGGTGGCAGGGGTGATGGGCATCATAAGCCCTATTGGTGGGGGTGGCAGGGGTGACAGGCAACATAAGCCCTATGGCCGGGGGTGGCAGGGGTGATGGGCAACATAACCCTATGGGTGGGGGTGGCAGGGGTGATAGGCAACGGGTCCCCTATGGCTGGGGGTGGCAGCGGTGATGGGCAACAGGTCCCCTATGGCTGGGGTTGGCAGGGGTGATGGGCAACAGGTTCCCTATGGGTGGCAGGGGTGATGGGCAACATAAGCCCTATGAGTGGGGGTGGCCGTAGTGATGGGCAACATAAGCCCTATGGGTGTGGGTGGCAGGGGTGATAGGCAACAGGTCCCCTATGGCTGGGGGTGGCAGGGGTGATGGGCAACATAAGCCCTATGGGTGGGGGTGGCAGCGGTGATAGGCAACAGGTCCCCTATGGCTGGGGGTGGCAGGGGTGATGGGCAACAGGTCCCCTATGGGTGGGGGTGGCAGGGGTGATGGGCAACATAAGCCCTATGGGTGGGGGTGGCAGGGGTGATGGGCAACATAAGCCCTCTTGGTGGGGGTGGCAGGGGTGATAGGCAACATAAGCCCTATGGCTGGGGGTGGCAGGCGTGATGGGCAACAGGTCCCCTATGGCTGGGGGTGGCAGGGGTGATGGGCAACAGGTCCCCTATGGGTGGGGGTGGCAGGGGTGATGGGCAACATAAGCCCTATGAGTGGGGGTGGCAGGGGTGATAGGCAACAGGTCCCCTATGGCTGGGGGTGGCAGGGGTGATGGGCAACATAAGCCCTATGAGTGGGGGTGGCAGTAGTGATGGGCAACATAAGTCCTATGGGTGGGGGTGGCAGGGGTGATAGGCAACAGGTCCCCTATGGCTGGGGGTGGCAGTGGTGATGGGCAACAGGTCCCCTATGGCTGGGGGTGGCAGGGATGATGGGCAACAGGTCCCCTATGGGTGGGGGTGGCAGGGGTGATGGGCAACATAAGCCCTATGATTGGGGGTGGCAGGGGTGATGGGCAACATAAGCCCTCTTGGTGGGGGTGGCAGGGGTGATAGGCAACATAAGCCCTATGGCTGGGGGTGGCAGGCGTGATGGGCAACAGGTCCCCTATGGCTGGGGGTGGCAGGGGTGATGGGCAACAGGTCCCCTATGGGTGGGGGTGGCAGGGGTGATGGGCAACATAAGCCCTATGAGTAGGGGTGGCAGGGGTGATAGGCAACAGGTCCCCTATGGCTGGGGGTGGCAGGGGTGATGGGCAACATAAGCCCTATGGGTGGGGGTGGCAGGGGTGATAGGCAAAAGGTCCCCTATGGCTGGGGGTGGCAGGAGTGATGGGCAACATAAGCCCTATGGGTGGGGGTGGCAGTGGTGATGGGCAACAGGTCCCCTACGGGTGGGGGTGGCAGGGGTGATGGGCAACATAAGCCCTATGAGTGGGGGTGGCAGTAGTGATGGGCAACATAAGCCCTATGGATGGGCGTGGCAGGGGTGATAGGCAACAGGTCCCCTATGGCTGGGGGTGGCAGGGGTGATGGGCATCATAAGCCCTATTGGTGGGGGTGGCAGGGGTGACAGGCAACATAAGCCCTATGGCCGGGGGTGGCAGGGGTGATGGGCAACAGGTCCCCTATGGCTGGGGCTGGCAGGGGTGATGGGCAACAGGTCCCCTGTGGGTGGGGGTGGCAGGGGTGATGGACAACATAAGCCCTATGAGTGGGGGTGGCAGGGGTGATAGGCAACACATCCCCTATGGCTGGGGGTGGCAGGGGTGATGGGCAACATAAGCCCTATGAGTGGGAGTGGCAATAGTGATGGGCAACATAAGCCCTATGGGTGGGGGTGGCAGGGGTGATAGGCAACAGGTCTCCTGTGGCTGGGGGTGGCAGGGGTGATGGGCAACATAACCCTATGGGTGGGGGTGGCAGGGGTGATAGGCAACGGGTCCCCTATGGCTGGGGGTGGCAGCGGTGATGGGCAACAGGTGACCTATGGCTGGGGGTGGCAGGGGTGATGGGCAACAGGTTCCCTATGGGTGGCAGGGGTGATGGGCAACATAAGCCCTATGAGTGGGGGTGGCCGTAGTGATGGGCAACATAAGCCCTATGGGTGTGGGTGGCAGGGGTGATAGGCAACAGGTCCCCTATGGCTGGGGGTGGCAGGGGTGATGGGCAACATAAGCCCCATGGGTGGGGGTGGCAGGGGTGATAGGCAACAGGTCCCCTATGGCTGGGGGTGGCAGGGGTGATGGGCAACAGGTCCCCTATGGGTGGGGGTGGCAGGGGTGATGGGCAACATAACCCCAATGGGTGGGGGTGGCAGGGGTGAGGAGCAACATAAGCCCTCTTGGTGGGGGTGGCAGGGGTGATGGGCAACATAAGCCCTCTTGGTGGGGGTGGCAGTAGTGATGGGCAACATAAGCCCTATGGATGGGCGTGGCAGGGGTGATAGGCAACAGGTCCCCTATGGCTGGGGGTGGCAGGGGTGATGGGCATCATAAGCCCTATTGGTGGGGGTGGCAGGGGTGACAGGCAACATAAGCCCTATGGCCGGGGGTGGCAGGGGTGATGGGCAACAGGTCCCCTATGGCTGGGGGTGGCAGGGGTGATGGGCAACAGGTCCCCTGTGGGTGGGGGTGGCAGGGGTGATGGACAACATAAGCCCTATGAGTGGGGGTGGCAGGGGTGATAGGCAACAGATCCCCTATGGCTGGGGGTGGCAGGGGTGATGGGCAACATAAGCCCTATGAGTGGGGGTGGCAATAGTGATGGACAACATAAGCCCTATGGGTGGGGGTGGCAGGGGTGATAGGCAACAGGTCCCCTATGGCTGGGGGTGGCAGGGGTGATGGGCAACATAACCCTATGGGTGGGGGTGGCAGGGGTGATAGGCAACGGGTCCCCTATGGCTGGGGGTGGCAGCGGTGATGGGCAACAGGTCCCCTATGGCTGGGGGTGGCAGGGATGATGGGCAACAGGTTCCCTATGGGTGGGGGTGGCAGGGGTGATGGGCAACATAAGCCCTATGAGTGGGGGTGGCCGTAGTGATGGGCAACATAAGCCCTATGGGTGTGGGTGGCAGGGGTGATAGGCAACAGGTCCCCTATGGCTGGGGGTGGCAGGGGTGATGGGCAACATAAGCCCTATGAGTGGGGGTGGCAGAGGTGATAGGCAACAGGTCCCCTATGGCTGGGGGTGGCAGTAGTGATGGGCAACATAAGCCCTATCGGTGGGGGTGGCAGGGGTGATAGGCAAAAGGTCCCCTATGGCTGGGGGTGGCAGGAGTGATGGGCAACATAAGCCCTATGGGTGGGGGTGGCAGGGGTGATGGGCAACAGGTCCCCTACGGGTGGGGGTGGCAGGGGTGATGGGCAACATAAGCCCTATGAGTGGGGGTGGCAGTAGTGATGGGCAACATAAGCCCTATGGATGGGCGTGGCAGGGGTGATAGGCAACAGGTCCCCTATGGCTGGGGGTGGCAGGGGTGATGGGCATCATAAGCCCTATTGGTGGGGGTGGCAGGGGTGACAGGCAACATAAGCCCTATGGCCGGGGGTGGCAGGGGTGATGGGCAACAGGTCCCCTATGGCTGGGGCTGGCAGGGGTGATGGGCAACAGGTCCCCTGTGGGTGGGGGTGGCAGGGGTGATGGACAACATAAGCCCTATGAGTGGGGGTGGCAGGGGTGATAGGCAACAGATCCCCTATGGCTGGGGGTGGCAGGGGTGATGGGCAACATAAGCCCTATGAGTGGGGGTGGCAATAGTGATGGGCAACATAAGCCCTATGGGTGGGGGTGGCAGGGGTGATAGGCAACAAGTCCCCTGTGGCTGGGGGTGGCAGGGGTGATGGGCAACATAACCCTATGGGTGGGGGTGGCAGGGGTGATAGGCAACGGGTCCCCTATGGCTGGGGGTGGCAGCGGTGATGGGAAACAGGTCCCCTATGGCTGGGGGTGGCAGGGGTGATGGGCAACAGGTTCCCTATGGGTGGCAGGGGTGATGGGCAACATAAGCCCTATGAGTGGGGGTGGCCGTAGTGATGGGCAACATAAGCCCTATGGGTGTGGGTGGCAGGGGTGATAGGCAACAGGTCCCCTATGGCTGGGGGTGGCAGGGGTGATGGGCAACAGGTCCCCTATGGGTGGGGGTGGCAGGGGTGATGGGCAACATAAGCCCTATGGGTGGGGGTGGCAGGGGTGATAGGCAACATAAGCCCTATGGCTGGGGGTGGCAGGCGTGATGGGCAACAGGTCCCCTATGGCTGGGGGTGGGAGGGGTGATGGGCAACAGGTCCCCTATCGGTGGGGGTGGCAGGGGTGATGGGCAACATAAGCCCTATGAGTGGGGGTGGCAGGGGTGATAGGCAACAGGTCCCCTATGGCTGGGGGTGGCAGGGGTGATGGGCAACATAAGCCCTATGAGTGGGGGTGGCAGTAGTGATGGGCAACATAAGTCCTATGGGTGGGGGTGGCAGGGGTGATAGGCAACAGGTCCCCTATGGCTGGGGGTGGCAGCGGTGATGGGCAACAGGTCCCCTATGGCTGGGGGTGGCAGGGGTGATGGGCAACAGGTCCCCTATGGGTGCGGGTGGCAGGGGTGATGGGCAACATAAGCCCTATGATGGGGGGTGGCAGGGGTGATGGGCAACATAAGCCCTCTTGGTGGGGGTGGCAGGGGTGATAGGCAACATAAGCCCTATGGCTGGGGGTGGCAGGCGTGATGGGCAACAGGTCCCCTATGGCTGGGGGTGGCAGGGGTGATGGGCAACAGGTCCCCTATGGGTGGGGGTGGCAGGGGTGATGGGCAACATAAGCCCTATGAGTGGGGTGGCAGGGGTGATAGGCAACAGGTCCCCTATGGCTGGGGGTGGCAGGGGTGATGGGCAACATAAGCCCTATGAGTGGGGGTGGCAGTAGTGATGGGCAACATAAGTCCTATGGGTGGGGGTGGCAGGGGTGATAGGCAACAGGTCCCCTATGGCTGGGGGTGGCAGCAGTGATGCGCAACAGGTCCCCTATGGCTGGGGGGGGCAGGGGTGATGGGCAACAGGTCCCCTATGGGTGGGGGTGGCAGGGGTGATGGGCAACATAAGCCCTATGAGTGGGGCTGGCAGTAGTGATGGGCAACATAAGCCCTATGGGTGTGGGTGGCAGGGGTGATAGGCAACAGGTCCCCTATGGCTGGGGGTGGCAGAGGTGATGGGCAACAGGTTCCCTATGGGTGGGGGTGGCAGGGGTGATGGGCAACATAAGCCCTATGGGTGGGGGTGGCAGAGGTGATAGGCAACAGGTCGCCTATGGTTGGGGGTGGCAGGGGTGAAGGACAACATAAGCCCTATGGGTGGGGGTGGCAGGGATGATAGGCAACATAAGCCCTATGGCTGGGGGTGGCAGGAGTGATAGGCAACAGGTCCCCTATGGCTGGGGGTGGCAGGGGTGATGGGCAACAGGTCCCCTATGGGTGGGGGTGGCAGGGGTGATGGGCAACATAAGCCCTATGAGTGGGGGTGGCAGGGGTGGCAGGGGTGATAGGCAACAGGTCCCCTATGGCTGGGGGTGGCAGGGGTGATGGGCAACATAAGCCCTATGAGTGGGGGTGGCAGTAGTGATGGGCAACATAAGTCCTATGGGTGGGGGTGGCAGGGGTGATAGGCAACAGGTCCCCTGTGGCTGGGGGTGGCAGGGGTGATGGGCAACATAACCCTATGGGTGGGGGTGGCAGGGGTGATAGGCAACGGGTCCCCTATGGCTGGGGGTGGCAGCGGTGATGGGCAACAGGTCCCCTATGGCTGGGGGTGGCAGGGGTGATGGGCAACAGGTTCCCTATGGGTGGCAGGGGTGATGGGCAACATAAGCCCTATGAGTGGGGGTGGCCTTAGTGATGGGCAACATAAGCCCTATGGGTGTGGGTGGCAGGGGTGATAGGCAACAGGTCCCCTATGGCTGGGGGTGGCAGGGATGATGGGCAACATAAGCCCTATGGGTGGGGGTGGCAGGGGTGATAGGCAACAGGTCCCCTATGGCTGGGGGTGGCAGGTGTGATGGGCAACAGGTCCCCTATGGGTGGGGGTGGCAGGGGTGATGGGCAACATAAGCCCTATGGGTGGGGGTGGCAGGGGTGATGGGCAACATAAGCCCTCTTGGTGGGGGTGGCAGGGGTGATAGGCAACATAAGCCCTATGGCTGGGGGTGGCAGGCGTGATGGGCAACAGGTCCCCTATGGCTGGGGGTGGCAGGGGTGATGGGCAACAGGTCCCCTATGGGTGGGGGTGGCAGGGGTGATGGGCAACATAAGCCCTATGAGTGGGGGTGGCAGGGGTGGCAGGGGTGATAGGCAACAGGTCCCCTATGGCTGGGGGTGGCAGGGGTGATGGGCAACATAATCCCTATGAGTGGGGGTGGCAGTAGTGATGGGCAACATAAGTCCTATGGGTGGGGGTGGCAGGGGTGATAGGCAACAGGTCCCCTATGGCTGGGGCTGGCAGGGGTGATGGGCAACATAAGCCCTATGAGTGGGGGTGGCAGGGGTGATGGCCAACATATTTCCTATGGGTGGGGGTGGTAGTGGTGCTGGCCATGCAACCCCTATAGTGGCCTGTTGTTGGTGGCCAGGATGTCGATCCCCTGTGTGTGTGTACCATTTTGCGGGTACGTGTCGTTTGTTTGTTTGGTAGGTGTCTGACTTACCGTCTGCGTCATCGGCGTCGGTTCCTGATCCAGGCATAGATGTAGAGTACTGGTATGACCTGCGCGATGGGATTCATGATGTGTTCGTGTCGTACACGCTGCTTGTTGCTCCGTCTCGTACCCGCCGCAAGCTGGTCGGTGTTGGACAGGCCACACAGAGGGCTTGCTCCCTCCCCGCACGACAGGGCCCAAGCTCCGGCCCACCAGGCAAACCCCACGGAAAGCACCTGTACCCCGTCTCCCGACGGATCTTCTGCCCTCGGACCTCTACTCATCACGGGGGCCAGCCCCACCGGCTCCCCCGGCCGGGTCAAGCCGCCATCTTGGGCCCTGCACCACGAGGCCGCGTGGCCTCACCCCGACCCTAACCCCGGGCCTGGCCGGCCCCGACATCCCGGCACCACCATCCACCCAGGAGGTGAGCGGACCACTTGGCAGGTCAATGGGAGAACGAAGTGTCAAGGGCTCTCCCCCGCCAGGTGCCGATCGCCTCCAGCTCCCCCAGGCACTGGCTCCACCCCCTGCTGGGTGTCTGGACACCTTCATCCCGGACCCTCCGACCTCCAAGTGCGGGGGTCCGGACATCAAAGGGCACCAGCCCTATAACTGGGGCAGCTCCGGAGCAGGAAGGAGTTGTATCCTGGAGTCGAGAGACACCGAGAGAACTCAGCCTTGACGGACTACTGGCGCTGCCGTAGCCGCTCTTGTGAACCATCGTCCTGCCTGCTGGCGCTGCCGCGGCCTTCTGCAACCTCCATCCTCGTCGGGACCTGCTGGCGCTGCCGCGGCCCGTTGTAACGACCATCCTCGTCGGGACCTGCTGGCGCTGCCGCGGCCCGTTGTAACGACCATCCTCGTCGGGACCTGCTGGCGCTGCCGCGGCCCGTTGTAGCGACCATCCTCGTCGGGACCTGCTGGCGCTGCCGCGGCCCGTACATCGACCATCTTTCCGGGACCTGCTGGCGCTGCCGCGGACCGTGTACCGACCATCTCAACCGGGACCTGCTGGCGCTGCCGCGGCCCGTACCACCTAAACCACCAAGCTCGAGGATTGTGAGCTAGTCATCATCTCACCCGAACTACCTGACTGGTAGACAGACTGTCCCGCTACCCCTTACCCTGCTTTGAGAGACTTGAATCGAGGGGACCCCTGAGTCCAGACCTCCTTGTACCATTCAACCGTACCTTAAGAAGTGCTCATAAAGAACACTGAACCTTATCCGTGTGTGGTATCTGTCTGTGGGGGGGGGAAGTTACTTATCTGTACGATCGTTGGAGACGGCTCTCCCCGGAGACCTCTCCTCCTGTCCCCGGCCGACCCTCCCGGTCCGGCTACCCTTTCTAACATTGGTGGCCAGCGGCGCGATCCGAATCAACGCGTAATCGCACAGAGAGTAGCTCACCCCACGACAAAAACACGATGTCAGCCAAAGATAGCAGCTCCACCGAGAATTTCCAAATGGATAAATTAGAAGAATACAACCACCGCGAACTGAGACAATTCTGCATAGAACTTGGCATTGCTACCACCGGCCTGAGTACCAAGGATGATCTAAAGCACGCCCTAGAGTCGTGGACAGAAACTGGGGTCGCCGGACCCTCCGACCAAAGCAGCATCACACCAGAGGGGAACGCCACGGCTCCCGAGGAACGGGGAACGGGCCTCTCGCAGGAGGAGATCCGAGAAAGAGAAAGAACCCGATTGCACGAGTTGGAAATGGCACGACTCAAGATGGATGGGGAACTCAAGTTAGCTGAACAGAAACTCAACCTCGAGCATATGCGGCTCCGAGATGAACGAGAAGAGAAGCAGAGACAGAGAGAGCTGGAGGAGAAAAAAATAACGCTCGAGCACGAGCGCCAACTAGCGGAGATAGAACTTCGGAAACAAAATAAAGAACTGGGGGTGCCTGAGCGACCACATACCCCGGGGCCAATCGAGAAAAAAGTCCACATCCCCAAGGATGTTGTCCGCGAGTATGTCCGAGAAGACGACATACAACAGTGGTTTAAAGCCTACGAGATCGCCATGACCTCCCACCGGATCGACCGGAGTGATTGGGGAGCCGGACTTTGGGGGAGGTTTATCAACGAGGGTCGCGATGCCCTACTGCAGCTCCCAGATCACCAAATGTCGTCCTACGACCACATGAAGGCTGCCCTCCTCACCCGCTACGGCCTCACACCCGAGATGTACCGCCAGAGGTTCAGAGATTGCACCCGGATCCCAGGTACAACTTGGGTAGAATACGTGAACTATTTCAGCCGTGCCTTCGAGGGTTGGATAAGGGGGAGCCATGTCACCACTTACGAACAACTCTTTAACCTTATGGTATGGGAGCAGCTGTCGAACAACTGTTTCGTCGAGCTCAGGCAGCACCTCCTCGACAGTAAGCTGACTGACCCCCGGCAGCTCGCCGCCGAAGCTGACCGATGGGAAAGCACCCGAGTGGGCCGGAGGGGGCCACACGAACAGAACAGAAGCAACCCAGGCCAGCACCGTCCTCGGGGAGGAGGAGGGGGCCAGGGGCGAGGAAGAGACGCCTTGCCAACAACACCCGTGGCCAGCACCCCGCCTCCGGCCGGCCGGGGCAACCCCCCGTGGCGTCCTGGGGCCCGAGCCAACGTCACGTGCCACCGATGCCAGCGAGTCGGCCACTACGCCAATGACCCGAGCTGCCCGCAGAACCAAGCACCCAAGCCCCGCCAGGTAGCTGCCGCCGCCCTGGGGGAGGAGCGATCGTCGGAGGAACCAGAAGAGTATGAGCCGGCCCAGCAAGAGTGGGAGCCGGCCGCCATGGTCCTGGCGTGCTTAGGGGGAAGAGACATGGTCCCGCGGGCCCCCCTACCCGCTAACACCAGGAAATACGGTCAGTGGGTGACCATTAATGGACAGCGAGCCGAGGCCTTGCGTGACACAGGCGCCAGTGTGACGGCCGTCCGCTGTCACCTGGTGAAGCCCGAGCAGATACTGCCGAACATTCTCTGCCCCGTCCGCTCGGCAGACAACTCTGAGAGTATGTGTCAAATGGCCTGCGTCCCATTCGAATGGGGAGGGGTCTCCGGCCTGTTGAAGGTGACGGTCCGGGACGATGCCCCCGTGGACTGCCTCCTGGGGAATGACCTCGAGAGTTCCCCGTGGGCCACCGTTGAGAGAAGAGAGCACCTGGGGATGCTGGGCCTCCCGGACTGGGCCTGCATAACCACCCGGTCCATGGCCGCCCGTGCCGTCCCTCGATCAGAAGAACCGGAATGGCCGGCACCTCCGCCCCCGGTCGCCCCAGTAGAAGACAACGACAAGGCCAGCCCCCCAGACCCGACGACCGAAGGGGACGCGCAACCCCAGGACCTTCCTGACCTGGCTCAGTGGCGTCAAGAAGGGGGGCCCACCCAAGAACAGTTCCGCCAGGAACAAAAGACCTGTCCCTCCCTCGAGGGACTCCGCCAACAAGCCAGCGCCCAGAATGCAGGGGACGCCACCGGAACTCACTGGGTCTACTGGGATAACGACCTGCTATACAGCGAGCAAAGAATCGCCGAGCTGGGGGCCGGTCGAGTACTGGTGGTACCTCTCCGCTTCAGAGACTTTCTGCTCAACCTGGCACACGATGTCCCCCTGGCTGGACACCTGGGCCAGGACAAAACGTACAGCCGCCTAGTAACCCACTTTTTCTGGCCGAAAATGAGGAACGACGTCCTGAACCACTGCCGATCTTGCCCCACATGCCAAGCCAGCGGGAAGAGTGGTCGGAAGCTGAAAGCCCCTCTGCAACCCTTCCCTGTGGTCACCACCCCGTTCGAGAGGGTGGGGATAGACATTGTGGGGCCTCTGGACCCCCGCACGGCACAAGGACACAGGTTCATCTTAGTACTGGTGGACCATGCCACCTGCTACCCCGAGGCGGTGCCCCTACGGACCGTGACAGCTCCGGTGGTTGGCCGGGCCCTAATGGGGATCTTCTCCCGGGTAGGCTTCCCCCGAGAAATCGTCAGCGACCGAGGCACGAACTTTATATCCAAATACATGAAGTCCCTCTGGCAACAATGCGGGGTCACCTACAGATTCACGACCCCCTATCACCCCCAAGGGAACGGACTAGTGGAGCGTTTTAACCGCACTCTCAAGGGGATGATTGGGGGATTGGAAGAGCCCCTCCGTCGCCAGTGGGATGTACTACTCCCGTGCCTCCTCTTCGCTTACCGAGAAGTTCCCCAGAAGTCCCTCGGTTTTAGCCCTTTCGAACTCCTGTACGGGCACCCTGTGCGAGGGCCCCTCAGCCTAGTAAAGGAAGGTTGGGAGATGGCCCCCCTAAAGACCCGTCCAGACGTCTTCAAATACATCCTGGCCCTACGCAATCAGACCCGGCGCTTCAGACAGATGGCCAAGGCGAACCTCGAGGCCAGCCAGGAGGACATGAAGAGGTGGTATGATCACCATGCCTCCTCTGTTGAGTTCGAGCCCGGACAACAAGTATGGGTGATGTCCCCCACCGAACCATGTGCCTTGCAAGATAAGTGGACGGGGCCCTTCAAAGTGGTCGAGCGCAAAAGCCCCGTCACTTACCTCATCGACATGGGGACCTCCCGGAACCCCCTTCGGGTCCTCCACACCAACCGACTCAAACCACACTTTGTGCGCTCAGAACTTAGCCTCCTGATGGCTACGGACAGTGGTGCAGAAGAAGACTCCGAACCCCTCCCGGATCTCCTGAAGACTCAGGAGAATGACGGCTCCGTGGACGGGGTCCGGCTCTCTGACGCCCTCACTTCGGAGCAACGCCAGGACTGCCGGAACCTCCTGCTGCAGTTCGCTGCCCTGTTCTCCCTCACCCCCGGGGTCACCCCTTGGTGTTTGCACGACGTAGACACCGGGGACAGTCCCCCTGTCCGACACCGGGCCTACCGCGTACCAGATCGGGTACGGGCCTGCATACAGGAGGAAGTGGCCAAGATGCTCACGATCGGGGTCATCGAGCCCTCGGACAGTCCCTGGGCCAGTCCGGTTGTATTGGTTCCCAAAGCCGCTGCCCCCGGCACCGCACCCGAAGTGAGATTCTGCGTCGACTACCGGGGCTTGAACGCTGTCACCCGGACCGACGCTCATCCTATCCCCCGAGCAGACGAGCTGATCGACCGGCTGGGGGCCGCCCGCTACCTTAGTATCTTCGACCTAACAGCGGGCTACTGGCAGATCGGCCTCACACCCAGGGCTCAGGAACGGTCAGCCTTCTCTACCCCCGATGGCCACTATCAATTCAAGGTCATGCCCTTTGGCATGAAGAATGCCCCCGCCACGTTTCAACGCCTTGTGAACCAGGCCTTGGCGCTGCCTACCTGGACGATATCGCTGTATACAGCCGCCACTGGTCCGACCACCTCCGTCACCTCCAAGAGGTCCTACAAGCCCTCCAGCGGGCCGGCCTCACCATTAAGGCCGGCAAGTGCCAAATTGGCCAAGGGTCTGTGACCTACCTTGGGCACCAAGTGGGAAGCGGGCTGGTGGCCCCGCTACAACTTAAGATTGCTGCCATCCAGTCCTGGCCGCCCCCCGTCACCCAGACCGAGGTCCGAGCCTTCTTGGGGCTCACCGGCTACTACCGGCGGTTCGTGAAGGACTACGGCAGCATCGTGGGGCCCCTCACGGGTCTCACGTCCAAGAACCAACCGAAGCGGATTAACTGGACTCCTGATTGTCAAGCGGCCTTCGAGAAGCTGAAGGCCGCCCTGTGCACCGCCCCTGTGCTCCAGGCCCCCGATTACAGTCGGGAATTTGTGGTGCAGACCGACGCCTCCGACCACGGCATCGGAGCCGTCCTTTCTCAGTTAAACCCCGAAGGTCATGACCAGCCGGTGGCCTTCATCAGTCGACGTCTCCTGGCCCGAGAACAGCGTTGGAGCACCATCGAGAGGGAGGCATTCGCAGTAGTGTGGGCCCTCAAAAAGCTCCGACCCTATCTCTTCGGTACCCACTTCCGGGTACAAACCGACCATCGCCCCCTGCAGTGGCTGATGCAGATGCGGGGGGAGAACCCAAAACTCTTGCGCTGGTCCATTTCCCTGCAGGGAATGGACTTCACCGTGGAGCACCGACCAGGCCAAGACCACGCCAACGCGGATGGCCTGTCCCGCTTTTTCCGCCTCGACGAAGAGAGTCCCCAAGGAGATGGGTGACTCTCCCCGCCTTCAGCTGGGGGGGACGCATGTTGGACAGGCCACACAGAGGGCTTGCTCCCTCCCCGCACGACAGGGCCCAAGCTCCGGCCCACCAGGCATACCCCACGGAAAGCACCTGTACCCCGTCTCCCGACGGATCTTCTGCCCTCGGACCTCTACTCATCACGGGGGCCAGCCCCACCGGCTCCCCCGGCCGGGTCAAGCCGCCATCTTGGGCCCTGCACCACGAGGCCGCGTGGCCTCACCCCGACCCTAACCCCGGGCCTGGCCGGCCCCGACATCCCGGCACCACCATCCACCCAGGAGGTGAGCGGACCACTTGGCAGGTCAATGGGAGAACGAAGTGTCAAGGGCTCTCCCCCGCCAGGTGCCGATCGCCTCCAGCTCCCCCAGGCACTGGCTCCACCCCCTGCTGGGTGTCTGGACACCTTCATCCCGGACCCTCCGACCTCCAAGTGCGGGGGTCCGGACATCAAAGGGCACCAGCCCTATAACTGGGGCAGCTCCGGAGCAGGAAGGAGTTGTATCCTGGAGTCGAGAGACACCGAGAGAACTCAGCCTTGACGGACTACTGGCGCTGCCGTAGCCGCTCTTGTGAACCATCGTCCTGCCTGCTGGCGCTGCCGCGGCCTTCTGCAACCTCCATCCTCGTCGGGACCTGCTGGCGCTGCCGCGGCCCGTTGTAACGACCATCCTCGTCGGGACCTGCTGGCGCTGCCGCGGCCCGTTGTAACGACCATCCTCGTCGGGACCTGCTGGCGCTGCCGCGGCCCGTTGTAGCGACCATCCTCGTTGGGACCTGCTGGCGCTGCCGCGGCCCGTACATCGACCATCTTTCCAGGACCTGCTGGCGCTGCGGCGGACCGTGTACCGACCATCTCAACCGGGACCTGCTGGCGCTGCCGCGGCCCGTACCACCTAAACCACCAAGCTCGAGGATTGTGAGCTAGTCATCATCTCACCCGAACTACCTGACTGGTAGACAGACTGTCCCGCTACCCCTTACCCTGCTTTGAGAGACTTGAATCGAGGGGACCCCTGAGTCCAGACCTCCTTGTACCATTCAACCGTACCTTAAGAAGTGCTCATAAAGAACACTGAACCTTATCCGTGTGTGGTATCTGTCTGTGGGGGGGGGAAGTTACTTATCTGTACGATCGTTGGAGACGGCTCTCCCCGGAGACCTCTCCTCCTGTCCCCGGCCGACCCTCCCGGTCCGGCTACCCTTTCTAACAGTCGGTCTCGTAGCCGTGGATTGAGTTGTGGCGCGAATCGTAGCTGATATGCTTATTTTCCAGATGCTGTGATGTGCCGTACGTGGCGACCCGTGCGGCGCGTAGGAAGTACGCATCGTACTTGTCAGGGCAGAAACTGCTATGGATACTGCTTCCGGGCGACTCGGTTCGGCGTTCGGAGTTACGGCTCAGACGGAGAATGGAGCTTGAATCACAGTCTACGTGTCGGTCGTGTTTTTGGCAGTTATGCGCATCGTACTTCATCTACAGGACGGACCGGCTACGGGTACATGTCAGTCGCACTGTAAGGCTACAGACAGCTCTCGGAGAGCTGTCCGACCCAGATCCGAATCGACCCCTAAGTGTGCCTCTGCCTGTATGTGTATTGACTGTCTGGTTTTGGAGTGACAGGAGCTGAGGATGTGCTTTCTCTCAGCTGGTCGGGGGGTTGATGTGTGTCCTGCCTTTCTTGAGTGAGTCAGTGCTGGGATGAATAGACCTGGGCTGCATTCAGAGTAGTGGGAGGAGTTTTCACTAGCACCTGAATAAACCTGGGTTGCACTTAGAGTACAGGGAGGAGATTTCCTTTACACCTGAATGGGCCTGGTCTGCTTTGGACAATGCTGTTTCCACCTCCTACCAGAAAGCTGCACCTGAGAGGGTGGAACTGGGTTTGGCCAAGCACAGAGCCTCTCTGGCACTAGAGAACAAAGAGAAATGGACTATAAATTTTGGGGCCCTAACCCCTGAACTTTAGATCACTTCTGGATGCAAGAGGAACCTTTGTCAAGGAAAAAAGATGAAGAGTTGTGAGGAGGAGTACTGCCCCTTTGCTCTCTGCTGTGTGGGGTTGGCCTGCAGTTGCTGTTTCTGCCAAAGAGTGGACAAAGACTGGAACTTTGCTGTGAACCTGCTTGAAGAAGATCTCCAAGGGCCTGTGTGTGCTGGCCTCCTGTTCTAAAGTCTCAGGGACACAAAGACATCACACCAGCTCCCCTGAACTTTGCTGCTGAGAGTTCTGACCTGCCAGGAGGTGCCTGTTCCAGTTCTGGGCCTCTGGAGGTTGTTCTTGATTCTGGGAGCTGGAAGAAACCTAAAGAACTGAAGAAATCGATGCATCGCTCTTCTTGCAGGTGTTTTTCTGATGCAACGCCGCTGTGGTAGAAGAATTTCAACGCATCACAACACTGATGCCGAAACCGACGCAGCACCTATCGCCACTGCAAGAACCGACGCATTGAGGGACCATGGCTGAAGAAACTGACGCAGCTCCGCTCAACACTGCAGCGATCGCCGACGCATCCCGGATTTCCATGCATCGTACCTGTGCGGCAAGTTTTCCCGACGCATCACTCGCGGACCAGAACAATCGTGGAATCGACGCATCACTTCCCCCTACAGAACGGATTTGATGCATCACTTCTCCTGCATACTGCAGAACTGTCGCAATGCCTCCCCGTGCTCTCAGGAACTTACGCATCTCTTAGATTTTCAATGCTTCCCATTATGCGGCCTTGTGAATTTTGTCAGAACTACAGGTACTTTGAGAGAAACCACAGATCCATAATTTTCTATGGGCCAAGTTGTTTGAAACCTTTTTTAAGTCATATTCTTATTACATGTATGTTGAATTTTTGTAATTTTGGTCTTGTTGAGTTTAGATAAAGATTCTTTATTTTTCTCAACTGGTGTGGTGTCCATTTGTGGTGTTATCACTGTATCACTGTGTGTTTCGAGTACAAATACTTCACATATTGTCTTTGGAATAAGTCTGTCTGCTCGTGCCAGGCTGCCCACAGAGTGAGCAAGGGTTATTTAAGTGTGTATCCCCCTTACCCTGACTAGAGACAAGGGTCCCTATTTGGACAAAGGTGCCTACCTCTGTCAACTAGGGGGAACAGCCATTACAATGCGGGTTTTACCACGCGTTGCTATTACATCGCATGCGTTACAACGCATGCAATGTTACAACGCGTGGTAAAACCACGCATACCATTACATCGCATGCGCTTTTACAACGCATGCGATGTAATGTGGCGGCTATCCAAGTCGTTGTGAGGAAACTCAGGCTGTTTCCTCACAACGACGTGAAGCAAGCAGGAAGGTGGAAGCATGATCCCACGGTGACGCTGGAGAGGAGAGAGGGAAGGGGGTTTGCGCTTGGGGTGGGAGTTAATTGTTTGGGTTTAGGGTAGTGTAAAAGTAGTGTTCTGTGTGGGTTTTTTTAACGTGTTAGTGTGTTTTTTGTAGTGTAATGCCATGTATTAGGGTTTTGGGTAGTGTTGTAGTGATTTAGGGTAGTGTTGTAGAGTTTGTGTAGTGTAGTGATTTAGTGTTTTAGGGTTTAGGGTAGTGTAGTAGTGTTTGTGTGGTGTAGTGTTTTTTGGGGTTTAGGCTAGTGTTGTTTTATAGGGTTTAGGGAAAAGTAGTAGTGTTTGCGTAGTGTAGTGTTTTAGGGTTAAGGGTAGTGTAGTGTGGTGTTGTAAGGTTTAGGGTAGTGTAGTGTTTTAGGGTTTAGGGTAGTGTAGTAGTGTTTGTGTAGTATTTTAAGGGTAAAGGATAGTGTAGTTTTTTAGGGTTTAGGGTAGAGTAGTAGTGTTTGTGTAGTGTTTTAGGGTTTAGGGTTGTGTTTGTGTAGTGTAGTGTTGAGGGTAGTGTAGTGTTTTAGGGTAGTGTAGTAGTGTTTGCGTTGTGTAGTGTTTTAGGATTTAGGGTAGTGTAGTAGTGTTTTAGGGTTTAGGGTAATGTTGTAGAGTTTGTGTAGTGTAGTGGTTTAGGGTAGTGTAGTAGATTTGAGTAGTGAAGTGCGTTAGGGATTAGGGTAGTGCTGTAGTGTGCATGTGTTGTGTTGTGTTTTAGGGTAGTGTCGGGGGGTCGTGTAGTGTAATGTAATTGTAGGGAGAGGACTGGGGCGGGGAAGGGTTGTGTAGGGGTGAGGTAGTCACTTACCTTGCAAACTAACCACGAATATAGCTTTACCACGCATGCCTTTGCGTTGTAATGGCATGCGTGGTAAAGGCATATTCGTGGTAATAGTTTGCGATGTAATGGCATGCGATGTCATTGACATCTCGTAGTAATACCCGCGTTGTAATACCCGCGTTGTAATGGCATGTGTGGTATTACTATGCGATGTAATGACATACATTCGTCAACTAGAGACTTCCAGTTCTAACACATGGTGATTGATTCAAAATAGAGCAGAAGTTGTGGCATTAAGCTACCAAATGATTTTAGCAGCTAAAGTATACGTATTTTTGCTGCACATCCCCACCTTTTCTCTTCTGTGTTACCATAGGGAGCAAAAATTAATTTGTGAATAATTTGAATTCGTCATAGGTACAAAACTGGACGCAAAAATAACCTCTTGTTAGCGCTGGACTGACCTATAAAAGAGGCACTATGTCTTTCTCAAGGCAGGCACTTTGTTATACTGTGTGCTGCCACACGCCTAAAGGATATTTTCTGTCTACAAACAATTGTGATAATAATTTCTCACTTCGTTCGTCATTCTCGTCGGAACTGACATGTTTTTGTTTCTAAAATAAAAGGTGTTTGCAGCTACTTCACAGTGACTTGATAAGCATTTGGGCTTGCTGAAGTTGGAAGAATGTGGGAGCTGGCAACACCGTTTGCGTGGATCAGCAGATAACTTGTTATTTGAACCGAAACTTTATTTTAAAAGTTGACAAATATGAAGCTTATCTTTTCGACCTTGGCTCAATTGCTGCTTCGCTGTTCTGGGGCCCATCATGAAAGACCGCTGCCTCAGCGCACTGCCTGGTGCCGCCTTTTATGGAACATCTATTTATTAAGTTAACCCAATATTTCCCTCCAGCTTCATTTTCAGACAGTACAGCTCGGCAACAGCGAGCAAGGGTCGCCTCTGAGCTGTATAAAATAGAACACGAGCTCGGAGAAGTATAGGGTTAAAAGAATGTACTTGAGACACTGCTGAGGCACAATCCAGCGCCTGGCTCTGCGCTGAGGCAGCGGACCCTCCATAATACGGCCTCTGTTCTCGCTTGTTCGCTGGAGCACACTGGCCCTTGTCCATCGTGCATTTCAAACGTTATGCACGATTGGGTCATGTCCTACTTTCGACAATGCTAATTTAGACTTTGATTAAATTAGGGGTGTGACAAAGCTATCGATCTAACATCAGCACGCATTGAGCTCATTATAAATACGTTTCGCTTACCTCATCCTTGAATGGCACTTGGAGTAACAAACTGGAATCCGCCTAGAGAAAGGCGGAGAAGCTTGTGTCTCGCAGAGACTGACATTTGTGTGAGGCTGTCTCTGAAAAGCAAATGAAACCTCGTTCCAAAAACTCAGGCTGCTGTGACATCAGCCGCATTAGTCTGCGCCGCTCTTGACTGAGAGGAGGCTGGGGACTCACTGGAGCCGTTCCAGCCGCCTCGTCTCCTCCAACAATCTCACAACAGGACTGGAAGTGGGCCACCACGCGGCCAGCCAAAACTCGCCTCTTCATGGTCCCCGGCCTCATGAATTGGCTGAGAGAAGGGTTTTTCATGAAAAGGCATAGGGTGCCTATTAGATTTGTTTGAAAAATGACGTGGCCGATTGAGTTTTTTATCTTGTTGAAAAATGCTGCAATGCCACGTATATGAGAGATCTGCAAAATCTACAATAAGATAACACAAGTTGTGTGTGATTTGAAGATTTCAGGTGTGATCCTGAATCTGTGTATTTCAGAATTCAGCTCCAATGGATGCCTGAATACAGGCTTCCTTGAATACTCTTTTCTAGAACAAGTTTTGGAAGAAGGAACCAGGAACATACACATTGGGTTTACCAGTATTGTGAGGCTGAAATGATAGTGGTACTGCTCACTTTGAGCTGATCCTAGCACAAAGGTTAGTCTGAAACAGCATTCAAAGCTGGCTACACTTTGCACAGTTGTAATGAATGGAATGAACTGCATTCCTAAACCATAACATTAGGTAACATATATCTGTTGTCGATGCTTAAATTTGTTCAGAAAACTCTGCTCCAGACAAGGAGGACCGCGTAGGAACATATCAGGGGAGGTCCAGTGTTCTTTAGTTTACAGCATTTCTGTCTGAAGTTCACTTGTAAGGAACTTCAAAGAATTCAGGTCCTACAGCTTTCTGGACTGCATGTACTTTGATTCAGCCCTCAGGTTTGGGATCATGAACGTCAATTCACCAAAATGGCAGGGGTAACAGAAGTATCATCACACGCTCTGAGAACTTAAATTTCACTCACACACACATGCTTATGCATACACACATTCCCACCTACACACACTCATCTTACATTTAGAAGCATTTATTTTACTTACCTCAGCTGTCAACAAAGATCATGTTCCAGCTAATTGTTCTCCATTTTCTATTACAATTATGGTGAATAATATTACATTATTCACTTTTAGTGTAATAAGAAAAAAATAAAGAAAACAGAAAGAGTGAAGCACCAGCCGGCGTCCGTAAGGACGAGCTGCCAGTGTGTTCCTGGCACTGATTTTGCCACATCTGAGGCCAGGGCTCGCAAAGACAGTGCCAGGGGTCTCAAGGGACAACCCCTGGCGACCCCTAAATGACATCCATGTTTGGGTTAGATATATTCCATAATTTTAGGCCACTGGATTCCCATGACCAGGGTTCTCCTGGTGATTACATTTGGAGTTGTGGAAGAAGTATGTGGTTGAAGGAGAGCTGCAGGGTGCTACCATTAACCACTGCATTTATGTGGGTACTGAAAAAGCGAGTGTAACTAAATAGAACCCACAAGTTCATTATTCTTGGTGAAATAAGTGTAGATTTTCCAAGGTCCGTGGACAATAAATCTGACTCTGCCCCTTCCAACTATGAGTTACAGTTTCAGCTCCATTAGCAGAGAAATAGACCTCTTCATCCAGTGAAACAAGAAATTCAGGCATAACGAAATGTTTTTCTGATTACCTAGTCTGTTTTAAAACTGGAAGTGATTTTGTGTCAGCTGCCAACATATATTTTTTTGTTTTGTGTTGCACCGTCTAGTGCTCAGAAATAACTTGGTAGTGTTTGAAAGTTTACGAAAATTTGACTTCCTTATCAATTTGAGTCCAAGGCATTGCGAGCTGGAGAGGGACTACACAGATGAAAAGTGTGCTTCCTAGGCTTCAAGATATGTGGATGAAAGAAACCCACACCGCCATGTCTGCTTTGGGTGCAAGGAAGCAGTCTGCTCTGTTCTTTCGCCCCTTCGCTTATCCACCTTTAAGGCATTGTGGTATACGTATTGGCTGACCACAACCACGCCCCATATGCCAGCCTTCTTAGGGGAATGACCAGCACGTCTGCACAGCGGATGTGCACAGCAGTCATGCCACTGGCCCGCCAAAGTCAAGCCAATCTGGGCTCGTCCACAGCCAGACAAAACCAAGCACCAGGACACTAGGAAGGAACTATGGGACATTAGTCTGAATTATAAGTTCAACAGCTGTAAAACTCACAGCTGCAGTTTGAATGGCAACCTCTTTAGGTGTCCGAAATGTATCTCTTTCAATCTCGGTCTCAACAATAGCATGATTCTGGCAAAACTAACATCCTATAATGGGGACCCAACCTTTAACAAGACCAGATCATGCTCTTAACTGTGTACTTTTGAATGTACGATCATTGCCCAAAAGCAATCACGACTTTGCCGAGTTTATGGGCTCATATCATTTAGTATGCCTTACTGAAACTTGGTTGGACCCCTTCTTCCAATCCAGATTTGACAGTTGCTATACTGGATGGTTCTAAAATATTTCAAGTAGATAGACAAGGGAAACGTGGAGGAGGAGTAGCGGTAGTTTACTGTAGTCATTTTAGGGCTTCCTTCAGCCTGGCTACACACCTATAGTGTGAGCCCTTGTTATTCACCTTTAATTTTAATGAGGTCTCCCTCTTCCATGGCACGTTACTATGTCGTCCTCCAGGCTCGAGAACGAGTTTTGTCACAGCTGTTTGGAACTTTATGGAATCCACTATCGAGTTTGCTAATTTTACTTTATTAGCAGACTTCAATTTCCATCTGTATATGAGCAATAATCCAGGCACAGCTTATTAGACTGATTGCCTTCAGAGATTTGATCTGTACCTAATAGGGAATCCTCTAATGCATAAGGCCAACCATACGTTGGATAGCATATTTACTAGCAATTCTGAGCATAGTTTTGATCAAGTGATCCCACTGATCCGGGCAGATCATAATGCAATCTGCTTTAACCTTATAGTCCCCAATAAGGGCAATGGCTATGCCAATTCCCCAAAAATCATAAAGAGGTGCCTTTGGATATAAGTTGATGACACAGAACTGGATCAGTTGTTGAACCAACAGAATCCAGATTTGAATGGAAATATTGATGTTGCTACTAGTAACTTTACTAATTGGTGGAATCAGCAGCTATTAAGCAAGCACCTTCAAAAACTTTCAAATGCTTCAGGAAATCCCCCACTGCTCCTTGGTACACTCATGAGTTGAAAAAGCTTAAGCAAAAATAGAGGGCCTGCGAAAGATAGTGGAGAATTGATTATAATGAAGAGAAAAAAGCACTTTATAAAACTGCGACAGATGAGTATAAAATGTTGATTGTTGTAGAGAAATCCAAATATGTTACTGATATTATTTGCTCTGCCAAGGACTCTGCTAAAGAACTGTTTAGGACAGTTACTTCCATCTCTAACGACAACTGTTCTTAATCTTCTCCTCCTACACAAGAATTTTGAGATAGGCCAATGGAATACTTCCAGGCAAAGGTGTCATTGATCTACGAGGAATCTTCTTCTATTTCAAAAGGGATTTGCCAGGTTCTTTTTCCCCTTCCCAAGAACTTATAGTGGGTGCCGAACCAAGCCAGACTTTCTTGGACAATTTCACCCCTTTTTTTGAGTATAAGACATCGTGTCTTTTGAAAACCACTAAATCAGGATCCCCGCTAGATCCCTGTCCACCCTCAGTCTTGCATTTGGTATCTAGAACAGTGGCTAAACATCTTACCATATTGCTCAATAGAGTTTTGCCATCAGGCCACTTCCCATTAGAATGGAAATGGGCATCAATTTTCCCGCTGTTCAAAAAGTTTACCTTGGATCATGCTGACACAAAACAATGATAGACCCATCTCCAGACTACCTTTACCAGCTAAAACTTTGGAGGAAGCACTTAATGCTGACCTAATGGCCTTTATTGATACCCATAACATCGTGCATTCCTCGCAACATGGGTTAAGGTCTTCCCACTGTAACGAGTTGGCACTGCTGGTTGCCACCATAGAGATTTGCAAACAGGTGGACTTAGGTGGTGGGTCTGCGCTGATTAATCTTGACCTCTCTGCCGTGTTTGATACTGTGACTGACTCACTGTTAATCAGCCGGCTAGAGGGTATTGGGGTTAGAGACACAGCGCTTGCTGTTCTTAGTTCCTTTCTTTCAGGAAGGAAACATAGTGTGGCCTTCCATTATTTTACCTCTGCTCCTTATGCTTTTCTGTGTGGGGTGCCTCAGGGCTCCTCACTATCACCTACACTCTTCAAAATCTATGTCACTCCATTGGCTGAAATGATTTGGATCTTACGGCTTTGCTGTTGTGTCATAAGCAGATGACACACAATTTGTGGGGTCCATCTCCTCTGATGTTGATGCTGTAGCCTCCAAGTTTAAGGATTGCCTGTCCAACATTGTCACCTGGATGCAAGAAAATTGTCTAAAACTAAACTCCAATTAAACGGAAGTCATACTTCTCGGTTCTAATAACTCCTTTTGAAATACGTCTAGGTGGACTCCCTCATTAGGCACCCTTGTCTGTCCAGTCCAAAAAGTAAATAATCTTGGGGTGTGTTTTGATGAACAGCTTTGTTTCTCAGACCAAATAAATAAGGTTACATCTTCCTGCTTCCACCTTCCTAGAATACTGAGGAAGGTCTTTCATTTTATTCCTGTAGATATGTAGAAGACGATTATCTTTGCATTAGTTCTTTCGTGAATTGACTACTGGAATGCCCCATATTTGGGCATACAGAAAAGGTTGCAGCGGAAACTTCAATCAAAATGCAGTTTCTTGTCTGCTTCTGAAGATTCTTAAGTTTGATCCAATGTCCAAGGGCATTCATGACCTTCACTGGTTGCCGGTAACCGAAAGGGTTAAATATTATCCACAGAGCTTTGTTCAGTGAAGGTCACTCCTTTTTTGGGAAACCTTTCTCTTGGCATGTGCCTCACTGGAATTTAAGAACTGGCACTGCTGAACTAGTAGTAGTTCCCAAAATCAGGAAAGGAAGATGAGGAGGGCGAAACTTCTCTTTTCTGGCTTGTAAGCTATGGAACTCCTTGCCCCTTATGTTAAGATCTCAATCTAATATTTCCTCCTTTAGAAGACTGTTGAAGACATGGCTATTTAGGCCATTTCTTTCTGGCAGGAATGCCAGTACTAAGACGCATTGGCAAACGTGTGCTTTAAAAAAACGTACCTATTTAAAAACATAAGAAACTGTCCATAAGAAATTATCCATGGGTATTGCGGAATCATAGTTCAATGAAGAAAGTGGCTGCGAATACAGGATGTAGGTCCAGTCCTTCTCACCAATGCAAGAGGTCAGCAGGTAGCAGGTCAGCAGGGCAGCAGTTTTTCAGAGCAGCAGCCCAGCAGAGTGGCAGTCCTTTAGAGCAGCAGTCTAAGAGAGTGGAAGTCCTTTTAGCAGCACAGCAGTCCTTCTCCTTCTTCATGACAGAGTTCACAGGTCCAGAGGTGTACTGAAAAAGGAGAGTCCAAGGTCCAACACATATACCTGATGCGCACTCTGAAATGGAGGAAGTTTCTACAGGTTTCCACCCACCCCCGAGGTATCAGGCATCTCCACCCTCCCTGTCCTGGCCCCAGCTTGTCTGGGGTCACTATAGACCAGTGTCAAACCCTTTGTAAGAGTGCTCAGGTAGCCTTCATGATTTGCAAGTGTGGTAGGTGACGGCTCCTCTCTCTCGTTAACTTAGAGTAGCCTATCCTACCAACACCTATCTGCCCTTTGTCTCACTATATGGTAGTAGTACACAAAGATCTACCGCCAGCTACACCTAGTCATGTAGCCCATGAACAGGATGTAGGCACCACATGGGTGGGACTAGAAAATGCCAACTTTCTAAAAGTGCCATTTTCAGAATTGTTAACTTTACCATTAAAGAGGGATTTTAATTACAATTTTGGACACCAAACTCAAACTGTCTCCCTGTTCCCAATGGGAAGTTACAGCTTATTAAATGTAATAAGGAACTCCAGTTTTATCCCATTGGAGAGGGAGGCCTTGCAGTAGTGTAATTAATTATGGGGTAGAGGGTTGAGTGCCCACCTATATGTAATTATTTATTGTTTCATTTCAAAAAATCATTGCAATTAAAACATTAATGTAATGGATAAAAACAATTCCCAAATACACTGATTAATATGCAACTCTGCATGCATAAAAAAATGTTTTATGGTTATATTACTCACTAGAACATTGGTACCACATATACACATATGTTATCGCAGTTGCTCATTAATCATAGAACAAATAACATATAATGGTCAAGTTCCCAGAAATATACATTAAAAACTATAGACATTAAGTAACATGATGAAAATAAGTTATAAAGTGCCTAAGTTCTAGAGTTGTAAACATTATGTAGCACCATTAATCATAAAACAAATAACATATAATAGTCAAGGTCCCTGAAATACACATTAAAATCTATAGACATTACGTAACGTGGTGCATATAAGCTATAAAGTGCCTAAGTGCGAGGGCTGTAAACATTATGTTCTATCGTGCGAATGAACAAATAAAGTGCCTATATGATTTCGTAGATTCTGTGGAGCCTAATTATAGAAGTTACCGAAATACAGAATCATTAGGTTAAGCTGCAAGGACATTCAAAGTGCCAGTAGCCTGAAAACAACAATCTTATATTTTCTGAACCATTAAGATGCCCATTGACAATAGTTATAGACAAGTTGATTTACACCACAGACATCAACAGTTTTCAGCACTTGTTAAAAAAGTTATCATTTGGCATAACAATGGGATCGATTCACCTGATAACCACAGAATAAGAGCCTGGCGGGCTAGTCTTACCCCAGCTTTAGGAAACAGAGGTTTTAATAGTGCACAACATGTTTTAAGCAATTGGGACATATACACACAATATGTAATAAGGTTTCACGCGCCCACCCACACAGTCTACAGTTTGAGGTTGGCCATTGTTGTATCCAGGATGGCATGCCTTCCTTAGTTGGGTTTATGCTGAGTCTCAATTTTAAAAATGTTTCCTTCATACAAGCCGAGAAATAGGCCTTCAAATAGGGCTGAATTTACAAGGACTGAAGAGAGTTAATCACAGACCAAGCATGTTTTGTTTGCCGCTAGAGCTGCCTTATCCTCATCACGAGACTTAGGGCCTCATGCATCAACATAAAAAACGGTCGCAAACGGGCAGATTTGCAGAATCTGCCCCTTGGCAACCGGCATTTTTGCATTTGGGATGCATCATCCCAAACGCAAAAATCGCTATTTAAGGAATCGCTAAGTTTGCAATTACTTAAATTGTGATTACATTTAAGGAATCGCAAATTGCGATTCCTTAAATGCAATGCATTAAACAAAATAATTTAGCGTTTTCGCTAATAAGAATCGCAAAGACAATAGCGGTTCATTAATTGCGATTCCTTAATAATCGCAATTAAAGAATCGCTATTGTCTATGTTGATGCATGTGCCCCTTAATTTTAATCTTTTTTTTTTTTTAAACTAGCCATTTTTATTCTTGGAAGTCCTGACCACAGATCAAAACACTGAAGGCATGTTAAAATATGGGAATGCCAGGCATCTATATAGCCAGAACAAGCAATTTTACAACAGCTGTTGTTTGCTAAAGAGTCAGGGTCAGATAGAAATGGGGAATACGTGCATTTTAAAAATGACCCTTTCATCGCCATAGACTGTCTTCAAAGGCCAAACTCCAATCTGAATTTGGCTTGGCCAATTGACCTTGGGATTCCAAAGTCTGATTTTTAGGCCTAAATTACCAGTAAATCCAATAATTTAGCAACTTTTCCACTGGTAATAGGGGTGCTGTATGCAATTGTTGAATGTGACTTAATTCCTAAGACTTTAACGTAAGCATTTGAAGGCATAAATTAAGGTTGAAGTTTTCGCCCTCAAGACTTTAAAATGACTTTTAAATGAAACTCTAGTTTCAAATAAAATGCCCAGATATTTATATGAGTTCACCACTTCAATCAGCCCACCCCTAGCCCTCCATGAATCACTCTAAAGTTTCACCAGGCCAATTTTCATGATGTGACTTTAAATTTCAGCCCATTAGCTAAAATATAATCATCAAATGGATTAATCAGTCTCTGTAATCCTATCAGAGTTTGACTCAACAAAATGGTATCATCAGGGTATTGTAAATAGATAAGATGCATCTCAGCAAGTTTCGATGGTTGGGCGTTGACAGACTTAAGGTGCTGTAGTAGGTCTGACATGAAAAGGTTAAAAAGACAAGGCGAAAGTACACAGCCTTGATTAAGACCATTATCAGTTTTAATTTTTTTTAGATGGAGTACAACCATCATCTTACCTGTTCCGGACCCAAGTATTGGTATACAGGAGTATTATAGCATCCAACAAATTTCGAGGAATACCCCAACCTGCAAGTTTTTTCCATTGTAATACTCAAGGAACTAAATCAAAAGGTGACTTTTAGGTCTATGAAACAAATATATAGATTTTGATTTTTTTAAAACAGCCCGTCCAGCTAGTAAGGTGAGGGCCAGCAAATTAGTAATTGTAGATTGGCTCTTACGGAATTCTGTCTGGTTAATTGGCATAATTTCCTGCAACACTGCCCAATTTTCTAAATCGATCGATAGGCGAGAGGCAAAAACCTCACCGCCTACATCAGTTTAGGCAATTAACTGATAATTGTCTGGATTGTAAACTGGGCCACTTTTGAAAATTGGCTGAACAATGCTACCTTGACAGGACAAGGGGGCAATATACAATGCCAATACCTCATTAAACACCGGAATCAACACTTCAGCCCACATACCAGCATTGGCACGGAATAGAGAGTTAGGGAGCCCGTGTGGGCCTGGAGCTCCATTTGATCTAGTCTTGATAAGTGGCTATTTCAATACTGCTTACAAAAATCCAGGTCTTTTTCTGGATCAGAGCTGCTCACTTGCTCTATGTAAGAGTTACTATTTTTCACACAATGATAGCTCCGCAATGCAACAAAAACATTTTGAAACTTCATTCTATAAGCAGAAACATATTGCAGAGTTATCCTCGACCTCCCCAGTATGACCCACATCACAACCCACCTCAGGAAATGACACTGGCTCCTGATCCAGAAGAGATGCCAGTTCAATATGCTGACCCACGCTTACAAGGCCCTGCACAACGAAGGACCAGCATACATCAACAAACGCCCTACTTGCCACTAACCGACCAAAAACCTTCAATCCGCTTCCTGATCCCTCGCAGACACCCCAAGAATCCGTCAAACTAACAGCATAGGACGCTCCTTCTCACACCTGGCAGCCAAGGAGTAGCACAACCTCCCCCTGCACCTCAAAACAGCACAGTCACTCCAGCAAATCAGGAAAGGACTCAAGACATGGATGTTCGAATGAACAAACAACCACACAGCAGCCTACATCTCCAGCGCTTTGAGACCCTCGTGAGTGATTTGCTGTGCTTTATAAATGTCTGATTGATTGATTAAAAGTTATGTGGCACATTTATTAAAAACATGATCATTGAAAGGTTAAAAATTATAGGTGTTTCAGCACATCTAGTCAAGCTACTTGTGAAGCAATGCTGCTTTAAACATTTTTGAAGCCTTGTATGAGTAGGTATAACTGCCTAGTACAATTGCAGATTTGTAAACATATTTTCGGTTCACTTTAAATTGCATGTTAATACTGCACATGTATTTCACCTACACTATTTTGCGTTTTACTTATGTACTCCATCACAGCCTTGGTCTTTGGTGCACCAACACTCAATAGCACCATCGGGGGCTTCCGAGCAGAGCTTTGTGCTTTTTTGGGGGGCTCATTCTTTTCTAACTTAAGCACTGTTTTGGAGCATCATTTTAGCACATTCCCAACCCCCATGGTGCTGTCTATGATAGAGTGTTGCGGAGCTTCTAGCCCTAAACGGGAGTCTAAAGGTGAAACATATCACCTCTCCTTCACTCAGTTGCTTCGATTCAGTTTGACCCACACATGACCTCCTGTCTATGTTGTAGTGCTCCAGGCTGATCGAAAAGATATTTGTAGCAGTGTCTGTGAATGATAACCTGAACTCTTCCCACATTTCGTGTGCATCACATGTGCAGGCCTCCAGCGTAGCACTGACTTTCAAGAGCTGTTAGGTTGATAAAAACACGACGCACAGCTGGGAGCAAAGGCAGATGCATCATCCAGGCCTGCTCTGCATGCAGATTTAATAGCCCATGGCGTCGCCCCCTTTTTCCAAGGCCATGTGGTTATAATGTATTGATAGACGTATTTCATGCTGGTGCTTTTTGAAAATGTCAATAGTCAATTACAGAATCCCGCAGACAGTACATTTTTCACTGTCATATTAAAGGTCACTGGCAATTAAGCGTGTGCTAGAACTCTGGTGCCTACAGATCACATCACTACAAGGCTGGTTTAGACTTTGGCAGACATACACTTTGTCACAAACGTGACAGATACGCCATCCCTCTTGTTATAAGTGCTGTAGGATATGATGTACCTGAGACTCCTGCATCTTACCGCTAATCTCCCGAAGCGTCTCCGGGAGCAACAACCTGTCACGAGACTTTCTTGTTTTTAAATCTTTTTGACTGCACCTGCACTTTCCGCGCTCTCGCCACAGCGCCCAGCGCTCTTGGATCCTTCCTTGCAGCCCTGCCCCTGCACGCGTCCCAGACCCCCGCTGCTGACCGCCCCCTCCTCACCTGGTTCTCGGTGTGGAACGGGCTGGTCTTCCATCTTGGCCGGGTCCGGGCGCCGCGTCGCTGTTGTTTGGCTCCTCTCCCCCTGGCAAGTACTTCAGGCGGACGGCAGAGAGTGCGCTCACTCCTGCATCTTACCGCTAATCTCCCGAAGCGTCTCCGGGAGCAACAACCTGTCACGAGACTTTCTTGTTTTTAAATCTTTTTGACTGCACCTGCACTTTCCGCGCTCTCGCCACAGCGCCCAGCGCTCTTGGATCCTTCCTTGCAGCCCTGCCCCTGCACGCGTCCCAGACCCCCGCTGCTGACCGCCCCCTCCTCACCTGGTTCTCGGTGTGGGACGGGCTGGTCTTCCATCTTGGCCGGGTCCGGGCGCCGCGTCGCTGTTGTTTGGCTCCTCTCCCCCTGGCAAGTACTTCAGGCGGACGGCAGAGAGTGCGCTCACTCCTGCATCTTACCGCTAATCTCCCGAAGCGTCTCCGGGAGCAACAACCTGTCACAAGACTTTCTTGTTTTTAAATCTTTTTGACTGCACCTGCACTTTCCGCGCTCTCGCCACAGCGCCCAGCGCTCTTGGATCCTTCCTTGCAGCCCTGCCCCTGCACGCGTCCCAGACCCCCGCTGCTGACCGCCCCCTCCTCACCTGGTTCTCGGTGTGGGACGGGCTGGTCTTCCATCTTGGCCGGGTCCGGGCGCCGCGTCGCTGTTGTTTGGCTCCTCCCCCCCTGGCAAGTACTTCAGGCGGACGGCAGAGAGTGCGCTCACTCCTGCATCTTACCGCTAATCTCCCGAAGCGTCTCCGGGAGCAACAACCTGTCACAAGACTTTCTTGTTTTTAAATCTTTTTGACTGCACCTGCACTTTCCGCGCTCTCGCCACAGCGCCCAGCGCTCTTGGATCCTTCCTTGCAGCCCTGCCCCTGCACGCGTCCCAGACCCCCGCTGCTGACCGCCCCCTCCACACCTGGTTCTCGGTGTGGGACGGGCTGGTCTTCCATCTTGGCCGGGTCCGGGCGCCGTGTCGCTGTTGTTTGGCTCCTCCCCCCCTGGCAAGTACTTCAGGCGGACGGCAGAGAGTGCGCTCACTCCTGCATCTTACCGCTAATCTCCCGAAGCGGCTCCGGGAGCAACAACCTGTCACGAGACTTTCTTGTTTTTAAATCTTTTTGACTGCACCTGCACTTTCCGCGCTCTCGCCACAGCGCCCAGCGCTCTTGGATCCTTCCTTGCAGCCCTGCCCCTGCACGCGTCCCAGACCCCCGCTGCTGACCGCCCCCTCCTCACCTGGTTCTCAGTGTGGGACGGGCTGGTCTTCCATCTTGGCCGGGTCCGGGCGCCGCGTCGCTGTTGTTTGGCTCCTCCCCCCCTGGCAAGTACTTCAGGCGGACGGCAGAGAGTGCGCTCACTCCTGCATCTTACCGCTAATCTCCCGAAGCGTCTCCGGGAGCAACAACCTGTCACGAGACTTTCTTGTTTTTAAATCTTTTTGACTGCACCTGCACTTTCCGCGCTCTCGCCACAGCGCCCAGCGCTCTTGGATCCTTCCTTGCAGCCCTGCCCCTGCACACGTCCCAGACCCCCGCTGCTGACCGCCCCCTCCTCACCTGGTTCTCGGTGTGGGACGGGCTGGTCTTCCATCTTGGCCGGGTCCGGGCGCCGCGTCGCTGTTGTTTGGCTCCTCCACCCCCTGCCACGCCCACCAACCTCTCCCTTTCATGTGTCCCTATAACATGGCCGCTTATCCTCGGCAGCGCAGCGGACGAGCGCAGCGGGCGCGACGAAGGCGCGCCGAAGTTGCGCCTAAGTTAAGCCCGTCTGCGCCCGTCCGCGACGGGCCGGGACTAGGGACTATACATTCTGCCCCTGCTGTAGCTTATTCGGCTGCCCAGCTCACAGCACTGTCATCTTCTCTCCCCCCGTCTCTCCCCCTCTTGCAGCTCCTCGACTCACATGGTATCCTCTTTTCTCCCCCTTCCTACCCGGTACCTATCACTCCTTGCCCTATTCCTCGCCCGTTCACCCCTCTCCCTGCTCCCACCACTGCTTCTGTCCATCTTCTCAATACCCGCTCTGCGGTCAAGCATCAGACGGCCCTTTTTAACCTTTTGACCACAGACTCCCCTGACATTCTTTGCCTGACCAAAACATGGTTTTCTTCTGACTCTCTCCCTGACCTTCTGGCCATCCTCCCCGACTCTCATTATGCCCTTCGAGCTGATCGCCCGGCAGGCAAAGCCGGGGGAGGATTGGCGATGCTCATCCGTTCCTCTCTTAAATTTCAACTCCTTACTTATCCTCCTATACCCAATGTGGATTACCTGGTGGCCCGCTCACTCAATCTTTTGGCGCCTATCACAGTTGTTCTCGTGTATCGCCCCCCCCCCCAATCCATGCCTTCTTTTCTTTCTTCCCTCCAGGACCTTTTGGCCACCTTGGTGGTCAATAACTCCTCGGTCCTCTTGCTCGGCGATTTTAACTTCTGGACGGGTGATATTAGGGAAGACTCTTCCTCTAAAGATTTTTCTGCCACCCTTCACTGTCTGAACTTCACACCCTACGTCACAGCTCCCACTCATGTTCAGGGCCACACTTTAGACCAAATTTGGTCTACTTGTTCTAATATTTCCTCTCTCTTTATTTCCCCCTGTGTCTGGTCGGATCATTTCAATATCTCGTTTTTCATTTCTCTGGGCATGGCCGTTAAGCCCTCCCTTCCTAAAAATCTCTTAGTCCGAAATTGGACCTCGATTGACCTCGACGCCCTCACGCTCACTCTGGCTTCTTCTGCCCCGGCTCTTAACGACCTCCCCCTTGACTCCCAAGCTGAGACCGTTCGCACTTGGCTCGCTTCTTCTTGCGACCTAGTCGCCCCGCTCAGAAAGGTCAAAAAGGTTCATCCCCATGACGCTCACAAGTGGTTCTCTCCCGAGCTTAAAGTACTCAAACTCGATCTTAGGCGATCGGAACGCCTTTGGAGACGCAACTACAGTCCATCTCGGCGCGTCAAATACAAATCTCTTCTCACGGAATACAAAAAAGCGATCACTGCAGCCAAAACCGCTTACTTTACTGAGAAAGTGGCTTTGGCTGCCAATAAGCCTCGGGAAATATTTTCCCTGGTTCACGCTCTAGCCATTTCTGATCGCTCCACCCCCGGTCCCGTTCCCTCACAAACCCTCTGCTCCTCACTCAATGATTTTTTCATTGATAAAATCTTGAAGATAAAAGCCCACATCCCCCCTGTGTCCCAACCTTGTCTTGTCTCCCCCCACCCTCCTCCTCTCTCTTCTTTTGTCTCCTTTCCTCCCATTTCTTTTGAATTATTTTCTAAACTCCTGGCCAATGTCAGGTCAGGTTCTCCTGCCGATTGTGCGCCAGCTCGTATCCTCAAAATCTTATTCACCAGCTGCTCTGCTCCCCCTCTTGCTCTTCTCAATTCTTCTTTGGCTTTGGGTTCTGTCCCTTCCTCTTTTAAATCTGCTATTGTCCTTCCCATCTTAAAAAAAACGGGCCTGGATCCCTCTCTTCTTTCTAACTTTCGTCCCATTTCCCTTCTCCCATATTTTGGAAAAATTCTTGAAGCACATGTCACCTCTTGCCTCTCCTCCTATGTCGAGCAGAATGGCTTATTGGCATCTCACCAGGCCGGATTCCGCCCGGGTCATTCCACGGAGGTGGTAGTCCTCGCGGTTCTGGATGAGCTCAAAGCGATAGCCGATCTCAATCTTCCTCAAGCCTTGGTCCTCCTCGACTTGTCCGCTGCATTTGACACGGTCGACCATTCCATTCTTCTCGACCGTGTCAGATCAGCTGGTATTCGGGGTGTGGCCTTTTCCTGGATAGCGTCTTTTCTTCGGGATAGGTCCCAGGCGGTCCATCTCTCTGGCTTTTCGGCCCCCTCCCGCCCGGTTACCTGTGGCGTTCCCCAGGGCTCCTCTCTTTCCCCTTTACTTTTTAATCTTTACATCCAACCCCTTATTACTTCCCTTCTTGAGCTGGGGGTCTCTGTTTATAACTATGCCGATGACCTTCAGCTCATCTTTGATTTATCCTCTTCTTCTGACTCCCTTCCCAAATTGTGTTCTACTTTAGTTTTTATCTCTGAGTGGATGAGCGCCAACCATCTGAAACTCAATCCTGACAAGACGGAACTTGTCCTCACGGGTGGCCACTCTAACCCTTGGTCCTCTGCACATTGGCCCCCCTCTTTTGGTCCCCCACCTTCACCTGTCCCCTCTGTCCGCACTCTTGGCATCAAAGTCAGCCATGACCTTTCGATGCATAGTCAGATCAGCTCCGTCGTTTCTTCTTGTTTTTTGTCCCTTCGTCTCATCCGGAAGATCTCTCGGTTCTTTTCCACTGACGCCCTCAAAACCATAGTATTGGCTCTTGTCATCTCCCGCATCGACTATGGAAATGGCCTGTATGTAGGCATTCCTGCTTTTCAATCTCGCCGACTTCAGGCCATTCAAAATCAAGCTGCTCGCCTTATTCTTTCCCTTCCTAAATTTTCTCACATCACTCCTGCACTCAAATCTCTTCACTGGCTTCCTGTACACTTTCGATCTTTTTTTAAATTGGCCTGTCTAGCCTTTCAGGCTCATTCCCGTTCTGCCCCTCTTTTCATCACCTCTCTCATTTCTTCTTATGCCCCCTGTCGCACCCTTCGCTCTTCTTCTTTGTCTCTCTTGCACATCCCTCGTTTTCGTAAATCCAGAACCGGGGGCACTCGCCTTTCGGTTCTGGCCCCTCAGCTCTGGAATAGTCTCCCTCTTTCTATTCGTTCTATTCCCATTTATTCCCATTTTCGTAAAGCTTTAAAAACCTTCCTCTTCTCTCAGGCTTTCTCTCCCTAACCCTTCGGTCTGATTTATGTGAGTCTTGATCAGGTTTTAGCGCCAGGAAGCCGCTTGGCCGCAGTGCGCTTTATCAAATATCTTTTTCATTTCATTTCATTTCATTTCAAATAAGGCGGACCGGAGGAATAACCTAACCACCAACTCAAACAAAGGGCCACATGTACGATCGCTACATTTTGCGAGTTCCGAATTGCGATTTTATGTGAGTCGCAATTGGCAAGCCGCAAAATGCAATGTACAACAGTGTGACACTGTTTGCGTTTCCCAGTGGGTCGCAAATGGACCTGCCTCATCAATATTCATGAGGCAAGTCGCAATTTGCGACCCATTGGAATAGTCAAAACCGCAGGGATGGTGGCCTCCTGGGCTCAGCAGAACACCACGTCTGTGATTGCTTTTTTAATAAAGCAATTTTTTGTGTGAAAATGCAGCCCATCTTAATGGAAAAAGGGATGTATTTCATAAACAAAATGTAAAAGTTTTCTTTTCATTTTTTAGAAGTGGGCCGTGTTCCGCACGACCACTGCATGCTCTTAAAAAATCTTTCTTCCCAGATTTTCAAATGCGAAGGGGTTTTTTGAGGACCCCTTTCAATTTACAAATGGGTTATCACCTGAATTGAAGTTGAAGGTAAATTGTAAATGTTTTGTGATCGCATTCCGGTCGCACAACATTCATACATCCCTCTGCGACTCGCTATTAGGAAGGGACGCCCTTAACACGCCCCTTCCTAATACCGACCCGCAAATCCGATTTTGCGATTCGGTAATAGGTTACTGACTCTCAAAGTAGGGTTCATACATGGCAAAAGGCTATTTAGCTGTCGCAAGCAGCCTGATTCTCCATTTGTGACAGCTAAAACCTTTTGTACATGTGGCCTAATGTCCTTAAATACAAGTCTAAACGCAGACACCAGCGGCGGCCAGTACAAGTAAGAGAGGTGGCGTGGCAGGGCGCGGCAGGGCACGGCGGGGTGAAGGCGGAATAGGTATTATTTATTTATTTATTTGATTATAGCAATTCTGTCTGTCGCCTCCCCCGTGTTTACCTATGCCGGCTGCCGCTGGCAGACACTACTCCCAGCCAGGATGCACAAGAGGCAAAACACAGTGTAATATTTTACCTTTTCATTTTCACTTTATTGACAAGTTCTTAGTTCTTTAGGGACAGAGGATTTTTGAATACGAAACCTGCATCTCTGAGACTATTTATCAGGATGCAAACTTTGAAAGCAAAGTAACTTACGTTCTCGAAAGAAGCACATAGTGTGCCATGCTCTCTGGCACCCGTATAAATCACTTCTTCGATTAATTTTGGCTGACTTTCACTTCTGCTACTTGTCTTTTATAGTTTACTTTAAATATTTTGCACAGCATCCTATCTTCCTCACAGTTTTCTTGAAATGACGGAAACGAGGGAGATATAGCCGTTGTCCTACGGATATCCAACAGGACACTTTCTGATATTTGCAAAGTGCTCCCCTGTGACTTTCGAGCCACGTTATTTACGCTTCCTGTATTTATTTGCTTAGGGTTGTTCTTGTTATCAGCTTTACAAGCAGGAAAGCTGTATGCAGCAAAGGTTAGGGCAGGATGGTAATAGTAAAAGTGTACTTGTGATAATTGAGAGATTGAGGGATTACAGGATGGCTAGATTAAGTGCTGTACCTCATGGATCAGGTTGGATCTACATTTACAAGAGCCCTGGGTGTGGAGAGATCATGGACATGAGGGGAGTGTTCAAGCTGGAAAAGCTGGGGTGATCAGTAGTGACATTTCTTTTGAGGAATATCCAAAGGTAAAAAGAGTTGGGTCTTAAGAAGATTTCGAACATTGGAATATTTGCCGCTCCACTTGAGACAGTGGCATGTCTAAACCCGATAATAGTTGGGTACTGGCCTTCTGGTCTAACATGCCGGGTTTGTTTTCTGCGTTTCCCTGTTTGCTTGGAACATTCTATCCTCAGTGGGTGAAATGTTCTAATAGCCTTATAGACATTGTGCCTCAGCCCATACTGATAGTTAAAGGCTGTCTCCCAAGATTAAGGCCCTCGCCTGTGGCTCAGACTAGGACATGGGTTAAGGGCCTTTAAGAACTGGCATAGCCACAGGCAGTGGGCTATAAGACTATAGTAGTGGAGTTTAAGAGACAGATGTTGATGGAGGTAGGGTTTGGGATAGAAAAGAGACGGGCAAGTGTTTTGGGAAGATTACCTTGCATGGTAAGGGTTGGGAGAGGCCTGAGGTCACTTAGAATAAATGAAAGAACAATTTGCATAGTGTGGCCTGCTGCACGGCTCCACCTCATTTCGATGAAATTCCAAAATGAAGTACGCCAGCCTGACAATATCAGTTTAGTGGATTTGCATTCAAGCAATTTATCAAAACGAAGAAAACACTGTTTCATGCAAATCTGTTGATTTTAGTTACCAAACGCTCCGCTCCCGGTAGCATATCCCAGGCCTGGTGAAAAAGAAAAATCAGTATCATGTGTTAATATTTCTTAAATAGTTAATTATTGAAGGTATGACACTTATTTTGAAAGCCTTTCGAAAGCGCTGAAAGAGTCTGTGTTCTTGGTCCATTTTGGCCAGCAGAGGTAGAGGATAGTGGTTAGGGTAAATAGCTGATTGGCAGAAAAAGTTGTAACCATTTACTTTTGAGCTTTCATATAGCTTTATAAAGCCATGGCCATCCAAGCACTTTGCAGCATTAGCTTGTCTTAACGGTGGCTCCTCCGCTATGACGGAGGTAACGTCACCCCACCTGCCAGCCTCCAAACTTGTAAAATAAAATTATATTATTGTTTTATTTTTCAGGTTCTATTAAGAGGCGGTGAGTTTTGGGGGTGGGCTTTTGGGGAGGCTTTGCCGTCACTAGAGGGAGTGGTAGGCATTGCACTCAGTGCGCATGTGGTTTTGGCCGGCCGTCTAAGGCTGGCCAAACCCACATGTGCACTGAGCTGTCTCCAATCCAGCTGCATTGCTGGTTTGGAGACAGCAAGCACAGGCTCCCCGTGTCCCTGGGAGCAAACATCCACAGCTCTCGGGCCAATCCTGATGCTGATTTCATTTATGAGAGCAGCAGAAGGATTGGCTGCAGGGCGCACTGGGAGCCTGTGCTGGTGAGGACACAGAGTAGAAGAGCATCGGGCGGCAGGTCCGTTCTTTTTTCCTCTATTTTTTAAAATGTTTTATTTGTTGGTCCGTACCCGCCCACACACCTCCCGTTCA
Source organism: Triturus cristatus (assembly GCF_964204655.1). NCBI lineage: Eukaryota > Metazoa > Chordata > Amphibia > Caudata > Salamandridae > Triturus > Triturus cristatus. The sequence continues at coordinate 489,395,781 of NC_140587.1, read as the reverse complement.
TTTGTCGTCAACCCTGCCACTCGGCCCACAGACCAGCCGCAACTGCTTGCCGTCATTGCTATGGTCTTCCAAAGATTAGGATATGAATTGGTAACGCAGAACATGGCAGGAGTGAGGGGGTGAGAGAAAGGGAACAATGGTATAGGTTAAGAGAGGGACAGGGGTAAAAAATATGAAGGTGAATAAGATATAAGTGACTAAGTCGGGCGATATATATATAGAGGAGTGTGCTAAGACATGAAGAAGAGGGGAGAAAGGGAAAAGGAGACAGTGTAAGTGTAAATGACCCCCTCAAAAGTTAGACAAAGAAATGGTTGATGGTGGGTATATAAGTGCACTACCTCTTAAATGGCGCCCAAACATCTATGTGATTGTGAAAATAAAATAACTGCAGGATTATTTTCAATATTAAAGAGAATCCACAAGTTGGATTTGACATATTGGGAAAGGAAATTATCTTGAAAAAATGTAGGTACCAGGTGGGTGGAGGGAAATTCACTAGAGTAGGTTTTCTCCAAGAAGTCATACAGTTCTGTGGTACACCACAAGCCAGCCCACCACTGGTCTATACAAAGATATCTTGATGGACCAGATGTGTGTAAAGATTCAGGACTTTCATTTTTATGGTATTTAAGGACCCTGGTCGTACAGAGATTGAGGGTGCTGCATAGTGCATCACGCCGAATTCTAGAGCATCAATAAGCATACAAGCTGAAGGTAAGTTGAGGCGCATTTTGTCGATATCAGAAGATAAGGGTGAGGATGGCATGACAGATATGGAGAACGTTCTTCACTGTCCAAACAATGTTGGAGTTTCGGCATCAGGTGGTATACAGAATGGGCTATTGACCAGAAAAGCGCCACAGAAGTGGGTGTCGACCACAAGAGGGGACCACTGTTATGAGGTTCCCATGTTCACTTATTGTAGACACATGTCCAATATTTACTTACCATCTCTTGTAGTTCTTAACTCTGCGTTGTACCTCTGAGTAAGAGATAATTTATATTATGGGGATGAATGGCATCATCATCAGGCACTGTTCAATTGCGGTAGAATCAGTTCCTAATTGTGATGAAAATTAGAGTTATGGGCAAAATTAGACATAAAAAGCTGGTATTCAAAGTGGGAAATTGGTTTTAAACATACATAAATAAGGAAGTGTTCTTAGAGGAGTCATTCACTCCTAATATTAGTTTACGTACAATGACAGGGCATGTTGTAAAATAATCAAATTAATTGAAAATACAGAAAAGGGGGACTTGTACAGCTTTAAGATCTGGGAAAAGCTGAATGTATTAATTATTGTTTTCTAGTGGCAAGAAGTCAAAGCAAAGCAGAATAGTGACAAACAATGTAAATACAAAACTCAAGCTGCAAAAACTGCACAGTGACCAGTGCTTTGGGGTTGGGAAAAAATATAAACAATCAATATTGTCAAACAGTTATATAAAGGTTATATAAAAGTACACTTAAGGGCATTTATTATTGTGATCTGTCGAAAAAATGGACTGTCCAGGATTCAACCTCTATTTTCTGGACACAATCCTCTTCAGGTTGATGTATCGAAGCCTCTTCAAAGTGTCACTATTCAAAGGGTAGTATATGATAATTTGTAGGTCTTCATTGTGATAAGAACATAACAATGCACAGCCATAGCTAATTACGCTGAGGTGTGTCACCTCGTAAGCAGCACTGCCCAAAATAATCCTCACAGTATAGTCAAGAGTGGGAACTCTCAAGCCCAGCTGGTGAAACCGGTCGCTCATGGGAAGCAGTCACTTAGTATAAATGAGTGATTCCCCTGGGCCCACTGTTTTATTTCTCATGCAAGTTGGAGCAATGTCAGAGTTATGTTAGAAGATAATAAAGCTATTAGGTGTGAAGTCCCTGTTCACCTTTCTGCTAACAGTGTTTGAGTTTACTGAGAGCTACTTGCTTTGCTTTGCTTTGTTTTTCTTGTCCAACCGATTCTCCAACTTATCAAGTGGGACCATTTTTTACAGGTGATGCACTACGCATAATAATCAGCAGCAAGCTCAGGCAGAATGCCACTCTGTTTATATGTGTGTTCTAGTTCTGTTTGCTTTGTTCTAGGAATTGCATTTATCTAAATTGTACGGGATGCGCTGAATGTGCGCATCCAGGTATCTGAACGAGGGACCTCTGACTGTAGTGTTTGATCCAGTTCTTATTGACTTTTATTCCTCCGCGACCATCTTTGGGGTACAACATGACCCAAACTGCACCATGATTTATTTCAAACTGACCCTGCGTTTAGTAACCTGAGCAAACCTGTCTAGAATCTGATGCAATTTTGCAATTTCAATATGTATGTTCAGATTGTAAAAAACGGCTGTATCTATTACTATACAATAATCTGCGACATGATATGACATTGATAGAGCGCTTTCAGCACTCTATATTGTATGGGTGCACTATACTCATGGTGAAAACGCACTCATGTGTATTCTTATCGTTTGCAGTATTTTATGAATATTAAGATGTATTTAGTTGAATCATTTAAACATTTATCGTAGTGAAATCATTGTAGTATGATCATGTATGTATCGTCATTCCTGTATATATAAAATAACAGGATGATATTATTTTCACATCATGTAACTGTGTTTAGTTTAAGTTGCGCGAGTCTAGGCCCAAAGCAGCAGAGTGTTTATAGTTTCACATCTCCTTGGTCTCTCAAGAAATAAATAATTAAATACATGTTGTGTTCGAAAAACAGAGTGTTCTCATCCTACTGCAGGTGCCGGAATGCAAACTAATTATTTTCAGATCGAAGGAGATACCCGGATTGTCTTTGAAGATGGCTGAAAGGTGAGAAGGGACGATGCCTTCCATGTCTGGCCTATCTGATAACCAAGGCCATCCGAACAAAGAAGGTTCATCATGCCCCTGGCTGGAAAATCACCACACTGACAAAGTTGCAATGGAACTTTTCTGATGACGTATTATCAGTCGAACCCCATTTTTTGTATGATGTGCAGGGACAGTGAGACCAGACTTCTGCTCGCTTTCGGAGGAGAAGGAGAATCTTAGAGCAAGCTCCAAAGCCTTAAGCTAATCAACCCATTTGACGTGAGTGCTTCTTAGGAAGTCAACACGTGCTGACACCTTTGGGAAATGATGGAAGGGAATTAGGCAGGGTCTCCATTTAGAATAGTGTAGGGAAAGCTTTTGTTTCCTACTAATAAAAAGGGATCTGGACTCAGCATCTATTCTTTGTTGCGTTCTGCTTTTGGAGTTTATTATCTTATGTCTTTTGGGTCGTATAACCTATATTCGTAGACTCGGCTCTGTATTGATCTTCCTATACCTATATAATTGGATTCCTTGTTGTGTTTACATCCAATTGTTTTTGGCCTTATAATAAATCGACAAAACTGAAGTTCGGAGTCTGTGGTCCTTTCAGGCATGTATATATTGAAGTATAACCCTGAATTGTTTTGTTCCCCTCAACCACTTTTAGTAGGTAAATAAAAGACCATCGGCGCCAACCTAGTAGGATAGATAAAGGGTGCAAGTTGGCGCAATCAACATGAATAGTGAGTCCTAAATATCATTTTCAAAAATATTGTCCCGTAATTCGTGGATTTTCTATTAGTCCAGTGATGCAATGTTTTTGTAAACAATATGTAGGATGCAATAGTTATGCCAGGAGATATTCTCACTGCTATATCCTGATACCACATCCAAAAACATTGGTATGTAGAGGCACAATATAGTCTTTTCCAAACAAACATACCCCTACTTCCCCTTTCATCCCTTTCAGTTAGTATATTACTGTCTCTCTTACTAGGGCAATCAAAATGAGTGCCAGTGGGCATTCCTTTTCTGGCTGCGAGATTCTGCGCAGTAGTGCACTAGTTCAATCTGCTTTAGAATTTCAGGTCCAACATTCAAGCTCCTTAAGATGCAGACACGATGATCCATCCCAGGGAGTCAAAAGCCTTCTTAATACTCAAGAAGCCACACCAGTGCTGCCGCCCATTGTCTGACTACATCCCTTATGTGAAAGAGTCTGCTCGAACTGACAGGTGGGTCATGTCCAAGCACAAAATCAGACTGGTAACTGTGTAAATAACTGAGCCAAAGGAGATTGTATCCTCTTAGTTATGATCTTGCTAAAGTCATTTAGGATCAGGTTGAGCTCAGGGAAGCGTCTATATGAGATGCAGTGGTTAAGAGCTAAGAGATTTGAATGACCACTTTCATTAAAGCATGACAGAATGTGTCAAAAGCACTCCCTCCCCAGAATGTGTCTAAAGATAAAGATAAGTAAGTGAGGAGCTAGGAGATTCCTATGCGTTTTTTAAAATTCCGCTGCAGGGATATCTTGCCTGAGTCTTACCGCGGTCACTGGAGTCACTGCTACATCATGTAAAATAATTGGCCAAGTCACTTCTCTCATGCTTCCAATATCCAGTCCCGGCATGTTAGCTGTCTCTAATAGTATGTCAAGTTGGTAAAGTCTGTGTAGTACTCTCGTAAAATGGGAAACACAGGAACCACTTTGTCATGTAGTTCCTACTAATCCGTAGGATCTGTGCATTGTTTGGACAAAATAAACTAGGGGCTTAGTGCCAAGACTGATTCTGGACACCCACGCAGGATATGTTGGCCTATAGACCACCAGCTAGCTCACAGTGCCACCGTAAGCCCTCCTAACCTATCAGAGAGCAAATGGTTTCTGGCAACTACTGAACATGACAACCCTGTGCCATCTGGGATCGTGGAAATAGTACAGAATCTTTCCCTCACTCACTCGTGCGTACTTATTCTCAGAGAAATATACAGAGCATACACATTGGGACATTTTCAATAAATGTATTGAACCAATGTTATTCTTGCATAAAATAAGTGTGCTGCAATGATTAGTAGACAGAAGCAGATAAACATGATTACAAGCACCAAAAGTGTAGATAGCAGATATAGTTCTACCATGGCGATGAAACAAAGAATACATGCAGGCATATAAAACAAGGCAGTAATCGAGCGTACTCCTACGATGCGAACCCTACTCTAAGTGTACCTGGGGTGTGTGTAGATGTAAAGCCGGGAATCCCCCCAAGGGACGATCAAACGCCATTACATGATGGGATAGAATGAAGGACTCCGTCTTGGTCACAAATGGAACACCCCTCATGAGATTTCAGACTGATGCGTGGTGATTTCGTAGCATGCTAGGACCCTCGGTGTCAGTGGAAGTGCCTCCTCTGCTAATTTATAGGGATGCTCATCTTTTATAATAGAAAGCAGCCTTATGATATGTGTATAGATTAGTGATGGTATGGATATGTAGATAGCCCTGTCGTCCCGTGGATGAAGATGTAATGACATTTGTACATAGTGCGAAACAAGATCTTGTACACAATGTTCAAGGTATTGTGATAATGTTGTGCGAAGCTGAATGTGTAAAGAGGTTTAGTTAGAACTAATTCAAAATTGTCCTGCACATAAATATGTGCAAAGGGTCACAGCTGAAGTTATTTGTGAGGACAATGTAAGAAATAAGTTTGCTTTGCTACATGGGCATAACTTGGTAATATAACACCCACTCCTCATACTAAGGGCCGATATCTAAAAAGCTATCTCAAAAGCCAGCGGACAATTTTGAAAATGGTAAAAACTACTCTTAAAAGCATCTAAATGTGGGCTTCCCTGTAAAATATTTATTAAAAAGTTGTTAAGTCATTTATCATTTGAGATCCCAAGCACTCAGAACGCCATGGTGCCTAGAAAAAAAAAAAGCTCTTTGGTACATTTTGTTTCAAAAGAAGACCAATTTGTTCCCACACAAAAAAAGCCAATTGTTTATGTGTTCGAGTGGTAGATCAAACATTGCTGTTGCCCACATATGCAGACGTTCCCAGAGGTGTACCTCGTAGCATGTCTATGGAGGAAAGGTGATTGCATCCAGTACCCACAGCAGCCGCTGAGGTAGGCCTCATACCCTTTAAGCTTTGACCATAGCTGTTGTTCATATCACTAGGAGGTAAAGCATCCCAGGATGGCTCAAAGAATGCATTCATCATCAATGTAATACACTGGGGACAGCAGACAGCAATATGCATGGGCCTTTGAGGGGTCCATCACCACTTCAATGTCCGGTGGCGCAACCAATTCTGTTCCTAGACATATATGCAGGACGCATTTGTGGCTGCAAAGCAGACAGCAGGAAGACAGGTTTTCTGCAGTCAAGCCAGACCATCCTGAACAATAAGAACCAATGCTCATTTAGTTCTTGAAGCCAAAGTGTGCCGAAGCAGTGTATCGTGCGCTTACAGCAATGCAGCACTAGCAGTGCTGTCTCCAATCTGAGTTGAACTGGCACATCCATTGCTGAGCAGATAAAATGAAATCAGGATCCCCGCCGCAAGTAGCAGGACAGCCTCCAAAACGTTTCCCAACACGGAGTGTATGAAAGATGGTATAACTCTGATAATCATCTGAAATGTGATAACCAACCCAGATCCGATACATTTACTTCAGTTTTCTTCTGTTTCAAAAGAGAGCCCTTTGTTTATGTGATGCTTTTCAACCATGAAATCTCCTGGCATACATTACAGACAAAAGAGTGGGTAACACTCTAATCCTTCCATTTAGCTGAGGGTCAACCCACTGTTTTTCACCTGTGATACTATGTTTCCTTCAAATGGTGGCAGTAAGATTTGTGTTGGACAGTAAGGTAGTATCACCATGCCTGTGAACATAATTTGAACCCCCATGTAGTATCCCTTATTGAAACCAACTAGTGAAGGAAACAATATTCGAGAAGGTCGCATTGCATTGCATTGCAAACTTCCCAGAAATCGTAGAACAAAGGGCCATATTATTAAGGAACGGCGATAACATTGTCGCCGCTTTAGCGGCAGGAAACTGCAGCTAAAGTGGCGATAATGGGCTTGATAATATGCCCTTGTGAATTCCCATAGAAACCCAGCTTCACACCAGAACCTGGGCTTCTATGAGAATTCACAAGGGCATATTATCAAGCCCATTATCGCCGCATTAGCAGCAGTTTTCTGACGCTAAAGCGGCGATAATGTTATCGCCGTTCCTTGATAATAAGCCCAAAGTGCTCAATGAATAGTAATTTGGCAGGTCGATATTTCGACCACCTGTGATTGGCTCCGAAAGCAGAGATGGTGCCCTACAAGGCACAGCAGACCACACTTCATATTTCACATTCCAGAATGGGAATCTTTTTATTTTAAATAGCGTGTTCTCCTTAAAGTAACAGGAATTACTTGTGTTATGTTTGCAATTTAGGAAGGCATTGGGGGGAGCATGAAGTGGTCCTCTGGAACACTATGTAATCCCTTAAGACAGCGCAACACCTTTCCCAAAAAGAAAGTTTTGCAAACAAGTTACCACGGGGCATATTATCAAGAACTACGTTAAAATTATCGCCGCTTTAGCGGCAGAAAACTGCCGCTAAAGCGGCGATAATGGGCTTGATAATATGCCTCAGAGAATACCAATAGAAGCCCATGTTCTGGTGTGAACATGGGCTTCTATTGCAATACTCAAGGGCATATTATCAAGCCCATTATCGCGGCTTTAGCGGCAGTTTTCTGCCGCTAAACCAACGATAATTTTAACACCGTTCTTGATAATATGCCCCCACATCCTTTGAGGTGCTGGTAACTTTTCAATAATTGTTTACCACATCTGCAGTCGCAAGCCATTGATATGTGCCATTGCAACTCACCTCCTTCCGAATTGTGAATTGGACTGGGACACAAAACTCATTTTGCGAGATGGACAGACTTTTTAGAATCACAAAATGGGTTTTATAAATGGAACATCCCATTTTGTATTTGCAAACCATGTGATTTTGCGACTCATAGAGTTTTTAAATGAAAAAGTGTTCAGCACATCCGACCCTAGGATCCGAACTGACGAATCCATGGCTGTTTCCATTATTCCTCAAGTACTTCTGCCACCTGGTGAGTGAACGCAGCCATGGTCATCCAGAAATGTGCATCCGTAGCTCACCAGAAACTACTGCAGAAAGATAGTAAGTCAATGGAGGGAAATTAACCGGGTAGCTTACGAACACTAAGACAGCAGAGACCCCACGTCCACTTGATTCAATAACGTGATATTTGAAGACCATGGCACAATAATTGATTCACTTCTGCAATTAAGGAGTCTAATAAATCCTGTAGGAAGGGTGATGAGGAATGGAGGAATGTTTGACAAAGACTAGCAATTGGCAGAGGGCTCCAGAAAGAACAAAGGACAAACAGGAGGAAAACAAAAGTACTTTGCTGAGGTGCCAAGAGTTGTGTATACTACTCTCTTCAAGACTGATAAAATTGTTAGCAGCCTTTCTTCCAACTAGGAGACAACAGGGACTTTTTTCTAAATTGGATGCATATCCAGTCAAAATGAAGGTCTCTCCCAATTTGGAATCAATCAAAAGCACAAATAAGCGTCAACCTCACTCATTTCTATCCACCATTGGAAAAACAGGACAGCAAACCTTTATGAATGACTTCTGATCCTATTATGATTGACACCGGACCAGCATCAACCATAAAATATAATGCTGCAGAAAGGCATGTATGTGGTGTTAATAATTGATTAAATTGGCAACTGAAGCCATATAGGGCAAATAATGTGGATGCCAGTATGTTTATGGTGCCTAGAGTTTAAAAGGTTATTAAATTGTTGAGGTCCTCCAAAGCTTATGGCCTGGATGGATGGGCAAGGCATTATCAAACAAATCTGATCCCAGGTGCTTGCTCTCTGATGTTTAACGTCTATACTTACATCTGACTACCATGATACTCTCCTGAAAATTAATTGCTTCCATCAGACGTTTTGGCCAAATAAGAAGGAATACAAACAATACTTTGTTAGAATTTCTGTGAGAAATATGAAACCAAAAACTGTTTTACATTATTCTAACTGTTGGGCAAACAAATTAGAATTATGTTATTTGGTTAATGGTTGCACAATCACATATGGATATCTCAAAATTATGGTCAAGAAGTTGACCTTGCAATCAGCTTGGTTTAAACAAGTTTATTGTTTAACATCTAAGAAATCTTATGCAATGCAAGTACTCACATTTTAGGAGTGTTGTTTCTTAAGACAGTGCATTATTTCACTGGATCTTTTTATGAAAAGTGGACTACTATTTGTAGTGGACAGTAGCCTGCCTAAAGGAATAATGACACTAACTTGTCATGGTATGCCCTAAAACTCACTAAATTAACTTGAGCTCAACCACCTGGTAGTTATGGCACAGAGCATGCAGGTTTAACTTAGTACAATGTGTAAAATATTTATGCAGTACCAGAACAGTAATATAGTCAAAACAACAAACAATAGAAATCCCAAACGAAATTAGAAAAATAGAGTAAAACTTAATAAAAAAAATTACACACAATTACACCAAAGTGACAAAAACCCAATAAGAACATCCAGAGATATGAATTCTTGACGTTTTAAGTAAAATTAGTGCCAAAAAGCAGTATTGGAACACCAGCACCTACGTGTGATTTCAGGCCAATCACAATGGAACATGTTGGGTACACAAAGCAGGTTTATCCCAGTCAAAGGTTTTACCTTTGGACTTTTTTATAGAGCTTAAACTCCTCCAGCAGGAAAGACTGAAGGTGCATCAAAAACGGACATCTTTGCTACAAGGTCCCCCTGATTGGCCAGAGGACTTGGAAGTCAAAACATTTCAGGGTTTCTATAGCAGCTACTCTGGGTCACTTATAAGCCTCCCAGTACCACAAGGATAGCACTTAGGGGCCAGAACTTTCCAACAGAGGCCACCAGAGTGGTCCAGTCCAGGTTCAATTGGTACTGGCCAACTGGACACTGAAGGAAAAGTGCCCGTTGCAACTTGGTGTGTCCTTGTAGTAAAACAGGAGGTCAGCTAATTGACCCTTGTAGTCCGCTTCTTCTATCCTTGGTAGAGGATAGAGCAGGTCCAGTCCATCAGGGCTGTGCTCAGGTTATATCAAGCAGGGGCAGTCCTAGTTCGACATTCAACAGGTCCAAAAAGTGTTCTTCAGATGCTGTCTTAGGGTGTCTCACTTATGCTCAGTACCAACTCATGGATGGGGCACAATCCTGGCTCCTAATGTGGTTCAAACCCAGGTAAAACCCTTCCCTACTTGTGTAGCCAATGAAATTGACAATCCCTTCCTCTGTGGCCACTCAAAAATGGCCCTGGGGGTACCACCCCTCCCACTGGGTTTATTGCTAGTCTGGGTTCGGAGTCAAAGGGTTGCCTTTTCCAGGTCTCGCTTACCTGTACTTGTGAAAGGGCAGGCCCCTTTACAAGGTAACAAAGTTCCTGGGTCCATCCTAACTGGTCTTCCTGCAAGAGGAGGAAAAACACACCCCACACGTAAGCTATTGTTCCTGTTCTGGGAGCATTTTTCATGTCTATTAAGGTCAAGCACTTGCTAATGCAAATTATCCTCCAGGAGCTTCAGGCAGAAAAATTGTAGCTTTCTCAAAGTTACTTTTCTTTGATATTTATTAAAAGCAAGACTTCAATATTGAATTGGGCATTTGGTAAAAAATAAAAAAAATCATTTGAACATCTTTTGTAGCCAGTTTCCTGTCAAACGTTACAAATTAAAGTTTATAATCTGGACTTGGAAAATAGATTTTGAGGCCTAATCATTTTACACATGTACTTTTAAGTACCAGGCACCATACCTTGTGCACTTCAGGGTAACTTATTAATATTCAGAAGCAGGTTTTCCCGTCTGTCAAAAGGGGTTACTTTGACAAGTCTGTACAACAGTTTTCAGACTGCGGAAGTCAGGCTTTACAGGGTAGGCCTGAAGCTGTGTTTCCTCTGTCACTGTAGAGAATGGCACAATCAGTGCTGCAGTCCGTAACTGCCATTTAACTTTGCCAAACAGGGTAAACCAATATCAGCATGTTCAAATGGAGACACAGGCACTTAACTCCTGCTTAGCATGCTTAGCAATTCTAAAACCTAGAGAAAAAAATTGGGGGTATACCACACAAATGATGGTCATTTTCTGAAATCCAGAATTGAGATGATTAAGTATTCTGTTTCGACTTGACCAGTTACCCCTTATTGATATAGTGTCAAGATGCTCTATCAACTGCAATGTCTGCTCTGCTATTGTATACTCCCTGAAAATTGAGTTTTAAATTACATGCTACCAAAATATCATAGTCAGACTACTGATTACCAAAATATTATGGCAATCAGTATATATAGGTCGGTAACGCTTTTTCTGGTGGATACAGTATCTGCCTGTGGATTCCTCACCTTTTGAATATCCCCTGCGCCAGCAACATTCGGACTTTTTTCGTAGCTCTCCACGCCGACGAGGATGACGCCACAAAAGCATGGCTCCGCACGCGGCTCCGCTGACGTCACTGGAGCCATAAGAGAGCCTCGTCGGCGTGATGACGTCAGTTCCGCTCTTTTTTTCCGTGCCTTCGAGGCACACGGACAACCGACAACAATATATATACAGTATACACAGTACATAATATTCAAACCAACACACAGAGTGAAGTCAATGCAGGAAAGCAAAATAAATACCACACTTCCTTTGACAGTAACAGATACATTTTGCCACAACATTATCACTATTGTAGGTATACAAGGGTGGACAACGGGGAGGTGGGTGGGTCAGTGAGGAATCCACAGGCAGATACTGTATCCACCAGAATAAGCGTTACCGAAGGTAAGTAATTTGTTCTTCTGATGGATACATCTGCAAGTGGATCCCTCACCTTGTGACTAGATTCCCACAGCAGTCCCCACTCCAGGAGGAGTGTGTCCACCCTTCTATACCAAAAAGTCCTGAAGGACGGAACGTGCAAAGTGACCGCCCCTCCTGACCTCGGAATCTAAGCAGTAATGCTTCGCGAAAGTGTGGAGGGATGCCTAAGTTGCCGTTGTACAAATGTCCTCCACAGGAACACTTCTAGATAAGGCAGATGTAGAAGACTTTGCCCTGGTAGAATGAGCCCTTATACCCTCTGGAGGTTCCTTACTGGCCAAAGAGTAACAGATCTTGATGCACAAGATAATCCATCTGTAAAGGGTGCGCTTGTGCACCGCTCTGCCTTTCCTGCAGCCAATGAAGCCCACGAAGAGCTGGCCATCCACACGAAAGTCTTTAGTTCTATTGAGGTAAAAACTCACAGCTCTCTTAGGGTCCAAGCGGTGAAGCCGCTCCTCCTCCTTGGAAGGGTGAGGGGGAGGATAGAAGGTAGGAAGGGTAATGGACTGCCCCAGATGGAAAGGAGTTCCCACCTTAGGCAGAAAAGCAGCCCTGGTCCTGAGTACCATTCTTTCAGCATGAATGGTCAAGAATGGGGGTTTCGAACTCAGAGCTTGAAGCTCACTTACCCTCCTTGCCGAGGTAATGGCAATGAGAAAAACTGTTTTAAAAGACAATAGCCTTAAGGGACACTTATGCAAAGGTTCAAAGGGAGAACCCATTAAGTTAAGACAAGATTTAAGTCCCAATGAGGCACAATAAATTGAGTGGGCGGAAATTTGAACAGTAACACAATAGGTGATTTAAACAAGGACGGCAAGCAAAGGAATACCGACAAAGCCGACAAGCATTTGCAATGCAATAGGTCTCGCATTTGCGAGAGTTTGAGCTATTAGCATTGTAAATGACAGTGCCTTTTATTTTTGTTTTACAAAAACCAAACTTAAATAAAAAGCATTGTCATTTAAAATGCCAATAACTCAAACTGGTATAAATGCGAGACCTATTGCATTGCAAATGCTTGTTGAGGTTGTGGGTTCTGTGTTAAGTGGTGCATTAATAGGATTGCAATCGTAGGTAAAATGTTTTTTTACCACTCAGTGGTCACAATAGAGGGGTGACAACCACCATCACAATTAATCTTATGCCATTGATTTATGATAGTAATTCATGGAATTGTTTATACGTGTGGGAATGTATGTGTGCTTCTATGTGTGAGCAAGAATTCCGGTGCTTCTGTTGTCAGTGCATGCCTGCATATGCTAGAATGCCTGTGCTTCTGTTGTCTTTGCATGCCTGCAAATACTTTATCTTGAATGAGTGCAAAGTGTTTGTCTGATATGCATGTGTCTGTATGTGCTGCCTACGTGTGTCCGTATACATCTTGTCTGGCTTTCTGTGTCTGTGTGTTCACACTATAAAATAGCTAGGTCTCGTGGCACAATTTCAGGTCCCTTCACTTTATCAGAGTGTCCTTCGAGTTTAATGGGTTAATCCTGAGACGAGAGTGTCTGAAAGCCTGGCCTGGTTTCTGGTGCAGAATGCCGCGAGTCATGTGGTATGGGTGATGTCATTAGTGTGAGTGTCCTATCCGTGCCGGTTGGAGTCTCCAGCTGGGGGCTGAGCTGGTCCCATCCTAGCGCCTCATGGGGTTCCGGGTTCCCTTGTAACTTGTTCCTTAATAAAGTACTTGTTCTAGAACATGGCTGTCTCCTGGGAGTCCTTAACACCGTGCGTCTTAGAAACACAACACTATCTCATTTGCCTACATGATTTTCTTTTAATTTTGATATCGAATTATTTTTAATAGATCTATTTAGTTAATGTGTTGCAGTTAAGCTTTCAGAAAATGAGTGTGAATCACTTAAAATAAATTGAAATTTCATTCGAAAAAGAAAATAACTCCAAGTTTCAAGAGAAGGATGTGTGTGCTCGTCACCCCTCCTCCCTTTCATTATAACTGTCTGCTGTCAGGAGCTGTGTGTAGCTGGGATATTGTGAATAATTGGGCCCTGGGGACATTCTGAAGAAAAAAAATGCCGCATCTCGCGGGAACGCCCTTTCCACTAAACCTAGAAAGGCAACGTAAAAATGTTAAACACAAGGTGATCTGCAGGGCCACGTCCATCGTATTCCTGCATTTTTCGAAGTTAGGTTGTTTGTAATGGCTGTGCTGGAGTCCTAGTTAATTGCAGACGATTTGCTGGTGATTTGGAAATTGTCTGTTAGTTATACATATATATAAATTGGAAATCAGAACTGTTCCATTCTATGATTTGTTTATTCCTAACCTAACACTATACGCTGCTGCATTGTCTTCTGATCCGGTGCTTGCAGGCCCTCGACTTAACGCGAATCCCCGAGCTCGGGTTGATATAAATGGTAGAAAGTGTTAGCATTGTTAGTGAGCATGGAGTCGGCCCTAACTCGTATAAAAAGTAGTCCGGTAATATTGAACCGTACCTGAATGAAGAAAGGTCCTTGGTGTAGTCTTAGCACACAGGGGTGTGCAGCGAGCCATTTCCAGCGGTCAGCCGCTTTGTAGTTTGGCCTCTGAGAGGCCCCGTAATGGAGAACCTGCCTGATGTCACTGCCTCTAATCGTAGGCACCTGAACCCATAAAGTAATCTCACTATGTGCTTAGGGGAATTCGATTATTTTGAAGATAGCTTTGAGAAATACCCGTTAACGCTGGACTCTGGGAGAGGTCGCTTGGAGCCAAAAAGGTCCAGATGACCAACCTTAAATGGACTTCTGTGTAAGACAAAAAACAAGCATTGGCCGCGCGGCCGTGAAAGTAACGGCCGCGCGGCCGTGAAAGCGAAAGTAAGAGCGATCGCGATCAAAGCGATCGCGATCGCTAAGACGGGACGGCATGCGAGTGATGCGCGCGCATCAGTGATTGGCGGCTGCGCGCGTGCACGCTCGCGTGCACTCAAGCTTTAGGCCACAGGCAGCACTTGAAAATTCCCAGATACAAAATGTCTCTCCGAGCCAGCGCAAGCGCTGGGGCTCAGCGAGACCTAATAAATAACCCTTCACAGTAGCTACAGCAAAACCTTGCTGAGCTAGAGACAGAGCAAACTGAAGGATGTTGGATAAACGAGCCCTCAAAGGGTCAATAGACTTCTCCCCACACCAATGGACAAATTTGGACCACCTACAAGAATAGATGGACTTGGTGGAGTGACGGCTGGCAGACAAAATCACGTCCACAACGTCAGGCGGGAGAGAAACAGAATTCAGTTTGCCCTATTCAATCTCCAGGCATGAAGGTGTAAGCTCAGGAGGTGGGGGTGTAGAGCCTGCCCCTGTGACTGTGACTGCCCTGAGAGGGAGACAGAGCAGAGGGCACGAGGAGAGGTGGAGAAGATCTGTATACCACACCCTTCTTGGCCAATCCGGGGCGATCAATATGACTTGGGCCCGGTCTTGGGGAATCTTCCTCAGAACCCGAGGAATCGAGGGTATGGGAGGAAAAGCGTAAAGGAGATGTGAGTCCCATCTCAACTGACACGCGTCCCCCAACGCCCCCTGCAACGGAAACTGGAGACTGCAGACTGACGGGCAGTGAGCGTTCTCATGAGTGGCAAACAGATCCACCGAGGAGTTCCCCACGTCCGAAAGACGTGACAAACCACCTCCGGATGGAGCCTCCACTCGTGGTCGGCAGAGAACTGCCGACTGAGACTGTCTGCACGCATGTTCAGAACTCCGGCCAGATGATTTGCCATCAGACAAATCTGATGATCCTGAACCCAGGACCAGAGATGCAGAGCCTCTCTGCAGAGGCAATGCGACCCCACTCCTCCCTGCTTGTTGACATACCACATCGCGGTAGTGTTGTCCGTCAGGGCTTGAACCGACTGACCGCGTAGGGAAGGGAGGAAGGCCTTGAGTGCCAAACGTATCGCCCACAACTCCAAAAGGTTGATGTGAAGCAACCTTTCCTCTGGAGTCCAAAGACCTTTTATCTCCAGATCCCCCAGGTGAGCACCCCACCCTAAAGTGGATGCATCGGTTATCACTGTGGCCACCGATGGAGGTAGATGGAAGGGCTTTCCTTCAGACAGATTGCCCTCTACGCCCCACCAAGACAGATCTGCTACAGCTTCTCTGGAGATCCTCACAGACTCCCTGAGATCTCCGTTGTGCTGATACCAATGCCTGCGGAGGCACCACTAGAGCGCCCTCATGTGCCAGCATGCGCGATTGACCAACAGAATGCAGGAAGCAAACAGACCGAGCAGACGAAGGACCTTCAGGACTGGAACCACCGCTCCATTGTAAAACAAAGGAATCATTTCCTGTATGTCGAGAATCCTTTGAGGAGGTGGGAATGCTCGACACACAGTAGTGTCCAGTACCGCCCCTATGAACAGGTTGCGCTGAGAGGGCACCAGGTGAGATTTGGGCACATTTATCGAGAAACCCAATTTGTACAACAGCTGAGTTGTAACCTGCAGATGATGAAGCACCTTCTCTGGTGACTCCGCTTTGATCAGCCAGTCATCCAGATAGGGGAAAACTGGAATCCCCGACCTTCTGAGATGGGCTGCGACCACTGCCATCACCTTGGTGAAGACTCGAGGTGCAGTAGTAAGACCAAACGGGAGAACCGCAAACTGATAATGTTGCGACCCTACCGTAAAACGGAGGTACTTCCTGTGCGACTCCAGGATCGAAATATGAAAATACGCATCCTGCAAGTCGATCAACACCATCCAGTCCTCCTGTTACAGCACTTGAAGAACCTGCGCATGGGTGAGCATCATAAACTTCTCCTGCTTCAGAAAAATGGTTCAAGACACTGAGATCCAGGAATGGGCGTAGCCTGCCATCCTTCTTGGGTATCAGGAAATACCGGGAGTAGCATCCCGGACCCCTTTCCCGCTCTGGAACCACCTCTATCGCATCGTTTTTCAGTAATGTTAGGACTTCCTCCTGCAGGAGAAGAAGGTGGTCCTCTGAGCAAGCACCTTGGCAAGGAGGGTAATGTGGAGGGAATTCCCGAAAGGGAAGAGCATACACATTTTCCACAAGATTTAGAACCCAAAGATCTGTAGTGACCAATTTCCAATCTTGGAGAAAATGGGTAAGCCGACCCTCCACAGGACCAACATGATCCAGAATGGTGGATTTAGGGCTGCTTTGCAGTGGCAAGAGGGAGGGATGTAGAGGAGGAGGAGGAGGAGGGCTGATGGCCTCATGAACGGCCTCTGTTCCTGCCCCTGTAGCTCTTATACAGGGTATTTTGCTGCTGCTGCTGCTGCTGCTGCTGCTGCTGCTGCTGCTGCTGCTGAGGCTGCCTGTAGGTCCGAAAGGATGACCTCCCAAAACCTCGGTACCTTCTGCAAGAGGAACCTCTAGGCTGCGCCTGCATCCCCAGAGACTTAGCTGTGGCTTTGCTGTCCTTGAACCTTTTCAAGGCTGCATCTGCTTTCTTTCCGAACAGCCCAGAACCATCAATGGGTAGGTCCAGAAGTGTTGCCTGCACATCTGTAGAGAACTCCGACGACTTAAGCCAAGCACTTCTTCTTGTGGCAACCGAGGAGCCCATGATCCTGGCAACAGAGTCCGCAGTGTCCAAACCACTTTGAATAACCTGTCGTGCAGCTGCTTGAGTGTCCGACAAGACCTCATTAAAATTCTGCCTGTCCTCCTCAGACAATTTAGGAGCCAGCTGTTTTGCAGAATCCATCAGGGCGTGGATGTAACGGCCCAAATGGCAGGTGGCATTTGTGGATTTCAAGGCCATACTTGCCGAGGAGAACACCTTCTTAACCGACTGGTCAAGCTTTTTTGACTCCCTATCACTAGGAACTTGAGGAAATGCCCCAGAAGACTTCTTCGAACAGGCAGCTTGAACCACCAGACTTTCGGGAGAAGGATGGGATGTTAGGAAGTCCGGATCTCCTGGAGCCGCCCTGTACCGCCTAGCAACAGATTTAGACACTGCTGGAGCTGAAAAGGGCTTACACCAAATCTCCAAAACTGGCTCAGTGATGGTATCATTAAAAGGAAGCAAAGGTTCTACCACAGTGGAGGAATGAAGAATTCTGTCAAAATGTTGAACTTAAATTCAGCCATTGGGAGCTGTAAGTCTAAGAGCTCCGCTGCCTTCCTTATGACTGTGTGGTAAGGGACCACATCCTTAGAGGGAGCATCTGAAGGAGAAGAAAGCTCCCATTCTGGGGACATATCAAGGCCACTTGCCTCCTTTAATTCTTCAAATAAGTCATCTGACTCTAGAAGTTCACCCTCTTCCATTGCTTCTGCTTGATACCGCTGCTCTTCCAAAATCCTCTGCCCCTCCCACCTGGATCCTATCCTCTGAACCGGCATCGGCAGCGCCACACCCGACTCTGATGGAGCCGGCGTCAAACACGGATCCGGAGGCGCAGCCTGAGCCGAACGAGGTCGAGTTGGAGCCGGAGATGAAGGGAACGGCGTCGACGTCTTCGGCGCCGGGAAATGCCAGGACGGCGCCGCTGGAAGAAATGGCATAAAGGGTGCCTGAGCATAGGCCTGAGGAACCCCCAAATTAAAGGCCATTGGACCCATGGGACCGGAAGGTGCTCCAGAGGGGTACATTGCTCTTGAAAAGACACCATACATGGCATTCAAGTAATGCGATGGGTCTCGACCCGGGCCAGGGAAAGGCAGCTAAGGGCTCGATAAAGGCTGAGGCATTACCGGACTCGGGCCAATCGGTGCCAATGGTTGAGCCAATGGAGTTGAAGACTCATCAGGTACCGGAGCCTCTTCCACCGGAGCCGGAGAATGCGTCGGCGTCAGAGATGGAGCTGGAGCTGGAGAACGCTCCGGAGAAGCTGCAGGTGAAGCCGGACAAACAGGTGAAGCCGGATTCGAAGCCGAAGGAGAAGGAGAAACATAATCCTTACGGTGCCGAGGAACTGGAGAAGTTGATTTCGGAGCCGTCTCCTTATCTGACCGGTGTCGAGAGCTGTGCCTCTTCTTCTCCTTATGCTTCTTTGATCTTGAAGCATGACCCGACGTCGACTTCGAACCCGACCTGGACCTCGACCTGGACCTCGACCTCGATCACCTTCAACCTCTCTTTTCCTTCCTCATCTTCGCTATGCACAGCTTAGCCTCTCTCTCCTTTAAAGCCTTCGGGTTCATCTTACGGCAGCAAGAGCACCCCTTCAACGTCATGATCCGACGACAGACACCAGACACAATCTTCGTGTGGATCTGTGATGGACATATGACCTCCGCACTCTCTACAGGGCTTGAACCCTGACTTCCTCGATGTCATCTTAGGAAAGAAGCAAGAGAGGACCAGAAACAATCCAGAAAAACAAAGTAACTAGATAAGCTACAGAGAGTCGCAGAAAACCGTTAGCGTCGACAGCGCGGAAAAAAGGGAACTGACGTCATCACGCCGACAAGGCTCTCTTATGGCTCCAGTGACGTCAGCGGAGCCGCGTGCGGAGCCATGCTTTTGTGACATCGTCCTCGTCGGCGTGGAGAGCTACGAAAAAATTGCAAATGTTGTTGGCGCAGGGGATATTCACAAGGTGAGGAATCCACTGGCAGATGTATCCATCAGAATAGCTACACAGGTATGTACCTTGATGATATATGCACCTTAACCCCTTCGATGCTTATGACGGAACGGTTCCGTCATGCACGTCGGTTGGGCTGTGCTTATGACGGAACCGTTCCGTCATGGCCCCGCCCGCGCTCAGAACCTTCAGCACTGCGCGGAAATCCGCGCAGCGCTGAAGGGGTTAAAGGTTCTTACCTGTGAAGTTAATAATAGTAAATCCTTACTTATCTTGATGATATTTTGGCAGTCAATACTCAGGCAACATTATTTTGGAAGCATGTGTTTTTTTCGGTTCGATAATCTGATATACAACCCTCCCCTAAGAGACTCCTGAATATATCCTATTGGAGTGTGGTGTGGTCAATGATGCAAGGAATTGCTATTTATGAGACAATATTGGTGAATTGTATAACTGTACTGATGGTGAACATTTTGACATTTTGAAGTAGGCTGCAAATATTTGATTTTGATTGTGTCAACATGTTTGTAAATGGTATCCTCTATATTTATAAAATGTTAACATTATTGTTCATATGTTTGAAGGCTTCCTACATAGTCAAATAAACTATTTTATAAAGCATTGCTACAGAATTTGACTCTGCAGTAAAGGCCAATTAAATCAATCTTTGTGGGTAGTAGTGATTCCAAAATGAGTCCTTCTGCTTCTTAAAAATGACACTCCTCGCCAACTGACGTGGACAATTTCAGGACTATTCCTTTGCTTCTGTGTGCCAGGAAGGCTTTTGTTAATTCTTAACCGGAAGCACATGTGTATAAAGGCATTCAGCAAGCAAACAGTACAGAATCTGCCTGTTAGACCTGGCCCTTTTGACACATTTACCCCCAAACCTTTCGCTTTTTGCCTCCTATTTTTCTGATTCCGTTTTTTTGGGCTTTAGGAGTCTGGGCCCTTCAGCACTGCTGACCACTGCTAAAGCGCACATTCTCTCTGTACAAATTATGATAATGATTGGTTATCCAAGATTGGCTTATTTGAAATACTGGTAAGTCCCTAGTAAAGTGCACGGTGTGTGCCAGGGCCTGTAAATCAAATGCTACTAGTGGGCTTGAGGCACTGGTTGTGCCATCCACATGAGTAGCCCTGTAAATGTATCTCAGACCTACCACTGTAATGTAGGCGTGCGCAGTTGTAAACTGCCATGTTGCCCTGGCAAGTGCACCCACTTGTCAGGCCCAAACCTTCTTTTTCCTTACATATAAGGCACTCCTACGGTAGGCCCAGGTACCCCCATGGGCAGGGTGCAGTGTATGTGAAAGGTAGGACATGTAGTAGTGTGTGTGACATGTCCTGATAGTGACATATAGTGTATTTCACGTTTCACTGTTGAAAGGCTGTCTGTCCCATAAGCTTATCATTGGGGTTGCACTGTACCATATTTACATGTGTAACTTTCCATAGGGACAAGATGGGAAAATGAAGTTTGGACTTTCTCAACTCAGAATGTATTAATGCACTGTAGAGATAACTCATTGAGACTCTTGAGGTAGAATAGATGTTTATTGGTAACCTCCGCCAGCAGTCTGGTAAAGCTGTTAACACGTCCTCTGCTATCTTCAATCTACCACTAATGTTTCCAAGTTTTCATGGAATACAGAATGACGGAACACTCTACGTTCTACGACTACATTCTCTACAATAATAAACGCAATACAACATTACAAATACTACATTACTACACATCCCTTCCCTTCAATAAAAACAATACTCACATCCCCTTTCGAGGAAAGACAAAGAAAGAGAGAAAAAAAAAAAATATATATATATATATAAAGATGAAATAAAATCAAATGGAACAGACATAGTCATCAAGTTTCTTTGGTTTAACTATGTTCCTCCCAAAGCTACTAACTTTACTTTCATTGGCATTAAAATGAATGTCAGGAAGATTGACAGCATTGGTATTGTCAATATTATCATGTTCAGTATGTTGAGTAGATACAATGGGAAGAGAAACTTGGTTGCAAGTGGTATCGGAAGTGATCCACCAATACCTATCTGAATTGGTTACAAAAACATTGTCGGGTACAGTTTCATGAAAATCCAACTTCTTGGTTAACGCAAGTTTACTCATGTGATGGACTGAACCATCTGCTAATTGTACTGTATTTTTATTCACTTTAACAATTTTCTTGGGTAAACGAAATCTGCTTTTACCTTTAGAGATTTTTCTACTGGATTTAACTCGTACCCATTGACCTTCTTGTAAGGTGACGTCTTTGACACCATGTTTTTCATTAAAGTAAGCAATGTTTTTTTTCTGACCATTTAAAATACGTTCTTTAATATCAGCAGCTCGTCAAGACACTTTGCTTCCCTTATTCATCCATCCTGGGTTAACTTTGGAAAGGGGAACTCTGCCTCTCATGACACCAAAAGGACTAAAACCAGTTGAATCATGGGTTGTCACCCTAAAACTCCATACCATTTTCATTAATTCAATATCCACATTTTTTCGGTTGTGTAAAGCTTGTTGTAAAGTACCTTTGATAACACGGTTAATTCTTTCTACAATAGCATTTCCCCTGGGATGATAAAGTGCTGTGAATTTATGTTCAATGCTAGCACAGTTTAAAAATGTTTTCATTTCTAAGGATTTAAACTGGACACCATTATCGGTGAGTAACGATTTAGGAAAGGCTTCTCTTACAAAAATGTCCTCAAGAAATGTAATTACAGAACGAGTGTCAACTTTCGCTACTACCTTCAATTTCAACCACTTAGAAAACATATCCATTAAAACAATAATGAATTTCTGAGAACCATCATCCCAAGAAACAGGACCCATGATATCTAGTGCAACATCCTCCCACGGTAAGTTAGGACAAGCAAGAGAACTTAAAGGGGGATTTAAAGTTTTTTGTGATTTATCAGCAGTTTCACAATCAACACAAGATCTGACAAAACGCTCCGTTTCAATGTCTATCTTCGGCCACCAGTATAAAGACTTAATATTGCGTTTCGTTCGGGAAATACCTGGATGCCCCTCATGGCATAGAGTGATGATTCTGTTCCTTAGTCAGTGGGTGGAATAATTTTTTCTCCTCTGACAAGGAACATTCCTTCAACACCTAATTCATTCCGTACTTCCCAAAACGCTTTCAAATCACCTAGCAGTTCGTTTTTTACACAATCCATACAACCATTCTCAACCTTGAGTTTGCCTATTTGTAACGTTTCATCATTAGATTGAGCATCTGTCCATTCCTTTTATTGTAAACCCTTACAGTTTCCATTCACAAAAATGCCCGCAACACACACAACATTCCAGGGATTTGTGTCAATTTCAGTTAAAGGCAAAGACATTCTGCTCAAAAAAATCTGCAGTAGTGTTAATTTTTCCTGGAGCATACTGCACTTTATACAAGAAATCTTGTAACCTCATGGATAATCTAGCAATCCTAGCAGATGCCCTTGACAAACCTTCAGTGGTAAGTACCGTAGTCAAAGGTTTATGGCCTGTCCTTACCACAAACTCTCTTCCCCAAAAAAAATTCCTAAGAGCCCATATGCACGCTAGTGTTTCCCTTTCTATAGCCGAATATCTCTCTTCAGTGGGGGACAGGGATCTAGAGGCAAATGCAATTATGTTTTCACCACCATTAACATTAAGTTGAGTAAGGACTGCGCCTAGACCTTTTCCACTTGCGTCGGTGGTAATGAAAGTTCTTGCTGAAGGATCAAATCCTTTTAAGGTGGGTGATTTTGCAATGGCAGATTTAATTTCGAGAAAGGAAATTTGACATGGGTCAGACCAAACAAACTTATTCTTGTTCTTAAGTAAGGAACGCATTTCATGTGTCTTTTCAGAAAACTTGTCAACAAATTTTGAGTAATACTCCGCAAGACCCAAAAATGAACGAAGTTCATCCTTGCTCTGAGGTGGTGGAGCTTTGAGGATAGCCTCAATCAATTTTTATTTGGGTTTAATACCATCACGACCAATTTTTCGTGACCTAAATAAGTAACTTTGGATTCAGCAAATTTATATTTACTAATTTCACCTGTTAAACCTTTCTTATCAAGCACCTGCAGAACCATTCGTAAAGTCTCATCATGGTGTTTCTTTGTTTTTCCCATGATGAGGATATCATCTTAGAAAAATATTACATCTCGGATATCACCAAATAACTGTGTCATGAGCCTTTGAAAAATGGCTGCAGCCGATGCTAATCCAAATGGCATCCTACAGAATTGATAGCAACCGAATGGTGTACAGAACGCAGTTAACTGTTTGCACTCAGGATCGAGCATTATTTGGTGATATGCTGACGATAAATCAAGTGTGGAAAACCACTTAGCTTCCCTTGTCAAAGACAACATTTCATCAATGCTAGGTAAAGGAATCTGATCAACTATGATGTTGTCATTCAATCCTCTTAAATCAACACACAAACGGACCTTGCCGTTGGAACGCCTAGCGATGACCAATGCAGAGATCCATTCAGAGGATTCGATAGGTTCAATTATATGAGCATTGATTAATTTGTCTAATTCGAGTTTAACCTCATCCCTAACAATAAGTGGAATATTCCGTGCTTTATGAATTTTGGGAACAGCATGACTTTTCAACCTGATGGAATGCAAAAAACCTTTCAATTTACCGATTTTACCACTAAAAACATTAGGGAATTCATCCAAAACCCATTTTTTAGTATCCTCAGCATCACACGCTACCAAAACTTGTTCTGGACTATTAGGTTCCAAAATTATATTTAATTTACGTTGGTCTTTCCACCCAAGTACGGATGGTCCTTCCTTGGCAACATATAATTTGCACAAGGCATGTCTACCTTTAAACCTGAAGACAAATTCTCTGAACCCGATGATATCAATCTTTTCGCCCGTATAACTCTCAGTATTGATGTCAGGTTCCTCTAAATGACACCCAATGGAAGATTTGAAATGTTGTGACCAAACATTCTCAGCAATAATAGTTTAAGGCGAACCAGAGTCCGCAGCAACCTGTAATGTAACTCCGCCAATGGAAATCTGACATAAAGGTTTGTTGTCTTTGTCACCAGACATTTTAAAAACAACCTTCTTCTTGGAATCATACTCACTATTATTCTCATACTCACTATCATCAGATGAATACTCTTCAACATCACTTTCTTTCACGGAAGCTACGTTACCCTTTCTTTTATAATTCTTACGCCTGCATGATCGTGCAAAATGTCCAATTAGTCCACATTCTAAATACTTTGCGGACTTAGCTGGACATTGGTCATACCAGGCAGCATGAGAATTACTACCACAACGATAACAGAAGTACTTATATTGTTTGTTCTTGACAAAACGATCTCCTTTTTTTACATCTTTCTTATCACATTTAGAATCAGCATTACGGGAAGTTTTGTTTTTAGCATCAGAAATCTTGTTGACTGACTCACTGCCATCTTTTTTTTCTGTGGATAAAGTAGCTTTAGCACAACGCTGTGACAACTCAGCTTTTTTTACAATAGCAATAATGTCTTTAAGACTAGACTCTCCTTCCACCCATAACCTATCTTGGATAGCTTTGTTACTAGCATACATAACTATTTGGTCTCTGATTAATTCCTCAAGTAGAGTACCAAACTTGCAAGTTATGGATAACTTCCTTAACGTGGAAACATGGTCTTCGATGGATTCGTTTTTCTCTTGCTTTCTCTGAAAGAAAGCGTGACGCATTACACCTACGCAGACTGCAGGAGAAAAGTGTTCATCTAAGTCTAAAAATGCTGCTTTGAATACGTCAGTATCACCAGATCTGTCATGTTTTTGTAATTGGCCATAAACACGAAGTCCTTCAGGACCAAGACAGTACATTAGGATTCTCTTTTTCCTCTCTGGGGTAAATAATCCACTGCAGTCCTCCAAATTTGCTATATAATTCAAAAAATATTCCTTCCATTCATTCCATTGAATGATGGGTTCCCCAGGAGATGGCAAGAACTCTTTAGGGGTGTTGAGATGTAACACAGAGTCACCACGTGGGGGTGCTTCACTTCGAGTGTTGGCTTCAGTAGACATCGTTGCCGTTAAGAAAAAATTTCACCAAGGAACTTGTGAGAAAGGAGAATAAATGTACTTACTTCTTTTTATTTTTTTATAAAAAATAATTCGGTAATCCAATTAGTTGAAGATCTGATCAGGAAATAAGGTGCGAGGACCTGAAACGCTGTGATGCCTCGGTAAGGATCCAAAATGGCGTCATGTAAGGTTACGACCTTCGTGATGACATCAGCGCGTATGTCTCAGCTTACGGAGGAAACGTAACTGGGAGGAGCTCGCGAACGATGCCGCTCAAGTCTCCGGAACGTTCGTCTTCAAATGTAAGCAATTCCTGGCTGAGACAGTTAAACGTAGAAGAAGCAGGCAAGCAAATACTTTAAAATTTCTTATTCTTTCGTAAAAATCTTCGTCCTGCTTACCGGAAACACAGTTTGTTGCTGTGTTAAGTGTTTTAGCCTTTTCCCAGACGCTAGCTGTATGTAGAGAAACCTCCTGCTCTTGAGGTTGTAAAAACGACGTGGATTCGCTGGAAGTTACCACAATCCTGTCGCCATATTCTGTAGAGATCACTCAGTGAGACTCTTGAGGTAGAATAGATGTTTATTGGTAACCTCCGCCAGCAGTCTGGTAAAGCTGTTAACACGTCCTCTGCTATCTTCAATCTACCACTGACGTTCCCTAGTTTTCATGGAATACAGAATGACGGAACACTCTACGTTCCATGACTACATTCTCTACAATAATAAACGCAATACAACATTACAAATACTACATTACTACATGCACCTTTTGGTAAAGGTGGGTTTTTAAATCCTGTGTTTGAAAATGCCCTAAACTTTTTGCTTTCCCCCTGGACCGTTTTCCTGACATAGAGTTGACAATTTAGATGCTTTGGGTACTCTGCCATTGCTGATCAATGTCAATGTACAAGTGTTCCCTGTGTAAAGTGTAATGGTAATTGGTTGGCCATGATTGGTATGTTTGCCTTACTAGTGAAGTCCCTAGTGATGTGCACTGTGTGTACCAGGGCTAGTAATGCAAAGGTGTGCAGAGAAGGGAACTTAGGCCTGCAGTGTAGGGCCTGAGAGCAGTCTGCTAAGTTAGCATGTTGTCCTGACAAGTGCAACCACTTGTCAGGCCTTATTTTCCCTTTTGCGTACACAGTGGGCACCCCTGTGGTAGGTCCCGGGAACCCCTGGGCAGGGTGCAGTGTAAGTAAAAGGCAGGACATAAACTGAGGTGTGTGCTGTGTCCTAACAGTAAAAAAAACTCCATTTCGTTCTTCACTTGTGAAAGGCCATCCTGCCCATAGGACAGAATAGGGGAGGCTGGGTATTTTGTTTGTTAGCTTAGTTTCCCGTAGGTTTAAAATGGAGAGGTAAAGTTTAGTCACAGTGTCATAACACATCTTTCTATGAAAGTGGTTTTGTCACTGTGTGTTCAGAAACCACTCATTTAGACAGTGGCTGCGTTTTGTGCTTTAAGCATTTCTGTGTGTCTCTGCTGAATGTGGATTGACTGTCTGGATCTGAGAGGTGAGAGGAGCTGGGGAAGGTCTTGACCCAGAGAGGGGTTGACATGGCACCAGGCTGACCGGCATCTGGAGAGCAGGGGGAGGAGAAGCCCGTGACTACCTAGAGTGAATGCACATCTCAGCTCCTCTCACACACACACCTGGCGCTGAACACACAAACAGCTAAAGGCATACAGAATGGTAAAGTAAGAAAATGCTCACTGTTGGAAGCCGGAGTCCCAGTCCCGCACCACTGTCACCAAATGCAAGTCCCGGGACTCCACATGATACAAAAGCCAACATATAATAAAGGGTAATATTCGTTACAGCTGGCTGGTAGGTTCAAATCCCAACCACCGCTTTCAAAATGCTATGCTGGTCGCAATGCTAGAATCACACACGTTGCAATGGACAAACAATAGTGCACTGTGTAATGATACAACCCTGTGCTGGGCAAAGGAGAAATAATACAATGCGTAACGATACACCCCGGTACCTTGCAATGGGAGAAATAATGCAATGCGTACCTCTACAATCATGTACTGCGCAATGAAGGAATAATGCAATGCGTCACACCTCAATCACGTACTTTGCAATGAAGAAATAATACAATGCGCACCGCTACAATCATGTACTTTGCAATTAAGGAATAATGCAATGCGTAGCTACAATCATATACTTTGCAATGAAGAAATAATGCAATGCGGGCAGCTACAATCCTGTACTGTGCAAGGGAGAAATAATGCAATGTGTAGTGCTACAATCGTGTACTTCGTTATGCAGAAATAATGTCAGGCGTCATTAGACAGTCCGGCAGTTCGTTAGCAGCAATATTGGCAATGTGTATTAAGACAATCATTCTCTTCGATAACAGTTGCCCCCACATGTATCAACGATGACATAAAGTAAGCTTCTCACTATAGCCCCACTACTGCCACTCCTTTGGTCAGTACGGGCCCCAATCTGAGCTGAAACAAAGGCTCACATCGCCAGAAGGACTGAGAGGCTGAGAGAGTGTCCCTCCGAGCCCGCACCAAGCCCAGGTAGTGATCCACGTTACCTGGGGGCGCGACCCCCCTCTCCTCTCCTCCTTCAGCGAACTGGGCCTTCCATGCAGAACTTTCTCAATGGGACTCAGCGGCTCGGTCTGGCAGCTCAGCTCCTGTTAGGAAGATCTCAGGCGGCCGCAGGACACATGTACCCCATGCCTCTGAGATTACGTTACTCCGGGTGCACGTTCACCACAGCACAAAGCCACACACACAAATCTGATGGGACTTCTCGTCGACTCCGAGTGCACGTTCACCAGCAGGGCCAGACTGGCTACCAGGCGTTTTGGCATGCTGCCGAGCTGGAGGCTGATGTCACTGCGGTGGGGGCTAATTTAGTTGATGGAGACCTGCGTGTGCAGGTCCCCATCAACGAAATCAGCCCCCAGCTCGGCAGCATGCCAAAACGCCCTGTAGCCAGTCCAGCCCTGTTCACCAGGCACTCCTTCCTGAGGTCTCAGTTGGCACCAAGACACGCACACCGCACTACAGAGACTCACTTTCTTCCTGTGCACATGATGATCAGCCGATCACCTTCACAATCCCAGGTTGCACCAAAGCGCGCACACTGCTACACTGAGATTTACTCCAACTCCAGTCCCCCGATATCCAGGCGCTCTTCACCAACGCCTCCAGCCGCACCACGGCACCATCACTGTGTCTGAGCCTCACTTCTCCTCCGGTGCACTCGATGACCATCTTGCAGCTGGTCAGTCACTGTCGTGAGTCAGCACTACAGTCATATGCACCTTAGCTCGGTGCGCTCCTCGGACTCAGGCTCACTGCCGCTTTGGTCACCCTTCTGCGCAGGGTGGTTTAAAGAGATTTCTGTAGTTGAAGGAGCCTAAGGATAAAAGGGGATGATGGAGGGGTCCGGAGCACTTTTAGAGTGCGACCGCCATCTTGACGATCGAAGCCACGCCCCCATGGGGGATTGTTTACGGTTGCACTACTCGAACGCAGGCAGCTGCCGGGATTCCTGGATCGCTGGGGGAGGACAAGGTGAGGTCTCCCCCGCGTTTGGCTGATATACTTGGTGTTCTCCCCGTCGCCCACTAGGAGGAGCCCCCGGTGGTATCGGGGCACCTGTCCACTGTGGTCATCGCAGGATTGGGTAAACCCTCGACGTAGGGCCCAATCCTGCTAATTCTCCAACTCACCCTAACTCTGATAAAGGGCACAATGGAGTTCCTGTGCCCAAGGTGCTCATATGGTGGTACCGTACAAAGGGGTGTAAGAGTGCAGGGAAGCTTCACCCTACATTTGAGGCTGTTATTTGGTGTTGTTAGCGTAACCTAACAGCTGCATTCCCATGGCTTAATGTTATGAGGAAGATCATTGTGACACTTGTAGAGACTGGATCCTGAGTATGATGTTCAGGAACTGCATGAAATTTCCAGTAATGGCCTTTGATGAAGTTTTATCAGGTGTGCAACCTATAAGTAGTTACTTGTCCTTTCTTACACTAACTGTGATGTTATGCCTAATGTTTTTATGAATGGCTCAACTTATAAATATGTGCTTTAGTGCACTAATTATTGTGTTTATGACGATTGCCTTATGTCAAATGGTTTATGATCTGTGTATTGTTATGACAATTGTCTGGTGGTGCAGTGATTTATGTGACTGTGGTCTAATGTGTTTTTATGAATAATACAAAGGATATTTTGACATAAACTTGTGTGGAGTCTCTTTTTGTGGTGTGCCTTGTGTGTCACAGGTGTGTGTGTGTGTGTGTGTAAACATTGCCTCTGGGATAAGCCTGACTGCTCTGCAAAGCTACCAAAGGGGTGACCAGGGGTTATCTAGGGTGGGTAACTCCCTTTGTCTGAATAGAGTAGTGGGTTCTGCATGGCTTAGGTGTATACCCTAGCCATCCAGAAACTCCATTTCTAACAGTGCCTTGGTCAATATCAGAGAAAAACCATCCAGACCTAGGTCACAGACTAGCCAGTGGCTCTCTTTGTGTTGGATCTGTCAGCCACATTACTCAAGATTGATAATTCTAACCTCCTCAACACACTTCATTCCAAGATCGTTGATGTACACAAACAGACTTTGTAGTGGGATACGTCACAACATTTAGCTCTCCCCGTTGGTTCAGGTGTATGTTAATGACACCGAGTTGAGCTGGGTTTATGCTGGAGGACAGTGCTTGCATGGCTTAAAGGCAGCCATTAACCTGAGAAAAGAGGGGTCCCTTTTACGTAACATGCTTGCGAGGAATGTGAATATGTTACCCGAGAGGCTATGAGGATGCGCCACCATAAATATGCGTATTCAAAAAGACTTTATAGGAAAGTGTTTAACCACTCAACACTGTGTTCTGTAAAACTGTCTTCTTTTATTTTGCGCAATCAAATGTTAACATTCCAAAAACTCATACCTATATATTTAAGAACATATTACACACAATTCCACCATTATTCCATTTATATAGGTAAATATATCTCGTCTTACTGTAGTCTTAAAAAACAATTTAAGCAAGAATAATGTTTTTTGGACTATTCATAAAAACCTTATTATAACAACAATTAGTTAACCTAATTGTTTTCGTAATAAGGGGCCCCTGTTTTCTCAGATTTCTGATTTACCCTGTCCTTTTTGGTGGTCAACAGTTCCTCTCCCAGGTTTGTGGTGTTAAAAAGGCAGCCATTAACAGACGATGAGAAAAGCAATTTTCACTGCAGTTGTCTTTTCCACAGTAACATCCGAGTCAGAGAACCCAGGCCCCAGAAGTTAGAACACCCTATTTCGCATATGTTGTAAGGACAACAAAACACAGAACAGCACAACAATAACAGATCTCCCTTGCTCTGTGCCACAGCAGGCCGCCCAAGGGAGAGACTGTGGTGCCTGCACACAGTTCATACCCCAGATGACCTAAATGTGGCTTACACCCGATGTTCATCTGCACCCTAGGAGATTTACAATGTTCTTCAGTTGGTAGATAAGCCACACCTTGGATAAAACATGCCCTAAGAGATGTGACAGTTCCAGAGTCGAAAGAGGCGTGCTTCCATACTGTGGCTTGTTGCGACCATTTGACATTTTTAATTGTGACCTGACAATTGAACCGTGCACTAATGTTCACCAATGTACAAATGTAAACTAATGTTCACCAACACCGAGAAAAAAACATGTATTTGCGTTTTTGACAGGTCTGCTGGGGCGGTGATGACCAACAATTCGTTATAAGTACATACTCTATACAACCCAAAAATAAAGGTTCATGGGGCATATCAGCAAGCTGGTGATGAAAAATTATCGCTGCTTTAGCGTCCGTTTTCGGACGAAAAGCGGCAATAATTTTATCGCTTAATCAGCAAGGTCACGCTAACGCGTCCTTGCTTTAGCTCCCTTTCCCATAACTCCCACCTTTGCATCTGTAATGAGATGTAAAGTGGGCGTTCCGTCCCAAAATAACTGGAGAAATTTCTCCAATTATCAAGGGAATCGCTAACATGCATAGCGATCAGAAAAGTAGCGCTAACCACAGTTAACGCTACTTTCCTTACGCCTGCTTTCACCCTGACTTAGCCAATATATTCAATGTAAGGTGGATATAATGGCTAAGTATGCCCTGCCTTATCAGCAAGCTAACGCCAAAATGTGTGAGATTATCGCTGGATTTCCAGCGATAATCTCACTTTTGGCTGTTAGCGCGAGGAATTTTATCGCTTTTGAGATAAGGGTTGCTGATAGCACGCTATCTCAGCGATAAAATTCCAAGATAGCCGGTGATAATTATCCTAGCGCTAAGCGCGCTTAGCGATAATTATCGCCGGCCCTTGCTGATATGCCCCTATGCAGGCAACTCCAAAATCCTGAAATGCTCTTACACTGCCGCCCACAAAGAAATTCTTCCCATCTCAGCACAATTCTTCTGACATGTAACCTTGACAGTGTGTTTCATCCAGTTTGAGATGTGCCTATAGAGCTGCAAACTAAAGGACGCTGGCAGGGTTTGGCATCCTAGGTGACAAGCATAATGCGAAGTCAGTCTGTCGCCTCACTGCACTTACCGTGTGATCATTGGCTAGAATTCCCTAGTTCGATGTCAACTAATTTGAAAGAAATACAGTAATACATGTGTAATATATTTCAGCAGCTAAGTCTGTTCAGAGGTCATGCTGTGCTTTGTGTCATCTGATGAAATACAGAGATGTATTGTGCAACCACCTTTGCTATTTCTGGTAACGCCCGAAGATTAGGTGGAGTTTTTCCTCTTCTGCTGTATGTAGGAAGTGTTTAGTTAAATTACAGTTAGTGGAGACTTGTGTTTCCTGAATGCCTCTGAACATGTGATGTGTAGGAGGAAGTTTATTTACAGGTCTTTTCTTGGACTGGTTCTGCCAGCTTCACTACTCAGACTAGGATCAGCTTCTGAGGATCATTTCCGGTTCAAAGAAAGGGCACATGAAAAAGTTATTCAAATAATTTTTCAAGGAGCAGGACATAAAAGGAGAAGAAGATGACTTTTTACTCCAATAAAGTATAGCGCCGAGGCTATAGAAGCACACAATAAACGAAAATGCGAAAGTGGAAAACAGCACATGCACCATAAGATGGGCGCAGTAGGGTGTTGTTGCAGTGAGTTTAGAGTTAAAACATTAACAGCTGCACAGTCAATCAACCAAGAGTTTAAGTAGAAATTCACATAACGAGGCACGCATATCCCCACTGCTTAAAACTCAGCGAGTAATAACTTGAATAATCCATTTCTTTATCAAATATAGGGACTGAATGTGCCAATCTTCAAGCTTACGCACCTCACTGTTAAGTATGTATGGATCTTTTAATAGCTGGTATAGAATGGTTAGTACACTTAAACTAACTGCGAATTGATATAAAATAACAAATCATGTTATTTATGAAGTACATTAAAATGCCGGCCTTATTATATATTTGTGTGAACACAGAGTCGACGTTTGAAGACTGTTTTTTATGTCTTGCAACCTTGCGAACTGCGGTAATGCTTTGCCTGTTTGTTTTTGTTGCCATTAAAAAACAAGCATTTGCAATGCAAATAGGTCTCGCATTTGTGAGTTGGAGATATTGACGTTGTAAATGGCAATGTTTTTTACCTACACGTTTTATTTTTGGAGTGATTGTATGTAGTGTGCAAAATCCCTTGGAAAGGTCCTGCACTTCGTAATAAATATATTGAAAAAGACGCAAAGTGTGGATTGTGTCAACAATTGCTTAGCACGTATCTCATGGGTGAAGTGTTGCTACACATGCACACCGTGGTGCTTTACTAATGCGAGTAGTAATAAAAGTGGTGCTTACAGACTAACCAACGCGATCGGGATCGGAGCATGGGACCGAATCCTGGTTTCTCTTTCATTTTCTAGACTATTTGACTCACTCTCCTGTGTCTTGGTTATCCCCCAAACACTGGGAGGCAATGAAGTTTGCCAAGGGGACGGAGGGCAGGGGGGCTTCGGGGGTACATGAAAATGTATTCATTGCCTAGTTGTCAAAGGTTGCCCGGTGCTATTATTTAAAAGTGTGCAGATTTCATTAAGATATTAAGAGTACTTTACTCGCATCTATGAGAAAATCGACATTAACTAAACAAAATGCCAAAATGCGTGTCAGTTTTCACAGTGTTTTAGACAGTAGTGGTTGCTTAGTTTCATTGCATTCATTTTTGTATTTACTCTTTTAAACAGCATCCAAAGTAGGTTACCTAACCCCAAAGCCCCGAGTTGTTAAATGACTCATAGAAGGGAGTGTTTTACAGTTGAGAAAATGTGTCCAAATGTAATTTTGGTGGTGCCATGGAATGATCAGCCAGAGGTACTCGATGAGCAGGTATTTAACTACACATTCAAAACGTTGGGTATTGTGGCTGTTGTTTGTTTGTACACAACCACCTCTCTGAATGTGTTTATTAACACAGAGCTCCATCTACCAGACAGTGCTCACAGAGGGGCGACTTAAGTATAGAACAAAATGTATTCATTTATCCTGAGTGTGAAGGCAACCGGAAGGCTTAGGTGCCCACCTGGAGAGGCTAGGGATCCCAACCCTTCTACAGACTCTGCTGTACTCCTCTGCACCAGCAGGGCACAGCTCAGAATCTGCTGCTTCTATTAAGAATAGGTGAGGGGGATGAGGTTGGGGCGTGCGGGAGTTGCTGGCAGGTTTTCAGGTTATTGAAAGTGATGATTCTGACGTGAGGCAATGGAGACTGACTTTGTCTGTTTGTCTGCACCAGTCTATTTCTCTACCATCTACCGGGCTCACTGTCATGTATCCATTCATCTCTCTTTGTTAGAGGTGCGCGAGCCAATATAGTAATTAGCAGGTATAGCCAACCGGAGACGAGCCAAGCGTATATGAGCCAGTGAGCGAGCCGTGAAAATGATCGGCATGTTAATCATACAGTAAACATGATGTAAATGGGCGATAATGTCTCTTCAGAATTCAAAAAAGTGCATTTCTTTAGCGCATCACCTCAGTACACAAGATTATAGCAGTGAATTGAGAGGAAGTTATTAAAAGTGCTTGTTTTAAGCTTGAGTTAAAACACTGCCGCTCCTCCCGCCCGACAACAATGCCATTTGTGACCTAAGAGGCATCAGTTGCCATGCATACCCAGAATGTTGCCTAGAGTCTTATTATATCTAGAGTAACATTAAAATCTAGTTCATTCAACACGAGAAATGTTTGTACAGCACGCATCTTGAACTCGCTTTTTTCAAGGTGGCAATAATAAAGCTGAAAACTGAAGTGCTGGCAGCCAAGAAAACACAAACGGGAGTGTGGGGGCAGGGGAGGGTGAGAAGTTCCAGACTGAGGAAGGCGGCGGTGGGGTGGGGGGACAGGGAAGAAAATAGTGTTAGGAGTAAAGGGGCCAATAGCCGTGGAAGGATACAAATGATGAATGAGTAGGGACTAACAAGCCTCAAACCAATCGGAAGGCAGCATTTAATACACAAGCCAATAAGCAGAGAGTGGCGGAGCTTCCACGAAGCTTCCACACTACATTATATACTGCATGCCTCTCAAAGTGATGGCAGTGCATTTGCGCTGCAATGCTAGGCGAGACATAAAAGAAAATAGTGTTATGAGTAAAGGGGCCAATAGCCGTGGAAGGATACAAATGATGAATGAGAAGGGACTAACAACCCTCAAACAAATCGGAAGGAAGCATTAGGACAAAAGCCAATGGGCAGAGAGTGGGCGGTGCTTCCACGAAGCTTCCACACTACAGTATATACTGCATGCCTCGCAAAGCGATGGCAGCGCATTCGCGCTGCAGCGCTAGGCAAGACCTAAAGATGAAATAGAATCCAGCCGGAGTAGCGCGTCTTCCGTGGATTCACTTTATTTTCATGGATTGGTTAGGGAGGATAGGAACCCAATGCAAGCACGCACCGGGTTGCAAGGTGCTTGTGACGCTCCTGTAAGTTGTTTTCACACCCACATACCCATGAATATATAACTATAACACATATATAATTAATTAATGTTAAAAAACATTAAACATGATTTAAAAAATATGTTATGATAACATATATTAATAACCTTTCTTGAGTTAACAATAAAGATGAGATGTTTGTTAAATAATTCAATTTTTTTAAATTAATTCTGTCCATAATTTTTTGCAATTACTATTGTATAATAAATATTGTTGTAATTTGGGTTTTTTTTTAATAAAGCTTTTTCAAAAATGTACATTTAATTATTTATATTTTTATGATTTCATTATTTGATAAAAAATTAAGTTAAGAGTTCTGTAGCTTTTATATTTTGCTCTCCATTTTTAAAATATATAACAATAATTTCAATTAAGAATTAAAATAGAAAATACATACGTTTATCAAGTTTAATAAAAATTAAAAAAATTACCCTATACTTTCCCTATATTCTGCCATCAGGCCATAGATTCCCATGTGGTAAATATAGGAAAAGTAAAAAAGTTGATTAAACTTGAAAATAAATTGTAAAAAGAAACGTATTCTAATGCTTAATATTAATGCAAATTAGCATTATAATTGTATTTTAAACATGTAAAAAAATACAAACAATGCTATAGCACCCGAACAACAAATTCATCTGAACAACACATCCCTTTACCACGCATGCCTTTACTACGTAATTTAGTGGTAAAGCCCCCCCCACCCTGAGCCCTAAAAACAATCCAACCCGCTGAGCCCTCAAAACAACCCTGACCCCCCCCGCCCTGAGCCTTAAAACCAACGGCAACTGTCAAGCCCTAAAAGCAACCCCAACCCTCCCCAGCCCTAAAACAACCCCGAACCCCCCGAGCCCTAAAAATAACTTAACCCTCCTACCCTAAAAAACAACCCTGAGCCCCCTGAGCCCTGAAAACAACCCAATACCCCCGATTCCTAAAAACATCCCTGCCTCCTGCAAGCCCTGAAAACAACCCTGAGGCCCCCAAACCCTAAAAACAACCTAGACCCCCTACTGAGCCCTAAAAACACCCCAACCCCTCCAGCCCCAAAAACAACCCTGAACACCCTAAGTCCTAAACACATCCCAGAGCCACCTCAGCCCTAAAAACAACTTTGACCCGAGCCCTGAAAACATCTATGCCCGAGCACTAATAATACCTCCTAAACCTGAGCACTAAAAATTACCCCAACCACAACCTGTCCGCATTGAGCTTTTTGTTCCGATGCTCCATGTTCCTCTCCCCACCCATCCGGACATCTAGACCGTGTACGGCCTCAACCAACCATATGTATGGTTAAGGCAAGCGTGGTTCCTCTTGTGGGTAAATGGCACGTATGGCTCAGCTCGCGTTGTGAAGGCCGTTGGTTGTGAAGGAGTACTCGTCCACCAAACTCGAAATCAAGCCCACAGCTTTTTATGTTGCACTTTATACCCTTGATGAGGTGTTTAAGTGACTTGCAGATGGGTAGCACATTTTGCTGTGGGGTTGCAACCCTTTGCCCCAATTACAAACCATATTTTAACTTTATAGATGGAGAGTTATGAGAGACTGAACATGTGCAGATCCTTGTATTCTACTATGGGACATTGTTAGTTGACAGTGTGAGGTTTATACTTTGCAGTGCTAGCTTTAAGTGGCACGCCTACACAAACCACTTTTAGTGCGAAGGGTTATATCTACAACGTAGTAGGCCTAGCTCTGAGGGTCAGTGGAAAGTTCTACAGAGCAGAAAGAATACACAGTAGCAAGCAGGTGCATTAAAAATAGCAGTTTTGGGGGAGGGATAGAATAAATGGTGTGGAGGTTGATGGGGGAGAGAGCCAGAGGGGATAGAAGTGCGAGGGATAAAGGCAGGGATGTGTGTATAAGCTAAATAAAATAACGTGAGGATTAACTGCGTCAGTATTTCCTGAACCAATACAGCAGTTGCGGGTTTTCTTTCTGTTTCAGAAACATTTAACAAGAAAGACGCTCAAGGTAGTTTCATCAAGTGTGATCAATGGTGCTCTTGTGCTTTAAGCTTCACCTCTGATGGTATCTGAAGACCCAGAGTCTCTACTCCAATGACTGTGTACTCCTCTCCTTAATAACCCTGTCCTTCATAACCAGGAACTTTTTCAATGAAGCAGGCCACCTTGGGGGAATGACAAGCTAAACGGGTGGCAGGGGAAACTGACCCCTCGCCCCTGCATAAAAACAGAGATGAGTCTCCCAAAAAAAGATGCTCTAGACATGAAGGTGCTTACCAAACATATCACTTGCAGGCCACATGCTTCTCAAAAGCATTCCCATATAGAAATGAATAAAGTGGCGGCTCCTCCATTGGGGCATGGGGGTGTCGCCCTTCTGCTTTCTCACAGTGCAAGAAGCAGGAAAATAAAAATGTAAAAGTGCCATTTTATGTTTCTGCTTCTTGCACTGCGAGAAAGCAGAAGTGCCTGGTTTGGGGCGGGTGGGTGGGCGGTCCTGCTCTATGGGAGGGTGGAGTGACTTGCCCACTGTTGTGGGCCCTGACTGTTTGGTTGGCCCTGGGCCGACCAAATCAGTCATACGCACTCTCTCTTGTTCTCTGGAAACGGCCACTACAACGCGGCCATTTTTTCACGCAAACCTTAACCACGCATGCATTACAATGCATGCGTGGTTACCACAAAAGCCTTTACCACGCATACCTTTACTACGAGATACGTAGTAAAGGCATGTGTGGTAAAGGCTAAAATTAGAAAAAGGAGGTTTGGGGGGTCTCCCCCGAAAAATAAAAAATAAAGCGTGGGGAAAAAAGGGGGCTTGGTGGGGTCTCCCCCCCAAAAAAAAACACACCTGATGTCACATCGTAAAGTGGAGGCAATCGGCGTTGTTTGAGAGGAAACGGAAAGAAACTTCCGCTTCCTCTTTACGACGTACAACGTCACCAAGGAGGATGAAGGAAAGGAGACGACGTGAAGAGGTAAGGGGAATTTTAGTTTTAAATTTTATATATATATATATATATATATATATATATATATATATATATATATATATATATATATATATATATATATATATATATATAAGGATTGAGGGTTCAGGGCAGGGGTAATTATGAGAAGGATTGGTGGCTGGGGGGTCAGGTAAGGGTACAGGGGAGGGGTATAACCTTTACCAAGAGTATGCCCTTACCATGCATAAATTTACAATGAAAATCGTTGTAAAGGCATGCGTGGTAAAGGAATTTTCGTGGTAAAGGTTATGCGTCGAAATAGAATTCCGTTGTAACACATGCGTGGTAAAGGCATGCGTTGCAACGGAATGCGTTGTAATGACATACAACCCTTGTTCTCTTTGTGTAGCCTACAAAGAGAAAATAGCCTCCCTTCAGGCGACCGGCTGGGCGCCGTACGCACCAATCACAACACTACAATGGCAGCGTTGTGATTTGCTTAGGGGAGAGGCTGCCTGTGGAAAACGCATGCAGACCCAGCCAGGAGTAGCAGGAGATGAGGCGGAGGCGCATGACCCCCGTCCCATGACCCCCGCCCCCCCCCCGCTAGCCCGTGTGACTGTGTGAAGGCACAGAGATTGAAATGTTGGTGTGGTGAGATCAAAAGCTAAGCAAACAGCACTGGCCACCGAGCATTTAGAGGCCGTCAAACATACCGTGTGCCTGAAAACGCATCACTGCCACTGTCAGAAAGAGTACTGCTTCTACTGTGTCCCCGGGTCCCATATGCCACTATGTGGGACTGAATGAAGAGGAGGCAAGGAGACAGGGGCAAGCTCTTCGGGCGGCTAACAAACCATAAACGTGGTGCAGCAACTCCCTCGGAAAGTGCTCAGACAAGGAGAAACAAGCATTTGCAATGCAATAGGTCTCGCATTTGTGAGAGTTTGAGCTATTGGCATTGTAAATGACCACGCCTTTTTTATTTATATGTTGGTTTTTAAAACATAAATAAAAGACATTTCATTTACTATACCAATACCTTAAACTCTCGCAAATGAGAGACCTATTGCATTGTAAATGCTTGTTAATAGTGCTTGCTATCATCGATGTTGTCATCCAGAAGCTCTCTAAATCAAAAGTGTTTTTATTTCCCAACTCTTTGGTGGTTGGTTTTTTGCCAACATAAGGATGACAAGCAGAGGCAGCCCAATTTTATGCGACACAAAAACACACTGTTGGGACGGGCAAGTGAAGCATCTGAAGCAAATGATGCAGAGAATTGTGACAGATCCACAAAGTAAACATAACACGGTAGGGGAAAGTGCACAAACAGATGCCCTTAACAGAATTTGAGCTTTGGCTGTAATCATTAGCAAATCACTATCTAGTAATTAAAAATAATTAAACAGCGATCTCAGAGGGGCGGTGGGGGCAGAGAAATAAAAAAGAAACACAGTTGGGATTGGGCAAGTGAAGCATCTGAAACAAATGATGCAGAGAATCGGGCCGGAGCCACAAATTAAACATAACACGGGAGAAGTGCTAAAACGGACGCCCTTAACAGGTTTGGAGCCTCGGTGTTGGCTGTCATTATTAGCAAATCACTCTCTATTAATTACAAATGAATAAATAAACAGCGATCTCTGAGGGGCGGTGGGGAGAGACAAATAAAACAATTAAAAACAAAACACACAGTTGGGACGGGCAAGTGTAGCATCTGAAACAAATGATGCAGAGAATCGTGCCGGAGCCACAATGTACACATAACACAGGAGGGAGAAGTGCAAGAACTGACGCCTTTAACAGGGTTCGAGCCTCGACATCGGCTGTAATTATTAGCAAATCACTATCTAGTAATTAAAAATAAATAAATAAACCGCGATCTCGGAGGGGCGGTGGCGAGAGACAAATAATTAAAAATAAATAAACAGCGATCTTTGAGTGGCGGTGGGGAGAGACAGATAAAACAATTTTAAAAAACACACTGTTGGGGCGGGCAAGTGTAGCATCTGAAACAAATGATGCAGAGAATCGCGCGCGAGCCACACACAGCCAAAGTGGAGAACGAAAGTCCGATCGGCTGTAATTATTAGCAAATCACTATCTAGTAATTAAAAATAAATAAATAAACCGCGATCTCGGAGGGGCGGTGGTGAGAGACAAATAATTAAAAATAAATAAACAGCGATCTTTGAGTGGCGGTGGGGAGAGACAGATAAAACAATTTTAAAAAACACACTGTTGGGGCGGGCAAGTGTAGCATCTGAAACAAATGATGCAGAGAATCGCGCGCGAGCCACACACAGCCAAAGTGGAGAACGAAAGTCCAAGATAGCAGCGCCCTTTAGAAGAACAAGCAGGAAGTGGGATAAGGGAGGGGGTGGCAAATGGTGTGCACTTTCTCGGCCGCTTTGATGTTCTCAGTGGCCGCGCGGCTCACTGAGAACATCAAAGCGGCCAGGAAAGTGACCAGGCAGGCTGCCAAATGGTGCGCGCGCCCGGAGCACATGCACTGTAGTTGGCGGCCTGAAAGCACTGGTTTCCACTTCCAAATCCCCCTTTTACAAAAGCTCTCGCGAGAGCAGCGCTAAAGCGCTGGCTCAGGCGAGACCTAAAAACAACACATTACGACTTTGAGGCTACGGAGAGTAGGAGAGTACGGACAACCGAACCCCTAACCAGGCGTCATTCCTTTGTGCACCAAAGACCTAACTAGTTACCTGTCCTGCGTAATGACTTCACCTCGCAAAGATGTTCAGAACTTACACGCGCACTCTGGAAATAAATGCCTGTTAGTGTCAGGCTGCCTGCTCCTTCAGTCGGACGGCGGATTGAAAGGGCCCGCAGATGTGGGGAGCAGCCCCAACGCACTAGCAAAGGAGCTGCTGCACTCTCAATCGGACTGCTGCAGCTTCTAGGCGCTCTAAATGGTAAGCGTCATTGGTACTCAAGTTAATGGTTCTTTTTAATCTACCTCAGATGACTGGCAGGATAAGACGATTTTGCCCATATACACTCACTAAGTTCTCCTCCACCATTACATCCTTTTCATGACCCTGGTATAATCAAAGAACTTGTACCTTTTGGGAGGCTATTGCCTGTTGTAAATAAAACTGTCTAGGATCTGATGATTAGATCTTGCCTTACTTAAGTGGCACATAGAGCTGACCCAAGGGCCCGGCTTCCACTAAGATCCCTAACAGTAGCCGAGTCAACAACACATTTAGCACGTAAATTGTGCAACAAATGTTGAGTGTGATAGCAACTATTCAACATTCTAAAACATAGAAGGCGTTTCACTTTAGATCATTAGATTGTAAAACTGCATTGAGTGTTATTTAATCAAAGTGATAGTTTCTAAACATGAGCTTAGCAGCATTCATAACCACCCCCGTGGTCCTGTTACAATGCCGTTAGTAAAATAAGGGGCAGATCCGTTCTCATGTGTCCTCTATATGTGACACAAATTGTCATTATAGATGGAGCAATGTAAAGTCTAGTAAAACATAGGTTCTTCTTGGCTCGCGCCCTGAACTGATGTATTTCAAGGTGCTCATATTCTAATGGTTATATGTTTCTGGCACATATTTTGAAAGGCGATATCCTTTGACACGTTTACCTTTCTAGCATATATAATGATAGAGTCTCTGGTACATATTTTGTTGGGTGGGGCCTCTGGTACATATTTTGTTGGGTTGGGCCTCTGGTGCATATTATGTTGGGTGGGGTATGTGGAGCACATGTTGTTGGGCCTCTGGTGCATATTTTGTTGGATGGGGCCTCTGGTACATATTTTGTTGGGTGGGGCCTCTGGTACATATTTTGTTGGGTGGGGCCTCTGGTGCATATGTTGTTGGGTGGGGCCTCTGGTGCATATTTTGTTGGGTAGGACCTCTGGTGCATATTTTGTTGGGTGGGTCCTCTGGTACATATTTTGTTGGGTGGGACCTCTGGTGCATATTTTGTTGGGTGGGGCATGTGGTGCATATGTTGTTGGGCCTCTGGTACATATTTTGTTGGGTGGGGCGTACATATTTTGTTGGGTGGGGCGTACATATTTTGTTGGGTGGGGCGTACATATTTTGTTGGGTGGGGCCTCTGGTGCATATTTTGTTGGGTGGGACCTCTGGTGCATATTTTGTTGGGTGGGGCCTCTGGTGCATATTTTGTTGGGTGGGGCCTCTGGTGCATATTTTGTTGGGTGGAACCGCTGGTGCATATTTTGTTGGGTGGGGCCTCTGGTGCATATTTTTTGGGTGGGACCTCTGGTCCATATGTTGTTGGGTGGGGCCTCTGGTGCATATTTTCTTGGGTGGGGCCTCTGGTGCATACTTTCTTGGGTGGGGCCTCTGGTACTTATTTTGTTGGTGAAAATGCACCATTTGTCCACTCTTTTTTCAAAATGTTCTCGGGAGAGAACGCCCCAAACTCCATGTAGGGTGTTTGGGCTAGTTCACTACGCTCGATCGCCGCAGTGCAGTACGACAATAATTTTACACCTCATCACTTTCAAATGTCACCAGCCACCATTGGAATACATTCACCCATGAAGTAGAAATCCCTCCCTGGTGGCACAGCTGAGAACACTTTCCTTCATGTCCAGCCACACAGGTTGCTGCAGTCAGTTCTGCACACTCCACAGGTGTGTGCTGTGTGCGGATCCTGGAGCTGGAAGAGAACCCGGGGGAGAAAGCGAGAGAGAGGACAAAAATGACGGGTCTGGAAAGAGAGGGAGAACCAGAGATGAAGTGCCTGTGTAAAGATGGCACATTGGGTATGAAAAGGGAGAAAAGTGTGGAAGCGAATTCCACAATGAATGTATTTGTGCCTTAATTAATAATTGAATTGTGTTTACTGTGTTTAAACTAACGAAGTGCTATTAGTTGACAAGAGCGGACGTAGTTGTGTTTTAAATAGCACTTCGATTGCGCGTGATGTGCAGTGTCAGGTACCGTCTCCTTTCCTCTTTCTCTGCCTGTGCACCAAAGAGCCTCCATTGTGACTTTCAGTTTAAATTGATTTTTAAGAAATTCGGTTAGCTTTACAGCCCTGTTTGCACTGTATTAAATAAAAGTTTCTTCTGCGTGCGTAAAGCTCCTAAAGGAAGGAATATTTAACTGTGTACTAGTCTATTAAAGCGCATTTCCTTTGGCCGAACGGAGGTGTTTTTATATATTTGTTTTTAGTTATAGGGCATATTCATAATAGTGGATTATTCAATGGATTTGGAGAAAAAGTCATTATATCATGTGATGTGTTTTCTTCTTTATTACTTGATAGCTCAATATAACTTTTATACCATGCCACGAGCATTGTACTATTTCTCTCTCTAACAGTGAATAAAAAACACTACATATGGGGGACGAACCAGTGACTTTGGAACACAGCTTCCATGTTAGTCTGTTTACTGATTTG
The DNA here is from genome assembly GCF_964204655.1 of Triturus cristatus. Classification (NCBI taxonomy): domain Eukaryota; kingdom Metazoa; phylum Chordata; class Amphibia; order Caudata; family Salamandridae; genus Triturus; species Triturus cristatus. The sequence goes on along the minus strand of NC_140587.1, from coordinate 489,352,085 downwards.
TACTTAGAATGTTTTTTATGCTTTTCTTTTTTGACTTACTGAGAACTCCTTATGAAAATCTGCTCTTTATTTGCCTTGTGCTAAACCTTAACTGGTTCTGCTATTGACTGGATTAGGGTTCAGGTTCCACTGTCAATGCTGTTTTACATTTATTTGCATTTTGAGTATTTGAAATGAACTAATTGACTAACTATAAGCATTTTGTCTTCTATTATGATTCTTAATATTAAAATAGACCCTCATGGTTTGTACCTGAAACTGGTCTTGTGTGGATTTTCCCGTGTGACTTTCTTATTTCAAATGTGAATTAACTAGGCTTCGTAAAATTGTGTTTAAAGCTCTCATCTTTCAAGACTGAGAGGCGCTGGTTCTTTCTGGGCTGCTTTTCCTCACCCTGGTGGGACTCCTTGACCCAGGGTGCAACGGACACAATAACCACTTCACGAAGCTGCTGATTGGTGGAGGCGATCACCATTGCCCTTATAGCACTTCCTCTCCCCCCCCCCTCCCCCCCGCATGGTGGGAGGCGCTGGTTCTTTCTGGGCGTCCTTTTTTTACCCTGGTGGGACTCCTTGTCCAAAGGGTGCAATGGATTCAACAACTACTCCATGCAGCTGCTGATTGGGGGAGGCGATCACCATCACACTTATACACTTCCTCTCCCACTGCATAGTGGGAGGTGCTGGTTCTTTCTGTGCTGCTTTTCATCTCCCTGGTGGGACTCCTTGTCTCATGGTGCAAAGGACACAACAACTACTCCACGTAGCTGCTGATTGGGGGAGGTAATCACCACCACGCTTATAAAGCTGCTTCTCCTATCGTAGCAGACAAGGTGCTGGTTATTTGTGCGCTGCTGTTCCTCACCCTGGTGGGAATCCTTGTCCCAGGGTGCAACGGACACAACAACCACTCCACGAAGCTGCTGATTGAGGGAGGTTATCACCATCGCACTTATAGCACTTCATCTCCGCCCGCATGGTGGGAGGCGCTGGTTCTTTCTGGGCGTCCTTTCTTTACCCTGGTGGGACTCCTTGTCCCAGGGTGCAACGGATTCAACAACTACTCCGTGCAGCTGCTGATTGGGGGATGTGATCATCATCACACACATACACTTCCTCTCCCACCATATAGCGGGAGGTGCTGGTTCTTTCTGTGCTGCTTTTCATCTCCCTGGTGGGACTCCTTGTCTCATGGTGCAAAGGACACAACAACTACTCCACGCAGCTGCTGATTGGGGGAGGTAATCACCATCACGCTTATAAAGCTGCTTCTCCTATCGTAGCAGACAAGGTGCTGGTTATTTGTGCGCTGCTGTTCCTCACCCTGGTGGGAATCCTTGTCCCAGGGTGCAACGGACACAACAACCACTCCACGAAGCTGCTGATTGAGGGAGGTTATCACCATCGCACTTATAGCACTTCATCTCCGCCCGCATGGTGGGAGGCGCTGGTTCTTTCTGGGCGTCCTTTCTTTACCCTGGTGGGACTCCTTGTCCCAGGGTGCAACGGATTCAACAACTACTCCGTGCAGCTGCTGATTGGGGGATGTGATCATCATCACACACATACACTTCCTCTCCCACCATATAGCGGGAGGTGCTGGTTCTTTCTGTGCTGCTTTTCATCTCCCTGGTGGGACTCCTTGTCTCATCGTGCAAAGGACACAACAACTACTCCACGCAGCTGCTGATTGGGGGAGGTAATCACCATCACGCTTATAGCGCTGCTTCTCCACCCGTAGCAGAGGAGGCGCTGGTTATTTCTGCACTGCTGTACCTCACCCTGGTGGGAATCCTTGTCCCAGGGTGTAAGGGACACAACAACTACTCCACAAAGTTGCTGATTGAGGAAGCCGATCACCAGCGCACTTATGGCACTTCATCTCCCCACGCCTGGTGGGAGGCGCTGGTTCTTTCTGGGCTGCTTTTCCTCACCCTGGTGGGTCTCCTTGTCTCATGGTGCAAAGGTCACAACAACCACTCCACGAAGCTGCTGATTGGGGGAGGCGATCACCATAGCACTTATAGCACTGCCTCTACGCCGCAGCACAGGACTCTTGCGGGCCGCACCCGGGCAAAACCTGGGCCAAGGGCAGGCCCCGCTGCGCCCATCCACGGCCGGAAATGGCAGGGCTTGGCCACTCCTCTTGGTTGGTGGATCAAGGTGCCTAAGATGAGACTACCAATCCAAAGTTATTTTTGACAAGTGACTTTGGGAAATATTATGGGGATGTGCAAACATACCCAAGAATGTGTGGGCAACAATGCAAAGACTACAAAAAACAGTACTGTTATTAGCAATTACTCAACGGATGCCATTGGCTGGCTAAATGATGACATTTTTAATGTCGAAGCACGGCTTGTGGCTACAAAAAGTGCACTGTGGGGGCAATTAGAGAAGCAATTGTCGAGCCCACCAACTTGATAAACGAATCACCATTGTCAGGTACAGAAAATGTAGAAAAAGCTAATATATCTAAAGACACAGTTTTGCCTTCTGTGTAAACAGATCCTATGGAGATAGCCAAGTTACCATCCAATGACCAGCTAACTGAGCCCCCTCCAAAGAAAAGGTAATAAGCCAAAGAGCCTACAATTAAACTAACAAAGTCCACGAAAACCAATAAAGCAAGTTCAATTCCAAATACCAAAAGAAATTGTGTGATGCACCAGGACTTGATTAATGACCATGATCCTCCTTTCCCAAAAGGCTTGGAATTATAATTCAAAAAAGATACATAGTAAAATTGATAATACCAATTTAAAACCTTTAACTGAAATAAGGGAAATAAAAGAACGCGTAACCTTAATGGAACGGCCTATAAGTGGGGAGAGGTTATAGCCTTACGGTTAGAGCGGTCAACCTCGAAGCTGGGGAACCAGGTCCGAGTCTTGGCAACAACTTTCAACATTCTGTGATTCTGGGCAAATCACTTAGGGCCAGATGTAAGACCATTTGCTTTTGCGACTCGCAAATTTGCGAGTCGCAAAAGCAAATGGACATCAGTGTCAGAGACACTGTTAGCGATTCCCAATGGGGTCGCAAAATGCCTCTCGCAATTTGCAACCCCATTGTGAATGGCTGACCCTCCCAGGGATCAATCAATCAATCAATCATATCATTTGGAAAGTGCACTACTTACCCGTGAGGGTCTCAAGGCGCTGGGGGGTGGGGAATGCTGCTACTGCTCGAAAAGCCAGGTTTTGAGGAGTCTTCTGAAGTTCAGTAGGTCTTGGGTCTGCCATAGGTGGATGGGGAGGGTGTTCCATGTCTTGGCGGCGAGGTGGGAGAATGATCTGCCGCCGGAGGTCACTCTTCGGATTCAGGGGACTGTGGCGAGGGCGCGGTCGGCGGAACGGAGCTGGCGGGTGGGGGTGTAGAAGCTGAGTCATCTGTTGAGGTACGCTGGTCCGGTGTTGTGGAGTGCCTTGTGTGCGTGGGTGAGGAGCTTGAAGGTTATCGTCTTGTTGACGGGGAGCCAGTGCAGGTCTCTCAGGTGGGGTGTGATGTGGCTGCGGCGAGGGATGTCGAGGATCAGGCGAGCGGCGGCGTTCTGGATGCGTTGAAGCGGTTTCAGGAGATTGGCCGAGGCTCCTGCGTACAGGGCGTTTCCGTAGTCCAGTCTGCTGCTGACGAGGGCCTGGGTGACCTTTTTTCTCGTTTCGGTGGGGATCCACTTGTAGGTCCTGCGGAGCATGCGGAGGGTGTTGAAGCAGGAGGAAGAGGCGGCGTTGACCTGCTTCGTCATGGAGAGGGTGGAGTCGAGGATGACCCCTAGGTTGCGTGCGTGGTCAGTGGGTGTTGGAGCTGTTCCCAGTGCAGTCGGCCACCAGGAGTTGTACCAGGCCGAAGGGGTGGATCTGAGGATGAGGACCTCCGTCTTGTCCGAGTTCAGCTTCAGTTGGCTGTTCCACATCCATTCGGCGACGGCCTTCATTCCTTCGTGGAGGTTGGTTTTGGCGGTGTGGGGGTCCTTGGTGAGGGAGAGGATCAGCTGGGTGTCGTCGGCATAAGAGATGATGTTGAGGTCGTGCAGTCAGGCGACATGGGCGAGCGGTGCCATGTAGATGTTAAACAACGTTGGGCTGAGGGATGAGCCTTGAGGTACGCCGCAGATGATCTCGGTCGCTTTGGAGCGGAAGGGGGAGGCGGACGTTCTGTGTTCTGCCGGAGAGGAAGGAGGTGGTCCAGTCCAGGGTCTTCTCTTGGATACCGTCGTCGTGGAGGCGTGTGCGTAGTGTGCGGTGGCAGACCATGTCGAAGGCGGCTGACAGGTCCAGGAGGATGAGGGCCGTGATTTCTCCGTTGTCTAGCAGGGTCCCGATGTCATCGGTGGCGGCGATGAGGGCAGTTTCAGTGCTGTGGTTGCTGCGGAACCCAGACTGGGACGGGTCCAGGATACTGTTCTCCTCGAGGTAGCTGGTCAGTTGTATGTTGACGGGCTTCTCGATGACCTTCGCCCGGAACGGGAGCAGGGAGATGGGCCGTAAGTTTTTGGGGTCCTTGGGGTCCGCCTTGGGTTTCTTGAGTAAGGCGTTGATCTCGGTGTGCTTCCAGCTCTCCAGGAAGGTTGCTGTCTCGAAGGAGATGTTGATGACTCGAAGGAATGGTGGCCTGCTGGGCTCATTAGACTTTCATGTCTGGGACTGCTTTTCAATTAAGCAGTTTTTTAAAATTAATGCAGCCTGTTTTCTTTAGGGGAAAACGGGCTGTATTTAAAAATAAAAATGAAACGTTTTTGTTTCATTTTTTAAGGGCAGGTAGTGGTCCCTGGGACCACAGACTGCCCTTAAAAAATATTTTTGGAGCCAGTCACAAAGGGTAAGGGGTCCCCTGGGGACCCCTTCCCATTTGCGACACCATTACCACCCTCTTGAAGAGAGCGGTAATTTGTGAGTGTTTTGCGACTGCAATTGAGATCGCAAAACATTCATACATGGCTTGTGAGTCGATATTAGGAAGGGAATGCCCCTTCCTACTAACGAGTCACAAAACCTATTTAGCAAGTCGCAAATAAATTGCAACTCGCTAAATACACTTTGTCCATGGCCCTGTAGGCTTTTGCATGCGCATTCAAGTCGCAAACCCGTTTGTGCATGCAAAAACTGGTCGTACATCTGGCCCTTAATCTCCCCGTGCCTTACAAAAATGAATCAATCAATCATGAAATTTATATTGCGCACTATGATGTTGAGGTTGTGTTGGCGTGCGATGGCAGCGAGGGGTTTCATGTAGATGTTGAAGAGAGTGGGGCTGAGCGATGATCCTTGCGGGACGCCGCAGATGACTTCGGTGGCCGCAGAGCGGAACGGAGGGAGGCGTACTCTCTGTGTTCTGCCGGAGAGGTAGGAGATGATCCATTTCAGGGCCTTCCCTTGGATGCCGGTGTCGCTGAGGCGTTGGACCAGGGTGCGGTGGCAGACAGTGTCAAATGCTGCGGAGAGGTCTAGGAGGATGAGTGCCGCTGTTTCACCGTTGTCGAGCAGGGCTCGGATGTCGTCGGTGGCAGCGATGAGGGCGGTCTCGGTGCTGTGGTTGGCTCTGAATCCGGACTGCGATGGGTCGAGGGATCCGTTCGTCTCGAGGAAGGCGGCCAGTTGCTTGTTGACGATCTTCCCGAAGACCTTGGCAGGGAAGGGAAGGAGCGAGATGGGGCGGAAGTTCTTGAGGTCGGTCGGGTCCGCTGTAGGTTTCTTCAGCAGTGCGCTGAGCTGTGTCCTTCTGTAACGAAACTGGTGCTCATGTAAAGCATTCTGATACCCGATATCTCGAGTATAAAACTCCCCCCCCCCCCAAAAAAAGTGACTTTTTGGGCAGCCATAACCCTATTCTATTGGGTTCCTTAACATCCGACGATGCAATAAAATGTGCTGCATCAATGCCTCTGCTCCGAACTGAACAAGCCTACGCAAAAGAGGGGGCATCATTGAGTATTCAACAGCCTTACGAGTTGGCAATGCAGAAGAAGGCTTTACCTGACCCAGCCCTCCCGCCGAATGAAAATCGAGAGCTAGGCCATGCAAGGCAACAGAGTTGTAGAAATGCAAGGAGGCTAACGCTTGCGGAAGATTCCCTGCATTTACCCACGAATGCAACACCCTATGTGATTGTTCTAAAAAACGTCTCTAAATTAAAACCAGGTACAACGAGTTGTGGATGGACTTGCGTAATAAGGTAGTACATTGGATGTTATATAGAATATGTGCTCCAAACATCTTAAGCCAGGATGTTATCATGGTGCGAATAGCAGCTTGAGTAGGTGGCACCAAGAAAAAGAACAGGTGATTGTATAGTGGTAAACGTCCGGTGACCATCTCCTGTTAAGCTCCTTCTTTCTGACCTCTCCCACAGACAACAAAGTAGTACCACAATAGGGGACAGAATTATAGCTGTATCTTTGGGCTTCTTTTACAGACTGAATATAAGATTCCATGGACAACCGGCTAACTACCTGAACCATCCCGCTAGCAATCAAGATAGTAACAAGGTATGGAAAGGTTAAAGCAGGTTTGCTTAACTTAGTGGTTGTAACGAGTTAGATTGACAACTAGAGCCCTTACCAGGCCAGGACACCTCTACTGTTTCATTGGAGAAAATAACATTAGACTATGCGGACGACTCTGAGAATTCTACCACTATCCATGTGGAAAAGTCTCTAATAGGACATATGGTTGACTTTGAAAGTTCACACACTGCCCCGCAAAGAAAGAAAATTACATTTATGACATGGAACGTAGCAGGTGTTGGTAGTAAGCTAGCTAATGCAGAATGGCATGCCACTTTAAAAATATTTCAAATAATTTGCCTCCAAGAGACGTGGCATAAGGGACAATTTCACATAGAAGGTTATTTCTCTGTTATTACCCCAGCTACCCCATCATTTAGTGGAAGAGCAAAAGCGGGGCTGGCGGTATTTATTTCTACGTTAACCCCGCTCAGGCTGATAAAATTCATTACTAGTTCCCCATACTATCAGATCTTGTACTTTCAATCTAAAAACAAACGAGATGGGAATTGTACTGATTAATTACAATAAGAACAGGGTTGATTCCTCCAGAAACTTGGTTGTACAGGCCTTACAGAAAGAACAAGAATTGTTTGTTAAAGGTATAACAGCTTCCTGCATTCTTATCTTGGAAGGGGATTTTAATATCATAGACTGTCATATTGTAATACACAAGGCCTGGGGGTACACAGATGATTTGAGAAATGGGCAACATCATTTTATGCATGGTGTGTATGGGGAATCATTCAACAAGCAAATATTTAAATATGACTTAGAATTGATGATACAGAACTAGAAAATGTTGTGCTACCAATCTATTGGGGGTGGAGGGGCATTTCTTGATCATTGAGCATTTGTTTCTATCCAAAAATTGTTTAACAAAGCTGGATTCATTTAGGATTGTGCCCACCCCTTCTATCAATCACCAACCACTCTTCCTAGCCCTCAACTTTGAGCAACAGAATAAGGAGGGGGAACAGTTAGTGAACCATCTTGAAACAGGAGTTTATAATGGAATTGGTCTAAGATGGGCAGGCATAAATTAAACCTACCTATTAGATAAAGTCATTAAAGCTAACAAAGATAAGTTTATTTTATGCACGGAATGGAACGCTTGCCCACGTAAAATCCTTATAGCCTTTTGTAAGCTTACTGCTACTATTGCGGACAGTTTAAAAGTCAGATCCAAAGCTAAAAACACCAACAAGTTGGGCTGGTTCAATAACCAATGTTCACATGCTAATCAAAAATAAAGAAAGCCTAGCAAGCTGAACCAACAAATAGGGAAGAGGTCAAAAACATGCGGTTACTTTATAAACATGCGCTAGAGAAAAGAAAAACCTATCTGCTGGAGAAGCACGGGAACACATAGAGCAGGCAGCTAAACTGAGGGATTGTTCCTTGTTCTGGAACACAAGAAATCAACCATTCCCCAGTGATTGCGACCCATGTGCAACTGGCTGATTGGCTAGCCCACTATGGTGAAGTTTTTAACCAACATAACATAGATGGGGTCCCTACCAACTATGATATGTCAGGTTGGCCCTTCCTTTCTAAACACAATCTCAGTTGATAAAGTTGCCCTAGCTCTAGAGAAAAGCGCAAACAGGAAGGCCCCCGACCCAGATGGGGTTCATTTAGATACCTACAAGTCACAACCTGCACTTTGGGGATCCATCATAACCCAGGTATGTACAGCAGCAACTAAGGGCTATACACCAGCTGTGTGGGCCAAAAGTTTAATTGTGCCGATCTACAAAAATGGAATGGGGGGACGCAAAATGCTATAGACCGATTTCCCTCTTTGATTCTTCAGCCAAGCTGTTGGGTAGGATATTCATATCAATACTTGAGACGTAGGTAGCAGACGATCATGTGCTCACTGACACAATTCAGTATTAAACAAGAAAAGGTCCACAAGGAACTTATTTGATTAGTACATTTCACATTAAGGAGTAGAGATTATACTCACAACCGATTAAATCAGAAAACAACAGAAAGTATATCAAGGATTATCTCACTTTACCAAGGAAGATACAATAAATGTAACTACTTAGTTAACCTGGAGAGTTTATTTACTTCAGCCGAAGTAAATATAATTTATTTCATAAGTCACAATAATATCACAAACAGTTTATATTTTTTCTATTTTTTCAGGCACAAATGAAAAAGGTGAAGTGAAGTGAAGAATCAAAGAAATAACCCAGTGAAGTGATCATAGCCTACAAAGTGAACATAATATTTAGAAGGTCTTAAAAACCACAATGAGAGGCATATAACAATATAACGGATCTTTTTTGCTCTCCCTTGGTTGGTGTCGACGACGTTTCATCCCACTCTGGATAAGGCGTCTCTTCAGGACAATTATCTGGGAACTATAGGTACTCACGACAAGGATTGGAAACAGGGCGACTGAAGCGCTTGATCGTATCCAATGAGGTTTGAAAGTATATATGATCCGCTGAGTCCGTACTTTTTATGGATTTCAGCTAGGATTCCAATTGAAAGACACGTGGATAGATCGAAGTAGATGAGGTGTCTGTGTACGGGTTTAAACTCAGTGACACCGTAATAGCAGCCACAACATCACTGTGTCCGTTATTTAAGGGGCTCGCTGCTCGCTTCCGGCACGAAATACGGACAAACAAGAAACGGAATAACGTCTTGTATGCAGGGTTAGAGTTAATTAACCCGTTATTCTGGAGGGACGAATAAAGCGCCCGGTCTAACCACTCATTCGAAAGACAATTCAGTATTAGGCACGAAGTTGGGGACTCAGGAGCAATGTGTCAACATTAACCTGATTGTGAGCAAGTACACTGTAGCAAAAAGAGTCATCTATTCTTATGTTTCGATGATCTAAGCAGCGCAAACAACCCGGTTAATCATGCTAAGCTATGGAAGGCACTGGCTGATGTGGGCACTCCGCCTGAAATAGTGTCTTTTCTGTCACAACTATACAGTCATTTGATCACCTGTGTACACTATGGTGTTAGAAAGGAGTGTACCCCAGGCTACAGAATCATGAGAGGTATCCACCAGGGGTGCGCCCTTACCCCACTTTTGTTCTTGTCATATATCAATTGAGTGGATGCAAACCTACAAAAACTGGCAGCCGACCCCCCTAAAATAGGTAAACTGGTCCTCCTGTACACCGATGACGCAGTACTGTTATTACGGACCACAAACGTCTTACAATGAAGGTTTCACTACATTTATCCCGAGGACTTGCCTGGTTTTGCCGCTGCTTTCCGCTGCTGCTGCTATCTGACGCCTGACACCTTCTGCAACTGGAAGCTCCGTCCCCCGCCGCCGCTTCCACCATCTGCGGCCGCGGAGTGGGGACGAGACTACATCCCCCATAACCCTTAGCGCCAGGGAAGCCGCCCACGCTGTTTTCGCGCCAGGAGGCGCACAAAACACCACCGTGACCTCGGCAGAGCGGGCTCTGCTTTCTCCCGAGGACTTGCCTGGGTTTGCCGCTGCTTTCCGCTGCTGCTGCTATCTGACGCCTGACACCTTCTGCAACTGGAAGCTCCGTCCCCCGCCGCCGCTTCCACCATCTGCGGCCGCGGAGTGGGGACGAGACTACATCCCCCATAACCCTTAGCGCCAGGGGAGCCGCCCACGCTGTTTTCGCGCCAGGAGGCGCACAAAACACCACCGTGACCTCGGCAGAGCGGGCTCTGCTTTCTCCCGAGGACTTGCCTGGGTTTGCCGCTGCTTTCCGCTGCTGCTGCTATCTGACGCCTGACACCTTCTGCAACTGGAAGCTCCGTCCCCCGCCGCCGCTTCCACCATCTGCGGCCGCGGAGTGGGGACGAGACTACATCCCCCATAACCCTTAGCGCCAGGGGAGCCGCCCACGCTGTTTTCGCGCCAGGAGGCGCACAAAACACCACCGTGACCCCCGCGTCGCGGGACGCGCTCGGGCGGCGCCGGGCTAAGCTCGGGCAAAGGGCGGGCCGTCTGAGGCCGTCCGAGGACGACAGAGGACGGGACGGGACGGACCTTTTCTCCCCTGAAAGTGACTGAGTGAGTGTTTTACTGATCTCTGGCTCGCTGGACTTCACTGTTAATTGAACTATTTACAGCTGATATTAAGCCGCTGTGAACTATTAGTATACCTGTCATAGCTGTGTGGTAAAATGCCAAAATCGAAAAAGTCAGCAAGTGTAAACACCATGGACAACTATATGGTGCAGATTGTTAGTAAAATCAATAACGATAGGAGGGCTTCACTGGGGTTAAACTGTTCCCAAAATTCTCCTTTGCCAGCACCCTTGTCAGATTCGCTGCTGGCTTCTCCTTCATTGGTTAACAGTAGTACTCCAATTGAAATTGATGTTTTAGTGAGTGATATTCCTGAATTAAGCGTTCATCCAACAGTCAGTTCACAACCTATTCTTGATGTAGATTTGCATACGGACACTGAATTAGTTGATTCCGATTCTTCCATCCCTCCCCCTAGAACCAGGCAAATTAGAGCCTGTAGGAAAACCCAGGCTAGAAGTAATGGATCCCGCCCAGGGAAAAAAAAGGCAACCTCTGCACCTAAAATTACGAGAAATACAGAGGCACCAGAGTTTCAAATTGCTAAATATTCCGAGAATGAATTGTCCAAGAAAATAGCAAATATGATTGATACTAAAATTGAGAGTGTTATTACTCCTCTAGTAGCCAGAATTGATAAATTAATGACAGAGGTAGCCAGATTAAGTTCCTTACTAAATAGACCTGTAGAAGAAGTGCCTAGAGTTGAGTCTCCGGTATTAAGCCGCCGTACCCTGACTGCACTACCTGATAGAGGGGAGGGAAGGGTTACACAAAAAGAGATAGCGAATCCTCCACCTTTGCAATCTGCAACTGATAAAAACTCCCAGAAGGCATCTAAACCAGGTCCTCCTATTGACCGACTGGCTTCACGCTCAGCGAATGATCAGTTTCAATGTATTGTGGAGGCCCTTCCTACCACATTGGTTCTTGCCAATGTACCTATTTTGACACCTGACAAAATAGAAACTACATCTTCTCTTATTAGTAAATCTCTGCACTGGTTGATAAAAAAATATGAGGATGTCTCCTTGGGGAGCGAGACAACTAGCTGGCGAAATTATCATGGCAAGAAGGGTCTCATGGTTAGGCCATGATCCTAAAAAGTATGCTGGGGATTGTGTGGTTATCAATTTTTCTAATCCAGCTGTCCTCCCTAATGTCCTGCACAATATATTTCCCCCACAACAGAGACATGGCACTATCATTCCCTTAACACTTAAATTTTTTTATTGTAGAAAGAAATGGGAGGTAAATCAAGCGACAGTGAGGAAAGGGCGGACCCCATTGCCTAGTATAGGGGGTGGGAGCGACCCCACTAGGATGTGGAACATCAACATAGAAAATAGATTCGGGGTTCTGTCAGATCTGAACGACTGTGATTGACTTGATGGGAATGTGAGACTCGAGGACATTGCATCAACTTTGCACGATACTTCATCTATCCCTATAGTGTCAGCCAGTTACAAAGACAGTATTGAAATAAGCAACCTCAGTTTTACCCAGCCCATTGCAAAGGAACTCTATAGATCAACATTACCCATTCATTTAGGATCTGGAGACATCGTACCCCAGGTACCAATAATTGAATCATCAGGCATTCCACGCAGTAGTGTTGATTATGTGAATGGGATTGGTGGTGAGACTCAAAGCTCACCAATGTTAAATGAGTTTATTAGTCCTCTTAAACCCGAGTCACATCTGTCCGTCTTATCCTGGAATCTTGCAGGAATTGGCAATAAAATGCACTGCCCTGAGTGGCACATTTTTGTCGACCAGTTCGACATAATCTTATTCCAAGAGTCATGGTCAACGGACCCGGTTTATCGTTTGGGTTTCCTTAACTTCTATGTACCTGCTACTAAAAAAACTAAAGGTCGTCCCTCAGGAGGCTTGATAATTTGGATCCGCCAATCCCTACGCTGTAAGATAGACCAACATAGTCTTCAATCTAGCGACATCCTGTCATTAAATATCACTTGGCCCAATGACCAGGGAGTGGTTATAACAAATATCTATGCTAGAGGGACGGTTGTAGGCACCTCATCTGATGTGATATCCGCCTTAGACCATCACCTTTCTGTATTACCATCGGAGAAGCCTATTGTAGTGGGTGGTGACTTTAACACGACGTTCGAGCCTCTTGGCTCGGAGGATCAGTTTCTAGCAGAAGAAGAGGATAGTAGGTGGGGGGTTCCCCAGTTGGATCTACCCCCGGTTAAGAGGTGGACTGCCGTGGCCATCCAACTCAAAGCACTCTGTTTAGAGAGAGGGCTCAGAGCTGCTAATGGACGTACCCGGTCAGATCGCCAGGGCGCAAATACGTTTGACAATGGCAGGTCCACTAGTCGTATTGATTATTTTCTAGTGGATATAAGGATTTGGGCTAGATTGAATGAAATGACCATAATCGCACGAGGAGATAGTGATCATAACGCCCTGTGCTTGGAGCTACAAACCCCCAATGAGCCCACAGAACCTGAAATTGATGGAGGGAAAATCAGCCTGGATGTTGTCGTATCAAACAACAGGAGGCATGTTAAATGGGGAAGATTCATAGAGAAGCCTGAGGAATTAGAAGATCTTAAAAAAGTGGTAACCGATGAAGTGGCTAAATTGAATACCCAAACGACTGGTAATAAATTTTTCTCATCTATGGATGAGGTCCATACCACCTTTTTTCTAAATCTCCAAAAATTCTTCATAAAACTCCTAGAGGGTGAGAAATCTAATAAGGGCAAACAACTTATGGCGGGATGGTTCAATAAATCCTGTAGAACAGCTCGCCAGAGTTTAAGTTTGGCCCTTAGATCGAAAAATGTGGAAAATGTGAGATCTGCCAGAAAGCTATATAAACACACACAGCTAGTGGCAAAGAAGGAATGGGACGAGGATCACTGGCAGGATTTGAAAACTGCTTGTTTGTCCAAGGATCAAAAGAAGTTTTGGGCAATAGTGAAGTGGGATAGAGGCGGGGTTGCACCATCTCCCCAAAATAATGTGGCAATAAACCAGTGGGTTGATTTTTTCAAACCACAATATGCTTCAGTCTCGCTAGAAGGTGAGCACCCACCCCCTCCGGCTATTTATTTCCATACGCAGGTGTTCACGATCAAAGATGTAAATTTAGCATTAGATTGTATAACCAGGGGCCGTGCCCCCGGGATGGACGGGATACCTGCGGATGTATTTTTAACTGATAGATCATCCTGGTGTCAGTACTTTCAATATCTAGCAAATTCTATAGCTATGGGGGCGCCCGTACCCCCCTCATGGAAAGGGGCTGAAATAATCCCAGTTTTTAAAAAAGGGGACAAATCATTACCCAGTAACTATAGACCTATCAGTCTCATTGATTCTGCTCAGAAACTGATAGGTCGATTAGTACAAAATAAACTACATACCTGGATTGAAGAAAACAATATTTTGTCCCCATTCCAGGCTGGGTTTAGACCATGTACTAGCTCGGTTGACCAGGTATTTTACTTTCTAGCACTCTATTGGAGGAATGTAAAGCTAACTAATGGGACCCTTTATGCGGTTTTTATAGACTTAAAATCCGCATTTGATCTAGTGCCCCGTACTAAACTATGGAGGGTTCTCGACGAAGCAGGGATAGCACCGGAACTGCTAACATTACTCGTCCGCTTGCACGAGAACAACTATGCACGAATTAGGTGGGGAACACAGGGGGAGGTTACTGACACATTCCCTGTAGAGCGTGGTGTTCGGCAGGGATGTGTCTTGGCACCCACGTGTTCTCCCTGTTTATTAATGGCATTGTAGAATACTTGAGCCGTTCCCCCACAGACGCTCCTGTATTGGCTGGGTCTCGCGTGCCTGTTCTCATGTTCGCGGACGACACGCTGATAGTCTCACGGACACCTAGTGGCCTGCAGAAGGCGCTAAATGCATTCGGTGACTTTTGTCGAGAACGAGGTCTTGAAATAAACACCTCCAAAACAAAGTTCATGTGCTTAAACAAGCGACAAAATTTTAGAGGTGTTATTAAATTCAATGGCACCCCGCTGGAACAAGTAGAGGGATTCACATATCTAGGGATATCCCTCCAGAACAATATGAAATGGACAAACCATATTGATATGGCTGTCCTAAAATTCCACCAGTTAGCGGGAGCAATTGTTTCAAAAAATAAACTATCCTTGACTAAACCCATCACTCCAGCCTTAGAGATTTATAATATGAAGGCTATTAGTGCTGCACTATATGGATCGGAATTATGGGGCTTTGGAAACCTGAAACAACTAAGATTAGCCGAAAATAAGTTCTTACATTGTTTAACGGGAGTTCCTCGAAGTACCCCTATGATTCCACTAGCATATGATCTTGGTAGGAAAAGAGTTGAGGACTTGGCACGATTGCGCCCACTCCTTTATTGGCGACGCATCATGGTCACACCGGAACTTGCGCATTATGCTACTGCCCTAAAAGACATTATCAGGGCTGACCATTTTCACTCTATAGCATGGCTTAAAGAAATCAGAGACTTGTTCATAAAATTAGACCTGGGACATCTATGGAATGACCCAAATGGGTTAAAATTTCCTTCAAAGTTTGAACTTAAAAAAATGTACTGGGACATGACTTTAACATCTGCTTTTAGCTCTGGCCAGAATTCCAATCTAACAGGACGATACCTTGAAATGTATTCCATCTTGTGAGGCATTTTGGGATTACATAGAGAGGCCCACTGATAGAAAACTGTATTTTCAGTTTAGAATTGGGTCTCTCCCTGTCAAAGCATTTACCCAAAATTGGTTACCTAATAATGATAATAGTTGTCCTCACTGTCGAGATTTGATTGAAGATGCTGGCCATCTATTGTTTGTCTGTCCATTGTATGTTATCCCACGTCAAAGGTGGATAAAACCAGTATGTTTAAATTTGGGAATACGTAGATACAAGGATGCCCTAAGGATACTCGAATCTGATTGTACCCCATGCTTGGTTATTGCTGTAGCAAAATTCTTGGGGTGGGCCTGGGTAATACGTTCGCGTACCCTAAAAATGCTAGAAGTTGGACAATGAGTATCTGACACTAAGGTTATTGTTCTACTTTTATTACAAAGGTTTGCTTTTTAAATTGATGGTATTAATTCATCGGAACTATTCGCCAGCATCATGGTTTAATGTAATTTTAAAAATTGTACATTGTTTTTAAAAATAGTATTTATATTTATGATATTGTTAGGATGTAAACATGCTTTTATGACATGCTGTCGAATAAAGCTTTGAAATTTGAATTTGATTTGACATTTATGGAGGACGGGATATGAGATTAAATTTAACAAAAACTCACATGATGCCTTGTGGAGCAGGCAAAATGAAGAAAATAACCCATGTTGTTAAAGGACAGAAAGTAGCAGAGGTAGATAGCTTAATTTTCCCTGGTCTTCATTTCTCTAACTCGAGTACATGGAACCGTCATTTGAACATTGCGACAATGACATTTTCTAGAGCAATTGAGGCCATTTTAAGATTTGCAGACAAAATTGGAAGCAAACCCATAAATTAAATCCTCCAACTGTACAAAAGTAAATGCCTCAGTAGTGCAAATTACGGATCTGCTTTGTGGGGGTTGTCAACATCTAAAGTGTTACAAACTGCGGAGAATAACTTTCTATGTAGACTTCTTCTGACTGTACCATGAGCTACTTCATCTTACATCGTGCACAAAGAATTGGCAATCCCTTTTATTTTTATTTTTTTATTTTTTTATTTTTTATTTTTTTACAGTCACAAATAGCTTTATTCGACAACATGTCATAAAAGCACAAACAATACATATATCACAAAACAATTAAATAATACAAATCCCTTTTATTGAAGACATCATTTATACTAGTGTACTTTTGACATGGCTTGATGTATGGTACAAAACTGGAACACAATTCATTAAAGAAATTTTTGAGGATTGTTTGGCTTTAGAAGACAGAGATCACATCCTTCGGTTTGCTCATGTGTAAAGCCTCCTGGAATCTATTTACTCTGGATGACCCCTGTAGTATTTTATAGTACAGTAAAAATGAATTAAAGATGCTCCTTGGGGGTCAAAGAGAAGCTAAGAGGGAAAATAGTAAGAGTGTCAAACCATTGGTTAAGTGTTATATTCGCTGTTATATGTCTGGTGATACCCAAAGCTATTTATCACTTGTAACTAGTATAGAGGACATGTTTTATGTTTCTAGGCTTCGGCTATGCACTTTACATTTTAAATTACTGTTCCCACGAATGGGGGCGTGGACAAGGAATTTGCCAAACTGCCCATGTAACGGCAAAACTGCTCAATCAACACAGCACTTTATCCTATTTTGCAAACCTCACCAGGATAGCAGGAAACAATCTTTAAAACTGTTATTTATTGCAAATAGACTGTTCTTTTTTAAGGATACTTTTAATTACTTAAATACTGTAGAGGTATGTTTTGCACTTTCTACATATATTTCCCACGCAATAAAACGAAGGAAACATACACCCATTTAAAAATTCTACTTTATGAGAATAACTAGAAACATATATTCATTCTGTATATTGTAATCAGGATAAGAAACATGGTTTTCGCCATTGCAGATGAATGTCTAGGTATATTTATTGTGTCGAAAGTCTTAAAAGCATACTTCATGTCAGATTTTGTAAATGTCTAAATTTTAATCTAATGACTTTACCGGTAGAGTTGTTTTGTTTTTAAGTGTGCATCTGCTATGGATTTTGTTTGAATAAAGATTAATTGAATTTACATTGTTGTTTATTATATAACTGTATACTTGTATCCTCATTTGAACGTTATTATCGTTTTTTGTATATTCTGTGATCTTTACTCTCAATAAAAATTATTTAACTAAAAAAAAAAGATTAATTGAATTGAGTTGACTCACACATATCCCCCAATCCATCAATCAGCACTTTTGTTGAAAAATGGGGCGGCCAAGAGAGCTAGGAACAGGGAGCACAACACGATCATGCTTTAATGTACTTGTGTAATGACACACTTGGAGCAGCATCAACAAAGGGTCTTGTTGGAAAGAATATGTGAAAGCATGCACGTTTAGGTGCAGGAAGTAGGCATGCAAATAACAGTGAAACAGTGAATAAGAGAAGCAGGATGTGGAAGAGAGAGGGCAACAGCGCGAACGTAACAAGGCTGGACAGCGACATGCACAGCCGGTCTAAGAGAAAGAAATAACAGGAGAACGTGGAAAAGAAAACCTGAAGTGATCAGGTATGAAGCTGTGACCGGGCGTGGAGGAGAAAGCGATGACCAGGGAATTAGAAGGAAGCATGGAAAGAAGAGAGTGATACTAGGGTAATGGAAGGAAGTGGGAAGGCAAGGGTGAGTTGTGTGAATGGGAGAGAAATGTACAAAGGAAGCCAGTAGTGGGTAAGACTAGGAAAAAAGGGAAGGGCAGAAGTAAGCCCAAGAGGGGAATGATGAAAGCCATGCCTTTTATTTGAGCACTAACAGTCAAATGGTGCAGAAGCAGCTAAAATTAAATAAAATAGTTCCATGATGTCAGCAGTAGAAGGATACATTACATCCAATCAACATTAAGGTTAAACAAGCTAGGCTCCAGGGGTGAGAGAAATCAAGAATACGGAGGAAAGCCTTCAAGAAAAGATGAGGGAACTGAGATGGACAAGCGTGCCATCCAATCATGAGCAAGGGCTGATAGGAAACCCACTCTGTATAGTATTGTATACAATGCTGTCTGTGACAGACAACTTCAGTTGTCTTTTGTGGGCTCACAAAAAAAGTCCCCTCAAGCATGCAGTTGAAGAACACAACCCATCAAATCAGACCTCAATGCTATTCCACGAGACAACCATGAAAACACGGAGGAAAGCCATTAAATCAGGAGCGGGGGAATGAGATTTTTAACAAATCCCAAAGATCATGACCAAGGGGCTGACTCAATGCCTACTCTAAGCATGTTTTTTTTTTTTTTTTTTTTTTTCCAAAACCTTTAGTCTTTTAAATCAGTGACACAGCTATTCAGCCGACAACCCGGAGGTACGGCAGCTTTAGAAACACAACACATGCGAGCGTCCACATTTCACTGACAGGAGAGTCAAAGGTTCAGTTTTAAATAAACACAAACCCAAACCTAAACACAAGCAAGGCGATAAGTACTGAAAGCATAAAAAGGGTTCCCATCAGGGGGGGCGAGCCCCACTTCGTCCAACTGACACAGGTCGATAGCAAGGGAAAGGAGGGGAAGTCAAAGACTCAAGAAGACAAACACATACCAGCAAGAAGTACAAAGCCGGAAAGAAAGCTAAGGGGAGAGCTGCTCCTCAGGCGGGTCTGGGTCTGGGGGCAGGCATATGCCCCCTCTGTACTGGTTCCATCGCCCCCATACAGAGTGCCATTTCCGAGGGCGCCCTCGAGCACAATACACTGTCTTCTCTCTAAACATGCTCCAATCCATGTTTTCCATCCACGCTGTCAATGTAGGAGGCCTAGTAGAGCCCCACAGACGAGCGATGTCGCGCTTGGCTACCATGTTCCCTAGGGTCACCCATTGAGTCTGTGCCGCGTCGTGGTCAGTAGGACCCCAAACATTCAGGAGACAACACCGCGCCTCAGGCTGCATGACGATGCCCGTCACCTCCCCCATCACATCGTGGATTCGCTTCCAAAACTCCATAATCGCACCGCATTCCCAAATAATATGTAGGAAGGTGCCCACCCTACCACAGCCTCTCTTACATAAGCCCTCCTCAGAGAAACCCATATGGACCAGCCTGGGCCCCGTCACGTAGACCCTATGGAGTATTTTAAGCTGCACCAGCCGCAGGCGCGCGGGGATCGCGACCTCTTTAGGAGAAGAAACTGCATACTGCCAATCCTCATCATCGAGTTCGAGGCCATCCCTGGTCCATTGATCGCGCAACCCTAGAAGAAGATCCGCCCGAACATTAATTAGTTTCTTATAAATGAGCGAGATCGTACTCTCTGGTGTATGGCCATCCAGGATCCGGTCCTCTAACGGAGAGGACTCAGGCACCTTCTCCCCTTCTACAAGGACTGACCGCAGGGCGTGGCACACTTGAGCGTATCGGAAGAACTCCGTGCTCCCCAGCTCGTACTCCCGCTGCAGCTCCTCGAAGGACTTTATCCTACCCTTAATCAAAAGGTCTCCAACCCTGGATATGCCGATCAGGTCCCATTTCTCAAACCCTTTTGTATGCCAAAGCTTTCCCAGAATATCGGAGTCAAACAGAGGGGTGGCAAGGGTAAGCTTACCCTTCCAGCCCAGTGAATCCGTCGCCACCTTCCACACATGCACGGCCACCCTGGTGGGCCCCGTAAGAGTTAAGTCCAACGACTTCGAGTACAACGCTCTGTGGTAATTACCCCCACGTAGTAGCCATCGGTCCATGGCGAAGCCGGGGCTCAGCGCCGGACCATATACACCATGGTTAATCGCGCTCAACTGAGTGGCCCAATAATAACGTCGAATATCTGGAAGCGCGATACCACCGTCATACCATGGGAGCGTCAACTTAGTAATCGCTATGCGCGGACGCCCTTCCCACAATAGCGCGCGCTGGTGGCTTTCGACCTCCCGGAAATAACTGGCCGGGACCAAGTCAAGGGTATTCTGCAGGGCATAGAGGAAACGGGGAAGAGACATCATTTTAAACAGGGCGGCACGGCCAAGGAGGGAAAGCGGCAACCGCCGCCAGCCCGCCACGTCCCGTCGCAGGCGTGCCAAGGGAGGGAGCAAGTTCCTCTCGTATCGTAAAATGGGGTCGGTGGAAATATAGATCCCCAAATACAAAAAACCCCGCTGGGCTATCTGGATCGAGCAGTTGCGCGGGACAGGCGGGACATCCCCACACAGGACATACAAGTATGACTTTCCCCAATTGATGACAAGACCAGAGTTCCTACCGAAAGAAGTCAAGACGTCACAAACCACTATAAGAGATTTCTTAGGCGAGGCGAGGTATAACAGAATATCGTCGGCGTAAAGTGAAATACGGTCTTCGTGGTCAGGCGACCAACGAATCCCACGTATATCGGGGTGCCATCGTATCCACGCCGCCAGCGGCTCAAGAGCAAGGGCGAACAACAACGGCGACAGGGGACAACCCTGCCGGGTGCCTCTCCCGAGCTCGAACGGTGTCGACGCCCGCCCGTTCACCACGACGCTAGCAAGAGGCCCCTCATAGAGCAACCTCACCCAGCCTACAAATCCAGGCCCAAAGCCGAACTTGGCTAGCACAGCCCACAGGTATGCCCACTCCACCGTATCGAAGGCCATCGTGGCATCGAGGGACGCCACAATAGCCGGCTCTCGCATCGTGTCCGCCCTAGCAATCACTCCATGGAGACGTCTAAGATTCTGTGCAGTGATACGGTGCGGGATAAAGCCCGACTGATCCGGGTGGATCAAGTCGCCAAGCACCCGGACCAGGCGGTTAGCAAGGATCTTAGCAAGGATTTTCGTCTCGGCATTGAGAAGTGATATCGGCCGATAGGAGCCACACTTGTCCCGGGGCTTACCGTCTTTATGTATGACCACAATCGTCGCCAGCCGTTGATCAAGCGGGAGAAACCCATTCACCCGCGCCTCCACGAACATGGCGCGCAGGTGAGTAGCCAACTTATCCGGGCGAAGCTTATACAGCTCAATCGGCAAACCATTTGGGCCCGAGGCCTTACCGGAGCGCAACGCACGGATAGCACACGCCACTTCGTCTACAGTTATATCGCCATCGAGGTCATCCCTATCAATGGCAGAAAGGCAGGGCAGAGCGATATCCCGCAGAAGGTCACACGAGTCCTCAGTCGGCCTATCCGAGACCGAGGTGTATACCGTACGAAAATAGTCCGAGAAACACTGAACTATACCGTCGGGGTCAGTGACAACCTCTCCCCCATCCATCGACAACTCCGGCACCACTCGGTTAACACGCTCTTTTTTATCCAACCACGCCAGCAATTTCCCGGCCTTATCACCAACATCGTACAATCGACCCTGCTGCTCCCTATTGAGGGTCTTGGCAGCGTTCGTCACCAGATCCCTATATTCCAATTGCTTCAAGCTCAAATTATGCAGTGTGGCCGTTGCGACATCCCCTTCCAAGGCCACTTCTAAAGCCGCTATCTCGTCCTCTACTTGTGTCACCTCGGCGTCTCTCCGCCGCTTGGCGGCCACTACCAAGGAAAGGGCCTCCCCTCTCAATACAGTCTTAAAAGCTTCCCACAAGGACACCGCAGATTCAACTGAACCCTGATTATCTTGAAAATAGTGATCAACTGTCTTCAGCAATGCACTGCGCAGCTTGGGGTCACGAAAGTACCAGGGGTTAATGGGAGCCACCCTGCCCCCCACCACCCGGCCAATATCCAGACGGGCCCACACCGGCGAATGATCAGATATGCCCCGTGCCATGTGCCTAGCCTCAGATACCAATGAGGCGTGCGCAGCCAGAGTGAGCAAGTAATCGATCCGAGAGAGACTCCCGTGGGCCCCGGAATGAAAGGTATATTGTCTCTGAGTGGGGTGCCGTAGCCTCCAACAGTCTACCAGACCAAAAGTATCTATAAAGTCGGGAAGCCACTTCTGAGCGCCCCCGTGTGTCCCTGGGCGGGTACCTGTCGAGCATTCCAGACCCAACCGCATTGAAGTCTCCTCCCACCACTAGCATCCCTTCGGGGAGTTCCAACAAGGCCTTGCCCAGATCAGCAAACGTGGAGGCCTGCAGGGCAGGAGGGACATAAACAGAAACCAATACCAACGTTCTGCCCTCCCACCTCCCCGCCACAGCCACAAAGCGCCCCCTGTCATCAGCGATGGTGGAGTCAACCTCAAATGGTAGGGAAGCTCTAACAAGTATGCCCGCACCCCTGGAGCCCGAGGAAAACCCCGAGTGAGCAATGAATTTATAACCCTTTCTGTTAAGTGCATAACATGTATTCCCTATAAGGTGGGTCTCCTGCAGGAGGACCACATCTGGCGAGGTCCGTTTCAAGAATTGCAGGACTATCCCCCATTTAATACGATCCCCTAAGCCATTGACATTCCAGCTAATTATGTTTAAGCCCCTATCCCCCATCCCCAAACACAAAAAGACCTCCACCCCCCCTGGAGAACCACGATCGGACAATAATGACAACCATTGCTACGCCTTGCAAGAAAAAAACAACCCCCAACAACAACCCCAACATCCCGAATCCCCCCCTCCCTGCACCCCTGCGTCAGCTTACAAAGCCCCCCCAACTTGCAGTGTGCCTGTCGCCCTATCAAAAACAAATCTACAAAAAGTACCCCAAGGGAGGAAAGAGCTCCTATCTTCCCCCCGCCGCCCTCCCATTACTTCAGTAAGGTACGAGTCACTGTCCGGGGCTGAGTCAAAACAGACCGACACCGGAGGTATCACTTCTGTCCATCCCGGTCGCCCTCCGCTCCATCCACGCGGTCCCGGCCGGGCTGTCACCGAGGGAGCGCATCCAACCAGTCCCCCGCCATGTCCGGTGATTCGAAGAAGAAAGTCCGATCCTCATACACCACACGTAGCCTGGCGGGGAAAAGCATGGCATACTTCAGGTCCATCTCCCTAAGCCGCCGCTTCACCCCCAGGAAACTCTGCCTCTGTTTCTGCACAATCTGGGTGAAGTCAGGATAAAAGCTCACAGAGGCATTCTGAAAAGGCACCGGGCCTGTCACCCTCGATGCTTGCAGGATAGCGTCTCGATCCCGAAAATTAAAGATCCGGGCGACAATCGGCCGCGGGGGGGCTCCCACCTTAGGCCGTCCGCCAGGCACTCGGTGAGCCCGCTCCACCGCAAAAAACTTGCCAAGGCCCTTAGGCGCAAGATGATTCACCACCAAGTCCTCGACGAGTAAATCCACGGAGAGCTCCTCCGAAGTTTCCGGGACCCCAATAAGGCGCACATTGTTGCGCCGGGCCCGGCCTTCAAAATCTTCGAGCCGGCGGGCAGAGAGGTCATTCGCGGTTCGTAGCTTACGAACCTCAGCCTGGAGTTCCGAGACATCGTCCGCGAGACCAGTAGTCTTGAGGTCCAGGGACTTGACCCGCTCATTGGTTTTGCCCAGGTCCGCGCGAATCAAGTTGACATCAACCAAAATCATGTCCACCTTGTGCGCCAGGGCCTCGAATTGTCGCCCAATCGAAGATTGCATCCCATCTATCGCCCCCTTGATATCCTGCAATGATAACTCCGAGGCTGGGGATGAATCGGCCTTCTGTGCTTCCAGCGACTGTCCCGATCCACCAGGCGACCCCTTCTGCTGGGCATAGCGATCCATATTGTTGGATTGGGTATAGCCTCCCCGCCTGGTAGTCTTAGACTTCGACTTGTCTGCCTCCGATTTGGTCGACATCTCGAACAGCAGGGCGGTCAGTCGCAAAAAGACGTCCCTCACTCAGCCAGAGGAAACAGGGTCAACTAGGACGTCAGCAGCCAGCCAGGGCTGAGCGGAGGTCTTCCAGACAGCAGGGGACCGGCATGAAGCACCCCCAACCCAGAGCAAGCAAAGGGCGAGAAAGCGAAAGTGAAAGTGCAGCGGCACCCGTCCGCCAGTTCACACCTCCAGAGGCCGCTGTTGTTCAATTAGTGGCCGGGCATTCTGCCAACGCAAGCCCCTGGCATCCTTCGGAGGTAGGCCGCAATCTTCCGCCATGCACAACTTCGGTTCCCGGTGAGCGATCTTAGCCCGGACAACGTCAATCGCCCCAGCTGTGACTCATCTGCAGGATTCCGTGCATGAAAATCAGGATTTAGGACAGGATAATTGCAGGAGGGCGCGAGGGTTGCGGGAGCTCAAGGCTCACGCGGCCATCTTGGTCAAGCGCTAGGCTCCTCCCCCTACTCTAAGCATGTTGAATGCTTTGGAGGCAATAGGTCTTGCCAAAAGCAGGTAAAGCCATACTATGCTGCACCATCTTCAGTCATTGCAAAGTATCTGGGTGAAATGGCCCTGGGGCTGGTTGAGTGGGGCACAGCGCCTATTCCTTGCCCAGCCTTTCATTACAGACGAAATAAAAGAGACGATAAATGGCCTTTCCACTCGTAAAACCCCGGGTCAGATGGAATCCCCACAATTGCTCAGGGCATATTAGCCCTCCCACTTGCTGACCCTGTTTGAGGAATCGCATGCACAACACAGGCTCCCCCTGGCCAATTGCAAAGTCATCGTGACCACCTTGCTGACACCAGGAAAAAGCTGCTATATTGGGACTCTGTTAAACCATGACAATACAATTATGGCCAAATTAATAGCAAACCAGCTGAATTCTCTACTCCCAAAACTTGTAAGATTGGACCAAGCTGGGTTGTACCCGGTCAATCTATGGCCAATAATTGCGCACCCTGTTCACCCTTGTACAATACCTAGACCCCTACCACAATGCAGTAGCAGTTTTTCTGCACACTCCTAAAGCATTTGATTCCCTAGAAAGGGAATACCTAATCAACATTTTCACTAGAATGGCTTCTGTCACTTTTCTAGAATAGATTAGAGTGCTCTATGACAAGCTGACCACTAGAATACATATCAATAATAGCCTATCGCCTCTCTTGTCATTGCCAGTGGAACAAGGCAGGGCTGTCTCTTATCCTCTATTCTGTTTGGCCTGTCCCTCGAACCCCTAAAGGCTAAGTTACGACAACACTACATTGTACATGCCCTCAGACACACCACTCGACATATACTGCTTCCCCTTTACACGGATGACATGGCTCTCTACTTCAGAGTTCCCAGTGTGTGCCTCAACGTGATACCTAAGGAATATTTGCAACTCGGAGTGCTGTGAGGGATTACTATCAACTGCAGCAAGTCACAGAGCACAAGTTGTTTCTCTGTGGAATTCTCCCTAGAGTGGTGTGATGACTCCATGAAATACTTAGGGGTCTGGGAAAACTGAGACATGGATACCATACTAATGGAAACCTATGGACAGACACTGAGCAAAATGACTGATCAATTATCATGGTGGGTGTCTCTCCCACTGTCACTGGAGGGCAGAATAAACCTCATCTGAATGGTACTACTACCTAAACTACTCTGCTTGCTTAATGACATTCCAACACCGCTTACACAATCCCTCCCGCACCACAACTGCACTCAATTGATAAAACTAGCTTGGGCCTATGAGGAACCCAGAATCAAGTGGTTGACCCTTACACTTCCCTTTCACCTCGAAGGATTCGAGACCCTAGACCCGGAACCCTATTACCTCTATAACCAGACACATTTTGAACACTATTGTCTTCATCCTTGCACCTATATCCTGCATATCACAGTCAATTGATACTGATACCATAGCCCGCTACCTTTAAGAGCTCTGCTTAGGCCATCTGCCCAATCTTATACCTTGCACATGAGCACAGTGATGTGCATATCCAGGGCATGAAATGTGTTGGGTAGACGAGCAGACCTTGAGATCCTCTATGCCCCCCCCACCCCCCGCCAGCATCCACTGATGTCGGCTACGCATGAGCCGAAGGCACTATCCCAACTGTCTCCGAGAGAGTTTGCCAAGTGTGAGGACCTGTACATCGACAAAAAATCCGGTTGTTGTATGACTTCACAGGAGCCACCCCACACACTCCCCTTGACAGATTTATTTACCACGGATTATGGGGATCCCTTTGAGCTCACAAACCAGATTTCAAGGCAGAATCACCGGTATACCCGGAATTAGAGAAACTTCTCATGGCCCTAACTAAAAAGCAGCTTATTTCTAGACCATATTGTTCCTTCTTGCCGGATACCCTAACTAAAAATCATAGAGCACACACTAGATGGGAGGAGGAAATGGGACTGGAAATACTGGAGAAGATGTGACCTTCTGTTGTGTGTGCAAACAGGCCTGGTGTGCCCCCAGCAGCACACCATACATCATACATCTAACAGTACACAGCTTCAGCCTCCAGGAGATCCCTAATTGAGCCAGAAGTGGTCATTTGGATGCAGATTCCCTACATTTATCATAGTCGTGCAAAGCAATACATTCTTACTGGATCGAGGTACTCACAGCACTCTCCAAGATGATTGGCCATGAGGTGCACAGGGACCCAAAAGTCGCGGGGTTAGGATGGTGTGGTAAATCCCAGTGACCTACAGAAGATATACAGCCGTATCACTATTACTAGCAAAGAGGATGGTGGCTTGCTGCTGGGTGCCTTGGAGGTCACCCAAGACTAAGAACTGGATTGTTTCTCCGATTTATTGCAACAAACAATATCCTTTTTACGTCATGCCACTCCCCTGACATCCTGACCCAGGGATGTGTGGGACCCTCTCACAATGTTTCTTCTGATTACCTTCACACAGCCTGACAAGGGGGACAATCCCCGGGAATACCATAACGCAAATAAGACAGCCACCAACTATCTTGTCTACAATGCATCAACAGGGTAAACTTAGCATCACAGAACACTACTGCCATGCTTTTTTGTATTGTGGGAGCTACAGGAGCCGACCTTATGATTACTGCTTGCCCTCTCATTAGAAGTATTGCTGTGCTGTGTATGTTCTGAAGGATTCCAGCAAGAAATAGACGTGTCTTTTGTTCTTTTGTATTGCAGGATAAGTAATACAACTCAAATAAAAAGTAGTTATAGCTGTCTGTAACTGAGACTGAAAATATCAGAACCATTTTTCTGTTAGCTGTATTAGCAATGTTGAATATTTTGTACCATCTAAGTGAGTGAAGAGTAGCACTGTCAGCATTTGTTAATCATAGGTACAGTTTGTGGCTTTTTGTTTTACTTTATGAAGTATGCTTTAGGTTAGCCATAAGCATATTGTCAGATACTTCACAGAGCTGGTTACACATCATCAAAGTCCTTGACTGACTTGTTGCAGGGGCAGCATGGACCGACTCTCCCTCGCTTCCACAAGACCACCAGAATGGACTATACGCAGTGGTGCCGGAATGAATACAAGGGAAAGGGGTCTGGAACAAACAATAAACTAAAATTACGAGTTAAAACAAAGAGCTAAAACAACAAGCTATAATAATTATGCTAGATGGAATCTCTCCAGAGAGGCTCTTATCACCTTCAAAGTGAGGTTGCTTAATGATCAAATCTCAAGTGGACACTTAGCTCGAATTTCTTTGTAGTGACACTCAAGGAAGTCCTCTGTTTTTAAGGATGAATCAGGTTTCTGCACCTGGAACAGGTAACAAGTGTTAAAGTACCACACATCTATGCATATCTTTAACCTTTGGTATTCACAAATACAAATTCTAAAAATACAGTAAGCCAAATCTTTTATTCTCTTGCAACTTGGATAGTCATGATCAGGAACACTTGGTTCCACCTACCAACCAATAAAACAGTACAATGGCCGGCGAAGCTTCTTGCACAAGTTATAGGTTTTGGGTCTATGTCTATGTTGCAAAGTCGCCATGTAAAATAGACTAAAACTTCCTAAAAGATATAAATACCCCATAGAACTTGAGTACTTCTCAAATTCCAGGCATGGCATTGTCCGGATTCATGAAAGAGCTCACCAATTCAATCCTTCCTCTTCAGGCTCCTTAAGGCGAAGCATCAAGGCTTCCAGAACTGATGCTTTTATACTGGCAGGGACCAAAATGCCCACAGAGTTATTGAAATCTTGCGGGAGCTGGAAATCTCGCGAGAGTTCAGCAAGCATGTCTAAATGTGAGCCAGAAATTCCTCTTCACAAAGTGCAGCCCCCACAGACTTATAAGTAGGGTACAGTAAGGTTTCTTATCATTTTAGTCACAAGCAAATTCCCACCTGAAACCACAACTATAACAGTGCTCTATGCCTGCACGCCAGGCACACTTGGTTGTGGATTGTATAGCTGATAAGGTGGCAATTAAAATACTGCTTTGGGCAAGGAGAGGTGTTGTTGGTGTGTTGAGGACCTCGTGTGATGGTGTATACCATTAGTGGGGTGCACGGGTGCACTGTGCCAGATAATCACTTTTCAGTTAAGTGTGGTAAGACTGCCATAAAAGGTGGCATGAGAAGTGATGACAAGGTGGTAGGGGCCAGAAGGCATCACCTGGAGTAGTTAACATTGAAGTTCCTGACACATATAAACTAGAAGTGTGTCAAATTCATGTAATTCGCTTTCACGTAATTAGTCCAACATGCATCTTTGTATCAATGTTTGCTGCAAGGGTGCATGTTGCACTAAACAAGGCGCATGTAATTATAATAAACTACAGGTACTTGTGTTCTGGTTGTTTGCTTTGTTCCAGTGCTGCTGCGCTCCAATTTTGCCAAGAATGGTGGCATAATTATGCCGCTGCATAACAAACATATTGCGAAATTCCGGAAATTACATGAACTATGCCAGCACAATTTAAATTTCTCCCTGACCTAATATAAACTACATATCACCATCTCCATAGTTCCCTACAGCTATAAAATTATATAAATTTTAAAAAAAAGTCAAACATTCAAACATACACAATATCCATTAATACAACATGTCATTAGGCATACACAACTTCTTACACTTTTTAAGGAAACTAATTCACAGACATACATGTTTGCATGTTCTTAGAGTTCATCACCGCATCCTTCTGCATAAACATACAACCTGTTTTGCTAATCAGATTTCTGTTCTTTAAACACTAATTATAGGAACATGTCCAAAGCAAAATTGTAGATAGGATCATCTTTTAAGGAACCACGAAATATTGCTCAATTGTTATGGAATGATGGGGTATTTGCAATCGAAGTACTATAAAAAATAAGATGTTTTGTCACTGAATGAATTTCGATCTTCTATGTCTAAGTTTCCTTCTGAGTGCCCTCCTGTATACTCTTTGGAAGTGTGAGGCGTGTCGTCCTACTTCATTCACTCTTCATATTTTGGGGGGGAGGGGGGAGCGGGGTACTGCCTCCAGGCAATTCTACATGTTGCTCAATAAATTGATCTCACATCAATAACAGTGACGTGTAACAATTCAAAAGACTGCATTTCTAGTGACATCAATGAAATGTTGCTTCTGGGTGCTAACCCGGCCTCAAACCTGATGCCCTTTAGTGGTCACACTCCAGACCAGGGTCACACGTCAATACATCTAATGTATCCCTGTATCATGAAACCCAACTGGAGGCCTATACACCAAAATGAGAGATGTGAGCATCGTTAGATGCACCTCTAACTAAACCTGCAAGTGATAAGCTCATTTCCTAACCGGAAAATCAGCAGAGTGTATTCCATGCCCCTCTTCGAATCTTTTTTTCTGCAACAGTTTATTGTAACTTCAAAAGCTAGATGGAGATATTGCTCAAGTATTTCATCCTCTGAATTTCCAATGTCTATCACAGAAAATGATGAGAATTTTGACCAGGTTTGTGAGAAGTTGGCCTGGTATATGATGTTCACTAGTTAAAGTGACCACCTTGTACCATGCCAAGCAACCCTTATGGTGTGGTTGTAAGTCAACCTTTTCGGACTAGCTGCCCTAGTGGTAGCGTAGGCTAAGCAGTCTTTGAGGCTAAACTCGTTAAAGCGTGTTAAGCAGGCTGTTTTACCATATGCAACCCCCTTTATACCAATGAAAGGACACCACACAGATATATATTCAAAATATATATGTATTTATTTCTCAAAGTATCCCCTAGTCTCTTTATGAGCACAGGAGCACAAATCGTTAAACAAGACAACGTTATAATATACAGAAGTTGCACTTTATATGGATGGGCCCTGGTGGCCACTCAAACCATATACTAAAATAGTGGTATAAGTACCACGAACAGGAAAGGGAAAAGGCCTAGGGCCTCTAGAATCGCTGGGCCTACAAGGAGCTAACTTCAGTTAGTGACCAGGAGGTCCACGGGTCGCGTGTGCAGTGAGGAAAGTTACACGCGGGCTCCCATAGGTTTTCAATGGGTGCGTAAAAGTTTAAAAGTTACTGCAGAAAGGGTCTTCTGGGTGGACTACGAACTTAAGATGCAAAACACAGACACTAGAGATGTTTCTCTACACTTGGGCACCGGGGTGCCAGCGTTACCTCACCCACAGGAAGCGGGTGCATAGGTCTCGAAGTGCGTCGGGTTTCTTCTATCGATTCAATGGAGCCTGATGGCAAAGATGCTGCAGGCGGTCGGTCCAGAAGAGCTGCGTTGGATCCAAGGGTGGATCGGAGTTGTAGAAGACCTGAAAGCAGAGGGGACAGTGTTCACAGTCACTAGCCAGTGACCGGCGTGGCACCAGGTAGGTACCAGGCGATGTCGGGTGCAAACAGGTGTTGAGGGGTAGCTTGTCTCCGCAGCTACGTGGTCCCTGAAGGTCGACAACGTCCAGGAGTCGGTTCAGGAGCTGTCCCATGCAGGCTCTCGCTGTTGGCGGTGTCGGCGACTCAATGGAAGCAAACAAGCCTTGGTAAAAGCAGAAGTCATGAAGAATGAAGAAAGCTGATTACTCTGACCAGCAAGGTCACAGGGGCTGCTCCTTTGGAGGGAAGCAGGGGCCAGTCTGGAGCAACCAGACCAGCATTGTAGATTTCAAGGTTCATCGCCAAAATGGCCACTAGCCAACGGGCCAGGGACCGGGCAGGCGCGTCGAGATGCAAAGTGCAGAGGGGCCCCACGCAGATCGTGGAGATGCTGGAGGGCTCATCTTTGGTGCAGATGCTGCTCATATGTTGGGCTTCTCAGGACCCAAAGCACAACTTGGAGGGAGCCTCTGTTGTTGCGCTTGCAGCTTGTCGTCGGTCTTTCAAGATGGCTGGCTCCACGTGTCTCGGTGCCTCCACGGGTTCCTTCTTTGCAGGGACTGTGGATCAGGCTGTGAGAGGTCTGGAGGTCCAGGTCTTGTTGGGCTCTGGGCTCGGGCTCCGGCGGGAGGCGGCAGCAAAACAGACGTCGAATAGCTAGTTGGTGCTTGCGTTAGCAAGATGGTCACTCCCTGACCATAGGGGAGATTTCCTTCTGTCCTCTGTGCAGCAGAGCGTCGAAGTTCCCGTCTTCTTCTTGTGGTTAAGTTGATTCCAGGATGTCCGAAGTCTTAGGACACAGCTCCTACCTTTAAGCGGATTCTAGGGGCCGGACTACCTGCTAGGTCCCTCCCTATGGGTGGGACCAGGAAGGGGGGTGGTTACACCCCCAATCCTTTGTCCAGCTCGCCCCAGGTCCAGGGCTGGTGTGCCCCAGGACCGGTTTGAACTGGCATATGCACCGAGGCTCCTTGTGAGCCTCAGGCATGTCTGATTCTATTGAAGCCCTACCTGACCAATACACAAAATCCCGTCTGGGGTGGTGCACGCACCTCCCCTGGCAGGAAACCCTTTGTCCACGTCTCCCAAGCTGGAAGGACTCCCAGCAGCAGGAGGGCAGACTTGTGTCTGTGGTGGCAGCATCCATTTTGTGGAGCTGAGGCTATGTCTGACTTTACCCGGGTTTCAGGTACTGTACATGTCGTGTCCCTCTAGAAGGGTGGAATGCTAACCCCGTCGCCAGAATTGGCGAGGGGTTAGTATTCCAATTCGTATGACACCTTACTCGACATGTTTTGATAAAGCCAAACCAAAGATAGCATTTAACCGCGAGGTTCATAATGCACTTAAGAGTATATGTTATGGCGATATCTGGAAACAGTAAAAGGAAGTGGTTCCGATCACTGCAGACAGGCTCAGCTCATGCCAGAGCACCATCTCACATGAAACCAAGCACTCTGCCTTCAGGATTGTTAAGGCCTATTATTTCCAATGCCACAGCTCCCCGGGTTTTTAGGAAATAATGCCAAGGTGTCTTCCCCATGACTATGCTGACGCACTAATAATGTCTTCCGTCGTTCCTGTGGCTTGCAGCTAGAGCAGCTGACTTTGAAGCTGGGGAATCAGGCTCGAGTCTGGCGGGAGGCTCAAACATCCTGTGATTCTGGGCAAATCTCCTAATGTGACCGTGCCTAAAAATGAATGTGTTCATCTGTAATGCAACTAGTGCTCATGTAAAGTGCTCAGATACCTTTGAGTAGAGTTTGCACTATATAAAACTGCAAAAAAAAAACATCGACCAAGGCAGACAAATGAACTATGACGTCATCTCTACCTCGCCGCTCAGGCCATTGTTTTGGTTCGGTGGTTTGCATTTCTAGTTTATTTATTTAGCATCAACATACCTCACTAAGCACTGTCCCACAAATAGGTCATGTATAGAACCAAATGGGAAATGAAGTAGGGTCAGTGATTTAAGAATCGTTCGCTGAAGTATTACCACACTCGCCAGCAGATATTTTCAAATAAAATACTGTTTTTAGAGGTGCCTCATATTAAAAAAACTAGTATGCCTTACTTCCCTTAAAGGACACTGAAAGCAAAAACCCACATCAGATAGGTTGCATATGTTTAAAATCTTAAATAAAAAACTGTTCCTTTTGAATGACTTTCCTTTCACTCTATATTCCTGTCTCTATGTCTCTCCCTCCCTTCCTGTATTCCTGTCTCTATCTGTCCCTCCCTTCCCATATTCCTGTCTTCATGTCTCTCCCTCCCTTTCTCCCATCTAGTATATTTTACTGGCCCACTCCCAGTGTCATTATTTCCTTCCCTCTCCTTATTTACCTTGCCCTAGTGCCTCTAAAAGCATCTCCCAAACAATGCCCCTAAAATGTATCTCACAGTAGGGCAAGGACAATGGGATCCTCTCCACTTGGCCATAAATAGCACACCTCTTAAACACTGCATGGAAAGTCATGTGAAGAACTATACTTTACATGTTCTTCATAGCCAAGCATTACAATTAAAGAATTTTTTAAGTTGGTTTAAGTCCATTTGGATCTTGTACAAATCACGTTACCCACAGCCTTAATTAAAAAAAGAAAGAAAACTTAAGGAACTCCTTAAATAATGTTTTTACCACCAAAATAAGGGTTGTGTGACTGATTCTCTAGAACTCACTAAACTGCATATGAAGTCGCTGTTGGCTACAACTAACCTAAGGCCATAAGCAGATCTTCGCAGCTGGTGGTCAGATTATTGAGCCATCACAGAAGTGTCAATTGGGCTCAACTAATTTAGATGCATGTGGCTCTGTTCCATTTGTTTCCAATATGAGCCTTCTAAACTTTCAGCCTGGTGCTCCCAGGATCTTGTAAGTGTAGGCGCTGTAATTGGAACACTCATATTAAAGTAGGGCGCCAGCTAATAAATTAGTTCATCGTGCAGAAGCGATGTCGCTTTTTTCACAGCGCAACTAACACAAATTCTGCCTTTCCTGACTCCCCCAGCCCACCTACTATTATGTTGTATTTTTGTATTCCTTTATTTGTTTTACCTTTGCCTACACTTCTCTGTGCCAAAAATAATTTTATCGGGTTGCATTAAAAGCAGTTCATAACTCTATTCATTCAGTCGCACAATGTTCACCTCCAACTGAGCATAAATATCTAGAAACACAGCTGATTTACGGGCTCTTCTTTATATCGCAGTCCACTACAAAGAAATAATATGTAAAAAACAATATCATTTACAACGCCAAAAGTTCGAACTTTCACAAATGTGAGACCTATTGCATTGCTAATGCTTGTTCTTTTTATTGTGCTCTAAACCCCGAACTCCTGTAAGTATAGATAGAACTAACAATCCTGGAACTTAAATTCACTGTGAGGCCTGAACTTGGTTTCATCTGTCCTTAACCTATAATGTCACCAACAAAGTAATTCTCCTAGATCCCGCTCAAATCCTTTCAGTATAGCCGCCGACGTTCTTGCCTTTTTTATATAGTGTTCAATATGAAACAGAGATGGAGCTCCGTTTTCTAAATATTTTTTTTAGCAAG
The DNA here is from genome assembly GCF_964204655.1 of Triturus cristatus. Classification (NCBI taxonomy): domain Eukaryota; kingdom Metazoa; phylum Chordata; class Amphibia; order Caudata; family Salamandridae; genus Triturus; species Triturus cristatus. The sequence continues at coordinate 489,317,755 of NC_140587.1, read as the reverse complement.
ATAGATGAAAAATATTTAGAAAATGGAGCTCCATCTCCGTCTCAAATTGAACACTATATAAAAAAGGCAAGACCGTCGGCAGCTACGGGACAGGATCAAATTCCAATAAAGGTCCTCCAAAGCAACCCCAAAGAGTGGAGTAAGTTCTTAGCTCCCCTTTTTTCCACAGTTATGTAACTGGGGAGATTCCAGGATCATGAAAGGGGAGCAATGTAATTCCAAACCATAAGAAGGGCTCCAGGTTGCTCCCCACCAACTACAGGCAGATAGCTCTCCTGGATGCAACAGGGAACATTTTTGCGGCAACCGTCTTAGAACACCTCAAAGAATGGGCATTTACAACAGGTTCTATTCCCCTATACCAAGCAGGGTTTAGACCAAAACTGTTGGAAAGTGGGTTATTGGTATTGCAGTGCTGAAAACAATAATTGACAAATAGGTCACCTTGAACTTGTCGACTTCATGATGGCTTTCGATAGAGTGGACAGAGCAATGCACTGGAGAAAACTTCGAAACATGGGCATTCCGGAAAATCTCCTGTATCTGATAACATCACTATATTCAGGGACATCGTGTCAAGTCCAAATGGGGAGGGCGCAGGGTCGTACTAAACCAACTGCTACTCCTAATGACCTTCGGCAAAGGTGCCTTTTAGCCCCAATACTGTTCTCTTTATATCTAAGTGACCTGCTGGAAAGCTTCAAACAGGTTAGCAACTTTCCAACAAAAATCGCCTCTCAAAAAATTCACATCATGATGTACGCAGGCGACGTAGTCATTTTAGATCTAACTCCATTTAGTCTACTAAGGAACTTGCAAGCACCTGCTAAATACCCTGAAGAAAATTACCTAATACCGAATACCTCTGAAACAAAAATGGTCCAGTTTTCAGGAAGGAAATGATACGTTAAATACAAATGGTCCCTAGGGGGGAAACCGTTGGAAGTAGTAAATAAATATACATATCTAGGAAGAATATTTGCACAATCCTTGCAAAACTTGCCTCACATGCAAAACCGGGGCCGTAAAGTTGACGCCCACGTGTGGGCACTCCTAGGCTTATACGCATCCACTGGCCAAATGCACTTTTCTTCACTTCTACAAGTCTATAGTTCTAAGATTCCACCAGTACTGTCATACACTCTTGAATCTATTCCAATAAACCAGTGGAAATATCTGGATCAGAAAGAAGGGCGAGTTCTACCGAAATTAACTAAAATGTCACAAGCCGTGCAGGTACAACCCCTCCGACTTGAACTTTCATTAGTCAGTTCTTTCGCCAGAGGCATCACTAATATCTTGAGATGGGCATATAACCTTATCCATGCGGACCAAGGAACTTTACGACACTTATGAAAAATAGAGATGTTTGAACACGGATCATCGAAATATGAATACTGTAGGAATGTATTTATTACTTTTAAAATGTCAAACATCACTATTGATCTGTTGCAATCTTGGTCTCCCGCTCACCTGAAGCTCTTCCTAAAACATCTATCTCCAAAGTTAAGCTTCAACCTAGACATCCAACACTGTACCACACTGCCACTATATAAACAACATGCAAAAACTATTGTATATAAGAAAACGCAGCAGTATATGTATTTTAACTTAAAAAATTGAGTTAGGCTAAGCATTACATTACTCCGTCTTAGGATACTTCCTCTAAAATCATTCACTTATAAGTGGTTCCCAAAAGAAAAAGCTAGTAGGGCCTGTGATCTGTGTAATGGCGGGGTGCAAGACTTGGATCACGTGTTATTCATTTGTCCAAATCTGAATGTGGTAGAAGCTAGCAAAAGGTTTATAAAACCAATTCGAACAAAATGTAAAATTAACTCAGTTCAGAATCTGATTTCTCTTTGTAAGGCACCGCCTAATGAATTTGTGTGCTACAATTCGTTCACATTTTTAAAAGCCTTTTAACTTTGTACTAAAATGATATTTTTATCATTTTAATTGTAATTTTATTTTTTTACAAATATTTGTTGTTCTCAGCTGAGAGCTAAATCAAATAAACTTAAACTTGAAACTTGAACTTTCAGTACAGCCAATTTATTGACCATTTCCTCTACTCACAGGGGTTTCTCCTTGTAAGCTTATGGTTCCACCCTGTTGCCTTGACACTGTCCTTCAGCACCCGAGGAAAACAAAAAGGTTATGAGCACACAGCAGCAGGGCTTTAACTGAATTAGCCTGTAAGTCCACCTACAGTGACACAGGTTAACAAGCATTGGTATAGCAATTTGGGACCTTCTAAGCGTTCAACCATGCAGCACATTTTCCTGGGTGTTGTGCAGCCAGGAATTGAAGAGCTATACAACTGCTACACATTGTACAGAGAGAGAAGATTGTCTGGGGAGTGCCTGTACAAGTAGATAACAGCGTTATACATGGAGCTCAGTACATGGAGAGTGTCTTTACAGGTATATAACGGTGCATGCAGGGGGAGCTAAGACTGTCTGCATGAGTAGATAACCGTACTGTACAGGTTAAGGTTGCTTTAAGAGTGTCTCTACAGGCAGTTAACCGTACTGTACAGTTCACTGAGAGTGCCTGTACGAGTAAAAAGAAGTGCTGTCTGTACAGGGAGGTACGATTGCTTGGAGAGTGCCTGTACGACAAAATAGCGCTTTACATGGAGCTAAGAGTACCTGGAGAGTGCATCCATGGGTAGATAAAATTAAACATAGCCAGGATATTCACGATCTCATCATTGACCATGACCTGGATTGTCTCATGATCACTGAGTCCTGGCTCACTGAAGACAGTAACCCAGACATAGCCGTTGCCCTCCCCCCGGGTTACTCCTTCCACAGACAGGATAGACAGAAAGGTAGAGGAGGAGGTGTTGCATTTATCCTAAGGAACACCTTTAGCTGCCACACCTTCTGCCTTGACCCTTTTGCTGACGTAGAGGGACTAGGTTTTTGTATTAAACTCAGTGAAGCTCTCTCGTTTTCCGGTTGCCTGATCTACCGCCCACCTGGCAATGCTGCTAAATTCCTTGACTCCCTAAACGATGCCCTTGGACACTTCCTACTCCGTTACCCACATTTTACCCTGCTGGGAGATTTCAACCTACACCTCGAGACCTTAGCCGACTCTCACACCAGAAACTTCCTGCAGACATTGGATATCTTTAATCTACAACAAAGCGTCAAGCTGCCTACCCACTCCCTTGGCCATACCTTGGACGGCGTTTGCTCCAATTTCCCGTCCATCTCCACCCTGCTCCCCATTCCCCAGATTTGGACTGATCATTGTCTGATCCCCTTTCATATCTCTAGCTGTCACCCTCCTACCTGCAAAAAACGCACGCGCCAACACGTTCACTCCATTAATTGGAAAACTGTCCAGAAAAATCTTATTCTTCATCCCTTTTCCCCAACCAATGCCCCCTCTCCCTCTGGTAACATCGATAGAGATGCAGTTTGTCTCAATAACTGGCTCTCTCAAGAAATTACAAAACGATGCCCACCCAATCAACAGGACAGTACTTTGAAGAAAACTAAAATCAAAGCCCCCTGGTACACGCCTGACCTAACAGCCGCACACCTCCTCTGCAGGAAAGCGGAACGTAAATGGCGCAGAACCTACAATAATGGCGATCGTAGCAATTACATTCTACAGAGGAAAAACTATCTTTCAACTATCAAATCAGCTAAAAGAACTTAGTATGTAAACGCCATTAAGGATGCCAGCCAAAAGCAAAAAACCCTCTTTACAATAGTAAAATCCTTCACCAAACCCAAAGCTCTCCAACCGGAAATCCCCCCATCTCAAGAACTATGTGACAAGATTTCCGACTACTTTGATGATAAAATCACCTCCATACATAAAAACTTCCCCCCTCCCCCTCCTGTTCAATCAATCCCGGATCTGGATCAACCGCGCCTGATTGCTAACAGTCTCAAAAACTTTACCCCGGTGACTCTGACTCAGACCAGAGAAGCGATCCTTTCCTGCAAATCTGGCTCCCCCTCAGACCCTTGTCCCCCAAAGGTCCTTCACCTCATCATTGATGAAGTTAACCCCATCATCAATGAAATAATCAACCTATCCCTCAATTCCGGTTCTTTTCCCCTCTCTTGGAAAAAAGGTGTGGTTAAGCCACTCATGAAAAAGGCGAACAAACCCCCTTCGGATTTGACCAACCTCCGCCCCATCACCCTGCTACCCGCGTTGGGTAAAATAACTGAACAGTTAGTCCACAAGGAGCTCAAGACCTTTCTGGATTCCCATAACATACTTCACCCCCAGCAATCCGGGTTCCGGTCTAAACATTCTACCGAAACTGCCTTGATCGAACTGACCGATACCATCAAAATCCTTCAGGATCAAAGGAAGAAGGCCATTTTGATCCTTCTTGACCTCACGGCAGCTTTCGACACCATTTCCCACTCCATTCTGATTAATAGACTCATGGACATCGGCGTTACCAACTCTGCTCTATCTTGGATTAGTTCTTTCCTCAGCGACAGGTACCAAACTGTCACCCTTGGCCCCTTCCAATCAAATGAGAAAAAGGTGTCGTGTGGAGTTCCCCAGGGTTCCATCCTAAGTCCCCTCCTCTTCAATATCTATCTTATCCCTCTTCTTACCCTTATAGAATCGTTCGGCATAACCGTCACCTCCTATGCCGACGATACTCAGCTTATCATCCCCCTAGACGACAATTCCAATATGGCAGAGCTCAATCTGAAACACTGCCTAACAGAAGTCTTTCAATGGATGGACGCTAACCACCTCCGCTGCAACTCGAATAAAACCGAGATCCTTCCCATTGGAAAGAATGCCTCTTTCTGCCCTGCCCTGTGGTGGCCTGACAATTCTGCTGCTCCACCTCAGACAGTTTCATCGGCCAGAAACCTTGGGGTCCTTTTCGACTCTGAGCTCTCTTTCGATCTCCACGTCTCGACCTTAGCAGGAAAATGCTTCGGCATAATTAAGTCCCTGAGAAAGTTTTTTGATTTCCTCCCGCTCGACTCCAGAAAGACTGTGGCGGTAGCCCTTATACTCTCTCGAGTGGACTACTGTAATGGTCTTCTGGCAGGGACCAAAAAGTCCACTCTTTCGAAACTTCAAAGTGTTCTGCACACTGCCGCCCGTCTTGTCTTAAAACTTCCACGCAAATCCTCTATTTCTACAGCCCTTAAAACCTTACATTGGCTCCCCTTGCACAAGAGAATACTCTTCAAAATTCTCATTGTAGCCTTCCGAGCCTGCAACAAATCCGGTCCGTCCTACTTGTCTAGACACTTCCCTCACTATACTCCGTGCCGCTCCCTCAGATCCTCACAAGAAAACCTCATGACCCCCACCAAATTCAATCTGAAGTCTAAAGGCGGAAAAACTCTCAGCACCCTGGCTATTAAAGCCTGGAACAGCATGCCAAGGCATCTCAGACTTCAGACACTCGAGAAGCCTTTTAGGAAGCTCCTCAAAACGTGGATTTTTAATCTTTCCGACGACTGGACTAAAGCTGCCATCTAGCCCCCCCCTCCTTTCACTCTGTGGACTGGTTACAGGATTTACAGCGCCATGATGCTCCTTCCGGAGCGAATGTCTGCGCTTTAGAAATACCCCTCCAAATTCCAAATTCCAAATATTGTGCAGGGGGAGCTAAGCGTCCCTGTACGGGTAGATGACAGTGCATGCAGGGGAAGCTTACGGTTAAATAACAGAGCATGGACAGGGAGCGAAAAGAACTCAGACATGGAACTAATAGGACATAAGCGGGGATCTAACAGTGCCTTCAGATGATGTTCAGACCACATATACGGCAATCTCAGAGGACATGGGGGCGGGGGGCTAAGTGTCTGATCAGGGAACTAAGTTAATGTGCACTGGAACTCAGTGTGCCTGCACCGGAGCTCAGTGTGCCTGTAAGGAGAGACTGAGATCTACAGTGTGACTCCTGCCCAGCATCTGGGGCCGCTGCCCCACACTCCTGACACTCACCACCTTGAGCAGGGAGCAATGGTTCTGTGCTCTGATGGAATTAGTCGGGTGACCCCCACACCTGGGGTTTCCGTCCGGTGAGCTGTGTGAATGAGCGGCCTCAGTTCCGAGCCGAACCGGGGCAAGAAGAGCCAGGCAGGAGCTGTTATTAATGAGAGAAGAGTGCTTTCCATTCCTGTCTCTGGAAGCCGGGGCGGCAGGGGCGCGGTGCCTGCAGATCCCAACAACTGGCAGGGGCAGCGCAGAGTCGGGCTGGCCCGGGCGAAGTCCGCAGGTACGCACGTGGGGGCCACTGTCATGCTCGACCAGGAAGCTGCAGCAACGCTGCAGATGTGCACTGCCGTAAAAAAGTTCAGCACTGACTTCTTGAGCAGGACAACACCACCCTATCCCCACAAGCCCTCTACCTGTTAAAAAAACACAAGTGCACTCCAGTAGAAAGCGTTACTTACTGCTTGGAGTCCTCTTTTGCCTGCAGTTCGTGTGCTGCCGTCACCGCGAGAGGGAGTCCAGGCATGCACAGTCCTCTTCCTGGGTGCAAGGTGCTCGTCCTACTTTACAGAGGTAAATGATAGCAGAACACTGACCCGTTTTGAACCCTCGCCCTGTCTATGGACCTGAAAAACAAAATAAAGCGCTCCACTGATGTGTGTTTGCTCCCCGACTTTGGCTAGACTTTTGTTGTATCATGGCAATAAAGCATTATTGTACTGGCAGGAGAAAGCAAGGCTTCCTGTCACCTCTCCTCCCCAGCACTGACTGCCATCATGCGGGTGCTGCCGAGCCTGCTGTTGGCGCCTCTGCTGGTCTAGAGTGTAAGGGGATCCGTCCTGCCCGGAGAGCAGAGGATGAGCTCAGGACACAGTGGGGTGAGTACCGCACCTTGGTGGGAAACAAGGTTGGTGAGTTCCACAGGTGAGAGGTACGCAGCAGGTGGGGTGTCTTTAGATTGACGCAGCAGGGGACGCAACACCTGACAGGAGTACGGGGACGGTGAGTGCAAAACTCGAGAGAGACACAGGGTAGTGAGTATCACTCCTAGGAGAGATGCAGGGGTAGTGAGTATCACTCCTGAGAGAGACGCAGGGGTAGTGAGTACACCTCCCGAGGGAGACGCAGGGGCTGTGAGCTCCAAAACAAGAGGGAAATGGAGGATTGAGTAACCTGAGAAGGACAGGGGACAGCAATTCCGAGAAAGCCAAGCAATAAAGGAGAGATACAAGAAAGGAGGAACAACAGGGACAGGCGGAACTAATGGGGAAAAGTGTGACAATAGAACAGAAAAAAATAAGGAACCTATGGACTGCCTGCGACCTCATTCTTTTTCAGAACAATGGAGATCAAATCCAGAGTTAACAAACACGTGAGTGGTGCACGCGCGCACCACAGCGAGACATCTGTTTTTAATTATCGCACACGCTTCTGGGCACGATAATTCAAAACATATGGTACCTGTGCGGGTAACCACATGCAATAGGCCGTGGGTGGAGCAAAGGTGGGCCATGCACCCGCCTTTGCCCAATTGCGTGCTGTCTTTCTTAGAAAGACGCATGCAAAGGCCAATTGCCTCTGACCAAAAACAAACCACACGCACGAGCGTGTGGTCAGATTTTGAAGCCCCCTTACAAAAAGTGACCTGTTCACTCCTACTAATCACTAGACAGTATGCTGCCACCACTGTGCTCATGCTGCTTAACTCCTGGTGAAGGCAGTAGCCTACCAGCACAATAAAGGTTGCACTTTGGGAGGCTCTACTGGTCCAATAAGACTCCAATCCATGAGACAGGCCTATTTCAAGGTGCACATGCAGGATCTTTGTTTGCCTCTGACAACAAAAATCAGCATCAAGGATCCAGACATCTGTACATTTGGGAACTCAGGGCAGGGGTGCACGTCCAATACTATGCAGAGGAGATGTCTGTTCCAACAACTGCCATGAAGTGGTTAGAAAGTGACCAAAGGCAATGTTCCATAGCCTTGTCCAACCTTTGATGTACATTTAGTCAGACTGCTTGACAAAGAACTGGAGGCTTTGAGGCTAGTGTGACTCTACAATAGGCACCTTATTAAGTGTGCTGTCACTGCTGTGAGCCTCGGCATAGTGATGCTAATGTTGCAGCGGAAGCAGCGGGTGAATTTTTATACTGCATAAGTGATAACACTAATTTTATATCACAAGTCTCTTTATGGTCAGCAGTTCAGGCCCATGAGAACTCATTAACCACTTACAACATCAGGTCCTCCGATGGATCTTTATGTAGAGCTAATAGGGACTGGTAATGAAAACACGGATAAAATTCCCCTCATGTGGACCCTAAATGAAGGAAATATCTAACTCAACAACAACTGTCATAATATTTACAAAACTGTCAATAATTCATTAAGAACGACAAACTCTGGATACTTATCAAGTCACTTTTATCTAAGATTTTTGAAATGTGAACAATCAGTACATGAATACTTTAGCAAACATTACATAAATCGTCATTAGATCAAATGTTGCAGGTAAAACCACAAATAAGAGAAAACAGCTAAAAATAAATTCATCCCAATTAACAGGTAAATGAGCGGAGAGAGAGAGAGAGACAAGAAAATATTTCATTGCAAATATCAATATGCAATTCGATTTCATTCGAACTGAGAGAATAATTGCACAGCGTGCAATAAGAAGGGAAGCTAACCTCTCAGCCAAAAAAGTATAGCTAAGAGCAACATCACCAGCCAGTGAAGTGCAAAGATTTCAGGACAGTCTCAGTCAGCAAAGACAGCAGCCAGCCAGAGTAGCATAGAGAAGAACAGCAGCAAGGCTCTCCTCGTATACTAACTAATTCTCTTTTTACACAAATATTTATACTCAAAATATTAATGTCCAATCTCCTAAAAGTATCATTCATAGCTTCTTCATGATTTTATTGGTTTTTAGAATAGGTTGATCATCTGATCCTACTAGCTCGACAAAGTTCTTTGAAGAAATCCATTGTTAGCTCTAATGAAGTCATCCTTCCGCGGAAGCAGGAAAACATCTTGCAACATTATCCACATCCTCGCGCACGTCTCATTGGTTTGTAAACATTCCACGAAAAGTGTATTCATAAGAGCTTATCAAGAGGAAATTCCTTGAGATAAATTGTGCACAGCTAAACAAACTAACACAGCATTTTGAAACTAGTGAAGGACAAAATATATTTTCTTCTGCGGCCTACATTTTAAGAAAAGAGAATCATTCAAGCAAGGTTTTGAGGCCATCATAGGATTTTGCAATGCATCTCTCTCTGTGAAAATAAAACGCACTGTTCATAACGAATATTCATAAAAGATCATTATGGCAGATGAATCATCATTTTTCTATTAAATCCATAAGTATTAATTATTTAGACTTATTATTCATTAATATGTCTTTCACATTATAAGTGAAGAAAATTAGTGTTTCATGTTACATTTTTCATAAGCATTTCTCCTTACTGTTTCTATTTCTCTCTTCTCCCATAAATGTTTTAGTTCACACAAAAGAAAACTTTATTTATTCATGCTTTCCACACATTTAATGCTGCTTTCATTTTCTACATGTGTTGTGCTTAGTTTTGCACCTTTTCACAAAAACCTATAAAATTGTTACCCATGTTAATGATTTTCACACCATTAGTCATTATTTTCATTCGTAACACTAATATGAGTAGATTGATCAAGCAGGATCTTATTTTGCAAAAATCATGCTTCGTAGCTAATGTGTTACCCAGTCAGAGGCACCTCATGAAATGGCCTGCCGCTGTTGAGAACCCAGACTCCCACTCTTAGTGTATATTTTTCCCCATTCCTTAGGAATATGTGTAATCATTCATGAAGGTCTAAATATCTAGTGGCCAGATTTACCCCTTACGCCACTTCTAGGACACTTATATCCTCTTCAGCAAATCTCCTTAAACCTTTAGCGTTTAGGTACAGAACCAAAGGAGGTAAATCTTTGGCATTTGTAGGACTCGGAGCATGGAATCTCATGCCAATACAACTAAGGCTGATGGGATCAGAAACTCACTTCAGGAAAGCCTTGAAGACCTGGATCTTTGGGTCCATTGATGCATTCTGTTCTTCACTCATATAACTGAGATACATTACATATCTACCTGCTTCTCCTTTCTTTCTTCCGCATAGTGCCTGGATGCGCCTTTCCGAGTGATAGTTGTGCTTTACAAACCAGCCATGCGCACTCTGCATTTTCTCTATGTAAGCTGCATGCAGCCTACATAGAGAAAATGGGCTCCCCATAGGTGCCCGGCTTGGCGCTCTCCTCACCAATCACAACGCTGCCATTGCAGCGTTGTGATTGGCTTAGGGGAGGGAAGGGAAGCTGCCTGCTTACTGTTCCTGCCTGGAGGAAAGCAGCAGGAAAACGCGGGACCTGGCCAGGAGAAGAGGTTCGTGGGACGCGGTAAGGTGAGTTTTTTTTCTCTTTTCAAATCCAACCCTGCGCGAACCAACATGCGAGTCATGTGAGCCGCTACTGGTAATATCCTGAATTGGTAAGGTCACAGGTCGTATGGCTAGAAGCTGATGCTAATTGAGCACTGGCCTAGGAGTGCCTTTACGGGGGAAGGAGCAGATAAGTAGCAAAGATACAATCTTCACATGCGTAGACAGTGGGTTCAAGAGCCTGAAGATGCCGTTTGAGAGGCTTGACAAAGCGAAGTTGACACCTACTACTGTGGTAATTGTCTTGAGACGGAGCCTTACTATCAGACTTCAGCAACAGTTTCAGAGTTTGTACTCCCGGGCTCATTTTGTCACTGGATTCAAGCTAGCCTGGCTGATATGGGGTGATGGCCCAAAACGGGTCCCAGGATGCTGGTTTCAGGTCCAGGGAAGACCTAATTTGGCAGTTCGGGCTGGACTGTTGCCATGAGGCCCAGGGTCAAGACTGATTTGCAAATAGCTGGGTCTAAACTGGGGCGGCATGGTGAGCAAAAGAACAATGGGTTTAACACAGATCTATTGACTGGGGAAGAATGTTTGATTTGCTCTGCATTCCGTCCATCATCTGTGTGTCTTTTGTACTGGAGCTATATCCTTTCGGCATAGGATGCTATGGAGAAATGCACCACAAGGCCAATTGTATTACCATGTTTCATCAGCCCAGAGAGTCTGACATGACTTTGACGTATGGGGGATTCTGACAGTATATCTTGTTTCCTTATAGGCTGACGGGTGACTGCATCAAATCATCCTGACAATTGTCCTTCGCAGTTGACCAGCAAGTCTAGTGCAATAGAGGAAAATATGCTGGCTATGATACTTAAAGAAGTTATAGCTCTCAGATGCAACCTCACAGACATGCATCTTTGACTGGAGAAAACAGACAAGGGTCTAGATAACTTAGGCTGTTTACCCTCCAACCAGACTGGGGTACCAATGTGGCAAGACTACAGAGGAAGGTATCCAACTTGGAAAATCGTTCCCAAAGAAAACATTCACACATATGGTGGGTCTGAGGCGATAGAGGGGGACAAAATGACCTTGTTCTGACTAAACTGCGTCAAGTAATGTTTCCAGAGACACTAGAATTCCAAAAAACACACTGAATTTGCACTCAGACCTCCAAATCACGAAATCACCACAGAGCAATCATACGTCGTCAATATACTAGACTTATCCTTTAGGCAGCAAAACAGAACAGAGGGCCATTCCACCATGACGGCTTGGTGGTCCATTTGGCAGCAGACTTTCCCAGGAAATGGTGCTGAAAAGAAAGAATGATTTCGCCCTCCATTGATGCCTTTACAAGGAAGGTTGGTTTACTACAGCCTACAGTGGTAATATTTACTATTCATAGTCACACTTCAGAATTTTAGGAACAACCTGGCAAAGTTCTTAAACTGCATAGACAATACAATGGAAAAGTGCAATCGTCAGTCCTCGGGAGACCCTTTGTCTGTTGAGATGAAGGGTGCATAATTGCAAATACCTCAACAATGGGCACCACACCAGGGGTAGGACTGAGTAACACACCACCGTTCTGACAAAGTTGGCCATGGGTGTCTTAACCCAGGAATAAGACGGAGACAAATTGAGATCTCCCATGAAAGATCATACAGCCTGAACAGCGGAACTTTAATCATGTCACGGCAGAACAGTTGAGATAATAACCCTCAAGTTTTGTGGTAAATATTTTATTACCGGTACTATTTTTTATGCGGTAAAGTCTAGTAAGAATAACTCAGTATAAATAAGAGGCAGAATCCCTGGTATTAGAGGTTCTGAAAGGCTTTATTCCTCTACAAAGGAATTATGGTTCGAACCATAGGCATCAAATTCCATCACCACGAGGGTTCAGGAAGGGAAGGCAATACATTATTGACAAGTAAAGATATTTATATGAAAAGCATTACATTAAGACAGATGCAGGAGGCGTAACAGCTGATAATACAGATAATAATACACATACGTAATGAAAAAAGGCGTACATATAGGCGTAACTAGAAACGTCAGTAAACATGATGTCACAAGTGGGTGGATCCATAAGAGAATCCTGCAATGTCAGCAGAAATACTTGGCAGAGATGCGTGCGCAGCCGCATGACGTGTGATTGACGTGCAACTAGAGGGTGAAGGGGACTTGACATTTAGCTCTACATGTGGAGACAGAAGTCTGAGGGGTCATGTCAACCTAATCCCAAATCATATCTAATATCTTATGTTTAAAGAACTGTATTATCAAAAAGGAAAGGTCTCTCGGACGGAATCTATTCTATACTGACTGTTAGTGCGTGTACAAGCGTCTAAGTGTCCACATGAGATGCGAGGGGGCAGGAATCCTCCATAGTAACAGGGGCTATGAATTACTTGCATGAGGACAGTGAGGCCTGGCCCTTTGCTCGGTAGCTGGAAGAATGTTTACCTAAAACTACTAGACAGGAATGCATCGGATGAGGAGCGGAGCAGATAATCTTGAAGGTGAAATACAGTTTTTGGCAGGCAACAGGCCGGATCAGGCACCGTTAGCCGCGCAGGGAGTAGGACAAAGTTCATGGATACAGATGCGGGCTCGGACTGGAGCTTTCAGAGGCAGAAGGCAGGGAAAGGCTTGATGGCAGAATTCAGGGCCTACTCGCCTGAACTGTAAAACGTGGAAAGTGAACCACATAAAGTCGGTGGCCTTTCATACTTAGGAACGGAATATCCGACTCATTCATGGCGGATCTGAAAGAGGACATGTTGACGGTGGACGCACATGTATTTGCGTCTTCATAACTGGAACTGGAGGGAACATACATGTACTTGTAGCATGCACATGGAGCCGTTGGGGTCTAAGATAGGGGACATAACTGATCATAAAATTCATATTTCCTCATTCCCTCCTTGTCCCCTACGGACCCTCAGGTGATATCGATCTTCATCAATCCATCAATCTGTTCATATAGCATCATTTGTTCTTCTTTCTTCTTCCGGGATCTTGAACGAAAACTTGAAGGCGGGATACACGATGTGGCACACAGACCACAAATCGCTGGCCCACATTGTAGACATAAGCAGCAACTGAATAGTATGAGAAAGCCAATACCTAGGAAGGACAGAATCCTCCATCCCCAGGCTGACAACACGCTCCAGAACCAACCGGACCAAGTCCAGGTGCCTGGACTCTGGTGTATCTGGCTTATAATCTTATGAAGGCGAGTTATGGCTTTATATACTGACGGCGAGTTTTCTGGTATGAAAACACAGCAACTTGATACGATGACCCTACAAGCTCCGCCCCTATCGGCCAGAATGACGTCAAGGACAAGACGATTTTGAAGCACAACAATCCGCATCGCAGACTGCTCCTCTGTTAAGTTGCCTAGGGCGGAAGTAGTCTCATTCACTACTGCTTCAAGGGTTCTGGTTAATCTACGTATCAGTTTACTATTAGTGACTGTACCTATATAGGGAAAGAAACCTTTATTGAAATCTGTGTATTGCTCCCATGCCGTTTCAGTGTAATCGACAATCGGGAGATCTCTCTGCTGTCTATTGTGTACTAAATGGGTATTTCTGTGATAGTCAGGAGGGGCTAGGAAAACAGGTGGCAGAAGGAATGCTATGTAACAGGTACCATCCCAATCTAGAGGTAAACGTATATATGCAGTCTGGCCACATATGAAGTAGGAATGACGAGAAGCTCTGAATGTAGACTTGCCTTGATCACTGAATTTTACTACAGTGGTACATTTACTATGGCCCATGTGTATGGAACCATTCTTTCTTACACATAATTCACCTTTAACTGGAAATACTGACATAGCGGGCAAGATTGGTGTAGCTTCGGATTCAACATTCAGAATCATGAGGTTAAGTGTAAAGTTACCTAATCCATATACTTCATTTTCTAGATCAGTTCCTGTTCTTTTGGGAAGTCCCTCCTTGTTAGGGTAGCAGAATTTAAGCAAAACTAGGTTCATGTTTCCCCATACCCAGTTGTCTTGATAAACTACTGAATTTGAATCTAGGGAATTAATCAAACTAAACCATGCTCCACAGGAGCCATTGTGTGTGAACGGATACGGAAAGAGAGGCAAAACTCCTTTATAGTTCTGATAGGGAGGGAGTCGGCCACATATCCAACAATTGGTAGCATTGCTGGTCTGATGGGAATGATGTAGCATACTAATGAAAGTGTTGTTGCGCAGCGCAAATCTATAAGACAACTCATGCGGAGGTAGTTCGCTAAAAGAATGTTCAGCAGTAGCATTGTAAGCACGCTTAGAAATAGGGTAATACATATGTAGCAATACACTAGAAATGATGATCAGAAGACTTAGAAAAAACAAAATTAATAATGTCATTATGCAGTGACTACGAAGCGATTTACAGTACGCATGTTTTTTAAGCTGTATCTGTCTATTTCTCTATCTATTTCGGTCTAGAGGATACATGTCAGAGACAAATTCAACCGATTCACCTTGGAGAGGACTTAAACAATCAAATTGTCTGACTTGCTAGACCTTAGTTTCAGTTTATAGAGTTCGTTCTCCGTCCTTTCAACCAAGGGGAGCTTTGAGTCTGTCTGTGAGGGAATACAGGGCTGAGTGTTCACATCGGACGATAGTCCATAAAATTTCTTGATATGGCTCGAGTGCAACCACCCTTTACGTCCCTCAACCTTCACGGCTGTCCTTGTAGTCAGCAGGACGAGCTTGGGCGACTGCCACCTAGGCTCCAGCTGGGTCTTCCGGTCAAAATTCCTCACAAGAACCAGGTCACCTGGAACCACGTCATGGGGCTTCACCTCAGTGTTATCGGGAAAAGCTGCAGCTACCTGTGAACGACAAGATTGTAGTGCAGACATCAAGGAAGCCAGGTAATCTGTCAGCATATTACAGTCAACATCAGTGATTTTACGAGGTATAGGCGTCCCCCACATATTTGGTGGTCTACCGAAGATCACCTCATACGGGGATAGCCCTGTTCGAGAATGTGCTACCATTCTCATGTAAAAGAGCGCAACTGGTAAGGCTACTATCCAATCGACACCTTTTTCTCTACATACTTTGGACAATCTAATTTTCAGAGTTTGATTATGGCGTTCCACGAGACCTGCTGCCTCGGGATGTCGGACACAGTGAAATTTCCATTGGTAACCTAACAGAAGTGAAACGTGTTTCATTAGTTCGGATGAGAATGGCTGGCCGTTATCTGAGTATACAACACGTGGCAAACCGTATCGTGGGAAGAATTCTCGAACTAACTGTTTGGCAGTAGTCGGGGCAGTGTAATCTGAAACCGGGTAGGCTTCTGTCCAACGGGAAAGAGCACAGACAACTACGAGAACATATTTGAATCCTCGACATCGTTCCATCTGGATATAATCCATCTGGAGGACTTCAAAAGCGTGATCGGGAGGTTGAAATCCACCCTGCTCTACGGGAATGCTTTTACCTGGATTAAACTGACAACATATCATACAGGTACGTACTTTCTGTTTGGCTGCTGCTCGCAAGTGTTTGTTGAACCAAATGTGTTGAATGCTGTCTAGCATAGCTTTTTCTCCTAGGTGCGCTGGACTATGTATTGTGTTAATGATGACTTGAACCATGGAATCGGGAAGAAACCATATAGATTTTCCCTTCGTCATCCATCCCTGATCCGTTTGGATCCCTCCTAATTCAGTCCATTTCTTTATTTCTTCTGGTGTAGCATGTGTCTGTATGTCAATTACATCAAGGGCGGGATCCTTAACTGTCATGCAATGTGTTGGTGTCGGGACTATTGTCTTTGTCGTGTCAGTTGTATGAGTCTGATTCTGAGCAGTCTGTTTAGCTGTTCTGTCAGCTAGGTCGTTACCCTGAGAAATGATGTCGGTAACTTTTGTATGAGCTTTGCATTTCATAATCGATATTGCAGTAGGTAGATGAATTGCGTCTAATAAAGCTTGAATGAGGGGTCCGTGTTGGATGTGGGTACCGTGAGAAGTTAAATAACCTCTCTCTCGCCACAGTACGCCGAAGTCATGGACGACTCCGAATGCATAACGTGAATCTGTGTATATGTTGACTTTCTTATTTTTGGCTTGAATACAGGCTTGTGTCAGAGCGATGAGCTCTGCTGCTTGAGCTGACAGAGTGTTAATACAATTTGTTTCAACGACTTCAGTGTCTGTTGTGACTGCGTAAGCGGCCACTAACTCTCCTGTACTTGTTCTCATACATGAACCATCTACATACAATGTCAGGTCCGGATCTGATAAGGGGATGTCTGTCAAGTCTTGTCTGGGTTTCGTCGTGATAGTAATGACTTCAATACAATCATGTGCTAATGGATCTGTTCCGTTTACTGGCAAAAGTGTGGCAGGATTTAATGTATTACAACGTCTGATTTCTATGTGTGGCTGAAACAATGTTAATTCATAACCGGTGAGTCTTGCTATAGTCAAGTGTTGTGTTTGTGTGCGGTTCAAGAGAACCTCTACTGCGTGTGGTACTTGTACTGTCAATTGATGTCCTAACACTATGGCATCGCTTTGTCTGATTGCTAAAGCTGTTGCTGCCACTGATTTCAGGCACGCAGGAAGAGCCTGAACTACGGGATCTAATGTACTAGAAAAATAAGCACATGGTTTGTGTGATCCTGCTTGTTCCTGAGTGAGTACTGACAAGGCAGTACCTTCGCGTTCTGTAACAAAGAGTGTAAAAGGCTTACTGTAACATGGTGTTGCTAAAACAGGTGCTTGACATAAAGCTTTCTTTAAGCTTTCAAAAGCTTGTGTATGTTCTTGAGTCCAAGGGAGGACAGTCGATGTGGCTGCCTCCTGTGTTGTCAACTGAATGAGTGGTTTTGCTAGAAATGCATATTGAGGGATCCACTGCCTACAGTATGAAGTGAGGCCTATAAAAGCCCGCACCTCCTTTTGTGTCTTAGGTGGTGGCATGTTAGCAATTAGCTGGATGCGATCAGGTGTAAGCTGTCTTCCCTCCTTGGACAGCAAGTGCCCAAGGTAAACAACTTGCTGGACACAGAATTGCAGCTTAGAAGGGGACACCTTGTGCCCCTTTTTGGCTAGAAACTGTAAAACCGTCAGTGACGCTTTTTCACATTCAGGTTCGCTTCGGGCGGTGATCAGCAGATCATCGACATACTGAAGCAAGGCAGTGTTAACTGGCATGTGGATACTGTCAAGTTCTCGTTTCAGTGCTCGGCTATAGATGCTGGGGCTTTCTGTGAATCCTTGAGGTGCGCGTGTGAATTTAAAACTTCGTCCATTTAAACTGAATCCGAACAAATATTGACTTTCCGGATCTATTGGGACGCTAAAGAAAGCATTCTTGAGATCAATTACAGTAAAGAACGTTGCTTCTGAATCAATAGCCGTTAGTAATGAAGAGATATCTGGGACCACAGGGTATTGTGATACAGTACATTTATTTAATTCGCGCAGATCAATAACTAATCGATATACTGGTGATGCTTTTGGATCCGTTCTTTTAAGAATCGGAATTATCGGGGAATTACATACATTGGAGTCGGTTTCCACAACCACTCCTTGTGCAATGAGCTCGTCAATGATTTGCAGCAAAGCCACAACAGCATCTGGTGGTAACTTGTATTGTCGCATTCGTGGTAGTACCACTCCTGTTTTTAGTATGACTCGATATGGTGTAATGTTCATGCAACCAACATCAGTAGGGCCTTGTGCCCATAAATGTGTAGGTAAATTCTGCAGCCGGTGATCCATGTCTCTGGACACGTAGTGACCTTTGAAGTCACGTAAAAATAATCGTACTCCTTCCGGAGAACAACATATTATAGCTCCTAGAGCTTTCAATGTTTTTATACCTAACAAGTTTTCTGGACATGATTTAGTAAGCAATAAATCTGTAGTTCGTGTCAATGGACCAACCGTAAGTGGAAGGGGTTGCGATACTTCATTAATGATAGGCTTTCCTGAGAATCCAAGGGAAATATTCTGTGAGCCTGAGAGGGGTGCCCCTGGAACTTCACTGCGTCGTATAGTTGTTCTGCTTGCCCCTGTATCAAGTAAAAACTTTCTGTCTTCCCCTAATAGTTCACTATGTACATAAGGTCCCTCTTGATCTACAGGAACCTCGATAAGGGGTAAGCCAACTTCCCTCTCTAGGCTATTTCATGTATATCGCTGATAATCGGGATAATCAGTTTGTGCATACTGGTACATCTGTTGCGTTGTTGCTTGTGTGGCAGCAATAGGTTGCTGCTGTGATGTGGCTACGGTCTGTTGTGGAGCTGCCTGTTGCGGAGCTGGCCTACATTGTGCATGCTGAGGGATTTGTTGTTGGTTCTGATCCTGTCTAGGTGGACGTGGTCTTTCCTGAGTTTTACCCGTGGCGATATTATGTTTCAGAACTGCACAATCGTGTACATAATGACCTTGTTGTTTACAATAGTTGCATGTCCCTTTCGTCGGACCTGCAGAATCACCCTTTTTATGACCATCAGCTGGAACTGACTGAGCCACAAGCATTTTCATTTTCGTGTCTTTCATACGTCTTTGTTCATGTTCTTGTTCTTCTCTAATTCTATTGTGGTGATATTGTAACATCTGTAACATCTGTGACGGGGTGTTACCTTGCCAGGTACTCTCGAATTTCAATACTCTATTCTTAACTTGCGGTAGGGAATTTTCAACTAATTTTGTCACAAACAGATGTGGATATGACTCGCTACTTGCTTTTATGCCACTATTTATACCAAAACATTTTTCAAATCTGGAATAGAAATCACTAGTGTCTTCATCTTGCTTTTGCTTACAGGCTGAGATTGCACCCCAGTCCTCCTTTTTTGTAGTTAATAAACGTGGCAATACCTGCACTAGTAATCCTGGTAGTGCTGTAGTCTTTTCCCCAAGCCCTGATCCTGCAGCTCGAGCCTTTTCTTCGTTTTCTAATGCTGTCCAATCTATCTTTTGGTCTCCCACCTCCCATTCCTTTTCTTGGAGTTTCTCGTAAATACCGGCAGGCATTAATACTTTTAATATTTTCATAATGTCGGGGTAGGTATACTCTCCCATGAGTAACATGTCTTTTATCTCACGGTGGAAACCTGCTGGATCCTTGTCATGGCTGGGTACTACTTTCTTCATTTCTAATAATTCAATTTTAGTTATGGGCGTGTACACAAACACGCGTTTAAAATTATTGTCGTCACCTCTTATTGGGTGCACTTCGCGTAAGGGATTCTGTCTATCTATGTGATACATTTTTCTTCCCATAGTGGGAACTGGAACATGTTCTGGGCATACGAAAACTATATACTGGTTTCGAAATTCTAGAATTTCTTTAATTAAATCAGTACCTGACCCTCTCCATTTATTCGTGAGTAATTCTGTCAATATGTCAGGTAGAGGTCCAGGATCGGAGTGTTGGCTTTTATATAATATAAGGAGGTGTTGAATCATGTATATACCAGCTAAACGCTGTTCGTCTGGGGTAAGGTTCAGAAACGTGTGTGCTAGTGCATCTTCACTGTATTTGCCGGGACTGTCAGCCCATTGTACTGCTGACCTGGCTAATTCTTGTTCATCCATGGAATCGAGCATATGGTACCCCCTTCGGTCTCGGAGTAGTTTATCAGCAGCTTGGAATAGGTGTTCAGGAGACCTTATATTTGACATAGGGGCTTGAAAATTTCTGTTACATTCTGGACGTATCGGACGTATTGGCTCATTAAAGCATCTGGTATTATTAAAGGATCTTCCTTTACCTACATAAGCCATCGTTTCTAAGTGTCCTGTGGGCATTTCTGATTCTTCGTCCTCCTCTCCCTCTGATTCATGTTGGTCTGTCTCTAATCTTTCTTTATGTATTCGTTCTACTTCTTTGCGGATCTTTCGGCACATAACTACTATACATGTCTGTTTATCGTGTTTCCCTTCTGATATATTCTGACCCCATTTGGTAAGTACTTGCATTTCCTTCTGCTCTACCTCAGGCCTGTCTTGGTTTCTGATCACACAGTTTATGAAGAAGCGTAACAGTTGTCTCTGTACATCCACTTTCTGGTATTCCATGGCTTCGTCAATACTTTCAGGGCCTCGCCCTGATTGGACAAAGTGATATATATTATCTAAATGTGCCATCATTCCTGGTAGCGTCGCTAAATACCTTGAAGCTCGTCGTATACGTAGTGATGACAGCAGCATACCGTCCCGTCTACCGGGCACAGGATCATATCTACAATCCACTAGATGCTCTTTAAACATGTCGGAAGTTGCTAGTTGGGGTGTACGTTCGTATGCTAAATCTCTAAGAGATAATTTATTTCCTCGGGGTGGCGTGGCAAAAATTTCTGTCGTACCTCCTGTCGCACCGTCTGAGGTGCTAGGCACGAAAGGATTTGTTGGATGTAAGATAGAAACTGTAGATGTAGGAAAAGCGGTAGAAACAGATGGACCTGTGGGAATGTGCGTAGGAGTTTGTTGTTGCGGGGATACAGACGGATGATCTTGGCGTTGAGCACCATTGGTAGGCGGCGTGTGTGGCGGAACATTAGCATATTCAGGAGCTAAATCATCTAAATAGGAAGAAAGGAAAACGTCTTTTGCTGTTTTGGGATGTGCTTTTATCGGGAGTAATGGAGGTGTCAAGTCTTTCGGTATTTCCGGGGTGGCCTGAGGTAACCCTTCGGCCAAAAGAGGATACATACCATTCATAAGAGTGTTTCGTTGTCTGTCTACTTGTTCTGCTTTTACTCGGGTACCTTCTTCAATTAATATATTTTCTCGGGCTTTATTTGAATTCTCCCTACTTTTCTCTTCCTGTCTGAGCACCTTTTCTGTACGTCTATATGATTCTTTACGCCATAATTCAATGGCATCTTTCTGTGACTGTCTGGCTTTATTTTTCCATAATTCTTCTTCTACTCTCATGATGCAATCTGCATCCCAGGTCCCAGCTGCGGGCCATCTCTGACTTTCTGGTAAATCTTTGGTGTAGTCCACCCATAAATCAAGAAATAATACGGCATCTAGGCCATGTTTATGATACATAAAGTACCCTGGAGTGTCCCTAGGTGGAATGGGAACAGCTTCTTCGAGTACCCCCTTTCTGGTTTTGATCTGTCTTAATTTTGAAAAGAGCGGCATTTTTAGACCTTATTACTTAATCTTGAACACACTTAATACAATAAACACAATAATGAACAATCATTCACACCACAATATGTAGAACGTATTAAAACATTTAACATTTAACGAACGATGATAACTAATAGAAAACTAGTTACTGACATAATACTAACACTAGATAATACTGAATTATATGCAAGACATACTAGATATACTGCTAAACAGTACAGATACACTGCTGAAACAGTGCAGACCGGATTTGTGTACCCAAACCCGTCTTGACCGGCACAACCTATGTGCACGTCTAAATGCCTCCCCGGCAACGGTACTCACCGGGTAGCACGGAACGGAAGGCCTCGGAACTGAACTGAACTGGACCGGACTGGACTCGACTCGACTCGGAACTTCGGAACCTGGTGGGCCTCTGTATACCTCGGATCTTGCTCTCTCAGCTAGGCTCTGGTCGGGATACTTCGCACTTCTCACCGCCTCGTCTGGGTGTTGATCGCAGCCTCAGTCACCCCCGCTTGGCCGGAGGGAGATACAGGAAATCCTGCGGGTACGCGTTGTTGTCCGTCCAGCTGTGGCAGGGGACCGGGCCTGCAACGCACCTCCGGCGCGTGAGATGAGAAAGTGTCCCTATTCGGGCGCCAATTTATGTGGTAAATATTTTATTACCGGTACTATTTTTTATGCGGTAAAGTCTAGTAAGAATAACTCAGTATAAATAAGAGGCAGAATCCGTGGTATTAGAGGTTCTGAAAGGCTTTATTCCTCACCACGAGGGTTCAGGAAGGGAAGGCAATACATTATTGACAAGTAAAGATATTTATATGAAAAGCATTACATTAAGACAGATGCAGGAGGCGTAACAGCTGATAATACAGATAATAATACACATACGTAATGAAAAAAGGCGTACATATAGGCGTAACTAGAAACGTCAGTAAACATGATGTCACAAGTGGGTGGATCCATAAGAGAATCCTGCAATGTCAGCAGAAATACTTGGCAGAGATGCGTGCGCAGCCGCATGACGTGTGATTGACGTGCAACTAGAGGGTGAAGGGGACTTGACATTTAGCTCTACATGTGGAGACAGAAGTCTGAGGGGTCATGTCAACCTAATCCCAAATCATATCTAATATCTTATGTTTAAAGAACTGTATTATCAAAAAGGAAAGGTCTCTCGGACGGAATCTATTCTATACTGACTGTTAGTGCGTGTACAAGCGTCTAAGTGTCTACATGAGATGCGAGGGGGCAGGAATCCTCCATAGTAACAGGGGCTATGAATTACTTGCATGAGGACAGTGAGGCCTGGCCCTTTGCTCGGTAGCTGGAAGAATGTTTACCTAAAACTACTAGACAGGAATGCATCGGATGAGGAGCGGAGCAGATAATCTTGAAGGTGAAATACAGTTTTTGGCAGGCAACAGGCCGGATCAGGCACCGTTAGCCGCGCAGGGAGTAGGACAAAGTTCATGGATACAGATGCGGGCTCGGACTGGAGCTTTCAGAGGCAGAAGGCAGGGAAAGGCTTGATGGCAGAATTCAGGGCCTACTCGCCTGAACTGTAAAACGTGGAAAGTGAACCACATAAAGTCGGTGGCCTTTCATACTTAGGAACGGAATATCCGACTCATTCATGGCGGATCTGAAAGAGGACATGTTGACGGTGGACGCACATGTATTTGCGTCTTCATAACTGGAACTGGAGGGAACATACATGTACTTGTAGCATGCACATGGAGCCGTTGGGGTCTAAGATAGGGGACATAACTGATCATAAAATTCATATTTCCTCAGTTTGACCAAATAATCGCGTAAGGCAGGGCCCTACAGTATACTTCCCCAAAACACAAACACTATTAACACTATTTGCCTGTGTAACAATAATATTTACCTTTGCCATGATGGGTAATCACACGTGGTAGGTAATGGGACCTATTTGGAGGACCGATTGTGGCAGAGAGGCACTAATTGTTGGACTAGAGTCACATACCCTTCCTGCACAGGTCATATGGCCATAGGCTACACGGAGCAGTGGTGGTGGAGAAAGTAGGAGGGAGGGATGACACTCTTCCAGAATGACTGTTTTTGTATGTTTCAGCATCTGGTGTAATCAACCCCCATGCCGCTAGAGGTACTACACTTTTCTTACATAGATCCGCCACATTAGGATTCTTGTGGATTTACTGTTCAGTCTAAGTGGGTGTTCCGGGTTACTTTGTCTGAGAATCCACACCACTGATTGCTGCTAAAGTTGTTTTCGATGAACAGGCAAAGGTATGTGGATGGGGACTGACTGCAGATATATCATCATATTTGTTGCTTATTACTACTACCAGAGCCCCAGCTCAGCATAATACAATCCCTGACCAGCTCAGAGAGTACTACCACCTGACATCTTCCTCCCTCTTCCCCAAATATTACATATTCATTACATTACTTGAAATTATACCTCTCTGATAACCAATCTTTTAGTTTGTATTACTCGTCCTATAACCATTATATCGCATAGCCTACCACAAGACTTGCCATTGCACACTGTATCCAAGAATGTGAATGGATTAACCAACATTGCCAAGTGGAATAAACCCCGAATCACTTTGACCAACACCGGGCGGACTTGGCCCTCATACAAGATCTCCCCTAAGAGTTGATAAGAAAAACCAGGACAAGGTTGGGAGGGTTGTGGGTAGCAGTGGCACGAGTATCCCATCCTCATACACAAACGATTCTCCATCATCCTTGAATCCCCCTAAGAAGTGGTAGGGGGTGATTTTGATACATAAATCTCTTCTGCAAACAATTTTACAATCAATCAGGTTTTTGCAAGATGCAGACATCTAAGTACTGTTTGCTGGAAGAGAAGAAAGCATTGAATACTCAGGTGAGAGCCTATTGAACTGAAAATTACCATTCTATTGCATTGGAGCAGAAGGTATGGACAGCTGGAAAAGCAACTTGGTAAGGCCTCCTGAAGAGAGACTCGACAGTTGCAAAGAAAAAGCATACAGATGATCACAAACATCTGAAACACTCAATAGCCTCTCTAACAAAGGCATACAATGCCACCCCCTCACAGACACTGCCTAGAGGCAGGGAAACTTGAGTATAATAGACTTAACACCTCCTAGAAAAAAAGTGCTTGTTAAGCTCAAGTGCAACACTATGAGCAAAGGGAAAAAGCAGGGAGTATGCTGGCCTTCCTGCTTAGGCAAAGACTTGTGTAAGTCACAATACCTGTGATAAGGAAGGCAGTCAGGAACATCATTACACACCCAGCAGAGATTTCAGAAACATTGCTCTAAGCGCTATACCACAGCACAAGCAAAAAATAGATTTCTAGATTCCATCCACCTCACTCGCCTGAAAAACAGCAGTAAGGATATGTTACAAGCGAAATCACTTTGTAAGAAATCAGTAAAGCTATTTCAGGTCTACCAAAATGTAAATCTCAAGGAGAAAGTGGCTTCCCTTGTGAATTTTATAAGACATGCAAAGCCCAGGTGACTCAAATGTTATGTGAGGCATTCCAGGAGGTGGTTGAATCAGCCACCTTGGGTCCTATAGACATTAAAGCCATTATAACGATATTTTCCCAAAAAGGGAAAGACCCGCTTGAATGCATGCGTTACAGGCCCATTTTGCTTGTGATTGTGGATGTCAATATGCTGGCATAGGTCCTTGCAAATAGGTTCCGCAGGGTGATTCCCTCTTTAAAACACACCTTGCTGGCGTGTATCCTATCTCCGGTGGCCTTCCTCTCTTGCCGCCTCGGCTTCCGATCCAAACATCTCAATCCGGCTTTAAATACTTGGGGGTATACGTTTCGTTGGATCCGGCGGTCCGCTACGAGCAGAATCTCCTGTCTCCCCTCCGGCGTTTGAGGGCGGATACGGCTCGGTGGTGTAAGTTGCCCTTGTCTCCACTTGGTCGCGCAGCACTGTTTAAAATGATGTCCCTTCCCAGATTTCTTTACGCACTCCAGAACTCCTTCGATATCATTCCGGCGGCCTACTTTAGGGAAGTGGAGGGTTTGCAGAGGAGACTGGTTTGGGACGGTCGTGCGCGTATCGCTTTGGCAAAGCTGACTCTTCCCTGGTATGACGGGGGCATCGCGCTTCCTGACATTAGAAGGTACTATTAGGCCTCCCAGCTGTCTGCCATTAACCATGCTACGTACGCTCCTGGCTCGAACCCGGCATATGAGATGGATAAATTCCTGCTTCCCGGCGGTAACTATAACAGAGCGCTCTACTCTCGATCTGCCGGAAGGACCCTCACGGGCCCTACTAGGATTGCGGTACGTGTGTGGAAGGCGGCGAATGTAGCTGTGGGCTGAGTGAGCGGTTAACGTGTGCTACTCCTCTATTCACCTCAGAGCGCTTGGGAAGCCTCTGGACAACGAAAGGCTTTGAGCACTGGGATACGATCGGCATTAGCAGAGTGGGGGACCTATGGGTTAAAGGCGCGGTTAAATCCTTCGCGGCGCTTCAGAGCGAGTACGAGCTTAGTGAAAGGGAGTTCTTCTGCTATGCCCAGGTTCGGCACGCCCTACTCTCGGTCTTTGGGGAGGGGACCACGGTCCCTGTTTCTTCGCCTCTCGAGGACCGTATACTCGACGGACACGTCCCCGACAGTACTATCTCCCTGATTTATAAAAAACTAATAAATAATCGGGCTGATCTCTTGGTGCGTCTTCGGGAGGCATGGACGGGAGATGGGGTTGAGTTGGACGACGAGGACTGGCAGTCTGCGCTGTCATCCCCTAAGGAGGTTGCCATCCCGGCCCGTCTCCGTCTGGTCCAGCTTAAGATTCTCCATCGTGTCTATGTGACGGGTCCCCGTTTGGTCTCGATGGGGTTTTCTGACGACGGGCTCTGTAAGCGTGGCTGTGGGCTCAGTGCCACCTTTCTCCACATCCTCTGGGAGTGCCGCGAGGTGGCGGAATATTGGCGTCAGGTGCATGATGTTATGAAACGAGTCACTGGGGTTGCTCTGCTGCCGGAGGTGCGCCGATGTGTTCTGAATGTGTGGGAGCCCAATGATTATAATGCGGCCCAGGCTCGGTGGGCGGCCCTCGGGAACATGATCGCAAAGAGAGATATTGCGCAGCTTTGGGGTTCCCAACGGCCTCCCACCGTGTCCGTATGGAAGGAGAACATGGACTGGTGCATGTTCAGGGAGAAGACGGTGTATGTGGCTCGTGGTAAACCGGGGGCGTGGGGTAGAATCTGGGGTCAGTGGAATGTGTATCGAGGGACTATCTGTTCTCCCCCCCTGGTGGATACGTCTGATGTTGCCTTGTCCCCCTGATCCTTGAGGGTTCCTTGCTTAATTTGTTCATCTGAGTATAGATTTGGTTTTCCCGTGGCCCCCCCCTCCCTCTCGGACCCCCTTTTTATTGACCACCCTAGGGTGGTCCTATGTGGAGTTCCTCTGCTGTGGTTAGACGCCCTTTTAATGTTTTTCGCCTTGCTTTTTGTTTTTCTTTACTTTTGTTGATATTTATGTAAAAAAGGGTGTATCCTGACTTCCCTTATGTGCAGCCTGATCTCCTGTCATTTAGCGGAGCCCCTGCGGGCCAGTCATTGTTTTTGAACTGCTTGATCATTTCTGAATACTAGCGGCCGGCCCAGGAGGTTGTAGGCCCGTGCTTGTACCCTTTTTCTCTGCACAATAAAAATTTTTAACAAAAAAAAAAACACACACCTTGCTGGATGGATTTGTACCCGGCTGATCAACGAGAATTCATATGCGAACGCTAGCTCATCTCCTCTGGAACTCCAGAAACGCAGAAGTGGAAAAGATGACCATGTCATTAGACACAAGCCTTTGACCCTGTTGCATGGACTTATATTTTCAAGGTCAGGACTTATTTTGGCTTAGGATTTCATTAAAAAGGGTAAGTGGCTAAATAGAGGACCAACGACACAAACCAACTATGGAAGACATCTTTCCCACACAACATAGATTAAGCGAGGTGTTTGCAAGGGATGCCCGCTCTCACCACTACTCTTCCTCTTGGCTCTTGAATCACTTGCCACAGCTGTCAGATCCGCCCCTCTTATTCAGGGAGTCCCAAAAAGAGCTGCACCAATTACATCCTTCCTATAAGAGGATGACAACCTAATGCCAATGATTTATCCCTGGCCCTCTATACCAGCATTGACCTTCTTACGAGAGGATTTCTCAGTGTTCTCTGGGTATAAGGTGAATTGGCAGAAGTGTGGCGTGCTGCCAATGTTCATAGTAATGACCGGGCCCTGTGTTGATGATCTGGAATGAAACGAGACCAAAGAGGGTTGAGATATCTAGGTGTACTATTGAAGAGAGGCCTGACACACATTGTCAAAGACAACATCAAGCCTTTAACGACTAAGATGTGTTCTAACTTTGCTAATTTGTCTTACCTGCAGCTTTAGGCATGTACACTCAATCTCATTTTGATTCTGATGCAAGGTAAGCTTAACGTTCTACCCTGCTTCGGCTATTTACTGTTGGTAAATATTTTACCAACTCTAGAAGGTACTTGTTCTCCAAATTGACTGATGCCAGAGGAAGCATTATGGTAAGACTACAATCCCAAAAGGCTCTATACTAGTTTATATCCTACCATTCCCCTTTTTCGTCCTTGGTGTGCATGGATATCGCACTCCAACAGTGGAACCGGTACAGGTTGTAAAGAGTGACAGTGATCCACTTCCCTCCTGCAGGATCCAGCAAACCAAGAATAAGCAAGGTTAGTGCTAATAATGTGACACACTGATTTCCCAGCTATTTCCCAAATCTGCAAGGCAATACTTGTAATCTCTTATCAATTTAGCACCCCAGTACTGCTGATAGCAGCACTATCAGTTACTCTGGGTGGGGAATTATGGCATCAGAATTACTCATACAGATACATTTTGCTTATTTTTTTTAACATAGGAAGGAACTCTCTCTGTGAATTTACCCATAAGTCTGCTGTACATGGGCACACTGACCCAAGCTCTCTGGCTTTAACAACAATATTGTTAAACATCAGTGAATTTGTTAAATTGATTGATTCCTCCAGTGGATGCATCTAGAATAACCTGAAGAAGACTCAAGTGATCAGACTGCCATTGATTTATATACATTTGGCTAAATGGTATCCTTATCATGGGATGACATGCACTGCTGCTTCTTAACAGTGTCACCGTAATCTGTGGCAGATGTTTAAACAAACTGAGGGATGACACATTGATGACAGAATAGGGGAAGAGAGCACATTTTCTGCACTAACAGGGACAAGGGAAAGAACATGGTGTTAACATAATGACAAGATCCATCGTAGACTTTAGTGCGATGATTGTATGAGAATCATAAACACAGCGGTTGAAAGGTTGCTATTTTATTTAACCATGGAGTATTCACTACTTAACATATGAAAAATGGTTGACTATTTAAATATCTGCAACAGTAGATAATGAAATTAACAAATATACACATTGTGCTGAATTAGACAATATTGTTTAGCATGTGGTAGCCAAGAGGCAAAGGTTTTTGTTGGATATGCAGTTCACGAGAAAGAATGCATTCACTTGTACCTTCCTTGAGCGTTGACAGTGCTTAACTTGAGCTGGTGGTTGATGGTGGGGCCCACTTGCACTTATATTTTGGCACCAGTATTTATTTTAATTCATCAGACTTTGACTCGGAACAAGAGAGCAAGAGAGAGAAATACAAGCAGAAAGATGGAGGGAGACAAAGACTGAAAAACTGCGACAAAGAGAAAGGAGTGTGTAATACTTGATGTGTGCTGTGTACTGTTTAGCCTGCATTGGAATCTGGTGTTATGGAGATTCCTTGTCAGGAATCTTAATGGGGGGGAGGAGGGTGGGGGGGAAAAGGGTAGAATGTATTGTTATGAGTTGCGGCAGAACTGGTGTTGGCAGCAGAGGAGCTCCTGTGAGTCCGTCCTCTGCTACCGTGTAGCTCATTGTGTAATAATAAAGTTAGTTACCTGCACACTCCTGATGACTCAGCTCATTGCCACAAAAATGTTAGCGAGGAGCTGAGCTACACTGTGGGACCTTGCTATCTGTGATGCCATAGTTCTTTGCGAAGTGTTGAGGGAGGACGTTTACCAATGGTTCAGTCTTCAGTGCCAGTGCACCGGACAGTGTCTACTTCTTGCACTGGTGCTGTTTCACAGAGGTGATCTACTGGTGAGCCCAGGTATGACTGAGCTTTCATCGGCTAATATTTAAACTCTCAGCAATACTTGTTCATAAACACTAGACTGCTACTGACTTATTCTGTGCCTGCTTGGCCACCATGTTTTTGGAATCTATCATTCTGTGCACACTCTTGGCATGGCCTGCAGCATTTGCCTCCTTGTGCAAAGCAGCTTCGTCACATTTCCCGGTCTAGTCACCTGTGCAGTCGCCATCTTGGACATACTTGACGAACGGCTATAGACTATTTCTTAAGCACATAAGCGGCCATTTTAGGAGTCACAGCTGTTTCCCAAGGGTGTTGTCACTGCGTCTGCACCAACATCCGGAGTCCAGTTTGAGAGTAATTAAGGAACTCAATGCAGCGTGTGTGCCGCATTTTCACTTTATTTGTTTCACATAAATTATTGTCTGGAGGTAACCCCTCGACAGTGGCATTGGAAAATTCGGAGGCACACGCTTCTTAAACCTGCTCAACCTTAAGCAACCTGTCGGTGCATGGCGTCAGCGCCAGTTATGCATTCAGCATGGAAAGGATAGTGGTGACGCACATCCATGAGAGTACTATTTTAAATTATGTTATGTGCGTCAGCTATCGGTGATGCGCACACCATTTCCAAGGCTAACTATAACTTGATGGTGTGCATTCCTGTTTACCTTGAATCATTCTAGGCGTGTGCTCTTGGACATACATATTATCTGCACTGTTTACTATTTATTCGTTTTTTTATCTCTTTTTGTGAGCACTATTCTGTTCAACACTATCTTACATTTTTTCAGTGGGCTATCTGTGATGAGTGCATTATTATTGATGCCTCTGCAGGCGTAACCGGTATGAGTGTCCATAATGAGGCGAACCTCTGGTGAGGTGGGGAGTGTGGTTTGAAGCTTTTGAACCATAGTTGGGGGCAATAGGAGCCTCAAGATTCAGGGCTGAAAAAAAAAGTGTTTACTTCTCCACTCTCTTGGTTTTTAGGGCAGGTCTATTTTCAAACCCTTACCGGAGTTGCCACAGGATGAGACAGAGGATCTCAATGAAAGCCTGGAGGCTGTAAAGAAACTCGAAGCAAGGTTTGACAAACAACCTAGTTTGATTGTATTAATACACAAATTCTTCAAATGGAAGCAAAGTGCTAAAGAGGATGGTGACACTTATGTTTCTGTGCTGCGTAGCCTGATTTTCGAATGTCAGTTTGACAAATTTACAGACCAGCTTAACCAAGATGAATTTGTTTGTCATTGTAAGGACAAACAGATATGTCAGAAATTATTGTCTGGAGGTAACCCCTCGCTGGATGAGTCCATCAGAGTAGCAAAAAGCATAGACATTTTCTGTAAAGGAACTGGATAAGAAACCTGTTGAGGCAGCTAATGTCATGAATGCAGGGAAGTCAAGTCAAATTGCCAACCACAATCAGGAAATGGGAGGTTTAAAACCTGTGAAAGGGGGGAGTTTGTTCCCTGTGAATGCTAACTCCTGTTTCCGTTGCTTCAAAGCTCCACATAGCAAAGGGGAGTAGATGTCCCAAAGCTAATGTCAAATGCACTTTTTACCGAAAGGTTAGTCATTTTGCAAAGGTTTGCCTGAAGAAAAAGAAGAACAAAAAGTGTGTTGCATGTGTAGTTGAATTGTGATGTAGAGTCTGATTCCGAGAAGGATGGAATGCACAGTTGAGTACTTGTGGTTGGTGATGAATGCCCTAACGCCCAAGTGTCAAATGACAAATTGAAGGTAGAGTAGCCCAGGGTGGGAGATCCCTCTATGTGTGTTGATCCTATTGCTGATGTTCCTGTGTGTAACAAGAACTTAAAACTTCTAGTAGATTCTGGCACCAGGATTACCATGATCATATCTAATTTGTTCACGGGAGCCTGGGGGCATGGACCCTTGTTGCCACTGGACCATCCGCCTATTTTGCACAAAGGATGTAAGATTGAACTCTTGGGTTATACCGAGGAAGTATTGGAGTTCAAAGGGAGGAGGATCAAGGAGAAATATAGGTGGCAGTAAGGGGCCTCAACATTCTAGGATGGTTGGGGTGTGGCCTAGCCAGAGACCTGGATGGCCGCACGACTTTGAAGCTCTGTTGGACTCAGCCCATTCAACTACTAGAATGGGCCCTTACATGCATCTGTACCCCTCCTGATTACGCCCCTGTCCCCTATGCTAGGTGGTGCACTCCTGGCAGCATTTTGGGGTGATTTGGAGCAGTATTGGTGGCACAGGGAGTAGAGTGACGGGCAGCCCGGTCTGCATCTCGGAGGTGATAAGGGCTGTGGGTGAGCCTGAGGTGACAAAACCAATGAGCATCGCTGGTTCACCTGTCCCGGACCGAACGCACTGAGGGACCTATTTAAGCACAATCTGGTCCCAACCAGGACCCTGCACAGCCTGGAGGCAATACGGTCTGACGTGACTTTCCCAACTTGTGGTGTGGCCTGACGGCATGGGGAACGCTCAACTTCCAGCAACCCATCCCACTACGACTACAGCGGTGAGTTTGCGTCTGGCCATCCCTTCCTGATTGCCGGACAGAGATCCCTGTCTCCTAGGCCTCCTCCCCCCGAGAATGCATTGTCACCCTGCGGAGGGGTGCCACAACGCTCAGTGAGGGGCTCCAGAGGAGCGTGCCCACCCAACTGGGCTCCACGGCCACAACCTACCCATTTGCTTGGTCTGCTCCCCAGTGGCCCACTGAACAGATTACAGAGAGCTCACCCTTCCTTTTTGGCTGCAGGCACCATAATAACAGTTGCTTGCCTCCATGCAGCATCAAGGGCACTGCTGCCTGCACTTCTTTTGCTGCTACTGTCTGCCCCAGCTCCTGTCACACTTGTGGCTTGCTTTCTGTGCCTCCCTGAGTGGGAAGGGACTTGCACCACCTGCTGCTGCTTGCTGCCCCTGACAGGCTCTTGCTGGCCATGAGGCCCTGGTGAACTGCCTCCCTGTCTGTGCCATTGCCTCTTGGCACCCACCCTGATCAGACTTCACCATGCGCGTCGCGGATGGTGATGACCCCGCTCTGCTGCGCTTACATTGGTGCAGAGCGTGCTTCTGTGATGCTGCCTTTGCACACAGCACTTGTGGACTCACTTACTTCACTGCAGGGCCCCCAACCACTCACCCCACCTGCAACTGTGTACATTCAGGAGGTTCCGCATTCCTGCCTGCCCGCCACATGCTCACTGGGAATTTAAGCACCACTCCTGGTGCCCACCATGTACTTCCTCCCAGCGGCTACCCGGTTTGGTCAGCAGGCCGCTGAACAGACCCCATATACGACCCTACTCCTGACGTCTTTCCCCAGATATTGTGCATGGAGACCCCAAACAAAATTGCCCTTATGTGATAAAGCTAAACAACCAGGCACTTCAGAGGCCATGCCAATGCAGGAACTGGGGGCTGTGAGGGATGTAGAGCCCAAGCACTTAACCAATATGGACGCCTTAATGGTGGTGCTCAGGGTGGACTTTCAGGTCATTGACCGATGGTTGGATGCCATTGCTGGATGCCTCGATACAATGGGGAAGAGGCTGGACAGGTATGACGCATGACTTGAGGAAGCTGAAAAACATGTGTTGAGCCTTGAGGATGGGACCACTGAGAGCACAAAATGCCTGGAGAGATCGTAACGTCTACTGAAATCAGTGGCCATCAATAATGAAAACTTTGAGGTGCGGGGTCGACGTAACAACCTTCGCAACAACATTTGCATTCTGGGGGTAGAGGAGTCCACCATTACTGGACACCTGGACTTATTCGTCGAACGCTTGCTGCCGGATTTGTTGGGCAAGTCAAACTTTACATCTGCATTTGTGGTGGGGTTATCTCATCATCCCTTGGGTCCGTTCCCTGCGTTTGGCAGCCCCCCCCACACCAGACCAATAATGGCCAGACTGCTCAATTTCCGGGACCGGGACATGGCCCTCAAGTTGGCCTGGGAACACGGTCCCTGCAGTGGCAGGGCTCTAGGCTCTCTATATTACTGAATTTCACTATGGTTGTGCAGGAGGCCCTCCGCAAGTTCACAGGCGTCAAGTCTAATCTTCAGAGGTTGGTACTCTGCTACGGCATGCTCTACTCTGCCTGCCTTTGAGCGGATGTGGATGGGAAGGCATACTTCTTTGATACCCCAGCAGCAGCCCAAGACTTTTGCAAGCAGCATACTCAAGATCCCACCCACTCGTGACGATCCTCTCCTGAATGGTCCCCCCGGATCTACACGCCAGTGTGGACCGGTTCCCCATTGGCTGATCTGCGTGGTCCTGATTGGAGACTTTGTCCCCTTTCACCACACCAGAGATCCACGCTCTGACCACATGTTCCTCTGTTATTCACCATGGCAGTGACCCACAGTGTCTGCCAGCTAACATTGGCCCATTACACTTGCCCATTCATCACATTATCCATTAATTTGCTGGGCTCTCCACCGCTGCTTTGCCACCCCTCAGAGGTATAAACTATGTTGACCATTGTATTTCTTCTTCTTTTTTGTTTTTTTGGGAGCATGTTTCTTGGGATTCGCTGCGTTCGTGTTTGTCTGGTGTGAGTGGGGGAGAAGGGGTATAACCTCTAGCGTTTTGTTGTTGTTCGTATTTGTTATCCCTCTACAATTTACAATCACTCCTTCCCCCACACATACTCATAGCCACATAGCTTTCCTTACACTTTCTGAAGGTGCAGCCCTATGGTTCGAAGATACAGGCAGTGAAGTTGCCCTTCCTGTCTTGGAACATTAGGGGCCTCAACAACACTTAACAAGGGCAAACAGGTTTTGCAGTGCCTATCTCGCCATGCACTAAGATCGCCTTTTTCCAGGAGACACTTCTCCCAACAAGAAAATCTCACACATTTGCATCCACATGGGTCCACAACAGCTTTTATTCCTGCTAAAGCACATATTCATGGGGTACCTGCACCCTTGTTCATAAAACCTTTCCATTTCACCCCACTGCTTCTGAATGAGGAGGGCAGGTGCAGGCTGATAATCAGGACACTGGTGTGGCACCTGGTGCTACTCGCTAACGTTTATGTCCCTAATATTGACCCCCCTCAGTTCTTTCACACATAGCTCACACACTTCCGGACCACTCGCCGGTCTGTGCTACACTGCATATTTCGTTTGGCGTTGAACTAGAAAGACAATGGTGCTTCCCTGCCCTGGTGCTACAAGATGCGCCTTTTCACTCGAAATTACGCACAGCAGTAGTGGAATATATCCAACTTCAAGTAGGCTTGGGCAATACACTGGCCACCTTGTGGGAGGCCTTTAAGGCTTATTTTAGGGGCATATGTGTTTCTAAGCACTCATGGGTGCTACACAATATGCGCAAGGACCTTACCCGCTTGGAACAGGAGCTGGCAGAACTTGATGCCACGGATGCCCGATACCAGGGTGATCCATGCACACATAGATACACCACCTGCTGGCTGAATATCGCGACATGGATGAACACGAGGTCCTATTCCTTGGGAAATATGTTAAGACCCATGGGTATGGTGAGGGGGAGCAAACGAGATACACACTAGCCACACACCTTTGACACCCCAGGCACTTCTCTCACATTCTAGAGTTAGGCCTGACTGACGGGTCATCAGTGACCTCTAACAAAGGCATTCTGTGTGCCCTGCTTCATTATTACACACAGCTTTACACCTCCCAGTCCTTCAGAGACAATGCAGCACTGACGGCATATCTCGAGGGGATAGCCATTGTATGGTTTACCACTTCCCAACGACAGTTCCTTAGTGAGCACTTCTGAAGCAAGAAAATTGTGCAAGCTGTAGACTCGATGCAAGGCTCCAAAGCTCCCAGCCTGGGCGGATTTCCTGGAGAATTTTATAAACTCTTCAAACACATACTTGTGCAACATTTACTGGCCATGTATGCAGAATCTTCTGAGACCGGTATCCTCCCCCTGTCGCTGCGAGAGGCAGTAATAAATTCTCCTCCAACCAAGCAAAGATTCCCACCAATGTGGCTCTTGCAGGCCCCTCTCACTTTAAAATTTTGACAACATAATTTTGGCCAAGGTCCTATCCAATCATTCTTAACACATAGAGACTTGAGCAGAAGCTAGCCAGAATCTTATATGCACATCCATTATATCATCTGAATGCCTTAATAGTTCACTAAATAAATAGTTTTTATTTTTGGGTGCTCTCGGACAAAAACCCTCCTCTGCCTCTGGAGGATAAATCAAACCCAAAAACTGACACAAAGTCCTATCCAACCATTGTGCCCTACTGATGAAACATATCATATCACCTGCACATTCGGGATTTTTCCCCCACCCGTCCACCTCCTTGAATCTCCTCACCATTTTCTCTGTTTTAAACAGAATCACTCCAGAGGTCCCAGCTTCAGTGGCCCTATTTGATGCAGAAAAGGCCTTAGACTACCTAGATTGGCCCTTTCTCCATGCCACCCTTCGCAAGATGGGCATCCCCCACAGCTTAAACTGCCTGATCAAACTATTATACATGAATCCGAGGCGCGAATCAGAGCCGGAGAGGAACTCACTCCCCTATTTCCCATTGCGCGCAGAACACAGCACGGAGTTGCTTCCCCTCACAGCTGTCACCAACCCTGTAATTGCGTATCCTAGAGTCAATTATGGCCCAGGTGGTGAATGTATCAAAGGTTTTGCTGTCAGGCAATGGGTTAGGCAAGGACGTATTTTGGCTCATTTTCTCTTCTCGCTGTACATTAACGGTATGGAGAAGACCTTGCTGATCCCAGCTCTGGACACACCCAAGATTGGCAAGAGGTTCATTCCTCTACTGATGTATGCAGATGACTCTGTTCTTATGGGCCGTAAACCATATACATTTCAGTCTGTATCAAATTCTTTCACTCAATTTATAGGAAGCCTAGACTTTGCAACAAACATTCAGAAAACTTTTGTTAAGATTAATGTTCCAAAAAGCTGAACCCTAAGTATTAACAAGGTCAGTATCCCGGTTGTCCCTGCTTTTAGCTACCTGGTTGTTCTGTTTGATAATAAGGGTAGCTTGACTTTGAAGGTTACATCAATGCTCAGTTCCCACCCCTTGAAAGCAATGTGCCCTATGAAGAGTGCCAAAACTATGTCAGCTGCCAGCTCTGGGATCAAGTATTTCGGGGTATTCAAAAGTGGAAAAAGTGAAAACTACGGAAAACTGTATTTTGAGGCACATGCTCTCGATTCTTCAATCCACACCAGCTTCCATCTCCCATAACAAATGGGGCCTGCATTTTATTGAGAATATTGGAAAGTTAGCGCCTATCCTCTGCTGTGGCACTTGATCTGAACGAAGCCTGAAGCAGCACTGAATACGGATGTTGCATTTGATTGCCTCTCCCTCGACCACTCATCTCTTAATATTCATTTTTTCCCCATTGAGGGGTATTTCAACTTTGATTATTCGAAAGTAGAGTTAAAGGCCAGATATGTGGGGTGCTGCGTCCTGCGAGGCATTGGTTCGACCTCTTGAGGAGCTCCGTGGCCTCATATTTATCTATTCCCCCAGTGTGCAGCATGTATTTGAGCAACATTTTATCTACCCAACATAGGCACATTTTAACCAGGTTTCATCTTGATTTAGTCCATTTGATGGTGGCTTACCCTTTGAGAGTTTCTGTATAGATGTTACAATTTGCCTTTTATTTATGTATAAAAACTCTATTTACTGTTAAGCGCTCTGATACCCGCAAGGGTCTTGTTCGCGCTCTATAAAACTTTAAAAATAAAATAAATAAATGAATCAGAAAAATGAGGGTCTGTCCTTCTGATGGACAGCCTGCTACATGCACAATGCACTTTGTTTTTTTTTGCACTTTTTACCCCCTTATTAGAGGGAGATTTATAAGACCACATGATTTGAATGCCAGGCTGTGTAGGTAGGCCTTGCTGCTTCTTCAATCTGTTCCCAATTAGCTGATAGCTCTATAAATTGTAAATTTTGTTTCTGCTGCTGTGAACATTAGAACGCATTTACCAAATGTTTATGCCATTACTATATCTAGCTGAAGGTGCCTATCATATTTTTATTGCTATATGTTATTCTACACCTAAGCATTATGTTATAGCTGTGTATGCCCTTTTGTATTACTTTTTAACTTACATGTCTTTTCAATGTTTAGAATCACTGCTCTTTCCCGCGCTGCTCCCCTGTTAAGGTGCTGTCCTTAGCACTAGCTTGAGGCTCCAGGAAGGTGTTCGAGTACCTCCTCCACCCACAGGCTCCTGCCTGCACCTCATCCCTGGTGGTCTAGTAGAAGAGCACCCTACTGTTCTGCTATTCCACTCGGTTGTGTGTAATTTTCGTGTCTGCCTTTTTTCTCTCGTTTTGCCTCTTTTCTCTCTGCCTTTTTCTCTTGTGCCTCAGTTTCTTTGCCTTTTTTAAAAATTGTGTTTGCCTCTTGTCTCTCTGCCTTTTTCTCTTGTGCCTCTGTTTCTTTGCCTTTTTTCTCTAGTTTTTGCCTCTTTCCTCTCTGTCTTTTTCTCTTGAGCCTCTGTTTCTTTGCCTTTCACTGTCTCTCTTCTCCATATTTTCCTCTTGCTCTCCCGCTCCCTCTTTCCGCTCTCCCAACCGCTGCTGCCCCCGCGCCTCCTCCCCCAATGTGTCGTTCCCGCTCACGCTTCCCAGCTGACCACCCGACCCCGACCCCTACTTAATGGCTGCCACTGTGTCGAGCAGCTGGCAAGCCGAAAAACAAAAACAGGAGAAAGCTTGTTAACCCAGTTAAGACCCGGGTAAATATGCTTAAAACAAGCATTGGCATAGCCAATAGTTCTCGCCTTTGGGACCTTATAAGTGTTGTTGCAGTAAGGATATTTTGCTGTATAACTAAATACTTATAAGGTCCCAAAGGCGAGACCTATTGGCTATGCCAATGCTTGTTTATATCTGTCGGGCGTAGGATGCTTCAAGGTTTAATATATAAATCATCATGATGACTACATGTCCAGAATGCATCTTTGTACACATTTCAGCAACAAAATGGCACTGTGACAGTTTCAGCGTAGGAGTCGAAACAGGATTGGACTGTTTTACAGTGTTATTAATAATGGTGGCTCTTCTCCAGAGATGCACATTTGGTCCCAGCATGATGCTTTCCCTGGCCAAAAGCAAAACTTGAATCAAGGTCCATAGTCTAACATAGCAATGGCCATGAACACTACATGTCCTAGAATGCATTTCAGTGAATTACCAAGTAACGCAATGGCCTATTTCAAGTTCCAGTCCTTTAAGTTGAACGAGAATTGTGGGGTTTGGTAAGACCGTTCTCCAATCAGTACCCAAATGCATCACATAATTAAGAGGTTTTGTTAGGTTTGGGGATCTCTAGTTGGCAAAGGTAGGTACTTGTGACAAATAGAGACCCTCGCCTCTAGTCAGGGTAAGGGGGTACACTCCTAAAATAACCCCTGCTCACCCCATTGGTAGCTTGGCATGAGCAGACAGGCTTATCTCAGAGGCAGTGTTTAAAGCATTTGTGATCACATACAGTAATCCAGTGACAACACTACAAATGGACACCACACAGGTTTTATATAAAAAATAAGGATACTTTATATAGATTTACCACAAGACCATAAACAACAAAAATACACAATACTATTACTTTAAGATGGTAGTTTTTAGCTTAGTTCAGTTCAGTTCTTGAGATGCAACACTTTGCATCAATGTACCTTACGATGCGTTGCGCTTCCACGACAAGCAATGTCACAGAGATGGAAATGAGGCAAAGTTCTGGTGCAAAGAAATAAAGACGTGAAGATCTTCCAGATGTGGCACGCTTCTCCGGGGATGCGAGAAGTTCTCGGTTCGATGCGTGGACTGCAGCGGCGACACCCTTGTTCAGAAGTGCGGTGGCAACAGCTCCAACTGCGACACTCTTCTCCCACGATGCCTGAAGCTTCCGCACGATGCGACAAATACAGCGGCGACATCCTTGTTCAGAAATGCGACGG
This sequence comes from Triturus cristatus, assembly GCF_964204655.1. NCBI lineage: Eukaryota > Metazoa > Chordata > Amphibia > Caudata > Salamandridae > Triturus > Triturus cristatus. The sequence goes on along the minus strand of NC_140587.1, from coordinate 489,278,057 downwards.
CAGCAGCTCCGACGGCAGCGCGCTTCTCGGGGATGCGAGGCGCTTTCTCCGATGCGGTGCAATGCAACAGTTCCAGCGGCGACACCTTTGTTCAGAAGTGCGACTGCAGCAACAGCGACGGTGACACGCTTCTTCCTCATTGCGAGACTCTTCTCTCGATGCGGTGCAGTGCGACAACTCCAGCAGTGACACCCTTGTTCAGAAGTTCGACGGCAGGCAGCAGCGACGGCGACACGCTTCCTCTTCGTGGCGAGACGCTTCTCTCGATGCGGTGCAGTGCGACAACTCCAGCGGCGACACCCTTGTTCAGAAGTGCGACGGCAGCAGCAGCGACAGCGACACGCTTTGGCATCGTTGAGTCGCGCTTCCAGCTCCTTGTGACACGCAGTTCCTCAGAAGGCCCAAAACATCAGCAGGCACTTCCAAAGAACTCTGGGGAGCTGGGGGGTTGAAGTCTGTTGTCCCTGAGACTTCAGCAGGAGGCAAGCTCTGTTCCAAGCCCTTGGAGATCCTTACAAGTTGAAATACGCACACAAAGTCTCTTCTCCTTCCTTTGGCAGTCAGGCAAACCACTGCAGGCCAATCCCCCAAGCAGCACTTCAGTTTAGGGATAGTCTCTCCTCAGTTTTTTCAGGTTCTGCTCCTCAGTAAAGGTTTCTTCTTGTTCCAAAAGTGATCTAAATTCTTGGGATCAGGGTACCACTACTTATACCCCAAAATCCTTTGTTCTCTGAGGGGAGAGGGGCCTTTGCCCAGTCCAAACCAGTTCTGGAGCACTCTGTTTACATGACTCCTTCTTACCTTTCACAGTGAAGGGCAGAAACATCAGATGCCCCACAGGAGGTGCCTGCACAGACGGACGCTCCCTCCCACTGCTGCTACCTACCTGCCTCCGCTGACCACCTACCTGACGCCGCTGCCTGCATCTCGCCTCCGCCGCCTCCCAGGTACCGCCTGCTGCTTCCTGGTCGCCACCCACGCCGCTACCTTCACTCCCCACGCCCGCTGACCACCGCCACTTACCTGGTCACTCCTTGGGCTCCGTCGCTTCCCGCCGATTTTCCCGCCGTTTTCTCGGCGCCGCTGCCCCAGGCGCACACTCCCACTCCCGCCTCCTCCTTCTGTCCCGCCCCCCCTCCCTGCCCATTGGCCACCCCGCTCCCGCCTCCCGCTGACCCTCCCTCCCGGCTCCTTATTTAAGGGGACCCCGCGTGCTGGTCAGTGCGACCCCCTGTGCCTGCACAGACGGACGCTCCCTCCCACTGCTGCTACCTACCTGCCTCCGCTGACCACCTACCTGACGCCGCTGCCTGCATCTCGCCTCCGCCGCCTCCCAGGTACCGCCTGCTGCTTCCTGGTCGCCACCCACGCCGCTACCTTCACTCCCCACGCCCGCTGACCACCGCCACTTACCTGGTCACTCCTTGGGCTCCGTCGCTTCCCGCCGATTTTCCCGCCGTTTTCTCGGCGCCGCTGCCCCAGGCGCACACTCCCACTCCCGCCTCCTCCTTCTGTCCCGCCCCCCCTCCCTGCCCATTGGCCACCCCGCTCCCGCCTCCCGCTGACCCTCCCTCCCGGCTCCTTATTTAAGGGGACCCCGCGTGCTGGTCAGTGCGACCCCCTGTGCCTGCACAGACGGACGCTCCCTCCCACTGCTGCTACCTACCTGCCTCCGCTGACCACCTACCTGACGCCGCTGCCTGCATCTCGCCTCCGCCGCCTCCCAGGTACCGCCTGCTGCTTCCTGGTCGCCACCCACGCCGCTACCTTCACTCCCCACGCCCGCTGACCACCGCCACTTACCTGGTCACTCCTTGGGCTCCGTCGCTTCCCGCCGATTTTCCCGCCGTTTTCTCGGCGCCGCTGCCCCAGGCGCACACTCCCACTCCCGCCTCCTCCTTCTGTCCCGCCCCCCCTCCCTGCCCATTGGCCACCCCGCTCCCGCCTCCCGCTGACCCTCCCTCCCGGCTCCTTATTTAAGGGGACCCCGCGTGCTGGTCAGTGCGACCCCCTGTGCCTGCACAGACGGACGCTCCCTCCCACTGCTGCTACCTACCTGCCTCCGCTGACCACCTACCTGACGCCGCTGCCTGCATCTCGCCTCCGCCGCCTCCCAGGTACCGCCTGCTGCTTCCTGGTCGCCACCCACGCCGCTACCTTCACTCCCCACGCCCGCTGACCACCGCCACTTACCTGGTCACTCCTTGGGCTCCGTCGCTTCCCGCCGATTTTCCCGCCGTTTTCTCGGCGCCGCTGCCCCAGGCGCACACTCCCACTCCCGCCTCCTCCTTCTGTCCCGCCCCCCCTCCCTGCCCATTGGCCACCCCGCTCCCGCCTCCCGCTGACCCTCCCTCCCGGCTCCTTATTTAAGGGGACCCCGCGTGCTGGTCAGTGCGACCCCCTGTGCCTGCACAGACGGACGCTCCCTCCCACTGCTGCTACCTACCTGCCTCCGCTGACCACCTACCTGACGCCGCTGCCTGCATCTCGCCTCCGCCGCCTCCCAGGTACCGCCTGCTGCTTCCTGGTCGCCACCCACGCCGCTACCTTCACTCCCCACGCCCGCTGACCACCGCCACTTACCTGGTCACTCCTTGGGCTCCGTCGCTTCCCGCCGATTTTCCCGCCGTTTTCTCGGCGCCGCTGCCCCAGGCGCACACTCCCACTCCCGCCTCCTCCTTCTGTCCCGCCCCCCCTCCCTGCCCATTGGCCACCCCGCTCCCGCCTCCCGCTGACCCTCCCTCCCGGCTCCTTATTTAAGGGGACCCCGCGTGCTGGTCAGTGCGACCCCCTGTGCCTGCACAGACGGACGCTCCCTCCCACTGCTGCTACCTACCTGCCTCCGCTGACCACCTACCTGACGCCGCTGCCTGCATCTCGCCTCCGCCGCCTCCCAGGTACCGCCTGCTGCTTCCTGGTCGCCACCCACGCCGCTACCTTCACTCCCCACGCCCGCTGACCACCGCCACTTACCTGGTCACTCCTTGGGCTCCGTCGCTTCCCGCCGATTTTCCCGCCGTTTTCTCGGCGCCGCTGCCCCAGGCGCACACTCCCACTCCCGCCTCCTCCTTCTGTCCCGCCCCCCCTCCCTGCCCATTGGCCACCCCGCTCCCGCCTCCCGCTGACCCTCCCTCCCGGCTCCTTATTTATGACGCCCCCTCAGCGACCGCGCAGCGGACGCGCGCAGCGGGAGCGCCGATTGAGCGCCGAAGGTGCGCCAAAGGTAAGCCCGTCTGCACCCGTCCGCGCCTGGACCGCGCCCAGCGCCAGACCCCCTGGTCCCCGCGCCCGCCAGCCCCCCCGCAGGACCTACGACTTCGCTACGCTCATCGCACTCAAAACCGCCCGAGCCACCGGATGCTACCGAGCGTCCCCGCAACGCACCCATGGACCCTTCGCCTGCAGATCCTGCAACTTCTCCTGCCTCCAAACAAGCACCACGCCCACCAAGACGGACAACAGCAACCACCTCAAGTGCATCCTGCTCAACACCCGCTCCGTCCACAGACACGCCGTGGAACTCTGGAACCTCCTCGACACTGCATCTCCAGACGTCGCCTTCCTCACGGAAACCTGGATGAACGACTCTTCAGCCCCCGACATCGCCATTGCCATCCCGGACGGCTACAAGATCATCAGGAAGGATCGCGTCAACCAGACCGGAGGAGGCATCGCCATCGTACACAAGAGCACCATTCGCATCTCGACTGACTCCATCGACGTATTCAACGCCGCCGAATACCTGCACTTCCAGATCCACACCGACCCCAAGACTACCCTCAGAGGCACCCTCATCTACAGACCCCCGGGACCACGCGCACAGTTCTGCGAAGACATCGCCGACTTCATCAGCCCTCACGCCCTCCCCTCCGCCGACTACATCCTCCTCGGGGACCTCAACTTCCACCTGGAGAACAACAATGACCGCAACACCACCGCCCTGCTGGATAACCTCGCCAACCTCGGACTTCAGCAACTGGTCAACACCCCCACCCACTTCGCCGGCCACACGCTCGACCCACTCTTCTCGTCCAGCAAGCACGTCACCTTCAGCCACTCCACCGGACTTCACTGGACCGACCACAGCTGCGTCCATTTCAGCTTCAGAAAGAACACGGTCCACCATCACCCGAAGCAGGCTCCCCACAGAAACTGGAGCAAGATCACCGCCGACCAGCTCGCCACCTCCCTCAGCCAGAGCCCACCTGTCAGGACCACGGACCCTAACACAGCTGCCCTCGACCTCACGCAGTGGCTGACCTCCTGTGCCGACGACCTCGCGCCACTGAAGAACCCCCTCACCAGGCCCAGAAGCAAGAAGGCCCCCTGGTTCACCGACGAACTTAAGGACTCCAAGAAGGCCTGCCGCACCCTCGAGAAGGCCTGGCTCCTCAACAAGACCGCCGACAACAGAACAGCACTGAAACTCGCCACTCGCAGACATCACCAGCTCATCCGCACCACCAAGAAGAAATCTCTGCGGGAACGACTGGACAAGAACGCCCACGACAGCAAGGAGCTCTTCAACATCGTCAAGGAGTTCTCCAACCCCAGCACCGGCAACAACGACATCACTCCCTCACAGGACCTCTGCGACTCCCTCGCCTCGTACTTCCACCGCAAGATCGCCAACATCCACAACAGCTTCGACATTTCACCCCCGCACCCATCGGCCGTACCTTCGCACCCCGCCGCCACCCTCCAGACATGGACCGAGGTGACCCCCGAAGACACGTCACGCATGATGAACACCATCCACTCCGGATCTCCGACCGACCCGTGCCCCCATCATGTTTTCAACAAGGCAGCCTCTACCATCGCACCCCACCTCCGAGACATCATCAACACCTCCTTCAACACAGCAACTTTCCCGGAGAGCTGGAAGCACGCCGAACTCAGCGCTCTGCTGAAGAAACCAACAGCGGACCCGACCGACCTCAAGAACTTCCGCCCCATCTCGCTCCTTCCTTTCCCCGCCAAAGTCATCGAGAAGGTCGTCAACAAGCAACTGGCCGCCTTCCTCGAGACGAACGGATCCCTCGACCCATCACAGTCCGGATTCAGAGCCAACCACAGCACCGAGACCGCCCTCATCGCAGCCACCGACGACATCCGAGCCCTGCTCGACAACGGCGAAACAGCGGCACTCATCCTCCTAGACCTCTCCGCAGCATTTGACACTGTCTGCCACCGCACACTAGTCCAACGCCTCAACGACACCGGCATCCAAGGGAAGGCTCTGGAATGGATCATCTCATACCTCTCAGGCAGAACACAGAGAGTACGCCTCCCTCCGTTCCGCTCCGAGGCCACCGAAGTCATCTGCGGCGTCCCGCAAGGATCGTCGCTCAGCCCCACTCTCTTCAACATCTACATGAAACCCCTCGCTGCCATCGCACGCAAACACAACCTCAACATCATTTCCTACGCCGATGACACCCAGCTAATTCTCTCCCTCACCAGAGACCCCGACACCGCCAAAGCCAGCCTGCACGAAGGGATGACAGACGTCGCTGAATGGATGAACATCAGCCGCCTGAAACTGAACACGGACAAGACAGAAGTCCTCATCCTGGGACCATCACCCTCCGCATGGGACGACTCCTGGTGGCCCCCGGCACTAGGCACCGCACCTGAACCGACGGACCACGCACGCAACTTGGGCGTCATACTGGACTCCTCCCTATCGATGACCAGACAAGTCAACGCCGTCTCCTCAGCCTGCTTCCACAACCTCCGCATGCTCCGAAAGATCTTCCGATGGATCCCAACCGAGACCAGGAAGACGGTCACCCACGCTCTCGTCACCAGCAGACTAGACTACGGAAACACCCTCTACGCCGGTACTACGGCCAAGCTTCAGAAAAGACTTCAGCGAATTCAGAACGCCTCCGCCCGACTCATCCTGGACGTCCCCCGACGCAGCCACATCTCGTGCCACCTGAGAGACCTGCACTGGCTCCCGGTCAACAAGAGGATCACGTTCAGACTCCTCACCCACGCACACAAGTCCCTCCACGACCTAGGCCCAGGGTACCTCAACAGCCGCCTCACCTTCTACACGCCCACCCGCCGGCTACGTTCCGCTAACCTCGCCCTCGCCGTCGTCCCTCGCATCCAGAGAGCCACCGCTGGAGGAAGGTCATTCTCCTACCTGGCAGCTAAGACTTGGAACTCCCTACCCGTCCACCTGCGGATGACCCAGGACCACCTGGCCTTCAGGAAACAGCTCAAGACCTGGCTGTTCGAGCAGTAGCAGACCCCCTTCCCCAAGCGCCTTGAGACCCTTACGGGTGAGTAGTGCGCGATATAAGTTCCATGATTGATTGATTGATTGATTGATTGATTGAGGAGGTGGAGCCAGCATTGTGGAGGGAAAGCAAAGCCCTGGAGCACTTTGTTGACATGATTCCTTCTCTCCTTTCACAATGCAGGGCAGAGACATCAGACGCACCAAAGGGGGTGGAGCCAGCACTGTGGGGGGCAGGAACTGTCCTATTCAGGTCCCAGGTGCAACTCCTCTCTCCCATCTAGATGCAGATCTCTCTATTCACCACTGGGCGGACTCACCCTGTCTCCTGGAATCCCCCACCCCTGTCACTCAAACTCCAGACAAGGAATACACAACCTAGCAGAGGCAGGTTTGAATGGTTAGACAAGAAAATACCTACTTTCTAAAAGTGGTATTTTCAAACACAGAATGTTAAAACCACCTTCACTAAAAGATGTATTTTATCATTCTGAGTTCAGGCATACTAAACTCGGATTTCTACCATGTTCCCTGAGACAGTTAGGATTATAAGATGTAATAATCAAACTGCCCATTCTGGCCTATGGAGAACAGGTAGCCTTGCAATAGTGAAAAACGAAAATGGCTGTAATTCACTATTAGGCCATGCCACACACACCAGGGCATGTCCTACCTTATACTTACAATGCACCCTGCCCGTGGGCCTACCATAGGGGCGTCTGATATGAAGAAAAGGGAAGGTTTAGGGACTGGCAAGTGGGTGCACTTGCCCAGTCAGCATGACAGTACCAGACTGCACGCAGGCTCTGCAATGGCAGACCTTAGACACACTTTTGCAGGCTGCTTCTGTGGGTGGCACAACCAGTGCTGCAAGCCCACCAGCAGCATTTGGATTTACAAGCCCTGGGCACTCCTGGTGCACTGTACTGGGGTCTGACAGGTAAACCAAACCAACCAATCATGGAATCACAAATTCATATATTCATTTACAATAGGGAGAGCATATGCACTTTAGCACTGATCAGCAGTGGTAAAGTGCCCAGAGTCATAAAGCAGCCAACAACAGGCCAGAAAAAATAGAGGAGGAAGGCAAAACGTTCAGGGATGACCCTGCAAAAAGGGCCAAGTCCAATAGGCTTCAAAAGAAGTAATCTGACATTGTTGGACTCACAAAAGCGACTGATTGTTCTGCATGATCCACTGAAGGTAAGTGCACGCACGTTGTGATCAATCAATACAGAATGATATTGCTGGCAGCATTACCTGTCATTTTGCTTGAACTTTATTTTTATCAAGCAGCCTTGGTAAGCTTAAGCAATTAACTGCTAGAAATGCAGCGGCTACTACAGGGCAGAAGGGGTGGGGCAGGGGAGGGGATTAAAAAGATAAAAAGAAAAAAAAAAGAAACTTACCTGCCAGCCGCCGCTTCTCCTCCGTCCTCTTCTTCGTCGACACAGGAACAAGAAGCACGACTCCCCTGCCAATCATGATGCTGCTCATAGCAGCGTCCTGATTGGTCCGAGCGCCATAGTTCAACGCTCAGATGGGTACTGGGAGCCTGGGCATGTTCCCCACCCAGGCTGTGCAACACAGCACAGTGGAGAACATGCCAAGTGTGTATGACTGGTTGGCCGCTACAAGACAGCCGGCCAAACTGTCATTCGCACTCGAGCGTGCCACAATTCCTCCCCCTGCTCTATGGGCAGTCCAGCCCACCCTGCCCCTACGGAGGAGTACTGAAAAATAAAATGATAATAACATGCTGTTAGTATCATTTTATTTTTCCTGTGGAGTGACATTCCTCCGCCTTAGCGGAGGAGCCGTCCCAGGGTGGTAATGTAGAGAGTTTTCAGGATCGAACTTTGTTAAGAAAGATCAGGATGGCACTTTTCGGAGGAGGTTTAAATGGGACTTTCATGAGGGGATATGTTTGAGGATTTTGCACCAGCAGGATTCCCAATGTACCAGAGATTCAGTAAGCCTTCATACACTTGGATTCATCCACTGCCTTTGAAAATCTGAGTCGGACCTGACTTTAAAATATTGTACGGGGGGCTTGACAAAACAGAGTTTGAAGACCACTGTTATATAGGGACCTACAGAGCTGCTCAAAACTGCAAATTTACGGAAAACCATAAACTGTGTGTCTGGCTCACCACTTCTTCATAAACCACACTATTAAGCACCAAGTCTAGTAATACAATAACTGCACTTCAGTGGTCTTCAAGCACGACATGGAAACACTTACCACACAGCATCAAAAAATAAAGACAACGTAATCCCCATCACACACCCTACAAAACGTGGATTGTTGCCAATGCAGACAAGCACTTAAGTGTCCAACATAGCGGTAGTAAGCTCTATGTAAATGCTGATATACAACACAGGCACCAAAGTGGGTAATAATCTAATTTACAGCACTTAGAAAACAGTAGTTATTAGCATGTCATCCACCAGATGGACCCCTGAACTGTAACAAACTTCTAAAAAATATGTCCCTTAATTTAATTCCCAAATCTACTCTCCTCCAGGTGAGCAAATGTGCCGCCGACAATCCTCGAAGCACAATGCCAGCAGAACAACAAAAACAAATTCTAAACTTAAATGCCGACTTATTCTGTAAAAGGAAACGTCCCTGCGCCTTGCAAGCACCTGGACGGTGCCTAAGCTTGTGCTGTGCGTGCTGGAATTTGAAGATGTATATAATGTAGTGGCAGTCTTAGGGTGCAGAGGTTCCGAAACACATTGGTATCCGTGTCGTCAGGCAGTGCTTGGGGACTGAGGACACCGGGGCTGCAGCCTGCAAAGCGTGCCTTACATAAGATCCCACCCTCTTTCATAACATCTGCGTTCCGTGCAAAACACCAGCGGAGTTTGCAAACTACCCTGCTCAGTGAAGAAAAACTCCACCATGGAGGAAGGGCTTTATGACAGTATCCTCCGCCGCTATAGTTCGTAGGCCCGGTCCGGATGGGTGCTGTGGTTAATATATGTGACCTCACAAGCTGTGGGTCCCGCAATCCGTGGTGTGCCTCTCTCCAAGTTGGACAGGAAGTAGCAAGTACAATACACGAGCTTCTGATGTCAGGAGATTCTATATTTCCCCTCTTGGCATGATGGCTTTATTCTAATTCGCAGAGTTATCCTGCTTCAAAGTGCAAGGGGCATTCGGAAAACGAGCATCTACAAGATTCTTATCATTCAGTAATGGTTAATCATTCGTTGCTCACCCACACACGTGCCGTACTACATTAATTTCATTCTGCAGTTACTAACAGGCAGGCACCATATCTATAATGAAGTAAATTCATCAATATATCCAGTTTCCTTTCAAAGAAATAGCCGGAGCAGTTAATTAGCTATGGTCATGCAATCCAATAGTTCTGGAACAACAGACGTCTGTAGAAAACAACAAGAGCTTGATACAACTAATACTGCACAGAGACCAGTCGACAAAAACATGGGCTATGGCGTTGTTATTAACCAAGCACGCAAGTGGTGCGCGCGCGCCACAGTGAGACATCTGTTTTGCATTATCGCGCACGCATCTGTGCACGATAATTCAAAACAGATGTAACCCGTGCGGGTAACCGCAAGCAATAGGCTGTGGGCGGAGCAAAGGCAGGACATGCATCTGCCTTTGCCCAATTGCGTGCTGTCTTTCTCAGAAAGACGCACACAAAGGCGAATAGCATATGACCGAAAACAAACCACACGCACAAGCGTGTGGTGAGCTTTCCAAAGCCCTTTTACTGTTTACATAAAGTCTCGCCAGAGCAGCGCATGCGCGCTGCTACAGGCTCGACCTAAAAATGACAATGTCTCAACCATTAAATTAGGCAAGTACATTAGAGAAACAAATCAATGTCATCAATCATTAAATTAGGCAAGTCATCAATCATTAAATTAGGCAAGTACATCAGAGAAACAAATCAATGTGAGCCAAAGAAAAATAAAGAAAAATAAGGGTGACCACAATAATAAGAAAAAGGGTCTGTTTTAGTGGAAGTAGTTATACCAGCACTACATTACATTATATGCAGGTGTAACCCAAACACTTGTGTGCACGTGGAGAAGGTGAACGGCACAGGTGACACGTGACAAAGGTGAGGTAACAGCAAAAAAAGCCACAAGAAACAAATTAGTTGGTGGTTAAGAAAACAGACAGCAGGAAATTCATAAAATTATTCAGCTGTTTAAAGAAACCACAATAACGCCTATGAATGTGCTGAAAGGTCAACGGCATTTCAACCTGTACAATTTCAAATCATCATCAGGACCGGGGTACCTGAATATGATGAGTGCTGTGATGGCTGCGGGGTGACCTTGGAATAGAATGAATCAGGTCAAAGGAAAGGCATCCTGAAAAGGTCGCGCGGGACACATGGAATGCTTGTAAACCACAAGGGTCGTGTGTTGATTAAATGGCAGGCAATCAGCGTAGTCGTGGAGGGACAGACCGAATCAAGTCCGAAAAGTGCGCGCGAGTTAATCAACCAAGGCTGCGACTGGTTAAGAGCAATTACACGCTCTGTCTGTGGGAGTTCAAAATGATACGGCGTGTAGATGGAAGTAAATCCAGGTTTTAGGTAACCAGCATAAGTCTGGACCCGAGGGGCGAATGAATTTAGCTGTGCGCCGTGTTCACGGTCGTAATCTGAAGGCGTGCCAAAGACAAGCCCATCTGCGCCATCTACGACACAACTGCGACCAGCGCCAGGGATGCTGGTCACCACAACCCCCCGCCTCAGCACTCTCCACGCATTCAACCCCAGACAAAAAAACTGCCAGATCTCAATGCTGAGCAACACTTGAAGCCCGTACTCCTGCTGACACCAACGCTGCACCTTCAGCCACATCAGGACCCCAGCAGTAGCATCCAGCCCACCGGACGCCAGTGCACACAAACCACTGGACTGCATCCTCCTCAGCGTACGCTCCCTGTACAGACACGCTTTGAAATCCGGGACCTCCTCAACACCCACACGTCCGACGTTGCCTTTCTCACAGAAAACTGTACCAACACCAGCTCCGCACCGGACATCGCAACTGCCATTCTCGACGGATACAAGATCCTGAGGAAAGACTGCCCCGACCATCCAGGAGGAGGCCTCGCCATCATCCACAAAAGCTCCCTCCGACTGACAATCACCAACTCGGATAACACCTCGACCCCCATGGAACACATCCACTTCCAGATCCACCCCAACTTCAGAACGACACTCTGTGGAACACTCGTCTACAGACTGCCTGGACACCACACCCCCTTCATCAACGTCATCACCTACCACATCGCACCCTGCGCCCTCACCTCAATGGACTACATACTACTCGGAGAACTGAACTTCTACCTAGACAACCACAGCAATCCCAACACCACCGCCGTCCTGGAGAACCTCACCAATATGAAACTGAAACAACTTGTCTCGACCTCCACTCACACAGCGGGACACCCACTCGACCCCATCTTCACTGGAGGAAATAAGCTTCGCTTCAGACACACCACGGAACTGCTCTGGAACGACCACCACTGCATTCATTTCTCCTTTAGGAAATCCACAGCACCCAAGCCCACGTGCCGCCTCCCACACAGAAGCTGGAACAAAGTCTCTGCAGAACTCCTCACCTCCGCCCTCACCTGCACTCCACCCCTACTACGACATCCGCCAAAAGAGCAGCAAGCAACCTTCACCAATGGATCATCAACTGTGCCAACACTCTCACCCCCATTCAGAACACCACAAGATGACACAACAAGAAAGCCAACTGGTTCACCAAATAACTCAGAGAATCCAAGAGCACCTGCTGATGACTGGAGAAGACATGGAGAAATAGCATAACCCGTGAAGCATGTGCCGCCTACAAAACAGCCATCACAGCTCACCACCAACCCATCAAATCAACAAAGAAAAACTTCATCCAAGACAGAATCCCTGCCAACGTCCACAACTCCAAGGAACTCTTTGCCATCATACAGGAATTGGCCAAAGCCAACAATGAAACAACTGACATCCCTCCTCCCTTCCAAGACCTCTGCCACAAACTCAGCTCCTTCTTCCACCTCAAAATCAAGACGCCCTACAACAACTTGGACGATCAAGACCATGGCACCACCTCAACCCCCACCCAAACAGCGCCACCCAACAGACCCTTCTCACCTGGACCCCTCTCTACCACAGAAGACACCTTAAAGGCAATGAAGAGCATCCACTCTGATGCACTTTCTGACCCATGCCCGCTGCACATCTTCCACATGCCCGGCACTGCCATCGCACCAGAGCTACACCGAACTATCAACTGCTCCGTCGACACAGTCAAATTCCCCGACAACTGGAAGCATGCCAAAGCCAACCCCCTCCCAAAGAAGCCCTCCACAGACCCATCAGACCTCAAGAATTTCAGGCCCATCTCACTGCTTTCTTTTGCCTCCAAAGTCATCTTAAAGGCCATCAACGCCCAGCTAGCAAATGTATAGAAACCCACAGCATCCTAGACACCTCTTAGCCCAGATTCCGCAGAAACCACAACACTGAGACTGCCCTCCTTGCTGCCACCGATGATATCTGTGCCCTCCTTGAACAAGACCGCATCGCAGCCCTCATCCTCTTGGACCTATCAGCAGCCTTCAACACTGTCTCCCACCGCACACTAGCCACCAGACTCCAAGACACAGACATCCAAGGAAAGGCCTTAGAATGGATATGTGCTTTCCTATCAGGCAGAACACAGAGAGCCAGACTCCTGTCCTTCCCCTAAGAACCAACAGAGATCAGATACAGAGTATCCCAAGGATCCTCCCTGAGCCCCACACTCTTCAAAGTCTACATGGCCCCCTCATAACCATCGCCAGAAATCACAGTCTCATCATCGTCTCCTATGCCAATGACACTCAGCTCTTTCTCTTCCTCGCCAAGGAACCCGACATCACCAGGCAGAACTTCCAAGAAGGGATGAAAGCTGTCGCGACCTGGATGAGTAACAGCTGCCTGAAGCTCAACTCCGAGAAGACAGAAGTCCTCATCCTTGGCTCCACTGCATGGGATAACACCTGGTGGTACCCCGCCCTCGGAAACTCACCCACCCCAACGGACCTCTGCATCATACTCAATTCTTCACTCACCATGAACCGCCAGATCAACTGTCTCCTCCACATGCTTCCACACCCTCTACATACTCCGCAAGACATTCAAGTGGATCCCTCCCCGACCCAGGAAAACTGTCACTCATGCACTCATTACCAGCAGACTGGTCACTTCCTCTTCACCGGAATCAACTAAAAACCTCCTCTGCAAACTCCAGACCATCCAGAATGCCACAGCTAGACTTATCCTCGATATCCCATGGCACGACCATATCACTCAATACCTCCGCGACCTCCACTGGCTCACCATCGAAAAAAGAATAACCTTTAAGCTACTCACACATGCCTGCAAAGCCCTCCACAACACCGGATCACCAATACCTCAATAACAGAATCTCCTTCCACGCCGCCAAGAGAAACCTCTGCTCAGCCGACTTCATCCTAGCCACCGTCCCTCGTTCCTACAGGACCAGAGCTGGTGGAAAATCCTTCTACTACCTCGCAGCCAAGACCTGTGCGATTTTAATTGTGCACTCTGTTTTACATTAATTGCTTATATACTAACTATGCTGTTTTGCTGTGTACTGTTATGATTTTCCTTAACAGTACACTAACAGTACATTATAAGGAATAATGACTGACTGACTAACAGGCTAAATGGCTTAAAAGTTAGTCGATGGATTTAGTGAGTCATACACTGGAGAAGCAGAAAGGCTGGTATGACAAAAAGACAGGCATAAACATTTTATAGTAAAGGTTGGAGATGTGGTTTGCATCAAGTCTGCTGTCCGTGTGCAAAAAGGGAGAAGTAAATTCAGTAATTAATTTAAGGTGGAAAAAATCTATTGTAATGCCATTAAAGTAAATGGTGCACACTGGCGGAATCTAGCAAAAATTGTGACGGTGGGCAATGAGGGTGACAACGATTGTGAGTATGTTCATCATAATACATTGGTCCCTACTGACATTCTAGATCGTGTATAGGGTGGTCAACAACCAAGGTACGATCAAGATGTTCTGGAAGATCCCAGGACGCGGTCAGACAAATGCATTCTAGAATCATAGTTAAGCCTAGCAGGTTTCGCACATGAAGGTATTTCTATGTATTATCTATCGATGTGTTGTTGTGGTGTGTGGTCCTGCTCCTTTTTCCCAAGTACGGTGTTTTGTGTTTGGTTTTTGTTGTTGTCATAAGGGAAGATGTATAGTTCTTAATGTGTGCTGTTTACTGTTCAGCCTGCATTGGAATCTGGTGTTCTGGAGATTCCTTCTCACGAATCTTAGATGCCAGGGGTTAAGAATGTACTGTTATGAGTTGTGGCAGTTGAACTGGTGTTGGAAGTGGAGGTGCTCCTGTGCGTCCATTCTCCATTACCCTGTAGCTCATCGTGCAGTAATAAATTTGCCTGCACACTCATGATGCTTCAATCTCATTACTACACAGTGTTGAAAGCAGAAACCTGCAAGAGTGAGATAAAGGGCAGGGGTGTTTTTGCCGGTGGATTAAAGAGGCATGAGGTGGAATCAAGACAACGCAGCCTTTGTATTTGGCATTCCGACATTCAATAGTGCTGGATATGTGCTTCTGAGCAAATCTTTGGGCCGGGCACTTATTCTTTTGCAAATTAAGTACATAGGGCCTCATTGTGATGGCAGTCGGACTTATGTCAGATCACCATCGTTTGTTAAATTGGACCACCTGACTGGCTCTGGCACGTCACGCCATTGGCATTAGGATGCGACCGCCACCGCCACCACTGCGGTCACAATGTCTATATTTTGGATTGTGGCGGGTGCTGTGGGCTGCAGCACATGCTGCAGTACAAAAAATAGACATTACACATATCCCTGCACTACATGGCAGGCACCATGCGGTGCCTGCCACAAGGTACAGGGATATGTAGGAAGGGCACCGTAGGTGCCCCCCCCAAACCCAAAGCTGAGGGCCAGGGGTCAAGGAGGGTCCCACTATGGACCCCCAATGCTCCTTTCCGCCAGCCTTTTCATGACAGGTAAACCACCATGAAACTGCCCGCAGGGAGGGACATCATAATTTCTATGGCTGTGCCTGGCAGGCACCGCCATTTTTGTAGGGATTGAAGTTTCCTCCGGCAGTCTGATGGGCTCCTTGAGCTCCACAGATCCATGGCAGTCGGTCTTTCTGACAGCCACCCATCCGCCCGCCGTTCTAATTTGGCGGGTGGGAATCTTCATTATGATTGCGGTGGGTTCGCCATCGATGGGCTGTTGGTGGCAGTCTCACCGTCATCGTAATCAGGCTCTAAGTGTTGAAATGTGCTTACTATTCACCCTTTCAAGGTATACATATTAGTGAACATGAACACTCTTTGAATAAAAGTGCGATGGCTTGGGTAAAAAAGATGCAGTATCTGTAGTCAGCATCTGTACCTCAATGCTCTCGGCTTGTGGTTGGTTTCTATGCAGCTGATTTTTGTGTCCTTGGATTTTTGGCCCAGCATTTACAGAGAATGCCTTTGTAATGCAAAAATCAAAGGTGGCAAAACAAAACATATGAAAAAAATATTTCTTTGTGTTCTCAAGTTAATTTATGAATATTAAAGGTGACTAAAGCAGCTTTAGGTACAAAGTCTTGTTCCAATAGTAGGGATCAAATGAGGCATGCCACTACACTGGTATTGTAACAAAGATGGGATGAACACTCCACAAGCCTGTTCTTTTCAAAGCATGTAGTGCATGGCTATTGTGTTGTATTGGAGCATTTATATGAGTATCCGCTCCTCAATAACAGCAAGTTTCATAAGGTATTTTGTTATCAACTTTAACCTTCTCAGTGCTCCCCCTCCCCATTGCGTCCATCTGCCATTTTCTGATGCTGGGGATGATTTACAGAAAACCTCAGGTGGTTGCACCGGATCTTTCCTGTTTTGAATCCTCATGGCGGAAGGGAAGCAAAATCACTTTCGCTTCAGCCCCCATGCATCCTCCCTTCCAACTGTGATGTCAGTGGGCCGAGTCAAGGACTCCCATTGACCTGGTATTGATCCGTTCCTCTGGCGGGCACTAAGCCCAGCCACACAAATGGGGCAGTGTTTTTTATCGGAACAAGTAAAGTAATGCTGTATGGTAGGAATTTTGTGGATTCCAGCAGAGTCCGGAAGTTTCCTCACAGAAATGAAAGTAAAATGTGTGATTGTATGCAATGTTTGAGATATGCAGTGCATAGTGGGTAAGAAAATATTGTTAGATTCAGGAAAGGCACACCACTCCAAAATCACCGGGATTTCTTCTTTTGAAAACATTCTGAGCTTGGTAGGTTTTTCATGGATGGTGACTAACCACAGCCCCAAATACTGCCGCTACCCAGATTGCTGATCTCTGAAAATAGCACTGTAGGGCCTTTTTGTTGCGGTCTCTTGACCCACCCAAACAAGTGGTGTACGTTTTTTTTCTTCCCAGGAGACATGTGGGAACGCTGGGTCGAAGGAATTTTGTGGATCCGCCACATATTCAAAACTTAGCAAACTGTGCTTTTAGCCGAAGTTTGAAGATTGCAGGGCTTTAAGGTAAGAAAATCTCATGAGATCAATGCGGCAGAGCACCCTGGCCTCACCTGTAAATTAAAACGTTCAGGTTTGGAAGGTTTCTCTGGGTGGCAGCCGAGACAAACCACAAAATCCACAGATACTCATTTTGTGAAAAACAGGGTTGTTTTCTGTGGAAACATTTAGGGGCATATGTACGAGGACTTGCGAAAACTACCACTAACGCTAGTTAGCGGCAGTTTTCTTACTGCTGTGTGCCACTGAAAACTATTGCCTTGTTAGCGACGTATGTACAAGACCTCGCTACATGGCGATAGCTTCAGGGATCAGGGGGGAAAACTGCCACTAACATAGCGTGATGGCGATAGGGATTCCGGCGTTAGCGGGTGAAAACCAACGATCACCAGCTATTTTCTGGTCTTAAAAAACTTCCTCTAACTGCAGTTAGAGGCAGTTTTTTTGGTCCTCCAAACTTAAAGAATCCCATTGTAAATATTGCAAAGTGGGTTTAGCGGCCGTTTTTGCACTGGAATGCCTCCCTTGCATGTCATTATCGCTAAAAGAAGCGGCGCTCTTTATAATGGATGTTTTCACCGGAAAAGTGACGCTAACAATGGTTAGCAACAGCTTGTACATATGTTGATAATATTATCGCTGCAAACCGTCGGAAAAGTGACGCTAAGGTGGCGGTAGCCCCTTGTACATATACCCCTTAATATACCCATGTGGCATTTTGTACCATTTCCTGTTGCTGGCAGTCAGCCCACCCCCACAAAGTAAGTGCCATTTTTGTTGGGAGATGTGGGGGGATGCTGGGTGGTAGAAATTGTGGGGCTCCTCATGGAATCTAGAACTTTTTCTCACATAAATATAAGGAACATATTTGATTTTAGGCAAAGTGTGAGGTTTGCAAGGCTTCTGTGTACTAAACCCAAATTAGAACCCTACATGGACACCCCAGATGTTTAGATTTCAGAAATTTAAGAAAGAAGACACTTTGCAAAATGCCATAGGAATCACATGCTAGTATGGGTACCCACAAATTCAGCAATGTACAAATAACCACTGCTCCTAAGTTCAGTATCTGGTGCATATTTCAGAAATAGATTTCCTTCAGACCCATTTTACATTTTTCATAGTTTACCATATGAATTATTCAATGCCCAGTACAAAATAAAAAGCAATTGTAAGGTGCAGCACAGTTGTTGGCTCTGATTACCTCAGGTTCTTAGAGAACCTACAAATCCTATATATCCCCACACCCAAATGGGTCAGCAGGCATAACAGTACATTGCTTTTGTGAATCAGAAAACATGACAAGATGTTACAGATAAAAACACTGTCACAAATGGCTGTTTTATTCCTACTCATTTTCAATATTTTATTATTTCAATAGTTAGGGTCTCACAATGAATTGTCGTAGGACAGTGCTGCAAGTCCTTTTGCTGCGCTGCCCTACTCCAATTCTAATGGGCAGGAATGCACAGTACTTAAAAGATTTCTATCCTTTCTACCTGCTCCAATGCACAATTTGGTGCATAGCGCCAACACCGGCACCCTTGCACCATGGAGCAAGGGATTCACAAAATCCTCAGCACACGTCTGTAGTGTAATATTAAATACCAATACAAGTATACACAAATTATAAACACAGTTTCAGAAATCTTCTGTTTCTATTATTCTTTTCTTTCTGATCAGCCAACACGTGTTTCGTCGCACAAACTGGGAAATCGTACCGCGACTCTCTCAAGGCTGAGTAAACAAAAAGTAAAATAAACAATGGCCATTGTGACACCATACACAAAACTGGGGTGCACAAGCTAAATTCAGATATAAACGTGACATAATGCAAAGGCATGCACATGGTGGATCTATAGTCAATGATTGTGACTTCGTGAGCATTAATTTGTGAAGATAAAATAAACGAATCGTGCAAGAATATTTCCTATTCAAAAGATCTAAATCAAGGTGATGGAGAAAGACCTAATGATTAGAAAGCTCCCAAAGCCCCAAACTGTATAAGCGCATCTAGACCAAGCCACAAATACACATGACCGAAATCATAAATAGACACCTGGGCCGTGTATGTCACACCCTTCACTAATTTCTGTCAGTAAATAAAGAAAGCCCTCAAAGACCAAAAGGGGTGATCACTATCTCACCCATCTAGCCAACTACATGCATCACCATTGTGACATTTCTACTAAAGGGGTACCTTCAATGTCATTGGTAGCAACCTATGCAGAAGTAAACAAAAAAGTACAGTTAAGAGCCTGTCAAAATTGATCCTCTTAATCAAATATATTCCCAAAATAACCTTATGTATCATGTCACCACCTACTTTCCATGTGGCGATAATTCCATGCCACACGCGTTAGACTGCGAGTGAGTCTAGTGTCCTTGCTTCGAAGTGAGCAAATCCATAATTTTCAGTAAAAGCACTCCTGTAATGAGAAGGAAAAAGCTACGATGTGACCGGCTTCCCTGATGATAAGTGCTCACTTTGATACACTTTACAAAATCATTAGTAACTGTATGGGCTCTAGTGAGACCCACAAATAATAGATCCCTTAACACAAAACAAATTCCTGCACTGTTTAAACTCAGTCACAAGCCCAGAAACTTACTGCTCCGCGCCGTAGTACAGCCACAACTAGATCAGTCTGTCCGGTCCTTGAGTACGAGAGCCGGCAATGAGAGTTTCCCGCTTTTATATGCCTGGAGCTATGATAATAGAAAGAAGACTAACTCTGCCTAAACATGGCAGCCATCTTGTAGTGTAAAAATGTCAATTACATATACATAATAAGTCATTTCAGGCTAACCACAGTCGTGCTTAAACGAATCACGTCCTGCGTGCGAATAACAGAACCCGATTATCGCAATCTGTGAATCGCATAGCTGCAATGAAATCCGAAGCATCCACAAATCGAAGATTAATTCTTTAGTGATATTAAAAAGTCAAACTTCCAACATATTAGTGTGTGCATTAAAGCTAGGTAAAAAACATTGATTCATACCCAGAACTGGTCATCACAATCTAACAGACCGACAAATCATGTCTAATAGACTGATACATCATCAGAAGGCGCCATTGACTGGAGTGTTCATGAAAATACGCATTGCTAACTGTCCAAAAAAATGCGTGTTGAAACAGTAGCTGCCGTGAGAGCTTACTAATAAAAAGCGCTCATCATGAATAAAACCTTCCATATTCTAGGCATGCACACCTAAAATCAATAGGCTTAAGCGTAAAGCCTCCCAATCGCAAATCCTACAACCTCATTGGAGCTATATTCAAAATACATTGTGTTTCTTCAGCTCCTGAACAAAGTACGAGGATAACAGTATTTAACAACATATGAACCGAATGGCTGGAATTAACGGTGCATTTAACAGGGGTTCGCTTATGTCAAATGGCATGTCCAACTCATACATATCTTATGTTAGTACAATACAGAGGCAACCAAAACAATATGTGTGATGATAACACAAAGCAAAATGTTGCAAACGTATATGCAGGTGATGCAACCTGCACCTACCCTCTTTGGCTCAGGCATGTTATAACATACACATTATGAGAAACACCATTTATCTCCCCAAAAAGTAATGAAGCTCCTAGTCAATATTGAGCCCTGTCTCTGTGCTGCATAATCTGAGAATCCAAAAGGCTTCACGCTTGCGTAAAGTCAATTCCCTGTTGCCCCCTCTAGGGTGCCTCAGGACTTGGTCAATGCCATAAAATGTGAATACCCCATTCCTGGTCTGTGTGGGTCATTGTGCTTTGTGCGCAGCAATGGGATACCTGATATCCCCGTGCTTGACCGCTCTCATGTGTTCCCCCTATTCTCTCACGCAGAGTCCTTATGGTGCTGCCCATTTACTTTCTGCCGCATTTGCACTCGATCACGTATACAACATACTTTGTGTAGCAGTTAATATTGGACCTAATCTTATATGTTTTGTCACCTGGGCCCTTGAAAAGTGTCTTCTCACTGCTCGCTCACTTGCATGCACTGCAGTGCCCACATCCATAAAATCCAATTGTGCGAGGAGTCAGCCAACCCTCATTCACTCTCATCCCAGGGTAACCTGGGTGTCTCAGCAACAGGCAGGATTATTTTTGTGCAGGAAGGGACCTCTTCCTGCATGAAAACAATCCATGAAGGCTTTTTCTTTCTATGTGTACTGCATACAGCACATATAGAAAGAGGAAAAAAGCAAATAGAAGCAAAGCTATTTCTGCTTATTATGCCTCCCCTGGGGAGGAGTACAGTTTTGGCACATTTCCAGGTTTGTGGATCATTGAAAATCTGGGAATGTGTCAAAACCCATGGCAGTTGCATGGGAAAACCCACCACAACACCCATGGAATGCTCCCCTGAGCAGAAGGGAACACAGCAACTTGCACTGTGTTGCATTACACCAGGGCCGGACTGGCTGTAGTGGGCACCGGGCCTTTCCCCGGTGGGCCACTAGAGTGGGGGCCGGTTTTGGGCCCCTGAGGGGCCTTTTTTGTAACCAGGGGTCGGCAATATCGGCCCCCTGTAACAAAATCGGCCGAAACTGGCCCTAGCAAATAGCTTGGCCACTCCCCTCCCCCTGGAAGGGGGGGGGGGCGGCTGGCCGAGCAGTTTGATAGGGGCGGTTTTGGTTCCCAGTCCGGCCCTGATTACACCATACCTACGAGACCATGAAAAGCCACGCAAAGTGGCTTTGCGAGGCCTCTGAGATATGGGACTGCACTCTTCACTGCCAGAGCGTCATTAAAAGGTGACGCTCCAGCAGTGCAAGGGACTTGAAAATAAGCTCCACATTTTCTTCTGAAAACCTTAAAAGGTCCACACAAATTGACCCCTTGCTGAATTCAGAATTTTGTCTACTTTTAAAAAATGTATAGGTTTCCTGCATCACTCATGTGTTTCACAGCTGTTTTAAACATAACAGGAAGTAGATTAAAAGCGCAAAAGTTAGGAAAAATGGGCTACCTTTCAGAAAAATGCCAAAACTGTGCTACAAAAAATGCTTTTTTTATATAGCTCTACATGTTACTGAAAGCTAGGAAGGTGGAGATTTTAGCGCAGAAAACCTTTTGATGATATTGTTGGGAAAAATAAAACATGCACTTTTTGTGGAGTACTTTTTACCCCAAACCCCCAAAATGTAACTATATTTGCCAATTTACTTGGTTCCCTCCAGGGGAAACCACAAACCCTGGAAACCCTTACAATTCCCATGATGTGAAAAAAAAGGATGCACATTTGGCACGGATATCTTAATGGGAGAAAAGTTATGAAGGTCCAAGTGCAAAGTATCCCAAATAGCAAAAAAATGTCATTGACTGTTTTGGAAAAGCCTCAGCAGTTAATGAGTTAAAGTAAATGAGGTATATTTTTTCTTGCACAACATGTTTGAATAATTTGATAATTAATTTTGTTAAAACATGAGCAGGAGAAGAATTAAAAAAATAAGCATTCTGTCACATTAATGTTCCTTTTCCTGTTTTGAAGTCATTATTTGAAGGAGAGGGAGTGATTTGGGACAAATCCCTTAATCTCCCCATACAAAAAAAACGTACTTTTACTGGTGCTCATGTAAAGAGCTCCAATGCCTCTGGGTCGAGTTCGCGCTATATATTTAAAAAAAACTGCCAAAAAACCTGCAGGGGAAAGATAAGACCTTGCAGCGCAAAGCGAAAAAAAATGGGCTGCTTGACGCTGAGTCATGCTTCATCATCATACCCTGCTCACAGCACAATCTCTCAGAGAACCCGCGCGAGCCACGCAGAACAAACATTCCCTCGACTATAATTCAATTTGAACAAATCCGAGTTAATGCCTTTCTTGCAGTAGGATTATATTCAGGTTCAAATGTGTTTTTTAAAGGTCTGCCTCAAGAATTCATTCCAAAGCCAATGCCCGACTCTTGCCTCGACCTGCGCAGCGGTGCGGGCCCCACGCGGTGTCCGGATTACGTTCCTATGGCACTGCACACGATTCTGTCATAAGAGATGCAGCGTGCAGAGACACCGCCAGTTCCTGCTCCGCTCCAAAAGCAGGAAAAACATGACACCTAGATTTTCATTTTAGTTCAAACCCGGAGAGAAACAAATTGAGACTGTAGGTAAATTAATTTGCGACGTCCAAGTAAGTAATTAAAATCTCTTTTCGTATGTCCCGGAGGCAGAGAGAAAAGTCACACTGGCCACAGTTCATAACAGTTTTACTTTTGTAACTCACATTGTCCCGACTTGCCAGCTGTTGAAGTGTTCCATCTACGCTGGGTTTTATCCAGAGGAAGTTTGATGTAGTCTGCAGTCGCATAAATGCATATGTGCCAAAGTGTTCTCGAATAGGGCCAGAGCATGCCTTTACACACCGAGGGCTTCGCTGCTCTTCAGGCACACGGATGCAGCTCTGGAAAGCCCAACCAATATTTTCATTTTTTACAGCTGAACCCTATCAGACAGGGCAGCTGTCTGGTTTGCTTACAACTTCTTGTGGGCAGTCTGAAAGCTACCCTGGGAATCCGATTCTCCCATTGCTTATTATTGGCTTTGTTGTTCATAACTCACAGTTGCTTGCTTTCTATTTGCTGACTTTCTTAGCTGTAGGTTGTCCAGCTTGAGTTCGTCCCTCCATGAACATCCCTTGATTACTGTGTTCTTCCAAGAGCTCGCTTTATGCATTCAAAGAAAGAGGTCAAATGTAAGGCTTTGTCTTCGTGGGAGCTTGGTGTTTACTTTTTGTTATGACTTCAAAGTGAGAGAATTTTTGTGAGTATCCTGGAGGTTACCGATGTGAGAGGAGAGGCTATAGGATGCTATTTTTTCTAGCGCACTACAAAAACAAACTGCTGATATTTCAAAATATAGCAAAATTAGGAAAGTAAAAATGAGGCACATTTTTTTAGTAATTATGAAGTGTGGTAGAAACAAATATTTGTATACAATCAAAACACATCAATACACTAGGTGATGACATTTCCGCACATTATCATTTGTGCTCAGTAAAACTGTTTGATTGTGAGAATATAATGGTCATTTCAATTGAAAATCTGTTGTCTGTAATGGTAGTGCACTACCATACCATGCATACTCCACACTACTCCACTCTACAACACTCTACTCCTCTCTACGCCCTTCCATTCTATAGCACACTACTCCATTCAGACACTCCACTCATTACGCAACATGTCTCTGCACTCCACACCACTTACCCACCTCCATTCCAATCTACCCCACTCTACTTCACTCCAATCTATCCCAATCTACTCCACTACAATGTACCCCACTGCACTCCAATCAACCCCACTCCATTTCACTACAATCTACCCGAATCGACTCCATTACAATCTACTCCTCTCCAATCAACCCTAATTTGCCCCACTCCGCTCCAAGTTAATCAACTCCAATCCAATCCAGTCTACTCCACTTCAGTCCACTCCAATCAACCCCACTACACTCCAGTCTGCACCACTCCACTCAATCTATCCCAATCTACCCCACTCCATGACAATCTACCCCACTCCACTCTACCCTAATCTACCCCACTCCATCCCAAACTACTCCCCTCTATTCCAATCTACCTCACTCCACTCCAGTCTACCACAATCTACCCCACTCCAATCCACCTAATTCCACCCCAATCTACCCCACTTCATTACAAAGCTACATTCGACTGCGTTAACTGGAACAGGCTTTGGTCTAAATTAAAAAACAAGTCTGCTCCACCGGCGCTCTTAAGACTGATTGAAAATTTACATATTAACACTTGGGTCAGAATAAAGCTAGGCAGCAGGGCTAACCTCTCTAGAGCCATTCCAACATCCTGTGAGCTAAAGCAAGCAGGGTTGCGTCCTAGCACCCACTCTTTTCAACCTATTTTTGGCAGACTTTCCACCAGTCCTGTTTTCGGTTAACTCCCATGCCCCGAAGCTTGGTTCCATTTTTCTTTCAAATCTCCTCTCCACTGACAACTTGGTGTTGATCAGCCCACCTCGGGTCAGGATGCAACGCCTTCTGAATGCCACCTCCGAATATTCACTATAAATGGCTTGGCAATCAAGACCAAGAAAACCAAACTCATGAACAGTTTTAGTAAAATAAGCAGCAAAATCAGCTGGTTTCTTGATTCCACCAAGGCCGATGAAGTCAATGAATGTTGATACCTCAGACTTTCATTTGACAGTAAAGAAAACTTTAAGCCCTAATAGGCAGCAGGCCTTAGGGTGCTATTTAAGGAACCTGAATAGTCTGTTGTACAGCCACATCTTAGAAATAGCGAGGGCCAAAGTGGTGCCAATCCTGGCGTACGAAAGCAAGGCTTTCCTGGGCAGGGTCTCAAAAACTCTGGACGGCATGATCACTTGAATTTAAAGGGCCATTTTTCATCTTCCTAAATACACCTCACCTGCCCAAATCAGGCTAGCATTCGGTGTAGCTAAACAGTCAATAGCAATACAGGCTGCATTTCCCATCATATGCTACAGGCTTCAGTCCACCATAAACCACAATGTTTGGCTGGAAATAAATAAATCCCACTCACTGGCCAGATCATATCTTAAAATATCTCAGGATCTGCCTGGGCTAGCACAATTGTGGTCTACATCGCATAGTCCTGAAATGTTCCGGAATATCGCCAACAAAACATCACAACTAATTTCATCGCTGGAGGACAGGGCATCCTTCGAGAACCGCGCCCACGCGTTGATGGTGCTAAATAGTTACACCTTCCAAAAACCACAGCAATACCTAGGGAAGGCTTTCAGTAGCAGAACCAAGAGTAACTTTTGAAAACAAAGCCTAGCCAGCCTCCCTTCTAAGTGCACACATCGCTATGGTCAAGGGCAGAAGAAGAGGCTCCATGCAGGCTATGGTCCTTCTGGACCCAGGCAAGCGTGCACTCCTATAGACAAGCCATAATAGCCTGCCTAAACTCCGGGGACCCTTGAGTAATCTCTCGAACAGTAAACTATCCTCAGGGAGTCAACCAGGCCCTAAAGAAAGCACCATACTAGCCGGAACAAACTCGCCAGCCCCGAACACTTGATCCCCACGGCGATGAAGTGATGTACCCTCCCAGTCACATCAACCATAGTACTGGACTAAGGCACCTTCAGTTTACTTGCAGCGATAAAATAAACATCTGCATAACCCTTCTTTTTGCACAAAGCACTTTCCCTACTCAGACCATACAAGCCACTTGTTTGTCAGCACTGATAACATCCACAGGAAGGCAATCACTTCAACCACTATCCCAAACAATCCTTGCACACGAGCTTCATCTGCACAAGGAGACTAGCTTGTGGCCTAAGGTAGGACAATGTCAATCTATTTCATGAATCTGTTAAGCAATTCTTTACACATTTGCACAAAGAAGGACTTCAACATTTCAGCCGATAGACCTGGATACTGAACATCTCCCCTCCCTTATCAGCAAGGAAGTTTTTGATCATTTTATTGTATTTATTTATATGCTTATTGCATTCAATTTATATTTTAATGATTTCAATTAATCGAACAATAAAGCTTACTTTACTTTTTCTTTTACTTACCCCACTGAAATATACCCTGCTCTACTGCAATCTACCCCACTCTACTGCAGCCTACCTCACTCCACTTCAATCATTTCCACTTTAATCTACCCCAAATCTACACCACTTTAATCTGTCAGAATCTACCCAACTCCACTCCAATCTACCGGAATCTGGAGCCGTCGTCACATGTGCCTTTTGGGCACTGCTGCGAGGGTGTCGAACAGAAACAAAGCGAAGTAAACACCACTGGCAAACTATACGAATTTAAACCAACAGACACCACCAACGGGTCTAAAAATAGATTAAAATGCACATAGAATGAGAAAGCATTTTATTTAACAGTTCGTCGTGTGTTCACATGCCCACACGGTAACGATTGGACGTAAAAAAAACAGCCTCGCACTTGTATTTGCCACACCTTGCAAAACACCCCAAAAGCAATCAGAACAGTAGCGGCAATACCAAATAAATGAATACCGCCGTGTTTACAGACCTATGGCAATGTAGAGCGCGTTCCAAAAATGCTCAGCCCATTAATTCCACAGAAACATTTAAGCAATTTCTTCAAAAGAGCAGCATTTTCGCTGGGGAAGAGGGTTCCCGGCAATCGAGGCGCCCAAGCGGCGTATTACATAATATGCCACTGCCAAGGGACACACAGTGATGCGCTGCCCACCCATCATCTCTTTAGCCTCTCACAACGTTCCGACAACCTTTGTTTAGGATTGCGCACCTCAGACAAAAACAGAAGTAGAAATGGGCAAGTGGAAATGCAGCCGTAGATGGCCTCTCTGGCAGGCCGTGTTTTATGTGAAATCTAGTCTCTAAGTCTGTTATTTCTCTGGACTGTGCCAAGCTGTTGGTACGTTGGCAGTGCGCCTGGTGCCTGCCTCGGGGCTTCTGCGGGATTGCGTTCTTAACGTGGGCTGTGCAAGTCGTGTCAGCGTATCCTCAGGTGTGTGTCAGCTACCATTGCTGATCTGTGTGCTTTCTCCCTGGGCACTGCATGTGTGGACCGGCTGTGTACGCGATGTGCAGGATCCTGTGAGTGGTGGGTGCGTGTGGTCAGCAGTGTGTATCCTCTGGGCCTGCCAGCCTGCCCTGGGGCAGGCGCGACCACCATTGCCCTGCTGCTGCTTCAGCCCCCAGCCCTGGTGCAGGTGGTGCCCAGCCCTGGCTACTGGCGCTGCCCAGGATGTGCCCAGCCTTCTGATCTCGGACCACCTGCTGCCAACATGATGCCCAAGCACACCAACCCTGTGGTGTCCACCATCGAGAACATGCCCGCCGAGAGCATCTCAACACCCTTCACCCTGCAACAGAGGTTCAGGAGGGTCTTCAGTAGGTGAGCAAGCCCCTGGCATCATCAAGGAGGTAGACATTTCTGAGTGGCATGTTTGGCTGGAAAACAAATCGCCCAGTGGATCTGTGCTGATTGCAAAGGCATCTTAAGTCCATTGTCTTAGAAGAGCATCCTTTGACATGTTGTTTTGCTAGTGACAGATAATCTAATGCAACAAGAGATGTGATGGCTTTTGGTTTAGGCTGGCATTGACATGGCAAGGACTGTATACACCACACAGAATGCTTCATCTGTGAAAGTAAGGCTGCCTAGTCTAGGTATCGCATTCATGTGGCAGTGAAATGACATGAAACATCACTTGATGGCACACACACGTGAGATATAATGAATATGTCAGTAGAATAATGTAGATTATTGACCAGGGTCAGTCTGGTGTTTTGAATTTGTGATACCCTCCAGCTCCCTCTCATAGACCAAATGTTGTCTGCTGGAGAAATAATAATATTAAAATGGACCTGTCTGTATTTTTTATATATTGACTGTGATGGGTTTACAATTACTAGTCATGTATAGGGTTTTCAGGAGTAAGTCTGCTGGTATGGTCCAGTCACAGCCTTGTTTGTTTTGTAGTGTGCTCTGCAGGGTTGTTCAGAGTTTCAGCAACAATGACTTGTGGTTTACATGCTTTAATTCTATCTATGGACTTAAGCCTCACCACTTTCTGCAATTACCAGCCGCCACTGGGTTATACAGCAAGAGATAGACTGGAGTTCACCTATACATATCTAACCATGACTGGTCTTAGTTACGCATGGTTGAATGTTGATTTACTGCCATGGCCACCAAAAAAAACGCCAGAAATATTAGGCTTTTTGGGATATCCCATAAAGGCCCAACAGTGGTTTTATACCCAACTTGGTCCAGTAAGATGCGGGCATGAAGAAGACATTCCATAGAAGTCTTCTGGTCACGAGCATGCCTACATACACATGCAAGTTTCCAGTCAAACTCATCTCGTCAGCACCATACAAATACATTCACACCATTGAACAGGCACACCAGAGAAACATCCATCGAGCGGTCTGTGTAGATCTGTTATTTGGCCCAAACCTGTTAAAGGAAGGGCATCCCTTGAGGGCCTTCATGAACCACACTGTGCCTGACTCAGGCCGGTGCATGACTCTGTCCTCCCTCCAGAAACTTCCACACAGTGCATGACTCAGCCAGATGCATGACTCCGTCCTACCACCAGAAACATACACACAGTGACTCAGCTCTTCCAGGACCGTCACGACGGGAGACTCTAGACTATAAACGGCACACCCTTGGTGCCGCACCATGCTTGGCAATTGCCTTCCCAGTAGAAAGAGATGCTCAACAATCCCAGAGCCTACCTGCACTTCACCACAGACAGATCTCGTGCCAGCTTGCAGTGATTTTGTCAGCTACACAGACTTTTTTTCTTTGGCAGCAGCAACAGCTGATCCCTGTGAACTGCAAAGAAGAAAACAGCCATTACTAGATGAGTACAAGCATCATACTATGTATAAATGACACTAATTCATGCATGACAGTGCAGTGCTTGACCTTGATAGTTGCACCCTCAATGCAACACTCCCTCAGGTTTCAAGTACGTGGCCTAGAAAGGAAGAGGCTACGACTATTATACACTTGTACCGTCATTGTTGAAGGGAGACTACCCTGTGTGACTAAAACTCCCACCCTAGAGTCAACCATTGAGACGAGACTTCAATCAATCAATCAGACATTGCTTAATTTGAGACGGTTCTTTCCTGTGCTCAACACTGGCACTTAATTGGTTTCCAGTGCTCAAAAACAGTCAATCACACGGTGGCGCTGCTCATCTAATTTAGAGATGAGCAGAACAACGGTTGTTTAGGAATACAATATTCATTAAAATTGCTTATACCTGCCTCCCCAGCCATACCTTTAGCTTTGGGGACCTGGAATTAATCTGAACTGCAACAGAGATGATTATTAGTTGTTTTGGCAGCGATGACAGGGGCGATGCGTGGTGCAAGCTGCAGTGGCCTCATGGTCAGAGCCCTGGCACTTAAAATTTTACAAATTAATCATTACAATCAGGGTTGGTAAAGCGCAGCTACTCACCCGTGAGGGTCTCAAGGTTTTGGGGGGGGGGCTCCGTTGAGCCTTTTGAACCCTAAATCCAATCCGTGCAAACCCTAGTTGACACTTGATACCATAGTTGCTTTTTTGCATGAACCTAGTTTGCAGCTTCTTGTATTCCTTTGTGCAGTCTTCTGCTGGGCACTAAGTAGACCCTTTCCAGAAGGTTACAGAAGTGCCACGAGGTTTGTAGAGCAAATGTAATATCAGAGATATGATAGTCTTGTTACTTGCTGAGGAGAATGTATGAGCAAACCTGGTAACACATGTTATATTCATCCCATCAGAATCTACCAAACCGGCAGGAGAGTGACCCAGAGACAGATAGCAGAATAGAGGCTGTCAGGTAACACCTGGCCCTGAAGGGGAAGAAGATGAAACTGACTTTACGTGGCACATGCCGATATCTCTCACCTTGCCCGTTCTTTATTTCCAGCAGAATGTAGGAAAGCAACCAACAGAGAGACGTAACATTCCCTATATAACTTTCCTATGAGAACCAGGAAAATGATGTCCTACAAACAAGATGCAACTCCTTTAAAAACAATTGGGCGGGGGCGTGGCCGGGCAAGATGGCCGGGTAGATGTGTCTTACCTCGGCTCCCAGTCCGCGGCAAAATCCCGGAGGCAGCAATGCCATCAATTCAGCTCAAACCGGTCTGACGCGACCCTCAACAGTTGGGGGATACTATAGCGGACCAGCGGAGGAGATGTGGCACGGTCCCACTGCTCATAAGAGCTGAGTTTCAAGTCGGAGCGGAGGGACGGAGCCCCGCAACATGGCGGCCGTAATGGGGGAATGAAAGAGAAACCCCGGAAGAGGTGCAGCCCCCAGGACAATTCCAACAGAGAATATCTGGGCTGATTCCGGTTTCCAACTCCAGCAAACCCCTAAAAAGAAACGCACTCATTAGGTATGGTCGGATCGACTTACGCCCCGTGACTGCGGAGCTCACAAAATGGCGGCCGCCACCTATGAGGGAGCAGAGATCACTCTCTAGCGGTGTTGGCTGCTGGGAGACCTACCGCTTCACAGTGGAGTATGCATCGGAGTACCAATTTCAGGAGCGGCGAGGATCGCACCATGGCTGGAGGCCTCTGACAGCAGCCCGCGGGAGAGCAGAAGCAAGGTGTCCATTGTCGGTGGCGCAGGGTGGTCAGAGTTGCTTACTACTCTACAAGTGAGTGAAGGGAGACGAAGAAGAGGCCTTGGGGAACTCATACTGGTGGCAAGAGCATCCTAGACCTGGAGGGAATTGCCATCCTGCATGACTTACCACCCAGGGAAGGATCGGTTAGGTTTGCCTGACTTCAACATGGCCGCCAGAGCTACAGCGTTCTCATAGGACTACGAGGGTGATTCCAAAGTGTCCCCCCCTCTGAGGACACTGTCCGCCCACATCATGGGGAGAATAGGGGGAGAAGTTCAGAGCCCTGCGCCCCAATTACAGCAGTACCTGCATACAGGACCCACCTGGGGGCTCCAGGGGGCAGGGGGAAACGACCCTGGTGACGGTGCCTGCTACATCTTAATGGACCTAAAGGGTTGAAGGAGTGCATAATACAGAGCCGGATCTCAAGCCACTACCCTGACGTAGGTAGAGAGGTTAGGGGAGAACTTTTCGTGCGACCACCGTCACACCCACAAATACAGGCGGGCATTGGCAGACGCATCTATGCCACCAAAGAAGACGCCTGCTAACGTCTCTAATTTATTCCTGCCGGCTGAGAAACGGCAAGCATCGGCGCAGGGAGACTCCACTGACAGCATGGCGCTCACGAGAGAGGACCTGTTGACATCACTACGAGACTTTAAAACAGAGCTGCATGCAGAGCTAAACCAAAATATCAAGGCCTCCATAGAACAACTCAAGACAGACCTGACTACACGGGTAGCGACGCTCCAGCAAGACGTGGTCTCAGTCGGCATGAGAGTACTAGATCTGGAGACCCACACCCAGGATCTGGATAAGCGATCCACGGACACCCAGGAGCAACTACAGGACCTGCAGAAGCAATTACAGCTTGCGCTGCTAAGTCAAAAGACTTAGAGAACAGGGCCAGGCGGGAGAATATAAGAACTCGTGACTTGGAAGAAGGGACGAAAAGGCAAAACCTAGAGGCCTTCCTGGAGGGACTTTTTGTGGAAATTTTCAGCCCACGGCAGCTCAAAATTGAGCTGGAGAGAGCGCACCGGGTGGGGGGGCTACCCACCGGAGACCATCGCAGACCGTGCGATGTCCTTGCAAAGTTCCACTTCTTCAAAGTAAAAGAAGCCGTGCTTCAAGAGGCTCCGACAAAGAGCGACATCGCCTTCCAGGATTTTTGTTGCACCGTGTACCAGGACTTAGCCCTGGCCACATTGGCGAGGAGGAAACAATTCCAACCTATTACCACGAGGAGCGCATAAGGTACCCATGGACGTACCCCTTCGGACTGAGCTTCAAATTCAAGAATAAGACGCGTCATATCACAGAGTTCGAGGAGGGAATGAGAATACTGGGACTCAATCCTGGGGAAGCGAGGGCAATGAACGAGAAACCCAGAGAAACCGCCAGTGGAGTGCAAGTCTGAAACGAGGACATACATGATCGAAATCACAAGGAAAGCTGGGGTCAGGACTGTCGATGACCAGAAGCCGCAATAGCTTACAAAGATAGAGGCCCTTTCTGAGGCTGTACCACCTTTGGATCCGTGGGGCCAGAATTGCTAAGTAAAGGTGAACACTAGGACCACGCTTCACAGGCTCTATCCAGGTAACAAGGAGTGATCCGTCCCGGCGGCCAAAACCCAGAGACGGGGGGCATAGCAAGATTTATGGGACATTAGCCGAAGCACTGTTGGAGGACAGCGCATACCGATAAACTCATGTTCACTGAACGATGATGAATATTGATTTTATCATCAGAAGCCGGGATGGGCGTGGACGGGGACTCCGGCTGAGTCTCCCACTGACATGCCTAGCAGTGGAGTGTTCCACACCGGCGACGATCCAGTCTTCGTCTACCATAACTGGTTGTTGGTATTGTTGGGGGGTGTTATTTTATGTTTATTAATGGGGGGAGGGGGAGGTGGGGCACGGTGGTGGCTTATGGGACACAGAGGGTGAACTGGAGCAGTTACATGTCTAGTATGGCTTGTATATGGGACTGTCATGTTCTTAAAATGCATACCGGGGGGCACTGATGGGCGGATGTGGGAAGAGGAGGTAAATTCCTATTGACAAGATGGTAGTTATGATTGCATCGTGGAACGTTAGGGGCCTTAATTCACCGCAGAAAAGGCACAAAGTATGGAAATACCTCACAGATCACCATTTTGATGTGGTGGCGCTCCAAGAGACTCACCTTCAGAGGGCCGACGAACTGAGGCTTAAACACAAACAATATCCCCTTATCTATAGATCATCAGCACTTACCAAACACCGGGGGGTGGCGCTCCTCTTTCACTCCTCAATGAAATTTCAACCTCTAGACATCCAATCAGACAAGGAAGGCAGGATGATCTTGGTAAAGGGTTCCCTAAGGGGCACATTATGCACCTTTGTTGCCACATATGCACCTAACACGGGCCAAACAAGCTTTCTCAAGCTTCTGCTAAACACAATAGACCCCTTTGCGGAAGGTCATATAATTCTGATGGGAGACTTTAATCTCACATGGCAACCGGACATCGATAGCACTCAATCACATAGGGCAGACACTGGCTCCTTCACTGCAGATTTACAGCAAAGAATGATTGCCTTAGGTCTTCGAGATGCATGCTGGACACAGCACCCACAGACCAGAGATTATATGTTCTACTCCCATGTACACCACACTTACTCCTACGCTTAGATTATATTTTTATTAGTCAAGGACTACGGGGCACACTTCAGAAAGCTAAGATCGTTCCCCTCTCCCTCTCGGATCACTGGCCATTAGCAATCTGCTTACAATGGGGTGCAGCTTCCACCACGACCCCTCAGTGGTACTTCCCAGTTTCCCTCACATGTGATAGGGTACTCCGAACTGAGCTTCGAGGAGGGATCACAGAATTTTTCAACAACAATAGGCCTGAAGACACTTCCCTGAGCATTAATTGGGATGCCTTTAGAGCGGTCCTGTGGGGGAATAGTATCGAGCTTAATTCAACCCTCAATAAACAATGGGCGTGGGAAAGGGAGAACCTAGAGAAGGAACTGGAACAGGTGGAACTAGCACACAAAAACAACTCCTCTAGAGTTACACTGCGCCCCCTTACTGCTTTGCGCGGTAAGCTAAAGGCCATCTACAACAATAGGGTAGAATACACCCTTTTAAGACTCCGCCACACCTCTTTTACGCAGGGGAATAAAATAGGTCGAAACCTGGTGTGGCAACAACGGGAGAAACGCAGGAGGGAATATATTGGAAGCCTTCGTGGTGGGAATGATGAGCCGATCCAAAGGGATGGAGATAAAGCTGACCTCGTCCGCACTTTCTATGAGTCACTGTACACCGTGGAACCTAAAGATCCATCTCTGCAAAACAACTATCTACGGGCCCTACAGTTCCCTCGTATTTCACAAGCCGTGAATGATCAACTCACGGCACCGATAACCATGGAGGAGGTGGGTGAATCCATTGCAGCCCTTAAACTACATAAAGGCCCGGGACCAGACGGCCTCACAGCCCACTTCTATAAAACCTTTGCCCCCGACCTTATTCCCCATCTCACAAACCTTTTCAACCAGATGGTGGAGCTGGGAGAGGTGACCCCTTCGATGGCCGATGCAGTCATTACGGTTATCCCTAAACCTGGTAAGAATGCAC
The DNA here is from genome assembly GCF_964204655.1 of Triturus cristatus. Classification (NCBI taxonomy): domain Eukaryota; kingdom Metazoa; phylum Chordata; class Amphibia; order Caudata; family Salamandridae; genus Triturus; species Triturus cristatus. The sequence continues at coordinate 489,243,421 of NC_140587.1, read as the reverse complement.
AATAGTGTGCCTCTTACCGCCCTATAGCGCTCCTCAACTTAGATGCAAAACTCTACTCTGCTATCTTAGCAAACCGAATTCAAGACCTAATGCCTGATTTAGTCCACCCCGATCAATCTGGTTTTATCCAAGGCTGGCAAACACATGACAACACCCGGCGCACAGTACATCTCATTGAAAAAGCCACCAAACGGGGAATACCAGCAGTCTTGGTGGGACTTGACGCCGGGAAGGCCTTTGATCGGGTGGATTGGGCATTTCTCTTTCGTTTTCTTCAATCTTTTGGCTTTGCCGATAAATTCATTCGCATGATTCAGGCCAATTACGCACAGCCACGCTCTCAGGTGCAGGTTAACGGAGTGACGTCGACACCCTTCTCCCTTTCGAAAGGCACGCGGCAGGGGGCCCTCTGTCTCCCCTGCTCTTTGCATTAAGCATTGAGCCCTTTGCAATGTCCATAAGAAATAGTTTGGAGATACAGGGGATTCCCTTTGGGGGAGAGGACCACAAAACTTTGCTTTTTAGGGACGATGTACTCCTCTCAATTGCAGATCCGGCTCGATCCCTTCCAGCATTAGAAATTGAACTAGCCAAGTTTGAGGTGGTAGCTGGCTTTAAGGCTAATCTAGACAAATCCTATGTTCTTAACCTCACTTTGCCAGACAATGAAGTACGGACCCTCCAGGCTCAGTCCCCCTTACAGAAGACTAGCTGCTCTCTCCAGTATTTGACAATCCAATTAACCTCACGGGTGGAGGGGCTATATAAAGGCAAATTTTCGGCGGCCCTCCATCAAATTGAAAAAGATCTGCAACGATGGAAGCCCCTAGTCTCCTCTTGGCTTGACCGCATTAATGCTATTAAGATGACACTGCTGCCCAAATTATTATATCTATTTCAAGCCCTACCTATCGAACTTGATGCCATCTTCCTCCCTAAAATTAAATCATTATTCACACAGTTCATATGGCAACGGGGGCAGGCTTGTTTATCCTTTAACATTCTGTGGCGCCCCAGAGCTAAAGGAGGTGTGGGGTTACCAGACATTGGGCTGTATTACAAAGCTACCCACCTGCGAATTGTGACAGAATGGTTTAAAAAGGAATCAGGGAAACACTGGCTCCATATGGATAGGGAAGTAGCACGGAGGACAATATGGGATTTAATTTGGAAAGCCAAGTAAGACCGCACTGTGAACACATACATTAGCACCCCCACCTGCACCGTTCTGAAGGTTTGGGATTCTGTGTCGTGGGGCGAGGGATGGACCACATTCCCCTACCCATACACCCCGATCCACTTTAATCCAGCCTTTCCGCCAGCTCTCCATGAAGGCCCATTCCACGCCTGGAGAGAAGGAGGCTGCCTCATGCTTGATCATCTGTTCCACAACTACAACATCCTCACTTTGATAGTTGCAGAAGGGATTTCCACTTACGACCAGAGGAACACTTTCATTACCTTCAACTCCGACACTGGGCATCACCTCTCAAGTACAAGAGCAAGCTACAAGGAAGAAAAGGGAATTTGAGAAATATGCTAGAACGGTGGGCTCCATGAGAGGAGTGATCTCTTTCCTCTATAACTACTTGCTCTCCAACACCCACTCCGCCCAACCACGTTACATGTCTATGTGGGAGGAGATATTGCAGCGCCATATTCAGGATAGGGAATAGACGGCACTATGGTCAAACGTATCTAAGTTCAATCACTCCCTAGAACTTAGAGAAGCACCCTTAAAAACATTCATGGACTGGTACTTAGTTCCCTTCAAACTCAAATGAATTTTCCCGAACACGACTGACCGCTGTTAGAAGGGCTGTGGGTTACTGGGGGACTTCCAACATATCTGGTGGGACTGCCCCACCATATGTCCTTTTTGGGAAGAAATCCTGACCCAAATTAAAACTGTACTGTGGTACCCCATACCGAAAACCATGGAGGGAATCCTTCTAGGTCTTCGGGATCCCTCCCTCGAACATCAGACCAGGGCTGATAGAGCCATTATGTGGACTTGCATAGGCGCGGCGAAGATAACTGTTGCAGCAGCCTGGAAGAAGAAGACCGCTCCGTCCCTCTCTATATGGCACACATGACTTTAGAAACTCCTTTGCTTGGAACAGATGGCGGATATATTCTGCGACGATTACAAGGGGTTCGAATATAAATGGGGTCCCTTAGTTACCTTCCTTACAAATGGCCTGCCCTTAGCGGTGTGCCCCCCATCGCTCAGAGACATGCACCTATTCCAATTTTAATATACTGCATCGTTGCCCAGCCGACCACGCAACATTTTGACACAAGGTCACCACCAACCACCTAGTTAAGGGGGAGAGGGGGAAGGTTAGGGAACTGAGGGTTCTTAGGTTTAGTAGATTGGATTATATTCTTTCCAAGGAGTGCCTTCCCGGTTGGAGGGTCCAAATGTAAGCCGGTCACAGCGCATTGGTTCTTGATCACTTACCTGGGGGCCTTTATCATGCTGTACCTGGGACTTTATAGGAAACTGTACGGCTCAATAGTGACTTTCTTTCAGCAGACGGGTACAGCAATGTTAACACCATCACCCTCTACCTGGCTATCTTGTGATAATGTGTATGGTATTCTATGATACTGATGTTTTAGTTGATGTGACCTTAACGATGTCTGTTTTACGAAATGCCAATAAACATGTTTTACAAAAAAAAAACAATTAGGCAATAGACCACGTTGGACAAACAAAAGCCAATGAAAAGTGGAAGGGGTGAGAGAAAGGGGCCGAGGTGGACGAGAGGATCAAAAGCGAGGAAGGCGCTGAGGTGGACGCGAGGGTCGCTAGAGAGGAAGACGCCAAGGCAGAGAAGATGGGATTCAATCCCAGATCCTATGTCATCACGGAGGGAGTACAGAAGACCTTGTCAGAACCGGAATACTTCAGAGTGCAGACTTCGGAGACACCAGAAGACTCCCCAAGGAAATACGGAGACCACTGATAAGACGAAGGAGGAGCGTGGATAACCCAGGTACACGCACGTCTCCCAGGGCGATACGGGAGGGAAAAGACTGGGACGGGAGGAGGGTGGAGAATTCAAAAGTAAAATCCAGGGAAAAGTTACATCACGTGTTTTTCCCTTGCACTATATGAAACTATTATCACTGGCCCTGCACTGAAACACAGGGGCGTGTTATTCTTTTTTTTTTATTCTAATACTTCATTGACGGTGTTGGACTGATAAGTGACTTCAATACCAGAACACCTAAATTACTAAGTGATACTTCTTCCTATCGGCAGGGAAGTAGCAGCAAATAGTAAAGACTCAAGACTTGGCATTTATCTGTGGTGATGGGTGCACTGGTTGACAGTTAATAAAATCCCACACGAACACATTCCTCCTTGGTTTAAGGAACCTATAATTAATTAATTGGACATATCTAAGGTCGCAATACTTACCAGTGATATATTTTTCTCCCTTGAGGCACAAATCAACGATTGGTGGTCCCGGCTGCCCTGCGCCTAAGGCAGAGGAAAAAAAGGAGAAAAGATAAATATACCAAGATTGACTGTCACGCTGTTCATAGAAATGAAAAGAAAGACACAGCATCTTCAATCTACTGTCTCACGTGTTTTGTTTCCCGCCATTACGACAGAGGCCAAACAAGTGTAAAGTAACTCCTTGGTGCCATCTTGGAGAAAGTGTATATTCCGGTCACCCTCGAGAGCGCTAGGGGCAGGGCTTTAAGTGGGCCAGGTCTCACCAGTTCTTTTAAGGGGGCCTTGAAACAGATCTCTGTCGGGCTCTTCGTTTTATTGCCCTGGCACAGGCAGTCCGTTTTTTCCCGGACTGCAGTGACAGCAGGCACATCGATGTGCGCTGCTCACACTGCTCACTGCTCACTTCTCACTAGTGGAGAAGATATGGCATGACATCATACCAGGTGAGCGTCATAGGGGAAGGGAAATCCCTTAAAGAGAGTCCTTTTCTCTCCTGATTTCCCTTCTCTTTTTGAAACTCAGGAGCAGCAACATCGTTGTGATGTCACCAGGGCTTTAAGTGGAAGCTTTTTTCAATATTATGGTTGCTGCTTACTTATCGTTACAACTAAGAACCACTGGCAAAGCCAATAATCCTGACTTGTTGTAGGTATGATATTACTTGGTGTATCATATATCTGAATGCAATGACAGAAACAGCAAAATACAAGTCGGGCGGCACACTGTGCTAAGCACAGATTTTTAGCTTACGTGATTTTAGGCCACACCCTTAATTACTTTGGCCACGCCCCTTTGAGAAACCCCCCAGTTTTATCATCCCACTTAAAGCCCTGGCTAGGGGGCATAGGTGGCAAACCATGAGCATCTCTCCCACGCTGTGGAGCACAGTTTAGACTTTTCGTTTTACACAATTGCTTTATGTACCCCTGACTTTTGCTGACATGCAGCTGGCTTTTCCTGTTGTGTCCTGGTCTCAAACTCCACTGACCAATTTAAGTGAGAACTATAACAACAGCGACCTGCTCCTCCATTTAGTGAGGTCTCATGGGTGCCTATTAACCATCCTGTTACTGTGCTGCCTTCCAGTTCTGGGCCAGCTTTTCATGGTGCAATGCTTCATTTCATGCCAGTGGTTCTTTATTGCATCCACAGTCCGTCTTGTATGGGCCGTGGCATTCATTTTCCACAGGATGCTGTCCAATAGGGCAGCTTTTTTATAAGGTGCAATTTTAGATGTCACAAAACTTTCGTCTTGGTTTCTCCTAAACCCAACGGTGAGGAGTTCCTCCTCTACATCCATGAACATCTTCTTCCTCTTCAGGCCATCACTGGTTTGGGCTTGCTTAGTTGCTGGCTTCCATTTTGTGCTATTTTGAAGGATCCTGGTTTCTTACTTGTTTGACTCCAACTCGTCAGCTACTCTCATGCACTTTTGCCGATCATTTCTTGCATAGCACTCATTGCACTGCACAGTTTGTCACTTGGATATGCAATAATTTCACAGCTCAGATGTTTTAGTGTGTGTTTCGGTGATATCCTCATCACTGTGCAACTTGTAGTAAATTCGGCACTGCAAAAACAAATTACTTTGCACAATGCAATGCAGATGTTTTTTTCTGCAGCATTGTGGTATACAAAGTGCGATAAAGCAAAGCCATGGAGTCAATGATTAAAGAGAGAAGGGATACAAATGAGTAATTGTATGTGGAGGTGCAGATAGTTGTAGGGAAAACGTAGTGTAGGAGCAGAAAGGTCATCAGCATGATTTTACAAGCATGGACTGCTGCCCTAACTTATCAACAAAGTCAATCACTGGTGTTGAATCCTTGTATTGTGCATCTCTGTGCACATCATAATCAAATGTGCAATATTTGTGAGACGCAGTAATGCTCTGTGGACCGGTAGGATGCACTATGTTTACTCTTCATAGCTGACTGTGACTACCATCAGTTCACCGGATTACTTTTAGACTAGCAGTAGTGGGTTCTTTTTGATATATAGTTGCAGGACCTGCTACCAGTTGCCTTCAGAGAATGAATGACCTACTGCCTGTTGTTGGAAATTATAATCTTTTGCGTGGTGTAACCCCAGATTGTTTGCCTTGACTGTTTTTGCTGGCTGTAGAACTCTTTGCACTTAACCCATGCTAACCAGTGGTAGAGTGCCTGTGCACTCCTTGTCAACATGATGAATTTGGCACACCCCTGAATGATGTATTTAACTTACATAGAATATGGTACAGCAGTGTGTTCTAAGCCTGCAAATTAAATGTCACAAGTCGCATGAATCAATCATTGTGCTATCCACTATAATGGCAGTGTAAACATGACTGCAAGCCTACCACCAGTAACCTCGTTGTGCAGGTTTAAACTGCAAATTTGACCTGTCAGAATAACCCCTTTTGATTGGCTTAAATACTCCATTTAAATATTATTAAGTCACCCCTAAGTTTGCCCTAAATGCCCATAAGGCAGGGTATATAGTATTTAAAATAAGGACATGTAAAGGCTTATTGTTAAAAATGTCCTTACAGTGGAAGAGCCCTCATACCTATCTTCACTGTAGCAGGAGTAGCTGTTTTATAGGAAAGCAATGGGATACAAAGTTACATTTAATAATTGCTATTTCCACTTAGGAAGCAATTACAAAGTTCATATTTGGACTTTTTAAAATATGTATTACAAGCCTAAGTCATTGGTAAAGTCAGATTTGTAGTACATATTTCAAAACTGGTACTTTTAGAAAAGTTACTTGTTGCCTGGCTAAATTTAGAACAATCAAGAGGGAGAGAGAAGCAGAGATTCATTCAGCTTCCAAATATTTGTAATTTTAAGATCAAAGGAGAATAAATCACTTGTGTCAGTAAACCAGAGTCTCACAGGGATTGTATTGGAGACTCTCAACCACAGAACCACTTTGTGCAGTATATCTTGATGCTCCGCCAATGTGGTTAGGTGGATAGTATCATCATAGGGCCTATTACTTGAGTGTTCCGTTCTCCAAGTGATCTACTGTCCTCCATCTGGAGGGAGACTGCCTGGGTAGCCACAGTTGTGAACAGAGGTTAAAAATATCTATTTTCCCGTGTCTGATAATTTATTGAATATAACGTTAAAAAGATGGTGGTGTTGAAGTGGGTGAATTAGCGATCCACAACACCTAGTGAGCGGTCAACATGTTTCGGCCCAATGTTGAAAGCTTTTGAGGCGAAGAGGGCTGCTGCAGTGCTGGCACAGACGCTCTACACAAAGGAACGTCTTTTCTTCCAGCGCCTCACGGAGGACATTTCCCCTTTCTTTTAAGTTATGGGCCAAGTCTGCACCTACATACCGAAGAGTGGTAAGTGAGATTACTTACCTCACTCATGCTTGGAGAGCTCTGAAACTTCAGACCTCGTCCTCATTGGTCCTGATGAAGGCCACACAACCCGTAGGGGCAACACTTGGCCGAAACATGTTGACCGAAGGGGTTCTGTGTTTAAGGGTCTCCAATACAATCCCAGTGAGACCCTGTTTTACTGACACAAGTGATTCATTCTCCTTTGATCTTAAATTCTTTAGACGTCTATTTGGATGAGCTACTATCACCCATAAAGTGAATAACTCCCCTGATAAGATGTACATTTTCTCCCAGAGCTGAGACTAAGGCCTTTGGCGAGGGGGTTGTTCTGTTTCTCTGGCAGGTTGACCATCAGGGCTGTGCCCAGGAACATAATTATCTACATAGGGGCCTACCCTGTCACAGGCAGATGTACCTCACACATTGGCCTGCCACTTACTTTGTCCCCCTAGCCACTCAGGCACCATGCCCAGTGGGAGAGGAGCTGCCCTCATAACTGTTTTTGAGAGATCACAGAGGAGGGGTTTCTCATTTCACCTCTAGGGTGAACACAAGCGCTTGGCACACAGGGGGAAAGGTTATGCCAAGTTGGGTTTTAGCAGAGGGGCACTATGAGATGATGTGGAGTAAAACACACAGGGGGTGATGTGAAAGAGAGTGGGGTCACCCTTGGTAACCTTTACCTCATTGATTAGGGAGTAGGCATGAGTTTCCCCCACCCACAGGCTGGCACTGGGCGGAAATGTAGCATCAACAGTATCCTCCTCAGAAAACATCTGGATGTGTGGAAAAACACAAGAGGACTGGGCCTACTGTCTGTAACCTGAAAAGAGTCCTAAAGACTGGACATGCTCTCCCTCTTGTACACAGGACAAAGAAGTGGACTCCAAGGCTCATATGCTGACCTCCTGTTTGGGCAACTAGAACACAACAAGCTTCAAGAGACACTTTTCTTGCATTTTCAGCGTACCCATTCCAACTGGGCCTGCCAGGACCCTACTGCCGGCCTCTGCTGGAGTAAGCCTTGACCCCAAGTGTTGTTCCCAAAGTTCTTGGCCTTTCAATGGTATCAACGTTTACTTCTTCTAACAAATCCAGAAACTTGGTACTGAGAAACTTTTTGACAACTTTTTGCTCTGAAAACTGATGGCAGACCGGGACCAACCAGTCAAGGCGATCCGACCATGGTGCATCGATAGTGGGTCAAAGATTCAGGTTGCTCTCATGTTCTTCTCCGCATCAACAAATCCAATTCAGTGGGACCTTTGCGGAGAAGGTCTCCGGCCTCGTGGACCTCCTTTCAACTACAGCCTGCAGCCTTGTCCCTTTGGAAGAATCAGAGATCCATAAAAGTGACTGTCAATGCAGAGCCTGTATGTGCAGTTTAAAATGCAATTTCAACCAGGCAAAATAAATCTTTTGCCATGCCTAAACCTTCCTTTTTACAAATATGTCACCCCTAGGGTCGGCCCTGGAGAGCACAGAGGGCAGGGTGCAATGTATGTAAAAAGCATGGCATGTACTTTTAAGTTTTACATGTCCTGGAAGTAAAAAACCCTTAAATTCATTGTTCACTACTACAAGGCCTATATCTTCCATAGGATAGCATTAGGAACACCCTATTACATCTTATAAGTGTAATTTCCAAATGGGAAGATATAACTTGTGCAGGGTTGGTGTCTCTGGAATCCTAATCTAAAATCCTAATTTATGGTGAAGTCAGATTCTAAATTACAATTCTGAAAATGCCACTTATAAAAAGTTGGCTTTTTCTTACCTTAGCAATTTGGTGCCTGCAACCTGTCTCTGATCACCTGACTGGGTGCAGTTGGCAGTTGGGCTTTGTGTATTTCTCCTAGACAGTCCCATACAATGGGAGTTTAGGTGTGAGTGAATGGGCTGTCACTGACAGGATGTGAGGGAGGAGCTAGACCCAGCCTCACTTACACCTGAATAGTCTGTGTCTCGCCTCCACACAAAGGTCTGTATACCACCTGTAGTTAATCTGGAGCCAGGGCTGGCAGAGCATCTCGCCACTTCAAAGGCACAACTGGGTATAAAAGAAGGACAGCAGACACCACCACTTCAGTATACATTTGTGGATACTCTGGCAGGAAGAAGGATTGCTGTGCTACTGAAAGACTGTCACTCTGCTGGACTGCTACTCTGCTGGACTCCTGCTTTGCTGTAATGGCCTGCTGCCTGCTACCCTCTTGCATGGGTGTGAAGGACCAGGCCTACATTTCTTGACCCCAGAACCCCGGAGTGACTCCAAGGACAAGTTGGTTGGCCCCCTCATCTTTAGCCTCGGGGACATAACAGGATTCCAGCAACCCCCTGCACCTAGACTCTGCCATCTGTGAGTCTACCCTGCCAAGTGGTGTCACCCCAGTCCTGGACCCTTGGAAGTGGGTCTGACGGGCTTGCCATCAGAACTGGCTGCTGTGGAGCATTCCGAATAAACTCAGAATACCCTTGATAAAGAATCCTGACACACATAAATCAAAGAAGGCCCCGGGATAACACAGAGTTAGTAATAATTGGACCAAATGCCCTAACCCATACGCCAGGTGGAGCCACAGTAGTTTAGTATGGCTTGGCTAAGCCTGAACTGCCTTACCAGAGACGATAAGTGCAGAAGTTAACTATTGCTACATACTGCACTAATGTGCATAAAGTGATCCCCTCGTTCACCTCTGTGATTTGTTTATCAAAATACAAGGTCCTGATGAAGGTGGTAGTAACCCATACCCACCAAAATGTACGTTGACAGACAACAAGGGAATCCCATACATGACAACACATCAGTGGAAACCCTTTTCTGATTCATTCTTCCCACTGAAGTTATCATTTGGTGTTTGTCATTCTAAACATTAGGAGTTCACTGGATAAACATTTACTTTCTTTGTGTATGACTGTGTGGTGTGCATGAGACATTTACGGCTGATAGTATGAATGATGGATGTTTGTATATGGGGTCAATGGCAATGTATTCTATGAGGTTATTTATTGGAATGTAATTGTCATTTTGTTATTGTTTGTTTGGTAACTTTTGCAAATCTGTATTTGATGTACCAATATGAATTATCTTTGTATCATGGTTGTTTAATTGATCATTATATGAACTAATGTTTTTATATGTATTAAAATAAGAAAGTCACTCAGATAAGCAAAAAAATCTTTTTCTATACAATATATTATAAATCCTAAAAAACTCAAAATCAGATATCACTTTTTTTTAAATCAGTACTTTGCCCAAGTGGTTTATGATATACCCGCTTTCAGCATGAGCCTAAGGAAGGCCACTTAGCAAATCATAGTAGGTCAAACAAGAGTTCTTCTTATTGATAATTGTTATTTTTCCCCCTCACTCTTGGACCTCATACGTATTTTAGGGGGTACCTTTCTCGTATATATATATATAATTATATATATATATATATATATATATATATATATATATATATATATATATATATATAAAACTTGGCAGCAGAAATGACACATCCTCTCTGCTGAGTGATTCATCCCCCAACAGAGCCGATGCATATCCTCAGCTCAGCAGTACGTCCCGAGCAGAACTGATTCATAGTTGCTGCTGCATGGTGTGGACACCCATCGTAATGACTTGCATCGTTACCACAACCCACATCTTGTGAGCAATGCATCAACTCTCAGAACAGCTAGCGCGCAACGGTTTTCCTGGTGCAGCTCCTCACACTTCTTGTCCAAGGCAGCCTTGACGACACCAAAACTCTACATGGTAGCTTCATCGCTCATCGAAATCGACGCATCGCCTCAACTGCGCATCACAAGCCTCGTCAATGAGATCCTCAATTTGGACGCAACATGACCTCGCGCTGCAACCTCGCCGCAACTTGGAACCAGCACATTGCTTCAGCTGCATGACGTATCTTTGACACAAATTTATGCAACGTTCCACAACCAGGATTTAAGGTACTTTGTTCAGTGGGCCTAACTGGGTCCCCGTAGCCGGCCTGCATACCATCACGGTCGGCCTGAACTTTCCTCCGGCCTGCCCGACCAGATATCCCCAATAGCACTTTGTGCTTTTTGGTGATATATTTCACTATAAAATAAAAAATTAAATATCTCCGGTTCTGATAATTGGATTTTTGTCATTTTAGTCTTGTTTTGTCTATTGAAATGTACTCTATTTTATTTTCCTAAACCTGTTGTTTGCTCCTTTTGTGGTGTGTTTTCACTGTTTTACTGTTTGAAGTGTTGCACAAATAAATTACACATTGCCTCTAAGTTAAGCCTGACGGCTCTGTCCTAAGCTACCAGAAGGGGAGCACAGGTCAATTTAGGGTTTGCCTGCCCGTTACCCTGACAAGGATTATGGTTGCTGTTTGATGAATGCTTACACCCCAGTAAACCAACAACCCAATTTCTTACAGGCAGGAGACAGGTTCAGAGGTTTAATATGCACACTTCAGCCACACAAATATAACTTTATAACGTTCAACTACCTTTTCTTGAAACTAAACAATCTCAGTCTGACCGCATAGGGTACTACTATTCTCAGAACCCAACATTCATAACAGACCAAGATATCACAATTCTCCTACCACCCCAGGCACAGCCATTGATGAGAGCTTAGTCACTTGATCCCGCTGAGATACTGCCTGTCCACTAAGATATCCCCTTATTGCTAATCCTGAGTTAGTGTAGAATTACTTTGTGCCTGGATTAAAGTTATTTTTCTACTGAAGATAAAGCACTGGTTAGACAATTGATTTATTGGGCACTGTTAGAAATGGGGGTCTCTATTTGGCAGTGGCTTGCACCCTGTCCAAAAAGGGAACATTCCTTATAGTCTGGGTAAGAGGATTACACTGCTAAAATATCCCCTGCTCACCCCCTTGGTAGCTTGGCATGAGCAGGCAGGCGTATCTCAGACACCACACCACACCAGTTTGGAAAAAATAAACAATCTTGATCTAAACCAAACAAGACCAAAATGACAAAACTCCAACAGACATAACTCAAGATATCACTTTTAAAGGTTTTAAGAAATTCTGCCCATAGAACTCTATGGATGTAGTGGTTTGATACAACGTACCTTTCATGCCTCAAAATACACAAGGGAAACAGCCACAAAGGAGGAAAGCATTGTAAAAACATGTGAAGGAAGGGCAACGCATTGATTTTGTAGTCTTTTTTTGCAGCTGGAACTACCTCCAAGGGCCCAGAACTGTAATTGACACCACTTAGCAGGTTAGAACTGCAATCAGTGGAGTTCAGGGATGCTGCAGATGAAGTATTTGATGGCCCTGAGACTTCCAACAGGAGGCAATCACACACAAGTCATTGGATAACCTTGGAAAAACAGGATTCAAAGCAAAGGCCAGTTCTTTCACTGTCCGCAGACAGAAGCAGCAACTGCAGGCCAAACCAGCAAAGCAACACACAGCAAAGGGGCAGTACTCCTCCTGACAGCTCTTCTTCATGACATAGTCCTCAATCCAGAAGTGTTCTAAAGTATGGGGTATTAGGTCTAATACTTATACCTCTTTCGTCCTCTGAAGTAGGCATACTTCAAAGGATAGTCTTTCCAGTGCACATGTTCTGTCTTGCCCTTTCTTGGATCCAGGCACACTCCAGGGGGTAGAGACAGAATTGTGAGAGGTCAGGTACAGCCCTATTCAGGTGTCAGTGACAATTCCTCCCACCACTCTTGCTCAGAAAGGCCCAACAGCCTGGTGATGGGCAAACAGGATATGGAGGGCACACCTCAGCTTCCTTTGTGTGACTGTCTAGCGTGAAAGCACAAACATCCCAGCTGTCAGTTTAAAACAGACATTGATTCCACAGGCAGGCAGAGGCACAGGATGGTAAAGCAAGAAGATGTCCCCTTTCTAAAAGTGGCATTTTCAAACACACAAGTTAAAAACCGCCTTTCCTAAAAGATGTTTTTTTAAAATTCTGAGCTCAGACAGCTCAAACTTCAAATCTTTAGCTTTTACCAATTGAAAATTACACTAGTAAGATGTTTCAAGGCAGCTCCAATGAAAACCCATGGGAAAGATAGACCTTGCAATAGTGAAAAATGAAATTGGGACTATCTCACTATCAGGACATGTAAAACACACCAGTAAATGTCCTCCCTTTCTCCTACACTGAACCCTACCCCAAAGGAAGGTGTGGACCTGACAAGTGGGTGAACTTGTCAGGTACACATGGCAGTTTAAAACTGCACATGCAGACAGTGCAATGTCAGGCTTTGACATGTTTAAAGGGCTACTCATGTGTGTGGCTCAACCAGTGCTGCAGGTCCACTAGTAGCATATGATTTGCAGGCACACAGAGTGCACTTAGGGACTTACCACTAAATCAAATATGCCAATTATGGATAGCCAATAATAATCACAATTTACACAGAGGGCATATGCACTTTTTCAATGATTAGCCGTGGTAAAGTGGCCAGAGTCCTAAAGCCAACAAAGACAGATCAGAAAAAATAAGGGGGAAGAATGCAAAATGTTTGGGGATAACCCTGTAAAAGGGGCCAGATCCAACAGGCGCTATTTTGCAAGTCACTGAGTTTTGAGTCTATAACTCCACACCATCTCCCTAAGTAAGCTTGGCCAGCTAAGGGGGTGTACTTAGTCACTGTTCCACGAGAGACTCCAAAGGAAAGTTAGTTCAATGTCCTTGACTAAAGCCTAATAAATCCTGCATGCCCCATGCCTTTTGACATGCCTTCTGACACATAGCCCCTGGATTGACACTCTAAATACACTTTAAACTTAAGTAAAAATCCTTCTATGTAAAACTCTGCAGTTAGATGTGTAACCAAGGCATTTGGTAAGGAGATCTTGGCCGAACATCTTGAACCTGCCAGGTGAGCTTTCTACAGAATGAAGTAGGCAGAAACACAGACAGTACTGTACAAAAGTAGCTGTGGGGTTGCATGGCGAGGCACCAAGGATGGCAGACACTTGTTAAGTAGCTCCTTTTCAGGGCCCTGTATCCCGAGCTATCCTGGCAATTGGAACACAGAGCGGACCAACCAGATGTAATCCCATTGGCAATGAAGTCAGCAGACAGCTATGGCAATGCCACAATTTTCCTGAATTGCCCTGACTCCAAGACTGGTGGGTGCAGTGTGGCCTTCACCGCAAGCCGTAATGGTGGTTGCAAGTCCAGCACTGCTCCAGTGAGAGGAGAGGTCCTATGCCAAAAATCCATTCCTCTGGCCTCTTGGATGGTTATGACATGAAGGGTGAGTCAACAGCTCATTCTGGTTGGCAGCGAGTGATGCAAGATGTAGCAATGAATCCTGTGACCCGTGGCCATCTGTTGATCTAGGGGCTCGGTAAGTTGAGCTCAGTGCAGGTGGTTGCGACAGCAGCTGCAGCTGGAGAACCCTGGGTGGCGTGCCTGGTATGAAATGAGGCTGCTGGCAGCTTTTAAGGCCCTGTCGGCTAGATTGGGCAGAAGAGGTGCGGGGAGAGCTCTGGAAGCTTTCTGTCTCCCAGTCCTGTGCTGCGACTTGCCATGAGTGGTGGTGGGCCTGCAAGGACCACAGTCTAGGTGACCTAGGCTAGGAGAGAACACTCTGATAGTGCTGCATGGCACAGGAGTGTGGTGATGCCAGCGAGCGGACAAGTTGGTGTTTGAGAGACACCCTCAGAGAAGACATCCCAGGGATGTAATGCTTTTTGAGCCCAGAGATATAGTGAGAGGAGCGCCGACCCTGTTTATGTGGCAATGACTGGGTGGCAAAGCTTTACTGGAGCCCAACACCTGAGTGCTACACCTACCCCTGCGAGCCTGAATGACACTGATAACTGGCATGCTGCTGGATAAATGGTATTTGCCCCTGTGATGGCACACGCCGGGTGGCAATGATTAACCTTCAGACAGAGGGGTCCTCCTCCCCCTTAGGGTTGTTATGGCACTGGAGGGGACAGTGGAGGCCTCACCTGCGGACGACTGCTCCATAAGTTGCATGTAACTCGATGTAAGCCATGAAGTGGGATAAATAAAGTGTGATAGCCCTCTACTGTGAATCTTTGCAAATGGCATTATCTTGTTCCCATACAGCACTGTCCTAAAATTGGGGTCACTTCCATAGAGACAAACAGTCACTGACCCTTACCCTATAGGGCTCCTGCCTCACTGAAGCATTGTTCCCCAGGCTTCTCACTTGCACATTCAGAAGGAACTTACACGCTTGCCAGCACAAAGGGCATGCTGGGGGAAGATCAAAAAAGGAGCATTTGATTGAAGATTACTTAAAGCAACTTATTTGGTGATCCAGCACCATGCCCTCCAGTGCGGAGAGCCAAGGGGGACACTATCTAGCCCCAAGAGACAATGCAACACAAGCTCTAGGCATCACCGAAGAGTTTTCCTTCAAGCCTTCATAGACATAAAAGAGGAGCTCAGGGCTCTGAAATCTGACCTCCGGAGGGATCTTCAAGATGTGAAAAGAGATGTGAAAGATCTGGGCACTTAGTTGATGAACTGGAGATAGGCCTGCACAAACAAGTTGACGACTGTGATAAACTCCACATGCTGGCTCTTGAGGAGCAACAAATCACCCTCCAGGAAAAATACATAGCAACAATATTCGCATCAGGGGCATTCCAATGGCGATTTTGCACAATGCCCTCTCAAACTACCTGCAAAACCTCTTTGAGGCTGTGCTGGAAACTACGGGAGGGCCCCCAATCAGACTTCACAGAGCACATAGAGTCTCTCATCAACGACTCTCACAAGGGGCCCCAGCTGACATTTGACTTGGGTCTATTTTTACAAGGACAAGGAGGTGATAATGACACAAGTTCAAGAAGATGGTCCAGTCTTCTTCAACAGCTCTAGCATTCAGCTACACCAGGATCTCGTGCCTCTAACTTTAGCTAACTTCAGGTTCTTGAATTTCTTCACTTTAAAGATGTAACCTACAGAGGGGCCATTCATTCTACTTTATCTTCAAATGAGAGAGTAAACAACTCTCTTTGGCATCCTTGAAAGAGCGTGCAAGAAGAGTCCCTCTGGGAAGAGCTGTATACTCCAAAGAAAACTGATGGTGAGAGAGGGGGAAGGAAAGGCAAATGGAGTACAGTGTTCTATTAGAGGAGGGACCCGAAACCAAATCTTACAGAAATTGCAGCAGTTAAGGAGAGTGTTCTGATGCATTTTAAGGAGGTGTTGACGGATGAGGTTGAATCTCCTTGCACACCCAGACCTCCGAGCACATCTAACCCATTTAGAACTTAGAAATCACTGACTCGAAAGCATATAGGTCCTATACCATTTTATGTTCATCATAGCTGTCTGGGGGTGGGCCCCAGGGATGACCAACTCGTTACAGACAAACAGGGCCATTTTCCTCACAGTACATAACCATGGTGGAAGGGAAATGGGAGTGAGAGTTGGGGCTAGGAGTTGGATGTTTTCTCCACATGGTGCTGTGGGGTTATGTCTGGTTTAAAGAAGTATGTTTATTGGTTCTTTAATTAATGTTGTTTAGGTCAGAGGTTCTGGGGGGGTGTCAAACTTTATATAACTTCCACAACTCCACATCGAGGCAGATCCCCAAAAGGTGTGTGTGGATACATATCTTGATGTATTTATGACCATTTCGCGAGCTTTTAGCCTATAACTGTTATTTATATTCACTGACAAACAGTTGTCCTGTTTTCTATAGCTAATTGTGCATTTATTTCACTTTAAATCAGTCAGTAATCGGAGACGCATCATGTGATCAAGCTCCCAGGAGGAGCGAAACACGTCATGGAGGACACTGGTCCTAGCATCCATTCATGCTGAAAATAAAATTGCACTGCATCACCCACTAATTCGGTGTGGGAGTCCGTAATTTCCGTTTTCAAGGAGCTGTGAGGTCCATGCCTGAGGTTTTCTGCTTTCAATTCGGCGGACAGGACTTTTCAAGCATATATATATATATATATATATATATATATATATATATATATATATATATATATATATATATATGTATATATATATATATATATATATTATCCACTGGCGGTCGCCAGTAGATAGTTATAGTTAGGACCGTGTTTCCATAGGAAATCTGAAAATTCTATTTTGAATAACTTTGGCGCCGGTTGACGAATCCTCGCAAATTTTTCAAAATAGGTGGGGCCCTCCGCTCCTACCCTGAAAGTCTCGGGGTGATTAGTCAAGCGGGGGTCGAGAAAAAAGGGGGGTCCCAAAACACGTTTTCCCCATGCATTTTTCCATAGGGACCTTTAGTCCAAGGTACAGCCCGAACGGCTGAACAGAATTATTTGAAATTTGGCAGAGAGGTAGTCCTCAGGTCAGGGATGTGCCTTTTGAATATCTGGAGTCAATCTGTTCTGTAGTTCCTGAGAATATTTCAGTTAAAAGTACATATATATCTAAAAGCGCGCACCGCGCGCGTACGGTAAGCATACCGTACGCGCACGCTGCCGTGCGCGAGCGTAATTCTGATTGGTGGTTACATGACAGTAAACATTCCAGTCGGTCGAAATCAGGAAGTGTCGGCCGCCATTTTGTGTGTCTCACACTAAAAAACAAAGGTGGAGAACGTGAAAAGGGGGCAAGGTAGAGAGTTGCAGATCCCCTAGCCTTTGTCAGGGGGTCCAAAAAGGACTCAGAAGTGTGAAAAATACATTTTTTTTTTTTTTAAATCACGGGGTACGCGTACCGTGTGCATACGGTAAGCGTACGGCGGAAAAAATAAATAAAAAAAATAGAATTAAAAATCAAAATGAAATGTTTGGATGTTGGTTGGCTCTAAAAAGAGCTGTTGTGTTCATGGAGTGTTTTTTGTACCTATAAGTAAGTACCGATGCAGAGTCTAAAGTTCAAGAGGAAGACTCTGTTCCCTTCATCATTGAAATGTACACCGTCTCCTCTATAAATGTCTTGCATGTTGTAACGCAAGTTGTTGTGGTATATAGAACCCATACCATAGTCTCTGAGGAAAGCAGAAACAGACTTATTGACGTGCTTTCTTGCTTTGTCAATCTGCGGACAAAATTGGTTGGACCAGTTCCACTTTTGCCTTTGGTATATATTAGAATATACAAAGGCAGTTTGTGGAAAGAGTGACATCAATTGCACAAAGGTGTCCTTAATAAGCATTTCCAGACCTACCCCAGTTAAAGTGCCTAGGTCATTTCCACCACAGTGCACAATAATAAGGTTAGGCTTTGGGAGATGTAGAAAGGTTTTCACCAAAGGCATTAATTGGTGCAACTTTAACCCTCTCTGACCAATCCATTTAATGTCTACATTTGGCAAAGCAAGGTCTTTCACAATACCTCTTTTTTCTGCATACTTTTCACTCCAGAAGACATAGCTGTGACCTACAATCCACACTGTGAACATCTTTCAAGGAGATCTGGATGCACTCAGAAGGTGTCTTTCAGTAGAATGGCAATATGAAACGAAAGATAGATGTAAAATGGAGGCTAACATACTTTTTTTTTTTTAAAAAGAACTGATTGGCTGATTCAACCCATTTTACAGTTAAAACTAGGCTGTATGTTTAGATTTTTACAAGCATGTTTTGTATTGGTTCAGAAAAATGTGTTCACACAGAACATTACTTTGGATTTGCTGTTAGGTTTGAAAAGTCAAGCACTCTTGCTCTTGGATCAGAAACATTGTGTGCTGAACTTCTGACCTCTCTGCTCACACCAGTGTTCCATGATCTGTTGCTATGGTAGCAGTCAGAAGTCATGTTGGGGGAAGGGATCATTTGGAAAGGGATGACATTTGCAACCAATAGAAATGTGTGTTTCCATTTGAAAAAATTGTGGGAAGCACTGTGATTTGGAGTTAACATGTATATGTGTGGAAAAAGAGAGGTAAATATTGCCATTAACTGGTTCTGGTGAGAGGAGAGAGGTGTACAGCTCAGAGATTCTGGCTCTGATAATCTGCTGTTTGAGTGCCACATTTATTTCTGAACTAACTACTATTAAAGGTGAGTTATGAATTTGAGAGGGAATGTATGTGGAGCATTTTGATATAAATAATAGAAATGTGATTCTTCTTTTAAAGTTGTTTTTTATATTTTATGTTTTGTAAGATATTTAACTGCCTTGAACTTGTAAGATATTATGGAGTATGTCTTCACCATAAGTTAAGGTGTACTGGTATCACCCACTCTGGTATCCTCACTCTGCTTTTGTCAGGTCCCTCAAGTACATTGAAGGGCGCACGGTAAACATTTTTTTTAAAAAAAACTGATAAAATACATGTTAAAAAAATTGTGAGGTAGGGTGGCTCTTAAAAGAGCCCTTGTGTTAATACAGGGACAGAGGAAAGAAAGAATGGGAATATTAGAAGGGACCGCACTTGTGCTGCTCAATTTTATTATCTATTAGAGGAATACTAGATTCCCCCATAGCAATAAGAGAGTAACAAGTGCTGCACCTTATATGTACCCTCTGAAACCGAGGGTAGATGGGCAGAGGAGCAGAAGAGGGTGATGCTCCCACCGCAGAGGAAGTGCTCTGCTGAGCTGCCGAAGATGTACTCGGCTGAGCTTCTGCGGATGTGCTCGGGTGACTTACTGAAGGGTTTGCTTGAGTATGTCGAGCAAAAGTCCTGGGATGTACATCCCTAATGTGTCTAAACATAGTGTAATTACCAAAGGAATACTTCTTCCTTGGATTACCTTTAGATAAGACACGCTCACAAAGTGAGCAGGTGACTAATGGAGCATTTACCTTTTTCTGCCCCTCAGGAAATGTGAAATATTCCCAAACAAAAGAATTCTTCTATTTCCTCCTTCTCTGTCTAATGATGCTGCTGCCCTGCTCACTCTCAGAAGAGGACTGCTGCTCTGCCATTGTATCCCAAAGACAATTCAGCTCCTTCTCCTAAGGAATCACAAGCAGTAATGAGGGAAATGGGTGTGGTGTTGGAAGTTTCTGGAAATGAAACAAGTTTAAACCAATGAAAAGTGTTGTTTCTGGATCACATGACCTACCGTGCTCGCTCTGTAAGCTTACCGTACGCGCACGGTAAAAGTACGCATGCGCGTACGTGAGACACGCGCACACGTGCATGCGCATTAGAGGCACGCGCACATGCGCATTAGAGGCACGCGCGCATGCGCGCACGCACGTACGGCGGTTCCGCGTAACGTGCGCGTGCGTGTGCGCGTAGGCAGCAAGTGCTTACACGGCGCACGCGAATTACGGACACGTACGTAAATCGCATACGCATGCGCACACGGAGCATAAACATTACGTACGCGCACCGTACATAAAACGTACCGTGCGCGTACAGTGAGTTTACCGTACGCGCACGAAAAAAATCCTAAAAAAAAAAAAAGGTTTGTAGAAGATATTAACTATGTTATTCAACTATATCTAACCATTTATTTAAAAAAGGTGAACCTTTCTATATTGCAGGATACAGTAAATCAATGATTATATACATAGGTAGCATATTGTTTAAAAAAAAAAACAAAAGAAAAAGGAAAAAGAAAAAAAAAGGATTCAAAAAACCTTACAATTTCACTTAAAAAACCAAAGGTTTCACGCACATTATAGTTAGGAATTAGCATTTAAAAAACCTTGCAAATTCACTGAAAAAACCATAGGTTTCACACACGTTATAGTTAGGAATTAGCATTTGAAAAACCTTGCACATTCAATGAAAAAACCAGAGTTTTCACACATGTTATAGTTAGCTGAACATTTCACTCGTACAAAACCATTGAAATTTCCCCGTTATAGTTAGTTCAGCTAACTATAACTCGCGCGCCCGCAATCCACTGCTGATGATGTCACATATTACATCACTCATGGCATGGTCAGTGACATCACTCATGACATCACTAATGACATCTCAAATGACATCACTGATGACATCACTGATGACATCATCCATGTGATAAATTACCACATCTTCTCACACCCTAAAATAACCGTTGATACACCGACTCAAAATTTCAGAGTTCCATTCTCAAAACCAAACATACTCCAATACCAATAACTACATACCCACTTATTAACTCTTAGGTCTACATACTCCTCCACTCATTCACCTGTACAGTCACTCATACTTACAGTCACTCGATACAAGACTATCATATGCATGTATACACCTATATAGACACTCACACACCACCAATCAACCATAGAGGTACTCTCACACCTAGTCAGTCATGCAAATAATCACACTCCCATTTACTCACCTATGCGGTTATACACACTCAAGTTCACTTACTCATAAAAATAGTACCACATTCTTACGCTCTTATAGAATCATTGATACAAGCACACACTCATCCATACAGTCACTCCCACAATCACACACTCTCACATCTACCCACTTATATACTCTTACACGCATATATACTGCCTTTCACATATGTAGTTAGTCACAAATGTACCACTGAGATATACATTCAATCCCTAACACACCCATACATACACTCACTCAATCATACAGTCCATCACAGATGCACTCTTAAAACCATGCACCCATAGAATCACCCACTCACACATCTATGCATAGAGTCACACACACCCTACCCACACAAACACTCAGGAACCCATACAGATATTGAGACAAGCAAACAATAACTCATATAGACACTCATATAGCTATTCACAAAACCATGCAGCCACTTATACACCAACATACAGACACGTACAGACATTTACACAGTTTAGTCACTAGTCTGCAGTAAGATACATTTAATGACTCACTTATAGAGTCAGTTACGCACCACAGAAAATCATCCATTTACACACTTGTACACCCACTTATTCTTCAACAGGTCTTTCCCTATATATATTAAACATATTTAAACTGTTCAGAAACACATACTCAATGGATGATGTCATGAGTGATGTCACTGACCATGTCATGAGTGATGTAATATGTGACGTCATCAGCAGTGGATTTCGGGCGCGCGAGTTATAGTTAGCTGAACTAACTATAACGGGGAAATTTCAATGGTTTTGTACGAGTGAAATGTCCAGCTAACTATAACATGTGTGAAACCTCTGGTTTTTTCATTGAATTTGCAAGGTTTTTAAAATGCTAATTCCTAACTATAACGTGTGTGAAACCTATGGTTTTTTCAGTGAATATATATATATATATATATATATATATTACCTACTGGCGGTCGCCAGTAGGTAGTTATAGTTAGGACCACGTTTCCATAGGAAAACCTCAACATTCTATTTTGAATAACTTTGGCGCCGGTCGACGAATCCTCGCGAATTTCTCAAAATAGGTGGGGCGCTACGCTCCGCTCCTACCCTGAAAGTCTCGGGGGGATTCGTCAAGCGGGGGCTGAGATAAAAGGGGGGTCCCAAAACGCGTTTTTCCCATGCATTTTTCCATAGGACCTTTAGAACGAGCTACAGCCCGAACGGCTGAACAGAATTACTAGAAATTTGGCAGAGAGGTAGTCCCTAGGTCAAGGAAGTGCCTTTTGTAGGTTTGGTGTAAATCTGTTCAGTAGATTCTGAGAAAATAGCCTTTAAATCAATATATATATCTGAGCCCGCTTACGGTACGCTTACCGTACGCTTACGGTAAGCTTACGGTACGCGTACGGTGGCGTGCGCGAGCGCGATTCTGATTGGCTCTTAGATCTTAGTAAACATTCGAATCGGTCGAAACCAGGAAGCGGCGGCCGCCATTTTGTGTATTTCACTCTGAAAAAAAAGAGTGAAAACAAGGAAAGGGGGCAATGAGGAGAGTTACAGACCCCCTAACATTTGTAAGGGGGTCAAAGAAGGACAGAAAAGTACAAAAAAAACATTTATTGATTTTAAAAAAAATCACGGGGTACGCGTACGGTAAGCTTACGGTAAGCGTACGGTAAAAAAAAAAATAAAAATAAATAAATGAAAAGCAGATTTAAGAGTTTAGAAATTAGGGAGCTCTAAAAAGAGCTGTTGTGTTTATGAAGTCATTTTTTTAGTGGTACCTACAAGTAAGTACCGATGCAGAGTCTAAGGTTCAAAAGGAAGACTCTGTTCCCTTCATCATTGAAGTGCACACCATCTCCTCTATAAATGTCTTGCATGTCATAACGCAAGTTGTTGTGGTAAATGGCACCCATACCATAGTCACGGAGGAAAGCAGAAACAGATTTGTTGACGTGCTTTCTTGCTTTGTCAATCTGTGGACAGAAATGATTGGACCAGTTCCATTTTTGCCTTTGGCATATGTTGGAAAACACAAAGGCAGTTTTAGGGAAAAGTGTAAACAGTTGTGCAAAGGTGTCCTTCATAAGCATTTCCAGACCTACCCCAGTCAAAGTGCCTAGGTCATTGCCACCACAGTGCACTATTATGAGGTCAGGGTGTTGGATTTGAATGAAGGATTTCACCAATGGCATCAATTGGTGCCACTTTAACCCTCTCTGACCAATCCATTTAATGTCTACATTTGGCAAAGCAAGGTCTCTCACCATATCTGTTTTCTCTGCAAACTTTTCACTCCAGAAGACATAGCTGTGCCCTACAATCCACACTGTGAACATCTTCAAAGGAGAACTGGATGCACTCAGGAGGTGTCTTTCAGTAGAATGGCAATAAGAAAAGAAAGACAGTTTGGAAATGGAGGCATACATATTTTTTTAAAACAAAAAGAACTGATTGGCTGTTTCATACCATTCTAGAATAAAAACTAGGCTGTATGTGAAAATTAATAGAAGCATGTTTTGTATTGGTACAAAAAAATGTGTAACCAAAGAACAGTACTATGGATTTGCTGTAAGGTTTGAAAAGTCAAGCACTCTTGCTCTGTGGAATTGAAACATTGTGTGTCGAACTTCTGACCTAACTGCACACAGCAGTGTTCCATGAGCTGTTGCTATGGTAGCAGGCAGAAGTCAAGTTGGGGGAAGGGTACTAGGCAGAAGTCAAGTTGGGGGCAGGGTACTTTTGGAAAAGGGTTGGTTTTCAACCAATAGAAATGTGTGAATACATGTGAAAAAAAGGGGGAAGCACTGAGATTTGAAACTTACATGTATATGTGTGGAAAAATAGAGGGAAAGTTTGCCATTATCTGGTTCTGCTGAGAGGAGAGAGGTGAACAGAACAGAGATCCTGGCTCTGATAATCTGCTGTTTGAGTGTCACATTTCTTTCACAACTAACTAATTTTAAAGGTGAGTTTACAGTTTGAGAGGGGATGTATGTGGTAACTTAAGAAATGAATAATAGAAATGGGAATTGTTTTTGTTGTAGTTACACATGGTGGTTTCATAATGTGTCAGTGTGTAAAAGTGATTTACACTTGCCCCGAAAAAAAAAAAGAGCAGTAAGTGTGCTTTCAAATTGGCAAAGAAATTTCGTTTTGGCACTAATGTGAAAACATGACTCTGTGTGCATAGAAGAATTATAGGCAGAGATTTATTGCGTCTTGCTCTGGTGATTTCACAGTTGCATTAGATGGAAAGGGGGAGCGAATTTTTGGGGGAAGAAGCAGAGGCTTAGCACACACCCATGTCCTTGCCGTGTATAGTCATGCACAGTATTTACAAGCGAGTGGGGTTTTCAGGTTTCAGTCTGTAATGCAAATACATTCAGCATCACTAAGGCTGGTTGCCCTTGGTGGAGTGTAGGCAGTCACAGAGAATGCACATGGTGGTGGTCTGAAAAAAAAACAGCTTGGACACGTGCAATTAAATAAATCAAAAATAGTGGTTTCATAATGTGTCAGTCTGTAAAAGTGATTTCAAATTGTAAAAAGAGATTTTCACTTGGCCCGAAAAAAAAAGAGCAGTAAGTGTGCTTTCAAATTGGCAAAGAAATTTCGTTTTGGCACTAATGTGAAAACATGACTCTGTGTGCATAGAAGAATTATAGGCAGAGATTTATTGCGTCTTGCTCTGGTGATTTCACAGTTGCATTAGATGGAAAGGGGGAGCGAATTTTTGGGGGAAGAAGCAGAGTCTTAGCACACACCCATGTGCTTGCCGTGTATAGTCATGCACAGTATTTAGAAGCCAGTGGGGTTTTCAGGTTTAAGTCTGTAATGCAAATACATTCAGCATCACTAAGGCTGGTTGCCCTTGCTGGAGTGTAGGCAGTCACAGAGAATGCACATGGTGTTGGTCTGAAAAAAAAACAGCTTGGACACGTCCAATTAAATAAATCAAAAATAGTGGTTTCATAATGTGTCAGTCTGTAAAAGTGATTTCCAATTGTAAAAAGTGATTTTCACTTGCCCCGAAAAAAAAAAGAGCAGTAAGTGTGCTTTAAAAATGGCAAAGAAATTTCGTTTTGGCACTAATGTGAAAACATGACTCTGTGTGCATAGAAGAATTATAGGCAGAGATTTATTGCGTCTTGCTCTGGTGATTTCACAGTTGCATTAGATGGAAAGGGGGAGCGAATTTTTGGGGGAAGAAGCAGAGGCTTAGCACACACCCATGTCCTTGCCGTGTATAGTCATGCACAGTATTTACAAGCCAGTGGGGTTTTCAGGTTTAAGTCTGTAATGCAAATACATTCAGCATCACTAAGGCTGGTTGCCCTTGGTGGAGTGTAGGCAGTCACAGAGAATGCACATGGTGGTGGTCTGAAAAAAAAACAGCTTGGACACGTGCAATTAAATAAATCAAAAATAGTGGTTTGTAGAAGATATTAACTATGTTATTCAACTATATCTAACCATTTATTTAAAAAAGGTGAACCTTTCTATATTGCAGGATACAGTAAATCAATGATTATATACATAGGTAGCATATTGTTTAAAAAAAAAATCAAAAGAAAAAGGAAAAAGAAAAAAAAAGGATTCAAAAAACCTTACAATTTCACTTAAAAAACCAAAGGTTTCACGCACATTATAGTTAGGAATTAGCATTTAAAAAACCTTGCAAATTCACTGAAAAAACCATAGGTTTCACACACGTTATAGTTAGGAATTAGCATTTGAAAAACCTTGCACATTCAATGAAAAAACCAGAGTTTTCACACATGTTATAGTTAGCTGAACATTTCACTCGTACAAAACCATTGAAATTTCCCCGTTATAGTTAGTTCAGCTAACTATAACTCGCGCGCCCGCAATCCACTGCTGATGACGTCACATATTACATCACTCATGGCATGGTCAGTGACATCACTCATGACATCACTAATGACATCTCAAATGACATCACTGATGACATCACTGATGACATCATCCATGTGATAAATTACCACATCTTCTCACACCCTAAAATAACCGTTGATACACCGACTCAAAATTTCAGAGTTCCATTCTCAAAACCAAACATACTCCAATACCAATAACTACATACCCACTTATTAACTCTTAGGTCTACATACTCCTCCACTCATTCACCTGTACAGTCACTCATACTTACAGTCACTCGATACAAGACTATCATATGCATGTATACACCTATATAGACACTCACACACCACCAATCAACCATAGAGGTACTCTCACACCTAGTCAGTCATGCAAATAATCACACTCCCATTTACTCACCTATGCGGTTATACACACTCAAGTTCACTTACTCATAAAAATAGTACCACATTCTTACGCTCTTATAGAATCATTGATACAAGCACACACTCATCCATACAGTCACTCCCACAATCACACACTCTCACATCTACCCACTTATATACTCTTACACGCATATATACTGCCTTTCACATATGTAGTTAGTCACAAATGTACCACTGAGATATACATTCAATCCCTAACACACCCATACATACACTCACTCAATCATACAGTCCATCACAGATGCACTCTTAAAACCATGCACCCATAGAATCACCCACTCACACATCTATGCATAGAGTCACACACACCCTACCCACACAAACACTCAGGAACCCATACAGATATTGAGACAAGCAAACAATAACTCATATAGACACTCATATAGCTATTCACAAAACCATGCAGCCACTTATACACCAACATACAGACACGTACAGACATTTACACAGTTTAGTCACTAGTCTGCAGTAAGATACATTTAATGACTCACTTATAGAGTCAGTTACGCACCACAGAAAATCATCCATTTACACACTTGTACACCCACTTATTCTTCAACAGGTCTTTCCCTATATATATTAAACATATTTAAACTGTTCAGAAACACATACTCAATGGATGATGTCATGAGTGATGTCACTGACCATGTCATGAGTGATGTAATATGTGACGTCATCAGCAGTGGATTTCGGGCGCGCGAGTTATAGTTAGCTGAACTAACTATAACGGGGAAATTTCAATGGTTTTGTACGAGTGAAATGTCCAGCTAACTATAACATGTGTGAAACCTCTGGTTTTTTCATTGAATTTGCAAGGTTTTTAAAATGCTAATTCCTAACTATAACGTGTGTGAAACCTATGGTTTTTTCAGTGAATATATATATATATATATATATATATTACCTACTGGCGGTCGCCAGTAGGTAGTTATAGTTAGGACCACGTTTCCATAGGAAAACCTCAACATTCTATTTTGAATAACTTTGGCGCCGGTCGACGAATCCTCGCGAATTTCTCAAAATAGGTGGGGCGCTACGCTCCGCTCCTACCCTGAAAGTCTCGGGGGGATTCGTCAAGCGGGGGCTGAGATAAAAGGGGGGTCCCAAAACGCGTTTTTCCCATGCATTTTTCCATAGGACCTTTAGAACGAGCTACAGCCCGAACGGCTGAACAGAATTACTAGAAATTTGGCAGAGAGGTAGTCCCTAGGTCAAGGAAGTGCCTTTTGTAGGTTTGGTGTAAATCTGTTCAGTAGATTCTGAGAAAATAGCCTTTAAATCAATATATATATCTGAGCCCGCTTACGGTACGCTTACCGTACGCTTACGGTAAGCTTACGGTACGCGTACGGTGGCGTGCGCGAGCGCGATTCTGATTGGCTCTTAGATCTTAGTAAACATTCGAATCGGTCGAAACCAGGAAGCGGCGGCCGCCATTTTGTGTATTTCACTCTGAAAAAAAAGAGTGAAAACAAGGAAAGGGGGCAATGAGGAGAGTTACAGACCCCCTAACATTTGTAAGGGGGTCAAAGAAGGACAGAAAAGTACAAAAAAAACATTTATTGATTTTAAAAAAAATCACGGGGTACGCGTACGGTAAGCTTACGGTAAGCGTACGGTAAAAAAAAAAAAAAAAAAAAATAAATGAAAAGCAGATTTAAGAGTTTAGAAATTAGGGAGCTCTAAAAAGAGCTGTTGTGTTTATGAAGTCATTTTTTTAGTGGTACCTACAAGTAAGTACCGATGCAGAGTCTAAGGTTCAAAAGGAAGACTCTGTTCCCTTCATCATTGAAGTGCACACCATCTCCTCTATAAATGTCTTGCATGTCATAACGCAAGTTGTTGTGGTAAATGGCACCCATACCATAGTCACGGAGGAAAGCAGAAACAGATTTGTTGACGTGCTTTCTTGCTTTGTCAATCTGTGGACAGAAATGATTGGACCAGTTCCATTTTTGCCTTTGGCATATGTTGGAAAACACAAAGGCAGTTTTAGGGAAAAGTGTAAACAGTTGTGCAAAGGTGTCCTTCATAAGCATTTCCAGACCTACCCCAGTCAAAGTGCCTAGGTCATTGCCACCACAGTGCACTATTATGAGGTCAGGGTGTTGGATTTGAATGAAGGATTTCACCAATGGCATCAATTGGTGCCACTTTAACCCTCTCTGACCAATCCATTTAATGTCTACATTTGGCAAAGCAAGGTCTCTCACCATATCTGTTTTCTCTGCAAACTTTTCACTCCAGAAGACATAGCTGTGCCCTACAATCCACACTGTGAACATCTTCAAAGAAGAACTGGATGCACTCAGGAGGTGTCTTTCAGTAGAATGGCAATAAGAAAAGAAAGACAGTTTGGAAATGGAGGCATACATATTTTTTTAAAACAAAAAGAACTGATTGGCTGTTTCATACCATTCTAGAATAAAAACTAGGCTGTATGTGAAAATTAATAGAAGCATGTTTTGTATTGGTACAAAAAAATGTGTAACCAAAGAACAGTACTATGGATTTGCTGTAAGGTTTGAAAAGTCAAGCACTCTTGCTCTGTGGAATTGAAACATTGTGTGTCGAACTTCTGACCTAACTGCACACAGCAGTGTTCCATGAGCTGTTGCTATGGTAGCAGGCAGAAGTCAAGTTGGGGGAAGGGTACTAGGCAGAAGTCAAGTTGGGGGCAGGGTACTTTTGGAAAAGGGTTGGTTTTCAACCAATAGAAATGTGTGAATACATGTGAAAAAAAGGGGGAAGCACTGAGATTTGAAACTTACATGTATATGTGTGGAAAAATAGAGGGAAAGTTTGCCATTATCTGGTTCTGCTGAGAGGAGAGAGGTGAACAGAACAGAGATCCTGGCTCTGATAATCTGCTGTTTGAGTGTCACATTTCTTTCACAACTAACTAATTTTAAAGGTGAGTTTACAGTTTGAGAGGGGATGTATGTGGTAACTTAAGAAATGAATAATAGAAATGGGAATTGTTTTTGTTGTAGTTACACATGGTGGTTTCATAATGTGTCAGTGTGTAAAAGTGATTTACACTTGCCCCGAAAAAAAAAAAGAGCAGTAAGTGTGCTTTCAAATTGGCAAAGAAATTTTGTTTTGGCACTAATGTGAAAACATGACTCTGTGTGCATAGAAGAATTATAGGCAGAGATTTATTGCGTCTTGCTCTGGTGATTTCACAGTTGCATTAGATGGAAAGGGGGAGCGAATTTTTGGGGGAAGAAGCAGAGGCTTAGCACACACCCATGTCCTTGCCGTGTATAGTCATGCACAGTATTTACAAGCGAGTGGGGTTTTCAGGTTTCAGTCTGTAATGCAAATACATTCAGCATCACTAAGGCTGGTTGCCCTTGGTGGAGTGTAGGCAGTCACAGAGAATGCACATGGTGGTGGTCTGAAAAAAAAACAGCTTGGACACGTGCAATTAAATAAATCAAAAATAGTGGTTTCATAATGTGTCAGTCTGTAAAAGTGATTTCAAATTGTAAAAAGAGATTTTCACTTGGCCCGAAAAAAAAAGAGCAGTAAGTGTGCTTTCAAATTGGCAAAGAAATTTCGTTTTGGCACTAATGTGAAAACATGACTCTGTGTGCATAGAAGAATTATAGGCAGAGATTTATTGCGTCTTGCTCTGGTGATTTCACAGTTGCATTAGATGGAAAGGGGGAGCGAATTTTTGGGGGAAGAAGCAGAGTCTTAGCACACACCCATGTGCTTGCCGTGTATAGTCATGCACAGTATTTAGAAGCCAGTGGGGTTTTCAGGTTTAAGTCTGTAATGCAAATACATTCAGCATCACTAAGGCTGGTTGCCCTTGCTGGAGTGTAGGCAGTCACAGAGAATGCACATGGTGTTGGTCTGAAAAAAAAACAGCTTGGACACGTCCAATTAAATAAATCAAAAATAGTGGTTTCATAATGTGTCAGTCTGTAAAAGTGATTTCCAATTGTAAAAAGTGATTTTCACTTGCCCCGAAAAAAAAAAGAGCAGTAAGTGTGCTTTAAAAATGGCAAAGAAATTTCGTTTTGGCACTAATGTGAAAACATGACTCTGTGTGCATAGAAGAATTATAGGCAGAGATTTATTGCGTCTTGCTCTGGTGATTTCACAGTTGCATTAGATGGAAAGGGGGAGCGAATTTTTGGGGGAAGAAGCAGAGGCTTAGCACACACCCATGTCCTTGCCGTGTATAGTCATGCACAGTATTTACAAGCCAGTGGGGTTTTCAGGTTTAAGTCTGTAATGCAAATACATTCAGCATCACTAAGGCTGGTTGCCCTTGGTGGAGTGTAGGCAGTCACAGAGAATGCACATGGTGGTGGTCTGAAAAAAAAACAGCTTGGACACGTGCAATTAAATAAATCAAAAATAGTGGTTTCATAATGTGTCAGTCTGTAAAAGTGATTTCAAATTGTAAAAAGAGATTTTCACTTGGCCCGAAAAAAAAAAGAGCAGTAAGTGTGCTTTCAAATTGGCAAAGAAATTTCGTTGTGGGACTAATGTGAAAACATGACTCTGTGTGCATAGAAGAATTATAGGCAGAGATTTATTGCGTCTTGCTCTGGTGATTTCACAGTTGCATTAGATGGAAAGGGGGAGCGAATTATTGGGGGAAGAAGCAGAGGCTTAGCACACACCCATGTCCTTGCCGTGTATAGTCATGCACAGTATTTACAAGCCAGTGGGGTTTTCAGGTTTAAGTCTGTAATGCAAATACATTCAGCATCACTAAGGCTGGTTGCCCTTGCTGGAGTGTAGGCAGTCACAGAGAATGCACATGGTGTTGGTCTGAAAAAAAAACAGCTTGGACACGTCCAATTAAATAAATCAAAAATAGTGGTTTCATAATGTGTCAGTCTGTAAAAGTGATTTCAAATTGTAAAAAGAGATTTTCACTTGGCCCGAAAAAAAAAGAGCTGTAAGTGTGCTTTCAAATTGGTAAAGAAATTTCGTTTTGGCACTAATGTGAAAACATGACTCTGTGTGCATAGAAGAATTATAGGCAGAGATTTATTGCGTCTTGCTCTGGTGATTTCACAGTTGCATTAGATGGAAAGGGGGAGCAAATTATTGGGGGAAGAAGCAGAGGCTTAGCACACACCCATGTCCTTGCCGTGTATAGTCATGCACAGTATTTACAAGCCAGTGGGGTTTTCAGGTTTAAGTCTGTAATGCAAATACATTCAGCATCACTAAGGCTGGTTGCCCTTGCTGGAGTGTAGGCAGTCACAGAGAATGCACATGGTGGTGGTCTGAAAAAAAAACAGCTTGGACACGTGCAATTAAATAAATCAAAAATAGTGGTTTCATAATGTGTCAGTCTGTAAAAGTGATTTCAAATTGTAAAAAGAGATTTTCACTTGGCCCGAAAAAAAAAGAGCAGTAAGTGTGCTTTGAAATTGGCAAAGAAATTTCGTTTTGGCACTAATGTGAAAACATGACTCTGTGTGCATAGAAGAATTATAGGCAGAGATTTATTGCGTCTTGCTCTGGTGATTTCACAGTTGCATTAGATGGAAAGGGGGAGCGAATTATTGGGGGAAGAAGCAGAGGCTTAGCACACACCCATGTCCTTGCCGTGTATAGTCATGCACAGTATTTACAAGCCAGTGGGGTTTTCAGGTTTAAGTCTGTAATGCAAATACATTCAGCATCACTAAGGCTGGTTGCCCTTGCTGGAGTGTAGGCAGTCACAGAGAATGCACATGGTGGTGGTCTGAAAAAAAAACAGCTTGGACACGTGCAATTAAATAAATCAAAAATAGTGGTTTCATAATGTGTCAGTCTGTAAAAGTGATTTCAAATTGTAAAAAGAGATTTTCACTTGGCCCGAAAAAAAAAGAGCAGTAAGTGTGCTTTCAAATTGGCAAAGAAATTTCGTTTTGGCACTAATGTGAAAACATGACTCTGTGTGCATAGAAGAATTATAGGCAGAGATTTATTGCGTCTTGCTCTGGTGATTTCACAGTTGCATTAGATGGAAAGGGGGAGCGAATTATTGGGGGAAGAAGCAGAGGCTTAGCACACACCCATGTCCTTGCCGTGTATAGTCATGCACAGTATTTACAAGCCAGTGGGGTTTTCAGGTTTAAGTCTGTAATGCAAATACATTCAGCATCACTAAGGCTGGTTGCCCTTGGTGGAGTGTAGGCAGTCACAGAGAATGCACATGGTGGTGGTCTGAAAAAAAAACAGCTTGGACACGTGCAATTAAATAAATCAAAAATAGTGGTTTCATAATGTGTCAGTCTGTAAAAGTGATTTCAAATTGTAAAAAGATATTTTCACTTGGCCCGAAAAAAAAAGAGCAGTAAGTGTGCTTTCAAATTGGCAAAGAAATTTCGTTTTGGCACTAATGTGAAAACATGACTCTGTGTGCATAGAAGAATTATAGGCAGAGATTTATTGCGTCTTGCTCTGGTGATTTCACAGTTGCATTAGATGGAAAGGGGGAGCGAATTTTGGGGGGAAGAAGCAGAGGCTTAGCACACACCCATGTCCTTGCTGTGTATAGTCATGCACAGTATTTACAAGCCAGTGGGGTTTTCAGGTTTAAGTCTGTAATGCAAATACATTCAGCATCACTAAGGCTGGTTGCCCTTGGTGGAGTGTAGGCAGTCACAGAGAATGCACATGGTGGTGGTCTGAAAAAAAAACAGCTTGGACACGTACAATTAAATAAATCAAAAATAGTGGTTTCATAATGTGTCAGTCTGTAAAAGTGATTTCAAATTGTAAAAAGAGATTTTCACTTGGCCCGAAAAAAAAAGAGCAGTAAGTGTGCTTTCAAATTGGCAAAGAAATTTCGTTTTGGCACTAATGTGAAAACATGACTCTGTGTGCATAGAAGAATTATAGGCAGAGATTTATTGCGTCTTGCTCTGGTGATTTCACAGTTGCATTAGATGGAAAGGGGGAGCGAATTTTTGGGGGAAGAAGCAGAGGCTTAGCACACACCCATGTCCTTGCCGTGTATAGTCATGCACAGTATTTACAAGCCAGTGGGGTTTTCAGGTTTAAGTCTGTAATGCAAATACATTCAGCATCACTAAGGCTGGTTGCCCTTGGTGGAGTGTAGGCAGTCACAGAGAATGCACATGGTGTTGGTCTGAAAAAAAAACAGCTTGGACACGTCCAATTAAATAAATCAAACATAGTGGTTTCATAATGTGTCAGTCTGTAAAAGTGATTTCAAATTGTAAAAAGAGATTTTCACTTGGCCCGAAAAAAAAAGAGCAGTAAGTGTGCTTTGAAATTGGCAAAGAAATTTCGTTTCGGCACTAATGTGAAAACATGACTCTGTGTGCATAGAAGAATTATAGGCAGAGATTTATTGCGTCTTGCTCTGGTGATTTCACAGTTGCATTAGATGGAAAGGGGGAGCGAATTTTTGGGGGAAGAAGCAGAGGCTTAGCACACACCCATGTCCTTGCCGTGTATAGTCATGCACAGTATTTACAAGCCAGTGGGGTTTTCAGGTTTAAGTCTGTAATGCAAATACATTCAGCATCACTAAGGCTGGTTGCCCTTGCTGGAGTGTAGGCAGTCACAGAGAATACACATGGTGGTGGTCTGAAAAAACAGCTTGGACACGTGCAATTAAATAAATCAAAAATAGTGGTTTCATAATGTGTCAATCTGTAAAAGTGATTTCAAATTGTAAAAAGAGATTTTCACTTGGCCCGAAAAAAAAAGAGCAGTAAGTGT
Organism: Triturus cristatus; assembly: GCF_964204655.1. Taxonomy (NCBI): domain Eukaryota; kingdom Metazoa; phylum Chordata; class Amphibia; order Caudata; family Salamandridae; genus Triturus; species Triturus cristatus. The sequence continues at coordinate 489,209,390 of NC_140587.1, read as the reverse complement.
GCTTTCAAATTGGCAAAGAAATTTCGTTTTGGGACTAATGTGAAAACATGACTCTGTGTGCATAGAAGAATTATAGGCAGAGATTTATTGCGTCTTGCTCTGGTGATTTCACAGATGCATTAGATGGAAAGGGGGAGCGAATTATTGGGGGAAGAAGCAGAGGCTTAGCACACACCCATGTCCTTGCCGTGTATAGTCATGCACAGTATTTACAAGCCAGTGGGGTTTTCAGGTTTAAGTCTGTAATGCAAATACATTCAGCATCACTAAGGCTGGTTGCCCTTGGTGGAGTGTAGCACTGTGGACATGGGCTTTTTAAAAAATCTGAAAAGTGGTTTCATAATGTGACAGTTTGTAAAAGAGATTTTCACTTGCCCAAAAAAAAGAGCAGTTTGTGTGCATTCAAATTGGCAAAGAAATTTCGTTTTGTGACTATTGTGAAAAGAAATGTAGTAATATATTTAAATACAATAACAGATTTTTTTTTAGTTTTTTTCAGGTATTGCTGAAGAACAGTGAACAAAATTTAAGATGCCTACAAAATCTCGAGTTCAAAAAACGCTAAAAAAAAAACTATATTTGAAGACAACTGGAGGACCAAAGTTAGTAGAAGATGCTGATGTTGGGAAAAAGAAAAAATCTTCTGGTAAGCAAAAAAAACAATTCCTAAACAAAATATTTAAAACAAAGAAAAATGTACAAAATGTCTGTTCTCGGAAAAATGTAACAAAACATAGAGAACAGCAAAAAATTGAGAATTTAGTTAATGCAAATATACCTTCTGCAATTGAAAAGTTTAACATAAACAGAAAAACAGCATTTAAAGAGATACGTAGAAAAATGTTTCAGAGAAGAGTTATGTCCAATTTGATAAAGGATATAAAGAAATATAAGCAAAAGGCTAAATATTACAAGAGAAAAAAAGAAATTGAAGCCATTGCAGCAAAAGCATTAGAATTAAAAAGGAAACTATTCATATTAATTTTGAATAGGATGCGTACATTAGATAAAATGGTTAATGTACTGAAATCACAAAGCAAAAGCAAAAGAGTAGTGAACAGAACAAACTTTTGTAAAGTGTTTTTAGGAAAGTGGATGCATAGTTCAAGTAGTGAACCTTTTTTTAATGAAGAGAGCTATTTTCAAAGTAATAGTTTGCTGCATGCAGTTGACACCAGAGGTCGTTCATACGAAGTAAAAAATGGTTGCATAATGGAGAAGGAGATAATGGTTCCAAGAGATGAGGTACAAGTGATGGCAGATGAGGCAATGGGGAGACGTCCTAAAGCCCCAGTGTACACTTGGAATTGTAGTAGTATTTGCACTGTGCGTCAGGAATCTATTGATAAATTTCGAGAGTTTCTAAGAGAATATAGCAAAAAAAGTGTGAAACAGAAGATTAAGGTGCTTCAAAGTCTAGATCCATGCAGAGTGAGAGAGAATACTGGTTTGCAGGGTCATTCTCTTGCTTGTCTATCTAGAAAAGTGTGCAATAGTGTTTTCCATCATTTTAGGATGCTGGCTGTTCATCATACTGAAATGAGAAAGTTTGTGAGACGGTTGTATTTTGCCAAAAGTCCAGCAATAAAGTTAAATGAATTGAATAGGGCTCTGTTCCGAGGAACGGTATCAGATGTAGAGAAGGTTGTTGATGAAATTCAGTTTTGTTACTTTGGTCCTGAACAAAACAGTGCAGAGAAGGACACAGTAAATGAGGAAGAAGTGGAAGAGAATGTAGAACCCTCTGTAAGTAACACATTTAATGATCACATAACAAAATTTGCAATAGTCTCTAATGAAAGACCAAATTTTACTTGTATTTGTTGCCGCAGAACTCATTATAGAAAACAAACTAGGAATGTTGATCTCTACAGAAAGAGTGAAAATGAAGATAATTATAAGTGGAAGGATTTTGCCACATATATATTTCTAGAAAATTGTTTTGAATTGGGTGAAGATCAGCGTATTTGTAAATACTGTTATAACAAGTTAGAGGAAAATAGAATGCCGACCAGAGCTGTACATAATAATTTAGAATTGGATGCTATTCCTGCTGAACTTTCTGAATTAAATACATATGAGTCTATACTCATTCAATGTGTTCATCCGTTCCAGACCATAGTACGTATGGAGCCCAAAACTGGTAAATTACCTCCTTCAGATTTACTGAGAGGTTTAAAAGGTAGAGTGGTGTATTTGCCCTTGGATTTGAAAAAAAATATGGAAACTATTGATGCGGATACTTTGGAAACTGAACCATTAATTATTCTGGTTAATGGTGTACCTACAAAGAATAAGAAGATTTGGCAGGAGCTGGTAGATGTGCGGAAAGTACAAAGAGCAAATTTGTATTTGAAAAAAAATAACAAATGGTATGAATCAATTTATATAGAAGAAGAAGAAGAAGAAGAAGATTTACAAGGAGACACAGAAACACCAACTGGACAAATTGAAAAAGTGGACAAGTCAAAGGAAGAAGAAATTTATGAACATTTTAGCATACATCCTCTCCATTCGAAAGAAGTTATGGGAGACAATATTGATCTCTTTCAGATGAAGAAAGCAAAAGGAAATCCCGTGAGTGTATGGGAGGAGAGCTTGGAAGCTCGATGTTTTCCCCAGCTGTTTCCTAAAGGAAAAGGAGGACGATACGATGAACGTCCAGAACAGATTCCAGCTTCAGAGTATCGAACTACAAGACTATATGCTGAAGATCCCAGATTTCGACAAAGTATTCCTTATTTGTTCCATCTTTTATTTGAAAGCGACTTGTCTGCACTGTCTTATGCAGTAAATCACATTTTAAAAAGTGGAGTACATTTACAAAATGTGTCTGCTAAGGATTTTATGGAGAAAGTGCAGCACCGAGATGATCATTTGGAAACACAACTGATCAATCTGATGGCTTGTCAGCGTGGGACAAATGAATATTGGTACCGACGCCATGGTGAACTAAAATGCATGTTACGCAATTTAGGAACACCAACATGGTTCCTTACCCTAAGCTGTGCCGAGTACGCTTGGGATGATTTACTGGATTTTCTACGAGAGGCCAATTCAAACATTAAAAACATTGAATACAAGACAGCAGGAGAACTGTGCTCATTGGATCCGGTTAATGTTTGCAGATATTTCAATCATAGATTTGAGGCTATGATGTCCTTCATCTGCAATAAAAAAAATCCACCCCTTGGAGAAGTAGTGGATTTCTTTTGGAGAAAAGAGTACCAGGCAAGAGGTGCTCCTCATATTCATATGCTGCTGTGGATCAAGGATGCCCCAAAGTTTGGAACAGATACTGATGAAGCAGTGTTATCTTACATTGAAGAATATGCAACATGTGCTATACCAAAAAGCACAGAAGAGAACAAGTTAAAGGAGCAAGTTCTACGTTTCCAAAGTCATCGGTGTGGAAAATACTGTCGACGGAAATACAAGAGCAAAGAAAAATACTACACTAAATGTCGATTTGGATTTCCTAGACCTGTTCTTTCAAATGGAAGAGTCAACAGTTTTATGTCAGCTGTGAGACATACTATCACAAGAAAATCACCTAAGAATACCTACAACCTTAAAAGAAAAGAAGAATCTAAAAATATAAATGACTACAACCCAGTCATTTTATCCATGTGGAACGCTAACATGGATATACAGTATGTTGCTGACAATTCCATTGCTGTTGCTCGATATGTAACGTCTTACATTACGAAATCAGAAAAAACAGAATTGAAGGAAATGTGGGAAGAGATTTCTCACGAGAAGACTGTCAGTAAGAAGCTGTACAGTTTCAGTTTGAAGATGTTATCGCATCGAGAAATTGGATCCTACGAATGTTCAGATAGGTTATCTTCTGCAAGTCTCTACTCGAAGTCAAGAAGAATAATTTGGGCAAGTTTAGGCCTTGCAGCAATGAGAAATCGGGTACTGAAATCTGTTGGAGAAATTGAATATTTGGCTGAGAATGACCCAGAAAGTACAGATATATTGAAAACAAACATGTTGGACACATATTATCCCAAGAGAAGTCATCATCTGGAGAACATGTGTCTCTATGAAGTGTTACAGAACTACATTTATTCACGGAAAGCTGCAGAAGACATCAACAGTGGAAAATATAAAGTTGTTGGTGAAGAAGGATGTTTGGTGAAGCAAACCAAAGGAAGTTTGATAAATCACCGGAAGCTGAGTTGCGACACTACCGACAAGAAAGAATTTTACTACTTGGCTCTTTTACAGTTGTTTAAACCATGGCGTACAGAGGATGAACTACTGGGAGAATTCCAGAGCTATGAAGATTCTTTTAATGCTTGTAAAGACAGCATACAATGCAGTACATTCTCAACTTATCTGCAAATGTTAAATGAAGAAATTGAACAGGAAACTACAATTGCAGCAGAAATAGCTAGAGACAGTTCTCAGGACAGCCAAAGTTCAGGAACATACAGTCAAGATCCCCTAGGACAACCAATCGTTGAAAATGAAGCATCAATAGCCATGAATGAAGTGGAAACGGCTATGAATCAAGGTCAAGAAGAATTTATAGACTTAGAAAATTTGGAAAGACAACTGAATCAAGAGCAGCAACAAATTTATGAAGAGATCAAAAACAAAATTGATTACGGATTTCTACATATCAAAAAAGAGTGCTCATGCACATCATTTCATCCAATCAGGATGTATGTAAGCGGACAAGCTGGCACTGGAAAAAGTTTCCTAATTAAAGTCATCAGAAGCTACCTAAAGCAAAAAACGGATTCTACTTTGTCTTGTGTGGTTACTGCTCCAACTGGGTTAGCAGCATATAACATAAAAGGAATCACCTTACATCGTTTGCTAATGTTACCAGTGGAGCATGAGAACAAAATACAATTCAACAAGCTAACTGGAGAAGCATCCTTGGAAGTTTCAAGAGTATTGAAGAAGATGCAAGTTCTCATTATTGATGAGGTGAGCATGGTATCGAACTTAATGCTTGCCTTTGTGCATTTAAGAATGCAGCACATTTTGAAGACAGACTATGACGTGTTATTTGGTGGAAAACACGTCATAGTTTTTGGGGATCTTTTGCAACTTACTCCAGTTAAAGGACAACCAGTGTTTAATACTGTGACACATGAAGACACGAAGAAGTCATTGGGAAGCATTGGAAATACAAATATTTGGTCCTTCTTTGAGTACAAGGAACTTACAACTAATATGAGGCAAGCAAACGATGAAGAATATGGAAGTATTCTGAAAGATATCAGGATTGGAATACTCACAGAAGTTGGGAAAAAAGCATTACAGAGTCGGCTGCTACATAATTTATTTCCAAAGGAAGAAATAGTTGCAGAGAAAATATACAAGAATATTGCAGAAAACAAAAGTGTCATCTGCTTAATGCCAACTCTACGTGAATGCTCAATATTTAATGAGGAGCTTTTGAAATTGGAAAAGGAAGACATCAGGAAATTGGAAGCAGTGGACAAAATTGAGGATGGAAGAATTACTGTCACAGTAACAGGCAAACTGAAAAATAAATTGGACTCACTAGAGAAGAACATCTCCAAAACAGCAGGATTAGAAAAAAATCTATATGTTTGCATGAACTGTAGAGTGTTTTTAAGGAGAAATTTGGATGTTGAGAAAGGCTTAGTGAATGGAGCAATGGGAAGAGTTGTGGGTTTTATTAATTATCAGAAAAAAGAAGGAATTGAATGTTTAAAAATAAAATTTGATCAGATAGAAGAAGTTAAAGATATTTGTCGTTGTACAGTTCGTTTTATGCTTGTGAAAGACTTATATGTACGTAGGAAGCAGTTTCCGTTTTCTCTAGCATATGCTGTAACTATTCACAAGTCTCAAGGATTGACTGTAGATTGTGCATTTGTGAACATTGGTTCAACTGTGTTCAAAGAAGGTATGGCATATGTAGCTTTGTCACGAGTCAAAACATTATCAGGTTTATTCATGATAGACTTTGATGACTCAAAAGTTAGTGCTGATACAAACTGTGTAAAGGAGTATAATAGATTAAGAAGAAGCTATGCTCCTCATTTAGGTCAGTATCCTGTGTTGGAGAAACGTGTAGTTTCTCGTAAAAGGAGAAATGAGAATATCTGTAATGAAGATATAGAGAAGAGGAAAAAAAAGAGGAGTGATGTAATTGCAAGCAAAAAGAAAAAGGAAAATGAAGAACAGGTTGTAGGATGTCATTTTGAAAATAGCTCTGGTGTCAACTGCTATGCAAATGTAGTGCTGAATGTTGCATTTTATCTGGAAAGTTTGCAAGAGCAGATAATAGTAAATCAGGGAAAAAGATTCTGTTCAGAGCTGAGTCTCCTTTTTCAAAAGCTGAGTAAAGATAAAACTCAAATAGAAAGTGCTACTGACATTAGAAAACTTTTAGATGTATGTTCAGGACGAACACAGTTTTCTCAAAATGAACAGCAAGATGCACACGAATTTTTGATGTATTTTCTTCAGGTAGTGGAAGAAGAAGGAGTTCCCATTGACATTCTTTTTGGTCTCTCTTATAAATGGGAACATAGTTGTGATAATTGTTATAATATATGTGGCTCTATTGTTGATAATGAAAGGTTTATTTATTTGACATTGCCAGAGAGTAAAACAGTCACTTTTGCAAAATTAGTTAAAGATGCTAATCATAGCATGAAATGTGGTGAGTGTAATTCTGACATGTTATCAACATTAATTTTAAGGGAATACGGACAGTATGTAATTTTAATGATGCAACGATGTAGAGCTGATGGATCAAAATTGGATACTTTAATAAAGAAGTTTACAGGACAGCAATTATCAATTTCAGGAAAAACTTTTGTAACTGTTGCAATAATTTTCCATGATGGACCTACTGTTACTTCTGGACATTACACAGTTTATCTAAAATGTGAAAAAGGCTGGACACTGTGTAATGATTCCCAATTGATTTTCAAACAACGTTTGCCTTTTGATTTAGCAAATTCCTATCTAATCTTCCTGAAACCTAAATTTTAGAGAGACTTGGCAAGATCTGGACAAAATAATTTTACCATTTTACTGGATTACCATTGCAATTTTGTAGAAAAAATATTTTTAAAATTATCATTTGGCCTAAAGGAAAGATAACCAATTGTAATGTGGACTTTTTTAATTTTTAATGCAATTTTGAAAAACCAATAATTTAGAGATAATCGGTAACTTCTGCACATTTTAAATTTTGGAATGCTATTGAACTGCCATTGGAAATTTTTTTCAAAAATGATTTAAAAAATTACTATTTGGCCATGTGGAAAAGTAAGCAATTCTATTGTGGACTAAATAAATTATTCAAAAAATTTTCGTGAACCAAAATGTTACAGAGAATCGGTGAGATCTGGACAGATTAAACTTTAGAATTTTAATGGATTTCCCTTGGAAATTTATTCCAGGAAAAAAAAAAAAAATACTATTTGGCCTAAAGGAAATAAAATCAGATGTATTTTGGAGTTATTTGAGATATAATATTGTGATTATACTTCTCAAACAAACATATCAGACGGTATTTTAAAGAAAAAAGTATTGTTTTTAGATGATATTTTTTTAGAATAATATGCATTTCTGTAATGATAAGTTTAAGTGAGAAGAGATTCTGGGCTTTTTTAATACAATCTTTGTGATTGTTAATTTTTTTTGCCCGCTGTAAAATGATGAATGCAATTGCTTTCACAATTAATAGTGAAATGCAATTTATTCTGAAAACAGCAAAAATAAGGCAAAAATATTTTTTGGTAAAAAATGTAAATATGTGTACTGTATTATTAAATGGTTTAAAAATATTAATACTTTTTTCTTTATTTTCAGATCGATATAGAAAATTTTCGGAAACTACAACCATTTTAAAAACTATTTTTTAAAAAAACAAATGAATAAATATTTTTTTGAGTGAGTATGGTAAGTCAATAATAAAAATTGTAGTCTCTCAAGGACTTTATAATGTGATAAATGATTTTTAGTGTTTTTTTTTTAAAAATAAAAAAAAGGTACGCTTACCGTACGCGTACGGTAAAAAAAAAAAAAAAAAGGTTTTTAAAAACAAGTAAAAAAAAGATGGAAGATAAGGTTGGCTCTTAAAAGAACCGTTGTGTTCATGCAGGGACAGAGGAAAGGAAGCATGGGAAAATCATTCAAAGCTACAAATGTGCTGATCTATTTTGTTGTTCACTAGGGAAACACTGGTCTCCCTATGACAAATTAGACCTTTACAAAATGTGCAATGAATATCAACCTTCCGAAATCGAAGGTTCATTTCCAGAGGGCCAGCAAAAGGAGATTCTCCCCCCACAGATGAAGGGCTCACCTGACCTGCAGAAGAAGGAGTAAGCCCTGCAGGTGATGGTCCAGGCTGAGCTGCTGTGGATGTACTGGCTCGTCTTTCTGAAGAGTTACCTCCAAAAAGATGACCATGTGTCCTTCTGTGTACATCCTGGAGGTGTCTCTTCATGGTGTGATTCCCAAAGGAATACTTCCTGTTAGGATTACCTCTAGAAAGTACACGCTTACACAGCTTGCAAGTAACTAAGGGTGCATTCACCTTTTGCTGGCCTTCTGGAAAAGTAAAATAATCCCAAACATAAGAAGGCTTTACTTTCCTTGCTCTCTGCCTCAAGACAGTGCTGCTGGTGCTAGCCTCACTCTCAGAAGAGCTCTGCTGTTCTGCCATCGTATCCCAAAGACAAACCAGCTCCTTCTCCCAAGGGATCACAAGCAGAAATGAGGGGAATGGGTGTGGTGTAGGAGAGTTCTAGAACTGAAAGTACTTTCAACCAATCAAAAGTTGTGTTTCATGATCACATGACCTACCGTACGCTTACGGTACGCTTACGGTGCGCTTACGGCAAAAAGTACGCATGCGCGTAAAAAAGACACGCGCTTGCGCGCATGCGCATAACAGTCACTCCCCGGCACTTCCGCGTAACGTGCGCGTGTGGCGTAAGCGCGCACGCGACCCACGCGCAGTACGCGCGGCTACGCAAAGTACGTAACTATACGCAAGCAGCGTAGATAGATTACGGGCGTTGCGTAAACCGTACGCTTACCGTGAGCTTACGGTACGCGTACTATAAAAAAAAAAAAAAATAAAATCTGGAAATAAATTTTACGTTTATTTTAAAAAATGTATATAAAATAAATATTTAATGATTTTAAAAATTTAAGCATAGTCTTTATAAAAGGTAAGAAAATTAAATTAAAAATATGTTTGAAAAAAATGAAGAATAAAAAAAAAAAATAGCATTTAAAAAACCTTGCAAATTCACTGAAAAAACCATGGGTTTCACACACGTTATAGTTAGGAATTAGCATTTAAAAAACCTTAGAAATTCACTGAAAAAACCATAGGTTTCACACACGTTATAGTTAGGAATTAGCATTTAAAAAACCTTAGAAATTCAGTGAAAAAACCATAGGTTTCACACATGTTATAGTTAGCTGGACATTTTACTCGTAAAAAACCAATGAAATTGCCCCGTTATAGTTAGTTCAGCTAACTATAACTCGCGCGCCCGCAATGCACTGCTGATGACGTCACATATTACATCACTCATGACATGGTCAGTGACATCACTCATGACATCACTGATGACATCTCAAATGACATCACTGATGACATCACTGATGACATCATCCTTGTGATAGAGTGGCAGACCTCCTCTCACCTTAATATAAGCTTTGATACACACATTCAAAAATAGAGACTAAAATTTTCAAAACAATGGACATACCAATACCAGTTACAACAACCTCTTCAGTAATTCTAAGATCAACATACACATCCACTCATTCACCAACAATCCTATACAGTCACTCATACATGTACTCACTCATCATATGTACTCATACACCTATACATCCTGTTACATAATGCCACTCATCCATAGAGTTACTCACACACATAGTCACTCATGCTAATAAAGAATCAAACATACATTCACCTGCATATACAGTTATACACACACCACCACACTTACTTCTACGGAAACTTACACATACTTAGTCTTTTAAACAATCACTTATAGAAACACATACATATTCATACAGGAACTCTTTCAATCTCTCCCTCTCACATATACTCACATATATACACCAATAGTCACATATACTAGTTTAAAACATATGTAGTTACTCATAAAGACACTATTGAGACAGTCATTCACTCACTAACACACCAATACACACACGCATCCACCCATGCAGTCCTGCACACATGCTCTGTTCAACACCTACAAACAGTGAGTCACTCATTCATGCACCTATGCACTACGTCATACCCCCCACCGAACCATGCAGACACTCAGACTAATACTCAAAAAAACCAACTAATAACCTATATAGACACCCATGTAGCTACTCACCAACCCATGCAGCCACTTATACACAAAGTGAAAAAATGATACAGATATTTACATATTTAAATATTACTCACTAAGCCATGTATTCACTATGATACACTTAATCAGTCAGTTACACAATCAATTTTTCAAAAAGAAATCATCCATTTAGACAGTAATATACCCATTTATTCTTCTATCAACCTTGAGATATACATATATAAAACATATTTAATTTTCAGAAAAACACACATTCACTGGATGATGTCATCAGTGATGTCATCAGTGATGTCATTTGAGATGTCATCAGTGATGTCATGAGTGATGTCACTGACCATGTCATGAGTGATGTAATATGTGACGTCATCAGCAGTGCATTGCGGGCGCGCGAGTTATAGTTAGCTGAACTAACTATAACGGGGCAATTTCATTGGTTTTTTACGAGTAAAATGTCCAGCTAACTATAACATGTGTGAAACCTATGGTTTTTTCACTGAATTTCTAAGGTTTTTTAAATGCTAATTCCTAACTATAACGTGTGTGAAACCTATGGTTTTTTCAGTGAATATATATATATATATATATGTATATATATATACATATACATCTATGTATATATACATATATATATTCACTGAAAGAAACAAAGGTTACAGGGAAGTTATAGTTAGGAATTATAATTTAAAAAGCCATAGAAATTCACTGAAACACTCAAAGGTTACAGGGACGTTTAACTGGGAAGTCGAGTTAAAAAATATGACCTCGCATATCACATCACTCACAACATGGTCAGTGACATCATTGATGACATCACTGATGACATCATGCAGTGATTGTTAGTGTTTTCTAAAAGTTACTTAGTGTCAAACATATATACTAAGGTACGTGGCTGTGGGAGTGCCTGGATGAGTGAGCGAGTGGGTGTGTAAGTGGTGTATAGAAGAGTGAGTGGATTGAGAGACTGTATTCATGAGTGAGTGGGTGTGTACATTTTTGTATGGGTGAGCAAGTGGGTGTGTCAGTGAGTGTATGAGTAAGTGAGTCAATGTGTGAGTATCTGTATGGGTGAATGAGTGGGTGCGCAAGTGGCTATAATGGTGAATGAGAGGGTGAATGAGTGGCTGTATGGGTGAGTGTGCAGGTGTGTCAGTGACTGTAAATGGTGAATGAGAACCCTCGAATGAGTGGCTGAATGGTTGACTGAGCAGGTACATAAGTGTCTGTATGGGTGAGGGACAGGGTACATGAGTGGCTGTGTGGGTGCATGAATGGCTGTGTAAGTGGGTGCATGAGTAAGTAAGTAGGTATGTGAGTGGCTACATGGGTGAGTGAATGGGTGTGTGAGTGGCTCTATGGGTGAGTGAGTGGGGACCCACTGTTGAATTGCGAATTGGTACAATTTTTGACATTGGTGTCCACAAATATGCCAGCTCACTGAGGCAGGGACCCTCGGCCAAAACAACCCATAGCCAACCTAAAACACTCTTGATGAAATCTTCGAACTCAGGACACACTCTTCCTCTCCTTAAGGCCCCACAGCATAATAACACCAAATAAATCCTTGTGGGAAATGGGCTCTTTATTTATGGCCACTCCTTCAAAGACATACAATTTCGAACTGACTCACACTCAAGAACTTAACGCTCAATTAAATTACAATGATTTACAACTTATCTAAACGATATTTTATTATTTTAGAAGATTTTAATGCTACACCTTTTATGCCATGGTTTTAAGTACCTATGTCAATAAAATAAATCTTGAAACTTGAGTGTGAGAGAGGTTGTATGGGAGAGTTTATGCTGGTCTCTGTGACTGTATAGGTGAGTGAGTATATGTGTTAGTATATATATGACTAAGTGAGTGGGTGTGTGAGTAACTGTATGTGTGAGTGAGTGACTGTGTGAGTGACTGTATGGTTGAGTGAGTAGGTATGTAAGTAGCTATATGGGTGACTGATTCCGTGTGTGAGTGGCTGTATGGGTGTATGAGTGGGTGTGTAAGTGTCTGAATGACTGAATGGGTGAGTGGCTGTATTGGTCAGTGAGTAAGCGCATGAGTGGCTATATATGTGAGTTAGTGGTTGTGTTAGTGGCTGTATGGGTGGGTTGATGTGTGAGTGGTTCTATGGATCAGTAAGTAGGTGTGGGAGTGTTTGTATGGGTCTGTGAATGAGTATTACAATGGTTGTGTGGGAGTGGATGTATGAGATGTTTGGGGGTGTAAGTGGTTCTGTGGATGATGTCATCAGTGATGTCATCAATGATGTCATTTGAGGTGCTATCAGTGATGTCATCAGTGATGTCACTGACCATCCCCACGGATGATGACATCCCCACGGATGATGTTATGACAATCAGCACCTGGCTTACGTCTGCGCTCGACCTCTGCCTTCCAGCTCGCAAATGTAAGCAAAATTTTCTGCACCCCCCTGCCCCAACGAACAATTAAAAATGGAAAAGGCCCGCTGCAAAAGACTGGAGCGTATTTGGAGATCTAACTACTCTCCTGCAGATAAAGAAAATTATAAAACTGCACTCCACAAATATCACGCTCTTTGTAAATCTACTAGGGCCGATCATGTCAACAACACTATACTGAAAGCCCAGAACCGCCCCAAAGCTCTTTTTAAGGCAGTCCAGGAACTATCAGGTATGGCCTGTGCTCCTAAAGCCCCCTGTTTGGATAGCACTCAATGCAATTCCTTGGCCGACTTTTTTATGCAGAAAATTGATAACATCTAGGCGGGTTTTGGAGCCCCACTATCTGCCCCACCTTCATCCAGCCCACCCTCACAGAACTATGACCAACCACCTCTTCTGGATGATCCGGTTCAGTCATCACTCCCCCTCTTAGATAAGTGGGACCCCATTTCTATGCCCGTTTTCCAGAAATTGTTGGCGGAGATCAAATCTGGTTCTCCCCTAGATCCCATGTAGGGGTGGGCGGAATTTGCGGAATTAACCTTCGCAAATTATCGCGAGAATGTTTAAAATTATCGCAAACAAGCAGAAATATCGCGAAGATGCGGAAGTTTTTTTCCGGCATGTTCGCGAGATTTTCTGCATGGTTGCGGGTCGCCAACTTACCCATGTGGTTGCTTACGGGCGCGGCCATCTTGTTTTGAGTTGTTCTCGCGGTGCATGATCGCGAGAAGAAAGACGTGATCGCGCGACGCATGACGTCACTGCGGGCGCGAACTGTCGCGAGACAGCGCAAATGGCTAAAAACAATACAACATCTCATGGAGAACGCGACCGGATCAAGAAAACTTGTCGGCGAACGCAGGGATTCAGGTAAGGCGATCGCGCGCGCGCGAGAATGTATCATTTTACAGCGCGAGCAAGAAACAAATTATCGCCAAGCTGCGGAAACCGGAATTTTTGACATTTTCGCGCTCTCCGCGGAACGCAAAAATGTCAAATTATCGCAATTTCCGCGAACGGAACGAAATTTTTGCCCAGGCCTAATCCCATGCCCCCACAGATTTTTTGTTCTCTAGCCCCTGCTTCACTTGACTGCATTTTGGCTCTTCTGAATGCTTCTCTCACCGAAGCTATTGTCCCTAATGTCTGGAAACATGCGATGGTCGCTCCACTTTTGAAAAAAGCTAACGCAGACCCTAGTAATCCAGCCAACTTCCGACCGATCTCCTTACTTCCCGGCCTCTCGAAGGTGCTAGAGAAGCACGTTAATCGTCAGCTAACTACTCACATTGAGTCGGCGAACGTTCTCTACTTCTCCCAATCTGGTTTTCGGACGGGCTTTTCCACTGAGTCCACCCTTCTGGGAGTTACGGAGACAATCAGACGTCAGGTGGATGGAGGAGAGACGGTGGCACTCATCCTTTTGGATTTGAGTGCCGCTTTTGACACCGTCTCTCATACCATCCTCCTTTCTGCCCTGAGGTCTGTTGGAATCTCGGGCTCCGCACTTGCGTGGATTTCCAATTTTCTCTCGGACCGCACTTTTCAGGTTTTTTCTCCTTCCTCAGTGTCCTCTGTTCATAATATTCCGCGCGGTGTCCCCCAGGGCTCTATTCTTAGTCCCCTGTTTTTCAATCTTTACATTAGACCTCTTGCTTTTCTTGCTGTACAGTCTGGACTATCTATTTTTTCGTATGCAGATGATACTCAAATCATCTTCTCTCTCTCTGCTAATCAACACTCCCCCCGTTCCTCTCTCAGTTTAGGGCTCACGAACATTGCCAATTGGATGACGACCAACAAATTGAAGCTGAATGGAGATAAAACGGAGTTGCTCCTGTTTGGGCCTGACTCCGCTCTCTGGGGCCCTCAACATTGGCCTCAGCAAATGGGTCCTTTGCCGGTCCCGGCAACTACAGCTCGCAACCTCGGGGTCGTCTTTGACAATCAGCTATCCATGAGACAACATGTGATTAAAGTCGCAGCCACCTGTACTACTATTATCAGGTGGCTGAGGAAGATTACGTGGATGCTTCCTCAAGACACCCAGAAGCTTGTGGTCCAGGCCTTAGTGACATCTCGGCTGGACTACGGTAATGTTTTACTTCTGGGTGCCTGAAAAGAGGTCTCCCGGAAACTCCAATTGGTACAAAACATGGCTGCCCGACTACTGTGCAATTTGCCCAGATCTGCATCTGTTTCCTCTGCTCTGCGCAGCCTGCATTGGCTACGCATAGAATCTAGATCTAAATTTAAAGCTTTATGCTTTATGCATCGCATTAAAGCAGGTAAATCTCCCCATTACCTATCCACTTTAGTTCACCAATACTGTCCCTCGCGTACTCTCAGATCCTCCTCTCGGTGCAGATTCGCTGTTCCTCGTTTTAAGCGCACCAGAATTGGTGGGCGCTCTTTTTCGTATTTGGCGCCCTCACTCTGGAATTCGCTTCCTATTCCTTTGCGGTCTGAAATGTGCTATCTTAAGTTCCGCAAAGGAGTAAAAACTTGGTTGTTCTCCTCATAACTCTCTCTTTGTACCCTTGCCTGCTCTTCATTGCTATGCTTCAGCGCCGGGTAACCTACGGGTAGCTGTGCACTTAATAAATCTATATATAATAATAATAATAATAATAATATAATAATAATAATAATAATAATAATAATAATGTCATGAGTGATGTAATATGTGAGGTCATAGACAGTGCATTGATGGGGATTAAGTTATAGTTAGTTCAGGTAACTATAACTGCTGAATTTCTCTGGTTTTGTATGAGTGAAACATGAGCCTAACTATAACTTTGCTGTAACCTTTGGTTTGTTCTGTACATTTCTATGGCTTTTTAAATTCTATTTGCTAACTATAAAGTCCTGGTAACCTGGGTTTTTTTCAGTGAATTTCAACATTTCTTTTAACTTTATTTCCTAACTGTAACCAGTAACCATTGAGAGTGAGTGTGTGAGTGGCTGTATAGGTAGGTTAGTGGGTGTGTGAGTCTCTGAGTAGATGAGTGAGTGAGTGCATGAGTGTCTGAGTGGTTTTGTGAGTCTCTGAGTGGATGTGCAAGTCTGTCTGTAAGTGTCTGAGAAGGTGTGTGAGTCTTTAAGTGGATCTGTGATTGGGTGCATGTGTTTCTAAGTGGCTCTCTGAATGGGACATGAGTGTCTGGTAGATCTGTGAGTGGGTGGATGAGTGCCTAAGTGGGTCTGTCAGAGTGTGTGAAAGTCTCTTAGTTAATCAGCGAGTGTCTGAGTGGGTTTGTGAGTCTCTGAGTGGGTCTGTGAGTCGGTCTGTGAGTGGGTGCATGAATGTGTGTGTCTATGAGTTGGCCTGTGACTCTGTGTGTGTGAGTCTCTCAGTGGTCTGCTGATTGTGCCTATTATATTGCCTCTTTCTGCTCACTCCTGGCTCTTATTCTGCCTCTTTCTGCTCATTGCTTACCTTTATTATGCCTCTTTCTGATCGTTTCTGACCTTTATTCTGCCTCTTTCTGCTCATGGCTGACCTTTAGTTTGACTTTTTCTGCTCACTTCTCACCTTTATTGTGCCTCTTCCTGCTAGTTTCTGACCTCTGTTTTGCCTCCTTCTGCTCATTTATCACCTTTATTCTGCCTCTTTCTTCTTGTTTCTGACCTTCATTTTGTCTCTTCCTGCTCATTTCTGACCTTTATTCTGCCTCTTTCTGCTCATTTCAGACCTTTATTTTGATGCTTTTTGCTTATTTCTGTACTTTATTCTTCCTCTTTCTGTTCTTTTCTCATCTTTATACTGTCTCTTTCTGCTTGTTTCTGACCTCTATTTTGTCTCTTTCTGTTCAATTCTGATCTTTATTCTGCCTCTTTCTGCTTGTTTCTCAACAGTTTTCTGCATCTTTCTGTTCGTTCCCCACATTTATTTTGCCTCTCTCTGCTACTTGTAGATCATTATTCTGCCACTTACTGCTCATTTCTGACCTTTATTTTACATCTCTCTTCTCATTGCTGTCCTTTAGTCTGCCGCTTTCTGCTCTTTTCTAACTTTTATTTTGCCACTTTGTGCTAGTTTCTGACCTCTATGTTGCCTCTTTCTGCTCGTTTCTGACCTTTATTCTGCCTCTTTCTGCTCGTTTCTCATCTTTATTCTGTCTCTTTCTGCTCATTGCTGACTTTTATCTGGCCTCTTTCTGCTTGTTTCTCACCTTTTTCTCCTGCTCATTCTGCCCGTTATTTGCCTCTTTCTGCTTGTTCCTGACCTTTATTCTGCCTCCTTCTGTTCATTGCTCTCCTTTATTCTGCCTTTTTCAGCTAATTTCTTACCTTTATTCTGACTCTTTCTGCTAATTTCTGACCACTATTTTGCCTCTTGCTGCTCGTTTCTGACCATTATTTTGTCTTTTTCTGCTAATTTTTATCTCTATTTTGCCTCTTTTTGCTTATTTCTGACATTCATTATGCCTCTTTCTGCTTGTTTCGCATCTTTATTCTGCCTCTTTCTGCTCATTTCTGACCTTTATTTTGCCTCTTCCTGCTTGTTTCTGACCCTTATCTTGCCTCTTTCTGCTTGTTTGCCAGTTACGTTGCCTCTTTGTACTCACTCCTGACCTTCATTCTGCCTCTTCCTGCTCATAACAGTCCTTCATTCTGTCTCTTTCTGCTCGTTTTGACATTTAGTTTGAGTGTTTGTGCTAGGTTCTGATCTCTATTTTTCCTCTTTCTGCTTCTTTCTGACCTTTATTCTGCCTCTTCCTTCTCATTGGTGTCCTTTATTCTTCCTCTTTCTGTGTGTTTCTGACCTTTATTCTGCCTCTTTCTGGTTGTTTTTGACCTATATTGTGCCTCTTTTTGCTAATTTCTGACCTTTATTCTGCCTCTTTCTGATCGTTTCTCAGCCTTATTCTGCCTCTTTCTGCTCGTTTCGCAATGTTTTTTTGCCTCTATCTGCTCATTGCTGGCCTTTATTCTGCTTCTTTCTGACCTTTATTTTCCCTCTTTGTGCTAGTTTCTGATCTCTTTTTTGCCCCTTTCTGTTCGTTTCTGACTTTTATTCTGCCTCTTTCTGCTCGTTTCTCATCTTTAGTCTGCCTTTTTCTGCATAACGCTGACTTTGTTTTTGCCTCTTATTGCTCATTTCTGATCTTTATCTTGCTTTTTCTCCTCATTCCACCATTATTTTGTTGTCCTTCATTCTGCCTCTTTCTGATCATTTCTGACTTTTAGTTTGTTTCTTTCTGCTAGTTTCTGACCTTTATATGGCATAATTCTTCCCATTTCTGACCTCTATTCTGTCTCTTTCTGCTTGTTTCTGACCTTCTTCTGCCTGTTTCTGCTAATTTCTGACCTTTATTTTGCCTTTTTCTGCTGGTTACTGACCTTTATTCTTCCTCTTTTTGCTCCTTGCTGGCCTTTATTGTCCCTCTTCCTGCTTGTTGCTATCCTTTATTATGCCTTTTCTGCTCATTTCACACCTTTATCTTGCCTCTTTCTGCTCATTTCTCACCTTTACCTTACCTCCTTCTGCTTGTGTCTGGCCTTTATTCTGCCTTTTACAGCTCCCTTCTAACCTTCCACAGGACCGCAGGTGGAACCTGAATGCCCCCACGGACCCTGCTGGCTCACCGCCTCCTGCGGAAGCTGGCATTGCTCTCACAGACAGGGAGCTGCTAAACACGCAGCTCTCTGTCTGTGAGAGCAATCCTTTCATCTGTTTCCTTACCTGCTAGACAGCAGGCAGGGAAACAGACAAAACCTCAGCTTCCAGCAAACAAGAGCATTTGCTGGAAGCGGGGTGCTTGCTCTAACATGGCGGGAGCTTTCAAAACTCCCACCAAGTTACAGCCTGCCGTGGGGAGTGGCTGTCCCCAGGGCCATGTATGGCTCCAGGAGGGGGGCAGCGTGGCCCCCCTCCTTCTCTTTGCATGGCGCACACTGGGGAAGTGGTGGTCCCTGGGTCTGAGAATGGCCCGGGAAGCGGCCCCCCTCTTTCTTTAAAAAAATAAAGCCCTAGGGAAGTGGTGGTCCCTGGGGTGCGGAGGGGTCTACACAGCCCCTGCTCCATAATTAAGTCAACCCCATGAAAGTGGTGGTACCTGGGGCTCTGGGGGTCTGCGTGGCCCCCCCTAAGCATTTTTTGAAAGCCCTGGGGAGGTTGTGTGACCTGGGGCTCTGGGGTCTGCGATGCCCCTCCAAGCACTCAATAAGAAGCCCCTGGGAGGTGGTGGTTCCTGTGGCATTTTTAAGCCTTTAAAGGGGACCCATTGCGCCCCCTCCATTTTTATATTAATTCTCCACATGCCTTCAGAATCTAAACCACCCGTGGGCCATAATTTAAAAAAGCGTGGGAGCCCGCAATACATTTTTCTCTTAAATGCTTTTCTGCCGTGACGTGGTCCCAGGAGGACCCAAGACCAAGGCTTCGGGGGTAAGGGTATTCCTATCCTGCCCCCTTTTCTTTCTTTTTACTATTTTTTTTGTAGGACTCAGCTGAAGCTGAGGCCCAAGATGGCTGCTAACACTTCCTTGTTGAAGTGTTAATAGCCAATCAGATCTCTGTATCTCACTGCATGAGCTTGCTATTATTCTCAAAGTCATAGTGGCCAAAGATATCACTAATGGTATTTTCTTAAATTTCTCATCAACTACTAAACAGATTTACACCAAATAACAAAAAGCACAAACTGTGTTAACAAAGCACCTTTCTGCCAAATTTGGTGTAATTCTGTCCAGCGTTTCGAGTTGCAGGCATGTCTAAAGGCCCTATGGGAATTAACATGGGAAAATTCACTTTATTTTACATTCCTTCTTCTCAGCCCGGGCTTGACGAATCATCCTGAAACTTGTGAAGATTTATCAACAGGCGCCAAAGTTAATGGCAAGTCACAAACATGGAAACATGATCTTATCTATAACATGGTCCTATCTATAACTATCTACTGGCGACCTCCAGAATATAATATGTATTACCTACTGGCGGTCACCAGTAGGTAGTTATAGGTAGAACCTTGCTTACCTTAGAAAGAACATTTTTTCATTTGCCAATAACTTTGACGCTGTTTGACTAATCTTCACAACATTTTTAAAACTGGTAACAGGCTCACTTGAGCTGCTGTTGTGAAAGTTTCAGGGTGATCCGTCAAGCGGTGGCCGAGAACCCTGGGGGTGCCCAAAAGCACGTTTCCCCATCTTAATTCCCATAGAACCTTTTGACATGGTTACAGCCCGAACTGCTGAATGGAATTACACCACATTTGGCAGGAAGCTAGATGTGGGTCCAAGGAAGTGCCTTTTTGTGATTTGGTGTAAATCTGTTCAAGAGTTGCAGAAAAATGTAAAGAAATTTCCAGTTGTATATTTAGGGGCACGGTATATCCGCGACCCCTCCAAATCTAGTGCTAAGATCTGATTGGTTGCCAGCACTTCCAACCAGAAAGTGTTGGCAGACATCTTGTGACTCAGTTGAACTAATTCAGAGAAAAAACATTAAAAAAAGAAAATAAGATTACATGCGGAGGAGCCTCGCGACTTCCCTGCTGCCCCGGGGACCGCCACCTCCAAGAGGCACAGATTTACATAAAAACATTATGTGGGAGAGGCCCTCCGGCCTCTGTCACGGCCCCAGGGACCACCACCTCCCTGGGGCGGAAGAGTTTCCCCTTAAAATATCAGATTATATCCCTGCATTGAGATGCATTTACTGATAGGTTTTAAACTTCAGCTTATAAACATTCCTGTCCTCCTCAAAGACGGCAGTGCCACTGGTGAACAATAAGAGGCAATTCAGTTGTCATGTGTGCCCAACATAATGAGCTACTGAATCAAACACCATAGGTTTTTGTAAAGCACACATCCTGAGCTCACCTATTTTAAGATGATTTATGTGATAATAAGGACAAAGGTGGCAAGTTGAACCAATTCTTTGCCTTGAATCACACAATTTGGTCAAGCGAGGAAGCCAGCATTGTGCAATTTAGTCTCTAGATAGGACATTCTTGATCCCCTGTTTTGAAGCAAAGGTTAATATTTTTGCCTTGATTTCTTGCTGCCTCGCCATGGAATGTGGGCGGCAGGGAGAAGCCACATTAAAAACCGTCTCGTTTTGAGCTCAAGGGCCCAAGAGGAACTTGAGCTCAGCAAATGCACGCATCTGGCTTGAACATTCAGTGGCTCGCCCACATCTACTTTCTCACTACTACAACTTGCAGCAGCAGGTAGTGTCACTGAGATGGTTAACTAAGTTCAGTCTCACCATGACTTAGTCTGCTGTTTGTTAAACTGGTACCATCTTCACAGTGCTCAGCAGATATTATGTAGTGTTTCGAGCTATACAAATGTTGCAACACAAATGATTTAATATTTTCTGGATTCAGTGCCTAATTTTGTAAACAATAAGTGCCGTGGCTCGAGATTTTGCCCAGAAGCACCTATTTGGCACCATTAAAGGTCAGGGTACTAAGTCGTTATTATACTTCATGCCTCTTTAATCCACCACCAGACACTACCTACCTCGCTATCTCACTCTCGCAAGTTCTTTTCATCCCTGCTTCTCGCTGTGTCACTGTTTGTCTATATTTCATTCCATTCTTCTTTCCCCCTTTTGTGCTGTTTCTCTCTCGTCATCGATCAAAATCTGGTGAAAAAAAAAAGTAATGCAAAACCGGGAGTGGAGGGTCCGAGGGAAGTTTTAAGACCAGCACGGATGGTTTCCCCAGTACAACTATTGCAGAACACCTAATTATCCGTGGGTCTTACAGGCTTCAGAAAGCCCTAGAGATCTAGAACACAAGGGAAAAAGCTCTCAATCATGCATTAGGGGAATCCTTAAATAAGGATGGAATCCCATCACCCACCAAAGTGGCATGCTTCATCATCTGGGATTTCACCTCTTGGCTGCAACACCTACTGTAGCCAAGGGCTATGAGGGAGGAACAAAGAGATGTTTTTAGATACTACTCTTGCATAGGATCGACTAAAATTCAAAAGATGTAAAGCACTAGAAAACTTGAGTGATGGGCGCTGTGCAAAAAAAGTGAAGTGTGCTATAAAACTAACTGCCAATCTCTAGGGCTTTGTGAAGCCTGTTAGACCCATGGACAATTAGGTGTTCTGAAAAAAAAGAAGTGCCATATCCCACAAATCTGTGCCAGTGGGTCCCGCCTGTAACCGTTGGCTTAAAAGAGGCACTAACTGGATCATGCCTGTATACTGGGTGAGGGAGAAGGTTCACAAGTATGCAGAGTTCACCTGTCATGATCTTGTTATAAACTCACTCAGTGGGGCTTAGAGCGCAGATTATTTTTGAAAATATGAGGGTGGCCAGGTTTTCAAAGCCAAACACCAGGACAACCAGTAAGAGTTATGTCAGGAATAGAAATACAAGTTACTGACACAGCACTATGGTATCACGTATCTCAAAAGACATCGCTTTTGCTGGTGTTTTTGTGGTGATCAAACACAAAATGAAATGGAAAATGTTGGACTGTGCTATAAAATTGCTCATTTTAGCATAGAAATATGGGGTTGTAAGTGAATCTGAGCTAAGGAGGTCTGCTGAGCCTTGAAGAGTATGGTACTTGATCTGGCTTGCTGTGTGCTCACATTTAGCCATTTTCACAGGCAATCACACACTCCGTAAGCATGGCATGAAACAAAAACATTGTTGCAATCGGATATCTTAAAAAGGTAAAGACAATATGTTTGATATGCTGAGCTTTGGCCCTTCTTTTGCAGCAATGGCAACAAAAGGCAGCATCTTTGCTTGTAGCATAGCTGCCATATTCACTGGGTCTGTGTGGGACTGGATGCGCCACGTCAGTCTTTTCTTTTCATTGTAGTACTTGTAGTCCTTATTTTATCTTTGGGATAATCAAGACTAGAAGTCACAGAATAAAATGAAAAAACCTAGAAAGCAGAAACTAGTCATGCATAGACCTGGGAAACTTGTCAGGGCTGTGATAGAGGGATACCCATCTTTGTATCCTGCTGACTGTGTAGTTGGGTTGGATAGAGGTGTGAGACACTACATGCGTATGCTCTTTCACCCCAACAAAACCACAAGAATTTCATTTAGTAAAACATGGCAGGAAGCTAGGGTAGGTGCAATTTAAAAAAACGCACCTTCCCAGCAAATCCACGACATTTGGTCACCCTAAATTTCCATTTGCCATTGTGTACCATGAGAGCTCCTGTAAACAGTCCTTTGATCCTTCACAAGGCATAACCATTTCTTTTTGATCAGTTGTTATACATAACTCGAACATGTCCCCTTGCAGTCGCTTCAGAGGGCTAGGAAATACAGTAGGCAAATAGAAAAGTAAAAACAAAGTGGTGTCCATAAAGTCATAGTGAGCACAGGGAGCCTCATACATCCAGAAGTAGGCGCTGAGAGGCAATGCTACCTCACTAGTGTCCCATAGTCCATTCCGACTGACTGTCCATGATCTATTCAGTCAAAGCCTATAATTAATTATCCATCCATTCGACTTTCATTCACCATACTTAATGAATTCCCAATTGTCTATATTCACCATCCGTCCATTCATAAATCCAGACACCATCTCAGGGCCTTGAAACAATACTTCAGATGGTCCCGAAACAAAAGTCAATATAGGTGATCTTCATAAATGGACAAAAACTCCATATGTGCCCCCCCACCCTCATACCTTGAAACAACACTCCAGCTGAGTACTGCAAAAACATAAAGGTGGGCTCATTTCCATACTGAATATAGTAGAGTTGGCCCTTAAACACTCGAGAAATACCTTCCTGATTGGGTTTTAAGCACTAAGCACTGACTCCAGACAGCAGTGCATGCATTGGATGAGGTATAACAACACATAGGAGCAGATTTACAAGGAACTGATGCATCTGCATAGATCCGTCAGTTTCCTTGCATCACCACCGATTGTCTTTGTGCCACTATGGATGCGCTGTATTTGGAACATTGCTCCATGGCACAAGGATTAACAGATGCTTCAGAAATTCTGACACATCTGCTGGCACAAAAGTGACACATTGCTGGAGTTGCTCATGAAAGCGACGCAACTCCAGCAATGTGCCACAACAGATGGGTGAGTCCCATTCAAAAAGCCCTGCGTCATTCCTTATGCCTGTCTGAGCAGGCGTAGGGATTTTGACACAGTGAAGGAATAGAGTGAAGCAGTGAAAGCTTGTAGATTTCACTGCGTCAGTTTCACATGACTTTTTGCGTGGGAACGCACACCCTGCATACATTATACCTGAGGCAGGTATAAGGTGATGCAGGGCTGTACAACGTGACGCATCTTCGAAGGAGCGTCACGTTATAAATTGGCCGCATTTTTTACACCGCAGCTGCGTCACAAAAGTGACACAACGTCAGCGCAAAAGTGCCATATGGCGCTTGTAAATCTGCCCCATATTCTGTACCTGGACTTCTTAATCATTCAAACTATATGCTAGCAGAACATCGCCCTAATACAACAAGTCTCATATGTTTATTTTCCTTTCTGTAAACATGTTTCTATGGAGACCCTTTGAGATTGCTTCAACATATAGGTCATTGGTTTGAGTCGCTGACAAAGCTAATTTATTTCTTTTATCTTTCAGAGGAAGATGATTCAAGTATGGTTCAACAGGATAATGGCACTGCCAAATATTCACATTACTTTGAATTTGAAACAGCAAAATTAGTTCATACTTGTAAATATAACAACAGAACAAAAAATCTAGAAGACACCTAGGTACACAAAAAAGAAAACACCCATTTTCACCAAAAATCCTCAGGGAAGTGTACAGTATAATCATAAAATGCAAATGAAAGTACACTGTCTGCTTCTTGCTTTTAAAACAGTTAATACAGCAGATTTGTTTTAAAAAATGTTGAGGCAATAAAATCTGGGCAGAATCTTGTCTTGATTACATTACAGGCCAGGGTCCATACTCCCCGAAGGGGGGTTTGGGGGGCAGCTGAACCCGGTGAGGTCTGCCCCCTGGGCAAATTGGGAGGGGGTAGGGGCGAGCCGATTAGCGGCTATTTTGTGGTTGGGCTACATTGGTAATAGCCCAATTGTAGCCCAAAGGGAAATATAGCCCAAGGCGTATAAGTTGGGGTTTCGCGCTCTCCCAACCACCATTTTAGGTTTGGTGACCTGGTGGCTGGGAGCGTAGTAGGTTTTAGCATTTTTTTTAAGAGGCAGTTAGCTCTGTTGTGGAGGTTGGGTGTTTTTAGTGTGTTAGCATATTCCTTTGAGAGGTAATATAGGTGCAGAAGATTTCCGTGTTTTGAAAGCGGTCGTTTATTGAGTGAGGCCGGCCGGCTTGATTTGCAAATGCCAGAGGCCTCGGGGAGTGCGCGCCCGGTGAAGCGCGCATCAGCGGGGGTGGCGGCTGCCGTTGTGGCCCGCTCGCTCCCCCGGAAGGCAAGAACGGGCAGGTGAGTGTTGGGGGCCGCGGGTATGGGGAAGGCGTGGCTCCTTTGCGCGAATCGGCGTTGCAGGCGGGCAGGAAGGGAAATGCGTTGTCAGAGGAAGGTGGGGCCCGGTGGGGGGCGCAGCTCACGTCTCCCCGGTGGGTTCTGTGAAGGCTCGGGCCGCTCGTATGTGAGGAGAGCAGCCCTGCTTGTGGCACATGATCGGGAGTCTCCTGCAGTGTTGGAGGCTCCGAAGGAGTCCATTGGGGTCGGGGCCCGCCGGCGGAGTGTGTCTCCGAGGGCATCAGCAGGCAACAAGAAGCGGCTTGGGAAGGGCGGGAGGGAGGCCTCTGAGTCCACGAGGGTGGTGGAGCGGAAAGAGAATTGGAAGGGGGGCAAGAAGGGAGGGACAGGTTTGGAGGCATTGCCAGATGGACGCCTTCTGTCCAAGGCAGCTCCATGTCTGGAGGAGGATGAAGACAGTAAAGGGCCACGTAGGTCCGGTAATGAGGCGGACAGGGAGCATTTGGCCCGGTCCATACACACTGGGCAAGGGGGGGAAGAGGAAGTAGGTTTGAGAACCTGGGCGAGTGTGGGGGTTTCTGTTGAGGAGACAGAGGTTGGGGGGTCGAGGGTAGTAGTGCCTGGGCTTTGGAGGAGGTGGGGGAGGGGTTGCCTGTGGAGCTAGAATCTGATGGGGGTGACCGGGACTGTGAGGGTTTGGATATTTTCACCTCATGGAATGAGGAGGTGCGAGGTTTAGACAGAGTAGGCCAAGTGGATGCGTATTTGTCACGGGGGTCAGTGGGATTTGGGGCTGGGGGACCATGGCAAGCAGGGGCGGGGGCCAGCAGGGGTGAGGGGTGGGGTTTGGGGGGAAAATCATTGGGAGCTGGGGCCGGGCCAAGTTGGGCCAGGTGTCGGGGCATGGCAGGCTTGAAATGGAGCGACGCGGAGGGGGAACAGGTGGGGGGAGGGGTGGATCTTAGTATAGTGGGGTGGGCATGGGCGTCTAGTATGCTAGGAGCAGGCAGGAAGAGGAGCTGGGATGGAAAAGAGAGGGTAGGTAGGCCCAGCACACTAGACCATTCCTTTGTCTTTCAGGAAGTGGAGCAACGGCCGGGGCCAGACTTGGCAGAGCTGGGAGCGGCTCAAAGGAGCAAGGAGAAGGGAAGGTAGAGCCTCACGCAGCGTACCCAGTACCGGCATGGGATCACGGCACGGCCGGCATAAGTAGGCCCCGGGCGGGTTCGCTGGCCCCAAAACCCAAGGTGCCCCAACGGTCCTCGGGGAATCGAGGACGCAGGAGCTCGGATGACTGGCATATAAGTGAGACTAGGAGGGTGCAGTCAGCACCTCTGGTAGAGGGGGTATGGGGTTTCATGGAGCATGAGAAGCTCGATTACGAGGAGGACAGCCCTGAAGAGGCGAGTTGCAGGAAATTGAGGACGAGCGTGTGGGGGGACCCGAGTAATGTTTTGTCTAGTATTTTACAGGTGTCATGATGCCCGGCAGAGCCCACGCGTCGGACATCGAGGTTGGACAAACGGTCGGCCCCATTGGCAAGGTGGATCGCAGGACGACGGGCATACTCCTTAGAGCCAGGTAAACAGGATGGGGGATTGCGGCCTATCATGGTATCAGTGTGGGTTGGAGGGGGGGACAAGGAGAGCGCGGGGGCATGCTGCAGAAAGGAAGGTATGTTTTGGATGTGGGGGTGGGCACAGATGACACAGGTAAGGCATCAGGGAGCCCAGGGGCAGTGTTAAGGCCAAAACAGAGACAGTGGTAATATCGACAGTGGAGTTCGAGAACAAGTTAGAGAGTAAGGAGTTAAAAATAAAACAGCTGTCTTACATGGGAGTAACCAGCCTTTGGGCGCGCACTTAATGCTGGCTACTAAGGAGTGGATCTGGAAGGGAGAGTATGTCGAGATGCTCAAACTTCTGCATAGAGAAGTATTGGCGAAGGAGAGATCTAAAGAAGAGGAGTACGAATTGGCCAAGCGGCCGAAGGTGCCTCTCACAATTGAGATTTGGACATCGGCCTTTTTGATATATGCAAGTGTGTACTGTAAAAAATACCCGGAGATGTGTGTGGCGCTATTTAAGTACATGGATGTGATCAGGAAGGCCCAGATTATGGGGGTGGAGATGCATGGACTCAATATGACTATGAATTTAGGGCATGTATGGCGTGGGACACTGAGGCAAAATGGGGGGAATTAGATACAGACCTGTGGCAACACACGATGGGGCTGTCCTGGGCGGGCAAGACTATTTTCACGGCCAGCAGGCTACCGCTCGTGTATCGGCCCTTTCAGGGCTGATACACGAGGGCCGTGGAGGGGTGGGCGGTACAGGTAGAGAACAGACAGGATCAGGGGGTCCTGCTGGGATTTCAATAAGGGACTGTGCACCCGGGAGTTTTGTAGATTTCGGCATGACTGCTCGAAATGTGAAGGCAGACACTCCTTGGTTAACTGCTTCGGGGGCGGGCAGGGGCAGCAACAAGGGGGTCAGCAGTGGCAGTCAGGGGGGTTTAAGGCAGGTGGACAGCAACAACGGCCTTTCGTGGGTGGGTGAGGGGCTAAGGGTCCTGGGCCAAAGGGCTTGTACGCCAGTTAGAACAGACAAATTGATTGCAACCTTACAGGGTTATGGCAAACGGGAGGCTGCGAAACGTTTACAGGCAGCGTTTCAGGAGGGCTTTAGACTAGGGTACGGGGGACCTAGGACGAGAAGGTGGTCAGACAATTTACTTTTTTTTTGTTTGGTTTTTTAAATAATTTTATTGATTCAGCGAGGTTACATTCCATCTTTGCCACAAAGAACAAAAAAAAGGGTAAAATAGACAAAAAAAAAAAACATGAATGTAAACATCTAAGATACCTCCTCAGTATAACAGTAATACAAATAAACTCGGTCACATTATTGTACCCAATTTCTTATCGGCTCCCATATCGAGGCCCCCAATTTTTTCTTTGACATGCCTTTCAGTTGATACAATGCCGATTCCATGTTATATATTGAGATAACCCTAGCCCTCCAGTTAGCAAAAGACGGGGGCTCCGAGTCCAACCACTGAGAAGTTATACATAGCCTCAGAACTGACATACAAATGAACTTAAGGCCTCTGTAAGGTACTGCACGCCTACCCACCTCTGTACCAAATTCAATACCAAACAAGACCATAGTTGCTGTCATAGATATCGAAATACCCAAGGATTGCAACATAAAGCACTCAATATCGGACAAAAGTGGTTGAAGTACAGGACATGAAAAGAACATGTGTACCGAATCTGCCGCGCGGAGTCCACATCTTGAGCATTTATCCCCCCTCCCCGCCTTCCATTTTGCAATCTTTGCGGGGGTATAATACAGATTGAACATTGCCATATACGATTGACTTTTAAGACTACCATAAAGCAATATAGAGTTAGCAGTTTGCGTTACCAGCTGTAAATCAAGATTAGTTACCAACAATTTCTCCTCCCATAATGCTTCCTGTCTAGCCATATCATCAGATTGTGTTAACATAAGTTCAATATATATTTGCCCTATTTTACAATTCCCTTTCAATAAATCCAAGATTCGAATCTGTCGAACCTGACATCTCCCCCCCGTAATTGCACCCTGCAAAAAACTTCTCAGCTGTAAGTATTTAAAAAAATCGAACTTTCTAACCCTGAATCTCTCTTACAGTACTGAAAAAGAGACCCTTTCCCCCTGCTCCAGCAGGTCCCCAATTAATTTAATGCCATACTGTGCCCACCTCCGCATAATCGAGTCCTGGAATATCACAGGTAATAGGTCAATCGAGTCCAATGGGGTATACCATGTAATACTAGGGATATGGAGGTGCTTACATAGCCTGTTCCAGACTAAGTATGCTGCCTGAATAATTTTGAATCTAGTCTTTTTATAGTAACTTGGCTCCAGTACTTTCAAAAGTAGCCCTTGTGACATTTTGCCCAGAGACTATTCATATATTGAGGGCGAGAAAGCGGGATCCAGAACCGCCTTCTCCCCACAGACAAGGACTCCCATAAATTGAAGATGCGAGGCAGAATAGTATAAATAAAAATTTGGAAGTGCCAGGCCTCCACGTTCCCTTGGCAAATAAAGCCACTTAATTGCTCTTCTAGAACGGCGATAACCCCAAAGAAATCGTGAGCACATTCGTTCTATTTTAGTAAATATAGAGTTTGGAAAAAAAATTGGAATAGCCCGCAAAAGATAAAGGAACTTCGGAAAAATCGACATTTTCAATACATTGCTCCTTCCATATAAAGAAAGATGCAACCGATTCAGTCGCTCCAAAGTCTTATTTGAAGATGCAAGCATCGGTTCCACATTAATCCTTGGGATATTTTGAATTTGGGGTGAGATGATTATACCCAGATACGTTGCCTCTGAGACTACCTTTATCTCTGGGGGTAATCCGACCTCCGTATGCAACACTTGTTCTTTCCTAAATTTAATTTGTAACCGGACACTGCTCCAAACTGCCTAGTAATAACCTCGATTCTCTGCAGCGCCCTAATCATATCAGTAGACACAACCGCAAGATCATCGGCATATGCTAAAACTTTGACTGAATATAACTGCGCCGTTGCGGGTCTAATTTCCATGTCAGTCTCTAGTCTAGAAATGAGAGGGTCTATAAACAAAGCGAAAAGGAGTGGGGAACAGGGGCAACCCTGCCGGGTGCCCCTGTTAACCATAAACCTCTGTGACTCCTCTCCACTGAGCCGTACTGTTGCGCCCGGGGTGATATACTTTGACTGTATTGCCCGTATAAACTCGTTAGCAAAGGACTTCCACCTCATCACTGCCCATAAGAACTCCCAGGAGACCCTGGGCCACCCCTACTGACAACCCCATCGCCTGAGCCCAATCAAAAACAGAGATAAGTCTTCTAACATGATCCGTAGTCGCCCTCCCAGCAATAAAGCCATGTTGCTGTAATGAGACTAATGGAGTTATAACTCCCCCTAATCTCTTTGCCAGGTATTTCGAGTACATTTTATTATCGGCGTTAATTAAAGAAATTGGTCGATATGAGGAGAGGTCAAGGGGATCCTTTCCTTTTTTTTAAAAAACTACTATTACTGTCTGAGACCAAGAAGCTGGGGGAAGCCCATCAAACGCCCCTTGAAATACCGAGGTCATTATCCCCTGTAAGACCTTCCTAAACTTAATATAAAACTCTAAGGGGATCATATTTGGGCCCATCGCCTTTCCTGATGCTAATGACAGCATAGCAGTTTCAATTTCCTCCCAAGAAACCGCTTCAGACAATACATCTTTATCCATCTCGTCTAACCCCAACACCATCATTTCATCAAGATAACTCTTCGGTCTTGCAACTGGCTCTGCTGTGTATAATCTTTCGTAAAACTTTTTAAAAGAGTCTTGAACCAAAGAAGGGGTCTTTACAAGTTTCCCCTCGATGTCTTTTATCTTGATTATCCTAGAGTGAACCTCTTTTTGCCGTAACCTATTAGCAAGAACACTCCCGACCCTCTCTCCATATTCATAACATTCATTCCTATATACTTGATACTTGGCCGCTGCCTCATCTGCATAACCCTGATATATTTTCGCTCGGCAAACTGCAATTTGTGCCTGAACCTCCTTAACCTTGCCCCCGCTATTTATTTCTTGAACTAATTTTTGCTCCAGCTGAGAGAGGGACGCTAAATCATTTATAATCTTTAACCGCTCGGTTTTTCGCTTCCTAGCAACAAATCTAACTGTCTCGCCTCTCACCCCGGCCTTCAGTGCATCCCAGACAATATCTCCCCTGGATGACCCTATATTCACCTGAATAAATTCGGGAATCCATTCCTTCATCGTTGAGAAGAAGCCTTCTATCGAAAGACCATTTTGTAGTCCTAGGTGTTAAATCAGTATATTCAAACTCCAACACCACCGGATTATGATCCGACATAATTTTAGGAAGGATCTTAATAGATGCACTCGATAGAATAGCATCGGAGACTAAGAAATAATCTAACCGTGCCATCTTTCCATGAGGGGCAGAAAAATATGTATACCCATCTTGGCCTGTGTTAAGTTCCACCCAGGCATCATACAACCCTTGATCTTGAACCAACGCTTGCAGGCCCATAAACCCTCGTGGCTTCCTTCCCATATAAGATTCACCCGTTCTAAAGTTAAACCGTGAATGAAGATGAATATTTAGATCACCACATATTATCATAGGTTGTGGATACAATGACAGTTCGGTATTAATCACTTGAAAAACCTCCAGGTCATCTAAATTTGGCCCATATACTGAGCACAGTGTAATAACTGGCTGGGAAACCACTACCTCCATAATA
Organism: Triturus cristatus; assembly: GCF_964204655.1. Taxonomy (NCBI): domain Eukaryota; kingdom Metazoa; phylum Chordata; class Amphibia; order Caudata; family Salamandridae; genus Triturus; species Triturus cristatus. Next base: position 489,177,911 of record NC_140587.1, on the reverse strand, counting down.
ACCCACCGTCCCAACTTATCAGTTTTGTGCTTCCTAACCTCCATCAGTCCCTTCTTGGCAAGTATCGCAACTCCTTTAGTATTAACTGACTGGGATGTGCAAGCTAATAATTCCAAACCAAGGGTATTAAGCCAGGCCCTATTAGACCACGCTATATGCGTTTCTTGCAGAAATAACAGGTCCCACGAGCATGAGTATATAATTCCAGCTAATACCCGTCTTTTCCTAAAATCATTCAGTCCGCAAATATTCAGAGTACAGCATATTAATTTCCTCATCTGAAGTCCTTGTCAATTTAAAAATGTTGTCTCCGGGATTTGTTGCAATAAGGTTCCTCCCACCACATAACTTTAGACCAACCGCTTACTAGACCACTATGTAGCTGATATCTTTTAGAGGCTAGCTCAATTTTTTTACTCTTAATCCATATACCTGCTTGCTTTACCAGGAACGGATTGAAATGAACCCTGGAATCTTTACTCCTCGCTGAATCTTTCACACCCTCCACCATTACCACCCCTCCCCCACCCTCCCAGGCTGCCCCAGACACACCCCCTGCACATCCTATCCCCCGCCCCCCCTTACCCCCCTCACCCCCCACATAGAGCATTGGGAAGATCTTCCCTGATGATGGTTAAACTCAATGCCCTCACCTCCACCTCGGCAACCTTACAGGCACAGTAAAAACAAAACAAAAAATCATAATTCAGCAAATAGCACCCTGTAATCTCAGTGTTAAATCCAAAATTATCCCTGATGTCCATACCTATTAGTCCACAACTAACCATAATACTGCTAATCTGCTGCTAATCTGCTGCCGTATTATTTCTTACTCCTTCATATAGATATCAAGGCCCAAAACTCAAAAGAACATAAGCCCAAACCCGGTGGACCCAGTAGTCCCTGAATGTCCATATCTGACAGTCCACTGCTAGCCATAATAATGCATATTTACTGCCATATTGTATCATGCTCCTTCATATAAATGACAAAGCCCAGATCCCAAAAGACCGAACCCAAAGTTAACATACACATAGGGCCCTTGATAAGTACTTTACATTGACTGAAGATATTCCTTCGCCTTGCTTTCAGATGTGAATACTGACTGCGGCCATCTTTGACCACCTTCAGCTTGGCCGGGTTTTGAAGAAACACCTGGGCACCCTTAGCTTGGAACATTGGAATGAGCTGTCTGAACTTCCACCGCTGCTCAACTGTAGACTGACAAAAATCCGGACGGACAAAAAATTTGCAGCCTTTGGCATTTCTCCGTTTATTTGGTCGAGCTAGGTCATAAAGTTCTTCTCTCACCCGGAAGTTGTTCAGTGAAATCAAAATAGCCCTAGGAAAGGCTTCCCCTTGCCCTTTCCTCTGAGTGAATAGAAATCGGTGTGCCCTTTGAACTTCCTTTTGCCACTCCCAATGTCCCAGCTCTGGAAAGCCCTCCGAGAATAACTCTGCCACAAATTTTAACGGATCAGACCCCTCCTTTCCCTCCGGCACACCAAGAACTCTCAGGTTATTATGCCTAGACCTATTTTCAAGGTCGATTACTTTCCAATGTATATTATCCCTATATGCTTTAAGGGACTCAGCTGTTTCCTTCTGAACTCCTAGTTCGTCCTCCAATGTGGATATCCTTGTCTCAGCCTCGCTCATCCTTCCGGCCACATCTGAACATGTCTTAGCAATTCTTCTAACGGCGTGCTGTAATCGCTTACAAGCATTCTGAGTACGGGTTAAACCGGCCTGTGTTTCTGCCCTATGAGTCATAATTAAATCATAGATTGTATTTAATGTGATTTCTCCAGGCGCCGATTTTCTTTCTATAAATGGGCCTTGCGCAGATGGTACAACCTCACTCGATACGAAAGTCCTGGCAAAGTTAGGCGAGCTCTGTTTGTCCCAGGTAGAAGAGGTCTCTGACCCTATCCCAGTCACTCCTCTGGTAGCCTGATCACGTGCTCCCGGGAGTTCCACAGAGACCTCCAGAATTTCCTTCTCTCCCCCCGTGCTGGCCCCGTCCAACCAGTCCTGCACTGCACTATCCACCGAGGACCTATCGGACAAAGAAAAATAGTCCTCCGTGGTTGAAACTTTATCCGGTAAAATAAGTGGTTCTTTCAACATTTCAGTAGTTCCGGCCTTTGGATTATCCACAGTGGATAGGATAACCAACCCCCTAGGGCTAGTAAAGGGGAGCCTTTCCTCGTCAGACTGCTGCTGCTGCTGCTGCTGCTGCTGCTGCTGCTGCTGCTGCTGTTGGATCACCTCTTCCAACTCTGTATGTGTTTGGTCTAATCCTGCCTGGACTACATCTCCCAGAACCCCCTGCCAGCATCCTGCAAAGGGATCAGGTAAACCGGAGTAACTTCCATAGATTGTTGATTTTGCTGGCCCCCTGTAGTCTGCTGCACTCCCCCCTCACCCGGGACTGGCTCCCCAGGTAGAACTTGAGTTTTTCGTGCTATACTTTTAATTTTAAACATTGCCGGAATCTGCTGTACTGACTCAGCTGTACTTGCCCCTGTCTCAGCAATCATCGTAGATTCTGTAGCAATTTTCGGAGAAGCCTCGGACAGAATGCTTGGCTCCTGCCTTTTGCAAGCCACCTTATCGGACTCATCTGGGACTTTCTCCCCCGACTTCCCTCCTACGTCCGTCTGGCGCGTCTTTACCGGAGTTCCCGTGAGCTGAGTGTTAGCTCTATTACGGGTGGTCCGCGGGAGAACATTCTTTCCAACCATAACTTTGCCAGAAGCGTGGTGGCCAGTAAAATCTGACAGGAGCCGCCGTAGCCGTAGCAGATTCCACAGGTCAGCCGCGGCACTCGCAAAACGCCACAGCATAAAATGCAATATCCTCGAGGACACCGTTCAGAGAGACCCTCACCGGCGAACTCCAGCGTCTGAAACGCTGCTCTCCTGACAGCATAGACTGTGGATTATTTAGGTAACCAAAATACCATTGGATACGCAGGTAAGTTGCAGGTAAATTGCCGAGGTGAAGAGCACCAGCTTACCCGGCCACTGATGCACCCGCCATCTTGCTCCCTGGTCAGACAATTTACAATCTGCAAAAGAACATCCTGAGATAGTGAAAGAGAAATTAGACAAAGAGGTGCGCGAGGGTCGCATGGTGGGACCCTTTGATGATTGGTCACTGTAAAAGTTGATTGTGTCTCCCATTGGAGTGGTGCCAAAAAAAGAACAAGGGCAATTCCATTTAATCCAGCATTTGTCACGGCCGGAAGGGAGTTCTATGAATGATTTCATGGATGAAAGGGAGGCCACTGTTTCTTATTCGTCAGTTGACGTGGCCATGTCACTGGTAGTGACCGCGGGTGTAACGGCGATGATGGCAAAATGTGACATAAAGTCAACTTTCCGTTTGCTTCCAGTCCACCCGGATGATTGGGATCTTCTGGGCATCCACTTCAATGGTAAGTGGTACGTGGACAAAGCATTACCGATGGTCTGTTCTATGTCTTGCACATTATTTGAGTGCTTTGGCACGTTTCTTCAGTAGTTGTTCTCGGATCGGACGGGTCACCAGCTGGTAACACACTACCTGGATGACTTTTTCGTTTTGGGCACCTCAGACTCCAGGGACTGCCAGGCAGCTCTTGACAGCTTCAAAGAGATCATGAGGGAACTTCGGGTGCCTTTGGCACCGGAAAGACAATGGGGCCCTGCACAGCTCTTTCGTTTTTGGGTATTGAGTTGGTCTCCCAATTGATGGAGGCACGCCTTCTGGAAGATAAAAAGCAGCATATGTTGGGGCTGCTGGCGACAATGTTGTCGAAAGGCAAGGTTACTGTAAAGGAGATTCAGGTGCTGCTGGGTCACCTCAACTTTGCTTGCAGAGTAGTGAGAGTAGTGAGGACGTTTTGCAGATGACTGGGCAGGGCACTTGCAGGACAGAGACCTCCACACCATCATGTGCGGCTGTCTGCGGTAGTGAGGGAAGACTTACAAATGTGACAGTTTTCTTGCAGGAGTTCAACGGCATTCCTCTGATGCGGGAGGGTAACATGGTGTGGGATGTCCAAATTTTTTCCGATGCAGCGGGCATCAAGGGCTTTGGTCTCTATTGGCAAGGGAAATGGTGTGCTGAACAGCGGCTCCCTGAGTGGGCTCGGAGGGGTAGGAGTATAGCATTTTTGAAATTCTTCCCCCGGTGGTGGCAGTCACACTTTGGGGGGAACACTTAGCACACAAGAAGGTGACTTTCAGGATTGATAACATGGTGGTTGTGAAGATTGTAAACCGCCAGTCTGCCAGGGATGAACACGTTTTGAAGTTATTGAGGGTGTTTGTTTTTGAATGCTTATGGTGATGATATCGCTTTTAGAGCATTGCATGTACCAGGAGTGGGCAATGACATTGCGGATGCTTTGTCTCGTTCGCAGTGGGGGAGATTCCATGGGCTAGCCAAGGACGCAGACAGGACTCCGAACCACATTCTGTAGCAGTTGTGGTACGTAGGCAACACAGGATGTTACAGTTGGTTTTAGGATCCCTGGCACAATCCACGAGGACGGTTTACAGCACAGCTTGGGAGGAATTTTTGCTCTCTGGAGCGTGGTGGCGGACTTCATTGGAGCATAGAAGGGAGGATGTGATACAGTTTATGGTGGATTTGATTGATAAGGGGTTTTCTAGGGTGACAATTGCGGGTAAACTAGCAGGAATTGCATTTGTAGGAAAGCTGTTATGGGGCTATGCGCCATCTGCAGGAGAAATCACCTCGCGGATGTTGGAGGGGCGGGCTCGGGAGCAAGGACGGGGAGGCAGGTTGAGGAACCCTTTGTCCTGGACTTTGCTGGGTAGGGTGCTTCAGATTTTGCCAAGGGTATGAACAGACGGTTATGACTTGTGCCTTTTCTCCACACTGATGCTTTGGATGTTTTTGGGGGCTTTTCGAGTGTTGGAAATGTTAGGTTTCATAATTGAGGGGTGAAATTCAATGGGGGGATGTGGCAACGTATCAGGATAGAGTTTGCATTTGGCTGCGAAAATCTAAAACAGATCAGAGGGGCGTGGGTAAATGGGTGTCTCTGCAGGCTTCTGAGCCACAGTTGACTTGCCCTTGCAGGTGGGAAGCGAAGTGGAGGGCTCTGGCTGCCGGCCAGGCTGGTTTCGTTTTTGTACATGCAAATGGACGGCGAGCTACGGCATTTCAGCTATTGGCAGTTTTGCGAAAGGCACTTGCGGAGTTGGGGATTGACGGCAGGGGTTTTGGGACGCATTCCTTCAGGATTAGGGCAGTATCGGAGGCAAGCAGTAGAGGTTGGGGGTGGGGGGACATTACATTATGAGGTTGGGGAGATGGTCCTCGGATTGTTGCAAGCGCTATGTTCGCAGCTCAGCAGGGGGGATGTAGCGCGGTTCTGTTTATTTCCACTGTTCATTTAATTCTTCTTGTTTCAGGTTCGGTGATTGGCCCCCTCGCCAGGGAGATGTCAATTTGGAGAGTAAGACATTCATTTGTGGAGTGGGCACAGGTCCAGGACCGAGCCAGTTATTTTGGGGGAAATTTGGGTTTTAATAAAGATTTGTTTAAAGTTTCCTGGAGAGGAAGGGGGGCATGCGCTGGAAGGAGCTGGTGCAGGTTTTGAAAGGCGTGTTGGCAGCTGGTAGGTGCCTCAACATTTTGTTGATCCATCTGGGTGAGAACGACAAGGTCAGGGAAACAGGGTTAGGTTTAATGAGGAGCATAAAGTGAGACCTGACCTTGATAAAGTGGCAGTGGCCGGGTTGTTCTGTCATTTGGACAGAGTTTGTTTCCCATAGAGTTTGGAGAGGAGCTGTTAACCCTGGGGCAGTGGACAAGGCTCGGAGAAAGCTCAATACCGAAATGATGCGTTTTTGTAGGCATCTGGGTTTTGCGAGGATCGCACATAAGGACATCAGATATGACATGGCGGAGTTTTTCAGGGGTGATGGAGTTCACTTGTCGTGGATGGGCATGGATTTGTATTTGCAAGAAATCAGCGAGGTCTTTGCCAGGATGTTAAATGTTCAGCCGCGCTAAAGGGGCATCCTTATGAGGTCGGGGGGCAGAAAAACTGGGGAGGTGTCGTTTCCGCCTACTCTCCCGCATTTTCCTGGGTGGCGGGGTTGTTAAAAGTTGGCCAAGATTGGCTGAACTTTTTTGTTAAGTGTTGGTAGTTTGTGAGCAGTGGCAGGGAAAGGGTAGGCAGGTATGCTAAGTTTATACTAGATGTTTGGTAGTTACAGTTGAACAAAGGCAAAGTTTGGGTTATTGGAGGGCAGGATTTGTAAATACAATATTATGTAATATGGTTGTTATGTAATGTTATTTTTGTTATTGGCAGGGTGGGGGCTTTGATGTGGGGATCGTAGGGGTGGAGGGGAAACAGGGGGTTTGGCTTGTCCCCCTCCCTCCCAACCAAACATTCCTGGCTACGAACATAGACCACAGGCCGGGCAGTTAATGTATGTATAGTGAGGTTATAGTTTTGTAAGGCAGTTGCCAGTGTTGATCATTGTGATATGCACCTGTTTCAATCAAGTGGCCTTTTACACACACAAAAATTGGTCTTGGTTTGGCGTGTCCCCCTCCCTCCCAAGGGGGGTTATGGGGGCACCCGAACCAGATGAGGTCTGCCCCCCGGGCAGATTGGGAGGGGGTAGGGGCGAGCCAATTAGCGGCCATTTTGTGGTTGGGATACATTGGGAATAGCCCAATTGTAGCCCAAAGGGAAATATAGCCCAAAGCGTATAAGTTGGGGTTTCGCGCTCTCCCAGCCACCATTTTAGGTTTGGTGACCTGGTTGCTGGGAGCGTAGTAGGTTTAAGCGTCCCCCCCCCCCCTTTTTTCTTCAGGTTTTGGGGGTTGTTATTTGGGGGTTTGTGTTTTTATCTCAGGTCGGTTTTTTGGGACAGGTGCATTGGGGTTTGGCTAATTGTATATTCGTCGCTTGGAACAGGTGCAGGCGGGGTTGTTAAAAGTTGGCCAAGATTGGCTGAAGTTTTTAAATAAGTGTTGGTAGTTTGTGAGCAGTGGCAGGGAAAGGGTAGGCAGGTATGCTAAGTTTAGACTAGATGTTTGGTAGTTACAGTTACACAAAGGCAGGTAGGCGTTTGGGTCATTGGAGGGCAGGATTTGTAAATGCAATATTGTGTAATATGGTTGTTATGTAATGTTATTTTTGTTATTGGCAGGGTGGGGGCTTTGATGTGGGGATCGTAGGGGTGGAGGGGAAACAGGGGGTTTGGCTTGTCCCCCTCCCTCCCAACCAAACATTCCTGGCTACGAACATAGACCACAGGCCGGGCAGCAGGCTCCTGGTCCCTGGTCAGAGAGCTCCTGACTGGGTCTGGAGTGTGGGTGGGGGGGCTCAAGTTTTGTGACGCCACTGGTAGCACTGGGCCTCAAAGAAGTGCGTCCCTAACTCCCTGTAAGTTCTTCTGCTGAAATGGGTTCAGATTGTGTCTTTCAAGCGTAGCACGTGCGCATGAGTCTAAACGACCCCGTTTTTTTTGTTTTTTTTTAAATTGTTGATATGATGTTTTTAACTATGGAATAAAGAATTATTACAGTTTATTACAGACCCCGTAAGTGGTCTACGCTGTCAGTTCGCTGGCCTCATTACAGTTTATGAAACTCTGGGTCCAATGAGAGATGTGCACTCGTGCCACTAGGCCAATCAGGAAGCTGTCCACATTCCACCCCGGCTGGAGCAGCGAACTGTGTACGTAACAGCAATGGATGAAGTATTAGCTGGCTTCTTTTCAGAAATGTGCCATCTAGGAAGTTGTACACTTTTTTGTCTGAAGCCCTTTGAGCCTAATGGGCGTTGCGCGCCTGGTACGTTTCACCTGTGAGTCAATCTGAGAATTGTATTCTTTCCCTATACCTGGCTAACAGTCGACATTTGCTGTCAGAAGACCAGCTATCCCTCCAACTTCGAGTTCACCGTCTTTGCCTTGGACCTGCAAAGCGCTTTGCTTCATTTCGGAATTTATAGAGTATATAGACATAGAATTCCACACCCGAGGCCATGTAGGGAGATGTGAATTTTTAAGTCATTGTTTTATATGAGGCCTCCATCCATTCAGCTATTGGATGAACAAAGACCTGTGCGCTTCTGGGGTTGTATAATTTTCCATTCTGAGTCCGCTCGGGAGCTCTGCTTTTTCAGCCGTGGGTCGAGAATGGGGGCGGTGTACTTTTTACAGCCGTGGCCGTGTGAAAACAAATTGTGACAGCTGATCCAGGTATATTCAGTGGAGACTTGACATGCTACTTGGAACCTGGCTCGGCTCGCTGATCTATCAGCGCCCTCTAGAGGACGCAGCATTGTTAAGCATATTATGCTACGGCCGTCCCCGCTCACAATTTATTTACCATTTTAATTCCACCGGGCTGCCAGTTGAAATTTTTATGCGAACCGAGCCTCGCTTAGCTTTCTATTTACTGTCAGCGCGTTTTATACTTTTATTGATATCAGTGGTTTTTCCACTGAAATATTGTTATCAAAGCAGATCAGAGAGTCTGCCGGTTTTAAATGTAAAAGTCTAGAAAAGCATCTTAACCAGAGCCATGTCTGGGGTTATAGATCACGCACCACATGGAGCTCCCAGTAACAGCTAACAGCACTTTTATGTGATTAAAGCATGGAACATGCTTTCACGTGTCTTATCTTGGCATCAATTAATTTGATTATCAATAATTTCCACTCTAATTATTTCAAAATGGTATCTCTATAAGGTTCTGACGCCCTCCCTTCATTTTATCAGCAAAGCCCCGTTCAATTTCTGTCAGCTTCCGGGAATTGCGGAAGTGCGTTTTCTTTTCCTTAGGCGGCTCTGTCGATTCTGTTCTGCAGCACCCCAACTGCACAATAAGCCCTAATTTCCTTGTGCATCTCTCGTACCGCAGGCTTTTCTGTCTCTTCCGCATTAACAGTGTGTTTTTGTTTCTGCTTCAGCGGCGCACACACAGATAGTAAAGGGTCGGCGTAAATCGTGTGAAGCGACTATAATGCTGGAGGAAACAGACGGTATAGATTGATGCAGAGAAAGGTTGCGGAGAGTTGTAGCAGGGCCATGTGCACATCGATCGAGCATGTGCTTTTGCCACACAGCTCCGACATAGCACTTGAAATGCTGTATCAGTGACTGTTGAAGGCACCGCCCACACGTCGTCAGGTACCTTTGTTGCATAAATGAGCTCAGGTGCACAACTATCCCCTGCAGTTCTCATAAGCACGCTCCACAGGGGGTTACTGTTTTTCCGGACTCAGCTCATCTCGCGGATTCGCTAACCCTCTCCTGGTGGAACCATCTCCCAGAGCACTCACCATCACACACTCGTTTCTACCACTCATCAGCGAAGCTCAAACGTGTCCCACACCTCTCTTCACACGGCAGGGACACACAGGCCAAAACACCACAGGCTTTCCTTCTCACTGAGAGAAAATACATGCAGCATGCATGACCCACCATAAACAATGTAACTCCTAGATCCAGCTCTACAACTCACAGTATACAAACAGCAGCAACTGTGCATGCCACACTCCACTGAAGCGAGGGGCATAGCGTCACATTCAATACGGAACCATAAAATACGGCACGTACACACAGCAAACACTCGATTGTAGGTTATCCAACTTCTGTTGCAACCCGACCAGCCAAGGCTTGCACACCTTGGGGCTTATTTGCAAGCCCCTTGCGCCACTTTTGCGTCACTTTTCCAATGGAAAAAGTGACGCAAAAGTGGCGCAAGGGGCTTGTAAATCTGCCCCCTTGTATGCAACCACCTGCCCAGGGACTCCATGTCACTCCCTGTCATAACCACAAAGAAACACCATCAGCACAAGAGACGTTGCTATGGATTGCTCATCTTGCATCTCTCCAACAGCATGGTCACTCCGTACCACTGCTTGTCACAAAGGACACAACACAACGACAAGCAACACCAGGGCTTTAAGTGGGCCGGGTCTGTCCGGGTCTGAGCACCAGCAGTTTTTTTTTTGGGGCCCTCGAAACGGGTCTCTATCGGGCTCTATTTTCGTGGCTACTAAAGGTAGTCCGTTCTTTATTTTTATTTTTTTTCGGACCTGTTTTGAGGGCCCCAAAAAAAACTGCCAGTGCTCAGACTAGTAACCTGACCCCGTCTCCCTTTGCCATCCTCCACTTTGCTGAACTAACTTGCTCAGTGGTCACGGCCTGACGTCCACGGCACGACGGTATGACGTCATGCCAGGTGAGCTTTGTTGGAGGAAGGGAAATCCTTTAAGAGAGCCATTTTCTCTTGGGATTTCCCTTCTCTTCTGTTTTTCGTGCGGGAGAGCAACGTCGTGGTGGTGCCAGCGCGGCCGCGGGACAAATCCAGGACCAGGAGCATGAGAAGTTGTGTGGCTTAGTCCAGCTGTGTAGCGTGGGTTACCAGCCCCTGGGGCAAGGCAAGTATCCTTCCACTTTTATTTTAAAACTGTGCCATTGTACTGCACACTGTTATTACTGGTTCCAGGAAATGTATAGTTTAGCCGCCCCCTTCTCCAGCTCTGCCAATGAACCTCAATCATGCTGGACAGTAGCAGGAACACCCCGCTATTCACATATAGAGAGCGGTGTCTGTGCACCTCAAACCTAAACCGCAGCTCGACTTGGTACTTCGGCCTCATGGGTGGGACAGACAGGGCGAGGGGTGGGTGGAGAGTATTCAGTTGCACTTGCGGCGAGGACCGCGCCATCTAAAGAACTAAAATAAATATACATCTTATGAGGGCTTGGGGGGGGGGGGGGCACTACGCCACTGGTCTCTTACGTAGAGGTACAAAAATATTCAAGCAACCGCAAATCGGGGCCTATTTGCCCATTCTCTCCTCGGCCCCTCTTCGTGGCCAACTCCTCGCGTCTGCATCAGTTGCATAGCCGGAGACAACACGGCTCAGGGTCGAGGAGAATACAAAGGGACGTGCACAGAGCGGGCTTGTTGGTGGGGTGCTGGGGTAGAAGAAGATATCTGCGAGGGGAGAAACGAACGCAGGGAGTGGTGAGGGAAATCGAGCATGCAGACAACTGAGGGGCAGAGGTTACACGCGGGGCTCGTAGGTGGACAATAGGGGTTCAACCAGCGATCTGTAAGGGAAGAGAGGTTCGGGCAGGACCGCGAGAGGAAGAGGTGGGGACAGAGTTCAGTGAGAGAACACAGAGCACTCGGGGGGGGAAGGGGGGGGGAGACACACAAGGTAACAATGGCGTAACACAAAATGGTGGTGGCTCTCTGCAGATGGGATGCAGGCCACTGTAACTCACTGCTAGTTAATTATCAGGAGGCATTAGACTGAATTGCCCCCACCCATCCTCGCAATACCCCTCTGCAGTACGCCTCGAGAAGTACATTTTCATCATGCAAGAGAAAGAGTTGCACTGAGGGGTCCTGGAAAAACAGAACCTAATTTCTGTAAGGAACCCACCCAGTGCATCCCCAAAAAACGTGTTGAATTCTGGTCTACTGCCCATACCAATGGCTGGCTCCTAATAGTAACTTGAACATACTCCATTATACTTAATAAATATACCTTTTTGCCTATTTTATTATCCTTTGCTGGATGCGACTTCATGATTTTCTTAAGCACACAGTGCTAGTTATTTTGATTTAGATCACGCCCCTACTTGGATAGGCCACGCCCCTTCAAGACATTACCCACGCCCCTTTTAGAGCACCCCCAGTTTTTTTTCCCACTTAAAGCACTGAGCAACACCTTTACAGCAACACATCCCTTGTAACTGGCCAAATCCCCCTTGCCTTCCACAAAGGCTGCATATCGTTGACTGGATGAAATAACAAAATAAAACAGTCAGATATCATACAGGGCGACCTCTCTTGTAACGGACAAAGGCCCATGCGCCCTGCAACAACAACCTCCCGCCAACAACCCCTTCTACGGCCTTTCTCACCAGGAGTCACAGCGTCTGACACATTCACCTTGTCACACACCCAATACCACTCACCCATCCTTGACCACAGGGAGAAAACCATCTCTTACCAGTATGCCAAAATGCATTTCAGACCATCCACATTAACACAAACTGCACGCACAATTAACATTTCACCTCACACTGGCTACCTTGCAGCAAAAGATACACAAGAAATCTCTTGCACAGCCAATAAAAATGCATTCACTCACAAAACACCTGATTTGTAACAGCAGCATTTTCCAAATACAAAACAAAGCATCATTCAATGCACATGAATGAATACATTTGATTGTTTCAGTTAATTAAAATTGGTGCAACGCACCTTCTTCGATCATTGATAAAACATAACGATATCATTTCATTTGACAAATCATGCAATCACAAAGCGTAAAGTTAAAAGACTGTAAACATTTGATATATGTTTACTAGTTTAAAACTATGCTCAGCCTTTAATCCTTATCTCGATCTTTACTGATGAGTGTTTTAAACTGACGTGCAAATTTCGCTAGTCTGGCCAGTTCCATTGGAGTCTCCAAATTATAAAGAAGTTTCATTGCATCTGAACAGGAGTGCCATATTTTTAGAACGGAGGATTTAGTAAAGTGCTGCGTGCGTGGTTCAATTCGGGGCAGATGCAAACCAGGTGAGTCATAGATTCCTCGTACTGATGACACAGTCTGCAGGTGGAGACCGACTCTAGTGATTTCCTGCGAATATTTATATCTTTTATTGGCAGTACCATAAATCTGACTGACAGAATTTGCTTTAAAATTGTTTTGTTCAGGGCTGAGTCAAGATATGGCTGTCTCAATTTATCCTTGAAGGAGCTAGCTAAGAGCCCGAATTACTGCTGGAGAACTCTATTAGCCTCATATCATCTTGCTTGGATAACAGTCTTACTTGTGTTTTTTAAAATAGTTTTCAAAATTCCAGTTTGGTGAATAGAATCCCACCAGTTAGACAGGTCAAAGTTCAGTTCAGTGCAGGAAGTGAGTAGGCCATCGGCCCAAGAATTTATCCTTTCATGAAAATTACCGTTCAAATTGCTTTCATTGTATTTGGAGGGGCTGCGCATGCCCCTCAATAGTATCGAATAATTGATGCCCAATGTTCGTAAAATTGTTTATTTAACCCAAATTCCAACCGTACCAAGGCATTCTGGGCATGGGTGGGTATCCGAAAAATCTGTTTAAATGCTCGGCAGTTGGCAAACTACATGGTCTTAATTAGTGTCTCAGGAAATACTAATTGGCCATAGGCAATTGAGGGAAGTAACTTGGCTCTTATGACCTTTCGGATTAGCTCAGTTGTCGGGCAGTGCAGTTTGGAGTTGAGTTTGTAAAGGGCGTACGTCACATTCAATGCACATCAATTCAGTACGTCAGTCACTCCATAAAACACACCCTATGTGAAGGTAACCTGTGTAATGTTTTTTGTTTCGAAAGACATTGCTAAGAAGATTTTGCTAACGTTTCCCTAGGGTGCTTCTGACTCTCAGATGGTGCTAGAAACAGTCTATCCACTAATTAATAGTTCACCCAAATATTATGATTGCTAAAACACTTCAATTAACATATATGTGATTGTGGACTTTTTTCCTTACCATACGGTGGACTTTGTCCAACTACAAATGAGTGATTCCTAAAGTCAGGTAGATACACAATGATAAAAATCTGATTGGTGCCCATTTTCACGTGTCCTGTTTCCCAACTACAGAATTCCAAATTCCATACATTATTCGGATTGCTGCATTTTCTTTTTTTTTTTTAAATTTTTTTTGGGAAATCCATATATTACAAAAATTAGCATCTTAATATTAATTCATCAAAATTCATCTACAACGTCAGATTAGCAGGACATATAATTTAACATTGAATACCAATCAGGAATTCAACAAGCTGACAAATCAAAAGCTGCGTTTTTGATCCAACATTATCAAAAACCTCTTGTCTTAAAACAAAATCCATTGCCACATATTACTAACAATTAAAACCGATCCTTAGTTCTTCCATTCCTAAAATATGAACCAAGTTAAAACATATGTAAAAAGTGTAACTTGATCCTAATTTTTTTTTACTAAAAACGCAAAGGCTATTCTAAACAAAGTATAGTGCAACTGCTTTAACCCCCCCCCCCCCCCTACAGATCATGAACGTCGGGATACCACCAATGAAAGCTCGAATACCAATTCTACAGATTAAGCATAATCATTAAAAAAACTCAGCCCAAATCTTCTCGAACTTTTTGAGCCCACCCGTTCGTAACACGCACGCTCGTTCACTTCTTTTAACCTGTGCCATTTTCCGAACCCATTCATGTTTTGAAGTAGAAGTGATCTGGCGACAGCCATTCCGATATATAAAAGTTTAATCGTTTTGTCTGGTAGGCTGAGGTCTGGATCATAACCAAGCACTATCAACAGAGCATTGGGGCCACTTAATAAAATGCATTCTGTTGCTAAATGATCAAAAATGTCGATCCAGAATTTCTGGGTCAGGGGGCACTGTAATATTATATGCGTCCAATTGGCAGAAGGGTGATTGTAGCACCGAAAACACTGCCCTGAATGGTTCGGATAGGCCTTAGCTATAAAGCTAGGAGTTCTGTACAGAAGCCACTTACTGAAGAATAACATCCTCTGCCAATTAGCCCCTCTGACCATGCTGAAATTTAATTTATTGATTGTAGACCAAACATTTGCATTAATTTCCAACTCCTCATATTTTTCCCATTTAATTATGGCCTTGGCTTCTAGATCTTTCCCTTTGATTGAGGCTAAACATTTTTTCCTTTCCCCAGGTTTCTTTAAAATCGTATCTTCAAATAAGTCATGAACTAAACTTTTCTGATTGATAATCTGGGTCAAGTCCAGTTTACTGAAAAACTTCCTAAGAGCGTTATATGACCCCAGGAGAAGAAAGTCAAGGGGAATTAATCGGAACATTTCGCTTATATATAACCATCTATCGTTCCGCAGGAAATCCAAAAGGTTCCTGAACCCTGCCTTAGACCAAATTAGAATGATTGTAGACGAATCTTTAATTCCTGCCGCGGCAAAAGACCCGCTATCGGAGTTGAACTATTAATTGCAGAAATAGAGTATCATCTATAGAAAGCCTGTCGTTTATGATAAAACCAATGTAAACACTTATAACAAACTAATTTAGAAGATCTAAAAATTGATAGTGGGCAGTGGATTTGATTTTCTTTACAGATTAAATTCATTAAAAAATTTACAAAAAAACCCGAATGTAATTCCTGCTTAAATCTAGACATATATTGTGCAAAGTATGCACAGTAATATTCCTTCAAATTAGGGATAGCTAACCCACCCTCTGCCCGCTCCTCATATAAAGTGCTCAGTGCGATTCGGGGGACCTTCTTCGCCCAAAGAAATGATGTAAACATAGACTCTAATTAAAAAAAAGGAATTAACTAAGACACATGGAATTGCCGAAAAGAGAAAGTTAAAAAGTGGGAGCACTGACATTTTAATCAAAGCCACCCTGCCTAGAATAGATAATGGAAGAAAATGCCATCGGGTAAACAGATCTTGAACTTTTCTTAATAATGGAACAAAATTTAGGTCATGTAATTCCGCGATCAATGGTGAAAAGTGAACCCCTAGATTTGTGTTTAAACATGAGATAATATCAGGGTGCAGATCAATGGATGCCCCGCCACCGCAAAGTAATATTTCTGGGTTTTTAAAATTAATTTTATACCCTCCAAATGCTTCGTATCGTTCAAAAATCTGGAAAGGCCTTTATCTGCACTTGTTTCTCTGGCTTTATAATAAGCATGATGTCATCAGCCTATAATTTTATTTTGTCCAAATTAGGCAGCGGAGGACAGATATCCCTGTTATTCCTAATAGCTATCACGAGGGGCTCAATAAAAAAGGCAAATAGCACCGGAGATAGCGGACATCCCTGTATGGTTCCCCTTTTAACTTTTACTTGGCCAACCTTAGCAACATTAATAATAATGTTGGCCTCGGCATTCAAGTATAACTTCTTAACCAGCTCTGTAATTTTAGAGGGGATACCAAATCTGCCCAGGATAAAAAATAGAGATTCCCAGATCACAAGATCAAATGCCTTTTCGGCGTCTAGAAAAAGCACTACTGCTGGTATCTTCTGGGTATCAAAATAATCGAGTGCCTCCACTAAAAAGTGCGTGTTCGTGCCAAGTTGCCTTCCAGCAATAATACCATTTTGATCATTGTGAATTAAATATGAAGCGATTCCATTAAAACGATTAGCTAAAAGTTTGGCTATTATTTTGTAGTCAGAGTTTCAAAGTGTAATAGGGCGATATGAGTTAGGATCTTTACTGTTTTAGCCTTTTTTTTAAAAGCTGACAACACTTCCTTCTCTAAATGACAGAGGAATAGGCCCACCCTCTAAAATTGAATTTATAACTAATAATAGATAATCCCCAATTACGACTAAAAACGTCTTTAAAAATTCGGCTGGCGACCATCCGGGCCGCAAGCTTTACCATTTGGAAGATTTTTAATGACCTCTCCTAACTCCTCTTTTGTAAAAGGGCTCACTATACACCCTTTATCCTCCTCTGCTAGCCCAGGTACATCATATGCCTGAAGAAAATCATCCAATGACGATATATCAATTGGTAACTGCTGGCCATAAATATTCCTATAATGATGAACCATTATATTTCCTATTTCTCCCGGATCCTCAGTACGAGAACCGGAGATGGGGCATCTCAATGCTGGTCTATGGTTTTATGCAACCCGTTCCCTAGCCTGCCATGCCAAAAATCTCACTGTGTAATTGCTTTCTTCATAAACCTTTTGCCTTCCCTGCTGGAGAAGGGTATCACTTCTAGCATAGTATAATTCAGACAAGTTCCACTTAACCTGCTCCCACTGACGTTTATGTAGGGCCGAGGGATTAGAAAAAAATATATCCAGAGAACCTTGCACTTTTTGCTCTAGTACTCGCTTTTCTTCCTTCCTTTTTAAGGAATTCTCTGCATCTTTACCTATTACTAGGCCTCCAAAGAAATCTTTGAACGAATCCCATATTACCCTTGGAATGGTGTGGAGCCATGGTTTCGCTCAAAGAACTCTGAGATTTGTATTTTACTAAAAGACACCCAGTTTTCCTCTAGAAGATATTGTCGGTTTAACAACCACCTTTTGGATACTGTCCTGCCTTTACCCAATACTAACTCTAGAACCACCAGTGCATGGTCTGAAAACCCATTTTGGAGAAATTTCTGTTGTAAAAAGACCAAATTCCTGGAAATAAGAAAAAAATCAATATGTTAAAACATGTGAAATCTCCCTGAGAAGCAGGTATAAGCAATTTCCGTTGGAAATGCAGTTCGCCAAGGGTCACCAATATCAAGCATTGAACTATAGCTATGTACAGTTTCGAGAGATTTTCGTTTTAACTGTTTTTTTTAGTTAGATGAGGAATCAATCTTGGGGCACATTAACAAATTAAAATCCCCCCCACAATCAAATCTCTCAGGACTTGGATTTATGATTGAAAAAGATCCTCGTATGGGATGGGATTGTCCTCAACTGGGGCATATAAACTAGCAAGTGTCAAAGGCCTGTGATCTACATTACAGGTGACCCAGCACCATCTACCACTTTGATAGCTCGCAAAATTAACCACCTCAGCCTGCAATTGTTTACTCAGAAAGATCGCCGTCCCCCTATGTGCTGCTGAGGCTGAGGAAAAACCCCTGTAGGCTGCCCAGGAACTAAACATTGCAAAATCTGAAATTTTCCCGGCTGGGATATGGGTCTCTTGTAATAAAATGGCTGAGGGATTCTCTGTTTTAATCGAAGCCTCAATGGCCCGCATTTTCCTCTTGTTATTAAGACCATTCACGGTAAATGAAACCACTTTAAGTATTTCCTTATTCCCCATTATGTGGTCAGTGCAAATTTCTGAATGACCTCAATCTCAAAAGAAATACCTTTTTCAAATTCAGAAAGAAGCCTCCACCTAAATCTAATGGAGAAGACAGGCCTCCCTTTTTTGCTTTAACATAACAATAAGCGGATGAATGTGAGCTTAAAATATGGATTTCATTTTTCCCCCATGCTCCCTTTCCACCCTTGTGACCCATTGTCACCCGAGCAGATGACCGCCCCTGCTCGGAGCCAGACAACCTATCCCACCCACCCTACTACTGGCACAATCACTTGGTGCCTGGTACAGCTTAACAGCCCTCCCCCCCACCCACTCCCCTACCCTCCTGAATGAAAAAGCAATCTTTTAACAGCATTTTAACTACATGAAGACAAAAGAAAAAAGGAGGAGCAAGAATGGAGAACCTGACCTAGGACCTAGACGTAGAATATACAATAGGGCTCCTCTGTTAACAAACAAAAAAAAAAGGAAAACTGCCTAACTGACATCTACTTTAAAGCAATTAGGATTTCTCCATAGAGATCTGTTGCTGTAACTCCTGGGCATCTGGCACACTACAGAAGATGTGGAATTTACCAGTAACTAAACCTTCAGCCTGCTCTGCTGAGCTATCATAGCTTGGGGCCCTTGTGCCTTAAACAGATGCAACATTTTGACAAATTCTTTCTGCCTTTTCGCTACGGAGACTGACATGTCTGAAAAGATGTGACACAAAGGCACTTCTGCAGAGGAAAACAGTCTTTGATTAATAGCTCTTGATAAGATATGTTCCTTGACCCTAAAGTCCCCGAAGTTAACCAGGATAGTCCGTGGGAATTTAAGATTAGGCGGGAGGTGTGCTGGAACACGATGGGCTCTCGTTATAGTCAGATCACCAACAAATTCCGGGATGACATTTTTCTTTATAAATGAGTCAATCCATTTCAGCGTCTGCTGACCCTAAATGCCCTCCGGGATGCCCAGGATTCGAAGATTTGAGCGCCTGGAGTGGTTCTCTAACTCCTCCAATTTAAATTCCAGCATGGTTCTCTGGGACTGAAAGGTGGCAATTTTGAGGTTCATAGATGACACTTGATCTTCAAATTGACAAATCCTGGTCTCGGCCTCCAAAAGCCGTGCCGGAATCTGAGCCATGGTTTCCTCAATCTTTGTCAACAGGGCGTGGATTGCAGCAATCTCGGCAGATTGGGAGGTTTTTAACTCACAAATGTCCTCAAGAATTAGATTAAGAAGACTCTTCACGTCCCATTGCAAAGAAAAAGAGCTACTGCCTAGAGAAGGATTAATCTGGTTAACATTAGGCCTGTCCTCCAACTGGGAGCCCTCTGAGACAATCCGCTCTGGATCCTCTGATGAAGTCAAAATGGACACTTCAGGTGCCGCCATCGTAGGGTGACCCATGGGCCATCCTCCAACTGATGGATTTAACATGCCTAAGGATGGAAGGGAGGGGAGGGGCGGATGACTGCCAGTCTCGGAGTTTAAAGTTTCCGGGCCTGAATCCAAAGAATTATCCATGAATAGGAGGTCATTCCCTTCCATCTCCTGCTCTACTTCGACCAAGGGCCCGCCCTGTTTGACCTTAAAAAAAATGGGGTACTTTCTAACTTCTGGAGAGAATCCCGCTGTCCCGCCAGGTGTCAAAGCAGCGGAGATTGGTAAGTCCGCCCTTAAAGGTGCCGTCTCACTAGGGCTAATGGAGGAGTCCAGAACCACAAGAGCTGCGTCACGGTGGTCTTGTTTATTGGCCTCAGCACATGCCATCTCAGCAAAGTCAAATAAAAGAGGAAGGTCTTTTCTAAATGCGGCTGCGTGGTTTGACCGTGCCGCGGCCAGAGCTGCTTGTTTTTTTGCTTTTGGACCCAGATTTGGGGGCTCAGACTGCGCGGTCCCTTTAGCTCCTCTATTAAGTTTTCGCATAATGTACTGCTCACGAAGCCAATCGCTGACCCAGCGCACTGTCAAATTTACTTAAAGGACTTTATGGGACCTTCCCAGCGACCCTCAACCAGGGTGGGTAAGGAGAAGGACTTCACTTACCCCCACTTGGTGAGAAACCTGGAGTCCCTAGAGACCGATCTCCAATCCTCGTGCCCAGGATCTTGCAGGGTTTTGCAACAGTTGACACCCATGAAATTAGACTGGAACCGAAGGTCTCTAAAGCAGGAAGAGTCTTTACAGCCAGCCAGCCAACCAGCCAGCCAGCCAGCCCCAGGGTCAGACAGCTCCAATGTATTCGCTTTTCAACTCCACTGCTGGCTCCATGTGTTGAACAGGATTTAGGAGCACAAAAAGCTTTAAAAAACACGGGACGCCCAGAGGGGAAAAAAAATCAGAATCCTCTCCTTTCCCAGCAAAGTCGCAGGCCTCCGGTTGCTGGGAGTCAGCCTGACCACCGAGGAGACCAAAGAAGCCGGTTTCTGCAATACCGCGGCTCCAGGGTATCGGCTTAGTCGTCAGCGGCTTCGCGGTTCCTCTGCTGCTGCTGGCGTCTGACATCATGGGAAAGGGGAAGTGAGGGGGAATGGTTGCGGCCGCTCTCTCAGCCGCTCAGCCGGATCGCTGTATTTTCAACAAGTACACAGATGAGCTGCCGAGCCAACAGAGTTTCTTTTCTGATTAAGTATAACTCTATGGACAGTGGTGAGATTTTAGGAATCGAGACTCACTGTTGATCTGTGGTGTCACAGATGGTTGATGGCTAAATAACTGGTATTTACTGAAGTACCTAGGTTGCTACATATTCATTTGTCCTGAGGAATGCCTGCTTTAAGTTGTATTGTGGGTCTAAACATCATTAGTTCGCTACTTGGTCACACATTAACTGAGGACAATAAACACCTGGACTATTGTAAGTCTGCATGTCAGAAGGATTTGTCTCTGTGACCATTGCACATCAGAGATACTTTTTGGTGCACTTAGCACTATTTTCACCATTTACCTGCACTGTGCCTTCACAAGGAGCACCTATTGCTAAACATTTATGTTGATTGATTTTGTTTCTTTAGCAAATTATGCATATTGCTCATTTATTGGCATGGTGGCTTGCATTAGCATCCCTGAGGCTCCCCAAGGCAGCATTGTGTTCAATTGAATCCAAAGGAACACACTTCATTTTGATCTTCTGATACTACTTGACCTCTCACTGTCAATCATGGCGATCTTCATTACATACTTCATGAATGTATGGGATTGGAAGACCAGGGTTTACATTGGCTCACATTCTATCTCTCAAATCAATATCAAGTGATTAAAATTGCCAACTTTCTCTCAAATCCCATGCTTGTTCTTCAAGGAGTCCAGTGAGGTGTGCTCTTGCTTGCATACTTTTTAACCTCAATCTTGAACCATTGAGTGTCATCATCAGTGATGTATACCTCTCGTATCACCAGTGTGTTGACGCAATGCAGTCCTTCTTGAAGCTTTCCACTCCTGAAGCTGCTTCTCTGTTGGCTGCAACTCTTGAAAACATCCAAACATGGATGCGTGTACATCACCTTCAATATGATGCCAGTCCATTAAAAAAATTGGTAGCAGCTTCAGTCTAAATCTTAGAGTGCACTCTGTCCATCACTGAAGGTGCCTGATCCATAGGTTTCACCCTAGACTCTTGATTCAGCTTTTAGAAACATAGGAATACCAAGGCAAATACAGCAAATCACCAACTTGGATTAATGCATGGAATCAAACTGTCCTCCAACTCCGAGAACAAGAACTCTAAGAAGGGGTCGAAGTGCTAGTGTAATACAGAATTGGTAACTCTTAAACTGTGATCGCTCACTCTATGTAACTAACAAGCTGAAGGACTCTGGGGCTCTCACGAGCTCAGAAGCCCAGACGCCCTCATGCTTGAAACCCACGTTTTAACCAAAAGCACACTTTAAACAAGTCCTTCTCCGGAAGTGACCCAGAGTCCGTAATTATATCTTAATTGTTTTAATATAATGTATTCATTTAAGTACTCATTTAGCGCTTAGCAGGCCAGAATGCCTTAAAGCACTTTACAAATGAAAGGAAATAAAGAAAATTTGAATACACATGGCAAAGTGAAAAGTCTAACAAGCGGGTATCAAATACAGGGAACTCTTCAATAACAGGTAGAAACAGTAACAGTAAGGGGCGTTTATGTATGTACACTACCAACAATAAGACTGTGACACAAACGTGTAAAGTCCTCGTGACCAAAAGACCTCTAATGTACACCAGGAATTGAATTCATGGAGGAGGGAAGTAGTGATCTCAAAGAAAACGAAGAAAACGTCTGAGCTAGGCTTGCTCGTATGCAGTGGGGCAATGGTGCGGACAAAAGGCTGAGTAGCATTACATATAACATATTAAGTTCTGCATAAAAATAATAAGGCAATAACATGCATTGACTATGTGCGGATTATATTAATAAATCCTTGCCGTCTAAATCCACCATGCTAGATTTTAAAAATACTTTGTGTGTTCTACATTATGAGGCCATACGTTTTCATGTTTTCCAGAACTGACTCTCTGGAGCAGCCTTCACCCAGAATGACCTTCAACGGAGACCCCTGCACCGTGCGTGCTCCTCACAGAGGTCTTTGGGGCAGATTTGCAAGCCCCCTGCGCAACAAGTTTGCATACCCATGGAACAAGACACATTTCCAGATATACGAGGAATCGTAAATCTGGAAATGCATCAGTATACTACGCCACTCTAGGGGTGGCGTAGCAAGGCACAACAAGGAGAAATATTTCTATTTCTTCTCATTATATCTTCTTTCAATGCGTGCTACATTCTGCAGCACGCTTTGAAAGAGGTAAATGCCTGTAGTGATTGTTTTTCTCCAGGAGGTGCCCCTTCCTGCACATAAACAATCTTCCCAGGACGCAGGCATCCTTGCACCATGGTGCCAGCGCATGGCAGCAGTTTGTGCGCCAGCACAGGGGAGAGCACAGGAATGCAACAAATTATTTTAAATATGTCACAGTCCTGTGCTTTGGTAGTGCTGCAGCGTGTAGCAGCCAAAAGGCTTGCGTTCAGGGCCAGACTGGCCGTAGCGGGCACCGGGCAATCCCCCGGTGCGCCGCATGGATGGGGTACGGTTTTGGGCCCCTGGGGGCCGTTTTTGTTACAGGGACGTTTTTGCAGCATCGCTGCAAAATCGGCCCTGTAACAAAATCGGCCGAAAACCGGCCCTGGCAAAGAGCTCGGCCGCACCCCCAACCCCTCGGAGGGGCCAGACCAAGCACTTTCTCAAGGCCGGTTTTGGTTCCCAGTCTGGTCCTGCTTGTGTTGCCTCGCTGCGGCACTTCCCCTTTTTGTAGAAACTCGTAGCCAAAGTGACGGTGGAACATATAGTGCCAACATTGGCAACACACCCCACCCACACAAACACATATCATGCATGCTACATAAATAAATACACAACACAACACAACTTTTGTTTGGGTTAATATTGCTGCAGGTTTATTACATACAAGGGTATGCAATATGGTGGGTTATCTTACGGGCAATCCAAGGGCAGGCAGCCATCTGGGCCGCCTGCCCGCCTGATGAGCCAAGCAGCACTGGGGTGAACCCCATCTGTGCTGCCCCTTCTCATGATCCTCTTCCCGGATCACGTGACACATTTGGTCCCTTATACCTCACGCCACTTTCAGGGCGGAGCGTAGCAAGGCAAGCCCCTGGTTGTTCAGGCCCACAACCACCCGAAGGACTAACGGGGCGCCGACACGGTTTTCCAGGAACCTCCCATGAGGCTCCTGGGATTTGGCTCTGGCACCCCTATTGTGCCGCGCAGAGGTACCCTTCTGTACCCATTTGCTTCCAGATCGCCCTGTAACTCTGCCTGCAACAAAAAAGAAAACATTACAACATTCCATGTATCTTGCCTGCCAACCCCACGCCGGGTAAGCGGTAGGGTGGGAGACGGCGTGTCCAGCGCAAAAGAGGATGCCCGGATGGCAGGGGAAAGCCTATATACCTTCCCCCAATCCTCGGTGTGCCGGAAGTGATGTGCCTAGCGCTCCACAGGCCAGGATGGGGGGACTCCTCCCTGAGTCCCCACAATAGAGAAGGGGGGTGGGTTGGTGCCCAGATGGCACTAGAGGGCCACCCTCTTGAGTGGCCCCCTGCGCGGGCCACGGGCAGCTGCATTGCCACAAGCCAGACCATAGCATACTTTCTGATTTGTGCCTTCCATTTACGGGACCACCGATGACGTAGAAGTCTGGGGACCGTGTGGCCCTGTGGCATAAAGTGAACACTGGACGTTTGAAATATGGGATCTGTCATACTTTTGGGCTGATAGGTGTCTTAAATGGATAAAGAGCTGAAGCAGGGGTATTTTAGTACGTTATGCAGAGTGTAAATGGTTGCTGCTAAGCTTTTGTTGCTTTGTTATTTTGCTGTGTTTTATTTTATATTGTTCGATAGTGCTCTCTAATTACATTATAGTTGGTAACAATTGCTGCAACATTTGAAGCAAAAAGCAGCACATCCAGAGCACAATCGAACACAATAATATAAAACAAAGGAAAATAACACAGCAATAGCTTAGCAGGTCACAATAAACAATCAAAACGGAAAGCAACACAACAAACACAGTACAACAGAGCAACTCAACAATGGAGCACGAAAAAACAATAGCACATAAACCCAATGTATCACCATCAATCACCACAACCACGGAAAAGGAAACAACAAACGCGCACGAATATTCCTGTCACGCATTACCACCTTCATAAAGAAAGTCACTTTCATATTACGGTGGCAAAGAAGTTTGCAACAAGCGCTGCCTTACTTATCACAAAATGGAGCTACTCAAGATGCTTTGTGATCCGACCATACGTGTTCATTTGGGTCTAATGCTCACCGCGTTCTCCGTGAGTGATCTGAAATATATCTGGTTTAATGGGGAAGTGGAAAAAAGCTACTTGCTTTTTGAATTCTGCATTTTTTCGCAGATACTAATGGATTTATGACATGCTTACACGCTTTTAAATTTGAAATGGTATCCTTTGCATATTTCATCACATATTTCTATTTTTTATAGAGTCCTCACAAAACGCAAGATTTAAATCTATAGTGCTTCTTTCGGTATTTCCCATGCCTTTTCGTCACTGAAAGGATGTTTGTGTGTTGCTCTGCGGCACACCTCCGTATTCCCCGATCACATGTAGCCATGGCATCCCCTTCCTCTGAAGCAACGCTTCGCTGGCTGGTCTCCAGGAGATTGCGCTCCTTGTTTTCCAGTTTAATCCCTCATGAATGAGCGCGGAGTGCTCCTCTCAAAGCACGTTTGCCTCCAGAGCGTGAACCATCCTTCCTTATATCACATCTTCCAGCGAAGCCGCGCGCGCTGCCGGGCCATCCCAGGTGCTTATCGTTAGCTGGAGGACGTTGTCCACAGGAGGAGGAGAAGTGCGTACAGCCAGGTTTATGAAAACAAAACGGCATGCTCTGTAACAGCTCAATGACAGCGTACTGACGCCTCCCTAATGCACTCACCCTAATCGTTGTCAGCATGTGCCCGGCAGCAGGGGAGTTGCCAGAAATGCAATGCCCTCGCTTTGGAAGTGAAGCCTGAGAGGGGCTGTTTGAGAGTTAAGGGATGCTGCCAGGTAGGACATTCTGGAACTAAATCAGCATAGAGCACCCAGTGGCGTAACACAAAATGAAGCCCCCCTCTCCCCTGCAGAACGAGAAGGGCAGCCACGTCTCCCATACCTCACAAATATTCTTTAGCCTTCGGCTCAATGGGGTCCCCCTTATAGGGTAGGGGTCCCCCGAAGGGCTAGTGCCTCCTCCCCCTTCACCGTAGGGACTGCAGGGGCCTGTGTTAGGCCCCTAAGAGCTATACCTACCTAACATCGGTCACTACTAGAAACAAGCCTGCAGGTTTGTAGCAAAGTTACATATTCATCATGTCATGGTCACAAAAATATTAACATGACCCTGCTCCCAAATACAAAAACGAGTGGTTGTAGGAACTTTGGAGCATATCAACAGCAACAAATGATAAGTATCGCTAAACGCGTGTAGCGCGTTTGTCATTATCGCCGTCTATCGCCGAATCACATCACCGTGTTAGCGGCGTATTAGCAACGCTTTGCTAACAGACAATGTGAAATCTGGTGATAGACGGTGAGAATGAGCATTAGCGTGCGAAATCCCACGATAAGGGAACTGCGCTAATGAAAATGTAGCTAATAGGGAGATGTGGACTTAACCTTGCGATACACCTCCCATTATACAGATAGCTAAGTCAAAAAAAAAGGACGTTAGATACCAGCGATAACCACGGTAAGCGTGGCTTTTATTATTGCTTCGCTTGTCCGGGGCCGGCTTGCAAATACTGCGATGTCTGGTTAGCGAGTTTTTCACTGTTGTTTCTGGGAAGCAACGCTTACTTCGCATCTCATTAGCTATGCGGGCTGAGGCGTAAATGTAAGGGCTGCTAACATGTGCTAATGCATGTTAGCGGCGCTTTGATGATAATGAGTTAAAATAATCGCAGCTTTTCCGGCGCTATGTGCCGGAAAAGCGGCATTATGTCTCTTGTTGATATGCCCCTAAGAAGGTAACTTGGGAGGATGCAGAAGTGGGCTCCAAATCACAGAAGATTTGCCTTACGTAAAGGAAGTGAAGTAAATGCGGTTATGTGTCCAGGAGTCATTCTGCAGTCCTTTCACAGCGCTGAGCACATTGGCAGGCGCACTGTGGAGAGCATTAGCACAGCAACAGTGCAAGGAGTCTGTGGCACTTGAAAGAACAGCACGAGAAGACTGGTGCAACAGAACAGGCAGTGTGAGGAGGGTGATCACCACAGACAGACGACGTGGAGAGCTTTGTGCCACACGACGAGCAGTGGGATACAGGGACAGTGTGAAAAACCAGGTACATTTCCACAGTTTGGGAAGTTAGTACAAATGGACCAATGGCAAGGGGACGTATGTAAGGGCGTCGAGGGGGGCCTGGTGCATGTGGACATCGTGCAGTGTGAGAATCCTGAGACCCCACCACAAATACAGCGCTAAACCTAGGACACTTTGGACACATTGGTAGAACATGCATGTAGTTTTGGAAATGTTGAAAAAGTGAACCCTGTGACACATAAACTAACAATTTTTAGAGTAAGGATGTATGGTAAGGCGGAGGAGTTTCCCACAAATAATGCGATGATTTCGCATCTAATTGAAAGACAACGTAGGAGGTTGATACACATGGACAGAAAGGGAGAAAAGCCTGGGGTACATGGACTCATAGTACATGGAAACCTTTTGCACATTGATACACTGTTAGAAACGGTGTCTTTAGTTGGCAGAGGTATGCACCCTGTCCAAGTAGGGAGCCACACTTTAGTCATGGTAAGTGCAGTATCACTAAGGGCTTCATTTACATATTTTTGGCATAGGGCAGCGCTGCAAGCCTTCCTGTTTTGCTGCCCTACATAAAACAAGAATTGGCATAGCCAATAGGTCTCGCCTTTGGGACCTTATAAGTGTTTAGTTATCCAGCACAATATTCTTGGTGCAACAACATCAACTGTTGCATGGCTAAACACTTATAAGGTCCCAAAAGCAAGACCTATTGGCTATGCCAATGCTTGTTTAAATATTATAATTGCTCACCGACCTATCTATGGAGAGATACATAAACACGCTGCGGCGGGATTGAAAAATGCATATGGTGATAAACGCTCCCAACAATGAAAAAGTGGCACCTACACAGGGCAAATTTATACAAACATGGGTATGAGTAAAGCAACTCTGTTGCAAGAAGAAAATCAACAGCACAGCAGGTAAGTTTAAAGCGAGTGATTGCCTCAAGAAATACCCACCGCTTCACCCCAGCCTTTCAGAATCTCCCATAACTTTGTTAATGGGTGAAATATGACTCACTCGTGATTGTGTTGGTAAAGCTTTTGAATTCTTAGAGCGCTGCATGTCTATGCAATGACATTTACATACCTGCCAACTCACACAGTGCCACAGTGTGACACACGATATAGGCTCCCATCACACGGTCTCCCGGTGAGGAGCCAATATCAGACATGGTGGCAGGGAAAATCAGCTGAAAACAACTGTAAATAGTGTTTTTCCATCTTGTTTTCCGAAGCTTTGAACTGCCGATGTCCATTAAGGAGTGTAAAAACACCCCAGGACATCGGCACTAGCCTTAGAAAGCCTTTGTTCTGTTCTTGGGAGGAGAAAGCTTTGGATTGGGTGGGGTTCAAAAGTGCCTTGTAGGGACTTCTCGGCATGAGGCCATGCCCCCTTTAGGGCCCCGGCCCCTCCTCACACAGTGAGATTGTTCTTCAAGTTGTCAGGTATGCATTTATAGTACTACCAGGAGTTTACTTTATTGCTGACTGTTAACACAAATGCAATCAGCTGCAGTCTTAAAGGTGAAATAGCAACGCTTAAACATTGTTCTCTGCTGGATACTGCAATACAATCACTTTTGAGTGTTCATTGTAATAAATAAAAGATAACGCTACATACAATACAACTGCTCAATCCCTGGTGTCTACTTGCAGGATATATTGTTAAGTAACCTCACATAACATGACGCGTTTGGAGAGCACGAGGAGGTATCCCTTAATATTGGTTTTATATCACCAATGATCGAAACCTAAAAGAAAGCGTCAAAAGTCGAAAGCGCGTGCATTCACTAGCATCTTGCAATAAATGGCATGCAGTCCAAAAACATTTGTGTGTAACCCTTTCCAGGGCAGGGGGCTGAATAGACATTACAGAAATATCTGATTAACTGTGCCCAACGAGTGTGAAAGAACACTAACTAAACTATGAGGAATGTCCCATTTACTTTAGGCAGGTTATCAATTACTGTGTAACACTAAAGATGCAGTACTCTTGTGCCTTAATTCTATAGCAATGCATGCTGGTACTTGTACTCTTGCTTCACATCAACGGATTGTAGTAGTCAATTCCACAAAAGTCATAGAAAGTCATGTTACGCTTACCTACATATTTAAATTGGGCAGGTGAAGATTATAGTCTACAACAAACACTTTGTATTGTTGCGATCTACTAAAAATTTATTTATTTCCATGTTCATGCTTCGATTAATTGACCGCGTATTAATAGTAGGCTAAGTCAGCTGTTGGCGTGAGCCAAACCAGTGATCAGCAGCTTACACGCAGGTCTCTGTGAGGAGGTGCTTAACACACTGCTAAAAGAAACACCTGTAGTTTGCCTTAGTTTAAATAATCTTATTCTAACGGAATTTAAAACTTTGTTATGAGCTGTTCTGCACCTTTCTGGGCATTTAAGTTACCGGTTCCAGCTTACAAACCGACCCTCCCTCAGACTACACACTGATCCCAAAAGAAGCCTCCGATACTCTTGTGGGTTCAGGGATACAATGACTTGCTGTCATTAGTCGATAACTCCGAGGTGAAATCAGATGCTTGGAAAAAACAAAGGGCAACCGACGAAGGGGAAAGTGGGTGAAAGCAGTCACGGGGCAAGTAGTCGTCACGGGGCACTGTACCTGCATTAACTTCCCTTATTCCTCTGGTAACCAATCTTGAATTGTAAAAACTGCTTACTTATTTAGACTTGCTTCCTTTTCTCTGCGACTGCTGTCCTTTACAGTACTCACACGCTGTGATGGTGAATGAGCAGGATGGGAGAGGAGACAAAAACTGACACGGACAAAAAAATGTTTTTGGCTGCCATACTTAAAGATGAAGTGCAGCGGACATCGTGCCGATTTTAATTAATGTGTAACATGCGGGTGCGGGGTCTCCCGAAGTGACCGCCATGGTTAAAGATGAATTGGGCAGCACGGTGATAAAGGGAAACGCACATGAAGCACTATGAAGAGCTGTTTAGGATTTTTTTTAAAGTTCGGGAGCAAAAAGTAAAATAGAAAAATACAAGCAAGGAAGCTAGGGACATTATAATGCGTTGTGAAATAAAAATATATATTCAGGGGAGGGTGCTTCCTCGGGAGAATTCCAGTGTGCGGCTGTTGCTTGCCTTTGTTAATCCACTCGTTTATTGTTCTGACGGCGCCTCGGCGTTAATCACACAAAAAAATATATAGCCGCGAAGCCTCGCGTCCTCCCACACAAAGTGCTGTCAGTACAGCGAGACTGCGAATTGAGAGGCGGGTGAAGGGACACTGATATCAAATGTATGCGTGAAAGGCCCATTGGAAACAAGCATTGGCTTGAACATCAAAGCGGCTGTGCGGCCATGAAAGTGAAAGTGAACGCGATCGCGATCAAGTGCGGCGCGCGCCCGCGCACATGCACTGTAGCTCTAGGCCGGCCATGGTAGCATTTTTTTAAGCCCTCACAAAAAGTCTCGCCAGACCAGCACATGTGCTGGGTCAGGCGAGACCTAAAATGGGCAGGAATGCACTGTATTTTTGAGATATAGCCCATTCCTGTCCTCTTTTACAGCACCGGTGCACAAATGGCTGCCGTGTTCCAATGCAGGCACCCTTGCAAGGGTGACTGGTTTGAAATCATGCTATTTTTGTGGAGGAAGGGACACCTTCCTTCAAAAAAACAACCCTTACATCATCCCTGGGGAGGCATAGGCATTTAACGTATTCCCAGGTTTACAGCATATTGTAAATCTGGGAATGTCTCAAATGCCAAGGGTGTTACGTGTGAACACCCACCATGGCACACCTCCCTATTGCTGTGTAAGGCAATGCAGTGCAAGTCGCTGCATATATACGAGGCCATGAAAAGCCATGCACGGTGGCTTTACATGGCCTCGTAGTTATGAGTAAGCCCAGTCCTCTGACATACCGTCAAAAAAGTGACATTCCAGCAGCGCACGGGGCTTGTAAATAAGCCCCTAAGAGTTTACCTGTGCTCACCTTCTGGTAGGTTGGCAGAGAACTAAATAGGCAATGTGTAAAGTATTTGTGCATGTATACACACACACGCATGAATGCGCACAAACACATGCACACACACTCTAACACAGTGAAACACCACAAAGGAACACCAGACCAGTTTAGAAAAATAGACAAATCTTTATCTGAGTAAAACAAGACCAGAATGACAAGAATCCAACATACACAAGTCAAGATATGAATTTGTAAAGATTAAATTAAAATGCAGTGCTTAGAATTCAGGGAGTATCTGGTCACAATTGACCGGGACAAATCCAAAAGATCAGTCTGACCGCAATGGAGTGTGGGCCAGATACAGGAGTCATGCACGCCCCCTTACAGTAACTTGGATGTGTAAAAAATCAAAGATGTGTCACCAAGAGGAGGTGAGGCGTCTCAGATGTAGGTAATGCGGTTCTAGGGGAGGGCGGAGCTCACAGAGTTTCACCCCACAGAATTTCACAGAGCTGCAAAAAACTCAGTAAAATTCCCTGGAGTTCAGCGAGCTGGCGGAGTATTGCTCAACCCCCCCCCCCAATCAAGTAATATTACTAGTAGCAACAACACAAAAATACTCATTAGCGATAGTATACCTTTTCCAGTACATTTTCACATTAAAAATCTTGCTACTCCTTCCAAAATCCCCTCACTCACACCCTTATGTCAACCCTCATAGTCCACACTTCCTTAACACTAAGGCTTGGATGCAAATTCAGCTCTGCTGGCAGAGCTTACGTAGTTTTGGGCACTCCGCACTCCGCTTGGGGAGAGGAGTTCTGCAAAAACTCCGCAAGCCACAGCGTAGCGTTCTTAATCCTGACACGTTTATTATTAAATTCTGCTTCTCATGCCTCTTTTTAGATATGCACGAAATCGAGGCTTGGAAGGAATTCAACTGATTATGGAGCCAGCCCAGGACCCGGTGATGGAAGTCTAAAAAAAAAAAAAAATTAATCACGATCTGTACCCTGGCGACATTGTGCTCAGGAGTTTATTTTACTGCTCCGAGGCCCAGGTCTGCTGAGCCCTCTGAGACCCGGCTGCCTCCAGGCATGGTGCACTGTGTGCGAAAACGGCATCCACATTCCAGCAGCTAAACCCCAACAAACAACAAGGCGTCGGCGATGGTCCCGGACCGCAGGAATGGGGGCACATCAGCAAGGAACAGCAAAAAGAGCAGCAAGGAGGTGCTCCTCAATCATATACGTGGACATCTTCTGCCTGATCATGGGTGAGTGCAGTCATCTGCCCGGCTCCTCTTGCACTTTGCAAATTTTCCTAATGCTTTGCTTTGCTGCTTCGCAATTGTCGCTGCACCTGGAGGCAGCCAGCTCTGAGCTGGCTCTGCAGACCTGGGCCTTGGAGTGGTAAAATAAACCCCCGGGCACAAAGTCACCAGGATACAGATTTTTTAGACTAGCGTCTCTGAGTTCTGGGCTGACATCATAATCAGTTGAGTTCCTCCCAAGCCTCGATTCCGTGCATATCTATAAAGAGGTTTGAGAAGCAGGATTTAATAATAAATGTGTCAGGATTCAGAACGAGGCTGCATTTCAAGCCTCGTTCTGAATGCTGACACGTTTATTATTTAAATCCCATTCCTCAAGCTGCTTTTTTGATAGCTTAACATCGCTTGTCTGGTTGGGGTGTTCAAGGTCTGAGGTGGTGCAGTGCTAAACTCTGCAACGCTGTGGCTTGCGGAGTTTTTGCAGAACTCCGTTCCCAAGCGGAGTGTAGAGTGCCGAAAACTCCGTAAACTCTGCTGGTGGAGCAGAGTTTGCCACCTAGCCTCAGTCGGTTCCTGAAGGCTGTGCAGGTTTGTTGAGCTTTGATTGTAGGGGACGATGCATTGTGCAGAGGCGATGAAGCATCGGTTGCTGGTACGAGTCCTCAATTCCTGAAGGTGACACAGCGTAGATGATGCATCAATGTGAAGAGCGCCGTGCGTTGATTCCGCTGCATAGAAGTCGAACCGTTGGGCTGAAGGTGATGTGTCGGTCAAAATGCACACATGGGCTGTGTCAGAGTTGGAGTGGTGCTTCACAGAATTCTCTGCGATGATGATCGAGACTCATGAAGTGGGTAATCTTAGGGGCCACTGCATTTCTGTGTCTGTATTGCTCTAAGCCTGGGTGTGCCAGTGTCTGTACTGGTATGTCCTTGGGTGTGTCAGTCTATGCATCAGTGTGTGCCTGGGTATGTCAGCGTATACGTCAGTGTGTACCTGGGTGTGTTAGTGTATGCATTAGTGTGTGCCTTGGTGTGTTAGTGTATGCATCAGTGTGTGCCTG
Source organism: Triturus cristatus (assembly GCF_964204655.1). Taxonomy (NCBI): domain Eukaryota; kingdom Metazoa; phylum Chordata; class Amphibia; order Caudata; family Salamandridae; genus Triturus; species Triturus cristatus. The sequence goes on along the minus strand of NC_140587.1, from coordinate 489,144,892 downwards.
GGTATTTTAGTGTATGCAATAATGTGCCCCTGAGTGTGTTAGTGTGTATGTGAGTGTGTGCCTGGGTGTATTAATGTATGGCCAAGTGTGTTCCTGGGTGTGTTAGGATATGCATCAACGTGAGCCTGGGTATGTCAGTGTATGCAACAGTGTGTGCCTGAGTGTGTTATTGTATCCATTACTGCTTAGCTGGGTTAGTCTGTGGCTGCAATGCTGCAAGCCTGGGTGTGTCATTGTTATTATTGGTAAGTCTCTTGGTGTCTCACTGTGTGCATTAGTGTCTGCCAGGGTGTGTTATTGGATGCATTAGTGCTTGGCTGGGTGTGTCAGTGTCTGCATTTCCGTATGCCTGGGTGTGTCATTGTCTGCATTGGTAAGTCCCTGGGTGTGCCACTGTGTTATTTGATGCATTAGTGTTTGGCTGGATGTGTTAGTGCTGTATTGGTTTGTAGTTGGGTGTGCCAGTGACTATATCGATGTGTGTCTAGGTGTGTCAGTGGCTGTATCAGTGTGAGCCTGCGTGTGTGAGTGCCTCTATCTGTGTGTAGCTGGGTGAGTGACTTGATGTACTGATGTATGCCTAGGTGTGTTAGTAACTGTACAATCTGTCGTTAGGTGTGCATCCTCAAAATCTAGGTATGCAACAAAATTGCAAGAACTAACTAATAAAGGACATTACCCCAAGAGATGGTGGCATTGATCTGCAAAAAATGAAGAAAAAAAATGGAATTATTTATTAGTTTTACAATTAATAAAATTATCAAAGTAACTTACAATTTCAACAATGCATAAAGACATAATTCTAAGAAATAACAAGACATTTCTCATACTGGAAAGGTATGTATTAATATAAACAAGCATTTCATTTTCTCTTTTTACTGTTCTCAGTTTCTTTACTCATACACCATAACTTATGTACTTTTTACGCAGTCGTAATTGAAAAGTGGGGAAAAAAACAACCATAAACATTGTAGAAAAAAACTGCACACTATCTCATTGCAATTAAGGAACAATGTGCATTGCACTCAGTACAAATAAACAAAAAAAAAATAGCACAACACATTTCACTATTTACAAATACAGTTTTGTGCACAGTCACTTCAAACACATGTAGGTATATATTAACACCAACAACCACAAAAGAAAGTGATCCCTGGAAGCATTTTACAATACCTTCAGGGGAAAAGATTACAGCTAAATATGTGCAGTGTAATATTTGCAGCATACAGGTACCCAGCAGCACTGTCCAGAAGTATTCACCTGGGACAAGTTCCAACTGAAAGCACCTAATAGCAATTCATGAAAGAGTGTACACCTGAATGAGGCAGGACATACCAGGTGCAAAAGAATATTCCAGTTCTACAGAACCCTTGCGAGAACCTTCATCAGCTGCAGTCATCATAATACCAGCCGCCTGTGAAGATCTGAGTGAGATGGCTACTCACTGTGCAAAATGCCACATGTTTGTCACTGTAAAAATGTGTTTTGTGGGTCAATTTTCCATTCTACTGTTCTCAGGTTGTATACTCTTACACCACAAAGAATGTAATATTGAAATAATGCTCATTGTTCAGTTGCGAAAAACAACCATAAAGATTGTAGTAAAAAAAACTGCCCACTATGTGTGTGTAAGTAGATTTTTGCATCTGTAAATAGGTCTTTTAGTGACTGTATGGGTTTTTGAGTGGATGTGTGATAGTGTGTGCATATATCAGTACCTCTGTGAATGACTGTATAGGTGTGTGAGTACATGTAAGAGTACCTGTATGTGTGTGTTTGTGACCCTTAACTTAAATTAAAAAGAAATATATTTATAACTATACAAGTGCATTTTATTAACATATTAGAATACAATTTAAACCAAACAATTAGCCATCAAACATAACATAACTTATTTAACTATTTATAAATACAGAAACACACTGAAACACAAACCTTTGATTAACTACTGTAGGAACTCACCCATATACTTACACTGCTGCTGTTTATTCACTTTAACTCTCTAAATTCGTAACGGACCGGGAATAAATCAGAAAAAGCAAAAAACATTATAAAAAAACACGTAATTTGATCAAAGAGGTGGAAACAATTTAAGGAAATTTGAATATGAATGTTTAGAAAGAGAGTAATACAGAATTTGGTATGAAAAAAGTGGAACAATAAGATGAGAAGAGGAGCACTCAAGCAAAAATAATATATTAAGAGTATTTTGATAAACTGTTTCCTCTGAAGTGCAATCTATTTATTTTGTTACGAAACAGAATGAAAACACTAGATAAAACAGTGTTGACTATGAGGAATTTGTTTTAAAAAAAGGCTTTTTAATAAAAGTAACTTTTGCAAAATGTTCAAAGGAGAATGAAAGTGTATGTCTACTACTGACCCTTACTTAAATGAGGAAAGCTACTTACAAGAGAATGAATTAGTGTATGCAGTTGAAACAACTGGTCAATGTTATGAAGTAAAAGACAGTAGTACCTTTGCAAAAGAAGAGGTGATTCCTAGAAATGCAGACGAAGAGGAAGGCAGAGACATGCTCCTGTATATAAATGGGAGAGCAGTAGTATTGCATTATTTGCCAGAAATAAATTGATACAGTAGGACCCCACCCATCTACTGGCAGTGCTGCTATCTATTTACTTTACCTCTACACATATTGGGACGAATGAGAACTAGTATTGTCACCATGTTGAGCTTTAAGTGCATGTTCAGAAATTTAGGAATAGTAACTTGGTTTCTAACCCTGAGTTGCACAGAACATCTATGGGATCACTTATATTACTTTAAGAGAGACGCCAACTCTAACATGAAAGGTATCATCCATTGAGCTTCAGAAAAGGCTTAAAGGTACAATTGCTTATTTTCCTTTAGATGTCAAACACAATATTGATACTGTGAGTTTAGAGAGAGATTTCGAAGAACCACTTGTTATTCTAGTGAATGGCGTGCTCACAAAGAAACAACAAAATCTGGCCGGAACTAGTGGTTGTAAATAAGGTGAAGAAAGCTACGTTATTTCTTAAAGACAATAATGTGTACTATAAATATGTAGCTGTTGTCTAACATGGAAGTTGTATGAAGGAAGAAATGTTTCCTTCAAGTAGACAGTTTGAAAAAGTGAATAGAAGTGTACCTGAAGAAAAATATGAGCATTGCAGTATCCATCCACTACATTCAAAAGAGGTGAGAACGATGCCATTGACCTGTAACATGAAACAAGTTAAAAGAACTCCAATGTGTGTCTGGAGAAACGTTTCTTTAGGTTGCTTCTTAGTTCACTTTGAAAAAAAAGAAAAAGGATAAAACTGTTAGAAACACCCTCTTAAGAAACAACAGTACTTTTAACAAACATTTCAAAAGTAGCCCACAAAATCTTCCCAGCAGTAGTGGCATAGTTTCTGCCTCACCCTGAATTTCAACCTGAACTCATCTGGGGTTAATTCATACTTACTGACCAGGACCTCCTTTATAGTAGGATATCTCAATCTCAACCTCTTCCCATTCTCTAAACCCAGTATGTTGTCCTTCCCATCACCACAAATATGACTTCAAAGGCACCTCTACAATCCTCCTCAGAGAATCCTCTCTACCTCACGACTACTTCTTATACCAGAAATAACCTGTCTATATCAAAGCCCTCCTTATATAAAGCCAGGCACCAAGTCTCTGAATGTATGTACTCTTTCTTCTCCACTGGACACAGTAGTGGTGCCCACACCATTTTTGCTAGACTGTAACAGCTATTTGGCCATCAAGTGAACTTTCTTGCTACTCCAGCCAGCAAGACCTTTTTCTCCTCCTAGGCTCTTAGCCTCAGCTTTTCTCTCCTCTGCACCCAGCTGGGCCAACTGCAGCCTCAGGTCCCACTCAGCCGGTTTGTCCTTGCGGTCCTCAGGAAACTGGATGTGGGAGGAGATAGTACTTTCCGCACCATATTCAACAGAGAAGCCTCTCTCTTGGGAATCCCCTCTCTCCTCTGGAGATGTTACCCACTAATTTCTCCACCACTCTTCTCCCTCCTTTTGAAACCCACTACCCTTTGGGGCCCTGATTCTGAGGTCAACTACAATCAGGGTATTCCCTTTTCAAGAGTCCTGAATAAGTCCTCTTCAAACTCTTCTTGTGGTGCAGATTGCATTCTGAGGATGTCCCCCAAGGCTCCAAGGGTGAACTTGTACTCAAACCTAAATATGCACATGAATGGTCTTCTTGTTTTCTGAGTGAGTATGGCAGTCACTAAATGGCTTTATGAGTTATTGATACTTGATGTTATATTCCATATAGGTACCCTATAAAGGTGCAGGAAACACTACAACCTTTCACCTATATCCTTCCTTCCATTTCATACATAACGTTTCCTAGGGACTGACCTTTTACCTAGATACAACACTGCATTCAGAACGCGGGTTTTTCCCTGGTTCGATACTCATACATTATGCACGAGGCTTCTTGGAAGCACAGCAGGACTCAAAGCAGGATGAACATCTCCTGTATAATGTCTATGTTAAAGTTCAAGCCCGACGTCATCCTTTAGGCCGACACAGTAACACAGCAAGGTAGGACCCCCAGGGAGACCTGTGGGTATATATACATCATGTCTTGCTCAGACAGACAGAGGAGACACACTGACCAGAGACGCTGAGGTTCCTGCATGCAGACGCTCCAGCTAGCAGTTGTCTAACATCCCTCGTGGGCTGTCCAACTCGAGACCAGGACGGGGTCCCATATTCTCTCCTTACTCAGGTAATGGGGTTGACTAGACCTTAGAGGGATTCTTGGCATAACGCATACCACCTACACAGATGCTAGGTACATCTAGTTATGGAGACATCGTAGGAGTATGCACTTTCTTCTCATGTGTTTTATGTACTTGTATATATTCATGATCACTGCAACATGGTATAACTGTACAATCCCTTTACTTTCGTAGTTCTGCTAATCATATATCTCTGTTACTGTCTAATGGTTATTACAGCGAATCTATTCTACACTAAAACACCAACTGTTCAATAAATCCTTATTGAAATGAAATGTTTATTCTGTGTATCTCTGAGACAAACTAAGTGAGCACAAGTGACTGAGAGAAAAGTAGCATATTGTTTCCAGAATTCTGAGGGATCAGTGTTGTTATGTTCTGAGCTTGCCACAAACTATTCTCTCCCCGATAAGAGGAGATTTTAGTGGCACTGTGAGCTAGCTTATGCAAACAGGCTAACATATCCGGTGGGGGTGCTCGGAACTAGTCTGCCACCAAACCCACAGTTTATGTTACCTAAACGGGAAGATCCTGTAAAGGATATATGGGAACTACACGACATGGAGTCGCCAACGTTGGTTGGGTACTTATTTTACAGTAGAATCTGAGTAGTTCAGTCATGCTATTCTCAGAGACCCCTACTCACAATACCAGAGACGTCTGGAGTGGGTGGGCACAAAACTCTGCCACAGCTGAGTAGGCGAAACCCCTATTTATTAGCTGTTGGTTAATCAAGCTTGAAGGACACAGTATTCCTTAATTTCCTTGAAATATTAGTTTGTGTTATATGCACAATGACTAACCCGGCCTTAGACCCACTACAACAAGCATTCCCCCTCACAGACGAGGAGGAAGATGCAAATGCAATAAAAATTGCACCAAAATTTAGGAACACAGTCACCCTGAAATTGCCAGAGAATGGATTATCAGCTAGTGGTGGCATAGTGGTTTTCGTGATTGAGGCACACAAATCTAACAAAGCAGAGGTATTTTATTTGTGGGTTACATTCCCAGCAGCAGATGCAAGAACACAGACATTTCACTACTATACAGAAGGAGATGCAGCCGTGGAGTATTGTCCATTTGAGGACGTAGAGGTTCTGATCACGTACCAGGAACGCTTATACTGGTTTAAAGGCGCCCTATTCCACATAAAAGTAAGATTAAGATTAGGCCCACTCAGAGGAGAAGGGGCAACATGGCCAATATTAGCGGCCTATACACCACATGCTGACTTTAACACAATGCCACAAGGAGGCTTACTCATACAACATAAAGATTTAATTAAAATCTACAGAAATATGACACAATTTGTCATGAGGACTTTCACAGTCCAACCAGTGATAGTTGCAACAAATGGAACTTAATCTCAGGGTACAACAACTAAAATCACACCCCAAACATTACATGCAGTGATGGGCAAGATGCCCACAAAACACGAACAAATGACATTCTGTGTAGCTCAGAAAATAACACAGTTAGAGGCAGTATTCCCGAATACTACCCCGTATGAAAAACGCAGAATGCTAACAAACTACGTGCCCATGGGGATAACACCACAAGTAGAGGATTGTACCACTTGGGGTATAGTCTTTGCTGCCATTTATATGAGAACTTATGGTATTCCTTCATTAGCGGTGATACCCGATGTAGTAAGACAAATACAAAATGAGTACGGAGCAGAGCCTGCTCTGAACTTAGGAATGAAGTTACTGGGTAATTATGCCCAGGTATCAGCCTTAATTTGAGCTAATATTAACGGGGAGACAGCGTTGGCAACGCCTAAGGGAGTTCAGTCCTTTAGATCAGGAACATAAACTACCAAAAATGATTGAAACTGCATATGCAGAATTAGGCAGATACAGTTTGGGTGGGAAAGCATTAAAACCACAGCTAATGGGCGGTTCTGAAAAGGACACTACCAAGCAGACACCTGCTTCTTCAAAAAAGAAGTGTGACAATAAAAAACAACAAACTTTTAAGGGAAACAGATCTCAATCCCGAGGTAGATTCCTCCACAGGAGCACTCTGAAAAGAAGTATAATCTCAGGAATAGGGATATTATTAAGAAACCTGACAGGTATCAGAATACTTATAAACATTCATCTTGTTCCTTTCAGGGTTCATCGAAAAAGTCAGAGAGGTAAGGATGGTCAGAAAGACAAGAAGAGCGTACAAAGTCCAGAGACAAGCAGCACGCTCAAGATCACTCTTCCAAAAAAGAAGAAAAGCAAAAGCCACAGTTCAAAAAGAAGTTTGCAGGTCTAAAGATCAGACATGCCCAGAATTCTGAGAACTCGACTACTGAACGGGGAATGGGCTCTGACGATGCTAGACAGTGTGGCAGAAATAACAATAGCTCACCAGAACCTGATGGATTTTCTGGTGACAGCGGACTTGAATGATTATATCTCGGTAGAAACATCTGCTACTAGCGTAAGTGTCCCACATAAATTGTATGAAATAACGCTCCAGATGGAGGGGAACAAGTGTAGAAAAGTTAGAGGTCTCTTTTGGGAGAACCTTATGTTTGGCAATGATATATTGATGAAAACAGAAGGTATGCAGTTCCTAACGTAAATGCAAGGTGTGACAGAATAACAAGAGGGTAACACAGTGATGACAGGGAACTGTGGTGAAAAGCAGGAGTAAAAGTTACTCCTTATTTGGAAAACGAAGACCCTCACACACCCAACAAGCGGGTGTCTTGCTTCATCACCGGGTCTTTGCTCCTTATCGGGCCGGCGGGTGCAATGCCCGATCAGGCACCTAATAGGGCCTTCCTAGCGGAGATCTTTTATTCCAACGCCGGTGAGTGATGTGTGTGTGGGGTGGGAAAAACAATATTAAGACATAAGTGAGTGTAGGTGCAAATGAGGTTGAAGTGAAACGATTAAAACAGGGGTAGGTGATCCACTAAATAATTTTAATACAGTGTGGTCACCATCCTGGTTAAAAAATGTATAGTCCGCACATGTGACACCAGTAGTTAAGTGAGTGTATGTGCTGACGTGATCAATAGGTCAACATGTTTCTTGCCTTTGTATATAATAAATGGCAATTCATCAGGACCAGGGAATTATTGCGGCTACCTACACCTCTTTGGTGGTGCCCAATGTCTATAAGAGACTAATTAGTGAGCACGCATACAGCACCCTAAAAAAGTGTGGTACCGTAGCTAAAAAGCACACCCTTCTGGGTTGTGCTGCATACAGGGCCGGGGGGAGTACACACTAAATGCTAGTGTCGGTTCCGTTGCTCCAAAGACGCCGTCCACCTAGTGACGCGCCAGCTGCTGTAGACTGGTCTTTCACTTATGCATGGGCATGTATGCTGGACCTTGATAACAATAAAATTCATTGTTATTTCTTCAAGCCCTCTCTTCCCTCGATTTGTTTGATAATGATATATTGATAACTGAATAAGATTGGCCACCAGCATTCGTCATGGATTGCCCTAAAGGAGAAACAGTAATTCTACCGGCATTCTCAGACCATATTTTCAGGCATTTGCAACACACATATTCACTGGAGTGGGTGGTAGCCCAAGCTCCAGCATTATATAAAAACAATGTTGGATGGGATGAGGATTCAACTCACCACATAATTCCTTTGCAAAATACTCCATCTGCACAGAGGCAGTATCCAATCAAGCAAGAAGCTAAAAAAAAGGTTAGGGAGATCTTAGATCAACTTGAATACCAAGGGGTGATCAAAAATTGCACCTCATCAATGAGCAATCTTTTGTTTCCAGTCATGAAACCCGACAATACATGTTGTCTAGTTTTAGATTACAGACATTTAAACACTTGCACTGAGACATTCGCAGTCCAAAATGTACACAGTGCCGCATTAATGAATAACATTGTGCGGAAAAAATACAAAACAACACTTGATATCTCAAATGGATTTTCCTGCCAAAATATAGCACCTAAAAGCAGGTATTTAACAGCATTCTCAGCGCTATGGTTACATCGGCAATTTCGTCGACTACCCCAGCGGTATAAGAACAGCCTGGGGTTGTTTTCGGCCAGAGTAACTGAGTTACTTAAAAAATTGGATGAAGAGGCATTGTCCTATGTGGATGATATTTATCTGATGAACGATGACCTAGATGAACACTTGAACAGGGTGAATATCATTATTTTGGGATTTGCATCTGAGGGCTACAAATTGAACTTTAAAAAATCAAACATAGCCCACCCCAGTGTCCTGTTTTTAGGATTTGAGCTTTCAAGTAATGGAAAAAGCCTGGCAGCCAATTTATTTGAAAAATGCGCTCTGCTCCAACCTTCAAAATCATTAAAAAATCTACAATCAATACTGGGATTCCTAAATTTTGGTCGAATATACATTTTGGATTACGCAGAAAGAGTAAAACCTTTCTACGACTTAATTAAACCTGATTTCTCAGCAATAAATTGGACACAGAAACACACAGATACACGACGTTCCTTACAGGCTGACATGATAGCTTCAAAACACTTACAGACACGCATAAAGGTATGCAACCTGGTGATCTGTACAGTTGCAGGTCAATCTGGGTACACCTATCTAACATATAACAAAGGTGAAACAGTACCACTCGCATAAAAATCACATTTGTACACAAGTGCTGAGATGTGCTTTGCATCCACAGAAAAGATTCTGACAGCGGTACAGACTGCAGTAGTGAGAGAAAGAGCGCTGGCTCAGGGGAAACAAATAATTGTAGAAACTCCGTTATAGAAAGTAAGCAACAAATATAGCGCAGCATGTGCAATCGTTAAAGGACTGCACAGCACAGTTGGCAGAATTAAAAGCACTAATACTGGCACTCGTAAATACAGATCAAGAATTCCTCATACTAATTGTGTGCGATTCCTTTTACTGTGTGCTGTCATATAATGAATACTTGCAATACTGGGTTCAAAATGGGTTCAAAGACGCAAAAGGTGGCACAATTAAGCATAAAATGCTATGGGAACAGGTAGTGGAGTTGAAATCTAAACTGCCAATCACGGGATACATACACTGAGTCATCAACGTGATGGCGTTCACGTTGAAGGTAATTCATTGGCTGATGAAGCTGCAAGGGGGGCTGTACGCATGGCTTCCGTAGCTGCAATCACTCGGTCTGAAACGAGAATAGATGGTGAGATTATGGTGGCTGTTATTGCTTCAAGCAAAAACAGTAGTGCAGTACCAAAAAGATTTCCACTCAAGTACTCCTACAAGTTAGTTGCAAATAACATTCCATTTGCTCAGATTCCTGGATTGGGGGATAGAGTAATAACAAACATAGATCGTAGGTGAGGTTTAATTCTAGCAGCACACAAGGGTATAGGCTCTGCACATGCTGGAGTTTCAGCGACTGTTTCCTTTTTGAAGCAACTCTACTGGTGGCCAAGGTTAATAAAACAGACCAGATACTTCGTCTTAAAGTGTGATATCTGTCAACAGAAAAGTAGGTCCACCGTAGAACGTCCAGCGCAGATCCCAGTGTTAGACAGCATCAGACTGTCCATTTACGTGGGTTTATCGGAACCACTGCGGACCATTAAAAAGTAATGGTAGCAGTGGATTCCTGCTTGAGATTCCTATGGGTGTGCGCCAGTGCTCGGCTGTCGCTTGAACTGTTATAAAAGATGTGCGAGTCTTCATAGGGACATACGCAATTGGCACATTACTTTCTGACCAGGGCCCTGCGTTTAGATCTAGGGGTTACAAGAAGGCCATGGGAAGTTTGGGTGTAGCATTGCGGTACTCATCTCTGTACCATCCTGAGGAGTGGAGAGAAAAATATGAGACTTAAAGCAGTCTTTAACAACTGGAGTATTAGGCACGGGTGAAAGTCGGGTAAAACATCTTTATGGAGTCCAGCGGGCCCTTAATAATATGCCAAGAAGTTCTCGAGGGGGGGTCACTCCATATGAGGTCCTATTTGGGACAAGATTGTGGGTACCTGATCTAGATTGTGAAGGCGCAGTGGCGGATGAAAAGCCTTTTGACATCAATGATCGTTTGTCTGTTTTACATGATCTAAATGAATCTAGGACACAACTAAGTAATGTCTACCTAAAGCAGACCACCACTGGGGAAGTCAAATCAGTCACGGCAAGACCTGTCTGGATCCCAAAACTCAGGGAGCTGGTCAGAGAGAAAATAGAGGACAAGAAAGAATTTGGGCCATCCTTCAGAAAACCTGTACCGTTCCTAGCAATTGAAGGAACAAGAACTGTACTTCTACTGCCTCTTGCCAGAAAAAATCAGAAAAGATTTGACTCAATCGACCTAATCAAACAACACTATGTGGCCAATACTAAGCAGTAGGCCTCATGGACTCCAAAGCTTCTAATCAAGAAGTTCAAACGGAAAGACTCATCCCGTTCGAAGAGTCACCTATACAGAATGAAGGACTATGCAACAATGCTATGGAACTCGTTCTCCTTGAACCTGAAATTAAACTTCAAAATTAAACTCAAAATAACGCTCAAGTTGCGATTAGGCCAAATACAGACGTCTACGTCAACATGTCTCGACAAGAGCAAAATACGATTTCAACAAATCCTGATGCAATTCCAACAATTGATCGAACTGCTTCTGGCTACTTCATAAACTTTGATTCGTTTTCTTTGGATCCAAGTGAACCTGAAATGATGCCAGCCCAAAAATCACGCAAGCAGAAAGTTAAAAACTTTTTAAACTTTCTTAGAAAAACTTACCTGGTATCACCATGCGTAGATATATGGGTATCTTCCGGGATTCTTTTCTTTCTTTTCTGCTAATACTAGAAATGTGTCCACATACAATCAGTGGGAACATTGTCCAACACCGCCAAAGGGCAGTTCGAAAACATTCGCACAAAAGTTTCCATATTTTTCAGGATTTAATATGTCTGACCCAGCCTCATATTATTATAAGGTTACACCAACATCAGCACAGAAAAATATGTTGACAAACACCAAACAGATTTACTCTGCATACTTTATTGCCCAGTTGTCTGAACAAGGTTACGACTTATGGAAAGACACCATAGACTTAAAATCGGTCTGGGGGACTAGGGAATGGTAGGTGCAGGGAATAGAAGCTTTATTTAGAGCATGCCTTATCCCTCAACAGATCATGTTTTTGAATGAGACAGTGCAACAGACGCCTTGCCTTGGACTAGCCAACAACAAAGACTTGAACACACCTCGGCTGCCAACACCATCACTGACCGAGGGTAACACAACATTACAAACAGAGGTTACAGTAGATGAAATCATACAATACAATAGATCAGACCCCGATTGGAAGAAATGGCTGATTTGGCCCACAGACACCAATAGTTGTCAGGCATGATTCATGGGTAAAACCAAAGGGTTCAGCATCCATAGGCCAGATCCTCGCTATGTACAGAGAGAACATCCAGGGGTAGTGACATCCTACAGTGTTGGGAAGTTGTACCTTGATTGGCTAAAAACCTTAACACTCACAGAGGTGGAACAGCACTTATCCTTACTCACACGAGACATGGATCTTAGGGATTTTTTACTAGGTCCCAGGAAGCCACTTTAGAAACGTTTCATATATGCTGGCATTTACGCTGCCTACAACGAAATTTGGAAAATTTCCCAACAAGAGGCCGCAGAAAGAATACGGGAAATAGACCGTTTTAACTTAGAGAAATCTCTAGCAGTGGTAGACAATGAGTTAACAACTTTGACCTCCAGGATATACTCCATAGGCAACATTGTATCTTCTGCGATAGACATACTGGAACAGGATTTGGCCATATTACAACATGGGCAATCTCAATTACGTTCTATTATGTTATTAAGCTTGATGCTACAATCTTTGCGTGCAGGCTATGTGCTTTGGCATTTTATCAACAGTGCGTTTCTGTTGTCTACTGCGGAAGCAAGCAGCGATAATGTTGCGTCTGCCAGCCAGGACATATAAACAATTGACTAATTTTGGCTCGTCGTGTGCTGGAAGAAATTCCCCTTTTTTTTAATAACAAGCTCAATTTGGAAGTCGGATACAAAATTGACATTCTTTTTCGTTTATTGGGCATAAATGGCTTTCTAATGCTTATAGTGGTTCAGACTATAACAACGGACACTTTTAGAGCTAGGGCCTGCAAAATATTTTCTTTTTTATGTTTTTAAATATTTTTAGAAATGTTTCGACGTTTTTAAACTTTTTGTAACTAAAGAAATGTTTTTAACACTTTAGTGCATACCAATGTCTAGTTAGATTGGTAGTACACTCATAGGTTACATATGTCGTCCAGTCGGAAGAGGAGTGGGTGTTATATTCCATATAGGTACCCTATATGGGTGCAGGTAACACTGCAACCTTTCACCTATATCCTTCCCTACATTTCATACATAGCGGTTCATAGGGACTGACCTTTTACCTAGATACAACACTGCATTCAGAACGCAGGTTTTTCCCTGGTTCGATACTCATACATTATGCAGGAGGCTTCTTGGAAGCACAGCAAGACTCACAGCAGGATGAGCATCTCCTGTATAATATCTAAGTTAAAGTTCAAGCCCAAACATCCTTTAGGCCGACACAGTAACACAGCACGGTAGGAACCCTGGGGAGACCTGTGAGTCATGTCTTGCTCAGACAGACAGGCTGACACACTAACTAGGGACGATGAGGTTTCTGCATGCAGATGCTCCAGCTAGCAGTGGTCTAACATCCCTTGTGTGGTGTCCAACTCGAAACCAGGACGGGGTCCCATATTCTCTCCTTACTCAGGTAATGGGGTTGACTAGACCTTAGAGGGATTCTTGACATAATGCATAACACCTACACAGATGCTAGGTACATTTCGGTACATTTACCTTTTCTTGGAATTACACCATTTGTACTCCTATGTGACATTCTATGCAACCCTCATTCACAGTTACATATCTTCCCAGTCATCATGGTTGAGGGCATTTCTACAGCCCCATTGCAGCCCTAAATCACCACTTTAGCAATGTTATGCAGCAGAGCGGTGAGGAGGCAGAACGGGATTAGTGAGGAAGCAGCCGCGGGCATCAAAATGCCAGGAATGCAGAGGCGGCAGCCGGAGCACAAGATGGCAGCAATCGGCCGACCGGAGTGACCCAGAGCTTCCCACCACGTCCGAGACTCATGGCATTTGAAGCTTGGAAACGTACTCCCCCAGCGGAAAAAGCGGTGGAATGTGATCACTCATGCGGGGAAGTTTCAAAAGTGATCAGCTTCGCACTTGGAGACACAGCGTTGGGCACCGGAGCGGATTGGCAACCAGCAGGAGCATTTGCAGGCAGTAAAGGTAAGCGTGGAAATCCCACTCAATTTGCAATTTCTGGGCCCCCGCGATTGGCAGACAGGGGCACTGAGGGACTTAGGAGGCCTTAATATGGGATAGGGAAGATCTATCCTCCCCATGCCTGACTTCAATATGGCAGGGGGGGGCACAGAATGACAATCACGCACAGAGAGGCTAAAGAAAGCCACCCGCCTGTATCACAGCGACTAGGGAAGAAACAGGCGTCCTAGTGAGCAAGAGATCAATGAAGGAAACTCACCACTCAGGGGCACTGAGCCCTTTTTCTTTTCTTTTCTTTTCTTTTCTTTTCTTTTCTTTTCTTTTCTTTTCTTTTTGGATGAATGAGGAGAGCAGCGATGCCCATGGGGGCCTACCAGAGATCAAACAACGACAAGGTGGGGTGTGCAGTAGGAACAACTAACATCTTGTGAACTGGCATATCCTGCGGCCACTCTCTCTCTCTTTCGCCCCATGATGCCATGCAGCCATTGACTCGTGATGGAGTCGCTTCGCTCCTCTACCTGTACTTCCCGCTCCCCAAATAGATATTGCCCATTGCATCGGCATCGCTGGGCCCTCCCTGGCAATCTACCAGCCCATCCTCCCATGATGGCCGAATCTGGCCTGATTACAACAGGATGCAACTCCTTCACCATCGCTTATCCTCCCAACCTTTCCAAGTCCGCTGCTAAATCCTTTACACAATCCTTCCTGAGAAGATACCCTGAGACTCTGATCTCTGACCTGTACTTCAAAGCCAACAGGGGCATCATCACCAATGACCTTATTTTCTATACTAGGAAAACAGCACTTTGGCGCACTACCATATTTAACCTACTTAGCGTACACAATGCCAGGAACATTCCTTATGGTGCCAAACTCACGATCATGCTTTCCCAAAACCTTAAAGCCGACCTTACCATTACTTTTTACAAAAACAGCATCGTCATGATCCAAGCACCAGACATGGAGCTAAATATATTCGCTGACTTCTTCTCCATCCTTATGAAACAAGTACTTCATTTCTCTACGCACCCCCTGGGCCTGCCGTCGCCCCGACTCCTGTCGCAGCGCCGGTCCACTCAACTCTAAATCCAAGGGTAAGGGCCTCCCATCTAGACCCACTAATGATGCTGCCACTCCCCCTTCCACCCCCTCTCTCCCTCCCTCAAGTAGGATTGGCGTGAATCCTCCCAATGTGTTCTCCACTCTGATCAAATCCAGAGATAGTATCTCCCCTAGTGCTGTCAGAGAACTTCCCTCCACTCCCCCTGACCTCCAGCATCTGCCAGTAAGCCTACGCCGCCGCGCCCCGCTTCCTATCCTCGCTCCTCGTCCTCCCACCTAGTAACTAACAATCACCTCACCCTCAGCTCACCTAATTTTCCCCGCACCAGTCCCGGAACCTCCCCACTAAGCTTGCCTAGGCCTCTTCTCTCCCATCCTCCTAGCTTCGGCCTTAGGGGGTTGGAGCTTCCCCGCCTGGCCTCCCGCTCATGCCACCAGACCCTGTCCTGACCCCCTGGGCCCTCGCCCGCAAGTACATCCTACACCCTTGGATTTTGAATCCCTGAACACTAGAGCATCCATCGTAGTTCAGAGAATCCAGAAAGCCCTATTAGACTTGAATAACATGCTTCTCTTCACTGAACACTCTATTGCCACCCTCAAGCCTTCCCTTAACTCGGTCCTTCCCCCGCTCACCATACCCACCCTCCAACCCATGCCGCTGGCCAGCAGACATCTTCTCCCTCGCAAACATACCAAATACCTCTCGGAGCAGGAAACTCTAGCCCTCCCCTCATCCTACAGGTCCTCCCCCGACGCCCCCGTCCTCCTGCCAAGAAAGTCGATCACCTGATTCCCACTTTCTCAATCAACACCAACAGATGATCATCCCTCCGTAATAGAGGAGTAAACAGCAACAACTTAACACAAGTACCCTTATCCTCCCTTCCTTACAACATTTGTCCCGATGCCCCATTCTCTGGCCTCCTTCTTAACTGCCGTTCAGCTGAGAGACATGCCTCTGACATCGCCGCCCTTATCCTAAGCCATAAATCTGATGTAGTTATCCTAACCGAGTTGAGGCTCAATGAATCTTCCTCTCCTTACCTTGGTTTACTGGTCCCACCAAACTATAACATCGTTAGACTTGATAGACAAGTAAAAAAAGGGGGAGGCATTGCATGCATCTACTGCTCAGACTTCCTTGTCACAGAACTCCATGCAGAACCCACGGACTCATGCGAATATCTTGCCCTTTCCATTAGTAACAACTCTACTCAGTTATGCAAACTGCACATCTTTTACCAGCCCCCAGGCAAGAACAACACATTCATGGATCTCCACATGGAAATCATTACTGCTAAGGTCTCCCCCCATTCCAATGAAATTTTCCTCTGTGACTTTAATCTGCATTGGAATGACCCCAATGACTCCCAGGTCAATGCTGTCAAAGCCTTCCCTGCTGACCAATCACTCACCCAGGCCTGCACCATGCCAACCCACTCAAAAGGAGCCACGTTGGATTGGATCATCACCAAGGCATCAGTGATCAGGCTGAATTCAATTGATCCATGCGACTGGTCAGACCACCACGGCATCATCTTCCTAATACCTAACTACCATATGAAAAGACCTGGGCAACCGGTGAAACTGAAACGCTGGCTCAGAGACACTAAGTACCTTGACCTCGAAAAGATGACTGCTTGCTGCGAGAACGACCTACACTTCCCCCCAAATCTTTCTAAGATCAACGACCTCACAGAGCACTACAACATATGGGATTATCTGGCCCCATTAAAGCTTAGAAGATCCCAAATCAAGGACAAAAACCCCTGGTTCAGCAGACCCCTCAATAGCGAAAGGAGAGATCTCCGACTCAAAGAAAGAAACTGGAGACAGCACCCCTCAGCCTTCCAACTAAAACTTCTCAGTCAGGCCAGAAATACTTACTACAAGAACATTCTCATATCCAAAAAAGAGTTTTTCAGATCAGAACTGGATAACACAAACTCTTCGAAGTAGTCAAACTTCAGTCAAACAAACTAGCGAAATCATCCAAAGAAACTACAAAATCCTTAATAACCTGTGATGAGTTCTCCTCCTTCTTTACAACCAAAATTAATTCGCTAGGTATCGAACTTAATGCCACCTCAAACTTCCCTCCTCCTCTTACCGGAACCCATCTCCCCTCTCTCCCCCCCCAGGTAACACCGAAAAACAAAGCTCACTGGTCCTACTTCGAACTATATGATGACCATTCTATCTTGAAAATTCTATCCTCCTTAAAACCAAATACCCACTTCTACGACCCTCTCCCCGCCAACTGCTTGGCATCGACCTCCCTACTCATCGCTCCCATTTGGACTACAATTATCAATGCTTCCCTTCTTCAAGGGTCCATACCTGACTCCCTGAAAACCAGGCAAGTCATCCCCATCCTAAAAAAACCCACTCTGAATCCGGCAATTCCAGACAGCTTCAGACCAATTTCTAATATTCCTCTTCTTGCGAAAGTGCTGGAGAAATGTGTACAGTTACAACTAAGCCAATATTTGCTTAACAATTTCCAATCTGGTTTCAGGCCTGGGCATAGCACTGAAACTACTATTCTAGACATCGTAGATGATGCTCTCCAAGCCCTTGACCAAGGCAAAACCTCTCTCCTAATCCTTCTGGATCTTTCCACGGCATTAGACACAGTCAGCCATGAGAAACTTCTCAACTGCCTCGAACACAGGATGGGTCTAGGAGGTACCATCATGAAATGGTTTGGTTCCTTCCTCCAGAACCACACCTAGAGATTCTTAGTCAACAGCAACCAATCTGCTCCTTTCCCGATGTCAATCAGTGTCCCCCAAGGCTCCCCCAAAGCTCTACTCTGTCCCCTACCCTCTTCAATCTCTACCTTGAACCATTAGCTGAAATTCTTCGCATAGATAACATCTCCTTCCATATGTATGCCGATGATACTCAGATATACATCAAAATCTCTTCTCTCGAGGAGATTACACATCTGAATGACGCCCTGAAACTGTCTGTTCAATGGCTCGCCATAAACCAGCTCAAACTGAATGCCCAAAAAACAGAGTTCCTTTTCATCTCCCACCCCTAATAACTCCAATGACATCCTGGAATGGATTAACTCAATCACAGCACTCAACTGCACACCGACCGTAGTGGATTCTGCCAAATCTCTCGGTATAACCTTGGACAGCAACCTGAATATGCGTGAACACATCAACTCGATGGCCAAAACGGCCAGGTTCCATTTGAGCTACTTGAGAAAACTATGGGGCATATTATCAAGCCAGGCGATAAAATTATCGCTGCTTTAGCGGTAGAAAACTGCCACTAAAACGGCGATAATGGGCTTGATAATATGCTCTATGGAATTCCAACTGAAGCCCATGGGCTTCAATTGGAATTCCATAGAGCATATTATCAAGCCCATTATCGCCGTTTTAGTGGCAGTTTTCTGCCGCTAAAGCGGCGATGATTTTATCGCCTGGCTTGATAATATGCCCCTAAAACCCTTCTTTGAAACTGCCGACCTAAAAACCGCAGTTCAGGAGTTAGTTATACCCAGAATTCAATACGGCTGCTCTACCCTATCTGACCTGCCAAAGACTTCCACGGCCCCTCAGCAACTAGACTCTTATCTGGCTCAAAGAAAATTGACCACATTTCACCACATCCGAAGGTCTTGAACTGGCTTCCTCTAGAGGCCAGAATCCAGCTCAAGCTGGCCTGCATCACACACAAAGCCCTGTACACATACTCCCCGGCATACTGTGGTAAATATTCTTTTACCTGGACTGAATTTCATACGGAATCTTAAATAAAATAGCTCAGAATAATAAGAGGCAGAATCCGTGGTATAAGAGGTTTCTGAATGGGCTTTATTCCAAAATGGCCGACTCGAGTCGCGGCCTTCAGGTTCCGTCACCACGGGGGTTCAGGAAGTGAAGTACATACTTTATTGACAGGAAATTGCTTTTATAGATCATACATTACAATGAAATGAATACAGTAGGCGTAACAATTGATAAGGACATTGACGTTTGGGCTGCGTAACCGAAAATGGGTGTAATAATGAGTAAAAAGGAACATGATTGGTTATGATGTCATGTATAGGTGGATCTATAAGATAATACTTGGCATAGGTGCGCGCGCAGCAGTATGACGTGTAATTGACGTGTAACTAGGGGGTGACGGGGACTTGACATTTAGCTCTACATGTGGAGACAAAAAGTCTGGGGGGTCAAGTCAACCTAATCCCAAATCATATCTAACATCCTATGTTTAAAGAACTATGTTATCCACAAAAAGAAGGACTCTCGAACAGAATCTATTCTATACTGACTGTGCGTGCGCGTACAAGCGTCTAAGTGTCTACACTGAATGCGAGGGGGTAGGAATATTCCATGGTGACAGGGCTATGAATTACTTGCATGAGGACAGAGAAGATGGGCCTTTTTTGCTTGGTAACTGGAAGAATGTTTACTTAAACTACTAGACAGGAATGCATCGGCTGAGGAGCAAAGTAGATAATTTGAAGGTGAAATACAGCTTCTTGGCAGGCAGGCGAAACTGGCCGAGGCAGGCACCGTTAGCTGCACAGGAAGTAGGACAAAGTTCATGGATACAGATGCGGGCTCAAACTGATGCTGTCAGAGGTAGAGAGCAGGGAAAGGCTTTGAGGACAGAATCGGGCCTACTCTGCCTGAACTGCAAAAATGGAGTAACTTAGCCATATAAAGTCGGTGGCCTTTCACACTTAGGGATCGAATATCCAGCCCATTGATGACGGATCTGACAGAGGACATGTTGATGGTGGACGCACATGTGTTTGCGTCTTCGAAACTGGAACTGGAGGGAACATACATGTGCTTGTAACATGCACATAGAACCGTTGGGGTCCAAGGTAGGGGACATAACTGATCAGGAAAATCCACATTTCCACATTCCCTCCTTGTCCCCTACTTGCCCTTCAAGAGATATCGATCTTCATCAATCCATCGATTTGCTCATGGAGCATCATTTCTTCTTCTTTCTTCTTCCGGGATTTTGAACGAAAACCTTGATGTGGAATACACGATGTGGCACACAGACCACAAATCGCTGGTCCACATTGCAGGCATAAGCAGCAACTGAATAGTATAAGAAGGCCAATACCTAGGAAGGACAGAACTCTCCATCCCCAGGCTGATATCACACTCCAAAACCACCCGGACCACGTCCAAGTGCCTGGATCCTCGTGTATCTGGCTCACAATCTTATGAAGGCGTGTTATAGCTTTATATACAGATGGCGAATTTTTTGGTATGAATATACAGCAGCTGGATCCGATGACCCTACAAGCTCCGCCCCTATCGGCCAGGATGACGTCAAGGACAAGACGATTCTGAAGAACAACAATTCTCATCACCGATTGCTCCTCTGTCAGATTGCCTAGGGCGGCTATAGTCTCATTCACTACAGCTTCAAGAGTCTTGGTTAGCCTACGTATCAGCTTACTATTTGAAATTGTACCTATATAGGGAAAGATACCTTTATTGAAGTCTACATACTTGTCCCATGCCGTCTCAGTATAATCGACAACTGGGAGATCTCTTCGCTCTCTATTGTGTACTAAATGAACATTTCGATAATAATCAGGAGGAGCTAGGAAAACAGGTGGCAAAAGGAATGCTATGTAACAGGTACCATCCCAATCTAGAGGCAGACGCATATATGCGGTCTGACCACATATAAAGTAGGAATGGCGAGAAGCTCGAAATGAAGATTTACCTTGATCACTATATTCTACTGTAGTAACGCATTTGCTATGGCCCATATGTATGGAACCAACTTTTCTTACACATAATTCACCCTTAACTGGAAATACTGACATAGTGGGCAGAATTAGTTCAACTTCGGATTCGACATTCAGAATCATAAGATTAGGTGTAAAATTACCTAATCCATACATTTCATTTTCTAGATCAGTTCCTGTTCTACTGGGGTGACCCTCCTTATCAGGGTAACAGACTTTAAATAAAACTAGATTCAGATTTCCCCATATCCAATGGTGTTGATAAACTGCTGTGTCTGAGTCTATGGAATTTAGTAAACTAAAACATGCTCCACAGGAGCCATTATGTGTGAACGGATGGGGGAGGAAAGGCAGAACTCCTTTGTTATTCTGATAGGGAGGAAGTCGGCCACACACCCAACAATTGGTGGTATTACTAGTCTGATGGGAATGATGTAACATACTAATGAAAGTGTTATTACGCAGCGCAAGTCTATAAGATAATTCATGTGGGGGTAGGTCACTAAAAGAATGTTCATCAGTTATATTGAAAATATGTTTAGAAACAGGATAATACATATGCAACAATATACTTGCAGTAATTATTATAAAACTCAAGGAAAACAAAATTAATAATGTCATTATACAGTGGCTACGCAGTGCTTTACAGTATGCATGTCGTTTCAACATTGTTCTTGATTGTTCATGATTCAGACCTAAGGGATACATGTCGGGACAAATTCAACCGCTTCACCTAGGAGAGGACTTAAACAATCAAATCGTCCGACAGCCTGGGTCTAAGTTTCAGTTTGTAAAGGTCTGTGCTACTGGCCTCAGCCAAAGGTAGCTTTGAGTCAATGGGTGAAGACACACGAGGAGGACTGTTTATATCTGAAGGAAGTCCATGAAATTTCTTGATGTGGCTTGAATGGATCCAACCTTTTCTTCCTTCGATCTTCACGGCTGTCCTTGTGGTCAACAGGACTAGCTTGGGTGTCTTCCACCTCGGCTCCAGTTGGGTCTTTCTGTCAAAGTTCCTCACAAGGACATAATCGCCCGGGATTACGTCATGGGGTTTCACCTCAGTGTTGTCAGGAAAGGCTGCAGCCACCTGTGAACGACAAGACTGTAGTGCAGACATCAAGGAAGCCAGGTAATCTGTCAGCATATTACAATCAACATCAGTTATTTTACGGGGTATAGGCGTCCCCCACATATTCGGTGGTCTGCCGAAGATCACCTCATACGGGGATAGCCCTGTTCGAGAGTGTGCTACCATTCGTATGTAAAATAGTGCAACTGGTAAGGCTACTATCCAGTCAACACCTTTCTCCTGACATATTTTAGACAATCTGATTTTCAAAATTTGATTATGTCGTTCCACGAGACCTGCTGCCTCGGGGTGTCGGACACAATGAAACTTCCACTGATATCCCAGCAAAAGTGAAACATGTTTCATTAATTCAGATGAGAAAGGCTGGCCGTTATCTGAATATACAACACGTGGTAAACCGTACCGTGGGAAGAATTCTCGAACCAACTGTTTGGCAGTAGTCGGGGCAGTGTAATCTGAAACCGGGTATGCCTCCGTCCAACGGGACAGAGCGCAAACAACTACGAGAACATATTTGAATCCTCGACATCGTTCCATCTGGATATAATCCATCTGGAGAGCTTCGAAAGGATGATCAGGAGTATGAAATCCACCCTGTTCTACGGGAACACTTTTTCCTGGGTTGAACTGACAACATATCATACAGGTACGGATTTTTTGTTTAGCTGCTGCTCGTAAATGTTTATTGAACCAAATGTGTTGAATGCTATCTAGCATAGCTTTCTCTCCTAAGTGCGCCGGACTGTGAATTGTAGCTATAATGGCTTGGACCATAGAGTCAGGAAGAAACCATACAGATTTCTCCTTTGTCACCCATCCCTGATCTGTCTGGATCCCTCCTAGTTCAGTCCATTTCTTTATTTCTTCTGTTGTGGCATGTGACGTATGTCAATTATATCAAGTGCGGGATCCTTAATTGTCATACACTGTGTTGGTGTCGGGACTATTGGCTTTGTCATGTCGGATATGTGAGTCTGAGCAGTCTGTTTAGCTGTTCTGTCAGCTAAATCATTGCCTTGAGAAATGATATCAGTAACCTTCGTGTGTGCTTTACATTTCATAATCGATATAGCTGTGGGCAGATGGATTGCGTCTAACAAAGCATGAATGAGAGACCCATGCTGAATATGGGTCCCATGAGAAGTTAAATAACCCCTCTCTCGCCAAAGCACCCCGAAGTCATGTACAACTCCGAATGCATAACGTGAATCAGTGTATATGTTAACTTTCTTATTTGTGGCTTGAATACAGGCTTGTGTTAGAGCAATAAGTTCCGCTGCTTGGGCTGACAAAGTATCTATACAGTTTGTTTCAATAACTTCAGTGTCTGTTGTGACTGCATACGCGGCCACTAAATCTCCTGTACTTGTTCTCATGCACGATCCATCTACATACAACGTCAGGTCTGGATCTAACAATGGAACGTCTGTTAAGTCTTGTCTGGGTTTCGTCTTTATTTCAATAACTTCAACACAATCATGAGCTAGTGGGTCTGTTCCAATTACAGGTAAAAGTGTAGCAGGATTCAATGTATTACAACGTCGGATCTCTATGTGTGGCTGAAACAATGTCAGTTCATAACCGGTAAGTCTTGCTATGGTCAAGTGTTGTGTTTGCGTTCGGTTCACAAGGACTTCTACTGCATGTGGTACTTGTACTGTCAATGGATGTCCTAACACTATGGCATCGCTTTGTCTAATTGCTAAAGCTGTTGCTGCCACTGATTTCAGGCACGCAGGCAAAGCCTGAGCTACGGGATCTAATGTACTGGAAAAATACGCACATGGCTTGCGTGATCCTGCTTGTTCCTGAGTGAGTACTGACAAGGCAGTACCTTCGCGTTCTGTAACAAAGAGTGTAAAATGTTTGCTGTAACATGGTGTCGCTAAAACAGGTGCTTGACATAGAGCTTTCTTTAAGCTTTCAAAAGCTTGTGTGTGTTCCTGGGTCCAAGGGAGGACAGTCGATGTGGCTGCCTCCTGTGTTGTCAACTGAATGAGTGGTTTTGCTAGAAATGCGTACTGAGGGATCCACTGCCTACAATATGAAGTGAGGCCTATGAAAGCCCGTACTTCCTTTTGTGTCTTGGGTATTGGCATGTTAGCTATTAACTGAATGCGGTCGGGTGTAAGCTGCCTTCCCTCCTTGGACAGCGAGTGTCCAAGATAAATAACTCGCTGGACACAGAATTGCAGCTTAGAAGGGGACACCTTGTGCCCCTTGTCTGCTAGAAAATGTAAAACTGTCAGAGAAGCCTTTTCACATTCAGGTTCGCTTCTAGCGGTGATCAGCAGATCATCGACATATTGAAGCAAGGCAGTGTTAACTGGCATGTGGATACTGTCAAGTTCTCGTTTCAGTGCTTGGCTATAAATGCTGGGGCTTTCTGTAAATCCTTGAGGTGCGCGTGAGAATTTAAAGCTACGCCCATTTAAACTGAATCCGAACAAATATTGGCTTTCCGGATCTATGGGGACGCTGAAAAAAGCATTCTTGAGATCAATTACAGTAAAGAATGTTGCTTCGGAATCAATGGCTGTCAATAATGATGAGATATCGGGGACCACAGGAAATTGTGGTACAATGCATTTGTTTAATTCGCGTAAATCAATAACCAATCGATACACTGGCGGGGCTGTAGGATCTGTTCGTTTAAGAATCGGAATTATCGGTGAATTACATACATTGGAGTCTGTTTCTACAACTACTCCTTGGGCAATTAGCTCGTCAATGATTTTCAGCAAAGCCACTACAGCATCTGGTGGTAACTTGTATTGTCGCATTCGTGGTAGCACCACTCCTGCCTTTAATGTGACTCGGTATGGTGTAATGTTCATGCAACCAACATCAGTAGGGCCTTGTGCCCATAGATGTGCTGGTAAAGTCTGTAATCGGCGATCCATGTCTCTGGATACATAATGACCTTTAAAATCACGTAAAAACAATCGTACTCCTTCCGGAGAACAACAGATAATAGCCCCTAGGGCTTTCAATGTCTTTATACCTAACAGGTTTTCTGGACAAGATTTGGTAAGCAATAAATCAGTAGTTCCTGTCAAAGGACCAATCGTAAGTGGAAGTGGCTGTGATACCTCATTAACAATAGGCTTTCCTGAAAAACCAAGGGAAACATTTTGAGAGCCTGAGAGGGGTGCCCCTGGAACTTCACTACGTTTTATAGTTGTTCGACTTGCCCCTGTATCGAGTAAGAATTTTCTATCTTGACCTAGTAATTCACTATGTACATAAGGTCCTTCTTGATCTACAGGAATCTCAATAAGGGGTAAGTCAACTTCCCTCTCTAGGCTAGTTCATGCGTAACGCTGATACTCAGGATATTCATACTGTGCAGTCTGATACATTTGTCGTGTTGTGGTTTGTGTGGCAGCAGCAGGCATCGATGGTGCAGCTGGCACAAACTGTATGGATTGTTGTGAGGCTGGCATAGACTGTTGCTGAGCTGGCATGGACTGTCCATGCTGCGTAGCTCCTTGTTCATTCTGATCCTGTCTGAGTGGTCGTGGTCTTTCTTTTGCAATACCTATAGCTATATTACGCTTCAGGACTTGACAATCGTGTACATAATGGCCTAGTTGTTTACAGTAATTGCATGTTCCCTTTACAGGAACTGCTGAATCTCCGGAATGTGTCACACCCTTTTTGTGACCATCAGCTGGTACTGTCTGGGAAACTAGCATTTTCATTTTTGTATCCTTCATACGTCTTTGTTCGTGTTCTTGTTCATCTCTAATTCTATTGTGATGATACTGTAACATTTGTAGCATTTGTGACGGAGTGTTACTTTGCCATGTACTCTCGAATTTCAATATTCTATTCTTTACTGGAGGCAATGCATTTTCCACTAATTTTGTCACAAATAAATGTGGATACGACTCACTACTTGCTTTTATACCACTATTTACACCAAAACATTTTTCAAATCGGGCATAATAATCACTTGTGTCTTCATCATGCTTTTGTTTACAGGCTGAGATTGCACCCCAATCTTCCTTTTTCGTAGTTAATAAACGTGGCAGTACTTGTACTAGTAAACCTGGTAATGCTTTAACTTTATCCCCGAGCCCTGAACCTGCAGTTCGGGCCCTTTCCTCTGCTTCTAATGCTGTCCAATCTATTTTTTGGTCTCCCACTTCCCACTCTTTTTCTTTCAGTTTTTCATAAATGCCAGCAGGCATTAGCACCTTTAATATTGTCATAATATCAGGATAGGTATACTCTCCCATCAGTAACATGTCTTTAATTTCTCAGTGAAAACCCGCTGGGTCTTTGTCATGACTCGGTACTACTTTCTTCATTTCTAACAATTCAATTTTTGTTATGGGTGTGTATACAAATACACGGTGAAACTGATTGTCTTCGCCTTTTATTGGGTGCACTTCTCGTAAGGGATTTTGTCTATCCATGTAATACGGCATTCTTTCCTTGCTGGGCAGCGAGAAAGGATCTGGGTTTACAAAAAGGACGTACTGTTTACGTGACACTAAGATTTCTTTAATTAACTTGTTACTAGAACCTCTCCATCTATTCGTGAGTAGTTCCGTTAATATATCAGGTAAAGGACCAGGATCAGCATGTTGGCTCTTATATAATATAAGGAGTTGCTGAATCATATAGATTCCAGCTAAACGTTGTTCATCTGGACTGAGGTTAAAAAACGTGTGTGCTACGGTCTCATCACCGTATTTTCCAGGACTGTCAATCCAGTGGACGGCTGATCTGGCTAATTCTTGCTCATCCATGGAATCGAGGAGGTGGTAACCCCTTCGTTCTCGGAGTATTTTATCTGCGGCTTGAAACAAATGTTCAGGAGACTTCAGATTTATTATTGGCGTCGGATACGTTCTGCTATTATTTGGACATACAGAGTGTATTGGATCAGAAAAACATCTAGTATTATTACAGGATCTTCCTCTACCTACATAGGCTATGGTCTCTGACTGTCTTACGGAATCCCCTGATTCGGACACTTCGTCTTGCTCGAACTCGTCTGTTTCCAATCTTTCTTCATGAATACGTTCTATTTCTTTACGGATCTTTCGGCACATGGCTATTATACAATTTTGCTTATCGTGTCTCCCTTCTGATATATTCTGGCTCCATCTTGTAAGAATAAGCATTGCATTCGGGTCTACCCCCGGTCGGTCTTGATTTCTGATCACACAGTTTATGAGGAAACGTAACAGTTCCCCCTGTATCTCTACTTTCTGGAATTCCATAGCTCTATTAATACATTCTGGATCTCGCCCTGTTTGAACAAAATGATATATTTTCTCTAGATGCGCAGTCATTCCTGGTAACTTCGCTAAATATCCTGCGGCTCGTCTGATGCGTAATGATGCCAGGACCATTTCGTCCTCTTTACCGACCACCGGATCATATCTACAATCTATAAGAAGTTCCTTAAGCGCACGTTCACTTACGAATTTGGGTGTACGTGAATGCGCTGACTCTTGAAAAACAAGTTTATTTATTCTAGGTGGCGTAGAAGTATTGCTAACACCTCCCGTGGCCCCATCTGGGGCGTCGGGTGTGAATGGATTCGTCGAACGTGACACAGCAACTATAGGCGTGGACACCACTGTAGAATCGGTTGCGGAGACAGATGCGGAAACAGATGTGCTTGCCGAAGCTTGTGTCGGGACTTGCTGTTGCACAGGGACAGATACCTGATCCTGACGTTGAACCCCCCCGGCAGACGGTCTATGTGGTGCGGGGTTAGCATACTCGGGAGCTGCGTCATCTAGATATGAGGAAAGAAAAACATCTTCTGCGGTTCTGGGATGTCCTTTAGGATGTACCTTAATTGGAAATAATGGGGGTGGCAAGTCTTTCGGTATCTCTGGAGCAGCTTTAGGTAATCCTTCGGATAGAAGGGGATACATACCATTCATAAGGGCATTTCTTTGTCTATCTATTTGTTCTGATTTCACTCGGATACCTTCCTCAATTAATAGATTTTCTTGAACTTTATTTGAACTTTCTTTACTCTTCTCTTCTTGTCTACGTGCTTTTTCTGTACGTCTATGAGATTCTTTACGCCATAACTCAACAGCGTCTTTCTGTGACTGTCTGACCTTTCTTTTCCATAATTCTTCCTCGACTTTCATGATGCACTCTGCATCCCAGGTTCCCGCTGCGGGCCACCTTTGACTTTCTGGCAATCCTTTGGTGTAATCTACCCATAAATCAAGAAATAATATAGCATCTAAGCCATGCTTGTGATACATAAAGTGCCCTGGAGTGTCCCTAGGAGGAATAGGGACTGCTTCTTCAAGCACTCCTTTTCTAGTAGTAATCTGTCTTAACTTCGAAAAGAGCGGCATATTGACAACTGATCTGATACCTGGTCTTGAACACACTTAATGCGAAAAACACAATAATGAACAATCACTCATACCACAATATGCAAGACGTTTAACACATTAAACATTAAACATTAAAACATTATAAAAAAAATGACCAACAATGATGACAGTCTGCATAACTAATCACCAAGCAGAATTCTCGACAATAACTAGATACTTCGGAATACTTGATATACTGCTAAACAGTACATATACACTGCTAAACAGTGCAGACCGGATTTGTGTACCCAAATCCGTCTTGACCGGCACAACCTATGTGCGCGTCAACACGCCTCCCCGGCGATGGTACTCACCGGGTAGCTCCTTGAAACGGAAGGCCTCGGAGAATGGACTGGACTCGATGACTGTGGACATCGGACCCTCTGGACATCGGGACTTCGAAAACCTGGTGGGCCTCTGTATACCTCGGATCTTGCTCTCTCAGCTAGGCTCTGGTCGGGATACTTCGCACTTCTCACCGCCTCGTCTGGGTTGATCGCAGCCTCAGTCGCCCCCGCTTGACCGGAGGGAGTTACAGGAAATCCTGCTGGTACGCGTTATGGTCCGTCCAGCTGTGGCAGGAGACCGGGCCTGCAACGCACCGCCGGCGCGTGAGATGAGAAAGTGTCCCTATTCGGGCGCCATTCTGTGGTAAATATTCTTTTACCTGGACTGAATTTCATACGGAATCTTAAATAAAATAGCTCAGAATAATAAGAGGCAGAATCCGTGGTATAAGAGGTTTCTGAATGGGCTTTATTCCAAAATGGCCGACTCGAGTCGCGGCCTTCAGGTTCCGTCACCACGGGGGTTCAGGAAGTGAAGTACATACTTTATTGACAGGAAATTGCTTTTATAGATCATACATTACAATGAAATGAATACAGTAGGCGTAACAATTGATAAGGACATTGACGTTTGGGCTGCGTAACCGAAAATGGGTGTAATAATGAGTAAAAAGGAACATGATTGGTTATGATGTCATGTATAGGTGGATCTATAAGATAATACTTGGCATAGGTGCGCGCGCAGCAGTATGACGTGTAATTGACGTGTAACTAGGGGGTGACGGGGACTTGACATTTAGCTCTACATGTGGAGACAAAAAGTCTGGGGGGTCAAGTCAACCTAATCCCAAATCATATCTAACATCCTATGTTTAAAGAACTATGTTATCCACAAAAAGAAGGACTCTCGAACAGAATCTATTCTATACTGACTGTGCGTGCGCGTACAAGCGTCTAAGTGTCTACACTGAATGCGAGGGGGTAGGAATATTCCATGGTGACAGGGCTATGAATTACTTGCATGAGGACAGAGAAGATGGGCCTTTTTTGCTTGGTAACTGGAAGAATGTTTACTTAAACTACTAGACAGGAATGCATCGGCTGAGGAGCAAAGTAGATAATTTGAAGGTGAAATACAGCTTCTTGGCAGGCAGGCGAAACTGGCCGAGGCAGGCACCGTTAGCTGCACAGGAAGTAGGACAAAGTTCATGGATACAGATGCGGGCTCAAACTGATGCTGTCAGAGGTAGAGAGCAGGGAAAGGCTTTGAGGACAGAATCGGGCCTACTCTGCCTGAACTGCAAAAATGGAGTAACTTAGCCATATAAAGTCGGTGGCCTTTCACACTTAGGGATCGAATATCCAGCCCATTGATGACGGATCTGACAGAGGACATGTTGATGGTGGACGCACATGTGTTTGCGTCTTCGAAACTGGAACTGGAGGGAACATACATGTGCTTGTAACATGCACATAGAACCGTTGGGGTCCAAGGTAGGGGACATAACTGATCAGGAAAATCCACATTTCCACAATACCTCGCCCAGAAAATTGTGGTATCTGGGAAATTCAGAAACTCCCGGTTCGCCAGAGACCTTGTGCTCCAGCCTCCATAAGGAAAAAACATATAACCGAGCGTTCTCTGGGGCTGCACCAAGAATCTGGGACTCGCTACCATCCTCCATCAGAAGAATACCTTCTCTAGCAATCTTCAAAATGGAAGCTATAACCTTCCTAACGAGAAAATTCCTCCTATAACTCTCCTTTGTCGCGCATACCGTCTTTTATCATAGCTTTTCTTTCTGTGCATAATCTCCTGTACTGCTCGGCCCTCTCTGTGTACCAATTCTCACCCCTTCAAATGTTCTGCCGGTTCTCTCTGCCTTTGGCTATCATTGTGTCCCCTAGTATACAATTGCTGATTTTCCCTGTTTATCGCTGACATGTCGCTCACTGATTTTGGTATTGCACTGATTATTGTTCTATAACTCTGGCTTTTGTCCTATTGTGTTCAATTCCCTTACCCCCATTCTTTGTATTTTGTCTATGACTAACCTGCACATAACGTGTTAATCCCTGTAAAGTGCTCTGATACCCTAACGGGTCACGTTCGCGCTCTATAAAACCTTACATAAATAAATAAATAAATCTAGTTAGGGAGACATCATAGGAGTACGCACTTTCTTGTCATGTGATTTATGTACTTGTATATATTAATGATCACTGCAACATGGTAGAACTGTACCATCCCTTTATTTTCTTTTTTTAAAATTTTTTTTTTATTAATGTTCCACAAACCGACCATTACAATATATCAGAAACATAAAACAAATTAAGACACATATATCTCATACAATCATATCAGCTTATACACGTTAAAGATCAAAATAATCTTTTAAAGGGCGCCAAATTCTGAGGCCTAACAGTCTTTTGCGAGGTTTTTTTAACAAATATATACTAGTTTCAATGTTATACAAATTAAATAACTTAGATCGCCATGTATCAAAACTCGGGGCTTGAGGTTGCAGCCAAGCAGTTGCGATGGATAAACGAATTGTAGCAGAAATAATAAAAAGAAAAAAGCGAAACTCAAATAGGGGATGCCCCACAATAATTTCATCCTCTATGCCCAATAGAATTAACTTTGGTGAAAAAACTACAGGTTTCCTAAGAATATAGCCGAGAAAGTTTGAAATTTGATTAAAAAAAGATGTTAAAGACGGGCATGCATAAAAGACATGCACTAAGTCGGCTTCACCAGCTTTACAGCGAAAACATTCACCAGAGTTAACATATAAAGGTGAGTTACCCCATTTCATCATCACAGCAGGAGTGTGATATAAATTAAAAATGGTTTTGTATAATTGTGTTTTTAATGATGCGGAAAAGAAAATAATATGGGCCATTTTAATAGATTCTTGGATATTAATGGGGGCAGATGTTAACTTGCCTGACCATTTCTGATTGGTTTTATCAATGTCATCGGTACGATATGTTAATAAGTGTTTATAAATAGTTCCAATCGGTGGTTGTACCCTGATAGCATCAATAACGTCATTTGAGGACAGCGGTATAGTGCGTTTATGTAAAAAATCCCGAATCTGTAAAAATTTAAAGAATTGATTATTATCTAAATCAAATTGTGTTCTAAGTATATCGAAAGAAAGAAGTGAACCATCAGCAGAGACGAAGTCGCCAAGACATGTGATGCCTTTGGAGTACCAGTATCGTGCGACTACGTCGCCAAAGATTGGCGGCAATAAGTGTGAAGCCCTGAATGGAGTATATATTGTGAATTTAGGTATATTACACATTTTCCTGACACTTTTCCATGTATTGAAGGCAGATATAATAGTTTTGAACCGTGTGTGTTTGTAATAACTGCTATCAAAATTAGAAATCAGACAGCTTTTTGCAAGTGAACCAAGAGTGATATGGTAGATCGAAGGATTTTCTGCCATATTAGAAATTTCATCTCCAGTCAGGAGGGTGCGCATTCTCAAAAGTAAACATGACATCTGGTAAAGGGCAAAGTCCGGTACTCCCCAACCCCCCCGAGCAAGAGGGAGCGTCATGTAGCGTGAAGCTCTGCGAATTTTTCCTGTGGCCCATAGATATTTTTCACAAATTGATTGTAACTGACGAATTTGGGGCCTAGGGATTAATAAGGGAACAGCACGAAAAAAATAAAGTACTCTGGGTAATATAATCATTTTAAGTAAATTAACTCTGCCAACCAGAGTGAGATGTAAACTCTGCCAAGATTCCAATGCGTGTTTTGATTTGTCCAATATGTCAGTCCAGTTGGTATTAAGGAGTTCCTCCCAATTAGGCCTGATCTTAATGCCCAAATAAACCACTTCTTCCGTAATCCTATTGTCAAGTGCAGGAGTTTGATCTGTGCACAGACATTGTGTTTTAGATTTGTTGAGTAGATACCCAGAGTATTTCCCAAAAGATTCGGCTAACAATTCGATGGAAGGTAAAGCCATATTCAAATCAGATGTAATAACGGCTACATCGTCCGCATACGCGAGAACCTTATACTTTACGTCATGAGCTATAAAAGGGGGAATCTGAAGGTTAATCTCGAGCATCTTAACAAAGGGATTAATATAAAAAGCAAAAAGAATTGGAGAGCACGGACAACCTTGTCGGGTCCCTCTACTGATCTGTACCTCCTCAGATTTAAGACCCATAGCACAAATCCTTGCAGTAGGAGACTGATAAAATATCTGGAGAGCCCGGAGAAAATTAGGGCTAAATCCCAAGCGAGTTATGACCTCCCACAAGAACCTCCAGGATACGCGGT
The DNA here is from genome assembly GCF_964204655.1 of Triturus cristatus. Lineage (NCBI taxonomy): Eukaryota > Metazoa > Chordata > Amphibia > Caudata > Salamandridae > Triturus > Triturus cristatus. The sequence continues at coordinate 489,111,980 of NC_140587.1, read as the reverse complement.
CAAACGCCTTCTCGGCGTCGAGCAGGGCAAGACCCAGAGGTCTGGACTCAGCCTACTCGCCACGTCGAGAAGTGCGACGACCCTATTGATATGAACTACTGTACCACGCCCTGGCACGAAACCATGTTGCTGTAATGAGACCAATCCCGCAACGAAAGGGGCCATGCGATTTGCTAATAGTTTCGCATATAGTTTGCCATCACAGTTTAGCAGCGAAATCGGACGGTATGACCCGGGTTGGTCAGGGGGTTTCCCCTTCTTCGGGAATATGACTATATGAGCAGCGGCCCATGATTCAGGTGGAGTGCCCAACCTAGCTGCCTGAAAAGTGATCAGCAGGTCGAGACGAAGTTCCTGAAAAAAAGTCTTATAAATCTCGGATGGAAGGGAATCGGGGCCCGCTGCTTTACCGGAGGGTAGATTAAAAACTGCACGCTCAATTTCATCATCAGAAAATGGAAGATCCAATCTTTCTACGGCGGCAGGATCGAGTCTGTCCCATTCTAAAATAGGAAGTCCAAGATCAGGTGGGATATCATCAAAATCCGGCTGGCTATACAGTTCAGAATAAAATTGATGAAAAACTTTCATGATAGCCACGGGATCTTGGATTAGTGCCTGTTGGTCATTATGAATAGCTTTGATATTGGATGTTTGTTTTTTCGCCCGGATCCTTTGAGCTAGACATCTCCCAACTGTTTCACCATATTCATACATCTGTTTCCGGCAAAGTTGATATTTAAGCGCTATTTCTTGGGCCCAAACGAGATTAATCTCAGCCTTGCAGCGAGCTAATATATCAAGGCTATCCTTAGGATCAGTGGCTGCCTGTAAATTAGTTATAAGATCCAATTCCGCTTTCTGTAGATGAGTGTATAAATGCAGCAGTTTTTGTTTGCGCAATTTTTGTAAATGAGACGCAAAACTAAGGACTTCGCCTTAAAGGAGTCCCAAACTACAGCGGGTTCTGCTGAGCCACGGTTACGCTGAAAGAAATCTAAGATCCACTTTTTCATATACGACACGAAAGAAGTGTCTAGCAAAAGCTTCCTATCAAAAGTGAAAGTTTTATTGTGTCGTATGGTGGCAACATTAGAAAAGGAGATGGTTACCGGGGCATGGTTGGATAGCAATCTAGGATAAATTTGAATTTGACAATGGAAAGCCCAAGCAGCGGGGATAAGAAAATAATCCAACCGAAAAAACTTGGTGTGTGGAGAGGAAAAAAAGGTATAGCCGGGTGTCTGAGGATGTAAGAAATTCCATCCGTCTACGAGGCCATGATCTGCCATCAAATTCTTTAATGCCTGGAAAACCTTGGGTTTACGGCCCCGATATGGTGACGAAGGAGGGCCTGCCCAGTCACTATCTAGATGGATATTAAAGTCCCCACAGCACACAACTGGTGAAGGCCATAGAGCGAGCTCACCATTTAAAAAATTAAAGACATTTGCATCATCCACATTAGGGCCATATATTGTGCAGAGGGTAAAGCGCTTGTCGCCAATTAAACAATCAAGAATTGCCCATCTACCTTGTGTATCCGCTGAAATCCGCTCAGTTTTAATTATAGAGGAGCGAGCGAGAATAGCCACTCCCCGTGTTGTATCCGATTGTTTAGAAGCAACTAACAAAATGTACCCCAAATCATCTAGCTTCTGTCGTACCGACCACGAGATATGTGTTTCCTGAATACATACTATGTCAGGATTAATAAGTTGGAACTCCCTTTGCATCTTCCTACGTTTTTCATATCGGTTAAGACCACACACGTTATACGTGACAATTTTTAAATTCAAACTAGCCATTCGGTTGGAGACCTAAGAACCCTTTAATATAGTATATCAAAGCTTGCCTAAATAACAAAACATAGAAATAAGAAGGACGGTTGCGGAACATATTATTTTCCCCCCCATTTCTCCCTTCACCCTCAACCCAAACCTCCCCCCCACTGCTGAACCCCCCCCACCCCGATCTCAAACCTCCCCCCTCCCAACCTACCCACCCAATAATGAGGCGTTAGGACCTTGGTCCTGGTGATGGAGAGCTGGATGGACTCACCCGCGGTGCCCCTATACACTAAAGTGAAGACAAAAATGACAACGTGGCTACGTAATATAGATTACAATCTTAATCTTAATCTTAATCTCAATCATTGTGCTATCTTCAGCCCAGAGGCGCTAGTTGTTGCAGAAATTCCTCTGCAGGTATTTCAGACAGAAAGAATTGGTTTCGACCCTGCGCCACCACTTTTAATTTAGCCGGGTTCATTAAAAACGCCTGCGCCCCCTTGGCCTGAAACATAGGGATTAGTTGACGCAAATGCCATCGACGGGAAACTGTTTCATGGGAGAAGTCAGGTCTGACAAAAAAGTGAATCCCCTTAGCCAGGCGCTTACAGTTGGGGCGTGCTAGGTCAAAAACAGCATCTCTTGCTAGGAAGTTATTCATAGAAATCAGAATGGCATGGGGGTATTTAGGATCTGAGCCTGCCGGGGTAGTTTGCTGTTTTTGACTGAAAGGGAATCAATGAGCTCTCTGGATCTGAGTCCCCCAGTCCCATTGAGAGAGCTCCGGAAAAGCCTCGGTGAAAAGTTGAATTATGAATTGTCTTGTGTCATCTTGCTCCACCCCCTCCGGAACACCCAGCACGCGTAGATTATTCCGTCGCATTTGGTTTTCGAGCTCAGATAATTTCCAAGTAACATCATCTTTTTGCTTTTTGAGAGCAGTCACCATATCTGTCTGCGTAGATAATGCATCTTCCAGAGCAGAGATGCGGTTCTCAGTCTCATTAACTCTAATACCTATCTCCGCAGTTGATTTATTATTACGTCTGATAGCGTTTTGGAGTTTATGTCAAGCATTTTGGGTTCTGGCGTTCTCAAGACGGGTCTCCGCTCTGTGTGAAATCATTGTCTCATAAATCATTTCTAAAGTTATAGGTTTAGAGGGGTCCGATGGTTTAGAAACAATTGAACTCACAGAATCTGCTCCTTGACTGTTGGAGGTGGGGTTCGCTGCGGAGAAAGAATAATCCCATGCGAGATTTTCCCCCAACTCCAAGTTCTCTCCCAGCGTTTCAAGATTATTATCTGATGGAGTATCGCCAATATGCCTCCCGACCCCACTTTTATTATTTCTGCGAATAGTCCCAGGAGTCTTATGTATGGATCGAACCACGTCTTCTCCTCTGATTACAGACTCTGCCCAATCTCTACCGATCCCTTCTTCATCAGAAGTGGTGGATCCATCTGATAGTGAAAAAAAATTATCAAATAGTTCATTATCCACGTTATGAGCAGTCTGAACCATACTTGACCCATCTTGAAAAGCCAATGATTGCGAAACTTCGTTAAATTTGGGAGAAGGAACTACTGGACCCAGAATGCATCCTGCTAAACCATCCAAAACGCTTACAGTCTCATCCCCAGCTTCTGATACATTTCCATCACACTTACTGTGACCAGCCTCTGATGTATTCAACAAGCCAACCGCTTCCGTGGGGCGAAGGATGACATCTGAAGTCTGCTGATCCCCACTGTCAACCGTTCTGTTCAAGGATTGTGTCACAGCCTTCGTTGCACATTTTGCAAACAGCGGGGCTGTTTTCCCAGCACCGGATGGCGCAGAAGCAGGCAGAGAGCCCCTGGGGGCCGAGGTCCCCACACGAGGTGATAGACCGGGGCCGGGGGGGCCGTTCAAACCTGCGCCTACCGCCGGTGCCCGTCCGCCGCCGGAGATGGAGTCAGCAATCCCTGCCTGCCTGGTAGCTCCGCGGGCCTTCGGGTTCTTCGCAGGAGCTTTCGGGGCGGCTTTCGAAGGCATTGGAAAACAATGCAGTGTAGTGCCGTTCCGAAAGGTGTTGCAGGGCACAAATCCATAAAAGGAACAGTCCCGGTATATGGGAAGGAAGCGCCAAAACCCTCCACGAAGCCAGGTAGATGTAAGCACGACTGTAAGTATTTTCATTGCCAAAGTAAGCGGCAGCTAGGCGCATTGACAATATTTTCTCATCTTCTATAAAATATCCAACCGCTTATCGCAGCATAACGATAGGGGAAGATCACCGCGAGGAGTTCAGCCCAGCTCACTCGGCTAAGAGGTCAGCCGCCATCTTGGCCTCCTAGGATGGCCTTTATTTTCAAAGTACTGGTAATCATATATCTCTGCTACTGTCTAATGGTTATTACAGCTAATCTATTCTACCCTAGAATAATACCTGTTCAATAGATCCTTATTGAAATGCCCAGACTGTTTATTCAGTGTATCTCTGAGACAAACTAAGTGAGCACGAGTGACTGAGTGAAAAGTAGTATATTGTTTCCACGATTCTGAGGGATCGGGATTGCCATGTTCTGAGGTTGCCAGAAACTATTCTCTCCCTGATAGGAGAGTTTTTAGTGGCACTGTGAGCTAGCTTATGCAAAAAGGCTAACATATCCGGTGGGGGTGCTCGGAACCAGTCTGCCAGCAAACCCACAGTTCATGTTACCTAAACGTGCAAATCATGTATAGGAGATATAGGAACTACACAACAGTAACTGCTTTTGTAAGAGTGTAACTAGGTCTGCGAGGGCCTCCCTGGCTGCGTAAGCATGTGCAAATTACATATTATTAAATTACATATTATAAGCAAACACCCACCTCTAATTTTAAATGCATTAATTCATACTAGCATAATAAAATTAATATACACTCAGCACAGCAATTCCTCTTTCTCCTTTACTGCTCACTGTATTTTTAGTTAATATTCTCTTCAAAGTAGCCTTCTAATTTTCTTTGTAGTCTACTGTCTAGAAGGTACATGTTTTCTTTCACCTTAAATATACTTTTATGTAATGCAGCCCATTACCATAACCGGCAAAGCTCTTTGCTGTCCTGTCAGTTTGTTTCTTTGGTAACATTTATTTTCATTTGAAATCTCCAGTCAGATCTCCTGCAAACCACCTCGTCTCTCTGTAGAAAAGCAGGAATAATGGCTACCCCTTACCATGGGCTCTTACTTATGCTGCTCTAGCTAACAAATCACAGGCTTCCTTTCATCTTTCTTTTTTGTTATACCACTTCTCAATGGTCTGTATTACTTTTACCCTTTCCATGTTTATTGCAAAGAAGCAATTTTTTTTCATGTATCCATTGATCCCCTTTTCAGATTTACACAGGGGCCACGCTGGGCTGCACAGATTTCACGAGTGATCAAAAAAAATGTTTTCGGGCATTTTACTGCTCAATAAATATTCCTCCACCTCATTTATAACATACATAAGGGGTCAGGAAAGCTCTCACCAGACCCTTTCAATTAGCATGCAAGCAACTTTTCAGCCCGGTGACTATTCCCCGAGATATAAAATGGCACCTGTAACGTTTCTCTTAGGTTGCAGCCAGCCAATCAGGAGCCTTGCTTTGGCGTGTGGAGCCGCAGTTTCACCAAGGGTGGATCCTAGAGAGTCTGCGTCCCTAGATATACAAATAGTTTTCTCAGTTAATACCTCTCAAACTACTGAATGGAATTACACAAAATTACAGACAGCACACTTTCTGGACCAAAAGCTAGCTCTCTGCAACATTTGGTGTAATTCTGTTGAGCAGTTCGGGCTGTAGTCGTGTTCAAAATCCCTGTGGGGACCTGCCTTTTTTCTTGGCTCTGCTTGGTGGATCACCCCGAAACTCTCAATACAGCAGCTGAACTTAGTATGATACTAATTCCGAAAATATTGTGAAGATTTATGAAACGGTGCCAAACTTCTTTGCGAAACAAAAAAAAAATTCATTTGGAAACTAGGTCCTACCTATAACTACCTACTGGTGATCGCCATGTTGTTGGCGTCATTTGATTAATTTCATAACATTTTCCAAGAAAAGTGCAAAAGTAGGCTCTGTGTGTCATGGAAAGTTTGGGGGTGATCCGTGCAGTGGGGATCAAGAAATAGGGGCATGAAATTAGGGTGTGTTTGTAATGTTAATCCCCATAGGAACACGTTGTCGAACCTACAGCCCGAACCATTGGACGGGATTACACCAAATGTTGGAGAAAGGTAGATATTGTTATGCAGATTATGCTTTTTGTTATTTGGTGCAAATCCCTTCAGTAGTTTTTGTGAAATTAAATCCAAACAATCTAGTGATATCTCGGGCCGTGGATATTTTACCGCAGTTTTGCAGTATTCGCAGTTAAATTGTGACGTGTTCAAGGTGAATCATGAAAGCGCGCACCAGTGTGAGTGTTCTAATTGGTTGGATGCAACCTGAACAGAAAGTGGCGGTGGATTCATGATGATCGTGGGTACATCGCAACATGTTCGAGGTAAATCACGAAAATGCGCGAGCATCTGGGAGCAGTTTTCATGGCTGAAAATGTGTGTCAAGGCTAAGATAAGGGGTCAGGGTGGAGATACTCTGACCCCATGTTTGAGAAATGGGGGCATTAGTGACACAGTTCTGTGTCCAAAATTGATTTTTTTAATCATGTGCGATATTCGTGATGACGCCGCAATTGTTAGCAAGGGCCCCCTCGCACCACCTCGGGACATTGCAGGGACACTGCGAATAATGGTGAAAATATATAAAACATATATATATATATATATATATATATATATATATACATTTTTGTACACACTCGCAGGTCACTGTCACAGACTCATGTATGCACATTCACAAACTCGCTCATTTATACACCTATTTACATACCCACTCACACACTTATACATCCAGCCACAACCCACTCAGATACTCATGTACCCACTCACATACTTATTCAGATACTCATGCACTCAATTACAGACTCATTCGGAGAGTGACGCACCAATGTACAGACCCACTCAGAGTCTCAAGCACCGACTTAGATACACACTCATAGACAAAGGTGCACAGTCTCATACTCACTTTTGCACCCACTCACAGACCCACCTGGGCACTCATTCACCTACTCAAAGACCCACTCAGATACTCATGCATCTACTTACAGACTCACTTGCAGTCACACACCCAAGTACAGACCCACCAGAGACTCATGCAACCACTTACAGACCCACACACACACTCACATAAGTACTCACAGACATACTGAGACACTCATACACCCACTGACAGACCCAGTGAGACACTCATACACCCACTCATATATGCATGCAGACACTCATACACCCACTCACATACCCATGCAGTCACTCACACACTCAGTCACAGACCTTCTCAGAGACTTATGCACTCAGTCACTCCCTCAAACACTCAGAGACTTACACACCCACTCACAGACTCACTCAGATATACATGGAACCACCCACTCACTCACCCACTCAAAGACTCACACATCCACTCACAGACCCACCCAGACACTCGCCCTCCCAGTTAAAGACCCACTCAGACACTAATGCATTCACCCATTCACTCCACCACTCAGAGACCTATGCTCACAATCACAGACCAATTGAGACACTTATCCACCCACTCACAGATCCACTCAGACACTCATACACCAACTCACTGACCCACTCAGATACTCAAACACCCATACAGTCACTCACACACCCAGTCACAGACCCACTCAGAGACTTACTCACCCAATCACTCATACACTCAGAGACTCAAGCACCCACTCACAGTCCCACTGAGAGACTTATGCACCCACTCACTGAACCACTCACACACTCATGCTCCCAGTCATTGACCCACTGAGAGACTCATACACTCACTCACTCATAGACCCACTCATACATTCCTGCACCCACTCACACACCCACTTAGATACTCATGCATCCACTCACAGATCCAGTCAGACAGTTATATACTTACTTACAAAAGCACAAAGGTACTCATGCCTCCTACTCACAGATCGACTGACAGGCTCATGCAACCAATCACTGATCAATAGAGACACTGATGCACTCACTCATAGATGCACTGAGACAGTCACGCAGTTCATTATAGAACCATTGATAGACTGTTGCACCATCTCTCAGATATACTCAAATACTTATCCAGTGAATGAGAGACTTACTGATACAATTATGCATGCAGTCACAGATACCACTGAAAGAGTTATACACGGTGTTATAGAGATATTAAGGGAGTTATACATGCCAATGTAGAGTCATTTAGATAGTAATGTGTATATTGTATTGGTTATAAGTTTAGAATGTGGTGGTGAATGAAATTCACTTTAAAAAAAAGGTTACAGGGATTTTATAGTTAGGAATTAGCATTTAAAAAACCTTAGAAATTCACTGAAATAACAAGAGGTTACAGGGACATTATAGTTAGGGACCACTATCTGCCCTGTTAACCACGAGCGGAGACTTACTGGACACACCTCCCTGCCGCTACTCCTCGCCGGACCCGCTTCGCGGGTCCCGCTTCGCTGCCTCTGCCTCCTGGATACCTGCTGGGCTTCTCCAACTGCTGCTGGGCTTGTCTGCCTCCTGTGCCTTTCACGAACTTACAGCGGTGCAGCTGGTGTGATTGCGCGCGCACGAACGGGACCACAGGGCTGCGAGCTGACCCGCAGGGACTCAGTGTACCAGGAGTCCCTGCGCGAGGTCCAGACCCGCAACACCTGGGTCGCTCTCCCTGCCTGCCCCGCCCACGCTACAGCTATTAAGAGAGGATGCCCCGGTGGAAATCGCTGGGACCACTATCTGCCCTGTTAACCACGAGCGGAGACTTACTGGACATACCTCCCTGCCGCTACTCCTCGCCGGACCCGCTTTGCGGGTCCCGCTTCGCTGCCTCTGACTCCTGGATACCTGCTGGGCTTCTCCAACTGCTGCTGGGCTTGTCTGCCTCCTGTGTCTTTCACGAACTTACAGCGGTGCAGCTGGTGTGATTGCGCGCGCACGAACGGGACCACAGGGCTGCGAGCTGACCCGCAGGGACTCAGTGTACCAGGAGTCCCTGCGCGAGGTCCAGACCCGCAACACCTGGGTCGCTCTCCCTGCCTGCCCCGCCCACGTTACAGCTTATTGCGGGCCACTGTCCCCGCTGCGCGGGAGCGCGCGGGAGCGCCCGGGGCTAAGCCCGGGCAAAGGGCGGGCCGTCTGTGGCCGTCAGGGGCCAAAGGAGGCCGGGCTGGGCCATACCCCTTACTTTTAACTTTCCAATCTGACTAAGGTGATGCCCTCGCCAGGACCGCGTGAAACTCCATCAAGGGAGGGGGGTAGCAACACAGGGCCACTGGACAACTACTTCAAATCTGCTAAAGGAGACGCAGACAAAGAAAATTCCCTGGAGAGACGTAGGGCGGTGCGGCGACGCTCCATTGAATCTATGAGGAGCAGACCCTTGACAGAGATTATCCCGCATCCTATGCCCCAAGAGGAAGGTACGCCCCCCAATAGCTTAAATCCTCCGACTCTTGAGGACTTCCCCCTTTTACTTCGGGAAATTCCTAGTTCCCCTGGGTTGGTCCCTGGAAAGATCACAGACACAACTCCTCCCAAGATATGTGCTACCCCCGTCAACCTGGTTACTCAAACGCCCCCTGTGAATGCAAATAAGAAAAGTAAGCCAAAACAAAGTGTTGTGCGGGAACTGCACAGGCCCCCACCAAGTAAACGTAGTAGGAAGTCAATGGGGGGGAGGGGGAAAGCCAAACTATTCCATCTAGATTTTGGCAAAAAAAATACAAACTCATTTCAATCTGGGAGGGATAATGAGACTGCGCCTATTGTTTCTCCATCCAAGTCCCCTGGCTGCAATATAGCTGTCACAAATAACGGCCCAGCGGACAACACACCTAACATAAATCCTCCCCTCATATCCATAGAAAGTATAGAATCCCTACTTTGTGCCCTCCTGCAGCCCATCAGCGATAGCTTGAAAAAAGTGGAGATCAGGCTCACTCTACTAGAGACATCTCTTACTACCTTGAACACCTTAGTTAGTAAGCAATCCAAAAATATGGGACCGCATCTCCCTGCAGGAGACCCTCCCAAAATAGGAAACCCACAGGGTGTTAATAAGGTCCCCTCTCAGAGCGTCCCCACAGTCCCCCCCCTGAAGCCACTAATGGCTATTCCAGTCCAGGCACCGCGTAGTAACTTAAATCATAGGCCTTTACAACCAATAGACTCTGTTCCTCAAAGTTTTCAGGTAGGGATTAACGGCGGCTATCAAGAAGCCGGTAGCGCCCCTCTAAATTCCCAGAGTTGGCAAGCCCCAAGACCACGGAGACCAGATCTGCCGCCAGAGGCTAATAGTCTAACGGTTGTTCTAGCAGGTGCCCCCCAGTTAAGATCGGGGGAAAATGAAGACTACCAATCCCTAAAGAAAAAGGTCATTAAATGGCTAAATTTGAACCGACCCCTACCATCCCGTTTTAACAATGAGATTATTATGGTCAGAAGGGTCCCTTGGCTAGGGAAGACCAGAAAAACAATAATAGGGGATTGCATCCTGGTAAGTTTTAAGGATCCGGGCACTGTCTTGCACATCTGTGAAGGAACAAATAGATCACTGGATTCCACTATTCAGACCCTCCCAGTATCCTTCTTTTTCCCACCTAACCGCATGCACCATGTTCCATTGCAGGATGAGTGGATAAGGGTGGAGCACAGATGCAGACACAAGGACTATGCACAACGCCCAAATACCCAAATGCAGGATGCACCCTATTTTCATTTCAACCGCTTTAATTGTTTGACTGATCTGGATGGGGTTGATTGACTTTCTGCTTACGCGCCAATGACCCAAGATTGCGGCTTCTGTAGTCTTTCCAAGCCACTCACCCCGATTATTGGCAAAACGCATGGGTCACTAAATAACCCAGTGTTCATGGATGATCTATCCGCCCACAATGTTGCTAATGCCTCTGGAATATCGAACGAGCCAACACTTGTGGAGAATGGCCCCAGTGGACTTTCCGAACTTTTGGTCCCTACTGTTGGTAAAGCGCTAGAACCCCCGATTGCATTAGAGTCTGGAACCATCTCCTCTAACCCGCCAGGCACGGCATCTACAACTCCTGATCATCTGAGGCTGATTTGCTGGAATGTTGCTGGATTGGCTAATAAACTGGGTGACCCGGACTGGGCAAATTATATCGAGTCTGGAGACATATGTATGTTCCAGGAAACCTGGGCCAGAAAGGACTTTGGTCACCAAGGCTACATGTCATTCTTCATTCCAGCAAGGTGGGAAGGTAAAGGCCGTCCGCCAGGAGGGCTTACGACTTGGGTCGCATCTCATCTGGACTGTGTGGCCATGCGTTTGCCGGTTAACTCTGAAGATATCCTTGCGATCTCCCTTTCATGGCCCAACCAAGTCAAACTTGTGTTTATTAATATTTACTCTAGGCCAATGGGAATTGCTAAGGAATCACCGACCATAGATGAACTCTCCAACTTTATATCTGACTTATCGAGTGATTCATTCTATGTAGTGGGAGGGGACTTTAACTCTCATTTTGAGCCACTCCCTGGCCTTCTAGACGGGTTATCATCGGATGAAGAGGCCAGATGGGCAGTGCCCTTAGTGGAAGCTCCACCTCCGAAGGCTTGGACCCCACTAGCACTACAAATCTCAGCCCTCACCCTAAAGTTCGGAATCAGAGCTTGCAATGGCCGAATGAAATCCGATATACCAAGTAAAACCACCTACAACAGACCGGGAAGAGAGTCCCGTCTGGACTATGTCTTGGCCCAAATAGTGAAGTGGCCGAAAATTCAGGATTTCAGGGTAACGGAAAGGACCGATAGCGATCATAACGCGCTTGCGCTTGACCTTGATTACCCTGGCCCCCAACCTCTCGCGACTAATGCGGAAGGGAACAACCCTGTGCTTCTCCTTGACAATAATAGGAGAAGGATCAGGTGGGAGCACATGGCTACAAGTAAGAATAAACTCCCCGCGCTTTATGATGGGATAATCCCCATCTTGTAAACTGTGAGGTGCCTGGACACCCAGGCTAACAATAAAGATTCCCAGGGCAAATTGTTTAAGGCCCATGAGGACCTGATAAAAGTTGCGGTACCTCATTTCACTTGCAGCCCACGAAAATTAAAAGGGAGGCGACAAGGCAAAACATTATGGTATAACCTAGCTTGCAGAAGGGCAAAAACAGAACTCCTTAGACTAATCAAGGAGGGTTCAGGGGGGGACAGCATCAAAAAAAGTAGGCAAGCTTACAAGAAACTTATTGCCCACGCAAAGGTAGAATGGGAGGAAAACCAGTGGGAAGAACTCACCAAGGCCCTAGCGATCCAAAATCAACGTTTGTTCTGGAGGATTGTGAACGGGGGGTCGGGGAACTTACAATCGGCATTAGAGCCTAATATTGCCCCAGGGGTGTGGCAGGCTCACTTCCAGACCTTATACAGTTCTGAGCCGGGAGAATCTCCAGCTCCTGATGAGGTGGGCTGGCCGGACTATGCAGGGGACCCTATAACGTTGGGCGAGGTCACCGCTGCCATCTCAGGACTGGCTTCTGGGAAGGCGCCGGGACTGGATGGATTACCAGGGGATATGTTTAAACAGGAGCCCAGAGTTTGGGCCCCTTACCTTACCGCCCTTTTTAATGGAGTTCTTGGAGGCATGGAAATCCCTAATACTTGGCTGGGGGCAGAGGTGGTCCCCATCTATAAAAAGGGCTCGCCTCTCCTCCCAGCCAACTACAGACCAATCAGCTTGATAGACGTGGCACAGAAGCTGTTTGGTAGGGTGTTGCTGAATAGGCTCCAGGACTGGATGGAGGAGGTGGGTGCCCTTAGTCCCTACCAGGCGGGATTTAGGAAGGGGGTATCCACAGTGGACCAGGTTTTTAGATTGAACCTGATCTACTGGAGGGCAGCAAAATTTGAGGGCGGTAGTTTGTACACAATTTTCGTGGACCTACGGGCCGCCTTCGATCTGGTGCCCAGGGGGAAACTTTGGAGCGTCTTGGCAGAGATGGGTCTCCCCCGGACATCCTATTGATCCTACAGAGGCGGCACCACAAAAATGATGCCCGAGTGAGGTGCGGGAGGTCGGGGGAACTGACCGACAGATTCCCCGTTGGCCGGGGGGTAAGACAGGGTTGTGTGTTGGCACCGACCCTGTTCTGCCTCTTCGTCAACGGGGTAATCGCCCACCTGAACGCCACTAAATATACTGACGCCCCGAAATTAAATGGCAGCAGGGTGCCCGCAATTATGTTCGCGGACGACACCCTGCTGCTATCCAAAACCCCTATGGGTATCCAGAGGATTCTCGATTCCTTTGTGGCCTTCTGCACTGACAGGGGGCTGGAAATTAATGCGGCAAAAACCAAATTCATGGTTTTGAACCCGAGACAAAAATTGCGACCAAATCTGCAATTGGGAGCTGTACGGCTCGAGAGAGTGGCCACCTTTGAATATCTTGGTGTGACCCTCAACGAAACCATGACTTGGGGATCTCACCAGAGTAGGGCTAACCTTAAACTCACGCAAACTACTGGGGGTATCGCCCGGATGATGACTGGTTCGTCATACCGTCCATTGGGGGCACTAATCCAGATATATAAGGCCCAGGCCAGGGGAGCGATAATGTATGGGGCGGAAATATGGGGCCATACGCCTTGCGGGAGCCTGTCCATAACGGAAAATAAGTTTATAAGACAGATAGCCGCACTTCCGCCCAGCACCCCGCTCCTCCCCCTGAGGCTTGATTTGGGCCTACGACCGTTAGCTGATGAAATAAGCCTGAGACCCATAGCATTCTGGCGTAGGCTGTGGAGCAGCAATGATCTTGCAGAATATCGGGCGGAACTGGTCGAACTTCTGAACCACCCAAAAGTGCTCAATATCCCTTGGGTCAAAAACATCCAAGCCACTTGTATGGAAATAGGGCTCCCCGATTTATGGACTGAGCCAGCGAAAGCCGCACTAAATATCTCCAAAAAGTCCCTGGCTAACGTATATCACGAACACAAAATAGCCAGGACCCAAGCCACTCAGGCACAGGGGTCCTTATCCTCTGTGTTTCTGCAAAGCAAGGATTCCTACAGGTTTGAGAAAGTACTAGATCCCATTTCCCCTGTACTGGCCCGGAAGCTGTTTCTCCAATGGAGGTACGGCACACTGCCTTTTCGGTCTTTTACATGCACATGGCCATGGGCTCCTACCACAAAGCATTGTCCGGCTTGTGATGCTACGGAGGAAACTGATTTGCATGTGGCTTTCTTCTGCCCAGCCTACAAGGCAGCACAAAAATACTGGCTTCTTCCGCTGATAAGGAATATGGGCTGCAGGGAATATGCACCAATGTACAGGATTTTGAAGTGCGATATCTCTGGCCCAACTGTCTTTGCGTTAACAAGATTTCTTACCAATGTTTGGCATACACGCAACCGTATTCTAAAGGCGTTGGGTCCCTCTTAGTGGTTGAATATGGTTACTGTTTATTGTTGCTACTTTGATAACTGTTGTTTAATAACCTTTTATCCCAATGCTGATTATTTATGTATTTTATGTTATGTAAATATTTTATCTGTGCTTTTATGGTCATCGACCGAAATAAAGCTATCAAAGTAAGTAAGTTAGGCTTATATCCAGAATATTCAAGGATTTCGTTTTTGCCCAATGCATTTCGGGCTGGTGGCCCCTCTTCAGGGGGTCAAATCTAAAAAGTACAGAAACAAATCATATTTTGTCAAAACATACATAATATGCAAGGAATTCATAACAAAAACATATCTCAATTCTTGAAAGCACCATAAAGCCTTCTTCATACCCATATAATTGTTCCCAAGAGGGAAGACCAACTAAAGCATGGGCAAGAACGAAATCCTTGAATATTCTGAATATATTTAGTTTCATGTGATTATTGAATATGAATGTACATCATTAAAGTGAATATGAGTTAATATTCAATATTTTACTTTGTTGTCTATGTAATTTAAGAATTATTTTTTTGTATATTTTTGTATAAATAGGACAATGTTGTGAATATTGTTTTGAAATTTACAGTGCAGTTGCATTGAGTTAAAGTGCGCAGTTGTCAGGTCACAAAGACTAGAAATAGGGTGGTTTTTACAGTGGAGCAGCCTCATAATGTTTCCTATCATTGGATTCACAATGACAAACACACTCCTGTGGTTAAGAGGCATTTGTCATTAATAGCTTAGAAATGGCAGTTCTAGAAAGTGGGCATTTCTCTGCTTTAAAAGTCTTTGTGTGCCTTTTAGTTTGACTCCAGTCCACACTGGAGGCTGAGGGAACACAGCTGTACATTTCCAGAGAGAGCTATAAACAGTGGGCATGCAACTGGAATGACAGACCTCTGCACTTGGAGGGCATGGCTGGATAGATTGGAGGGAGAGGTTTTGACACGGCCTGTGGGAAGCCAGATCTTGGTCCCACTAAAGAGTATGATCTGCACTCCACAGTCCCAGGGCAGGCAGGACTGAAATTTAGGCGAGGCGTCTTTGGTTCAAAGGGAAACCCTCTGAACCACCCCCAACTTCAAAGGTATACTACACTTCAGCAGGGTAGAGATACACTTTTGGGGATGTGGGACCAGAGATCCTGAAACTACATTGTGCACACTGCCGGAGGAGTCTGTTGTGCACAAGGAGGATTACTGCCATTAGAAGGGAACCGGGCACCCTCCCTAAATAGTGATTGGCTGGGGAAGATTACCTGCTGCTGTGTGGCACCCAAAGTATGCTCTCCAAGGGCTTGGTGACTTGCCCCCTGTTCTCTTGTGGAGGTCTCAGGGACATCAAAGACCTTCCGTGAGGGAACTACACCATCTACTTGTGACACCTGGAGAGCAGTGCCCTCTTAAGTGAACACATCCTCTGCTGCATCCCAAATGGTAGTGCAGCATGAGCGTGGAACTAAGTATTGTGCTTGGGCACCTGATTGCCTTGTGCAGAGCCCCAAAAGTCCTGCCCGCATCTAAGACGTGTGGCCCCTGCATTGTGGGGCCTCAACACGTGGATTAACCAATTGCGAGACCCCGCGTGGCCCACTTCGTTGACCGTGCCATATCTCTCTTGCGCGGCATGCCGACTGCATGCTCATTGCATGATGTGTTCAATTCACAGGTTGCAACCCTTGAAGGTGAGGGAATACCCGCAGAAGTGCCTCATTCTACCTCATGTAGCACCGCTAAACTTGCGCCTGTTTGTGTGACCGGAATTGTCTGGTGCTACCTGTATCAATGCGTACCCAACATTGTGCCTCATTTCCAGGGATGTGCAGAATTTGCAACTCTTCGTTCTTTGTGACCGGAACTGTGTGGTGCGACTTGGATCAAAACACATCAGATGGTGTGCCTCATTTCCATGGAGGTACTGAGTTTGCGACTCTTCATTGTGTGACTGGAACTGTCTGATGCACCTCATCGCACACCAGACATTGTGCCTTATTTACAGGATGGTGCAAAGGAGCAGATTTGTGTTCCATTGTGCCTGGATTGCCTGGGTGTTACTTTGATCGACATGTGTCTAACAGGATGCCTGAGAGACTCCCATGCTTCATTCCCCATTCATCAATTGTTTTGTTTGTGCCTTCAGTGTGATGGACCAACTGCCCTCCACCCGGCCCGATGACTTTGTGTTGCCAAGCAGTTTTGCCGGGATCAGGCCTGGTTGAAGAGAGTAATTGACTGGGTGAAGGAACGCATCCGAGAGCGATCAGAAGCAGGTCATAAGATTGTGTGACACACCCCCTCCCACCCCCTCTTGTGCTTTGCAGAACTGGGCTGGTGCCGGAAGGCATCGTGTGGAATCCTTTGATTGAACTACTATCACCTTCAGCCAACTTCTGTTTCTCATACTGCGAGTGAACTTCCTGAGTAATGGCCAAACCTCAATTTTTCGACTGCCACCTAAATTAGCCATGCTTCCTACCCCCAGCTTCTTCCCTGGGACCTGGACTAAGTGTGACTCTGGTGCAATAGGCCTAGTATCAGGGGGTAGGTTTTTTTTATGTCCAGCCTGTGGGTGTAGGGTAGTGGTTGTTAGCTAATGGTGGAGGAGCACTTGGGCAATGGGGTCTGCATGTGCATTATCAACTGGATATCAGCTGCACTACAGTATTGTGTGTGTGAGTTTGTGCGCGTGTGTGTGTTTGTGTAAATGCGCTCCATACAGACTTGCCTGATGTTTGCGGCACCAGTTATCAGTGCTAAGCGAGTGCGTGGAAGTGACTGCCTAACAGCTAAGTACCTAACATGTGTAAGAAGGGCGCTGCACACTTTCACACTGCATTTACAGTGGGAAAATGCCCAGAGCCCAAAAGGCCACTAAAAGAGAATTAGCAAAGTCCAGGTGCTGTCGCATGGGAAGAGCCAAGCTCCTAGGTAGGGAAAACCAACATGGGGTTTCTTCACTATCTTGGCAGGGAACACCCATGTGTACCTGCCTTTCGCCTACCACTTGTTCCCCTCCTCAGGGCTATCCCTAAGGGTGCTTCAGTGATAGGGGAAGGCCCATGCAGGGTTGGCTAATGAGTTAGAAATACCAATCTGAGCATAGAAACAACCGCACACCCACAGGCGTGCCATGGCAGGCTTGATACATGTTTGAAAGGCGATTCTGGTGAGTGACACAATCAGAGCTGTGTACCTCCATTAGTCAGTGTAGTACCTGCTTTGGGTATGTGGTGAACCTTTGTATAGGGCATTCACAGGTACAACACTTAAAACAATCAAGTAAGCACCCATTCCTAGCATGGGTCAGAAGGACGAGTGCGATTTCACATTGCATTACAGTGGTAAAGCACCTCGAGTCCTAAATCCACAAAAAGAGAATTAGAAAAAAACAGGAAGAGCAAAAGCAAAAGGTTTTAGGGAAATCCCCTAGGAAGGGCCATGTCCAACAATTGTGCTTCGAATCTGCGGATCCATAACGGAGTTACACTGGGGAACATATTGAGTGCCATGAGCATTTTATTCCCACGAGGGGTCCCTCATGGATCCCACGAGGGGTCCTAAGAGCTCAGGATACCTTATATGTTTTCACACTTGTTATTCCCTCCCCCAGGCTAAGTGACAAAGAAAATGGCAGTCGCAACTTTCCTGTCAGGTTGCAGCCAGCCAAGCAGGGCCTTGCTTTTCCCCCAGATCTGCGGATCCCCCACGGGTGGATCAGCGGGTGATCTAGGTCTCTGCATATCTATATTTTTTTTTACTTTAAAATCTCCAAAACTACTGAACAGATTTGCACCAAAAAAAGCACTCTTTCTGAACCAAGATTTAGCTTACTGCCAAATTTGGTGTAATTCCGTTCAGCGATTCAGGCAGTCGCCGTGTCTAAAAACGGCAAAATCTCCATAGACATTGCATGCAGGAAAAGGTGCTTTGGGACCCCCCTTTCTCTCTGTCCCCACTTGACAAATCCCCCCAAAACTTTACAGACAGCAGCTAAAATAATTTGCATTCTAGTTTTGAAATTGTTTGACGATTCTCCAAACAATGCCAAAGTTATTAGCAAAATGAAAAAACGCTTTGTTTAAGGAAAAAGTTGATCCAAACTATAACTACCTATTGCCTATTTCATATTATACACCTACCTGCGAAATACTTGAATTTTCAATTTAAAGGCATGTGTGGTAAAGGCCTTTATGTGGTGAAATGTTGCATGGCAAAGCATATGCATTGTAAAGGGTGCGTGGTAAAGGTATTGCGTGGTAACGGCCGCGTTGTGAAGGCTGTTTCCCAAATGCGTTAGCGCACTTGAATGTAGTTTTTATACCTAAAGTTATTTCTATACACATGCATCATGGGCAATTTTACTCTTAAATGAGTTTCTGGACCTAAATGTGATACCACAAACCTCCTTGCTTTGCACCACGGGAAAATTTACACCACAAAGTTATTTTGCACCTACCTGCTCTTTTGCATATAAATAAAATTTGTGCTACTAGAAGCTTTCCCACTCATGCACGTGAGGCACCAAGACTGATTTAGCACCTCAATGGGATGTCAATCAAATGTGATGTCATACTAATGCACACATTATACATGTGACATCTTACTAGCTGACATCTTTCTCTCTGTACTGAGTGATGCTACACGGCTACATAATGTCACTGTACCATACTTAATCATCTTCTCAAACAGTAGCCTACATGCTGCTCTTGTGATCTAATTAGGGCCATCAAACCTAAAACAATGAGAGCTTCATTTCAGATCAGACCCCAGTATTCAGGTAAGAACAGCCCAGTTAACCTATTCACCCCTGTCCTATCCAAAGCTGCTCTCAAATACCCCAAACAATGAGCAAGGATGGCCAGCCTGAAAACCTTAATCAGTGACAAATACCATAGCCTCAGATTGGGCTCCAAAAGAGCTAGGTTTCTTTTTCTTACGGGGAACATGCTCTATTGGAGAAATATGTTATGCTTTTCCTTTTTAGTAGTAAACAACTCAAACACCTATTATGGGAAAAATCTTACTATCTCTGCTACCATAACTGGACATATGATGTTCACACCAGCCATATAAAATGGAAAGGTCTTGATCCAGCTCTGTGATGTCAACTTCCATAACGTCACCACATTGTGACGTCACCGTATTGCTTGATACCCTTAAGGCCCAAAAAACATATACCATGGAAAGGGATGTTAACATTAAAACAATGTCCACCATCTCTGCTGAATTTGGCTTGTTTAGCTCACCATCCATCGCCCAATATTTACCAGAACAACTCTCAGGAATAAAACCAGATGTACAATCCCAACACAAAGCAATGCATTCTATAATATAACCTGGATCAAATCAACTCCTACATTGACACAGATTAAAACAATGTCAAAGGCCAAACCCACAACCCCCGTAGCCATCACTAAAGGTTTCATATAGAGCTAACTAGACCCGGAGGTATCAGAGCGCTTTACAGAATCGGGCAAGGCAATAATCAGTCACCAAGCATATGACGTGCAACAATCATGGGTTCAAGTATACATTACATTAATACAAGAGAAACACTACACCAAAACAAACAACACTACAACTGACTCTTCAAAGAACTGTACTATATCTATATATAAAATTCTGTTGAGAGGTGTGCCTCAATGCCTCCTACCTCATTATAGCTATTGACTACATATATAATCAGTTCCCTAAAATGATCTGCCTGACATCAAACTGAGAAAACAGCAATTGATGGACAGAATGCAGAACAATGTCATACATTCACCCCAGTACAGTGATCTGGGCCTAAATCAATCGTTTTTTTGCTCACCATGCCATTCCAGTTTGAACCCAGCCATATGCAAATCAGTCTTGACCCTGTGCCTCATGGGAACAGTCCAGCCCGAACTGCCAAGCCAGGTCCTCCCTGGACTGGAAACAAGCATCCTAGGACCGGTTTCGGGGTTTCACCCCTCTTCAGACAGGATAGCTTGATTCCAGTGGCATGGAGAGTACGGGACTCACGTCTGAGCATACCCGTCCCACTCGGGGTGACAAATGCAAAAACAGCAATTGATGGACAGAATGCAGAACAAAGTCATACATTCACCCCAGTACAGAGATCTGGGCCTAAATCCATCGTTTTTTTGCTCACCATGCCATTCCAGTTTGAACCCAGCCATATGCAAATCAGTCTTGACCCTGTGCCTCATGGGAACAGTCCAGCCCGAACTGCCAAGCCAGGTCCTCCCTGGACTGGAAACAAGCATCCTAGGACCGGTTTCGGGGTTTCACCCCTCTTCAGCCAGGATAGCTTGATTCCAGTGGCATGGAGAGCACGGGACTCACGTCTGAGCATACCCGTCCCACTCGGGGTGACAAATGCAAAAACAGCAATTGATTGACAGAATGCAGAACAATGTCATACATTCACCCCAGTACAGAGATCTGGGCCTAAATCCATCGTTTTTTTGCTCACCATGCCATTCAAGTTTGAACCCAGCCATATGCAAATCAGTCTTGACCCTGTGCCTCATGGGAACAGTCCAGCTCGAACTGCCAAGCCAGGTCCTCCCTAGACTGGAAACAAGCATCCTAGGACCGGTTTCGGGGTTTCACCCCTCTTCAGCCAGGATAGCTTGATTCCAGTGGCATGGAGAGCACGGGACTCACCTCTGAGCATACCCGTCCCACTCGGGGTGACAAATGCAAAAACAGCAATTGATGGACAGAATGCAGAACAAAGTCATACATTCACCCCAGTACAGAGATCTGGGCCTAAATCCATCGTTTTTTTGCTCACCATGCCATTCCAGTTTGAACCCAGCCATATGCAAATCAGTCTTGACCCTGTGCCTCATGGGAACAGTCCAGCCCGAACTGCCAAGCCAGGTCCTCCCTGGACTGGAAACAAGCATCCTAGGACCGGTTTCGGGGTTTCACCCCTCTTCAGCCAGGATAGCTTGATTCCAGTGGCATGGAGAGCACGGGACTCACGTCTGAGCATACCCGTCCCACTCGGGGTGACAAATGCAAAAACAGCAATTGATTGACAGAATGCAGAACAATGTCATACATTCACCCCAGTACAGAGATCTGGGCCTAAATCCATCGTTTTTTTGCTCACCATGCCATTCAAGTTTGAACCCAGCCATATGCAAATCAGTCTTGACCCTGTGCCTCATGGGAACAGTCCAGCTCGAACTGCCAAGCCAGGTCCTCCCTAGACTGGAAACAAGCATCCTAGGACCGGTTTCGGGGTTTCACCCCTCTTCAGCCAGGATAGCTTGATTCCAGTGGCATGGAGAGCACGGGACTCACCTCTGAGCATACCCGTCCCACTCGGGGTGACAAATGCAAAAACAGCAATTGATGGACAGAATGCAGAACAATGTCATACATTCACCCCAGTACAGAGATCTGGGCCTAAATCCATCGTTTTTTTTGCTCACCATGCCATTCCAGTTTGAACCCAGCCATGTGCAAATCAGTCTTGACCCTGTGCCTCATGGGAACAGTCCAGCCCAAACTGCCAAGCCAGGTCTTCCCTGGACTGGAAACAAGCATCCTATGACCGGTTTCGGGGTTTCACCCCTCTTCAGCCAGGATAGCTTGATTCCAGTGGCATGGAGAGCACGGGAATCACGTCTGAGCATACCCGTCCCACTCGGTGTGACAAATGCAAAAACAGCAATTGATGGACAGAATGCAGAACAATGTCATACATTCACCCCAGCACAGAGATCTGGGCCTAAATCCTTCGTTTTTTTGCTCACCATGCCATTCCAGTTTGAACCCAGCCATATGCAAATCAGTCTTGACCCTGTGCCTCATGAGAACAGTCCAGCCCGAACTGCCAAGCCAGGTCCTCCCTGGACTGGAAACAAGCATCCTAGGACCGGTTTCGGGGTTTCACCCCTCTTCAGCCAGGATAGCTTGATTCCAGTGGCATGGAGAGCACGGGACTCACGTCTGAGCATACCCGCAACACTCGGGGTGACAAATGCAAAAACAGCAATTGATGGACAGAATGCAGAACAATGTCATACATTCACCCCAGTACAGAGATCTGGGCCTAAATCCATCGTTTTTTTGCTCACCATGCCATTCCAGTTTGAACCCAGCCATATGCAAATCAGTCTTGACCCTGTGCCTCATGGGAACAGTCCAGCCCGAACTGCCAAACCAGGTCCTCCCTGGACTGGAAACAAGCATCCTAGGACCGGTTTCGGGGTTTCACCCCTCTTCAGCCAGGATAGCTTGATTCCAGTGGCATGGAGAGCACGGGACTCACGTCTGAGCATACCCGTCCCACTCGGGGTGACAAATGCAAAACAGC
Source organism: Triturus cristatus (assembly GCF_964204655.1). NCBI lineage: Eukaryota > Metazoa > Chordata > Amphibia > Caudata > Salamandridae > Triturus > Triturus cristatus. The sequence goes on along the minus strand of NC_140587.1, from coordinate 489,089,323 downwards.
AATTGATGGACAGAATGCAGAACAATGTCATACATTCACCCCAGTACAGAGATCTGGGCCTAAATCCATCGTTTTTTAGCTCACCATGCCATTCAAGTTTGAACCCAGCCATATGCAAATCAGTCTTGACCCTGTGCCTCATGGGAACAGTCCAGCCCGAACTGCCAAGCCAGGTCCTCCCTGGACTGGAAACAAGCATCCTAGGACCGGTTTCGGGGTTTCACCCCTCTTCAGCCAGGATAGCTTGATTCCAGTGGCATGGAGAGCACGGGACTCACCTCTGAGCATACCCGTCCCACTCGGGGTGACAAATGCAAAAACAGCAATTGATGGACAGAATGCAGAACGATGTCATACATTCACCCCAGTACAGAGATCTGGGCCTAAATCCATCGGTTTTTTTGCTCACCATGCCATTCCAGTTTGAACCCAGCCATATGCAAATCAGTCTTGACCCTGTGCCTCATGGGAACAGTCCAGCCCAAACTGCCAAGCCAGGTCTTCCCTGGACTGGAAACAAGCATCCTATGACCGGTTTCAGGGTTTCACCCCTCGTCAGCCAGGATAGCTTGATTCCAGTGGCATGGAGAGCACGGGACTCACGTCTGAGCATACCCGTCCCACTCGGGGTGACAAATGCAAAAACAGCAATTGATGGACAGCATGCAGAACAATGTCATACATTCACCCCAGTACAGAGATCTGGGCCTAAATCCATCGTTTTTTTGCTCACCATGCCATTCAAGTTTGAACCCAGCCATATGCAAATCAGTCTTGACCCTGTGCCTCATGGGAACAGTCCAGCTCGAACTGCCAAGCCGGGTTCTCCCTGGACTGGAAACAAGCATCCTAGGACCGGTTTCGGGGTTTCACCCCTCTTCAGCCAGGATAGCTTGATTCCAGTGGCATGGAGAGCACGGGACTCACTTCTGAGCATACCCGTCCCACTCGGGGTGACAAATGCAAAAACAGCAATTGATGGACAGAATGCAGAACAATGTCATACATTCACCCCAGTACAGAGATCTGGGCCTAAATCCATCGTTTTTTTTGCTCACCATCCCATTCCAGTTTGAACCCAGCCATATGCAAATCAGTCTTGACCCTGTGCCTCATGGGAACAGTCCAGCCCGAACTGCCAAGCCAGGTCTTCCCTGGACTGGAAACAAGCATCCTATGACCGGTTTCGGGGTTTCACCCCTCTTCAGCCAGGATAGCTTGATTCCAGTGGCATGGAGAGCACGGGAATCACGTCTGAGCATACCCGTCCCACTCGGTGTGACAAATGCAAAAACAGCAATTGATGGACAGAATGCAGAACAATGTCATACATTCACCCCAGTACAGAGATCTGGACCTAAATCCTTCATTTTTTTGCTCACCATGCCATTCCAGTTTGAACCCAGCCATATGCAAATCAGTCTTGACCCTGTGCCTCATGAGAACAGTCCAGCCCGAACTGCCAAGCCAGGTCCTCCCTGGACTGGAAACAAGCATCCTAGGACCGGTTTCGGGGTTTCACCCCTCTTCAGCCAGGATAGCTTGATTCCAATGGCATGGAGAGCACGGGACTCACGTCTGAGCATACCCGCAACACTCGGGGTGACAAATGCAAAAACAGCAATTGATGGACAGAATGCAGAACAATGTCATACATTCACCCCAGTACAGAGATCTGGGCCTAAATCAATCGTTTTTTTGCTCACCATGCCATTCAAGTTTGAACCCAGCCATATGCAAATCAGTCTTGACCCTGTGCCTCATGGGAACAGTCCAGCCCGAACTGCCAAGCCAGGTCCTCCCTGGACTGGAAACAAGCATCCTAGGACCGGTTTCGGGGTTTCACCCCTCTTCAGCCAGGATAGCTTGATTCCAGTGGCATGGAGAGCACGGGACTCACCTCTGAGCATACCCGTCCCACTCGGGGTGACAAATGCAAAAACAGCAATTGATAGACAGAATGCTGAACAATGTCATACATTCACCCCAGTACAGAGATCTGGGCCTAAATCCATCGTTTTTTTTGCTCACCATGCCATTCCAGTTTGAACCCAGCCATATGCAAATCAGTCTTGACCCTGTGCCTCATGGGAACAGTCCAGCCCAAACTGCCAAGCCAGGTCTTCCCTGGACTGGAAACAAGCATCCTATGACCGGTTTCGGGGTTTCACCCCTCTTCAGCCAGGATAGCTTGATTCCAGTGGCATGGAGAGCACGGGAATCACGTCTGAGCATACCCGTCCCACTCGGTGTGACAAATGCAAAAACAGCAATTGATGGACAGAATGCAGAACAATGTCATACATTCACCCCAGTACAGAGATCTGGGCCTAAATCCTTCGTTTTTTTGCTCACCATGCCATTCCAGTTTGAACCCATCCATATGCAAATCAGTCTTGACCCTGTGCCTCATGAGAACAGTCCAGCCCGAACTGCCAAGCCAGGTCCTCCCTGGACTGGAAACAAGCATCCTAGGACCGGTTTCGGGGTTTCACCCCTCTTCAGCCAGGATAGCTTGATTCCAGTGGCATGGAGAGCATGGGACTCACGTCTGAGCATACCCGCAACACTCGGGGTGACAAATGCAAAAACAGCAATTGATGGACAGAATGCAGAACAATGTCATTCATTCAACCCAGTACAGAGATCTGGGCCTAAATCCATCGTTTTTTAGCTCACCATGCCATTCAAGTTTGAACCCAGCCATATGCAAATCAGTCTTGACCCTGTGCCTCATGGGAACAGTCCAGCCCGAACTGCCAAGCCAGGTCCTCCCTGGACTGGAAACAAGCATCCTAGGACCGGTTTCGGGGTTTCACCCCTCTTCAGCCAGGATAGCTTGATTCCAGTGGCATGGAGAGCACGGGACTCACCTCTGAGCATACCCGTCCCACTCGGGGTGACAAATGCAAAAACAGCAATTGATGGACAGAATGCAGAACGATGTCATACATTCACCCCAGTACAGAGATCTGGGCCTAAATCCATCGGTTTTTTTGCTCACCATGCCATTCAAGTTTGAACCCAGCCATATGCAAATCAGTCTTGACCCTGTGCCTCATGGGAACAGTCCAGCTCGAACTGCCAAGCCGGGCCCTCCCTGGACTGGAAACAAGCATCCTAGGACCGGTTTCGGGGTTTCACCCCTCTTCAGCCAGGATAGCTTGATTCCAGTGGCATGGAGAGCACGGGACTCACCTCTGAGCATACCCGTCCCACTCGGGGTGACAAATGCAAAAACAGCAATTGATGGACAGAATGCAGAACAATGTCATACATTCACCCCAGTACAGAGATCTGGGCCTAAATCCATCGTTTTTTTTGCTCACCATGCCATTCCAGTTTGAACCCAGCCATATGCAAATCAGTCTTGACCCTGTGCCTCATGGGAACAGTCCAGCCCAAACTGCCAAGCCAGGTCTTCCCTGGACTGGAAACAAGCATCCTATGACCGGTTTCGGGGTTTCACCCCTCTTCAGCCAGGATAGCTTGATTCCAGTGGCATGGAGAGCACGGGAATCACGTCTGAGCATACCCGTCCCACTCGGTGTGACAAATGCAAAAACAGCAATTGATGGACAGAATGCAGAACAATGTCATACATTCACCCCAGTACAGAGATCTGGGCCTAAATCCTTCGTTTTTTTGCTCACCATGCCATTCCAGTTTGAACCCAGCCATATGCAAATCAGTCTTGACCCTGTGCCTCATGAGAACAGTCCAGCCCGAACTGCCAAGCCAGGTCCTCCCTGGACTGGAAACAAGCATCCTAGGACCGGTTTCGGGGTTTCACCCCTCTTCAGCCAGGATAGCTTGATTCCAGTGGCATGGAGAGCACGGGACTCACGTCTGAGCATACCCGCAACACTCGGGGTGACAAATGCAAAAACAGCAATTGATGGACAGAATGCAGAACAATGTCATACATTTACCCCAGTACAGAGATCTGGGCCTAAATCCATCGTTTTTTTGCTCACCATGCCATTCCAGTTTGAACCCAGCCATATGCAAATCAGTCTTGACCCTGTGCCTCATGGGAACAGTCCAGCCCGAACTGCCAAACCAGGTCTTCCCTGGACTGGAAACAAGCATCCTAGGACCGGTTTCGGGGTTTCACCCCTCTTCAGCCAGGATAGCTTGATTCCAGTGGCAGGGAGAGCACGGGACTCACGTCTGAGCATACCCGTCCCACTCGGGGTGACAAATGCAAAAACAGCAATTGATGGACAGAATGCAGAACAATGTCATACATTCACCCCAGTACAGAGATCTGGGCCTAAATCCATCGTTTTTTTGCTCACCATGCCATTCAAGTTTGAACCCAGCCATATGCAAATCAGTCTTGACCCTGTGCCTCATGGGAACAGTCCAGCCCGAACTGCCAAACCAGGTCCTCCCTGGACTGGAAACAAGCATCCTAGGACCGGTTTCGGGGTTTCACCCCTCTTCAGCCAGGATAGCTTGATTCCAGTGGCATGGAGAGCACGGGACTCACGTCTGAGCATACCCGTCCCACTCGGGGTGACAAATGCAAAAACAGCAATTGATGGACAGAATGCAGAACAATGTCATACATTCACCCCAGTACAGAGATCTGGGCCTAAATCCATCGTTTTTTTGCTCACCATGCCATTCAAGTTTGAACCCAGCCATATGCAAATCAGTCTTGACCCTGTGCCTCATGGGAACAGTCCAGCCCGAACTGCCAAGCCAGGTCCTCCCTGGACTGGAAACAAGCATCCTAGGACCGGTTTCGGGGTTTCACCCCTCTTCAGCCAGGATAGCTTGATTCCAGTGGCATGGAGAGCACGGGACTCACCTCTGAGCATACCCGTCCCACTCGGGGTGACAAATGCAAAAACAGCAATTGATAGACAGAATGCAGAACAATGTCATACATTCACCCCAGTACAGAGATCTGGGCCTAAATCCATCGTTTTTTTTGCTCACCATGCCATTCCAGTTTGAACCCAGCCATATGCAAATCAGTCTTGACCCTGTGCCTCATGGGAACAGTCCAGCCCAAACTGCCAAGCCAGGTCTTCCCTGGACTGGAAACAAGCATCCTATGACCGGTTTCGGGGTTTCACCCCTCTTCAGCCAGGATAGCTTGATTCCAGTGGCATGGAGAGCACGGGAATCACGTCTGAGCATACCCGTCCCACTCGGTGTGACAAATGCAAAAACAGCAATTGATGGACAGAATGCAGAACAATGTCATACATTCACCCCAGTACAGAGATCTGGGCCTAAATCCTTCGTTTTTTTGCTCACCATGCCATTCCAGTTTGAACCCATCCATATGCAAATCAGTCTTGACCCTGTGCCTCATGAGAACAGTCCAGCCCGAACTGCCAAGCCAGGTCCTCCCTGGACTGGAAACAAGCATCCTAGGACCGGTTTCGGGGTTTCACCCCTCTTCAGCCAGGATAGCTTGATTCCAGTGGCATGGAGAGCATGGGACTCACGTCTGAGCATACCCGCAACACTCGGGGTGACAAATGCAAAAACAGCAATTGATGGACAGAATGCAGAACAATGTCATTCATTCAACCCAGTACAGAGATCTGGGCCTAAATCCATCGTTTTTTTGCTCACCATGCCATTCCAGTTTGAACCCAGCCATATGCAAATCAGTCTTGACCCTGTGCCTCATGGGAACAGTCCAGCCCGAACTGCCAAGCCAGGTCCTCCCTGGACTGGAAACAAGCATCCTAGGACCGGTTTCGGTGTTTCACCCCTCTTCAGCCAGGATAGCTTGATTCCAGTGGCATGGAGAGCACGGGACTCACGTCTGAGCATACCCGTCCCACTCGGGGTGACAAATGCAAAAACAGCAATTGATGGACAGAATGCAGAACAATGTCATACATTCACCCCAGTACAGAGTTCTGGGCCTAAATCCATTGTTTTTTTGCTCACCATGCCAATCCAGTTTGAACCCAGCCATATGCAAATTAGTCTTGACCCTGTGCCTCATGGGAACAGTCCATCCCGAACTGCCAAACCAGGTCCTCCCTGGACTGGAAACAAGCATCCTAGGACCGGTTTCGGGGTTTCACCCCTCTTCAGCCAGGATAGCTTGATTCCAGTGGCATGCAGAGCACGGGACTCACGTCTGAGCATTCCCGTCCCACTCGGGGTGACAAATGCAAAAACAGCAATTGATGGACGGAATGCAGAACAATGTCATACATTCACCCCAGTACAGAGATCTGGGCCTAAATCCATCGTTTTTTTGCTCACCATGCCATTCCAGTTTGAACCCAGCCATATGCAAATCAGTCTTGACCCTGTGCCTCATGGGAACAGTCCAGCCGGAACTGCCAAGCCAGGTCCTCCCTGGACTGGAAACAAGCATCCTAGGACCGGTTTCGGGGTTTCACCCCTCTTCAGCCAGGATAGCTTGATTCCAGTGGCATGGAAAGCACGGGACTCACGTCTGAGCATACCCGTCCCACTCGGGGTGACAAATGCAAAAACAGCAATTGATGGACAGAATGCAGAACAATGTCATACATTCACCCCAGTACAGAGATCTGGGCCTAAATTCATCGTTTTTTTGCTCACCATGCCATTCCAGTTTGAACCCAGCCATATGCAAATCAGTCTTGACCCTGTGCCTCATGAGAACAGTCCAGCCCGAACTGCCAAGCCAGGTCCTCCCTGGACTGGAAACAAGCATCCTAGGACCGGTTTCGGGGTTTCACCCCTCTTCAGCCAGGATAGCTTGATTCCAGTGGCATGGAGAGCACGGGACTCACGTCTGAGCATACCCGTCCCACTCGGGGTGACAAATGCAAAAACAGCAATTGATGGACAGAATGCAGAACAATGTCATACATTCACCCCAGTACAGAGATCTGGGCCTAAATCCATCGTTTTTTTGCTCACCATGCCATTCAAGTTTGAACCCAGCCATATGCAAATCAGTCTTGACCCTGTGCCTCATGGGAACAGTCCAGCCCGAACTGCCAAGCCAGGTCCTCCCTGGACTGGAAACAAGCATCCTAGGACCGGTTTCGGGGTTTCACCCCTCTTCAGCCAGGATAGCTTGATTCCAGTGGCATGGAGAGCACGGGACTCACCTCTGAGCATACCCGTCCCACTCGGGGTGACAAATGCAAAAACAGCAATTGATAGACAGAATGCAGAACAATGTCATACATTCACCCCAGTACAGAGATCTGGGCCTAAATCCATCGTTTTTTTTGCTCACCATGCCATTCCAGTTTGAACCCAGCCATATGCAAATCAGTCTTGACCCTGTGCCTCATGGGAACAGTCCAGCCCAAACTGCCAAGCCAGGTCTTCCCTGGACTGGAAACAAGCATCCTATGACCGGTTTCGGGGTTTCACCCCTCTTCAGCCAGGATAGCTTGATTCCAGTGGCATGGAGAGCACAGGAATCACGTCTGAGCATACCCGTCCCACTCGGTGTGACAAATGCAAAAACAGCAATTGATGGACAGAATGCAGAACAATGTCATACATTCACCCCAGTACAGAGATCTGGGCCTAAATCCTTCGTTTTTTTGCTCACCATGCCATTCCAGTTTGAACCCATCCATATGCAAATCAGTCTTGACCCTGTGCCTCATGAGAACAGTCCAGCCCGAACTGCCAAGCCAGGTCCTCCCTGGACTGGAAACAAGCATCCTAGGACCGGTTTCGGGGTTTCACCCCTCTTCAGCCAGGATAGCTTGATTCCAGTGGCATGGAGAGCATGGGACTCACGTCTGAGCATACCCGCAACACTCGGGGTGACAAATGCAAAAACAGCAATTGATGGACAGAATGCAGAACAAAGTCATACATTCACCCCAGTACAGAGATCTGGGCCTAAATCCATCGTTTTTTTGCTCACCATGCCATTCCAGTTTGAACCCAGCCATATGCAAATCAGTCTTGACCCTGTGCCTCATGGGAACAGTCCAGCCCGAACTGCCAAGCCAGGTCCTCCCTGGACTGGAAACAAGCATCCTAGGACCGGTTTCGGGGTTTCACCCCTCTTCAGCCAGGATAGCTTGATTCCAGTGGCATGGAGAGCACGGGACTCACGTCTGAGCATACCCGTCCCACTCGGGGTGACAAATGCAAAAACAGCAATTGATGGACAGAATGCAGAACAATGTCATACATTCACCCCAGTACAGAGTTCTGGGCCTAAATCCATCGTTTTTTTGCTCACCATGCCAATCCAGTTTGAACCCAGCCATATGCAAATTAGTCTTGACCCTGTGCCTCATGGGAACAGTCCATCCCGAACTGCCAAACCAGGTCCTCCCTGGACTGGAAACAAGCATCCTAGGACCGGTTTCGGGGTTTCACCCCTCTTCAGCCAGGATAGCTTGATTCCAGTGGCATGCAGAGCACGGGACTCACGTCTGAGCATACCCGTCCCACTCGGGGTGACAAATGCAAAAACAGCAATTGATGGACGGAATGCAGAACAATGTCATACATTCACCCCAGTACAGAGCTCTGGGCCTAAATCCATCGTTTTTTTGCTCACCATGCCATTCCAGTTTGAACCCAGCCATATGCAAATCAGTCTTGACCCTGTGCCTCATGAGAACAGTCCAGCCCGAACTGCCAAGCCAGGTCCTCCCTGGACTGGAAACTAGCATCCTAGGACCGGTTTCGGGGTTTCACCCCTCTTCAGCCAGGATAGCTTGATTCCAGTGGCATGGAAAGCACGGGACTCACGTCTGAGCATACCCGTCCCACTCGGGGTGACAAATGCAAAAACAGCAATTGATGGACAGAATGCAGAACAATGTCATACATTCACCCCAGTACAGAGATCTGGGCCTAAATTCATCGTTTTTTTGCTCACCATGCCATTCCAGTTTGAACCCAGCCATATGCAAATCAGTCTTGACCCTGTGCCTCATGAGAACAGTCCAGCCCGAACTGCCAAGCCAGGTCCTCCCTGGACTGGAAACAAGCATCCTAGGACCGGTTTCGGGGTTTCACCCCTCTTCAGCCAGGATAGCTTGATTCCAGTGGCATGGAGAGCACGGGACTCACGTCTGAGCATACCCGTCCCACTCGGGGTGACAAATGCAAAAACAGCAATTGATGGACAGAATGCAGAACAATGTCATACATTCACCCCAGTACAGAGATCTGGGCCTAAATCCATCGTTTTTTTGCTCACCATGCCATTCAAGTTTGAACCCAGCCATATGCAAATCAGTCTTGACCCTGTGCCTCATGGGAACAGTCCAGCCCGAACTGCCAAGCCAGGTCCTCCCTGGACTGGAAACAAGCATCCTAGGACCGGTTTCGGGGTTTCACCCCTCTTCAGCCAGGATAGCTTGATTCCAGTGGCATGGAGAGCACGGGACTCACCTCTGAGCATACCCGTCCCACTCGGGGTGACAAATGCAAAAACAGCAATTGATAGACAGAATGCAGAACAATGTCATACATTCACCCCAGTACAGAGATCTGGGCCTAAATCCATCGTTTTTTTTGCTCACCATGCCATTCCAGTTTGAACCCAGCCATATGCAAATCAGTCTTGACCCTGTGCCTCATGGGAACAGTCCAGCCCAAACTGCCAAGCCAGGTCTTCCCTGGACTGGAAACAAGCATCCTATGACCGGTTTCGGGGTTTCACCCCTCTTCAGCCAGGATAGCTTGATTCCAGTGGCATGGAGAGCACAGGAATCACGTCTGAGCATACCCGTCCCACTCGGTGTGACAAATGCAAAAACAGCAATTGATGGACAGAATGCAGAACAATGTCATACATTCACCCCAGTACAGAGATCTGGGCCTAAATCCTTCGTTTTTTTGCTCACCATGCCATTCCAGTTTGAACCCATCCATATGCAAATCAGTCTTGACCCTGTGCCTCATGAGAACAGTCCAGCCCGAACTGCCAAGCCAGGTCCTCCCTGGACTGGAAACAAGCATCCTAGGACCGGTTTCGGGGTTTCACCCCTCTTCAGCCAGGATAGCTTGATTCCAGTGGCATGGAGAGCATGGGACTCACGTCTGAGCATACCCGCAACACTCGGGGTGACAAATGCAAAAACAGCAATTGATGGACAGAATGCAGAACAATGTCATTCATTCAACCCAGTACAGAGATCTGGGCCTAAATCCATCGTTTTTTTGCTCACCATGCCATTCCAGTTTGAACCCAGCCATATGCAAATCAGTCTTGACCCTGTGCCTCATGGGAACAGTCCAGCCCGAACTGCCAAGCCAGGTCCTCCCTGGACTGGAAACAAGCATCCTAGGACCGGTTTCGGTGTTTCACCCCTCTTCAGCCAGGATAGCTTGATTCCAGTGGCATGGAGAGCACGGGACTCACGTCTGAGCATACCCGTCCCACTCGGGGTGACAAATGCAAAAACAGCAATTGATGGACAGAATGCAGAACAATGTCATACATTCACCCCAGTACAGAGTTCTGGGCCTAAATCCATCGTTTTTTTGCTCACCATGCCAATCCAGTTTGAACCCAGCCATATGCAAATTAGTCTTGACCCTGTGCCTCATGGGAACAGTCCATCCCGAACTGCCAAACCAGGTCCTCCCTGGACTGGAAACAAGCATCCTAGGACCGGTTTCGGGGTTTCACCCCTCTTCAGCCAGGATAGCTTGATTCCAGTGGCATGCAGAGCACGGGACTCACGTCTGAGCATACCCGTCCCACTCGGGGTGACAAATGCAAAAACAGCAATTGATGGACGGAATGCAGAACAATGTCATACATTCACCCCAGTACAGAGATCTGGGCCTAAATCCATCGTTTTTTTGCTCACCATGCCATTCCAGTTTGAACCCAGCCATATGCAAATCAGTCTTGACCCTGTGCCTCATGGGAACAGTCCAGCCGGAACTGCCAAGCCAGGTCCTCCCTGGACTGGAAACAAGCATCCTAGGACCGGTTTCGGGGTTTCACCCCTCTTCAGCCAGGATAGCTTGATTCCAGTGGCATGGAGAGCACGGGACTCACGTCTGAGCATACCCGTCCCACTCGGGGTGACAAATGCAAAAACAGCAATTGATGGACAGAATGCAGAACAATGTCATACATTCACCCCAGTACAGAGATCTGGGCCTAAATTCATCGTTTCTTTGCTCACCATGCCATTCCAGTTTGAACCCAGCCATATGCAAATCAGTCTTGACCCTGTGCCTCATGAGAACAGTCCAGCCCGAACTGCCAAGCCAGGTCCTCCCTGGACTGGAAACAAGCATCCTAGGACCGGTTTCGGGGTTTCACCCCTCTTCAGCCAGGATAGCTTGATTCCAGTGGCATGGAGAGCACGGGACTCACGTCTGAGCATACCCGTCCCACTCGGGGTGACAAATGCAAAAACAGAAATTGATGGACAGAATGCAGAACAATGTCATACATTCACCCCAGTACAGAGATCTGGGCCTAAATCCATCGTTTTTTTGCTCACCATGCCATTCCAGTTTGAACCCAGCCATATGCAAATCAGTCTTGACCCTGTGCCTCATGGGAACAGTCCAGCCCGAACTGCCAAGCCAGGTCCTCCCTGGACTGGAAACAAGCATCCTAGGACCGGTTTCGGGGTTTCACCCCTCTTCAGCCAGGATAGCTTGATTCCAGTGGCATGGAGAGCACGGGACTCACGTCTGAGCATACCCGTCCCACTCGGTGTGACAAATGCAAAAACAGCAATTGATGGACAGAATGCAGAACAATGTCATACATTCACCCCAGTACAGAGATCTGGGCCTGAATCCATCGTTTTTTTGCTCACCATGCCATTCCAGTTTGAACCCAGCCATATGCAAATCAGTCTTGACCCTGTGCCTCATGAGAACAGTCCAGCCCGAACTGCCAAGCCAGGTCCTCCCTGGACTGGAAACAAGCATCCTAGGACCGGTTTCGGGGTTTCACCCCTCTTCAGCCAGGATAGCTTGATTCCAGTGGCATGGAGAGCACGGGACTCACGTCTGAGCATACCCTCACCACTCGGGGTGACAAATGCAAAAACAGCAATTCATGGACAGAATAAAGAACAATGTCATACATTCACCCCAGTACAGAGATCTGGGCCTAAATCCATCGTTTTTTTGCTCACCATGCCATTCCAGTTTGACCCCAGCCATATGCAAATCAGTCTTGACCCTGTGCCTCATGGGAACAGTCCAGCCCGAACTGCCAAGCCAGGTCCTCCCTGGACTGGAAACAAGCATCCTAGGACCGGTTTCAGGGTTTCACCCCTCTTCAGCCAGGATAGCTTGATTCCAGTGGCATGGAGAGCACGGGACTCACGTCTGAGCATACCCGTCCCATTCGGGGTGACAAATGCAAAAACAGCAATTGATGGACAGAATGCAGAACAATGTCATACATTCACCCCAGTACAGAGATCTGGGCCTAAATCCATAGTTTTTTTGCTCACCATGCCAATCCAGTTTGAACCCAGCCATATGCAAATTAGTCTTGACCCTGTGCCTCATGGGAACAGTCCAGCCCGAACTGCCAAGCCAGGTCCTCCCTGGACTGGAAACAAGCATCCTAGGACCGGTTTCGGTGTTTCACCCCTCTTCAGCCAGGATAGCTTGATTCCAGTGGCATGGAGAGCACGGGACTCACGTTTGAGCATACCCGTCCCACTCGGTGTGACAAATGCAAAAACAGCAATTGATGGACAGAATGCAGAACAATGTCATACATTCACCCCAGTACAGAGATCTGGGCCTAAATCCTTCGTTTTTTTGCTCACCATGCCATTCCAGTTTGAACCCATCCATATGCAAATCAGTCTTGACCCTGTGCCTCATGAGAACAGTCCAGCCCGAACTGCCAAGCCAGGTCCTCCCTGGACTGGAAACAAGCATCCTAGGACCGGTTTCGGGGTTTCACCCCTCTTCAGCCAGGATAGCTTGATTCCAGTGGCATGGAGAGCATGGGACTCACGTCTGAGCATACCCGCAACACTCGGGGTGACAAATGCAAAAACAGCAATTGATGGACAGAATGCAGAACAATGTCATTCATTCAACCCAGTACAGAGATCTGGGCCTAAATCCATCGTTTTTTTGCTCACCATGCCATTCCAGTTTGAACCCAGCCATATGCAAATCAGTCTTGACCCTGTGCCTCATGGGAACAGTCCAGCCCGAACTGCCAAGCCAGGTCCTCCCTGGACTGGAAACAAGCATCCTAGGACCGGTTTCGGTGTTTCACCCCTCTTCAGCCAGGATAGCTTGATTCCAGTGGCATGGAGAGCACGGGACTCACGTCTGAGCATACCCGTCCCACTCGGGGTGACAAATGCAAAAACAGCAATTGATGGACAGAATGCAGAACAATGTCATACATTCACCCCAGTACAGAGTTCTGGGCCTAAATCCATTGTTTTTTTGCTCACCATGCCAATCCAGTTTGAACCCAGCCATATGCAAATTAGTCTTGACCCTGTGCCTCATGGGAACAGTCCATCCCGAACTGCCAAACCAGGTCCTCCCTGGACTGGAAACAAGCATCCTAGGACCGGTTTCGGGGTTTCACCCCTCTTCAGCCAGGATAGCTTGATTCCAGTGGCATGCAGAGCACGGGACTCACGTCTGAGCATTCCCGTCCCACTCGGGGTGACAAATGCAAAAACAGCAATTGATGGACGGAATGCAGAACAATGTCATACATTCACCCCAGTACAGAGATCTGGGCCTAAATCCATCGTTTTTTTGCTCACCATGCCATTCCAGTTTGAACCCAGCCATATGCAAATCAGTCTTGACCCTGTGCCTCATGGGAACAGTCCAGCCGGAACTGCCAAGCCAGGTCCTCCCTGGACTGGAAACAAGCATCCTAGGACCGGTTTCGGGGTTTCACCCCTCTTCAGCCAGGATAGCTTGATTCCAGTGGCATGGAAAGCACGGGACTCACGTCTGAGCATACCCGTCCCACTCGGGGTGACAAATGCAAAAACAGCAATTGATGGACAGAATGCAGAACAATGTCATACATTCACCCCAGTACAGAGATCTGGGCCTAAATTCATCGTTTTTTTGCTCACCATGCCATTCCAGTTTGAACCCAGCCATATGCAAATCAGTCTTGACCCTGTGCCTCATGAGAACAGTCCAGCCCGAACTGCCAAGCCAGGTCCTCCCTGGACTGGAAACAAGCATCCTAGGACCGGTTTCGGGGTTTCACCCCTCTTCAGCCAGGATAGCTTGATTCCAGTGGCATGGAGAGCACGGGACTCACGTCTGAGCATACCCGTCCCACTCGGGGTGACAAATGCAAAAACAGCAATTGATGGACAGAATGCAGAACAATGTCATACATTCACCCCAGTACAGAGATCTGGGCCTAAATCCATCGTTTTTTTGCTCACCATGCCATTCAAGTTTGAACCCAGCCATATGCAAATCAGTCTTGACCCTGTGCCTCATGGGAACAGTCCAGCCCGAACTGCCAAGCCAGGTCCTCCCTGGACTGGAAACAAGCATCCTAGGACCGGTTTCGGGGTTTCACCCCTCTTCAGCCAGGATAGCTTGATTCCAGTGGCATGGAGAGCACGGGACTCACCTCTGAGCATACCCGTCCCACTCGGGGTGACAAATGCAAAAACAGCAATTGATAGACAGAATGCAGAACAATGTCATACATTCACCCCAGTACAGAGATCTGGGCCTAAATCCATCGTTTTTTTTGCTCACCATGCCATTCCAGTTTGAACCCAGCCATATGCAAATCAGTCTTGACCCTGTGCCTCATGGGAACAGTCCAGCCCAAACTGCCAAGCCAGGTCTTCCCTGGACTGGAAACAAGCATCCTATGACCGGTTTCGGGGTTTCACCCCTCTTCAGCCAGGATAGCTTGATTCCAGTGGCATGGAGAGCACAGGAATCACGTCTGAGCATACCCGTCCCACTCGGTGTGACAAATGCAAAAACAGCAATTGATGGACAGAATGCAGAACAATGTCATACATTCACCCCAGTACAGAGATCTGGGCCTAAATCCTTCGTTTTTTTGCTCACCATGCCATTCCAGTTTGAACCCATCCATATGCAAATCAGTCTTGACCCTGTGCCTCATGAGAACAGTCCAGCCCGAACTGCCAAGCCAGGTCCTCCCTGGACTGGAAACAAGCATCCTAGGACCGGTTTCGGGGTTTCACCCCTCTTCAGCCAGGATAGCTTGATTCCAGTGGCATGGAGAGCATGGGACTCACGTCTGAGCATACCCGCAACACTCGGGGTGACAAATGCAAAAACAGCAATTGATGGACAGAATGCAGAACAAAGTCATACATTCACCCCAGTACAGAGATCTGGGCCTAAATCCATCGTTTTTTTGCTCACCATGCACATTCCAGTTTGAACCCAGCCATATGCAAATCAGTCTTGACCCTGTGCCTCATGGGAACAGTCCAGCCCGAACTGCCAAGCCAGGTCCTCCCTGGACTGGAAACAAGCATCCTAGGACCGGTTTCGGGGTTTCACCCCTCTTCAGCCAGGATAGCTTGATTCCAGTGGCATGGAGAGCACGGGACTCACGTCTGAGCATACCCGTCCCACTCGGGGTGACAAATGCAAAAACAGCAATTGATGGACAGAATGCAGAACAATGTCATACATTCACCCCAGTACAGAGTTCTGGGCCTAAATCCATCGTTTTTTTGCTCACCATGCCAATCCAGTTTGAACCCAGCCATATGCAAATTAGTCTTGACCCTGTGCCTCATGGGAACAGTCCATCCCGAACTGCCAAACCAGGTCCTCCCTGGACTGGAAACAAGCATCCTAGGACCGGTTTCGGGGTTTCACCCCTCTTCAGCCAGGATAGCTTGATTCCAGTGGCATGCAGAGCACGGGACTCACGTCTGAGCATACCCGTCCCACTCGGGGTGACAAATGCAAAAACAGCAATTGATGGACGGAATGCAGAACAATGTCATACATTCACCCCAGTACAGAGATCTGGGCCTAAATCCATCGTTTTTTTGCTCACCATGCCATTCCAGTTTGAACCCAGCCATATGCAAATCAGTCTTGACCCTGTGCCTCATGAGAACAGTCCAGCCCGAACTGCCAAGCCAGGTCCTCCCTGGACTGGAAACTAGCATCCTAGGACCGGTTTCGGGGTTTCACCCCTCTTCAGCCAGGATAGCTTGATTCCAGTGGCATGGAAAGCACGGGACTCACGTCTGAGCATACCCGTCCCACTCGGGGTGACAAATGCAAAAACAGCAATTGATGGACAGAATGCAGAACAATGTCATACATTCACCCCAGTACAGAGATCTGGGCCTAAATTCATCGTTTTTTTGCTCACCATGCCATTCCAGTTTGAACCCAGCCATATGCAAATCAGTCTTGACCCTGTGCCTCATGAGAACAGTCCAGCCCGAACTGCCAAGCCAGGTCCTCCCTGGACTGGAAACAAGCATCCTAGGACCGGTTTCGGGGTTTCACCCCTCTTCAGCCAGGATAGCTTGATTCCAGTGGCATGGAGAGCACGGGACTCACGTCTGAGCATACCCGTCCCACTCGGGGTGACAAATGCAAAAACAGCAATTGATGGACAGAATGCAGAACAATGTCATACATTCACCCCAGTACAGAGATCTGGGCCTAAATCCATCGTTTTTTTGCTCACCATGCCATTCAAGTTTGAACCCAGCCATATGCAAATCAGTCTTGACCCTGTGCCTCATGGGAACAGTCCAGCCCGAACTGCCAAGCCAGGTCCTCCCTGGACTGGAAACAAGCATCCTATGACCGGTTTCGGGGTTTCACCCCTCTTCAGCCAGGATAGCTTGATTCCAGTGGCATGGAGAGCACAGGAATCACGTCTGAGCATACCCGTCCCACTCGGTGTGACAAATGCAAAAACAGCAATTGATGGACAGAATGCAGAACAATGTCATACATTCACCCCAGTACAGAGATCTGGGCCTAAATCCTTCGTTTTTTTGCTCACCATGCCATTCCAGTTTGAACCCATCCATATGCAAATCAGTCTTGACCCTGTGCCTCATGAGAACAGTCCAGCCCGAACTGCCAAGCCAGGTCCTCCCTGGACTGGAAACAAGCATCCTAGGACCGGTTTCGGGGTTTCACCCCTCTTCAGCCAGGATAGCTTGATTCCAGTGGCATGGAGAGCATGGGACTCACGTCTGAGCATACCCGCAACACTCGGGGTGACAAATGCAAAAACAGCAATTGATGGACAGAATGCAGAACAATGTCATTCATTCAACCCAGTACAGAGATCTGGGCCTAAATCCATCGTTTTTTTGCTCACCATGCCATTCCAGTTTGAACCCAGCCATATGCAAATCAGTCTTGACCCTGTGCCTCATGGGAACAGTCCAGCCCGAACTGCCAAGCCAGGTCCTCCCTGGACTGGAAACAAGCATCCTAGGACCGGTTTCGGTGTTTCACCCCTCTTCAGCCAGGATAGCTTGATTCCAGTGGCATGGAGAGCACGGGACTCACGTCTGAGCATACCCGTCCCACTCGGGGTGACAAATGCAAAAACAGCAATTGATGGACAGAATGCAGAACAATGTCATACATTCACCCCAGTACAGAGTTCTGGGCCTAAATCCATCGTTTTTTTGCTCACCATGCCAATCCAGTTTGAACCCAGCCATATGCAAATTAGTCTTGACCCTGTGCCTCATGGGAACAGTCCATCCCGAACTGCCAAACCAGGTCCTCCCTGGACTGGAAACAAGCATCCTAGGACCGGTTTCGGGGTTTCACCCCTCTTCAGCCAGGATAGCTTGATTCCAGTGGCATGCAGAGCACGGGACTCACGTCTGAGCATACCCGTCCCACTCGGGGTGACAAATGCAAAAACAGCAATTGATGGACGGAATGCAGAACAATGTCATACATTCACCCCAGTACAGAGATCTGGGCCTAAATCCATCGTTTTTTTGCTCACCATGCCATTCCAGTTTGAACCCAGCCATATGCAAATCAGTCTTGACCCTGTGCCTCATGGGAACAGTCCAGCCGGAACTGCCAAGCCAGGTCCTCCCTGGACTGGAAACAAGCATCCTAGGACCGGTTTCGGGGTTTCACCCCTCTTCAGCCAGGATAGCTTGATTCCAGTGGCATGGAGAGCACGGGACTCACGTCTGAGCATACCCGTCCCACTCGGGGTGACAAATGCAAAAACAGCAATTGATGGACAGAATGCAGAACAATGTCATACATTCACCCCAGTACAGAGATCTGGGCCTAAATTCATCGTTTCTTTGCTCACCATGCCATTCCAGTTTGAACCCAGCCATATGCAAATCAGTCTTGACCCTGTGCCTCATGAGAACAGTCCAGCCCGAACTGCCAAGCCAGGTCCTCCCTGGACTGGAAACAAGCATCCTAGGACCGGTTTCGGGGTTTCACCCCTCTTCAGCCAGGATAGCTTGATTCCAGTGGCATGGAGAGCACGGGACTCACGTCTGAGCATACCCGTCCCACTCGGGGTGACAAATGCAAAAACAGAAATTGATGGACAGAATGCAGAACAATGTCATACATTCACCCCAGTACAGAGATCTGGGCCTAAATCCATCGTTTTTTTGCTCACCATGCCATTCCAGTTTGAACCCAGCCATATGCAAATCAGTCTTGACCCTGTGCCTCATGGGAACAGTCCAGCCCGAACTGCCAAGCCAGGTCCTCCCTGGACTGGAAACAAGCATCCTAGGACCGGTTTCGGGGTTTCACCCCTCTTCAGCCAGGATAGCTTGATTCCAGTGGCATGGAGAGCACGGGACTCACGTCTGAGCATACCCGTCCCACTCGGTGTGACAAATGCAAAAACAGCAATTGATGGACAGAATGCAGAATAATGTCATACATTCACCCCAGTACAGAGATCTGGGCCTGAATCCATCGTTTTTTTGCTCACCATGCCATTCCAGTTTGAACCCAGCCATATGCAAATCAGTCTTGACCCTGTGCCTCATGAGAACAGTCCAGCCCGAACTGCCAAGCCAGGTCCTCCCTGGACTGGAAACAAGCATCCTAGGACCGGTTTCGGGGTTTCACCCCTCTTCAGCCAGGATAGCTTGATTCCAGTGGCATGGAGAGCACGGGACTCACGTCTGAGCATACCCTCACCACTCGGGGTGACAAATGAAAAAACAGCAATTCATGGACAGAATAAAGAACAATGTCATACATTCACCCCAGTACAGAGATCTGGGCCTAAATCCATCGTTTTTTTGCTCACCATGCCATTCCAGTTTGACCCCAGCCATATGCAAATCAGTCTTGACCCTGTGCCTCATGGGAACAGTCCAGCCCGAACTGCCAAGCCAGGTCCTCCCTGGACTGGAAACAAGCATCCTAGGACCGGTTTCAGGGTTTCACCCCTCTTCAGCCAGGATAGCTTGATTCCAGTGGCATGGAGAGCACGGGACTCACGTCTGAGCATACCCGTCCCATTCGGGGTGACAAATGCAAAAACAGCAATTGATGGACAGAATGCAGAACAATGTCATACATTCACCCCAGTACAGAGATCTGGGCCTAAATCCATAGTTTTTTTGCTCACCATGCCAATCCAGTTTGAACCCAGCCATATGCAAATTAGTCTTGACCCTGTGCCTCATGGGAACAGTCCAGCCCGAACTGCCAAGCCAGGTCCTCCCTGGACTGGAAACAAGCATCCTAGGACCGGTTTCGGTGTTTCACCCCTCTTCAGCCAGGATAGCTTGATTCCAGTGGCATGGAGAGCACGGGACTCACGTTTGAGCATACCCGTCCCACTCGGGGTGACAAATGCAAAAACAGCAATTGATGGACGGAATGCAGAACAATGTCATACATTCACCCCAGTACAGAGATCTGGGCCTAAATCCATCGTTTTTTTGCTCACCATGCCATTCCAGTTTGAACCCAGCCATATGCAAATCAGTCTTGACCCTGTGCCTCATGGGAACAGTCCAGCCGGAACTGCCAAGCCAGGTCCTCCCTGGACTGGAAACAAGCATCCTAGGACCGGTTTCGGGGTTTCACCCCTCTTCAGCCAGGATAGCTTGATTCCAGTGGCATGGAGAGCACGGGACTCACGTCTGAGCATACCCGTCCCACTCGGGGTGACAAATGCAAAAACAGCAATTGATGGACAGAATGCAGAACAATGTCATACATTCACCCCAGTACAGAGATCTGGGCCTAAATTCATCGTTTTTTTGCTCACCATGCCATTCCAGTTTGAACCCAGCCATATGCAAATCAGTCTTGACCCTGTGCCTCATGAGAACAGTCCAGCCCGAACAGCCAAGCCAGGTCCTCCCTGGACTGGAAACAAGCATCCTAGGACCGGTTTCGGGGTTTCACCCCTCTTCAGCCAGGATAGCTTGATTCCAGTGGCATGGAGAGCACGGGACTCACGTCTGAGCATACCCGTCCCACTCGGGGTGACAAATGCAAAAACAGAAATTGATGGACAGAATGCAGAACAATGTCATACATTCACCCCAGTACAGAGATCTGGGCCTAAATCCATCGTTTTTTTGCTCACCATGCCATTCCAGTTTGAACCCAGCCATATGCAAATCAGTCTTGACCCTGTGCCTCATGGGAACAGTCCAGCCCGAACTGCCAAGCCAGGTCCTCCCTGGACTGGAAACAAGCATCCTAGGACCGGTTTCGGGGTTTCACCCCTCTTCAGCCAGGATAGCTTGATTCCAGTGGCATGGAGAGCACGGGACTCACGTCTGAGCATACCCGTCCCACTCGGTGTGACAAATGCAAAAACAGCAATTGATGGACAGAATGCAGAACAATGTCATACATTCACCCCAGTACAGAGATCTGGGCCTAAATCCTTCGTTTTTTTGCTCACCATGCCATTCCAGTTTGAACCCAGCCATATGCAAATCAGTCTTGACCCTGTGCCTCATGGGAACAGTCCAGCCCGAACTGCCAAACCAGGTCCTCCCTGGACTGGAAACAAGCATCCTAGGACCGGTTTCGGGGTTTCACCCCTCTTCAGCCAGGATAGCTTGATTCCAGTGGCATGGAGAGCACGGGACTCACGTCTGAGCATACCCGTCCCACTCGGGGTGACAAATGCAAAAACAGCAATTGATGGACAGAATGCAGAACAATGTCATACATTCACCCCAGTACAGAGATCTGGGCCTAAATCCATCGTTTTTTTGCTCACCATGCCATTCCAGTTTGAACCCAGCCATATGCAAATCAGTCTTGACCCTGTGCCTCATGAGAACAGTCCAGCCCGAACTGCCAAGCCAGGTCCTCCCTGGACTGGAAACAAGCATCCTAGGACCGGTTTCGGGGTTTCACCCCTCTTCAGCCAGGATAGCTTGATTCCAGTGGCATGGAGAGCACGGGACTCACGTCTGAGCATTCCCGCACCACTCGGGGTGACAAATGCAAAAACAGCAATTCATGGACAGAATGCAGAACAATGTCATACATTCACCCCAGTACAGAGATCTGGGCCTAAATCCATCGTTTTTTTGCTCACCATGCCATTCCAGTTTGACCCCAGCCATATGCAAATCAGTCTTGACCCTGTGCCTCATGGGAACAGTCCAGCCCGAACTGCCAAGCCAGGTCCTCCCTGGACTGGAAACAAGCATCCTAGGACCGGTTTCAGGGTTTCACCCCTCTTCAGCCAGGATAGCTTGATTCCAGTGGCATGGAGAGCACGGGACTCACGTCTGAGCATACCCGTCCCATTCGGGGTGACAAATGCAAAAACAGCAATTGATGGACAGAATGCAGAACAATGTCATACATTCACCCCAGTACAGAGATCTGGGCCTAAATCCATAGTTTTTTTGCTCACCATGCCAATCCAGTTTGAACCCAGCCATATGCAAATCAGTCTTGACCCTGTGCCTCATGGGAACAGTCCAGCCCGAACTGCCAAGCCAGGTCCTCCCTGGACTGGAAACAAGCATCCTAGGACCGGTTTCGGTGTTTCACCCCTCTTCAGCCAGGATAGCTTGATTCCAGTGGCATGGAGAGCACGGGACTCACGTCTGAGCATACCCGTCCCACTCGGGGTGACAAATGCAAAAACAGCAATTGATGGACGGAATGCAGAACAATGTCATACATTCACCCCAGTACAGAGATCTGGGCCTAAATCCATCGTTTTTTTGCTCACCATGCCATTCCAGTTTGAACCCAGCCATATGCAAATCAGTCTTGACCCTGTGCCTCATGGGAACAGTCCAGCCGGAACTGCCAAGCCAGGTCCTCCCTGGACTGGAAACAAGCATCCTAGGACCGGTTTCGGGGTTTCACCCCTCTTCAGCCAGGATAGCTTGATTCCAGTGGCATGGAGAGCACGGGACTCACGTCTGAGCATACCCGTCCCACTCGGGGTGACAAATGCAAAAACAGCAATTGATGGACAGAATGCAGAACAATGTCATACATTGACCCCAGTACAGAGATCTGGGCCTAAATCCATCGTTTTTTTGCTCACCATGCCATTCCAGTTTGAACCCAGCCATATGCAAATCAGTCTTGACACTGTGCCTAATGGGAACAGTCCAGCCCGAACTGCCAAGCCAGGTCCTCCCTGGACTGGAAACAAGAATCCTAGGACCGGTTTCGGGGTTTCACCCCTCTTCAGCCAGGATAGCTTGATTCCAGTGGCATGGAGAGCACGGGACTCACGTCTGAGCATACCCGTCCCACTCGGGGTGACAAATGCAAAAACAGCAATTGATGGACAGAATGCAGGACAATGTCATACATTCACCCCAGTACAGAGATCTGGGCCTAAATCCATCGTTTTTTTGCTCACCATGCCAATCCAGTTTGAACCCAGCCATATGCAAATCAGTCTTGACCCTGTGCCTCATGGGAACAGTCCAGCCCGAACTGCCAAGCCAGGTGCTCCCTGGACTGAAAACAAGCATCCTATGACCGGTTTCGGGGTCTCACCCCTCTTCAGCCAGGATAGCTTGATTCCAGTGGCATGGAGAGCACGGGACTCACGTCTGAGCATACCCGTCCCACTCGGGGTGACAAATGCAAAAACAGCAATTGATGGACAGAATGCAGAACAATGTCATACATTCACCACAGTACAGAGTTCTGGGCCTAAATCCATCGTTTTTTTGCTCACCATGCCATTCCAGTTTGAACCCAGCCATATGCAAATCAGTCTTGACACTGTGCCTAATGGGAACAGTCCAGCCCGAACTGCCAAGCCAGGTCCTCCCTGGACTGGAAACAAGAATCCTAGGACCGGTTTCGGGGTTTCACCCCTCTTCAGCCAGGATAGCTTGATTCCAGTGGCATGGAGAGCACGGGACTCACGTCTGAGCATACCCGTCCCACTCGGGGTGACAAATGCAAAAACAGCAATTGATGGACAGAATGCAGGACAATGTCATACATTCACCCCAGTACAGAGATCTGGGCCTAAATCCATCGTTTTTTTGCTCACCATGCCAATCCAGTTTGAACCCAGCCATATGCAAATCAGTCTTGACCCTGTGCCTCATGGGAACAGTCCAGCCCGAACTGCCAAGCCAGGTGCTCCCTGGACTGGAAACAAGCATCTTATGACCGGTTTCGGGGTTTCACCCCTCTTCAGCCAGGATAGCTTGATTCCAGTGGCATGGAGAGCACGGGACTCACGTCTGAGCATACCCGACCCACTCGGTGTGACAAATGCAAAAACAGCAATGGATGGACAGAATGCAGAACAATGTCATACATTCACCCCAGTACAGAGATCTGGGCCTAAATCCTTCATTTTATTGCTCACCATGCCATTCCAGTTTGAACCCAGCCATATGCAAATCAGTCTTGACCCTGTGCCTCATGGGAACAGTCCAGCCCGAACTGCCAAGCCAGGTCCTCCCTGGACTGGAAACAAGCATCCTAGGACCGGTTTCGGGGTTTCACCCCTCTTCAGCCAGGATAGCTTGATTCCAGTGGCATGGAGAGCACGGGACTCACGTCTGAGCATACCCGTCCCACTCGGTGTGACAAATGCAAAAACAGCAATTGATGGACAGAATGCAGAACAATGTCATACATTCACCCCAGTACAGAGATCTGGGCCTAAATCCTTCGTTTTTTTGCTCACCATGCCATTCCAGTTTGAACCCAGCCATATGCAAATCAGTCTTGACCCTGTGCCTCATGGGAACAGTCCAGCCCGAACTGCCAAACCAGGTCCTCCCTGGACTGGAAACAAGCATCCTAGGACCGGTTTCGGGGTTTCACCCCTCTTCAGCCAGGATAGCTTGATTCCAGTGGCATGGAGAGCACGGGACTCACGTCTGAGCATACCCGTCCCACTCGGGGTGACAAATGCAAAAACAGCAATTGATGGACAGAATGCAGAACAATGTCATACATTCACCCCAGTACAGAGATCTGGGCCTAAATCCATCGTTTTTTTGCTCACCATGCCATTCCAGTTTGAACCCAGCCATATGCAAATCAGTCTTGACCCTGTGCCTCATGAGAACAGTCCAGCCCGAACTGCCAAGCCAGGTCCTCCCTGGACTGGAAACAAGCATCCTAGGACCGGTTTCGGGGTTTCACCCCTCTTCAGCCAGGATAGCTTGATTCCAGTGGCATGGAGAGCACGGGACTCACGTCTGAGCATTCCCGCACCACTCGGGGTGACAAATGCAAAAACAGCAATTCATGGACAGAATGCAGAACAATGTCATACATTCACCCCAGTACAGAGATCTGGGCCTAAATCCATCGTTTTTTTGCTCACCATGCCATTCCAGTTTGACCCCAGCCATATGCAAATCAGTCTTGACCCTGTGCCTCTTGGGAACAGTCCAGCCCGAACTGCCAAGCCAGGTCCTCCCTGGACTGGAAACAAGCATCCTAGGACCGGTTTCAGGGTTTCACCCCTCTTCAGCCAGGATAGCTTGATTCCAGTGGCATGGAGAGCACGGGACTCACGTCTGAGCATACCCGTCCCATTCGGGGTGACAAATGCAAAAACAGCAATTGATGGACAGAATGCAGAACAATGTCATACATTCACCCCAGTACAGAGATCTGGGCCTAAATCCATAGTTTTTTTGCTCACCATGCCAATCCAGTTTGAACCCAGCCATATGCAAATTAGTCTTGACCCTGTGCCTCATGGGAACAGTCCAGCCCGAACTGCCAAGCCAGGTCCTCCCTGGACTGGAAACAAGCATCCTAGGACCGGTTTCGGTGTTTCACCCCTCTTCAGCCAGGATAGCTTGATTCCAGTGGCATGGAGAGCACGGGACTCACGTCTGAGCATACCCGTCCCACTCGGGGTGACAAATGCAAAAACAGCAATTGATGGACGGAATGCAGAACAATGTCATACATTCACCCCAGTACAGAGATCTGGGCCTAAATCCATCGTTTTTTTGCTCACCATGCCATTCCAGTTTGAACCCAGCCATATGCAAATCAGTCTTGACCCTGTGCCTCATGGGAACAGTCCAGCCGGAACTGCCAAGCCAGGTCCTCCCTGGACTGGAAACAAGCATCCTAGGACCGGTTTCGGGGTTTCACCCCTCTTCAGCCAGGATAGCTTGATTCCAGTGGCATGGAGAGCACGGGACTCACGTCTGAGCATACCCGTCCCACTCGGGGTGACAAATGCAAAAACAGCAATTGATGGACAGAATGCAGAACAATGTCATACATTGACCCCAGTACAGAGATCTGGGCCTAAATCCATCGTTTTTTTGCTCACCATGCCATTCCAGTTTGAACCCAGCCATATGCAAATCAGTCTTGACACTGTGCCTAATGGGAACAGTCCAGCCCGAACTGCCAAGCCAGGTCCTCCCTGGACTGGAAACAAGAATCCTAGGACCGGTTTCGGGGTTTCACCCCTCTTCAGCCAGGATAGCTTGATTCCAGTGGCATGGAGAGCACGGGACTCACGTCTGAGCATACCCGTCCCACTCGGGGTGACAAATGCAAAAACAGCAATTGATGGACAGAATGCAGGACAATGTCATACATTCACCCCAGTACAGAGATCTGGGCCTAAATCCATCGTTTTTTTGCTCACCATGCCAATCCAGTTTGAACCCAGCCATATGCAAATCAGTCTTGACCCTGTGCCTCATGGGAACAGTCCAGCCCGAACTGCCAAGCCAGGTGCTCCCTGGACTGGAAACAAGCATCCTATGACCGGTTTCGGGGTCTCACCCCTCTTCAGCCAGGATAGCTTGATTCCAGTGGCATGGAGAGCACGGGACTCACGTCTGAGCATACCCGTCCCACTCGGGGTGACAAATGCAAAAACAGCAATTGATGGACAGAATGCAGAACAATGTCATACATTCACCACAGTACAGAGTTCTGGGCCTAAATCCATCGTTTTTTTGCTCACCATGCCAATCCAGTTTGAACCCAGCCATATGCAAATTAGTCTTGACCCTGTGCCTCATGGGAACAGTCCAGCCCGAACTGCCAAGCCAGGTGCTCCCTGGACTGGAAACAAGCATCCTAGGACCGGTTTCGGGGTTTCACCCCTCTTCAACCAGGGTAGCTTGATTCCAGTGGCATGGAGAGCACGGGACTCACGTCTGAGCATACCCGTCCCACTCGGGGTGACAAATGCAAAAAAAGCAATTGATGGACGGAATGCAGAACAATGTCATACATTCACCCCAGTACAGAGATCTGGGCCTAAATCCATCGTTTTTTTGCTCACCATGCCATTCCAGTTTGAACCCAGCCATATGCAAATCAGTCTTGACCCTGTGCCTCATGGGAACAGTCCAGCCGGAACTGCCAAGCCAGGTCCTCCCTGGACTGGAAACAAGCATCCTAGGACCGGTTTCGGGGTTTCACCCCTCTTCAGCCAGGATAGCTTGATTCCAGTGGCATGGAGAGCACGGGACTCACGTCTGAGCATACCCGTCCCACTCGGGGTGACAAATGCAAAAACAGCAATTGATGGACAGAATGCAGAACAATGTCATACATTGACCCCAGTACAGAGATCTGGGCCTAAATCCATCGTTTTTTTGCTCACCATGCCATTCCAGTTTGAACCCAGCCATATGCAAATCAGTCTTGACCCTGTGCCTCATGGGAACAGTCCAGCCCGAACTGCCAAGCCAGGTCCTCCCTGGACTGGAAACAAGCATCCTAGGACCGGTTTCGGGGTTTCACCCCTCTTCAGCCAGGATAGCTTGATTCCAGTGGCATGGAGAGCACGGGACTCACGTCTGAGCATACCCGTCCCACTCGGTGTGACAAATGCAAAAACAGCAATTGATGGACAGAATGCAGAACAATGTCATACATTCACCCCAGTACAGAGATCTGGGCCTAAATCCTTCGTTTTTTTGCTCACCATGCCATTCCAGTTTGAACCCAGCCATATGCAAATCAGTCTTGACCCTGTGCCTCATGGGAACAGTCCAGCCCGAACTGCCAAACCAGGTCCTCCCTGGACTGGAAACAAGCATCCTAGGACCGGTTTCGGGGTTTCACCCCTCTTCAGCCAGGATAGCTTGATTCCAGTGGCATGGAGAGCACGGGACTCACGTCTGAGCATACCCGTCCCACTCGGGGTGACAAATGCAAAAACAGCAATTGATGGACAGAATGCAGAACAATGTCATACATTCACCCCAGTACAGAGATCTGGGCCTAAATCCATCGTTTTTTTGCTCACCATGCCATTCCAGTTTGAACCCAGCCATATGCAAATCAGTCTTGACCCTGTGCCTCATGAGAACAGTCCAGCCCGAACTGCCAAGCCAGGTCCTCCCTGGACTGGAAACAAGCATCCTAGGACCGGTTTCGGGGTTTCACCCCTCTTCAGCCAGGATAGCTTGATTCCAGTGGCATGGAGAGCACGGGACTCACGTCTGAGCATTCCCGCACCACTCGGGGTGACAAATGCAAAAACAGCAATTCATGGACAGAATGCAGAACAATGTCATACATTCACCCCAGTACAGAGATCTGGGCCTAAATCCATCGTTTTTTTGCTCACCATGCCATTCCAGTTTGACCCCAGCCATATGCAAATCAGTCTTGACCCTGTGCCTCATGGGAACAGTCCAGCCCGAACTGCCAAGCCAGGTCCTCCCTGGACTGGAAACAAGCATCCTAGGACCGGTTTCAGGGTTTCACCCCTCTTCAGCCAGGATAGCTTGATTCCAGTGGCATGGAGAGCACGGGACTCACGTCTGAGCATACCCGTCCCATTCGGGGTGACAAATGCAAAAACAGCAATTGATGGACAGAATGCAGAACAATGTCATACATTCACCCCAGTACAGAGATCTGGCCCTAAATCCATAGTTTTTTTAGTCACCATGCCAATCCAGTTTGAACCCAGCCATATGCAAATTAGTCTTGACCCTGTGCCTCATGGGAACAGTCCAGCCCGAACTGCCAAGCCAGGTCCTCCCTGGACTGGAAACAAGCATCCTAGGACCGGTTTCGGTGTTTCACCCCTCTTCAGCCAGGATAGCTTGATTCCAGTGGCATGGAGAGCACGGGACTCACGTCTGAGCATACCCGTCCCACTCGGGGTGACAAATGCAAAAACAGCAATTGATGGACGGAATGCAGAACAATGTCATACATTCACCCCAGTACAGAGATCTGGGCCTAAATCCATCGTTTTTTTGCTCACCATGCCATTCCAGTTTGAACCCAGCCATATGCAAATCAGTCTTGACCCTGTGCCTCATGGGAACAGTCCAGCCGGAACTGCCAAGCCAGGTCCTCCCTGGACTGGAAACAAGCATCCTAGGACCGGTTTCGGGGTTTCACCCCTCTTCAGCCAGGATAGCTTGATTCCAGTGGCATGGAGAGCACGGGACTCACGTCTGAGCATACCCGTCCCACTCGGGGTGACAAATGCAAAAACAGCAATTGATGGACAGAATGCAGAACAATGTCATACATTGACCCCAGTACAGAGATCTGGGCCTAAATCCATCGTTTTTTTGCTCACCATGCCATTCCAGTTTGAACCCAGCCATATGCAAATCAGTCTTGACCCTGTGCCTCATGGGAACAGTCCAGCCCAAACTGCCAAGCCAGGTCTTCCCTGGACTGGAAACAAGCATCCTATGACCGGTTTCGGGGTTTCACCCCTCTTCAGCCAGGATAGCTTGATTCCAGTGGCATGGAGAGCACAGGAATCACGTCTGAGCATACCCGTCCCACTCGGTGTGACAAATGCAAAAACAGCAATTGATGGACAGAATGCAGAACAATGTCATACATTCACCCCAGTACAGAGATCTGGGCCTAAATCCTTCGTTTTTTTGCTCACCATGCCATTCCAGTTTGAACCCATCCATATGCAAATCAGTCTTGACCCTGTGCCTCATGAGAACAGTCCAGCCCGAACTGCCAAGCCAGGTCCTCCCTGGACTGGAAACAAGCATCCTAGGACCGGTTTCGGGGTTTCACCCCTCTTCAGCCAGGATAGCTTGATTCCAGTGGCATGGAGAGCATGGGACTCACGTCTGAGCATACCCGCAACACTCGGGGTGACAAATGCAAAAACAGCAATTGATGGACAGAATGCAGAACAATGTCATTCATTCAACCCAGTACAGAGATCTGGGCCTAAATCCATCGTTTTTTTGCTCACCATGCCATTCCAGTTTGAACCCAGCCATATGCAAATCAGTCTTGACCCTGTTCCTCATGGGAACAGTCCAGCCCGAACTGCCAAGCCAGGTCCTCCCTGGACTGGAAACAAGCATCCTAGGACCGGTTTCGGTGTTTCACCCCTCTTCAGCCAGGATAGCTTGATTCCAGTGGCATGGAGAGCACGGGACTCACGTCTGAGCATACCCGTCCCACTCGGGGTGACAAATGCAAAAACAGCAATTGATGGACAGAATGCAGAACAATGTCATACATTCACCCCAGTACAGAGTTCTGGGCCTAAATCCATCGTTTTTTTGCTCACCATGCCAATCCAGTTTGAACCCAGCCATATGCAAATTAGTCTTGACCCTGTGCCTCATGGGAACAGTCCATCCCGAACTGCCAAACCAGGTCCTCCCTGGACTGGAAACAAGCATCCTAGGACCGGTTTCGGGGTTTCACCCCTCTTCAGCCAGGATAGCTTGATTCCAGTGGCATGCAGAGCACGGGACTCACGTCTGAGCATACCCGTCCCACTCGGGGTGACAAATGCAAAAACAGCAATTGATGGACGGAATGCAGAACAATGTCATACATTCACCCCAGTACAGAGATCTGGGCCTAAATCCATCGTTTTTTTGCTCACCATGCCATTCCAGTTTGAACCCAGCCATATGCAAATCAGTCTTGACCCTGTGCCTCATGGGAACAGTCCAGCCGGAACTGCCAAGCCAGGTCCTCCCTGGACTGGAAACAAGCATCCTAGGACCGGTTTCGGGGTTTCACCCCTCTTCAGCCAGGATAGCTTGATTCCAGTGGCATGGAGAGCACGGGACTCACGTCTGAGCATACCCGTCCCACTCGGGGTGACAAATGCAAAAACAGCAATTGATGGACAGAATGCAGAACAATGTCATACATTCACCCCAGTACAGAGATCTGGGCCTAAATTCATCGTTTCTTTGCTCACCATGCCATTCCAGTTTGAACCCAGCCATATGCAAATCAGTCTTGACCCTGTGCCTCATGAGAACAGTCCAGCCCGAACTGCCAAGCCAGGTCCTCCCTGGACTGGAAACAAGCATCCTAGGACCGGTTTCGGGGTTTCACCCCTCTTCAGCCAGGATAGCTTGATTCCAGTGGCATGGAGAGCACGGGACTCACGTCTGAGCATACCCGTCCCACTCGGGGTGACAAATGCAAAAACAGAAATTGATGGACAGAATGCAGAACAATGTCATACATTCACCCCAGTACAGAGATCTGGGCCTAAATCCATCGTTTTTTTGCTCACCATGCCATTCCAGTTTGAACCCAGCCATATGCAAATCAGTCTTGACCCTGTGCCTCATGGGAACAGTCCAGCCCGAACTGCCAAGCCAGGTCCTCCCTGGACTGGAAACAAGCATCCTAGGACCGGTTTCGGGGTTTCACCCCTCTTCAGCCAGGATAGCTTGATTCCAGTGGCATGGAGAGCATGGGACTCACGTCTGAGCATACCCGTCCCACTCGGTGTGACAAATGCAAAAACAGCAATTGATGGACAGAATGCAGAACAATGTCATACATTCACCCCAGTACAGAGATCTGGGCCTGAATCCATCGTTTTTTTGCTCACCATGCCATTCCAGTTTGAACCCAGCCATATGCAAATCAGTCTTGACCCTGTGCCTCATGAGAACAGTCCAGCCCGAACTGCCAAGCCAGGTCCTCCCTGGACTGGAAACAAGCATCCTAGGACCGGTTTCGGGGTTTCACCCCTCTTCAGCCAGGATAGCTTGATTCCAGTGGCATGGAGAGCACGGGACTCACGTCTGAGCATACCCTCACCACTCGGGGTGACAAATGCAAAAACAGCAATTCATGGACAGAATAAAGAACAATGTCATACATTCACCCCAGTACAGAGATCTGGGCCTAAATCCATCGTTTTTTTGCTCACCATGCCATTCCAGTTTGACCCCAGCCATATGCAAATCAGTCTTGACCCTGTGCCTCATGGGAACAGTCCAGCCCGAACTGCCAAGCCAGGTCCTCCCTGGACTGGAAACAAGCATCCTAGGACCGGTTTCAGGGTTTCACCCCTCTTCAGCCAGGATAGCTTGATTCCAGTGGCATGGAGAGCACGGGACTCACGTTTGAGCATACCCGTCCCACTCGGGGTGACAAATGCAAAAACAGCAATTGATGGACGGAATGCAGAACAATGTCATACATTCACCCCAGTACAGAGATCTGGGCCTAAATCCATAGTTTTTTTGCTCACCATGCCAATCCAGTTTGAACCCAGCCATATGCAAATTAGTCTTGACCCTGTGCCTCATGGGAACAGTCCAGCCCGAACTGCCAAGCCAGGTCCTCCCTGGACTGGAAACAAGCATCCTAGGACCGGTTTCGGTGTTTCACCCCTCTTCAGCCAGGATAGCTTGATTCCAGTGGCATGGAGAGCACGGGACTCACGTTTGAGCATACCCGTCCCACTCGGGGTGACAAATGCAAAAACAGCAATTGATGGACGGAATGCAGAACAATGTCATACATTCACCCCAGTACAGAGATCTGGGCCTAAATCCATCGTTTTTTTGCTCACCATGCCATTCCAGTTTGAACCCAGCCATATGCAAATCAGTCTTGACCCTGTGCCTCATGGGAACAGTCTAGCCGGAACTGCCAAGCCAGGTCCTCCCTGGACTGGAAACAAGCATCCTAGGACCGGTTTCGGGGTTTCACCCCTCTTCAGCCAGGATAGCTTGATTCCAGTGGCATGGAGAGCACGGGACTCACGTCTGAGCATACCCGTCCCACTCGGGGTGACAAATGCAAAAACAGCAATTGATGGACAGAATGCAGAACAATGTCATACATTCACCCCAGTACAGAGATCTGGGCCTAAATTCATCGTTTTTTTGCTCACCATGCCATTCCAGTTTGAACCCAGCCATATGCAAATCAGTCTTGACCCTGTGCCTCATGAGAACAGTCCAGCCCGAACTGCCAAGCCAGGTCCTCCCTGGACTGGAAACAAGCATCCTAGGACCGGTTTCGGGGTTTCACCCCTCTTCAGCCAGGATAGCTTGATTCCAGTGGCATGGAGAGCACGGGACTCACGTCTGAGCATACCCGTCCCACTCGGGGTGACAAATGCAAAAACAGAAATTGATGGACAGAATGCAGAACAATGTCATACATTCACCCCAGTACAGAGATCTGGGCCTAAATCCATCGTTTTTTTGCTCACCATGCCATTCCAGTTTGAACCCAGCCATATGCAAATCAGTCTTGACCCTGTGCCTCATGGGAACAGTCCAGCCCGAACTGCCAAGCCAGGTCCTCCCTGGACTGGAAACAAGCATCCTAGGACCGGTTTCGGGGTTTCACCCCTCTTCAGCCAGGATAGCTTGATTCCAGTGGCATGGAGAGCACGGGACTCACGTCTGAGCATACCCGTCCCACTCGGTGTGACAAATGCAAAAACAGCAATTGATGGACAGAATGCAGAACAATGTCATACATTCACCCCAGTACAGAGATCTGGGCCTAAATCCTTCGTTTTTTTGCTCACCATGCCATTCCAGTTTGAACCCAGCCATATGCAAATCAGTCTTGACCCTGTGCCTCATGGGA
Organism: Triturus cristatus; assembly: GCF_964204655.1. NCBI lineage: Eukaryota > Metazoa > Chordata > Amphibia > Caudata > Salamandridae > Triturus > Triturus cristatus. The sequence continues at coordinate 489,056,119 of NC_140587.1, read as the reverse complement.
ACAGTCCAGCCCGAACTGCCAAACCAGGTCCTCCCTGGACTGGAAACAAGCATCCTAGGACCGGTTTCGGGGTTTCACCCCTCTTCAGCCAGGATAGCTTGATTCCAGTGGCATGGAGAGCACGGGACTCACGTCTGAGCATACCCGTCCCACTCGGGGTGACAAATGCAAAAACAGCAATTGATGGACAGAATGCAGAACAATGTCATACATTCACCCCAGTACAGAGATCTGGGCCTAAATCCATCGTTTTTTTGCTCACCATGCCATTCCAGTTTGAACCCAGCCATATGCAAATCAGTCTTGACCCTGTGCCTCATGAGAACAGTCCAGCCCGAACTGCCAAGCCAGGTCCTCCCTGGACTGGAAACAAGCATCCTAGGACCGGTTTCGGGGTTTCACCCCTCTTCAGCCAGGATAGCTTGATTCCAGTGGCATGGAGAGCACGGGACTCACGTCTGAGCATTCCCGCACCACTCGGGGTGACAAATGCAAAAACAGCAATTCATGGACAGAATGCAGAACAATGTCATACATTCACCCCAGTACAGAGATCTGGGCCTAAATCCATCGTTTTTTTGCTCACCATGCCATTCCAGTTTGACCCCAGCCATATGCAAATCAGTCTTGACCCTGTGCCTCATGGGAACAGTCCAGCCCGAACTGCCAAGCCAGGTCCTCCCTGGACTGGAAACAAGCATCCTAGGACCGGTTTCAGGGTTTCACCCCTCTTCAGCCAGGATAGCTTGATTCCAGTGGCATGGAGAGCACGGGACTCACGTCTGAGCATACCCGTCCCATTCGGGGTGACAAATGCAAAAACAGCAATTGATGGACAGAATGCAGAACAATGTCATACATTCACCCCAGTACAGAGATCTGGGCCTAAATCCATAGTTTTTTTGCTCACCATGCCAATCCAGTTTGAACCCAGCCATATGCAAATCAGTCTTGACCCTGTGCCTCATGGGAACAGTCCAGCCCGAACTGCCAAGCCAGGTCCTCCCTGGACTGGAAACAAGCATCCTAGGACCGGTTTCGGTGTTTCACCCCTCTTCAGCCAGGATAGCTTGATTCCAGTGGCATGGAGAGCACGGGACTCACGTCTGAGCATACCCGTCCCACTCGGGGTGACAAATGCAAAAACAGCAATTGATGGACGGAATGCAGAACAATGTCATACATTCACCCCAGTACAGAGATCTGGGCCTAAATCCATCGTTTTTTTGCTCACCATGCCATTCCAGTTTGAACCCAGCCATATGCAAATCAGTCTTGACCCTGTGCCTCATGGGAACAGTCCAGCCGGAACTGCCAAGCCAGGTCCTCCCTGGACTGGAAACAAGCATCCTAGGACCGGTTTCGGGGTTTCACCCCTCTTCAGCCAGGATAGCTTGATTCCAGTGGCATGGAGAGCACGGGACTCACGTCTGAGCATACCCGTCCCACTCGGGGTGACAAATGCAAAAACAGCAATTGATGGACAGAATGCAGAACAATGTCATACATTGACCCCAGTACAGAGATCTGGGCCTAAATCCATCGTTTTTTTGCTCACCATGCCATTCCAGTTTGAACCCAGCCATATGCAAATCAGTCTTGACACTGTGCCTAATGGGAACAGTCCAGCCCGAACTGCCAAGCCAGGTCCTCCCTGGACTGGAAACAAGAATCCTAGGACCGGTTTCGGGGTTTCACCCCTCTTCAGCCAGGATAGCTTGATTCCAGTGGCATGGAGAGCACGGGACTCACGTCTGAGCATACCCGTCCCACTCGGGGTGACAAATGCAAAAACAGCAATTGATGGACAGAATGCAGGACAATGTCATACATTCACCCCAGTACAGAGATCTGGGCCTAAATCCATCGTTTTTTTGCTCACCATGCCAATCCAGTTTGAACCCAGCCATATGCAAATCAGTCTTGACCCTGTGCCTCATGCGAACAGTCCAGCCCGAACTGCCAAGCCAGGTGCTCCCTGGACTGAAAACAAGCATCCTATGACCGGTTTCGGGGTCTCACCCCTCTTCAGCCAGGATAGCTTGATTCCAGTGGCATGGAGAGCACGGGACTCACGTCTGAGCATACCCGTCCCACTCGGGGTGACAAATGCAAAAACAGCAATTGATGGACAGAATGCAGAACAATGTCATACATTCACCACAGTACAGAGTTCTGGGCCTAAATCCATCGTTTTTTTGCTCACCATGCCATTCCAGTTTGAACCCAGCCATATGCAAATCAGTCTTGACACTGTGCCTAATGGGAACAGTCCAGCCCGAACTGCCAAGCCAGGTCCTCCCTGGACTGGAAACAAGAATCCTAGGACCGGTTTCGGGGTTTCACCCCTCTTCAGCCAGGATAGCTTGATTCCAGTGGCATGGAGAGCACGGGACTCACGTCTGAGCATACCCGTCCCACTCGGGGTGACAAATGCAAAAACAGCAATTGATGGACAGAATGCAGGACAATGTCATACATTCACCCCAGTACAGAGATCTGGGCCTAAATCCATCGTTTTTTTGCTCACCATGCCAATCCAGTTTGAACCCAGCCCTATGCAAATCAGTCTTGACCCTGTGCCTCATGGGAACAGTCCAGCCCGAACTGCCAAGCCAGGTGCTCCCTGGACTGGAAACAAGCATCTTATGACCGGTTTCGGGGTTTCACCCCTCTTCAGCCAGGATAGCTTGATTCCAGTGGCATGGAGAGCACGGGACTCACGTCTGAGCATACCCGACCCACTCGGTGTGACAAATGCAAAAACAGCAATTGATGGACAGAATGCAGAACAATGTCATACATTCACCCCAGTACAGAGATCTGGGCCTAAATCCTTCATTTTATTGCTCACCATGCCATTCCAGTTTGAACCCAGCCATATGCAAATCAGTCTTGACCCTGAGCCTCATGGGAACAGTCCAGCCCGAACTGCCAAGCCAGGTCCTCCCTGGACTGGAAACAAGCATCCTAGGACCGGTTTCGGGGTTTCACCCCTCTTCAGCCAGGATAGCTTGATTCCAGTGGCATGGAGAGCACGGGACTCACGTCTGAGCATACCCGTCCCACTCGGTGTGACAAATGCAAAAACAGCAATTGATGGACAGAATGCAGAACAATGTCATACATTCACCCCAGTACAGAGATCTGGGCCTAAATCCTTCGTTTTTTTGCTCACCATGCCATTCCAGTTTGAACCCAGCCATATGCAAATCAGTCTTGACCCTGTGCCTCATGGGAACAGTCCAGCCCGAACTGCCAAACCAGGTCCTCCCTGGACTGGAAACAAGCATCCTAGGACCGGTTTCGGGGTTTCACCCCTCTTCAGCCAGGATAGCTTGATTCCAGTGGCATGGAGAGCACGGGACTCACGTCTGAGCATACCCGTCCCACTCGGGGTGACAAATGCAAAAACAGCAATTGATGGACAGAATGCAGAACAATGTCATACATTCACCCCAGTACAGAGATCTGGGCCTAAATCCATCGTTTTTTTGCTCACCATGCCATTCCAGTTTGAACCCAGCCATATGCAAATCAGTCTTGACCCTGTGCCTCATGAGAACAGTCCAGCCCGAACTGCCAAGCCAGGTCCTCCCTGGACTGGAAACAAGCATCCTAGGACCGGTTTCGGGGTTTCACCCCTCTTCAGCCAGGATAGCTTGATTCCAGTGGCATGGAGAGCACGGGACTCACGTCTGAGCATTCCCGCACCACTCGGGGTGACAAATGCAAAAACAGCAATTCATGGACAGAATGCAGAACAATGTCATACATTCACCCCAGTACAGAGATCTGGGCCTAAATCCATCGTTTTTTTGCTCACCATGCCATTCCAGTTTGACCCCAGCCATATGCAAATCAGTCTTGACCCTGTGCCTCTTGGGAACAGTCCAGCCCGAACTGCCAAGCCAGGTCCTCCCTGGACTGGAAACAAGCATCCTAGGACCGGTTTCAGGGTTTCACCCCTCTTCAGCCAGGATAGCTTGATTCCAGTGGCATGGAGAGCACGGGACTCACGTCTGAGCATATCCGTCCCATTCGGGGTGACAAATGCAAAAACAGCAATTGATGGACAGAATGCAGAACAATGTCATACATTCACCCCAGTACAGAGATCTGGGCCTAAATCCATAGTTTTTTTGCTCACCATGCCAATCCAGTTTGAACCCAGCCATATGCAAATTAGTCTTGACCCTGTGCCTCATGGGAACAGTCCAGCCCGAACTGCCAAGCCAGGTCCTCCCTGGACTGGAAACAAGCATCCTAGGACCGGTTTCGGTGTTTCACCCCTCTTCAGCCAGGATAGCTTGATTCCAGTGGCATGGAGAGCACGGGACTCACGTCTGAGCATACCCGTCCCACTCGGGGTGACAAATGCAAAAACAGCAATTGATGGACGGAATGCAGAACAATGTCATACATTCACCCCAGTACAGAGATCTGGGCCTAAATCCATCGTTTTTTTGCTCACCATGCCATTCCAGTTTGAACCCAGCCATATGCAAATCAGTCTTGACCCTGTGCCTCATGGGAACAGTCCAGCCGGAACTGCCAAGCCAGGTCCTCCCTGGACTGGAAACAAGCATCCTAGGACCGGTTTCGGGGTTTCACCCCTCTTCAGCCAGGATAGCTTGATTCCAGTGGCATGGAGAGCACGGGACTCACGTCTGAGCATACCCGTCCCACTCGGGGTGACAAATGCAAAAACAGCAATTGATGGACAGAATGCAGAACAATGTCATACATTGACCCCAGTACAGAGATCTGGGCCTAAATCCATCGTTTTTTTGCTCACCATGCCATTCCAGTTTGAACCCAGCCATATGCAAATCAGTCTTGACACTGTGCCTAATGGGAACACTCCAGCCCGAACTGCCAAGCCAGGTCCTCCCTGGACTGGAAACAAGAATCCTAGGACCGGTTTCGGGGTTTCACCCCTCTTCAGCCAGGATAGCTTGATTCCAGTGGCATGGAGAGCACGGGACTCACGTCTGAGCATACCCGTCCCACTCGGGGTGACAAATGCAAAAACAGCAATTGATGGACAGAATGCAGGACAATGTCATACATTCACCCCAGTACAGAGATCTGGGCCTAAATCCATCGTTTTTTTGCTCACCATGCCAATCCAGTTTGAACCCACCCATATGCAAATCAGTCTTGACCCTGTGCCTCATGGGAACAGTCCAGCCCGAACTGCCAAGCCAGGTGCTCCCTGGACTGGAAACAAGCATCCTATGACCGGTTTCGGGGTCTCACCCCTCTTCAGCCAGGATAGCTTGATTCCAGTGGCATGGAGAGCACGGGACTCACGTCTGAGCATACCCGTCCCACTCGGGGTGACAAATGCAAAAACAGCAATTGATGGACAGAATGCAGAACAATGTCATACATTCACCACAGTACAGAGTTCTGGGCCTAAATCCATCGTTTTTTTGCTCACCATGCCAATCCAGTTTGAACCCAGCCATATGCAAATTAGTCTTGACCCTGTGCCTCATGGGAACAGTCCAGCCCGAACTGCCAAGCCAGGTGCTCCCTGGACTGGAAACAAGCATCCTAGGACCGGTTTCGGGGTTTCACCCCTCTTCAACCAGGGTAGCTTGATTCCAGTGGCATGGAGAGCACGGGACTCACGTCTGAGCATACCCGTCCCACTCGGGGTGACAAATGCAAAAAAAGCAATTGATGGACGGAATGCAGAACAATGTCATACATTCACCCCAGTACAGAGATCTGGGCCTAAATCCATCGTTTTTTTGCTCACCATGCCATTCCAGTTTGAACCCAGCCATATGCAAATCAGTCTTGACCCTGTGCCTCATGGGAACAGTCCAGCCGGAACTGCCAAGCCAGGTCCTCCCTGGACTGGAAACAAGCATCCTAGGACCGGTTTCGGGGTTTCACCCCTCTTCAGCCAGGATAGCTTGATTCCAGTGGCATGGAGAGCACGGGACTCACGTCTGAGCATACCCGTCCCACTCGGGGTGACAAATGCAAAAACAGCAATTGATGGACAGAATGCAGAACAATGTCATACATTGACCCCAGTACAGAGATCTGGGCCTAAATCCATCGTTTTTTTGCTCACCATGCCATTCCAGTTTGAACCCAGCCATATGCAAATCAGTCTTGACCCTGTGCCTCATGGGAACAGTCCAGCCCGAACTGCCAAGCCAGGTCCTCCCTGGACTGGAAACAAGCATCCTAGGACCGGTTTCGGGGTTTCACCCCTCTTCAGCCAGGATAGCTTGATTCCAGTGGCATGGAGAGCACGGGACTCACGTCTGAGCATACCCGTCCCACTCGGTGTGACAAATGCAAAAACAGCAATTGATGGACAGAATGCAGAACAATGTCATACATTCACCCCAGTACAGAGATCTGGGCCTAAATCCTTCGTTTTTTTGCTCACCATGCCATTCCAGTTTGAACCCAGCCATATGCAAATCAGTCTTGACCCTGTGCCTCATGGGAACAGTCCAGCCCGAACTGCCAAACCAGGTCCTCCCTGGACTGGAAACAAGCATCCTAGGACCGGTTTCGGGGTTTCACCCCCCTTCAGCCAGGATAGCTTGATTCCAGTGGCATGGAGAGCACGGGACTCACGTCTGAGCATACCCGTCCCACTCGGGGTGACAAATGCAAAAACAGCAATTGATGGACAGAATGCAGAACAATGTCATACATTCACCCCAGTACAGAGATCTGGGCCTAAATCCATCGTTTTTTTGCTCACCATGCCATTCCAGTTTGAACCCAGCCATATGCAAATCAGTCTTGACCCTGTGCCTCATGAGAACAGTCCAGCCCGAACTGCCAAGCCAGGTCCTCCCTGGACTGGAAACAAGCATCCTAGGACCGGTTTCGGGGTTTCACCCCTCTTCAGCCAGGATAGCTTGATTCCAGTGGCATGGAGAGCACGGGACTCACGTCTGAGCATTCCCGCACCACTCGGGGTGACAAATGCAAAAACAGCAATTCATGGACAGAATGCAGAACAATGTCATACATTCACCCCAGTACAGAGATCTGGGCCTAAATCCATCGTTTTTTTGCTCACCATGCCATTCCAGTTTGACCCCAGCCATATGCAAATCAGTCTTGACCCTGTGCCTCATGGGAACAGTCCAGCCCGAACTGCCAAGCCAGGTCCTCCCTGGACTGGAAACAAGCATCCTAGGACCGGTTTCAGGGTTTCACCCCTCTTCAGCCAGGATAGCTTGATTCCAGTGGCATGGAGAGCACGGGACTCACGTCTGAGCATACCCGTCCCATTCGGGGTGACAAATGCAAAAACAGCAATTGATGGACAGAATGCAGAACAATGTCATACATTCACCCCAGTACAGAGATCTGGGCCTAAATCCATAGTTTTTTTGCTCACCATGCCAATCCAGTTTGAACCCAGCCATATGCAAATTAGTCTTGACCCTGTGCCTCATGGGAACAGTCCAGCCCGAACTGCCAAGCCAGGTCCTCCCTGGACTGGAAACAAGCATCCTAGGACCGGTTTCGGTGTTTCACCCCTCTTCAGCCAGGATAGCTTGATTCCAGTGGCATGGAGAGCACGGGACTCACGTCTGAGCATACCCGTCCCACTCGGGGTGACAAATGCAAAAACAGCAATTGATGGACGGAATGCAGAACAATGTCATACATTCACCCCAGTACAGAGATCTGGGCCTAAATCCATCGTTTTTTTGCTCACCATGCCATTCCAGTTTGAACCCAGCCATATGCAAATCAGTCTTGACCCTGTGCCTCATGGGAACAGTCCAGCCGGAACTGCCAAGCCAGGTCCTCCCTGGACTGGAAACAAGCATCCTAGGACCGGTTTCGGGGTTTCACCCCTCTTCAGCCAGGATAGCTTGATTCCAGTGGCATGGAGAGCACGGGACTCACGTCTGAGCATACCCGTCCCACTCGGGGTGACAAATGCAAAAACAGCAATTGATGGACAGAATGCAGAACAATGTCATACATTGACCCCAGTACAGAGATCTGGGCCTAAATCCATCGTTTTTTTGCTCACCATGCCATTCCAGTTTGAACCCAGCCATATGCAAATCAGTCTTGACACTGTGCCTAATGGGAACAGTCCAGCCCGAACTGCCAAGCCAGGTACTCCCTGGACTGGAAACAAGAATCCTAGGACCGGTTTCGGGGTTTCACCCCTCTTCAGCCAGGATAGCTTGATTCCAGTGGCATGGAGAGCACGGGACTCACGTCTGAGCATACCCGTCCCACTCGGGGTGACAAATGCAAAAACAGCAATTGATGGACAGAATGCAGGACAATGTCATACATTCACCCCAGTACAGAGATCTGGGCCTAAATCCATCGTTTTTTTGCTCACCATGCCAATCCAGTTTGAACCCAGCCATATGCAAATCAGTCTTGACCCTGTGCCTCATGGGAACAGTCCAGCCCGAACTGCCAAGCCAGGTGCTCCCTGGACTGAAAACAAGCATCCTATGACCGGTTTCGGGGTCTCACCCCTCTTCAGCCAGGATAGCTTGATTCCAGTGGCATGGAGAGCACGGGACTCACGTCTGAGCATACCCGTCCCACTCGGGGTGACAAATGCAAAAACAGCAATTGATGGACAGAATGCAGAACAATGTCATACATTCACCACAGTACAGAGTTCTGGGCCTAAATCCATCGTTTTTTTGCTCACCATGCCATTCCAGTTTGAACCCAGCCATATGCAAATCAGTCTTGACACTGTGCCTAATGGGAACAGTCCAGCCCGAACTGCCAAGCCAGGTCCTCCCTGGACTGGAAACAAGAATCCTAGGACCGGTTTCGGGGTTTCACCCCTCTTCAGCCAGGATAGCTTGATTCCAGTGGCATGGAGAGCACGGGACTCACGTCTGAGCATACCCGTCCCACTCGGGCTGACAAATGCAAAAACAGCAATTGATGGACAGAATGCAGGACAATGTCATACATTCACCCCAGTACAGAGATCTGGGCCTAAATCCATTGTTTTTTTGCTCACCATGCCAATCCAGTTTGAACCCAGCCATATGCAAATCAGTCTTGACCCTGTGCCTCATGGGAACAGTCCAGCCCGAACTGCCAAGCCAGGTGCTCCCTGGACTGGAAACAAGCATCTTATGACCGGTTTCGGGGTTTCACCCCTCTTCAGCCAGGATAGCTTGATTCCAGTGGCATGGAGAGCACGGGACTCACGTCTGAGCATACCCGACCCACTCGGTGTGACAAATGCAAAAACAGCAATTGATGGACAGAATGCAGAACAATGTCATACATTCACCCCAGTACAGAGATCTGGGCCTAAATCCTTCATTTTTTTGCTCACCATGCCATTCCAGTTTGAACCCAGCCATATGCAAATCAGTCTTGACCCTGTGCCTCATGGGAACAGTCCAGCCCGAACTGCCAAGCCAGGTCCTCCCTGGACTGGAAACAAGCATCCTAGGACCGGTTTCGGGGTTTCACCCCTCTTCAGCCAGGATAGCTTGATTCCAGTGGCATGGAGAGCACGGGACTCACGTCTGAGCATACCCGTCCCACTCGGGGTGACAAATGCAAAAACAGCAATTGATGGACAGAATGCAGAACAATGTCATACATTGACCCCAGTACAGAGATCTGGGCCTAAATCCATCGTTTTTTTGCTCACCATGCCATTCCAGTTTGAACCCAGCCATATGCAAATCAGTCTTGACACTGTGCCTAATGGGAACAGTCCAGCCCGAACTGCCAAGCCAGGTCCTCCCTGGACTGGAAACAAGAATCCTAGGACCGGTTTCGGGGTTTCACCCCTCTTCAGCCAGGATAGCTTGATTCCAGTGGCATGGAGAGCACGGGACTCACGTCTGAGCATACCCGTCCCACTCGGGGTGACAAATGCAAAAACAGCAATTGATGGACAGAATGCAGGACAATGTCATACATTCACCCCAGTACAGAGATCTGGGCCTAAATCCATCGTTTTTTTGCTCACCATGCCAATCCAGTTTGAACCCAGCCATATGCAAATCAGTCTTGACCCTGTGCCTCATGGGAACAGTCCAGCCCGAACTGCCAAGCCAGGTGCTCCCTGGACTGGAAACAAGCATCCTATGACCGGTTTCGGGGTCTCACCCCTCTTCAGCCAGGATAGCTTGATTCCAGTGGCATGGAGAGCACGGGACTCACGTCTGAGCATACCCGTCCCACTCGGGGTGACAAATGCAAAAACAGCAATTGATGGACAGAATGCAGAACAATGTCATACATTCACCACAGTACAGAGTTCTGGGCCTAAATCCATCGTTTTTTTGCTCACCATGCCAATCCAGTTTGAACCCAGCCATATGCAAATTAGTCTTGACCCTGTGCCTCATGGGAACAGTCCAGCCCGAACTGCCAAGCCAGGTGCTCCCTGGACTGGAAACAAGCATCCTAGGACCGGTTTCGGGGTTTCACCCCTCTTCAACCAGGGTAGCTTGATTCCAGTGGCATGGAGAGCACGGGACTCACGTCTGAGCATACCCGTCCCACTCGGGGTGACAAATGCAAAAACAGCAATTGATGGACAGAATGCAGGACAATGTCATACATTCACCCCAGTACAGAGATCTGGGCCTAAATCCATCGTTTTTTTGCTCACCATGTCAATCCAGTTTGAACCCAGCCATATGCAAATCAGTCTTGACCCTGTGCCTCATGGGAACAGTCCAGCCCGAACTGCCAAGCCAGGTGCTCCCTGGACTGGAAACAAGCATCCTATGACCGGTTTCGGGGTCTCACCCCTCTTCAGCCAGGATAGCTTGATTCCAGTGGCATGGAGAGCACGGGACTCACGTCTGAGCATACCCGTCCCACTCGGGGTGACAAATGCAAAAACAGCAATTGATGGACAGAATGCAGAACAATGTCATACATTCACCACAGTACAGAGTTCTGGGCCTAAATCCATCGTTTTTTTGCTCACCATGCCAATCCAGTTTGAACCCAGCCATATGCAAATTAGTCTTGACCCTGTGCCTCATGGGAACAGTCCAGCCCGAACTGCCAAGCCAGGTGCTCCCTGGACTGGAAACAAGCATCCTAGGACCGGTTTCGGGGTTTCACCCCTCTTCAACCAGGGTAGCTTGATTCCAGTGGCATGGAGAGCACGGGACTCACGTCTGAGCATACCCGTCCCACTCGGGGTGACAAATGCAAAAAAAGCAATTGATGGACGGAATGCAGAACAATGTCATACATTCACCCCAGTACAGAGATCTGGGCCTAAATCCATCGTTTTTTTGCTCACCATGCCATTCCAGTTTGAACCCAGCCATATGCAAATCAGTCTTGACCCTGTGCCTCATGGGAACAGTCCAGCCGGAACTGCCAAGCCAGGTCCTCCCTGGACTGGAAACAAGCATCCTAGGACCGGTTTCGGGGTTTCACCCCTCTTCAGCCAGGATAGCTTGATTCCAGTGGCATGGAGAGCACGGGACTCACGTCTGAGCATACCCGTCCCACTCGGGGTGACAAATGCAAAAACAGCAATTGATGGACAGAATGCAGAACAATGTCATACATTGACCCCAGTACAGAGATCTGGGCCTAAATCCATCGTTTTTTTGCTCACCATGCCATTCCAGTTTGAACCCAGCCATATGCAAATCAGTCTTGACCCTGTGCCTCATGGGAACAGTCCAGCCCGAACTGCCAAGCCAGGTCCTCCCTGGACTGGAAACAAGCATCCTAGGACCGGTTTCGGGGTTTCACCCCTCTTGAGCCAGGATAGCTTGATTCCAGTGGCATGGAGAGCACGGGACTCACGTCTGAGCATACCCGTCCCACTCGGTGTGACAAATGCAAAAACAGCAATTGATGGACAGAATGCAGAACAATGTCATACATTCACCCCAGTACAGAGATCTGGGCCTAAATCCTTCGTTTTTTTGCTCACCATGCCATTCCAGTTTGAACCCAGCCATATGCAAATCAGTCTTGACCCTGTGCCTCATGGGAACAGTCCAGCCCGAACTGCCAAACCAGGTCCTCCCTGGACTGGAAACAAGCATCCTAGGACCGGTTTCGGGGTTTCACCCCTCTTCAGCCAGGATAGCTTGATTCCAGTGGCATGGAGATCACGGGACTCACGTCTGAGCATACCCGTCCCACTCGGGGTGACAAATGCAAAAACAGCAATTGATGGACAGAATGCAGAACAATGTCATACATTCACCCCAGTACAGAGATCTGGGCCTAAATCCATCGTTTTTTTGCTCACCATGCCATTCCAGTTTGAACCCAGCCATATGCAAATCAGTCTTGACCCTGTGCCTCATGAGAACAGTCCAGCCCGAACTGCCAAGCCAGGTCCTCCCTGGACTGGAAACAAGCATCCTAGGACCGGTTTCGGGGTTTCACCCCTCTTCAGCCAGGATAGCTTGATTCCAGTGGCATGGAGAGCACGGGACTCACGTCTGAGCATTCCCGCACCACTCGGGGTGACAAATGCAAAAACAGCAATTCATGGACAGAATGCAGAACAATGTCATACATTCACCCCAGTACAGAGATCTGGGCCTAAATCCATCGTTTTTTTGCTCACCATGCCATTCCAGTTTGACCCCAGCCATATGCAAATCAGTCTTGACCCTGTGCCTCATGGGAACAGTCCAGCCCGAACTGCCAAGCCAGGTCCTCCCTGGACTGGAAACAAGCATCCTAGGACCGGTTTCAGGGTTTCACCCCTCTTCAGCCAGGATAGCTTGATTCCAGTGGCATGGAGAGCACGGGACTCACGTCTGAGCATACCCGTCCCATTCGGGGTGACAAATGCAAAAACAGCAATTGATGGACAGAATGCAGAACAATGTCATACATTCACCCCAGTACAGAGATCTGGGCCTAAATCCATAGTTTTTTTGCTCACCATGCCAATCCAGTTTGAACCCAGCCATATGCAAATTAGTCTTGACCCTGTGCCTCATGGGAACAGTCCAGCCCGAACTGCCAAGCCAGGTCCTCCCTGGACTGGAAACAAGCATCCTAGGACCGGTTTCGGTGTTTCACCCCTCTTCAGCCAGGATAGCTTGATTCCAGTGGCATGGAGAGCACGGGACTCACGTCTGAGCATACCCGTCCCACTCGGGGTGACAAATGCAAAAACAGCAATTGATGGACGGAATGCAGAACAATGTCATACATTCACCCCAGTACAGAGATCTGGGCCTAAATCCATCGTTTTTTTGCTCACCATGCCATTCCAGTTTGAACCCAGCCATATGCAAATCAGTCTTGACCCTGTGCCTCATGGGAACAGTCCAGCCGGAACTGCCAAGCCAGGTCCTCCCTGGACTGGAAACAAGCATCCTAGGACCGGTTTCGGGGTTTCACCCCTCTTCAGCCAGGATAGCTTGATTCCAGTGGCATGGAGAGCACGGGACTCACGTCTGAGCATACCCGTCCCACTCGGGGTGACAAATGCAAAAACAGCAATTGATGGACAGAATGCAGAACAATGTCATACATTCACCCCAGTACAGAGATCTGGGCCTAAATCCTTCGTTTTTTTGCTCACCATGCCATTCCAGTTTGAACCCAGCCATATGCAAATCAGTCTTGACCCTGTGCCTCATGGGAACAGTCCAGCCCGAACTGCCAAACCAGGTCCTCCCTGGACTGGAAACAAGCATCCTAGGACCGGTTTCGGGGTTTCACCCCTCTTCAGCCAGGATAGCTTGATTCCAGTGGCATGGAGAGCACGGGACTCACGTCTGAGCATACCCGTCCCACTCGGGGTGACAAATGCAAAAACAGCAATTGATGGACAGAATGCAGAACAATGTCATACATTCACCCCAGTACAGAGATCTGGGCCTAAATCCATCGTTTTTTTGCTCACCATGCCATTCCAGTTTGAACCCAGCCATATGCAAATCAGTCTTGACCCTGTGCCTCATGAGAACAGTCCAGCCCGAACTGCCAAGCCAGGTCCTCCCTGGACTGGAAACAAGCATCCTAGGACCGGTTTCGGGGTTTCACCCCTCTTCAGCCAGGATAGCTTGATTCCAGTGGCATGGAGAGCACGGGACTCACGTCTGAGCATTCCCGCACCACTCGGGGTGACAAATGCAAAAACAGCAATTCATGGACAGAATGCAGAACAATGTCATACATTCACCCCAGTACAGAGATCTGGGCCTAAATCCATCGTTTTTTTGCTCACCATGCCATTCCAGTTTGACCCCAGCCATATGCAAATCAGTCTTGACCCTGTGCCTCATGGGAACAGTCCAGCCCGAACTGCCAAGCCAGGTCCTCCCTGGACTGGAAACAAGCATCCTAGGACCGGTTTCAGGGTTTCACCCCTCTTCAGCCAGGATAGCTTGATTCCAGTGGCATGGAGAGCACGGGACTCACGTCTGAGCATACCCGTCCCATTCGGGGTGACAAATGCAAAAACAGCAATTGATGGACAGAATGCAGAACAATGTCATACATTCACCCCAGTACAGAGATCTGGGCCTAAATCCATAGTTTTTTTGCTCACCATGCCAATCCAGTTTGAACCCAGCCATATGCAAATTAGTCTTGACCCTGTGCCTCATGGGAACAGTCCAGCCCGAACTGCCAAGCCAGGTCCTCCCTGGACTGGAAACAAGCATCCTAGGACCGGTTTCGGTGTTTCACCCCTCTTCAGCCAGGATAGCTTGATTCCAGTGGCATGGAGAGCACGGGACTCACGTCTGAGCATACTCGTCCCACTCGGGGTGACAAATGCAAAAACAGCAATTGATGGACGGAATGCAGAACAATGTCATACATTCACCCCAGTACAGAGATCTGGGCCTAAATCCATCGTTTTTTTGCTCACCATGCCATTCCAGTTTGAACCCAGCCATATGCAAATCAGTCTTGACCCTGTGCCTCATGGGAACAGTCCAGCCGGAACTGCCAAGCCAGGTCCTCCCTGGACTGGAAACAAGCATCCTAGGACCGGTTTCGGGGTTTCACCCCTCTTCAGCCAGGATAGCTTGATTCCAGTGGCATGGAGAGCACGGGACTCACGTCTGAGCATACCCGTCCCACTCGGGGTGACAAATGCAAAAACAGCAATTGATGGACAGAATGCAGAACAATGTCATACATTGACCCCAGTACAGAGATCTGGGCCTAAATCCATCGTTTTTTTGCTCACCATGCCATTCCAGTTTGAACCCAGCCATATGCAAATCAGTCTTGACACTGTGCCTAATGGGAACAGTCCAGCCCGAACTGCCAAGCCAGGTCCTCCCTGGACTGGAAACAAGAATCCTAGGACCGGTTTCGGGGTTTCACCCCTCTTCAGCCAGGATAGCTTGATTCCAGTGGCATGGAGAGCACGGGACTCACGTCTGAGCATACCCGTCCCACTCGGGGTGACAAATGCAAAAACAGCAATTGATGGACAGAATGCAGGACAATGTCATACATTCACCCCAGTACAGAGATCTGGGCCTAAATCCATCGTTTTTTTGCTCACCATGCCAATCCAGTTTGAACCCAGCCATATGCAAATCAGTCTTGACCCTGTGCCTCATGGGAACAGTCCAGCCCGAACTGCCAAGCCAGGTGCTCCCTGGACTGAAAACAAGCATCCTATGACCGGTTTCGGGGTCTCACCCCTCTTCAGCCAGGATAGCTTGATTCCAGTGGCATGGAGAGCACGGGACTCACGTCTGAGCATACCCGTCCCACTCGGGGTGACAAATGCAAAAACAGCAATTGATGGACAGAATGCAGAACAATGTCATACATTCACCACAGTACAGAGTTCTGGGCCTAAATCCATCGTTTTTTTGCTCATCATGCCATTCCAGTTTGAACCCAGCCATATGCAAATCAGTCTTGACACTGTGCCTAATGGGAACAGTCCAGCCCGAACTGCCAAGCCAGGTCCTCCCTGGACTGGAAACAAGAATCCTAGGACCGGTTTCGGGGTTTCACCCCTCTTCAGCCAGGATAGCTTGATTCCAGTGGCATGGAGAGCACGGGACTCACGTCTGAGCATACCCGTCCCACTCGGGCTGACAAATGCAAAAACAGCAATTGATGGACAGAATGCAGGACAATGTCATACATTCACCCCAGTACAGAGATCTGGGCCTAAATCCATTGTTTTTTTGCTCACCATGCCAATCCAGTTTGAACCCAGCCATATGCAAATCAGTCTTGACCCTGTGCCTCATGGGAACAGTCCAGCCCGAACTGCCAAGCCAGGTGCTCCCTGGACTGGAAACAAGCATCTTATGACCGGTTTCGGGGTTTCACCCCTCTTCAGCCAGGATAGCTTGATTCCAGTGGCATGGAGAGCACGGGACTCACGTCTGAGCATACCCGACCCACTCGGTGTGACAAATGCAAAAACAGCAATTGATGGACAGAATGCAGAACAATGTCATACATTCACCCCAGTACAGAGATCTGGGCCTAAATCCTTCATTTTTTTGCTCACCATGCCATTCCAGTTTGAACCCAGCCATATGCAAATCAGTCTTGACCCTGTGCCTCATGGGAACAGTCCAGCCCGAACTGCCAAGCCAGGTCCTCCCTGGACTGGAAACAAGCATCCTAGGACCGGTTTCGGGGTTTCACCCCTCTTCAGCCAGGATAGCTTGATTCCAGTGGCATGGAGAGCACGGGACTCACGTCTGAGCATACCCGTCCCACTCGGTGTGACAAATGCAAAAACAGCAATTGATGGACAGAATGCAGAACAATGTCATACATTCACCCCAGTACAGAGATCTGGGCCTAAATCCTTCGTTTTTTTGCTCACCATGCCATTCCAGTTTGAACCCAGCCATATGCAAATCAGTCTTGACCCTGTGCCTCATGGGAACAGTCCAGCCCGAACTGCCAAACCAGGTCCTCCCTGGACTGGAAACAAGCATCCTAGGACCGGTTTCGGGGTTTCACCCCTCTTCAGCCAGGATAGCTTGATTCCAGTGGCATGGAGAGCACGGGACTCACGTCTGAGCATACCCGTCCCACTCGGGGTGACAAATGCAAAAACAGCAATTGATGGACAGAATGCAGAACAATGTCATACATTCACCCCAGTACAGAGATCTGGGCCTAAATCCATCGTTTTTTTGCTCACCATGCCATTCCAGTTTGAACCCAGCCATATGCAAATCAGTCTTGACCCTGTGCCTCATGAGAACAGTCCAGCCCGAACTGCCAAGCCAGGTCCTCCCTGGACTGGAAACAAGCATCCTAGGACCGGTTTCGGGGTTTCACCCCTCTTCAGCCAGGATAGCTTGATTCCAGTGGCATGGAGAGCACGGGACTCACGTCTGAGCATTCCCGCACCACTCGGGGTGACAAATGCAAAAACAGCAATTCATGGACAGAATGCAGAACAATGTCATACATTCACCCCAGTACAGAGATCTGGGCCTAAATCCATCGTTTTTTTGCTCACCATGCCATTCCAGTTTGACCCCAGCCATATGCAAATCAGTCTTGACCCTGTGCCTCATGGGAACAGTCCAGCCCGAACTGCCAAGCCAGGTCCTCCCTGGACTGGAAACAAGCATCCTAGGACCGGTTTCAGGGTTTCACCCCTCTTCAGCCAGGATAGCTTGATTCCAGTGGCATGGAGAGCACGGGACTCACGTCTGAGCATACCCGTCCCATTCGGGGTGACAAATGCAAAAACAGCAATTGATGGACAGAATGCAGAACAATGTCATACATTCACCCCAGTACAGAGATCTGGGCATAAATCCATAGTTTTTTTGCTCACCATGCCAATCCAGTTTGAACCCAGCCATATGCAAATTAGTCTTGACCCTGTGCCTCATGGGAACAGTCCAGCCCGAACTGCCAAGCCAGGTCCTCCCTGGACTGGAAACAAGCATCCTAGGACCGGTTTCGGTGTTTCACCCCTCTTCAGCCAGGATAGCTTGATTCCAGTGGCATGGAGAGCACAGGACTCACGTCTGAGCATACCCGTCCCACTCGGGGTGACAAATGCAAAAACAGCAATTGATGGACGGAATGCAGAACAATGTCATACATTCACCCCAGTACAGAGATCTGGGCCTAAATCCATCGTTTTTTTGCTCACCATGCCATTCCAGTTTGAACCCAGCCATATGCAAATCAGTCTTGACCCTGTGCCTCATGGGAACAGTCCAGCCGGAACTGCCAAGCCAGGTCCTCCCTGGACTGGAAACAAGCATCCTAGGACCGGTTTCGGGGTTTCACCCCTCTTCAGCCAGGATAGCTTGATTCCAGTGGCATGGAGAGCACGGGACTCACGTCTGAGCATACCCGTCCCACTCGGGGCGACAAATGCAAAAACAGCAATTGATGGACAGAATGCAGAACAATGTCATACATTGACCCCAGTACAGAGATCTGGGCCTAAATCCATCGTTTTTTTGCTCACCATGCCATTCCAGTTTGAACCCAGCCATATGCAAATCAGTCTTGACACTGTGCCTAATGGGAACAGTCCAGCCCGAACTGCCAAGCCAGGTCCTCCCTGGACTGGAAACAAGAATCCTAGGACCGGTTTCGGGGTTTCACCCCTCTTCAGCCAGGATAGCTTGATTCCAGTGGCATGGAGAGCACGGGACTCACGTCTGAGCATACCCGTCCCACTCGGGGTGACAAATGCAAAAACAGCAATTGATGGACAGAATGCAGGACAATGTCATACATTCACCCCAGTACAGAGATCTGGGCCTAAATCCATCGTTTTTTTGCTCACCATGCCAATCCAGTTTGAACCCAGCCATATGCAAATCAGTCTTGACCCTGTGCCTCATGGGAACAGTCCAGCCCGAACTGCCAAGCCAGGTGCTCCCTGGACTGGAAACAAGCATCCTATGACCGGTTTCGGGGTCTCACCCCTCTTCAGCCAGGATAGCTTGATTCCAGTGGCATGGAGAGCACGGGACTCACGTCTGAGCATACCCGTCCCACTCGGGGTGACAAATGCAAAAACAGCAATTGATGGACAGAATGCAGAACAATGTCATACATTCACCACAGTACAGAGTTCTGGGCCTAAATCCATCGTTTTTTTGCTCACCATGCCAATCCAGTTTGAACCCAGCCATATGCAAATTAGTCTTGACCCTGTGCCTCATGGGAACAGTCCAGCCCGAACTGCCAAGCCAGGTGCTCCCTGGACTGGAAACAAGCATCCTAGGACCGGTTTCGGGGTTTCACCCCTCTTCAACCAGGGTAGCTTGATTCCAGTGGCATGGAGAGCACGGGACTCACGTCTGAGCATACCCGTCCCACTCGGGGTGACAAATGCAAAAAAAGCAATTGATGGACGGAATGCAGAACAATGTCATACATTCACCCCAGTACAGAGATCTGGGCCTAAATCCATCGTTTTTTTGCTCACCATGCCATTCCAGTTTGAACCCAGCCATATGCAAATCAGTCTTGACCCTGTGCCTCATGGGAACAGTCCAGCCGGAACTGCCAAGCCAGGTCCTCCCTGGACTGGAAACAAGCATCCTAGGACCGGTTTCGGGGTTTCACCCCTCTTCAGCCAGGATAGCTTGATTCCAGTGGCATGGAGAGCACGGGACTCACGTCTGAGCATACCCGTCCCACTCGGGGTGACAAATGCAAAAACAGCAATTGATGGACAGAATGCAGAACAATGTCATACATTGACCCCAGTACAGAGATCTGGGCCTAAATCCATCGTTTTTTTGCTCACCATGCCATTCCAGTTTGAACCCAGCCATATGCAAATCAGTCTTGACACTGTGCCTAATGGGAACAGTCCAGCCCGAACTGCCAAGCCAGGTCCTCCCTGGACTGGAAACAAGAATCCTATGACCGGTTTCGGGGTTTCACCCCTCTTCAGCCAGGATAGCTTGATTCCAGTGGCATGGAGAGCACGGGACTCACGTCTGAGCATACCCGTCCCACTCGGGGTGACAAATGCAAAAACAGCAATTGATGGACAGAATGCAGAACAATGTCATACATTCACCCCAGGACAGAGATCTGGGCCTAAATCCATAGTTTTTTTGCTCACCATGCCAATCCAGTTTGAACCCAGCCATATGCAAATTAGTCTTGACCCTGTGCCTCATGGGAACAGTCCAGCCCGAACTGCCAAGCCAGGTGCTCCCTGGACTGGAAACAAGCATCCTAGGACCGGTTTCGGGGTTTCACCCCTCTTCAGCCAGGATAGCTTGATTCCAGTGGCATGGAGAGCACGGGACTCACGTCTGAGCATACCCGTCCCACTCGGGGTGACAAATGCAAAAACAGCAATTGATGGACAGAATGCAGAACAATGTCATACATTCACCCCAGCACAGAGATCTGGGCCTAAATCCATCGTTTTTTTGCTCACCATGCCATTCCAATTTGAACCCAGCCATATGCAAATCAGTCTTGACCCTGTGCCTCAAGGGAACAGTCCAGCCCGAACTGCCAAGCCAGGTCCTCCCTGGACTGGAAACAAGCATCCTAGGACCGGTTTCAGGGTTTCACCCCTCTTCAGCCAGGATAGCTTGATTCCAGTGGCATGGAGAGCACGGGACTCACGTCTGAGCATACCCGTCCCATTCGGGGTGACAAATGCAAAAACAGCAATTGATGGACAGAATGCAGAACAATGTCATACATTCACCCCAGTACAGAGATCTGGGCCTAAATCCATAGTTTTTTTGCTCACCATGCCAATCCAGTTTGAACCCAGCCATATGCAAATTAGTCTTGACCCTGTGCCTCATGGGAACAGTCCAGCCCGAACTGCCAAGCCAGGTCCTCCCTGGACTGGAAACAAGCATCCTAGGACCGGTTTCGGTGTTTCACCCCTCTTCAGCCAGGATAGCTTGATTCCAGTGGCATGGAGAGCACAGGACTCACGTCTGAGCATACCCGTCCCACTCGGGGTGACAAATGCAAAAACAGCAATTGATGGACGGAATGCAGAACAATGTCATACATTCACCCCAGTACAGAGATCTGGGCCTAAATCCATCGTTTTTTTGCTCACCATGCCATTCCAGTTTGAACCCAGCCATATGCAAATCAGTCTTGACCCTGTGCCTCATGGGAACAGTCCAGCCGGAACTGCCAAGCCAGGTCCTCCCTGGACTGGAAACAAGCATCCTAGGACCGGTTTCGGGGTTTCACCCCTCTTCAGCCAGGATAGATTGATTCCAGTGGCATGGAGAGCACGGGACTCACGTCTGAGCATACCCGTCCCACTCGGGGTGACAAATGCAAAAACAGCAATTGATGGACAGAATGCAGAACAATGTCATACATTGACCCCAGTACAGAGATCTGGGCCGAAATCCATCGTTTTTTTGCTCACCATGCCATTCCAGTTTGAACCCAGCCATATGCAAATCAGTCTTGACACTGTGCCTAATGGGAACAGTCCAGCCCGAACTGCCAAGCCAGGTCCTCCCTGGACTGGAAACAAGAATCCTAGGACCGGTTTCGGGGTTTCACCCCTCTTCAGCCAGGATAGCTTGATTCCAGTGGCATGGAGAGCACGGGACTCACGTCTGAGCATACCCGTCCCACTCGGGGTGACAAATGCAAAAACAGCAATTGATGGACAGAATGCAGGACAATGTCATACATTCACCCCAGTACAGAGATCTGGGCCTAAATCCATCGTTTTTTTGCTCACCATGCCAATCCAGTTTGAACCCAGCCATATGCAAATCAGTCTTGACCCTGTGCCTCATGGGAACAGTCCAGCCCGAACTGCCAAGCCAGGTGCTCCCTGGACTGGAAACAAGCATCCTATGACCGGTTTCGGGGTCTCACCCCTCTTCAGCCAGGATAGCTTGATTCCAGTGGCATGGAGAGCACGGGACTCACGTCTGAGCATACCCGTCCCACTCGGGGTGACAAATGCAAAAACAGCAATTGATGGACAGAATGCAGAACAATGTCATACATTCACCACAGTACAGAGTTCTGGGCCTAAATCCATCGTTTTTTTGCTCACCATGCCAATCCAGTTTGAACCCAGCCATATGCAAATTAGTCTTGACCCTGTGCCTCATGGGAACAGTCCAGCCCGAACTGCCAAGCCAGGTGCTCCCTGGACTGGAAACAAGCATCCTAGGACCGGTTTCGGGGTTTCACCCCTCTTCAACCAGGGTAGCTTGATTCCAGTGGCATGGAGAGCACGGGACTCACGTCTGAGCATACCCGTCCCACTCGGGGTGACAAATGCAAAAAAAGCAATTGATGGACGGAATGCAGAACAATGTCATACATTCACCCCAGTACAGAGATCTGGGCCTAAATCCATCGTTTTTTTGCTCACCATGCCATTCCAGTTTGAACCCAGCCATATGCAAATCAGTCTTGACCCTGTGCCTCATGGGAACAGTCCAGCCGGAACTGCCAAGCCAGGTCCTCCCTGGACTGGAAACAAGCATCCTAGGACCGGTTTCGGGGTTTCACCCCTCTTCAGCCAGGATAGCTTGATTCCAGTGGCATGGAGAGCACGGGACTCACGTCTGAGCATACCCGTCCCACTCGGGGTGACAAATGCAAAAACAGCAATTGATGGACAGAATGCAGAACAATGTCATACATTCACCCCAGTACAGAGATCTGGGCCTAAATCCATCGTTTTTTTGCTCACCATGCCATTCCAGTTTGAACCCAGCCATATGCAAATCAGTCTTGACCCTGTGCCTCATGAGAACAGTCCAGCCCGAACTGCCAAGCCAGGTCCTCCCTGGACTGGAAACAAGCATCCTAGGACCGGTTTCGGGGTTTCACCCCTCTTCAGCCAGGATAGCTTGATTCCAGTGGCATGGAGAGCACGGGACTCACGTCTGAGCATTCCCGCACCACTCGGGGTGACAAATGCAAAAACAGCAATTCATGGACAGAATGCAGAACAATGTCATACATTCACCCCAGTACAGAGATCTGGGCCTAAATCCATCGTTTTTTTGCTCACCATGCCATTCCAGTTTGACCCCAGCCATATGCAAATCAGTCTTGACCCTGTGCCTCATGGGAACAGTCCAGCCCGAACTGCCAAGCCAGGTCCTCCCTGGACTGGAAACAAGCATCCTAGGACCGGTTTCAGGGTTTCACCCCTCTTCAGCCAGGATAGCTTGATTCCAGTGGCATGGAGAGCACGGGACTCACGTCTGAGCATACCCGTCCCATTCGGGGTGACAAATGCAAAAACAGCAATTGATGGACAGAATGCAGAACAATGTCATACATTCACCCCAGTACAGAGATCTGGGCCTAAATCCATAGTTTTTTTGCTCACCATGCCAATCCAGTTTGAACCCAGCCATATGCAAATTAGTCTTGACCCTGTGCCTCATGGGAACAGTCCAGCCCGAACTGCCAAGCCAGGTCCTCCCTGGACTGGAAACAAGCATCCTAGGACCGGTTTCGGTGTTTCACCCCTCTTCAGCCAGGATAGCTTGATTCCAGTGGCATGGAGAGCACAGGACTCACGTCTGAGCATACCCGTCCCACTCGGGGTGACAAATGCAAAAACAGCAATTGATGGACGGAATGCAGAACAATGTCATACATTCACCCCAGTACAGAGATCTGGGCCTAAATCCATCGTTTTTTTGCTCACCATGCCATTCCAGTTTGAACCCAGCCATATGCAAATCAGTCTTGACCCTGTGCCTCATGGGAACAGTCCAGCCGGAACTGCCAAGCCAGGTCCTCCCTGGACTGGAAACAAGCATCCTAGGACCGGTTTCGGGGTTTCACCCCTCTTCAGCCAGGATAGCTTGATTCCAGTGGCATGGAGAGCACGGGACTCACGTCTGAGCATACCCGTCCCACTCGGGGTGACAAATGCAAAAACAGCAATTGATGGACAGAATGCAGAACAATGTCATACATTGACCCCAGTACAGAGATCTGGGCCTAAATCCATCGTTTTTTTGCTCACCATGCCATTCCAGTTTGAACCCAGCCATATGCAAATCAGTCTTGACACTGTGCCTAATGGGAACAGTCCAGCCCGAACTGCCAAGCCAGGTCCTCCCTGGACTGGAAACAAGAATCCTAGGACCGGTTTCGGGGTTTCACCCCTCTTCAGCCAGGATAGCTTGATTCCAGTGGCATGGAGAGCACGGGACTCACGTCTGAGCATACCCGTCCCACTCGGGGTGACAAATGCAAAAACAGCAATTGATGGACAGAATGCAGGACAATGTCATACATTCACCCCAGTACAGAGATCTGGGCCTAAATCCATCGTTTTTTTGCTCACCATGCCAATCCAGTTTGAACCCAGCCATATGCAAATCAGTCTTGACCCTGTGCCTCATGGGAACAGTCCAGCCCGAACTGCCAAGCCAGGTGCTCCCTGGACTGGAAACAAGCATCCTATGACCGGTTTCGGGGTCTCACCCCTCTTCAGCCAGGATAGCTTGATTCCAGTGGCATGGAGAGCACGGGACTCACGTCTGAGCATACCCGTCCCACTCGGGGTGACAAATGCAAAAACAGCAATTGATGGACAGAATGCAGAACAATGTCATACATTCACCACAGTACAGAGTTCTGGGCCTAAATCCATCGTTTTTTTGCTCACCATGCCAATCCAGTTTGAACCCAGCCATATGCAAATTAGTCTTGACCCTGTGCCTCATGGGAACAGTCCAGCCCGAACTGCCAAGCCAGGTGCTCCCTGGACTGGAAACAAGCATCCTAGGACCGGTTTCGGGGTTTCACCCCTCTTCAACCAGGGTAGCTTGATTCCAGTGGCATGGAGAGCACGGGACTCACGTCTGAGCATACCCGTCCCACTCGGGGTGACAAATGCAAAAACAGCAATTGATGGACGGAATGCAGAACAATGTCATACATTCACCCCAGTACAGAGATCTGGGCCTAAATCCATCGTTTTTTTGCTCACCATGCCATTCCAGTTTGAACCCAGCCATATGCAAATCAGTCTTGACCCTGTGCCTCATGGGAACAGTCCAGCCGGAACTGCCAAGCCAGGTCCTCCCTGGACTGGAAACAAGCATCCTAGGACCGGTTTCGGGGTTTCACCCCTCTTCAGCCAGGATAGCTTGATTCCAGTGGCATGGAGAGCACGGGACTCACGTCTGAGCATACCCGTCCCACTCGGGGTGACAAATGCAAAAACAGCAATTGATGGACAGAATGCAGAACAATGTCATACATTGACCCCAGTACAGAGATCTGGGCCTAAATCCATCGTTTTTTTGCTCACCATGCCATTCCAGTTTGAACCCAGCCATATGCAAATCAGTCTTGACACTGTGCCTAATGGGAACAGTCCAGCCCGAACTGCCAAGCCAGGTCCTCCCTGGACTGGAAACAAGAATCCTAGGACCGGTTTCGGGGTTTCACCCCTCTTCAGCCAGGATAGCTTGATTCCAGTGGCATGGAGAGCACGGGACTCACGTCTGAGCATACCCGTCCCACTCGGGGTGACAAATGCAAAAACAGCAATTGATGGACAGAATGCAGGACAATGTCATACATTCACCCCAGTACAGAGATCTGGGCCTAAATCCATCGTTTTTTTGCTCACCATGCCAATCCAGTTTGAACCCAGCCATATGCAAATCAGTCTTGACCCTGTGCCTCATGGGAACAGTCCAGCCCGAACTGCCAAGCCAGGTGCTCCCTGGACTGGAAACAAGCATCCTATGACCGGTTTCGGGGTCTCACCCCTCTTCAGCCAGGATAGCTTGATTCCAGTGGCATGGAGAGCACGGGACTCACGTCTGAGCATACCCGTCCCACTCGGGGTGACAAATGCAAAAACAGCAATTGATGGACAGAATGCAGAACAATGTCATACATTCACCACAGTACAGAGTTCTGGGCCTAAATCCATCGTTTTTTTGCTCACCATGCCAATCCAGTTTGAACCCAGCCATATGCAAATTAGTCTTGACCCTGTGCCTCATGGGAACAGTCCAGCCCGAACTGCCAAGCCAGGTGCTCCCTGGACTGGAAACAAGCATCCTAGGACCGGTTTCGGGGTTTCACCCCTCTTCAACCAGGGTAGCTTGATTCCAGTGGCATGGAGAGCACGGGACTCACGTCTGAGCATACCCGTCCCACTCGGGGTGACAAATGCAAAAAAAGCAATTGATGGACGGAAAGCAGAACAATGTCATACATTCACCCCAGTACAGAGATCTGGGCCTAAATCCATCGTTTTTTTGCTCACCATGCCATTCCAGTTTGAACCCAGCCATATGCAAATCAGTCTTGACCCTGTGCCTCATGGGAACAGTCCAGCCGGAACTGCCAAGCCAGGTCCTCCCTGGACTGGAAACAAGCATCCTAGGACCGGTTTCGGGGTTTCACCCCTCTTCAGCCAGGATAGCTTGATTCCAGTGGCATGGAGAGCACGGGACTCACGTCTGAGCATACCCGTCCCACTCGGGGTGACAAATGCAAAAACTGCAATTGATGGACAGAATGCAGAACAATGTCATACATTGACCCCAGTACAGAGATCTGGGCCTAAATCCATCGTTTTTTTGCTCACCATGCCATTCCAGTTTGAACCCAGCCATATGCAAATCAGTCTTGACACTGTGCCTAATGGGAACAGTCCAGCCCGAACTGCCAAGCCAGGTCCTCCCTGGACTGGAAACAAGAATCCTATGACCGGTTTCGGGGTTTCACCCCTCTTCAGCCAGGATAGCTTGATTCCAGTGGCATGGAGAGCACGGGACTCACGTCTGAGCATACCCGTCCCACTCGGGGTGACAAATGCAAAAACAGCAATTGATGGACAGAATGCAGAACAATGTCATACATTCACCCCAGGACAGAGATCTGGGCCTAAATCCATAGTTTTTTTGCTCACCATGCCAATCCAGTTTGAACCCAGCCATATGCAAATTAGTCTTGACCCTGTGCCTCATGGGAACAGTCCAGCCCGAACTGCCAAGCCAGGTGCTCCCTGGACTGGAAACAAGCATCCTAGGACCGGTTTCGGGGTTTCACCCCTCTTCAGCCAGGATAGCTTGATTCCAGTGGCATGGAGAGCACGGGACTCACGTCTGAGCATACCCGTCCCACTCGGGGTGACAAATGCAAAAACAGCAATTGATGGACAGAATGCAGAACAATGTCATACATTCACCCCAGCACAGAGATCTGGGCCTAAATCCATCGTTTTTTTGCTCACTATGCCATTCCAATTTGAACCCAGCCATATGCAAATCAGTCTTGACCCTGTGCCTCATGGGAACAGTCCAGCCCGAACTGCCAAGCCAGGTCCTCCCTGGACTGGAAACAAGCATCCTAGGACCGGTTTCAGGGTTTCACCCCTCTTCAGCCAGGATAGCTTGATTCCAGTGGCATGGAGAGCACGGGACTCACGTCTGAGCATACCCGTCCCATTCGGGGTGACAAATGCAAAAACAGCAATTGATGGACAGAATGCAGAACAATGTCATACATTCACCCCAGTACAGAGATCTGGGCCTAAATCCATAGTTTTTTTGCTCACCATGCCAATCCAGTTTGAACCCAGCCATATGCAAATTAGTCTTGACCCTGTGCCTCATGGGAACAGTCCAGCCCGAACTGCCAAGCCAGGTCCTCCCTGGACTGGAAACAAGCATCCTAGGACCGGTTTCGGTGTTTCACCCCTCTTCAGCCAGGATAGCTTGATTCCAGTGGCATGGAGAGCACAGGACTCACGTCTGAGCATACCCGTCCCACTCGGGGTGACAAATGCAAAAACAGCAATTGATGGACGGAATGCAGAACAATGTCATACATTCACCCCAGTACAGAGATCTGGGCCTAAATCCATCGTTTTTTTGCTCACCATGCCATTCCAGTTTGAACCCAGCCATATGCAAATCAGTCTTGACCCTGTGCCTCATGGGAACAGTCCAGCCGGAACTGCCAAGCCAGGTCCTCCCTGGACTGGAAACAAGCATCCTAGGACCGGTTTCGGGGTTTCACCCCTCTTCAGCCAGGATAGATTGATTCCAGTGGCATGGAGAGCACGGGACTCACGTCTGAGCATACCCGTCCCACTCGGGGTGACAAATGCAAAAACAGCAATTGATGGACAGAATGCAGAACAATGTCATACATTGACCCCAGTACAGAGATCTGGGCCTAAATCCATCGTTTTTTTGATCACCATGCCATTCCAGTTTGAACCCAGCCATATGCAAATCAGTCTTGACACTGTGCCTAATGGGAACAGTCCAGCCCGAACTGCCAAGCCAGGTCCTCCCTGGACTGGAAACAAGAATCCTAGGACCGGTTTCGGGGTTTCACCCCTCTTCAGCCAGGATAGCTTGATTCCAGTGGCATGGAGAGCACGGGACTCACGTCTGAGCATACCCGTCCCACTCGGGGTGACAAATGCAAAAACAGCAATTGATGGACAGAATGCAGGACAATGTCATACATTCACCCCAGTACAGAGATCTGGGCCTAAATCCATCGTTTTTTTGCTCACCATGCCAATCCAGTTTGAACCCAGCCATATGCAAATCAGTCTTGACCCTGTGCCTCATGGGAACAGTCCAGCCCGAACTGCCAAGCCAGGTGCTCCCTGGACTGGAAACAAGCATCCTATGACCGGTTTCGGGGTCTCACCCCTCTTCAGCCAGGATAGCTTGATTCCAGTGGCATGGAGAGCACGGGACTCACGTCTGAGCATACCCGTCCCACTCGGGGTGACAAATGCAAAAACAGCAATTGATGGACAGAATGCAGAACAATGTCATACATTCACCACAGTACAGAGTTCTGGGCCTAAATCCATCGTTTTTTTGCTCACCATGCCAATCCAGTTTGAACCCAGCCATATGCAAATTAGTCTTGACCCTGTGCCTCATGGGAACAGTCCAGCCCGAACTGCCAAGCCAGGTGCTCCCTGGACTGGAAACAAGCATCCTAGGACCGGTTTCGGGGTTTCACCCCTCTTCAACCAGGGTAGCTTGATTCCAGTGGCATGGAGAGCACGGGACTCACGTCTGAGCATACCCGTCCCACTCGGGGTGACAAATGCAAAAAAAGCAATTGATGGACGGAATGCAGAACAATGTCATACATTCACCCCAGTACAGAGATCTGGGCCTAAATCCATCGTTTTTTTGCTCACCATGCCATTCCAGTTTGAACCCAGCCATATGCAAATCAGTCTTGACCCTGTGCCTCATGGGAACAGTCCAGCCGGAACTGCCAAGCCAGGTCCTCCCTGGACTGGAAACAAGCATCCTAGGACCGGTTTCGGGGTTTCACCCCTCTTCAGCCAGGATAGCTTGATTCCAGTGTCATGGAGAGCACGGGACTCACGTCTGAGCATACCCGTCCCACTCGGGGTGACAAATGCAAAAACAGCAATTGATGGACAGAATGCAGAACAATGTCATACATTGACCCCAGTACAGAGATCTGGGCCTAAATCCATCGTTTTTTTGCTCACCATGCCATTCCAGTTTGAACCCAGCCATATGCAAATCAGTCTTGACACTGTGCCTAATGGGAACAGTCCAGCCCGAACTGCCAAGCCAGGTCCTCCCTGGACTGGAAACAAGAATCCTATGACCGGTTTCGGGGTTTCACCCCTCTTCAGCCAGGATAGCTTGATTCCAGTGGCATGGAGAGCACGGGACTCACGTCTGAGCATACCCGTCCCACTCGGGGTGACAAATGCAAAAACAGCAATTGATGGACAGAATGCAGGACAATGTCATACATTCACCCCAGTACAGAGATCTGGGCCTAAATCCATCGTTTTTTTGCTCACCATGCCAATCCAGTTTGAACCCAGCCATATGCAAATCAGTCTTGACCCTGTGCCTCATGGGAACAGTCCAGCCAGAACTGCCAAGCCAGGTGCTCCCTGGACTGGAAACAAGCATCTTATGACCGGTTTCGGGGTTTCACCCCTCTTCAGCCAGGATAGCTTGATTCCAGTGGCATGGAGAGCACGGGACTCACGTCTGAGCATACCCGACCCACTCGGTGTGACAAATGCAAAAACAGCAATTGATGGACAGAATGCAGAACAATGTCATACATTCACCCCAGTACAGAGATCTGGGCCTAAATCCTTCATTTTTTTGCTCACCATGCCATTCCAGTTTGAACCCAGCCATATGCAAATCAGTCTTGACCCTGTGCCTCATGGGAACAGTCCAGCCCGAACTGCCAAACCAGGTCCTCCCTGGACTGGAAACAAGCATCCTAGGACCGGTTTCGGGGTTTCACCCCTCTTCAGACAGGATAGCTTGATTCCAGTGGCATGGAGAGCACGGGACTCACGTCTGAGCATACCCGTCCCACTCGGGGTGACAGATGCAAAAACAGCAATTGATGGACAGAATGCAGAACAATGTCATACATTCACCCAAGTACAGAGATCTGGGCCTAAATCCATCGTTTTTTTGTTCACCATGCCATTCCAGTTTGAACCCAGCCATATGCAAATCAGTCTTGACCCTGTGCCTCATGGGAACAGTCCAGCCCGAACTGCCAAGCCAGGTCCTCCCTGGACTGGAAACAAGCATCCTAGGACCGGTTTCAGGGTTTCACCCCTCTTCAGCCAGGATAGCTTGATTCCAGTGGCATGGAGAGCACGGGACTCACGTCTGAGCATACCCGTCCCACTCGGGGTGACAAATGCAAAAACAGCAATTGATGGACAGAATGCAGAACAATGTCATACATTCACCCCAGGACAGAGATCTGGGCCTAAATCCATAGTTTTTTTGCTCACCATGCCAATCCAGTTTGAACCCAGCCATATGCAAATTAGTCTTGACCCTGTGCCTCATGGGAACAGTCCAGCCCGAACTGCCAAGCCAGGTGCTCCCTGGACTGGAAACAAGCATCCTAGGACCGGTTTCGGGGTTTCACCCCTCTTCAGCCAGGATAGCTTGATTCCAGTGGCATGGAGAGCACGGGACTCACGTCTGAGCATACCCGTCCCACTCGGGGTGACAAATGCAAAAACAGCAATTGATGGACAGAATGCAGAACAATGTCATACATTCACCCCAGCACAGAGATCTGGGCCTAAATCCATCGTTTTTTTGCTCACCATGCCATTCCAATTTGAACCCAGCCATATGCAAATCAGTCTTGACCCTGTGCCTCATGGGAACAGTCCAGCCCGAACTGCCAAGCCAGGTCCTCCCTGGACTGGAAACAAGCATCCTAGGACCGGTTTCAGGGTTTCACCCCTCTTCAGCCAGGATAGCTTGATTCCAGTGGCATGGAGAGCACGGGACTCACGTCTGAGCATACCCGTCCCACTCGGGGTGACAAATGCAAAAACAGCAATTGATGGACAGAATGCAGAACAATGTCATACATTCACCCCAGGACAGAGATCTGGGCCTAAATCCATAGTTTTTTTGCTCACCATGCCAATCCAGTTTGAACCCAGCCATATGCAAATTAGTCTTGACCCTGTGCCTCATGGGAACAGTCCAGCCCGAACTGCCAAGCCAGGTGCTCCCTGGACTGGAAACAAGCATCCTAGGACCGGTTTCGGGGTTTCACCCCTCTTCAGCCAGGATAGCTTGATTCCAGTGGCATGGAGAGCACGGGACTCACGTCTGAGCATACCCGTCCCACTCGGGGTGACAAATGCAAAAACAGCAATTGATGGACAGAATGCAGAACAATGTCATACATTCACCCCAGCACAGAGATCTGGGCCTAAATCCATCGTTTTTTTGCTCACCATGCCATTCCAGTTTGAACCCAGCCATATGCAAATCAGTCTTGACCCTGTGCCTCATGGGAACAGTCCAGCCCGAACTGCCAAGCCAGGTCCTCCCTGGACTGGAAACAAGCATCCTAGGACCGGTTTCGGGGTTTCACCCCTCTTCAGCCAGGATAGCTTGATTCCAGTGGCATGGAGAGCACGGGACTCACGTCTGAGCATACCCGTCCCACTCGGGGTGACAAATGCAAAAACAGCAATTGATGGACAGAATGCAGAACAATGTCATACATTCACCCCAGTACAGAGATCTGGGCCTAAATCCATCGTTTTTTTGCTCACCATGCCAATCCAGTTTGAACCCAGCCATATGCAAATCAGTCTTGACCCTCTGCCTCATGGGAACAGTCCAGCCCGAACTGCCAAGCCAGGTGCTCCCTGGACTGGAAACAAGCATCCTATGACCGGTTTCGGGGTTTCACCCCTCTTCAGCCAGGATAGCCTGATTCCAGTGGCATGGAGAGCACGGGACTCACGTCTGAGCATACCCGTCCCACTCGGTGTGACAAATGCAAAAACAGCAATTGATGGACAGAATGCAGAACAATGTCATACATTCACCCCAGTACAGAGATCTGGGCCTAAATCCTTTGTTTTTTTGCTCACCATGCCATTCCAGTTTGAACCCAGCCATATGCAAATCAGTCTTGACCCTGTGCCTCATGGGAACAGTCCAGCCCGAACTGCCAAACCAGGTCCTCCCTGGACTGGAAACAAGCATCCTAGGACCGGTTTCGGGGTTTCACCCCTCTTCAGCCAGGATAGCTTGATTCCAGTGGCATGGAGAGCACGGGACTCGCGTCTGAGCATACCCGTCCCACTCGGGGTGACAAATGCAAAAACAGCAATTGATGGACAGAATGCAGAACAATGTCATACATTCACCCCAGTACAGAGATCTGGGCCTAAATCCATCGTTTTTTTGCTCACCATGCCATTCCAGTTTGAACCCAGCCATATGCAAATCAGTCTTGACCCTGTGCCTCATGGGAACAGTCCAGCCCGAACTGCCAAGCCAGGTGCTCCCTGGACTGGAAACAAGCATCCTAAGACCGGTTTCGGGGTTTCACCCCTCTTCAGCCAGGATAGCTTGATTCCAGTGGCATGGAGAGCACGGGACTCACGTCTGAGCATACCCGTCCCACTCGGTGTGACAAATGCAAAAACAGCAATTGATGGACAGAATGCAGAACAATGTCATACATTCACCCCAGTACAGAGATCTGGGCCTAAATCCTTCATTTTTTTGCTCACCATGCCATTCCAGTTTGAACCCAGCCATATGCAAATCAGTCTTGACCCTGTGCCTCATGGGAACAGTCCAGCCCGAACTGCCAAACCAGGTCCTCCCTGGACTGGAAACAAGCATCCTAGGACCGGTTTCGGGATTTCACCCCTCTTCAGCCAGGATAGCTTGATTCCAGTGGCATGGAGAGCACGGGACTCACGTCTGAGCATACCCGTCCCACTCGGGGTGACAAATGCAAAAACAGCAATTGATGGACAGAATGCAGAACAATGTCATACATTCACCCCAGTACAGAGATCTGGGCCTAAATCCATCGTTTTTTTGCTCACCATGCCATTCCAGTTTGAACCCAGCCATTTGCAAATCAGTCTTGACCCTGTGCCTCATGAGAACAGTCCAGCCCGAACTGCCAAGCCAGGTCCTCCCTGGACTGGAAACAAGCATCCTAGGACCGGTTTCAGGGTTTCACCCCTCTTCAGCCAGGATAGCTTGATTCCAGTGGCATGGAGAGCACGGGACTCACGTCTGAGCATACCCGTCCCATTCGGGGTGACAAATGCAAAAACAGCAATTGATGGACAGAATGCAGAACAATGTCATACATTCACCCCAGTACAGAGATCTGGGCCTAAATCCATAGTTTTTTTGCTCACCATGCCAATCCAGTTTGAACCCAGCCATATGCAAATTAGTCTTGACCCTGTGCCTCATGGGAACAGTCCAGCCCGAATTGCCAAGCCAGGTGCTTCCTGGACTGGAAACAAGCATCCTAGGACCGGTTTCGGGGTTTCACGCCTCTTCAGCCAGGATAGCTTGATTCCAGTGGCATGGAGAGCACGGGACTCACGTCTGAGCATACCCGCCCCACTCGGGGTGACAAATGCAAAAACAGCAATTGATGGACAGAATGCAGAACAATGTCATACATTCACCCCAGTACAGAGATCTGGGCCTAAATCCATCGTTTTTTTGCTCACCATGCCAATCCAGTTTGAACCCAGCCATATGCAAATCAGTCTTGACCCTGTGCCTCATGGGAACAGTCCAGCCCGAACTGCCAAGCCAGGTGCTCCCTGGACTGGAAACAAGTATCCTAGGACTGGTTTCGGGGTTTCACCCCTCTTCAGCCAGGATAGCTTGATTCCAGTGGCATGGAGAGCACGGGACTCGCGTCTGAGCATACCCGTCCCACTCGGGGTGACAAATGCAAAAACAGCAATTGATGGACAGAATGCAGAACAATGTCATACATTCACCCCAGTACAGAGATCTGGGCCTAAATCCATCGTTTTTTTGCTCACCATGCCATTCCAGTTTGAACCCAGCCATATGCAAATCAGTCTTGACCCTGTGCCTCATGGGAACAGTCCAGCCCGAACTGCCAAGCCAGGTCCTCCCTGGACTGGAAACAAGCATCCTAGGACCGGTTTCGGGGTTTCACCCCTCTTCAGCCAGGATAGCTTGATTCCAGTGGCATGGAGAGCACGGGACTCACGTCTGAGCATACCCGTCCCACTCGGGGTGACAAATGCAAAAACAGCAATTGATGGACAGAATGCAGAACAATGTCATACATTCACCCCAGTACAGAGATCTGGGCCTAAATCCATCATTTTTTTGCTCACCATGCCATTCCAGTTTGAACCCAGCCATATATGCAAATCAGTCTTGACCCTGTGCCTCATGGGAACAGACCAGCCCGAATTGCCAAGCCAGGTCCTCCCTGGACTGGAAACAAGCATCCTAGGACCGGTTTCGGTGTTTCACCCCTCTTCAGACAGGATAGCTTGATTCCAGTGGCATGGAGAGCACGGCACTCACGTCTGAGCATACCCGTCCCACTCGGGGTGACAAATGCAAAAACAGCAATTGATGGACAGAATGCAGAACAATGTCATACATTCACCCCAGTACAGAGATCTGGGCCTAAATCCATCGTTTTTTTGCTCACCATGCCATTACAGTTTGAACCCAGCCATATGCAAATCAGTCTTGACCCTGTACCTCATGGGAACAGTCCAGCCCGAACTGCTAAGCCAGGTCCTCCATGGACTGGAAACAAGCATCCTAGGACCGGTTTCGGGGTTTCACCCCTCTTCAGCCAGGATAGCTTGATTCCAGTGGCATGGAGAGCACGGGACTCACGTCTGAGCATACCCGTCCCACTCGGTGTGACAAATGCAAAAACAGCAATTGATGGACAGAATGCAGAACAATGTCATATATTCACCCCAGTACAGAGATCTAGGCCTAAATCCTTCGTTTTTTTGCTCACCATGCCATTCCAGTTTGAACCCAGCCATATGCAAATCAGTCTTGACCCTGTGCCTCATGGGAACAGTCCAGCCCGAACTGCCAAACCAGGTCCTCCCTGGACTGAAAACAAGCATCCTAGGACCGGTTTCGGGGTTTCACCCCTCTTCAGCCAGGATAGCTTCATTCCAGTGGCATGGAGAGCACGGGACTCACGTCTGAGCATACCCGTCCCACTCGGTGTGACAAATGCAAAAACAGCAATTGATGGACAGAATGCAGAACAATGTCATACATTCACCCCAGTACAGAGATCTGGGCCTAAATCCATCGTTTTTTTGCTCACCATGCCATTCCAGTTTGAACCCAGCCATATGCAAATCAGTCTTGACCCTGTGCCTCATGAGAACAGTCCAGCCCGAACTGCCAAGCCAGGTCCTCACGGGACTGGAAACAAGCATCCTAGGACCGGTTTCGGGGTTTCACCCCTCTTCAGCCAGGATAGCTTGATTCCAGTGGCATGGAGAGCACGGGACTCACGTCTGAGCATACCCGCACCACTCGGGATGACAAATGCAAAAACAGCAATTGATGGACAGAATGTAGAACAATGTCATACATTCACCCCAGTACAGAGATCTGGGCCTAAATC
Source organism: Triturus cristatus (assembly GCF_964204655.1). Classification (NCBI taxonomy): domain Eukaryota; kingdom Metazoa; phylum Chordata; class Amphibia; order Caudata; family Salamandridae; genus Triturus; species Triturus cristatus. Next base: position 489,020,233 of record NC_140587.1, on the reverse strand, counting down.
CATCGTTTTTTTGCTCACCATGCCATTCCAGTTTGAACCCAGCCATATGCAAATCAGTCTTGACCCTGTGCCTCATGGGAACAGTCCAGCCTGAACTGCCAAGCCAGGTGCTCCCTGGACTGGAACCAAGCATCCTAGGACCGGTTTCGGCGTTTCACCCCTCTTCAGCCAGGATAGCTTGATTCCAGTGGCATGGAGAGCACGGGACTCACGTCTGAGCATACCCGTCCCACTCGGGGTGACAAATGCAAAAACAGCAATTGATGGACAGAATGCAGAACAATGTCATACATTCACCCCAGTACAGAGATCTGGGCCTAATTCCATAGTTTTTTTGCTCACCATGCCAATCCAGTTTGAACCCAGCCATATGCAAATCAGTCTTGACCCTGTGCCTCATGGGAACAGTCCAGCCCGAACTGCCAAGCCAGGTGCTCCCTGGACTGGAAACAAGCATCCTAGGACTGGTTTCGGGGTTTCACCCCTCTTCAGCCAGGATAGCTTGATTCCAGCGGCATGGAGAGCACGGGACTCGCGTCTGAGCATACCCGTCCCACTCGGGGTGACAAATGCAAAAACAGCAATTGATGGACAGAATGCAGAACAATGTCATACATTCACCCCAGTACAGAGATCTGGGCCTAAATCCATCGTTTTTTTGCTCACCATGCCATTCCAGTTTGAACCCAGCCATATGCAAATCAGTCTTGACCCTGTGCCTCATGGGAACAGTCCAGCCCGAACTGCCAAGCCAGGTGCTCCCTGGACTGGAAACAAGCATCCTAGGACCGGTTTCGGGGTTTCACCCCTCTTCAGCCAGGATAGCTTGATTCCAGTGGCATGGAGAGCACGGGACTCACGTCTGAGCATACCCGTCCCACTCGGGGTGACAAATGCAAAAACAGCAATTGATGGACAGAATGCAGAACAATGTCATACATTCACCCCAGCACAGAGATCTGGGCCTAAATCCATCGTTTTTTTGCTCACCATGCCATTCCAATTTGAACCCAGCCATATGCAAATCAGTCTTGACCCTGTGCCTCATGGGAACAGTCCAGCCCGAACTGCCAAGCCAGGTCCTCCCTGGACTGGAAACAAGCATCCTAGGACCGGTTTCAGGGTTTCACCCCTCTTCAGCCAGGATAGCTTGATTCCAGTGGCATGGAGAGCACGGGACTCACGTCTGAGCATACCCGTCCCACTCGGGGTGACAAATGCAAAAACAGCAATTGATGGACAGAATGCAGAACAATGTCATACATTCACCCCAGGACAGAGATCTGGGCCTAAATCCATAGTTTTTTTGCTCACCATGCCAATCCAGTTTGAACCCAGCCATATGCAAATTAGTCTTGACCCTGTGCCTCATGGGAACAGTCCAGCCCGAACTGCCAAGCCAGGTGCTCCCTGGACTGGAAACAAGCATCCTAGGACCGGTTTCGGGGTTTCACCCCTCTTCAGCCAGGATAGCTTGATTCCAGTGGCATGGAGAGCACGGGACTCACGTCTGAGCATACCCGTCCCACTCGGGGTGACAAATGCAAAAACAGCAATTGATGGACAGAATGCAGAACAATGTCATACATTCACCCCAGCACAGAGATCTGGGCCTAAATCCATCGTTTTTTTGCTCACCATGCCATTCCAGTTTGAACCCAGCCATATGCAAATCAGTCTTGACCCTGTGCCTCATGGGAACAGTCCAGCCCGAACTGCCAAGCCAGGTCCTCCCTGGACTGGAAACAAGCATCCTAGGACCGGTTTCGGGGTTTCACCCCTCTTCAGCCAGGATAGCTTGATTCCAGTGGCATGGAGAGCACGGGACTCACGTCTGAGCATACCCGTCCCACTCGGGGTGACAAATGCAAAAACAGCAATTGATGGACAGAATGCAGAACAATGTCATACATTCACCCCAGTACAGAGATCTGGGCCTAAATCCATCGTTTTTTTGCTCACCATGCCAATCCAGTTTGAACCCAGCCATATGCAAATCAGTCTTGACCCTCTGCCTCATGGGAACAGTCCAGCCCGAACTGCCAAGCCAGGTGCTCCCTGGACTGGAAACAAGCATCCTATGACCGGTTTCGGGGTTTCACCCCTCTTCAGCCAGGATAGCTTGATTCCAGTGGCATGGAGAGCACGGGACTCACGTCTGAGCATACCCGTCCCACTCGGTGTGACAAATGCAAAAACAGCAATTGATGGACAGAATGCAGAACAATGTCATACATTCACCCCAGTACAGAGATCTGGGCCTAAATCCTTTGTTTTTTTGCTCACCATGCCATTCCAGTTTGAACCCAGCCATATGCAAATCAGTCTTGACCCTGTGCCTCATGGGAACAGTCCAGCCCGAACTGCCAAACCAGGTCCTCCCTGGACTGGAAACAAGCATCCTAGGACCGGTTTCGGGGTTTCACCCCTCTTCAGCCAGGATAGCTTGATTCCAGTGGCATGGAGAGCACGGGACTCGCGTCTGAGCATACCCGTCCCACTCGGGGTGACAAATGCAAAAACAGCAATTGATGGACAGAATGCAGAACAATGTCATACATTCACCCCAGTACAGAGATCTGGGCCTAAATCCATCGTTTTTTTGCTCACCATGCCATTCCAGTTTGAACCCAGCCATATGCAAATCAGTCTTGACCCTGTGCCTCATGGGAACAGTCCAGCCCGAACTGCCAAGCCAGGTGCTCCCTGGACTGGAAACAAGCATCCTAAGACCGGTTTCGGGGTTTCACCCCTCTTCAGCCAGGATAGCTTGATTCCAGTGGCATGGAGAGCACGGGACTCACGTCTGAGCATACCCGTCCCACTCGGTGTGACAAATGCAAAAACAGCAATTGATGGACAGAATGCAGAACAATGTCATACATTCACCCCAGTACAGAGATCTGGGCCTAAATCCTTCATTTTTTTGCTCACCATGCCATTCCAGTTTGAACCCAGCCATATGCAAATCAGTCTTGACCCTGTGCCTCATGGGAACAGTCCAGCCCGAACTGCCAAACCAGGTCCTCCCTGGACTGGAAACAAGCATCCTAGGACCGGTTTCGGGATTTCACCCCTCTTCAGCCAGGATAGCTTGATTCCAGTGGCATGGAGAGCACGGGACTCACGTCTGAGCATACCCGTCCCACTCGGGGTGACAAATGCAAAAACAGCAATTGATGGACAGAATGCAGAACAATGTCATACATTCACCCCAGTACAGAGATCTGGGCCTAAATCCATCGTTTTTTTGCTCACCATGCCATTCCAGTTTGAACCCAGCCATTTGCAAATCAGTCTTGACCCTGTGCCTCATGAGAACAGTCCAGCCCGAACTGCCAAGCCAGGTCCTCCCTGGACTGGAAACAAGCATCCTAGGACCGGTTTCAGGGTTTCACCCCTCTTCAGCCAGGATAGCTTGATTCCAGTGGCATGGAGAGCACGGGACTCACGTCTGAGCATACCCGTCCCATTCGGGGTGACAAATGCAAAAACAGCAATTGATGGACAGAATGCAGAACAATGTCATACATTCACCCCAGTACAGAGATCTGGGCCTAAATCCATAGTTTTTTTGCTCACCATGCCAATCCAGTTTGAACCCAGCCATATGCAAATTAGTCTTGACCCTGTGCCTCATGGGAACAGTCCAGCCCGAATTGCCAAGCCAGGTGCTTCCTGGACTGGAAACAAGCATCCTAGGACCGGTTTCGGGGTTTCACGCCTCTTCAGCCAGGATAGCTTGATTCCAGTGGCATGGAGAGCACGGGACTCACGTCTGAGCATACCCGCCCCACTCGGGGTGACAAATGCAAAAACAGCAATTGATGGACAGAATGCAGAACAATGTCATACATTCACCCCAGTACAGAGATCTGGGCCTAAATCCATCGTTTTTTTGCTCACCATGCCAATCCAGTTTGAACCCAGCCATATGCAAATCAGTCTTGACCCTGTGCCTCATGGGAACAGTCCAGCCCGAACTGCCAAGCCAGGTGCTCCCTGGACTGGAAACAAGCATCCTAGGACTGGTTTCGGGGTTTCACCCCTCTTCAGCCAGGATAGCTTGATTCCAGTGGCATGGAGAGCACGGGACTCGCGTCTGAGCATACCCGTCCCACTCGGGGTGACAAATGCAAAAACAGCAATTGATGGACAGAATGCAGAACAATGTCATACATTCACCCCAGTACAGAGATCTGGGCCTAAATCCATCGTTTTTTTGCTCACCATGCCATTCCAGTTTGAACCCAGCCATATGCAAATCAGTCTTGACCCTGTGCCTCATGGGAACAGTCCAGCCCGAACTGCCAAGCCAGGTCCTCCCTGGACTGGAAACAAGCATCCTAGGACCGGTTTCGGGGTTTCACCCCTCTTCAGCCAGGATAGCTTGATTCCAGTGGCATGGAGAGCACGGGACTCACGTCTGAGCATACCCGTCCCACTCGGGGTGACAAATGCAAAAACAGCAATTGATGGACAGAATGCAGAACAATGTCATACATTCACCCCAGTACAGAGATCTGGGCCTAAATCCATCATTTTTTTGCTCACCATGCCATTCCAGTTTGAACCCAGCCATATATGCAAATCAGTCTTGACCCTGTGCCTCATGGGAACAGACCAGCCCGAATTGCCAAGCCAGGTCCTCCCTGGACTGGAAACAAGCATCCTAGGACCGGTTTCGGTGTTTCACCCCTCTTCAGACAGGATAGCTTGATTCCAGTGGCATGGAGAGCACGGCACTCACGTCTGAGCATACCCGTCCCACTCGGGGTGACAAATGCAAAAACAGCAATTGATGGACAGAATGCAGAACAATGTCATACATTCACCCCAGTACAGAGATCTGGGCCTAAATCCATCGTTTTTTTGCTCACCATGCCATTACAGTTTGAACCCAGCCATATGCAAATCAGTCTTGACCCTGTACCTCATGGGAACAGTCCAGCCCGAACTGCTAAGCCAGGTCCTCCATGGACTGGAAACAAGCATCCTAGGACCGGTTTCGGGGTTTCACCCCTCTTCAGCCAGGATAGCTTGATTCCAGTGGCATGGAGAGCACGGGACTCACGTCTGAGCATACCCGTCCCACTCGGTGTGACAAATGCAAAAACAGCAATTGATGGACAGAATGCAGAACAATGTCATATATTCACCCCAGTACAGAGATCTAGGCCTAAATCCTTCGTTTTTTTGCTCACCATGCCATTCCAGTTTGAACCCAGCCATATGCAAATCAGTCTTGACCCTGTGCCTCATGGGAACAGTCCAGCCCGAACTGCCAAACCAGGTCCTCCCTGGACTGAAAACAAGCATCCTAGGACCGGTTTCGGGGTTTCACCCCTCTTCAGCCAGGATAGCTTCATTCCAGTGGCATGGAGAGCACGGGACTCACGTCTGAGCATACCCGTCCCACTCGGTGTGACAAATGCAAAAACAGCAATTGATGGACAGAATGCAGAACAATGTCATACATTCACCCCAGTACAGAGATCTGGGCCTAAATCCATCGTTTTTTTGCTCACCATGCCATTCCAGTTTGAACCCAGCCATATGCAAATCAGTCTTGACCCTGTGCCTCATGAGAACAGTCCAGCCCGAACTGCCAAGCCAGGTCCTCACGGGACTGGAAACAAGCATCCTAGGACCGGTTTCGGGGTTTCACCCCTCTTCAGCCAGGATAGCTTGATTCCAGTGGCATGGAGAGCACGGGACTCACGTCTGAGCATACCCGCACCACTCGGGATGACAAATGCAAAAACAGCAATTGATGGACAGAATGTAGAACAATGTCATACATTCACCCCAGTACAGAGATCTGGGCCTAAATCCATCGTTTTTTTGCTCACCATGCCATTCCAGTTTGAACCCAGCCATATGCAAATCAGTCTTGACCCTGTGCCTCATGGGAACAGTCCAGCCTGAACTGCCAAGCCAGGTGCTCCCTGGACTGGAACCAAGCATCCTAGGACCGGTTTCGGCGTTTCACCCCTCTTCAGCCAGGATAGCTTGATTCCAGTGGCATGGAGAGCACGGGACTCACGTCTGAGCATACCCGTCCCACTCGGGGTGACAAATGCAAAAACAGCAATTGATGGACAGAATGCAGAACAATGTCATACATTCACCCCAGTACAGAGATCTGGGCCTAATTCCATAGTTTTTTTGCTCACCATGCCAATCCAGTTTGAACCCAGCCATATGCAAATCAGTCTTGACCCTGTGCCTCATGGGAACAGTCCAGCCCGAACTGCCAAGCCAGGTGCTCCCTGGACTGGAAACAAGCATCCTAGGACTGGTTTCGGGGTTTCACCCCTCTTCAGCCAGGATAGCTTGATTCCAGCGGCATGGAGAGCACGGGACTCGCGTCTGAGCATACCCGTCCCACTCGGGGTGACAAATGCAAAAACAGCAATTGATGGACAGAATGCAGAACAATGTCATACATTCACCCCAGTACAGAGATCTGGGCCTAAATCCATCGTTTTTTTGCTCACCATGCCATTCCAGTTTGAACCCAGCCATATGCAAATCAGTCTTGACCCTGTGCCTCATGGGAACAGTCCAGCCCGAACTGCCAAGCCAGGTGCTCCCTGGACTGGAAACAAGCATCCTAGGACCGGTTTCGGGGTTTCACCCCTCTTCAGCCAGGATAGCTTGATTCCAGTGGCATGGAGAGCACGGGACTCACGTCTGAGCATACCCGTCCCACTCGGGATGACAAATGCAAAAAAAAAAATTGATGGACAGAATGCAGAACAATGTCATACATTCACCCCAGTACAGAGATCTGGGCCTAAATCCATCGTTTTTTTGCTCACCATGCCATTCCAGTTTGAACCCAGCCATATGCAAATCAGTCTTGACCCTGTGCCTCATGGGAACAGTCCAGCCCGAACTGCCAAGCCAGGTCCTCCCTGGACTGGAAACAAGCATCCTAGGACCGGTTTCGGTGTTTCACCCCTCTTCAGACAGGATAGCTTGATTCCAGTGGCATGGAGAGCACGGGACTCACGTCTGAGCATACCCGTCCCACTCGGGGTGACAAATGCAAAAACAGCAATTGATGGACAGAATGCAGAACAATGTCATACATTCACTCAGTACAGAGATCTGGGCCTAAATCCATCGTTTTTTTGCTCACCATGCCATTACAGTTTGAACCCAGCCATATGCAAATCAGTCTTGACCCTGTACCTCATGGGAACAGTCCAGCCCGAACTGCTAAGCCAGGTCCTCCCTGGACTGGAAACAAGCATCCTAGGACCGGTTTCGGGGTTTCACCCCCTCTTCAGCCAGGATAGCTTGATTCCAGTGGCATGGAGAGCACAGGACTCACGTCTGAGCATACCCGTCCCACTCGGGGTGACAAATGCAAAAACAGCAATTGATGGACGGAATGCAGGACAATGTCATACATTCACCCCAGTACAGAGATCTGGGCCTAAATCCATCGTTTTTTTGCTCACCATGCCAATCCAGTTTGAACCCAGCCATATGCAAATCAGTCTTGACCCTGTGCCTCATGGGAACAGTCCAGCCCGAACTGCCAAGCCAGGTGCTCCCTGGACTGGAAACAAGCATCCTATGACCGGTTTCGGGGTCTCACCCCTCTTCAGCCAGGATAGCTTGATTCCAGTGGCATGGAGAGCACGGGACTCACGTCTGAGCATACCCGTCCCACTCGGGGTGACAAATGCAAAAACAGCAATTGATGGACAGAATGCAGAACAATGTCATACATTCACCACAGTACAGAGTTCTGGGCCTAAATCCATCGTTTTTTTGCTCACCATGCCAATCCAGTTTGAACCCAGCCATATGCAAATTAGTCTTGACCCTGTGCCTCATGGGAACAGTCCAGCCCGAACTGCCAAGCCAGGTGCTCCCTGGACTGGAAACAAGCATCCTAGGACCGGTTTCGGGGTTTCACCCCTCTTCAACCAGGGTAGCTTGATTCCAGTGGCATGGAGAGCACGGGACTCACGTCTGAGCATACCCGTCCCACTCGGGGTGACAAATGCAAAAAAAGCAATTGATGGACGGAATGCAGAACAATGTCATACATTCACCCCAGTACAGAGATCTGGGCCTAAATCCATCGTTTTTTTGCTCACCATGCCATTCCAGTTTGAACCCAGCCATATGCAAATCAGTCTTGACCCTGTGCCTCATGGGAACAGTCCAGCCGGAACTGCCAAGCCAGGTCCTCCCTGGACTGGAAACAAGCATCCTAGGACCGGTTTCGGGGTTTCACCCCTCTTCAGCCAGGATAGCTTGATTCCAGTGGCATGGAGAGCACGGGACTCACGTCTGAGCATACCCGTCCCACTCGGGGTGACAAATGCAAAAACAGCAATTGATGGACAGAATGCAGAACAATGTCATACATTCACCCCAGTACAGAGATCTGGGCCTAGATCTCTTGACTGGGGGAGAATGTCTGCATTGTCAGCATTCCGTCCATCATTTGTTTGTTGTAACGCTTTTCGCCCTAAGTGGGATGGATATGCCCAGACATGGGTCCCGGTCCAGGGAAGACATGGCTTGTCAGTTCGGGCTGGACTGTTCCCATGAGGCACAGGGTCAAGACTGATTTGCATATGGCCATGTCTGAACTGGGGTGGCGTAGTGGGCAAAAGAACGATGGATTTAACCCAGATCTCTTGACTGGGGGAGAATGTCTGCATTGTCAGCATTCTGTCCATCATTTGTATGTTGTAACGCTTTTTGCCCTAAGTGGGATGGGTCTGCCCAGACGTGGGTCACGTGCTCACTACGCCACTGGAGTCAAGCTATCCTGGCTGATGACGGCTGATAGCCAGAAACCAGTCCTAGGAAGCTTGATTCCGGTCCAGGGAAGACATGGCTTGTCAGTTCGGGCTGGACTGTTCCCATGAGGCACAGGGTCAAGCCTGATTTGCATATGGCCATGTCTGAACTGGGGTGGCGCAGTGATCAAAAGAACGATGGATTTAACCCAGATCTCTTGACTGGGGGAGAATGTCTGCATTAACAGCATTCCGTCCATCATTTGTTTGTTGTAACACTTTTCGCCCTAAGTGGCATGGGTATGCCCAGACGTGGGTCCCGTGCTCACTACGCCACTGGAGTCAAGCTATCCTGGCTGATGACGGCTGATAGCCAGAAACCGGTCCTAGGATGTTTGATTCCGGTCCAGGGTAGACATGGCTTGTCAGTTCGGGCTGGACTGTTCCCCTGAGGCACAGGGTCAAGACTGATTTGCATATGGCCATGTCTGAACTGGGGTGGCGTAGTGGGCAAAAGAATGATGGATTTAACCCAGATCTCTTGACTGGGGGAGAATGTCTGCATTGTCAGCATTCCGTCCATCATTTGTTTGTTGTAAAGCTGTACGCCCTAAGTGGGATGGGTATGCCCAGACGTGGGTCCCGTGCTCACTACGCCACTGGAGTCAAGCTATGCTGGCTGATGACGGCTGATAGCCAGAAACCGGTCCTAGGATGCTTGATTCTGGTCCAGGGAAGACATGGCTTGTCAGTTCGGGCTGGACTGTTCCCATGAGGCACAGGGTCAAGACTGATTTGCATATGGCCATGTCTGAACTGGGGTGGCGTAGTGGGCAAAAGAACGATGGATTTAACCCAGATCTCTTGACTGGGGGAGAATGTCTGCATTGTCAGCATTCCGTCCATCATTTGTTTGTTGTAACGCTTTTCGCCCTAAGTGGGATGGGTATGCCCAGACGTGGGTCTCGTGCTCACTACGCCACTGGAGTCAAGCTATCCTGGCTGATGACGGCTGATAGCCAGAAACCGGTCCTAGGATGCTTGATTCCGGTCCAGGGAAGACATGGCTTGTCAGTTCGGGCTGGACTGTTCCCATGAGGCACAGGGTCAAGACTGATTTGCATATGGCCATGTCTGAACTGGGGTGGCGTAGTGGGCAAAAGAACGATGGATTTATCTCAGATCTCTTGAATGGGGGAGAATGTCTGCATTTTCAGCATTCCGTCCATCATTTGTTTGTTGTAACGCTTTTCGCCCTAAGTGGGATGGGTATGCCCAGACGTGGGTCCCGTGCTCACTACGCCACTGGAGTCAAGCTATCCTGGCTGATGACGGCTGAATGCCAGAAACCGGTCCTAGGATGCTTGATTCCGGTCCAGGGAAGACATGGCTTGTCAGTTCGGGCTGGACTGTTCCCACGAGGCACAGGGTCAATACTGATTTGCATATGGCCATTTCTGAACTGGGGTGGCGTAGTGGGCAAAAGAACGATGGATTTAACCCAGATCTCTTGACTGGGGGAGAATGTCTGCATTGTCAGCATTCCGTCCATCATTTGTTTGTTGTAACGCTTTTCGCCCTAAGTGGGATGGGTATGCCCAGACGTGGGTCTCGTGCTCACTACGCCACTGGAGTCAAGCTATCCTGGCTGATGACGGCTGATAGCCAGAAACCGGTCCTAGGATGCTTGATTCTGGTCCAGGGAAGACATGGCTTGTCAGTTCGGGCTGGACTGTTCCCATGAGGCACAGGGTCAAGACTGATTTGCATATGGCCATGTCTGAACTGGGGTGGCGTAGTGGGCAAAAGAACGATGGATTTAACTCAGATCTCTTGACTGGGGGAGAATGTCTGCATTGTCAGCATTCCGTCCATCATTTGTTTGTTGTAACGCTTTTCGCCCTAAGTGGGATGGGTATGCCCAGACGTGGGTCCCGTGCTCACTACGCCACTGGAGTCAAGCTATCCTGGCTGATGACGGCTGAATGCCAGAAACCGGTCCTAGGATGCTTGATTCCGGTCCAGGGAAGACATGGCTTGTCAGTTCGGGCTGGACTGTTCCCACGAGGCACAGGGTCAATACTGATTTGCATATGGCCATTTCTGAACTGGGGTGGCGTAGTGGGCAAAAGAACGATGGATTTAACCCAGATCTCTTGACTGGGGGAGAATGTCTGCATTGTCAGCATTCCGTCCATCATTTGTTTGTTGTAACGCTTTTCGCCCTAAGTGGGATGGGTATGCCCAGACGTGGGTCCGTGCTCACTACGCCACTGGAGTCAAGCTATCCTGGCTGATGACGGCTGATAGCCAGAAACCGGTCCTAGGATGCTTGATTCCGGTCCAGGGAAGACATGGCTTGTCAGTTCCGGCTGGACTGTTCCCATGAGGCACAGGGTCAAGACTGATTTGCATATGGCCATGTCTGAACTGGGGTGGCGTAGTGGGCAAAAGAACGATGGATTTAACCCAGATCTCTTGACTGGGGGAGAATGTCTGCATTGTCAGCATTCCGTCCATCATTTGTTTGTTGTAACGCTTTTCGCCCTAAGTGGGATGGGTATGCCCAGACGTGGGTCCCGTGCTCACTACGCCACTGGAGTCAAGCTATCCTGGCTAATGACGGCTGATAGCCAGAACCGGTCCTAGGATGCTTTATTCCGGTCCAGGGTAGACATGGCTTGTCAGTTCGGGCTGGACTGTTCCCCTGAGGCACAGGGTCAAGACTGATTTGCATATGGCCATGTCTGAACTGGGGTGGCGTAGTGGGCAAAAGAATGATGGATTTAACCCAGATCTCTTGACTGGGGGAGAATGTCTGCATTGTCAGCATTCCGTCCATCATTTGTTTGTTGTAACGCTTTTCGCCCTAAGTGGGATGGGTATGCCCAGACGTGGGTCCCGTGCTCACTACGCCACTGGAGTCAAGCTATCCTGGCTGATGACGGCTGATAGCCAGAAACCGGTCCTAGGATGCTTGATTCCGGTCCAGGGAAGACATGGCTTGTCAGTTCCGGCTGGACTGTTCCCATGAGGCACAGGGTCAAGACTGATTTGCATATGGCCATGTCTGAACTGGGGTGGCGTAGTGGGCAAAAGAACGATGGATTTAACCCAGATCTCTTGACTGGGGGAGAATGTCTGCATTGTCAGCATTCCGTCCATCATTTGTTTGTTGTAACGCTTTTCGCCCTAAGTGGGATGGGTATGCCCAGACGTGGGTCTCGTGCTCACTACGCCACTGGAGTCAAGCTATCCTGGCTGATGACGGCTGATAGCCATAAACCGGTCCTAGGATGCTTGATTCCGGTCCAGGGGAGACATGGCTTGTCAGTTCGGGCTGGACTGTTCCCATGAGGCACAGGGTCAAGACTGATTTGCATATGGCCATGTCTGAACTGGGGTGGCGTAGTGGGCAAAAGAACGATGGATTTAACTCAGATCTCTTGACTGGGGGAGAATGTCTGCATTGTCAGCATTCCGTCCATCATTTGTTTGTTGTAACGCTTTTCGCCCTAAGTGGGATGGGTATGCCCAGACGTGGGTCCCGTGCTCACTACGCCACTGGAGTCAAGCTATCCTGGCTGATGACGGCTGAATGCCAGAAACCGGTCCTAGGATGCTTGATTCCGGTCCAGGGAAGACATGGCTTGTCAGTTCGGGCTGGACTGTTCCCACGAGGCACAGGGTCAATACTGATTTGCATATGGCCATTTCTGAACTGGGGTGGCGTAGTGGGCAAAAGAACGATGGATTTAACCCAGATCTCTTGACTGGGGGAGAATGTCTGCATTGTCAGCATTCCGTCCATCATTTGTTTGTTGTAACGCTTTTCGCCCTAAGTGGGATGGGTATGCCCAGACGTGGGTCTCGTGCTCACTACGCCACTGGAGTCAAGCTATCCTGGCTGATGACGGCTGATAGCCAGAAACCGGTCCTAGGATGCTTGATTCTGGTCCAGGGAAGACATGGCTTGTCAGTTCGGGCTGGACTGTTCCCATGAGGCACAGGGTCAAGACTGATTTGCATATGGCCATGTCTGAACTGGGGTGGCGTAGTGGGCAAAAGAACGATGGATTTAACTCAGATCTCTTGACTGGGGGAGAATGTCTGCATTGTCAGCATTCCGTCCATCATTTGTTTGTTGTAACGCTTTTCGCCCTAAGTGGGATGGGTATGCCCAGACGTGGGTCCCGTGCTCACTACGCCACTGGAGTCAAGCTATCCTGGCTGATGACGGCTGAATGCCAGAAACCGGTCCTAGGATGCTTGATTCCGGTCCAGGGAAGACATGGCTTGTCAGTTCGGGCTGGACTGTTCCCACGAGGCACAGGGTCAATACTGATTTGCATATGGCCATTTCTGAACTGGGGTGGCGTAGTGGGCAAAAGACCGATGGATTTAACCCAGATCTCTTGACTGGGGGAGAATGTCTGCATTGTCAGCATTCCGTCCATCATTTGTTTGTTGTAACGCTTTTCGCCCTAAGTGGGATGGGTATGCCCAGACGTGGGTCCGTGCTCACTACGCCACTGGAGTCAAGCTATCCTGGCTGATGACGGCTGATAGCCAGAAACCGATCCTAGGATGCTTGATTCCGGTCCAGGGAAGACATGGCTTGTCAGTTCCGGCTGGACTGTTCCCATGAGGCACAGGGTCAAGACTGATTTGCATATGGCCATGTCTGAACTGGGGTGGCGTAGTGGGCAAAAGAACGATGGATTTAACCCAGATCTCTTGACTGGGGGAGAATGTCTGCATTGTCAGCATTCCGTCCATCATTTGTTTGTTGTAACGCTTTTCGCCCTAAGTGGGATGGGTATGCCCAGACGTGGGTCCCGTGCTCACTACGCCACTGGAGTCAAGCTATCCTGGCTGATGACGGCTGATAGCCAGAACCGGTCCTAGGATGCTTTATTCCGGTCCAGGGTAGACATGGCTTGTCAGTTCGGGCTGGACTGTTCCCCTGAGGCACAGGGTCAAGACTGATTTGCATATGGCCATGTCTGAACTGGGGTGGCGTAGTGGGCAAAAGAATGATGGATTTAACCCAGATCTCTTGACTGGGGGAGAATGTCTGCATTGTCAGCATTCCGTCCATCATTTGTTTGTTGTAACGCTTTTCACCCTAAGTGGGATGGGTATGCCCAGACGTGGGTCCCGTGCTCACTACTCCATTGGAGTCAAGCTATCCTGGCTGATGACGGCTGATAGCCAGAAACCGGTCCTAGGATGCTTGATTCCGGTCCAGGGAAGACATGGCTTGTCAGTTCCGGCTGGACTGTTCCCATGAGGCACAGGGTCAAGACTGATTTGCATATGGCCATGTCTGAACTGGGGTGGCGTAGTGGGCAAAAGAACGAAGGATTTAACCCAGATCTCTTGACTGGGGGAGAATGTCTGCATTGTCAGCATTCCGTCCATCATTTGTTTGTTGTAACGCTTTTCGCCCTAAGTGGGATGGGTATGCCCAGACGTGGGTCTCGTGCTCACTACGCCACTGGAGTCAAGCTATCCTGGCTGATGATGGCTGATAGCCAGAAACCGGTCCTAGGATGCTTGATTCCGGTCCAGGGAAGACATGGCTTGTCAGTTCGGGCTGGACTGTTCCCACGAGGCACAGGGTCAATGCTAAATTTGCATATGGCCATGTCTGAACTGGGGTGGCGTAGTGGGCAAAAGAACGATGGATTTAACCCAGATCTCTTGACTGGGGGAGAATGTCTGCATTGTCAGCATTCCGTCCATCATTTGTTTGTTGTAACGCTTTTCGCCCTAAGTGGGATGGGTATGCCCAGACGTGGGTCCGTGCTCACTACGCCACTGGAGTCAAGCTATCCTGGCTGATGGTGGCTGATAGCCAGAAACCGGTCCTAGGATGCTTGATTCCGGTCCAGGGAAGACATGGCTTGTCAGTTCGGGCTGGACTGTTCCCATGAGTCACAGGGTCAAGACTGATTTGCATATGGCCATGTCTGAACTGGGGTGGTGTAGTGGGCAAAAGAACGATGGATTTAACCCAGATCTCTTGACTGGGGGAGAATGTCTGCATTGTCAGCATTCCGTCCATCATTTGTTTGTTGTAACAACATCAAACTGAAGCAGGATCATTCATACGCTCCTCTGCCCTCCCATTCCCACATTTGCCCTTGCACACATCTACCCATACCTGTACATACATCGACTATCCCCATGTGCCAATCATCTAACCTAACCCAAGAACATATACACCTGCCCACACCAATGCATTCATCCATCCATCAACCCACAATCAAACATTCATTCATTCATTCATACTTGAATACATTCAGCTATGCAACTGCAGTCATCCATCAACTCACCCACCACTGCATGCACCCATAGCTATACAACAAACTATTCATCAATGTACACAACACACAGTCATCCATGCATCTAAGCACTTGCCGGTGTGTATTTTCCTATTGTGTGTCGGAGTTTGCCTCTAGGTGTATTCCATGTGATTAACTGTCCCTGTATGTGTTCTTTCTGTTTCTGCATCCAAACATATCACATATCAACATATGCTCAATACAACATAGAACACAAACATCTATGAAAAGTCAAACCTATTGGATTTGCTTCAGAGAACACTTGCTTCAAGAACCGATTTATATAGTACATTTGCATTACAGCTGGAGCGCCTAAAACGTGGTCTGCATAGGGTGCTTAACGGATCTCTGACATATTATCGAAAGACACATTATCGAACGACACAAATTTTGCAACAAAAATATCGACATCAAAATTATCGAGATTGTATACTTAATTAAAAAACTACACTAATATCGACACTACAATATCGTAATACAATTATATCGATCACACAAAAATCGCACACATCAATATCGCAATACTAAATATCGACATAAATAAATAAATATAACACATGTAACAAATATCGATAACCCAAATATAGACATCAAGAATATCGGTTTTTTTACATATATCGACTATTCTAATACTAATAAAACCAATACTTTAAACAACATAAATACAATATTTTCCTAAAACATACATTTTCCAATTATATTCAACTTAAACATAAACATAACATTTATAACTATATAAATATTTAACAACGTAATAAAAAAACACAGAAATAATGATCAAATTGGCATTTCGAACTAATTCAAAAAAATTAAGACACATTATAAACAATCTTTTTCTATATAATTATTTAAAACTCTCCTCCTTTAAAACTAAATATACTCTTACTTAGCATTTTCCATAAAAGGAAACCAATTAAATAAAAAAAATTCGAATCATCCAATAGAAAGGCCACATACAAAAAGCAACCAATCACATTCAAGAAACCATTTAAAACCACTATATAAACCAATTAAAACAAGTCTTCTACTATGCCTTAAACCAAAGCATTGAACGAAGAAGAAACTCTGCTAAACAGAAGAAACCTACATCCTACTACTATTCTAAAAACGTAAGTAAATTACCTTTTCTAACTAAACTGCCAAATAAAACTAAAACACGAATTTTTCTTAACTCAAAAAAATAACTAACTTATATATTCCATCTCTTTATGTTTCCACTACAGATATTACTCTAAACAGCTAAAGAAAAGATTGAACATTGCCAGAAAGGACTCACTAAAAAAGTAAGTATACTATCAAAATACTTTCTAAAATATTAATTAAATCCTACTCAAACCCCAAAACATCCTAAACCCCAAAACAAATCCATGTTCTCTTTTTAAAGTTTTTAAAAACCTGTATAAATTAACACCTATAGTCTATACCAAACAGCAATACCACCCCACTTAAAAAAACTAAACCAACCAAAACAATATATGTTCTTTAACTTTCAGAGACTACATCAACTAAACAGCATTTTGTCTACAAAGAACATCTTCATTCAAATACAACCAAAAACACTTGGGTGCCGATCACGATCCTGTAAAAACCGGGTACGAACCGTTGGACGGAGCATATTCTCCGTCTGATGCGTACCCGGTCATAAAATTATACAAACATGGAAGTATGATTCGCACGGAACTACCATTTCCGTACGAATCGTACAAAACCCCGACCGACGAAAATAAACATACAAATGTGATCCGGGAAAGCGGCGACGTGACGTCGGGACGCACGCAGCCTGCCATTCACGAACCAGGAAGTACGATTCGCATCGACGTCATCCCGCACGGCGAATATTTTCCGGCAGCCAAAAACTGCCGGGAAATCAGGATGACGCGAACAAGGAGTACCTGCACGCGACGGACAGACATGGACCCGAACCTACGTGTCATCCCGGCCCTCATAGCAGTCGACCTCCTCTACAGGTTACGACGCAGACACCGCAGAAGGTCAGAACAACAAAGGGAGGGGGGAAAGGGGGGGGCAGGACCAGGGGCAGGCCACACAATCCCCACCAAAGTCACACAGCACACATGCCCTGGACATACCTGACCCCCAGGCCCTGGTCACTACGAGATGGTGGGGGCGTGTCCAGCAAAGCCAGCGTCTGCCACAACGGAAGTGCTTGACGACGCGAACCGGCAACACAACAATACAGGTACGTCCCGTACCCACGCCTTAAGAGCGTGGGTACGAGTCGTACCCCGCCCACACCTACGTCACCCCAACAATGGCGGGACGGCTGTACCCACGTGGCAAAGGCCTGGGTACGACCCGCACAAGCATTCCATAGCGTGGGTACGGATATGTACGGACCGTACCCCCACCCCCGTATGCATGGAGCGTACCCCCCACCCCAACAGTGTAAGTCTGACTCGTACCCTCACCCACGTACGTATGGAGCGTACCCCCCCAACAGTATAAGTACGACCCGTACCCTCACCCGCGTATGCATGGAGCGTACCCCCACCCCAACCGTGTAAGTCCGACCCGTACCCTCACCCGCGTACGTATGGAGCGTACCCCCCACCCCAACAGTGTAAGTACAACCCGTACCCTCACCCGCGTATGCATGGAGCATACCCCCACCCCAACAGTGTAAGTACGACCCGTACCCTCACCCGCGTATGCATGGAGCGTACCCCCACCCCAACTGTGTATGTACGACCCGTACCCTCACCCGCGTACGTATGGAGCGTACCCCCAACCCCAACAGTGTAAGTACGACCCGTACCCTCACCCGCATACGTATGGAGCGTACCCCCCACCCCAACAGTGTAAATACGACCCCTACCCTCACCCGCGTATGCATGGAGCGTACCCCCACCCCAACAGTGTAAGTACGACCCGTACCCTCACCCACATACGTATGGAGCGTACCACCCAACCCAACAGTGTAAGTACGACCCGTACCCTCACCCACGTACGTATGGAGCGTACCCCCCACCCCAACAGTGTAAGTACGACCTGTACCCTCACCCCCGTATGCATGGAGCGTACCCCCACCCCAACCGTGCATGTACGACCCGTACCCTCACCCGCGTACGTATGGAGTGTACCCCCCACCCCAACAGTGTAAGTCCGACCCATACCCTCACCCGCGTATGCATGGAGCGTACCCCCACCCCAACCGTGTATGTACGACCCGTACCCTCACCCGTGTACGTATGGAGTGTACCCCCACCCCAACCGTGTATGTACGACCCGTACCCTCACCCGCGTACGTATGGAGCGTACCCCCCACCCCAACAGTGTAAGTATGACCCGTACCCTCACCCGCGTACGTATGGAGTATACCCCCCACCCCAACAGTGTAAGTACGACCCGTACCCTCACCCGCATATGCATGGAGCGTACCCCCACCCCAACCGTGTATGTACGACCCGTACCCTCACCCGCGTACGTATGGAGCGTACCCCCCAACAGTGTAAGTACGACCCGTACCCTCACCCGCGTATGCATGGAGCGTAAACCCCACCCCAACAGTGTAAGTACGACCCGTACCCTCACCCGCGTATGCATGGAGCATACCCCCAACCCCAACAGTGTAAGTACGACCCGTACCCTCACCCGCGTACGTATGGAGTGTACCCCCCACCCCAACAGTGTAAGTACGACCCGTACCCTCACCCGCGTATGCATGGAGCGTACCCCCACCCCAACCGTGTATGTACGACCCGTACCCTCACCCGCGCATGCATGGAGCATACCCCCATGCCAACAGTGTACGTACGGACCGTACCCCCACCTCGTATGCATGGAGCGAACCCACACCCGTGTATGTTCTAAGCGTACATATCCTGAAATAGGAGGGTTGGGTGCAGAGTCCTCCCAGCAGTGCCCAGACACAGGAGGGGTGGGTGCAGAGTCCTCCCAGCAGTGCCCAGACACAGGAGGGGTGTGTGCAGAGTCCTCCCAGCAGTGCCCAGACACAGGAGGGGTGTGTGCAGAGTCCTCCCAGCAGTGCCCAGACACAAGAGGGGTGGGTGCAGAGTCCTCCCAGCAGTGCCCAGACACAGGAGGGGTGTGTGCAGAGTCCTCCCAGCAGTGCCCAGTCACAAGAGGGGTGGGTGCCCAACACTCCCAGCAGTGCCCAGACACAGGAGGATTGGGTGCAGAGTCCTCCCAGCAGTGCCCAGACACAGGAGGGGTGGGTGCCTAACACTCCCAGCAGTGCCCAGACACAGGAGGGTTGGGTGCAGAGTCCTCCCAGCAGTGCCCCGACACAGGAGGGGTGGGTGCCTAACACTCCCAGCAGTGCCCAGACACAGGAGGGGTGTGTGCAGAGTCCTCCCAGCAGTGCCCCGACACAGGAGGGGTGTGTGCAAAGTCCTCCCAGCAGTGCCCAGACACAGGAGGGGTGGGTGCAGAGTCCTCCCAGCACTGCCCAGACACAGGAGGGGTGGGTGCAGAGTCCTCCAAGCAGTTCCCAGTCACAAGAGTGGTGTGTGCAGAGTCCTCCCAGCAGTGCCCAGACACAAGAGGGGTGGGTGCAGAGTCCTCCCAGCAGTGCCCAGACACAGGAGGGGTGTGTGCAGAGTCCTCCCAGCAGTGCCCAGACACAGGAGGGGTGTGTGCAGAGTCCTCCCAGCAGTGCCCAGACACAGGAGGGGTGGGTGCCTTACACTCACAGCAGTGCCCCTGCAAAGAAAAGGGTGGAGTACCCACAGATCCAATGCCCACAAATGTCAGTCAGGTGCACAAAGATCCTGCAGTACATGTACCACATGTGTGCGAGGCTGGGAGTATACACATGCATAGTGCCAAAAAGAAAACATGTACACATGAAGTCATGGCAACAGTCTACATACACAAGTACAGTGACCACCAAGGACGCCACGAATGATGCAGGTGGAGACATCGCTCAGCATGCATGGCCCAAGTCTAACGAGTCATTCACACACCCAGCCAATGTAGACACAGCTCAGCACCACATATTGGAAAGACCCTGCAGGGAAGAAGTCAGGTTACACAGAGGAAGGAACACACCTTGGGACGATGTCACCATGCAGTAACTGCTTACATGAACAAAGTTATGTAGCCAACAGCTTGTGATGGCACACAGATACCAGGATCCACCCTATGACCAGCACAAGACTACAATTCCCACACACCCAACACATAATCACCACCCAAAATAATGGGGCAGGTCGACCAACAGCAATACCAGACAGACAGTAGTGTACTAAGGAAAAATAAATTGCTTTAATCAGCATCCAAAAATCTGTCTGTCCCTTGAAAGTTCAAAATGTACAATGCCCATAGGGCAATCCAAAGTTCAAATCCAGGTGGGGGACACAGTGGGACGCGTGTCCCCTAGCTTGCCTGCACAGTCAGACTCCTTTGTCTTCCAGAGCGGGGAGGGCATCATGTGGGGGGGAAGGACCAGGCACCGCAGGGACATGAGGGCGAAGGGTAGGCGTCGTGGGTGCAGGGATGGAGGACTCCACCACAGGGGGTGGGGCAGGGCCAAAGGCGGAGGCCAGGATGGCACTGCACACCTTAGCAAGGTCCTCCAGCGACTCCCCTGCACCCGAAGGAACCACAGGCCCCAAGGAGGGGGGGGGCGGAGGGATGGGTCGCAGCGCCACTGGGGGAGGGTGTGGACAGGGGGGGACTCAACCACCCTGACCGGGTACTCCCTTGACCGCTTGCGGGGTGGTGACACTGTGGGGCTCAGGGACAGAGCGGCCATGAAGGAGTCTTTGCCGGATATGTGGCCAGGAGAGCTGAGGGGAGGGGATTTGGAGGGAGTGGATTGGGTGGAATGCGGACTCCCACTCTGGCTGCGTGGCTTACGTTTGCCCCCCGACCCAGTGGGTGTGCCTACTTCACCCTGTGTGTGCATGCCAGGAGGTGTGCGTTTGACCTTCCCTGCTGGTGTGGTGCCTGTGTCTGTTGTGGTGGGTGCATGCTGACGTCTGGGTGTACGTGGGACAGGCATGGGAGTGCGAAGTGTGGATGGGTCAGGGGTAGGGGGTTGGACGTAGCGCTGCAGGAGACCCACTGCTGCAGTCAGTGTCGAGTCAATGGACCTCAGCAAGTTGCGTTGGTCAGCCTGCGATGAGAAAATGCCCTCCAAGTATGCCTCCATGTTGTTCAGCACTTGGCTGTGGCCATGGAGGACATTAAGCATCGCAACCTGACCAACCTGCAACTGCCGCTGGATGTCCACAGACTCGGCATTGGCGGCAGCAGTGAAGACAGGGGCAGGGGGTGCGGTGCCTGGCAGGAAGGAGACATGTGGTGACCGGGCACGCTGGGAAGGGACACGAGCAAGTGGGAGGCGGCTGATGGCAATGGAGGGGGCGGGGAGAGATGTTGTGCCGCTGTCAGCTGCTGGTGCAGCCTCCGGCCACTCGGAGAGATCATCCTCGGACCCGTCAGCTTCATATTCTGTCGTGCCAGTGGACAGGTCCTCGGCCTCACTCTCATCCGCCTCAGTTCCACTCGATGTGCCAGGCACGATGTCACCGCTGGCACTGGTGCTCGGTCCCTCCGCTCCGTCTGTGCTCATGTCTCCCTCCGTGTCCCCCGACGATGCTGTGGGCAAGGTGAAGAGACAGCAATTAATCATACACCTGTATACATATGTCACATGAGTCCAATCTACATAGGTTACAGTGCATAGCCTGAAAAGAAAGATCAGTTACATCTACAAAACAAAGTACAGATGTAGGGCATGCAACACACAGTTGGTTGACCCACCATGCCACAGAAAAACTATGGAGAGCATGACACAATAGCAAATGACATGAAATGGAGTTTGACAGAGGAGCCAGGCCCTAGGGACAATCCAGCACTGCATCTGCACCACACAGTGTTGCCGAAAATAGGGAAGAGCAGGGGCCATATCCATGAACATGAGGCACATGCTGCATAGGTAATACTGAGAACATGCCCACCATGACTGGCTCACTGCACCTTGAGTGTATGTGCAGACAAACATCACACACTGACCAGACCTAGCAAGGAGATATCAGGTTTTGACATGTAGGCTTTGCCCGCACCAACCACCCCCTACATGAGACAATTTGTTGAGACACAGGAAGCACTTACATCTCTTAGTCTGGGTGAAATACACATGGGCTGGATAAATGCAAGATTGGACACAAAATACCCAAGGTGCGCCTGTCCAAACAATCATGTACAAATGGTCATCATCAGATGATTGTAACAAGACACACAGGCACTGGCCACCGTGAGTATGAACAAGGAAAATCAGGTCAGGCTGTACAGTGGACACTTGTACTACATTTTACGTCAATATACATGGTGCCAGGGGACAATGGCACAGAGCACAACCTATGCTGTAGACACTGAGAGTGTCCACGTTTTGTGATGACACACATGACACCTAGGAAAATATGCCCCAGGGGACAGTAGTGGCCACACAACTCCATGGTCCTGAATGGGAATGACTGCAACACACGCCACCATCCCTGCACTATGCGTATGACAGGGGACTTACACACACACCGATGTCCAGGGTACGAACACATCATGTGGACACTCTCAGCACAGGTACACAGGACTAACACACATCTGTGGGTACAGTCACCTGTCACACTGGGCTGACCACATAATCAAATGAGGATTGTAGAGGCTACATTCCCAGGAGGACAAGACAGGCAGAATGTGGCATGCACCATGCAGTGATTGTCACAGTAAACACAATGCAAGTGAGGACGGCAGACATGCACCACAGCATGCACTGGCTGGGAGACATCAGGCATTCCTCCCCCTGGGACCCCCCCTACAGTACATAGCATGTGTGTCACACCTGGACACAATGCCAGAAGTCACAGTCACAAACAAGGGACACAGTCTGTGCTAGTAGACTCTGCACTCACCTGATACCCTGGTCGCCCATACAGCAGGGGGTACTGTGGGAGGATCACATCCAGCAAAGCCAGGTTCTCCATCAGGGTGAAAGGCTGTGCCCTCTCCACAGACCTTGACATGGTTCCAGGGAATCAGTAGCAGCAGCTGGGTCGTAGAATCGAAAGATGTGCAGGCAAGTGCTCCCTCATGGAACCTGGCTGCCTTATATCTGCCTTGCTGGCCTGTTTCATGCACAGGAGTACAGAGTGATTGGTCACTCACATTTGCATCCTATGTTTCCTCCAATCCCTTCAAACCTAGCACAGTCAGTGGGTTCTTTTTGTGTTTTTTTCTTGAGCAAGATGTCAACTCCAGAACCACATTGCAACAAAGAAGATTCATTCAAACTGACTACTGCTGTGCACCTGCTGAAAAAAATTCAAACTTTAAACTTGGTCTCCATGACAACCAGCATGCATGTAGGCCTTTATACTTGTCCCTCATGTGTCCCCTATGTAATTTGGAGTTTCACACACAGGTACGGTGCGTACCGGGGCCCTAGGGCACCCCAAATGCATAGCAACGGCCCGTACAGGCGTGTGTACGGTCCGTATCACTATGGGTGTGCTCGCCTATGCGTACCCATAGTGATAGTGAGCGTACGCACGCGTGTACGGTCCGTACCACTATGGGTACGCATACGCGAGAACACCCATAGTGATAGTGAGCGTACAGGTGTGTGTACGGTCCGTACCACTATGGGTACGCATACGCGAGAACACCCATAGTGATAGTGAGCGTACAGGCGTGTGTACGGTCCATACCACTATGGGTACGCATACGCGAGAACACCCATAGTGATAGTGAGCGTACAGGCGTGTGTACGGTCCATACCACTATGGGTACGCATACGCGAGAACACCCATAGTGGTACGGACCGTACACACGCCTGTACGCTCACTATCACTATGGGTGTTCTCGCGTATGCGTACCCATAGTGATACGGACCGTACACGCGTGCGTACACTCACTATCACTATGGGTGTTCTCGCGTATGCGTACCCATAGTGATACGGACCGTACACGCGTGAGTACGCTCACTATCACTTTGGGTGTTCTCGCGTATGCGTACCCATAGTGATACGGACCGTACACGCGTGCGTACGCTCACTATCACTATGGGTACACATACGGCAGCACTCCCATAGTGATAGGGAACGTACACAGGCCCTCTGAGCGAATGTACGGTGCCTTTCACACATCACAGTGGTGACAGGCAGCACACAGGAAGGAATAGGGCTGACATACTTGTCCATGGATGGACATCAAGGCATTGTCTGGGCAGTACTACATGTGTGGGGCACAGGTGTGAAAGGCTGTGATGTGGCACATTACTCCTGAGTCGAGAAGGCACCAGATGTATGATGAGATGTGTATAGATGTTATGTGTGATGGTGCAATGTGTGCCAGGCATGCCCTTAACTCCTTTGACATGTGTGCATGTCGTACTGCACACTTGGGATGAGCGTCACTGGCATGGCACAGTCAACAACACACGCAAGTGTCCCCTGATGCCCGCTACAGGGGTTACCACACCAGACATGTGACTACCCACGGTGCACGATGTGTCTATGTCATGTATGTGTGGGGTGTTCCCATTAGCTTGATGTTGGTGCTCCCTCAAAAGCATCAGCTGTTGCAGCAACCAACATGTGTCTGTGTGTAGATGGACATGGCACACTGTTACGCACACCAGGCCACATGTGATATCGGATGTGAGGTGCGTATGTATGCATGGTACACGGAGTAGCGTAACAAGGACATGTCTGCATCCTCTCGATGAATGTGTGGTGAGTCATTAAGAGTACACCTTATTGGCAAGGTGTGTGGGCTGTCCTAGTGTAATGTCATGTGACCTGTGGCTCTAGTGTTCCGCTACCAGTCTCTGGAATCGACATCCTACTTCTGCTGATGTGTTGATGTATGTCACTCTTGTGTTGCGTCTGGCTGTTCACTTACACTGGGACACAGCTAATCCCATGCCATGGCATGTGGAGGTTCACAATCTCCGTGTGTAGCTGGGTCTTGGTAGGAGTGTCACCTGGCAGCCATACGTGTCCAGGGCATGTGGCACATACCTGACTCCGTATGTCGCATATGTGTATTGACAGATTAACATGTGCTCAGTACAAATAAATTGTTGTTGTAGTGCACTCACTCTTCCTTGTCACTTCCAAATTACTGCAGAGCGCCGCCTCTTCCCCGACCAATTCCGGACTTGGCTGACATGCGGGAGAATGACTGTATCCGGTGCTACCGCTTCCCCCAACCGTTGATTGAGGAGTTGACGGCGATGCTGGCACCACACCTGCAACCGCTGCACAGGTATCCTACGCCACTGACACCCAAGCTGAAGGTAATGGCATCCCTACATTTTCTTGCCACGGGTACCTTTCAATATACCATAGCTCATGTTGGTGGCATGTCCCAGAGCATGTTCAGCCGTGTGCTGCATGATTTCTTAGAGGCCATGTTGCTTCACCTGGATGAGTTCATCCATTTCCCAACTCCTGAACTGTTGACTGGGGTCAAGCGTGGATTCTATGCCCTGGGAGGGATGCCCCATGTCATTGGGTCCATAGATGGGACACATGTGGCTTTGGTACCACCACAGGCACAGGAGGTAGCGTACAGGAATCGCAAGCACTACCACTCCATCAATGCCCTTGTGGTGTGTCTGTCCAACATGGTGATTTCTAGGGGTGGGCGGAATTTGCGTAATCGCGTTACGCAAATCTCCGCGAAACGGTAAAAAATCTCCGCGAACACGCAGAAATTCCGCGAACACGCGGAATTGCTTGTTCGCGATGCTTTTTTCCTGTTCACAATTGCTGTTTGCGTGCTCGGGGAGAAATATCTCGCGAACACGCATTTTGAGAACGCGAACAAGCAAAAATTTCGCGAAATCGCGGAAAGCAGACTTTTGAGCAATTTCGCGTTCTCCGCGGAACGCGAAATTACGCAAATTCCGCAAATTCCGCGAGCGGAACGGAATTTACCGCCCAGGCCTAGTGATTTCACATGTCTGTGCTCGTTTTCCAGGATCGGCACACGATGCCTACATCATGAGGCGTAGCAGGGTGCCTGAAATGATGACGCAGCTGCGCAACGAACGAGCATGTGTTGTTGGTGGGTACACTCTGGTGCCGATCACGATCCGGTAAAAAAATTCCCCGTACGACTCGTATCCGGTCTTTTTACCGTACGAATCGCACAAGTGCCGTACAAACTGCCAATTACGATTCGCATGGTAAAAAGTCCATACAAATCGCATTGGGAAGTATTCCCCACACGTCCTCGGGTCGGAAAATGTGTCCGACACGTCCACGGACGATTTACCGTACAAATGTGAAAAGTGAAGTCCGACCGAGGAATTACGATCCATCCCGTGCGTCCGATGTTACAACCGTATGGAAAAAACACCGTCCGCACCGAACTCCCATAGCAACCATGGAGACATGTGCCCGCATACGCGCCGACCCCCCCCCAGCCCCCGTACGTATGCGCCGACCCCCCCCAGCACCCGTACGTTCGAGTCGTACCCCCCCAGCCCCTGTACGTTCGAGTCGTACCCCCCCAGCCCCCGTACGTTCGAGTCGTACCCCCCCCAGCCCCCGTACGTTCGAGTCAAACCCCCCGTGTATGTACACCCATGTAAGTGTCGAACCCCCCGTGTATGTACACCCGTGTACGTTCGAGTCGTACCCCCACCCGTGTATGTACGGTGCGTACCCCCAGCACACGGGTAGGGGTACGACTCGAACGTACACGGGTGTACATACACGGGGGGGTTCGACACGTACACGAGTGTACATACACGGGGGGTTCGACACGTACACGGGTGTACATACACGGGGGGTTCGACACGTACACGGGTGTACATACACGGGGGGGTTCGACACGTACAAGGGTGTACATACACAGGGGGGTACGACTCGAACGTAACGGGGGCTGGGGGGGTCGGCGCGTACGTACGGGGGCTGGGGGGGGGGTACGGCACGTACCGGGCCACCTACTCTGGTCGTTTCGCGACGTACTTCACTTTTCCGGCACTTTTTTGGTGCTGTGAAAATATTGCCATCCGGACTGCAGTCGGTTCGAATCGTGGTTCCTGGGTCGTGAAACGCTGCCTGACAGCGTACCGACGTCACGTCGCAGCATTCCCGGAGCACATTCGTATGTATATTTTCGTCGGTCGGTGTTTTTTACGATTCGTACGGAAATGGTGGTTCCGTGCGAATCGTAATTCCATGTTTGTGAAGATTTACGACCGGGTACGAGTCGGAGTGAGAAAACGCTCCGACCGACGGTTCGTACCCGGTTTTTGCCGGATCGTAATCGGCACCTCTGTCTGTCCTGTATTTTGCGTAGACTTCCAGCACGACCGCTTCTCCTGTCCTACTTATGTCCATGTGGTTTCCATGTAGGGGACGCTGGCTATCCCAACATGCCATGGCTGATCACACCTCTCCGCAACCCCATCACGCCGGCCCAGCTCCGCTACAACACTGCCCATGGCCGGACAAGGCGAGTGATAGAGAGGACATTTGGCCTCCTGAAGAGCCGATTCAGATGCCTCCACAAGACCGGCGGTGCCCTCCCATATGCCCCGGCGAAGGTCTGCAAAATCTTCATGGTCTGCTGCATGCTGCACAACATGGAAGTTGAGAAAGCTGTGCCACTCATCCTGGATCAAGATGATCAGGACCATCCACCCGTGGAGGACGAAGGGCTTGGCAATGGGGCTAGTGATGTGGAGGATGTGGTTCCGCAAGAGGACATCCGGAGTCAGCTCATACGCGACTTCTTTGCTTAGTGGTGAGTACCAGTGTCTGTGTGTGCACGTATTGGTCCTTGTGTGGCATGTGTTGCGATGTGTGTGTCCATCTGCATGTATGGCACGTGAGTCAGAGATGTGTGTGGATGTGTCACTGGAGTGATGGTGCCAGTGATGAGTGTATTTCCCCAGTCATAATTGTGACCTAGCATGTTGTCATCCTTACATGTGTCGAGTACATGCACATGCAAGTGGCTGTGCTTTTTGTGGCTGACTTCTTGTGTGTCTCTCATCCCCAGGTACTTGCGCATGCCGTCTGCTGGTTGCATTGTTGTGGCACTGTTATTCCTCGTGGACACGTCATCGTGTGCTGACTCAGCGTTACACGCACGGACAAGTTTGGAAGTCTCCTTAGGGTAAGGGATGCATCAGGGGTGTTTTGGGTGTGGCAGTTGTTTACGATGTGTGCACACTGCCCCTGTCGATGTTTGGTTCCTCTGCAGACATGTCGCATCACCATGGGACACATGACATGCAGCTGGGTACACCTGAATAGATGGTCAGACTTGTTGACAGTCATCTGTGATGGGATTGTGGATTGTGATGATGGCATCAATGTGTGTTACACTGCCCTCGGACACATACGGTTTGCATTGGCTTGACATGGTGTGGGACTTCCACATCAGAGGATCAATGGTGTATGGCAGCCTCTCCATGAGCAGCAGGGGGTGTTTAGCTGTTAGCCGACACTTGTGTGCCAGTTCCATGGCTATCACGCATTTGTGCTGCAGTAGGGGGGTTCCAGTGTTGGACCCACATGTTACTCCACATGACCTGTTCATGTATACTCTGAGTTGCCTCTGCATTCCTGAATACATGAATAATAAAAGTGTCCCTATGCCTCCAAGGTGCCTCTTCTCAGTCAATGCTGGTGTGTTGCCACGGTGCATCCGGCATGTCTGGCATGGTTTTCCGTGATAGTGGCTATGTGTCTATTTGTAGAGTAGCAAGATGCTAGCTGTTTGTGTGGGATTAGACTGTGTATTGTGCATGATGTCCATGTCTGTGTGGGTATTGTGACATGTGCCATCCCCATGCATCCAACGTTGGCCAGGCCACCATTCTCTGCATCCACCTGACTCAAGCTTGCAGGACATGGTTCTGCAACCTGTCCACACATACCTGGGTGCCCCACAGGACACTCCACATGATCCCTGACCTCTGCGCATGGCTGTCGCTGTACTCAATATGTCTGTCGGCACGGTTGTGCGGCCACCCCCTCAGCTGGTTGGGCCCATCACGGGTGTGTATGGTGCTCCATGTCTGTCTTGCCTAATACAATGTGACCCATGTGTGTCCTGTGCCAGACTCAGGCCCCAGGGTGTGGATGGTTGAAGTCAAATGAGAACTCTGGCATGGTTAGACTTTACAAGACACATGTAAGGTAATAATGCAAAATGTAGGCATCTTCTCTTTATGGTGTAACTTTTTATTTTGGCTGGGGTACGTGGGGTGGGGTATGACATGAGGGGCTTTCCGGGTGTGTGGAATCCAAAGTTCACTAGGGGAGTTGGTGTCCTTGCCATTGGAGATCCTCAGAGTCCATGCCACAGTCTTTGTCAACATTGGTCAGACAGTGACCAGCAAGTCCATGTGGCAGAGAATGTCTTTTGCTGCTGTGCTGCTGTTGGTCCAGTGGGCCAGGTGCCAGGCCAGGTGTCCTGGGAGATGGTGCTGTTGCGCTGACCCTCACGGTCTTTTCCGTGGACAACCCGCCCTCCTGCGGGGACCCTCAGAAGCAGGCCGTGACGATGTTTGGGATGCTCCGTCGGATGTCTCCTCCTCCTCCTCATCCCTCCCTGTGGGTGGTGATGTTCGACGCCTGGTGGCACAGGGAGGGTTGCCCATGTTGTCGGCTATCCGACGGAGTGTACTGTGAATTCCCGTGAACACCGTCACGAGCTCAGCCTGTCTGTCCTCCATCCGCCCTTGGTGTCGCAGTAGACAGGCATGTTGCTCCGCATGTTGCTGAGCCTGCTAGGTCTTGATCTCCTCGAGGATGGACACAACCTGGGCCATGCCCGTGGTGTCCTGCCGGTATGTGTCCAGGATGTTTCTGACATGGGAATATACCGGTTCCGCAGCCAACCGGTCAGGCTCGCGCCTCCACCGTCCTCCACTCCCACCACCCCTGCCCACTTGCACCTGGCCTGCCCTTGTGGGCACATCGGGTCTCCGGGACCCCTGAGGGGTGGCATTGGCGTTGTTGCCTGCCTCCTCCTGGGTGCCCGGTACACCGTGTCCCTCCTGGCCAGCCTGGCTGCATTGTGGTGGTGGAGCAGGGATCCTGGGTGTCTCCTGGGATGTGGCAGGAGTGGGGGTGGTGGTTGGCCCAGTTGTACCTGACGCAGGTGCTGCAGGTGGTTGGACACCAGAGGGGCCAGGTTGGTCGGGGTCGGGTTCGTCCACAGAGTGGTGAGAGTCGTCGCTGCTGGTGGGTCCGTCATCCCGCCGAGCCGGGTCCTGTGAGTCTTCCCCCCCAGTGTTGGGGAGTGATCCACGACGTTGACCTGTGTGTGAGAGAGACAATGTTAATTTTGTTCCATGCAACATCCATGTTTCATTCGTTTCTAAGTTGGCACATTTCCTCTGGGAATTTGGATATGTCTTGCATTCCACTCACAGTGCACTTGTGCATGGGTATGTCCCTTGGCCACAGCTTTTGCGACTTTACCTATGTGTGGCACAGTCTTACTTGCTGCGTCAATTGTGACTGCAGTCAGCAGTGGAGTGAGCAGGTGTGGCGAGTCATGCATTGGCGCCTTCCGTGTTGCACTGTACGTGGGCACATGGAGTTGTTCCACACACTTAGATAATGCAGGCAGCTGGCGTTGTGCTCGTGCACAGGTTGAGACATGGCCCTGTGTTTTGCCATGGAGAAGAGGGGGGGTTCAGGCACTGGCCACCCTTGTCTACATGCACGCAGTCCACCTGCTGACGAGCAGACATTCCCACACCCCCAAAGGCTGAATTGGTCTCCCTGTGTGTCCCTTTCTCACTCCCTCTCTGTCCCCCTCTCCCTCCCTCTGTGTGTCAGCCTCCTCCCTCTGTCCGTCTCCCTGTGTCTCCCTCCCTCTCTCTCCCCCTCTCCCTCCCTCTGTGTGTCACCCTCTGTCACCTCAGCCCAGCTTCCTAGGCACACACTTTTTGCAAATCTTTGAATGGCCCTTGGCTTGTTGATGTGAGTTTGTTTCTGATCTCCAGGCACCCATTGGGTGTAGTGTCTGTGTCTGCGCTGCTGCTGTGGTGGTGTGTGCTGCCACTCTTTCACAGTGTTGGCTGTTCATTAGCTGCAGTCATGTGCAAAAACGTGCCGTCACCCCCATGTGTTAATGCAAGGCGTCCGCCATTTGCTGGCAAGTCTTTCCTGTGTGAGGACACACTGTTTGTCTGGCTGTGACCTAGGCCAAATGGGCAGGGGGCATTGCTGTCTGCTTCTGAGTTGCACTATGTGATTTTTGGGGCCCACACTCCTGCCATCCGGCTTACCGTGTCTTGTGTTGGTGTTTTCTGTGGCCTGTGACTTTGCATTGTCCAGCTGGGTGCATGGGGCATGGTGGCGCCAGTGGCATGTGCGTGTTCATGTAGTGTGGTTGAGTCATGCGATAGCTTGGGGTGGTTGTGTGCCTGTTTGTGAGTTTGGTTGTGGATCACGTTCCCCCCATGTGAGGTGAGTTGTTTGTGTACTCACCCGGGTCTCGGAGTCCTTCTAATCCGTCCACTGACACCACCGGCAGTATGGCCATCACCCTCTCCTCCCAGGGATGGTAGTGTACGGGTCTGCGGGGCGGCCCTCCTCCAGTGACGTTGGCCTGGTTGTGGTCGTCGGTCATTTTGGCTCGGACCCTCTTCCGCAGATCGTACCACCTGGCTTGGCATTCATGCCTGGTCCTTCTGGTGGCCGCAACAGCATTCACAGCATCGACAATCCTCTGCCACATGGCTGTTTTTTCGGACATGCAGGTCTGTCTGACCAATGTTCCAAAGAGGTGTGACTCGACTCTGAGGATTTCGTCGACAAGGACCTCCAACTCTCGGCTAGTGAACTTTGGATTCTTGTTAGTGGGCATGGTGAGGGGTGTGGGTGTGGATGGTTGGGGGGGGTGTGTGTGGATGGTTGTGGGTGTGTGGGTGTGGTTGTGCAGGTGTGTGTGTGAATGTGATGAGGGGGTGTTTGTGAAGGTGTGTGTGTGAAGGTGTGCAAGTGTAAGGTGTAGTAAAGGTTCAAGTATGGTGCTGTAGGTTGTCTGTGGGGTCTGGCAGCAGTGAGTCTGTTGCAGAGGCTCATGGTTTGTGTTTGTGGGACCTTTTTATTGGTCCATTGGTGGGTGTGGCTGTGTTTGAAGTTTGGGTGGGTGTGTTATAAGGAGTGGTTGTGTTTTGGGCCTCTGTTTGGGATTTTGGCAGTT
Source organism: Triturus cristatus (assembly GCF_964204655.1). Taxonomy (NCBI): domain Eukaryota; kingdom Metazoa; phylum Chordata; class Amphibia; order Caudata; family Salamandridae; genus Triturus; species Triturus cristatus. Next base: position 488,987,937 of record NC_140587.1, on the reverse strand, counting down.
GCAGGTCAGTGAATGTGTTGTTTTTGTGCTTGTTGGACATGTTTTGTGGCTTTGTTCCATTCGAATGGTGTATTCTTGTGTTGTTTTGCTTTGTCCTGGTTGTGTACGTGCGTTTTTAGCGTGTGTACGGTGTGTACTTCGGGAATTTTGTTGTACAGTGCTGTCCTTGTCTCTGGCTTGGTACGACTCGTACATGCGCGATGTTGTGTGAAGGTGCTGGTGTTGGGGCCTGGGGTGCGCTCCGTACTTAGAATGTTGGGGTGGGGGTACGTTCCATACGTACGCGGGTGAGGGTATGTGTCGTACATACACGGTTGGGGTGGGGGTACGGTCCGTACATACACGGTTGGGGTGGGGGTACGGTCCGTACATACACGGTTGGGGTGGGGGTGCGCTCCATACGTACGCGGGTGAGGGTACGGGTCGTACATACACGGTTGGGGTGGGGGTACGGTCCGTACATACACGGTTTGGGTGGGGGTACGCTCCATGCATACGCGGGTGAGGGTACGTGTCGTACATACACGGTTGGGGTGGGGGTACGGTCCGTACATACACGGTTGGGGGTACGGTCCGTACATACACTGTTGGGGTGGGGTACGCTCCACACATACGCGGGTGAGGGTACGGGCCATACATACACGGTTGGGGTGGGGGTACGCTCCATGCATACGCGGGTGAGGGTACGGGTCGTACATACACTCTTGGGGTGGGGGTACGCTCCATACGTACGCGGGTGAGGGTACGGGTCATACATACATGGTTGCGGTGGGGGTACGGTCCGTACATACACGGTTGGGGTGGGGGTACGCTCCATGCATACGCAGGTGAGGGTACGTGTCGTACATACACGGTTGGGGTGGGGGTACGGTCCGTACATACACGGTTGGGGTGGGGGTACGCTCCATACGTACGCGGGTGAGGGTATGGGTCGTACATACATGGTTGGGGTGGGGGTACGGGTCGTACATACACGGTTGGGGTGGGGGTACGCTCCATACATTCACGGGTGGGGGTACGTCTCGTACATACACGGGTGTACATACACGGGTGGGGGTTCGACTCGTACATAGGAGGGCTGGGGGGAGTGTTGGGCGCGTATGCGGGCACATGTCTCCATGGTTGCTATGGGAGTTCGGTGCGGACGGTGTTTTTTCCATACGGTTGTAACATCGGACGCACGGGATGGATCGTTCTTCCGTGGTCGGACTTCACTTTTCACATTTGTACGGTAAATCGTCCGAGGACGTGTCGGACACATTTTCCGACCCGAGGACGTGTGGGGAATAATTCCCAATGCGATTCGTATGGACTTTTTCCCATGCGAATCGTAGTTGGCAGTTTGTACGGCACTTGTACGATTCGTACGGTAAAAAGACCGGATACGAGTCGTACGGGGAATTTTTTTCCAGGATCGTAATCGGCACCTTGGTAAGCATATATAACATTTTTTTTTTGTTGCTATTTTCATTTAAATATATAAAGTACTATTGCATATATTTTCATATACATTTTTTCCAGATTTCTAACACATCACAATGACAGAAGAAGCCCAATTTATAACATCGCAGAAAGGAAAATTCCTATTGTGTTACATGGGTTACACATACACCCAGGAAAAGCAGACTGAACGAAAAGTGAACTGGAAGTGTTCTAAATATTATTCAAACAAATGCTATGGACGAGCAACAACAAGAGAAACAACTGTATTATATACTAGAGAGCATAACCATCCACCCAATCTCTCTGAAATAGAAGTCAGATCAACCCTTGAAAATATTAAAGAATTAAGCACTAGTTCACAAACTGCTACAAGTGTTATCCTAAAAGAACTATTACCTAGAGTGCCCAAAGAAGCAAGAGGCCAATTACCATCAATTGCTTCTATAAAAAGAACAATTGCTAGGACCAAAAAATCTACCACAACAACAATACCATCACCTAAAACTTTTCAAGATATCATCATTCCACCAGAATTAACTATCACCCACAATAATGAACCTTTTATTTTTTTTTTATAACAAAAGTACAGAAAAAAGAATCATAATGTTTGCTACTGCAAACAATATAACTAAACTCCAACAATGCCAAACATGGATGATGGATGGCACCTTTACAATATGCCCAAAACCATTCTACCAGCTTTACACAATACACGGTCAATATCACAACACTTCCATACCTTTAATCTATGCACTATTACCTAACAAACAAAACACAACATATAATGAAATGCTAGGAAAAATAAAACAAGAATCAAATGATTTTTCCCCTCAAAGAATTATCATAGACTGTGAGCAAGCCATGATAAATTCCATTCTAAAACTGTACCCCCATACATCTATCCAAGGATGTTACTTCCATCTAAACCAATGTATATGGAGACATTTACAAAAATCTTCACTAAGTGTAGAATATGCCACAAACATAACTTTTGCACATCAAATTAAACTTCTAACAGCCCTAGCTTATGTACCAACCACAGATGTTGCAGAACATTACAATCTTGTATTAGAAAGTCAATTCTACAAGCAAAATGAACTAAAGTTATCTCCCCTCTTAGATTATTTTGAGGATACCTGGGTGGGGAGACTACACAGATCAGGCCATAGACGTCAGCCAAAGTTCCAAATACCTTGGTGGAATGTATATGTAAGTACACTCAACCAACAATCCAAAACTAACAACGCAGTCGAGGGCTGGCATAATGCATTCCTAACTTCTACTGGGAGAACAACTCCAACACTACAAAAACTACTAATTGCCATACAAAAGGAACAAAGTTTCCAAGAATTAAGAATGCAACAATCTGTCCTACAATTAAAACCAAAACAATCTAGACAAACTACTCAAATGTATAATTACCTACAACAACAGGTACAGCTATACCCCTCCACAAGAGGACTTGAGTACTTAAATATAATAGCTCAAACTCTCTTCTAAACCATTTCCAAAATATTAACCCACAATTCTACTAAAACAACTATCACAACATAAAGAAACCACTTTATTATATCAAATATTTAATTATGTGGTCTAAAATATATAAATAATTTATATCTACATATATTTAGACAACATAATTAAACAAAACAAGTACACAACAACAATAATAAAAATAGAATATTTTCCCACCCACAATTAAAATATTTAAATCAACTTACCTGTTTAGTTGCTCCAATAGGATAATGACATTCCTTCCAAATAAATCCAGGTAGTTCAAAATCCATAGATATCAAAAATGAACCCAAATAAAATGGAAAAATACAACTGTTTTTCGAAAAAATCGTCTAGGCCAAAAAACGACAATCCAATAACCATAAAAATCCCGAAAAATATTAAAAAGATAAATAACCCCTCCTGGAAACCCGAACAATAAAGGAAGTGTAAAATAAATATTAGTAAACACAACTAATACACACTTCCTTTAAAAAAAAACGGTGTTTGAAAGAGACGAAAATATCTTCTCCGTAAAACCTACAAAAGAGAAACAAACATTCCCACCCACACACAAACACCCATAATGCACCTAAAAACATCACTACAAACATTATTCAAACACTATAAAACTTTAACACACCTAAATAACAAAACACTAACAAAGCCGCAACCACGGAACACAACGTCAATCAATCAATCAATCAAAGCATTTATATAGCGCACTACTCACCCAGAGGGTCTCAAGGCGCTAGGGGAGGGGGGTCCGCTACTGCTCGAACAGCCAGGTTTTGAGTTGCTTCCTGAAGGCGAAGTGGTCCTGGGTCAGGCGGAGGTGGGTCGGGAGGGAGTTCCACGTCCTGGCGGCGAGGAAGGAGAAGGACCGTCCCCCTGTGGTGGCTCTTCGGATGCGGGGGACGGTGGCGAGGGCGTGGCCGGTCGATCGAAGCTGGCGTTTGGGAGCGTAGAAGTTGAGGCGGCTGTTGAGGTATCCTGGGCCTTGGTTGTGTAGGGCTTTGTGTGCGTGGGTGAGGAGGCGGAAGGTGATTCTCTTGGAGACCGGGAGCCAGTGCAGGTCTCTCAGGTGTCCGGAGATGTGGCTGCGACGGGGGATGTCCAGGATGAGTCGTGCTGAGGCGTTCTGGATCCGCTGAAGTCTTTTCTGGAGTTTGGCGGTGGTTCCGGCGTAGAGGGAGTTGCCGTAGTCCAGACGGCTGGTGACCAGGGCCTGGGTGACCGTCTTCCTGGTCTCGGTGGGGATCCACCGGAAGATCTTTCGTAGCATGCGCAGGATGTTGAAGCACGACGAGGAGACGGCGTTGACTTGTCTGGTCATGGAGAGGGTGGAGTCCAGAATGAAGCCCAGGTTGCGTGCGTGGTCTGTTGGTTTGGGTGCGCTGCCTAGGGCGGGGGGCCACCAGGAGTCGTCCCAGGCGGAGGGTGAGGAACCCAGGATTAGGACTTCCGTCTTGTCCGAGTTCAGTTTCAGGCGGCTGTTCTTCATCCATTCGGCTACCTCTTTCATCCCTTCGTGGAGGTTGGCTCTGGCGGTGACGGGGTCGTTGGTGAGGGAAATTATAAAACCGTATACAAACTATTACTAACACCCTAACTTGTAAAACATCACTCCATACACACTTTTTACAACATTACTACTTCCAGAAAACACTTAAAACTATTTAATAATAAAGAAAATAACTCTTACCTTCTCAAACGCGAAACAGCTCCCAACCGCGACCTGGATTCTACCAAAATACCCCAAAACAACAGCGAGCGGTTACTAAATAAAAGACCCAAACAAACATAACAACTAAAAAAATACCAATAACAGTCCTAACTATTTACTTAACATTACACATTACTTTAAAAATGAGTAAAACATTAGAATAAAATACTCAAAAATAATACCTATTTATTTTATATATGTGAAAATTATTTAACTTATAATAATAAATATAATAAAATAAATATATTTACTAATATAATAATAAAAATGTATATATTAAAAAAAAACATGTATGAACATGATATAATTAATATATTGTATCTACAACATACCAGAACTAAAAATAAAAAGAAGAACTATTATAAAATGTAAACATTTTCAATATTAATTATCTAATATTAATATTTATAATAATTAAAATATATTATTCATATATTTCAAAACATACAATTTCTTATACATTCAAATAAACTGTACAAATATTTACAGTATACAATATAAATTAAAAAATATTAAACAGCTATAAAAATCAGAAAAAAAAATCTTTTATTTATTTTTTCTGTTCATATATTAATATCCAAAATATACATAACAAAAATAGATATCCATTATAAAAAATGTATTACAATAATACAAATATTAAATAGTAATTATTTTATTACATGTTTATTTCAATGATTTAATTGTTATAATATGCCTAATAATAAACAATATTTTCTCTTTAATTAATATACGTTCCAACAACTATAAAAAAAATCATATTTTCCTTTGTACTATTTAATACAAAAAATTGCAATTTGCATTCTGATATAACTTCTATGTTTTATCCAACAAAAATTAAAATCTACAGAATTATTGTAAATTAAAACAAAGTAATTTAACTGTTCCTATTCAACTCTATATTTAATGATGATAATTCCTATTTAACAAACTTAATTAATTTACTACTCCCACTACAGACTTAACTTAATTAATTTACTATTCTCACTCAAAAATATATTTAATTGGGGTAGGTGCTGGACACTGAACTTAATTAATTTACTATTCCCACTCCAATCTATATTTAATTAGGGTAGGTGCTGGACACTGAACTTAATTAATTTACTATTCCCACTCCAGTCTATATTTAATTAAGATAAGTGCTGGACACTCAACTTAATTAATTTACTATTCTCACTCCAATCTATATTTAATTAGGGTAGGTGCTGGACACTGAACTTAATTAATTTACTATTTCCACTCCAGTCTATATTTAATTAAGATAAGTGCTGGACACTGAACTTAATAAATTTACTATTCTCACTCCAATCTATATTTAATTAGGGTAGGTGCTGAACACTGAACTTAATTAATTTACTATTCCCACTCCAGTCTATATTTAATTAAGATAAGTGCTGAACACTGAACTTAATTAATTTCTATTCTCACTCCAATCTATATTTATTAGGGTAGGTGCTGGACACTGAACTTAATTAATTTACTATTCCCACTCCAGTCTATATTTAATTAACATAAGTGCTAGACACTGAACTTAATAAATTTACTATTCTCACTCCAATCTATATTTAATTAGGGTAGGTGCTGGACACTGAACTTAATTTACTATTCCCACTCCAGTCTATATTTAATTAAGATAAGTGCTGGACACTGAACTTAATTAATTTACTATTCTCACTCCAATCTATATTTAATTAGAGTAGGTGCTGGACACTGAACTTAATTAATTTACTATTCCCACTCCAGTCTATATTTAATTAAGATAAGTGCTGGACACTGAACTTAATTAATTTACTATACTCACTCCAATCTATATTGAATTAGGGTAGGTGCTGGACACTGAACCTAATTAATTTACTATTCCCACTCCAGTCTATATTTAATTAAGATAAGTGCTGGACACTGAACTTAATTAATTTACTATTCTCACTCCAATCTATATTGAATTAGACTAGGTGCTGGACACTGATCTTAATTAATGTACTATTCCCACTCCAAAATATATTTACTTAGGGTAGGTGCTGAACAATGAACTGAATAAATGTACTATTCTCACTCCAATCTATATTTAATTAGGATAGATGCTAGACACTGAACTTAATTAATTTACTATTGCCACTCCAGTCTATATTTAATTAAGATAAGTGCTGGACACTGAACTTAATTAATTTACTATTCTCACTCCAATCTATATTTAATTAGAGTAGGTGCTGGACACTGAACTTAATTAATTTACTATTCCCACTCCAGTCTATATTTAATTAAGATAAGTGCTGGACACTGACTTTAATAAATGTACTATTCTCACTCCAATCTATATTTAATTAGGGTAGGTGCTGGACACTGAACTTAATTAATTTACTATTCCCACTCCAGTCTATATTTAATTAAGATAAGTGCTGGACACTGAACTTAATTAATTTACTATTCTCACTCCAATCTATATTTAATTAGAGTAGGTGCTGGACACTGAACTTAATTAATTTACTATTCCCACTCCAGTCTATATTCAATTAAGATAAGTGCTGGACACTGAACTTAATAAATGTACTATTCTCACTCCAATCTATATTTAATTAGGGTAGGTGCTGGACACTGAACTTAATTAATTTACTATTCCCACTCCAGTCTATATTTAATTAAGATAAGTGCTGGACACTGAACTTAATAAATTTACTATTCTCACTCCAATCTATATTTAATTAGGGTAGGTGCTGGACACTGAACTTAATTAATTTACTATTCCCACTCCAGTCTATATTTAATTAAGATAAGTGCTGGACACTGAACTTAATTAATTTACTATTCTCACTCCAATCTATATTTAATTAGAGTAGGTGCTGGACACTGAACCTAATTAATTTACTATTCCCACTCCAGTCTATATTTAATTAAGATAAGTGCTGGACACTGAACTTAATTAATTTACTATTCTCACTCGAATCTATATTGAATTAGGGTAGGTGCTGGACACTGAACTTAATTAATGTACTATTCCCACTCCAAAAAATATTTAATTAGGGTAGGTGCTGGACACTGAACTGAATAAATTTACTATTCTCACTCCAATCTATATTTAATTAGGATAGATGCTAGACACTGAACTTAATTAATTTACTATTCCCACTCCAGTCTATATTTAATTAAGATAAGTGCTGGACACTGAACTTAATTAATTTACTATTCTCACTCCAATCTATATTTAATTAGAGTAGGTGCTGGACACTGAACTTAATTAATTTACTATTCCCACTCCAGTCTATATTCAATTAAGATAAGTGCTGGACACTGAACTTAATAAATGTACTATTCTCACTCCAATCTATATTTAATTAGGGTAGGTGCTGGACACTGAACTTAATTAATTTACTATTCCCACTCCAGTCTATATTTAATTAAGATAAGTGCTGGACACTGAACTTAATTAATTTACTATTCTCACTCCAATCTATATTTAATTAGAGTAGGTGCTGGACACTGAACCTAATTAATTTACTATTCCCACTCCAGTCTATATTTAATTAAGATAAGTGCTGGACACTGAACTTAATTAATTTACTATTCTCACTCGAATCTATATTGAATTAGACTAGGTGCTGGACACTGAACTTAATTAATTTACTATTCCCACTCCAAAATATATTTAATTAGGGTAGCTGCTGGACAATGAACTGAATAAATGTACTATTCTCACTCCAATCTATATTTAATTAGGATAGATGCTAGACACTTAACTTAATTAATTTACTATTCCCACTCCAGTCTATATTCAATTAAGATAAGTGCTGGACACTGAACTTAATTAATTTACTATTCTCACTCCAATCTATATTTAATTAGGGTAGGTGCTGGACACTGAACTTAATTAATTTACTATTCCCACTCCAGTCTATATTTAATTAAGATAAGTGCTGGACACTAAACTTAATTATTTTACTATTCTCACTCCAATATATATTGAATTAGAGTAGGTGCTGGACACTGAACTTAATTAATTTACTATTCCCACTCCAGTCTATATTTAATTAAGATAGGTGCTGGACACTGAACTTAATTAATTTACTATTCTCACTCCAATCTATATTTAATTAGAGTAGGTGCTGGACACTGAACTTAATTACTTTACTATTCCCACTCCAGTCTATATTGAATTAGAGTAGCTGCTGGACACTGAACTTAATTAATTTACTATTCCCACTCCAAAATATATTTAATTAGGGTAGGTGCTGGACACCGAACTGAATAAATTTACTATTCTCACTCCAATCTATATTTAACTAAAGTAGGTGCAAGACACTGAACTTAATTAATTTAGTATTCCCACTCCTAAATATATTTAATTACACTAGATCATGTATACTGATCTTAATTAATTTTATATTCCCACTCCAATATGTATTTAATTACAGTAGGTGCAATAAAAACATATAAATATAAATATATAAAAAAAAAGGTTAGTTTTAATCATTATTCAAAATTTTACATAAAACAATACCCACACTTATCCTCTACAAATCCAACTCCCCAATCTGAAATTTATCCCAAAAAATTATATTATAATATTTTTTTTAAATTATAAATTACTCAATATTACAAATTTAAAATACTTTTTTTAAAACACTCTCCACCCTTAGCCCCTATAACCCAACATCCACCTCATAAAATTAAATATACAAATCATAATTAATTTAAATATTTGTAAATAAATTGTATAAAATATTACAACAAAATTAAAATGTTTTAACACACCCCACCCTTATCCACTATAACCCAACATCCCACTCATAAATTTAAATATTACTTTCGAAATGTTATTGTTATTTCTAACTGAATTTTATTAAATATTCCAAAACAAATAAACATGTTTAAAACACTCCCCATCCTTATCCCCAATAACCCAACATACAACTCCTACATTTAGATATAATATTCCAAATTTATTTCTATTTTTCAAAATAAATTTTTAAAAACATTCCAATTTTATTAAAAAAAATTAAAACACTCCCCACTCTTATCCCCTATAACCCAACATCCCACTCCTAAAATTAATTTTAAATTTTACAATCTAAATCAAAATTTATACATAATTTTTATACAATATTGCCAACATTTTACACAAATTAAAAACACTCCCCACCCTCATCCCCTATAACCCAACATCCCACTCCTAAAATAAAATATAAAAAACAAATTTTAATTCCAAATTTCTAAATAAATGTTATTTAATATTCCAAATTAAAAACAAACTTTTACAACACTTCCCACCCTTATCCCCTGTAACCCAACATCCCGCTCCTAAAATTAAATATAAAATCCAAAATTACATTTAAAATTTATAAATAAATTTTTTTTTAAATTCCAAAATATATAAACATTTTTAAAACACTTCCCACCCTTATCCCCTGTAACCCAACATCCCGCTCCTAAAATTAAATATAAATTTCAAATTTGAAATCAAATTTTCTAAATAAATTTTACAATATATTACAAAACATTTTAACATTTTAAAAACACTCCCCACCCTTATCCCCTATAACCCAACATCCCGCTCCTAAAATTAAACATAAAATGCAAAATGTATTTCAAATTTTCTAATTAAATTAAAAAAAATATTACAAAATTAATAAATATTTTTAAAACACTCCCCACCCTTATCCCCTATAACCCAACATCCCGCCCCTAAAACAATATAAATATTTCTCATATTATATACATTTTAACAATTAATACAAACAACTTCAAAATATTTACAAAACATACAATAACGATATTTGAACATGTCGATATTATTACTAACAATATCACTTACATCGACATATAATTAAGAAAAAAAAAACGATATTTTTCACATCGATATTATCTATTTCGATATTTTTTACTTTAGATATTTTTAACTCGATATTTAGGTCCCTCGATATTAAAAAGTCGATATGTAGACTGCTCACCGTGCTTAACATAGAACATAAAGCAGTAGTGTGTGTGAAAGAGATGGAGTGTGCTCGCTCCATGTGAACAAGGATTACAGAAACGAGGATGTGAAAGGAAGAAAACGTGGTTGGGATGATATACAGAACTGTTATTTTTACTTTCCATTTTTTCACATTGCAAACCTTTGGAATCAGAGGAACACAACTGGGCTATAAAATTATGTGCAGAGAATAAAACCATTTTCATTCCATTTGCAAAGCAAGGTTTAGAGAGCTGTTCTCTGGATTCCGGGTATCACCAAATTAGTCACTGGGCAACATCTCCTTCCCGCACCGAGTTAATAGACATTTAAGTGCCCAGATAACAAGCATTGGCATAGCCAATAGCTCTCGCCTTTGGGACCTTATAAGTTTTTAGCCATGCAACAGTTGCATAACTAAATACTTATAAGGTCCCAAAAGCGAGACCTATTGGCTATGCCAAGCGGCCGCAAAAGTGAAAGTGATCGCGATCACGATCAAACATCAAAGCGACCATGCAGCCGCAAAAGTGAAAGTAATCGCGGTAAAGCGCGGTGCGCGCGCTCGCGCACATGCACTGTCGCTCTAGGCTGGCATGGTAGCACTTTTTGGATCCCTCTCAATAAGTCTCACCAGACCAGCGCATGCGCTGGGTCAGGCGAGACCTAAAAAGCCATACAGGCACCCACGCACAAACACAAACAGATTAGCAGGTAACAATGGAGAACCAAGGCGAACATATATATAGGCACTAAGGCACGCATACAGCTGCCCATGTGTATAGATGCACATCGTCAGACATACATTTACACATATAGTCACATACTTTAAACACTCACGCACTGTTACATGTGTGACCATATGGATGGATAAACAGAGAGAGGGATGAATGGGCTCATGGAAGGATGGGTGGCTGGTGAATGGGTGGATCATACAAAATGGTGTCTAGCAGTGGCAGGCTTATCTTTAATACCACTGCAGCTAAATGCACAAGCAAGCATGGAAACAAATAGAAAATCAGTGCCCACTGAAACCTTGGCTTATGCTTGAAGAAGTATGTGTACTATATCCCAAAATCTATAAAACACCCATGCATACAGAAAACACAGGCATTTATGCAAACACAGCAAAAGACGTACAGGCACCCATGCACACATACCATTACATATACAGGAACTCACATGCGCAAACACATGAAGGCACATATACACCCAGATAATGCATACATGCATGAAAAACACACAATATTCAAGCAGTCGCAGACAAAAATACGCATGGGCACCTGAGTGGGACAGACACATGGACAGAGATATCGATAGCTATAAGTCCTTACGGGCATCCATGTACTCACTCAGCACCAACCCATAGACATATTTTCATTCAGACCAACAAATAGAGTCGGCCATGCACACAAAGAATTACTCCAACTCTTAATTGCGCTGCATTCTGCAGACATCAATTTTACTGGATTTCAATCTCTACTCAAGAGTCTCTGTAATAATGTGTTTTTATATAGTGTTTAAAACACTTTTGAAACTTATTAATACTGTAAATAAAAACTGTTAACCAATTACCTAATTTAATGTTTCTCATTTTAGGTCTTACCTCAGACACCGCATGCGCTGCTGCTTGTGAGACATTTTGTTTAGTAAAAATAGCTTGGAGCCCTCCAGTTGCTTACCATTGGTTGGCTTCCTTGGCACTCTTATTTACTCGCTCCTGATTGGTCAGCATGTGCCAGTTTTGGACCTTTCTCCCTTCTGTGAAGCATTGACCAAGTACTGATTACTTCTTTTTGATTAATGTTCTTCCGCTTCATTGTCCTGGGATTGCGGTACTTTTTTTTTCTTGCTTCTTTCCCAAGCCCCTTGTTTCAGCTTGTTCCCCCATCCCCTTTCTTGCATCAGTATGTGTAGCACCGACCTACCAGTAACCCTACCGCCTCCTAACCAACCCCACCCCTTGCACCGGTTTATGGATTGTAGTTATTGCAGTTATATTTTTATTATAAATGCTGGATTTGTTTTTGCCCAGCATCCTTAGCCTTTGGCTAACATTTCCTGCCCCATTTCAAAAGATTGGGCTGATGTACAACATGTCTAAAACAGATTGACAAAGCCAATGCTTCTTTCTTCTTGTTTCTTTATAAAAGCCTGACCTGTTCTTCCTGTGATTCAAAATGGTGACTGGCAGGTCACAACAAACGCCAGCAGCAATTACTTTATGTAGTGTGAACTACCTGGTTGGCTGTTTTGTGATGTTTATGATTTTGGTAATTTCGCTCAGATTTGTTTTCTTGTTTTCAAATTAGTAAAGGTGGCTGGCATTGGCATTTTGCAATACCACAGATGAAAAAAGCAACATTGCTCTGCAAATTATTTCGCTTTACTCATATGTCAAACTTTTTGATAGTGCCTGAGTTTATATGTCCCTGAATGTACAAATGTTTTTCTGCAAGAGCCATTTTGAATTTGAAGACTTTTAATAACCAGGTAAGGCACTAATACACGCAGGCTACAATTGCAAATTCCTGGCTCCAAAATGTTTTTCGTGAACTCAGGCCTTATTTTTTGACATCTTTACTAATCAAAATATAACAGGACATAACAGTCCAACTCCACACATTATGAGTAACACTTTCACACTTCTCTTGCTGCTCCAAACATAGGGGGCATATTATCAAGGTCCGGCGTTAAAATTATCGCCGCTTTATCGGCAGAAAACTGCCACTAAAGCGGAGATAATGGGCTTGATAATATGCCGATGTGAATTCCAATAGAAGCCCATGTTGACACCAGAACATGGACTTCTATGGGAATTCACATCGGCATATTATCAAGCCCATAATCGCTGCTTTAGCGGCAGTTTTCTACCGATAAAGCGGCGATAATTTTAACGCCGTACCTTGATAATATGCCCCATAGAGCTTACAATTCTACTTAGCACGCCCGGTCTCTTCTTACTGCTACACAGGATGTGGGCTAATGGCTAGAGCGTTCGACCTCGGGGAGGCTCAACATCCTGTGATTCTGGGAAAATCACTTGGGGGCATATCTACAAGGCGACGATAGAAAATTATCGCCGCTTTTGTGGCCATTTTCGGCCGAAAAGCGGCGATAATTTTATCGCCTAATCAGCAAGGTCACGCAATCGCGTGAAACCATGCATTAGCACACTAAGGTGCCGATTAGGATCCTGGAAAAAATTTCCCCAACCGAATTGAATCTGGACTTTTTTCCGTACAAATGGTAAAAGCGCCGTACAAACTGCCAAGTACGATTCGTATGGGAAAAAGTCCATACAAATCGCATTGGGAAAATTCCCCCACACGTCCTCGGGTCGGGAAAAGTCTCCGACACGTCCCCGGACATTTTTACGTACAAATGGGAAAACTGAAGTCCAAATGCGCAAGTACGAACCGTCCCATCCGTCCGATTGTACAACTGTATGGAAAAAAGACCGTCCGGAGCGAACTCCCATAGCAACCATGGAGATGTCCAAACAAGTGCCCGGTACGCGCCGTACCCCCCCCCCGCCCCCCGTATGTTTGCGCCGTACCCCCAGCTCCCCCGCGGATGGGCGCGCCGTACCCCCAGCCCCCCCGCGGATGGGCGCGCCGTACCCCCCAGCCCCCCGTATGTACGGAGCGTACCCCCCAGCCCCCCGTATGTACGGAGCGTACCCCCACCCCCGTATGTACGGTGCGGACCCCCCAGCCCCCCGTATGTACGGAGCGTACACCCACCCCCGTATGTACGGTGCGGACCCCCAGCGCGTAGCGCTGGGGGTCCGCACCGTACATACGGGTGTGGGGGTACGCTCCGTACATACGGGGGCTGGGGGGTACGGGGGTATGCTCCGTACATACGGGGGGCTGGGGGGTACGGGGGTACGCTCCGTACATACAGGGGGCTGGGGGGTACGCTACGTACATACGGGGGGCTGGGGGGTACGGGGGTACGCTCCGTACATACCGGGGGCGGGGAGGGGGGGGTACGGCACGTACCGGGCCCCCTAATCAGCTCGCATTGCTGCGTACTTAGCTTTTCCGGCACTTTTTAGGTGCCGTAAAAATGTTCCCGTCCGGACTGCAGTCAGTGCGAATCGTAATTGCTGGTATGTAAAAACATGCCTAACTCCGTCCAGACGTCACGTCCGCGGTGTCCCGGATCACATTTGTATGTATTTTTCTGTCGGTTGGTCTTTTTTCCGATTCGTACGGAAATGGTGTTTCCGTACGAATCGTAATTGCATGTTTGTAAAGTTTTACAACCCGGTACGAGTCGGACGGAGAAAAAGCTCCGACCCACGGTTTGTACCGGGTTTTTCCAGGATCGTCCGATTGTACAACTGTATGGAAAAAAGACCGTCCGGAGCGAACTCCCATAGCAACCATGGAGATGTCCAAACAAGTGCCCGGTACGCGCCGTACCCCCCCCCCCGCCCCCCGTATGTTTGCGCCGTACCCCCAGCTCCCCCGCGGATGGGCGCGCCGTACCCCCAGCCCCCCCGCGGATGGGCGCGCCGTACCCCCCAGCCCCCCGTATGTACGGAGCGTACCCCCCAGCCCCCCGTATGTACGGAGCGTACCCCCACCCCCGTATGTACGGTGCGGACCCCCCAGCCCCCCGTATGTACGGAGCGTACCCCCACCCCCGTATGTACGGTGCGGACCCCCAGCGCGTAGCGCTGGGGGTCCGCACCGTACATACGGGTGTGGGGGTACGCTCCGTACATACGGGGGCTGGGGGGTACGGGGGTACGCTCCGTACATACGGGGGGCTGGGGGGTACGGGGGTACGCTCCGTACATACAGGGGGCTGGGGGGTACGCTACGTACATACGGGGGGCTGGGGGGTACGGGGGTACGCTCCGTACATACCGGGGGCGGGGAGGGGGGGGGTACGGCACGTACCGGGCCCCCTAATCAGCTCGCATTGCTGCGTACTTAGCTTTTCCGGCACTTTTTAGGTGCCGTAAAAATTTTCCCGTCCGGACTGCAGTCAGTGCGAATCGTAATTGCTGGTATGTAAAAACATGCCTAACTCCGTCCAGACGTCACGTCCGCGGTGTCCCGGATCACATTTGTATGTATTTTTCTGTCGGTTGGTCTTTTTTCCGATTCGTACGGAAATGGTGTTTCCGTACGAATCGTAATTGCATGTTTGTAAAGTTTTACAACCCGGTACGAGTCGGACGGAGAAAAAGCTCCGACCCACGGTTTGTACCGGGTTTTTCCAGGATCGTAATCGGCCCCTAATTCTTACAGCCCAGCTTTGCATCTCTAATGAGATGCAAAGTGGGCGTTCCTGACCTGACATGACTAGAGAAATGTCGCTAATCGACATTTCTCCTATCATCAAGCCCCACGCTATGAAGCATAGCGGCAGGAAAAGTAGCGATAACCCCTGTTATTGCTACTTTCCTTACGCCTGCTTCAGGACTGACTTAGCCATGATATCCTATGGAAGGTGGATATCATGGCTAAGTATGTGAGGCCCTATCATCAAGCTAACGTCAAACTTCGTGAGATTATCGCTGGGTTTCCAGCGATAATCTCACGTTTGGCAGTTAGCGCAAGGATATTTATCGCTTTTGAGATAAGCGTTGCTAATAGCACGCTATCTCAGCGATAAGAATCCACGCTAACCGGCGATAATTATCCTAGCGCTAAGTGCGCTTAGCAATAATTATTGCCGGTTGTTGCTGATATGCCCCTTAATGTCCCTGTGCCTAACAAAATTAATGTATCAGTCTGTAAGGCAACTTGTGCTAATGTAAAGCGCTCTGATACCTTTGGATCGAGTTCTCGCCAAATAAAAATAAAAAATAAAAATGCTTCAAGCAGCTTTTATTAATCAAACCTAAAACAATACATTCTAGCGGCTAAAAGTGTCAGGAAAGACGTGGAGAATATAGCGCTGTTTATTTAGCTATCTTGTTAACCCTCTAGAATAGAAAAGACAACAACAGAAACAAAAGGTTTAAACGATATTTACAGTCTGTGCCTATTGGAAGGGATGGAAACTTTTTTTTCACCAGAGTCTGGTAAAATATAGCACTGCGACCATCGGTGAAACCACCGGAACAAATATATAAATAAGAATAACCAGGTTTTGCATTGCACCAACAATTCACCTATCCGGTATATGGTCCACAATCATCCATCTAATACACGAGAGAACGCGTTTGGAATTGGTATGCAGACAGAGTACTATTTTATTGAACAAAACCAGTTTGTTAATATTCAAAAATCGCATACTGTGTTAACACCACTTAAAAAAAATATATATATATCAGATGTAAATGCGTTATGTATTACATTGTTCAGAGTTAAATTAAAAACACATTAAACTCCTAACAGCAAAGGCCCCTGAGCGTGTTTACTTTACACGCAAACGCTGGTTTAAATAGCCTCGCTGGCGAGTAGTAACAGAGCTGGTCATCTCAGGGGAGTTCCCCTAGCTTGGTGTCGGTAGAAATGTTTGACGTCATCACAAATTATTCCCCAGTGAGCTTTGAATACAACCCATTAAACAGGCCAATTGGTGGCATGAGGTTGGGGACAGGAAGAACAGGATATGGAGAATCTCCACAGGACCAATGGTCGGAGTTTACATCCTAATTAGAGGAGCAATTAATTATCAGTGTATGCCGAGGGAAACCCTCTGTGGCGATGGCAAACGGTGGACAGAGAAAACTCGCTTGTGGTGAACAGGGATTGCAGAGGAATAAGATGCGTGGAGGTGATTTCGAAGGTTAGGTGAAACATGCATGGGTGTGAGTGTAGAAAAATAAGAGACGTGACAATCATGGAAAATAAACACCAGCGTATTTCAGCAACTGAATGTTAATTCCAAGTTGCTATTTCCTGAACATTAAAGGCCCTGCAACCTATGCCAGTATTGTCTGTTGTTTTTGAAGCCCCAGCCACCGTCTGCATGCCAGGCAAATCTTGTGCTTTTTTCCTTACGACCTATTTGGTTGTGTCATAATTAATTTATGCAGATTTGTGGAAAGCACTATCACCCTGAAGGGTACCCTGGCACTAAGCAGATGTGAGTCTATCCACACCTAGGGTCTGGTGGTCTGATAAACAAGCATTGGAAATGCAATAGGTCTTGCATTTGCTTAAGTTAGAGCTATTGGCGTTGTAAATGGCGTTGTAAATGACAATGTCTTTTATCCATGTGTTATGCAGTGTATGTGGTGTGTAGTGAAGTTCTCTCCACAACTCCCATCCCCTCCCCAGCACCTCTCTCCTTAGCTCCTCTCTCTTATCTTTAGCAAGTCTCTCCAGAGTTCTCCTCCCCTCTCCAGGCCCCCTCTCCAGCACCTCTCTCCACAGCACCCCTCCCTCCAGCCTCTCTTCTAAGCACTGAGCAGCTCTCTTCATTTTGAGCCGGCTCTCTATCAGAAGTTTCCCTCTTTCCTCTAAACCACTAACCCCCCCTCCTGCGCGCCCTCTCCCCCTGTCTCTCAATTATTTTTCAGGTGTGCTGGTTACTGAGTGCTCTTTTTGCCTGTGGACAGGAGATGTGGTAAAAGCTGCATCTCTGGCAAGGGGGAGGGGCTAGCTACCCCCGCCATGGAAGAAGCCTGCTGCCTCTTGTGGCGGACAGATGGAGCCCCCCCTCCCCCAGCACACACAATCAGGTGCCTTTCCACACTTGTGAGGGCTGTGGAGGGACAGAGGCAGACCGCCAAGGTCAGAGACATACAGACAGAAAGACATGCAATAGAGACAGGGTGCGCAGATAAGGCGAGAGAGGGAACGGCATGAGAGGCAGAGGAGAGAACGCAGAGTCAACAGAAACATGGAGAACACACAGTGCGAAGACACAGGAAGAAGCAACAGAGAAGACAGCGAGAACGACTAAGATTAGAAAACAAGACAAAACAAGTTGTTAACATGAAGATAAGTGTTAGAACATAATGCGTGGCAGAGGGACAGGCACGGGGAGGCAAACGCGCGGTGGGAGCGCGTGGGAAAGCTAAATCAAGCGCGCGGTGGGAGCAGAGAGGAGACGCCATGCACGTGCACATCGCCTGTCCGTGAGCGCACATGGTTTGTCTCTCTTCGCGCACCTAACCAACAACAATAGCCTCGCCAAGGCGAAGCAGGACATGCACTGTGTTTGCTAGGCGAGACCTAAAAAACCAGGTCTTAAGCTTCTTGCGGAATTCATGAAGTGAGGAGCAGGCTCCCTTGTGTAGCGGCAGGTCGTTACACTCTTTAGGAGCGATGTATGTGAAGGTCCGACCGTCAGTTATGGTTTATCGTATGCGTGGGATGTATGCAAGTAGCAGTTCAGATGATCAGAGGTGTCTGGAAGGTTTTTGAAAGCAGACACAATTGCTGAAATATGTAGTACCTTGAAAGTGTGGGTGAGGAGTTTAAATTGTGCTGGTTTGTGAATTCAGAGCCAGTGGAGCAACTTCAGGTGCAGTGTGATGTGAGTGCGATGTAGGAGGTTGAGGGCGATTCTGCTTGCTGAACTCTCAATGGTTTGCAGTCTTCTGGTGAATTTTTTGTTGATCTGGGTATAGAGGGTGTTCCCGAGGTTCAGCTTGCTTGTGCCCAGGGCATGCATGACAGTTTTCCAGCTGCTGATTGGGACTCATTTGAAAATCTTTCTCTGCATTTTCAGGAAATGGAAGCATGAGGTGGTGACTGCATTGACTTGGGCTGTCATGTCAAGTTTGCTGCCAATGATGATCCCGAGGTTCTTGGTGTGATAGGTGGGGGCGGGTGTCGGTCCAAGCTCTGTTGGCCACCAGGTGGAGTCACCTGGTGATGTACTATTCCCGATGATCATAATTTCGGTCTTGTCGATGTTCAGATTGACACAGTTGGTCCTCATCCAGTGGACATTTCAGTCATGGAGAGGACGTTGATGTCATGAGAGCGGATGATGCAGGATAGTGGGATCATGTATGCATTGAAGATGGTCGGGCTCAGGGCGGATCCATGCGATACTCTATATGTGAGGTCATGGGCTTCCGAGGCGTACAGTGCAAGGTTCACTGACTGGGTCCTTCCAGTCAGAAAGGAGATCAACCTGATTGTGTGTACTCTGGTTCTGATGTTTAGACTTTGGGTGAGGATGGGGTGAGAGACTAGGTCAGGTGCCGTGAAGATGTTGAAGAGGATGAGGGCCGCCGTGTCTCCTCAATCCAAAGTTATGCAGATGCCATCTGTAGGGTGATATGGGCAGTTTCCAGACTGTGGTTTGATCTGAAACCAGACTTAGTGATGTTGAGGAGATGGTAGTCATTGAGATGTTCAATGAGGTATCTGTATGGGGTTTTCTCTAAGACCTTGTCCGGAATTGGTAGGAGAGAGATTGGTCTGTAGTTGGAGAGCATTGAAGGATCCGCAGAGGGTTTTTCAGCACAGGGAAGACATTTCTGAGTTTCCAAGCATCTGATATGGTTGTGGAAGAGGTTGAGGTATTCATAATGGGTGTGAGTGTGGCGCTGATGGGTTGCAGTCCTCTAAAGTAGAAGTGGCAGGGGCAGGGTCCAATGGGGCCCCTGAGTTGGTAGACTTCATGGTGGTGGTGGTTTCTTCTGGCATGATAGTGGGTCACGTGCTTAGCACTGATTCTTTGGCTTAGATCAGGAGGCATTTGGTGAGGTCTGTCGGGTCTGGTTGCGGGTTGAAGTTGCTGTAATTGGCAGTGATTTTGTTGCTGAAGTGTTGAGAAAGATTGTTGCAGAGGTCCTACGAGGGCGTGATCAAGTTGGAGGTGGCCGCTTGTGAGGTGAAGTCTTTCACGGTAGCTAAGATTTATTTGTTCTGTTGGTGTTGGCATTGATATGGTCCACTAGAGCGATGTGTTTGGTCATCCGTATCATTTGGTGGTCTGCATTGTCCTGGCTCATTCTCTATTTGCACTCTAGTTGTTTGCAGTGGCTTTTCAGCACTCCTAGTTCCTTCATATACCCGCTGGCCTGGCGTCTGGATATTGCTCTATTGCTGTGTACAAGAGTTGACAGGGAGTTGGCACAGGAGGTGATACAATTGTTGAAATCTTTGTTAGTGTTGGAGAGACTGTTGCTATGTTCGGGTCAGTGGATGTTGAGAGCGGTGCCCCAGTCTTTGTCAGTGATGCTCTTCCAGTTTCAGCAGGCTGTTCTGGTGGTGGTTCATTTGCATTGGAACAGGACATGGTTGCTAAACTTGACAAAGGTGTGGTCTATGCAGCGGACTGGTGTGGGCTACCAACAGAGGTGGTAAAAATATAATGTCCAGGAGGTGCCTGGCAACATAGGTAGGTCCCTTTACTTTTTGGGTGAGGCCCAGGCTTCTCAGGTCTTCAATGAGTGCTTTTGAGTTGTGGTCGGCGTGGCCTTCCAGGTGAAAGTTCAGGTCTCTGAGGAGGATGTGATTGCTAACATCAAGGGCGAGTGGTGCATCAAATTCAGTGATAATATTGGTGAAGTTAGTGCGCAGTCCGTGTTGTGTTTTCAACACCTCTGTTTCTTGTCTCAGACTTTAGTTTCTGAACTAATTATATATGTAACTGTATGAACTGGTTGTGGGAGCAGGGAAATCACACAGCTAGGGATTACTGGACACCTGTTGTGTCAACTGGTGCCTTTTACTTTTAATATTCCAGTACCTTATTACAATTGTACCCAAAACTGAGCAACAATTACACCCCTTTAACACTAGGCATTCCAGACAGCTAAGTAGAGTGATGCACGGTTTGCTCAGGGGAGATGTTTGCTAGACACTCAGAATTAAATGCAATGTAATCACACTTAATAGTCAATACTACACATATAGATGAACAGAATACATGGGAAACTAATGGCCAATGGGATTGAATGACAATGGCACTTGTCAGTGCAGAGCTTTAGCCTATTGGCTTTATCTTTGGGGTCAGCCACCTCTCTACTATTGTTTTAAAAAAAAATCCATAATGTTTATTTTGGTTTTCAAATGGTACTGTCGAGGAATTACACCCTCTCCACATATAAGCGGTATGAAGGGCATGCCATCTGTTCAGGGGGCCCTTGGTGGGGATGTACTTTACACCACAGCCATCGGGCACAAGGCAATTCTGTGCACACATCTGTGTTGAATTTGGTGAAACACCATTTCTTGGAGATGTGAATCTTTTGGTGCCTGGGGAACTTGAACTTGGCTCTACGCAGAGCTTCAATCACATGTTCCTTGCTGGAAGCCTTGGTGTGGACAGACATGATCACCTGCCCGATGTTCACACGGGCTACAGTGCCCTGGGGTTTGCCAAAGGCTCCACGCATTCAGGTCTGAAGTCTATCAGCACCGGCACAGGACAACATTTTGTTGATGCCGATAACATGGAACGGATGCAAGCGCACTCTGATGTGGAAGCCATCCTTTCCACCGCTCTCACCATGTACTTGTTGCAACAAATACGGGCAGCTTCCAGTGCTTCAGAGGACAGCTGCTCACATTCATCAGACACCATATGGCTGCATAGTGGGAACTTGTGCACCTTTGCCTTCTTTCTGCCCAAATCAAAAATCCTAGGGGCATATGTATGAAGCCCATTTCCAGTTTGCAAACGGGCCGATTCTCAGAATCGGCCCGTTTGTGAACGGGAAAAAGCCTTTTGGGATGTATCATCCCAAAAGGCCCTAATTACCACCAACTTCAAGTTGGTGGTAATTTGCGATTTCTTTGAAAAATGCACATTTTGGCATTTTTCAAAGATCCATGGGGCACACATACATCCCTTTAGGGCATGTATGTGCGCCACATGCGCACACATGTTCATTTCAGGGGTGCAACAGGGTGTCCTTATTACACCCTTGCACCCTTGATATTGCATTTGCAATTTGCGAGTACCTAATGGGTACTCGCAAATTGCGAATGTCTTCCCATTCATTCCTAGGGGTCTCTCGGCCCATAGGAATTAATAGGAAGCCCTTTCTTAATTGCGACTCGCAATTTGCGAGTCGCAATTAAGGAATGCCAAGGAATCGCAAAATATTTGTGAATTTTTAATTACATCTCGTTTTGCGATTCTCAAATAGCGATTCTCTAAAAATCGTTATTTGAGAATCGCAAAAACAGTATTTGATACATATGCTCCCCAATCTTGGGATCAGGAACACCCCAGCAGAACCGGGATTTGGACTAGGGCTTGCTTTTGCAATATCTGTAACATCGCGCTGGCTTGGCAGTTCGGGCTGGACTGTTCCCATGAGGCACAGGGTCAAGACTGATTTGCATATGGCCATGTCTAAACTGGGGTGGCGTAGTGGGCAAAAGAACGATGGATTTAACCTAGATCTCTTGACTGGGGGAGAATGTCTGCATTGTCAGCATTCCGTCCATCATTTGTTTGTTGTAACGCTTTTCGCCCTAAGTGGGATGGGTATTCCCAGACGTGGGACCCGTGCTCACTACGCCACTGGAGTCAAGCTATCCTGGCTGATGACGGCTGATAGCCAGAAACCGGTCCTAGGATGCTTGATTCCGGTCCAGGGAAGACATGGCTTGGCAGTTCGGGCTGGACTGTTCCCATGAGGCACAGGGTCAACACTGATTTGCATATGGCCATGTCTAAACTGGGGTGGCGTAGTGGGCAAAAGAACGATGGATTTAACCTAGATCTCTTGACTGGGGGAGAATGTCTGCATTGTCAGCATTCCGTCCATCATTTGTTTGTTGTAACGCTTTTCGCCCTAAGTGGGATGGGTATTCCCAGACGTGGGACCCGTGCTCACTACGCCACTGGAGTAAAGCTATCCTGGCTGATGACGGCTGATAGCCAGAAACCGGTCCTAGGATGCTTGATTCTGGTCCAGGGAAGACATGGCTTGGCAGTTCGGGCTGGACTGTTCCCATGAGGCACAGGGTCAAGACTGATTTGCATATGGCCATGTCTAAACTGGGGTGGCGTAGTGGGCAAAAGAACGATGGATTTAACCTAGATCTCTTGACTGGGGGAGAATGTCTGCATTGTCAGCATTCCGTCCATCATTTGTTTGTTGTAACGCTTTTCGCCCTAAGTGGGATGGGTATTCCCAGACGTGGGACCCGTGCTCACTACGCCACTGGAGTCAAGCTATCCTGGCTGATGACGGCTGATAGCCAGAAACCGGTCCTAGGATGCTTGATTCTGGTCCAGGGAAGACATGGCTTGGCAGTTCGGGCTGGACTATTCCCATGAGGCACAGGGTCAAGACTGATTTGCATATGGCCATGTCTAAACTGGGGTGGCGTAGTGGGCAAAAGAACGATGGATTTAACCTAGATCTCTTCACTGGGGGAGAATGTCTGCATTGTCAGCATTCCGTCCATCATTTGTTTGTTGTAACGCTTTTCGCCCTAAGTGGGATGGGTATTCCCAGACGTGGGACCCGTGCTCACTACGCCACTGGAGTCAAGCTATCCTGGCTGATGACGGCTGATAGCCAGAAACCGGTCCTAGGATGCTTGATTTCAGTCCAGGGAAGACATGGCTTGGCAGTTCGGGCTGGACTGTTCCCATGAGGCACAGGGTCAAGACTGATTTGCATATGGCCATGTCTAAACTGGGGTGGCGTAGTGGGCAAAAGAACGATGGATTTAACCTAGATCTCTTGACTGGGGGAGAATGTCTGCATTGTCAGCATTCCGTCCATCATTTGTTTGTTGTAACGCTTTTCGCCCTAAGTGGGATGGGTATTCCCAGACGTGGGACCCGTGCTCACTACGCCACTGGAGTAAAGCTATCCTGGCTGATGACGGCTGATAGCCAGAAACCGGTCCTAGGATGCTTGATTCCGGTCCAGGGAAGAGATGGCTTGGCAGTTCGGGCTGGACTGTTCCCATGAGGCACAGGGTCAAGACTGATTTGCATATGGCCATGTCTAAACTGGGGTGGCGTAGTGGGCAAAAGAACGATGGATTTAACCTAGATCTCTTGACTGGGGGAGAATGTCTGCATTGTCACTATTCCGTCCATCATTTGTTTGTTGTAACGCTTTTCGCCCTAAGTGGGATGGGTATTCCCAGACGTGGGACCCGTGCTCACTACGCCACTGGAGTCAAGCTATCCTGGCTGATGACGGCTGATAGCCAGAAACCGGTCCTAGGATGCTTGATTCCGGTCCAGGGAAGACATGGTTTGGCAGTTCGGGCTGGACTGTTCCCATGAGGCACAGGGTCAAGACTGATTTGCATATGGCCATGTCTAAACTGAGGTGGCGTAGTGGGCAAAAGAACGATGGATTTAACCTAGATCTCTTGACTGGGGGAGAATGTCTGCATTGTCAGCATTCCGTCCATAATTTGTTTGTTGTAACACTTTTCGCCCTAAGTGGGATGGGTATTCCCAGACGTGGGACCCGTGCTCACTACGCCACTGGAATCAAGCTATCCTGGCTGATGACGGCTGATAGCCAGAAACCGGTCCTAGGATGCTTGATTCCGGTCCAGGGAAGACATGGCTTGGCAGTTCGGGCTGGACTATTCCCATGAGGCACAGGGTCAAGACTGATTTGCATATGGCCATGTCTAAACTGGGGTGGCGTAGTGGGCAAAAGAACGATGGATTTAATCTAGATCTCTTGACTGGGGGAGAATGTCTGCATTGTCAGCATTCTGTCCATCATTTGTTTGTTGTAACGCTTTTCGCCCTAAGTGGGATGGGTATTCCCAGACGTGGGACCCGTGCTCACTACGCCACTGGAGTCAAGCTATCCTGGCTGATGACGGCTGATAGCCAGAAACCGGTCCTAGGATGCTTGATTCCGGTCCAGGGAAGACATGGCTTGGCAGTTCGGGCTGGACTGTTCCCATGAGGCACAGGGTCAACACTGATTTGCATATGGCCATGTCTAAACTGGGGTGGCGTAGTGGGCAAAAGAACGATGGATTTAACCTAGATCTCTTGACTGGGGGAGAATGTCTGCATTGTCAGCATTCCGTCCATCATTTGTTTGAAGTAACGCTTTTCGCCCTAAGTGGGATGGGTATTCCCAGACGTGGGACCCGTGCTCACTACGCCACTGGAGTCAAGCTATCCTGGCTGATGACGGCTGATAGCCAGAAACCGGTCCTAGGATGCTTGATTCTGGTCCAGGGAAGACATGGCTTGGCAGTTCGGGCTGGACTGTTCCCATGAGGCACAGGGTCAAGACTGATTTGCATATGGCCATCTCTAAACTGGGGTGGCGTAGTGGGCAAAAGAACGATGGATTTAACCTAGATCTCTTGACTGGGGGAGAATGTCTGCATTGTCAGCATTCCGTCCATCATTTGTTTGTTGTAACGCTTTTCGCCCTAAGTGGGATGGGTATTCCCAGACGTGGGACCCGTGCTCACTACGCCACTGGAGTCAAGCTATCCTGGCTGATGACGGCTGATAGCCAGAAACCGGTCCTAGGATGCTTGATTCTGGTCCAGGGAAGACATGGCTTGGCAGTTCGGGCTGGACTATTCCCATGAGGCACAGGGTCAAGACTGATTTGCATATGGCCATGTCTAAACTGGGGTGGCGTAGTGGGCAAAAGAACGATGGATTTAACCTAGATCTCTTCACTGGGGGAGAATGTCTGCATTGTCAGCATTCCGTCCATCATTTGTTTGTTGTAACGCTTTTCGCCCTAAGTGGGATGGGTATTCCCAGACGTGGGACCCGTGCTCACTACGCCACTGGAGTCAAGCTATCCTGGCTGATGACGGCTGATAGCCAGAAACCGGTCCTAGGATGCTTGATTCCAGTCCAGGGAAGACATGGCTTGGCAGTTCGGGCTGGACTGTTCCCATGAGGCACAGGGTCAAGACTGATTTGCATATGGCCATGTCTAAACTGGGGTGGCGTAGTGGGCAAAAGAACGATGGATTTAACCTAGATCTCTTGACTGGGGGAGAATGTCTGCATTGTCAGCATTCCGTCCATCATTTGTTTGTTGTAACGCTTTTCGCCCTAAGTGGGATGGGTATTCCCAGACGTGGGACCCGTGCTCACTACGCCACTGGAGTAAAGCTATCCTGGCTGATGACGGCTGATAGCCAGAAACCGGTCCTAGGATGCTTGATTCCGGTCCAGGGAAGAGATGGCTTGGCAGTTCGGGCTGGACTGTTCCCATGAGGCACAGGGTCAAGACTGATTTGCATATGGCCATGTCTAAACTGGGGTGGCGTAGTGGGCAAAAGAACGATGGATTTAACCTAGATCTCTTGACTGGGGGAGAATGTCTGCATTGTCAGCATTCCGTCCATCATTTGTTTGTTGTAACGCTTTTCGCCCTAAGTGGGATGGGTATTCCCAGACGTGGGACCCGTGCTCACTACGCCACTGGAGTCAAGCTATCCTGGCTGATGACGGCTGATAGCCAGAAACCGGTCCTAGGATGCTTGATTCCGGTCCAGGGAAGACATGGTTTGGCAGTTCGGGCTGGACTGTTCCCATGAGGCACAGGGTCAAGACTGATTTGCATATGGCCATGTCTAAACTGAGGTGGCGTAGTGGGCAAAAGAACGATGGATTTAACCTAGATCTCTTGACTGGGGGAGAATGTCTGCATTGTCAGCATTCCGTCCATAATTTGTTTGTTGTAACACTTTTTGCCCTAAGTGGGATGGGTATTCCCAGACGTGGGACCCGTGCTCACTACGCCACTGGAATCAAGCTATCCTGGCTGATGACGGCTGATAGCCAGAAACCGGTCCTAGGATGCTTGATTCCGGTCCAGGGAAGACATGGCTTGGCAGTTCGGGCTGGACTATTCCCATGAGGCACAGGGTCAAGACTGATTTGCATATGGCCATGTCTAAACTGGGGTGGCGTAGTGGGCAAAAGAACGATGGATTTAACCTAGATCTCTTGACTGGGGGAGAATGTCTGCATTGTCAGCATTCTGTCCATCATTTGTTTGTTGTAACGCTTTTCGCCCTAAGTGGGATGGGTATTCCCAGACGTGGGACCCGTGCTCACTACGCCACTGGAGTCAAGCTATCCTGGCTGATGACGGCTGATAGCCAGAAACCGGTCCTAGGATGCTTGATTCCGGTCCAGGGAAGACATGGCTTGGCAGTTCGGGCTGGACTGTTCCCATGAGGCACAGGGTCAACACTGATTTGCATATGGCCATGTCTAAACTGGGGTGGCGTAGTGGGCAAAAGAACGATGGATTTAACCTAGATCTCTTGACTGGGGGTGAATGTCTGCATTGTCAGCATTCCGTCCATCATTTGTTTGTTGTAACGCTTTTCGCCCTAAGTGGGATGGGTATTCCCAGACGTGGGACCCGTGCTCACTACGCTACTGGAGTCAAGCTATCCTGGCTGATGACGGCTGATAGCCAGAAACCGGTCCTAGGATGCTTGATTCCGGTCCAGGGAAGACAGGGCTTGGCAGTTCGGGCTGGACTGTTCCCATGAGGCACAGGGTCAAGACTGATTTGCATATGGCCATGTCTAAACTGGGGTGGCGTAGTGGGCAAAAGAACGATGGATTTAACCTAGATCTCTTGACTGGGGGAGAATGTCTGCATTGTCAGCATTCCGTCCATCATTTGTTTGTTGTAACGCTTTTCGCCCTAAGTGGGATGGGTATTCCCAGACGTGGGACCTGTGCTTACTATGCCACTGGAGTCAAGCTATCCTGTCTGATGACGGCTGATAGCCAGAAACCGGTCCTAGGATGCTTGATTCCAGTCCAGGGAAGACATGGCTTGGCAGTTCGGGCTGGACTGTTCCCATGAGGCACAGGGTCAAGACTGATTTGCATATGGCCATGTCTAAACTGGGGTGGCGTAGTGGGCAAAAGAACGATGGATTTAACCTAGATCTCTTGACTGGGGGAGAATGTCTGCATTGTCAGCATTCCGTCCATCATTTGTTTGTTGTAACGCTTTTCGCCCTAAGTGGGATGGGTATTCCCAGACGTGGGACCCATGCTCACTACGCCACTGGAGTAAAGCTATCCTGGCTGATGACGGCTGATAGCCAGAAACCGGTCCTAGGATGCTTGATTCCGGTCCAGGGAAGACATGGCTTGGCAGTTCGGGCTGGACTGTTCCCATGAGGCACAGGGTCAAGACTGATTTGCATATGGCCATGTCTAAACTGGGGTGGCGTAGTGGGCAAAAGAACGATGGATTTAACCTAGATCTCTTGACTGGGGGAGAATGTCTGCATTGTCAGCATTCCGTCCATCATTTGTTTGTTGTAACGCTTTTCGCCCTAAGTGGGATGGGTATTCCCAGACGTGGGACCCGTGCTCACTACGCCACTGGAGTCAAGCTATCCTGGCTGATGACGGCTGATAGCCTGAAACCGGTCCTAGGATGCTTGATTCCGGTCCAGGGAAGACATGGCTTGGCAGTTCGGGCTGGACTGTTCCCATGTGGCACAGGGTCAAGACTGATTTGCATATGGCCATGTCTAAACTGAGGTGGCGTAGTGGGCAAAAGAACGATGGATTTAACCTAGATCTCTTGACTGGGGGAGAATGTCTGCATTGTCAGCATTCCGTCCATCATTTGTTTGTTGTAACGCTTTTCGCCCTAAGTGGGATGGGTATTCCCAGACGTGGGACCCGTGCTCACTACGCCACTGGAATCAAGCTATCCTGGCTGATGACGGCTGATAGCCAGAAACCGGTCCTAGGATGCTTGATTCCGGTCCAGGGAAGACATGGCTTGGCAGTTCGGGCTGGACTATTCCCATGAGGCACAGGGTCAAGACTGATTTGCATATGGCCATGTCTAAACTGGGGTGGCGTAGTGGGCAAAAGAACGATGGATTTAACCTAGATCTCTTCACTGGGGGAGAATGTCTGCATTGTCAGCATTCCGTCCATCATTTGTTTGTTGTAACGCTTTTCGCCCTAAGTGGGATGGGTATTCCCAGACGTGGGACCCGTGCTCACTACGCCACTGGAGTCAAGCTATCCTGGCTGATGACGGCTGATAGCCAGAAACCGGTCCTAGGATGCTTGATTCCAGTCCAGGGAAGACATGGCTTGGCAGTTCGGGCTGGACTGTTCCCATGAGGCACAGGGTCAAGACTTATTTGCATATGGCCATGTCTAAACTGGGGTGGCGTAGTGGGCAAAAGAACGATGGATTTAACCTAGATCTCTTGACTGGGGGAGAATGTCTGCATTGTCAGCATTCCGTCCATCATTTGTTTGTTGTAACGCTTTTCGCCCTAAGTGGGATGGGTATTCCCAGACGTGGGACCCGTGCTCACTACGCCACTGGAGTAAAGCTATCCTGGCTGATGACGGCTGATAGCCAGAAACCGGTCCTAGGATGCTTGATTCCGGTCCAGGGAAGAGATGGCTTGGCAGTTCGGGCTGGACTGTTCCCATGAGGCACAGGGTCAAGACTGATTTGCATATGGCCATGTCTAAACTAGGGTGGCGTAGTGGGCAAAAGAACGATGGATTTAACCTAGATCTCTTGACTGGGGGAGAATGTCTGCATTGTCAGCATTCCGTCCATCATTTGTTTGTTGTAAAGCTTTTCGCCCTAAGTGGGATGGGTTTTCCCAGACGTGGGACCCGTGCTCACTACGCCACTGGAGTCAAACTATCCTGGCTGATGATGGCTGATAGCCAGAAACCGGTCCTATGATGCTTGATTCCGGTCCAGGGAAGACATGGCTTGGCAGTTCGGGCTGGACTGTTACCATGAGGCACAGGGTCAAGACTGATTTGCATATGGCCATGTCTAAACTGAGGTGGCGTAGTGGGCAAAAGAACGATGGATTTAACCTAGATCTCTTGACTGGGGGAGAATGTCTGCATTGTCAGCATTCCGTCCATCATTTGTTTGTTGTAACGCTTTTCGCCCTAAGTGGGATGGGTATTCCCAGACGTGGGACCCGTGCTCACTACGCCACTGGAATCAAGCTATCCTGGCTGATGACGGCTGATAGCCAGAAACCGGTCCTAGGATGCTTGATTCCGGTCCAGGGAAGACATGGCTTGGCAGTTCGGGCTGGACTGTTCCCATGAGGCACAGGGTCAACACTGATTTGCATATGGCCATGTCTAAACTGAGGTGGCGTAGTGGGCAAAAGAACGATGGATTTAACCTAGATCTCTTGACTGGGGGAGAATGTCTGCATTGTCAGCATTCCGTCCATCATTTGTTTGTTGTAACACTTTTCGCCCTAAGTGGGATGGGTATTCCCAGACGTGGGACCCGTGCTCACTACGCCACTGGAATCAAGCTATCCTGGCTGATGACGGCTGATAGCCAGAAACCGGTCCTAGGATGCTTGATTCCGGTCCAGGGAAGACATGGCTTGGCAGTTCGGGCTGGACTATTCCCATGAGGCACAGGGTCAAGACTGATTTGCATATGGCCATGTCTAAACTGGGGTGGCGTAGTGGGCAAAAGAACGATGGATTTAACCTAGATCTCTTGACTGGGGGAGAATGTCTGCATTGTCAGCATTCTCTCCATCATTTCTTTGTTGTAACGCTTTTCGCCCTAAGTGGGATGGGTATTCCCAGACGTGGGACCCGTGCTCACTACGCCACTGGAGTCAAGCTATCCTGGCTGATGACGGCTGATAGCCAGAAACCGGTCCTAGGATGCTTGATTCCGGTCCAGGGAAGACATGGCTTGGCAGTTCGGGCTGGACTGTTCCCATGAGGCACAGGGTCAACACTGATTTGCATATGGCCATGTCTAAACTGGGGTGGCGTAGTGGGCAAAAGAACGATGGATTTAACCTAGATCTCTTGACTGGGGGTGAATGTCTGCATTGTCAGCATTCCGTCCATCATTTGTTTGTTGTAACGCTTTTCGCCCTAAGTGGGATGGGTATTCCCAGACGTGGGACCCGTGCTCACTACGCTACTGGAGTCAAGCTATCCTGGCTGATGACGGCTGATAGCCAGAAACCGGTCCTAGGATGCTTGATTCCGGTCCAGGGAAGACAGGGCTTGGCAGTTCGGGCTGGACTGTTCCCATGAGGCACAGGGTCAAGACTGATTTGCATATGGCCATGTCTAAACTGGGGTGGCGTAGTGGGCAAAAGAACGATGGATTTAACCTAGATCTCTTGACTGGGGGAGAATGTCTGCATTGTCAGCATTCCGTCCATCATTTGTTTGTTGTAACGCTTTTCGCCCTAAGTGGGATGGGTATTCCCAGACGTGGGACCCGTGCTCACTACGCCACTGGAGTCAAGCTATCCTGGCTGATGACGGCTGATAGCCAGAAACCGGTCCTAGGATGCTTGATTCCAGTCCAGGGAAGACATGGCTTGGCAGTTCGGGCTGGACTGTTCCCATGAGGCACATGGTCAAGACTGATTTGCATATGGCCATGTCTAAACTGGGGTGGCGTAGTGGGCAAAAGAACGATGGATTTAACCTAGATCTCTTGACTGGGGGAGAATGTCTGCATTGTCAGCATTCCGTCCATCATTTGTTTGTTGTAACGCTTTTCGCCCTAAGTGGGATGGGTATTCCCAGACGTGGGACCCATGCTCACTACGCCACTGGAGTAAAGCTATCCTGGCTGATGACGGCTGATAGCCAGAAACCGGTCCTAGGATGCTTGATTCCGGTCCAGGGAAGAC
This sequence comes from Triturus cristatus, assembly GCF_964204655.1. Taxonomy (NCBI): domain Eukaryota; kingdom Metazoa; phylum Chordata; class Amphibia; order Caudata; family Salamandridae; genus Triturus; species Triturus cristatus. Next base: position 488,955,791 of record NC_140587.1, on the reverse strand, counting down.
ATGGCTTGGCAGTTCGGGCTGGACTGTTCCCATGAGGCACAGGGTCAAGACTGATTTGCATATGGCCATGTCTAAACTGGGGTGGCGTAGTGGGCAAAAGAACGATGGATTTAACCTAGATCTCTTGACTGGGGGAGAATGTCTGCATTGTCAGCATTCCGTCCATCATTTGTTTGTTGTTACGCTTTTCGCCCTAAGTGGGATGGGTATTCCCAGACGTGGGACCCGTGCTCACTACGCCACTGGAGTCAAGCTATCCTGGCTGATGACGGCTGATAGCCAGAAACCGGTCCTAGGATGCTTGATTCCGGTCCAGGGAAGACATGGCTTGGCAGTTCGGGCTGGACTGTTCCCATGAGGCACAGGGTCAAGACTGATTTGCATATGGCCATGTCTAAACTGAGGTGGCGTAGTGGGCAAAAGAACGATGGATTTAGCCTAGATCTCTTGACTGGGGGAGAATGTCTGCATTGTCAGCATTCCGTCCATCATTTGTTTGTTGTAACGCTTTTCGCCCTAAGTGGGATGGGTATTCCCAGACGTGGGACCCGTGCTCACTACGCCACTGGAATCAAGCTATCCTGGCTGATGACGGCTGATAGCCAGAAACCGGTCCTAGGATGCTTGATTCTGGTCCAGGGAAGACATGGCTTGGCAGTTCGGGCTGGACTATTCCCATGAGGCACAGGGTCAAGACTGATTTGCACATGGCCATGTCTAAACTGGGGTGGCGTAGTGGGCAAAAGAACGATGGATTTAACCTAGATCTCTTCACTGGGGGAGAATGTCTGCATTGTCAGCATTCCGTCCATCATTTGTTTGTTGTAACGCTTTTCGCCCTAAGTGGGATGGGTATTCCAAGACGTGGGACCCGTGCTCACTACGCCACTGGAGTCAAGCTATCCTGGCTGATGACGGCTGATAGCCAGAAACCGGTCCTAGGATGCTTGATTCCAGTCCAGGGAAGACATGGCTTGGCAGTTCGGGCTGGACTGTTCCCATGAGGCACAGGGTCAAGACTGATTTGCATATGGCCATGTCTAAACTGGGGTGGCGTAGTGGGCAAAAGAACGATGGATTTAACCTAGATCTCTTGACTGGGGGAGAATGTCTGCATTGTCAGCATTCCGTCCATCATTTGTTTGTTGTAACGCTTTTCGCCCTAAGTGGGATGGGTATTCCCAGACTCGGGACCCGTGCTCCCTACGCCACTAGAGTAAAGCTATCCTGGCTGATGACGGCTGATAGCCAGAAACCGGTCCTAGGATGCTTGATTCCGGTCCAGGGAAGAGATGGCTTGGCAGTTCGGGCTGGACTGTTCCCATGAGGCACAGGGTCAAGACTGATTTGCATATGGCCATGTCTAAACTGGGGTGGCGTAGTGGGCAAAAGAACGATGGATTTAACCTAGATCTCTTGACTGGGGGAGAATGTCTGCATTGTCAGCATTCCGTCCATCATTTGTTTGTTGTAACACTTTTCGCCCTAAGTGGGATGGGTTTTCCCAGACGTGGGACCCGTGCTCACTACGCCACTGGAGTCAAACTATCCTGGCTGATGACGGCTGATAGCCAGAAACCGGTCCTAGGATGCTTGATTCCGGTCCAGGGAAGACATGGCTTGGCAGTTCGGGCTGGACTGTTACCATGAGGCACAGGGTCAAGACTGATTTGCATATGGCCATGTCTAAACTGAGGTGGCGTAGTGGGCAAAAGAACGATGGATTTAACCTAGATCTCTTGACTGGGGGAGAATGTCTGCATTGTCAGCATTCCGTCCATCATTTGTTTGTTGTAACGCTTTTCGCCCTAAGTGGGATGGGTATTCCCAGACGTGGGACCCGTGCTCACTACGCCACTGGAATCAAGCTATCCTGGCTGATGACGGCTGATAGCCAGAAACCGGTCCTAGGATGCTTGATTCCGGTCCAGGGAAGACATGGCTTGGCAGTTCGGGCTGGACTATTCCCATGAGGCACAGGGTCAAGACTGATTTGCATATGGCCATGTCTAAACTGGGGTGGCGTAGTGGGCAAAAGAACGATGGATTTAACCTAGATCTCTTCACTGGGGGAGAATGTCTGCATTGTCAGCATTCCGTCCATCATTTGTTTGTTGTAACGCTTTTCGCCCTAAGTGGGATGGGTATTCCCAGACGTGGGACCCGTGCTCACTACGCCACTGGAGTCAAGCTATCCTGGCTGATGACGGCTGATAGCCAGAAACCGGTCCTAGGATGCTTGATTCCGGTCCAGGGAAGACATGGCTTGGCAGTTCGGGCTGGACTGTTCCCATGAGGCACAGGGTCAAGACTGATTTGCATATGGCCATGTCTAAACTGGGGTGGCGTAGTGGGCAAAAGAACGATGGATTTAACCTAGATCTCTTGACTGGGGGAGAATGTCTGCATTGTCAGCATTCCGTCCATCATTTGTTTGTTGTAACGCTTTTCGCCCTAAGTGGGATGGGTATTCCCAGACGTGGGACCCGTGCTCACCACGCCACTGGAGTCAAGCTATCCTGGCTGATGACGGCTGATAGCCAGAAACCGGTCCTAGGATGCTTGATTCCGGTCCAGGGAAGACATGGCTTGGCAGTTCGGGCTGGACTGTTCCCATGAGGCACAGGGTCAAGACTGATTTGCATATGGCCATGTCTAAACTGGGGTGGCGTAGTGGGCAAAAGAACAATGGATTTAACCTAGATCTCTTGACTGGGGCGAATGTCTGCATTGTCAGCATTCCGTCCATCATTTGTTTGTTGTAACGGGGTGTGACCTATGGCGGCTGCTGCTGGTCACCTCACCGGTTTTAAGTACACTTCACCCACAGTTTAACAGTACCATCTACGCTGGCATACAGTGTTCACGTCTATTGAGGGCAATGAAGTCAAGTTTTCAGTTGAATAATTTCAACAGCCATGCTTTTCCTGTGCAGGACACAGGAGATCAGAATGAGCAGTGCTTAATTTTTAAAAGAATAAGTGCTGGGGCCCAAAGTTTGGCACAGAGGATCACAGCTGGTGCTATCTAAGGTAGGGGTGCTGAATATAAAGCCTGCATAGCCTTGATTCCACCTCCAGCCTCCTTAATCCACAACCAGACACTACCTGCGGCTTCATCTCACTCTTTCAGGTTCTTTTTCTCCCTCACTTCCTGTCAACGCCCACTCATCAGGAACCTATGCTCTTCCACTGGGACACTGCTGATCCACCTCGCACTTCCAAACCTGACCACCACCCATGGATTACTTTACCCCTTTATTGATAAGAGCTTTGGAAGGGAAGGTGGGAATGGATGGAGAGAGAGAAAGAGATGCTGCTACCCCTCATGATGTGGGCTTTCTGCTTATTCTTTGATAGGCAGCGGATCTTCCTTCGCATCACATTGGTTTCATGCTTAATTCGATAATGACGCAAAGTGTACTTATGCAAGCAACAGAGATGTTGAGTAACATAACAATGTAACATTGCATGCTGGTATCACACAGATTTCAAATATGCATTAGGTTCAAAATCACTAACAGTTTTCCAATTACCCCTTGATTTCAGGAAGTATTGTAAATAAATTCTAGCACTCATTCAGGTGCTACAATATTGCTGGTTAGCCTGTCAGCATTCTCTTCCCTGGGGTGTAACAAAGTTGCAATTGAGGCCTTACCCAGCCTCTCCTCATAAGCATTACAGTTACAATGTTTATAAGGAGACTTTTGTCAGTCTCTCCTCATGGGTGTAACAATGTCTCAATGTGAGTCCTCAATAAACATCAACCAAGTTCCCAAAAGTTCCAGGAAGGGTGGGAATTCTTGTGCTAAGCTTTTGTGCATTCAGTATTATTGCAGTAACCTTTAACATGTCTTGGTCTTTCCTTTTTGGAGGTTTAGATGTGGAGCTGATACAGTCCAGACAATCCTGACCATGATGATGCCAAGTTTGGTGGATTCAGGTTCCAAACAGGAGAATTGAGTTCCAGAAAGAAAGCAGGAGACTTACTTTCCAGCTGGAAATGAGAGATGGTCTCTCCAAGTGAGCTAGAAGCCAAGCATGGTTTAAACACCCGTGCCTGAGCATGATGGCTGCCATGACCACGTGACTGTTGAACTCTCACATTTTCTTGCTAGAGTTCAAGCATCACAAACCACATCCTGAGAATCGAGCCAGAAGCTATCCTGGGTTCCTGGTAAGTATACTTTTAGGCCTGTCAGCCTGAGGGTGGTGTTCCTGCAAACCTTTTGCCTTACTTCTCGATTTTTGCGGATCTCTTTATTGTTGGCCTTAGGACTCTGTGCACTTTTCCACTGCTAGCTAGTGCTAAAGTGAGCGTGCTCTCTCTTTTAAATATTGTAACAATGGCTTACACCCAATTGGCAAATTTAATTTACTTCTAAGCCCCTAGTAAAGTGGTGCTACATATTAAATGCTAGTAGTGGGCCTGCAGCACTGTTTGTGCCACCCGCTTTTGTAGCCCTTTTTCAACATGTCCTAGGGCTGCCACTGCAGCTTGTGTGTGTAATTTTAAACTGCAGTTTCGACCTGGCAAAGTAAACCTTTTGTCAGGCCCAAATCTTCCTTTTTAATACATATAAGTCACCCCTAGGGTAGATGCTAAATATCCAAGAGGGCAGGGTGCAACGTATTTAAAAAGTTGGATGTGTACTTTTAAGTTTTACATGTCCTGGTAGGGAAAAACTCTTGAATGAGCTTTTCACTACTGCATTGCCTACCTCTCCCATAGAATGCCTTTGGGTTCCCGTATTACATTTATTAAGTGTTAACTTTCAATTGGGAGCAAGTAGGAAGGTTGAGTGAACAAAACCTTTGAGACAAGCAGATAATTACAACATAATAAACAAAAAACATCAAAAAGTATTTTTATGATTAATGATAAATTTGTATGTTTCCAGCTCTCAACTGGAATATTCAAGGAGTAAACTTTTGTAACTTTTCTCCACACACCTACACTAGAGGTTGGAAAACTGCCTAAGAATGGGCATCACATCTTTCACTATGTTCCTCTCTCTTTGATTACAGTGTCATCCAGTTCATGGCCCTGGGGAGAACCCTGAATTGTTGGGTTTGAAATGCATCAACACTTTCACTTTTAGGGAGTTGGTTGAAAGACTTTGGGATAAAGGGAACCTGTTGAAAACAGAAGGAAAACCCAGATTTCCGTTTGAAAGCCCATTCAGAGTCTCAGGGACAGAAAACCTCCAACCATCTTGAACTCAGCACCTGGACTCCAATTGCTGTGAGCGTTGACCTCAAAGTAGTGGCACCCCAGTCCTGGACTCTTGGAAGTGGGCCTGACGGTGCTCTACTAGACCAGCTGTAGTCCTGGAAACAGAACAAGCACAGTGGGATGCATATCCTAGTTCCCTCTACGGACCGCAGCAGTCTGGCACATTCCGAGCTGATCTTTGCATCTGATAGCCTGGTCTGGGCCCTACAATTTTATTAATTAAGTAACTCCGTAAAGTACTTTAAAAAATAAATCATCATCTACAGGGTTCAGCCCCGTTTTACATGCTAGGTTCTTCTTCTTTCTCGTGATTGATCTTTGAATGTCGTACTAGGAGTCAAGGAGCAAATCAGACGTCTCAAACTAAAATTGCATTGACAGTTTTAAGTTAAGACAATAATGAGAGTTTGGATATGTTTTAAAACCTTTATTCTCATTAAGAGATTAGTAAAGTACTTTTCTTTATTTCATCTTTATTTCAGTTAGTCCAAAATGTTTACAGAAATCTCATAAAAAATAATGGCTAGGTTAAAACATCAAATAATACATTACATGTGTTCCATAAATTAATAATTCCCTGTTCTAAAATCAAAATGAGAATTTTAGATTTTTAGAACCCATGAAGAGTTCAGATTCAAACAGAAAAAAATGAGATCAGAGGAGCATGAAACCTTGGCTAACATCTGGTCAGATCAGGCACATGCGCACTTTAAATGGGATAGGAGATTGGTGTTCAGGGTAATTGACAATCTATGTTGAACTTTAGAAAACAGATGCACTTTAAATACTGGCCTAGCCCTGGCATTGGTTGCAAGTTTCATGTTAATGCCCTGGTGACCAATGAGCAAATCAGACACTTGAAGCACTTTTTGCAGTTTCTTTGATTTATTAACTTTATTGCCTGGAAAAAGAAGGAGGGCATGATGTTCAAGAGTACTCTGAAGGTGGTTTCTTTTAATGTCAACAGGCTTAACAATAAGAAGAAGTTGCATGCAATAGAAGCCTGGGTTATAGCTGGGAACCCTTTGGTGGTTTTACTGCGGTAAACTCATTCTGCAGTTTCCATGGTTTAAAATATGGGCCGTCTATAGAGGTTTCTCGTCCACCTAGGCAGCACATCGTGGTACTGCAATTTTTTGGGCCTAGAGACTGGCAGCTGAAGTTTTGGATTTAGCTAGTGATAAATATGGTCATTGGTGCTGGGTGAATGGTTTGGTGCTTTCTCAACAACTCACATGTGTGAGCCTGTATGCCCCAGTGGAAGATAGCGCTGGACCTTATGAGGAACTTTTTCATGTCAGTATTGCAAGTCCTAGGGCATATTATCATGGGAGAGGATTTTATTTTTTTTGCAGAACCCTAGAATAAAATTGAGAAAGCAGTTAAAGCCTAAAGTTGAGAGGGTCTTACAGAATTATCAAAAAACCCTCACACTGATTGATCCTTAAAGAGAGGCTTTTCCAACAAAAATATACATGTTTATCTGGACGATTCCATAGGTCTTCTCATATCTATTTTTATCCTTTCGAAATCCCAAGTTTTTAAGGGCTAGCAGGCGCTCTCTAACGATTTTTCAGATAGTGCAATTCTTGCCCTGGAGGTATTAGTGGAGAAAGGTGTTCTGTAAATCAGGAGATGGGTTTTAAATAAACAGTACTTACAGGAGGAAGGATGGGTCCGGATATGTAAAGAGGAGATAAAGAATTTCTGATTAGGAATCATGGGTCCACCCCCCTAAGTGTAGTGTGGGATGTTCTAAAAACATATGTCAGGGGGCTTGTGATAGTGAAGGATGCGGAAAATACTTGAAGTGCCAGACAACAAAAGCAGATTTGAGGAAATGCTGTTCAGGATAGACAAGATAAATTTCTATGGCATCCATCGATGGTAAATAGGAAAGCACTGGACAAGGCCAAACAGGCATTAAGTGAGTTGTATTATACTAAGTGTGGTGCATTGAATTATGCTCATATGCAAAAGGTTTATGAGGAGAGCATTTATATGGGGAGATTTGTAGCCTGGCAGGCACGAGAACAAGCTGCAAGCAACATGATTCATGCTTTAAAGTGCCCAGTTTCTGGGGTTAGGTGTAGGGAGCAGGACAAATTGGGTGACATTATGGTCGAACATTATAGACAGATTTATATTCAGAATTAAGTGGTTGATAAAGATGCTCTAGAGATTTGTTTAGCATTGCTAAATATCCCTACACTATCTGAGAAGATGTGGAAAATATTGTTCGCTGTTTTTCCAAAGAAACCTTGTTAAAAGCCTTTTTAAACTGTAAGGTATGCAGCCCTGATGGCTTCTCAGCGGAATGTTTTAAATTATTTTTCAGAATTGCTGGTAAGCTATCTTTTATTGATTGACAAAGTGATGTTGGAGGGTGACCCTATGCAGGCTTCATTTAGTATGGGAAATGTGGTTAGCTTTTTTAAAAAAAGGAAAAGATGGTGAAGATCCAAACTCTTACTGTACAATTACATTGTTGAATTAAGATTATAAAATAATTATGAAACTATTGTCAAATAAATTTAATATAATACCGGCAAAATTGATCCATCGGGTTCAGAGCGTTTTTTTGCCAGACGTCAGCTTTGCACAAATACGCATTATTTAGATGAGGCATTGAACTATTGTTCAGTTAAAAATGCATCAGCCATGGTTCTCATATTACACGCAGAAAAAGAATTTGACCTCATGGTCTGGGAAATGCTTTTTTGTATTTTCGAAAAGTTTGGGGTTCCTTCTCAGAAGACGGGGTTAATATATAGGATGTATCAGGATGCTGAAGCCATTATCATAAGGTCATTGTGACACCCAGCAGAGGTGTCCCTTATTGCTGGTTCTGTTTGCTTTTTTTTTAAAAAAACTATTGGCAATTCTGATTAGAGAGAATGGAGATGTTCATCCTCCCAATGCACAGATGGGGAAAATAAAATTATATGCAGATTATATCATGCTGATTCTTGATGCTAAGAGATGCTCGCAGGAGAAAGCCTTTGAAACTTTTCCATTATATGAGGAGCTGGGAGTCTATAAAATTAATAGAAAGAAAACCGAAATTATTCTATGGCTACAATTCCGATTACTCCCAGATATAGTTGCTTGTGTAAATGTTCATCTGAAGAGGCATTTGGCCATTAGATACTCTTCAAAGACTGAGGATTTATATGATCTCAATTTTGTCCCTTTACTTTTGAAAATACAAGCTATGTTTGAGCAGTGGACCTCACTTCACTTCAGCAAAAAGTTTCACCTTTAATATTGCAGATTCAGCTACTAAAATAATAAATTTTTCATGTTTATTCATTTGCTTTATCAATTACTCCATCTGATGGTTATCTTAACCATCACACTATCATGGCTTCACATGTGAGTTCTGTTCAAAAGGCGCTCTCATCAGCCCTTGAATCCATTCTCTTTCTTTTCAATGTCTTTCTACAATCATCATTTATGATGTGATTTAAAGTAGATTCTTTTTCAAATCTTTTATTAATTTCTATTTTCCTTCTCTTGAGTAAGTAATTCCCACAGCCCTTAAATAACAGGCAAAGTCCTATTATTAGGACTGGTATAAATATAGGCTTCAAACTATCTCCTCCTGTTGTCGCACTCAAAGTTCCAATAGTGTGAATTCCTTTTCCCAAAAATTCTAGGATGCTAGGTTTTGCCAACTTTTCTAATTCAGGTTTCAGGTTAGAAATCAGAAATTTTCTTAGGAAATTCTTCTATTTTCTTAATATTTTTAAGAGGACTTGGCCTGGTAGTTCGGGCTGAACTGTTCCCATTGGGCGCAGGGTCAATATTGATTTGCATATGGCTGGGTTCAAACTGGAATGGCATGGGGAGCAAAAAAACGATGGATTTAGGCCCTGATCTCTGTACTGGGGTGAATGTATAACATTGTTCTGCATTCTGTCCATCAATTCTTCTTTTTGCATTTGTCACCGTGAATGGGACGGGTATGCCCAGACGTGGTTCCCGTGCTTTCCATGACACTGGAGTCAAGCTATCCTGGCCGAGGAGGGCTGAAACCCTGAAACCGATCCTAGGATGATTGTAGTCAGTCCAGGGAGGACCTGGCCTGGCAGTTCGGGCTGGACTGTTCCCATTGGGCGCAAGGTCAAGACTGATTTGTGTATGGCTGGGTTCAAACTGGAATGACATTAGGAGCAAAAAAACGATGGATTTAGGCCCAGATCTCTGTACTGGAGTGAATGTATGACATTGTTCTGCATTCAGTCCATCAATTGTTCTTTTTGCATTTGTCACTGTGAATGGGACGGGTATGCCCAGACGTGGGGGACGTGCTTTCCATGACACTGGGCTGGACTGTTCCCATTGGGCGCAGGGTCAAGACTGATTTGCATATGGCTGGGTTCAAACAGGAATGGCATGGGGAGCAAAAAAATTATGAATTTAGGCCTTGTATTGGGGTGAATGTAGAACTTTGTACTTCATTCTGTCCATCAATTGTTCTTTTTGCATTTATCTTCATGTAAAGGCACTGGTATAGATCAATGACAGTAAACCATTCTGCAGTACAAGGAATTTGAAATAATATTGTGTCTGGATTCAGTTCCCCAAGACAACATGGGACTCGATACATTTTCCTTAGGTCCTGCACAATCCAATATTTTCCTTTGGGTTTCTGCAAACCCATTATCACAGAAATACATGGACTCCCAATCAGTTCCTTCAAAATTATTTTCTGTATCATATCTTCTATTACAGGCGTAGTTCCTGCTGATGGTACGGTGGTGTTCTTGGAAGCACCACATTTGCCTTTATGGTAATATGGCCAGGTTCTACTCCTTTAATCAATCCAGTATCTTTTCCTGTGAGATCCCACACCTCTGGGTTCACACTTTCTCTTAAGTCAGCAGGTAATTCTTCAGTCGTCATTAATGGAAACAAACCTAAAGCTGTTTCATGTTGAATCATTTTGAATTATACATTATACTCATGTGTCTGTAATTCCACACCATGTGCTGTGCAGTAAATTGTACAATTTATCTGATAGAGAACTTCCTCGTTCTCGATCCTGATGACAACGCTCCCAGCGTCGACCATACCCCCAGTTGGCACTGACTCCATCCTCATCCCAGAAGTGGACATGAAGCCGGACAGATGTCGATCGACGTTGATTTCAACACCGAAGGGACTTCCATCCCTGTGTTCATTCCTCGCATTCCTTTTGGGCCAGGAGATGAGGAAGAGGACTGAGAGGGGATGCTGGACCCTTTAACTGACCAGCTTGAAGAAACGGCCTGGAGAATGAACCTGGATGATGCAAGTGATGCAAGTGATCTGGACACTTTTCCTGACACTGGCCTACTTTATTCTCCCTCCGTGGCTTCGTAGGCGGGAGCTTCCTATGCTCTGGTGGGGAAGAGGGCAGCCGGGGTCCTTGGCCTCGAGCTACCTATGGTGGCAGTCAGGACTAACCTCCTTCCAGAGGTGCTTCAGCCTACAGCTTCCTCTTCTGAACTCCTTTTGCTGTTCAATAAAACCCTCACGCACGTCCTCCAAGACACTTGGTCCAAGCCCAGCACAGGGTCTCCTGTGGATAGGATGATTGCCCACCGACACCGCCCAACTCTGGGCTACCCAGCATTCCTGGCTAAACACCCCTCCTCCCAAGAGCTTGGTAGTCCAAGCCTCTTCATAAAAAGGCGCTTATCCTTCTGCTCCTCAGATAGGGAATCCAAGAAGCTGGAACAGCTTGGGAAGAAAATGTTCTCTTCCACCTTGGCATTGTGGTGGGTAAATACCGCATGCCTCTTGGGCCGCTACTCCCATACTATCTGCAATACGGTCACGCAGGTGCTACCTCAGTACCTGGAGGAGGCCCGGGCCATTCTCTCTCAAGCAGCGACAGACGGGAGAGACACAGCCAAATTCACCATACAATGTGGACTGGATACCAGTGACTCACTGGGCAGAACGATTGCCATGTCGGTAGCTGCTAGACGCAATGCCTGGTTGAGGACTTCTGGCTTCTCAGGGGATGTTGAGTCTTCTTTGACGGACATGCCCTTCGATAGCACTCGCCTTTTCGGTGATAAGGCAGACTCAGCGCTTGAGCGTGATCCAGCGCAAAGGATAAAATTTACATATTCTCCTTATGTCACAAATTCTTATTCACAAGGTTCATTCATACATTTATTGGTGGGGCCCATAACACCAATACACTCCACTTTCATTCAATCTCACTCGAATCTGTTCACAGGAGAAAGGGGCTGCTGGACAAATGGGTACCTTATTATCTATCAGGATGAACTTCTTACTACTGTATGTACACATTTTTTGTATACAACTTCCAGAATCCTGAATTTATCATCAAGACACTCCACTCTTTGGTCGATGGACCAACTAGTTGGACTGGTTGATAATGAATTAGAACCAGCTAAAACACAATTAAAGCCTAGGAAACATTTGATATTTTCAGTAATTAATTTAAGAACCTCAAACTCATTTCTTATTATTTCAATTTTGTTTATTTAAACATTAATAAAACTCTTAAATCTTGTATTTACTGACTACAGCTCATTATTTAAATTTTAAATTTATTAAAGAGAAAATAAACATTCAGAAATTACTCTTAAGACATAGATTTAAGAAAAATACAGTAAATCATTCATTTACCAATAGACAGGTGACAATAGCTTCAGATCAAATGGAGAGTTATCTGCATTCTCAGGTGAAGACTCCCCAAACAGGCAGTCTGACCTCATCAAAGGATCAAACCGTCGTGCAAAATACAGGATGCGGCGTAATAAAGTTCAGAAATTCAGCAAAGTCCATACATCAATCCGGAGCATGGATCAATCCCACACTCAGACTGACAGCATAGAATAAAATTTGGAATTTTGAAAGAGGAACACCCACCCAATAAGAACTCCTTCTCAAAGAAAATTAACCCAAAGACAAACGCAACCGCAAAGTTATCCCCCAAATTCAACGCCAACTGCGACACTAAATACAACCGCAACTCCACCTTCAACGCAACCACACACAATAATGACTGATGAGGGGTTCTTATACCCCTTCCGCCTTACTTCATACAAGATATGGCAACTTTAGGGGCAGACCAAATGTTCTGATTGAACAGTTCAGGGTTATCAATAGTTCATTGCACTTTTCCCAGTGCAAACTGGTTCTTCATGGTGACTTGGCACAAGGGGTTACAAATTGAAAGTTATTCTTCCGTTTCTCATGCGAGAATGGCAAATGTATCTTTTCATGGCAAAATGGGTTCATCCTTTGTCTTCTCCCAAGATTCTCATTCGATCATCTTCTGGCTTGCCGTCAGGTCCCCAACACATTGTCCTTGGCAGGGAACACGATGTCAGGAGTTCAGGTCACCACGTGATCTCAAGAGCCATCTGGGCACGCGCAGATATCATCGCACGCACATGGTGGCCTCTGCTTCCCAGAACGCCATCTTGGGTACTGCGGCCTAGTAGGCCCGAATGTTAACTTAAGCAAAAATAGACATAACATCAAATGAAAGTTCTAATGTTCAAACCCACACTAATCCCAATAAATATTAGTATTTTCCTAGCTGCAGCAACATTTAAAGCGATAATACTTACCATACGATAACTTTAAGGCACAATACGATCACGAAGCAATATAAACCATGCAATTTTCCTATTCCAACCAATTTAGGGTTAATTTGCATACCAATGTTAGTTAATTACTTTTGCCATGCAATTAGCCGTTTAGTCCCACGTGTATTTGTGTATATCAAGGTGCAAACATTGATTAGTATCACTTCCACTTCAAACAGGTTATGTAAATTAATGTTAGCATGCTTACGTATTATTTTCATGCAAATTAGAGGAGGTATACAACATTTTGTTTTACCTGCTTCATCAAGCGCTTTAAGGATTCTTGAGCTAAAGCCAGATCCTTGAGTCTCATGACTATGTCACGTCCATCTCAGTCTGCCTTTCGTCCCTTTCGTGGCTACAGAAGGGGCACCCAACCACATCCTGTCCCACCCAGCCACAGATTCATGCAAACTGTCGCGCCTCTGCGTGGCCACAGATGTGGGACCCAGAATCCTCACAATTAAGGGAGACAGCGGGCGGGCCAGTTTACCCTTTCCCCCCTTGTTGCATCCTCCAAACATTATTAGTCCCACATTTGGGGCCCATCAATGGCCAGTTGGAGGCAGGATCCGCCATCACCTCCTTCACTGGCAATCCATCACATATGACAGGTGGGTTCTGCAAATAGTACAAAGGGGCTACTCCCGCCCCTTCGAGACTATCCCTTCCTACATTCCACCTATTTACGATCGCATGACGGAGGATCATTTGGCACTTCTCCGCCAAGAAGTATCGGCTCTCTTGGCCAAGGGAGCTTTAGAGATGGTGCCTGTGCCAGAAGTAGGTTGTGGTTGTTATTCCTGCTACCTTCTGGTACCCAAGAAGTACAAAGGCCTGCATCCTATCTTAGACCTCCGGGCCCAGTTCAAAATGCTCACCCTATCCCAAGTTCTGTCTACACACGATGCAGGAGACTGGCTGGTTGTGTTAGACTTGCAGGAGGCTTATTTTCATATCTGAGTCCTGCCAACCCACAGATGTTACCTTCAGTTCACGGTGGGCCATGAGCACTTTCAGTTCATCATGCTCCCCTTTGACTTTACCAGTGCCCCTCGATTTTTCACAAAGATGATGGTGGTGGTCACAGCTCATCTGCGCAGATCAGGGGTTGCAGTCTTCCCCCATCTCGCCCCAGGCTGTCGTTCCCCACCTCCAGACTTCAGCGGACCTCCTGCATTCGCTGGGGTTCACTATCAACGTGCCGAAGCCAGACCTGACTTCTTCTACCTTTTATCAGGGTGGTCTAGAAACAGTGCAGTTTCGGGCCTATCCTCCTGAGCAGCGAGTCCAGGAGATTCGGGCTATGATACCGATGTTTCAGCCACTATTCAGGATTTTGGTGAGAATGACTCTGAGGCTGCTGGGCCTCATGGCCTCCTGCATCCTGTTGGTGGATCATGCCAGGTGGCATATGCAGGCTCTGCAGTGGGACCTGAAGTTCTGGTGGGCGCAGCATCAAGAGAATCTTTCCGACTACGTCCAGATCTTGGAGGGAACTGCGCAACAACTGCAGTGGTGACTCACAAACCAAGATTGTGTCAGAGGCAGATCCAGCTCCCTTCCCCATCCAGATCTAACAGTGGTGATGGATGCATCACTTTTAGTATGGGGTGGCCACCTGGGAGAGGAGGAGATCAGAGGCGTTTACTCTCCGGTGGAGTCAGGCCTCCATATCAACCTTTTGGAGCTCCAGACTGGCACGGAAAGCATTCCTTCCCTCTCTCATGGGGGAAAGTAGTGCTGATGTTCACCATCAACACCACTGCCATGTGGTACTGCAACAAACAGGGTCGTGGCCCCTTTGTCAAGAGACTCGCAGCATCTGGACATGGCTGGAACATCGGGACATGACACCTGGCGTGCACCCGGAACGCCAGGGCAGACAAACTCATCGCCCGGTGCCTAGTCGATCACGTATGGCATCTCCATCTGGAGATGGCACAAAGGTCACTTTCATCGGTGGGGACAGCATTGGTTAGATCTATTCACCTATGAAGAGAATGCACAATGTTAGCAGTTTTGCATGTTGTAGTTTCCGAGGTGGCACTCGCTCAGCGATGCTTTTTGTCGTGAGTGGAGCTTCGGCCTCCTGTACATCTTTCCGCTTGTACCACTTCTGGTCAGAGTGCTCAAGATGATCAAGCGGGACCGGGCTCAAGTCATTCTTGATGCTCCAGACTGGGCATGAAGAGTCTGGTACCCCAACCTTCTAAGCATGGCTATTGATCCTCCGATCAGACTGCCCCTTAGGGAGGATCTTCAGTCGTGGGGCAAGGGAGAGTTCTTCCCTCAAATCTGTCCAGTCTCCACCTCCTTGCTTGGAGATTGAGCAGCATCAGTTGACAGCTTTTGACCCTCCGCCCGTAGTCTGTGATGTCATCTCGGCAGCCAGGCGTCTCTCCACTATAACAGTATACGCCTGCAGATGGAACAAATTTGTGGCATGGTGCACAGCAAAGGCTCCTCCCATTCTGCTCCTCTTTCAGAGGTTCTCTTGTATATACTTTCTTTGACCCAGCAGGGTTCTGCCTTGGGCACTCTTAAATGATATCTTGCAGCCATCTCTGCCTTTCTTTGGCTGCCAGATCAGCCATCTTTACTCAAATCTCCTATTGTTAACAGTTTCTTTCAGGGCCTAAATCACCTGTTTCCTCCATCTCCTTTTGTAATGCCCCAATGGGATTTAAATCTGGTTCTCACCTTTCTTATGTGTGCAACTTTCGAGCCTCTTCATAACTCTCCCCTCAGGTTGCTGACTTTCAAAACGGCCTTTCTTGTTGCCATCACCTCTGCTCGCAGGGTGAGCGAGCTGCAGGCTTTTTCTTCTAAGCCCCATTTTCTATCTGTCTGTCCGGATAAATTGGTGCTTCTGACCAAGCCTTCATTCCTTCCTAAGGTCATCACGCCATTTCATGTGGGGCCATCTCTGCCCACCTGCTAGCCCCCCAAGCATCCCTCAAAGAAGGAGGAGAGACTCCACCGTCTGGACCCAAAACGTGCATTGTCTTTTCTTCTTGATTGCACAAAAGACTTCTGAGTGGATAATCAACTCTTCATTGGCTATTTGGGTGCCAAGAAAGGTCAGGCTGTTTAAAAAATGTACCATCTCCCGATGGGTTGTCCTCTGCATCAAAATATGCTATGCTATGGTGAAAAGGGACCCTCCTGTGGGGTTGCATGCTCATTCCACCAGAGCAACGGCAGCAACCAGGGCATTAGCAAGTGGAGTTCCAGTCATTGACATCTATCAGGCACCAATGTGCGCATCCTTGTATACACTTACCAGACATTACTGCCTTAATACCCAAATCTGGAGGGATGGGTACATTGCCCATTCGGTTCTCCAGGAATTTCTGGTTTGATCTTGATTCGCAGACCCTCCTCCAGGAATGGTATTGCTGGGGTATCTATTCTAAGGTAAGAAATCTACAACTAACAGTCTCCATCAGATGAATAAGTTACTTACGTTCAGCAATGATGTTTCTGGTAGAGACATATGTTAGTTGTAGATTCATTATCGCCCCACCCATCTTCCTCGCTCTGCGAACTTATTTCTCAGATAGGGACTTCACTAAAGGGCCCTAGTTTTGATGCACCAGTGGTCAGTGTCTTTCATAGCTCTGCGTTTCTGGCGTGGAATATCGCGTTAAGAACTGCAGACATGGGCAGCGTCTGTGTAGCTTCCGCGACATCCTCCCAGTGCCCATGACACCGACGACGGATGTGGAGCTAACCAACACCACCTAACGACGCGCAAGGGTACTGCTGAAGAACAAATCTCCAGATCCAGAGTGATGCCTAGAGGAAATTCTAAATTAAGGAATCTACAACTAACATGTCTCTACCAGATACATCGGTACCAAAGGTACATAACGTGTTCAATTTGCACAACAAATCTCTCCCTAATAAGTTTACAGGACTTGTGCCACAAACAGCACATTGATAATTTTCTTCAAAACAGCTTATTTTTACAGGGACCGTCTCTGAAATTAGATTGGTAATCTGTTTATTTGAAACTCCTACAACTTGGATCTTCTTTCCTAGGAGTGGTAGCTCTTGGACTCCCACAGTTCTTATAGGGGATCTGGTAGCACCAGCATGTATCAGAAATGATATGAGGTGGCCATTTACTTCACCATCTACAAATGGACCACTCTGGTCTACCTCTAAGACTGCGCCAAGCACTTAATCTTCCTCCTCACTCAGGCCCGTCATTGAGAAGTGTCGGAGCCAGGGAACTGTTGAAACAATTATAATTTTTATTCCGGCAGGAATTTGTGTTTGCTTTTGGCACCTGGCTCACACTGAATTTTGTGTTTTACATATTTTGTGGGACCATTTGAGTCTGTGGGATCGGCATTGTCGGGACTTGTTTTTGTGTTGGCTCCTGCATCTGCTGTACTATCATATTTTGTATCTGAACTCTGCAGGTAGGCAGATTTCCATTTGCATACCAGGATCAAACATACACTCCCTCTTTCAATACCCAACCCTATGACAGATGTGTCAAGGAGTCATTTTCTTTAATGCTGAAACGCCATTCCTGAACCTGGATCAATAGGTACAGAGCAATGAATGAACATTGGAACACATGCGAGTGAGATGGAAATTTTCTAGGAAAGTTTGCAAGGTTTCTCCCCCTGCAAACGTTTTTAAAAAGTGGTGTAAAGTGTGCATTTTTCACAAAATTTCTATAAAAAAGTAACCAAAAAGCACATTTTTTATAGTCATCTTTAAAGGAAAACTTTTAAAATATTGCACCTAATTTCTAACTTTTCAATCTGCAAATTTGAGAGGTAGACATGGGAGAGCCATTGAGAGCTCGAGCCAACTGCTTGGCTCGGGCTAAATTTGGAATTCTTTTGGACTTTTGAGCCCAAAATGAGCCATGCCTTCCCGTGGCACCTGCCTACTACGCATGCTCTAATCTCATGTGCCAAGAAAGGGAGACAATTTTCTTTAACTTTCAGTGTAAAATAGGGCAGTAAGAAAAATATCCATCTAGTGGCTTAACTGCTCAGAGCCTCCTTAACCAAACTGTGTGATCCTAAGCATCAGATCCTCTATATACCTGTACACAGATCTGGATGCAGTATTTACAAAGCACCGGAGGAAAAGTATAATGAGGAAATATGAAGAAAGGGAAGGGCAAACGAGAAAAAGAAAATTGGCATGAAGTAAAAAGAAAGGACATGCAAACAGAGAAAGAAGGAAATGGAGAGAAAGGATAACAAAGGCGTAAAGAGAGAAAAAAAGATGTAAAAACAAAGGAGGAACTGAGTGACAAAAAGCAAGACAAGTGAAAGCAAAAGTAAATTATTTAAAAAAAAACACTAAATAAGGCTTAAGAGTGCAGACATCCTGGCATCGCTGACAGCTTCCTGTGTCTGATTAAGACCCCTCCACCATCCGGGCCTCCTGCCTCAAGCTTCCACTGTCCCCTTAAGCCTCGCACACTTCTTTGCAGCAACCAATCCGGCACAGACTCCAGTTTAATCTGTAAACCCACCCTTTGCATGTCATCACAGGATGCTGTGGGATCACTTCGGTGGATCCTAGAGACCCCTATGAATGGAAGGCCTCGGCTGTTAAGAGGTAATCCCCTGTGTAAAAACAAAACAAATGGACATTGTCTGACACTTGCGCACTAGCGCTGGTACCTGAAAAAGGTGCCTGGCTGCCTGACCCTCACGTTAGTGATAGTCGGAGAGTGTCAGCCAGGAACTATTTTGTGCAGCGACGCACATTCAATATTTTAGGAAATTAAGATTGGTGGTTTCAGAGATTACCATCCTCGTTACCAGCCAGGGGGCGAAGCCTACATGCCCCAGCTCAGCAGCCGCTGCTGATAAATACAGACAGAAATGTTCAAAAAACAAATCCCATAAAACTGAGAATCCATACATAATGTGTCATAAAAGGAAAGCCAACTTCATGTCACATCTATACTGATTCTAGTTGATTTGCTCTGAACACTTCTGAGATACCTTCCTCTCTCAAGCAAAACATTTGTTGCAGATGGCAATACAAATACACGGTTTTCATTCTGTTACAGCTGCTTTGTCTATTTTCTTGCAACCATTTACAGGCCAACAAGCCTTCCTTCTGAGACACACTGCTCTGTCAAAATTGCTGGTAAAAGATCTCCTGTGTAAACACAACTGTACTCTGCATTACACTATTCTATTAATGGTGACTTTTAGGTATTTAAACTCAAAACTAGAATGCTGTTTTGACAGTTTTAATAGATAATTAATGTTGTTCTAATGTTAAAGTTAAAATAAAGACCTCCTTGCAAAAAAAGAGCTGATGTTTTAGCAAATGTTCCTTTATCTTTAAGGTCTTCCAAATCTAGCCATGTATGGTGTATTTTAACTGCAGACCCAGTCAAGATTAGGTTGACCCAATGAATCACTGGATGTGACAATATGCCCTATGACCTAGACGCACAGATGCGGGGGGGATAAATTGCAGATGCCATCGCGCACGCGCTGCACCCAGATTGACTCCTGAGGCGGAAGCCGGGAGCTTTTTAAAATTGTTGTCATTTCTTTTGATTATTGCTTCGCATAACTTCTTTTAACTTGCACTCACCTGGGCTCACCTCACGCAGCATTCGCTGTTCTACCTCACGGTCGGATCCCGCATCGCTCTTCGCGGTGTTTGAAGACGAAGGTAGAAGCCTACGCTCACTTTGGCAGCCATATAGGGTGACACACAGAGGCCGGGGGGGGAATAATTGCAGATGCCATCGCGCACGCGCAGTGGACGCGCGCATCGGGCGCGCCGACAGCACGCCGTAGGCGCGCTAACGGCAAGCTCGTCGGCGCCCCTCCGGACCCAGGGGCCAGCCACCTTGGTCGACCCATAACCTATTCACCTGAGACACTGAAGGCATTGCATAACATGTACAGCCAACCTGCTAGTAAGGTCTCTTCTATTCTAATTGCCAATAATTTACTCACTGCACGTAATAGTTTTCCGGAGCTTCTGCCTACTACGGCATATAATCCGCACCCCTCATTCAGAATATGCAGGGAGCAGTCCCTCTGTCAATTTACTACCTTAACACCCGATCCTTGGTGAAACATCAATTGGATATTTTTTTACTCCTGACTACGGACAAACCTGATGTTCTGCTATTGACTGAGACATGGCTTACCGATGATTCTGCCCCGGATATACTCGCTGCTCTACCCCCTGACTACTACATCATGTCGGCTAATAGAGGCCCGGGCAAGTCAGGTGGCGGTGTGGCCGCTATCATCCACACTGACCTCTCTTTTTGCTCTCTGAAGTGCCTATCTCTCATAGACACGGATAACATCGTGATTAAACTAGAGTCAGCTTATGACTCTCTGGCCTGTGTCCTATTGTACAGACCGTGTAAAGATCAATGAGAGAGCTAGGGAAACGTGGGGTGCGTCCGTATCCCCTGTGGTACAAATCAGTTTTATCAGAGCTGGACGATCCCGAAGGTGTTGGTACAATCACTGTGAAGCAGTGATAGGAAACCCACTAGGTTAGTTAAAAGGCCCCTCACACACCAACCTGGTTGGTGTCATGCTTCATCATAGGGGCCCCAACCGGGTGGCCGAGTGCCTCCCGGTTGTGCTGCGACGCCGGACTACAGCGGAGCTGGTGTGGTGCAGAAGTGTGATGTAGTGAAGGTTTAAAAATATCTCTGAGAATCCTTGCCGAGGTAAATTTATTATTGGCGGCTCAGGATATATTAAAATTAAACTATGTGGTGCAACTACGAAAGAGGTTAGTTTCTAATAGTTGTATGTGTGGTAGGTCTACATGTTTCAGCCCACTTCAGAGTGTCAGGGGCTTTCGTCAGGACCAGTGAGTGAAGTGAGTGGCAAAGTGAAGGGTGCCACGTGATTGGTGAAAAAATAAAAAGGTTTAATTACCTACACACTCGCTAAGGTGTGTGGAATCGGTGTCTGCACACTGGCGGACACCGCAGCGAAAAATAACCTGTGGGAGAAAAGAACACAGCACAAAGACATGTAAAGCAGTGACATATTGTGCTGAGTATCGCCGCAACTATAAAATGCAATCTTCCGTGCTGTGAGGTAACCAACACTTGCAGACGGTCGTGCCTGTGGCCACACACATACTGTGCTTGTGTGGCATGCTGCTATAGTCTCACACTGATCACTGACAGGTGATAAGAGGACGCTATGCGTCCTGTGAACTCTATCGTTAAGAAGGTGAAAAGCAAGACAGGCAATGAGGAGTGTGAACTATCTTCATGGGGTGCCTGGTGGAGGCAGTAGGCACCTCGGAGGGTGGTGCCATGTGGCCACAGTGTGGTCGGACTATGTCGTAAATACCCAGTACGCACTGGTGGGGTAGGCTTTCCAGGTGACCGTGTGCGTTACTTGTGAAGTGCTGGGTACAGGAAGGGGAAGTACCCCTGTGTGGCGCGCTGTGGTAACGGGAGGAGGGGATGACAAACAAAAGAAGATAAGATGGAATTACACTATGGCTGAGTTTGATCGCTGCTCAGGAAGCGGGAGGAGTGCGCTCCTTATATCACAAATTCTGTGGGGAGGAAGGAAATGGCAGGCATGAAGGTCGGGACATCGATTGTATTGTACAGACCACCTAAGCCGATGCCTTTCTTCCCAATGACTTTGAGTGAACAGATAGCTACACTAGTGATGGAACATGCTAGGGTTCTCCTGGTAGGAGACTTCAATTACTGGTATGGCGACCCCAACGAAGGGTCTCACTCTGTAGAAATGTCTGACCTACTTAAAAATCTCAATCTATCTCAGCTTGTCCCCTCCCCAACTCACTCTAAGGGCCGAATTCTGGACCAAATTTGGGCTGCTAACCTGAATATCACCATCCCATCTGTGTTACCTTGCATCTGGTCCGATCACCATCTACTGAAATTTCAAATCATGAGATCGGCCCCTCCAAAAGCCAAAGTACGGGAAGGAGGCATGGCTAGAAAATGGAACCTCATTAATAAAGAAGATTTTCTCAATACATTAGGAGACTCGACTCCAGTTTTACATCACGATGATGTTAACATTCTGGAAAAAAAGGTATTCTGGTGGCTTCTTGAGGCCAGTGATAAACATGCCCCTTCCAAAAGAGTTAAATTATTGCGTCGGACTGAAACAAACAGATGGTTTTCAGATGATCTTAAAGCACAGAAACTGACGGTACGTCAATTGGAGAGACAATGGCGCCAACAATACTCTCCTGAAAAAAGATCTCAGTACATCATTGCGCATAAAGATTACAGGAAAAACATTCTGACCGCCAAAACTTCTTTTTTCTCTGATCGCATCCTAAAGTCTAATCATAGCTCTAAAATAATATTCTCTGTAATAGACGAACTTTCAAACCCGGAACGCATCCTAAGAAAGGCCGCTCCTTCCCAGGAACTATGTGATTCCCTGAATGATTATTTCATTGATAAGATTACTCTAATAAGAAGCAGTATACCGTCCCACCCCCCCCAGCAGAATGCCCCGGCTCATCATTGTAACAACAGCACCCTCAATACTTTCCCTCCGATCAGCGAAGAGACCTTCCTGTCTCTTTTAAAGGAAACTAAATCAGGTGCACCCGTGGACTGCTGCCCACCTCATATTCTAAAAGAGTGCTTTGCGATCCATCCTGGCCCGGCCCTTGCCTTACTGAACAAATCTATTACATCTGGCACAGTTCCCTTAGCTTTTAAAAAAGCCACAGTGGTCCAGTTGGGAGCTGACCCGGCGCTTCTCGCCAACTATCGTCCCATATCCTTGTTACCTTTTTTGGCCAAGGTATTGGAGGGTTATGTAGCTAGATGCCTCTCCAACTTCTTGGAGATGTATAAACATTTGGACTCCCATCAGGCCGGCTTTCGTCCCGCGCATTCTACTGAAGCCGTGATCCTGTCAGCTATGGATAGTCTACGTGACTTCGCTGATAGAGGGTGTCCTCGAGCCCTGGTCTTGCTGGATCTGTCTGCGGCCTTTGACACGGTCGACCACAACATCTTGGTCGACCGTGTCAGGGGGACTGGCGTCTCAGGCACAGCGGCGCGTTGGATCTCCTCTTTTTTGAAGGACCGCTCTCAAGCAGTGCGCCTTGGCCAATTTTCTTATGCCTCTCACATTACCACCTGTGGGGTGCCTCAGGGCTCGGCCCTCTCCCCACACTTATTTAACATCTATATGTCCCCTCTGATTAAATCACTGAAAAAGAGAAAGGTACTGGTCCTTAATTATGCTGATGATCTGCAGCTTCTCCTCAGGGTTGATGGTACTAACGATTCCGTCATGGAATTCCAGGATACTATGTTGTTCATCCAAACTTGGATGGATCTGAACCATCTGAAACTTAATCCTGGGAAAACTGAGATAGTCCTTACCGGGGATAGCTCTAAGCATTGGGGCCCCCAATATTGGCCTTCTGCACTCGGTCCACCTCTCATCCCCTCTAGCTCCGCCAAGACTTTGGGGGTACTTTTGGATAGCAGCCTATCCTTAAAAGCCCAGGTTGGAGCAGTAGTGTCCAAATGCTTCTACCAACTGCGTAAAATTAGGAAGATTCATTGCTTTCTCACTCATGAAGCTATGGTCCAAGCTATGATTTCTACTGTACTATCTCACTTAGACTATTCCAATTCGGTCTACTTGGGAATGCCCCATTATCTGTTCAAACGCCTTCAGTTGGTCCAAAACCAGGCAGCCCGACTGATATACCACCAACCTAAATGGCAACCTGCCTCTCCTCTCTTGAGGAAATTACATTGGCTTCCGGTGTCACGTCGCTGTGCTTTTAAAACCGGTTGCCTTATTTTTAAGGCTTTACACGGTACCTGCCTGGAATTTATTAACAACATCATACTTAGGTACGCCCCTACTCGCCACCTAAGATCCACCCACCTTTCTTTTCTTACTATTCCAAACTTCAAGAGGGTCCGTCTTGGAGGTCGCAGGTTTGCCATTCTTGCTCCCAAGCTGTGGAACTCTTTCCCTCTTGAGATCCGAACGTGCATTGACATCCTTCCATTTAGGAAACTCCTGAAAACCTGCTGTTTAGTAAGGATTAGCTTCCGCTGCCTTGTCAAGATGTCTGTTAGCGCCATGAAGCCAATCCGGCGTACGTGCGCTTTATAAATTCCCTCTAACATTAACATTAACATAACAGAAGCAGAAATCTGCCCAGTCATTAATTTTTTATTAAAGCTAACTGTTTTGATTCCACTGTTAGCATCTACAACACCCCTATCTATGAAGAACTATTTGGTCCTCCGTCTGCTGTGTAGAGTTTGAAGATGTGAATGTCTTGCTAAAGAGAGCTAAATCGACCATCCCTTCTGACCTGTGTTCTGTGGATGTACTACAAACCTGGTCTCCTGTGATCTTGTCTGCACTGATAGAGATCATCAATCTGTTGTTTAAGGCGGATACACTTCCTAATGTACAGAAAATAGGGCCGGTCACCTAGATAGCAGTAATGTTGTCAATTATTGACCTATTATTCTACTGTCAATCCTTGGTAATTACAATTTGGAGCTAGACAACTGGTGTGTCATCTGGAAGATGCCTTCGTTTCGGATCCTTGTCAATTGAGCTTTCATCCTGGTATGGGTACTGAAACAGCAGTGGCTATTACCGTGGCTGCCCATGGCAATTCCACAGCTCTCCTCTTACTAGGCCTTTCTGCTGGGTTTGACACCATTGACCATGCCATCTTTATAGCATGTTTGAAAGAGACAGAGACCTCCACTCTTCCTCTGCAGCTCCGCTGCTGTGCTGTGCTGCTGCCCTGTGCAGGGCTTAATGGAGGTAGGGGTTCAAGCCTCGGTACAGACTGTATTGTGCCCATTTTTTAGTTAAATTCTGTTGCCTTACTGTGCCCTTTGATTTTGACTGTTGCCTTATTGTTCCATTCTTGTTGTTATTGTACCTCTCTGTGTCTGCCTTATTGTGCCATTCTTGTTGTTTTCGGGCTCTCTGCCCGTTTTTCCCCCTGCTTCCCTCTCCCACTGCTGCTGCCGCCGTGCCCCCCCTGCCAATACCCGCCTCTCAGCTGTGCCTCTCTCCCCCTCCCCTATTTAATGGCGGCCACTGCGCAGCCGTGCCGCTGGCGCCCCAAAGGCACGCCAAAGGCAAGCCTGTCTAAGCCTGACTGTTACCAGCGGCAGAACCCCCTGATCTCCGATCACGCACCACTATGACCCTGCTACCCTCCTCGCACTTAACACAGAGAGGAACAACAACTGCCAGCTGTCCATTCCAAACACAACCCCCGGCCAGCTCGCCTGCCGCCACTGCCACCAGACCTTTGTCTCCGACCATGCCCCAGCGGACACCACCCCCAAGATGAACGCCAACACCTCCAGAGCACTAAACCGCATCCTCCTCAACGTGCACTCCCTGCACAGACACGCCATAGAGATCTGGGACCTCCTCAACACCCTCTCAATAGATTTAATCTTTTTCACAGAAACCTGGACCAATGCCTCTTCTGCCCCCAACATCGCCACCGCCATCCCTGACAGATACATGATCCAGAGAAAGGACTGCGCCAACCGCCCAGGAAGAGGACTAGCCATCGTACACAAGATCTCCCTCGGACTCTCCGCCTCCACCACGAGCAACTTCTTCTCCACCACCGAACGCCTTCACTCCCAGGTCCAGACCAGCCCTAGAACCACACTTCGCGGCACCCTTGCCTACAGACCCTGAGCTCCATTCGCCAGCACCAACGCCGACCTCATCGCACTCCACACCATCGCCTCCATGGACTACATACTCATCGGAGACATGAACTCCCACCTCAACAAACCCCAACTCCACCACCCTCCTGGACAACCTCGCCAACATAGGACTGAAACAACTCATCTCCACACCTACCAGCAAGGCAGGACACACCCTCAAGCCCATCTTCGCAGGAGGTAACAACATCTATTTCAGCCACTCCATGTAACCCCCTTGGATGGACCACCACTGCATACACTTCCACGTCGACAAACCCACACTACCCAAACCTGCACCACGCCCTCCACGAAGGAACTGGGGAAAAATCACTGAGGAGTTGCTCAACTTCACCCTCAACCACGACACCCCTACCACCTCGACCGATGCCAACCTGGCATCCAAAGAACTCTACAGATGGATCTCCATCTGCGCAGACAAGCTCGCACCCCTACGCAACCCTGACAGACAATGCCCCAGGAAGGCCACCCAGTTCACCCCCAACCTCCAAGAATCCAGCCACACCTGCATAGGTCTTGAGAAGAACTGCAGAAACAGCAAAATATCAGAAGACCACACCACCTACAAGAACGCCATGATGGAATACCACCAACACATCAGATCCACTAAAAGGGCCTTCATCCAAAATAAGATCCTCGCCAACTCCAGCAACTCCAAGAAACTCTTCAGCGTCATACAGGAATTCACCAAGCCCCCAGGGAAACTACAGACATCACCCCATCCCAGGACCTCTGCAACAAGTTCGTCTCCTACTTCCACCTAAAAATCAAAGACCTCTACGACAACTTCAACGACCAGACACCCGACTCTGTAACCACTTCCCCCTCCAGCAACGCCAGCCAGTCCACCATCTCATCTGGACCCCAGTCACCACAGAAGACACTACTTCGACCATGAAAGGCATCCACTCAGGGGCCCCCATGGACCCCTGCCCGCCGCACTTCTTCCACAGAGCAGCCACCACCATTGGCCCAGAACTACGACGTACCATCAACGCCACATTCAAGACCGGCATCTTTCCAGACAACTGAAAACGCGCAGAAGTCAGACCCCTGCTCAAGATGCCCACCGCAGGTCCCTCGGATCTCAAGGACTACCATCCCATCTCCCTCCTCCCCAGCCAAAGTCACTGAGAAGACCATCAATGCACAGCTAACAAAATTCATCGAAAAAAAATCCACCCTCGACCCTTACCAATCCAGATTCTGCAGCAACCACAGCACCGAGACCGCGCTACTCGCCACCACAGATGACATCCACACCCTCCTCGACCAAGGACACACAGCGGCCCTGATCCTACTCGACATCTCAGCAGCATTCAACACCGTCTCCAACCGCACACTCACCGCCGGACTACACAATGCCACGATACAAGAAACCATCCTCGACTGAATCCACTCGTTCCTCACCGGCAGAACCCAAAGAATCAGAATGCCACCGTTCCACTCCGAACCCACGGAAATCAACTGTGGAGTACCCCAAGGATCATCGCTCAGCCCCACGCTCTTCAACATCTACATGGCCCCCCTCACTGCCATCATCAGACAGCATGGACTCAGCAGAATATCATATGCCGACAACACCCAGCCCCTCCTCTCCATCACCAAGGACCCCATCACCACCAGACTCAATTTCCAGAAAGGAATGAAGGACGTCACATCCTGGATGAGCAGCAGCTGCCTAAAGCACAACTCGTAGAAGACAAAGGTCCTCGTCCTTAGACCCTCCCCCTCTGCATGGGACCACACCTAGTGGCCCATCGCCATTGGCAGCCCTCCCACCCCATTGACCATGCCCGGAACCTCGGCATCATACTCGACTCCTCCCTCTCCATGACCCGACAGGTGAACGCCATTGCCTCCAGCTGCTTCAACACCCTCCTCATCCTCCAAAATACCTTCAAATGGATCCCCCCAAATAAAGAAAGACCATCACCCACACACTTATACCCAGCAGACTTGACTACGGAAACGCCCTCTACGCTGGGATCAACAAATCTCTGCTCCACAAGCTTCAGAACATACAGAACACCACAGCCAGACTCGTACTCAGCATCCCCCGACATGAACACATCACCCAACACCTGCAGAACCTCCACTGGCTCCCCATTGAGAAGAAAGTTACTTTCAAGATACTCACCCACACCTACAAATGCCTCCACAACACCGGACCCTAATAAAAAAATAAAAAAAATAATCTCCTTCCACCTACCCAAGAGAAACCTCTGATCCGACGTCCTCCCCCTGTACCAGGTGGTTGCTCTTCCCTCCCCACTTAAACTCCCAAGTCCACAGCATTTTTTGTGGCATTCTTAAGAGTTCACCCTTACCTCCTCTGCTCTTTTTATATTTATATCTGGATAGGTGGAAGATCTCTGTCTGTGCACAGGAAATGGAAAGGGAATTTGCTTCCTGTGAGGCTAAAAACTATTTCTCAGCACCCTGAGAAAAGCTTATAAAAAGCCTTCCATTTCTGTTACCTGGATTCTCGCTTAGTCTTTGTTTATCAGTCATTTTCTTAGCACCAATATGCCATATGGGTGAGATTTGCGCTCTATAAGTACTCTTCTATTCTAATCTACGTCTTGACATCTCAGGAGGAGCACTCCTGTCCACTGATCACATTGAAGCTGCTCGTACGTTACTCTGACTTGTAGCTGTCTGCCATGCACACCCACCTTTAAGGAATGGCTGATTGTTGTCTTCAATGAAGTTTGGAATATTGTAACATTGAGAAGCCCTTGAAAAATATTGTGAAAACAATCCTCTTCTACCTTTACACTAGTTGGTAGAAATAGATCTTGCCTTGTACCCCTGCTTTAGGTTTAGTAACATCGAAGGAGGGCCCCCAGTTCCACTTCTTCCTTGCTTGCCCAAGTTCTGCTACAATATCTTAATAGTTGGTGAGTCTGATACCCTTGTTAAGATAATGGCCTGTACCCATAGTTAGTAACAGTGAATGAGTAGTGTGGTTAGGTGTAGGCAGTGCTGCAGGTGCCCTCAAGGGTTCAGTGTTTTATACATAGTTGACAAACTAAAATACAAGCAGTATCAGGAAGACTGATTAAAGAAACATTACGAGAAAATCAACGTGAATTGATTCACAGATCAGGCTTTATTTTTCTTAAGTAACCCATGGTTCAATTGTTCATTTTTGTTTCACTGGCATTGCGGGTTTACAGGCTCATGATGCTTGTGCTTGAAATACCGACAATATAAGTTTCTCCTTTTATAGCCGGAGGCTCTGTGTTTTTTTCAATCTTTTTGCGACTAAACACTCTGTCTTGGAACTTTATTTTACACATTAGTGCACACACTGTACTAAGAAGAATGAACACTTTTACGTTAAAAGTATGTATTGCTACAGGAACAATGTTCCTCAGCACATCTAATACAACAACACAGAATATTATAAAAACAGCAAGAAGACCCGGTATAATTAACAAGAATAAAATAAGCATTGTTAGCATTGTTAAAATGTCATTTAAAATGTAATCTAGAACCTAACACCTTAATGCCTACTCCTATGCTATATGATGAGAGCATATAAGGGAGAGCAGTCTAGAGTCTTAGAGAGAAGAGATGCACTGCATATACTTTGTTGACATCAAAGGCTGTCTTTATCAGTGGAGGTGCAAAGGCAGGTTCTCTGCGAAGTGCAAACACACTCTGGTAGTAGTCAGTAGCAAGTCCTACGGGACTTGGCATTATCATCTCCAGGCTTCAAGCGAGATGGACCAGTGTGAAGTGCGCTGGCAGCAGGTGAGACCATTTCTGAAAGATTCTCAGGCGATAAGCCGGGCGAAGGACCTCCCCTAACAAGTATTCAGGTGACAGTCCTTATATCTTAAATCTTGTCAGAGATTGGAATATTACCCACTGGCAATAGCCAGTAGGTAGTTATAGTTAGGAAAAATGTTTCCATTGAAAAAGCGTTTTTTGTTTTGGCAATAACTTTGGCATCGCTTGATGAATCTTCACAAAAGTTTTCAAAAACTTCCCCTTTTTGCTTCAGCTGTTGTGTTAAAAGTTTCGGGGTGATCCGTCAAGTGGGGCAGAGAAAAAAGGGGGGTCCCAAAACACATTTCCCCCATGTTATGTCTATGAGGATTTTTCATTATTTGAACACGACTATAGCCCAAATCGCTGAACGGAATTTGGCAGAATGCTAGATGTTGGTCCAGAAATCGTGTTTTTTCTGATTTGATGTAAATCCATTCAGTAGTTTCAGAGTTGTTTATGTTAAAAAAATATAGCTATCTGGGAGCCCAAAATCCTACTGAAATTTGATTGGCTGCCAACAATTCAACAAGGAAGTTTTGGCAGCCATCATGGGACTCGGCTTGTAGCCGAGTACCACAAAAGATGTTTTAAAGAAAGAAAAGGGGGCAGAGTAGATGTACCCTTACCCCCTAGGCATCTTGGGGGAAGTACCACACGGCACATTTAAAAAAAAAATTTTAAGCATTTTTAAAGCTTTTCAGTTGGATTCGTGGATCCCACCGAAAATGTTCAAAAAACAAAGCGTGGGCTCCCGTGCTTTATTTCTAATCAGTCATGGGTGTGCCAGGTCCCGGGCACATTGTAATAAAGGAGGGGGGCACACGCGCCCCCTTCTTAGAGCTCCGTCATGCCTCGGGGAGCACCACTGACCCAAGACTTTGTGAACAAAAAATGCGGGGAGGCCCATATGGCTTCCCTACTGCCCCAGGGACCACCACCTACCCAGGGCTTTTTTATTTTACAATGTGGGGGACCTTTTGGACACCCCAGCCCTGTGGACTGCCACCTCCTCGGGGCTTTAAGTTTAAAGAATGAGGGGGGCCACGTAGACCCTCTCCCACCAGCCCCGGGGACCGCCACCTCCCCGGGACTTTTCCAAAATGTAATGCAGGCCCGACAGCCTCCCTGCAGCCCCAGGGAGCAAGACCTCCCCAGTGCAAAATTGAAGAAGAAAGGGGGTATGTAAGTGATTGTGTGGGTGTGTGAGTGAGTTCTTATATAGGTGAGTGGCTGTTTTGAGAGGCTGTATAGTTGAGTGAGTGGGTGTGTGAGTGACTCTGTAGGTGTATAAGTGGGTGTGTGAGTAGCTGTATGGCTGCGTGTGTGGCTGTGTGAGTGGCTGTATGGGTGAGTGACTGGTTGTGTGAGTGGCTTACGAGTGAGTGAGTGAGTGAGTGAGTGTGTGAGTGACTCTATGGAGGAGTGAGTGGATGAGTGAGTACTGGTATGGGTCTCCGAGTGGATATGTGAGTGGTTGTGTGGGTGTGTGAGTGGGCATAAGAGAGGGTGTATGGGGTGTGAGTGTGTGCATGAGTAGTTCTGTGGATAATATCATCAGTGAAGTAATTTGAGATGTTATCAGTGCTGTCAATGACCATGTCATGAGTGATGTGATATGTTAGGTCATGAGCAGTGCATTGCGGAGGTGGAAGTTATAGTTATAACTATAACTGCTGAATCTCACTGGTTTTGTACGAGGGAAATCTGAGCCTAAATACTACAACCCTGTAACCTTTATTTTTTTTAGTAAATCTGATAGAAGTTTTGGAATGTCTGATCTATATCATGTGAAACAAAGTATGTGTTCCAAATGTTTCTTTATGAAAATATAAGGCCAAAGGGCATCAATTCAGACTACATCATCTAGGATATATGTCTGTTTGTGTTCCTATTTAACCTTGGCATGATGAGGGGTAGATATTTGACACAGACAAATGCCGCCTTAGATGTTGTATCTATATTATTAAGCGAAGAGCTGTACGATATCACAGTTCCTAGAAAGATAAGAACTGGCGACATCTGCGTCTAAAGGCAGACATGACAATGACTCTACATAAATCAGGGAATATGGCAATGTTAATTGTCTAAGTTAACAAGGGTGGTGGTATCCATGAATCAACTTGGAGTTGGGTCTACATAAGATGCAGTCGGACCCTAGGGACTTTACGTCAGAACCAGACATTGCGTCTAGGTAATAAGTTGTGGTCTGTGCAACAATCCTTATAAGGTCTTATGGCTAGTATTGCCAAATTGAGGGAATCCTCTTGTTGAAGGTTTTTTGTGATTCACAAAGTATTAATTATTGCTTTTCAATAAACACTTTACAGAGTCAACCGAAACATGAATGGGAGTCTTTTCAACAATAGAAATTGTTAAGTCACTCACACACTTTAATCATTATCTCCTTCTCACCTTTGCATGTCATGTCTGAGTTCAGCAACAGTGACCTTACGTGACTCTACAATCAAGCTAGACAATGTAGCACTTCTTGATGCCCATTGCCCAAAGAACATAATGGCTGCATGCTTTGTACTCTTCACATGCCGCTTCCGTGCTGCAGCCACACTGCATCAGCACACTTTTTTTTACACAGCAGAAAAGGTTGAAAGGAAGATCCAGCCAGGTACTAGACAGCCTCTTTCTATGATCCTGGGACACAGGGATCAAGTGAAGCAACTCCAAGAGGAAGGAGAGGTAGTTTGACAAGAGCAGATTTAGAATTTTGTGAACATTCCTTCAGATGATCACTCACATCAGCAACCGCTTTTGTTTTACCACACACTTGAAAGGAGGGAAGACTCAACTTATCAATTGACAGTCTCTTCCAACTGACCCACGAGTTGGGAACCGGGAAGAGTCCTCTAAAATGCTGGTGCAGGATTTTAAAATGTTAAGATGATAAGTCTTAAATCCAATGCTTTGTGGAACCATACATTCCTACAAACTCAACAAACTATTAGTTAGTGCTCCTCATTTTGAGAGCTCGAAGATGGGAGATCCCCATGGGTCCCTCTAACCTTAAACTCAATGGCGCAACCACCCCTCCCGCGCTTTAACACCTTATGACCGCTGGGGTCTGCACGTGCTTTTCATCCCAAATTTGATGGATGTCACATGCAATGCCTCCAGTATGCAGATTATACTTTATTATTCGATCACAGCGTGGTAGGACTGCAGCAATCCTTGGCAGACCTTGCCCACTATTGCGAGGAAAACAAACTTGACGTCAATTATGCCAAAACAAAAATCATGGCTTGTGGAGTTAAAAACAGATATGCTGCCAAATTCAGTTTTTCATTTAATAATGTGGTTCTGGAATAAGTGACAAGCCTTAAATATCTGGGCATCCATTTTAACAACCATGGCTCCCATGTTACACATTTTTTCTACTTAAAGGATTCAGCCTTGTCAATGACAATGAGTTTTAAAAAACTGGTTTCCAGGTTGAGCGCCCCTGATTTAACGGGCAGATATAAAGTAGTCAATGCCAAATGTATTCCCACGATCTCATATGGCTCATTGATTTTTAAAGATCATATCTCAGTCTGGCTGGACAAAGTACAAACAAGATGTTACAGATGCTTATTAAATTGCAGGGATGCGGCACCATCCTCACAGATACGGCTGGGATTTGGTCTTCATAAACAATCTATAATGTGGAAGACCCACTTTTTGGGATATTACCCCAAACTCAGAGCGGCACCAACTGAAAGAAATTATAAAGCGAGGTATCTAAGACAAAAAATGTATGTGGGAATCTTATTTGAGCGGAGCAATGGAAGCTTATGATGCATCTAATATCTTTGAGCACAACTTAACCCTTAAGCTCACTGCAAAATTGTTGGTAAAAATGGGAAAAATCCAATCAGGAATTGTTGACAAATAAGAATTCTCTTGAAAAGCACACACCAGTTTATGTGAGTTTTTGTATCAAGAGCCAGTAAAAGCAGTGTACTCTGTCTACTCTTTGAAACTGGCTGTCATAAAAGAACTGCTGAGACTGAGGGTGATAGTATCATCGGATAGTTTTTAACTGTACCAGCCGTTGGTAACTGCTTATTCCTTTTAGCACTTTAGCTGGATCGTATTGGGCACTTTGACTTTTTGTGTGCATCTGTTCCTATCTAAATTACGGACAAGCATGGTGATTTTAGAGCAGCACCAGCACTTCATTTGTGATCTCATTACACCCATTATTGTATAAAGTATAACTAGAGGGGGAGGCCGTGATTGCTCCAGCAATGAATTTGATTAGTAGGCTTTTTTAAGAATCTTCACAATGCACTTCACTAATAACAAATATGTTCAAGTTCAAGTTCAAAAGCTTTATTCGGTATGTAAAATACAACCATATAAGCAAAACGAAACACATAAAATACATAGCAAGCTAAAGTGTCTTGTACACTGAACGTTACAGAAAACAATATATAAAAAAATAAATAAAAAAAAACATTATTAAAGTGCATTGTGCTTCCTTGAACAGTTCAGAATTAGACTTCGGAATTTACTAACAAAACATCTACAATATATATTTAACAAAGTACAGATTCCATATAAAGTGTCTAATGCGTGCAGATGTGCAAAAGATGCTATGTATAGTAGCAATAACAAAAATACAATGTTCATCCAGAATCGTCTCGGACTTTAAAAGTGCATATAAAAGTCTGAGCGATACCTAAATGTGCAAAGTACATAAAATGGTAAAACTAAGCAGAACAGACTATAGACTTCCTTATATTTATGCATTTTAGCACATATGATGCCACAAAAAAACAGGTATCAGGACTTTCCAGAGTTGTTAAAAACTTCATTGCTGATTTGGTGGACCGAATCTTATATTTTAAAAGGATAGGTTTAAGATAAAACTTCCTAAAATAACAATAAAATTTACAGAACAATAAAAAGTGACAGCAGCTTTGTTTTGAAATATTATCACAAGGACACAGCATATTGGATTTGATCTTCATATCCGGAAATGAGACTAAATGATGCACAATCCCTAGCCTTAGGCGGGTTAGGACAAATCTGTGGGAGTTATAAGTCACAAACGCAAGATATGTCTGAAAACCTCTCCTTAGATTCAAATCAAGGTAAGAAGCAACGGTTATTAAATTACTAGACTGACTCTCTCTAGCCGCATTCTTATATGCTAGAAACCTCAATTTTATATCTTTCCTTGGTATCAGTGCGGCTGCTTCTGGGTTCAGACGAATATTACAATCAAACAGAAGATTAAACCAGTAGTAAATATAGCTCAGCCATGGTATACGTGACAAATTATCAAGGTTCAAACAGTCTTTGATAATTGTTTGTGTAAATATTGTCTCTGTTTTGGACCAAATGGAGCGCCAGAGTAATAATGGGCGTAATGCAGCTAGGTCCATAATAAAGTCGACACCGGCTTCCATATGAGTTAGCAAATTAGGAACTGAGGGGGGGGGCACATAGCAATTTCTTCAAAAACTTGTTTTCATCATTCTGTAAACTGTTAACAGGATGGTGGCCCCATACACCTGCCCCGTACAAGGCGGATGAAATACACCTGGCTTTGTAAATAGCCAACATATCTTTCATTCTCCTTTGCCCTAATTTAGCCGCAAATCTAAAAATACTACTGGTGTTTCTATTCATCTTTAATCTCACGTTCTCGTCCTCATTAGTCCATTTCCCATCTCCAGAAAATGATATCCCCAAATAACAGAAACTGTTGACCGATTGTATCTTAACTTTATCAATAAAGAAGGTGGATTTAGATTTCACCTTCTTTCCGCAGGTCATAGCAAAAGTCTTGGTTTTATTGACTACCAGTTTCCTGTCTTTAATAAATAGCACAAATCTATCTATAAGACGTTGTAAACCATTCTGTGTTCGTGATAAAAGAACAGCATCATCTGCGTATAATAAAATTGTGGTAACACTTCCGTCAATCAAAGGGGCATCTGAAGGCAATTTACTTAAAATCGAATCAATTTGATTAATAAATAGGGAAAATAAAAACGGAGCCAAGACGCACCCCTGACGAATTCCTCTTGCAACTTTAAAAAAGGGCGTACATTCTCCCATAGGACCATAACGTACTTTACATGAGAGTCCGGAGTATAGCCGTGCCAAAAAGTATACACACTCTTTAGGGGCACCGAGTTCTAACAGGGTGTCCCATAGAATATTGTGGTCTACAAGATCAAAGGCACTACTCAGGTCTGCGAAACAGAGGAACAGATTACCATCCTTTGCAACAGTATATTTATGTATAAGGAGGTCTAGATTAACACACTGCTCCAACGTCCCCAGACCTTTCCTAAATCCGTATTGTGCCTTTGAAATTACCGAATTATCCTTGGCCCAAGTCTCAAGTCTATTTAAGATTATTCTACTCATAATTTTTATGGATGCGTCTAGTAGGGAAATGGGACGATAGTTACTTGCCTCGGACTTGGAGCCTTTCTTAAAAACCGGAATTATTATAGACTGGCCCCAAGAAATTGGCATCTGTCCCTCCACTGTTGCATTAAAGAATCTGGTCAGAATGGGGGCCCACAGATGTAACTCGGATTTATATAAATCCAGCGGGACCCCATCCGGGCCAGGTGCCTTACCACCTTTGCTGTTACTTAAACCCTCGTAGACCTCGTCCAGACTAATATCCAGAGGTAATCTTGGCCAAGTAAACTCATTATCCTGAGGGGAATCTAGAATTAACCTATCCGGGTTAAAAATATTTAAAAAATGATGCATCCACGATTTACAGTCAACATGAGAGGTTATTTCAGGCACTATATCATTTTTCAAAAAGGGACTATTTATGGTATCCCAGTATAGTTTACTATCATTTGTATCTGCCGCAAGGCTGAGATTGTTCCAGGCCTCCTCTTGTAGCGCTCTTTTCCTCTTAATAAGTGATGTTTTATAAACAACGCGACAATTTTTAATTATTGTGGAGTTTCGAGGTTTAGAGCTCAAAGCGCGTTTTAAAGTATGGAGAGCCTGAGTGCAGCTTTTGTCAAACCATCCCGTGTTAATTTCTTTTTTCCCCCTATATGTTTTTGTAAGTAGGTTGTCGATTGTTTCATTAATTGTACATAGGTGATTAAGTACAACATGCGAGTGTACCTCATCGCCAAGACAATAATTTACCTCCATGTTGCATTTTCTTAAAACCTCCTCCAACAATTTGTGTGGGACAACCTTTGTCCATTTAATCCTAAACCCATTAGGTCTTACTGCCTCGATATGACTGATACAATTGTTGGCATCCGTTTGTTTATGACCCCAACAATGCAGCGATAAAGAGATACTATTATGATCACTTAAAGTTTGCTCATTGACACACAAGTTAGAGTATGCACTATCATTAGAAAGTAAAATGTGGTCAATGTATGAATTGGCTCCTCTTCCAGTAAAAGTTGGACAGTTTTCGTTAGCACTATTTTTCTTGCAACTTAACATATCCAGGTCAAACTTAGCTAGCATCATATTTAGGGCCGTGCCATAAGCGCAATGTGGGAAGTGTAAACAATCGGTTTCCTCCATATTTCCGCATTCCCTTCTTAATCCACATAAATTACTCGTGGCAAATGGGCAGGGACTTATATTAAAATCACCCAACCAAAGGATGATCGATTGATGACCTGAAACTGCCTGTGTCCTCTCAATTTCCTTTTCTAACTGGGTCAGAATTTTACCTCTGTCAGCAGTGAATACATTATTATAAAAATTTATCAGCAACAAATCTTTACCTTTGTCAAACTCTAGACATAATACCTGAGAATAAACATCCACTGAAACGCAACTTTTAATTTTGCAGGAGTTTAGTTTAGTTGATATTAAAAGGCCACCTTTGGCTCTTCCAGCAGTCAAACTCACTGCATTCAAACTGTGTGCTGAGTAGCCCTCAATAAAAATGGGTTCTTCGCACCAAGTTTCCTGGAGGCATATTATGTCATACCCTATATTAATAAAATCCCTCCAGAAAGGGGAGTCCAATTTTCTGTTCAAACCTGCAATATTCCACGTAACAACACGGTAACCTGTATTAGGGTCGCAGTTAACCACTATACAATCGTTTAGTGGGTCTACAGGGGAGGAATCTGGATTTAAAAGGGAATCTGTGATAGAGGGCAAGGTTATAATCGGAGTCCGTTCGGCTCCTGCGCTCACCCTATCAACTTCCGCTTTATTAGATTCAGGTAAAGAGGGCAAGAGAACAGTCACTGCTTTACTAGGCATTTCACAGATAACTTGTTTGTCGTACGGCTTCCTGGTAATATCAAACAGTCAGTCGTTTTCCTCCAATGAGGACAAGGCAGAATATCGGTTAGAAAGGGGGAGAGTATAATCCCTCTGCCCGGTAGGTGGCTGGTTTCCGTGAGTATCCCCACCATTAGAATACATCGGGGCACTCGGTGGCATGTTAGGAGGGCAACCAACCCCCCCCCAGTTAAACCAAAATCGTAATGCTCGTACTGTTGGGGCCGTCGCTGTTGTGTACAATTCAAATGACTGTAAAAATAACCTAGAGGTCTAACAGAGACTGAATTAACCTGGTTGGGTAAGGAGGCAGCTCTAAGGAGGACGGTAGCCACATGTTGTGGATATTTAAAATTAACTATAATACAGTCCCCTCTTGTAGTTTTCCTGCCATCCCCTATCCAGCAAACTCTGCGAGTGGATAGTATATCGTTAGAAAATGCCAGCGGAAAGCTACAGTTTTTGTTAAGCCAGGCAAGTGATTTATTTTTTAGAGAGTCATGGGTTTCCTGCCTGGAGTTAGACATACAAGATTCAACCTCAGGGACATTACTCAATACCACTGTGTAAGGTGCACACTGTGGTGGGAGGTTAACAATATGGTTTCTCTTGTATTTAGTAGGCCCAAAGACATCTCCCTCGGCTACAGACTTCTGAATATTCTGTGGGCGTGTGTGTACTAAATGTGATTTACCTGAAGAATTGGCTATAGTAGAAGATGGATGTACTGGTAACGCAATAGATGAGGCATTTGTAGGCCGACATAACTGGCTACTATCCCCCGGGGCCCTGGAAACTCCCTTGCTGTGAGTACCAGACGAGTGCAAAATGGGGTCCAGGACACAATCCGTTAGACTAGGGACCACGGGGGCCGATAGGGCCGGTTGGGGGGTTGTCAGAGAGGAAGGTCGAGTTAAATAAGAATCCAGAAGACCTTTCAATCTGTCTACTTCTGAAGAAACTGAATCTAACTTCGCCAACAAGGGGCTAATTAAAGCCTCCAGTTTGGACTCTAAGATTGATACCAAGTGTCCTATTGAGGCTGTATGAAGAAAAACCCCCTCGGCTATATCATTAGACCCTAGTGTTTCTTTTAATGAGTCTGGTGTAACCCCCCTACTCGATTGGGGTGGACCTTGCTTTTTTGACTTACGAGTTACCACCCTCTTCACTGGGGCTTTCCTGCACGCCCGCACTCTTCTCTGCATGGGAGAAGGAGTTGGGGTGATCTTTAAACAGGGTACTGCAATCTGTGAGGAGGTTGAGTCATTTAGGGAAATAAGTTCATCCATACTTTCAGCATTAACCAGATCATGGGGTACATCGACGTTCACGTCTGCAGTGTCAGTATTAGCGCTACAACTTTCAGGAAGAGATGTTTTAGTATTAGGGGCCAATATGTCTGCTGGAGATACTTCAGGGCTCGGTCTACCCAAAGAAAGTCTCCTGTCTTTGTTGATCTTGTTTACGATTTTTACGAGATAGTTATCCATGGTCCTCTTTTCCCCTGTGCCGGATAGGTTAGATGACCTGGACTTCGACATCAGTGATGACAAATGCGACAACTAGCAGGACAGGTGTATGACAGTGGAACTGGTTACTTACAAGTCCGTAAAAATCACGATTCTGGGCCCGGCCCGGCCTCCTCCGGCCCCGGACGGCCACAGACGGTCCCGCCCTTGTCCCGGGCTTCTCCCGGCGCCACCCGCACGCTACCCGCGACGCGGGGGTCAAGGAGCGTTAAGTAGCGCCTCCGGGCGCGCTGGCGTCGTGTTTCCGGCCCCAAAGGATCCCGGGAAATGTAGTTTTTAGTGTGCGCTCCCCTCACACAGCGGCCACCACAGCAGGCGACGGCGGGAGGGAGACGCGGCAGGCACAAGGAACTTGAGAGTGTCAGGAGCTGTAGCGCGCTCAGGTGAGTTTCTCCAGCCTTCCGCCACCTTATTACTTCGTCCCCCGCTTTGCCGGGGTCAAGGAGTGT
The DNA here is from genome assembly GCF_964204655.1 of Triturus cristatus. Lineage (NCBI taxonomy): Eukaryota > Metazoa > Chordata > Amphibia > Caudata > Salamandridae > Triturus > Triturus cristatus. The sequence goes on along the minus strand of NC_140587.1, from coordinate 488,916,184 downwards.
TAAGTAGCGCCTCCGGGCGTGCTGGCATCGTGTTTCCGGCCCCAAAGGATCCCGGGAAATGTAGTTTTTAGTGTGCGCTCCCCCCACACAGCGGCCACCACAGCAGGCGACGGTGGGAGGGAGACGCGGCAGGCACAAAGAACTTGAGAGTGTCAGGAGCTGTAGCGCGCTCAGGTGAGTTTCTCCAGCCTTCCGCCACCTTATTACTTCGTCCCCCGCTTTGCCGGGGTCAAGGAGCAATAAGTAGCGCCTCCGGGCGCGCTGGCGTCGTGTTTCCGGCCCCAAAGGATCCCGGGAAATGTAGTTTTTAGTGTGCGCTCCCCCCACACAGCGGCCACCACAGCAGGCGACGGCGGGAGGGAGACGCGGCAGGCACAAGGAACTTGAGAGTGTCAGGAGCTGTAGCGCGCTCAGGTGAGTTTCTCCAGCCTTCCGCCACCTTATTACTTCGTCCCCCGCTTTGCCGGGGTCAAGGAGCGTTAAGTAGCGCCTCCGGGCGCGCTGGCGTCGTGTTTCCGGCCCCAAAGGATCCCGGGAAATGTAGTTTTTAGTGTGCGCTCCCCCCACACAGCGGCCACCACAGTAGGCGACGGCGGGAGAGAGACGCGGCAGGCACAAGGAACTTGAGAGTGTCAGGAGCTGTAGCGCGCTCAGGTGAGTTTCTCCAGCCTTCCGCCACCTTATTACTTCGTCCCCCGCTTTGCCGGGGTCAAGGAGCGTTAAGTAGCGCCTCCGGGTGCGCTGGCGTCGTGTTTCCGGCCCCAAAGGATCCCGGGAAATGTAGTTTTTAGTGTGCGCTCCCCCCACACAGCGGCCACCACAGCAGGCGACGGCGGGAGGGAGACGCGGCAGGCACAAGGAACTTGAGAGTGTCAGGAGCTGTAGCGCGCTCAGGTGAGTTTCTCCAGCCTTCCGCCACCTTATTACTTCGTCCCCCGCTTTGCCGGGGTCAAGGAGCGTTAAGTAGCGCCTCCGGGCGCGCTGGCGCCGTGTTTCCGGCCCCAAAGGATCCCGGGAAATGTAGTTTTTAGTGTGCGCTCCCCCCACACAGCGGCCACCACAGCAGGCGACAGCGGGAGGGAGACGCGGCAGGCACAAGGAACTTGAGAGTGTCAGGAGCTGTAGCGCGCTCAGGTGAGTTTCTCCAGCCTTCCGCCACCTTATTACCTTATTACTTCGTCAAGAAATATATTTCTTGACTTTTTTTTACAGAATTGTTGGAATGGCATAAACTTTATGTACAAGGAATAGGTTGCTATGTTGGCCAAATTTGAGGGGTCCTTTTTTTAAATCTAGGAGGTTAATACTGCACTTTGCACTTCAGCGGACTAGGTTCGCAAGGGACTTAAGTGATGCTTGATGCATTGATTGATTGTGTTGTACTATGTTTTTTGATTTGGGCTATCTGTTTTAGCCAGACTGCTGTTTTTATATAGTGATGGTTTTAAATAACTTGACACAATAAAGTCTATCTATCTATCTTATGACCAAACACTGGTTACTAGCAGCCTGATCTATATTTTTGGAGGCCTAGCCACACCAAGGGGGAGCTGCCTACTGACTTACTTTGTAAATGAAGTCCAAAACCTTGAGGCAGATGGCCCTCATCATGTTGTTTTGTTCAAAGAATGTAGTGTTTGTGCAATGTACGTGCAAGTAAAACATGGCTTCCAGTAAGCTGTAGAGTGACTGGTCACACATGGCTTCCAGTAAACTACACAATGATTGGTCCAGAGTGAAGGCCTGGACTGTCAGCCAAAAATGCCTAACATTATGCATGATTGGTTGGTGGGGCTCGCGTGCAGTGTTATGTTAGAGAGTGGAAGGTTGCATTGTGACCCTCACCCACAGATATACCAGTGCTTTGCTGCCAAGCGTAAACAGTTCTTGTGTGTTTGGCTTCCCAGCCCACATGCTCTGTTTACTTGAGCCCTGTACTGTCAGTCTCAACACACTGATTGGTGAGGAGCCACCTTCTGTAATGTCCAGAGGCACAAACTCATACTTTCAACTCTGATAAAAACATTGGGCTTCTTGAGGGGCTAGTCCAAACTAACCATTCAGGTAGCCACCACATGTGGAATGGAGTTGCTTTATTGACGTCAGTTTAATGCACGTTTATGACTGATAGCGATATCTTCTGAGCAGGAAATAAAGGGTGACAATTATGCAAAACTGCTAACATTTAGTAGGTTTTAGAACCATATTCTCATGTGGCAGAGCACATTTTTTAATGAAGCATGTTTTTATTTTAATACCATTTCACACTTGTCGGTGATTCCGGCCGTACATTTGGGGAAATATATTTTCTCTCTTCTGTAGTCCGTGTTCAACACCTCTTGGAATCCTCTTTTTTTATGTGTTACTAATTATGTCCCCATTTCTTGTGGTGCTGCCATGTGCGAGCTCCATCCCTTGTGGGTGATTATTTCATAGCACTTTAGAGGCCATTCCTACCTCTGCCACGCGGTCAACTCAGTGGAAAGATACCATTCAATACCATCCTCAGCGTTTTGTGTAGGTGAAGATTTACAACAAGGTGCATGGCAACAAATATAAACTTGGAGCATTGAAGGTTCATCTTTATGAACATTAAAAAAAAAGAAAACGGAAATGATACGAAATAGCACTGTCACTTCACTATCAAGGCAAATTGTGAATGAAACTTGAGCGACGCATCGGGGGACTTCTGTCCCGTGAGTGTGGCATGTTTGGGAGGCAGTGATTGCTCCGCTGCTGTCACCTACGTAGCAAGGTCGGGTAATTGTGCTTGTGCAAATTCCCGTAGACTCTCATGCTCTGTAGAGGTGCCCATGTGAGGATCTGTTCACAATGTGTTTCTCAGACCAGAGCTGGTCATGTATGTCCAACTATACATACGCCGTTTCATCCTTGCGATGCTGATGTATTGAGTACCTTACAATACCTAGCACTAACACTTGTAATTTACTTGCTGCTGTTTAATGTGCCTTGTACCCTGTAAGTGAACCCTGCACTGAGCTTGTGTGTGTGAAAGTGTGTGTGGCACTTTATGCTTTCTGCAGACTGTGCTGTGGCCTGTTCCTTGTGCGCATGTGGGAGCTTCTGGTGGTTAAAGTGCACCTGTGCAGTGCCGTTAGTGCCAATTGTGAAAATCTTTTCACTGTACAAACACCACAAGCTGGCTCTGTCAATGATTAGGGCTAGTTTTCAAGGTCACATTTCTACTGATCATAGATGGGAATAATGGGGCCCAATTCACAAAAGTAATCTGAGACAAAATCCTAACTTTATGACTTTGGGTATTCACAAAAGGCATTTAGTAGTAGTAAAGTTAGGATTCCAAACTTTACTACTACTAAATTCCTTTTGTGAATACCCAAAGTCGTAAAGTAAGTATTTTTCTCAGTTTAGTAGTAGTAAAGTTAGGAATTCTAACTTTACTACAACTAAAATGCCTTTTGTAAATACCCAGTCGTAAAGTAAGGATTTTTCTCAGTTTAGTAGTAGTAAAGTTAGGAATATGGATTAATTTGCCCCTTTCTATACTGGGTAGGGCTGCACTGATACGTATGTCGATTTCACCTCTATGCAACTTTTTATTCTTAGCCATCCCTAATGAAATACAAATTAAAATGTTTAAAGAAGTGCAAGGTATGTTTTCTACTTTTTTATGGGCAAATAAATCACCTAGATTAGCTTTGGATACATTTATAGACCAGTAAACGGAGGAGGTTTAGGCCTCTCTAATGTGAAAGAATATTATTTTGTGAACTTTGCACACACCACATATAGATCAACTAAGTAATTAAATAATAATAGATACAATAACTTTTTTCAGATCTATTTTATCTAGAATATTATATTATTGATTTTATGCGTTTAACAAAAATCCCCCAAAATAATATATAAGACGCTACGGTGGAACATCAAAAGTAAGCAACAACTGTTTCGGCACTGTGAGATTCCCATAATTAATGGAGTGACACTGCTATCAGATATATACACAGGGGAGGATCCTTTGATAGATAGGAATGCAATGTCTAAATGGATGAGCAAAGGCTGTGGAAAAATATGGGACTTTTTGGAGGGGGATTGGAAAACCTGGAAGGAAATAGAGCCCAGTATTAGATACTTTAAAAAAAATTATTCTATTGACATATATTAAAATAGCCATTTTTTACAGGAATTAAATACCCTTCACATAATCGCAACTATGAAACTTGTTGAGGAGCTGATAAAATTTAAAACCTGCATGACAATTAGTAGCTGGGTTTCACTCCTACGCAGTCAGGGGGTGGATAAACATCATGGGAAAGCCCCCAAAAAATGGCAGCTGAAAGAAGGCCTCCAGATATCTATTGAAGCTTGGGATCAGATTAATGAGTTTAATTTCTCTGTATTGAAAGAGGCTAATCTACGCAGTATGCAATATTATACTAAATGGCTCATAAATAGAACCCCTGATTTCCTCCATTAAATAAATCTGCAGATTTTTGCAAATTGTTTTCGTTGCAATATGGAAGGAGGGTGGTATTGGACACATACTTGATGGAGCTGCCCAAGGTTGAGTAAGGATTGGGATGAAATTAATGGGTATTGTACTGATAAATTGAAAATACAACACACGTTGGATGCTCAGACAGCTGTTTTTGGATACTCACCTGATCTAAAAGCTGACCTGCTGCAAAAAAACGATTATACATTGTGGTCTTATTAGCTAGATCCTTAATACAACAAAGGTGGCGGTCCAATGACATTCCGACTTTTCAACACCTACAGTTTGAACTCAATAGGATTAAGGAGTCGAAAAAAATAAAGGTATTAAGATCTGGGTTGTATAGGAACTTTTTTAAGGTATGGAAGATTTTGGGCTAAAAAGGTTTCTGTTTATGGGAAATCATAAAATTTAAATATACTAAATGTTGTTTATTTTAAAAAATAGTCGGTGGATTGTGTATAAGAATCATGTATTGTGTTTCCGAAGTTTTCCTATGCTTTTATGTAAGTGTGAATTTATGGATATGATGAACTACTCCAATAATTTTTTTTTTTTAAAGAATATACATATACAGTAGGGCAGGAGCATGAGCTAAACTCTTGGGGGCCTTCTTCAGAATGTTGACTTACAATCCATGTAGCCCCTTTGCTTTAGAGATCATGTCTTTAGAACTGAGTCTATTTATTTCTAAATCTGTCTACTGTAATGGGATATCATCCATGTGAAATGCTCACCAAGCTCTTTATCTAAAATCAGTTTAATTTCTGGAAATGTTTTCACTATGTTATGCTCATGATCCTTCTAGTTTTCTTAAACCATGTCAAACACTGAGTCTTCTGAGAAACAGATATTTTTTTGTGCCCTCTATCAAGGTGGCACTGTAGGTAATCCTAAAATAGCTCACAGGGGCTCCATGTGTACAGACACAACACCATTGATGGCAATACTGTTAACAGCTATATGATTGATACTCTTAATAGCTATGCCATTCATAATTTATTTTATTTTTATTTATTTATAAAGTTTTATATAGCGCAAACTTGATCCCGAGGGATATCAGAGCGCTTTACAATTTGAGGGAAAGGAAGGTAACAGATCACAACAAGAATCAAATGGGGAATCTAGTAGCCATTGAATCATATAGTGCACACATAACAGATCCTTTATAAACCTGGGTTAACGAAGAATGGGCTAGTCGATGATACATAATGACATAAGGGGAGCAAACACATTAGTAATAAACAGGATTAATAACCAATACTGTAGTATTTCCGATGCGATTAGAGCTGATAATCGTCCATCATGTTAAGGTGAGAACTTATTCATGAGGACTCTGTTTGCTTCCAGTCTGAAAGCAACCTTGGAAGAGATTCTACGAATTTCCGGTGGAACAGAGTTCCACATTTTTGGTGCAGAGCCAGAGAAGGTTCATTGGCATGTTCTCTTTTTGCGGAAGATCTGAGGTTGCAAGAGGAGGGAGTTAGCACTCCTAGACGGTCTCTCCCCTCCGGATAGTTCTAGCTTTTGCGCAAGGTAGTTGGGGGTTTTGAAGTGGAGGATTTTGTGGGATAGGCAGGCAATCTTCGATTGAATTCTAGCTTCATAGGGGAGCCAGTTTAGAGATTTTAAGACTGGGGAGATGTGTGCATTTCGATTGGTGCCCGTGATCAATCTGGCCGCGGCGTTCAGTGAAGCCTTTAGGGGGGCCAAAGTGTATTTGGGGAGGCCACATAGCGTAGCACTGCCATAGTCAACCTTCGGCAAAACAAACGCATGGACCACTTGCTTGAAATCTGCTTGAGGTAGGAAAGGTTTGAGATTCCTGAGTGTTCTCAGAAGGTGGTTAGCTCCCTTGCACACGCTGCTAATATGGGTCTTCATATTCAGATGCTTGTCCAGGGTGATTCCTAGAGATTTAGCCGAGTCAATAATGTGGGGGGAGCAGTTGAAGGCGGTGAGTTGGTTAATCCAGAGGTCTATTTTAGGAGTATGTTTCGGGGAAGAAATGAGGAGGAATTCTGTTTTGAAGGTGTTTAGCAGGAGGTGGTTCTCAGTTAACCAGTTTTGGGTAGTCAGTAGGGTGGAGTTGAGTGACATGATGTCATCCGGGGAGGAGATTTTCAGATAGAGTTGGGTGTCGACTGCATACATGTGGAAGTTAATGTCCAAAGATTTTAGAACATTTACTAATGGTTCCAGGAACAAATTGAAGAGAATGGGAGATAAGGAGGACCCTTGGGGAACCCCCATGTAGACTGGGGATGGCTGGGATAGTGAGTGGTTAGCTTTAACTCTTTGGGACATGTGCTGCAGGAAGGACGAGAACCAATGCAGCACCTGACCAGAGAGGCCCATCCTATGCTCAAGAATGACTAGGAGTTTGTCATGATTGACAGTGTCAAAGGCGGAGAAAAGGTCGAGTAGGATAAGGAGGCAGGATTCATTTCGATCAAGCATCATTAAGATGCCATCCATCACGTGAGAGAGAGACGATTCCGTGCTGTGCCCACTACGAAAACCAGATTGGTGTTGGTCCAGAAGATGGAAATTTTTGATGTGCGCACATAGTTGAGACTGGACGCATTTTTCAAGGAGTTTGGCTAGTGTGGGGATACTAGAGATAGGTCGTACGTTGTTAAGATCTGTACTGTCAGCTGTAGGTTTTTTTAATATAGGTGTTACCTTAGCCTCTTTTAGGCATTCAGGGATCATGCCTTGTGACAGAGATGCAGTGATGATCTTTGTCCAGAAGGGGGAGATTTTGTCCTTAATTGCTTTGAAAATGGTGGGTGGTAACGGGTCACTGAAGTGATTAGATAGGTTTATACTCCGAAGAACCTTTTTGATCTCATTTTCATTAAGGGGAGTAAAGGTGTCCCAGGAAGCGTAGTTCTTGATACCCCAGCTACATGGTGCTGCCTTGTCTAGTAAGGCCAGGGGGGGTGCAGGTACTTTGGGTAGCAATAGAGCCCTCCTGGTTTCCAGATCAATGTTAATAAGTCTAGTTTTCTCAGTAAAAAAGGCAGCCAGATCATCACTTGAGGGAGGTCTACCTTCCGAAGCTGATCGGTTATGGGCTTCCACCGATTATTGTTTAACCAGTTCAAACAATTTCTTGGGTCGATTAGCCGCTTGGTTAAGTTGGGATCTGAAATATTCCACTTTTGCTGTCTTGATTTGTTAGTTATAAGAACTTCTTGCTGATCTAAGGATTTTTAGATGGTCCGCAGTTGGTGTGGATCTCCAGGAACGTTCGATGTCCCTTAGATTGCGACGTTCCGAATTTAGGTTGCTATTGAACCAAGGTTGAGATCTTTTTGTAGGTGCATTTTTTTGTTGGAGTGGAGCCATAGAATCCATGATGCTGGAAATAGAAGAGTTGTAGAAGTCTGTGAGTGCATGGACTTCATGTATTTCCAATTGGGGAGAGAGGGCACGATTACAGCGGGTTGCTAGGTCAACTGTATTGATGTCTCTGATATCCCTTTTCCAAATCTTTGGTTTGGTTGTTTGTGCCTTACTCTGGTAGACCTCCGAGTTGATATGGAAGGAAATGATGTGATGATCCGACCAATCACATGGTATGATGGAGTCCAATGTGATGTTATGACCTTTGGAGATGATGAGGTCTAGAGTTTCCCCTTTAATGTGGGTAGGCTGGTCACTGTGTTGAGTCAAATCATGACCATTCAAGAAGGAATTGAGGCATGAAACTGCTTGGTCATTAGTGTTTGACCAGTGAAGGTTAAAGTCCCCAAGGTAGATGTGGGACTGGACTGAATCCACATTGCCAGAGATGAATTCCATTAATTGTTCAATGAAGGGGAGATTGTCGCCTGGGGGGTGATTGAATGTGTGTAGTTTGCAAACCGGATGATTGTTACTAGAGATGTTGAGACAGAGGTATTCGCAGGTTACTGGCGAAGAGGACTCAGAGAGGGAGACAGCAAGCGTGCTCCGATGTATACAAGCTAGGCCACCTCCCAGCTTCTTAACTCTGTCCAGGCGAATTATGTCATGTGTGGGGGGCACCAAGAGGTCTAGAATTGGAGTGGACGAGGGGTTCAGCCAGGTTTCTGTGAGGATAATGATATTTATCTCATTTTGTTATATGAGGTCGAAGATCTCGGAGGCGTGTTTGTTGGCAGACCTACAATTGAGTAGTATGCATTTGAGTGGAGCCGGGGTAAGGGTGGGAGGAGTCTTAATGATGTTCACTCTCTTGAGGTTATCGTTGTTTATGACTCTGAGGTTGTGGTAGGGTTCTCTGTTAGGGTTAGAATGAATGGTTTGAATTATTCCCTTTGGACTCATATTGATATCCGTGCTAGACGAATAAGACTTGAGAAGGCTGTCAAATTCCTTGGGCGTAAGACTAGACGAGCTTCTTGGGCGAGAGGCTGCATTAGGTAGGGGAACGGAATTGGAGATGGTAGGGGAAGATGGATGGTCACGGGGAGCTGCGTCAATTGTGCTGGTGGGGGCTCTGGGCCGGTTCGAACTAGAGAGGAGGGGGCTTAACAATGGGAGATAATCTAGTGAGAGGGCTTTCAAACCGTGGAGTTCGAGGGAGAGAAGGTGTATCTGGAGGGAGATATCATCCAAGCGTGCCAACAGGTCTGGGTGTTGGGAAAGGGGAGGAAATTGAGTGTGGAGATCTGGAGAGGGGGAAGGGTGTCTAAGTGTGTTAGAGGGCTCCGAGGCGGTAATGGGAGATTCAATATGAGAGGGTAGGCCACTGAATATAGGCGGTGTTCCAGGATGCACTGACCAAGAGGTTGATTTGCTTAATTAATAGGTTTACCATTATTGACTTTTCCATTAAAAGTGAAACCATTATTAGTTTTAATAATAATAGTAATCAATGGTATTTCTAAACAAGGAAAAGGTGCCAACACCATATTTTGAGGAGTGATCAAGTTACTTGCTCAAGTCCTCCTAGCAGGATAATGGCAAACTAGATGCTTTTTAGTTGGAAAGCTGTGCTTGAGTTAAGTTGAAAGAGCAGCCTTGTATATAGAAATGTCCCTGACTGCAGTCTCTAAACATGGGCATAGTAATCATGGGAGTGGAGTGGTGCGGTCTCTTTGAAGTGCGGTACTCTGAGAAGCAAATTATATGAGGGGCTGCAAGGTCACTCTGTTTTATAAATTATTTAATTCTGGTTGTTGAGGTGATACGCATCTCCTAAAATCATTCTTTTTAACAATCCTGTAAGCTAGCTAAGTAAGGGATGGCAGTAGATGCTCTTTTAAATTAAAGCCTATCAGACAGTGCAACTACTTGGTTGGGAAAGATATATTGTGGGCTTGGAGCCCCCCCCCCCTTGCTAAACATTGGTTGGCTTTCCCGTCATTCTCATGGGCCTGATTCCTATTCGTATCTCAGCATGTCAATCTTGTGTTTGTCCCTTCCATGGAGAGTAGCAGCTTTACCATATATTTTGATGGGCTGGGTTCTATGCTTCAGCTGCTTGCTTTCCCAGAAGTACAATTTTCCAACTGTCTCCCTCATGGAGTTCTCTTCTCCTGCACTCTGTGTTGATCACTGTCACTGGTGTGCTGCTCCCCACCCTTCTCCACGTTTAGCTTGATCTTGTGTCCTACCTTGTTGACTTGTCACCCATGTGCTTCTCCCCCACGTGCTTCACATTGCTTTATCGCTTGATACTTCTCCTCCCATCCCACCCTCGGTTTTGCTCCCATCCCCCGTCCTCAATGTTACTTTAGCCCACCTGTGGCCCCTTCCACTGTCTTCTGCTGCTTTTCCTCCCCACCCATGCCCTCCATGTTGACACACTCATGCCCTCCATATTGCTCCGCCAACCCCTGGCCTCCACGTTGCACACTTTAACAGAAAGCTTTCACACATGTTTTCCTTTTTACTTGACGATCCAACTCGAATCAGCAAATAAAAGAAAAAAAGATGTTTGTGACATTTTGTAGGCACACGTATGTGCTGCGAGCACTTACAGAATGACACGGCCTGCTGTTTCAGAACCTTTTTTTTGTTAGATAGCTATGCTGCACAGCACGGCTAAAACCAATGACAAAACCACTGGATCTCAAATGCGAGGCCTATTGGCTTTCCCAATGCTTGTTTATGTCAATGTTACTGCTAGATTGCTTAACTTGAGAAAAATAAGGACGACTGCAATTAGATAATCATCAAAAACGAAGAGGTGTCAGAGCCCCCCCAGAGGGTGCTCTCTAGTATACAACTCTTCAAGCAGATGCTTGCCAAGTGCAGCAAGATTTCAGACAGGCATGTGCTGTTGCTTGGTTTGATCTTCAGTGTCTGCGGAAACACAAAAAAAATCACACATATAGGATAAATGTGCAACTTAATTTTCAGCTTCCAATTCCAAATTCCTTACCTTTATAGAATGTTTTAAAACTTTCCATTTTCGATTTTGCCTTTATGTACATATACTTTATTAATCTGTTAATATTATTTAATTTTCTAAACTGTCACAGACACCCTAAGCAGGCACCACGGACCCCCATGGGTCTTCGGACTACAGTTTCATAACCACTGGTTTATAAAAATAGAGAACATGGCAAACTGGCTCAGTCAGTCAAACAAATCTTTCTTTATTCGGACGGAGCCATAAAAGCGCAGCAAAAACCATACAATACATAAAAAAAATGACAACGTTGGTATCCGTGTGACAGTATAAAGCAGTTTAAATCTTGATACACTTTTAAACGTAATTTTCAGAAATGGTTTAAAAACCTTCTTTGATAGCACCAGGAATCGAAACCATTGTAATTTTAACAATAAAAGGAGATGTAAAATGATGCATATATATCATTTAAAAATCATCCAATAAATTATATGTAATTGGGATTCGTATCTTTTCCAAATGCAGAAGGCTCATTTTATCAAATGTAATTATGTATATCAGATTTCTGGAGATCCTAAAAACTGTAGAAGTATTAGCCCTTTATTACTGTGTCTCAGGTTTAAATTACACAGTAATGGAGCCAAGAACGAGCGTCCCGGCCCTGAATACAGAGTACACAACAAAGCAAGTGACCAGTGCCTTGCATCGAGGTATTATTGCACGCGCATGGCGGTACACCCTATTTCCAGGAAACTGACATGGTAAAAGCAAACTTAAAATGCAAATTGCACAGTTTAAATAGAGTTAGCCAATAACGATGCGTGGGTTTCATGATCCATCCTAAATAAGGCTGTATGCTGTGAGTTGTTGAGATTTGGGCATATTTGACAATTTTTTTCTTTAGTCTGGGCCTTTTCTAGTGGAGTGTTCATTTAGTGTTCCAGGTAGAGTTCTATGACGTGTAACTTATGTTCTGGCAATATTATGCCGGGATTTTCGTATAGTTCAAATTAACCTAGTTTTTTAAATGATTCATTCAGATATGATAGCCATGAAATTTCTTCTGTCCTACCAAGTAACAGGCAGTCGGCAATGCATCTTCTAGTTAGGCCGGCCTCAGGTGACCCCCAGAGAGAGGCCAGACCAATCAGAACCTCCAGGTATGTTATCCGGAGTTCCTCATGGCATATTAAAGTAGCCGTGCCTCCCTCTACTGACAGTAGTCTGCGAGTAAAACGATTTTAGGCTCTCTGGAGAATACCACGATTACTGTAGCCCCATAGCCCGGTAACATCAATCAATCAATCATAGCAGTTGTAAAGCGCACTACTTACCCGTGAGGGTCTCAAGGCGGTGGGGGTGGGGAAAGCTGCTACTGCTCAAAAAGCCAGGTCTTGAGGAGTCTTCTGAAGGTCACATATATTACCACTAAAATAATCTTGCTCCCATACAAACACAGCAATTATTGAATTGGTTGATTTTTCAACTTTTGGGCAAATCTAAATATGGCCTCGATGTTCCTACTAGAGGTCTGAAGTCTTAATTTTAAATGTGATGTCCGGCTAAGTGACCGATTAAAATTCTTCACCTCTACTAAGTTGCAACTCCCCATTTTAAAAAGCTTTGACTTAGTGCTTGGATTACCACAAGTCATTATATAGGATTTGAGAAATTACTTGACGGTCAGGTCTTTCATATCCATGCTAGGAATAAATCTATAAGAGTCTGAAGGCGATTTTCTGTGCGGGCAATCAACAGTGTGTTATCGGCGCACAATAAAACGGGGATGGACTTATTCCCCATCCGCCGGGACATCCTTTCCACTTTCTATCAAATAATTGTTGATCCTGTTAATATAGAGCAGGAAAAGGAAAGGGGCCAAAATGCACCCCTGCCTAGCACCACGCATAGAACTCATGTGGGGAGAGCATTCACCCACGGGGCCATAACGCACCCTTAATGTGAGATGAGATCTTGATTTAATCACCCAATGAGAGTTAGGAGTTCCATCTCTACTCCCATCCTACTCATTATTTCCCATAACTTAGTGCGATTCACAAGATCATAGGCACTTGATAAATCAATAAAGGCCAAGTGCACAGAAATCATTTTTTGCCTTAACTTGCTTCCAAACTGCCTCCTTTTGTGTAACTTGTGCAACATTTTCAGAGCATGGGAGTATTTTTGAATGTTTCAAATAATAAAAAAAATGCTTACAATCAATCTCACTCAATTAATTGAGACACAGGGTAATGTAGTGATATATATTTGTAATCATTGTTGAGTCTTTATCATATTTTCATGCCATCTGTATTTTGATTTACATCATTTTAGGGTTGGGCCCCCTCTTTGTCTCCAAACCTCACATGCTGGTCGTGTTACTAAAATAAAGCAGGCTGCTGGAGAAATGATCAACTATTTCTGGTGATACAGAGTAGGCTCACGAGCTGATTCACTGATGTGGAAAAAGGCCACCTGTAAGAAAAAGCGAAACAGGGCCCCTCTGCAGAAGCATAGTTGAATGGAGCGCGCGCACCTGCTTCGAAAGCAGCATCGCCTAAGGCTCAGCCAGGTAATTATTATAGTGACCAATTTAATGAAGTGAAATGGGATCCTGATGGTCTAACTCCTGCCCAGTAATGCCTTTCATTACAGGAATAAACGCACTTTAAAATACAGTCCTCTAATTCGGATTACTGAGGCAAACGATGCCCTTCAGCGCTTGCCTTGTCTCAGCAGCACTCTCATGGCCTCGGCCTGCCCTTCTGTGAGGTATTAACGAGGGTGTAATGTTTAACACAGGTGCTCCGGTGCCAGCAATGATTTACCTCTGCTGGGAAGGCAGGGTGCCACAGCTCGAAGACTTTGCCCCACACAGTACGGTTTGTGCGGTGTTTTTGTAATACTTGGGGCCAGTTGTACAAAGCAGTTTTTTAGTCACAAATGCTCCGATTTTTAATTTGTGGCCAAAAAACTGCTTAACCATGTACTAAATGTATTTTAGTAGTCAATAACTTTTCACCGACTCCTAACTTGGGTTTAGAAATGGACCAGGATTTGGTCATCAGAAGGGGCGTGTTGTAGGCATTTTTTTCCAAATAGTGATTCCTATCTGTATGCTTGAATGATTTAGGAGAGGAATAGTGGTTGTAGGATAGGATAGGATAGGATAGGATAGGATAGGATATATGCTTGTAGAGCGCTCGAATGCCGTGGCGTCTTGGTGCTGAAAAGGGTAAGAACCTAGTGGAGCCAATAGACCTGTCACATACAACTATGTTCTGGTAAACAACAGAGTTTTCAAGGCTCTCCTAAACGCCAATCTGTTAGATTGTAGATGCATGGCTACCGGCAATGAGTTCCATAGTAGAGCAGCACGGTGTGAGAATGCTCTGCCACCCCATCTTACTCTCCTGATCCTATCCAGGCGGAGAAGATTCAAGTTACCCGATCGTAATGGTCGGGCTGGGATGTAAGGTCTAAATAATGTACGCATAACCCTTGCCCCACCTCCATAAAGAGCCTTATGGACAAGACATAGAGCCTTAAATTCGACCCGATGCTGCATTGAGAGCCAATGTAAGGTTCGAATAGCCACAGAGGTGGGTTTACCTCTAGGTATGTCCAAAAGCAATCGGGCACCAGCATTCTGTAGTGACTGAAGCCTATTCATTTGTGTTTTATCAATTCCCAAAAATAGGCCATTACAGTAATCCAACTTTGAGAGCAGAAGGGCCACCACCACTAATTTCTGTTGTTCCTTCCTAATAAAAGGAAAGATCTTCTTCAGAGTTTTGATCAGGAAGAAACAAGAGGAGGTAAGGCTATTTACTTGGGCTGAGAAAGTTAGTTTGCAATCAAAGATAACCCCCAAGTTTCTAATCTTAGATGCAGGAGTAGGGCACTGTCCAGCCATCGTAGGCCACCATGAGGCATCCCATCGGGGTTGTCCCTGGCCGAATTCCATAACCTCCGTTTTATCTGTGTTTATCTTGAGGAAGCTATGATTCATCCAGGCTATCATCTCCTCCAGGCAGGCATGGAACCTAACTGCCGTGTTCTCAGGATGTTTAGTCATAGAGACTATAAGCTGAGAATCATCGGCGTAGGATGTAAATTCAAAGCCATGCCTCCTGATCAGGGTAGCCAGTGGCAGCATATAAATATTGAAAAGAGTGGGTGACAAGGCAGAGCCCTGAGGTACCCCACACAGCAGGGAGAAACTCTCCGACTGCAAACCTTCCCAGCTCAGGCTTTGAACTCTTCCATCCAAGAAGGAAGACAGGAGGGGCAAGGCTGTACCCTTGATGCCCACCTCTTGGAGTCGTTGGACCAACACTGTGTGGTTCACAGTGTCGAAGGCTGCCGACAGATCCAATAGAACCAAGATTGCGTTTCCCCCCTGATCTATGGTTCTACGGATCTCTTCTGTGACTACTATGAGGGTAGACTCAGTTGAATGGCTTGGTCTGAATCCATGTTGGGCTTTGTCCAATATTTCATTTGTTTCAAGATAGTCGGTCAGAGTTCTATTCATAGATTTTTCTATTATTTTAGCCATAATGGGTAATCCGGCAATGGGCCGGTAATTCTTTGGCTCAGTGGGGTCAAGCGTAGACTTCTTTAATATAGGCTTAACAATTGCCCTCTTCCAGCAGAGTGGGAATGTGCCAAGTTCTACAATCTGGTTTAACAGTGGGGTTAGCACCTCCCCAATTCTACCTGCGACCCAATGAAGCACAGTGGCAGGACAGGGATCATTAGGTGATCCTGATTTTAAGGAAAGAAGTGTGTCACCAACTTCCTCTGAACCAATCACGGGGAAACTAGCAAGTTCCTCAGGGGGTGGGCTCACTGTCACTGATGGATCTTGCACTTTGTCAGGGAGTGGGCAGATCTGCGAAAGGTCATCATAGATATCTTGAACCTTCTTTTGAAAAAACATAGCCATCCTGTCACACAACTTTTGGTCTGGATGAAAGGCGGAACCCTGCTGAGCTTTAGAGAGTAGATTAACTGTTTTAAAAAGCTCTCTGGCGGAGTTACCCGCTTCATCCATTTTATTTGCAAAAAACGTCTTTTTTGCCTCAATGATAGCCATTTTATAATCTTTAAGGGCAGTATTATATATCATTTTTGCGGATGTGTCATATTCCTGCCGCCATTTACGTTCGGCAGGTCGACATTTAACCTTGATAGCTTTAAGCTGGAAGTTATACCAGGGGGAGGTTGGCTTATGCCTTCTGATGGTAGACCATCTTACAGGGGCTACCTGGTCAGCTGCTGACTGGAGCCAATCATTGATATTATGGGC
Source organism: Triturus cristatus (assembly GCF_964204655.1). Taxonomy (NCBI): domain Eukaryota; kingdom Metazoa; phylum Chordata; class Amphibia; order Caudata; family Salamandridae; genus Triturus; species Triturus cristatus. The sequence continues at coordinate 488,900,044 of NC_140587.1, read as the reverse complement.
AGCCGTGTTGCAGTCTTGAGGCAATGATCCAGGCCCTAAACTGAGGGCCAATAAAAGATCCTCTGTGTTAACTTTATTCCACCGTCGAGTCAAAACTTTCGTGGATTTTATTTGTTTCTGTGACGGTGGGAGTGGGAATCTGATCCTAAACAAAATTGCATAGTGGGCAGTCCAAACCAAAGGGGTGACTTTTTCCACATTTATGTTAGGATCATTCGAAAAGATACCGTCCAGGGTGTGACCCGCCTGGTGAGTAGGTTCAGCAACCAACTGGCCAAGACCAAAAGTAGCGAGAGTGTCAAGAAGTCTTTCTGTGTCAGAGTTATCCCCCAGCTCTAAATGGTAATTAAAATCGCCAAGCAACAGGAATGAACCCTGATCTGTTTGTGATTCTAGGTAGGTCATCAATGATTGGGCAAATGCTACTTTTGGGCCGGGCGGGCGATAAAGTAGTAGACCCTGAAAATTAGTGACATTATTTCTACTGATGATAAAATGCACGGCTTCCGCCGAGAGATCTTGAATGGCCTGTATCCGTAGGTTAATATAATCCCGATGAATGATGGCAATGCCCCCCCCTTTTCCGCCTTCCCTGTTATGTGATGCCACCGCATAGCCTTGAGGAAGGGCTATGTTCCAATCTGGACATGAGGCTTCATCTGCCCATGTCTCCGTCAAGAACATTATGTCGATATTAGTGCTTTGAATTATATCTTCAATTTGATACTTATGTTTGCTCAATGAGCGAACATTAAGCAGCATGCATTGGATGTATTGTTCCTGAACATCAGGGCGACAACCAGCCACATACGGCTGGTGGGGGGGAACACTCAACATGTCTCTAAGGGTTTCCGACGTACTACCCTCCCTCCCTCCTGTCTTTGCCTCATTCAGGCCACCCACGCGAAACAGGCAGTTTGCACACTCAGTCTTACCTAATGGAATTAAGTTGTGTGATTTACACCGGCCTCGATCGCAGGCCAACAGCTCCAGCCTGCTGTATTTAATGGGGCGAAGTCGACCAGGGGTCATGGCGCTGGACGCGTGACGGACGCGGACGGGCGCAGACGGGCTTGCCTTTGGCACGCCTTCGGCGCGCGCGTCCGCTGCGCGTCCGCCGCCTCGCGCCTAATAAGTGCTCCGTGATAATGAAGGACGAAGAAAGACTATCGCGCCAACCCTGTGTGCTGTGCGGGCCCGTTCTACATCCGGGTCTCGCCAGGGTCGAGTGCGACTAAGACTATAGAGGAACCGGCAGGTGAGTTTTTACATGTAAAATAACTTCCCCGAAAGACCTTCCAGGGTTCCCAATTAGGGGGTATACAACACACAAAATTAATAAAAACGAAGTTGAGGGTGATTATTTTAAAACGAAAAACGAAGTTGAGGGTGATTATTTTAAAACGATGATACAACTGTCTAAAATAACATTCAGAATCCCCAATACAATAGCAGCAAGGATAAAGTGCAATTTGATTTAAAAATAGCAGGATAGCTTTAGATTTCAATTATCCACACATCACATAAAAGTACAGCAGCAACAACAGAACTGTCGGTGCACTAAGGTTCTTAACCTGCTGCGCGTCCGCCGCCTCGCGCCTAATAAGTGCTCCGTGATAATGAAGGACGAAGAAAGACTAGCGCGCCAACCCTGTGTGCTGTGCGGGCCTGTTCTACATCCGGGTCCCGCCAGGGTCGAGCGCGACTAAGACTATAGAGGAAACGGCAGGTGAGTTTTTACATGTAAAATAACTTCCCCGAAAGACCTTCCAGGGTTCCCAATCAGGGCGTATACAATACACACAAAATTAATAAAAACGAAGTTGAGGGTGATTATTTTAAAACGAAAAACGAAGTTGAGGGTGATTATTTTAAAACGATGATACAACTGTCTAAAATAACATTCAGAATCCCCAATACAATAGCAGCAAGGATAAAGTGCAATTTGATTTAAAAAATAGCAGGATAGCTTTAGATTTCAATTATCCACACATCACATAAAAGTACAGCAGCAACAACAGAACTGTCGGTGCACTAAGGTTCTTTAAATTATTCAAAAGTTACAGACACCAAAGTTGAGGTGGTAACCCATTGCAAAAGGGAAAGAGTCCTTTGGGACCCCTTTCCATTTGTGAATGTTAAAAACAAGTTTGGGATTAGGATTAGGCAGTGGTTCACGGAGCCGCTACAAAATCTAAAACAAAAAAAAGTTTACATTTAATCTTAATCAGTTGCAAATTTGCCACCTACTATATTAATATTCATGAGGTAAGACTGATTTTGACTTACTACACTTCTGATTTTTGGAAACTGACTTATCAGTACATAAATTACTTTTTAAAACTATTTACTGGTCGCAAAAATACTGGCTGCAGTTCCTGATCAGTATTTTGCAAGCAGATATTTGTACATTTGGCGCACAGTTCCAATGGATTCCTATCTACTATGAATCCAGCAAATTCCAAATAAAAGTGTCTTTGTCACTGTAGGTTTATGGATATTAATACTAAATGCAGCTGTGCAGCCGGAAGCAAGCCTGCTCCAAACCAGACTCATAGGTAACAGCAGTACTTAAAGTGGGATGAAAGGGTGGGGCTGGTGTTCACCAAAAGGGGACGTAACCTAACAAGTGTCACTAATATCATTAAAAGAGGCGTGGCCTATTTAAATGAGAGGCTGGTATAATACAGGTAACCTAGAACCATATGCTTAACAAATTCATAATGAGAAACTTCATGTATAGAGAGAATGAATGACGTCAAGGAGCAACGACAGATTGAACAATGACTCTAGCACTCTTATACGGGGTCATTAACAACAATACTTTAGATGCAACATAACATTAACTTGTTGATTTTCAACTTTATTTTAGCAAAATCTGACAATTAAATGCTAAATGCGCAAAATATGGCAAACCCATTTGCAAACACAATACATGTATATGCATTGAAGCGCACACATGACACATTTGGATTCTTGCTAAACTCTCGTTGTTAGGCAGCACCGTAAATATTATGTTATCATTTCGCATGTTACTGTGCACCTTTAATTACCCATAAAACGCCGAAAGCTCTGCTGACTCAAGAGGCTTTACACATGTCATTTTCAAGTTGTCAGAATCGCACTCTGGGAACAATAATCCCCTGAAAAAGATCTTTCTTTAACCATCAAGCTTGCTCAGCGAGTTAGGGCTTGCTCCCGTCATCCTCAGACCACACGTTCAAACCTGGCAATATCAGCACCTGATTAGAAAGCACTAGGGGGCATTTCAGCACGGGCCGGCGATAAAATTATCGCCGCTTTACCGTCCGTTTTCGAGCGAAAAGCGACGATAATTTTATCGCATTATCAGCAAGGTCTCGCTATCGCGTGAATCCATGCCTTAGAGCCCTTTCCCTTAACGCCGAGCTATGCATCTCTAATGAGATGCAAAGTGGGCATTCCGCCCCAAAAGAAAAGTGAGAAATGTCGCTAACAGACATTTCTCCTATCAGCAAGCTGATCGCTAACCTGCATAGCGATAAGAAAAGTAGCGCTAACCGCGGATACCGCTACTTTCCTTACGCCTGCTTTCAGTCTGACTTAGCCATTATATCCAATGGAAGGTGAATATAATGGCTAAATCTGCCCTGCCCTATCATCAAGCTATCGCCAAACGTTGTGCGATTATCGCTGGATTTCCGGCGATAATCGCAGATTTGGCAGCTTGCGCTTGAAATTTTATCGCTTTGGAGATAAGCGTTGCTGATAGCACACTATCTCAGTGATAAAATCCAGCGATAGCCGGCGCTAATTATCCTCGCGCTAAGCGCGTTTAGCAAAAATTATCGCCGGCCCTTGCTGATATGCCCCTAGAAAGGGTAGCAGCGTGGTAGACACGCTATACACAGAAAGGCATTATAGAAAAACAAGTCAATATGTATTTGCCTTCTAGACAGAGGTTTTATTGAATAAGATAGTGCAGAGAGTTAAGCGGCTACTGCAGTGGAAAATGTGTATTCAGCTGCTCTCAGCCGCCAATACCAGCAGAAGAGCTCGGGTAGTTCATGTGCCTGCTGCGGTGTCATTTAACAGTCACAGGTTTGAATCCTAGAAACCTGTTTGGAGGGTCCATGCATCTGTTGCAGAGATTCACGTAATAGGTTCTATATTTGGTGAGACAGCCCAGTGGGCCGCGCATCCCCTGCAAACACCTGTGCTTAAATATAGACACCGCTTTGATTCCCTCCAGATATAAATCGAGCTTTGAATCTTTTGTGGCTGATCAAATAAGTACCACTGAGTGGGTAATAATTACCATTGCCTATGAAATATGCCATGAGATAAACATGTCAGTGTTGTTTGTTCGATATGGGGTCATTGTTAGTTAAATCTACCACTTATTGCATATATAGGGCATTAAGGAGGCAAGCCGTTGCTTGCTTACCCAGTCAGGAGCAGTGCACATTCAGTAACTTTTTTTGCCTCCCATTGTTCTTTCTGCATTTTGCTCACTGCGAGCAAATTGGGTTACAAGGACCAACTGTAACAGCTGGCATCTTTTACTCTTGAAGTCTCAGGGACCTTATACCACAAACCCTGAGACTGGGTACTAAGTGCCACTTTTAGCAGTTAACTCACAGGGTAGTGAGAGAGAGCAGCCGAAGGCTTACTTGGACGATAGTATGGGCTACAAACCAAGAATTCAGCAATGAACCAAATAACATGCAATAAATCAACGACAAGTTAGTGTTTTTAATTTTAAAATGGAAAAGTACTAAAATACAGATAAAACTAGATATTACCAAATATATACAAGATGGAAGGTGGAAATAACAGCAGGATCATCAACTAAAGGTCACTGCAATGTACATCATCTTCATAATTAGGAAAGGTTACAGAAACCGAATAACCCTCTAAATGCGTAACTAGAACCCCTAAACTGGAGCCTCACTTAACAGTTTGCACAACACAGAATCGAAAGCCGAAAAAAACACAGTAGCCCGGTATATGCCTACAAGAAACGTGTGCTATGCATTGGTAGAAATTCAGGTCCACTGGATTTATCAAACAGGCCCATCTTACATTCAATGATATGCAACAGACATTTCAGATGAATGAACATTTGCAACAGTGAATAATGCTTCATGAGATTTTAGTTTCTACCTTTCTACCAGATTGCCTCATAATCTCTAAGAAGTCAGAAAATCCATGGGCGCACTGCATTGCTATAGGAGTGCTTGAAACTAGAAGATAAGCACTGGTAGGCAAGTATCCAGGTAGCCAGTAATGTAGGTTATAAGAAGGCTATTCTTTAAGATAAGTCTTAGTTAGAAGTAATATAAGTAAGATGGTAAATCGAAGCCCCACCAGGAGCAGCATCCTTGCTGCTCAGCAAACTCTCTCCAACTGACATCAATCGACACCAGGCACTCATCAGCATTCCATTACTTCACACTCACACTGGCTGAGCAGCAGGGAACTGGTAACCAAGGATAGGATGCATAGCAACAATTCAAGTCACAACACATCTCCTGTCTTTGGAGAAACAATAGAAAATATCAAACCAAGCACAATAAAAACAACATTGTGCTTTAAAGTAAGGACCACAGATGAAAGTACAAATTCAAACTAACCTATCAATAATTAAAAAGGACTCAAGATGGAAATAAATGATCAGACAGTCCTATAACATCAGATACAGTAATAATCATATCATGTAATCCTCTGCAGGACTTAGGTAACTAATATTCCCCCGAAAGACATTCATATCACTGCGGTGCAACACCCTCACACACCCCCTTCTGCAGCCCAATATGGGGCATATGCATCAAACCATTTTCCGATCGCAAACAGTGCGATTCGCAAAAATCGGCCGTTTGCAATTGCAAAATGGCCTTTTGCAATTCAAGAAAGTTTGTGGGACTCGCAATTTAGGTAATCGAAGTTTATTGAGATTTCCTAAATTGCGATTGCATTTAAGGAATCGCAAATTGCGATTCCTTAAATGCAATGCTATAAGCAATTTAAAATAGCGATTTCACTATTAGGGGTCGCAAATTACCGGGGAAAAAAAGTGGTCGGTAATTTGCAAAATCTTTGAAAAATGCACTAAATTGCATGTTACAAAGTTACATGTTACACACACACATGCCCTTGGGGCATGTGTGTGCACAACATGGGTGCACATTACAATTTCCGGGGTGCAACAGGGTGTCGTTTTGGCACCCCTGAAAGTGCCTAAGTACCTATTTGGTATTCGCAAATTGCCCATGCAATTTCCATTCATTCCTATGGGCCTGAAGGCCCATAGGAATGAATGGGAAGCCATTCCTTAATTGCGATTAGCAATTTGCGAGTCGCAATTAAGGAATGTTTAGGAATCGCTATTTTTTTTGCAATTCGTACATGCATAGGCTTTTGCGATTCCTTAATTGCGATTCCTTAATAATCGCAATTAAGGAATCGCAAAAGCCTACCTTGATGCATGTGCCAGTATAACTCTGAGGTGAAACATTTGCATCACTGGGGTGCAAACCCCACCCTCATCTCCTTCTGCAACACACTATAAAAAGGAGATGCAACATTCACATCACTGGGGTGCAGCATACAAGCTCTACACTTATCCCCAACCCCTTAGGGCAGACACATCGCAACACTAAGCTACAATACCCTACCCAGAGGACACAACGCTACCTTGAAACACCAGGGTGCATTACCCATGCTAGAGTACACAACTCTACAACATAATACCATGGTACATGACCCAGTACTAGACTACACAACTCTACAGTGTAACACCAGGGTTCCACGACCCCAAAAGCTCAACATACTACCCTCAGCATTAGAGTACAAGACTCCACAACATAACACTATCCTTAACACTGAACACCATTCTGCACCACACATAATAAGGGGTAAAAAAAAATAGACCCTAAATCAAGCTTGGCATAATAAACGTAGGCAGCAAACTAAGATTAGCATAAAAAAACACACTCAGACAAATACTGATAATTCTAAAAAATATATGCATGCAGCAAATTCAGAACAGCATTTAATATACACTTAGGCAGCAAATTCAGCATGGCATACATTACAATACACTCAACAGCACAATCAGAATGGCCACTGATACACCAACTTACTGAGGATTCTAAAAATATTCATATGCTGCAAATCCAGATTTAGATAAAACAAAATACATTAATGTAGAAAATTAAGCATGGCATAAATCAAAAACCCGGCAGCAAATTAAGAACAGCACTCAGAGATAAACTGGCATGGTATTATAAACACACTCAAAATGGCACAGAATATATCCAGAAATAACACTTAAATTTCCCAGTGAGTGGCCTCTCACCCGAAAATCCTCTCAAATTCCAGTTACTTGGAGCTGAATCATAGCCACACTTTCAACATGGCATGGCAGTACCAAAATTTGACAACATTTTCTGCATTTCTACTCTCAAAAACTCCTGCATACTGTAACTAGAATACTTATGACAAATGGCATTATGGGTTATGTTATCAGAAAATACAACAAGAATATGGAAATTAAACTGGGGGAGTGGCCAGCGAGGTAAGATGGCGGACGCTTTAGCTTGAGGCTCCGAATCCCTGGCCCTCCATCCGGCATGCATCCTGGCCTGCAGTGACTCTACGGCGCCATCCTGTCACCCGAGTAACGCCTCGACCCCTCAGAGACCCCCAACGACTGTCCAAGTTATGTTTTATTAGCTGTTGCTATACCCAACCTGTTGCGGAGAAATACTGCCCTACACTCTGCGATCTCCCCCTACATATAACACATGTAGGTGTGCTAGTTGCTACTGCAGAGAAAGGCATTGTAATGGAAATCATACACCACCGCGACGACAATGGCACACACAAGCATATTAACATGGAACGTGAGGGGCATGCAAACACCTACGCGGCGCTATTCCCTCTACTCCTCCTTAAAGTGTAGATCTATCCACGTCGCTCTTCTACAGGAAACCCACTGTACTACCTTGAAAGCTGACCACCTGCGCCGCCACTGGCACAGACAGGTCTTTGCTGCTGGCTACTCATCTTATGTAAGAGGGGTGCTGATCTGGGTGTGGGCGGGGACCCCCTTTGTGGCGGAAGAAGTAAAAGCAGACCCAAATGGGAGATATGTGTTAATAAAAGCCCGGCTGAATGGCCTACAGTTGATATTGGGAGTAGTATATGCCCCCATCATGGAGCAAGCATCATTCCTCCGGTCTCCCATGGCTGATAGGTGGAGATTACAACACTGTTATCAACACGACACTAGACCACTCCTTCCCTCCACTGACTAGCACACATTCCCTGACTAATACTTGACCACTGAGAGACTGGCTGTGCCACTGGTCGCTGGTAGACCTATGGCAAATACGGAACCCTAACACAAGAATATACTCCTACTACTCGGCACCACATGGACTCCACGTATGCATTGACCGAATAGTGGGCACACCAGCATTACACCCAATGATTGACCATATAGAATATTTCAGCCGCATGCACTCTGACCACACTCCACTACTCCCTCTGAAGTGGGCGACACCTCACCCAGTGAAACTCACATGGCACCTACAACCATCGGCTTTGGAGTACGCATCATTTCGCGAAGCAGTGGGCTCTGCCGCAACTGAATATTTTGAACTTAATGAGGGGTCGGTAGGGAACAAACTAACAAAATGGGAGATGTTTAAAATAAACATATGGGGTAAATGCTTGGGCATTAACTGGAATATCTGCAAGCACCTAGATGATGCTGTGGGGAAGGTGGAGAGAGAACTCATGTAATTAGCAGAGAACTGGGTGACCCATCCAGCTAACGTGGCATCCATAGAAACAAAACGTGATGAATTGGAAGACCTATTGGAAGCCTTCAATGTCTAAATTATGCAGCACACTCTGCCAAAGTACATGCGCATTCGGACCATGCTGGCCGCCTCCTGGCATGGCTCATAAGGCAAGACCAGGTGTCACACCCCATTCATGCCTCTAGAGATGAGTTTGGTCATATGCTCTATGTGCAAGCTGAAATACGTGCGGAATTGAACTGCTACTATAGGGCCCTGTATACATCAAGTACTGCATACAGGGATACACAGTTTACTGCCCTTCTTTCTCAAATCACACTACCGGTGCTGGATCAGGTACAGCGTCTAGAGTTGGAGGAGCCCATCAACCCCATGAAAATTGGGGTGGTGATATGGGCCTTAGCCACAGTCAAAACTCTGGGCAGCAACGGCCTCCACTTTGACTATTACAAAGCATATGCACATACAGTAACATCGCGCCTACAGCTGTTATACAACACAGCACTTGACACTGGCTCCCTTCCTCCTTCAATGCGGGAGGTGCTACTTGTCTCCCTGCCTACACCTGACAAAGACCCTACCGAATCCGGATCATATTGCCCATTAGCCTTACCAAACATGGACTAGAAAATACTAGCTAAGGTGCTTGCAGATTGTCTGGCCCCACTGGTGCCTGCACTGGTGGGTCCAAATCAGAATTACTTTCTCCCATCCTGCAACATGTCACTGAATCTCCGTTGCTTCTTCAGGGTTTTCACTTACTCCCTCAAGCAATGGCCACACTCGGGGTGCCTGGTCTTAGACCTAGAGAATGCCTTTGATTCTTTGGAATTGGACCACCTTTTGGCAGTCCTTACCAAATATGGAATTGCGGGTCGATATCTCCGGCTGGTCTGACCATTATACACACAGCCAACAGTGAGAGTGAAGCTGGCTGTTACATCTCTGAACCCATACCGATCTGCTGTGGCACCCAGCAGGGATGCCCCCTATCCCCACTGTTATTTGCCATGGCAGTGGAGCCACTAGTGGCAGTGTTCAGAGAGCATGGCACAGAATGGGGAATCCCCCTGGGAGACAGCATACATGCAGTGTCCCTATACAAGGATAGATTTTGGTTTACCTCAAAGACATGCTGTCTCCCGCCTAAACTAACCCACACACTCATGACATTTGCAGCCCTATCTGGGCTGCCTGTCAACTGGAGCAAATCCTGTCTATATCCTTTTAGCCATGGACACCAGACTGGCACTCCGCATTAATGAAGAACGCATTAACTGGCAACCTGACACCTTCCGCTACCTAGGAATCCGTATTTACCACTGACAATAAGACCTCCTGGAGGGTAACCTAGGGAGAGCGACCACTGTCTTGCACTCGCAGATGTCCTTCTGGCGCACACTCTCCTTGTCAGTTGTGGGCCAATTAGCTCTACTGAAGATGGTGGTACTTCCCAGGAAACTGTATTATTTTACAAACCTTCCCACCTACTGGGTGCCAGTTCATTTCAGTAGATTTGAATATGTGATGAGGAAATTAATCTGGAATGAAACCCGATGTCGCATTGCCCTCACAAAACTTTACCTCTCAACAGACAAAGGTGGTCTAGTGGTTCCTAATATGAAATAATACTATCTAGCATCGCAACTACAATGGGTGGCAAAGTGGTTGGCAGGGTTGCATCTGTCTGACACCGCCATGGAGGACCCACCCTGGTCACTGGCAGGCATCCTTCGTACATTCCACCCATGTACCAGGTGCAAACAACCTGATCAACTACTTCTTAAGATCGCACACAAAGCTTATCGTTGAAGCGTATATATTACGCACACAATAATCCCGTATCCTCTAGCACTTCCGCTACAGGGTGCGCCGCTCAGAGGCTGCACAGTGACTGCTACAGAGTTGACATCCTGGCTGACCGCTGGAGAACAAATGCGGGGAGATCTTTACCAGGAAGGGGTACTCCTACCATACGAGGAGCTGGCAGACCTGAATGACCTACCACCTGGTCAGTTTCTACAACATCACTCTTTCCTAGCGGCCCTCAGGGACAGATGGGGCGACATGAACATGGAACAGCCCACGCACTTAACCATAAAATACTTACACATTATGGACAGGGGTAGGCACCTCACCAATTGGTTTGCAGATTCTCTGCATCTTCCCACAGAGGTGTCTCTGGCATCTGTTGGACAGAGGTGGGAGATGGACGGAGGGCGCCCTTTTGTGGATAAGAGTGGACAGAGATACTGAACAGCCCTTATATATCCAGCAAAACTCATGCTTTAGGCTTATCCAACATTATATAATCCAGGGGGCCTACCTCACTCCAGATGCTGATCTACTACACATGTTGTGGACCTGCCCCTCATTATGCACCTACTGGCACCAAGTGTGAGAAGTTGGCCTGGTATATGCTGTCCACTAGTTAAAGTGGGCACCTTGTACCAGTCCAAACAACCCTTATTGATGATTAGGTTAAAGACAACCTTTATTGAAAGGTATCCTAGTGGTAGCTATGGAGGACAGCCTTCAGGTTAAGTCTTGAAGGAATGTAAAGCAGCTTGTTTTACCAAATTAGAACCTCCTGAATGACCAAATGAAAGGAGAACCACACAAGGAATATTTAAAATATATGTATTTATTACTAAACACTCTCTACTAACCTCTTTATGAGATTAGAGAACAAAGCACACAATATGAAATCACTAGAATGACAGTAAATAGCACAATACACAGTGTGCTCCGGGGGGAGACCAAACCATATACTAAGAAAGTGGTATAACAACCACGACTTGACTAGACACAGTACCTAGAGCACGTAGAATCACTGGGACCCCAAGGAACCACCCAAGGTAGTGACAGAGAGAACCCACGGAGGACGGGTGCAGTGTGAGAACACAGACGCGAGCTCCGTACAACTCTATGGGAAAGTCGCGGTTGGAATTTGAAAGATTAAGGACACTTCGGAGAGGACTTTAAGCAAACCCAGTTAAACATAGAAGATTCTAAGGCCAGCACCCTTGAGAGTACCGAGATACCAGTGGTACTTATCCCAGAGGAGCCTGGTGCATAGGGGTCAAGTGATGTTGGAAACCTTTGGAGTTTTCAATGGCGTGATGCGGAAAAGTGCTGCTGCCGGGAAGATGAAAAGTGTCCGGTGTGATCCAAGCCTGGATCGGAGATGAAAAGGACCTGAAAGCAGAGGGGACAGAGTCTGGGTCACTTCACAGTAACCAGGGGCACGATAGACGAATGCCCACAGATGTCGGGTGTTTCAGGTGAGAAGAGGTGAAACTTGACTCTGCAGCCACGGGGACCAGGAGATGTCGACAAAGACCGAAGTCTGGAGGTGAGCTGTCCCACAAAGGATGTTGAGTGCTGGGGCGTCAGTGTCCAGATTGAACACCAACAAGCCTTGGCAACTGCAACCCACACAGGCAGAGGAAAGATGCTTCGGTGAGGACCAGCAAGGTCATGGGGACTCTCCAAGCTATGGAGAGTCCGGGCACGTCTGGAGCAACCAGGAAAGCCCATGGAAAGTAAAAGTTACCTTCACAGGGACCCACAGGCCAATGGACCAGGGATCGCGAAGGGACCTCAAGCTTAATCACAAAATACCAGCCCACAGAACACTCGTGGAGTGTAGGCTGGAAATCTTCAGTGCAATTACTGCTCGGGGTCAGGACTACAAGTAACCCAAAGCACAGCCTCAGGGGTCACCAAAAAGCATATGCTGCTTCAAATGTACACGGTGCACAGGGTTTTGGGTTGCACGGTCCCCATGAGGGATACGGGCCTCAGAATAGCTGAGAGCGCAGATCAACCTCAGAGATGACGGGAACCCACCTCCTGTGTTGCAGAAATCTTCGGAGTCCCCAGGAGCTTGGGAGATGTAAACCAGTCAGTTGCATTTTAGGTGCCTGCCTTGCAGGGGAGTAACTCTTTTACTCCAAGGGATATTCTTCAGTCATCCAGCGCCGTGCAGATCATCGAAGTACTTGGTTTCTGTAGCAGAGTTTAGTCCAGGTTAAATCTAAAGTCCTGTAGTCAGGGGTTCCTACTTTATACCCAAGGAAGGGGTGGGACAAACTCTGGGGACCCACCTATGGGAGGGTCAGGACAGAGTGGTGGATACACCCATGTCCTTTGCCAGTTTCCCACCAGAGCAAGAGCAAATGGCTCCTGCAGCTGGTTTGAGCTGGACTATGCACAGGGACACCAAATGTGCCCCCAGTACAGACATCAAAGCACTCTCAGAGTCCACCCACCCAGCCCCAATACACTAAAGCCTGTCTGGGAGGTGGCCACACCTCCCTGTGACAGGAAACCTATTGTCAAGCCTTCCCCTGCTCGAGCTTGGCTCAGCAGCAGGAGGGCAGACTCGTGTCTGTGGCTGGCAGCATCCATTTTGTGAGGCCCAGGTCGAGAATGCTGGTACCAGGTAGCCCGGTATGTCACATTTGCCCCTTTTTGGGAGTCGGAATCATACCTCCCCCGCCAGTTACTGGTGGAAAGGTATGATTCCAAGGTGTTTGACACCAAACACAACATGTTTCCATGCAGCCGTTTTAAAGTTAGCATTTACCGCGAGGTCATAATGCACTTAAGTATATATGGTTGGCTGCATCACAAACAACCCCGGAAAATAGGTTCCGAAGGCTGCAGAGGGGCTCTGCTCATTCATATGCACCCTCTCACATAAAACCCAGCACCCTGCCTTCAGGATTGATAAAGCCTGCCATAGGGGTGACTCATAGTTTTATATGTGCCGTGGTATAGGATAGATATAGTGAACCTATATCTAAGTAAGGGGTGCATGCACCACCTTACACAGGCTGCTGTAGCAGACCTGTGGTGTCATTTTGAATGGTCTCTCAGGGGTGGCATAATACATGCTGCAGCCCCTGGGAGGCCTCTGTGGTACCTATGCCCTGGGTACATAGTATACCATATACTAGGGACTTATAAGGGTACCCCAGAATCGAATCTGGAGTGTACCTAAAGTTCATGAAATCAATTTAGAGGAGAAAGCAGCTAGGCTGGGGTCCTGGATAGCAGGATCCCAGCCAGTCTAAGTCGAAAACAGTGAAACATCAGCAAAAAGTTGGGGTAACTATAAGAAGCAGATTCTACTCTCCTATACTAAGTTTGTACCATCATGGCAGCATCCACAGGCCATAATCCAGAGTGTACATGGGAAGAGTGCATAATGCACTTCTACCCCAGAGGTAAGAAGCTAAAGGTCACTTCCTGCTTCCTAGATTTAGGCATGCTGACAGCTAAGCAAATGATCACAAAAGGATGTAAGAAATCTGATCCCCCTGCATTGATGGCTTGGAGTCAATCGCTTCTGGCATGGGCCAGGGCTGAGGGCATGACATTCCGACCTGAAGATATCCTGGGTCTCTGCTAAGAGACTATCACAGCACATTGGGAGGCTGTAATACAAGAATTTCAGGGGGTACAGACAGACCGCACATGGGCCCCCTCTCCAGCCTCCCCCAAAATACCTAGTTGTTGAGGCGAGGAGTTGCAGGCTGAGTAGCTATAATATTCATCGGGCAGTTCACGTGGCTCATTTCCCCACTGCACCCTCTGTGAATGCACCTTGCACACTCCTGCACTTGCAATTTGTAAAAGGCACTCATAACATGCCGAGTTCAATATACATTCCTATAGCAAAGACGTTGAATTCGCTGTCTGCTATACGCAAACATAGTTATCGTGCATCACTCACCCCACGCCACAGACTTCTGAGAAGACGCCTTTTAACAGATAAGCATGCACACCATTTCGCACACAACACCTACTCAGCTCATAAAACACTCAGAATGGAAGCAGTCGCCAGGTGGAGGAAGAACTGCTGCCCACAACTCAACACGGACAAAACCGAAGTACTCATCATGGGCCATCACACCCCGACACCTGGAACAACACCTGGTGGCCCCCCGCCCTCATGGACCACGCACGCAACCTCAGAATCATCCTGGACTCCAAACTCAAAATGGACCGCCAGATCGACGCTATCACCTCCGCCTGCTGAGTCAAAGAAGAAGATAAATTCCCTTCGGTAACCAAATAAAACCAATCATCTCAAATATACTGCAAAACATTCATATCAATCATACAAAAAAACTCATATACCTATATTTGCAATGCCACAAGACAAACACTGACTAGTAATGGAATGCCACGTATATTTTACTGAAGAAATGTTGGAACCATTAAAAACTGTTCATTATACAGAATTCATAAATCTTCATACTATAAAAGAAACACACATCATTATACAATTTCATGTATTACATAGACAGCATATCAATTAATCAAGAGGGAGATGCAAAACTTCATCAAGTATCAAAACAAATATTATAAATCCTACAAATAGTACATACACTATATCCACATATTAAAAGCAATACAAAATGTATAGTCTAAAAGAAAGATAAAACAAAAGAAGAGAGAGAGACAGACAGACAGCAAATAGGACAGTACACTTATTAGTGGTTCGTAGACTAATCCAGGTAAAAAAACCTCAAATGCCAGACATGTATGCAGTCCAAGTGTTTTTACCATAATGACTGGCCTGTACACTGGATTTAGTTTATCCCAAGCGTCGACGCGTTTCGGTGGTGTTCGCAGGTTAATGGCCACCTTTATCAAGACAAATATAATGTGCCTCTCCTTTTAGAATCTTCAAACAAATACCTATGTATAAATAAACAGTCATTACTAGCTATACACATAGTACTAAAGTTATCAGTTCCTTAATTTCTCTCAATGTTAGGAACTCCCACAGTGAAGATACAGAAAGATACTGTGTGTTGTCACATCGCCAAAGCAGTGTGTTGTGACACTAACAAATATAAATGGTGCAGACACCAAATCACCAAAATGTGATCGCTCTCATACGTGTTTGCCTGTTATTGACGCCTCACATAGCCGTTATGTCCCCCACACTGTTCAATTCAACCAACTCAATTATGCCTTAAGTCCATTCCTTCATACATATTTACCAGCTCACTACCAGTATTCTATTTTACATATCGAGATTGCAACTAACCCAAGCAACTGTGGCGAGTATCCTAAAGGCGTAAATAGTCGTTGTAGGGAAAAGGGTCCACCATTTACTATAGGGATACCATCATTCCAATTGAAAAATCCCGTCGTGAATGATCTGTATTTTTAAGAAATATAAAAATGATAGGGAAATATATTAAGTCCACCCAACCTTCCGTGTCAGGACTGTTACCTAATTGGTAGAATTACAGTTTGTATTAAATACAAAGTTAACAAAGTGTGCACGGCTGTAAGCTCACCGCAATATGTTACTTGGTGATTACCCCAAGAAACATCACATTGCAATCATTGTCGTTTGAATACTAAGAAGAAAAGTGAACATGAATCACACTATAACTGTACCTATTCAATTGTGCCCAAGGATTCCGGGTCAATCTGTTTACACTGTCCCTCCTTATGAGTGGATATTCCAGGATTTCAAACCGCGGGACCAACAATCTCTCGAAAGCATTTAGATCCTGGATAAACAATATAAGATAAATATTTAGAGTCAATAGGGGCTGCTACCAAAATTACCTATTTCACAATTGGTGTAAAGGTCAGGGCAGTGCCACATACTCTCACCTATAGCCTTTTCTAGTCCTTTGGTGTCCGTGCTTCCTATCTCCTAGGGTTGTAGATCATGCACTGGTCGTGTCCTAGGTTTAAATATCCTGCTGTGGGTGGACAGCCCCCTAAGTACCTGTCACATGTTTCAAAAGAAACAAGCCATATGCCCGTCGTTTTATGGCTTCCATTTTGGAATGGAGTTTCTACTCCAATATAGATACGATTAATAATATGTATGGACCCCTACAATGTCTACATGTAAATTGATTAAATTTAATGGGACACTTTGTAATACAAAACCAATCTGAATCTGAAAATTATAATTAAAATAGGATGCGGATATAATCTCATATCTATTATTTGCACACTAATATAACATTATTGACAATAAACTGAGTTTTTTAAATGTATTAGTTAAGAAGGTTAGAACGAATCATGTGGAATTAATATCCCTTGTAAATGGACATGGTCCAATCTCCTACGTTCTTGTTAAATGTTTCAAGAAGGAACAGCCATATGTCCATCGTTTCTCGGCGGCCCTTTTGGAGTAGGAAGAGGATGTGGTAGCAGGTGGAGTATCTAATCCTCCACCTGCTACCACATCCTCTTCCTACTTCGAAAGACCTTCAACTGGATTCCCCTTGAACACAGGAAAACCCTCACCCACACCTCATCAGTAGCAGACTGTACTGTGGCCACTCACTCTACGCTGGGATCAACAAGAACCTCACCCGCAAACTCCAGAACCTACAGAACGCCGCTGCCAGACTAGTCCTCAACCTACTGTGCCACTGCCACATCAGGCAACTCCTACAGACACTACACTGGTTCCCCGTCGAGAGGAGAATCACCTTCAAACTTCTCACCCAAGCCCACAAAGCCCTCCACAACACCGGACCCGCCTACATGAACCACAGCCTCTCGTTCCACGCACTCCAAAGATCCCTCCTCTCGGCCCAGCTCTCTCTCTACCACGCATCAAAAAGACCAGAACAGGAGGATGCTCCTTCTCCCTCCTCGGAGAAAAGGCATGGAACACCCTCCCTCTCCACCTCCGTCCAACACCAACACTATCCAAGTTCCTAAAGGACCTCAAGACTTGGCTCTTCGACGGTCCACTGTGTTCATCCAGGAGCTGCGTGCCCCTCCGCCCCTCAGCGCCTTGAGACCCTTTCGGGTGAGTAGCTGCCCTTTCAAACCCCTGATTGATTGATTGAGAAACTCGGGGGTGGAATCGCTCGCTATAGCTAACCCATAATATGTAAGGTAATGTGGAGAGAAACTGTTGCCTGAAGCGAAGTCATTGTTGAATGCTCAGAAGTTACTGTTGTTTATGTTAAAACTGCTGTAACAGCCATCTGTTCAACGACTTAAATGTATGCAAACAACCAAGTTGGATTCAACTATAGCCATTGTAAGCTAGATCCAAAATGCCGAAAAAGCTGTGGCAGTTGTAAGATATGCATACAACAAATTAACTATACCAGGACAATAATGCTAACCTTCTATAATACTGTTGGAGAATGCACGCATAATTGTTTGTAATTGCTACAAAACCCAAAACTCAAAAAAAAGATGTTTAAAAATAATAATAATGATATGTAAACTAAACATGTCAGAAATTATAATGATGCAAACAGGGACAGCAAATCATTCGCCAAAGTTCAGCGCTTTCCCAGGTGAGAGTACCGGTATCGATCACCACATAGTCCTTAAATCCTTAGATCACAGCCACTTGGAATGTGCAGGTATGTCAATGAGAGCTGGAGTGCCAGGAATGCGCCGATGCACCTCTCTCCTAGTTGGTGAACTGCTGGTCATGAGTGCGCCAATACATTTCCACAAGCAAGATGGCCTTGCCTCCTCTACGCTGCCTCCTATGTGACCTCACAGGGTCATGTACAGCTACGCACGGGGGTCAGCAGAACACACAGTGATGTCATCAGATCAACTCGAGGCATACCGTCGCCTCTTCTGTGACTTTACATGGCCAAGTACAGGCATTTATGACAGTGCTGCCAGCCGGAGAAAAGCAAAAGACAAAAGGAACTAAACAGAAAAAGGAGAAAAGAGGAGGAAAATCTGTAAAATCAACAGAAATAGGGTAAAGAACAAATACCGGTCACTTTTGTCTGTTCTTTCCGAGCTATCTGGTCCATCAGAAGAAAGACCCTAAAACAAGAAGAGCAAATCTGTCAAGATAAATCTAGAGAGAAAGACAACAGAAATAAGCCAATATAAGGAAAAGAAAAGACTTTAAGTTCAAGATGTTCAAAGCTTCAATAAAGTACTTTTGATAAAGCCTTAAGCATCGTTGTATGAACTGAAGCCATCAGTGTGTTCGATCACAAGGTGGTGCACTCCAAACACCAGAGTGTCACATTAGGGCCTCCTGGCCTTTAAACGTTTGAATGGTTCTCAGGCTGCTGTAAAGATGCTTTGTACAGAACCTGGGCACTGCTGCTTTCTCTGCTCAGCAGCAGTGGGTAAGAGCCTGAACTAGTCCTCAAGTTAAGCACTAGGTAGTTTCTCAGCCTGCAGTCTTCATGCAGTAGCCCACGTCCCTCAAGGTAGACTACCCTTACTGCAGGCACTCCCCAAGCAACAAGGCACACTGGCTACCTGCCCCACGCTTATGTGTCCACCACCGGTCTGGGATGCCCTCTCTCAGGGCCCCGCATCCAGAACTAGTTAGCAGGCGTCCCAGGGGACCCCATTCCTACAAGGTCTGCAACACTCCCTATTGTACACAAGAGGGCTGGGAGGATCTAGTGCCAGAGGATGTGGTCCGTCGGCTGCGCTGCCGCCTCTGGTGCAGGAAACCAGGGTTCGAGCCTCGAGGTCGCGTCCACATCCTGTGATTCTGGCCAAATCACTTAATATCCCCGTGCCTGAATGTGTAATGTAAATACGGTGCTATGTAAAGCGCTCCAGTACCTTCGGGTCGAGTTCGCGCTATATAAATATGCAAAAAAATAAAAGAACTAACCTTGGCTTCTGGATCTCACTGGAGTGTTACATTCTTCCACCCCTCAACGAATCCAGCACCAAACCCCATGCAGAATAGGTAAACTGATAATAAACAATCATAAAGGGAAATGGGAGAAGAGAAAAATCAAAGGCACTGAATATCACTACTCTGACTCGTACGTACTTCTGCTGGGCACAGATGCCTGCAGGTCAAGGTGAGCAACTAAGGTAAATAAGATAATGCTTTTAGTCTGTTGTTTAAGTAGAGCATCTGGCCCTAAAGTTAAGATATACTTTGTGTATCTCTATATAACCATCTCTGTTTGTTCTTGAAAATTCGAGCTTTGTAAAATCAAAGAATAATAAGATTCAGTACGTAATTAACGACCTTCTTCCGCTTTTGATAGTGTGACTACATTTCACTTCACACATATGAACTCTCTTGAGTTGAAAGGATTCGTTTCTAACAGGCATGACTGTGTAGTTGAAAGACAAATACCATTTATGAGTATTCTGATTACTACATAAAAGGCATTTTTGTTTTCTTAACTCTGGTGTCGTTCAAGGAAACTGTGCAAGCCTTTTCAAACAAGTTAGGTTCAATCAGCTTAGGGTCCTTGATTCAAGGTTCATGCAGATCCAGCAAGTGGGACTACAAAAAAGGTGGGATCCCGAAGGGGCAATTTCCTATTTTTATGGCCAGGAGGATTTTATCTTCAATACAGAGAAAACAGCTAAACGCAATTACATCAAATTTGGCACATTAGAACTTTAATCAAGGAAGTATATTTTTTGGTTTGGTATAAATCCATTTAATAGTTGTTAAAAAATTGCATTTAAAGAGGCACTCAAGTTTGGCATGACGGGTTTAAAGACAGGTTTAAAAACTTGTAGTGATATCTTGGCATTTAGAGATCTGCAGGTATCGTCGAATCCAAGAATAAAAAAAAATAGTAAAATCCTATTGGCCAAAGAAGCTTATTCAAAAGGATCTGATTGGCTGGGCTCAACATAAGAGAAAATGCTGTGGCCTCTTTGACAGTACTTGGGCACTCGCTCCGCAAGTCCTATAAAACATTTTGAAAGGGCACATAAGGGCACAGGATCAGCACACTCTGACCTACAGGCCCAACATCCCCGTGCCCCATTTTAAAAAAAAGTTTTAAAAAGTTTTTCTCATGAGTAAACATTTGGAGTATGGTTGAGGGGGGTGAAAACCCACCTGCAATAATACTGACAATCCTGGTCAGGGTTAACCATAAAAGTCACTAAATAAACCTGTGCATAACACTCTAGTAGCTTGGCACAAAAGGAGTTGGGTTTAACTTAGAGGCAATGTGTGAAGTATTTATGCAGTACTCAAACAGCAATAAAGTGAAAACACAAAACAAGGAAAATCCCAAATCATTTTAACATAATAGAGAATCTTTTTAAAGTGTAAGGTTCAAAATAGTTCCAAACGGTGCAAAGCTCCGAGTGCAATATATATTTGCGCCAGACCGAGACAAAGTCACAATTTCAGGCTGACCGTAATGGAGCGTGGGCCTGTGAAAGTATCAGGTTTGTCCTGTTGGATATCTACCCTTCTTCATTGCGAGGGCAGTGCGGCACGGGTCTGTGTCGCTCGGCGTCGGATCCAGTGAAGCCTAAGGTGAGGAGCTGCACGGCTCTGTGCCAGATCCATTGTAAGCTGCAGTTAAGCAGGGAGAAGTACACTCTCACTCCAGCCAAGGGTCCGGGACCTTACAGACAGCAGTTGGAGGGCAGGAACACTTCCACAAAGGCCAGAAGAGGGGACCTCATCAGGTCCGATTGGGTCTGTTCATCTGCGAAGAAGGAAAGGCCTCTGGAACTTGTATCTTTGTAGCTGAAACAGGAGGTCAGCCAACTGACCCTTGGAGTCATTTCTGAGTTCTGGGTTCAAGGCAAGCACGCCCAGTCTTCCTTCATATTCTTTGACAACAGGGCAGTCCTTCTGATCCACACAGGTCCAGGAGTGTTCTGATTTCAGGTTCTGAGAATGCCACTCTTGTGCCTCGTTCCAGCCTGAGGTTGGGAAACACTCCTTTTTCTAATTCTAAAAGTGTTTCTGGTCAGTTTGTTCCCTTCCCCTCAGTTTGTCTCTAGCCTGGCTAGTGAAGCAAAGGTGAAAGTGTAAGCTTCTTCTACAGTCAGGAAGGCTACTCACTGAAATGCAATCAGATCAAGGGCAATGCTTCACCCAGCCATCCCATCAAGAAGACCCAAAACTTTCACCCCCAGGTTCTTTGTCCATTACCTGGGGCAATACACAACACACAACAAGCAAGAGAGTCATTAATAGTCGGATGACCCATGACACCAGCAGAAAGGCACATTTGGCTTTGGTAGGAAAATGCAAACTTTCTAAAAGGGGCATTTTCAGACTAGCAATTCAAAATCTGACCTGACCATTAGGTTGGATTTTGAATAACTGCTAAATTGAGTCCTTGAACAATTTTTCTAGCCAGTCCCAAACTGAAGATATACATTATAGGGAGTTTAACTCTCTGCTTTTCTATGGAACAGCCAGTCTTACTGCAGCAAAAAAAAAGGCTTTGGAGATTTTTCACTGCTAGGGCATATAAAACCTTAAATATACATGTCCCACTTTTTACATACCATTCGCCCTGCACAATAGGCTTTTACGGTCTACTTTAGGGGTGGCGTGGAATTATTAATAAAGAAGGTTTGGGCTTGACAAAAGGTATATTTTGCCATGTAAGAATGGCAGTTTAGAACTGCACACACAGGCTGCAAGTGGAGGCCTGTAGACATGTTTTATAGTGCCATAAGTATGTGGCACAATGAGTGCTGCTGGCCACCAGTAGCATTTACCAGGCCCTAGCTACAGATAGTACCATATTCTAGGAACTTATAAGTAAATGAAAAGTGCCAATCAGGTGTAGGGCAATTTTACCATGTTTAAAAGGGAGAGCACAAGCATTTTTCCAATGGTTACAAGGGGTAAAGTGTGCAGAGGTCTCTGGACAACAAAATACAGGTTTAGCAACAGAAGGGAGAAATCTGGGCAGACCCTGTAACAAGGGCAATTTTTGAACATAATGGGATTTAAGCATCAAGCAACTGGATCAGTGGATTCCAGCACAGTCCTCCCATGTGTATTTGCAGATTCGCTGGGAATTTGAGGATGTGCAGAAGATTCTCAGATGCACCGCAGATTCAAAGATATGGGGTTGATCCGGAGATCCAATAATATCTTTTTTAAATAGAAAGAAAGGTCCAGACATAAACTAGTTCCTGTGCCCACCCTGTGACCCCTTGGCCCTTGACATCCTATGTGGGATGGCTTGTAAATAGCTCCTGGTCTGCCACTGCGTTGCCTGGTTTGTGCAGCTACAACTTCAAGGGCACCGTCAACCTCTCCTACATCTCAGACATTGGTGGGCATTTGTCTTCTGTGCCTCCTGGTCACTCCTGAGTGGCATAGACTCTGCCTCCTCTGCTTGCAGGTACCTCTCATTTTGAATCCACCTTTGGGTTCCACTGGACTCCTTTGTCTTTTTCTCCAGCGACATCTTTCCTGAAGTCCTCCATTGTGGTCCACGGCAGTTTCCGACTTTACTTGACATCTATGCACCTGGCTTCCCTGGTGTAGGTATCCGGGATCCTGGGGTATCCACAGGTGGGGTGACTCTCCAACTTTCCATCTTCCACAGGGTTTCTTCAGGGTCCGCTGGGAAGGGTCCTTTTTCTTTAAAACTGCAACTGCGACTTACCCATTGACTTGTGTTGATCATGCGGTCGTGTTCCCACTTTGCACATGGCCTCCGTGGGGTTCCTCGGTACTTACCTTGGGTGGTTCCGTGGGTCCCCAACACTTCTACATCTTCTGGGTCCACCCTTGACTTGAGTCGTGGTACGTATACTACTTTTTCAGTACATGGTTTGGTCTCCCCCTTGAGACCACTGTGTATTTGTGCATCTTACGTGCTCTATTTCCTGAGTATTGTGTGTATTGTGTTTCTATCTCCGGGTAGGAGATAGTACAATTGTGTTAGTGAGTGTTTGTAATAAAATACATGTTTTTATAACTACACTGTGTCGTTATTTTTCACTTAACCTATACCATAAGATTAAGCACTGGTAAAACAAGCTGCTTTACACTCCTTCTGGACTAAGACTGAAGGCTGCTCTCTACAGCTACCACTTAGAGAGATTTCTATGGTTGTCTAAGACCACTAAAATCACCATAAGGGTTGTCTGGATTAGTGCAGGGTGCTACACTTACATAAGTGAGCACTATATACTAAGTCAGCCTCTCACACATAAGATTACACAAGCACACTTATTACATCATTAGTCTGGTTCAGTTTATGTTATCAAAACACAGCTCATACTGTCAAACAGATGTCACCTTTCGCTGTGACAAATGCTTTCTCTCATGGCATGAGATAACTGTAACCAATGCAATTTGAAGCTTAGCTTGATGCTCACATGTGTTTTTATTCTAAACACTGATCTTCAAAATCTTGCCATCTTCCATCGGCCTTGTGCCACTGTTGCTGATTGGATTTTCTAATGATTTCTTTTGTAAACACCTGAGACTACACTGAACTAAGAAACAGGGGGCAACATTATAAGATCTTGATCTATAGCTGAAACAGGCAGGTAAAACAAAGCCTGTTATACTGCTGAGCCGGCTAATAAACTTAGCGCAAAGACAGAAAAGACACAGTTGGATATTCGTAGAGAATTGAAACACACTTCTGTCCTCCAAGATTTATAAAATATAGACATAACTTAGTAGTATATCTGAAAAGCACAATATTAGCAATATATGTCAATTCAGTTTGCAACCTCTGCCATAAGTGAGTAACCAATAACATACCTTGCCTCTGCAAATAGCATTCCTACAAATCATTCATAATTAGTTGGCATTTTAGAAATGCCAATTTGTAGTTGCCTTGTAGCACTTTATTTGGAGAGACTAACTGAATACAGCAGTGGTTCTTAGCCTTTTGGCTTCTGTCGGCCCCCATTTAATCATTACTGGAATCTGAGGACCCCCACTGAATAATAATTGGAACCTGGGAACCCCACTGAGTCATTACTAGAAGCCAGGAACCCCGGCCTAAGGAATTTCAATGATTTGAACTACAAAACAATACACAAATGATTAAATATTTTATTTAAACCACAAACAAATACCCCAATTTTTATTTTTTATTTTAATAGGAAGTTTGGAGCTTTTCTAAATTAAGGCAATTCCTCATCTATACTATATTCTAGTTGATGCACTTGCACTGTCCCACAAATCCTTCCGTTGATACCAAATACATTTTTAGCTTCACATTTAAAGTGTCTTCACATTTACAGAATGTTTTCAAATTTTCAGTTTTACATGTTGCTTCTTTATTTATTATACACTTTATTACTCTGTTAGTATTATTTAATTTTCTAAGCAGTCACGGACCCCCTGAGTAGGCTTTGTGGACCCCTAGGTGACCCCGGACCATAGGTTGAGAACCACTGGAATATAGGAATAAGGGCAGTGTAATCCATCTTTTGGTGAAACTGTAACAAATAACATCATAACTTTTTTAAAAGCCAGTTCAATTACATTCATACTCAAACATGTCAGACATCCAATGACAATATTTGCAAACACTGGTACACAATATTAAAGATTTATGCCCAAAATATTAAGTACTGTAGCACGTGAATTGTCAGTGGTCAAGTTCAACTTTCTCTGAATATATTTCTTTTATTTTCACATTTCATGCGAGTTGGCCATTTTATTTATATGAAGGCTAGTTGAGATTCCTTTATTGTCAGCCTTGTTGAGGTCAAAAATGTTATATGTAGTTGCAACACTTTGGTAAAAAGATCACAATTCACAAATCCTGATTCAGAGATTAGAGACATTTCCAAATCTATATCCCACTTAAGACCATGGAAAACACTAGCATATGAGAATTTTCACTGTTGTACATTTAGGGTGGGGTGGAAACAAGAGGTTCCCAGGGAAGGAGTTGGAGCTGGCATTTCAGAATATGTACGAAGTTGTAATTTTGTGGGTATTCATGGGCAATGATGGGAATTGTTTGCGACAAATCCTCAAATTGCCTCAAGGATTTAGAGTGTATATGAGATGTGATCTTTTCACACAGAAAAAAAGTTTTCATGTGGGGAAGAAAGAAAAAACGTTTTTGTGCCTTCTCCCTACTTTCGCCTAACTGTAAATTGTCAGATATTGCAAAGGACAAGCCATTGGTTAAGAATGTGTTACATGCATAGCAACCCAAAAATTTTGTAAATGTCAGTGTTTGGTAGACTATGACATTTTTGTGAATCCCAGCAAAACGTTTGTGAAAATCATAAAAGCTACTCAGTTATTGGTTTGGGAAATTGGCATCCTGATATTCATGCACACAATTAATTAATGTATCCTAGTATCTCTTCCTACCAACTTCCCAATCACTGCATCGTGAGACATGATGTCAAGGTCCGGTTACCTCTGTAGTTCAGGAACTATGCATGTGTAACCAGTCTAAAGCTCCTACCCCATGTGAGAATGAGGGGGTAATTCTCTCTTTTCGCCATGACTGACTCCTCACATTAGATGAAGGGGAATCAGATATCTGCTGGCCTCGCAAGACCTCTTATTCTATCAAGACACGTGATCTAAAAAGGAAGATATACAACTCTACCTGAGGTCAGGGATTCTGTATATCGTGGGCTCTTGGTAACCTCCTCTGGCGCTCTCTTTATCACTTGCATTTATGCTCACGTGAGTTAACAAGCATTTGTAATGCAATTGGTCTCAAATTTGTTAAAGTTAGAGCTGTTGGTGTTGAAATTGACAATTTTTTAGTTTTGTTTTTTTATTTGCATTGGAGTGATTATATTTACATAGCGCTATTGCCATTGGTATGACCTTGTGGTGCTGGAGAACCAGAAAATGGGAAATAGGTTATGAGGGAGCGTTGACAAAAGTAATATGCTGCCTGAAAAAATAAAAGTAACATCATCCTGGAAAAGGCTAACCCTCATAGTGTAGTGTAGTTCCAATAGTATCCTTTATGCAGGACCTACGCATTTGCGGATAACATAAACTGTGGGCCTGGTGGCAGACTGACTCTGTACACCCCCACTGAATATGTTAACCTGTTTTCGCATTAGCTAGCTCGTAGTGCTACTAGATTCTGCTGTTATCAGAGAGATTCGTTTTTGCAACCTCAGAACACAATAATCTCAGACTCGTGGAAACAATATACTCCTTTTCACCCAGTCACTCGTGCTTGCTTGTTTTGCTCTCAGAGAGATACAGAGAAGAAACAGTCGAGCGTTTTTACAAAAAGAATTTTTTGTACCATAGTTCTTCTCATGTAGAATAAGTGCGCTGTTACAACTGTAACACAGTTGCAGAGATATAGAACCAGCAGTACAGTGAATAAAAAGGAATAGTATTGTTCTACCATTTTGCAATAGTCACGAACATATACATGAAGATGTAATGCATTTAGAAAAATAAAGTGCATACTCCTAAAATGCTTAACTAGATGTACCTAAGTGTACCTAGCATGTGAGTAGGTGCTACATAGCCGAAACCTAAGCGCCTATGAACCAATAATCCCACTAGGATTGAGTCGAACCCCCATACCTGAATAGTGAGAGTGTGGGACTTCGTCCTGGACTTGAGCTGGACACCCCGCAAGGGATCGTCAGACCACTGTCAGCTGGAACGATGGCATGTCGGAGCTGCAGCGTCTCTGGTCAGTGTGTCGGTCTTGAAGTCTTGGTTCCCTCCTGCTGTCTGATAGCAAGAGGTGCTGTATTTATACAGTCTATGTACGTCTGTTACCCATTGTTCAGTATGAGGATGACGTTTGGGGTTTAAACCTTGTGCGTCGATGGGAGAGGTGTAGTATGCCTCCTGGAGAGTGTACTCATCACTTATTCATATGTGCTAAGGAAGACATCTTAGCAATATCGATTGGGAAAAACCCACCCTCGGCATGGAACTAGGTGAAATGGTTTAGTTCATAAAAGGCTGCAATCCCTATAAGGCGTGATGTCCCTATAAGGCATTCTGTCCTTAGTTGCAGTTATGTCCTTATAAGGCTCTTTCATATGAAATAACCGGAGCTGATTTAGGGAAAGTGTACGATGTTCCCTGGACCTATATTAGGGTACCGATATGAAATATAACACCCACCATTTCTATGAAATGTAGGGGGCAATTTGTTCGAATTAGCGCCTGTATCTCGGTCGAGGTCCTTGCAACTTGAAGTTCAAAGGTTTCTCGAGCGGAGGTCAGTGGCACGTTCATTCTGCTCAAAGCATCAAACTGTATCAACGAAACATTCAGTGAAGGCCATACTAGCGCCTCCCTGACTGTATTTGTCAGAGGAAACAATACTTGCATACAGCAAGTAACCCTGGTATTCATGGTAACCAGATATGCAATGCCTGGAAGCATGCCACAACAACCTTGATCGTTCAGCATCAAGTAACTCCCATTTGAAAGAAACTCGAACACTGGCGTTATTATGGCAGCTGGTGTTCCTTTCATGTGGCAAGACCGATTTGAAATTGAACCATTACAGGCTCCTTGCAAAACGATATCTTGGCATATCAAAATCTGTATGGTAAATCCCAGGATTTCCTTATGTATTCTTTACCCAATTTTTCATATCTGCCTGCCTGCATGCCTTTGCTCAAGGCAATAGTGAAACAAATGTAGTGACCGGGAGAGTGATTTGGCCATGGATTAGCCACTCAGTTGATGGTAATTCAGCTACTGTAAATGGTAGTCTGTCCACTTTTTCAATTTGCAGCATTGTATATTTAGCTCCCCTTTGTGCCATTTCAATCTGTGTATCAGTTAGATTGTATTCTGAAAACAGAGATGTACTGTTTATAAAACGCCAAGGCACAAGGCCTGCACGCAAAGATTTTTGCGTCCAGCTCAATAACATAATAGAACGTAACTGTGATTGGCCGTAATGTAATATGGCTAAATCCTGTTCCAGTATGTCAATAGCAGAAGATACAATGTTGCCCAATGAATATACTCTGGAGGTCAAAGTTGTTAACCCATTATCCACTACAGCAAAAGCTTTTTCTAAGTTTATACGGTCTATTTCCCATATTCTCTCTGCAGCTTCTTGTTGAGAAATCTTCCAGATTTCATTATAGGCAGCATAAATGCCTGCATATATTAAACGTTTTTGACGTTGTTTCCTAGGTCCTTGTAAAAAGTCCCTAAGATCCATTTCTTGTGAGAGTAAAGATAAGTGTTGTTTCACTTCTGCAAGTATTGAGGTTTCTAGCCATTGTAGGCACAACTTCCCAACACTATAGGATATCACTACCCCTGGATGTTCTCTCTGTACATAACATGGGTCTGGCCTATGCATGCTGAGTCCCTCGGTGATGTGCAGGAACCATTTATGACATGTGTTTGTGTCTAAGGGTCAAACCACCTACTCCTTCCAATTTGGGTCTGATATATTGTACTTAAGTATGTCATCAACTGTTGCCCCTTCCTTTATAGAAGAATTCTGCCACCCATGTGTTGGTGTAGGTAACCTTGGAGTGTTCAGGTCCTTTATGTTGGCTATTCCAAGACAGGATGTCTGTTGCACAGTTATAGTTAAGAAGATCATCTGCTGTGGAATGAGGCATGCGCTAAGTAGTGCCTCTGTACCCTGAACTTGCCAGACCCTTGAACCCCAAATCGATTTTGTGTTAATTTCGTCTTGCCATAGGACGAAACCCTGTTGAGACAATTGGGCCAAAATGGAAGCAGAGTAAATCTGTTTAGTGTTTTTTAGCATGATTTTCAGTGCTGATGTTATACCCTGAAAAGTATGCAAATTTTTGTGCAAACGTTTGTGAACTCGTTTTTGGTGGTGTTGGACAATGTTCCCACTGATTGTTTTCAAATACATTCCTAGGTGAAATGAATTTGTGCAGGAAATGATGACAAAAATGTTGATAACAGTACAATTTGTCATAGTCTGAAGAACCCTCTAACATTTCATTATTAGAAAATGCAGCAGTTTTCTCTAAATCAGATAACATGTTATTAACTTTTTCAGTGTCCCAATCATCAGAAAATGTACTCGAGGTAATGATATCACTCAAAGATATTTTAAATACATGATTAATTTTTAAAAGTTCGGTCGGACTGAAGATGTTGAAATCAACCTTGTCCCATACTATACCATCTAGTATAGGAACAGCTGTGATGTTCACTGATGATAAGTCTCTTCGTTCACGATGTGACGATGTGTGTGGCTTCAAGAGGATGTTGACCTTTTGGGCTGTGGAATCTTGTTGAAGATAATGTCTATTAATAAGCATACTAAAAGTCAAAACTAAACCCAGCCATAAAAGAAATAACATTATTCCAGAAATTACCCAGAGTTCAATCCAAGGTGATACCAGGTATGTCTTTTGAAGAAAGAGAAGAAAGTTCTTTAATTCTTGCTTGAATGGAGTTTTGGCTGGCGTCGTTTTAGGCTTGCTTGGATCCAGTGAAAACGTATCAAAGTTGATGAAATAGCCAGAAGCAGTTGAAATTGCATCGGGAGTAGTTGAAATGTCCTTTTCCTCTCGACGAGGCATGTTAATGTAGACATCTGTATTAGGTCTAATTGCAACTTGTGAATTATTCTGTTTTTCATTTAGAATTTGAATGTCTGGTTCAAGTGGAACAAGTTCCATAGCATTGTTGCTTAGTCCTTCATTCCTTACAGGTGGCTCTTCAAACGTGATGAGCCTTTCTGTTTGAACTTCTTGGATAGTAGCTAGAGGAGGACGTCTGCTACATCGGAGTCCACTAGGTCTACTGTTTAGTATCGGCCACATAATGTGGTTTGATCAAGTTGATTGAGACAAATCTTTTCTCCTTTTTTCCAGCAAGAGGCGGGAGCAGCACAATTCTTGTTCTGTGTACTGCAAGGATTGGTACAGGTGTTCCGTAAGAGGGTCCAAATTCCTTTTTGTCTGCAATTTTCTCTCTGACTAGATCCCTGACTTTTGGGATCTAGACAGGTATTGCCGTGACTACCTTGACTACCTCAGTGGTAGTCTGCTTTAGATGGACATTGCTTTGTTTTGTCCATGATTCTTTTAAATCCTGTAAAACAGCCAAACGATCATAGATATCAAATGGTTTTTCATCCGCCACTGCGCCTTCATAATCAAGATCAGGTACCCACATTTGTGTCCCAAAGAGGACCTCATATGGAGTGACACCCCCTAGAGAGCTTCTTGGCTGGTTATTTAATGCCCGTTGTACCCCATAAAGGTGTGTGACCCAACTACCGCCCTTGCCTAATACCCTAGCTGTTAAAGATTGCTTTAAGTCACTGTTTTTTCTCTCCACAACAGAATTTTCCTCAGGATGATACGGAGATCAGAACCGCCATTCTACCACCCATTCCTTCCATGGCCTCTTTGTAAGCCCGAGAGCTAAACGCAGGGCCGCGGTCAGAGTGTAACACGCTAACTGCGTATGTACCGATAAAGACTCGCAAATCTTTTATAACAGTTCGAGCGTCAGCAGAATGCTGAGGCCACACCCATAGGAATCTCGAGCATGAATCCACTGCAAACATAATATACCTGTAACCCCCGTCCGTTTGTAAGGTGCCGCAGTGGTCCAAGTACAGACATGCAAGAGGTTTGTCTGACTTTAGCAATGGCGTCTGTGCCGGGTGTGCAGCGGTGGAGCCTTTCATCTGCTGGCAGATGTTTCATTTCAAGACGTAGTCTTTAGTTTGCTTGGATAACCCTGGCCACCAGTAGCGCTGTTTTAGTAAAGAAATAGTCGCTGTAACACCTGTGTGCGTAGATCCCAAACCGTGGTGTGCAGCTAGTATTAAACCTTGCCTACGATCCATATTTGGTATTACTCTATCCCCCACTCCAGGAATCGGAGCATATGGAATGTTTTGTGCATCTAATTTATAGGAGTATTTGAGTGGAGATTTTTTAGGTACTGCTGTGCTGCCTATGCGTGATGTAATGACAGCTACCATTATATCTCTGTCTATCCTCGTTTTCGAACGAGTCAGCGCAGATACGGAAGCTGTGCGGACAGCCCCCTTTGCTGCTTCATCAGCCAATGAATTCCCTTCAACGTGAACCCCATCACGTTGATGACTCAGTGTATGGATCACGTGAATCCTCGGTAGCTCAATTTTCAATTCTGCTACCCGTTCCCATAGCATTTTATGCTTAATTGTTCCACCTTTTGCACCCTTAAACCCGTTTTGTTCCCAGTGTTGTAAGTACTCATCGTACGACTGTACACAGTAAAAAGAATCACACACGATTAGTGTGGGGATTTCGTGATCCGTATTTACAAGTGCCAGTATCAGTGCTTTTAATTCTGCCAACTGCGCCATGCAGTCTCCTAGAGATTGCATTTTTGTGCAGCTAGGATGGAACTTGCCATCACACATGCGACCTTTAACAATAGCACATGCCGAAAAATATTGCTGCTTACTTTCTATCGCTGGTTGAGCAGATCTGTCAGTGTAAATTGTAAATATATACATATCGTTCTAAAGGCAAGATTTCATTTGGTAGAGGATATTCTTGTTCATATTGCAGGAATGCTTGAGTTTTTAAACTTGGATCAAATCTGTATTCAACATCTGTTGCAGTAAGAGAATTAGCACATTGTATCCATCTTGGATGTAACGCTTTCGCATTCGGGATGCTGGCCTTTGTAACAGCTTCTAAAGCCGGTACCGGAGTTACGACAATAATGCGTTTCCCCTAAGCCTGTGCTCTTTCTTTTGCTACAGCAGTCTGAACTGCTGTCAGGAATTTTTCTGTTGAAGGGAAATGCATTTCTACATTTGTGTACAGGTGTGATTTGTATGCGATTGGTACAGATTCTCCCTCATTAAAGGTCAAATAAGTGTACCCCCTTTGACCCGCAATTATTCAGATCACCAAGTGGCGTATGTTTACGCGTGTTTGGAAGCAATCATGTCTTCATGGAGTAAACAAAGAATATTAGTATGTTCTTGTGTCCAATCTCTGGCTGAAAAGTCAGGTTTGATTCATTCATAGGAAGGTTTTACCCTCTGCGCGTAATCTAAAATGTATGTTCTGCCGAAATGTAGGAATCCTAGTATTGATTGTAAATTTTTCAATGATTTTGGAGGGTGGAGCAGTGCACACTTTTCTAAAAAGTTATCTGCCAGTCTATTGTCCTCACTTGACAACTCGTATCCCAAAAATAGGACATTGAGGTGGGCTGTTTTTGACTTTTTAAAGTTGAACTTGTAACCCTCTGTGGCAAATCCCATAAAAATGGTGCTTACCCTAGTCAAGTGCCTCTCTAAGTTGTCGTCAGTCAGATAAATATCATCCACATAGGACAACGCTTCTTCATCAACATTTTGGAGTAACTCCGTTACTCTTGCAGAAAATACCCCGGGGCTATTTGTGTACCCTTGGGTGAGTCGACAAAATTGGCGGTGTGACCCTAGCACACTGAAGGCTGTTAGATACCTTGTTTCAGGCACTATATTTTGGCAGAAAAATCCATTTGAGATATCTAGTGTGGTTTTGTATTTTTTGCACACAATGTTATTCATTAATGCGGCACTATGTGCATTTTGGACAGCAAATGTCTTTGTGCATGAGTTTAAATGTCTGTAATCTAAAACTAGACAATATGTATTCTCAGGTTTAGCTACAGAAAACAAAGGAGTGTTCATTGAAGAGGTACATTTTTCAATGACCCCTTGGTATTCAAGTTGATCTAAGATCTCCCTCACCTGTTTTTTAGCTTCTTGCTTTATTGGGTATTGCCTCTGAGCAATAGGTGAAACTTTTAATGGAATCACGTGGTAGGAAGAGTTCTCATCCCACCCTGCGTGATTTTTGTACAATGCAGGGGCTTGGACTACTGCCCACTCCTGTGGATATGTATGTTTAAGGTGAACGGGAACTTGGTTGGAAAATGCAGGAAAAATTATACTTTCTCCCCTAGGGCACTCTATTACGAATGCAGGTGGCCAATCTTGTTCTGCTAACGGGATGGCATAACCAGATGATAAGTTCTCTCAAAAAAGACCTTTTACTTTCCTGGGCTTGTCCCCCTCCATCCAGAGTGTTATTTCAAATAACTTCAGTGCGACGCTCACCCTGGTGTCTGGTGCTTCCACTGTGATGTAATCATTCAACTCCGCTGTCACCAGAAATTCCTTCAGGTTCAGGTGAGCTATTGTTACTTCTGTCGCACTGTCTAGCATCGTCAGAGCCCATTCCCCATTCAGAAGTTGAGTTCTCGAAATTCTGAGCATGTCTGTTTTTCAGACCAGCAACTTTCTTTTTCTTAAATTGAGGTTTTGGATTATGCTTATCTTCTTTTTCAGAAGTAAAGTCTTGAGCGCGCTGCTTGTCTCTGGGCTGTGTGCGCTCCTCTCTGTGTTCTGAACGTCCTTCTCTTTCAGAGCCTTTCTTCAAGCCCTGAAAGGAACAAGAGGAACGTGTATCTGTATCCTGATACCTGGCAGGTTTCCTAATGTTATCCCTATTCCTAAGGTTGTACCTCTCCTGCTGAGGAGACCTACCTCGGGACTGAGATCTCTTGTCTTTAGAGTTTTCTTTTTTATTATCCCACTTCTTCTTGGAAGAAGTAGGTGTCTGTTTAAAAGTGTCCTTCTCAGGACTGCCCTGTAGTTGAGGTTTTAAAGCTTTTCCCCGCAAACTATGCCTGTCTAATTCTGCATTCGCAGTGTCAATTATTTTGGGTAGTTCATTCTCCTGCTCTAATGGAGAGAACTCCCTTAGGCGTTGGCAGATTGCCACTGATGCTGCTTCCCCTTTAATGTTAACTAGTATTATGGCTGATACCTGGTCATAGTTGTTTAACAACTGCATCCCTAAGTTCAGGGCAGGTTCTGCTCCATTGTCGTTTTGTATTTGTCTTAATACATCTGGCACTACTGCTAATGAAGGAATACCATGAGTTTTGGTATATATGGCAGCAAAGACTGTACCCCAAGAGATGCAATCCTCTAACTGTGGTGTAATCCCCATGGGCAAACAGATTGTTAACATTCTGTGTTTTTCAAATGGCGTGGTATTTGGGAATTATCACAACAGAGGAAGGTTAACCACTAACCTTTTACAGCCGGATACAGCGGGAACGATGGTTGATGCTAGTTAACCCTTATATGGAAACACCCGTGAGTATATATGTATAACTCTACAGGTCTTACCACCATAGGGGAAAGGGAAAAAAGGGACAAAAGAAACAATAAAGTTGCAGCCGCATAACACAGAATAGGGATGTCTTCGGGAGTTGTAGACCTTTCTCCTATGATCCACCCTGTCTGCCCTGTAAGTGAGACACAATACATAGTTCCCCCCTATATTTCCAAACACGATGCTTCTCTATGTGTAATGTACTTACTATTAATGCAGCCGCACATCTCCCAACAGAAAAAGCACAAAAGAGAACAATAAGGAAAAAAGGAAAAAACTATTCAATTCCACCTGGGAATATTTTGGTAAGTGTTTGTAGTAAAGGAATCAACTACTATTTCATATAGTCAAGTTGAGAGGTACTTATCTTACTGCAGATAATCCTCTGGTAGTGAAGAGTGGTTCTGTGCAGTCACAGAGGAATCCTCTTTCTGCTTGGCATTTGCGCATTGAAAAATATCCTCGTAGCTTTCAGCATTACAAAAACCAGAAAATATCCAGATAAGTGCTCCGAGCCACTAAACAGCTCTGGGGGAAAAATGCCTTCCACAGAGAAAGGTCACGCTCGCTCTCCTGAGCGCATAAGGCAAAGTAGGTGGCTGGGTAAGTAAACACTTCCTTAGCGCTGACTGCGCTTCACTCTGGAGACTTCTGTAATAGCCTCGTAGTTCTGCAGCCTTCTCCTCACAGACGGGATTCTGAGCGTATGGCGCCTAAGTTCAAAGGGAGTTGACACAATGGCGCTTGACGGCGCAGTACGGCCGTTTTCAAAGGCGTTTTGTTCTGTGGATCCGAAACGGCCTTCTGGAAAGCAGGAGCCGTGGATTCTCAATGGTCCAGATTTCTGCCACTTGACAGCAGATGCAACTCACAAGGGTTCACCAGGAAGGGATTTACTCGAGTCACAAGCCCCGAGAAAATCAAGGGCGGGGCTTATGTACCGACATGTGAGGTGAGACAGCCAGCCTCTCCCTTGGACTTATGGGAGATGTTGTTCTGATTTCATGCATTCATCCACACAGTGTTGTATATGTATGCCCCATCTACCTATCTACGCCTAACCATGACAGGAATACTGCTTCTAACTGGGTTATTTTCTGAGCTACCCAGAAAGGAATTTCTTCACGTTTTGTGGGCACTTTGCCCATTACCGCGTGTAATGTTTGTGGAGTAATTTTAGTACCTGAGCTCTGTGTAGGAGCTGCAGTAGGTGTAATTACTGTTGGTTGGACCGCTAGAGTCCTCAGGACAAAGTGTGTCATGTTTCTGTAGAGTTTTATCAACTCTTTGTGTTGAACAAGTAGCTCATCCTGTGGCATTGTGTCAATGTCTGGATGTGGTGCATAGGTCGCTAATAACGGCCATGTTGCTCCTGGAATTCCTAAAGTACCAAGCTTTGCTCTTGTTTTTATGTGGGGTAGGGCGCCATTAAACCAGAAAATATGTTCCTGGTAAGTAAGCGGAATCTCAGTCTCCTCAAAAGGAGTGTAGACCACTGGAATGTCATCATGTATGTAATAATGAAAAGTTTTTGTTACAGCATCAGCTGCTGGGAATATAACCCATGAGTAGAATACCTCGATTTTGAAATAATTGTGTGCCTCTATCACGAATATTATCACACCTTGTTGTAACTCATGTTTGAGTAGTTTTACTGTTAAAGTTTGTCTTACTTTGGATGCAATTTGTTTTGCATCTGCATCGACCTCACCAGATTGATTCAGTCCCTGGTTTAAAACTCTTTCCTAGTCTGCCAAGGTTTTATGCAAAGGTTTTATGCACAATTTTGGGAATATTGTCCTTTCAAGCTGGATTAACCAACTGCCAATACATAGGCTATCGCGTCTACTCAGCTGTGGCGGAGTTTTTTGCCCACTTACTCAAGACGTCTCTGGTTTTGTAAGTAGGGTCTCTGAGAATAAGCACGACTGGGCTACTCAGATTCTATTGTTGAGTAAGTGCGCCATCAGTATACCACGTTGGGCGCCATGTAGTATAGTTCCAATAGTACCCTTTATGCAGGACCTACGCATTTGTGGATAACATAAACTGTGGGCCTGGTGGCAGACTGACTCTGTACACACCCACCCAATATGTTAGCCTGTTTTCGCATTAGCTAGCTCGTAGTGCTACTAGAATCTCCTGTTAGAGAGATTTGTTTTTGCAACCTCAGAACACAATAATCTCAGACTCATGGAAACAATATACTCCTTTTCACCCAGTCACTCGTGCTTGCTTGTTTTGCTCTCGGAGAGATACAGAGAAGAAACAGTCGAGGGTTTTTACAATAAGAATTTATTGTACCATAGTTCTTCTCATGTAGAATAAGTGCGCTGTTACAACTGTTACACAGTAGCAGAGATATAGAACCAGCAGTACAGTGAATAAAAAGGAATAGTATTGTTCTACCATTTTGCAATAGTCATGAACATATACATGAAGATGAAATGCATTTATAAAAATAAAGTGCGTACTCCTAAAATGCTTAACTAGATGTACCTAAGTGTACCTAGTATGTGAGTGGGTGCTACATAGCCTAAGCCTAAGAACCTATGAGCCAAGAATCCCGCTAGGATTGAGTCGATGCCCCATACCTGCACAGTGAGAGTGTGGGACTTCGTCCTGGACTTGAACTGGACACCCCGCAAGAGATCGTCAGACCACTGTCAGCTAGAGCGATGGCATGCCGGAGCTGCAGCGTCTCTGGTCAGTGTGTCGGTCTTGAAGTCTCGGTTCCCTCCTGCTTTCTGATAGCAAGAGGTGCTGTATTTATACAGTCGATGTACATGTGTTACCCATTGTTCAGTATGAGGATGACGTTTGGGTATTAAACCTTGTGCGTCGATGGGAGAGGTGAAGTATGCCTCCTGGAGAGTGTACTCATCAGTTATTCATATGTGCTAAGGGTGACTTCTTAGCAATATCGATTGGGAAAAACCCACCCTCGGCATGGAACTAGATGAAAGGTTTAGTCCATAAAAGGCTGCTGTCCTTATAAGGCGTGATGTCCCTATAAGGCATTCTGTCCTTATTTGGAGTTATGTCCTTATAAGGCTCGTTCATATGAAATAACGGGAGCTGATGTAGGGAAAGTGTATGATGTTACCTGGACCTATATTAGGCTACCGATATGAAATATAACAATAGGGAATGCAACATTAATTGGTGCTCGGGAAATGGGCACTGCAATGAGAATTAAAGTGTGTTCCAAGAGGAGCCGTGTCATGCAGAACAAAAGAAAGGTGCAGCCGCCATAGTTTAGGATAAAGCTCGGCATGGCACTCTGCAGCCATCAGTTTTTGTATACTTCACTGAATCCACCTAGCCGGGCCCTGCAATGGCTCACAAAAAGACAAAACTAATGAAAAAATATGAGTTTATAACAGGCATTGAGTCGGGGACATGAAACAGAGATGCTCTATGCTTTGACCGTGAGGTATGCCATTGCTGGCCAAATATATTTTATGTAATATGGGAACAATGTTTTGTGTTGTGTCTTTTGGTAGCAACTGCTGGTCACCAATATGAAAGATAGCTACATGA
Organism: Triturus cristatus; assembly: GCF_964204655.1. NCBI lineage: Eukaryota > Metazoa > Chordata > Amphibia > Caudata > Salamandridae > Triturus > Triturus cristatus. Next base: position 488,861,858 of record NC_140587.1, on the reverse strand, counting down.
TGTATGTGGACCATGTAAAATGTATGTTAAAATTCTTGTTACTGTATTCTGTTGGTTGGTGTTTATTTAGCATCTTAAGGAGTATAGTGGTGGTGTGAGCACTGTGGTAGCTAAATTGGTATATTGGACTGGGTGGGGAGTACGAGCTGTAGGAAAGACTGACTTGGGAGTTAACTCGTCCGCTCCCTCTCCTCTGTGGCCATATCTGGACTGGAACTGTTGCTCACATAAAGGACTCCAATATCTTTGAGTTGAGCGCACGCTATATAAAACTGCTAAATAATGATGCACGCACTCCACAATACATGGGCCATGGTGAACTCTAAAAACTAAATAGTGCCCAACAATTTTGTTGGGAACGAAGCTGCCATATGTGGCAATCTATCAGTGTGTGCTAGCAACTTGTGCACCCATGCTGTGATCAGAGTTGAACAAATGCAACATGCAAAGGACTGGTGGGTTTGCAGTGTGTGTGGCATGGGCCACATACAATAGCTGAGGACTGGTGTGCATGTACAATGTGTGGGGCATGCTACAGGTAAAATGTGTGGGCATTTCTGCAGGGAGAATATTTTTGTGATGGTGCATATACAGTGTGTGAGAATGTGAGTGTATTTTGTACAGAGTGGCTTATTTATAGTTACGATATATGCATGAAAGGTGCTATATCCATAGAAATACGAATGCAATACATGTGGGGTATTGTGCATGTACAAATTATGGGCATGGCGAAGGCTCTATGCATGGTCGTTAAAACTTGTTCAATATTGGGGGCATGTGCATGTGCGGAGAATTGAGTGTGTAAAAAGTGTGTGTAATTGTGCTTGCACACTTAGTAGGTAGTGTTGAACATGGTAATGTGTGAACCGCTTGACATGCCCTGCGGGTGGAAACCGCTGCCCGGACACAATTGACTACAGTGGGTTTGAATGCACAGCCTGTTTGTGGGTTTGGTGGGGGTACAGAGTTACTGCCCGAGCACTATGTGTATGGAGTACTGGTGTTTGCCCAGAATGTGGGGGACGTTACCCAGGCAGTCAGGTTTAAGGTGTGCTGCCCAGGAAGTGGGTGTCGAATGGTGCCCAGTACCTCTGCATGATTGCCCGTACAGTGTGTGCATTGGGGGAGGGGTACTGCCAAGAGACCACGTGCAAGGAGTACTGCCCGCCTCATAAGGGGGTAGCTCTGCCCAGGCACCATTTACGAGGGTGTGTTTGAGGGTTTAGAGGGATTACTGCCCCCTGGCACAGTTTGTAAAGTGCACAACCCTTCCATTGCACATGAAAAGCACTCACAGTTAAAGTATGTTCCAAGGCGAGCAATCTGCACATGTAGGAATGCGACTGCTTGCAGCACACCATTTCCGTTCATTTTTATTTATCACCACAAGTTAAACGTGAGCTGCAGGTAAAAGATAAAGCATGGAGCCCATTTTACAAGTGTCACGCTCGAGTGTGCATTTGGGGATGAGAGGGATTACTGCCCCTGGGCACAGTTTGTAAAGTGCACTGCCCTTCCAGTGCACGTGAAAAGCACTCACAGTTAAAGTGTTTTCCAAGGTGAGCCACACCCTGCTGTGAGCCTCCCAATCTACACATGCATGAATGCGACTGCCTGCAGCACACTGTGTCTGTTCCTTTCTATTAATCACCACAGATTAAACTAGAGCTGCAAGTAAAAGATAAAGCGTAGTGCCCGTTTCTCAAGTGCAGTGCTCAGAGTTCAAGTATGTTCCAAGGCGAGTCGCACCATGCAGAACAAAAGAAAGGCGCAGCCGCCATATTTCAAAATAAAGCTCGCCAGGCCATGCTGCATCAATTAGAAAATAGAGTTCTCTGAAACAACAGGTGAAGATTGGAAGGGGAAGAAAACTGAACTTGGACGGTGCTCCTCTTTAACAAAACAGAAGTGACATATCGATGCGTGAACCTGTTAGAAAGCAGCAACGAGGAGCGACACTGCACTGCACCAATGGGAAGACAGCAGGCAGAAGCAAAGTCCTTTATTGACTACAGCAGGTCTTGCAGACAGCGCAAGTGCTGCCTAGGCTCGACCTAAAAATCTATTCCAGTAATGTGGAATATTAGTATGAAAGAACTTTCAATAAGTGTGTTGGAGATAGCATCAAAAAGCATTTTGAAAGAATAAAGTTACTGTCCAGGGGGCAAGCAAATGGCACAATCCACACAAGCATTGAGAGTCAAAGTAAAGTATCCCCAATTCCTCCATATTTAAACATCTGTCTGCTAATTGATGGTTTACTAGAGGGGACAGTTTACTTGTGTTTTGAACATCTGGAGGTAACTCCGGTCATATGCAGTGCCCTAGAAAACCACATAGTACATATACATGTAGGCATGAGCCACAATGAGCCTAATTTACATTTAGGAATGACTGCTTTATTTATGAATGATGATCTTAACATTTGCATCCTTTGTTTGCAAATATACAATCATCTCTCAGATCCATTGGGTAAAAATGGTTTATAGCCTAGCGAATATAACAGGATGTTGAAAGCTTTTTGATATTGAGTTGGATGTCAGTGTTCCATAACATATTTGGGTGGCAGAGCTTTCAATCAATAGAATGTGGATGACAGGACACATGCAGCCCTCAGATATCAGTTTTTCGTCCACCATCTGAGAAAGTATTGATTCAAAAGTTGCATTAAATGAAGGGATTCAGTGAGGAGCAAAATGCTATCTAGTGCTTGACAGCTCATGATATCTGGTAGCTGTAGATACTGTCCTCCAAGTAATACTTAACAATCAATCAATTATTCAGGAATTTATAGAGCAAACGGCTACTCCAAGAGTGTCTCAGCGCTAAAGGATTTACTTTACCCCAAACCTCTCATAATAGTGTTCCAAATGAAAAACTGTCTTAAATAGTCAGTTTTTAGGTGATCTTCTAAAACAGATTTTCTCGCTAAATGTGTATGGAGGAAGGGCATTCCTCACCCGTGAAGCAAGACTGGATAAAGACAAACTATCCTGCTTTTTCCGCTTGACTCTCAGTACCAGGACCTGCCCGGCATCAGAGGAGCAAAGAATTCCAATTGGGCAATAGTTTGTAATTCTTACAGATAGGTAGCCAGGGGGAGCGGCTTGGTAGGGAATGGAAAAGGATGCTGTTGATACGAATTCCCCTGGGCCCTTCAGCATACCTATAGCCTGCATAGTGGCCTCAAATAGTCTCTCCTACATGGTTCCACTTACCTCTAGGGCACCTACTCCTAAGGGGTCCCGAAAATCAAGACAGGCCCCCTTTGGAGGGAGTTGCATTGACCCCTAACTCATTGCGGAGCAGCACCTGTGGGGCAGCGGTGCCAGACTCAACTGGGCCAGAGAGCACACAGCATCAGTTCTCCTCACTGCCAGAGAGAAGTTGCTCCATGGGCCATGGAGTGCACTGGCCTCAAGCTGATCCCTGAAAGACGCATACACCGGTGGGCCCATGGGAGAGTGAGCCTCCATCTAGCCCTGTAACTCCCTGGTGATCCCTGGATGCGCGGAGGAGCAGCAATCCTCGAGTGCATTGACCCATCACTCTCGCTCCTGATGTATCTATTAATCCCCCGTGGGGCGACGGACAGCTGAAGCCACCCCAGGACATGTGGTAAGGAGCGGTCGCAGGAAAAATTGCCAGTGAGTGCTGGTAGGCTTGGGGAGAACACAGAGAAGAATGTACCGCTAACGGCCAGGGGCCTCCCTCTAATCGGAAAGACATCTCTGCCACCTAAGTGAGAGGGCACCTGAATCACCTTTTCACACATGCCAGAGGGCCCCGGAGGCAGTATCAACCAAATGAGAAGCCACAACCCGGGCACTGAGAGCTCTGGTGGCCCCCGCAGGAGGTGGTCCTCCATTTTCTGCTTGGTCTGCCTCATGCTCCGGGACAGGAATGGTGAGCAGTTGACCCTGGGGGTGGTGATCCCTTGGTCCTTGGCCCTTGGCCCACCAATATAGTTGCCCCCCTGCTGGGGATCTGTGAGCTGGAATCCCTGCAAAAAAACAGGTGAGAGGGACAATGCAGGCAGATGGGCCCAAGGAATAAAGTGCAGTAGACAATACTGAAGGTTGGGGGACCCCCTTGGGCAGACGCACCAGTTGCAAAACCGAGACAGGAATGCCTGGCCCCCCCTGGGGTGGAGCACCTCAGAGAATTCTTGCAGGAGGTCACTGCTGCCTTGCAGATGAGCCAGCCCACTCCTGCAGGGCCCTTAACATGGGGACATGGTTGAGAGCACTGTGACCTGATACAGGGACTGCCAAGCAGATGACTGAGACTTGCTCAATGGTTGCGCCGGCAGGGGTGAGCCATTGACTGTGTTTGGAGTTGGGAACTGCGCGTGGCCCTCCGTAAGAAAGCAGTGGACTTAGCAGTGTAGTGGGCCTCACCCTGCTATTAGCCCCCCATTCCAGTGAGTCAACCCGGTGCTGCTACACTGGGGCAAAGTTTTCCAGGGTCCCCACTAGATCAAGGAAGCCGCACCCAGGGGCTCTGGCTATTGCATCCCTCCCTACCTCCACAGAAGGCATCTCTGAAGGCACATCAATAAAGACTTGCGATCCACCCCTTTCAGAGCCCATTCCTTGGTTGTTCTGCCTGCCCCCTCGCTGCCTTGCGACCTACAAGAATGGACTGACACCCTTCACAACTCGGACGCACCCAACTCACAGAGGATCTGCCCCCTCTGTGAGTCAATAAAGTCTTCACCGCCCCTCCTCACTGTGCCACAGGGTAAAGCATCGAAGGACACTTCTGTCATCTCTCTGTGGTCCAAACCCTCATAGACAGACTTGAACAGCAAGGATGAATCAACCTCATAGGCTCCCACGGCACCCAGTGCCCAGCTCATCACCCAGGAGTACATGGAGAAATTCTTGAATTACATTAGGCTTGCAATCAGAATCCTCAAGACTGACCATAAAAGCTGCCTGCACAGAGAGATCACTGAGGGGGGCACACGTGTGGAAGATCTTGAGTGCACTATGGACTCCCATTCGGAGGATCAGGAGGTTATTTGGCGTTGTGTGGCTGCCCTGGAGGACCAACAACTCCGGGCCAAGCAACAGGACTTGGAAAACTGCAGTCGTAGAAACAAGATCTACACATGGGGGTTTCACCGAGGTGCAGAAGGAGATGATATCTTGGCCTTTACCTCCTCCAAGCCATCTGAGGGGGCCTGGATGACCAGCCCTTACTCTTGGATAGAGCAAATCACATTGCAGCCATGGCTGGCCACTCAGACAATGTCCCAGACATCCTAGCCAGAGTCCACTTCTTTCAGGAGAAAGAGGCCATCCTGAAGGTGGCCAGGAGAAAGGCAGATCTTGTTTTTCAAGGACACACAATACACATTTTCCAGGACCCTTCCCCTATAATACAAAACAAATGGAGAGATTTCAGGCCGCCCATGAAAAAACCTGTGAGCAGGGGACTCAAATATCAATGGACACATCCTTTTGGGCTCCTTTTTCAGTTGAACGGCAGACAGAGCCTGGTCCAGACTCTGGCAGAGGCAAAACATATGCTGGGCCCCGGAGAGACGGGAAGGCCTGTGCCCAGTTTAGAGCTCAGTTAGTGACAGGAAGACACAGGCTCTCTACGCAGTGAAAGAGGACATAATATTCCATTTGCAGAATATGAAGCAGGCAGCTTCCCAGTCCTCTACTACACCACCTTGACCATCGCTTAATTTTGTCTATGTTTCTGTTATGCCGATTTTGCAACACAGTGAAATGCTAATCTTTCTTTTTTCTTTTTACAGCTGAGCCCATGGTCTTGGGGTCAGATTCTCACTATTGTATTGCCTCATCTGATGTAAGTGTCCTAAAGTGTCTTTGTCTATACTATCACACTTGTTATTAGCACCTGCTGTTAGATACTGCTACCCCCTGTTCTCCGGGGGCTAGTGGCTGACTCGTTGTCTCGATTGCCACCTCCCCCACCCACATGGGACTCCACTCCATCGAGGGTGACACTTCTATAGGGATGAATGGGTCTGAGTACCCGTCTACTGATGGGGAAGCCCACCATGTTGGGCCGCTTGTTCTACCTTAGTTCTATCCTTTCCCTCTCGCGCCTCCTAACTGCATGCCTTAATGGTCCCCTGGGTGGGGGCATGGTGGCATCGCACTACCTCCCAGGTGAACCATGCGGGGACTCTCCTTGCTTTCAAGATGTGACACCCCCCTCTTTTAGGCCATGGGATCCCTGTCCCATACTAAACTACTATCCCTAAACATCTAAGGGCTCAACTCCCCCAGTAAGCTGAAGCAAGTCTGGCATTACCTTCAACACCAGGACCCTGATATTATTTTTTACAGGAAACACACTTGCTCCAGGGAGACTGCCACCGTATGGCCTACTCCAGCTACCCTTGTGTTGCGGATCGGCATTGGAACGTTCTATGTTGTTAGGTTCCCTGCGTGGAACACAGAATCTAAGCTTACGGCAGTTGCTGCCGAGTAGCTGTCATGACGGGACACATGAAGTACTTACTTGTGCCCGATGTACTTCTTTTCATTGGCAATGAGTTGTCCCGTCTTCGGCCTCCCCACCCTTCCGTGGATCTTTGTTGCCTGCCAGCCGGCTTTCCGGAGTTCCGTGTTTGCAGTTTCCTGTGTGGGCGCGGTCGGGTCTTTGCCGTCACCCCTGTGCTGTATTTAGCAGTCTGTGGTGATATCAATTGTGGTGTTTGCCGTGCTGCCACTGGTCTGATAGACGGAGGGAGTCTTCCTCAAGATAGAGGTACTTTTGTTGTTTGTTGGCGGGCTGCGCGCGAGGCTGAGGCAGTCTCTAACAGTTGCTGCTCGCTCCTTCCCTGCCAGTGACATCGCCCCGGAGGAGATGTGCTGCTTTGCACCATGTCCCTCTTAAAGGTGATGCACCTGTTTACTTTCGTTACGCTTTCACATTGTGACGCGCACGTCAGCTGTGAACAATCTAGTAAACAACGCTTTCTGCAGATCCTCTGGACGCGCTTACCACTGTGACGCAGATTTTAGGATTCCTTCCTTCTGTGGTGCACTCACAATGGCGGTGCGCATCATAAGAACCTGACTTTTCTGTGATGCGCTCACAGTTACAGATATTGGTTTTCACTTTCCACTTTTCTATTTACCACTCTGTACCATTTAACCTTTGGAAACCTTGATGTGCTCATAAATTCATATGTATTCCTTATTACTTTATCTTGTCCAGTGCACATCTTTCTCTCTCTTGATGAAAAACCTTCTAGCTGTTCATTCTTTCTACAAGCCTTTTATGCTGATCCAGTTTCTCTAGTGTTCAGTGTCTCTACTCTCTTTATACTAATCACACTGTAATTTCTGTAATTTTATTTTCTTCACATTTGTTATAATTGTGTGGGCACCAACTCACCCACGCACAGCCACATTATGGATCAAGTTTTAGCTCCGCCATCCTTTTTGCAATCTCCCGGTACTCCTCTACTTATGTGGCAACAGTGGAAGGATACATTTGAAGCTTATCTTGAAGCCATCCAAAGTGATACTTTCACGGCAAAGAAAAAGAAGGCACTCCTAATTTACAATCTTGGGGCTGAAGGTAGAAACATTTTGAAAACGTTACCTCTTGAACTTGTAAGTACCCACGTAAGTGGTGTTAATGATGGTGATTCTTTAATCGTTGATGACTACGCATCTCCAATCAAAACTTTGGGCAAAAGATTCAACCCCAAGAAAAATGTTGTGCTAGAGCATCATACATTTTTGCCTCAAGTTCCTGGTGAATCCATCAATGATTATGTTGCTGCAGTCAGACCTCTTGCCACCACTTGTAATTACAGAGAATTCAGAGATGAAATCATTCATGATCAGCTCATTGAACACACATGCAATAAGAAAATTCAAGAGAAACTCTTATTATCGGAAGACAACGACCTTGAAACAGCTCTCACTCTTGCCAGAAGCATTGAACATTCCAAATTTTGCATGAAGGAAATGAGTAGTCATGTGCAACCTGCTGAGGTCAAACTTTTATCTGCAAAGCACAATGTCAAGCTTACCAAAGTCACCAATGAAAGTTTTACACGGAATACTTCATCCATACATACGCCCAGGATTAAGCCTGAAAAGATGCAACTCTCTTGTTTTGGTTATGGGAGCAAATCTCATTTAGGAAATGTTAAGTTATGTTTTGCCTTAAACCAAACTTGTTTTAAGTGTGGTAAAAAAGGACATCTTGCACATGTGTGTAAGGCCATCGGGTCACACAAAGGAATCACACAAACTGTCAGGTCTATCGAAGAAGACTTTGTTGACTCAAGTGAAGGGAATGATAATGTTTCATTAATGTTGCCTTTGTCATCCTCGCAATCCGAGGGCGTGGTTGAGATAGCATCTATGGTTGGATCACACAAAAGGAAATCTCCTGCATGTGTTCTCTGTGTGAATGGAAAAAATTTGAATTTCTTGGCTGATTCGGGTTCTCCACTTACTCTTATTAATGCCAAAGATTTTGGTGGGCTAGAAGACATTCAATTACACCAGTCTAACATTAGGATTTTTGCGTATGGAGGCAAGAGTGGAAGTTCTTGGCAAATTTGAGGCCAATTTGGAATTTTGTGGAGATTTTGCCACCGGAACTGTGTACATTGTAGAGGATGGTGCACATTTGTTGGGGTAAGAGGAGCAAGGAGAGCTTGGCATCATTTTCGATCCCAACCATCTCGACATGGTTTTGTCAAGACGTGAGGCACGTAAATTTTACAACCCATCCTCACATTCCAACTCTTCTGGCACAGTGATGGCGGGGCAATTATCCAGTGAAGAGTGGTTCCAGAAGTATCCCTAAGTTTTTATCGATAGTCTAGGCAAGCTGAAGGGTTTCAGCACCACATTATCCTTAAGAATGGTGCAAAGGCAGTTACACACAAGGCGCGTAAGGTACCCCTGAGTCTGCGTGTTGAACTAAAGTGTAAACTTGAACGTTTGTGTGTTATGGACATAATTGAGCCCATTGAGGGGTCTGAATGGTTAGCCCCTATAGTTTTAGCACGCAAGGCTGACAAATCCCTTAGGATGTGTGTGGACCTGCGCGATCTGAATGCCAACATTTAGGTTGATCGCCAGACATTGCCGAACATAAACGAAATGCTGGCAACATTAGATGGAGCCAAGTATTTTTCTTCATTCGACATTTCCTCAGCCTATCACCAAGTTCAGTTAAGCAAAGACTCCAGACACCTCACCTCCTTCCTGGTACCGGAAGGAGCTTTCCGTTACAGACGCACGACGTTTGGTTTTGCGTCGGCCTCTGCAGTGTTTCAGCGCCTCATAGGCAACTTATTCAAAAACACTGTGGGGGTCATGTTTTTTCAAGATGATATTCTCTTCTATGGACAAACTGAGTTGGAGCATGACTGCAGAGTCAAACACATTCTGAAGACTGTGAAGTTGCATTGTCTGACTTTAAGTAGGGACAAATGCAAGTTTTTTCTGGAGGGTGTTGATTACCTGGGCCACCACATTTTCAGCAATGGAGTGGAGCTCAAGGTGAAAAGTTTAGATGCCATTCAAAATGCACCAGCACCTACAAACAAAGATCAACTTCGCTCCTTCCTATGGCTAGTGGAGTACTATGCCAAATTTGTGGGAAATTTTGCTGACAAAACCTCCTACTTGCGAGAACTCCTAAAGAAAAAGGCCAGGTTTGTGTGGTGTGATAAAGTGTGATGATCATTTTAAACTTCTCAAAAAGGAAATTGTGCAGGCACGCCCCTTAAGTTATTTAACATCAACAACCTGTGCATTGTCTCCACCGATGCCAGCAACGTTGGGTTGGTTGCCGTCCTTATGCAAAAGAGAAGCGACAGTCGTGAGGAGACCATTGCATTTGCCTCCAGGACTCTTCGAGGTGCTAAAAGCACTTACTCTACCATTGAGAAAGAGGCGTTAGCCTTATGGTGGGGTGTTCAGTACTTTCGGAATTTTCTGTGGGGGAACGAATTTGTTCTTAGGACCGATCAAAAGCCCCTTGTTATCCTTTTTACCACCAAGCTGGCGGCCGTGCCACAACACGGATAACTAAATGGCAGTACAGATTACAAGAATGTAATAATCGTTTGGCGTATGTGGCAGGTGCAAAAAACAACATAGCTGACTGTTTATCCCGGCTACCCCTTGTCGAAAATATCAGCGAATTTCCTGAGGATGATCTTGACATTGTTTGTGCTGTCGTGGACACTGTGAAGTGTGCACTTTCAGAGCGTGAGTAGTTACAAGCTCTATCTGAGGACAGCGAGATTAAGATGGTTGTTGACTTTCTGGTTCGTGGTTGGCCCATCAACAAGGATTTGTCCTCTGAACTAATTCCTTTTAAAAGAGTTTGCGAAGAGTTGTCCTTGGTGGATAGAATATTACGCAGGGGGTCTTTTGGTTGTTCCGGTATTCATGCGCAAGAAGATTTTATATCTGGCCCACGAAGGTCATCTTGGTATTTGTGCCATGAAACACAGAGTCAGAGAGGATTTTTGGTGGCCTGGGCGGGGCAGATCCATTGAGCATTGTGTCAGGGACTGTTGTGCATGTGTTTTGAGTGACAAAACCCAGGTAACTCATCCCTCTCCCACTGATCCTGTTGTTGTGAAGGATTCACCTTGGTGCAAACTAGCTTCTGACGTGGCTGGTCCTTTTGGTATCACTAGGAGTTCTCCCTTGTATGCACTGGTCTTGGTGGATTACATGTCCAAGTGGCCTGAGGTGAAGTTTGTGGAGTGTGTTAATTCCTCGTTCATCATCAATTTTTTCAAAGAAGTGTTCCTCTGTGAAGGGTTTCCAGAGGAACTGGTGACTGATAATGGCACCCAGTTGATTTCCTTGGAGATGCAAATTTTTCTTAGGGAACATGGCATCAAACATGTTTTAACTTCTCTTTATCACCCCCACAGTAATGGTCTTGTTGAACGCATGAATCGTGTTATCAAAGACCAATTGCAATTGGCTTTGGTAAATGATTTGCACTGGAAGATGGCCATTGCTGACATGCTGTGGGCAGTCAGGACAACCCCTCATATCATGTCTCCCTTCACTCTACTCAGGGGGACGGTTGCGGGTTCCAAGTTAAACAAAGATTGGATATTTAGGAAAGAGGTTGATCAGCGTAAACTAGGCAAAGTAGCAGATGTGAAAGCAGCTGTACAATAAAAGTATGCTACTGCTTATGGGAAAGTTTCTCCTGTTTCTGTTGGGGATTGGGTAAGAATCAAGATTTCCGGTTTTGCTCGCAAGGGGACTTCTCGGTTCTCAGCTCCGGCAAAAGTGAGAGAGGTGAAGGACCGTGTGGTGGTGTTAGAGAAGGGGAAAATATGGAATAAATGTGCTATTTCTGTGGTTCCCCAATCCAAGGTTGTGGACGTTGGTGAGAAGATGGGTATTCACTCCGGTTATGCTTCTGCCAATGCAACTCCCGTTCATTCAGGTTACTTTACTGCTAACGCAACTCCTGTTCATTCTCGTTACACTTCTGCTAATGAAATTCCTTCCCGAAAGGGTGTTTTTATGGATCGCATCACTTTCAGGAATTATCCTACCAGGGTAAGAGTTGCCCCTGTTAAGTTTCATGATTATGTTATATATTGATTATGTTGTGTTTGCCCTCTTGGTTAACACTTGTTTCAGTTACTTTTTATTGTTACATTGTGAAGGAAGGGGGTGGGTTGGGGATGTGCAGAAATGTTCTATGTTGTTAGGTTCCCTGCGCTGAACACAGAAACTACGGTTACAGCAGTTGGTGCCGGGGAGCTGCCATGACGGGACACAATAAATGAAGTACTTACTTGTGCCCGATATACTTCTTTTCACTTTGTCAGTACTGGGCGTACACTGACTCTAAAACAGCAGGAGTCACTATCCTCTTTAATAAAGGGTTCTACACCAAGGTACTCCATGACCGGGTGGACGTTTTTTTACTCTTACGGACGAGAGGGGGAGGTCTGTACTGACACTTCTCAATCTATATGCCTTGAACCATGCTCAAGATGCATTTTTACGCGGGGTACTCAAAGCCCAACTGGGATCTGTTTGGAGAGACCTGATAGTTGGGTGGACTTTAATCTAATCTAGGATCCCAAACCGGATAGGCTCTCGTCTCATTACCAGGGTACTGGTGCCATGTCTGGACAACTCCGATGGAAGCTTGCAGACGCAGGCTTGGTTGACGTATGGCGATACCTGCATCCAAATACAAGGGACTACACTTCTACTCACACATTCACCGGTCCAATTCCCACATTGATCCTATGTTTCTCACACATTCCCTCCCACAGGGCCTGGAAGTGGCCCAGATATCAGACATTTCTATCTCGGACCATACCCATGCCGAGCTCATATGGTTTCAGCGCAAGGCTTTCACATGGGGCCCGCCATGCTGACACTTGCACCCCCAACTCTGGCGCGACCCGGTGGATAGTGCTTCTATTAAGAAAGCAATCACTAAATACTTTGAACTCAATGCCCTTCCAGACACTCCCATCCATGTGCTTTGGGATGGCTTTAAGACAAGAATCAGAGGTGTCATGTCCTCCATTTTTATCGCCAGAACGCAGGAGGCTCGCTTGTTCAAATCTAACCTCATTGCAGAAATTTGCGCCTTGGAGCAGTCAGATAAACAACATCCCACAACACGTGCCAAACAACAGCTGGCAATGCTAAGAGGCCAATTGAGAGTCAACAAGGTGGAGAAATCCCTATTGGCTCTCGAGCAAAAAACTATGAGGGGGCGACAAGGTGCAAGGGGGCACTCTCTTGGCCCGTACGATTTGACTGCATTATGCCCGTTCGCACATCTCTAAGTTACAGGCCAGGAATTCCACATGGGTTACCAAAGAGCAAGACAAACAGGAGACATTCTGTTCTTTCTGCCAGAATCTTTGTATTAGTGAGGGCAATGACCCAGTGGCCATCGATTCTTACCTCAGGGACCACATATTGCTCAGGAACTTGATGCTCCATTTACAGCAGCAGAGCTGAGCTGCGCACTCAAGGAACTACAGGTGGCAAAGACTCCAGGCCTGGATGGCCTACCTGTTTTCTTCTATAAACTCTTCCTACCCCACTTAAACCAAATCATGCTTGAGCTCTACAACTCCTTTTTGGACTCCACCAGCCTTATGCCAACGATCTCTGCAGCTGCGATAACGCTCACCCAAAAGGCAGGCAAAAATGCCACTGTCTGTGCCTCTTATTGACCAATTGAACTACTGAACGCTGATGCCAAAATCTATAGCAAAATGCTTTCTGATCACCTGGAGATTCTGCTACCAGGGTTGATAGACCCCGATCAGGTTGGCTTTATCAGACCACAGTAGGGGCACGGATCATCAGGTGATGACCGAGACAGATGTAGCCTTCTCTCCCTAACAATACTGGATGAGCTGAGAAACAAGGGAATGCCAAGCTCTTGAATCTTAGTGGTGACTCTTGAACAGAGCAAATGAATGAGCTGACCACAGACCACAACAATAAAGTTGGCTGATGTTAAACTAGGCCAGTCAATCCAATAGGGAGACAAGTTGCTATTATACAAGATCCTCTCTAGCTTTGGCAGGGACTCCTGGATAGTTCTTGTTGCAAAATGGAGTCATATTTCTGGCATACCTAAAGGTTAATTGGAATCAGGGCAAGTGGATCTTTTTGGATCCTTAGACAACCTAATTTCAATTCTGTGGAATGGATTAGAGTTTATTGGAACATTCTTAAATGCACAAACAAAAATCATGCTCGCCATTGTGAGGTTTGAGAACATCAGAAGCAGTTTCTTGAACTTCTGTATGCAGGTCTTTGGGACGTCACCCACTGCAACTTTTGAAGACTGGCTTTCACAGTTTTCATGCACGGGCCCCCAAAACAAAAAAAAAAGCATTTGCAATGCAATAGGTCTCGCATTTATGTGAGTTTAAGCAATTGGCATTGCAAATGACAATGCCTTTTATTTATGTTCCAAAAAGGAAAACAAATAAATGGCATTGTCATTTATAATACCAATAGCTCAAACTCGCGTAAATACGAGACCTATTGCATTGCAAATGCTTGTTTAATGTAGCATCAATGTGATGAAAGCACTTGACAGACCACACAATACGTTGTAAAACAGTAACATGTATCTAGGGAGTTTTACCCACTGCTTCGTGTGACATGAAGACGAGTGATAGGCTGTTGCTGCATGACTGAGATACATCTGGCATGGAAGGAAGTGGAGTGGATGTCAGAAAGAAATTAAATACAAGCACCCTCTGTTGGACCTGCCTAGCATAGGTTTCAAAGGCCTTATGCCAATCTACATCACCAACCCCCTTAAATAAACCAGCACCTACTGCAACCTGTTGATATACGATTAGTGAGGCGAGATCTTGCAGGGGATATGTCTGCTGATCACACAATGACAGACCTCAAGTGCGCGACACACGGACAGGCCCCTTTCAAAGCCTGGTGAACAGTTTCCGTGGAACATACAAGGAGCGCTGCTTCAGTCCTACCTTCGGTCAACAGGTACCAGTTGCTGAGACAGTGAGTTGTAAGTATGTCTTACAGCCTGTAGAGCTGTCATGAGAAGATAAACCCCTTTACCACCAATCAAAGCAGCTTGGACAGCTGTGCAGCCATCTCAAGTTAGCATTAAACGGGGCACTTCCCTTTGCACTCTGGTACATGTAGTTTTGAATTTGCAAAAAAAGCGGGTCAAGTGCTGGAGCGTGAGGGGAAAACTGAAGGACAACTTGAGATTTCCTAATATTGTTAAAATGCAAGTTGCCAATGATGGCACATAAATGACCCAGCTGCGCAATGGTCGCTATATAAACAGAACCTGTTAAAAATGCAGAGAACAGGAATGTGCAATGCAGTTGGAGTAAGTAAAAGAAACACATAATCCGGTGACCGATGCTCAATGCTGCAGCCTTGCTGAGAAGCCCTCTTGCAAACGGCTCACGACAAGAAAATGAAAGGACTTCGAAGGGCCCCGCGGGCTGCGCACATGAGAAGCTGGCAGCCTGGTCTGGTCTGTGCAGCACTTTCTTTGGTACATTTCAAATACAATATAAAACATTTCCATCAAGTCAAAGCCCTCCCAAGCAGCGCCTGCAGCAACCCTTCTTGTTCTTTCCATGGCAGCGCTGCTTCATTTATTCACAAGGAGTCACCACGACTCTAAGGCAGGACCGGGGGTTGGGTGATGCCTACCCATCTTAGCTGCATGTGTGTGGGAGGGTACAGGGCTGTACTGGAAGATTCTGTGAGTAGAGCCCACCAGTCATGGTATGGAGGCATTCCTCTTTGTGCTGTGTGTTCTGCATGAACTGGAAACGTTGAAATAAAAACTTTACAGAAACACAGATTTCAATGACATGAAATCTCTCGGTTCAGCAGCCAAAGAAGACAGTTCAACACGAACAAGCATTGGTCGCGGGAATGTAAAGATGGGGGCTGCAGCGGGAGAGAGAGGTGGAGGCGCGCGCGCGCCGGCAAACACGTGAGTGGTGCGCGCAGCAGCGCCCAAAGTCAAAGTAATTGCACATTCACGCGAGCGTGAACGCAAGCATTAGGCCAGCAAATACCGGTGGGAAGCACTTTTAAATACCATTTACAAAAGTCGAGCAACAGCACATGCGCTGCTGTAGGCTCGACGTAAAAACTGGAGCGTGGGGGGCAGGGTGAACACACATCAACCTCAGGAGAGCAACTGCACATCAACAGGAGTGGATAATAGGATTAATAATAATTGTATTGATAATGAAAAAAACATTGCACATTCTGTGAACCTTAAGAAATGTTTAAAAGATGCAGATTTTCTCTTACGGCACAAATGATTGCAAGCCCTAGTGCGTAGTGTAAATCACCAGTTTAAAAAGTGGTCCCAAAGTACTATGAATTCCAGGAGCCGAGCCTAACCAATCCACTTGGTTCATATCAAGGTAATCAAGAAGCATGATTTAAATCAAGGATCTGCACCCTGGCTTACTCAGAACTGGGGTACATGTATAATCCTAACATTGGGCCAGGGGTCTCAGAAGAAGGCTATGGAAGGGCCCTCTCCACTTTTCAATTCCTTATCCTTAAACAACTGCCAGGAAACAATGTTGCTTTGCTTCCTCCACTACTTCCCTCCCCCACAGAGTATTTTTTGCCGCCTCTTTTTTAAGCAGTGGTCTACTCCCACTGACGTTCTTGGCGTAGGGGCTCTGAACACAGGTTCTGGTTGATGGCAAGGCCTTGTACATGGAGCTTGTTGGGCACGGCAGGCTGGTGTAGTATGGGTGCAGAATATCAGGCCTTCTGAATGCCGGGCCATGCATCCAGTGGACTGTGGGGTGCATTAGCATTGGGTCAGGACAATAGCATCAATAATGTCAATTGGGAAATGTCATCAGGGATGCATATCTGTTTGTGATGTAAGCTCAAGAGCAGAGACGTTTTAAGGCATGGGCAAAGGGGGTCTGGCCCAGGGCCCCAGCCTTTCAGTGGACCCCCTGATAGAGCCAATCCTGTTCTACTAAGTCTTTCCCTGATGACCTTGAATAATTCTTAAACCGATTGTTCTAAATGCCATTTTCCTTTCATTTATTTTTAATGTGGGTTCTGAGTGAGAGTCTATTACAGACATTTTGCAGAGAAATGTTGTGTTTATGTTTTATGCTACATCCATAAAAAAACATTCTTTTAGATCAAAACTGGACCTCTCATATGAGAAATGGGAGGGTGTCACAGAGATTATTTGCAGTAGTATTAGTGAGCTGCTGCTGTGTTACAATATTGTCACTATCCATGAATATTAGATGTAAACACATTTCAGGCTCCCGAAATCCTGAAGATGTCCCTGTTCCAGAGCAGACTATTGGGGAAGTTATGATTACGAACCTTGTGTAAATGGCAAATATGTGTTTTCAGATTTGAGACGTATACATGTATACATGTATACATAATGTCCCCTTCACTGTTGTTTTTAATGGGATTTGTATGTGGTTTCTAACAAGTTAGTTTGCAATCTGACTAAGCAACTATGACTTCGGTTTAACAGAGTTTTCCAGCTGGTACTAAGAAAGAAAGCTCAGAAAGGGCCTGAAATGTGTCCATCTATATCTTGATTCAAGAGCTGCTATTTTAAAAAGGATCTATTTGAGAGGTGCTTAGGGTTACACATTTTGTGAAGTCTTGCAATTCGATATCAGGGGTTTGGCATGCTAACAGTGAACTAGCCTTCACACTGTGTGCTAGTGTACAAAGTGAGGATGACCACTTGTTTGCCTTTTGTATTGCTGCCTTTAAAAAAGTACTCTTTCATCATTTGTGCAGGATTTCCTAAACATGATTTGCCCGATACCTTCTAATTTATTTCTGTTTCACTTTATATATTCTTTTTGGTATGTACAGCTGTATAGATTTCGGGTTGTCTATATCAAACAGGGACCTTGCCATTCAAACTGCCAATGCCATCTCAGTTGTAAACCACCCACCTATCCCCCCCAGGAGTAACAGGCAGCAATACATTAGCATATAATATAAGGATCTTGGTTGACTGTGCCATATTAACTTACGCTATTTGGATTTCAGTATCATTGTCTAGATAAGATTCCCAAATGTCCAAGCGCGGTGTATCTGGGTCTATCAAAAAACGATGATATATTTTACTTCGAATTATCAAATTAGCTCTTAGTTCTGATATCTGCGTTAAAATCTGTGAGTTTAGCCAATACTAAAGGCCCTGTCGGTTTTCTATACAGGGGCGTAACACAGGCCCCCGCGTTGCCCCTCCGCAGCCAGCAAGCACAAAGCACAACACATCAGTCTTGCTTGGATGTCATAGTTTACGTAACTTACGTTACGCTCGCCGTCGTTGCAACTCGCTGCAGTCTCTTTTTAAATTAAATGGTGCGCGGCGTGCAGTTGTCTCCACATTTGCGCAAGCTCTTCACCCTTAAGGTGGGGCTGGTGTTATGCGCATCGCGCATTTAAAAGTATGCATGAGGTAAGGCATCCCGAGACGGCCGATAGGGACCTTGCTGCCGCTGGCCATAACTTAATTATTGCTAGACCTGTCTTCTGCAGTGCCGCCCGCTCGTGCCTGCCACTGAAGCAGCAGGCCAGGCTTCGGGTGAGTCTGTCGGAGGAGCGAGGAGTCTCAGAGGGTGGGGTGGGCTGGGCAGCATACTGGACATGTCAGCCACATGTATGTTGGGGCCGGGATTAAAACATAATATAGGTCCCGCAGCAGCCCCGTAGTATCAGTGGCATCCATGATTGACGGAGAAGCCCAAAACAGTCTGGTGCTTCTAAAGAAGAAGGAACCAAATTGATATTACAGTAACATCTGTGTGTCTCAGAATCCTCAGAATTCTATACTCCATGTATTTGAATGGATGACGTTTTTTTCGCCATTACCTTTCGTGAGAAATGACACTGCATCTCTGGCTATTAACTCATATTCTGGTGTCATCTTGAGGTACGTGATACTCCCCTAAAATTTGAGGATTATTACATCCATTCCAATCCGTGGAATATAGAATTGTGAGGGTTCTGAGACACACAGATGTTTACTACAATGTAATTTCAGATAATACATGAATTAAGCCCGGAAGAAGTTCAGTTTCTCTGAACAAAACACGTTGGCTGCACTGCGTTTATGGAATGAAGGACATTAAAATAAGGAAGATTTCATAAGACTGCGGACTTTGGACTTTGTGTTATTGGATGCACCTTTCCTTGTTGTTTTCATTGATATGTCTCTACTTACTACTGGGGTGAGAGTGCACCGAATCTCAATTCATGGAACACTGTGGGAGGTACAGTTACTGGCTGTCCGACATTGGTTGGTGCTAGCAAGTATTTCTGGCATTAAATTGCTATACATGAGCACCCATTCCTGAGGATAGTGTGAACAAGTCGAGATGAGACCATGTGACACATAGAAATCTAAAACTGGCAATATAGAAGCTCTAAGGCGTTTCTTGTCTAGTGAAGGGAGAGGAAATCAGGCAGTAGGCTCTTCTGGAATATGTTTGTTAAATGAAGTTTAAAGTGCTACATAGCAATGTACGATGCTAAAGAGAACAAGAGACAGGATATGGCAGCATGAGAGTAGCAGGGTGCTATCACAATGGCTGACCATGACCCTGAATGGAAAAACATATGTACTTCCATTACTTGAAACCTATTACATTGACCCCAATATCGCATTGTCATGTTGGCATTCTCCCCTTGTACTTACCACAAGCATCAACTATTACCTTGACAGGCTCTTATTTGGACTTGGCTGTAGAGCCTTCATTGTTAGGACTGAAGCTAGTATAGAAAACCTATTGAAGTAATGGAAAGTTGATGACATTTTTATGTTAATATGTTCAGTCGATGTAGTTGATGAATACAGGCCCCAGCTAGGCCCGCAGGACACAAGGGTTCGCTCTCCTGTAATGGAATCTATAAGGAAGTTGGCACGGAAACTGCAAAGTACAAAGACAGCATTTATTAACCCTTAAGGGTGGTCCTACAATCCACACAACACTCTTCAGTATTGCATAGAGTAGCACAAAGAACTTACGTACATGGTCCCCTTTTATACACAATAGAGGGGCTCATGAGTGGGTGGATACAACATGAGGCCGAAGAACATTACCATTTATGGTCAATTTCGAAACTGAATCAATATGTGGGCGGAGCTAACACACTCCTTGAGCCCGCGAAGACATGGTCAAGCAAGGCTAACTGATAACAGATGTGGTCAAGTCTGGGCATGTGCCAGATGGACAAAGGAGCTATTTATAGACTGTTACTAGGCAGATTACAAGAACAACTAACACAGAGGTTGGACTCTTCTCGTGGGGAACACGTGGAAGCATGACAATACAAAATGGAGTCCGAACTTCGGTCAACATAACGGAGAAAACATGATCTAGAGAAGGGAATTAATGTCTTTAGTAAATGCTTAATCACGTCATTGTTTCAATTTACAACAGACGACCCTTTCAGCATTTACTGAAGACATCCGGTTTGTTAGGATAATCATCATATATGTCAATTGTCATCATTTCTTCAACTTCTTTAGCTAAACGTTTCTGGTGAGCAACATCGGCAATAGCTTTCTTATCAGGGATACAGAATGATACACATAATGAGCAGAGTAAGGGACCACATTGAACGCAGATACAGCACGAAAACAGAACCGCTACGATAATGCAGATACCAGTTAGAACCTTCCATCCCCAGGCAGTAATTAACGCCCAAAACCATCCAGAAAAGGACCAAGTGCCGGTTTCTGTATGGATCTCAGCTGCAATTTTATGCAGTTTATTGATGGCATTATAAACTGATGGCGTATGATCAGGGATAAACACACAACAGCTACTTCCAATAATTTTACATGCTCCTCCTCTGTCAGCTAGCATAACGTCTAATACCATACGATTCTGCAATGCAACAATTCTAGTAATTTGCAATTCCTCCGTAAGATTCCCAAGTGCAGCAGCAGTCTGATTTGTCACAGCTTCTACCACTCTTGTTAATCTTCGGATCTTCCTACTGTTCAGGGCAGCTCCAACAAAGAAAAACAATCCTAAGTTAAAATCAATATACTGTTGCAGACTGGTATCAGTCTGATCTACATCATCAATTGATAAAGTACGTTTATACCTATTTACAGTCACATTATTCAATAATTTCAGATCCTTATGATAAGATGCGGGAGCTAGGAATACAGGAGGTAATAGAAATGATACATAGCATACCCCAGACCACCCAGCCGGCAGACGGTAATAACCTTTATTTCCACACACAAAGTACGTATTATGGGAGGCTAAAAAGGTACTATTGTTCAACCCGTCAATGTTCAGAACAGTAATACAATCACTAACACCAACAGGGATAAAACCCACACTCTGGACACATAGGTCCGCTTGAGCTTGTGCTACTTGAATCACAAATTTGTCCTTTCCCACAGTGTCTCTTGTGTTCGTGAAGATGTAGGGAATGGATTCATTGTCTGGTCGGTACTCTTCCCACTCCCAAATTGTCCCATTCGCTTGTGGATACCCATTTTTGTCTTGATGGCATTCTTTATTGAGTCTGAAGAGCAATCGTCCCACTGTCGGTTTCCGAGTAGCAAAAAGCAAAGTATACCATGCTCTACAAGAGCCATTATGAGAGAAAGGAAGTGGTATAAATGGCGTTCCTCCTTTCTTCTGATGAGCTGGCATCATCCCACATATCCAACAGTTCGTAGCATTCGTAGCAACGTGGGTATGATGCAGCATCTGGATGAAAGTGTTGTTCAAGTAGGACTGTCGATGCTTCAACTCTTGATACGGTAATGTATAAAAGTAGTGCTCCTCAGGCACCGGAGTTGTCAACACAAGAATCTTCCGAGCGGGTGTTACATCCTCCACGAACCATGTGGTTATCCCAACAATGGCTACTGTCAACATGAACCCTAATGCACAAAGGATTTTCTTTTTCTCCATGTCAAAGTAAAAAATAAAACCCAATATCTTCCTGAAACTAAAAGTCTGTCAGAACTCTTCCCCTTGGGCAGCGGTTGATTTCTTCACCAGCGGGCCAAGACGGGTGTCGCTACACTAATGCAGGGCTGATCCCCCCCCCCCTTGCCTCATCGGCTCTCCGTTTCACTAACCCAAGGGCCGTTCTGACAGTATGTCCCGGTACTGGAAAACTCACTTCCTTGGTCGAAGATGATATCGCCTTCCTCCAGGAGTCGCGTGGTCCGGAAAGAGCTCCTCAGTGGCGTTTGGCTCCGCAGCACGGCCTGTCTCTGCAGCCAAGATTTCTCGTTGATCGGTCAGCACGGCAGGTTCCACCAATCCGGGCGGCACCTTCCTACAGTGCAGGGAATGGATCCAATTCTTTCTGTTGGAGACTCGCACAGCCGTCCTCGTTGCGAGGAGGACCTGCTCAGGACCCACCCATCTTGGTTCCAAGCTGTTTGTTCTGTCAAATGTTTTCACCATCACGTGGTCACCAGGTCGGAGACCATGTCCTTCACCGGTAGACGGATCAGGGAGCGCCTCTCGGACCTGTTGATGAATAGAAACCAAGTTATCCGTTAACTGTGCCAGATAATCGCTCATCATTACACAAGGTACATCATACACAGCCTTAGGTCTGGGTGGACCCCAAATATTCATTGGGCGTCCGAAAACAATCTCATATGGCGTAAGGCCAGTTCGAGAGTGCGGTACTGATCTAATTGACAATAACGCCAGTGGCAGAGTGTCTGGCCAAGTCAAAGACGTCGAAGCTTGAATTTTGGCGATCTTAAGCTTCAGTGTACCATTATACTTCTCAACTAGGCCTGCAGACTGAGGGTGAAACACGGCGTGGAACATCTGAGTGATGCCTAGGCCCTTCAAGACGTACTTTATAACATCCGCTACAAAGTGCGGGCCATTATCACTCCACAGAAGTCTACAGACGCCATACCGAGGGAAGAACTCTTTCAGCAGCAGCTTCGCAGTAGTCATTGCAGTATTGTCTTTCGTAGGGTACGCTTCAACCCATTTGCTGAAAGCGCAGACCACTACTAGAACATACTTCAGATTGTTACAGCGCTCCAGCTGGATGTAATCCATCTGCAGAACCTCAAAAGGTGCAGTGGGTGTCACAAACCCTCCTGCTGGAGTTCGAGTACCCTTTCCTGGGTTATACCTCAGGCAAATCATACAGGTCTGCACCACCCTCTTTGCTGTGCTAGCAATCTCTGGATGCTCCCAGACTTGGGTAAGCAATTTCACAATTGCGGAAGCTCCAATATGTGCTAGCCCATGTGCCATCTGAACCATAGGTTGTACAAAGGCCGTGGGTAATTTCCATCTATCCATCTGCTTATTTCTCCAGCAACCCTCGTCATCCAGTTCTCCCTCGCTAGCCCATTGTTCCCGCTCTTTGTCAGAAGCGGTCCTTTGCATTTCTCGCACTTCCTCCTTCGCATCATGCCATCTCTCCACCTGTGACTTCACTACATACATGGCAGTAGTACCGGGCTGCATCGCAGTCTCCCGTGCTACTCGATCCGCTAACGCATTTCCTTCTCCAACTTTATCAACTACTTTCCTGTGGGCGCTACACTTAACGATGGCAATTTTCTTTGGGTATGTCAATGCGGTTAAAAGATTATGAACTAACTCTCCATGCATTATCTGTACTCCATGTGACGTTAGAAACCCTCTCTCCTTCCAGAGTAGGCCAAAGTCATGCGCTACTCCGAAGGCATAGCGGCTATCTGTATAAACATTCACACATAGTCCTGTACTGAGCTCACATGCTCGTGTTAATGCTATCAGTTCCGCTGCTTGAGCTGATTTCTGTGGTATGCGTGCTGTCTCCACTATCGTTTGCAATGTGGTAATCGCATACGCTGCTGAAGTCGTACCATCTGGTAGCTTCAGACATGATCCGTCCACCCACAGTTCTCCATCTACATCTGGAAAGGGTGTATCCTGGAGATCAATACGACCCTTTGTTTGTTCCTCAGTCACGAGAATACAATCATGCGCTTTCCGCGCCTCAGGCTGGGTTTCGGGGTATGGCAACAATGTTGCCGGGTTTAATGTTACGCACCTTTTTAACGTAATATGAGGAGCCAAAAGCGTCAACTCATATCCCGTTAAACGGGCGCTGGTCAAATGCTGCGTCTTCGTTTGATTGAGCAGGGCATCGACAGCATGGGGGACTAATACCAACAACTTATGAGATAACACAATTCCCTCGCTTTGGCGTATTGACACAGCTGTCGCCGCAACCGAGCGAAAACACCCTGGTAATGCTCGGGCGACAGGATCAAGTACAGCCGAAAAATATGCACAAGGGCGCTGCTTATCGCCGTGCATCTGCACTAAAACTGACAATGCACATCCATCTTTCTCATGCACATACAACGAAAAGGGTTTTGCATAATCAGGGGTCCCTAACACTGGTGCTGAACAAAGGGCCTGTCGTAGTTGCTGAAAAGCAGTATCACACTCATCTGACCAAGGGATTGGGATAGGCGTGTCCTTTGTCAAGAGGGCTAACAATGGCTTAGCTATGTGCGAAAACCCCAATATCCACTGTCTACAAAAAGAAACAAGGCCCAGAAATGCACGCACATCCTTCTGTGTGGACGGTCTCGGTGTATCCAAAATTACTTGGATACGATCCGGTGTGAGTGCACGTCCCTCCTTAGACAAAAGGTGACCCAAATAAGTCACCTTTGGTCTACAGAATTGCAATTTCTTCCTAGATACCTTATGATTGTGGGATGCTAAAAAGGAAAGTAAGGATAACGTACTTTTTTCACACAACTCCAGGGTGTCAGCCGCCAGCAAGATGTCATCGACATATTGAATGAGGGCGACCCCCTCGAGCAGAGCAAAGGAATCCAATTGTCGTTTCAAAGCCTGACTGTAAATGCTAGGGCTTTCTGTGTAGCCCTGGGGGATCCTACAAAAACGATAAGATCTATTATTTAATGTAAACCCAAAAAGATATCGGCTATCAGGGTGAATGGGAATGGAAAAGAAGGCATTCTTCAAATCGATCACGGAGAACATAGTCGCCGTAGGTGGTACCAAAGTAAGCAACGTCGTGATATCGGAAACCACTGGGTACTGAGGTATCACGATCTTGTTCACTTCTCTCAAATCAATTATAAACCGATAAACTCTGGCATCCGTATCCTTTTTCAGTATGGGAAGAATCGGACTGTTACAAATGTTGTAGGGGACTTCCTCCACTACCCCTACCGCCATCAAATCCTGCACTATCTGTATGAGAGCCTCCTCACCCTCCTGGGAAATACGGTACTGAGGGAGGCGTGGTAACACCGCCCCCTCCTGGACGCTAATGTGGACCGGTGGAATCACCATTTGTCCCACATCAGTATCCAAAGTTGCCCACAAAGCACGAGGGAGGGTAGCTAACAGCGCATCCTCTGACATCGTACACATCCGTTCTGATCGGGGGTAATTGTCATTCAATATTACCCGTACACCAGCAGGGGAGCAGCGGATCGTAGCCCTAAAATGCTTTAACATATCAAGACCCATAATGTTGTCCGGTGTGTACGGGGCAAGCAGAAACGGACAGGGTGCAGAAAAAGAATCAACTTTAAACATGAGGGGCTGCGAAAGAGGGCTTCGGGAGAGTGTACCGTCAAACCCTACCGATGTGACCATTAAGCCGGATGGGGGAGCCCCCGGAACCAATTGCTTAGACAGTGCACTACGTGTCGCTCCTGTATCCACTAGGAACTGATCAGTAGAGCCCAAAACCTCAGCCGATACATAAGGACCCTTCTGATCGACCGGCACCTCAACTGATTCTAACCCCCATCCAACGCATCCCTATGCATGCTGAGAGTCATGGTACCCCGACCGGTCAATCCCCGACACTTGATACTGATGCTGACGATCGAAAACATTTGATCTGTCTCGGTGCTGCCCAGCAGAGTCAAAACGAGCCTGTTCATTAGAATTCCCTCGAAAGTTCGAGAAACCCCCTCTACCTCGCGGGCCACCGTGGGTATGCCCCTGACGCGATGCATGCAACACCGGGCAGTCCCTAGCCCAATGACCCGATTGCTTACAATACGCACATTGGTTCCTATTTAAATCAGATCGGCCCGAGGGAGGACCATAAGATCCTCCCCTACCTCTATTACTACCCCGCCGGGGCGGGTCATAGACTTGTGCCAACATCACCTTTGTTTTCAAATCTTTCGATTTCTTTTCCTCCTGGCCCTTTGCTTCTTGCTCCTGACGCTCATAATACTGGGCGATAGTCAGGAGGGCTGTCGGTGTAGCGGAAGACCAAGAACTTTCACTCGCTTTTAAACGGGCCGCAACTGCCGGCAGCAGGTTAGCCACATATTTATCCGCAAAAAGGTGGCGGCCCGTATCGTCAGTAAGCGACTGGCCACTAAAATCATGAAACGTCTCCTCAAAGCGCGTAAAGAAGTCCGCAACTGACTCGTCAACTTTCTGTTTACATGCAGCTAACATATTCCAGTCAATCTTTTTAGGGGGGATAATTGTCTTCAACTTAGCCACAATAGCAGCAGGGAGATCTAAAATACTCTGGGGCGGTTTCTGCGCGGGCTTCCGCTCCCTATCCTCATCCTCAAGGTCAGACCACCGGGCCTTAAAGGCAACTATATCATCTACCTTTCGGACAGATCGCCACATATCCGGTGGTAGAATAAGGCCAAAGAACAGGTCTATATCTGCTAAAGTCATAACGCAAGAATTCAAGGCCCCCTCGACCTCTTCGTAGAAGGCCGCTGGATTCTTGCGGGGGTCAGGCAGCGCATTCTTTAATGCCATCACATCAGCTCTATGCCACGGAGTATAAACCCAATTATACACAAAATATCCCTTAGCATCGGCGGAGGTAATGTCCGAGCTAGTCCCCGCTCCTTTAGGAGGAACATACAAAGGCGCCGCCTCGCGCATTGGCTTAGCATGCACTAGATCGCTCTTATCTGATTGAGAGGTGGATGAGTGGCCTTCTGTAGTACACGAATCCGACTGCGTCTCCTCCCCTGCTCGTTGGCGCGCTTTTTCTTTATGGGCCAGCACTGCGTCCCGCAAGGCGAATAGCCGCCGAGCCGTATCAGGAGCCTTAGAGGGAGAAAAAACACCATCATGCAATGCTTTAGCATCCGATGTCACTTCTTCAGGCTCAAAGACACTAGAATATTTCCGAAAAGCAGCAATCACTTCCTCCGCGAAATGACTCAAAAAATACAATCTCTCTCTATCCTGCCACGACCCCCACGTATGGAACAATTCATCCACGGACACCTTGCCCTTAAGTGCACGGAAGGAAATTTGCCGAAGCTCAGCCATATGCTCAGCCGATAACATGGACCGCGTATCTACCTTACCCGTACCCGGGACAGAATCTTGTGGCCTCGGAGCAGATGCGCCAACATAAGGGGGCGGAGAGCGATCTAGTAAATAAAAATCATCATCAAGATTATTAAGGACAGGATAAAGTGGCTGCCGAACAGCATATTGACCCGAGACTTGCAGCCTACGCTCTTTCTCTTGTCTCTCCGTTTGTTCTTTGTCCTCCCGACGCCTCGCTTCCTGTGCTCGCACATGATCATTCTTCCGTTGTTCTTTATCAAACAGCGCTTTCTCACGCTTCTCTCGCTCACGCACCTCCTTCACCCACAACCGCACACACTCAAACATATCCTGACGAGCACGCCGCTTACACATACACTGTTCCACATACTCAATCTTACGTATATCAAACGATCCATACAAAGGCCATCGTAACTCAGGATCTTTTTTAGTATATTTCCTCCATACTGTGCTGTACATTATGGAAGAAAGACCATGCTTCACATACATATCCCTATTAGGAGTCCCCTCTGGGGGAGCTGGAGCAGATTCCTCGAGGTTCAACCGGTTTCCAAAACAGCAACACCACTTACGGAGTGCGCTAAAAGCAGGCATGCTCAGGAATAATGCAAAATATGCAATATTATAGAGAAAATGGCACTTAATCGTTGCGCCGTTCAAAGTTACACAGCTCCGGAGAAATCTCTCCACATTACCTGCCTATATGTGTTGCAACGCATATATTTTCACAAAGACAAATACAAAATATGACTAGTCATCACAAATCAAACTCAAATAGCCGGACCAGGCTTCAAAAACTCGGAGCAAGTACCGTACACCGGTTCTTACCAATCAAGAGTCCAGATTCCAACTGCCAAGCTCCACAATCGCCCAAACGGCTTTCACGGCAGGACCGACAGAAGAGGTCTCAGTCGAGGACCGGCGCCACCCAGACGGTCAGCTCGGAAGGGAAGGAAGAGAAACCTCGGGATGCCAGGGCTAAGACGCCGCTGGCAGTGATCACGTCCCCGGCCAAGTTCCTCACCTTCGTCGCGACCAGTCCTTCGAGCATCCGAGTCGCCGATGAGCCCCACGTGACGGGCGCCAATTGATGAATACAGGCCCCAGCTAGGCCCGCAGGACACAAGGGTTCGCTCTCCTGTAATGGAATCTATAAGGAAGTTGGCACGGAAACTGCAAAGTACAAAGACAGCATTTATTAACCCTTAAGGGTGGTCCTACAATCCACACAACACTCTTCAGTATTGCATAGAGTAGCACAAAGAACTTACGTACATGGTCCCCTTTTATACACAATAGAGGGGCTCATGAGTGGGTGGATACAACATGAGGCCGAAGAACATTACCATTTATGGTCAATTTCGAAACTGAATCAATATGTGGGCGGAGCTAACACACTCCTTGAGCCCGCGAAGACATGGTCAAGCAAGGCTAACTGATAACAGATGTGGTCAAGTCTGGGCATGTGCCAGATGGACAAAGGAGCTATTTATAGACTGTTACTAGGCAGATTACAAGAACAACTAACACAGAGGTTGGACTCTTCTCGTGGGGAACACGTGGAAGCATGACAATACAAAATGGAGTCCGAACTTCGGTCAACATAACGGAGAAAACATGATCTAGAGAAGGGAATTAATGTCTTTAGTAAATGCTTAATCACGTCATTGTTTCAATTTACAACATAGTGGTTGGTCACTGTAATGGGGTTGAAGCTGTTACATACATGCTGTTAAAACTTGCATTGATAACATGCAGAGGGAACTTTCTGAAGGCAGAGACTGGTATGAGTGTAGCAAGTAGCATCAGTGGTGCCACAGCTCTATATTCCTCCTTTTAAATGCTGAGCATGCAGTGTCTGAGAATGCACTCTGGACCTGTCGTATGGAGCAAAGCTTTGCAAGCAGGAGAGTAGGTCTCACTTTCTCATTTTAAGGAGAATGAGTGACTTGAGCTATTTAGAACAAAAACACACTGTGCACAATGATTACTAATTACCTGGAGAATCCAGTTCAGGTGGGTCTATTACTGTTTTGCACACCCCAACTACTAACATTTCAATGAAATCTGTATCAACAACTCACTTGACACAACAATTAAGAATGCACTAGAATATTCTTCTTTTCATAAACAAAAATTATTTGTTCACTAAAAAACACACTGTCAAAACTGAGATCAGGGGTCTGATATTCTATTTATTTTCCGACTTATCACTATGTCCACCCCTCCTGACTGATAGCTTGCTTAATAAAGTAGGGTTGATTTATTTCCTTATACGTTTGTGAGGATGTATGAGTTTGAGCATTACAGTTTCATATTACCCACTGTAGTAGTATTCCCTACTAGAATCCCTGAAGGATAAATAACCATTTCAGCCCTGTGGTGTCTCCTTCTCCTGACTGAATCTCTGGAATACTGTTATCATGATTAGTCCAGTGTGTTACCAGTTTAAATCGGTTGTAATCCATACATTACTTGCACTCAGAGATTTCCTAGGGAACTGGGAAAACAGACTCCTAGGTGTGCCACTTGCAATGCCTGAACTCAAAGAGAGGCTTTCCTATTGGCTTGCGTTCAACATGAGCACCTAAACTGCTTTGCTCTTTGCATCTAGTGAGAGGTCGCAACATCTCAGCAGGTTTACCAATGCAGTGAATCTTTTCGCTTTTCATCACCCTAGTACAAAATTGTGCCTGGGTTGAATTTTTGTCAACAGTATTTTTATTAAGATTTTTCCAAGCATGTCACAACATAGTGCATTACAATCCACGCCCGCCGTGTTCCAGCCTCCATGGACCCCATCAGCACTGTAGTGCACTCAGGCAGCCCTACGCTCTCTCACCGGCATTGGTTGCACCAGTTGAGTTGCCTCTTAACAGTCCTGACTCATATGGCGTAGCTTATATGTTAAGTGTTTCCCACTTTCTTATTAGAACTTTGAGCAAGAGAATATAGAGGCATTTCCTTATATGTTGGAGGTTTCAAATCAAAATATACCAGATTTGTGACATAGTGGTAGGCTGTGGGCCAGACGCCCGGGGGGTGTGGGGGGCCCTCCATGTGCTTTGCAGGGGCGCCCCCTCAAGTTGTGTTATGCCACTGTTTCTATACTGCATGAAAGTGTTTGCCTAGTTAATAATGCAATATCTTTGGGGTCTAGGAGGTGGCTTACATTATTTCCCTCAAATGTCAACACTTCTGTGAGGAAAATGTGCACTGCTAGGGTTACCTGATTTGTGACTGAGTATTCTGATGTGAGCCTCTAATTCAAATTAAAGACAATGAGGTGACTACATTACGTTTTGAAAGGTGCACAAAGTATTTCTCCTCCCTCCCGCCTCCTAGCTGTGGAAGATGCTGCCACAGCACTGCTCATCTACTTTCACAATAAATAAACTTGTTATTTGCCCGAGATAGTATCTGCACCCTAAAGTGATGTTTCTGGCTACAGGTACCGTACAAATAACAACAAATTAGTAAACTACATTTATGAGAAAGAAGTTGATTGAGCTCCATCCTTTACAATGGAGATCATAAATGTGTTATTTTTGGCTGTGTATATTTATGCAAATATGGAGTACTTTGGTTCTTTCATTTCAGTTTTTTGGGTGATTATTTTCTATTTTCAATTTAATGCCTAATACAATTTTCCTTCTGTGAGTATTTTTTTAATATACAGCCTTTTAAAGGATTGGTGTAAGAATGCCTAAACTACACGGTTTGATCACATTTTATTTATAATCAGCATGCAACTGTTTGGTCAACTAAGATGCCATGCATAAACATTTTTCAATGTACTGCTTACCCTAAATTGAACAATTCGGGCATTTATCTGTGTTTGCAGGTTTCATATATTAGCGGGGTCTGGCATAAATTTTTCTGCAACACTTGCCCAATGTATGTATGCAGTTTGAGGGAACTATGTAGCATTCTGTTACATTCTACTAAAGGCTACTTAGCTAATATAGCATTTCACAGCTCAGGGGTGTCAATGCAACACAAATTAGGACACCTTAGAAACAGGGGTGGCTCCTCCGCTAAGGGTTAGGAGCGTTGGCCCATAAGAAAAATAAAATGATAATAACAATGTTATTATCATTTTATTTTTCACTATTCTCTGGTGTTGTAAAGGTGCGGGTGGGGCGGGGGGGGGGGCTGTGACAGCCGCAGAGCAGGGTGAGGAGTGGTTTGCACACTCTAAAGTGGACATGACTTCCTTGCCGGACATCTTGGCCCGGCCAAACAGTCATGTGCACTTTGCATGTTCCCCACCAGCCTGCATTACACAGCCTGGTGGGGAACATGCCCGGGCCCCCAGTCCCCATCTGAGCGCCGATCCACGGCACTCTGCATTGCAGCGTTGTGATTGGCTTAGGGGAGTAAATCACAATGCTGCACTGCAGCGTTGTGATTGGCTATGTGGAGCCTGGGTGCTTCCTGTTCCTGCGCGACTCGTGGACGAAGAGGACAGAGGAAAGACGGCCGCCTGGAAGGTAAGTCTGTTTTTCTTTTTGTTTATTGTTTTCTCCCCCTTTTCTTTCTTTTAACACCCCCTTCTCCAGAAATTAGAAAAACCTTTTGAGTCAAAAAATGTCAAAGCTTAGTTACAAAATTAATTCATTCCATCAAGTCTTCCTCAATAGATTCCTTAGTTTTCCTTTTATTGAATATTTACGAAGAAAGAGGTGTCTCAAAATATGCCTGTATCTCAAATATGCCAACACATATTTCACCCTAATGAGGCATGTAAGCCAAGGGTTTTTTCAAGGCTGTGCTAATAAATTGTTTGCTAAGGCGCTGGTCAAGTCCAGTATTTCATCCTACAAATAGGTATCCCACTTCGCATATTGGTCTCTGCTGTCTTCAATGCCAAATACAGTATTGTTGCAAAATGGCCCTCTCTGAAGGGTCACACCAAACGTTTTGCTTTCCTTCTACTCTTTTTCTGACCACCTTTCTATTGGCTTTAGGACTCTGAACACTTTATCACTGCTAACCAGTGCTAACGGGCATGTTCTCACTCCCCTAAACATGGTAATATTGGTTTATACCCAATTGGCATATTTAATTTACTTATAAGTCCATAGTAAAGTGTACTACCTGTGCCCAGGGCCTGTAAATTAAATGCAACTAGTTTGCCTGCAGCACTGATTGTGCCACCCACTTAAGTAGCTTTTTAAACATGCCTCAGACCTGCAACTGCAGAGTCTGTGTGCAGTTTACACTGCCATGCCAACTTGGCATTTAAAATCCCTTGACAAGCCTTAAGCTCCCCTTTTATGGCATACACATTACCACTAAGGAAGGCCCTAGGTAGCCCATAGGACAGGGTGCTGTGTAATTAAAAGGTAGAACATGTACTTTTAATTACATGTCCTGGTGGTGCAAAAACACCCAAATCAGTTTTCACCTCTGTAAGGCCTACCCCTCCCATAGGTTAACATTGGGATTTCCTTATTACACTTACAAGATGTAATTCCTGATTGAGAAGGAGTTGCTCTATCATGTTTCATATCACTCGACTGGCATAGTTGAATTTCATTTTAGAAAGATGGCCTTTTTCTGCTCTTAGCCCTGTGTACCTGCAGCCTGTCTCCAATACAGGTATGGGGTGGGAGACAGCAGGACTTTGTGCATTCCCTCTAGACATTCACACACAAAGAGAGCTTAGGTGTGAATAAGTGACTATCCACATCCTGATGGGCCATTCTGGGCAGGATGAGAGGGAGGATCTGACACCTATACCTGAATAGGCTATGTCCTATACCCACACAAATGGCTGCATACCCCCTCTGTAGTGAGTCTGAAGCCTAAGCTGGAAGGGAGGACCTCTCTGCAATTCAAAGCACCTCTTTGAAGTCACCTCCAATTCAAAGGCACAATTGGGTATATGTACTGGGTCGCTGGCCCCACCAAATCAGACACTACTGGACCTGTGAAGAGACTCTCCCAGGAGGAAGGACTGCTGCGCTGTTACAAGGACTGCCACTCTGCTGGACTGCTGCTCTGGAAAAATAGCTTTTCTGCTGTGTTGCTCTGCTGCCTCCCACACTCTACCTTGAGGCTGAAGAACTGGGCTCTTTGACTTGAACCCAGAGTGATATCCAAGGGCATGCTAGCTTGCCTCCTGTTTTAAGACTCTGGGATATCAACGTCTTACACTCTGCTCCTGTGCCTAGTCCTTTGGAAGTTGATCCAGGTGCTTGCTCCAGTGGAATGGATGCATACTCTGCTGCATGAAGAAGAATTGATGCATCAACACTGTTGCGGGAACAGAACCGGTGCATCGTACTTGGAATCAGTGCATCGCCATCAGAACCGACGCTTCGAAACCACTGCCTCGTCGTCACTGCAGTGAGAGACGATCAATGCATTCCTCAACTGCGTGGAGAAACTCGCCGCATCGCACTTGGAACTAACGTATCTTGGGACCGACGCTTCATCTTCGGAACTGGAGCATCCCTATTGTTGAGTGGAGAAAATCAACGCATCACCTCGACTGCAGGAATTGACACCAACGCATCGCTCAGCAGCACCCTACATCCTGCTGTTGCAACCAGGAGCAAGGATCAGGTGACTTTTGTTCAGAGTGCGTTGCGTGGCTCCTGTACCCTGTCCCTGCTCCATTGCGGTCGACCTGAACTCATGACTTTGTCCGGTCCCGGGCATCCAGATAACCCTATAGGCGCTTATTGCTTTTACGCGCTATTTTTCACTTGTAATCTTTAAAAGTCTTGTTTAATTTATTAAATCATAATCTATTTTTCTAAACTGGTGTGGAGTCGTTTTGTGGTGTTTTCGCTGTGTTGCTGTTTGAAGTGTTGCACAAATACTTTATATATTTCCTCTTAAGTTAGGACTGCCTGCTCTGTGCCAAGCTCCCAGAGGGTGAACACCGGCTAATACATGGTGTGTATCTGACTTACCCTGACTAGGATTGGGGGTCCTTCTTGGACAGGGTGCATAACTCTGCCAACCAGAAACCCAATTTCTTACACTGGTGATCAGCTGTGAGGATAGGACTTATGTTTGTGCAGTGCCATACAGTGACTCGTTGTACACTACTACTCCATATTGAGACCAATTCAAGACAGTTCTCTCTAATTGACATTTTTGTTTTTCCAAATAATTCCCTAATCCCATTTTTTAGGTCTCGCTGAGCCCCAGCGCTTGCGCTGGCTCGGAGAGACATTTTGTAGTTGGGATTTTTAAAGTGCTGCCTGTGGCCTAAAGCTTGAGTGCACGCGAGCAGCCGCCAATCACTGCTGCGCGCGCACCACTCGCGTGCTTGCCACACAGCGCGTCCCATCCTAGTGATCGCGATCACTTTCGCTTTGATCGCGATCGCTATTACTTTCGCTTTCACGGCAGCGCGGCCGTTACTTTCACGGCCGCGCGGCAAATGCTTGTTTTTCTGTTGCTGTCTGTGTTGGTATACCTGTGTCTGTGCATCCCTGTCTTTGCGTCTCTATCTATGCGTCTCTCTCAGTGCATCTCTGTAAGTGCATTTGTCAATCTGTCTCTCTCTAAGTGTGTCTCTGTAACGACGTTTGTCAATGTGTCTCTGTCTGTGCATCTTGTGTCTGAGTCTGTGCCTGTATCTTACTGGCTGTACATCTGTCTGTACTTCTGTAACTGTGCATATATTTAAATATGAGGCTCTAACTCTGTGTGTTTATTTTTTCCTTTCCCTCATACATATTGCAGTCCGCGCCCTTTTCTAAATCAAACAAAAAAATGCTACCCACGTCCAGTCATAAGCGCGTGCAGGTTTGGTGCTGCAAACGCGTCCATTCACCCTATGAAATGATGCAGCAAGAGGCTGTGTAATTAAACCTTTTACATGGTATTCCCCCTTAAACATCCATTCACCAGGGTGGTGCACGCGCCTCGCTGTTTGTGGCCCGGCGGCTTGCTTCCAGCCAGAGAGACAGGTAGTGACCTCACTGTCTTCGTACATGGTCTGTGGGGTCCGTGTCAGCTGCTTTCACCTTAGAAACGATGCTTCAGAGGCTGCTGTGTGGAGCCGAGCAGAGGTGCGTTGACACAAAATCCACACCGCTGCACTTTACGGAGGTCACGAGTCACCTGGGCCAGCACTAGGGGTCACTAACCACTGGGGTCACTGACAGGAAACGGGGCTCAACACTACATCGCCCTCTCTAAAAGAAGTGCTTCGAAGCACTCCCGCTGCTCTGAGTGTGTTCAGCCGCAGCGCCACTTGTTCACAGTGCACTTGCGGTATTCTCTAGTGGCGGAGACCCCCGCCCCACACACACACACAGACACAACGGAACGATATTTACTCCCGCAGTGTCTGATTGAATGTGTTGTGTCCGTATTTTGTTTTGGTGTCACACACACATATCAGGCAGCCTTTGCAAAAATAGTGTGATTCTGTGTGCGTGTGTGTTTGTTACTAACTCCCCAGCTTGACTCTAGAGTTTACATTGAACACTATCTCCTTGCTAATTGGGGATCTCGAGCACGAGATACCATCTCTGTAGCTCCTTGTCTAAGAGTTTACCCAGTGTAGGCTTTGCAGCGCTATTGGTCACTGGACATAAGAAGGCCGTTTCAAGGGGTCTTTGAGCCGTTACTCTTGGGTGGTTATGTGGGTGTGAACTGCTATGGTAGCACTGCAAACTTGTTTATTACGGCTGTCCCCATAAAACGAAAAATACTACTCGGTAAAAATAACCAAGGTCAATGTGCGCCAATGTACACTTTTGCGCAGAGATGGCGGGCCGTTAGTAAAATACATTTGGAAAACCCCTGCTATCAGCTACTGGAGTAAGTCATCTCTGCCTTAGTTGATGCTGTGTCAGGGCGTGGGCCCTGAATGTAGTCGCCGAATGGCTATTAAATTATAAACATTTGCTGCGTGAAAGCCATATTGTAGCGTGATCTACATACTACACAAAAAAGGTGTTATTTTGGCCGACTTGTTTTCCCTTAAATTGTAATACCTTGGTATCATTAATGTAATACATTATCTTCGTTTCTTTTGCGCCTGAGGTTCGGTACTTTTACGGCTGCTTTCCAGGACTTTAAATTTAGACAGTCTGCATTAAGCAACAGAAAGCACAGAGTACTCTTTCTGTGGCATTCGCAAGCTTAATACCAAGCATTGGCATAGCCAATAGGTCTCGCCTTTAGGACCTTATAAGTGTTTAGCCATGCAACAGTTGATGTTGTTGCACCAAGGATATTGTGCAACATAACTAAATACTTATAAGGTCCCAAAAGCGAGACCTATTGGCTATGCCAATGCTTGTTCTTTTTTGTGTCTGTGACCTCACCTCTGACAGGATGGAGTTTGAGGTGACCAACCTACAGTACTTCACTTTGGCCCAGCTCAAGTGATTCTGCCAAGAGAAGAGGTTGTTTTCCAAAGGAAGTGCTAAGAAAGCAAAGCCTCAAACAGCTTTGAGAGCATGGGCAGAAGCCCACCAGAACCCCACAGATAATGAGGAGAAATGATCAGGATCTGAGGAAGAATTAGAACAAGACCTGCAGCAGGGCACTGACATGCAACCTGTTGGGGAGGGAGGTAACATCCTTCCAGGACAGGAAGACCATCCATGAGCAGGGAGCATTGTGTCATCTCTGAACCTGTCCACAGAGAAGCTGGAGGACAGGAGAAAGGAGAGGAAGCTGAAGATACAGCTTCCAAAACTAGAGAAAGAGCAAAAGCTTGCCAAATTGGAGACGGAGCACACTCTAGAAGAGAAGAGGCTGCCCATTGAGTAAAGTAGAATGGCCCATGAGCTAAGCCTTAGACCGCTGGACATTAGAGCCATGCAAGTGGAGTACAGCAGTAGTGGTGGCAGCATACCTGCAGTGTCCTCTAGAGAAGGGAGTGTTTGTATCCCAAAGGATTTGGTACCCACTTTTGTTGTAGGGGATGACATTGACAAATGGTTCTCTGCCTATGAGGTGGCTCTACGTGCACAAGGTTTCTGAGGAGTCCTGGGGGGGGTAGCTTGTGGTGATATATGCCCACGGTGGGGAGGGACACACTTCTGACACTAGAAGTAGAGGATCAATCACAGTACACCACCATGAAGGCCATACTTGTTAGTAAATTTGGGTTGACCCCTGAGAGGTATAGACAGAGGTTCATTGGCAGCCACAAACTCTCTATACAAACATGGGTGGAATTTCTTGACTATGCTAGCAAGGCACTAAAGGGCTGGGTGAGGGGCAGCAAGATTGATGACTATTCTGGGCTGTACAAGTTGATTTTGAAGGAGTACATGCTAGTTATGTGCCAATACCTGGTTGATAGCATGCTGATCGATCCCAGGAAGCTTGATGAAGAGGCGGACATCTGGGTCAGCACCAGAGTGTCCAAATATTTACCTGGAGGTGACTCCAAGAAGGGTGGTTCAGGTCCCACCAACAGAGCGAGGGGGAGGTCAAGGGAGACTCAGACAAGTCTCAGGTTAAGGGGGAATGAAAGGTTTGCCATATCCTTTCTGAAAAGAGTGAGTGAGTTTCTGATCGGCGATGTCCCAGGCTGACCCATTTACAACCCCGCTGCTTTGATTGTTCCCAGTTAGAACACAAGCATGGGGACTCTGTCTGTCCAAAGAAACCACCCACTGGTGGGAACTCTACAGGACTGGCCAATGTGGCCTTAGGGGAGAGTAGTCACCATTGTCAGGTCATAGACCATACCCTGATCTCCCTCAGCTGGGAGATAGACTCAGTGGGTGAGTTGTTGATCCCTGAAGGTGGGAGTCATCACTTCCACCAGGTGAAAGTGAATGGGGTCCCAGTCACTGCTCTGTGGTATTCTGGGGGTTGCCAGACCATGGTTGTGGTAAGGCTAGTCTCCAGAGAGCAGTACACAAGACAGGTGTGTAGGGGGACTCCGGCCTAGGAGCAGGACTTTTTCTGCACTATGGCCCTGGTGCCCCTAGAGTGGGGTGGGGTGGGGAGGTGACTCAGAGAAGGGTCATAGTTATTCCCCAGATGCCAATTGTCTGTATTCTGGGGAATTAGTTGTCCCCAGTGTCAGGGGAACTGGGAGGGGCAGCCACCAGGGGTTCCCTGACAGTTCAGTTTTCTGGGGAAACCATTCCCAAGCTGAGGGTACAGAGGCCCAGATGGAGGGCCAAGCAGAGGAAAGACTCACCCCTGACTCCTGTTCAACCCAAGGGTACAGACCCTGGGTTGAAGTACCAGTTTCAGGAGACCACTGCTGGAATGGTGGGAGGGGGAGTGGAAAAAGGGTGCAAGACACCTGTTGCTACTGCCCCCCCACTCTGAGAAACCACAGAGAACAGAGGCCCCTGGATGGTCTGGGGTCTGGCCCCTGACACTGACAGTTGTCAGTAGCCTCTGTTGGTTGCTGTCCTTGTAGACAGAGTTTTCCTTGGGTTGGGGACAGAAGTCAGATCCAAGGGGTGGAATGGGCTACATCACTTTGTTGGTCATGGTGGTACTATCTACCAACTGAGATACATCTATGAGCAAGCTAAGGTTAGGTGCTGCACAGATGAAGTCCACCGGTAAGGAGAAGGATTCCAATGGCTTAGCTCAGTGACCCCAGGTAGTATAGACAGGAATCCAACTAAATTCAGAAAGGCATAGAACTAGCAAGGGCCCCTACAATAATGGGCTATTTTCCGTGTTCTATCGCCCTAACCAGGGAAGTCCAACAAGGTATTATTTAGTCTACCCTAGCTTTAGGTTGGAGGAGGCTCGGGTTGGAAAATGAGCCTCTCTGAAGAGTCGCCAGAAAAGTATCGCCTTCCTTTTCCTCTTTTTCTGAAAATGTTTTTGTTGGCCTCAGGACTCTGAGCACTTTACCACTGCTAACCAGTGCTAAAGTGAATGTGCTCTCTTCTCTAAACATGGTAATATTGTTTTATACCCAATTGGCATATTTAATTTACTTATAAGTCCATAGTAAAGTGCACTACCTTTGCCCACGGCCTGTTAATTAAATGCTACTAGTGGCCTTGTAGCACTGATTGTGCCACTAATTTAAGTAGCCCTTTAAAAATCTCTCAGCCGTGCCACTGCAGAGCCTGTGTGAGCAGTTTACACTGCCATGCCAACTTGGCATTTACAACCCCTTGCCAAGCCTTAAACTCCCCTTTCATTACATATAAGTCACCCATAAGATAGGCCCTAGGTAGCCCATAGGGCAAGGTGCAGGGTAATTAAAAGGTAGCACATGTAGTTGTAAATTTAACATGTTCTGGTAGTGGAAACCCCTCAAATGTGTTTTTCACTTCTGTGAGGCCTACCCCTCTCATAGGTTAACATTAAGGATTCCTTATTACATTTAATAAGCTGTAATTCCTAAGTGGGAGTAGGTAGATATATCAAGGTTGGTACCTATGAAATTGTAAAGATAAACCCTCTTTAATGGCAAAGTCAGATTTTTCATTACAATTTTGAAAATGCCACTTTTAGAAAGTGAGCATTTTCCTACCCTCTGCCCTTCATGCCTGCAGCCAGTCTTAGATCACATGACAGGGTGTATCTGACAGTTAGACTTTGTGATTCCCTCCCAGACAGCCAAACAATAGAGGAATTAGGTGTGTTTGAATGGGCCATCTGCCCGCAGGATGGGAGCGAAGCTGAGCACAGCCCCACTTACACTTGAATAGCCTATGCTCTACCTTCACACAAAGGGCCTTACAAATCTGTATTGTCACTACAGCCAGCTTGGAGCCAGGGCAGTGAATTCAGGCAATTCCATGCTCTTCAAAGAACCTTTCCAAAAGCTTCTCCCATATTCCAGAAGAAGGGAACAATGGCATAAAATTAGAACCTTCAGACCCACTCTTCAGTTCACGACTGGGCTTGTTTGCTGGACTTCTGTTAAGAGCCACAGAGACATAAAAGGCTCCCAACATCTTGAATCTGCACCTGGACCCCGCATGAATTAGCCTAGATGGCCAGTTCCCAAAACTGAAGACATAATCTAGCCAAAAAATGCTCTGAGAACCAGGAGGAGACTGGGACCAACCTCCTCACCTATCCACCTGAGCTCCATCGCCTGTCGGATTGACTTTGCGGCTTCTCCTGCTATATTCTTCTCCACAGCAGCAAATCCGTTTCAGGGGTCCTTTGCCAAAGGGGTATCCATGTTCATGGAACTGTCTTCGGCTTCGTCCCACTGGAGTTTTTCGACTTCCATTTCGGCGACTGAGTCTGAAAATTGAAATCTTCACAAGGGCTTCGACTCAAGGCCTTCCAATGACAACACTCCCTCCTCGGACACCTCCTGCAGCCCTGATGAAATTTACCTTCTCAGTCATTTTTCCAAGTCCGAGGATAAATGGTGATTGGGCCCAATCCACTTTAAGTATCCTATCCGAGCTCCATCGTGGTTGACCTTAACTTTTGACTTTGTCCCATCTTGCGCGACAAGATGTCTGCAGTTGGTGCTTTGATCTTTTAAGCGCTAGTTTTTACTAAACACATTGAAAAATTCATAACTACGGTTCTACTTATTGGATTTTTGTTGTTTTGATACCAAATAATTTATTAAAATGCACTCTATTATTCCAAATTGGTTTCAGATGTTTATTATGTTGTGTTCTCACTTTATTACAATTTGTATGCTGAAAAAATACTCTACACATTGCTTCTAAGTTAAGCCTGACTGCTTTTGGTGCAGAAGCTTCCCAGGGTTAAGCACAGGTTAATTTAGTGACTTTTTGTGGTTCACCCTGAAAGGGATTGTGGATGTTGCTTGAGTAGGGCTCACCCCCCAGTGAACCACCACCCAATTTCTCACATCAAGGCTTAAAGCACCCACAATGGGTCCGAAGAAGACACCAGCAAATTAATAGAAGCCAGTAAAGCAATTCATTTCACCACCAACCCTCTAAAGGTCCAAAGAGCACCCGTATGGCAGAGGGTGGCTACTGCTAACTGCATTAGGAAATCTTCTCCTAGAAAATCCAATGCACTAGATGGGTCCCAAGACGAGGATTTCAATACTTTAGCTTAAAATCAGTCATCAAGGTCCCACCACTCTTGAAGTAACTGTTTGTCTGCCAGAACTAAGCACTGAGACAGACAAGAAACCCAAAGATATACAAACCGTCAAGATGGGGCATCATGGAATGAAGTTGCTTTGTGCCAAACATGACATTACTACTATATTATTCAGGCATCTTTTCAAAACCTGCTCAGATTTGATATTTTGAACCAGGCTGGCATGTCCTCCGTGGCCACTGGAAAATTGAACATTTACCTAAAAATCTTTCAAGGATGCTTTGAACGATTGCATCTTTGTCAAGCTCTAGAGCAGACTGCCACAAAGAGAACCATGTCCTCATCATTATAAGTGCCCCTCAATAAAAAGATGTCAGTGTTTGGTGTCAGGATGGTGCATCAGACCCCTGCCTCTGGACAGAATGTGTCTAAAATGTAAAGTGATTGCTTTTCTCCATGCCACTAGGGCCCACGTATTCCATCCAGCGCTTTCATGTAGCAACTTAATGCATTTTGAGGTTGTATTCATAGTTTTCAGCAACTGACCCTAAAACAATGATTTCTACATAGAACGCACAATACTGGAATTTGTGGTGAATGAGGACATGTACCAAGTGACCTTTATGTCATATGCAAAACAACCAGCCAATCCTGATTATTTAGCCAAAAGCTAATTGCATTCTGGAGCTTGTAGTTTGTAGGTGTTTCGAAAACTCTGCATGCAATGAGCTGTTTGTTAACAAAAAAGCCAATATTTTATCAAATGTCACACACAAAATAGTATCTTTAACCAGTTAAGCGACTGTCCCTCAAAAACATCATCTAAGAAACTATCTCTGAACACACCAAACTTACAAGCACTGCTTGTAATGTGCATAATAAATTCTCTTAAACTGCATAAATTGCCAAGTAAAAAACCTCAACCAAGTTCACAGTTGAAACCGGGGTAAAACGTGCTGCCAGGAACAGAGCTTAATAAAGTAAAAACGACAAGAAATAACTGATAGGAATGTTTGCACTAAGCTGCAGACTAAAGGCGACGGAGCAGGAGGGTGAGGAGCCCGGGAAAAGAAAGAGACGCAAAGGTCGTTGTAGCAAGCAGGTATGGCGGCCAACCGAAATTAAAAACAAATCTACCGGTGATAAGGCGCCACCCTCTGCTTCTGTCTAAACGCCGTATTTTGTAGTTATTGTTGTTAGCTCGTGGTTTTGCCTTCTTGCACTTTAACATTATTAAGCTTTTGGATGTAATTAGCAAATTGTAATTATCTTGTAATGAAAAAATATCCCTCAGGGAGACCCTCAATTTTCAGTGGTAATTATGGCCACAAACCACGTGACCTCACCGTTAACTCTTGTTCTAATTGACACTTAACACGCTTTCAGGGAACCATTAACGACATTACACGTGCATTTGTTGTTTTTCATTACAAACTGCTAATACAATAATGCACGAGCCGCACTTCATTAGCTGCGCTTCAAAGTCAGCCTGAAGGTCGCTGGAGGCTGCCCGCCGAGTGCGTGCAGTTCGCAGCGTTTCGGGTGAGTGGCTGCCGTTCCTCTGGGCATGACCGGCTGATGCTGACTTCTCACTGCTTCGGGCTTGCAGGGCTCACTTTGTGAGCCCAATTCAGCCCACCATCAATGCATGTGGCGTCTTAGGCACGGCCGCGCCATTGGCACACTGGGTTTGTTTTTCTCTCGGTTAGCAAAGAACATCTAATCTGATTGTTTTCGAATCAAGCCTTTTTTTTTTCTTCTGCCTTCACATTAATAATTCACATATGACGTTTTTGCAAAGAGGTTAAAAAGCACTCGCATTCTTTTTGTAATACTGTTTAGTAATAACGTCGCTCTTCTTGTTGTCTTACCACCTAGCATTGTTCCATTTAAAGTGGGCAGTGTTCATACATGCCAACATTTGTAAGTGAGAAAGAGGGAGGTTTTAGAACATAAATAAGGGGATTTAATTTCCCCCATAACTTGTATCAAAGTGGGGGTAATTTCAGCAGAGGCGGCTCCTCCGCAATGGCGAAGGAGCACCACCCTCCCCTGTTAGCAGTTTAAAATATTTAAAAATAAAACGTATTTTGTTTAAAACACGTTTTATTATCGTTTTATTTTGTTTGTGGCAGGGCTTATGGCGTGGCTAGGGTTACCATCGGCAGGAGGGCAGTGGTGGGCTCTACCTACACTGCTCATGTGGTTTTTGGCCGGTGGGCTCAGGCCGGCGGAAAACCACATGCGCAGTGACCCCTCTCCAACCCCAGCTGCATTGCTGGGGCTGGAGAGAGCAGACACAGACATCTGAGAGCAGCTTCAGGATTGGCCACAGGGCAGGCTGGAAGCCTGTGCTTGCCTGCAGCGGCAACAAGGATTGGAGGAGTGCGACGCTATGTGGCAGCAGGTACATTTAATTTTAGACTTCTTTGTTTTCAGTTGTCCCCTGTCTCCCACCCCCTCCACCTGGCTCTTTTGTAAATGTGTTTTTTGATTCTCTGTTGTCCCCGTCTGTCCACCTTCCGACCCGCCTCTTTCACCCAATACGAGCCGCTCCTGAATTTCAGGCAGGAGAAAGCTAGAATAAAGTATTTTACTGCTTAAAAAAATCAGGAGTCTCCCATCTGAATCATGAGTGTATGAATGTTGCACGTGGTCACAGGGCTCAGTGCACATATGTAGCAGTCAACAGCAACCTGGAACTTGGCAGGTCTATTTATTTTGCCCTAGACATCACTCTCTATTTGTACCATGAAGGCCCCTCAACACGCGGTACTGATCAAAGCACTCCTATTAGTGTACTCCGCTATCTTTACTCCAAGAGTAGGCGACAATATTACATTCTTCCCCAACTCACAACAAATTATAAACACCATCATAGCATGCTCAACAACTCCTTTCCCCAGCATATTCGCAACACAGGGCTTTTTATTGGATGTTCCCAAATTTATAATTCAAAGTCTTGGAGCCGGCTGCATGGCTCCAGGTAGCTCCTCAGATCAAAGCAAGACCTCTGATCTCTGGGAGGCTTCTGGGTGGGCACTTTCACGTCCTGTTGGTTTGGGGGCAAAACATGCTCAGCAGATCCCGCTCCAGGCGGCTCTTCAGCGCCCCTGTTCTGCTCTGAATCAACTGTGGTAGAAGGGGACACCAAACTCTACATGTCTCCCTGTACTCTCTCTGCTTCCTCAGGCTCTTCACTTGATTGCTTTATTTCACCTGGAGCAGCGTAGTTTGGCTCCATACTTTTACATTTGCTAGGCCATGTATATATTTAGACTTAGTCTTATGTACTCTTGTGATGCAATAAAACTAATGAGATAAGGCGCACCAAAGGTATAGAAAGTGCATCTGTTGTGTGTTGTGATATATATGTATCCACAAGAAGATTCCTCCCAACCAAGGAAAG
This sequence comes from Triturus cristatus, assembly GCF_964204655.1. Lineage (NCBI taxonomy): Eukaryota > Metazoa > Chordata > Amphibia > Caudata > Salamandridae > Triturus > Triturus cristatus. The sequence goes on along the minus strand of NC_140587.1, from coordinate 488,817,606 downwards.
AACCGGAGGGACACAGCGGGGGACCAATAAGACCAGTTTTATTGCAACACAGGAGGCATGACGCGTTTCGGCATGTGTGCCTTAATCATATGCCAATCACCAAAGACTGATACCTGCCACTTTACAAATGTTCCATCTCGCTTCAATTGGTGTAAGCCCAGCTGAGATGATTCTTTTCTCGAACCCCGTGACGTAGCCTCCTTCAGCAGACCACGATTCCCAGAAGGCACCATCCCGGCCATCAGGTAAGCATTGTACTGTCACCGCTTTGTAACCCATAGTGAGTGCTGGTGATCGATACAAAGCATAAATAGGTGCAGTTTTAAAAAAATGTCTCAGTGGCCTTGCAGCACAAAACACCTCTCCTTGGCCCCCCAGACGTCTCACCGCATGACCCAGGCTCTAGTGTCATCGGAGACTCAGCTACAATCAGCTAGCCTCTCCGTGCTGTCACGGACTGCCATCACAGTGAAAATATATATATATGAATTATTGTCAACACAATGGTATGATATTGCGCATGATACAGATCTGTTTAGAAAACAATTATTTTCTGTTTAACAAGGAGATTTATCAGCAACAGAGAGGAGTTGCCATGGGGGCATGTTTTTCTCCATCATATGCCTGCTTACATGTTGGATGGTGGGAAGAACATGTCCTCAGAGGCAGCCACAAAAGAATATATGACACCAATGTAATTAGATTTTGGCGATTCATTTTTATAAGGTATTTTTATACGGTATTTTAGTACACTATAGGAATTCTATTCTGTTTATATATTTACCTGTATACTATGTAGGGATAACTAAATTCAGGCTCATAGGAACATCAATACCTATTAATGTCATGATCTTTGGGATCTTAGTTGTACACAAGAATTTTTTGAAACTAGTATGTAATTATGAGAGTTTTTAGTGGATGTAATGTCATTATTTTATCCATTGAATAGACCATATACATAGAAATTAGGAACAGCTAATCAAGAGCATCACGAGAATATGTGTGATCTTTTCATTTTATCACGTTTTAAGCACTATATAAATTTTTTTATGATCGTGATTTAGGATGTAACATGAGAGTATCATCAACATGTATGTGATAAATATTACTAGTCGCATTATGTCCACATATGAGACAACAATTTGAGCACTTGCACTTTAAAAGGATAAGTTACGACGTGGTTTTGCATTGATATTTATAGAGCGCAATTCATACAATAGGAAACACATCGTGTCACTATGGCATTAAAGTTACCCGTTATGTAGGCTTTTTATATTATCAAGCTTACTAATCAATGATATTAATTTATTATGAATTTTATCAAACCATTCTTGATTATGTATTTAACTAGTAAATTATGTGGTTTTAAAGTTATTTATATATTTATGGATTTTAACAAATATTTCCGGAATTGAAGTATTTTGTTTAGCTCTATTTTCATTTGAAACGCGATTGTAACTGACAACATCCAATCACGCACTGTATAAAAATCATGTGTTTCACCGGGGAGTCATGTGATCAAGGCTGTGTGTCAACAGCCGAAACGCGTCATGCTGACCGTGGAGAAATAAACTAAAGTACGTTAAACTTTATGGCAACTTGTGGTCTGTACCTGTTCAGCAAGCGATACAGGACTGTTGGAAAAAAAACCATATATATATATATATATATATATATATATATTACCTACTGGCGGTCGCCAGTAGGTAGTTATAGTTAGGACCCCTTTTCCATAGGAAATCCGCAACATTCTATTTTGAATAACTTTGGCGCCGGTCGACGAATCCTCGCGAATTTTTCAAAATAGGTGGGGCGCTACGCTCCGCTCCTACCCTGAAAGTCTCGGGGGGATTCGTCAAGCGGGGGCTGAGATAAAAGGGGGGTCCCAAAACACGTTTTTCCCATGCATTTTTCCATAGGACCTTTAGACAGGGCTACAGCCGGAACGGCTGAACAGAATTACTTGAAATTTGGCAGAGAGGTAGTCCTCAGGTCAAGGAAGTGCCTTTTGTAGGTTTGGTGTAAATCTGTTTGGTAGATTCTGAGAAAATAGCCTTTAAATCAATATATATATCTGAGCCAGCTTACGGTGCGCTTACGGTACGCTTACCGTACGCGTACGGTGGCGTCCGCGAGCGCGATTCTGATTGGCTATTAGATCTTAGTAAACATTTGAATCGGCCGAAACCAGGAAGCGGCGGCCGCCATTTTCTCTCTCGCACTGAGAGTTAGGTTGTCAAATAAAGCCAAAAAACATGTAAAGGGGCTGTTTAGACAGCTCCCACACACATAGCCATGTTGAGGGAGTCCCCAAAGTCCCCCCAAGGCCAAAAATGCAATTTTTATTTTTTTGCTAATTTCGCCGATTACGCTTACCGTACGCGTACGGTAAAAAAAGGAAATAAAAAAAACACTCTCCACACTCTCCCCACCCCCTGTGCTTTTGGTGGCCGCAGGCCACCAAATGAGCAGGGCTTATTTGAGAGGAGAAAAACCACAATATTTTAAACAAAAATAATAAAAGAAAAAAATTATCCACACTCTCTCCACCCCGTGTGCAAATGGTGCCCGAAGGGCACCATTTGTGCATGCCTTATAAAAATTACGAAAAATTAAAATATTACCGTGCACGGAACGAACTGCGTTAAGTGGGCGCGCACGCCACGAATGGCGTAAAGTAACTTAGCATTTAAAAAACCGTACAAATTCACTGAAAAAACCATAGGTTTCACACACGTTATAGTTAGGAATTAGCATTTAAAAAACCTTGCAAATTCACTGAAAAAACCATAGGTTTCACACATGTTATAGTTAGCGGAACTTTTACTGATAAAAAACCAGTGAAATTCCCCCGTTATAGTTAGTGCAGGCAACTATAACTCACGCGACCGCAATCTTCTGCTGATGACATATGTGTCTTTATGAAAAAAAAATATTTGTAATATATGTATAGCTAAAAATGTATGGAAGAAGACATGGGCAAATAAGTGTCTAAATACAGTATTAGCATCAGCAGAGGATTGCGGTCGCGTGAGTTATAGTTGCCTGCACTAACTATAACGGGGGAATTTCACTGGTTTTTTATCAGTAAAATTTCCGCTAACTATAACATGTGTGAAACCTATGGTTTTTTCAGTGAATATATATATATATGCATATTAACATTTTTCTTTTCGGAAATAACCGGTTTGCTGATATTAGGTTTAGATTGTAAGGTGGTGTGCTAAAATGCATCCAATGCAGTGCATTTGACAGGGATTAGTGAGAATGAATGATATGTGTGTTTAATGCTTTCTTTGTAAATTGTGACCAGTTGTTGTTTTTGCTTAAAATTACATTGTTGGAAAACGAGGCAGCATCTGTGAGGCCTGCACAAATAACATGACTACATTTGTCCTTCACTGGGAACCAAACACCCAATTGTAGCGCCTGACTCTCAGAGGCTAGCGTTGCAGAGCAGTCTGAGGCTTACTCAAGGGAGGTGGTGTGGGCTAGTAATTGCCATTTGCAGGTGCGCAAAAATAACACTCAATAATTGATTGTCCAGTCTGTACTTTGCTTTATAACAGTAAGAGTACATTTATTAAACACACACACTACTCAATACTATGCACCAATTTACAAATATACATAAGCTGTTGGAATTACTTTGTGACATTGCATTAAATCTCCACCCCTCCCGCAGGGGGGGTGGGATCTAGTACCACCACTCCCATGTATGCACATCATCTTGCCCCCAATGCAGTTGGTTGAACATAGCCTGGGGCGAGGGCCCGGCACACTAGCACCATCCCAGTGACGACCCCGCCCGCCATTATCTCCACAAGCGTTTAAAATAGGTAACCCTGCCTTGGTGACATATAACCCTGACTGAGAATGTCCTACTGACCATACATTATGCACCTCTATATCTTAAGGGTAGCAGTCTGGGTTCTTCACCTAAGCACAGCAGCAAGTATACATGTTTAAGCGACACTTTAGATTGACAGTACTCATCACATTTGTGGATCACTAGAATGTATTGCAATTGCAGCCCCCAAAGGTATCACAGATAAAATCATAGGATTACGCATATACAGCCAGACACCTTAGGAGGAATGTCTGGCAACATAACCCCACTTTGCTTATGACATCATCTCACACAAGTACTTCACATTACACATGTGACCTTCAGTTCCACTAAAAGAAATAACATTAGTAAAAGCATTTATGGTGCAATTACATCTCTTCACCTCCAGGGGATGCCCTTCACTCCATTCTGCACTTCTCAACCCTCCTCCAGCTCTAGAACGAAAGTTCCAGCCCAAGAGGAGTTAAAATGCTGGCTGATCCCTTGAGGGGTTATTCCTTTCAAATCTCCAGGAAACTTAGGGTGACTTTTCTCTTCGTGCTGGGGGGGAAGACTGCGCGTTTCCAGCAGCTCCTCCCAGCACCTATTCACAAATGAGTGTGACCCCCCTCCGCTGGGGGCCACCAAGCACCAAAACGCTCCTTTCCCCATGCCTTGCTAGGCATTATGGGGCGCTTCATGCTCCTCTTTATGAATATCGTTGCAGCGGCATTCCGCTGTGCCGGGGAGAGCCGCGATCTTCGTTCTGGTGCTTCGCACCATTTCCTGCTCTCGTTTGGGGGCCCGGTCCCATGCGGACCCCCAGGTGAGTGAAGCAGCGTGGAGAGCCTACCCCCTGCTGCTCTGGTCCGTTTTCGGGGGCCCGGTCCCACCTGGGCCCCTGGCACCGACTCTTCCTTCTGGGACCCCCGCATGCCTTTTCAATGGAGGGCAGCCCGGGGAGCCCACCCCCAGCTGCCCCCTCCGGCTCCCCGCCTAGCCAGCACCCTCACGTGCTGCCGCAGGAGCCGGAACGACTCTTCTCGTCTGCCCGCTCCTGCGGGCAGACACGCAGCGTCCGCTCTGGAACGGTTCTTCGGGGGGAGAGCGACAGCACTTCCCCCACCTCCTCCACACTCGGGGCCCGGGAATGGGGTCCCGGGCCCCTGAACATCTTCGGGGGGGGCACGACAGTGCTCCCCCTCCTTCCGCATCGGCGGGGGCTAGGGTGGGCTCCTGGCACCCCGCGGGGGTATCTTCACGGGGTGCGCGACGGCGCACCACGACTTTCCTTCCTTGGGGGGCAGCCCCCGGGACCTGACCCACCCCGGGGGCAGTTTCAAGACCGGCAGTGGAGCCTCACGTGCTTCGTTGTCGGTCCCATCAAAGGTCAAAGGTCACAGGTCACGTAACTTCTGGGGGGCATATCTCAGCCCCCACGGGTCCGATCTTCTCCATTTTCGCGTCCTCTTGCTCCTGGTGGCACCCCCAGCCACTGGGAGCACTCTCCTTTGCCCTCCGGGTCTCCAAGAGGGTGCATTCTGCAGAGAACGGTCTTCACTGGATCCCTGCGCCAGCCTTTCACCTGGCTCTCCTCCTGGACCTCTCTTCTCCCTGCGTAGAGGCCACTGCTTCTGCGCACTGGTCCTGGGCTCTTCTTCTGTTGCTGATAGGGTCCTGGGGGCAGTCAGGGGGTCTCTCCTTCCAACTGCCCATTGCTCCAGCACCTTCAGCCTCAGCAGACCTCACCCCAGAGAGAGCTTCTCTTTCTGTGCAAGCACTTTTTAAAAGTTGAGTAGGGGGCTGGCAGGAAGTCTCTGTTTGGCCTATCAAACAACGACACATCACTTCCCTGCCCCTGCACCCTCCTTCTTGTCCAGCCTCTGGGTTTGTTCAAAATGGCGCCGTCCAGGGTCTCTGGCCACATGCCCCCCTTCCCCCAGTGCTGCCTTCACCTTGGTTCAGCTTGGTGCCTGGCACCCAGAGACAGCGGTTGATGGATTGGCCTGTAGCTCCACCTGTCTCCTTTCCCTTGGAGGGAAGATCTTTGCTCTGGGAAGAAAGGTCATTAATTTAACCTGCCAGGGCCAGACGCCAGCCAGGGACTCAGAGAAATATGACATTTCTGGATGACCCAAAAGCAGTACAAATATGACTTTGGACTCTGCAGAATACTTATTTTCACATCCCCTACAATGGACTTTAGTGCGTGTCTGGAATCTGTAGGCCTTGTGGAAGTCACTCTAGCCATGGGCCCCACATCCCCATAGGGGAATATTGAAGTGAAAACACAGTAAAACACACTGACTTTCCCTGGCATGTTTCTTTCCAGTGTATAAAGCCTATTCCATGTCACCACCCAATTCAGCATAAGTCCTGCCACACCATTCAATTTGTAGCTGCTCCTGGACTGCGCACGCTAGGAATCTCTCCTGTGCAGCCCATACACGTGTGCACACGCATGTACACATGTGTCTGCATGTAACCAGCCCGGTGTCCCTTACTCCAGCTGCTGCGCAGTGGCCTGGTCAAGCCAGGGGGACACCAGTAAAATCCCCATGCAGTCTCTTACATCCTGAGTTCACTGTGGGTGAGTCCCACCTTATGAGGCTCCCCCACAGTAAAAGCTCAACAATCGGGTGCTCAAAAAGCGAATAATCTGGGCAGCCCATAGTGTCAGAATCACCTTCTAACATACATGTATTGGTTCTTTTATCACATATAAGTGTACAGCACAATATAGTTTTATTCGTTATTAAAGATTTCATTTATTGAATTATATGTAGGTTGTGGAACTAATGTGTTTAAAGAGAAATGTTAAGTTAGCATGATTGTGGGCATAAGCTTACAGTTGAGACAGTTGATGCTAACGTGAAAGTTGTTTTTCTGCATGTTTTTCTCCTCTGCAGGTGCATACCAAATTCATTCATACTTAGCGAAAAGCACATTGTATTTCAGAGGAAGAGAGGCAAAGAAGAGCTGGCAAGGTCAAATGATTTTAATGAAGAACAGAGGGTGTGCTACCAGTTAGAACACTCAGATGAAGGGAGGAACCAAGGACGCTTTGGAAGCAGAGACTAGAACATGGTAGTAGTGTTAAAGGCGCCAAGTTCTTTTCTAGGAACTGGAAAATATCTTATGATGTACCTAAGTTCATGTTTTTTCAGATGTTCTTTCTGCATTTTAATTAGTGCACCCACCTTGGGTTTAGTCAGATTCCCTTTAGACTTTGACATCTCTGATTGTGTGACTTCATTCTATACATTATTCTTTAGTTATAGAACTTCTACAGAGGTTCCGATGCTGACACCTTTGTTGCTACCTTGATTCAATAGGGGCTTCCCTATCCTTAGGTTAGGGTAGGGTGTTGTAGATGCTGCAGATCGGTTCCATGTATATGGAGAAGGATCAAAACTATTCGACAAGCCATCAAATCCTTTTCCTTATTTTTTTGTATCACCGCTACTGAGATCCTAATGTGTTCTTTGATGTTGAGGACCAATATTTTAAGACTCTTTAGTTATTTTATACTTTTACACTATGTTTTTGAGATGACTTATATTAGTTTGGCATTCAGTTGGTTATAAACCTTTTGATGTAAAATTACTGATGACTCAGACTTATATTGTGTGGTCCTAATGATCACACTGTACAGTAAGATTTCAATTGTTGTTAACCCTCTTCATCTCTGGCTACTGCAAAGGTCTATTGACCAGAGTTGAATTGGAAGAAACAGCTCAGAGCATTCTCAGATGGTAGAATATTGAGGATAGTTAGTACCTGAAGTAAAGGGGTTAGAAAACTGTTACTTTATATTAGTCTACATCCAATCGTAGTCCCTAGTGCCCATGTTCCGCCCTACAGAATCGATGTCAGTGATGTGCCAGTCGTTCGAGAGCAAATTGTAACAGCAGAGGAGTATCAATAGGGTTGTGTGTAACCGGCTTATGCTTAGCTTGTGGTGTTTGTTGCAATTGTGTGTTGTCTCACAGAGATTGTGTGATGATTGTGTGAGTGTAGTGCATATTGTAGAGAAGTTGTTATTGGATCTGACATGGCTTATGGTCCTTGGATGATATTAATAAGTGTACAAGACACTGTACTCTAATTGTCTGCTGAGGTTTTGTGGGGGTTGTCATAAGACGTCATTGACAGCCCCATTGAGAGGTATGTTTAGCTCTTGTTTGAAAGTGAGGTATTATTAGTGTGGTGGACGTTTTGCTCAGAGGAAAGCTGCACTGATCAGAGTGATTCTCCACTCATGAAAGCGCTGATAGTGATACTGATGGAGCAAGGATTCAAAGAAAAGAAACTTTCTCAAATCAACCTCTCGTTAACATGTACTAACAAGTAGGAATAGAGAAAATTATCATACATACGATATTCATACACGGGCAGAAGGCTTTCTGCTTGCTTAAATAACAAAGGATAATTTGCAGCGTAACCGAAGTCCCGCTTGAAACCGAAAACTTTCTTTGCACATGTGCGAACCCATCTTGCGTAAGTAACCACGTGACTAACCCATTTGAGAGGAAACTCTCACAAATGCGCAAAGAGTTGCTAACTGTAGGTCTCAAAGTACTGCATATCTGGCATATGCTTGCCCGAATCTTAAAAAAAGTTTTTTGATGCTAAAGCTTGGCTTAACAAAGAAGAAATAACACTGGATAGAGTAGAAGGGGGAGGTAAACAGTGATAATAACATATTTGAGAAATGACCATCTGTTTATGATTCTTTCATCAATAGTGAACGTTTTGGGCCTGGTATGCTAAGCCGAAAGAAAGATATCGGGTGAAACGTAATGCAAGTCGAGTCTGCGTATTAGAGACCCAGTGTGACCCGCTGACCGGGACATTGATCGTCTGCCAAAACCCAAGGACGAGTGCTGAGAAAAGATCCTCAACTGAAGAAATTATATAAAACTTGTATCTATCTTTATTGTGTGAGATGTATGAGAAAAGGAAGAGTCATGAAAAGTGAATAAATTAAGTGGGAAGGGTTTACTAAACAAAGAATTAGTTAAGAATTTTGGGATGACCGCATGAGGTGATTACAACTCCCCTGCCCCGACCCAATCACAGTTCAGGATTCACAGCCATTTGCAACCTTTGAGGGTGGAACATGCAAAATTAAAGGGTATAATTTGAGTAACTTAAAGTTAAGAGCTGAGCCGCTGAGAATAATTGTTGATGCTGAGTGAGGAATAGGCGAGAACTGCTACTGAGAAGAATAGACTGGGAAGATTCAATACTGAAAGACAGCCTGATTAGATTGAAGATTTGCGGAAGAATATCGAGGAGGTAGAGAGTGTAAGAGTGGGATGTACTCCGGTCCGTTGGGTATTAGAGAAGTGTAGCAAGTATAAACCTATCCTGCACCTGTCCTACAGTCTTTGTCTCCTGACTTTTATCAGGTGACCTCCACCAGTCCTTTTGGCCAGGGGTTGAGTTTCCCATTTCACTATCTGGTAAATATATTTCTATCTTGAATTTACATATCTTTTGCAAAGGTATTGAATTATTGTGTCTATTGACTGTACATCTATCACTCTTAATGCAGTTGAGTTGTTGGAAGTGTCTGTATTTTGAATGAAATTTGATAAATGAATTTTTCTCTCCCATGAAAGTTGATGGAGTTTGCACTGTGAATCTGTGCAAATGAGCGTTCATTTGATTGAATTATTAGATAAAATCTATTGAATCTTATCTGGAGTCTGTGATTACTTTCTGCAAAGTTATAAGATAAATTTAATGAATTTTGTTAATGTCACCATCAACTACTCGACCCATGGTCCACTGACCAAAGGAAGAGTGTTGGTCTGTGAAGATTAGTAAGGCATAGACTAAAATTCTGATAAAAAAAAATAAAACTTGACCCCCAGCGAAATAGTCAGGAAATCTAAATGCGTATATGGGCCCATTGTAAGTGATAATTTGATGTGTGAAAAGTTTGTCCTGGCCTTTCGCTGGATCAGTTTTTCTGGTAGCAAAATGACGGTTATTATCAATTAGTTTGGTGATTATTGATTATTGACTATTGTTATGACAAATTGTCTATGTGTTTTAACAAAAAGAGTTTGTGTCGCATTTTATGTTGTCTGGAAGCACAGATACAGAGATACCTGGGAGTCCCGGGAATGACATTCGGAAGAGTGTGATAAATGGAAGTCACACTGTAGAAGGTTACTTGTCTGTTGTCGTAATACTGTGAAGCTATGGAGGGCTAGCAGTATTACAGTAGGGACTATATCGTATAAAAGTAGAGTGTGATTGACAGCAGAGGGCCCACCTGTTAAACTTAGGCCTTACCCAAAGGAGGAGCATCCCTAGAGGAGTAACAGGTCCTCACTGAGCTCGAGTGATGAGTAAACAGGGGTTTTTACTCACAGTGACTGGAAGGAATTTTCTTTTGTGGCGCCTGAAGAAACTATCTTTGGTTTAGTGGAGCAGACAGAGTAGCGCTGTTTTAACGTTGTTACTAACAAGAATGTTTATAACGAAAAGACGAAAACAGACTGTTGTATTACCTTGTGAAGGGAAGGTCAGTAGCAGGAGCTGTACTGACGTCACAGAAAGCTGCCCTGATATTGGTTGAAGCAGTGGGCGTGAGAAAACTGCAGATTGTAAAGGGAGGGTCAGTAGAAGGAGTAAATACTGACGTCACAAGAGCAACGCTGGCATTAGCCAGACTAGAGGGTGTGTTGAAGGGACTGATTGGTCAATTGATCAGTAGTGAGCTAGTATTGGGTGAAGACAGAAATAAGTAGTAAACTCTATTTGGTTTATTGGTGTGAGTCGCACAGGCATTGGACGAGAGCTGAATAACAAGTTTAGTGAAAATATAGAAGAGCTTTGAATTGTGGAGAGAGTTAAATAGGAGAACAAAGAAAAATGAAGATTAACAAAATCAAGAATTTCTTTAAGCAGGATAAGCGCGTAATGACTAGGGAGGGAACTCTTATGCCACCTCCTAATACACCGGCTTCCTATATGATGATGGAAAGTGGATATCATACGTGTGTATGGTTGGAAAATTGGGTGGAGAATACGAAAGATGATGGTGGTTTAGCTTTTCCAGAACATGGTACTTTTAATGTAAGAGTTCTTCAGAATTTGAGAAACAGAATGAATTTATTGGAACCAAATCCTAGGTTAACACAGTATGAGGCTTTGGAAGAATGGGAAGTTGAGGCATTTGAGCGAGAGAAATACAGAGGAGGTTTGAGAATCGATAGAGGATTTTTGCCTAGATATTCATTTGACACTTGAGGAGATCAGATGAAAAGATGGAGAAGGGCTGTAGTAACTGAGGGACATATCTACAAGGCGGCGATAAAAAATTATCGCCGCTTTTGCGGCCGTTTTTGGCCAAAAAGTGGCGATAATTTTATAGCTATATCAGCAAGGTCACACTATCACGTGAATCCTTGCCTTAGCGCCTGTTTACTGAACGCCCAGCTTTGCATCTCTAATGAGATGCAAAGTGGGCGTTCCTTCCCGAAATAACTGGAGAAATGTCGCTAACTGTCATTTCTCCAATTATCAAGGGAATCGCTAACTAGCATAGCGATAAGAAAAGTAGCGCTAACCATGGTTATCCCTACTTTCCTTACACCTGCTTTAGTTCTGACTTAGCCATGTAATCCAATGGGAGGTGGATTACATGGCTAAGACCACTCTGCCCTATCAGCAAGGTATCGCCGGTCACAGTGCGATTATCGCTAGATTTCCAGCAATAATCACGCTGTTTTCCAGCTAACACTTGCATTTCTATCGCTTTGGAGATAAGCGTTGCTGATAGCACGCTATCTCCGCAATAGAAAGCAGCGATAGCCGGTGATAATTATCCTAGCGCTAAGTGCGCTTAGCGATAATTATCGCTGGCCCTTGCTGATATACCCCTGAGTGTTTATATCCAGTATTGGTGGCTGATGATCAAGAAGGGAGTAAATGTAAGGAGAAAACGAAACATATGGGTACGACTGGGATAGGGTGTAATGAATCTGATGATGAGTTATTAGAGGACATTTTGATAAAGAGACCTCCGCCTTTTCAGGAAAGTGCTAGAGATACCACTCCAAGTGCCCCAATGATGGGAACTCCATTGGTTCCACAAGTCCTATATGATCCAACAGTAATTCAAGCTTTGCAAGAAAAAGAAAGGCATGCGTTAAACAAAACCAAAGAAGAGATAATTCAGAAGATAAATCATTTAGGCTTAAATGCGGAAGCAATAACTGTACCAGTAACGATGAGTCCTGTGATTCCATTGTATGGTGATAAACGAGATACACCAAAATCCCAAACTATGGGACCTTCTCAGAATAAAGCTAGGAAGGAGATGGTTGTGATAGACGATCAAATTGTGGAAAAGTAGGTCGCACACTGCTCGTCACACCAGCAAGTTGCCCCAAAGGACTGACGATCAAGTTAGTGAGTGTGATTCAAATGTCTCATTAATGGATCTCCCAAATATTGAGGCTATGATGGAAACCCCAAAAAGAATTTCTCACACGATTGTGAGAGGAAAAGTACCAACTGTCACTCCAGTGGCAGGGGGATTCCCTGGATTTTCTACTGAAGATCTAGAGGAATGGGCAAAAGGAGTTGAAAAGAAGAAACCCAAAACTATAGATGTAAGTAAATTAAGGGTGGATTTGGAAGAAATGATCATTGGTACAATAGGTCTTGATAAATTGGGTTCCTATGAAGATGAATAATTGTTATTTCTATGTAAGAGTATAACCTGGAGGGCAAAGAATTTGCATGAGAAAATAGTGGAAGTGGCTTTAGAATTTGAAATAAATATAGAAAAATCAAAAGTACTGCAGAAGCACCATAGAGCAGAATTTACAGAAAAAGATTTAGGAATCTTGAATGTGTCAGGAAGGAGACTGGAAATAAAGGAATTGATGCACCTTTTGAAGAAATGGGGAGATGGGGAGATGTAGATCGTTGGAGAAGCAGATGGACTAAGAAAAGAGTGGAGGCAAATGCTAAAGAGGTATCTGCATTTCCGATGAGAGAAGTGGAACAGGTTGAAAAGATGTGTCCAATGAGACACATTCCAGGTGGAGGATACGTTCATGTTCCATGGAGCAGACAGGATATTTTGCCTTTTACAAATGACTTTCCAAGGTTGAGAGAGAAACCCGTTGAATGGTATAGGCAGGTGGAGGGATTTGTCAAGGTATCCAAGGTTTTGTTGAAAGATTTGGATGGTTTGTTCGATATAGTGGTACCAACAGATTTGTGGCCGGAATGTAAGATTACAGTTGATTTGCCTACAGAAGAATATCCTGTGTGAGAACAGGAGTACCTTCAGAGGAAGTAATGAAAAATACAATCAGGTGATTACTTTTTTGAAAGGGAAAATTCCCCCTAAAGAAATTGATTGGGTTAAAATAGACAGAAAAACTCGGGAACCTAATGAGTCAGTGCATGCATATTATCAGAGATTACTACAGGTGTTTAAACTGTATAGTGGATTTGAGAATATTGGTGATAAAGATATGGGACATTTTGTATATAGGTTTGTTTATGGATTAATATCAAAAATAAGTCAGATGATTCAGCAACACATGCTTTGCTGGCAAAGTAAGCCAATCGATGACATTCTGAAGTATGCAGAATACTGAATGAAATAAGCTTTATTTCGATATAAGTATATCTTAAAAGCATGTACAATTATAACATAAACAAATATATAAAAAGACTCAGGAGTAGTCGTAAAACTGTGCTATCACCAGGTTTCCAGAACATACAGAGGATAAACAATACATATAGACAGAATAAATAAGACAATTTCATAAAAAGGAATACAACAAGCGATGTAGCAAGAAGACTGCTTATGTGTGGACTGCTAGGGCTTTTGATCTTATGAGCCAAGACCACCTCAAGAACTTGGATAATGCGCAAACATACAAGGGTCGTGTATCTGATTTGAAAATGCGCAAAGCTGTGAGATGGTCTCTTGTGCCCAAAGCTCTACACAAAGGTTTGAGCCAATAGGTCCTTGGGATTTTATACTCAGGGCATGCAAATAGAACATGTGCAATTGACTCAACTCTAGTCTCACAGTGAGGACAAAATGATGATGTCTGGAAAGGTGGCTTCCAGCGTGCGGTTAGTTCGCGCACTGGAAGTGTACCGACCCTGAATTTGAAATAGAGGGCCCGATCAAAAGGCTTCTGGATAATATCAAGGTAGGGCTCATAGCGCATTTCATCCTTAAGACTTAAAAACTCAATGGTGGATCTGCCACCATGAGGACTGGAAAACCTCTTAGCAGTGACCCAACTCCAGTACAATTTCTTCAATTCAGCTTTCGGGGGTGAGGTTCTATTCAACCAGGCATCTTTGAGACCTAGGTCACAAAGCAAGATTTTAACGTCTTTCAGCCATTTAATTTTGATCCAGCAAGGCATAGACAATATTTCAGTCAGTCCCTCTGCATACTTGGCTAGCTCAAGGGTTCGCCAAAGCCGAGCCCATAGGAGAAGGGGGCGGACTTTTGCCAAGTCTTTCAACGAGTGGCACCCCAAGTCCATTAGCAGAGGTACTAGTGGAGTGCTCTTGGGTAATGCCATCAGTTCCTTGTACAAGCTGTAGTCAGACTTAGAAAGTTCGTCGATGTTATTCAGACCCCATAATTCGGCGCCATAAAGTGCCGAGCTTACACCTTTAGCTTTGTATATCTCTAGGGCTGGGGCTATTGGTCTAGACGTGGAAGAACGATGTTCCCTAAGGAGGGCGCCAGTAACCCTGTTGTGATTTAAAAGCATCATTTGTATGTGAGGTGACCATCGCATTGTATCTGAGATGCGGATACCCAGGTAGTCGAATTCATTTACCCTTTCAAGGTTAGCCGCATTCAGAACTGGGGGCCGCCCTAGTTTTTTGGGTGGATTAAGTATTAGGTATTTCGTTTTGGCCGAATTTATTATAAGGCCTCTACCATTACAAAAAGTTTGAAAGCTATCAAGAAGAGTTTGGAGACCCATAGGTGATTTGGATAACAGAAGAGTATCATCAGCGAACAGGAGAGTTGGAATGCGTTCGCCCGCCAGGGATGGCGCATCGGCAGGAACTTTCAGCAGGTGCTCCACTACACCATTCACATAAAGTGAGAAAAGAGTAGGAGCAAGGACACATCCCTGGCGGACACCCCTGTTCACTGGGATTCTCTCTGTTTTCTGACCCTGTGTGCCCCACCGCACTTGTGCGTAATTTCCCTCATGAAGTTTTATTAGCAGAGCCAATAGGTAGGGGGGAATCTTCATGTTGGCCAAGACGCCCCACAGAGTAGGTCTAGGAACTAGATCAAAAGCTGTTTTGAGATCTATAAAGGCGAGATAAAGGCTGCCCTTTCCAAGAAGGACAACCTTCCAGTAGATAAGGAGCAGTCTGAAGACTTGTTCTATGGTGCCTGTCCCGACCCTGAAGCCTACCTGATAGTCTGAAAGGATGTTGTTTTCTTTCACCCAGGATAGGATCCTTTCCAGAATCACCTTCCCGGCAACCTTTTGGGTTGAGTCAATCAGACTAATCGGGCGATAGTTGGCTGGGCCGTCCCTAGCACCCTTCTTAAAAATTGGGACAACCTCAGCCCCCTTCCAGGATCCAGGGACTGAAGCACCATTAGCAAGTGCATTAATTAGGGTGGAGAGAAGCTTCCCCCATCTGGATGGATCAAGTCTAAGGACGTCTCCAGGGATACCGTCCGGGCCTGCTGCTTTCTGGGGGATGATAGACTTAATAGCATTGAGCACTTCCCTTTCGGTAAAAGGGTCAGTGTTCAATGTACCCGTGGAGGCATGAGCCTCCATGGGAAAAAGGTCCCCCTCTCTCTCGGGCGGGGAGGAGTAAAGTTTGGAGAAATGTTCAAACCAGACCCCACTAGTGATGTTACATGTCAAAAGTTCATGGGCTGGTCTGTTTTTGGTCCTGATAATACTCCAGAAAGGACCTGAATCACGTTTTGAGGAGGCCTCTCTTAATGCCTGCCAATACTGTTCCTCCCAGTCCTTTTTGGCATTAGACACGCAGATCCTGTACTCCTTCCTGGCTAGCTGAATCTCTAGCGTGGACCTACTCTTAAGGGCCATGATAAGGGCGGATTTCTTCCGCCTACAGTTTTGTGTGTACCAGCCGTCCATGGGCTTTTGCTTGTCCCCCCCCTCAATGGCCCGCCTTTACCTTGAACTCGGAATAAATTCCCCAGGTCTTTAATAATACCTTGAAAAATGATTGGGGCCTTACCCTGAGCTGCCTCGTGGGTATTAGACGAGGCCAGCTCGACTTGAGCTACGCCCAGTATTGTCCCAATCGACTGGACTTTCGCTTCGTCAAGCAACACTTTACGCCATTTTAAGCGCCTCTCACAATTTGCGGGGCACACCTCAAGGGTTGGCATGAAGCTAGTTATCGGGGGAATCAAAGAGCCATTTTCTCCCTCCCATAAAGGTTTCATACTTAAAGATAACTGGTTGTGGTCGCTGTCGTCAGAGGGAATTATTTTCATGTCCACCACATATGGCCAAAGTTTAAAATCGAGGAGTATATAATCTATCCTCGAGGTATGGTTTATCCTATTATAAGTGTGAGCGCCTTGCAGATCTGAAACTGTTCTGCCGTTTGCCGCCCTTAGTCCGAACTCTAGGGACATGGTATTCATGTGTATAAATGATTTTGTCCAACTCCTGATGGGGGGCAGTGTCAAGATCGGAATGCCTCTTTTGACATCATCCTCCATTAAATCGGGAAAATCTAATAACGCAAGGGGTTCAAAAGAGCAATTAAAGTCTCCTGCTATCAGGACGTGGGATGCATGATGGCACTTTCGCAGTTCACCCTCAAGAAGTGTAAGTGAAGGTGACAGGGCTCCTCCACTTAAGCCCCTGGCATAGACATTAAATATGTCTAGAGACTTCCTTCCCTGAGCTCCCT
Source organism: Triturus cristatus (assembly GCF_964204655.1). Classification (NCBI taxonomy): domain Eukaryota; kingdom Metazoa; phylum Chordata; class Amphibia; order Caudata; family Salamandridae; genus Triturus; species Triturus cristatus. The sequence goes on along the minus strand of NC_140587.1, from coordinate 488,800,829 downwards.
TGAGTGTAAGCCTTAAAATATCGAGAGAGATATTTGGGGTCTGCCTAATGGAGCACCCAAGAGAGATACTGACCCAGATAAGAAGACCGCCCGAAGGGCGTCCTCTCCCAGACGCAGATAGGATGGCCGGCACAAAAAAGGTGGTATAGCTAACCATATGGTGGGGCACTGTGCTCCAAGTCTCCTGGAAGATACAGATGCTATAGGGCTCTATCAGGGAATTCCAATTTGGGAGATCTAATTTGCTAGCAATGCCAGCTACATTCCAACTTAGGACCCTTAGGGGAGGGTCGTCTGTAACTAGATCCTGTGTTGTAGGAGGAAAGGTAGAACTAAGGGTAACCTGAGGCGAGTTAGGTGTAGGGGGCGATGACAAGAGATTTAAATCCTGGAGGTTTAGAGTAGACTGTGGTCTATGCTGCTGGGCCTGGAGGCTCAATATGTTAAGTAGAGGATCCCCGGCTGTTTCAGTAGAAGTTTCTGTGTCTTCGTTATTTTGATCGTCAGCGGAGGTATAGGTTCCAGCCACGACAGGGTTTCCTTGTCAATAAGAGTCATAGTGGCCGTGAGGTTCTCTATTTCTACTAAAGGCAGGAATAGGGTAATCAATGCTACTGGAAGTCCAGACCCCCTTATGAAGCCCTTCATAAGCCGAATGGAAGAATGATTGTGAGTGATGGAAATATACAGAATCTGAATAGAATTGACTTAAGTCGAGACATCTTATAACGTTGGTAACAGGGCCTGATTGTTGGTTACAGATTGACCTCGTGACACGAGGATCCCTAAAATTTACAAGAATGCAGTCACCGGACGTATTCTTAGGTCTATTTCCCACCCAGGAGACCCTTCTAACATGGAGAACATGGCCATCCAGATGCCTTAAAAGCGGCTTATTGGTGTTAAGCCAATGTGTTGTTTTGTTTTTTAATTCGATATAGGATTCAAGCTTGCCAGCTTTGAGCTGAGGGACTCCGGTTAAAACAACAACAAAGGGTAGGCACTCTGGTGGCAAATTAATGTGGGGAGGTCAATGGTGATAATAACATATTTGAGAAATTAACATCTGTTTATGATTCTTTCGTCAATAGTGAACGTTTTGGGCCTGGTATGCTAAGCCGAAAGAAAGATGGCGGGTGAAACGTAATGCAAGTCGAGTCTGCGCATTGGAGACCCAGTGTGACCCGCTGACCGGGACATTGATCGTCTGCCAAAACCTAAAAATAAGTGCTTGAGAAAAGATCCTCAACTGAAGAAATTATATAAAACTTGTATCTTTCTATTGTTTGAGATGTATGAGAAAATGAAGAGTCATGAAAAGTGAATAAATTAAGTGGGAATGGTTTACTAAACAAAGAATTAGTTAAGGATTTTGGGATGACTGCATGAGGTAATGACAACTCCCCTGCCCCGGCCCAATCACAGTTCAGAATTCACAGACATTTGCAACCTTTGAGGGTGGGACATGCAAAATTAAAGGGTATAATTTGAGTAACTTAAAGTTAAGAGCTGAGCTGCTGCTGCTGAGAAGAATCGTTGATGCTGAGTGAGGAATGGGCGAGAACTGCTACTGAGAAGAACAGAATAGGAAGATTCAATATTGAAAGACAGCCTGATTAGATTGAAGATTATCAAGGAAGGAGAGATTGTAAGAGAGGGATGTGCTCCGGTGCGTCGGGTATTAGAGAAGTGTAGTAAGTATAAACCTATCCTGCACCTGTCCTACAGTCTTTGTCTCCTGACTCTTATCAGGTGACCTCCACCAATCCTTTTGGCCAGGGGTTGCATTTCCCATTTGACTACCTGGTAAATATATTTCTACCTTGAATTTACCTATCCTTTGCAAAGGTATTGAATTATTGTGTCTATTGTCTCTACATCTATCACTCTTAATGCAGTTGAGTTGTTGAAAGTGTCTGTATTTTGAATGAAATTTGATAAATGAATTTTTCTCTCCCATGAAAGTTGATGGAGTTTGCACTGTGAATCTGTACAAATGAGCGTTCATTTGATTGAATTATTAGATAAAATCTATTGAATCTTATCTGGAGTCTGTGATTATTTACTGTAAAGTTATAAGATAAATTTAATGAATTTTGTTAATGTCACCATCAACTACTCGACTAATGGTCCATTGACCAAAGGAAGAGTGTTGCTCTGTGAAGATTAGTTAAGCATAGACTAAAATTCAGATCAAAGATATAAAACTTGACCCCCAGCAAAATAGTCAGGCAATCTAAATACGTATATGGGCCCATTGTAAGTGATAATTTGATGTGTGAAAAGTTTATCCTGGCCTTTCGCTGGATCAATACTAGTGATAGTCTTCTAGATGTGTTAATATCTGAGCGACCAGCGCCGTATAATGAGTTGCAAACAGAGGGAGGTGGGAGCGAGGCTGCAGGTGGGACTATTGGAATGCTTACTGCACCAGCAAGAACGAGTCCTGGTATGATAGTGATTTCTCCTGTGCAGAAGGACCAGAGAGTGATGGGGACTATTACAGTGAATCAAAACATGATATGAGGAAATTCAGGGACTTGATTTCCTCGAACCTCCACTAGTTGCACACTCTCAGATGCACTTACAGTTCCTATTACCATTGGGCCATATAAGCCTGGTTCCGGGGGAAACTTAATTCAAAACTCAGCTGTTCCTGCTCAACAACAAGCATAAGAAATTAAACCCATGAGTTAGAGAATAGGGGAGTTTGTTCCTATAAGTCCAATTAATGCAAGTTGTCCGTGCTGCGCAAATGCAGACCCATCTGGGCATCAAACCGGATTTGGACCTTTAAGGTCATTCCGGGGGTTACCAGATCTGGGTTTGCATGCCTGTGAACAGCCTTTAAATATGCATAGCAGTACACCTGAAGTAAAAGAAGTATCTAAAGCTTCTAAAGAACATCCTGGTGTTAATGTCCAGGAATGGGAAGTGTTTTGAAAGCCCTTAATGCTACTTTGAATGATAGTGGGAGGACGGAAGTGAGTCAGGGAACTCTTCAATCAACTTTGAAAATAAACTTGGTGGATGTGGGAAAATTGAAGTTTGTATTGGATGAAATAGTAAGTGGTTGTATTGGAAACACTAGGGAAAGTTATCTATACATGTTGATTGGAGTTATATAGATCTGTTGTTTTTAGGAAAGCGCTAATGGAACATACTTTTGAAGGGAGAGGGAAAAATTCTCGTTTCCTAGAGGGATAGGATCCTGTGATTCCTGGAGTCTATTTTATTTGTGGACAAGATGCACATTTCAAATTGCCACATTAATGGTATGATACCTATTATCTTGGGATAGTTTTCCTAAAGATTTATCATGTGGAACATGTTACTGATCCTGTATGGGATGAGAAATGCAGAACCAAATGACATTACAATAAACAATTCCTGGAGGGATGATGACAAAGACAATGGGTCAGATTGACGACATTTCGGTCTTTTGGTGTGAAGGCATCTATAAGACCATCCTCAGGACGTGAATTCTTCTGAAACGTCGACAATCTGACCCATTTTCTTGGGCCATAGCAAAAGTGTTTCATGATAAAATATCAGTAGAAGAGAGTGTTCATCTCAGTCGCTTTTGCTTGTATGTGATTTGTAATCTGTTCCTTTTTTAGAATACAGTGTTTTACATAAATTTGATCTTGATTAAGTATACGTGTAGAATTGTTTATTCTTGTTGAGCATTGTCCAGTTTTGCGATTGATTCGTTGTACAATTAAATAATTTACTTAGACATTTGTTTGGAACTTGCCACAATTTAGGGCTTAAGACAATTCACGTTTGGATTCTACCGAAGATTTAGATACTGAAAAGAATCCCTTTATCTGAATACATATAAGAGTTCAGCACGATATAGTTTGATTTATTATAAATATTTCATTTATTGGATCGTATTTAGGTTGTAGAGCTAAAACATTTTGAAAGAGAAAGGTTAAGTTGAGCTTACAGTCAAGGCAGTTAATACTAATGTAAAACTTGTTTTTCTGCATGTTTTCTCCTCTACAGTTGAAGATCAAAGGCATTTGTTAGTTAGAAAGAAGCACACTGTATTTCAGAGATGGAGAGCTGAGGAAGGGCTGGCAAGGTCAAATGATTTTAATGAAGAACAACTGGAGGGTTACCACTTGGTACTATCAGACGAAGGGAGGTGCTAGGTATGATTTGGAAGCAGAGACTGGAATATGAGAGTAGTGTTCAAGGCACCAATTTCTCTTCTTGGAACTAGAAAACAGATTATGATGTGTATGAGGTTATGTTTTCTTGAATGTTCTTGGTGCATTTCAATTAGTGAACCCACCTTGGGTTTAGTCATATTTTCTTTAGACTTGGAGAGGTATAGACCTCTCTTGACATCTCTGATTATGTGGCTTCCTGCTATACATGATTCTTTGCTTATAGAACTTCTACAGAGATTCTGATGCTGACACCTTTCTTGCTACCTTGATTCAACAGGGATTTCCCTATCCTTAAGTTAGCGTAGGGTTTAGTTGATGCTCCAAATCTTTTCCATATATGGGGAGAAGGATTGAAATTAATCCACATCATCAAATCCTTTTCCCTATTTTGGTATCACCGCTACTGAGGCCCTTATATGTTCTTTGCTGTTGAGGACTAACATTGTAAGATGCTTTGGTCGCCCTTTGGAGTTGATTTATATTAGTCTGGCTTTGAATTTGTAATAAACCTTTAAACATCAATTTACTGACATTTATTGTGTGTTCCTAATGATCACACTGTACTATAAGATTTATATTGTTGTTAACCCCTCTTCCTCTCTGGCTACTACAAAGGTCTATTGACCAGAGGTCAATTGGAAAAAACAGCCCAGAGCATTTTCGCATCTTTGAGTCCCAAGCCTCAATACCTCTTGAAAAATGACACATTCCTCATGACTACCTCACCCCGTCTCCAGGCTGTCACCATAGTGACTTGTCATTTCGATACTCACCAGAGTTCTGGCTCAAAATCCATTCGGAACTTGCTGCCAATGCAACATCCCCTACTTATGAATTAGACGCTCAAGACAGTCTCTTGGCACTTAATCAGTTGATGACTGTCTACCGTCTCTGGAATACCAACCGGTCATCCAAGACTCTAGGCTTTCAGCTGGGGTGGGGTGGAATGTCGCCCTGAACAATTCACCTTATACTGACTATGCTGGGAGCTATTCCAGCAGTGGAGTGAGGTGTTTGTTGCTATTTTCACAGGACAGAGTAGATAGCTCACTGTAGTGGTTGCTGTTCATGGCGAGAAAATTGTATTACTTTATTCATGGTGAGCAGTAAAACGTTCTTCCGCCCCGTTAGCTTAGGGCCACGAGGTGTAATCTTCCAATGGGTTATGCCCCAGGATTTCACCTATTCTGCTACCTCTTGACCTTGGAACAGAGGTCTGTTGTCAGTTCATATTTCTTATATTGTGCCATGGGTAATTTTCTCCAACTTGGGCATCATGTCACAGGCTGCCGTTGTGACTATTAGTTCAATTTTAGAGTATTTTGAGTAGCTATCTATAATGGCCATCATGCATCTGCTATCTGGGGAGCTCACAAAGTTCAAGCTGCCACACGTCCAAGGGTGCCAGGGCCTCTCCTCGGTGACAACAGGGGCTAATGGATCTGCCTTCCAATAGCTTGGCAGGGACTGGAACTCCAGATGGTATTCTCTTCTAGCTCATGGAGCAGTCGAACCCACACCTTTTGCCATAGCAGATTCTTCATTTTCACAATGCCTATATTATCCACATGCGCCATATGGATGGCCTGGTTCACGAGTAGGGGGGTGTAGCCTAATCACACAAGATTACATGAAATTATGCAAGAAGAGTAATTCTGTGGTTAGCACTATTTCTTAATGCAAAAATGCCCCCTCGTATCCAAAATGGACTCAAGGATGGATTTTTCACTTAGAAATAGTGCTAAATGAAAAGGAATACAAATAGCGAGCACGAGTAGCCATTCATGTTCACTAAGTGCTCTTTGACTATGATTTTTGGATTTTTCTCCAACCTACTCCTTGCATTTAAAATTGTTTTGCGCAATATCCACCCTTATGTCTAAAATGGACGCCTATGCATTTTGTGCACACAAATAGTGCTAAATGCAGAAGAACAAAAATAGTGAGCAGTAGAGTAGTTTCTGCTAATATTACTCTTAATTACTCAATCAAGAGAAATTACGTAGGCCACTGTGGTTCATTCTCAACAAACCTGTTCCTGAGATACCACTACATTGAGATCAGTGGGACTGACATCAATTAACAGTTTGGTATCTTTCTGTGGATCAGAATATGCCAGAGTCATGCTTGCTGATAGAAAATCTTTTGAAGTGCCTTCTCCTGCTGCTCCCCACATGTTCAAGTGGTGATGGCCTTTGTGAATTCTCACAATGGTTGTGTGAGCATAGTCAAGTCTTTGATAAAGCATCTACAGTAGTTTACCATGCCCAGGAAACTGTGCACTTCCTTGACAAATAATGTGGAGTCGGCAGCTTTGACGTCCTTTCCCATGTCGCGATCCGGGGCCTCACTCTCTACAGATGACGAATTTGTTGAAAAAAATTGTTACTATTTTTCAGGAACTCACATTTCTCAGTTAGTTCAAAGTCTCTGCAGTACTATCCTCAGCCGAGTGTTGTGCTCTTCTTCCTATACTTCATACACCAATATATCATCTCTTACCGTTATGACACCAATGAGGCCGGCCAGCGCTTCACGTATGGTGTTCTGGATGACTCCAGCTGCACTTGATATCCCAAAGTTGCGTGTTTTGTATCTCCAGAGACCCGCTTGTGTTGAAAACGTTCTTATGATTCAGGAGGCCGGATGCAACATGGGCTGGTGGTAGCCAGTGGAGGTCCATCTTCAAGAACCATGCAGCTTCACTTAACTCATTATTCAGTTTATAAACGTTTTTCGATTTCTGAAGCAAAAATCATAGAGGTTAACATTTCAGTAATACATCACAAACATTGATGTGAACATACTTAAAGCCAATATATTGTTTAAAAACAAAGACATCATCAAAAGATATAAATATGGGTAAATCAATATGCCACGAATGACCATAAGTGCCCCCCTTTAGGAGTTCGAGGTTTTAGCGCTGGGATACTCAAGGGTGACTATGCGCTCTATAAAAACCAAAAAATAAAAAAAATAAAAAAAAATAAACAGAGTTCTTAATGCAGAGATAAAATAACCAATAGAACGTCGATAAGAATTGGTACCTGTGGATAAAAAGGAAACAAAAGTACTAGAAACTTGCCCTAAAAACACCAGCCAGAAACCATGATACAAAAAAAACACAATTAAGATGTAGATAACAGTAGGAAATATAAAAATGAAGGTCTCATCCAGTGCTTAGATTGAGACGGTTTCCGGTGCTCAGCACCACCACTTTTCATGAGCACCAGTTAAGGACATATTCATTTACGGGGAGATTACATGACTTGCCCAGAATCACAAGATGTTGAGCCGATGCCAAGACTGGAAGCTGGTTCCCCAGCTCTGAATTCGGCAGCTCTGGCCATTATGCCACAGCCTCTCCTCTTTCTCATGGTTAGTAGTTGGTTCTCTTTTAGGTGGCTCTTACAGGAGAAATGGGCTGGTGCAAACTGCCTCCTGAAGAGAGCCGTGGCACATATTTCTTTACAAATTAATGATTGGTCTGATCTGTCTACAATTCAGGGGCAGCATTGGTCTGATCTGCCTACAATTCAGGGGCAGCAAAAGGGGCCTTATATACTTACTGCGAAGGGAAATTAATTTGGGTCAAATGAGCACAACATCCATGGTGTCACAGACTGATACATTGTTGTATGTACAGATGCATCTCACACGGTTTGTACCAGACCCCCTTTGGAAACAACAGCTGGTGGAATATGCCCAATCTAAAATAAGTAAACAAACAACGAAGATGGTTGGGCATTTCCAAAAGGAGATAGGGCTCAATCCCTCTAACAGATTTGACCATTATGTACTTGCGCATCGACTGCTTGCTTAAAGCAGAAGCCTCCCATTCAGATGCCACCCTAAGGAAGAAGACCTGCTTAACCCAGTCAAGATATTTTTCCCAATGCCCTACAGATCAGAAAATAACCTGGTCTCCCTAGATATCTGAAGGTGGCTTTTATATAGTGGAGCCATGGTATGTGAGATGCATTGTCCAGGGACAAACAGTCCCAGAGAATTAGTCTGTTTATATTTAACTCCTCCTTGAGCCAAACTGAGCACCAGCGTTAGAGCAGATGAATGCAAATAAAATCTGTAATAAAATTCATGGCCAGTTCTTCATGTATGATTTTGGCTGGGATGCCCTGTCCCAAGGCCAGAAGACCCCTCAAAAACCTGTTTTCTGGCACCTGAATTTGGGTGATAGGTGCAAAACCCAGATCTCATACCTAAAAGTTGGCACAGGGATGCATTTGGCCTTATAAACATCTGTCATTAATTTTAAGTGCCTATGCCCAAGACGACTAGCGAATTCCTCTAAGCTAGAAATAGTCCTCTTAAAGCACCCTACATTTTTCTTAATCAGTGGTTGCCAACTAAGGCTAGAATTAAGTAAAAATCCCCCGGTAGGAAAGATTTCCACCCTGCTTGAAATCTGTCCCTGGGCTGAGAAACTGGATGTTTTTGTTTTCTTAGGGCCAACCACTATAAAATGTGATTTTTAGAAATACGTAAACAAATCCATACTGTCCATAAAAGCAATAAATAAATCTAAGAGGGGCTGTAGGCTTCGGGCTGTGACAACAATTAATACGGCATCATTGACATATAAAAACACAGGTATCAGTCTGCCACCACTCTGGGGACATCAAACCCGCTGTTGACAAACACACTTTCCAAGCGATTGATGTACAGAATAAATAAGAAAGGGGCGAGGATACAGCCCTGTCAAACAGCTCTTTTTAAGTGAAAGGGCTGAGTGCATTCCCCGTCAGTTCTTTATCAGGCCAGTCCTGTCAGGACGGAGAGAGATTGGGCTATAACAGGCAGGGTCAGTTCTGTCTCCTGTTTTTATACGCTGGGACTATTACTGACTGGCGCCAAACATCTGGTAGGGGTCTATGGATAGCTGCTTAACATACAGGGTTTTAACAGGAGCACACAAGTCCACTAGAGACTTCAGCAAGTCACCCGGGACCCCATTATCTTCCAGTGCCTTGCCCAGGGGTATGGATGTGTTGGCATCTTTTACTTCTTCCCATGGAATTACAAGCCTGTCAGCCTATTGAGTGGACTGGGTTGAGGACACTCACAATCAGAAAGGGCTGAAAAATTATCCACCCAGGCCTGTGAATCACCATCCATCCACTGTGGCGGCCTGAATGGAAAGCTGATCTTTTTAAAAAGGATGATTCTAAACCCTTCAGAACATAGTACTGTCCTTTAAATAACTCGCTATCACCAGGTCGCCTCACAGATCGTTCTTTAACTGATGCTTCCTGTCCCTAAGCGCAACTCTGTAGTTGAAGATACATTTTTTGACCTCCTCTCTATCCCACGGTATTTTGTTTATTTTTGCTAATAACTCCTTTCTGGTCTTTGAGCAGTTCTTATTGAACCATCTACAGGGCATGGTGGGGGGGGGGGGGCTACCACCCCAGGCTTACTAAGAGCTAATTTAATATATTAACAAATTGTATCAAAAGCCTTAAAGATACTGTCATCCAAGGCCTCGACTTTGAGACCTGTCCGGAAATCCAACTTGCACAGCCATACCTTATTGGCATTAAAGTCTGTGGAATTACCTTGTCCCATTTGAGTTCTCGACTCTTATGTTTAGTAGTGACCGGAGCCTTATATAGGCAATTGTCTGACTGCTTTTTCTCTCATAAAAGGTAGCGATCAAGGAGTTATGGCCACTATGAACATTCCATTCTATTGCAAAACTATACAAACTGGGAAGAAAACCCTTTGAAATGTAAATATAATTGGTAATGAAGCCCCCCGGGCCTTTAAAAGTTGGTACACCATCAGCCCGGCCCAAAATACATTTTCTGGGCAGGTTAACCAGATTGTGACCTGCAGCCAAATCATTCAGGAGGTCCTCTTGTGCAGTGTGCTTAATATGGACCCAATCGGAAACTGCCCCCCTCGGGATCCATGGAATTGGACATGTAGCGGTCTCTACATGGGTGAAGATTAAAGTCCCCTGTTTTCATTACAACTATACAAGAGATAGCAAAGGCATTTAAGAACTTGGCAAGTTCACCCATAACATCTGTCGTTTCTCTCCCATGTATAGCATTATAAACACCTCAGGCCATCAGGTAATACCGTGGGAAGCCTGCCTCTCTGCTTTAGTTCATGACTCAATTGAAGTTTTACTCTGGTGTAGGTCTTTTATGCAACCAGAGATCAATCCTAGGTATGAAGAGACCTCCGGCATCAGGATATCCCTCGTCTCAAAGGTCAGGTTGTGTGAATGGCAGTTCCTTCTCGCTCATTGCTCCTTTCCTGAATGGTGTATGTATGTATGTACATGGTATTTCTAAATTGCAAACCTAGCCAGAAGACTATGGAGCACAGTACAGGGCCAAGTGGTAATGGTGGCGACTTGATGGTACTTCTCAGAGTCTACTCCATGGGATGGTTTACAAGGATGTAGTAATGACACTGGACACCAGGCAACAGACAGTAGCTTGTTATTCTCAGGTTGGACGACAGTAGCACGAAGGGTGATCCCACCATCTCCAGCCATAGATCAACTGCCGGTGGTGGAACCACGCGATCGTGGCATTCCAGAGGAGTGGAACTCTGGAGCTAGTAACAGCAAAGCACAGCTCAATGTAAAAACCCCATTACAACACCCCCCTCCTTTCTACCCAAATAATTAAACAGTAAAGAAAGGAACATAAACAAGAACTTGAAAAGGGCGAGTAAACAATAAAAATTACATGAACAGAAGGTGGAGGAAGAACCTTAAGTTAGGACATAATCTTCCAAATAAGAGTCGGTCTGCGAGACCTGCAAGGACGGGAAGTCTCTTATGGGGCATAAGAGGAGAAGGACTACGGGGAAGCACAATGGAAGCACTCCCAGATCCACCGTCGCTACTTCCTCCCGAGTCATTAGCCCTGAGATCCCCGTCACTCATTAGCAAGAAGCCGTTCACACTGTCACCAGAACAGCTGCCAATGGGCCCAGTCGCTTTGAATCCCACATTCTCTCCTTTGCGATACAACTCAACCTTGCACTTCTTCCATTTGTTGCTATTGTCAAGCAGTATGTAGTTATTGAAAACTTGCCACATTCTAAAGGGACCCCAGAACTTGAACAAACCTTTGCCAGACCTGCCATGTTTGATTTTGACCCAGTTGCCGGCGCGCACTCTCCTTGCATCAACACTGACCCCACCCCTCTTGTCGGATTCCGGCTTGCGAGAGACCAGCCAGGTGGGTAAATGTTTGGTGCCAGGCTTCCTTCCCCGCATTTTTTCCAAGGGTGAAATACCCATCACACTATGAGCATTCGTGCGATGGGCCCATACCATCTCATCAACCAATTACATTAAATTTTTCCCACTCTGTATAGCCATGGAAATGGGACCCTTAACCAGGCGATTGGCCCCTTCCATCATGCCATTGGCTTGGGGGTTGTAATGAGCCATGCGGTGATGCAAAATACCCCACTAACAGAGAAAGTCCCTCATTTCATGCGAAACAAGTTGAGTGCCATTATCTGTGACAAGAATGCGGGAAAGGCCCTCTTCTTGAAAAACAACCTTTAGCTGCTCAATGGTCCTGCGAGTTGTAAGGTCAGACATAAAACGAACAACCAACCACTTAGAGTGAACATCAACCAGCACCAACGCATTCCTCAACTTCTCCACACCATGCATAGGCCCAATAAAGTCCAAACATACAGTACCCAAGGGCAGCCCAGGGTCCTCGATGTGACCTGGTGCAGCGTGACAGCCAGTCTTGAGCCTCCTTTCACTCTCCATGCATACCTCACAATTCACATTCCAAGAGGTGATCTGCTCATCCATCTCTTGCACCCATTTCTTGGTCATGGTTTGCCTCATGGGCAAGCTTGATAATCCTGAGCCTCAACCCATATGGAGGTACAAACTTCTCATTCCTCATGAGAACTTTTGAGTCACTTATGCTCATCTCATCCAAGACCTTTACAAAAGGTCTTACTGAGGGGGCCACAGTGCTTTCCCTTCGTTCGCCCAAGACCAACATGCATTCCACACTCTTGAGTGTGACGTCTTGATACATGAACATGCGCCACTACACCAACAAGGCACCCCCTACGCACTCCTCCACATCACCCAAGGAGGCCACCGTACCGTTTTGTTCCCAAAAAGACCCCACCCTCAGCTCTCCCATGCTTTTTAATGACAAGTGAGACAAGCAATCGGCTTGTGCATTTTTCTGGGTACCTGGAATGTCTCAATGTGAGACACCGGGTACCGGTATTCTTGGAGCTGAGAGGCAAGTCTGGCCAGTCTTGCTGAGCCTTTACCAGCCCCACCTGGACTTAGCACCTTGACCAAGGGTTTGTGGTCAGTGAAAATGCAAAAAGCAAGACCCCATTAGAAGGTCCTGAAATGCTCGACTGACCAGGCCGCTGCCAGCACTTTGTGCTCGATGACCAAGTAGTTACTCTCACACTTGGACAAAGAGCAGGAGGCAAACACCGCCGTTCTCTCAACCCCCACTTGCACTTTAGACAGGACCGTCCCTAACCCACAAGCACTAGCGTCGACTGTAAGGAAGGTAGTAAGGTGTGTGCCAAAGGATGCAAGGACCCCTGCCATGCAAATATCCTTTCTAATCAGATCAAAGGTATGTTGTTGAGCATTTCCCCACACAAAGGAACACCCTTTCTTTAACAACAACCTAAGGGCCTCCGTCTTGGTAACAAAGCATTTGACAAATATGGCATAGTACTCTAGTGAGCCCATGAACGACCATAACTGGTCCTTGTCGTGAGGAACGGGTGCATCATAAATAGCTTCGATAAGACCAGCAATTGTATACCAGAAGCTTACAATTGTCTTTCCTCGGGGTAAGGCCCACCTCCCTCAGTCTACCAAGGACATCCCTCAAAATTTTGTTGTGTACTTGAACAGACTCCCCAAACACAAGGATGTCATCCTGAAAAAAGTTTACATTTTCAATGCCCCTCAAAACCTCGGACATAACACGCAGAAACACACTGGCAGCGGATGACAACCCGAAGGGTAACCTTTTGAACCAGAAGGTGCCCTTCATGGTAATAAATGTGGTGAGGTTTTTAGATTCCTCATGTAACTTAATTTGGTGGTAAGCACTTTTCTAATCGAGTTTGGAAAAGTACTTGCCACCCTTAAGTAAAAGCAACAGCTCATTGATGTTGGGAAGGGGGAAAGTATCAGTGACTACATGCTAGTTTAAGCTACGAAGGTCCACACAGAACCTGAGCTTTCCGTCACTTTTTTTTGCGATCACCACCGGAGAGACCCATTCAGAGGCCTTACCGATTTGATGACCCCATCCTTAAGCATGTCCTCCAACATTTTCTTGACTTCATCTCTCACAATAACTGGGACCCTCCTCAGTTTATGCTTGACAGGGATGGTACCTTCTTTTAAGATAATCCTTTGTGTATATCCCTTCGACTCACCAAGATCGCCACCAAAAACATCATCCATCTCACTCAAAACTTGTTCAGTGGAGACATCCACCAAGCACAAAACTTGACCAGCAGCATGGGGATCGATGACAATGTGAAGGTCAAATTGGTGACCCCAACCCAGGATAGGGGGACCATCCTCTGCAACGTAGACTTTACCCACCATATGTCTAGATTTATATACAAAGGGAGAAGTAAAATAGCATACCACGTCGATTCTCTCCACCTGGTAACCCCTCGGATCAATGTCCCTCGGCAAGAGTGAAACCTGTGGCCACTCTTTTTCCCACATCCATTTAGGCACAATGGTGTGCAAAGAACCACAGTCCACCATCAGTTCCATTTGTTTCCCTAAAATCCCAAAGAATGCCTTGGGACGACGCCTTCTCCCCGAATCGCCACTGCCTGGAAGAACCATTAACACACGATCTTCACTATCCCCATCCAGACTCAATTCCTCGGCCACGGCAACACTGGACCTGCTGGAGTCTTTGCACATTCCGGGGTGGTAACCCCTGCGACCACACTTCCTGCAGTCTTGTTTGGATTCAAATCACCACTTGGAGTCACTCGCATGATAAGCATGGCCACACCTAGAACAACCCTTGGACTTTGCAGACCTCTGAAACTTGGGATTTGGTTTGTCCACTGAGCTGTTTGTGCTCTTGCCTTTTCTCCCAATTGCTACACATCTTCTTCAGCTTGATCTTTTCTGCTCATCTCCAACATGCACCGCTCGGACCCCTCCACTACTTTGGCAATAGAGATGGCAACCTTCAAGGTGGGGTTCTTCACAGCCCAAAGACGTTCCTGAGCTTTCTTACTATGGCATTGTACGATCAACTGATCCCGAATTAGTTCATCTGACATTTGACCAAAGTTGCACTTAATGGATAGCTACCGTAAACGAGAAACAAACTCATCCATAGATTCACCAGTCCCTTGCGGCCTAGTATAGAACTTGTAGAGAGACATGACAATGTTCTCCTCCTTAGCAAACCTCTTCTCCAGGCATAGCTTGGCCTCCTTAAACACATCCTCCACTGGCTGGTTGTCATTTCTTAACATCTGAAGTGAGTACTTAAAAATACGATGCACTTCTTTCCCATTGGTACCTAGAAGTAAAGCCTTCTTCCTTTCAGGTGAAAACTCAAGGCCATCCAACGCAACAATGTAGTTCTCAAATAAGTCAATCCACTCCTTCCACTGCATAGACGGTTGCCTGGGATGAGCATGAAAAGGAGGTGGAATAACTATGGAGAAGACTGCCATATTGGATCTTGGCCCCAAGAGGAATGCACAAAACTGCAGAATATGTGTTAATCTAGAACAGAGTTCTTCAAACTGTAGGGCGCGACCCCCAGGGGGGCCGTGGAGTCCTAGAAAGGGGGTCACAGATTCCCCAGCTTCACTTGTCCCTGCAAAAAGACAGCCGTCCTGGGACAGCTAATTGAGATCGTTATCAGCTGCTTGCCTGAATTAAAGGCAAATCTGCCTTATCTGTTACGCTGCAAGTGTAATGGATGCTTAGGAGCGGTCCTGGCTCATTGTGAAGACAAAGATGTGTTTTTTTAAGTTGAAATGCAAAGAGTTAACAACTGGGCTGGGAAGTTCTTGCTTTTAATTTTAACTGCATTTAAACAGCCCTTAGTGCCCGTAAAGAGGTGTTGATGGGACAGTTATGTAAAACTACACTCTGGTATTACTAAAACCTACATTTTGAAAGTACCATTTTATTGTAAAACTATTTGCACGTTTTGCAGCATTCTATCTTACCCTCTGTGTAATGCAAGTATAAAAATTTACTTACATATTCATAGTGCTTTCCATTATAGGCTGTGACTTCGTAGCACTAAAACTACACATCATTATTCTCCACTGCACCCATCAAGATTTAATTATGTGGTTCTATGGTTACACACAGACCTCTGCAGTGCATTAACTAATATAGGTTTCATAATGTACTACAGTGCACTGAGAAATAACTTTTTTATTTATTTTTAATTAACGCTGCCCATTATTTTATATGGAGATACCTGAAGGTGAAAGACCTAAAAAACGTATAAAATATTTTGCGCTTATTTATGAGAAGCTTGCATCGTCAGAGCATTACTTTTTTCGATGCTCCGGTGGCACAAGCATCTCAACCATACCTATGAGACAGAGAAAAGTCACCCTGCATGGCTTTGCATTGCCTCATAGATATGGAGTAAGACATAGCAGCGCAAGTCACTGCGTTGCCTTACTGTGCGTCAAAGAGGTGTTCCATGGGAGTTGCGTGGGGTTCCCTCGCAAAGCCCATGGATTTTAATGCTGACCCATATTTACAAAATCACGTTAACATGGGCAGCTCCAAAAACGGACACCTCTCCAGTGGAGGCTAACGAGGAGAAATGTTTTCATATCTCCTCGTTTTTTCTTCTTTCCATGTGTGCTGCATTATGCAGCTCACATAGAAATAGGAAAACGCCCCTCAGGATTGTTTTGGTGACGGAAGGTGCCTCTTCCCGTACAAAAACAATCCTGTAAAGGTTGGTGCAAGTCAGCAATTTGTGAAGCGAAAAGGACTGGAATGCACCATATTTCATAAATACAGTGCATTCCTGCCATTTAACATTGGCATACGGCAGCGCCACAAGAAGACTTGCAGCGCTGCCCTATGCCAATTCCCCATAAATGAGGCCCTTTCTTTTTAGCTACACCTTTGGCTACACCCCTACGCTCAATGACCTTTGGTTTGCTAAACACTGTTAAATATCATTTACCCACCGTAAAAATTATTTGCTGTGGTACTTGGGGGCTGTTAGAAATGGGGGTCTCTAGTTGGCAGTGGTTTGCACCTTTGTCCAAGTAGGGATCCTTCCTTCTAGTCAGGGTAAGAGGGATACACTACTGAAATAACCCCCGCACGCCCCCTAGGTAGCTTGGCACGAGCTGTCAGACTTATTTCACAGGCAGTGTGTAAAGGATTTGCACATAACCAACAGTAATACAGTGAAAACACTACAAAAGGACACCACACCAGTTTAGAAAAATATCCAATACTTTATACATTCAAAACAAGACCAAAAAGATAAAAATCCAACATACAGTACTTAAAAATATGCACTTTGCGGGGAGCTGCATCGGTCGGTCGGGACTGCGGTGTGGGATGGGTCCGTGTGTCGCAAGACTTATGAGCAGTGCCCGCAAGCCCTGGTGCGGTCACAGTTGTGGAAGTCAGCAACGGCGTCAGTGAGAACAAGGTGGCGAAGAGAAGCGATCCGGTGCGGAGTACTGTGCAGACAGGTCACAGTGCAAGCAGCAGCTTGGCAGCTGTTGTCAGTGAGACCAGGCTTGCGGTGTGGGATGCAGCGGTGCTCTCTGCGGTGCCATCAGGACACGGAGTTAACGGTGGAGTCAGTGACAGAGTTGTTTGCTTTCCCCCCTCTGTGGCAACTGAAACCACGGTTCCAGAGGCGGTACCCAGATGTCAGTGAGGGTTGAGGCGGTCCCTGAGACTTCAGAACAGGAGGCAATCTGTACTTCAAGCCCTTGGAGATGCTCAGCAACAAGTAAAGAAAGCTCAGTCCAGTCCTTGCACTGCCCAAGGAAGAAGCAGCAACTACAGGCCAAACCAACAAAGCAACAGCAGAGCAAAGTTGCAGTACTCCTCTTGGCAGTTCTTCCAGCTCTTCTTCTTGGCAGGTTTCTTGATTAGAGCGAGTTCTAAAGTTCTCTGGTCTAGACCCCAATATTTATACTTAGTTTCTCTTTGTGCTTTTGGGCAGAGAGTGCCTGTGCCCAGCCCAAACCAGTTCCATCCTCTCAGGCCCAGCTTCCTGGCAGGAGGTGGAGACAGCATTGTCCAAGGCACACCAGGCCCATTCAGTTGCAAGGAAATCTCCTCCCACTACTATAAGTACAGCCCAGGTCTATTCAGCCCAGTCCTGACTCATCCAGGAAAGGCAGGACACACCGTGACCCCCCAGTTGCTGTCTGAAGAGAATGAACATCCCCAGTCCCTGTCACTAAAGACAGTCAGTCCACAAACCCAGCAGAGGCACACAGGATGGCTAAGCAAGAAAATACCTACTTTCTAAAAGTGGTATTTTCAAACAGAACATATAAATCATCTTTATTAAAAGATGCATTTTTATATTCTGAGTTCAGGCATACTAGGCCCCATTTCTCTATCTTGTCCCAATGGGAAGAAATTGCTTCTAGATGTTATAATTAAACTCCCATTCTATCCTATGGGACAGATAGCCTTTCCATAGTAAAAAATGAAACACACTGTAATTAACTACCAGGACATGTCATACACACCAGTACATGTCCTACCTTTAATATACACAGCACCCTGCCCACAGGGGTACCTTGGGCTTACCTTAGGGGTGACTTACATGTAAGAAAAGTGAAGATTAGGCCCTGGCAAGTGGGTGCATTTGCCAGGTCAACATGGCTGTTACAACCCGCGCAGACACTGCAGTTGCAAGTCTGATAACCCTTTTCAGGGCTGCATGGGTGAGTGGCACAATCAGTACTGCAGGCCCACCAGCAGCATTTGATTTACAGACCCTGGCACCCTCAGTGCACTTTACTAGGGACAAACTAGAAGTCAAACATGCCAATCATGGAAACACCAATCCATAATACAATTTACAATAGGAGCACTTGCACTTTAACACTTAACAGCAGTGAGAAGGTGCACAGAGACACTGAACAAGCAAAAACAGAGTCAGAAAGGAAAAAACAAGGGAAACATGCCAAAAGATGTCAGATCTAACATCATTTATAGTGCTAGATAGATGTTGATGATGAGGAGAACCAGTTTCTAGAAAGTTTTGTCAGAAGGGGTCCTTACGCCTAAAAAGGTTTGACAAGGGGGTCCTGACATCAAAAAGTTTGAAGACCACTGATCTAGAAGTTAATGGGATGAGACACTGATGAAACACAACAATGTTAATCCTAGCAGAATTAAAGGTTGTGCAATTAAGTTGGCCCAAAGGGGTTTCCTCACAAACTCAAGCGCTTTGGCTCTACACGGTCACTTCCCTCTCAAATTGTGCAATTATTACGGTGACTAGCAGGAGGCTTCGCCCACAAATACTAGTGCCTTTCCTCTAACCAGTCATGTGACAGACACCACATTACAAGGAGCCACAGGCAAAGACTGGGAAGATCTGCTGCGAGGCGCCACAGTGAGGATTGACTCTTTAGATGCTGTCCCCCCGAATGAGATACAGGTGAGCTGGAGTCATACGTCACACTTGCAGCGTGCCAGCACAAGAGACCCAGATTTAAGAATACGGGCCTCGGCCCAAGTCACACATCCGCCTTTGATCAAAGCTGGCCTGCTCTCACGCATAGAGTAGCCTGTGCTAGAACTCCTCCTGCACCTCACCTCACCTTTGTACGTCAAACAGAGTGCAAACAGACTCCGCTCCCCACAGATGCTCCTTGCCTGCCACAGGATACCGCTGTACTTCCTCCTCAAGCGAGACGGCATTTACCGGCTGTGTTTGAACAGAGCCGGTCCGCCAAAGTGGAAAGGCTCCTCACTCCAGATTGTTGCAACACCCTCGCTCCGTGAATCCACACGCCTTCGTGCTACCCGTGTGTCACTACTTGTGGCTGGCGATCGTCACCAAGAAATGTAGTAATGACACTGGACACCGGGCAACAGACAGTAGCTCTTTATTCTCAAATCGGATGACAGTAGCACAAAGCGTGATCCCACCATCGTCAGCCACAGACCAACTGCCGCTGGTGGAACCACGCGACCGTGACATTCCAGAGGAGTGGAACTCAGGAGCTAGTAACAGCAAAGCACAGCACAATCCAAGAACCCCATTACAACAAAGGACTGTTCTGCTGTAGCTGAATAAGGAAGCAATCTCCATACTGCTTAGCAGACAAAGCCAATATATGTGTATGGTAGGTGCTTAATGCTGCTTTTCTTCTTTATGGAATCGGAATGTGGTACTGTTAGCAGAGAAGACACACTCTTAATGTGAGCTTGGAATGAGCTCAAAGTCCAATTAACGTAACCCACTGAGTTGACCTAGTTAGTTTGGAGCAAACAGAAAATCAAACAGCAAAACAGTCAAGATATAAACCATGAAGCCCTTGGCCAAGTAGTTAAACAGTTTCAAATGTAATTAAAAAAATAAACCCACACACTAAAAGAAAATATGGAAAAATATATCAAAGGAATGTCGAAATATATCTAAAACAATGAATAAAAATAACAAGCATTGGCATAGCCAATAGGTCTCACCTTTGGGACCTTATACGTGTTTATCTACGCAGCATATTATCTTGGTTACTACTGTTTCTTCATGTGCCACTGGTGAACGGCACACACTCAGGGTCAGGCTTTTGAGCTATTCAATGAACACTGGAAATCCAACTCATGCTTAGATGGTGCAATCGTGCAACCTGAAAGGAATTTAAAAATAATATGATTCCAATAATACCTTAACTAACTGGGCGGCTGTAATGTGTGGAGATCAGTACATCAATGTGTGTAAGGCCCTGGTTAATTCAGCAGGAATCCCATCTGCTCTTCATAACAGCTAGATTTATGGCACTCACGTGATTATAAACAACTTGAAAGCTCTTGAATCCACTTTATACCCAGTTCTAAGTTCACGAGACACATTCAGTAGCCTGTCTCTTTCCACTACACCTGTTTCTGTTTATATGTGATGGGGGTACTGCCTGGCCCAAAATATGGTCTTCAAAAATCCCATCGCAGCGCAGCCGCCTGCGGGGCAAAAGCACAGTATGCTCTATTTGTAATTCTTTACTTTAAAAAAAAATAAAAAAAAATCAATGGGCTTACATATATTACGACTGCCATGTATGGAAACGTTGACAAATATTGAAAAGCAATGACTTGCTTGTAGGTAGAATAGCACTCATAAGAATAATAATTAGATTTTTTTTCTAAGGAGACATTGCAGATAAAATGTGAAAACCAATCTGTTCCTTGTAAGACATAGATCCCATAATGAGTGCTCTGGAAGCACGTGGTCTTGTGCCAGTAACTCATTGAGCATTTCCACCATACAGCAGAAACAAAAAATAAAAGTTTGGTGTGGTCATCATTGAAGACAGCAGGGTAGTGAAAGTAAACTCATCCATCTGTCCACTTCCGCTTCCCTGTCCTCGTACACCTCTTCCAGTTCCAGCAGGACATCCTCGTTGTCCCCGTTCATGGCTGCTGCAGAGGAATCCCTCTTCTCTTACAGGACTTCAAATGCGCACCAGTCTGCTCACAGCTGGGGAGGGGAGGTGCCATGGGCAGGGAGGAAGAGGTTCTCAGGCAGGTAGAAGGGAGAGATGAGGACGTGGTGAAGAGAATGAGAGAGGAGTGAGTCGGACACTAGATATAGGATCAACAGTGAAAGCGAAAGCAACGTGCAGAAATTAAGAAAGGAGCAATCCATGCTGTCTGACTAAATCGAGTTTGTCAATATAACTAGACCTCCGAAACAAAGCACGGCGTCCCTGAAGCAGGCGTCATGGGTCTGCACAGCCGATGCAAACAAGAAAAGAGTGCACAAAGGACCATAAAAAAAAGAGTAAGACCACAGTAACAGTGGCAGTCGCCTGGGAGGGTCGAAAACACCAAAAGGTGGGACGAACTAAAGAAATCCACCGAACAAAAGCAGCTCTTTATGAAGGGCTCTAACAGGAGCCAATAGAAAACATGGGCGGTGCTTCAAGCCCATAATCAGATATTACATGCCTCGCAGAGCAGCGTATGCACGCTGCTAGGCTCGACCTAGAAAGGGCCAAATAGTCCAGCCAATCTAGAGTTTGAGTTCCGTTTGAAGTACAGATTGCATTCAAATCAGTGGCTGATCCGTTGCTGCAGTGTCAAATTGCTGGTGGCTCCAGTGCTGAAGGCATGACATGCAGCGTTAGAGCTCTGGCTGAAAGATGCTGAAGGATGTTTTGAAAGTGCTGATTTGCATAGTGTGAAACTGAATAACAAATAACAACTCTGGACTGAAGTGATTTGATTGCTGTAAAGCTCGGACTACAGAGTGTTGAGCAGCAAGTTGAACTATGAGGGCATCAGGTAGAGGTGGGATTTATCCCAGGTGAAGGGGCTCAGACTCTGGCTTCAGAGGATGCTGTCCAGAGATCACAGACTTGGTGCAGGCCCTTCTTACGGCTGTGGCTTGAAGTCGCTTTAAAATGCTTCGGTTAGCATGAATGATGGCTCATTGCAAAGAGAAAGGCAGTGCTTAATTTGTAAAATATTAAGTCACAGGGCTCTGACCAGGAGGCCGCTGCAGCTTGCACCACCCATCGCCCTTGTCATTGCTGCCAAAACAACTAGTAACCATCTCTTTTGCATGTGAATGCGACAGTTCAGATTATTCCAGGTCCCCAAAGCTAAAGGAATGGCTGGGGAGGCAGGTATTAGCAATTTTAATGTATATTGTATTCCTAAACTACTGTTGTTCTGCTCATCTCTAAATTAGATGTGCAGCGTTACAATGTTAGCACCGGAAAGCCGCCACTCAAATTAAGCACTGGAGAAAGGTAGACTCGAAAAAAGTAATTCTGCATGCCAGTTTGGAAAATTCAGTTGCAGCTATCCTGCGGGCGAGCTCCACTGAATCTGGGACGCTTTGGCTGCTTCCCAGTGAAGAAAGGCTTCTCAGCCCCTTCAACTCTCAGTTCAAGGTTTTCCCAGGCAAGGCAGCACCTTCAAGCAGACAGGCTTTCCCAACCCCAAGTTTCTCCCGGGACAGACTCTTAGGCGATGGTATCACTGTGGACCCCAGGAGTGAAACTGACACTATCTATTTTGTAAAAGAAGGCTTGGCACCGACGTTTCTAATAGAGATGGAGGCAGTTTTCTCCAACATTTCACCAGGCAGTCAGGTTCTGTTCTTTAGTTCCAAACAGGTTGTTTCCTTACTCTGGCTTGAGCGGGGTGATTTAGAGGGTAACTCATGATGCGGACTTGTGAACCAATTCTCATATTCCCAGTCCTTCCACTCCCATATTTTAAGCCAAGTGATGCACTTACTGGTTTGGAAATGTGCACCGGGGCACTAATTGTTTCCAGAGTTCCATGCATCATAAAACCAAGATGGTGAAATCTTTTCCCAAGCTGGCAGAACAGGTGGAAGTCAGCTGGAGGGCTGGCTGTGTTTGAGGGTAGTTGACCGGGGTTCAGGGCAAGGTAGGGAAAGTCTGAGGGGGGAGTGGTGTCTGCCCCTCTTATGTTGTGCACTGGCATGGGGAGGGTAACTGTCGGGGCACTCAGCCCTGGGCTCTTCTATTTACCTGGGGATCCCCTTCCTCCGGAAGGTAGGGGAGTGGTGACAAGGTGAGAGATATTTCCGGCATACGAATGGCCCTGACCGTGAGGAGCATTTAATGTGTATCCTGTGGTGCTGCACGAGAAGGATGGGAACCTGTCTGTGCACCCCTACCCCTGCAATAATGTCTCCCGGCTCGGACTCAGAAATATCAGGTCCCAGTGTTTTTAGACCGAATAATTCTGAACCCAAAGACATTTGGCCACTGGAAAAAATAAGTGGCAGATTTTCACCCAGAGTATCACTTCCGGTGCCATGGCACTGTAATGATGCACCCGGGGAGATGTAATGATGCACCCCCACATGAGGGGCACTAGGACCTGCCCGAGGGAGGACGAGGGCGGGCGGAAAGGGAGGAGCCGGGGGCCAGGATCGGCAGTTAGCCGATACCCTGGAGATAGCGAGGTCGACAAATAAAGAGCCTCCAAAGAACCACGAGTGTCCGTGTTCCTTTTGTCCACGCAGGACACTACAGGCACCATTCGGAACGAGAGGCAGCAGTCTCTTGAAGGAGCATTGTCGGTTCATTCCACATCTCATGACCACCACCAGGCTCCATGCTCACTGGAATCCAACTCCAACAATCGCATTTCAGCTCTGGAAATATCAAGGCTGTCAGTTTGCTTCTGAAGGGCTTTATACATTGAAAGTTGCGCATTAACTACATATTTTATATGTAAAACAGTCTTGCCAGTCTGCCCTTTCCTGTCGTTTCTCATATCTCTGCTGTAGACAGCTGTGCAGGTGGTGCAGATCGGGGTGTACAAATTCTTCCTACTTCCACGGATAGAGTAATTTCTAGGGGTGGGCGGAATTTGCGGAATTAACCTTCGCAAATTATCGCGAGAATGTTTAAAATTATCGCAAACAAGCAGAAATATCGCGAAGATGCGGAAGTTTTTTTCCGGCATGTTCGCGCGATTTTCTGCATGGTTGCGGGTCGCCAACTTACCCATGTGGCTGCTTGCGGGCGCGGCCATCTTGTTTTGAGTTGTTCTCGCGGTGCATGATCGCGAGAAGAAAGACGTGATCGCGCGACGCATGACGTCACTGCGGGCGCGAACTGTCGCGAGACAGCGCAAATGGCTAAAAACAATACAACATCTCATGGAGAACGCGACCGGATCAAGAAAACTTGTCGGCGAACGCAGGGATTCAGGTAAGGCGATCGCGCGCGCGCGAGAATGTATCATTTTACAGCGCGAGCAAGAAACAAATTATCGCCAAGCTGCGGAAACCGGAATTTTTGACATTTTCGCGCTCTCCGCGGAACGCAAAAATGTCAAATTATCGCAATTTCCGCGAACGGAACGAAATTTTTGCCCAGGCCTAGTAATTTCACAGTTACACGCACATACACTCATCATACACTTGGGCCCATTTTACTAACATACGCTCGAATACTCTATCAGCACTGAACTTGTGGAAAGAAAAACTCCTAAACACCCTGCATCTACACTGAGGTCGATAAGACCTAATTGTTACAGTCCTGAGTCATGATCTAAACAATCTATACAACAATAATCAAAATAGAGTACTCAATAATTGACAAGAAATAACCACCAACACTGTATTTAAAATTATGGTACTTTATCTAAAATTAGTCAAAGAAATTCAATCAAAGTAAATCATTATTCTCATAATTACCTATTCTAGCTAAATGTCAGAATGGGTCAGGACAGGTCTTTCAGTAGAAGTCTCTCGAGTCGCCGTCCTCACAGCATCGATCCTCACCAACGCAGGTTTGGGAAGAAGTGGCCTTAGACCCTCTCTAGGCTAACAATATTTATAATGAATTTTGCAAAATAAAGAAACATAAAATGTTCTACATATCCGCTGAACCGCTGAGCAGAGCGAGCAGGAAAGTATGTAGCATCGCTACATTTGGAAAATCTCCGCTCAAAAAAATCACAAAAATAAAAAGACGGAAGAAGGAAACTCTAGTTTTACAAATGTTTCTTTTACATTCACATTTCCTCGGAACCAGCGCTGCAATCACAAAGTTCATTGTGGCTCCCTTGTCCTCCAAGGACACTTGGACATTCGCCCAGAGCTGCTGTCCTCACGGAAAACTTTTAAACCAGGCGAAGACTGTGGTCAGATGACTCTCGACCATGTTCAGCAAGGCCTTCTCATCAAAGTTCGACTACTCGAATGCAGGCTTTAAACGGCAGCCATTTTTAAACAGGCCAAAACGTACCATCTTAATTAAAAGAGACAAAAACAACGTTACCGCAGCATAGTGATTAAACAGTGTTAACCCCACTAATACCCTTATGTGTATGTAATTATCTAGCCTTTGCAACACAGAAAAGCATTAGTACACGATATTTCAAAAGCGTTTTGTGCTTTAAAACAAACAGCACTTAGCAACATTCATTTAATATAACATGCACATTATTATTAAGCAACATGAATGCATCCCCACGTGTAGTTTTCTCTTGTTAGTTCGTGTTGGTTAATCAGAACATTCACACAAAACAAATAATTAATAGTTACAAATTAATATTTTTTAATTTTCGACATATAGACAAACCAGAGCTTAAAAAACCCAATAGATTTTCAACAGAAAACTCTGCTCCAGCAATCCCCCCTTTGGTGATATTATCACCAAATAAACAACCCAAAGAAAAAAAAAAAAATGTAAAATTTAGTCCCTTTTTAGGAGAAATTGGAAATGTCTTTTTCTCCTTACACAACACTACACACCAGACACCCTTTCATCATCCCTCTTTGTTTCCAAGTAAACACTCTCCCTCAATTCTTCTAATTCTATTTCTTGTGGTTCTCTTTTCAACCTTTTATTTCTCTTTTCAATATTTCTTTTGATTAATTTCTTTTTCCCTCCCCTGTTTTTACAACACAAACACACCAATCTCAGTATCAATAAAGCAACAATTATACAGGTCAAAGGAAACAATATCTTACCTATAATAGTACTACCTATTTTTGCAATAAAACTCTTAACAGCAACTATCTTATTAGCTATTTTAGTCCAAATACTCTCAGCTTCCAGTGGTACTAATTCTTCATGCAAATCAGTAATATTTTTGATATAGACCTTCAGGTCTTTGCTTTCGTCTGGAATGTAAGTGCAACAATGTTGAACTTTCAGCATTCCACAGACTCCACCCTCCTTGGCCAATAGAATATCAAGGGCAAGTCGATTTTGCATAGACATGGCTCGTACGGCAATCATCTCCGTATTCACCAAAAGAAACCCTCCAGCGGTATTTGTCGATAAGCGATCCACCACTGTTGACAGCTTCCGAATCCCATAAGCATTCAAAGAAATTCCCACTGCTGGAATTAAAGCACCAAAAATGTCACCCACTATCTCTGACCAAGTTTCTCTCTTAAAACGTGTTAGTAAATTAATATGTTCTACATCTTCTATTCTATCTATATGAAAGATCTTTGGAAAGACCAGGCCCACGTAACACGTGCCATACCAATGGTCAGGCAACCTGTAATAAGCCTTGTTCCCACAAACATAATACACTCCTGGGAAAATTGGATCTTCTCCTCCCTTGAAACCCCATCCTGTTGCAATGAAGTATGTATCATGACACTCACTAGTCCCAACAAAATATGTATCATATTGGGATTTCCTTCTGGTAATGCACAGCTTACCCTTCTGTGGTGCATCTAGAGCTAAAGTTGGACTAGCCCCATTTCTCAATTCTTTTCCCATCTCAATGTCCCAAATTGTCTCACTCATTTTATATTTCCCTGCTTTTTCATGCATGCTCATTCTCCTTTCCTCCACCATGTTTAGGAAAGCCTTCTCCTCTTCTTTCAGACTGCAAGTTAAATTGTTCTTAAAAATGTAATCTAATGTTAATTCTTCTTTTTCAATAAAAATCTCACCAAAAATGTTAGCTTCTTTAGCTGGATTCAGCTCTTTGTTCATTGGCAATTGTCCAAAAATGTTATCTTTGTTAGACATCTCATAATCTATTTTCTCTAACAGATAAAAAACACTACTTAACACACTACGAGAAATTCCATACGTAGCTGGTAAATGGTGATAAGTAACACCCTCTGAAACGGATGCAGGTAACTGCATACAAACGTAGCAATCCCTAACTTCCATTGTTTTCACATATTCGTATAACAACTTTGAAAAAACATTACTAAAAAATCATTAATTGACCTATCTTTATGTATGTAAGTATTACTAATTCTAGTTGGAATTACTTTTTGTGAACTCTTCCCTACATTAGTCACATTCTCTGTATGCATCTCAAATGTACCTATTGTAACTCTAAAAGTAACTAATAAAGCTAAAACACCCCATAGTAGCATTAATAATCCAGTACAGCAGCAGCACATTTTACACCATCTTCTTAAGAAGGCACATTTACTTTGGTTATTCTCTATATTAGCCATTTTACTACTTTGATCGTGTCTTTTGACTTAGCCTCTACTACTCCACTACTTGAGTTTCTCTGGATTACTTCAAACAACTAATTTTCAGTTTTTCTTCTTTTCACTTTCTCCAAGTGATTTCTTCTGTTCACTCAATTTGGATATTCATCATTCTTCACTTCAACTTCTCCGACATCAAATTGTATTAGATCTCCAACAATATCCTCAGTATCCGACTTTTCATCAATGTCAGTCAAGATTACTTTCAGGATTTCACCTGTATCTTCCTCAACCACTTCTCGTACGGTCTCCTCTGGATTTCCTTGACTTACTGCCTCTTCACCTTCAGACAGTGCCACGTACGTCCATTCCGGCGACCTATACTTCTGGTTAGGTTTTCTTATCCTCTTGATCTCCTCTGGTTCTTTTGACTCTTTCCGCTTTTCACCTTTTGCTGGATTCTGACTCGACACCTCATTCACTTGTTCAGCTTTCGAGGTATTTGCTCGTATCAGTCTATATCTCAGCTTCTTTATTCTGTTGTTAGGCCAAAGATCTCCTCTTATAACCTTTTTCGGCCTTATTTCTTTATTATTTCTTTCTCCAATCCAAGTTCTCTTTCTCAGAACTCGACCCTCTGATTTCTCATTCTCACTTTCATCCGATTCTGTTTCAAATGCCTCTTGTTCTTCAGCAGTTTTCTTTCGCACCACAGTTTTCCCAACCACCGTTTGAGATTTCCCTAACTCTTTCCCTCCTCGGGTCTCCGACACGCAATCTTCTTGCTGTCTACTTGTCCCTTCACCTAGCTTGTCAAGAATGTTCCCTACACCTCCTCGGGGGTCTTCCGCAATCTGTCCCTCTCTATCTTCCTCTGACCCTGCTTCTTCAGGTATAATCTCAAGTGGTTCTTCAATCTCCTCTTCTGATTCAGGAATAGTCTCTGTGAAATTGCTCTTTTCTCTTCTTTTTCCTCCACTGCTTTTTGGAACTTCAGGCTCTTTTAAAGAATCTGATCTCCCTTCTGAGACTCTCAATGGTTCTCTCTCTGAACTTTGATTTTTTCTCACTGATTCTGTGTCTTCATCATCACTGGAATCTGACTCTTCAAAATACTCCTTACCAGTCCCATCCTTTGGGTTTGGAACTCTCAGAGTATGACTCGCATGTACCCAGTTTTTCACACCAGCACACTTCACTGCAGTTGTCGTAGTCAGAATGACTTGTCTTGGCCTTCCCCACCTTGGAACCAAGCAATTTCTTCTTCTGTTTACTTTAATCCTCACCCAGTCCCCTGGACTCAGATCATGAGCTTGCTTCTTCTCAAGTGTGGTAGCGTCTTCTCCAACCTGGTGAAACACAGAATGAACTGCGTCAGCCAGGCCTTTACAGTAATTCAAAATCATGTCATCAGTTATTGTCATCAACTTATTGACAGGTACAAATGCATGACGCATTGCAAGTCCCATCAAAATCTCATGTGGACTCAAACCAGTAGTTCTATCTGGAGTAGATCTAATAGTCATTAGCACTAGAGGCAAGACATCAGGCCATTTCATTCCAGTGGCTAAACACATCTTACCAATCCTATTCTTGATCGTGCCGTTCATCTGCTCCACCACGCCAGAAGCCTCTGGCCTGTATGCACAATGTAGCTTCTGCTGTATGCTCAATGCTTCACAAATCAAACTCATGAGTTCATTATAGAAGTGTCCACCTCTATCAGACTCAATCGTTACTGGAAACCCGTACCTAGGAATCAACTCCCTTAACAGTAACTTTGCCACTGTTACTCCATCATTTCTCCTAGTCGGATAGGCCTCCACCCATCTTGAGAACAAGCAGACTACCACTAGAACATATCTCAATCTGTTCACTTGGGGCATTTCAATGAAATCAATCTGCATTCTCGTGAAAGGACCACCTTCTCTGCCTATCGTTCCCAGACTCACCACTGTCTTTTTCCCAGTGTTAAATTGCTGGCAAATCAAACATCTCTGACAGATGCTCTCTGCAATTGTCCTGAACTTTGCATTGTACCAAGTCTGCTTAAAAGACCTGATCATCGCATCCCTTCCCAAATGTCCCTGGCCATGATACATCCTTGCCATTGTCGACAGCATAGAGTTAGGCATGACTGGTCTGCCATCTCTATAGACCCAAACATGGTCTGTTTCTCTTGGGGCACAACCTGCCTTGATCCAGTCTTTCTTTTCTTCCTTTCCTGTCTCATCCTGCAACTGTTTCACCTCATCCCACGTCTCTAGGACATTAGTAAACATCACAGAACAAAAAGACATTTCACCTTCTCGTTCCCTATTAATCGAATGATTATTTTTAGCACAATACTGTGCAATGGCATTAGCAAATCTGTTTCCAAGAGTTACAAAATCATCTCCTTGTCCATGAGCAGCACATTTCACAACTGCTAATTCTTTAGGCAACTGTATCGCCTCAAGTAATTTCCCAATCACTTCAGCATTCTTTATCGGAGTCCCACTCGACGCCAAGAAACCTCTCTGTAGCCAAAGCTGGCCAAAATCATGCACAACTCCAAATCCATACTGACTATCAGTTATCACAGTCACTCTCAGATTCTCTCCAATTTTACAAGCTTTTGTCAATGCCACCAATTCAGCAACTTGTGCAGATTTCACTCCTTTCAATGGTGATGCTTCCATAACTTCTGAAACCTTGCACACTGCATATGCTGCACTCAGCACACCCTCATCATTCCTCAGACATGATCCATCCACAAACAGCACATGATCACTCTCAAGTAATGGAAGATCTCTTATGTCTGGTCTCGGTTTTGTACAGTAATCAAGCACATCCAAACAATCATGATCATCTTCTGTCTTCACACCCACATTTTCAATATCTGGCAACAATGTCGCTGGATTCACATTCACACATCTCTCAAGAGTCACATTTGATGCTCCCAGAATGACTTTCTCATATTTAGTCAGCCGACTATGTGACATGTACTGAGTTCTGCTTCTTGTCAACAGAATTGCCACATTATGAGGTACGAATACCCTTACAGGATATCCCATTATGATTCCCTCACTCTGTTCCAGGCTTCTGCATGTTGCAGCCACAGATTTCAAACAACCTGGTAAACCTACAGCTACAGGGTCAAGTGTCGATGAGAAGTACGCAATAGGCCTCCTCAGCTGTCCATGCTTCTGAATTAACACTGAAAGTGCACATCCATTTCTCTCACTGCAGTACAACTCAAACTCCTTTTCATAGTCTGGCATACCCAAAGCAGGGGCTTCACACATTCTGCTCTTCAGCTCCTCAAATGCTGCCATTTGTTCTCCATCTAGTTCCAATGGGTCTTTTACCTCACTCTTTGTCAGCTTAATCAGTGGTCTTGCTATCAGAGAAAAGTTACTAATCCACTGACGACAATAACCCACCATCCCCAGGAACATTCTCACTTCCCTCTGGGTCGTTGGGGCCTTCATTCCCCTGATGATTTTGATCCTGTCATCAGTCACCTTTCTCAGACCTTTTTCAATATTGTGTCCAAGATAATGCACCACTTTCTTGCAAAATTGCAATTTGGCTGGAGATACTTTTAACCCTCCATCTGCCAGATGATTCAATAAAGCTATAGTATCTACTTCACAAGCTTCACGTGTCTTTGATGCCACAAGTAGGTCATCAATATACTGCACTAGTACTGAGTTTTCAGGCATAATCAAGCTCTCCAATGATTTTTTCAATAACTGATTGAACATCGAAGGACTCTCTGTATACCCCTGTGGGATACGACACCATGCTAAAATACGCTGGCCAAACCTAAATGCAAAAATCGGCTGGCTGTCATGATGCAATGGAATTGAAAAGAAAGCATGACACAAATCAATCACTGTGTACCACTCAGCATCATGTGGAATCTGATACAAAATCACTGACGGATTTGGCACAATAGGACAACATGCCACCACAATTTGGTTAACTTTTCTCAAATCTTGTACAATCCTGAACTTCCCATTAGGCTTCTTTAGCCCCATTATCGGTGAGTTACACGGGCTACTCAGTAGTTCTCTCAAAACTCCTTGCTGAATCATTTTCTCAATTATAGGAGTTATTCCTTCAATTATTTCTGGTGTCATTTTGTACTGAGGAATGTTAGGATAAGTAATTCCCTCTTTCACTGAAATTTTCACAGGATCTACATTATTCATCAATCCCACATCCTCTCCAGTAAAATCCCAAACTGTCCTTTTCACTGTGTCTCTCAGCTCTTGAGGCAAATCCTCCGGATCAAACACAGCATATGCACCAACCATTTCACTCTCTCTATTTCCTAGAGTCATTCGGTACAAAACATCCTCATCTGGTGTCTCAAAAGCTATTCCATCCGGCGTACAAAAAATTGTACAGTTCATTTTACATAACAGATCCCTGCCTAACAGGTTCACTGGACTAGTGTCACAGAAAATAAATCTGTGCATGTCTGAAAATTTCCCTATTTGTACCCTTACTGGTTCAGTAAGACGTGTCCTGATTTGTGTATTGGCTACACCAACTACTTGGATTGCTTCATCCGAGAGAGGAAGATTTCTAATATCTGCTGACCTGACAGTTGATCTTGTCGCACCTGTGTCTACTAAAAAAGTAACACTTTCTTCATTTATTTTCCCATCTACAAATGGTCCTGCCTGGTCTATTTCTAGAGTTGCACCAAGTATGCACTCTTCCTCCTCTCTTCGGCACCGTCAATAATCACCCTCAGACTCACTCCCTTCATTCTTTAACAAGTACTGTTGTACCTGGTTAGAACGCCTTTGTTTGTTTACCTGCTCATCATTGTAGAATCCTGAATCCTGATTGTACTTTTGTGACCCTCTATTCTGCGGCAAGGGCGGTTTTGGCTCTTGACTCTGCTGTCTCACAACCTTCTGTTGTTGCTGCTGTTGATTATTCCCCTCGTTCTGCACCTGTTGATTTAAGGTTTTACCCTCATTATTCGCTAATGGTGGATTGGTACATTCAGATCTCCAATGGCCCAGTTGGCCACAGTTGTGACAAGGGAATTTCTTTTTGGCTTCCTCAAGATTCCCCTTTCCTTTCCCTGCATATCTGGGCCTATTCCCTGCATTATTTGCCTGTTCCACCAACTGTGCTTCTTGTCTTTCCGCAACTTTCACTTGTGCCCACATTGCCTTTTCTTTCAGCTTTCTCTGTTTTGCTTCAATTTCATCACTGAAGTACTTTGCATGTCTCAGAATCTCATCTATTTTCTTACTCTGCCAGTCCACTGTATGCTCACGAATTCTCTCACTAATCTCAGGTCTCAAGCCATATACAAATCTGTATACAAAATGACTCAAATCTTTGTCACCCAGGTGCTCATCCCCGCTGAATTGTTTAAAAGCCAGTATCAGCCTCTCATAAAAAGCATGAACTGATTCTTTTGCTTCCTGGTGTGTTCGATCTATTTTAACCCAGTCTGTCTCTTTTGGAGGTACTTTACTTTTCAGGTATACGATCACCTGCTCATACTTTCTCATTACCTCTGGATCTGGTGCTCCTGTTCTCTGATCTCTTGGATATTCCTCAGTAGGCCAACTTACAACTATTTTACACTCAACCCACAAGTCTGCTGGAACAATTATATCAAACAGACTATTCAGGTCAATCCACAGCACTTTTGACAATTTCACAAACCTGTCTACCTGCCTATACCACTCGACGGGCTTTTCTCTCAATCGAGGGAAATCATTCGTAAATGATAAAATATCCTGTCTGGTCCATGGAACATGTACATATCCTCCTCCAGGTATTTCTCTCATAGGATAAGCATCCACTGTTTTCTCTTTTTCTCTCACAGGAAATGCTGAATAAGTCCTGTCCACTGATTCTTCCCTTTTCTTGTACCACCTATCCTTCCACTTCTCTACATCACCCCATCTTCGCAACAATGCGACCATTTCCTTAATCTGTCCTGTTCTACCAGCATCATTCAGATTTTCAATGTCTTTGTCTGTGAAATCCATCCTGTAAGACTTCTGCAAACCTTTCAC
Organism: Triturus cristatus; assembly: GCF_964204655.1. Lineage (NCBI taxonomy): Eukaryota > Metazoa > Chordata > Amphibia > Caudata > Salamandridae > Triturus > Triturus cristatus. Next base: position 488,767,451 of record NC_140587.1, on the reverse strand, counting down.
CTTATCAATGTCAACTCCCTGCTCATTCGCTACTGCTCTTAACCTGTCATGTGTATTTCTTGCTCTCCAGGTGATGTTTTTACACATAAATAACAGTTCACCATCATGATGGTTTTTTAGAATTTCTGTAGGAATTGTCCCTGCAACAAGCTCCTCTAATTCTACACGTAACCTAGCCACATCAATTGCCTGTGAATCTTTATCCCTCTTTTGAAGGACTTTCATCCAATCATTCAAATCTTCAGCTGTTATTTCAGTAGTTTTTCTCACTGGAACCACTTTCTTCTGTGGTTCTAAAATCGGCATCCCTGAACAACTAGCTTCACTAGCATCCAATCTCGAATTAGACTGTACCTCTAATCCTTCACTACATGTGTCATGTCTGGATTGTCTCAGATCACTATTTTCTGTCCTTTTTCCTGAATCTCCTGAGGGACCAGCCAAACTTGTTATCTTATTCCCAACATATGGAATCACCAAACCATTTTCACCTGTCCTCTGCCTATCAAAAACAGGCATAACCGGACCTATGGTTACAGGTACCGTAACAGCTTCCAGATTCTTTGTCAGCTCTCTAATCTTTTCAGTCAGCTCTGATGTAGTTCTGGCTAATTCTCTCGTATTCTCGTCACCACATCGATTCTCTCTCTCCCTGAAAGGATTACCACTTCTTAACTCAGGTGTCACATTTTCTGTCTCAATAATACGCAATGTATCTCTTATCGGAGAAACAACTGGTGTGCTCTCTTCTGGTTCTGGTCTATATGGAGGTGGTCTCTTGTAAATCATGTCATTCAAGACCTCATCCTCATACTCATTAACTCCATATCTTCTCACTTCTTCCTCAGGAACCCTTTCCGCACCCTTCCTTTCTTCTCTCTCGTCAACTGTTCTCATAGGATATAATCCCTCTGACATGCTAGCATCTCGCCATCTCTTCATTCGATCATAATGAGTTTCACGATCATGCCTTCTTCCAAACATGTATCTGTAATTGCCTCCAGACCTCTACTTTTCTCGCTCATGTACTTCCTCTTCCCATTCCACTAAAGCCTCAAACTGTGTCGGCCTTGGTCTTGGGTCAAGACACAACATCTTTTCCCGTAAATTTTTCAACACGGCCAGATTAAATGAACCATGTTCTGGGAATGCTAGGACACCATCTTCCTTTGTATACCTAACCCAATTCTCCAACCATATACAGGTATGATACCCATATCTCGCAGCCATGAAGGATGCAGGCGTTTTCGTTGGAGGTAACAATTCACCTTCTCTTGTTTTAACATCTTTATCCTTGTCAAACCATCGCTTTATTTTTCCGAACAAAGATTTTTTCTTTTTCTCTTCTTGGTAATACATTTTAGCGTTTACCAAAACTTTCTAATCCCTTCCGTATTACAACTGTACAATACGATTTTTCATCCAATAACAGCGCAACTCACACCAACGCACCAATCCTGGGGCGTCTACGTCACAAGAGTATAGGGTGACTCTTTCCAATCCTTGCGCGGCTCACACCAACGCACCAATCCCAGCGTGAACACTATTCTGATCCAATATCCAATCAGAGCCCGGTCTGTTTGACGTCAGCAGTCGCTGCAGTCGCTCTACTCCTGTCTCCTGTCACTCGTCTACCCCTCCTTTACAAAACTTTTCAGTAGACTTCGTGTCAAATTCTACAAAATCTATTAGTTACAACATATAAACATCTCCATCGTCTGCTTCGCTAACCATAGAATAGTAAAGAAATCTATTTCACAAGAATCCCGTCTTTCACTCACTTCTGTTCCAGTACGGAATTAACACTCTCGTTGACACAGTAGCACATCCCTCTACTCTGCCCTTCTATCATGCATTCATTAACTGTTTCCTCTAGGACTGCTCCAAAGAGTTTTACAATCAACTAAATGCTCGTACATTCACGCACATTCATACAAGAAAATGTAGTACATACACACAGAATCCTGCTTCCCGAGAACAACGAACAATCTGTCCCGCTACAGAATTATAACACACGTTAACCAAGCAGTTTACCTCTGCCCAGTCCTTCAAACAAGCTTAGAGAATACCTATTACTTCCCCCGCGATAAGCTTTAACGGTGAACCTTACGGATCCCTGGGACTTAAGACCAGAGTTTCACAGATAACCTTCGCTATCATACGCACTCCTGTTATACCAGATATATTTCTAATAGTAACATACGACGATGTCACTGATTCCGAACCCAGACAATGTGACGCGCAACTTCAATTGTCACACGTTTTTCCTGCATACATACAGGACCAACAATCCCGTCTTTCCCGAGAGCAGAGCAGTATATACTTCCCTCTGCCCTACTACGGAACTGCTACTAGCTCCCAAGTTCCAGAAGCACTACATATAACTCAATACGACGACTCCAACATATAGTATTAGTACATATATCAACATCAATCAATAATCAATAAATCAAAGCCAATGTACAAGCAATCTAATCAGATCAAGACAATAATCAATAACCATCAAATTCTGCTACCAGGAAATTGGTGCAGATCGGGGTGTACAAATTCTTCCTACTTCCACGGATAGAGTAATTTCACAGTTACACGCACATACACTCATCATACACTTGGGCCCATTTTACTAACATACGCTCGAATACTCTATCAGCACTGAACTTGTGGAAAGAAAAACTCCTAAACACCCCGCATCTACACTGAGGTCGATAAGACCTAATTGTTACTGTCCTGAGTCATGATCTAAACAATCTATACAACAATAATCAAAATAGAGTACTCAATAATTGACAAGAAATAACCACCAACACTGTATTTAAAATTATGGTACTTTATCTAAAATTAGTCAAAGAAATTCAATCCAAGTAAATCATTATTCTCATAATTACCTATTCTAGCTAAATGTCAGAATGGGTCAGGACAGGTCTTTCAGTAGAAGTCTCCCGAGTCGCCGTCCTCACAGCATCGATCCTCACCAACGCAGGTTTGGGAAGAAGTGGCCTTAGACCCTCTCTAGGCTAACAATATTTATAATGAATTTTGCAAAATAAAGAAACATAAAATGTTCTACATATCCGCTGAACCGCTGAGCAGAGCGAGCAGGAAAGGATGTAGCATCGCTACATTTGGAAAATCTCCGCTCAAAAAAATCACAAAAATAAAAAGACGGAAGAAGGAAACTCTAGTTTTACAAATGTTTCTTTTACATTCACATTTCCTTGGAACCAGCGCTGCAATCACAAAGTTCATTGTGGCTCCCTTGTCCTCCAAGGACACTTGGACATTCGCCCAGAGCTGCTGTCCTCACGGAAAACTTTTAAACCAGGCGAAGACTGTGGTCAGATGACTCTCGACCATGTTCAGCAAGGCCTTCTCATCAAAGTTCGACTACTCGAATGCAGGCTTTAAACGGCAGCCATTTTTAAATAGGCCAAAACGTACCATCTTAATTAAAAGAGACAAAAACAACTTTACCACAGCATAGTGATTAAACAGTGTTAACCCCACTAATACCCTTATGTGTATGTAATTATCTAGCCTTTGCAACACAGAAAAGCATTAGTACACGATATTTCAAAAGCGTTTTGTGCTTTAAAACAAACAGCACTTAGCAACATTCATTTAATATAACATGCACATTATTATTAAGCAACATGAATGCATCCCCACGTGTAGTTTTCTCTTGTTAGTTTGTGTTGGTTAATCAGAACATTCACACAAAACAAATAATTAATAGTTACAAATTAATATTTTTTAATTTTCGACATATAGACAAACCAGAGCTTAAAAAACCCAATAGATTTTCAACAGAAAACTCTGCTCCAGCACAGGTAGTCAGTGCACTAGCTGCTGATTTACAAACGTGGATGTTATAGCAATGTAGCGAACGTATTATGTATGCCTTTCTTCACGGATGATGTGACAGGCCCCAATCAATAGACTACAATCCCAGCAGAGGTCAACATTCCACGCTGTAAGAGCAAACAAAAACAGGGAGCGCATGCCAAAAAGATGGCGGAAGTCAGATTACATTCTATTACTGTGGGTGTTTATTTACACGAGTTGAAAGAAATGGCATTGTTTTGCCGACTTGTTTCTAGGTATTTATGCTAGAAGGTATGAAGGCCAGTTGTGTCAATCGAGCAGATTTCCTTTCAGAAGCTATTCCCACTTCTAATGGCCGTCTCTTTCAGGATAGCCTCCTGCATCCACGGGTTGGACCACATCTCCCCGCTTACAAAGACAATACAGTGGGCGTCACTGATCTCAAAACCCACCTTAAATTACCTTATTTTATTTACCAGTTTCCAGAACCATTCCCAGGCACTTTGTCCTCGCTGGGCCTGTGCCCCCGAGAGCGGAGTGTAACCAGGGGCCCTCCAATTACCAAGCAAGTCACATACGTGTAGGGATTAATTTAGCACAAATCTAGCTGCGTAGCAACGAAGCACTATACATTCTTGACAGGTATTGAAGATCATGGGCATTTCCACATTCGAACTGCAGAGTGCGTTTCATTTCGTACATATTTAGTCATTGGAACATTGAGCAATTCGCCCCGACGCACACACCACGGCCAGGATTATAACCCAGGTCCTCAGGCTCAAGGCTAGCAGGTTAGAGACTGGAGTAAATCCCTGCCCCGAGAAACCCTAGCCACAAGCCACACTGATAGGAAAGGAGAAAGTAAATGCACCTTAAAAGCTGGTGTAGTTGTATGTGTGCACAACTTTTAAAGCACAGAAAAGGGAAAGCAAGGGAATGGAAGAATGTTCAGAGCTTCCTCTTATTCACGGTTGGTGAACAGCCTTTTTTAAAGATTGGAAACACCTACCCAAGTCTTGAAAATATCAGGAAACATTCCATCAGAAAATATTCTAGGGAAGTTAAATAAGTAGTGTTAGACCTGTCAGCCTTCCACCCAAACGTGTTGCCTTCCTCCTCCATTTCTGCTGATTTTGCTGGCCTTAGGACTCTGCGCACTTTACCACAAAAGTGCATGTGCTCTCTCCTTACAACATGGTAAAATTAATTGGCTAATGCCCAATTAACATACTTAATTTACTTATAAGTCCCTAGTAAAGTGGTCCTACATGTGCCCAGAGCCTGTAAATTAAATGCTACTAGTGGGCCTGCAGCACTGATTGTGCCACCCACTTAAGTAGTCCTTTCAAACCATTGTGGCTGTGTGTGCAGTTTTAAACTGCCATTTGGACCTAGTATAATAAGAGGCTTTTTTTCCAAGATGCCGGCGAGGAGGGAGGTTCTACACCACGCGGTCTGACCACCCCGATTGAGAGCTCCTGAAGCGACTCAATGGAATTCCAGGGAGTCCGTTCATTTTGTTCACGGGACACACAGAGAAAGTCTCCATTGCGAGACCCCTTTTCTAAAAAACAACAAATCTCACATTTTTACCTAATACAGGAATCACAACCCATGAGTAGCACTGCCAATTAGGTAAATTAGGGTAGTGATAACTGGTCCTGATGAATTGGCACGGAATCTTTGCAAGTAGATTCAGCCAAGAAACATGTTGTGCTTTCGTGAGCCTGGGATCCATTAATATCCTTCTAGGATTTGTGTCCGTTTATACTTTTGGCATGAGTTCTGGGTATGAATAAAGAACACTTTATTGATAACCCTTAGCTAATTTTAATCTGATTTATTATCAATCTACCACCCCACCTTTCATCCCTCTTCCAAGCTAGGTGTACGGCATTACTCAGTTGCCTTCTCTAGGCATCTTTAGGGAAGAAAAATAAATCCAGCAAAGACCCCCTCTCCCCCTTGTTGGGGCCCGCTGGGCATTGCAGCACCCACTGCATGCCACTTTGCTTGTGTATCTGATAAGGGATGCTTCTTCTGTCTGACCTTACTATTTGTAATACCAAATAACATTACCTGTATTTGTAAATCATACGTGCAACCAGAAGGGTATCTTGGTGCTGAATAACAGATGTATATTGTTACCCACCTCAATGGTACTTATTTTATCGAACTCAGAAAGATGAAAGACTGAGTGGACCAAGTGGATTTGAACCTGTGATCATGAGGTCAAACACAGGCACCTATAGTGGACACATTAGTCCACAAAACTGCATAAGCAGCTAAATAAGCATCAATGTCTCAAAGGGACAGCACACCTGTTTGTGTGATCATAATAAACTATTTGGGAGACCCAAACCATCCTTTTTAATACATATAAGTCACCCCTAAAGTAAGCCCTGGACAGCCCAAAGGGAAGAGTGCAGTGTATTTGAAAAGTTGGACATGTACTTATCTGTTTAACATGTCCTAGTAGTGAAAAGCTCTTAAATTTGTGTTTCAATACTGCAAGGCATACCTCTCCCATGGAATAACGTTGGACTTACCTTATTACATTTTGGGCCAGATGTACGTCCATTTGAAATTGCGACTCGCGAATTGCGAAAAATGGCGGGTCGCAATTTGCGAGTAGCAATTCCAAATGTAAAACAGTGTCAGAAACACTGTTAGCGATTCCCAATGTGGTTGCAAAATGCGAGGCTCATCAATATTCATGAGGCACCCGCATTTTGCAACCCCATTGAGAATGGCTGGCCCTCCCAGGGATGGTGGCCTGCTGGGCTCAGCAGACCACAATGTCTGAAACTGCTTTTAAATAAAGCATCTTTTTTTTTTTAAATGCAGCACGTTTTCCTTAAAGGAAAACGGGATGCATTTAAAAAAAATATGAAACGTTTCCGTTTCATTTTTTAAGGGCAGGCAGTGGTCCCTGGAACCACTGCCTGCCCTTAAAAAATATTTTCAAGGCATTTGCAAAAGGAAAGGGGTCCCTTTGGGACCCCTTCCCATTTGTGATTGCATTACCACCTACTTGAAGTAGATGGTAAATTGCGACTGTTTTGCGACCGCAATTACGGTCGCGAAACAGTCATACATAGGGCTCAGAGTCGCAATTAGGAAGGGACGCCTTTGAAACGCCCCTTCCTATATTGAGAGTCGCAAATGCTATTTAGCGACTTGCAAAAAATTGCGACTCGCTAAATAGCGTTTGTACATGGCCCTGTAGGGTTTTTGCATGCGCAAGCGTATGCAAAAACTGGTCGTATATCTGGCCCTTAATGCGCTGTAACTTCCAAATGGAAATTAGTTTCCAGTTTATGTTTTGGTGTCTTTGTAACTGCAATGAAAAATCCTCCCTTGTGGTAAAGTCCGATTTTTTTATTATAATTTGGAAAATACAATTTTTAGAAAGTTGTAACAAACCAGTGGGGAACCCAATAAACCCTTGGAGGCTTGTGCAGATAAAAAAAAAAGGTTAGGGAGAGATGCCTACAAGGGATTTTATTCACTAGTCTTAGTAAAATTTCATATATACTTATAACTCAACTCATGAGTTATAAGTATATATGAAATTTGACTGAGGCTTGTGAATAAAATCCCTTGTAGGCATCTCTCCCTAACCTACTTTTAGAAAGTTGGTATTTTCCTGCCTTACCCTTTTGGTGGCTGCAGCCTGTCTCTGGGTCACATGACAGGGTAGTTGACAGTTGGTCTTTGTGTACTCCTCCTAGAAAGCCACACACAATAGGGAGCTTACGTTTGCCTGGATGGCTCATCACTGGCAAGATGGGAGGAAAGAGCTAGGCACAGCCCTACTTGCACTTGAATAGGGGCTGTCTTGCCACCACACAAAGGGCTGCATACCCCCTGTAGTTAGTCTGGAGCAGGGCAAGGAAGGCAGGACACTTGTGCATTTCAAAGGGGAACCTTTGGAAGCTCCTCCCACTTCAAAGGCAGAACATGGTATATTTATTAAACCTCAGACAGCAACTCTTAAGTGCAATTCTGGACCAATGGATACTCTGCCAAGAAGAAGGACCGCTGGGCGGGCACTCTGCTGGACTGCTGCTCTGAAGGGCCGCTGCCCTGCTGTGCAGACCTGCTACCTGCTGCCCTCTTGCCTGGGTGAGAGGAACGGGACTAATATCTGTTGAACCCAGGACCCCAGGGCGACTACAAAGGGCTAGTTGGCTGGCCTCCTGACTTGAGCCTCAGGGACAGAAGGCTTCAACAACCTCGGCCCCAGCAAATGGAACATCTGTGAGTCTAACCTGCCAAGTGGTGCCACCCCAGTCCTCGACTCTTGGAAATGGGTCTTAGGTGCTCTGCCAGCCTCTGTGAAGCCAGTGGAACCAACGCATCACATCTGTTGTGCAGTGCAATCCCGAGCAGAACCCAAGCATTGCTGCTATTGCATGGATCGGCCCCATCGCAAGGACACGCATCACCTTTGCACCTGCATATGTCTTGGAAGCGCCGCTACACTACGCATCCTCTGCGCAGTCCTTTGGATCCCTCATGAATGGCAGCCTCAATGCTGGCACAAACTCTGCATCGCAGTCTTGCAGCTCCTTGGAACTGACGCATTGTCTCAACTACGTGATGCATCCTCAACACTGGACTTCGCATCGGGGGGTATAGACCCCAGTCAAGCATCTTAGGTCTGCTTTGACTGTAGTTGGTCCCCTCAGTTAGGCCCGAACAGTACCACCCTGATTGTATTTCTCCTATGTTGGCCGGGCGTGCCTGCCTGATCAACTTTCACTCGCTGGGTGCACACAAATATGATATATTTGATCTTCTTTCAAAATTCTGTTTAGATGTGCTGTTTCTTACCGAAACCTGGATGTCAAAGGTCTCTAGGCTAGACTTAAGTCAGACACTCTTCTGCAACTACCGAGTTGCAAAACTAGATAGGCAGGATAGAGGTGGTGGTGGGATAGCCATTATTTACAGGGAGTCGCTGAGTTGCTGCACCTCCACAGTTAAGATCCCGAACTGTGAGCACCTGTTCTTTTCTGTGGCACTTTCTTCCACACTCTCTTTTTCTGGAATCCTCATTAACAGACCCCCCCCTGGCCGATATGCTCAGTTCCTTAAAGCCCTGCTAGAAGTGGTGGCAGCGCTAGCTACAGATGAAGCCAACTTCACAGTTTTAGGTGGTTTTAATCTACATGTAAATGACATAGAAGATAATGCTTCAAAAAGTCTTGTGCATGATATGGCAGCAATACGATTAGTTCAGATGGTGGAAGGCTCCACAAATAAGAAGGACCATACTATTGATCTGATTTTCAGTGACATGGATACTCTTCAGGTCCAGACGCCGATGCCTCTATGTTGGTCAGATCATTTTCTGATCCCATTCCACTACGTCGCTTCCTACGGTCAGGCGGCTAGGCGATTAGATCGCGTTTAGACCTAACTTAATGTTGAAGAGTGGAAACAGGTCTGGGAACCTCCACACCTGTCCTTTCAGAAAGTTTTACAGATGCCACACATCGGTTTAATTTGTGGATCACTGACTCACTTGACAGAGTGCTCCCACTTAGTTAGAAGAAAGATAGCAACTGGACACATAAATCCCAGTGGTTTACCGCCCATCTACTGTCCCTTCAGAAGGAATCCAAGCTTTTGGAGAGGAGATGGAGGAAGACTTTTGATGAATCAAGGAAAGCAGACTATAGGAAAGCCATCAGGTTATATCATGCAGAAATTAAAGTGGCTCAAACCAACTTTTATGCCACTAAAATCACCAATTCTTCCAACCCCCCTAAAGAAATTTTCAGGATTCTCAAAAGATATCACTAAGCAGCCCACAGTCTGCCCTACGATGGATGCCTCTTTGGAACACAGCAAAAATCTGGCACATTTCTTTCAGGAAAAAATACTGAATATCTATTTCTCCTTCCCTGATATGACCAACCTGATTAGTCTCCCTTCCAATAAACCGCCTACGCATCTGAAAGCTGACCATCTCTCATAATTTCCATACCTTATGAAGAATCTTGTCAAATAACTAAAATCAGGCTCACTGCTAGACCCAGCCCACTTCCATGTCCTCCAACAAGGAGTAGATTGCGTTGCCGCAGTGTTGACAGAGTTGTTAAACTCTTCACTCTCAACTGGACAGGTCCAACTCCCTTGGAAAAAAACAGTAGTTAGACCCCTGTTGAAAAAGCCTACCCTGGACCCCCTTAGCCTGAGCAATTATGGGCCTATCGCTTTAGTTCCGGAAGTAGCAAAACGTTTAGAAAAACACATAAAAAAGAATCTTTCAGTCTTTCTAGAATCACAGGCAGTGCTTCACCCCACCCATATGGGGTTCCGACTACAACATAGCATGGAATGTGCATTGCTGGCAGTGGTCGAGGAATTAAGAAATCTTCTGGATCAGGTAGGATCTGCAGCTATGATTCTCCTCAATCTAGGTCCTGCTTTCAACACTGTGGTCTGTGTTACCCTCATTCAGAGAGTGTTAAAAGCAGGCATTGAGGACAGAGCACTTATATGATGGCTCTCCTCATTTCTGAAAGATCGTACTTTTCAGGTCTTAGATCAGACAAACTATTCAACTATACTTCCCCTCAGTTGTGGGGTCCCTCGGGGATCTTCCTTGAGCCCCACACTTTTTAATATGTACATGCTCCACCTTGTGAATACTGTGCAATCGTTTGGGTTGTTATTGGTCTCCTATGCTGATGACACCCAGCTGGTCCTGTCTATTTTCCCTGACCATAAATACAACCATTTATCCTTAATGCCTCTGGGAAGTAGCCAGCTTGATGCCTAGCTGCAAACTGAAACTCAGTGAGGACAAGACAAAAGTCATGGTGTTGGGCACTGACTCCCAGACCAGTGTTCAGAGGCCCATCCCACATTGTATAAGCAAGCTGCCGACCCCCACAAGTCCAATTAAGAGATTAGGGGTATGGTTGCACTCTAAGCTCACAATGGAACATCAAGCCAAGAAACGTTCTGCAAGCTGCTTTGGCATTCTGAGATTATTGAGGAAAGTTCTTCAGCTCCTCCCTTCTACAGCTAGAAGAATCATTTTCAGGGCCCTGCACTCCTAGGTTATGTCAATGCCTTATACCATGGTCTCTGTGCTATGTTAACAAAAGACTGCAAGCAGCACAACTTCTTACGAACACTCCCAAGTGTCAGTCGGCTGCCAAGGCCCTTCACGATCTCCACTGGATTCTGGTGGTGCGCCGCATCCAGTTTAAGTCCCTATGCATCATTCCTAGGGCAATAAACAATAGAGGTTCCTCCGCTCCTATGATCAATAGCTTCTCTGTATGTGTCTAGCAAGCCTCTGAGATCAGCCTCTGCTCACCTACTTAAGGTCCCTAGGATTAAGAGATCACGCTGGGGAGGTTGTTCTATATCTTTTTTGGCGCCTAAGCTTTGGGACTCCCTCCCCCTCAAACTTTACTTCCTGGAGCAAGAGCTCCCCTTCTGTAAAGGTCTCAAGACCTGGCTATACAGAGAGTATCTTATCCCGCAGCTGTTCTACTAAGGCTGTGAAAGCGCTGGGAAGCCCACGGGTAGCCATACACTATACAAATACTGCAGTATATAATAGAACTGCAAGCCCTTGTTGACAGGATCCTCGATGATGACGCACGTGTTCATATCGCAGCCTCGCCACACCTCAGAACCAATGTATTGCTTCATCTGCGAGATGCATCTACGATGCAGACCTATACAATGCCTGTCAAACCAGAATTTCATGTACTTTGTTCAGCAATCAGAACTGGGTCCCTGTAGCCAGCCCACGCTCCACCGCCATTTTAAAATTTGTGATTTTGTCTGGCCAGGTCCAATGGCTCAGTGAACTAATGTGTTCAGTGCAGGGTCCTGTGTTTGACCTCATGGTCACAGGTTCAAATCCCAGCGGGTCCAATCAGCCTTTCATCCATCTGAGGTAAATAAAATGAGTACCATTGAGTTTGTTAACAATAAACATCTGTTATTCAGTGCCAAGCTGCATACTGGTGAATGTGTGCTCCACAAATACACATGTTCTGTAATGTCTCACTGTTAGACCTGGGATCATTGGCATGGGTCTACCTTCCCCTCTCCTCTTCCTATTTTTTTATGTTGGCTGGATTTAGATACTCTGGGCACCGTGCCACTGCTAATCAGTGCCACAGAGCGAATGCTCCCTGTATATAAATGACTGTATGACTTAGGATAACAATAATGCCTAGATCTGTGTAGCATGTCCAATAGTGAGTTACCCTCCATTTCACTGTCGCTACTGGGATACAATCCGTTCTCATAGGCCAGACTGGGCCAGTTGAGGATTACTCTGTATCATCCTATCTGGCCCCAGGAACCTGGTAGGAACGTCGAGTTTGATATGTTTGTGCTCGGGACAATGAGAGACCCCTTTTATTAAGGACCATTTATATATCCCATGTTAAGAAATGTCTCTTCTGAAAACACGGTCTTTTCTTGCCTAAGCTTTACTGTAGGCTTTGCGAGTATGTGTATTGGCCGTCTGGTTTTGGAGCAGCAGGGCCAGCTGGGTCAGACCTGGCTGGAGAGAGAGATCGGTATTCAGAGCCTGGGGAGGGGTGACTCTTTGATCCGAGCAGGGCCGTGCCTAGCAAGGTGAATGATGGCTCCACCTTCCACTGGGCATCTGATAGCAGACCCCCTCATTTTGAAAGGGCAGGATGTCACCTCATAAACCAAGTGCTCCCCGACCCCACTGAACTGGTTCTGACTGGAGTCGGTGATTTGCGACCTTAGAGAACAAAGACGTTTTAGGTATAAAATGCTGCGCTGGAACTTTGTCCGAGTGTGCTCCTTCTGGATGTCAAGACAAAACTCTGTCCGAGTGAACAGTGGAAAGGACTTTGAAACTTTCACCAAGCTTGCCGAAGAAACTGCCCGAGGGCCTGAATCAAGAGCGCCTCATGCATAAGTCCCAAGGACATTAGACTTTCCCCCGTCAGCCGTCGGAATTCCTGTGCGAGGAATTCTGCTTGCAGGTGAGGCCTCCGTCGAGTAATCCGGAGCCTCTAGTTCTACTGTGAGGACCGCGGACTGGACACCTCTGAAACTTTCGCTGACCCTGTGCTGGGCCGCTGCTGCTAAGAGAGAGCTGCCGCCCCTGAGAGACCGCCTGAATCTGACCCCTTCAACCTTTCACTGGATCCGTGTGGGCCTCTGCAGCTAAGAGAGAGCTGCTGCCGCTGAGAGCCTGCCTGAATCCAAACCCTTGAACCTTTCGCTGGATCCGTGTGGGCCGCTGCAGCTAAGAGAGAAAGCTGCCGCCGCTGAGTGCCCGCACCCTTGTCAATATTTGCATCATCGTGGTTCGTTCTGTGGGCCGCCGCAGCTAAGAAAGAGCTGCTGCCGCTGAGTGCCCGCACCTTTTGCCACTTTGCATCATTGCGTAGGCCACGGCCTTGAACTTAGTCAGTGTCACGTTCTGGTGAATACGTAATTGCCTTTTGGAGTCCCTACGGGTTGACGTGAATTGTAGTTGTTGTAACGCTTTGAGAATTTCGAGTTAAACTGTTAGATAAAGATATTATTTTCCTTTTGTGGTGTCGTTGCTGCCTTATTGCACATGGTCATAAATGCTTCACACACTGCCTCTGAGATAGGCCTAACTGCTCGTGCTACCTTACCACAAGGTTGAGCAGGGGTTGTCAAAGGGGGTAGCCCGCTTGCCCTGACTTAGGAAGAAGGGTCCCTATTTGGACATTGGCGCCCACCATTGCCAACGGGAGACCCCCATTTCTAACATTGGCGGTCAGCGGTGAGGATCAGGACTTGCATTTATGATCCACGTACAATAACTGGTAAACACCACTGGTGAGTGTAGACCAAAGCGCAGCCACGAATTCTTTTTTTTAGTATTGTTCGGTTGGTTGTCTTAGTATCACTGAGCTCACCTGTTTAAAAAGCGCCGATCTGAACGCGCTCTGACAGCCCTTCGGGACCACACCTGAGACAGCGACCCAGCGCTGAACAGGGAACGCCTAAAGGCGCTTGCCACGCCCACTGCGAGGCCACGCCCCCTCCACCGAGTACAAAACCGCTGATTGAGAGCGGATTTGGCACTCTTGCGCTGTGATCCTCTGAGGCGGAAGCCGGAGGACTGTAATTGTATTTGACATTGTTTTTAAAATTGCACTGTCCGCCACTCACATTGGTTTTAAATTTATCACTGAGCTCACCTGTTTAAAAAGCGCCGATCTGAACGCGCTCTGACAGCCCTTCGGGACCACACCTGAGACAGCGACCCAGCGCTGAACAGGGAACGCCTAAAGGCGCTTGCCACGCCCACTGCGAGGCCACGCCCCCTCCACCGAGTACAAAACCGCTGATTGAGAGCGGATTTGGCACTCTTGCGCTGTGATCCTCTGAGGCGGAAGCCGGAGGACTGTAATTGTATTTGACATTGTTTTTAAAATTGCACTGTCCGCCACTCACATTGGTTTTAAATTTATCACTGAGCTCACCTGTTTAAAAAGCGCCGATCTGAACGCGCTCTGACAGCCCTTCGGGACCACACCTGAGACAGCGACCCAGCACTGAACAGGGAACGCCTAAAGGCGCTTGCCACGCCCACTGCGAGGCCACGCCCCCTCCACCGAGTACAAAACCGCTGATTGAGAGCGGATTTGGCACTCTTGCGCTGTGATCCTCTGAGTCGGAAGCCGGAGGACTGTAATTGTATTTGACATTGTTTTTAAAATTGCACTGTCCGCCACTCACATTAGTTTTAAATTTATCACTGAGCGCACCTGTTTAAAAAGCGCCGATCTGAACGCGCTCTGACAGCCCTTCGGGACCACACCTGAGACAGCGACCCAGCGCTGAACAGGGAACGCCTAAAGGCGCTTGCCAGGCCCACTGCGAGGCCACGCCCCCTCCACCGAGTACAAAACCGCTGATTGAGAGCGGATTTGGCACTCTTGCGCTGTGATCCTCTGAGGCGGAAGCCGGAGGACTGTAATTGTATTTGACATTGTTTTTAAAATTGCACTGTCCGCCACTCACATTGGTTTTAAATTTATCACTGAGCTCACCTGTTTAAAAAGCGCCGATCTGAATGCGCTCTGACAGCCCTTCGGGACCACACCTGAGACAGCGACCCAGCGCTGAACAGGGAACGCCTAAAGGCGCTTGCCACGCCCACGGCGAGGCCACGCCCCCTCCACCGAGTACAAATGTGTCGGCCACACCAGCGCAGCGGACGAGCGCAGCGGGAGCGCCGTTTGCGCGCCGAAGGCGCGCCTAAGGCAAGCCCGTCTGCGCCCGTCCGCGCACGACCGGGCCTAGGGCCAGAACCCATGCCGATTTCCTCCGCCACAAAGGTAAGCTACTCTCGCAGAGAGCTACTCAGCCTCAGACCCTCCAAAAACAGCACCTGTCACTTATTGCACGACAATAATGGTCCTTTCACCAGCTGCGATACGTGTAAACCAGGAAAGCTAATCCTTCCCAAACCCTCAGCCCCACTCCCTTTTCTTAAAATTTCGACACTAAATTGCAGATCGCTTCCTAAGCATGCCCTGCTCATTAACCACCTTATTGTCGATCTTAGCCTGGACATACTTTTCCTTACGGAAACGTGGATCACCAACCACTCCAACGCAGATATAGTACTGGCTCTACCCCCTGGCTTCCTTATCACGTCGCAACCACGCCCCTCAGGCAGAGGAGGGGGACTAGCTATCATCCACAGGGATCACTTCTCCTGTCGATCCAACGAGATTCAGACCCAGGAGTCAGAGAGTTGCCTTTTCTCGATCCAGTTATCCTCGACTTGCTCCCTGTCAGGCCTCCTGGTGTATCGGCCACCCGGCCATCCCGGCCCCTTCTCGGCCTCCCTTTTGGAAACCGTCTCTTCCTCGGCCCACATGACATCTAACTTTCTAATAACAGGAGACCTGAACATGCACTTCGAGGACCCCTCAGACACTGGCGCTTTGGAGCTTATCCGCGACCTAGCAGCTTATGACCTTCTCCTTGCCAACACCGGGGCAACACACACGAAAGGACACCTACTTGATCCAGTGTTTTCTAACATCCCCTCTCTCCAATTCATTAATTCCCAACCGCTGCCATGGACGGACCATTTTCTGGTCACAACCCACTTACCAGGGGCTTTTAAGAAACCCCAAAAACCCACCACCCATACCAGAGACAGATCGTGGGCCAAACACTCGGTGGAGGACTGGTCCACAGCCCTGGAATCTTCGACCCCTAGTCTCTCGGAGGACCCCTCCACCGCTGATACCCAATTTAGAGAATGGATCTCCTCCTCCCTCGACAGTATCATCCCCATAAAAAATCGGGAATACAAAAACAAGACAAAGGGTCATGCCCCATGGTACAACTCTGAACTCAGAGCTCTCCGCAAAGAGTGCAAAAAGGCAGAGAGACTGTGGAGAAAGGACTGGCTCCACAACAATAAGGACCTGTACAACCGCTCGGTAAGACGATACAAATCTGCCATAAAGCTAGCCAAGGCCGCATTCTACGACAATAGAATAATAAATGCCACCAACTCCTCCAAAGAATCTTACCTGATAGTCAAGGAACTTCTAAACATCCCTGTGGCACCCACTGCCTGCTCCCCGCCCCCAGACAGAAGCAAGGACCTAGCCTCCTTCTTTGTCTCCAAAATATCGCGGATACTGGACTCCCTCCCGACCATCAGCCCCCATAACCACTCGGGCACGGAGACTTGCACCAACAGCCCTCAGCTGCAGTCTTTCAGAGCAGTCTCTCTTACGGAAGTCACCTCCACGCTGGCCAAGTTGAAAAGCGGATCCCCCCTCGACCCAGCCCCCGTTAGATTCCTTAAAACCGTGTTACCTAATATAGCCCCCTCTATTAGGGATCTCATTAACACCTCCTTTTCCCAAGGCACAGTCCCCCCCAGCTGGAAGAATGCCGTTGTCAAGGCGTTACTGAAAAAGCCCCAACTTAATCCGGACGACATGGCCAATTATAGACCCATATCGCTCCTTCCGTGCATCAGCAAGTTGGTCGAGAAACTAGTGAATGCACAGTTATCCCAATTCCTTGAGACTAACAAACTTCTTCGCCAATCTCAAACAGGATTCCGGCCCGGCCATGGCACGGACACTGCCCTCCTCTCTGTCATCGAGGAGGCAAGGTGTATCCTGGACTCGGGAGGATCAGTGGCAGTGATCCTCCTGGATCTCAGTGCCGCTTTTGACACGGTGGATCACCGTGTCCTCTTCCACCGCCTGTACAGGGCTGGAATCACGGGAACCGCACACACATGGATAAATTCCTTCCTATCCGGTCGCTCATTTCAGGTGTGGGACGGCAATTCAAGATCTGACCCACTCCCTCTCTCGTGTGGTGTCCCTCAGGGGTCCTCGCTTAGTCCCACCCTGTTTAATGTCTACATGGCCCCCCTTGAAGACATCGTGACCCCTTATGGGATAAAAATAGTGAACTACGCCGACGACACACAACTTGTCGTCTCTTTGTCACACCTAGATAAACACCCAGACAGCCTGCTGAACTGTCTCCAGGACATTCACTCCTGGATGTGCGATTCTTCCTTCAAACTGAACGGTGCAAAAACGGAAATCATGCTCCTGGGCAACCAATGGACCTCCATCCCACCATCAGTATGGCCGGTTGCTTTTGGTGACATCCCCAAACCTAAAAAAGAGATTAAGACTCTGGGGGTGTGGCTTGAACCTGACCTCACCATGAAGACCCAGGCAACCAAAACTGCTGGAACTTGTTTTGGCCTTTTGCGGTCAATTCGCAAGATTCTCCCCCTCCTTCCTCCTCTCTCCAGGAAACTATTGGTTCAAGGGCTCATCCTAGCACGGCTGGACTACTGCAACGCAGTTTACCTCGGCGCACCCGAATTTACCCTGGCCAAACTCCAACGGACCCAAAACGCGGCGGCGCGGCTCATCATGAACCTTCCTCCCAGAGCCTCTGCCAAACCGGCTCTCAAAGCTCTCCACTGGCTCCCTGTCCGCCAGCGTGTTGAGTTTAAAGCCCTGTGCACCACCCATAAACTTATCAACGGGGTTGGTCCAGCAGTCCTGAAAGACATGATTACCCCCTACAGGGCTGCCAGACCCCTCCGCTCTGACGGCGAACATCTGGCAACAGTCCCCAGGTTTAAGAAGGCACGCACCGGTGGCCGACGTTTCTCTGTCAAGGCCTCTGTAGGGTGGAACTCTCTTCCGCGCAACCTGCGCCTGGAACCCTGTCACGCTCTTTTCCGAAAAAAATTAAAAACCTTCCTGTTCCCCAAATAGTTCATTCGGTCTTCCTCTTTTGGTTCACACAAAGCTATAGCGCGGGGATGCCTTCGGGTCACCAGGCGCTCTATAAATCGCAAAATAAATAAATAAATAAATTGAATTGTTGATAACAGCCATGCGTACTGTTAGTAGAGGAAGGCCAACGTCCAATGCTTCGGAGGATCTCACCTTTGAGGAGGAAAGATTAGATACTTATACTGCCAGACAGCTGAAGTCATTTTGTAAGCAATTCGCAGTCCCCGTGATAGGCCTCTCTAGGAAAGAGGAGTACCAGAAGGCGCTGAAGGCCTGGTGGGAAGTGAGAGAGTCTGCTGGGGATGAGGAAGAGAAAGCTGGAGGGCAGCAGGATGATGCAGTAGAGGGGGGGGGGGCGATAAAACACCCTCCAATCCAGGTACTAGTGTATCCCAAAGGAGCCTGACCCCAGAAGAGCTGGAGGACAGGGAGAGAGATAAGAGGCATAGTTTGGAGATGGCTAAATTGAAAGGTCGGAAGGACCTTGAGAGTCAGAAGTTAGACATTGAGAAGAATCGATTGTCAATTGAACTTGAGAAAATGAAAATGGAGCATGAGAGAATGTTGAGGGAGATAGAGATCAGGGCGAGGAGTGTCACGGTCTCCCCCTCTGGTGGCAGCATACCTTTAGTAACTCCTGAGAGTAAAGTTTATATTCCTAAAGATGTCATCAAGGATTTTCACAAGAGTGAGGATATTGGGAAATCGTTTGCCGCATATGCGATAGCCATGGTGTCCCACCGCGTCCCTGAGAAGGATTGGGGAGCGGGGATGTGGGGATGCTTTGTGAGTGAAGGTAGGGATACCCTGTTGGACCTGCCTGAGGAGAGCAGGATGGCATATGCCCATATGAAGGAAGCTTTGATGATCCGTTATGGTGTGATCCCAGAAATGTACAGGAAGAGGTTTAGAACCTGTAAGAAGTTAGAGGGTACCACATGGGTTGAATATGTGTCATTTTTCTGCAGAGCAATGGATCGCTGGGTAAAAGGTAGCAAAGTGGAAACTTTTGAGAAGTTGTATGATTTGTTTGCATGGGAGCATTTTTCTAATAACTGTTTTCCGGAGCTACGCCAGCACCTAATTGATAGCAAGCTGACTAACCCTAGGAAGCTTACTGAGGAGGCGGACCGCTGGGTGAGGACCCGGGTCCCCAAAGGTTTTGTGGGAGACTTCACCAGAGGTGGGCAGGGTCCCCAGCAGAGAAGTGGGGGGGACAAGGGTAAGTCAAGGGAGTTCCAGAGAGGGCCCCAAAGTAATTCCCCAGGGAACCAAGCAGTGGTATCCCAGCCTCCCCCTGAGAAGAAGTCAGTGACCCCGACAGGTAGGCCTATCCAGAGGAGGCCACTCACTTGTTTCAAGTGCGGTCAAGTAGGCCATCGGTATTATGATCCCCAGTGTCCCCAGAGGGACCCCAATACACCCCCTCGTGCACCACCCTGTGCACCATCCTGCCAGTTTGCCAGTGTAGCCCTGGGGGGGGAGGAGGTGGAGGTCCAAGGTGGATGGGATCTCATAGAGTTAACCCTTGTCTCGCTAGGAGACTTTGAGAAGGTCCCTAACCCCACACTGCCTAATAACACTAAGAAGTACCGGGGGTGGGTGACCATCAATGGCCATAGGGTGGAGGCTCTCAGGGACACCGGAGCTAGTGTGACTGCTGTCAGCTCCAGTTTGGTGTCCAAAGAGCAGGTTGTCCCCCATGCATTTTGCCCCGTAGTGTCAGCCGACAACTTAGAGAGCCAATGTGAGGTGGCTTAGGCTCCCTTCAAGTGGGGGGGGTCTCAGGAACTCTTCAAGTAGCTGTGAGGCCCGCCATGCCTATAGACTGTCTGCTGGGCCATGATCCAGAGCACTCCCCGTGGGCTACGGTGGAGAGAAAGTCTCATTTGGAAATGTTGGGCCTGCCTGAGTGGGCATATGTGACCACTCGGTCCATGACAGCTCAGAAGCGTGTTCAGGAGGGCCTGGAGCCTGAAATTATGGCCCAGGCCCCTGCCTTAAAGAGAAGGGTTAGGGGGCGTGGGAAACCAGCCCCCGCGGTTCCCACGGTCCCGGAGGGACCAGACCCTCAGGGGGATGCCCTGGAACCTACAGGGGAACACGTGGCTGACCTGGGGGACCTACCAGAGCTGACCCATTGGCAGCAGGAAGGGGGGCCCTCTAGGGAGGAATTTTGCGAGCAACAGAATACCTGCCCTTCTCTTGAGGGGGTACGGCGACAGGCCGCCGCCCAGGCAGCAGGTGATCAGACAGGGTCACATTGGATCTATTTGGAGAATGACCTCCTTTACAGCGAGCCTAAGGTTGCTGAGCCTGGGTCAGCCCGTGTGCTGGTGGTACCCCAGCGCTTCAGCACCTTCCTACTGGGGTTGGCTCATGCTGTGCCATTGGCCGGACATCTGGGGCAGACCAAGACCTTCGAGAGGCTGGTCACCCACTTCTATTGGCCCCTGATGCGCAGGAGCTCAGATGCTCACTGCAAGAGGTGTGAGACTTGTAAGGCAAGTGGGGAGAGTGGGGGGAAGATTAAGGCCCAACTACAGCCCTTTCCCGTTGTGAGTACCCCATTCGAGAGAGTGGGCATTGATATTGTGGGGCCTCTGGATTCCAAGACAGCCATGGGCAACAGGTTCATCCTGCTCTTGGTGGACCATGCCACCAGGTACCCTGAGGCCATCCCGCTCAGGACAGTGACGGCCCCCTTGGTGGGATGGGCACTGATGGGGATTTTCTCCCGCGTGGGATTCCCCAGAGTGGTGGTGTCCGATAGAGAAACTAATTTCATCTCCAAGTACATGAAGTCTATGTGGGAGGAGTGTGGGGTAACGTATAAGTTCAGACATCATGCCAATTTCCTAAGTTTTCTCATGTTCAGGTTCATCCAACAGGACCTTATTCCAAGAACAAGTGAAAAGGAGGTGAAATTAACGCACGTAAAACATTCCGGCTTGAACAGCGAGAGAAGAAAGAATATGTTTTTGAACAGAGGCAGGTATGTAGAATGGTACTGAGTGTGATTTGACTTTTGTAATGTTGGAGGTGCAGTAGGGAGTTAGGGCCTCATGTAGGTAGCCAAATACCGGTCGGTAACGGCCGATTTTCGGTAATTATACCGTTACCGACCGGTATTTTGGCCATTGGTATGTAGGGGTACAAATTTTGCTTTCGGAATTTACCGAATCGGTAAAATTACCGAGTCGGTAAAAATACCGAATCGGTAATGTTACCGAATCGGTAACTTTTCCGAATCGGTAATTTTACCGATTCGGTAAATTCCGAAAGCAAAATCAAGATGTAGGGGGAGTGTGTGTGTGTGTTTAAGAGTCGGTATTTACCACCAACTTATAGTTGGTGGTAAATAATGAATGTATGTGTAAATGCATTTTTACGCGCGTAGCAGTGTGCAATGTGGCATACATACATGCCCTTAGGGCATGTATGTGTGCCACATGTGCACACATGGCCGACTCAGGGGTGCAACAGGGTGTCAATGTGACACCCTGCCACCCTTGTATGTGTTCCCCCCATTACCGAATCGGTATTTACCGATTCGGTAATGAGGCATACCTTCCCCTCAATGGGAAGGTATGCCTCATTACCGAATCGGTAAATACCGATTCGGTAATTACCGACTAGTAACGATTCGGTAAAAAATACCGACTCATTACCTACATACCAGTTACCACTTCTAAAATACCGATTCGGTATCGTTCGGTATTTTAGAAGTGGTAACTGGTATGCTACCTACATGAGGCCCTTAGTGAGGATGAGGACGAGAGAATGTGGGGGATAAGGAAGGTGGTAAAACTGGGAGTTATGTAACGTGAAGTCAAGAAACAGTTTTGAATCGCAGAGTTGTAAGCGTCAGGTCAGAATATTGAAGTGGGGTGGGTTATGAAGTGAAGCGAAGGAGTAAGGATGGGGGAATGATTGTGTTGAGGGATCGGGGTTAAGATGTGACGCGGTAAAAACAAAGCGATTTAATAGTCATGTAAGGTGAATGATTGCCAAGAAAATTGAAAGTGAGGGTAGGTTAACTCGTTAGTGAAAGCAAGAAAAGTTTTATTAGAGAGATAGAGGTGATAAGACGTTGGGGACTCACATGCTCATTATTGAAGAAAAATAATAGTGGTGAAAACAGTGATTGTATATTTTAAAATAGTTAGAACCACCCAGGCGCTAAAAGTGACGGTAACAGAATGTTGTTAAACATAGAGGATATAAGTATATCATTAGAAGCTTGGTTTTTAAAGGAACTTGAAGCGCACTAAAATTCCGTTGAGGATTGTTATATTGTCTTGATAACGTGGTGATTGTATTCCACTAAAACATGTTTTTTATTGATATTTCTAGTTACCCCTGACGAAGGGCTGAAATTGCCCAAAATGCATTGGGTTAATAAAATACTGCCATGATGAAGTTATGCGTCTGTACTTGTTCTTGGAATAAGGTCCTGTTGGACGAACCTGAACATGAGAAAACTTAGGAAATTGGCATGATGTCTGACGCGTGGAACTAAAACTAAAGGATTTAAGAGGAAAAACAACGAAAAAAACGAAAAGTATGAAAATGAAGACGGAAATAGTTTATACACTTTGAATTTTGCAACTCGCATTTTGCTGTGCCATTGGTTCTGGGGCAGAATGCTGCCCCAGTATATACTCATCTAATACTCGGGTGCCACCAGGGCAAGGCACCACACCAAATGAGCACGCAACATTGGATCAACTCGAATATAAATGGTGATGAACTTGGAACCTTAGGTGTGCATCCCCCACAGCTACAAATGTAACGTATAAGTTCACCACTCCTTACCACCCCCAGGGTAATGGGCTGGTTGAGAGATTCAACCGGACCCTTAAGGGCATGATTATGGGCCTAGGCGAGCCCATGAGGCGCAAGTGTGATGTCCTCCGGCCAGGCCTGTTGTTTTCTTACTGTGAGGTGCCACAGAAGTCCTTAGGGTTCAGTCCCTTTGAGCTGCTCTATGGTCACCCGGTAAGAGTGCCTCTGAGTCTGGTCAAGGAAGGCTGGGAGCAATCCTCCCCAGGATGTGTTTAGTTACATGCTGGCCTTCAGAAACCAGACTCGGCGTTTCAGGAAACTTGCCGAGGCAAACCTGGAAATCAGCCAGGAAGAGATGAAACGCTGGCACGATCAGAATGCCACTCTGATCGAGTTTCAGCCTGGACAAAAGGTTTGGGTCATGGCCCCAGTGGAGCCCTGTGCGCTCCAGGATAGGTGGACCGGCCTCTTTGAGGTGGTGGAGCGCAAGAGTCCTGTTACCTACATGGTGGACTTGCGGTCTCCCAGGAACCCCTTGCGGGTCCTGCATGTTAAGCGCCTGAAGCCCCACTTTGAGAGGTCTGAAGTGGGCATGCTTCTGGCCACAGATGCTGGAATGGAAGAGGAGAGCGAGCCCCTTCCTGACCTCCTGTGTGCAGAGGAGCGAGATGGGTCCATAGAAGGTGTGGTCCTCTCCCCCACCATGACTCCTGAGCAGCAGGGTGATTGTCGCCAACTGTTGGGACAATTCAGTGATCTGTTCTCCCTGGTGCCTAGTGTCACTGATTGGTGTGTCCATGACATGGACACTGGGGACAGTCCTCCCATTAAGCATAAGGCTTACAGAGTGACTGACCGGGTAAGGGCCCACATTAAGGATGAGGTTACCAAAATGTTTGCCCTTGGGCTGATTGAGTCCTCTAGAAGCCCGTGATCCAGTCCAGTGGTCCTGGTCCTGAAAGCTGCAGCGCCTGATGCCACCCCCGAACTTCGGTTTTGATTGGACTATAGGGGCCTCAATTCAGTCACAAAGACTGACGCGCACCCCATCCCCAGAGCTGATGAGCTCGTAGATCGGTTGTGGGCTGCCAAATACCTCAGCACATTTGATTTGACATCTGGGTATTGGCAGATCGCCTTGACTGAGGGAGCAAAGGAGAGGTCAGCCTTCTCCATACCCGATGGGCACTACCAGCTCCGGGTGATGCTCTTTGGAATGAAGAATGTCCCTGCCACCTTTCAGAGGTTGGTCAACAGGGTATTGGTTGGGCTGGAAGACTTCAGTGCTGTCTACCCGGATGACATTGCAGTGTTTAGCTCCTCTTGGGAGAACCACATGCACCACCTCTGGGAGGTATTGATGGCACTGCGGAAAACAGGCCTCACAATCAAAGCCAGTAAGTGCCAGATTGGGTAGGGTTCTGTAGTATATTTGGAGCACCAGGTGGGGAGCAGCCAGGTGGCACCCCTTCAGCCCAAAATCAAAACTATCCTGGCGTGGAAACCCCCAAGACTCAGACACAGGGCCTTCTTAGGACTCACGGGGTACTACCGGAGGTTTGTCAAGGGATATGGGAACATTGTTGCACCCTTGACTGAGCTGACTTCTAAGAAGCAGCCAAAGAAGGTTAACTGGACTGACACCTGTCAGAAAGCTTTTGACGCCCTAAAGACTGCCATGTGCACCGCACCCATGCTTCTGGCACCCTACTTTTCAAAGGAGTTTGTTGTCCAGATAGATGCCTCAGAGCATGGTATAGGGGCTGTTCTGTCACAGATCAATGAGGAGGGATTAGACCAACCGGTAGCCTTCCTAAGCAGGAGGTTACATCCCCGGGAACGGAGGTGGAGTGCAATTGAGCGTGAGGCATTTGCTGTGGTCTGGGCGCTGAAAAAGTTGAGACCATAACTGTTTGGGACTCACTTCCGTGTTCAGATAGACCACAGGCCCCTTAGATGGTTGATGCAGATGAGGGGTGAGAATCCCAAGTTGTTGAGGTGGTCCATTTCCCTACAGGGTATGGATTTCATGGTGGAACACCGCCCTGGTACAGAACACGCCAATGCTGACGGTCTGTCCAGATTTTTCCGCCTTAGTGATGAGAACCCCCAAGGGGATGGTTAGTTCTCCCCACATTTCAGCTGGAGGGGACGCCTGTTAGACCTGGCATCATTGGTGTGGGTCTCCCTTCCCCTCTCCTCTTCCTATTTTGTTATGTTGGCTGGATTTAGATACTCTGGGCACTGTGCCACTGCTAATCAGTGCCACAGCGCAAATGCTCCCTGTATATAAATGACTGTATGACTTAGGATAACCATAATGCCTAGATCTGTGTAGCATGTCCAATAGTGAGTTACCCTCCATTTCACTGTAGGTACTGGGATACGATCCGTTCTCATAGGCCAGACTGGGCCGGTTGAGGATTACTCTCTATCATCCTATCTGGCCCCAGGAACCTGATAGGAACTTCGAGTTTGATATGTTTGTGCTCGGGACATTGAGAGACCCCTTTTAGTATATCCCATTTTTAGAAATGCCTCTTCTGAAAACGCGGTAGTTTCTTGCCTAAGCTTTACTGTAGGCTTTGCGAGTATGAGTATTGGCCATCTGGTTTTGGAGCACCAGGGCCAGCTGGGTCAGACCTGGCTGGATAGAGAGATCGGTATTCAGAGCCTGGGGAGGGGTGACTCTTTGATCCGAGCAGGGCCGTGCCTGGCAAGATGAATGATGGCTCCAACTTCCACTGGGCGTCTGATAGCAGACACCCTCATTCTGAAAGGGCAGGATGTCACCTCGTAAACCAAGTGCTCCCCGACCCCACCGAACAGGTTCTGACTGGAGTCGGTGATTTGCGACCTTAGAGAACAAAGATTTTTTAGGTATAAAATGCTGCGCTGGAACTTTGTCCGAGTGTGTTCCTTATAGATGTCAAGACAAAACTCTGTCCGAGTGAACAGAGGAAAGGACTTTGAAACTTTCACCAAGTTTGCCGAAGAAACTACCCGAGGGCCTGAATCCAGAGCGCCTCCTGCAGAAGTCTCAGGGACATTAGACTTCACCCCGTCAGCCGTCAGAATTCCTGTGCGAGGAATTCTGCTTGCAGGTGAGGCCTCCGTCGAGTAATCCGGAGCCTCTAGTTCTACTGTGAGGACCGCGGACTGGACACCTTTGAAGCTTTCGCTGACCCTATGCGGGCTGCTGCAGCTAAGAGAGAGCTGCCGCCACTGAGAGCCCGCCTGAATCCGAACCCTTGAACCTCTCGCTGCATCTGTGTGGGCCGCTGCAGCTAAGAGAGAGCTGCCACCACCGAGAGCCCGCCTGAACCTGAACCCTTGAACCTTTCACTGGATCCGTGTGGGCCGCTGCAGCTAAGAGAGAAAGCTGTTGCCGCTGAGTGCCCGCACCCTTGTCAATGTTTGCATCATCGTGGTTCGTTCTGTGGCCCGCCGCAGCTAAGAGAGAGCTGCTGCCGTTGAGTGCCCGCACCCTTTGCCACTTTGCATCAACGTGATTCATTCTGTGGGCCGCCGCAGCTCAGAGAGAGCTGCTGCCGCTGAGTGCCCGCACCATTTGCCACTTTGCATCATCGTGATTTGTCATGTGGGCCGCCGCAGCTAAGAGAGAGCTGCTGCCGCTGAGTGCCCGCACCCTTTGCCACTTTGCACCATCGTGAGTTGTCCTGTGGGCCGCCCCAACTAAGAGAGAGCTGCTGCCGCTGAGTGCCCACACCCTTGTCAACTTTTGCATCATCGTGATTTGTCCTGTGGGCCGCCGCAACTACAAGAGAGCTGCTGCCGCTGAGTGCCCGATCCCTTTTCAACTTTTGCATCATCGTGATTTGTCCTGTGGGCCACCGCAGCTAAGAAAGCTGTGGCCGCTGAGTGCCCGCACCTTAATCAACTTTGCATCATTGGGATTTGTCCTGTGGGCTGCCACAGCTAAGAGAGAGCTGCTGCCGCTCTGTGCCCGCACCTTGTTCACCCTTGTTGAGGATTGTTGCTATCTTCTCGTGGGCCGCCGTGGCTAAGAGAGACCTGCTGCTGCTGTGAGCACACCACAGAGCTGCACGACGAGAGTCATTGCCACCACCAGCCCGGGCCGCCGCAGCCGCGTGCTGCTGCAGCTGAGAGCCCGCCTGTCCCTGAGTGCCCGAATCATTGTGGTGCACGCAGCGGACCTCTGCAGCCCGGACTTGCGGTCGCTGGGAGTCCGCCTGTCATCGTCTCCGCTTCTTCGAGAAGCTGCGTGCTGTGTCCCCTTTCACCGATAGGTATCTGGCGCGCAATGGGTCGCGTAGACCCCGGCCTTGAACTTAGTCAGTGTCACGTTCTGGTGAATACGTAATTGCCTTTCGGAGACCCTACGGGTTGACGTGAATTGCAGTTGTTGAAACGCTTTGAGAATTTCGAGTTAAACTGTTAGATAAAGATATTATTTTTCTATACCTACCTGAGTTGTGCACTTTTGTGGTGTTGTTGCCGCCTTATTGTACATGGTCATAAATGCTTCACACACTGCCCCTGAGATAGGCCTAACTGCTCATGCTACGTTACCACAAGGTTGAACAGGGGTTGTCAAAGGGGGTAGCCCGCTTGCCCTGACTTAGGAAGAAGGGTCCCTATTTGGACATTGGCACC
The DNA here is from genome assembly GCF_964204655.1 of Triturus cristatus. NCBI lineage: Eukaryota > Metazoa > Chordata > Amphibia > Caudata > Salamandridae > Triturus > Triturus cristatus. The sequence goes on along the minus strand of NC_140587.1, from coordinate 488,739,885 downwards.
CGCAATTGCCAACTGGAGACCCCCATTTCTAACACTCACAGTCCGGCGTGACCAGATATCCACAGTTGAAGCTTTGTGCTTTTTGGCGCTCTTTTCACTGAAATCTTTAAAACTGCTGATCTCTGATTCTATTGTTTGGATTTTTGTCTTTTTTGTCTTTTTTTATTTTTATTAAAAATTGCTCTATTTTTCTAACCTGGTGTGGGATCCCTTACGTGGTGTGGTTTAATTTTGTTATCATTTGAAGTGTTGCAAAAATACTTTACACATTGCATCTAAGTTAAGCCTAACTGTTCTGAGCCAAGCTACCCGAGGCCTAAGCACAATTTAAGTTTAGGCTTGCTTGTCACTTCACCCTGTCAACGATTGTGGTTGCTGCTTAAGGAGGGTTTGAGCCCCCTCAACCAGTAACACAATTTCTTACAAGTAGCAAACCTTGTGAAATGTGAATAAATTAGAGGGAAAGGGATTACCGCTGCAGTCAATGGGCATGATAGAGTTTATTCAAAGAGTAAATACATTTATTCCAGTAAGTAGTAAACAGGCTGTCAATAATGTTGAGCCTGAGCTTGACAGAAAATTACGCGACATAACTATTATTATTTGTCTTCCCTTTCATTTCCATTCAGTTACCTGCCTTTTCATAATGAAGATATATATTAGAAAGTAGCCTTAAAAACACTTACTTCGTGATGCCATGAGAGGGAGAGGAGAAAGGGGGGAGGAAAAATGCGACGTTAACAAGATGAAAGACTAATTGGTCCCAATAGGAATTTCAATCCATACCATGTTTATATCCTATGACTACATGCAAATGAATGTCCTGAACATGAACACTTGACAAATTGTTTAATTGATTTATCCAAGCATTACATGCAGTTCCCCGTACTTAGTGACGTTACAAGAGCCTAATAGTCTGACTGTGAATGCTATTACAATTGTTTTCGCCTAGCTTACTTGGCGTAGGCCTTGGTGTTTACTGAACGTCATTAGATCTACATAAACAAGATGGCAGGCTTTGAGATAAATGAGAGGTAGTTGGAAGGAATCCTATTCCTCATTCAGTATATATTTTATGACAGGCTATCCTAGACATATGTGACAGGTAGATAAAGATAAAACAAACTGGATTATGTTTGCTTTGATGCATGTGATAGTGAAACCTTCTGATATTAAAAACTGTATGAATGTTTATGAAATTGATACTGTAGTGTATTTGACAGATGTAAATCTCATGAAAGACTTGCATTAAATCGATACATGCATAAGTATGGATGGCGAAAACATATGATTTTAGACCGCCGCACGAGTTTGGTGGTGCAATAGTGGTGCAATAGTGGTCCGACACCCCAAGTTGTAATAGGTCGGTCAGACTGCCAGGGCAGCGGTGCCTGCACCACTACCACTGTGGAGTTGTACTCAGAGCCAGAATGTTTTAAAGAGAACTTTCGATAGATGTCCAGCCATTGTTGTGGGGATTCTGCACATACACAGAACTATGCGCAGGAAAACAGGACCTCAGTGTATAGGGGTGTACCAACCTATCACCTTAGTACCCAAAATCCCCAAACCGACTAGCTATAGTGTCTCATTTATTCTCCTCCAAAAATCACGAAGCTACAAATGATTAGACAACACAAAACACAACACTTCCGACTCTCTCAGAAATCGCGGTAGCAAGACATACTCTTTCGCTCACTTACTCGTACTTGTCCACAATAAGAATTGGCAGAGTCACTGAAATAGTTCAAATGTTTATTTTAACTGTCGTGCTCTACAATACATTATACGAGCCACTACCAGCAGCAAGATGCATTAACTCAAAATAATTAGCATTGTTACAGTTCTATAGAGTACAAAGGGGGAAGTCATTATACAAAGACAGTGAAAAAAGGACACTAAGGCCTAACCACCCTCCCCTTAAATGGAAGAAGTTTATTTATATAAAGGAAGATCTCTGGGCTTTGAGAGCAGACCCCATACCGTAAAGCCTAGATGTAAGGTTTACATCATAGGAACAGCGTAGCTCTTCTCCATGGAAAGGTTTTCTCCAAGTGTCCTAAAACAACCCCGCAATATCAAAGCAAGAGTCTCCAGCACTGTGGCTAGATGCTAGGGACTAACCAGGACAGAATAACAAGGGGCATTGTTTATCGACCTTGCACATCGTGTTCAGACTAAACTCCAGGAACGTAGCAGAGAATGCAAAAAGCAGACCGTTCTCATGTGAAAGGCGCAAACAGAGTCTTGCAAAAACAAAGTCATGTAGTAACGTGCGCAAGAGCAGCATCATGGCAGCAAAGCTCATGCTAACTTAGCAATGTTGACAATGTCCCTAAGGGCCATATGACACCCTCCCCTTGGTTAGGTCATAGGACATAGACAAAGGACCAAAACAGAGTTAAAAAACCTAGCAGAGTTCAAAGCGTTTGGAAAGAAAATCGAAATACCCCAATTTTTTTTTCAATATTCTTATTATGGCTTATTGAAAGAGTGCTGTCTCCGGGTTAATACAGTTATTATGGAGGAGGCGGTGAATCCATCACAGTGTGTGAACCTAAGAATGCAATTCCCTCCAAAAGATCATTCCTATCATTGGTAGAAAAAAGGGATGCCATGCAATTTAGCAGGTCGAAGGAACAAGCGTGCTCCTCATAATCAGATGCTTCCAAAAGCCGGACCACTTGCGTGATATTCAATGAAACTCAGATGCAGGATGTTCAGCGCAGCCACACAGATATCCCATTCATCGAATACTCCAAGTGCAGCCGCACGCGACATACAGCCATCCCCAGAGCAAGCCTGGTCATGAGTCTCTAAGGGACCCATCAACTGGTTGAAATCCGGGACATGACGAATTGGAGAGGCATAAATCCATAGCCCAATAGACGGGGCATCGTCAACAGTAGAACACTGGTTGCACGCAAGTAAAGTAGGCAAAGCGAAAAGTTAATCCATAACTCACGCCAAGCGTTGCTAATGGCAAGCAACCAAAAACCTGTTGAATCCGATTACGGTACAGTTCCAACTGGCCTGGTCTGTGCATTACTACAAGATGAGCAGCCTTTGCGCAGCAGGATCAGAAGAAGCAGGATTTCACCACCTAACACCAATACTAAGGGGAACCCTTTGAAGACGCTGGAAAAAAATAGAATGGATAAAAGTCGGTATTACTTCAAATATCATCTGAAAAGAAGTCCCAAGGCCGGATCCCACACGTTTAAAAAAATGTGCAAGGCCTTTAGTGTCAGATGCATTAAATATTTGATGTATGAGCTCCCCAAGGTGATGTGGGAGGTTAGTGTTCAGAAGGAACTGTATCTCGCTAGGTGTCCTAGCCACCTGTAACTCGAAGGTCTCTCGAGTGGAAGTGACAGACACTTTTTGTTGGAATAATAAGGCTTTGAGCCTGCTCATTTTGTTGAAAGCTGTTTTCAAAGTCGGAATAGAGGGCCAAATGGAACTATCCAGACTCCCATCCGGGGTGGAAAAAGCACACTGCTACAACAAGTTACACGCTGTGAAACTGTTACTAAACACTGGATTCCTGCCCGTAAACCACAGCAGTATTTTTTGTTCAAAATAAGATAACTGACGTTAGTAAGCAAGGTAAAAGCGGGAATTATTGACAGCACTGGTGTTCCTTTTAAAAAATAAGCCAGATTTGGCGCTGATACATTACACGCGCTGTGCAGCTTAACATGTTTGCAAACCAGGGAATGTCCTACTGTGGAATCGCAGTCCTCCCCTGTTAGAAAAACGTCCTTACCCTCCCGCTGACATCTGTAAGTGAAAGAAAGGGACCACAATTTATGGAGAAATGCACTACCCAGTGGTTCAAAACGGCGAATCGAAAAATGTTGCATGTATGACTTAAATTGAAACAGCGAAAAAGGGAGAGAAATAACCCCATGAATTAACCGCAGAGTCCGTTTCCACTACCGAGAATGGCAAGGGCTCTAATTGTTCAATATGCAAAAGTATATATATGCAGCATCTTTCATGGACATAAATCTCTGTTTATCAGTTAGATTAAATGGCAAAAACAAGGCAGTGGCATTTAAATAATTCCAAGGTACTTTACCGATTTTGAGAGTCTGCAACGTCCATGCAAATTGCATAACAGATCTTAATTGATTTTGACCATGATACAACACAGATACATCACTTTGAACAATATCGATAACAGATGAAACAATATCTTTCAACGTATAAATGTGCGATGAAAGTGTATTGATGCTATTGTCGACCACGGCAAGGACTTTTCTAAATTGGGTTGATCAATTTGGCGCAGACGGAGAGCTGCCTCACTCTACGAAGGTTTCCATATTTCGTTGTAAGCGGCATAAATGAATCTCTTAGATCTGGGAGACCTAGGTCCTAAAATGAAATTAGCCAGATTGATGTCATTCGACGAGAGTGTAAGGTGTTGTTTCACTGATGCCAATGTGGAATGTTCCAACCATTGTTGGCACAATTTCCCCACCCAGTATGTGGTGACCGAATGTGTAAGTTGATAACGAGGAACTGGTCTAGTCTGAGTGAAACCAGATGTTACATTATGAAAACGCAATTGGCATGCATTTGCAATTGTTTGCCACACCAACCACCCGGATGAATCAATTTCAGAGACATTAAAGTTTTATTTCGAAACAAAGCTTGCAATGCATCAATAGTATAATTCGTCTGAACGCGCCAAATGTCATTTTCCGCTAAGGACGGAATGGAGGGGTATTCAAATTTTTTTACAGTTACCAGGCCGAAACAAGTGGTTTGGTACACTGTATTATTCAAAAACAAAATTTGAGCTGGGATCAGGCAGGCATGATGTAAAGCCTCAGTTCCCTGAACCTGCCAAGGCTTCGTGCCCCAGATTGATTTTAAATCAACGGTGTCTTTCCAGTGATCATAAGCCTGTGTAGCTAATTTAGTCCTGAATCAGTTGGCGTAAATCAATTTAGTGTGGGTCAATATAAATTTGGATTGAGAATACAATTTTAGTTTAAAAAAATATTATTCTGGATTAGACGTGCCATAATCTGTGAAGTAATTAAATTTATCTCTAAGAGTTTTAGAACTCCCTTGTATGGGAGTAGGATAATGTTCCCATTGAGTGTAATCAAGAACAGGTCTTAATGTGTTTGTTCTGTGTAAAAAATGATGCCCATAATGTTGATAACAAAAGAGATCAGCAGAATTGGCAGAACTTAAATACAAATCTTCAGCATCAAAAGCAGCATAATACTTCAAATCTGAATACAATGAATGTACTGCTTGCACATCCCGATCGTCAGAATCTATGTCCTGTGTTACCACATCTCCTAATGAGACGCAAAACACGTATGGCACCCTGAGTACCTCGGTCGAAGGCTACGTTGTCCCAAACTATGCCATCTGCAACCGGGAATGCTGAAATGTTCACAAGTGTCTGATCACGTGTCATGATATGGGACGATGTGTGAGGGGCCAGAATTCCATCGACCAAGTTCACAGCAGGGCGTTCTGGCAAATAATGACCATTGATGAGTAAAAAGAACACTTGACATGAAGAAGAAAATCAGGATAAGCACCAACCAAATGTAGGTCCAAGGAGGGACCAGGTAAGTCTTTTTGAACAAGGAGAAGAAAATATTTAATTTAGTCGGTGGGATTGCCAAACTCGATGTCGAGGAGGATGAGTCAGAAGAGAAGCTGGCATGATCTCCAAAGAAAATATTTGCAGTTCTATTAATTAGAGGAGGCAGTGCCGGGTCCACCTGATGTTGTTGGCACCTCATTATTGGACTCATCTGTAGGATATGTATACTCGACATCCGTAGTGGAAGATAGAGGTCAGACGGGTGAAAGGTCAATTACAGTGTCCATCACTTCCTTAGCCACACGAGGACCAGTGGAAGAGGATGAAGTCAGCGGATCCAAAGAAATAGCGTTGTACGAAACAGATGGCGTGACACTATTCAGAATCGCCCACACGGTGTAACTTGACATTGTCCACTGAGATATATCTGTTGTCTTTGCGACCAGGTAAAGGTGTTAAAATGACTGTACAAGTACTCTTCAGTTCAAGCACTAGAACCGGTTCAAGATAAGAGGGACCAAATTCTTTTTTGTTCTCCAGCTTTTCTCGTACCAGATCTCCGATTTTAGGAAGCCAGCCAGCAACTGGAATCAGCAGTGCTGCATTAGTGGAAAAGGGTAAATGTTCAGTTGCATAGCTGTCACGTGTCTTTTGTAGATCTTGCAACACAGTAGAATGATTATCGCCGTCAAAAGTTGCGGCAGCTGCCACAACGTCTAGACCATCAAGGTCTGGCACAAACATTTTAATGCCAAAGAGCATTTCGTATGGGATCCGCCCACCCAGAGATCCTCTAGGGAGATTATTAAGTGCACGTTGAACCCCATACAAGTGGGCCAGCCAGTTCCTGCCAGTACCAAAGACTCTAGCTGTCAAGGATTGCTTTAAGTCACGATTCATTCGCTCCACAAATGAATTGCTCTCAGGCCTGGATGGAGACAAAAACAGCACCAGCACCCCCATTGACTCAATCGCGTCCTTGTATGCCTTAGAGGTGAACGCTGGACCTTGTTCAGAATGGAAGGTGCCACAGGCAAACATCCCGACAAAGACACGCAAATCCCTGATGACATTTCGAGCATCAGCACTGCGTTGTGGCAAACCCAAAGGAATCTAGTGCACGAATCAACTGCAACAAATATATATTTATGAGCAGCATCAGAAGAAAGTGGACCACAGTGATCAAGATACACACACAGCCAAAAGGTTGATTAGAAATTCTCAGCTGTGTTTGAGGTGGGCGTGTGTCTGTAGACGGTTAGATTTGCTGACAAATGTCACAAGAAAGTACATAATTACGTGTCTGTTTATATAAACCACGACACCAGTAACGTTGCTATAAAATAGACACATTGGCATGTGCTGATTCAATGCCCTCGTGTGCGGCTTTGATCAGAGCAAGTCTGCGGTCCAAATTGGGAATCACCCGATCCCCAACTGAAGGAATCATAGTATAAGGAACCTGTTCGGGAGTTATATGATGAGTATTTCGAAGGGAAACCCTGAGGATAAGCAGTTCCCTCCCTCGTAGCAGCCACCGCTGCCAGAATATCCTTATCTATTTTAGTCATGGACCTTATAACTGCTTCTATGGAACACGTGGCTACTGCATATTTGGCTGCTTCATCAGCCAAAGAATTACCAAGAGCATGTGCTCCCACACGCTGATGGCCAAGAGTATGTATAACATGTGTGAGGGGCAGCCGTTCTTTAACATCTGCCACTCAAACCCAAATCATTTTATGCTTAATTGCGCTGCCTTTAGAATCACGATAGTCATTTTGAGACCCAAAGAATAACTTCTCATTAAAAGACTGGACACAATAATAGGAATCGCACACAATAAGACTATTCACATTTGGATCAGCACACTCCAGTGCAAGAACAAGAGCATGCAGCTCCGCCAATTGTGCCATACAGTCTCCGAGTGCCTGAGTATGCACTATGGAAGACTTAAACTCTCCATTGACAATTGAGTCAGCAACAATTGCGCAAGCCGCTGAATAGGCATGTTTGGAACCAGTGGCCGGTTGAGCCGAGCCATCGGTATAAATGATGTATTCGTACTCATGTAGAGGAAGCAACGACAATGGACAGGGATAAATGTGTTCATACTGTAAAAACTCCTGTGTCTGAAGTGCAGCATCAAAGATAAACGTGACATCAGAGGATGTCAAAGAAGTAGCCCATTGTATCTAAGGGGGGTGTAGTGCCTTCGAGTTAGGTACACTCGCCTTAGTCATGGCTTCGAAAGCAGGGAAGGGTCTGACCATAAGAATGCGTTTACCTTGTGCCAGGGAGTGTTCTTTCAGAACCGCAATTTGTACCGCCGTCAAGATTTTTTCAACAGTTGAAAAATGCATTTCAGCAGCAGTGTATAAATGTGACTTGTATGCAATAGGTGTTGTGTCTCCCTCATTGAACGTTAAGTAAGTGAAACCCACCGTCCCTGGAACTATACGTATCACCAGATTCGTGGTGTTATCACACGTCAACAAGTAGTTAGTTGCAAGCATGTAAGATTGCAAAGAATGTAGGATAGAGGCATGTTCCAGAAGCCATCTGGCAGAAGAATATGTGGGTTGTATCAAAGCATAAAGCGGTTTAATATGCTAGGCATAATCGGGAATGTATGTTCTTCTGAAATTCAAAAATCCCAGCAAGGACTGAAGTTTCTTCAGTGTAGAAGGGGGTTGCAATTGTGCACATTTCTCCAAGAAGTGAGGGGCTAACCCCTTACCTTCATTATTGAGCTCAAAGCCCAAAAAGAGTACCGCCAAATGGGCGATGTGCGATTTTGCAAAATTGAACTTGTATCCATAGTCGGCAAAGGATAAAATAATTCTGTTGACTCGGACAAGATGCGGCATAAGTTTGTCGTCTGTTAGATAAATGTCATCAACATACGAAAAGCATCTGGGTCTATGTCGTGTAACAAGGACACAACACATGCCGCAAATGCCCCAGGGCTATTCTTATACCCCATAGGCAAACTCTTAAATTTTTTCTGATTTCCGACGGCAGTAAATGCTGTCAAGTCACGACTCTCAAGAGCGAGATTATGACTGTAGAAACCATTGGAAATGTCCAGTGTAGTTTTGTATTTTTTACGAACAAGATTCACCAGCGCAGAGCTGTGTGTGTTCTGCATTGCAAAAGTGCGACAATGACTATTCAAATTTCGGTAATCTGATATGAACCGTCAGGTTTTGATATCGTAAAGAGAGGATTATTCATTGGTGATGTACATGATTCAATTACTCCTTGATACGCTGTGTTATAATGTCACAAATGTGAGCCTTTGCTTCACGTCTGATTGGATATTGCAGTTGTGGCTGTGGCATAGAGCATAATGGTATTTCATGAGCTGGTGAATCAACATCCAAACCCACCTGATTACGGTACATCGCCGGGGCAAAGGCCAAAGCCCACTCAGCTGCGAAAGCCTTTGCATGCTCCTCAGGAACGTAACGCGAAAAACTCAGAAGTATCATGTCCTCCCCTCTAGAAGCGGCTAACACAAAGGGTGGAGGCCAACCTGCCTCCGCTAACAAAATGTTGTACGAGGAGGTTAGATTCTCCCAGAAAACTGCTTTGATTGGACAGGGTATATCATCTTCAATTTGGAAAATAATCTCATAGAGCCTATCTGGGGGGGCAACCCGGGTATCTGCTGTCTCTACTGTATTGAATGTGTCAGTTGCTGTCGCCTCCTGACAGGGATGAAGAGCCTCCCGCACTATGGTAACTTCCGCTGCGCTGTCGAGCAGAGTGACTGCCCATGTCAAATCCAGGAGTCGCGTTCTCACCGTCTGAGGCATATCTCGCTGTTAAAGCGGCAACTTTTTTCTTTTGAAACGGGGGTTGAAAACGAGGCAGATGCTCTTGTTTTCCTTTAACTTCAAACTGTCGAGGCTGATCTCGCGCCTGTGTTGGAGGTTGGCTTTTGCCACGATCCTGGCGTTCCCCTCCACCGACTTGAGAGCCTGATGGGTGATGTAACGAAAGAGGAGAGTGCTGAACAGAGACCTGAAATCGATCAGGAGTCTTAATTTTAGCACAGTCGCACAAGTCATAAGTACGCTCAGAATACTCAGGTGTCTGTGAACCAGCACGCGATCCTTGCTTCTGCTGCCCCTGTTTCTTGTTCTTACAGTTCTTTTTAGGAAAGAACGGACGCCCGTCTTTATCAGACTGGGCTTTTTGTTGAGTTTGAAATTGAGTTTGCATTTGAGTAAAAGGCTTAACTCCCAGACTATTGCGGCCTATGGTCCTGTAAGCCTTGGCAATAATCTTTGGTAATTTGCGTGGCTTGTCTGCCTCTGGGACAGCCTCCAAGCTGTTTGCCACCTGAATGCTCACAGCATCACCTTTGACATTAGCAAGGATCATGTCAGCAACCATGTCGAACACCCCCACCAGTTTCATCCCCAACTCTACCGCCGCCTCGGATCCGTATTCATCTTGAACACGTTTTATCACGGAGGGGAGTACGGTCATGGATGGAGTGCCGAAACACTTTGAATATGTCGCTGCAAACACCTTGCCGTAAGTGTTACAATTAGCTAACTCGGGAAGCAAGTCTTTAAGCAAACTTATAGTTAAGATCCTGTGTTTTTCCACAGGACTGGTAATTGGAAAAACAGCCTCTAGTTGTCCAAATTTTTTAGCAAGCCAATAAGGGAACTCATCCATATTCTGTGGACGTTTGACCATCACTGAATTAACCATAAGGGGACTGATGGTCACGCCACCAGGTCCAGCAGGTTGCGCAGCAACGCCAGGTGGTCCCACCTGCAGTGGCGACTGGTGCAATTTGAAAGTGGTGAGGCGTAAGTCCAATGAAAGAACTTTGGCATGCGAGCGAGCATCACGAGCAAGCTGAAAAGCTCTCAGGGAGATACTGGGAAGTTCTCCCTTGAGAAAAGAAACAAAAAGCTGGTATAAAATTTCTGCCTTAAATTGCAAGTCACCCCTCTCACCCAAGGCCTTTCGTCTGTGGGGAATGGATTGAACCTAGCCTAGGCACTTTAGCTGCTCCTAAAATGTTGTCTGAAGAGGGAGACTGGTGGTAATTGGCCTCTTTAGGGTGCAAATGGAGTGCTGGCACAGTTTGTTGTGGTGGCTCCAGTAGGTGACACTCGCATTGCATGATGGGTCCATGTCCAGTGAATTCACAGACTGCCTCTTGCAGCCCCCCTTCCATGCTTTATTTTGCTTTTTGGTGTCTTGGAGTGCAGGAATCACGCTGGACACCTTGCTGGCTTGGCCAGCACTGCGTTTGCGTCTTTACCATCAGCCATCCCACTCTACTGTAGACAATAATTTGGGGCACAACTAAAACACCTAAACCTGGTGCAATCAACTCACCCCAGATTAGTGTCATTCGGTGGGAGAAGAGGATGCCAGAAAATGTGTAGTGTTTAAGATAAAAAAAGTGCTTTAAAATATATATTTTTGGTAAAAGTCAACCAGTTTGTCCCTGGTGCACACCTTTTTTCTAAGCTTCCTTTTTTAGGACACATTTCAAAACTCACCTGGTAGCATCCTTGCATTATCTCTACATCTTTGACTCCTTGAAGTTTCAAATGACTTCATCAATTAAAGCCATACACATATTGGTTACCAAGAAGCCTTTAGATTTGCTATTTAGCCAACTACACACAGTGGCTTGTTTTTTCTTTCACTTTTTGGCTCTCCAATGGCTTGACAGTACAGAAGACCCCCTAATCCCTTCCTTTTTAACTAGATGCCCCCCAAGGTCATCATTAAATTATACTTTCGATACTACCATTTTTAAATAATGACTCGCGTACTCCCAGCATGTTTAATCATAGACTGGGACTTCATAGCACCATATATATGCATGTCACTATTTATTCCCCACTCTGGGCAACACAGGATTCAATTCTGGGACTGCCTGATTATTCAGTCATGTGCACTGATCACATTAACTGACTGAGCATTAATACCCGATGTATTTTTCATTGTAGGTACTTATTGTAAATGTTTTACCTAATAGTGAAAGGCTAACAAAATAGCTGCAGAATATTGTGTTGTGTCCTTTTATCATGTAACGACTTTGCACTGAAAATGTGTTTGCATAACAGGCGATATGTTTTGAGTCGTTTATGAAGCCCAAACTCAACCTAAAGTTATTGGAGCACCAGTTACATTGCACAAGGCCACACACATTTTTGTGGTTTTTAGGCACGGGGAGATTATCTAATTTGCCTGGCATCACAGGACATTGAAGGGGCGCCGAGATTCAAACCTTATTGCCTGCTTCAAAGTCTTCAGCTTTGGCCGTTACACCACACATCCTCCGTCATTCCTGCTGTGGAACGCCTGTTGTTTGCTTCTAGTGAGGCTTCCTCGTACTCAGAGGGAATATCCTAATTTCAAACTGGAATCTCGGTCATTTGGAGAGACTTGCTCCTGCTTTACATCCCGTCAGATCACTTACTCAAGTGTCTCTGCCTACCACCTCTACATAGGCGGCCTCCATGCAGCAATGATTGACAAGCAGACAGAGGTGTTTCCAGGCTGTTGCTGGAAACGCTCTGGGCTGCTTTAAAAAGTATGGCTTACTAGCATCATATGGGGGTGGACCCTGAAGACCCCTGATCGTGGAAGGCCAGGGCTGGTGTAAGGTAACCTCGTTGGCCTCTGCGATGGTTGGCACATGCGCCCCAGCACACGTCTGTGTAAAGTGCCACGTTACAACCTGACCCTCGCTAAGTAATGATCGGAGTGTGACAGCAAGGCAAAGGAAAAACTGTTAACTTTGCAATACAATGTGTACTGCAATTTATAAATATAACAAATGTGGATCAGGCTGGTACATAATTACATAAAGGATTTATGTGCCATCTGAATTGACATTTGTGATAACAAATAAGGCAGGAAACTTGGAAGAGCACAGCCCCCACGCCCAAAGGCAGCAGCCGCCCCTGCCCACCTGGAAGTTGCGTGAAATGAACTGTATAAAAGCCCTATGCACACGTATTAGAGACGTATGTAACACGTGGAGTTCTGCAAGCGTGGCTGTTGTCAGACAACGCGGGTGTGGGGTATACCCAGCCAAAATGGGCCACGTGGCCCCATCTATCGATAAAGGACCTAAACGGACCGGCGTTATTGGTGAGGAAGGGCGCCATTAAACAAAATTTGGTGTTGCCAAGCCGTGAGCGGAACCTCAAGAGTACTATGCGGTGGATAAGCTTGAGAAAGGGCCGTGGCAGTGTATTCATCAAACAAAATATTTGTTCCACCCACCGCCGGAAAGGTGACCCAAGAATAAAAGACTTCAAAGCGGTATGCTGCATCCGCTTCTACAACAAAAATAAGCACGACACCCGCATCAGGTACTCCATATTGAGTCAAATATGCCCTGAGCGGTGCGCGGCTATGAGGCGCAATATCTACCGCCATAATGAAAAAGAAAGAATAACAACCTAAAGCGCGGCAGCGCAACAACGGGTCATAAAGAGAAAGAACCTTTTAAAACTTCAAGCTTGAAAGAACCTATAAGACATCAGTATAGGAGGTTACACCGTCTCAGCTGTCTCCGGAAACAGAAGTGAGGGTTTTGTGGACAAGCACAAACACTACTCAAGAGTCTCGCAGATAAGAACCAGACCAAACGTTGGCGGCGCCATCTTGCGGGGATTCTGCACATACACAGAACTATGCACAGGAAAACAGGACCTCAGTGTCTAGGGGTGTACCAACCTATCACCTTAGTACTCAAAATCCCCAAACCGCCTAGCTATAGTGTCTCATTTGTTCTCCTCCAAAAATCATGAAGCTACAAATGATTAGACAACGCAGAACACAACACTCTGGACTCTCTCAGGAATCGCGGTAGCAAGACATACTCTTTCGCCCACCCACTCGTACTTGTCCACTATAAGAATTGGCAGAGTCACTGAAATAGTTCAAAATGTTTATTGTAACTATCGTTCTCTACAATACAGTATACGAGCCACTACCAGCAGCAAAATGCATAAACTCAAAGCAATTAGCATTGTTACAATTCCATAGAGTACAAAGGGGGAAGTCTTTATATAAAGACAGTGGAAAAAGGACACTAAGGCCTGACCACCCTCCCCTTGACTGGAAGAAGTTTATTTATATAAGGGAAGATCTCTGGGCTTTGACAGCAGACCCCTTACCTTAAAGCCTGGATGTAAGGTTTACATCATAGGAGCAGCGTAGCTCTTCTCCATGGAAAGGCTTTCTTCAAGTGTCCTAAAACAACATGCAACCCCGCAATATCAAAGCACGAGTCTCCAGCACTGTGCTGTGTTTGGCATGTTATGTCTAGGTGCTAGAGACGGACCAGAACAGAATAACAAGGGGCATTCCGTTCTCATGTGAAAGGCACAAACAGATTTTTGAAAAAACAAATTCATGTAGTAACATGCGCATAAGCAGTATCATGGCAGCAAAGCTCATGCTAACTTAGCAACGTCCACAAAGTACATAAGGGCCATATAACACCATGATGGAATGGAATGTGACATGACTGCATAATGTTAGTGGACTATGGAAGATGGTGGTGCAAGCTGGAGGACAGCTCAGACAGACCTCCAGAACCTGACCAGGGCTAGTAACAAATCAGTAGAGACAAGCAGGTTAGTTTGACCTACAAGCCTCATAAGTACTGTTATAATGAGTGCATTTGGTATTTATAATGCTTGTGGTAAATCAGCATTCACAAAGGCAACAGGAGTAGGTGTTGCAGGGAAACTATTTCATAATAGCTGGGCAACTGTGGGTGTGGTGCCCCCAACAAACCCTAGAAAAAGCAATTCCCTGATGAAGCAACATCTTAGGACATAACATTATAGAAGCTGTGAGTGGGGCTCCCTCTTCTGAGCAGATTACATAAGGAGAAATACATTTCACCCTGAGAAAAGAGATTTATGAAACTGAGTCAAAAGCTCATGTGGTGCTTGTGTTAAGATTAAAAGGCATACACAGAAAAATATAGCGAAGTAAACATTTTATTTGAACTGAAATCCAACGGGACCCCCCATTGAGTACATGTGTCTACGACCAATGGAAGGAAGTTTGGATTTTAGATTAAATACAGTGTGGTAAAAATGAGTTGGTCATCTTCCAGACTCACCACTCAAATCACCTGCACCTAATGTAATAGGTTTTCTGGGAAAGCCCTCCTTTGAATTCTGATGAGGGGTAGAAATGATTTCAAGGCATTATGGCCAAATTCACAAAGGTTTAGCACCGGATTAGTGTTCCTTTTTTAATGCTAAACCTATGCTAAACCTTTTTGGGGATTAAAAAAACAAAGCAAATTGGTATTTGCATTGGTTTGTATGGAAAAGTAACACAAAGCAGCACAAAATGCTGCTTACCATTACTTTGTGTCAAGGGGCGACATGGGTGGTACATGGGTGTTCCCATGCAACCACCAATGCATGTTGATGCTAAACCCTGTCTACTAATTAGTAGACAGGGTTTAGCATAAAAATTAATGCTGCTAAAAAGCATGGGTTAAAAGGAGAAATGTTTAATTTTCCTTGCTTTTCAGTCTTTGCAAGTGTGCTGCACTGTACAGCAAAAATATAAAGTGTGAAAAGGTTTTAAACTTGTCTAGCCATAGTATTTTGTCCAGGAAGGATGCCCTTCCTGTACAAAACCAATGGTAGACTCAGGCACACACCCTAGCACTATGGCACTGAGCTGTGTGCCTGGCGCATGGCAGCTGAAATCAGCGATGGCACTATGAAGAGGGGAGGAGAGAGCCCCAACTCTGTATATATGACACCCTCCTGCTCCCCCTCTATCACGCAGCGCAGTGCAGAATTTTTGGCTGGTGCGCTGATATCTGTTATACTTTTGAGAATCTGGGCCTATGCCTGCATCTCTGGACTTCATACTCTAGCTGTGTCTTTCCCACAGGCATGGTCAGCAGTAGCAGCAGGAAAGGAAAGCAGAACTTCAGCAGAGACCTTTCGACTTGTTGCAAGTCAGTTGGACAAGAGCAACACCCAGCTCCAGATTCTGGAAACAGCAGGAATAGCAGGCTCTTTGGAGATCCATGTCCAAAAGGTGTTCTGTGAGATAGAAGGAAGCTCCAGCTTGCATGTCCCTGCTCGGACGGATGGACAATGTCCACTGACAATCACATTTGGCGCAACCTCCAGATTCAAAAGGCCCTGCCAGTCATGCTGGGGCACAGAGCCTCTACTCTGGATGTAGCCTGAGAAGATCTTCTCGAAATTGGATCCAGGAGTCTCTGCTTACGTGCAGAAACTCAGGGAGACATTCCAGAGAGCTGGTATTGAAGGAACCCTGTGTATTGCTTCCAGACAGTTATTGAAACAAAAACTACCAGAAGACGAAGATTATGTTTCTTCGCTTGCATCTCCAAGCTGAACCGAAGAGGAGAGATCCTTTTGGCTTTATTCATTCTTTTAATCATCTCACTGAGCAGGGCCGGCTTTAGGGCAATACGACCAGTGCAGCTGCACCTGGCACTGACTTTGGTGTGGAGCACGGTGTTTCAAAATAACTTAAGGGTTTAAAAGCAAGTGAACTTCCTTGTGCGTTCAGCAGTTTCAGGCAACAATGAAAATGTCAAGATAATTCAGGTGATGTCACAGCCTTGCATCCTCAGGGTCGTATGTTGCTCAGTATGGTCCACCTCTCGATACCATCACGGTCTGATTTAGCACACAGACTCCATGGAGTGATCAAGCGGGGGAAGGGAAGGATGGGGACAGCGGGGAGGGAGACCTGTAAGGAAATAACATCAAGTAACACACTGATATAACTCACAGCCTGAAGTCAACCACAATTCCACAGTTGCTCCTCTCCTGGTCTATCTACCTGGAAAGTAAAATGCCTTTGTTTCCTAGTCAGCACATTGAGGTTATCAGGGCGCAGTTCATATCTAAGGATATGGAAGAAATAGGTTAACTCCTGTATTTATCCAGTCACCTGTTATTCTCCGCCCCTCTTCGTTACCTACCCATAGATATGCTGCTCTGGACTTTACAGGGGTGCAGAGCTGACATGAGTAATCTCAGGTTTCCCTGTAGCAAAACAACACAAGAAGGCCCCCTAGGCATGGGCACGTGAACATACAGTGCATATGAATACGATACTCTTTAAGGTCTGGACAAACACACATTCCAACTCCACTTTGTTCAAGCGTGTGCTCTTTGAAAAAGAATGCCAGGTTCTGATACATCTCAGATCATAGAATACCAACAGCTAGTGTGGCGCAGTCTCTCAAGTCACGTAAGCACCATACACCACTGAAAGCCAGTACCACTGTTATATGTCTTACACTCTCCAGGAAAAGACAAGGGGTTGCGTAACAAGGGCAACCACCCTCTTTCGCTAGAGCGGATTCAATGAAGCATTCAGGGCGCCCCTTTGTTCACCGTAAAGCAAGGTGGGAGTATTCACTTCAAACCCCCCCCAGTCCGCTTGGTGAGCACAAAACGGGGCTTTTCCCACTCTCCCGCAAGGACCCTGTACCGGGTTTCCAGCCAACGGGAATAGCGGAATGACCAACAAAGGCTCAAGAGTATGCCGCTTCTGCTGAGCGTTCAAAGTATGACTGGAACACAAAAGGCGGTGCATATGCACCCTTACCAGACCATCGGGGACTCGGCGTCTCAGCAGGTGAAGTAACCGGCACCCACTGCTTCCTCCTCCGCGTCTAACAACGTTCTTCCGGGTGCGCGATGACGTCATTGACGCGATCTTCGCACGGAACCATGGGAGCTGTAGTTCCGTTCCCTACGCCGGCTTCGTCATTGTCTTCTCTGGGTGTCTGACAGGTGATTAATGTTACTGCTGGTGAGAGATCAGAAGTCTGTCTATTGGCGGTTCTGACTTATCATAAAGTAGAGAAGAGGGTTAAAGTGCCTGCTGCGAAGGACATGTACCATGTAGATCAAAAACCTGAGTGTGGGTGAACTATGTGTAGTGTTTTAAAAAAAATTAAGTCTATGTCAAAGTGGGGCAGTGGAGAGGTGAGGGGCACTGTTGGAGAGTGGTAGTGAGGGAATTTGTGGAGAGGGAGTTAAGGGGGGGCAAAAAAACTGTTGCACCAGGCACCACCATTGCTAAAGCTGGCCCTGCCACTAAGCAATTTTGAATGCACACTAAGAGACCATTAGTCTAGCTCCATGCCTAGGGCTCAACGCTCACCTCTTGCACTCATGAGACTGGAATTGTCCTCGATCCATCCTGACATTCTCAGACAAGTGAATCTTCATGACCAGCAATGGTTAATCCTAATAACAGGGTCATCGTTAGTGTTTGTGAGAAATGTTCTATTGGTAATGATAATTTCAAACGTTATGCTCATAACGTTTGTAGACATTCTAAACATGCAAAATATAAAAAGGGTACTGTTCTGCGTAAAGCCTCTGGACTTAATCCTCAATGTGGAGCCAGTAGGCAGCAACCCTAGGTGCAACTGTGCACCCCAAATCTATTAGCATGTCTCCACCAGCCAGGGTTAGTGCATAGGGGTGGAGGGAGGCTGCTCTTTGATACTACAGGGTGATAGGACCTCTGTCCTGGCAGGAATGGCACAGATGGTTCTGGACATACCCTTTAAAAACGTCACTGCCACATTCACAGTCTGATTGAGCAGAAGCAATCCTAATTGGGCACGCGCCAATGGCCTAAGCCTGGGTGCATGTTAATATTCCGATGCACATACTGATTGGTCATAATCAATCACTGTAGGCCAGCATACAGAATAACTTACTGAGATCCAGTCTACTGTGTCAGGTAGTATCTCATCACATGTTTGGTGTTGCACATTTATTCTCAGATTAGTATCCCATTAGATGTCCAGTTATTTACTCACCATGTATGGACTAAGAGCTATGTGAAACGTAACAATTGTTTTCTCGTGAAAGTTGGTGAAATTCCACGAAAAGTTCATGACAGAATGCTTTCATTGCAAATTGTTATTTCCCAGTATTTCGCATTATGTTTTTTAAACTAGTGCACAGCTCCTGTAAGAAACTTTCGTGAGATACCTGCAACTGGTGTGAGCAAAAAATTATTCTTGGTGAGACATTTTCTGTGTGAACCAATTTTTCACTAGTATCTCGCAAAAACTTTGAAAGCGAGATGTATGTTTGCTTGAAAATAGTTAAGAGAATTTACTTAAAGTAAAATGTTAAGAAATTTAGCATAACGTGAAATTTGGAAATGTTCTTAATTTCTCCGGTGCAACTAAAAACGTGTCCAGGCCCAGTATGCATATCATATAGAAAAATACAGCTCATTTATTGAGGTACTGTCATACAGGTATAGGTTCCTACTCCCATTGCATGATTGTGCACTAATTATGGGGCTCATTACGATGGCTTAATGATGGCGGTGGCGATCGTTACGCCATCGTCATGAGCTTTACTCCCGACATATTATGATGGCGGTGGGTATCGCGGCGGATGAAAAGTCCGTCCACTGCTTTTCCAATGGTGGCAATCATCACGATTGCCTGCCGGGGGGGAAACAGGGGCTCTAATATAGGATGTCGGGTTGGGAAGGCCTTTGCATGGTGCCGCCATGGAAAGGATTGCGGGGATTGTGTTTGGGGGCCTGTTGCGGGCCCCCTTGTGTCTGGGGGAAGTGGGATGCACTTGGGGGTACCTATGGTACCCCCCTACATTTCGCTGCACCAAGTGGCAGGCACCGTGTGGTGCCTGTCATGTGCTGCAGTGAAATTCCTGGAATGCGATTTTAACATCGTGGCGGATGCTGCTGTCAGCAGCACCCGCCGCAATGTTAAATTGCGGAATTTCGCTGTGCAGGGCTGCCGCATGTCTGGTGGCCGGTCCCAAACCCGTGGGGATGGTGGGCGGACTCAGGTCCACCCGCCATCCTAATGAGCCCCTATGTTTCCAAGTACGTATCCTATCAAGCAACACTGCTTCCACAATACATTCCCAAACACACATATGGCTACATGGACCTACAAATAGATGCACAGATGTGCTCCAAGCTGTGGTTCTCTGCCTTCAAAACATGTCCAACATAAGTATGATGAGAGAAGTTTATGACATGCAAGTGGGATCTTTGTTGAGCAAACCTGCAGCAAACAGACCTATTGCGAAATCTGAAGGACTGAGCTTTAACTAATTATTGATTGGTAACCGTATAGATGCACCCATCTCTTTTGTGTTCTCTGAATCAACTCCTTGATATCAGCAAGGCCATAGTCATGGAAGCAAAGTATGTATCGTTTTATTACTTGGCAGAAAACACTACATTTTTCTGAATGGAAAACAAATGTGTTCAAGCATTGTGTTCTTCCTCCCGGCTTTCGGGTGTCTGTTGATGCCACAATTACAGCAATAAGTGAAATAGTAGCAGCTAGACATTGAAATAAAGAAGTTGCTGTTTCATTTTTGCTAATTTTTTTTGCTAGGCCTGACAGCATTAGAGTGGTCTTCTCCCCAACTTTGTGCCTTCCTCCTCCTTTTGTCTGTCCTCTTTGTGCTGGTAGTAGGACTCTGCACACTTAACCACTGTTAACCAGTGCTAAATTGTTTGTACTCTCTCCCCTAAACATGGTAATATTGGTTCATCCCCAATTAGCATGTTCAATCTACTTGTAAGTGGTAATACATTTTCCCAGGGCCTGTAAATGAAATACTACCAATGGACCTGCAGCACTGATTTTGCCTTCCACTTAAGTAGCTCTTTAACGTATTCTCAGGCCTGCCATTGCAGAGCCATTTGTGTGCAGTTTATAGTGCCACGTCGACCTGGCAAAATAAACCTTTTGGTTGAAGCAGTGACTACACGGAATAAATATGGATTAAAGTAAAAAAGAGTTTTGGAAATAGTGTTATTGGCTGTGCGATTGGAAATGGAGCGTCTTTACGCAACATATGTGTGATGAGAATAAACCTTTTGCCAGGCCCAAGCCTTCCCTTTGTATACATATAAGTCACCCTGAGGTAGGCCTTGCACAACCCAGAGGGCAAGGTGAAATGTATTTAACAGGCAGGACAAGTACTTCTCAGTTTTACATGTCCTGGTACTGCAAGGCCAATCTCTCCCATAAGATAACATTGTGATTACTTGTTACATTTTATAAGTGTAACTTGCTATTAGGAAGAGATAACCCCTTCAAGTCTGGTGTCTCTGGAATCACAATTTAAAATCCAAACTTAAGGTGAAGTCTGATTTTTAATTGCAATCCTGAAAATGCTACTTTTTAGAAAGATGGTATATTCTTGCTTTAGCCATTTGGTGCATATAGCCTATCTCTGACATGTCTGGGTGTAGTTGACAGTTGGGCTTTGTATTTTCCTCATAGACAGCCACATACAGTGGGATCTTAGGTGTGACTTGATGGGCCTTTCTGGCAGGATGGGAGGAAGGAGCTGGGCACAGCCTCACTTACACCTGAATAGGCTGTGTCCTGCCCACACACAAAGGGCTGCATACCCCATGTAGGTAGTCTGGAGCCAGGGGAGGAAGCAAGGACCTCAGTGCACTTCAAGGGCATGTTTGTGGAAGTCTTCCGTACTTCAAAAGCACCATGGGGTATAAGTACTGGACCTCAGACACCACCACTTCAGTACACTTCTGGACTTGTGGATACTCTGCAGGGAGGACTGACTGTTGTGCTGCTGAAGGACTTCCACTCTGCTAGACTGCACTCTGCTGGACTCCTACTTTGCTGTGCTGATCTTTTGCCTGCTGCCCTCTTGCCTGTATGAGACAGACTGGACCTGAAGCACTTGAATCCAGAACCCAGAGTGACTCCAAGGGCTAGTTGGCTGGCCTCCTGATCTGAAGGCTCAGGGACATAACAATCATCCATCCTCTGCACCTGGAGTATGCCATCTGTGAGTTTACCCAGCCATTGATGCCACCCAGTCTTAAACCCTTGAAATTGGGCCTACTGTGCTTGGCAGTGGAACTGATGCATCTTCTTTGCTGCGCAATGGATCCCTGAGCAGAACCGATGAATCTCCTCATCTGAATGACACATCCCCGATCAGAAAACACGCATCACTGCTACTGTGTGGTTTGGGGCAGTCGCAAAAGACTCGCAACACCGCTGCCCACCGCATCTTGGGACCAATGTATTGCCTTCAGAACCGCCACTGCACGACGAGCTCCTCACATCCCTCGTTGGCGCAGCCTTGGCTACGATGCCAGAGCTCCAGATTACAATGTCACCGCTTATCAGAACTGATGCATTGCCTTTGCTGCGCCTTCCATCCTCAATACCGGACTTCACATTGCAAGCCCGTTGACAGGATCCTTGACATCGACAAAACAGGACCTCAAACTGCAGCCTCATCACTTCTCGAAACCGACGGAATCGCCTGAACTGCACAACGCATCTTTGACGCAGATCTACCCAACGCTTCGCAACCAGGATTTAAGGTACTCAGTTCAGTAGGCCTAACTGGGTCAGCCTGAACTGGTGACATTGTCCCAGTCTGTGCAACCAGTTGTCCCCAAAAGCACTTTGTGCTTTTTGGTGATATTTTTCACACTAAACTTTAAAATTCCATGTCTCTGGTTCTACTAATTAGATGTTTGTCATTTTGGTCTTGTTTTAGTTATTAAATTAAGCTCTATGTTTCTAACCTGGTTTGGAACCCTTTTGTGTGGAGCTTTCACTGTTTTACTGTTTGAAGTGTTGCACAAATATTTTACATACTGCCTTTAAGGTAAGCCTAACTGCTCTGTGCCAAGCTCCAAGAGGATGAGCACAGGTGGATTTAGTGTTTGCCTGTCTATTACCCTGACTAGGATTGCTGTTATTGCTTGACCAGGGTTTATACCCCAATCAACCAGAAACCACATTTCTAACTTTGGTGATCAGCAGTGGAATTAGAACTTGTGTTTATGCAGTGCCATGCATAGATTTTGTGTACACTACCATTCCATACCTTAGACCAATTCAAATGTAAAATTCTATTTGATTGGCATTTTTGATTTTCCAAAATCATTTCTCTGTCTGTTAGATCTGAACCATACCTTCAAGCATGGGATTTGAGTTGGCTAACTTGGATCTACACACTATAGCCCACCTCAAGGACTTCTGCAAGGAGTTTGGACTGCCTTCCAAGGGAATTCGGACAAAATATTGAGTAAAAAATATTGAGATGCAGAAATATTGTTTTTAATATCATGATTCATAAATATCGTGATGCAGGAATATCGCTGAAAAGAATATCGATTTTCTAAGGTAAGTCACATCGATGTAAAAAATATCTATGTTGTTAATATCATCTACAAAAATAACTTGTTAATATCGATGTTAAAAATATCTATGTTGTTAATATCGTTTACAAAAATATCATTGTTAACAATATTGTTTTTGAATTATTTTGATGTATTTTAGTATATGTTTTAATTGTAAATGTTATACATTGTTTATATAATTATTGATGATTTTTTAATACAGTTTGTACATTTTCTGTTGTTTTTCAGTTTAATTTAATTGTTTATTGTAAATGTTAGGGTTGTAGCTGGTTTTGGGTTTGTAGGGTATTGGGTGTGGCGTTATTTCATTATAATTAATAAATTCTTAATTATTATTGATTATTTAATTGATAATTAATTATGTAAATTGTGTAATTAATGTATTTTTTTAAGTTAAGTTTTAGGTGCGGGTTGTGGGTTTGTAGGAGTATAAGGTGGGAAGTAAATGAATTATAATTAATTAATAATTATGTTTTTATTTAGCATTAATTATTTTATTAATGATTAAATATGTAAATTGCTCAATTCATTTATTTTTAAAGTTAGGTTTTATGTCCGGGTTGTGAGGTTTGTAGGGGTGCAGGGTGGGCAGTAAATTAATTATAATTAACAATATAAATAATTATTATAATTTAATTGATATTTAATATTTAATTATGTAAATTGTGTAAGTAAGATATTTTTAAAATTATATGTCAGGTGCGGATTGTTGTGTTTTAGGGTTAAAGGGTGGGAAGTTAATTAAGAAATAATGTAATAAAAAATAATGATTACTTTATTATTAATTATTTAATTAATAATTATGTTAATTCTAAACTTATGATATTTGCTAAGTTATATTTTAGGTGTGTGTTTAGTTTGTAGAGGAATGGGGGACGGTATTTAAGTAATTATGAATAATAAAAAGTTATTCATTTATTTAAAAAATGTTTTTATTATTTACTATGTTAATTGTGTTATACGGTGTTTATTTCTACTATATTTTAATTGCTGGTTGTTATGCTTGTGGGAAAATAGTTTTTTTAAAACAATTATTTTAATAACATTTGTTTTAATAGATAATAATTATTAAACATTGTGATATGTATGTGTTTTTTTTAAAGAATGTGTTAAAATTAAGACTTTTAATTTTTATATTTAGAATTTTATATTTGTGGGTGTTTAATAGAGTTGTTAAAATATGTTATTTGTTTGAAGTGCTCTTTCTCTGTACTGTACCAGTGAATCGAGTGGGAATAGTGAAAATGTACCCCTCCTGAGTCCAACGCTTTCCCTACTGTTGCACTGACTCGTGTGAGAATAGAATATTTTACCCCTCCTAAGTCCGTTGCTTTCCCTACTGTTGCACCAACAGATGTGGGAATAGTAAATGTAACCTCTCCTGAGTCCAAAGCTTTCCCTAAGAATGCACCTAGTGGAGGGGGAAGAGTGTAGTAAATTTAATCCCTTCTGAGTCCAACGCTTTCCCTACTCTTGCACATACTGGAGTGGGAATAGTAAATGTTACCCCTCCTGAGTCCAATACCTTCCCTACTGCTACACACACTGGAGTAGGAATGGCAAATTTTACCCCTCCTGAGTCCAATGCTTTCTCTGCTGTTGCACACACTAAAATGACAGTAGTAAATTTGACCCCTCCTGAGTCCTATGCTTTTCCTACTGTTGGACACACTCCACTGAGAATAGTAAATCATACCCCTCCTGTGTCCAATGCTTTCTCTACTGTTACACACCGTGGAGTGGGAATAGTGAATGTAACACCTTCAGTGTCCAACGCTTTCCCTACTGTTGCACTGACTGGAATAGGAATATTATATTTATTATTTTTGGAGTTTAATAGTTTTTTTTAGTATTGTTTTCATATTTATTATTATGTGTTTATGAATGATATATATATATATATATATATATATAAATTTATGTAATTTGTCATTTAATATTTTTTATTAAAATCAATTTTTATATTTTGCTTACTGTTTTATATATAATGCAATTAGCAATATTTTAAATCTTTTGCAGTTTATTTGTAACATTTGTTAATAATGTCTTATGTGTATGTATATGTGTGTGTATATATATATATATATTCACTGAAAAAACCATAGGTTTCAGGCACGTTAAAGTTAGGAATTAGCATTTAAAAAACCTTAGAAATTCACTGAAAAAACCATAGGTTTCAGGGGCGTTATAGTTAGCTGGACTTTTCACTCGTACAAAACCATTGAAATTCCCCTGTTATAGTTAGTTCAGCTAACTATAACTCGCGCGCCCGCAATGCACTGCTGATGACGTCACATATTACATCACTCATGACATGGTCAGTGACATCACTCATTACATCACTGATGACATCTCAAATGACATCACTGATGACATCATCCAGTGAATGTGTGTTATTCTGAAAATTACATATGTTTTATATATGTATATCTCAAGGTCGATGGAAGAATAAATGGGTATATAAGTGTCTAAATGGATGATTTGTTTTTGAAAAATTGATTGTATAACTGACTTATTAAGTGTATCTTAGTGAATACATGGCTTAGTGAGTAATGTTTAAATGTGTAAATATCTGTATCAGTCTCTCACTTTGTGTATAAGTGGCTGTATGGGTTGGTGAGTAGCTACATGAGTGTCTATATAGGTTATTAGTTGGTTTTTTGAGTATCAGTATGAGTGTCTGAGAGTCTGTATGGTTCGGTGGGGGGTATTACGTAGTGCATAGGTGCATGTATGTGTTGAAGACAGCATGTGTGCAGGACTGTATGGGTGGATGAGTGTGTGCTTGGGTGTGTTAGTGAGTTATAGACTGTCTCAATAGTGTCTTTATGAGTAACTACATATGTTTTAAACTAGTATATGTGACTATTGGTGTATATAAGTGAGTATATGTGAGAGTGAGAGATTGAAAGAGTTCCTGTATGAATAAGTATGTGTTTCTATAAGTGATTGTTTAAAAGACTAAGGGGCAGATTTATGAGCCCCTTGCGCCACTTTTGCGTCACTTTTCCCATGTTAAAAGTGACGCAAAAGTGGCGCAAGGGGCTCATAAATCTGCCTCTAAGTATGTGTAAGTTTCTGTAGAAGTAAGTGTGGTGGTGTGTGTATAACTGTATATGCAAGTAAATGGATGTTTGATTCTTTATTAGCATGAGTGACTATGTGTGTGAGTAACTCTATGGATGAGTGGCGTTGTGTAACAGGAGGTATAGGTGTGTGAGTAAATATGATAAGTGAGTACATGTATGAGTGACAATATAGGACTGTAGGTGAATGAGTGGATGTGTATGTGGATCTTAGAATTACTGAATAGGTTGTTGTAACTGGTATTGGTATGTCCATTGTTTTGAACATTGTAGTTTCTATTTTTGAATGTGTGTATCAAAGGTTATATTAGGGGAAGAGGAGGTCTGCCACTCTATCACAAGGATGATGTCATCAGTGATGTCATTAGTGATGTCATTTGAGATGTCATCAGTGATGTCATGAGTGATGTCACTGACCATGTCATGAGTGATGTAATATGTGACGTCATCAGCAGTGCATTGCGGGCGCGCGAGTTATAATTAGCTGAACTAACTATAACGGGGGAATTTCAATGGTTTTGTACGAGTGAAAAGTCCAGCTAACTATAACGACCCTGAAACCTATGGTTTTTTCAGTGAACTTCAAAGGTTTTTTATATGCTAATTTCTAACTATGCCTATAGAGATAGGACATGTGAAGAAAGAAGAAAAAACGCACAGAAAGAAAAAATAGAGATGCAGAAAGAAGCAACAGAAGTCCTCAAAGACGAAGAAAAGTGCAGGAAGAAGGATAACGTGCAGAAAGTACAAACCGAAGAGCAGTAAGAAGCCTTGTTGCAAAATCATCCTGTACCCTCAACTTTTTCAGACGGATACTGGTGGTAACTGAGTCTGACTAACCAGTCCTAGAGCCAGTGCTATGTTAAAAGACACACAGAATACAGTGAAAACACCTACATACACTAGGGAACACTATGCGTTGGGGTGCCCCTGTGATCAGCAAGACCTCCTCTGTAAGCCCCTAGTATATAATAGGGCAGGGTATTAAAACTACCTCTTAAAATGCACCACAGGGCGTGTTTGCACACGTCACCTCAGGCCCCGTCCCCTCACTTCCCCACTGTGTAAACACGCCCTGTGGCCATTTTAAGTTGGGAGATTAAGTCCCCTTGAATCCTGAGGGTCCCTAGGGTCCAACTAGAATACTAGGTACCTCCAGTAAGCGCCACAGAGCTGCGTTGCAGAGAGATGTAAAAAGGGGCACGGCCTAGACCACCTCTCTGCAACGCAGCGGAGTGGTGCTTACTGGAAGCACCTGGTGGGCTAGTTGGCCCCCAGGGTCCCTCAGGATTGAAGGGGAATTATTTCCCCAACTTAAAACGCGCCACAGGGCTTGTTTGCACACGTTAACTCAGGCCCCGTCCCCTCCCTTCACCACTGTGTAAACACGCCCTGTGGCCGTTTTTAGTTGGGAGATTAAGTTAATTTTAATCCTGAGGGTCCCTAGGGTCCAACTAGCCCACTAGGTACTTCCAGTATGCGACACAGAGCTGCGTTGCAGAGAGGTGTAAAAAGTGGCATGGCCTGGACCACCTCTCTGCAACGCAGCTCAGTGGCGCTTACTGGAAGCACCTGGTGGGCTAGTTAGCCCCCAGGGGCCCTCAGGATTGAAGGGGAATTATTTCCCCAACTTAAAACGTGCCATAGGGCGTGTTTGCACACGTCACCTCAGGCCCCGTCCCCTTCCTTCCCCACTGTGTAAACATGCCCTGTGGCCGTTTTTTAAGTTGGGAGATTAAGTCCCCTTGAATCCTGAGGATCCCTAGGGGCAAAATAGCCCACTAGGTACACCCAGTAAGCGCCATTGCAGAGAGGTGTAAAAAGGGGTACGGCCTGTACCACCTCTCTGCTACGCAGAGCAGTGGCACTTACTGGAAGCACCTGGTGGGCTAGTTGGCCCCCAGTGTCCCTCAGGATTGAAAGGGAATTATTTCCCCAACTTAAAACGCACCACAGGGCGTGTTTGCACACGTCACCTCAGGCCCCGTCCCCTCCCTTCACCACTGTGTAAACGCACCCTGTGGCCGTTCTAAGTTAAGAGATTAAGTCCCCTTGAATCCTAAGGGTCCCTAGGGTCAAACTAGCCCACTAGGTACCTCCAGTAAGCGCCACAGAGCTGCGTTGCATAAAGGTGTAAAAAGGGGCGTGGCCTCAGAACACCTGTCTGCAACGCAGCTCCCTGGCGCACACTGGAGATACCTGTTGGGCTAGTTGGCCCTCAGGGACCCTCAGTATTGAAGGGGAATTAATTCCCCAATTTACAACTGGCCAGGGTGCGCGTTTGCAGAGTGCTGCAAGGAGGGGGTGTGGCCTCCAGCGCGATGCCGGTCTCTTATTTATTTTATTTTTTTAAGAAGGAGGGCTGTGTGGCCCCCCTTCTTTTTCTAATTTACTGGCCCTGGGGACCCCATCCCCCAGGGCCTGCACCCTAATTTTTTTTGTTGAAAAAAATTAATTTGGCCCTCCCAAGGCCTTAATCGGCCCCGGGGACCCCAACCCCCGGGTCTTGGCCTTTTTTTTATTTAAATTCTTGAGGAGGGGGCTGCGTTGCCCCCCTCCTCAGGCCACTTATGGCTCCGGGGACCCCATCCCCCGGGGCCGGTCTTTGTTTTTTATTATCTTAAAAATATATATATTTATAGAAACACCTAGGACATGCTGGACAAACCGTATGTACCTATCACCATGACGATTTGTGTGATATTCATTAAAAGGCGGCTATGCATAGAATGAATCCACATGGAATGTATTTACACCGCTAGTGAAGCTCTGACGTGTCTGACGCCCTACCGTGCCTAATCCCGGCGCCCCCGCCTGTGGGTACTCTCCAAGTAAACACCCATGTCGTTTATTTATACAAACATGGGTAGCTATTGACGGGCACATTTAATATACACGCACACCAAGCCATTCAACGGGGATTCGACAAAAATTCGACCAAACTATGCAAGAAACCCCCCTCACGGTTAATAAAAAACACATTCACCGCCGGATGTGTAATACTTTTTATTTTACTCTCTGGAAAGGAGACGAACCTCACTTGAGGGTCACAGCGTGCTCCTGGCTGAGCCCAATGCTGTGTTACACCCACCAGTGCCCGCCGATTGCCTGACACCTCTGTGTTGTATTCCACCAGCTAGTGCGTATGCTATGACACTCTCTAGCCCATGTGCACTGTAACACCACCCCGTGAATATGTCATGCCACACTTGCCTTCGCACAGGTTATATTGCCCCATCTAACATGCCTTCCTCGATGTGTATGTTATAACGCACAGCGCTATGCCATACATATTACAATCTGGGATCCATATCTTTGTCACAGTGCATATGCAAGGTTACACTCCCCAGCACATATTTTATATTACAACTTTAGAGACTAGTTACGTTACACAACACTGCCCTGTGCATATTACACTCCAAGGCGCATATCACATAGCACGCACTAGTGCCTGTGCTATCTCGCGCTCTCCAATGAATCTGTCATTGCGCACAATGTATTGCATATTATATTTCACGCCCCGGTTCATCTTATATCACACTTTTTGGTGCATAGTTTATACCATGTACTACATCTAGTTTTCATTTTCAATCGTGCTCTCAGGACTATGTTCTATATAACACTGCGTCCACCTACCCTTTTCACGTGCATTACATTTTGCGATGGGGGTGGAGGGTCAGGGGGTGTTTCTGCCAAGTGAGCCCGGAGTCACAGTCGCAAACGTCCTCTTCTTCCTGAATAAAAGTGAGATTATGCTGCATACTTGTTCATATTTTAAGTAGTTCGCACAGACACACATTTTAAAAACAATAAAGTTCCTAATACCCACCTTCTCTGAACAGTTAGCTTGCTGCCCCCTCCACCTCCTCCCTATCCTCTGTTGTCTGAATCCATGGACTAGCCTCCTCCCTCCTGCCATGCATGGTCTGATGTGCTGCCACTGCCCTCCATTTAGCATGATGTACCAGTCCACTCCTCCTGCCCTCCATTGCCCAATTCTATGGCCCATCATTGACCTCCTGCTTAGCCTCTGTGCTTAGCTTGCTGCCCCTATTCTCCTTCCCCCTGCCCTTCG
This sequence comes from Triturus cristatus, assembly GCF_964204655.1. Taxonomy (NCBI): domain Eukaryota; kingdom Metazoa; phylum Chordata; class Amphibia; order Caudata; family Salamandridae; genus Triturus; species Triturus cristatus. Next base: position 488,709,902 of record NC_140587.1, on the reverse strand, counting down.
ATGTCTTTGTGCATGCCCCTGCTCCATCCTTTTTGCCCACCATGTTCCATGGACCTGCCACTCCTATCTACTCTGAGTGTTCTGTTGAGCTGCCACTCCCCTCCCACCTGCCTAGCATTGTCAGATGACTGTAACCTGTCCCTGCCACCTCCACCCTGCCTGTCCACATGCCATGCCCCTATCCCCTTCCTCCTGTCCTCCATGGTCCATTTTGCTGCCACACCCTTCTGCCCTCCCTGATCTGTTGTGCTGCAACTACTCCTCCTGCCTGCCCCGCGCGGTCTGTTGTGAGGCCCCTTCCCCTGAACTCTCTTGTCTGTGCCCAGGTCCTGACCCTCCCTTCTATCCTCCATGGTCCTTTGTGCATGCCCCTGCACCCTCTTTCAGGCCCATCATAGCCATTGTGCTGCCACTAACCTTCCCGCTTGCCATGCATGGTCTTCTGTGCTGTCATGGCCACTCCCACCTTCCCTGTGTGGTCAGCTAGCTGCCCCTGACCCCCTCCCACCTTCCCTCCATGGTCTGTGTGTATGCCACCATAGTCTCATTGTTGCTCTCCATGGTGTGTCTTGTTTCTAGGGCCCATCCTGCCTGACCTCCATGGTCATCTTGCTGTTCCTGCCCTGCCACCTTGCCCCCAGCCCTCTGTTTCCATGTGCAGACCCCCTATTCCCTCCCTCCTGGCTTGTCTGTTCCATTGTAATGCCCCTGATCCGTCCCTCCTGCCCTTTATGGTCTGTTATGCTGCAGCTTTCTCTCCTGTCTGTCCATTAGGTCAGCTAGCTACCATTGCCTCTTTCCCATCTGTTCTCTGTTGTCCATGTGCATGGTCCTGTCCCCTCCCTATTGCTTTCTATGGATTGTTGAGCTGCACTCCCGTCCCGCATGCGCTGTGTGGTGTATTGTGCTGCTGCAAACCCTGATGCCTGCCCTGTAGGGTCAGTTTGGTGCACCTCTCCATGTCCCTCCTGTCCTCTGTTATCCGAGTCCATGTCCCTACCCCAATTCCTCCTGCCTACCATGATTCAATGTACCATACTTGCGAACATTTTGAACTTGGTAAGAGGGAGATTTTGAAAAAAAACTGGGGTATTGATTTTCCCCTTTGAGTTACATTGAAAAAGACGAGATTGTAGACAGGAGACAGATCAAATAAAGTCCATTTGAGCTTAAAAACATTGGACGTTTCCTGGCTGAAACGGGTCTGTTGGCATGTATGGTTGTACTACCACTGCCTCTTCCTTCTGCCCACAATGGTCTATTATATTGCCACAGCCTCTCTTGCCAGTCCTGTATTGTTGGTTTGTTGCCCCTGCCCCCCTTTCCACTGCCCTCCATAGTCTGTTGTGCTGCCACTGCCCTTCCTGCCTGCCCAGTGTGGTCAAATTGTTGCCTCTGCACTCTCCTACCTGCCTTCAATTTTCAGAGTCCGTGCCCCTGGCCTCTGCCTCTCAACAGTATCCCAATGAACAACTAGATTGCTAACATTCTATATTTATTACAAAAGTGTGGAATGCCTGACGTCATCTTGATGTAATCAAAACTGTAATACCTAGAGTATTTCCTTTACATATATGAGAGGGTCTTATTTGCATCAAAATTATGGTTAGTGCTCTAAAAAACTAAAATGAGGACATATTTTCTGAGTTTTCAAATAGCGACAAAGAACTTTTAAATTATTTGTAATCTTTATGTTTTTTTATCCAGTTGACCACTTGATTAAATGTTGCACCTTGGCGAGAGGATGTGGTGTTACTACCAGAGCTGCAGACTTTGCAACTGGGGAACCAGGTTGGAGTTTCTGCTTCAGCTCAACATTCTGTGATTGTGGTCAAATCACCTAATCTCCCCATGTCTACAACCAAAATGAATTTGATCTTGTGTGATGTAACCAATGCTCATGTAAAGCATTCCAATACCTGACAAGTCTGCACTATATAAAACTGCAAATACACAAAAAATAAGTGTTTTGCACACTTCTGTCATTGGGCTACATGTGGGCTACATCTGGGTGATATTTGTGCTGCATTTAGGCTCTTTTGTGTCTGGTGGCCATCTTGGGAGATTTATTTGTTATGAAGTTTCCTAATTTCCTCATTTACTGCAGTCTCCTCAGTAGGAAATGCTTTCAGTTTTTTACTTTGATTCCATCAAGAAGGTATTCAGATATGTCACACATTTGCCATAAATTCTGAATGTTAGCACTCTAGTTGCTTATTAGATCACTGTAGTAAAGCTACTGCTCACCACGGAAGTCTGCTGCTGGTATTGAAAGTTCATGTTTCAGTCTGCATATCAGAATTTTTTAATGAAATAGAAGAGGATTTGAGAAGTCACTCAAAATGTGCCCTAATTTTTCTTTCTGCAGCACTAATCATAATTTCTATGGCAAAATGAACCCACTCATTTTGTTCCTTTTTAAATTAAATGTTTTAAGAATTACCACTTTATTCCAACCAAGATAGCTTCAGGTGTGCCATACGTTTGTCATAAGTAGGACTGTTAGCGCTCTAGTTGTTCTTTAGAACACTCTGGGAAGCTGCAGTAGAACACAAAGGAATCATCTGATAGTCTCTGCCCTTGTTGGATGTTCATGTTTTACTGAGAATGTCAGACTTCATTCTCACATGACTGAGAAAGATAATGTGAATTTACAGAAAATATGCTCTCAGTTAGCTTATAGATCACCTTCCAAACCTCTGTGGGAAAAGCATGAGAAAATAGTTTTCTCTCAAACATGATTCATGATATCACAGCAGAAGGCTTTTTCACATGGTAAAATCACCTTAGAACACACCACAATTCCTAAAATGAGTATGGTACCATCAACAAATGATTTATAATGTAACTGAAGTCTTAAAACCTTCTATTAACTGCAATGCTTTTTAATGAGGTGCTATCATGTATATTGGTCCCAAGATGGCTGCCAACACTTCTTGGATGAAGTGCTGACAGCCAATCAGATCTCACGATGAGATGTGTGGTTAGGCTCCGCCCAGATATATATGTGATTTTACTTTTGATTTTCTCAGGAACTACTGAACGGATTTACACCATTTAAGCAAAAGGCACATGCCTGACCTGAGGACTACCTCTTTGCCAAATTTCAAGTACTTCTGTTCAGCCGTTCGGGCTTTTCTCAGCCCCCGCTTGACGAATCACCCCGAGACTTTCAGGGTAGGAGCTGAGCGGAGCGCCCCATTAGTTTTGAAAATTTCACGAAGATAAGTCAACCGGCGCCAAAGGTATTCAAAATAGAATTCTCAGATTTCCTATGGGAACTCGGTCCTAACTATAACCATCTACTGGCGACCGCCAGTAGATAATATATATATCTATATATATATATTATCTACTGGCGGTCGCCAGTAGATAGTTATAGTTAGGACCGTGTTTCCATAGGAAATCTGAAAATTCTATTTTGAATAACTTTGGCGCCGGTTGACGAATCCTCGCGAATTTTTAAAAATAGGTGGGGCGCTCCGCTCCGCTCCTACCCTGAAAGTCTCGGGGTGATTAGTCAAGCGGGGGTCGAGAAAAAAGGGGGGTCCCAAAACGTGTTTTCCCCATGCATTTTTCCATAGGGACCTTTAGTCCAAGGTACAGCCCGAACGGCTGAACAGAATTATTTGAAATTTGGGAAAGAGGTAGTCCTCAGGTCAGGGATGTGCCTTTTGAATATCTGGAGTCAATCTGTTCAGTAGTTCCTGAGAAAATTTCAGTTAAAAGTACATATATCTATAGGCGCGCACCGTGCGCGTACGGTAAGCATACCGTACGCGCACGCTGCCGTGCGCGAGCGTAATTCTGATTGGTGGTTACATGACAGTAAACATTCCAGTCGGTCGAAATCAGGAAGTGTCGGCTGCCATTTTGTGTGTCTCACACTAAAAAACAAAGGTGGAGAACGTGAAAAGGGGGCAAGGTAGAGAGTTGCAGACCCCCTAGCCTTTGTCAGGGGGTCCAAAAAGGACTCAGAAGTGTGAAAAATACATTTTTATCTTTTTGAAAAAAAATCGCGGCGTACGCGTACCGTGCGCGTACGGTACGCGTATGGCGGTAAAAAAAAAAAAAAAGTAGAATTAAAAATCAAAATGAAATGTTTGGATGTTGGTTGGCTCTAAAAAGAGCCGTTGTGTTCATTGAGTGTTTTTTTGTACCTACAAGTAAGTACCGATGCAGAGTCTAAAGTTCAAGAGGAAGACTCTGTTCCCTTCATCATTGAAATGTACACCGTCTCCTCTATAAATGTCTTGCATGTTGTAACGCAAGTTGTTGTGGTATATAGAAACCCATACCATAGTCTCTGAGGAAAGCAGAAACAGACTTATTGACGTGCTTTCTTGCTTTGTCTATCTGCGGACAAAATTGGTTGGACCAGTTCCACTTTTGCCTTTGGCATATATTAGAATATACAAAGGCAGTTTGTGGAAAAAGTGACATCAATTGCACAAAGGTGTCCTTAATAAGCATTTCCAGACCTACCCCAGTTAAAGTGCCTAGGTAATTTCCACCACAGTGCACAATAATAAGGTTAGGCTGTGGGAGACGTAGAAAGGTTTTCACCAAAGGCATTAATTGGTGCCACTTTAACCCTCTCTGACCAATCCATTTAATGTCTACATTTGACAAAGCAAGGTCTTTCACAATACCTCTTTTTTCTGCAAACTTTTCACTCCAGAAGACATAGCTGTGACCTACAATCCACACTGTGAACATCTTTCAAGGAGATCTGGATGCACTCAGAAGGTGTATTTCAGTAGAATGGCAATATGAAAAGAAAGATAGTTGTAAAATGGAGGCTAACATACTTTTTTTTTTAAAAAGAACTGATTGGCTGATTCAAACCATTTTACAGTTAAAACTAGGCTGTATGTTTAGATTTTTACAAGCATGTTTTGTATTGGCTCAGAAAAATGTGTACCCACAGAACATTACTTTGGATTTGCTGTTAGGTTTGAAAAGTCAAGCAATCTTGCTCTTTGGCTTAGAAACATTGTGTGCTGAACTTCTGACCTCTCTGCTCACACCAGTGTCAGAAGTCATGTTGGGGGAAGGGATCATTTGGAAAGGGTTGAAATTTGCAACCAATAGAAATGTGTGTTTCCATTTGAAAAAATTGTGGGAAGCACTGTGATTTGGAGTTAACATGTATATGTGTGGAAAAAGAGAGGGAAAGATTGCCATTAACTGGTTCTGGTGAGAGGAGAGAGGTGTACAGCTCAGAGATTCTGGCTCTGATAATCTGCTGTTTGAATGCCACATTTATTTCTGAACTAACTACTTTTAAAGGTGAGTTATGAATTTGAGAGGGAATGTATGTGGAGCATTTTGATATAAATAATAGAAATGTGATTCTTCTTTTAAAGTTGTTTTTCACATTTTGTGTTTTGGGAGATATTTAACTGTCTTGAAGTTGTGAGATATTATTGAGTATGTCTTCACCATAAGTTAAGGTGTACTGGTATCACCCAGGAATAATGTTTTCTGCCTAGAATCACACCATGAGTCTGTGTGCACACAGGAATTGTTATCAGAGATTTAATTCGTGTTGCTCTTGCTCTGTTAGCCTTGCACTCGCAGGAAAGGGGCAGTTTGTTTTCTTGAAGTGTGATGGTTAGCATTCAGTAGAAGTCACTTTCTACACAAATGAGAGGCAAATGCAAACACATTTGACAATAGCATGGTACATTTTCCTACCACTTTAAAAGTTGTGTTTTACATGTTATGTTAAGGAAGATATTTAAGTGCCTTGAACATGTTAGATATTATGGAGAATGTCTTCACCATAAGTTAAGGTGTACTGGTATCACCCAGGAATACTGTTTTCTGCCTAGAATCACACCATAAGACAGTGTGCACACAGGAATTGCTATCGGAGATTTAATTTGTGTTGCTCTTGCTCTGTTAGCCTTGCACTTGCAGGAAAGGGGCAGCTTGTTTTTTGGAACTGTGATGGTTTGTATTCAGCATAAAAAAGCTGTTTGGGCATGTGCTATTTTCTGTTTCTGAAAAATAAAATGAAAATGTGTCAGACTGTTAGAGTAATTATCACTTGCTCTACCACAGTAGTAAGTGTGCTTTCAAATTGCAAATCAAATTTCGTTTTCTGCCTAGAATCACACCATGAGGAATTGTTCTCAGAGATTCAATTCGTGTTACTCTGGTTCTTTCAGAATTGCATTTGTAGGAAAGGGGCAGCTTGTTTTATTGAACTGTGATGGCTAGCATTGAGCCCAGATTAATATGTCACAAATGAGAGGGCAATGCAAACACATTTGACATCAACATGGTATATTTTCCTTCCACTCCTGCAATGGGTCATGTAGTTTGTACATGTTCAAAAGTCCAATTAACCCTTACCACACATGTAGTGTTACATACATGTCTCCAATGTGTATGCAGTTGCGCAAGGATCAATGCAGATCTCTTTTGCACTTGACAGTAGACATTCTCCAGAAGCACACTCTTAGCAGAGAGCAAACTGTTTCTCATGTACAGTCATGCTTACTATTCAGCGCTGTGTGGTGTTTCAGATAGCAGTGAGTAACGCTAATACATTGAACATCACCAAGGCTCATTTCCTTTGCTAGAGTGTAGTACGTTACTCAGGTTGCACATGTTCATGGTCTCAAAAAGCAGTTTGGGCATGTGCTCTTTTCTGTTTCTGAAAAAAATAATGAAAACGTGTCAGACTGTTAGAGTAATTATCACTTGCTCTACCACAGTAGTAAGTGTGCTTTCAAATTGCAAATCAAATTTTGTTTTCTGCCTAGAATCACACCATGAGTCTGTGCGCACACAGGAATTGTTGTCAGAGATTTAATTCGTGGTTCTTTTAGAATTACATTCGTAGGAAAGGGGAAGCTTTAATTCTTGTTGGTTTTATTGTGTTTTTCACTTGTAGGAAAGGGGTAGATAGTATTATAAGATTTGAAAAGCACAAAAAAAATATAGTAATAAATTTAAATTACATGAAGGTATTTTTTTTTAGTTTCTTTCAGGTATTGCTGAACAACAATGAAATAAGTTAAAGATGCCTATAAAATCAAGGAAGAGAAAAGAACAGAAAAAACACTTATATTTGAAGACAACTGGAGGACCCAAATTAGTTGAAGATCCTCATGTTGGAAAAAAGAAAAAGTCTTCTGGTAAGCAAACCAAGGATTTTAAAAAAAATATCTTCAAAAAAAGAACAAATTTGAAAAATGTCCCCACTGCAAATAGAGTTTCAAGTAGAAAACAACAGGACAAAAGTGAGAAATTAGAAAATGCTAATGTACAATTAGAAGCAATAAAGATTGACTTAAAAAGAAAAACAGCATTTAAACACATTCGTAGAAAAATGTTTCAGAGAAGAGTGATGTCCAATTTGCTAAAGGATGTGAAAAAATATAAGAAGAAAGCGAAATTTTATAAGCGAGAAAAAGATATTGAATCAATTGTAGCTAAGGCTTTAGATTTAAAAAGAAAACTATTCATTTTAATTTTGAACAGGATCCGTACATTAGATAAAATGGTCAATGTAATGAAGTCACAAAGCAAAACGAAAAGAGTAGTGAAAAGAAATACCTTTTCAATCAATCAATCAATCATGGAACTTATATTGCGCACTACTCACCCGTAAGGGTCTCAAGGCGCTTGGGGAAGGGGGTCTGCTACTGCTCGAACAGCCAGGTCTTGAGCTGTTTCCTGAAGGCCAGGTGGTCCTGTGTCATCTGCAGGTGGACGGGTAGGGAGTTCCAAGTCTTAGCTGCCAGGTAGGAGAATGACCTTCCTCCAGCGGTGGCTCTCTGGATGCGAGGGACGACGGCGAGGGCGAGGTTAGCGGAACGTAGCTGACGGGTGGGCGTGTAGAAGGTGAGGCGGCTGTTGAGGTACCCTGGGCCTAGGTCGTGGAGGGACTTGTGTGCGTGGGTGAGGAGTCTGAACGTGATCCTCTTGTTGACAGGGAGCCAGTGCAGGTCTCTCTGGTGGCACGAGATGTGGCTGCGTCGGGGGACGTCCAGGATGAGTTGGGCGGAGGCGTTCTGGATACGCTGAAGTCTTTTCTGAAGCTTGGCTGTAGTACCGGCGTAGAGGGTGTTTCCGTAGTCTAGTCTGCTGGTGACGAGAGCCTGGGTGACCGTCTTCCTGGTCTCGGTCGGGATCCATCGGAAGATCTTTCGGAGCATGCGGAGGTTGTGGAAGCAAGCTGAGGAGACGGCGTTGACCTGTCTGGTCATCGATAGGGAGGAGTCCAGTATGACGCCCAAGTTGCGTGCGTGGTCCGTCGGTTCAGGTGCGGTGCCTAGTGCCGGGGGCCACCAGGAGTCGTCCCATGCGGAGGGTGATGGTCCCAGGATGAGGACTTCTGTCTTGTCCGTGTTCAGTTTCAGGCGGCTGGCTTTGGCGGTGTCGGTGTCTCTGGAGAGGGAGAGAATCAGCTGGGTGTCATCGGCGTAGGAGATGATGTTGAGGTTGTGTTGGCGTGCGATGGCAGCGAGGGGTTTCATGTAGATGTTGAAGAGAGTGGGGCTGAGCGACGATCCTTGCGGGACGCCGCAGATGACTTCGATGGCCTCGGTGTGGAACGGAGGGAGGCGTACTCTCTGTGTTCTGCCGGAGAGGTATGAGGTGATCCATTCCAGAGCCTTCCCTTGGATGCCGGTGTCGTTGAGGCGTTGGACTAGTGTGCGGTGGCAGACAGTGTCAAATGCTGCGGAGAGGTCTAGGAGGATGAGTGCCGCTGTTTCGCCGTTGTCGAGCAGGGCTCGGATGTCGTCGGTGGCTGCGATGAGGGCGGTCTCGGTGCTGTGGTTGGCTCTGAATCCGGACTGTGATGGGTCGAGGGATCCGTTCGCCTCGAGGAAGTCTGCCAGTTGCTTGTTGACGACCTTCTGGATGACTTTGGCGGGGAAAGGAAGGAGCGAGATGGGGCGGAAGTTCTTGAGGTCGGTCGGGTCCGCTGTTGGTTTCTTCAGCAGAGCGCTGAGTTCGGCGTGCTTCCAGCTCTCCGGGAAGGTTGCTGTGTTGAAGGAGGTGTTGATGATGTCTCGGAGGTGGGGTGCGATGGTAGAGGCTGCCTTGTTGAAGACATGATGGGGGCACGGGTCGGTCGGAGATCCGGAGTGGATGGTGTTCATCATGCATGATGTGTCTTCGGGGGTCACCTCGGTCCATGTCTGGAGGGTGGCGGCGGGGTGCGAAGGTTCGACCGATGGGTGCGGGGGTGAAATGTCGAAGCTGTTGTGGATGTCGGCGATCTTGTGGTGGAAGTACGAGGCGAGGGAGTCGCAGAGGTCCTGTGAGGGAGTGATGTCGTTGTTGCCGGTGCTGGGGTTGGAGAACTCCTTGACGATGTTGAAGAGCTCCTTGCTGCCATGGGCGTTCTTGTCCAGTCGTTCCCGCAGAGATTTCTTCTTGGTGGTGCAGATGAGCTGGTGATGTCTGCGAGTGGCGAGTTTGAGTGCTGTTCTGTTGTCGGCGGTCTTGTTGAGGAGCCAGGCCTTCTCGAGGGTGCGGCAGGCCTTCTTGGAGTCCTTAAGTTCGTCGGTGAACCAGGGGGACTTCTTGCTTCTGGGCCTGGTGAGGGGGTTCTTCAGTGGGGCGAGGTCGTCGGCACAGGAGGTCAGCCACTGCGTGAGGTCGAGGGCAGCTGTGTTAGGGTCCGTAGTCCTGACAGGTGGGCTCTGGCTGAGGGAGGTGGCGAGCTGGTCGGCGGTGATCTTGCTCCAGTTTCTGTGGGGAGCCTGCTTCGGGTGATGGTGGACCGTGTTCTTTCTGAAGCTGAAGTGGACGCAGCTGTGGTCGGTCCAGTGAAGTCCGGTGGAGTGGCTGAAGGTGACGTGCTTGCTGGACGAGAAGAGTGGGTCGAGCGTGTGGCCGGCGTAGTGGGTGGGGGTGTTGACCAGTTGCTGAAGTCCGCGGTTGGCGAGGTTATCCAGCAGGGCGGTGGTGTTGCGGTCATTGTTGTTCTCCAGGTGGAAGTTGAGGTCCCCGAGGAGGATGTAGTCGGCGGAGGGGAGGGCGTGAGGGCTGATGAAGTCTGCGATGTCCTCGCAGAATTGTGCACGTGGTCCCGGGGGTCTGTAGACGAGGGTGCCTCTGAGGGTAGTCTTGGGGTCGGTGTGGATCTGGAAGTGCAGGTATTCGGCGGCGTTGAATACGTCGATGGAGTCAGTCGAGATGCGAATGGTGCTCTTGTGTACGATGGCGATGCCTCCTCCGGTCTGGTTGACGCGATCCTTCCTGATGATCTTGTAGCCGTCCGGGATGGCTATGGCGATGTCGGGGGCTGAAGAGTCGTTCATCCAGGTTTCCGTGAGGAAGGCGACGTCTGGAGATGCTGTGTCGAGGAGGTTCCAGAGTTCCACGGCGTGTCTGTGGACGGAGCGGGTGTTGAGCAGGATGCACTTGAGGTGGTTGCTGTTGTCCGTCTTGGTGGGCGTGGTGCTTGTTTGGAGGCAGGAGAAGTTGCAGGATCGGCAGGCGAAGGGTCCATGGGTGCGTCGCGGGGACGCTCGGTAGCATCCGGGGGCTCGGGCGGTTTTGAGTGCGATGAGTGTAGCGAAGTCGTAGGTCCTGCGAGGGGGCTGGTGGGCGCGGGGGCCAGGGGGTCTGGCACTGGGCGCTGTCCAGGCGCGGACGGGCGCAGACGGGCATACCTTTGGCGCACCTTCGGCGCTCAGTCGGCGCTCCCGCTGCGCACGTCCGCTGCGCGGTCGCTGAGGGGGCGTCATAAGTAGGTAGCCGTGTGGGAGGGTCGGCTGGGAGGCGGGAGGCTGGGCGACCAATGGGAGGCGAGGGGAGGCGGGTCTGGGGTCAGTGGCGGGAGAAGCGACTCACCAGGGGCAGCGGTGGCGGGAAAAGGCGCCAAAAGAAGCTACGCGTCCGGCGGGGAGCAGGAGTTGACCCCCACCTGAGGGAGAGAGGCAGCGGCAGCAGGCAGCGGGCGGCGGCAGGCAGCAGGCAGTGGCAGGCAGCAGGCGGCGTCATCAGCGGAGCAGAGCAGAGGTGAGGAGTGACCGGCCGTGAGGGCACAGTGGGTCACACTGACCGGTCCCCCGTGGTCCCCTTAAGTAGGTAGCCGTGTGGGAGGGTCGGCTGGGAGGCGGGAGGCTGGGCGACCAATGGGAGGCGAGGGGAGGCGGGTCTAGGGTCAGCGGCGGGAGAAGCGACTCACCAGGGGCAGCGGTGGCGGGAAAAGGCGCCAAAAGAAGCTACACGTCCGGCGGGGAGCAGGAGTTGACCCCCACCTGAGGGAGAGAGGCAGCGGCAGCAGGCATTGGGTGGCGGCAGGCAGCAGGCAGTGGCAGGCAGCAGGCGGCGTCGTCAGCGGAGTGTGGTAAATAAAATATTACGCTCTCAGAATTTTTAGTATATAAATAAGATCATGCATAAAGCAAGAGGCTGAGTCTGTGGTATCAGGTTCATAAAGGGCTTTATTCCAATAACTCGAGTCAAAGGGAGAATATTACCATCACCACAAAGGATCTGGAAAGGGACTCAAAAGTATTCTCAATATTCTCAAAACATTATTCACAGAGTACAGTATATATACATTTCTCAATTGTACGTAAGCAAAAGAGCAAGAGAGAATGAGATAAGAGCATGTGGGCGTGTAAGTAGGCGTGAAGGTGGGCGTCCATGTGGGCGTCCACTTGATGATAATAGGTAATTTGTCATAGGTGGGTGGATACCTGGAGGGGGTTGCGTGATCTGCTGGAATTGTACTGGAACTTTGCCTTACTTGTGCTCAACTCGAGCATGACGTGTAACTGACGTGGGGAGGGTTGCTATGCAACCGGACAAGTCTGGAAGTGAGGCCTTCAGTGAGTGAGGCCTTCAGTGTCAGGACGACCAGCACATCTTGTATTATCTGATATCCGATGTCTGGAGCAGGGACTGATTTGTGACATAGGTTGCTCATCACCAAGAGCCGATGTGGCATCTATTTCTTCATTTACTTCATTTACTGCAGAGGCCTTACATGGGGGCTATGGGCTTTTTACTGACGTGAGCTTTGCAATCTCACAAAGAGAGACAGTAAGGCTGGGCTCCCTCCTTGCAGATGGGTCGCGTTCATTCCTCCTTCACCAGGCAAGAATGCGGCTCTGTAGGAGTAAGCAGATAACCGTGCTCAATACTGTCTCGGCACCTCGGTCGGGGCCCCTTTGGCTGAGGCCCAAGTGTGCAAGGCCAAGGATACGTAGCTGCAGCTTTCAGAGCGTTCTGAGGCATGAAACCTCTTTTCGGCTCTGGCTGAGCCATAAACATGGGCTTCATGAAAATGCAGGAAAACATGATGAAAAACGTGTAGGCCTCAATACAGATTTGTCGTTTCTCTCATGGGAGACTGGATGATGGCAGGCCACGTTATAGCATAAGCATCATGATAGAAAGGCCATGGAGGGGAAATACATAGGTTACATGTATGTGCACATAAGCGTTGGGGGGGCACATGGGGACACATAGACCTCATAGATTTTTATTTTCCTCATTCCCTCCTTGTACCCTAGTGAACCCCCTATGTAACGTCTATTTTCATGAGACAGTCGATCTGTTCTTGCAGCATTATTTTTCCATTTTCAATGCTTTGTAAATAGGGATGTGGAACACATGCAGTAGCACACAGGCCACAAATGGCCGGGCCACACTGCAGACATAGGCAACAACTGAATATCATTAATAGTATCAACCCACAGACGGTCAACACTTTCCATCCCCAAGCCGATATTAATCCCCAGAGCCAACCGGACCATGTCCACGTGCCTGGGTCTTGATGTATGTTTTGGGCAATCTTGTGGAGCCTTGTTATTGCTTTGTATTCTTTGGCATCACCGTTGATGGATGTCATTAAGGCAAACCATGCTCCGCAAGAACCATTATGGGAGAACGGAAAAGGAAAAAGAGGCAACACTCCCTTTACCTTCTGATACGGGGGAAATCGGCCACAGACCCAGCAGTCTGTAGCATTGCTAGTCTGATGTGAATGGTGCAGCATCTGAATAAAGGTATTGTTGCGTAAGGCAAGTCGATATGATAGCTCATGGGATGGCAGATCACTAAATGTGTGCTTTATGGTATCATTAGTGGAGGAGTATAAGAGTGAGGCAATAGGAGGAAAAATAGCATGTAGTATTAAGCTGATACATATTATCGTGATGCACAGAAGAGATAGAAAAATTACAGTCACTATACATCTACCACGTAATATTTTACAGTATTTGCTTTTTATCTTGCTCTTTTTATCAATGTTATTGTCCAAGATCTTATGCAAGCCAGAATACATGTTCAACCGCTTCACCACCTAGTGGACTTAATTGATCAAACGGGTTCTGACTTTTTAGATCTAAGTTTAGCTTTGTGGAAACTGCTGGGGAGTCTCCTCTTAGAAAATGGTGTTCAAAGTCTGAAAAAGGTATTTTCCTTTGTAAAAGAGTGGTGAAGGTGCAACCATCCTTTCCGCCCTTTGACTTTAACGGCCATCCCCGTGGTCCAGAGCACTGACTTTGGCGCCTTCCATCCAGGAGCGATGGAGTATTCTTTGACCTGGGTGTTGTCAGGGAAGGCGGCAGCAACCTGCGAACAACAAGAGAGTAGTGCAGACATCAAGGAAGCCAGGTAATCTGTCAGCATGTTACTATCAACATCAGTAATCTTTTAGGCATTGGAGTGCCCCACATATTTGGTAGTCTACCAAAGACCACTTCATAGGGAGATAAGCCTGTTCTAGAATGGGCTACCATTCGCATGTAAAAGAGGGCAACCGGCAGGGCTACCATCCAATCTACACCTTTGTCTGTGCAAATTTTTAATGTCTGATTATGTCTTTCTACAAGGCCTGCTGCTTCAGGATGTCGCACACAATGGAATTTCCAGGTATACCCTAACAGAAGGGACACCTGCTTCATTAGTACCAGGACATATTTGTAACCTCTACATCTGTTTATTTGGATATAATCCATTTGGAGCACTTCAAAAGGGTGGTCAGGTGGATGTAATCCACCTTGTTCCATCGGAATGCCTTTACCTGGATTGAATTGGCAACAGATCATACATGTTCTGACCTTTTGTTTCGCTGCTGCACGCAGGTGCTTGTTGAACCATATATTCTGTAAGCTATCTATCATTGCTTTCTCTCCTAAGTGTGCAGGACTATGTGCGGTATTTATGATTATTTGTACCATTGAATCAGGAAGAAACCATGTGGATTTGCCCTTATTCATCCAACCCTGATCAGTCAGTACCCCTCCTTGTTCCGACCATTTCTTTAATTCGTCCATAGTAGCATGTGTCTGTATGTCTTGTACATCCTTGGAAGGATCCCTAACTGTCATGGCGTTGGACACTGATTGAACCTGTAACTTTGTCATGTCTAGTGGGGTCTGAGCTGTCTGTTTAGCAGTTCGGTCTGCCAGATCATTGCCTTGGGAAATGGTATCTGTGGCTCTAGTATGTGCTTTACATTTTAGGATAGCTATGGCTGTTGGTAAATGTATTGCTTCCAGTAGGGCTTGAATAAGGGGGCCATGCTGTATCTTGGCCCCATGAGAGGTCAAGAAACCTCTTTCTCGCCACAGAATCGGTGTAAATGTTTACTCTCAGGTGCTTAGCTCTTATGCACGCTTGTGTCAGGGCGATGAGCTCTGCTGCTTGTGCTGACAATATGTCTATTCTTTTAGTCTCTATTATTACAGTATCAGTAGTCACTGCATATGCTGCCACTAATTCTCCCGCCCCTGTCCTCATGCATGAGCCGTCAACTTATAGTGTTAGGTCGGGGTCTGGGAGTGCAACGTCTGTCAAGTCTTGTCTTGGTTTAGTCACGGTATGTATTACTTCAACACAGTCGTGTGGTGAAACGCTTTCTGTACTGGAGGGCAAAAGGGTAGCAGGATTCAGTATGTTGCATCGTCTGATCTCTATGTGTGGTTGAAATAGCGTCAACTCATAACCTGTCAGTCTAGCTACAGTCAGGTGTTGTGTTTGTGTCCGGTTCAAGAGAACCTCTACTGCGTGTGGTACTTGTACTGTCAGAGGGTGGCCCAGCACTATCGAGTCACTTTGTCTTATGGCTAAGGCCGTTGCTGCAACTGATTTTAGGCACGCAGGCAAAGCCTGTGCTACTGGGTCTAATGTACTAGAAAAATAAGCACAGGGCTTGTGTTTTCCTGCATGAGCTTGTGTTAGGACAGATAGTGCTGTTCCATCCCGCTCTGTCACAAAAAGCATAAACGATTTGTTGTAATCAGGGTTTGCTAAAACTGGTGCTTGACATAAAGCTCTCTTTAATTCTTCAAATGCCACAGTGTGTTCTTGTGTCCAAAAGAGGACTTTAGTAGAAGCTGCCTCCTGTGTCGTCAACTGTATTAGGGGCTTGGCTATGTAAGCATACTGGGGAATCTACTGCCTGCAATATGAAGTGAGGCCAATGAATGCACGTACCTCCTTTTGTGTCTTGGGCTGTGAAAAAACAGAAATCAATTGAATACGTTCCGGTGCCCACAACTAATTCCCCTGAAAGATCACAATAAAACATGAGAAAAAGGGGAAAGCACCATACCTATTTCCTCGGCTTAATTTCTAAGGGGGCTAATTTCTAAGGGGCTTAATTTCTTAAGGGGCTAGCGGGAAGCGAACCTCCTCAGGGGCCAGCAGAAAGCCAATATTCTCCTCCTTCCCCCCCTTTTTGACAGGAGGAAATCTGAAACAGATTTCACTGCTGTCAAACACTATCAAACCCTGTGTCTTGTCAACACTATTAATCCCTGTGTGTAGCTACTGGGCGTAAGCAAAATTATAGGAGATACACAGCGTATTTGAAACGGCGAGAAATCCTTCAAATTAATGTACAAACCTCATTGTGTTAGCTCATAAGCTGGCCAAATGGCATCTCATATGCAAATGCCCCTATTACATGAACCTACACCAACCTGAAGTCAATATTAATGCTAGGAGGCCCTAATAGGAATGCTAAATTACCTAAATATTCGGAAAACCAAGTTTAAGAACAGTTGTTAATGTTGATAATTAATAATTTATCTGCTAAAGAAATCAGTCATTTTGCAATAATTTCCACCTATACAATAAATAGCCTAATTTAAAAACAAGTCAACTTTTGGGGCCACCACTTACAAGAATGAGCTTACTAAAGCAAACTATAAAAAGGAAATCCTGTCAGATATTTTCTCATTACCCTAAATACCGAGCCTCATTTGTCACTCTGGGGTGGCAGTCCTTATTTAAAACAGGCCTTTCAAGAGTTAAGATGTGAGTGCACAGATCATAATTGTTCCTTAATGTCCAATCTGGAAACATATGACCGAGGCTGCCTGTCTATAAGAGAAAGGCAGTCATGTGAAAAATATTTTAGTCTTGCATAACGTTTTCTTTTATTTCATTCATCTCCAACACCAATTAGACATACACTGATAACGTGTTGTCTGCTATTTTGACAGCATGATAAAGGTAATATCATGTCTGTGAAATTTAGTAATTGTGAACAAGTTCCAGCCAAGCGCTTTGCAAAGATCGCCGTCGTCACGACTATCTCTGTACTGCACAGGAGAACTTTGTATTAAACGCTAAACAGACTGGTCAATACAACACAAAAACAAAACATATACAAAATACATATGCCAAGCCATCAGTATACCAAGCACAGAAAGCATAAACAAATTGCGTTAACATATATAAATGAGCAGTGACGCCCAATTTCTGTACCTACAGCTCAGAGGCGAACATTCTGGCCTGCTTAATTTGTCAGGCTTATAATCAATAACTGATTTACCTGCCCTATACACCCCCATCTGAAATCACCGTGTCAAGTCTGACACACAGAATCAGCAAGAATAATCAAAAACGAAGAACACACGAACCTGTTTGTTTTTTCATAAAAATGAGCTATGCATCTTTGTACACAATGTACCCTCATGTCCTAGTCGAAGATGCATCTCCCATCTTTCCTCACAGACCCGTAACCACTGGATCATTTATCCAATGCAACTGGTGGCAGCTTGTGGCCACAATTCAAAAATGTCTGAATTTGAAAATCGTTTTTATATAGGCATATAGCCCTTAAAATTCCAAGCAAGAGCAACATTTTACTTTATGGCCAGAAGCAATATAACAATTGCTAAAAAATAAAACAAATCTTCTCCATAGACATTTCCTCGGGGCACTGGTTTTGCACAGAATAGAACAAGGGAATCTTTCTCGACTTACATTTCTCAGCTGCCCTGTCTTATCAGAGAAGCTAAAAATAGCCCCTCAGCGGGGCCTGAGCCTGGGCTGCCAGCCATCTTTTTTTGTTTTTCCTACTCCTGGCCCCCAAGGCTCTCCGGCTGCAGGCATTACACAGATGTGATGTCAGAGAAGCTTTCTAAGCAGTGCCTCTGTTCTGCTCCTCTCACCGGCCCCCACCTTGTGGAAATATGGATTTTTCTGGTCAGTTATGTCCCCTATCTTGGACCCCAACGGTTCTATGTGCATGTTACAAGTACATGTATGTTCCCTCCAGTTCCAGTTATGAAGACGCAAATACATGTGCGTCCACCGTCAACATGTCCTTTGTCAGATCCGCCATGAATAGGCCGGATATTCCATTCCTAAGTATGAAAAGCCACCGGCTTTATATGATTCACCTATGCCATTTTACAGTCCAGGCAAGTAGGCCCTGATTCTGTCGTCAAACTCTTCTTGCCTTCTGCCTCTGAAAACTCCAGTCTGAGCCTGCATCTGTGACCATGAACTTTGTCTCATTCTCTGCGCGGCTCACGAAGCCTGACATCAGCCTATTCTCTGCCAAGAACTGTATTTCACCTTCGAGTTATCTGCTTCACCCCTCAGCCGATGCATTCCTGTCTAGTAGTTTAAATAAACATTCTTCCAGCTACCGAGCAATGGCTCGGCTTCTTTGTCTTTATGCAAGTAATTCATAGTCCTGTTACCATGGAATATTCCTACCCCCTCGCATTTAGTGTAGACACTTAGACGCTTGCACACGCACGCACGGTCAGTATAGAATAGATTCTGTCCGAGAGTCCTTCTTTTTTGGATAACACAGTTCTTTAAACATAGGATGTTAGATATGATTTGGGATTAGGTTGACTTGACCCCCCAGACTTTTCGTCTCCACATGTAGAGCTAAATGTCAAGTCCCCTTCACCCCCTAGTTGCACGTCAATCACACGTCATGCTGCTGCGCGCGCATCTATGCCAAGTATTATCTTATAGATCCACCTATATATGACATCATAACCAATTATGTTCCTTTTTACTCCTTATTACACCCATTTTCGGTTACGCATATGAATCGTCATTTTCCTTATCAATTGTTACGCCTACTGTATTCGCTTCATTGTAATGTATGTACTATAAAAGTCATTTCTTGTCAATAAAGTATGTACTTCACTTCCTGAACCTCCGTGGTGATGGAACTTGGAGCAACCGATTATAATCGTTCATTGGAATAAAGCCCATTCCGAACCTCTAATACCACGGATTCTGCCTCTCATTTTACTGAGCTATATTTATTATGTTTCCGTATCAAATTAAGTCCCGGTAATGAAATTTTATTTACCACATGAATGGCGCCCGAATAGGGACACTTTCTCATCTCACGCGCCGGCGGTGAGTTGCAGGCCCGGTCTCCTGCCACAGCTGGACGGACAATAACGCGTACCAGCAGGATTTCCTGTATCTCCCTCCGGTCAAGCGGGGGCGACTGAGGCTGCGATCAACACCCAGACGAGGCGGTGAGAAGTGCGAAGTATCCCGACCAGAGCCTAGCTGAGAGAGCAAGATCCGAGGTATACAGAGGCCCACCAGTTTCCGAAGTCCCAAGTCGAGTCCAGTCTCCGCAGTGTTCGAGTCGAGTCCAGTCCGGTCCAAGTTCAGTTTCCGAGGCCTTCCGTTTCCGAGCTACCCGGTGAGTACCATTGCTGGGGAGGCATTTCTGACGTGCACATAGGTTGTGCCGGTCAAGACGGGTTTGGGTACACAAATCCGGTCTGCACTGTTTTAACAGTGTATATGTACTGTTTAGCAGTATATCAAGTATTCCGAAGTATCTAGTTATTGTCAAAAGAATTATGCTTGGTGATTAGTTATGCAGACGATCATCATTGTTGGTTATTTTAAAGGTTAAAAAATGTTTAATGTTTAATGTTTAATGTGTTAAACGTCCTGCATATTGTGGTATGAATGGTTGTTCATTATTGTGCTTTTGTACTAAGTGTGTTCAAGATCAAGTATCAGGTTAGTTCTCAAATATGCCGCTCTTTTCAAAATTAAGACAGATCACAACAAGAAAAGGGGTACTCGAAGAAGCCGTTCCTATTCCTCCTAGGGACACTCCAGGGTACTTCATGTATCATAAACATGGCTTAGACGCTATATTATTTCTTGATCTATGGGTAGACTACACTAAGGAATTACCAGAAAGTCAGAGGTGGCCCGCAGCGGGGACCTGGGATGCAGAGTGCATCGTGAAAGTAGAGGAAGAATTATGGAAAAAGAAAGCTAGACAATCACAGAAAGACGCCATTGAATTATGGCGTAAAGAATCACATAGACGAACAGAAAAAGCACGTAGACAGGAAGAGAAGAGTAAAGAGAGTTCAAATAAAGTTCGAGAAAATCTATTAATTGAGGAAGGTATCCGAGTGAAATCAGAACAAGTAGACAGACAAAGAAATGCCCTTATGAATGGTATGTATCCCCTTCTGGCCGAAGGATTACCTAAGGCTACTCCAGAGATACCGAAAGACTTGCCACCCCCATTATTTCCAATAAAGGTACATCCTAAGGGGCATCCTAGAACCGCAGAAGATGTTTTTCTGTCCTCATATTTAGATGACGCAGCTCCCGAGTATGCTAATTCCGCCCCACATAGACCGCCTATAAGGGAGGTTCAACGCCAAGACCCAGTACCCGTATCTCT
Source organism: Triturus cristatus (assembly GCF_964204655.1). NCBI lineage: Eukaryota > Metazoa > Chordata > Amphibia > Caudata > Salamandridae > Triturus > Triturus cristatus. Next base: position 488,689,975 of record NC_140587.1, on the reverse strand, counting down.
ACAGCAACAAGTCCTGACACAAGTTCCGGCAAGCACATCTGTTTCTGCATCCGTTCCCACAGCTGCTTCTATAGCTGTGTCCACACCTATAGTTGCGTTATCACGTTCAACGAATCCTTTCACGCCCGATACCCTAGACGGGGCTACGGGAGGTGCTACCAACATTTTCTCTACGCCACCCAGAATAAATAAACTTACCTTTCAAGAGTCAGCACATTCACGTACCCCCAAACTCATAAATGCCCGTACGCTTAAGGAACTTCTTATAGATTGTAGATATGACCCTGTGCCCGGAAAAGAGGACGAAATGACCCTAGCATCATTACGTATCAGACGAGCCGCAGTGTATTTAGGGAAATTACCAGGAATGACTGCACATCTAGATAATATATATCATTTTGTCCAAACAGGGCGAGATCCAGAATGTATTAACAGAGCTATGGAATACCAGAAAGTGGAGATACAGGGGGAACTGTTACGTTTCCTCATAAATTGTGTGATCAGAAATCAAGACCGACCGGGGGTAGACCCGGAAGAAATGCAGATTCTTACCAGATGGAGCCAGAATATATCAGAAGGGAGACATGATAAGCAAAACTGTATAATAGCCATGTGCCGAAAGATCCGTAAAGAAATAGAACGCCTACACGAAGAAAGATTAGCGGTAGATCAGTTCGAACAAAGCGAGGAAGAAGCATCAGGACTGCCCACAGGACAGTCAGAAACTATAGCCTATGTAGGTAAAGGAAGATCTTGTAATAGTAATAGATGTCCTATTGACCCGATACGTCCGATATGTCCAGATAATAACAGGAATTTCCAAATACCTATAATTAACATCAGGTCTAACGAGCATTCGTTCCAAGCCGCCGACAAACTACTCCGAGAACGAAGGGGTTATCATTTTCTCGATTCTATGGATGAACAAGAATTAGCCAGGTCAGCTGTCCATTGGGTGGACAGTCCCGGAAAATATAGTGATGATACAGTAGCACGCGCATTTTTGAATCTCACCCCAGATGAACAGCGGTTAGCTGGGATTTATATGATTCAACAACTCATTATACTATATCAGAGTCAGCATTCGGACCCTGGTCCCTTACCTGATATATTGACTGAATTGCTTATGAATAGATGGAGAGGTTCAGGTACTAAATTAATTAAAGAAATTCTAGAATCAAGAAAGCAGTATATTCTTTTTGTATGTTCAGACCGTGTCTCATTGCCCATCAAGGAAAGAACCACGTATTACATGGATAGACAGAATCCCTTACGAGAAGTGCACCCAATAAAGGGCGAGGACAACGAGTTTAAACGCGTATTTGTATATACGCCCATATCAAAAATAGAATTGTTAGAAATGAAGAAAGTGGTACCCAGTCATGACAAAGATCCAGCGGGTTTTCACCGAGAAATTAAAGACATGTTACTCATGGGAGAGTATACCTATCCCGACATTATGACAATATTAAAGGTATTAATGCCTGCTGGCATTTATGAGAAACTCAGGGAAAAAGAGTGGGAGGTAGGAGACCAAAAGATAGAATGGTCAGTATTAGAAGCAGAAGAAAAGGCCCGAACTGCAGGAGCAGGACTTGGGGATAAAACTAAAGCACTACCAGGTTTATTAGTACAGGTACTGCCACGTTTACTAACTACAAAAAAGGAAGATTGGGGTACAATTTCAGCCTGTAAACAGAAGCAAGATGAAGACACTAGTGATTACTATGCCCGATTTGAAAAATGTTTTGGTATAAATAGTGGCCTAAAAGCAAGTAGCGAATCATACCCGCATCTGTTTGTAACAAAATTAGTAGAAAATGCCCTGCCCCAAGTAAAGAATAGAGTATTAAAATTCGAGAGTACCTGGCAAGGTAACACTCCATCACAAATGTTACAAATGTTACAGTATCATCACAATAGAATTAGAGAAGAACAAGATCATGAACAAAGACGCATGAAAGACACGAAAATGAAAATGCTAGTCTCTCAGACAGTTCCAGCTGAAGGACATAAAAAGGGTGTGACACATTCCGGTGATTTCGCAGGACCTGTAAAAGGGACATGCAATTATTGTAAAAAGCCAGGTCATTACGTACACGATTGTCCAGTTTTGAAACATAATATCGCCATAGGTAATACAAAAGAAAGACCACGGCCACCTAGACAGGACCAGAATGAACAAGGAGCTCCGCAGCACGCACAGTCCATGCCAGCTCCACCACAGTCTGTACAGTTTGTGCCAGCTGCACCAGCGCTGCCTGTTGCTGCCACACAAACCACGACACGACAACTGTACCAGACCGCACAGTACGACTATCCTGATTATCAACGATACGCATGAACAAGCCTAGAGAGGGAAGTTGACTTACCCCTTATCGAGATCCCTGTAGATCAAGAAGGACCTTATGTACATAGTGAATTGTTAGGCCAAGACAGAAAATTTTTACTCGATACAGGGGCAAGTCGAACGACCATAAAACGTAGTGAAGTTCCAGGGGCACCCCTCTCAGGCTCACAGAATATTTCCCTTGGTTTTTCAGGAAAACCTATTGTTAATGAAGTATCACAGCCTCTTCCACTTACGATAGGACCTTTGACCCGAACTACAGATTTATTGCTTACTAAATCATGTCCAGAAAACCTGTTAGGAATAAAAACACTGAAAGCTCTAGGAGCTATAATATGTTGTTCTCCGGAAGGAGTAAGGTTGTTTTTACGTGATTTTAAAGGTCATTATGTGTCTAGAGACATGGATCCCCGACTGCAGACTTTACCTACACATCTATGGGCACAAGGCCCTACTGATGTTGGTTGCATGAATATTACACCATATCGAGTCACATTAAAGGCAGGAGTGGTACTACCACGAATGCGACAATACAAGTTACCACCAGATGCTGTAGTGGCTTTGCTGCAAATCATTGACGAGCTCATTACCCAAGGAGTAGTTGTAGAAACAGACTCCAATGTATGTAATTCACCGATAATTCCGATTCTTAAACGGACAGATCCAAAGGCCCTGTCAGTATATCGATTGGTTATTGATCTGCGCGAATTAAACAAGTGCATTGTGCCACAATTTCCTGTGGTCCCAGATATCTCGTCATTACTGACAGCTATTGATTCCGAAGCAACATTCTTTACTGTAATTGATCTCAAGAATGCCTTTTTCAGCGTCCCAATAGATCCGGAAAGCCAATATTTGTTCGGATTTAGTTTAAATGGACGTAGCTTTAAATTCTCATGCGCACCTCAAGGATTTACAGAAAGCCCCAGCATCTATAGCCAAGCACTGAAACGAGAACTTGACAGTATCCACATGCCAGTTAACACTGCCTTGCTTCAATACGTCGATGATCTGTTGATCACCGCGAGAAGTGAACCGGAATGTGAAAAAGCATCACTGACAGTTTTACAATTTCTAGCTGAAAAGGGACACAAGGTGTCCCCTTCTAAGCTGCAATTCTGTGTCCAGCGAGTTATTTATCTTGGACACTCGCTGTCCAAGGAGGGAAGGCAGCTTACACCCGACCGCATTCAGTTAATAGCTAACATGCAAATACCCAAGACACAAAAGGAGGTGCGGGCTTTCATAGGCCTCACTTCATACTGTAGACAGTGGATCCCTCAGTACGCATTTCTAGCAAAACCACTCATTCAGTTGACAACACAGGAGGCAGCCACATCGACTGTTCTCCCTTGGACTCAGGAACATACACAAGCTTTTGAAAGCCTAAAGAAAGCTTTATGTCAAGCACCTGTTTTAGCAACGCCATGTTACAGAAAACAGTTTACACTCTTTGTTACAGAACGCGAAGGTACTGCCTTGTCAGTACTCACACAGGAACAAGCAGGATCACACAAACCATGTGCTTATTTTTCTAGTACATTAGATCCCGTAGCTCAGGCTTTGCCTGCGTGCCTGAAATCAGTGGCAGCGACAGCTTTAGCAATACGACAAAGCGATGCCATAGTGTTAGGACATCCATTGACAGTTCAAGTACCACATGCAGTAGAGGTTCTTGTAAATAGAACGCAAACACAACACTTGACTATAGCGCGACTTACAGGGTACGAACTTACATTGTTTCAGCCACACATAGAAATCAGACGCTGTAACACATTGAATCCTGCCACACTTTTGCCAGTAACCGGAACAGACCCACTAGCCCATGACTGTATTGAAGTTATTACAATAACGACGAAACCTAGACAAGACTTAACCGATGTCCCATTGTCAGATCCAGACCTGACATTGTATGTAGATGGTTCATGTATGAGAACAAATACAGGAGAGTTAGTGGCTGCTTACGCAGTCACAACAGATACTGAAGTCATTGAAACTAATCGTATAAATACTTTGTCAGCTCAAGCCGCAGAGCTCATCGCTCTGACACAAGCCTGTATTCAAGCCACAAGTAAAAAAGTCAACATATACACTGATTCACGTTATGCATTCGGAGTTGTACATGACTTCGGCGTGCTGTGGCGAGAGAGAGGTTATTTAACTTCCCACGGTGCCCACATTCAGCACGGACCCCTCATTCATGCCTTATTAGATGCAATACATCTACCGACTGCAATATCAATTATGAAATGTAAGGCTCATACGAAGGTTACTGATATCATTTCTCAAGGCAATGATCTAGCCGACAGAACAGCTAAACAGACTGCTCAAACCCAAACATCCGACATGACAAAGACAATAGTCCCGATGCCGACACATTGTATGACAGTTAAAGATCCTACCCTTGATGTAATTGACATACAGACACATGCTACACCAGACGAAATAAAGAAATGGACTGAATTAGGAGGGATCCAAACGGACCAAGGATGGATGATGAAGGAAAAGTCTGTGTGGTTCCTTCCTGATTCAATGGTCCTAGTTATAATTAACACTATACATAGTCCAGCACATCTAGGAGAGAAAGCTATGCTAGATAGCATTCAACACATTTGGTTCAATAAACATTTACGAGCAGCAGCCAAACAAAAGGTCCGTACCTGTATGATCTGTTGCCAGTTCAACCCAGGAAAAAGTGTTCCCGTAGAACAAGGTGGATTTCATCCTCCTGATCACCCTTTTGAAGTCCTCCAGATGGATTATATCCAGATGGAACGATGTCGAGGATTCAAATATGTTCTCGTAGTTGTCTGCGCTCTGTCCCGCTGGACGGAGGCATACCCGGTTTCAGATTACACTGCCCCGACTACTGCCAAACAGTTGGTTCGAGAATTCTTCCCACGATACGGTTTACCACGTGTTGTTCACTCAGATAACGGCCAGCCGTTCTCATCCGAATTAATGAAACATGTTTCACTTTTGTTAGGTTATCAGTGGAAATTTCACTGTGTCCGACACCCCGAAGCAGCAGGTCTCGTAGAAAGACATAATCAGATACTGAAAATCAGACTGTCCAAAATATGCAGAGAGAAAGGTGTCGACTGGGTAGTAGCGTTACCAGTTGCACTCTTTTACACAAGAATGGTAGCACACTCTCGAACAGGGCTATCCCCGTATGAGGTGATCTTCGGCAGACCACCAAATATGTGGGGGACGCCTATACCACGCAAAATAACTGATATTGACTGTAATATGCTGACAGATTACTTGGCTTCCTTGATGTCTGCACTACAATCTTGTCGTTCACAGGTAGCTGCAGCCTTTCCCGACAACACTGAGGTGAAACCCCATGACGTAGTTCCGGGGGAGCTTGTTCTTGTGAGGAATTTCGACCGAAAGACTCAGCTGGAGCCCAGGTGGAAAGCACCCAAATTGGTCCTGCTGACCACAAGGACAGCCGTGAAGATCGAGGGCAGGAAAGGATGGGTGCATTCAAGTCATATCAAGAAATTCCATGGACTTCCTTCAGATGTAAACAGCCCACCTCGTGTGTCCTCACCAATTGACTCAAAACTACCTCTGGCTGAGGCCGACAGTAAAGAACTCTACAAACTAAAATTAAGGCCTAGGCCGTCGGACGATTTGATTGTTTAAGTCTTCTCCTAGGTGAAGCGGTTGAATCTGTCTCCGACATGTATCGCCTAGACCTGAATCATGGACAGTCGCGAAAAATGATGAAACGACAGGCGTATTGTAAATCACTGCGTAGCCATTGCATAGTGACATTATTAATCTTGTTTTTCTTAAGTCTTTTAATAATTACTACAAGTATATTGTTGCACATATATTACCCTATTGCCAGAAATGTTTACAATGTTACTGCTGAACATTCTTTTAGTGACTTACCCCCGCATGAATTGTCTTATAGACTTGCGCTGCGCAATAACACTTTCATTAGTATGTTACATCATTCCCACCAGACTAGTAATGCTACTAATTGTTGGGTGTGTGGCCGGCTCCCTCCCTATCAGAATTATGAAGGAGTCCTGCCTTTCTTTCCACATCCGTTTACACATAATGGCTCCTGTGGAGCATGGTTCAGCTTAATCAATTCCATAGACTCAGACACAGCAGTTTATCAAGACCATTGGGTATGGGGAAATTTGAACCTAGTTTTATTCAAGGTCTGTTACCCTGACAAGGAGGGTCGCCCCAAAGGAACAGGAACTGATCTAGAAAATGAAGTATATGGATTAGGTAACTTTACTCCTAATCGCATGGTTCTAAATGTCGAATCCGAAGTTGAACTAGTTTTACCAACCATGTCAGTATTCCCAGCGAAAGGTGAATTGTGTGTAAGAAAAGTTGGTTCCATACATATGGGCCATAGTAAATGCACTACTACAGTAGAATTCAGTGATCAAGGTAAATCTTCATTTAGAGCTTATCGCCACTCCTACTTTATATGTGGTCAGACTGCATATATGCGTCTACTTCTAGATTGGGATGGTACCTGCTACATTGCATTCCTTTTGCCACCTGTTTTCCTAGCTCCTCCTGATTATTATAGAAATATTCATTTAGTACACAACAGAGAGCGGAGAGATCTCCCAATTGTCGATTACACTGAAACAGCATGGGAAAAATACACAGATTTCAATAAAGGCATCTTTCCCTATATAGGTACTGTTACTAATAGTAAGCTGATACGTAGATTAACTAGAACCCTTGAAGCAGTAGTGAATGAAACTATTTCCGCCTTAGGCAATTTAACAGAAGAGCAGTCTGCTATGCGGATTGTTGTGCTTCAAAATCGTCTTGTCCTTGACGTCATCCTGGCTGATAGGGGCGGAGCTTGTAGGGTCATCGGATCAAGCTGTTGCGTATTCATACCAGAAAATTCGCCATCTGTATATAAAGCTATAACTTGCCTTCATAAGATTGTAAGCCAGATACACCAGAACCCAGGCACCTGGACTTGGTCCGGTTGGTTTTGGAGTGTATTATCTACCTTTGGATGGAGAGTTCTATCCTTCCTAGGTATTGGCCTTCTCATACTATTCAGTTGCTGTCTATGTCTACAATGTGGACCAGCGATCTGTGGTCTGTGTGCCACATCGTGTATTCCACCACCAAGAATTCATTCGTCACGGAAGAAGAAAGAAGAACAAATGATGTTATATGAACAGATCAATGGATTGATGAAGATTGATATCTCTTAACGGGCAAGTAGGGGACAAGGAGGGAATGTGGAAATATGGATTTTTCTGGTCAGTTATGTCCCCTATCTTGGACCCCAACGGTTCTATGTGCATGTTACAAGTACATGTATGTTCCCTCCAGTTCCAGTTATGAAGACGCAAATACATGTGCGTCCACCGTCAACATGTCCTTTGTCAGATCCGCCATGAATAGGCCGGATATTCCATTCCTAAGTATGAAAAGCCACCGGCTTTATATGATTCACCTATGCCATTTTACAGTCCAGGCAAGTAGGCCCTGATTCTGTCGTCAAACTCTTCTTGCCTTCTGCCTCTGAAAACTCCAGTCTGAGCCTGCATCTGTGACCATGAACTTTGTCTCATTCTCTGCGCGGCTCACGAAGCCTGACATCAGCCTATTCTCTGCCAAGAACTGTATTTCACCTTCGAGTTATCTGCTTCACCCCTCAGCCGATGCATTCCTGTCTAGTAGTTTAAATAAACATTCTTCCAGCTACCGAGCAATGGCTCGGCTTCTTTGTCTTTATGCAAGTAATTCATAGTCCTGTTACCATGGAATATTCCTACCCCCTCGCATTTAGTGTAGACACTTAGACGCTTGCACACGCACGCACGGTCAGTATAGAATAGATTCTGTCCGAGAGTCCTTCTTTTTTGGATAACACAGTTCTTTAAACATAGGATGTTAGATATGATTTGGGATTAGGTTGACTTGACCCCCCAGACTTTTCGTCTCCACATGTAGAGCTAAATGTCAAGTCCCCTTCACCCCCTAGTTGCACGTCAATCACACGTCATGCTGCTGCGCGCGCATCTATGCCAAGTATTATCTTATAGATCCACCTATATATGACATCATAACCAATTATGTTCCTTTTTACTCCTTATTACACCCATTTTCGGTTACGCATATGAATCGTCATTTTCCTTATCAATTGTTACGCCTACTGTATTCGCTTCATTGTAATGTATGTACTATAAAAGTCATTTCTTGTCAATAAAGTATGTACTTCACTTCCTGAACCTCCGTGGTGATGGAACTTGGAGCAACCGATTATAATCGTTCATTGGAATAAAGCCCATTCCGAACCTCTAATACCACGGATTCTGCCTCTCATTTTACTGAGCTATATTTATTATGTTTCCGTATCAAATTAAGTCCCGGTAATGAAATTTTATTTACCACAACCTACACTGGCTACAAGGTCAGAATCTGTCTCCGATTTCTGTATCACATTCTGCTCTACACAGCCCCCACCTTCTCCTCACTCTGAAGCTGTCAAAGACAAAAAGACTACTCAATTCCATAAAAACTGCAATAATTCGCCCAATTGAAAAATTATTTTTACATACAATTTGCACTCAGGGGGTCATAATCTTACCGACTTGACCCAGCACATTGGCTCACTGGACCACCAAGAACACAAACCTGTATTCTTGAACAATTTGCAAATTCGAAATACCCACAATTCTTTTTTCAAGCTAAACTTTTCACTAATTATTTTTTCGTTAACACTTTGTACATTAGGGGTGTCATCAAATCACAGGTGTTGCTCCTTCTCTAGCTACACCCCTCTCAATTTCCTATTGACAACGTAGTCAAATGTTGGACCATGTAAACACCAGCTATGCGCTGTTCATTTGGTGGGTGGCTCAAGAACCTTTGGGCTACTATATCATTATTATATGTATCGTGGTACTTGCGGTGGCACTCTAACTGGTCTTTCTACTGGGGCCACTCTTGCTAGGTCCTCTGAAAGGACGGGATAAATACCAGCAACGTCAGTATTTCTTTTTCTGTCAGCCTGCGCTCATTTTACCAGCTCCACTTCCTCCTGTAACATCTTTTCCTTGGCTTTTCCAGACTCCAGTCTACTTCTCTCTCCTTCGTGAAACACTTACTCTGTCCTCCTATGTGACTCCTTGCGCCAAAACTCAATGGCATCCTTCCGAGCTGGTCTACATTTTCTCTTTCATAAGAGTGTTTCGTTGTCTGTCTACTTGTTCTGCTTTTACTCGGATACCTTCCTCAACTAATACGTTTTCTCGGGCTTTGTCTGAATCCTCCCTACTTTTCTCTTCTTTTCAGAGCGCTTTCTCTGTGCGTCTATGCAATTCTTTACGCCATAATTCAATGGCATTTTTCTGTGACTGTCTGGCTGTCTTTTTCCATAACTCTTCTTCTACTCTCATGATGCAATCTGCATCCCAGGTCCCAGCTGCGGGCCACCTCTGACTTTCTGGTAAATCCTTGGTGTAGTCCACCCATAAATCAAGAAATAATACGGCATCTAGGCCATGCTTATGATACATAAAGTACCCTGGAGTGTCCCTAGGTGGAATGGGAACAGCTTCTTCGAGTACCCCTTTTCTGGTTTTGATCTGTCTTAAGTTTGAAAAGAGCGGCATTTTTAGACCTTATTACTTGAACACACTTAATACAATAAACACAATAATGAACAATCATTCACACCACAATATGTAGAACGTATTAAAACATTTAACATTTAACAGTTAACGAACGATGATAACTAATAGGAAACTAGTTACTGACATAATACTAACACTAGAGAATACTGAATTATATGCAAGACATACTAGATATACTGCTAAACAGTACAGATACACTGCTGAAACAGTGCAGACCGGATTTGTGTACCCAAACCCGTCTTGACCGGCACAACCTAATGTGCACGTCTAACTGCCTCCCCAGCAACGGTACTCACTGGGTAGCACGGAACGGAAGGCCTCGGAACTGAACTGGACTAGACCAAACTGGACTGGACTGGACTCGACTCGTGACCTGGATACTTCGGAACTTCGGAATCTGGTGGGCCTCTGTATACCTCGGACACAGCTCTCTCGCAGGTGGGCTCTGGGTAGGACAATCTGCGTTCCTCACCGCCTCGTCTGGATGCCTGGTCGCAGTCCGTCCCCTTCGTTGGCCTGAGGGAGTTGGCGGGAAGACCCGCGACGTGCGCGCTTGAAGTCCGTCACGGCTATGGAAGGGGGCAAAACTGGACCTTCATCTCCGGCGTGTGGGGAAAGAGATTAAACTATTCGGGCGCCATTATGTGGTAAATAAAATATTACGCTCTCAGAATTTTTAGTATATAAATAAGATCATGCATAAAGCAAGAGGCTGAGTCTGTGGTATCAGGTTCATAAAGGGCTTTATTCCAATAACTCGAGTCAAAGGGAGAATATTACCATCACCACAAAGGATCTGGAAAGGGACTCAAAAGTATTCTCAATATTCTCAAAACATTATTCACAGAGTACAGTATATATACATTTCTCAATTGTACGTAAGCAAAAGAGCAAGAGAGAATGAGATAAGAGCATGTGGGCGTGTAAGTAGGCGTGAAGGTGGGCGTCCATGTGGGCGTCCACTTGATGATAATAGGTAATTTGTCATAGGTGGGTGGATACCTGGAGGGGGTTGCGTGATCTGCTGGAATTGTACTGGAACTTTGCCTTACTTGTGCTCAACTCGAGCATGACGTGTAACTGACGTGGGGAGGGTTGCTATGCAACCGGACAAGTCTGGAAGTGAGGCCTTCAGTGAGTGAGGCCTTCAGTGTCAGGACGACCAGCACATCTTGTATTATCTGATATCCGATGTCTGGAGCAGGGACTGATTTGTGACATAGGTTGCTCATCACCAAGAGCCGATGTGGCATCTATTTCTTCATTTACTTCATTTACTGCAGAGGCCTTACATGGGGGCTATGGGCTTTTTACTGACGTGAGCTTTGCAATCTCACAAAGAGAGACAGTAAGGCTGGGCTCCCTCCTTGCAGATGGGTCGCGTTCATTCCTCCTTCACCAGGCAAGAATGCGGCTCTGTAGGAGTAAGCAGATAACCGTGCTCAATACTGTCTCGGCACCTCGGTCGGGGCCCCTTTGGCTGAGGCCCAAGTGTGCAAGGCCAAGGATACGTAGCTGCAGCTTTCAGAGCGTTCTGAGGCATGAAACCTCTTTTCGGCTCTGGCTGAGCCATAAACATGGGCTTCATGAAAATGCAGGAAAACATGATGAAAAACGTGTAGGCCTCAATACAGATTTGTCGTTTCTCTCATGGGAGACTGGATGATGGCAGGCCACGTTATAGCATAAGCATCATGATAGAAAGGCCATGGAGGGGAAATACATAGGTTACATGTATGTGCACATAAGCGTTGGGGGGGGCACATGGGGACACATAGACCTCATAGATTTTTATTTTCCTCAGGAGCAGAGCAGAGGTAAGGAGTGACCGGCCGTGAGGGCACAGTGGGTCACACTGACCGGTCCCCCGTGGTCCCCTTAAGTAGGTAGCCGTGTGGGAGGGTCGGCTGGGAGGCGGGAGGCTGGGCGACCAATGGGAGGCGAGGGGAGGCGGGTCTGGGGTCAGCGGCGGGAGAAGCGACTCACCAGGGGCAGCGGTGGCGGGAAAAGGCGCCAAAAGAAGCTACGCGTCCGGCGGGGAGCAGGAGTTGACCCCCACCTGAGGGAGAGAGGCAGCGGCAGCAGGCAGCAGGCGGCGGCAGGCAGCAGGCAGTGGCAGGCAGCAGGCGGCGTCGTCAGCAGAGCAGAGCAGAGGTAAGGAGTGACCGGCCATGAGGGCACAGTGGGTCACACTGACCGGTCCCCCGTGGTCCCCTTAAGTAGGTAGCCGTGTGGGAGGGTCGGCTGGGAGGCGGGAGGCTGGGCGACCAATGGGAGGCGAGGGGAGGCGGGTCTGGGGTCAGCGGCGGGAGAAGCGACTCACCAGGGGCAGCGGTGGCGGGAAAAGGCGCCAAAAGAAGCTACGCGTCCGGCGGGGAGCAGGAGTTGACCCCCACCTGAGGGAGAGAGGCAGCGGCAGCAGGCAGCGGGCGGCGGCAGGCAGCAGGCAGTGGCAGGCAGCAGGCGGCGTCGTCAGCGGAGCAGAGCAGAGGTAAGGAGTGACCGGCCGTGAGGGCACTTTACAGTTGTAAAGTGTTTTTAGGAGAATGGATGCATAGTTCAAGTACTGAACCATTTTTTAATGAAGAGAGTTATCTTCAAAGTAATAGTTTGCTGCATGCAGTTGACACCAGAGGTCGTGCTTATGAAGTGAAAGATGGTTGTATAATGGAAAAGGAGAAAATGGTTCCAAGAAATGAGGAAGAAGTGATAGCTGATAAGGTTATGGGGAGACGTCCTAAAGCCCCAGTGTATTTGTACTGTACGACAGGAATCTATTGATAAATTACGTGAATTTCTAAGAGAATATAGTAAAAAAAGTGTTAAACAGAAGATTAAGGTGCTTCAAAGACTAGATCCATGTAGAGTGAGAGAGAATACTAGTTTGCAAGGACATTATCTGGCTTGTCTTTCTAGGAAAGTTTGCCAAAGTGTTTTTCACCCATTTAGGATGCTGGCAGTTCATCATACTGAAATGAGAAAGTTTGTGAGAAGATTGTATTTTGCTAAAAGTCCAGCACTAAAGTTAAATGAGTTGAATAGGGCTCTGTTCCCTGGATCTGTATCAGATGTAGAGAAGATTACTGATGAAATTCAGTTTTGTTACTTTTGTCCGGAACAAGAAAGTGCAGATAATGACACAGTAGTTGAAGAAAATGTGGAAGAGAATGTAGAACCTACTATTAGTAAAAATTTTGAAGATCAAATGACAAAATTTACTATCATCTCTAATGAAAGACCAAATATTACTTGTATTTGTTGCCGGAGAAGCCATTATAAAAATCAAACAAGGTATGTTGATCTCTATAAAAAAAAAAGTGAAAAAGAAAATAATACTAAGTGGTTGGATTTTGCTACATATTTATTTCTGGAAAATTGTTTTGATTTGGGTGAATATCACCGTATTTGTAAATACTGTTATAACAAGTTAGAAGAAAATAAAATGCCAGCAAGAGCTGTACATAATAATTTAGAATTGGTTGAAATTCCTGCAGAACTTAGTGATTTAAATACGTATGAGTCTATACTCATACAATGTGTCCATCCGTTCCAGACTATAGTTCGTATGGAGCCCAAAACAGGCAAATTACCTCCTTCAGATTTACAAAGAGGTTTAAAAGGAAGAGTTGTCTATTTGCCATTGGATTTGAAAAAAAAATATGGAAACTATTGATGCTGATAGATTGGAAACTGAACCATTAGTTATTTTGGTTAATGGAGTACCAACAAAGAACAAGAAAATTTGGCAGGAGCTGGTAGATGTACGAAAAGTACAAAGAGCAAATTTATATTTGAAAAGAAATAATAAATGGTATGAAACAATTTATATGGATGAAGATGAGGAAGTTTTACTACCAGACTCAGGAATACCAGCTGGGCAAATTGAAAAAGTGGATAAGTCAAAAGAAGAAGAAATTTATGAACATTTCAGCATACATCCTCTTCATTCAAAAGAAGTTATGGCAAACACTATTGATCTGTTTCAGATGAAAACAGCACAAGGAACTCCCGTGAGTGTATGGGAGGAGAGCTTGGAAGCTCGTTGTTTTCCCCAGCTGTTTCCTACAGGAAAAGGTGGACGATATGATGAACGTCCAGTACAGATTCCTGCTTCTGCGTATCGGACTACAAGATTATATGCAGAAGATCCCAGATGTCGTCAAAGCATTCCTTATTTGTTCCATCTTTTATTTGAAAGTGACTTGTCAGCACTATCTTATGCAGTAAATCACATTTTGAAAACTGGAGTACATCTACGTAATGTGTCTGCAAAGGATTTTATGAACAAAGTGCAACAGCGAGATGATCATTTGGAATCTCAATTGATTAATATAATGGCTTGTCAGCGTGGGACAAATGAATATTGGTACCGACGCCATGGAGAATTGAAGTGTATGTTACGGAATTTAGGAACTCCTACATGGTTTCTCACCCTAAGCTGTGCTGAGTACGCTTGGGATGATCTTCTGGATTTTCTTCGAGAGGCAAATTCAAATATTGAAAACATCCAATACAAGACAGCAGGAGAATTGTGCTCATTGGATCCGGTTAATGTTTGCAGATATTTCAATCATAGATTTGAGGCTATGATGTCCTTCATCTGCAATAAAAAAAATCCACCTCTTGGAGAAGTTGTGGATTTCGTTTGGAGAAAAGAGTACTAAGCAAGAGGTGGTCCTCATATTCATATGCTGTTGTGGATCAAGGATGCCCCAAAATTTGGAACAGATTCTGATGATGCAGTTTTAAGTTTCATCGACGGATATGCAACATGTGCTATACCTAAAAGCACAGAAGAGAAACACTTAAAAGAGCAAGTTTTGCGTTTCCAAAGTCATCGCTGTGGAAAATACTGTCGACGAAAGTACAAGAGTAAAGAAAAATTCTACACAAAATGTCAATTTGGATTTCCACGACCTGTTCTTTCAAAAGGAAGAGTCAACAGTTTTATGTCAGCTGTGCGACATACTATTACAAGAAAATCGCCTAAAAAGACCTACAACCTAAGAAGAAAAGAAGAGTCAAAATATATAAATGACTACAACCCAGTCATTTTATCCATGTGGAATGCTAACATGGATATTCAGTATGTAGCTGACAATTCTATTGCTGTTGCTCGGTATGTCACATCTTACATCACTAAATCTGAGAAAACGGAATTGAAGGAAATGTGGGAAGAGATTTCTCACGAGAAGACTGTCAGGAAAAAGCTATACAGTTTCAGTTTAAAGATGTTATCGCATCGAGAAATTGGATCCTACGAATGCTCAGATAGGTTATCATCTGCAAGTCTGTACTCCAAATCCAGAAGAATAATTTGGGTAAGTTTAGGCCTTGCAGGAATGTGAAATCGGGTACTGAAATCTGTTGGAGAAATTGAATATTTGGCAGAGAATGACCCGGAAAGTACAGATATTTTGAAATCAAACATGTTGGACACATATTACCCAAAAAGAAGTCGTCATCTTGAGAGCATGTGTCTCTATGAAGTGCTGCAGAACTACATTTTTACACGGAAAGCCACAGAAGACATCAACAATGGAAAATATAAAGTCATTGGTGAGGAAGGATGTTTGGTGAAGCAAACAAAAGGAAGCTTGATTAATCACAGGAAGCTGAGTTGCCACACTCCTGACAAAAAGGAATTTTACTACTTAGCACTTTTACAGCTGTTTAAACCATGGCGTTCAGAGGATGAATTACTTGGAGATTTTCACAGCTATGAAGATTCCTTTAATGCATGTAAAGATACGATTGAATGCAGTACTTTCACAAATTATGTGCAAAAGTTAAATGAAGAAATTGAACAGGAAGCTACAATTGCAGCTGAAGTAGCTAGAGACAGTTCTCAAGACAGCCAAAGTTCTGGAACACTCAGTCAAGATCCCCTAGGACAACCAATCGTAGAAAATGAAGCTGCAATAGCCATGGCTGAAGTGGAAACAGCCATGAATCAAGCTCAGGAAGATTTAGTAGACTTAACATATTTGGAACAGCAACTGAATGAAGAACAAAAACAAATTTATGAAGAAGTCACACAAAAAATTGATCATGAATTACTACATGAAAAGAAAGAGTGCTCATGTGCATCATTTGAACCAATCAGGATGTATGTGAGTGGACAAGCTGGAACTGGAAAACGTTTCTTAATTAAAGTCATCCGAAGCTACCTACAGCAAAAAACAGATTCAACTTTGTCTTGTGTTGTTACTGCTCCAACTGGATTAGCAGCATATAACATAAAAGGAATTACTTTACATCGCTTGCTAATGTTACCAGTGGAGCATGAGAACAAAATAGAA
This sequence comes from Triturus cristatus, assembly GCF_964204655.1. Taxonomy (NCBI): domain Eukaryota; kingdom Metazoa; phylum Chordata; class Amphibia; order Caudata; family Salamandridae; genus Triturus; species Triturus cristatus. The sequence continues at coordinate 488,673,671 of NC_140587.1, read as the reverse complement.
TATCACAAGTTAACAGGAGAAGCATGCTTCGAAGTTTCAAGAGTGTTGAAGAAGATGCAAGTTCTCATTATTGATGAGGTAAGCATGGTATCAAACTTAATGCTTGCCTTTGTGCATTTAAGAATGCAGCAAATTCTAAAGAGAGACTATGACGTGTTATTTGGAGGAAAACATGTTATAGTTTTTGGGGATCTTCTGCAGCTCACTCCAGTTAAAGGACAACCAGTGTTTAATACTGTGACACATGAAGACACAAAGAAGTCATTAGGAAGTATTGGTAATGCAAATATTTGGTCATTCTTTGAGTACAAAGAACTCACTACCAACATGAGGCAAGCAAACGATGAAGATTATGCAAGTATTCTGAATGATATCAGAATTGGACTACTTACAGAAGTTGGCAGAGAAGCATTACAGAGTCGGATGCTACATAATTTATTTCCAAATGAAGAAATAGTTGCAGAGAAAATATACCAGAACATTGCAGAAAAAAATACTGTAATCTGCTTAATGCCAACACTACGTGAATGCTCGATATTCAATGAGGAACTTTTGAAATTGGAAAAGGAAGAGATTAAGAAAATGGAAGCAGTGGACAAAATTCAGCATGAAGGAATTACTATTACATTAACAGGCAAACTGAAAAATAAATTGGATTCTCTCGAGAAGAACATTTCGAAAACAGCTGGATTAGAAAAAAATCTTTATGTTTGTATGAACTGTCGAGCATTTTTAAGAAGAAATTTGGATGTAGAAAAAGGTTTAGTGAATGGAGTTATGGGTAAAGTTGTGGGTTTTGTGAAATACCAGAAAAAAGATGGAATTGAATTTTTAAAAATAACATTTGATCAGATTGAAGAGGTTAAATACATTTGTCGCTGTTCAGTTCGTTTCTTGCTTGTGAAAGACTTATATGTACGTAGGAAGCAGTTTCCGTTTTCTCTAGCATATGCTGTAACTATTCACAAATCTCAAGGATTAACTGTAGATAGTGCTTTTGTAAACATTGGTTCAACTGTGTTCAAAGAAGGTATGGCATATGTTGCTTTGTCACAAGTGAAAACATTATCTGGTCTATTCATGATAGACTTTGATGACTCAAAAGTTAGTGCTGATGCAAACTGTGTAAAGGAATATAATAGATTAAGAAGAAGCTATGCTCCTCATTTAGGTCAGTATCCTGTGTTTGAAAACACGTGTTGTTTGTCGGAAAAGGAGAATTGAGAATATCTGTAATGAGGATGTACAGAAGAGAAAACAAAAGGAGAGTGATGTGATTGCAAGCAAAAAGAAAAAGGACAATGCTGAAGAGGTTGTTGTTTGTCATTTTGAAAATAGCTCTGGTGTCAACTGCTACGCTAATGTAGTGCTGAATGTTGTATTTTATCTTGAAAGTTTGCAAGAGCAGATAAACTAAATCTTGAAAAAAGATTCTGTTCTCTGCTGAGTTTTCTTTTTGAGAAGCTGAGTAATGATAAAACTAAAATAGAAAGTGCTTCTGATGTTAGAAAACTTTTAGATGTATGTTCAGGAAGTACACAGTTTACTCAAAATGTCCAGCAAGATGCACAGGAATTCTTAATGTATATTCTTATGGTACTGGAAGAAGAAGGGGTAGAAATAGAAAATATGTTTGGTCTCTCTTATAAATGGGAACACAGTTGTGAAAACTGTTTCAACACATGCAGCTCTAATGTTGATTCTGAAAGGTTCATATATTTAACATTACCAGAGAGTCAATCAGTCACTTTTAGTAAATTAGTTAAAGATGCCAATCACAGCATGGAATGTTCTAAATGTAAATCAGACATGTTTTCAACGTTATTTTTAAAGAAATATGGACAGTATGTAATTTTAATGATGCAACGTTGTAGAGGTGATGGAACAAAATTGGACACTTCTATAAAGAAGTTTGTAGGAAAACAATTATCAATATCAGGAAAAACTTTTGTTGCAGTTGCAATAATTTTCCATGATGGACCTTCGATAACTTCTGGTCATTACACAGTTTATCTTAAATGTGAAAAAGGCTGGACGCTGTGTAATGATTCTCAATTGATTTTCAAGCAACGTTTGCCTGCAGAATTACCAAATTCCTATTTATTTTTTCTAAAACCAAAATTTTAGATACAAATTGCAACATCTGAACAAATCATTTTTTGCGATTTTATTGGATTACCTTTGGATATTTCATCAAAAAAGAATTTAAAAATTACCATTTGGCCTCATGGAAAGGTAAAAATTTCTCTTGTGGACTTCTTTGACAGATATTATTTGGGTGTATGAGCTTAAGCAACAAGATTTACAGACGTTATTTATTGCAAATAGTTATTGTTGTTAGATGATATTTTTATTATATATATTATATTTCTATCAAGGTATGTTTTACTGAGAAGAGATTCAGGGCATTTTTTAAACAATCTTTCAGATTGTTAATTTTTTTGCCCGCTGTTAAGTGATGAATGCAATTGGTTTCACAATTTGCAGTCAAATTCAATATATTCTGAAAACAGCAAAAAAAGGGCAAAACATGTCTTTGTTAAATATGAAAATATGTGTACTGTATTGTAAAATGTATTGTTAAATATTAATACTTTTTTTCTTTTGTTACAGATTAAGAAAGAAATTTTAGGAAAATTAATCCTTTTTTCTAGCAATTAAAAAAAACCATTTAATGAAAATTAAGTTGGTCAGGTAAGTTTGAAATATCTGTATTTATCACACATTTACTTTCGTAGTCTCTTGTTTTCACTTCTCCTCACTCTGCTTTTGTCATTTCCCTTGTGGTCCTTCAAGTACATTGAAGGGTGAAATAAATATTTTATTTAAAAAAAAAAAAAAAAAAGGTTCGCGTACGGTAAAAAAATTTTTTTTTATAAAATGATAAAAGAAATTAAGAGCCCTTGTGTTAATACAGGGACAGAGGAAAGAAAGAATGGGAATATTAGAAGGGACCGCACTTGTGCTGCTCAATCTTATTATCTATTAGAGGAATACTAGATTCCCCCATAGCAATAAGAGAGTAACAAGTGTTGCACCTTATATGTACTCTCTGAAACCGAGGGTAGATGTCCAGAGGAGCAGAAGAGGGTGATGCTCCCACAGCAGAGGAAGTGCTCGGCTGAGCTGCCGAAGATGTACTCGGCTGAGCTTCTGCGGATGTGCTCGGGTGACTTACTGGAGGGTTTGCTTCAGTATGTCAAACAAAAGTCCTGGGATGTACATCCCTAATGTGTCTAAACATAGTGTAATTTCCAAAGGAATACTTCTTCCTTGGATTACCTCTAGATAAGACACGCTCACAAAGTGAGCAGGTGACTAATGGAGCATTTACCTTTTTCTGCCCCTCTGGAAATGTGAAATATTCCCAAACAAAAGAATTCTTCTGTTTCCTCCTTCTCTGTCTGATGATGCTGCTGCCCTGCTCACTCCCAGAAGAGGACTGCTGCTCTGCCATTGTATCCCAAAGATAATTCAGCTCCTTCTCCGAGGGAATCACAAGCAGTAATGAGGGGAATGGGTGTGGTGTTGGAAGTTTCTGGAAATGAAACAAGTTTAAACCAATGAAAAGTGTTGTTTCTGGATCACATGACCTACCGTGCACGCTCCGTACGCTTACCGTACGCGCACGGTAAAAGTACGCATGCGCGCACATAAGACACGTGCACGCGCGCATGCGCATTAGAGGCACGCGATCGCACGCGCGCATGCACGTACAGCGGTTCCCGTAACCTGCGCGCGCGCGTGCGCGTAGGGAGCAAGCGCTTACGGGTCACACAGGAAGTATGGATGCGTACGTAAATCGCGTACGCATGCGCACACGGAGCATAAATATTACGTACGCGCACCGTACATAAAGCGTACCATGCGCGTACCGTAAGCTTACCGTACACGCACGGAAAAAAGTCCCCCCAAAAAATAAAATAAAAAAATAAAGGTTTGTAGAAGATATTAACTATGTTATTCAACTATATCTAACCATTTATTTAAAAAAGGTGAAGCTTTCTATATTGCAGGATACAGTAAATCAATGATTATATACATAGGTAGCATATTGTTGAAAAAAAAAAAAAGAAAAAAGAAAAAGAAAAAAAAAGGATTTAAAAAACCTTACAAATTCACTTAAAAAACCATAGGTTTCACACACGTTATAGTTAGGAATTAGCATTTAAAAAACCTTGCAAATTCACAGAAAAAAACATAGGTTTCACACACGTTATAGTTAGGAATTAGCATTTTAAAAACCTTGCAAATTCACTGAAAAAACCATAGGTTTCACACACGTTATAGTTAGGAATTAGCATTTTAAAAACCTTGCAAATTCACTGAAAAAACCAGAGGTTTCACACATGTTATAGTTAGCTGGACATTTCACTCGTACAAAACCATTGAAATTTCCCCGTTATAGTTAGTTCAGCTAACTATAACTCGCGCGCCCGCAATCCACTGCTGATGACGTCACATATTACATCACTCATGACATGGTCAGTGACATCACTGATGACATCTCAAATGACATCACTGATGACATCACTGATGACATCACTGATGACATCATCCATTGAGTATGTGTTCTGAACAATTTTAATATGTTTAATATATATAGGGATAGGCCTGTTGAAGAATGAGTGGGTGTACAAGTGTGTAAATGGATGATTTTCTGTGGTGCGTAACATGATTCTATAAGTGAGTCATTAAATGTATCATACTGCAGACTAGTGACTAAACTGTGTAAATGTCTGTATGTGTCTGTATGTTGGTGTATAAGTGGCTGCATGGTTTTGTGAATATCTATATGAGTGTCTATATAAGTTATGTCCAGCTAACTATAACATGTGTGAAACCTCTGTTTTTTTCAGTGAATTTGCAAGGTTTTTAAAATGCTAATTCCTAACTATAACGTGTGTGAAACCTATGGTTTTTTCAGTGACTATATATATATATATATATATATATATATATATATATATATATATATATATATATATATATATATATATATATATATATATATATATATCTTGACCTGGTTCCTCCATCATCAAAGAAGGAGTCTGCACTCGAGGCGCAGGGTGTTGTCAACTTTATTTAAAAATCACAGCAGCTCTTGATTGGGAATGCGTTTCAGCCGTCTTGTGCAGCCTTTGTCAACCCTTCAATATGCCAATTCACATTATTTAAATCAAGTGTGCACATGATTAATTAAATCACCATTGTGGAAATACTTTAGCTTCAGGCACTTCAATGTTCTTTCAATCAGTCCCAGATCAGTGTCCCTTTAAATCTCTCTGGCTAATGCCCTTGAAGTGCAAGAGTCTTTTCAAATCACTGTGCAAATTCCGCATTACATAAATTAAAAACCAGGCTTTCGTTTCATTACAAGTTGCTGTTGATGTGCCATTTTTAAAATTAAAGTTGTTTTCCTGCCTTGCGCCTCACGGAAAGGCTAATTCCTCACCCGGCCCCAGTTCCGTAGGTACCTCTGTCATCAGGGCGAGAGTTCTCGTTCCTTCCGTCACAATACCCCCGAGGGCCCTCACGTTTCACACGTCGTGGCCCAAAAAGTTTTGCAGTTCTCTGTGTGTGCACCTGAATGCTGGTGGTGTAGAGAAAGACACCCCCGCTGGCATCTGTTACATCAACCTGGTTCCTCTCTCATCAAACAAGGAGTCTACACTTGAGACGCAGGGTGTTGTTAGCTTTATTTAAAAATCACAGCAGCTCTTGATAGGGAACGCGTTTCAGCTGTCTTGTGCGGACTTTGTCAACCCTTGAATATGCTGGTTCACATTATTTAAATCAAGTGTGCACATGATTAATTAAATCGCCATAGTGGAAATACTTTAGCTTCAGGCACTTCAATGTTCTTTCAATCAGTCCCGGACCAGTGTCCCTTCAAATCTTTCTCTGGCTAATGCCCCGGAAGTCCTAGAGTCTTTTCAAATTACTTTAAAAATTCCACATTATATAAATTAAAAACCAGGCTTTCATTGCAAGTTGCTGTTGATGTGCCATTTTTAAAATGAAAGTTGTTTTACTGCCCTGCGCCTCACCGAAAGGCTAATGCCTCATCCGGTCCCAGCTCCGTAGGTACCTCTGTCATCAGGGCGAGAGTTCTCGTTCCTTCCGTCACAATACCCCCGGAGGCTCTCACGTTTAATATATATATATTGTAATTTGTAATTTAATATATTTTTTGTAAAACCTATTTTTATATATTGTTTTATGTATAATGCAATTAGCAATATTTTAAATTTGTTGCAGTTTATTTGTAACATTTATTAATCATTTTTATGTGTATATTTATATATACATATATATACATACACGTGTGTGTGTATATATATATATATATTCACTTAAAAAACCATAGGTTTCACACATGTTATAGTTAGCTGTACATTTCACTCGTAAAAAACCAATGAAATTCCACGTTATAGTTAGATCAGGTAACTATAACTTGCGCGCCCACAATAAACTGCTGATGACATCACATATTACATCACTCATGACATGGTCAGTGACATCACTCATGACATCAATGATCACATCTGAAATTACACATTGTGGATTGCGGTCGCGCAAGTTATAGTTACCTGATCTAACTATAATGTGGCATTTCATTGGTTATTTACGAGTGAAATGTACAGCTAACTATAACATGTGTGAAACCTATGGTTTTTTAAGTGAATTTGCAAGGTTTTTTAAATGATAATTCCTAACTATAACGTGTGTGAAACCTATGGTTTTTTCAGTGAATTTGTACGTTTTTTTAAATGTTAAGTTATGTATTTATTTTTCATTTTTTTTTCAGGTTTTTCACCGAGCGCCCACATTGCGCAGTCCATGCCGTGCGCGCCTCGCCTTTTTTTTAGACATTAACATTTGGTTTTTTCTCCCTTGTGGGTCCTTTAATTTATTTAATAAATGTGATTGTTTTTTTTTTGTTTTTTTTTTGCCGTGCGCGTACGGTACCCCGCGATTTTTTTTTACAATTATTAAATTTCTTTTTTGTACTTTTGGGTCCTTCTTGGACCCCCTGACAAACACTAGGGGGTCTGCAACTCTCTTCGTTGCCCCCGTTTCACGTTCCCCACCTTTGTTTCTCAGTGCGAGAGACAGAAAATGGCGGCCGACACTTCCTGATTTCGACCGATTCGAATGTTTACAGTCATGTAACCACCAATCAGAATTGAGCTCGCGCACGGCACCGTACGCGTACGGTAAGCTTACGGTAAGCGCACGGAGCGCGCTTACAGATATATATATTGATTTAAATGCTATTTTCTCAAGACCTACTGAACAGATTTACACCAGACCTACAAAAGGCACATCCTTGACCTGAGGACTACCTCTCTGCCAAATTTCAAGTAATTCTGTTCAGCCGTTCGGGCTGTAGCTGTGTCTAAAGGTCCTATGGAAAAATGCATGGGGAAAACGTGTTTTAGGACCCCCCTTTTTTCTCAGTCCCCGCTTGACAAATCCCCCCGAGACTTTCAGGGTAGGAGCGGAGCGGAGCGCCCCATTAGTTTTGAAAATTTCGCGAGGATTCGTCAACCGGCGCCAAAGTTATTCCAAATAGAATGTTGCGGATTTCCTATGGAAACACGGTCCTAACTATAACTATCTACTGGCGACCGCCAGTAGATAATATTCCAAATGAAACTGCTCGCACAATTAGAAACACCACACTCGACGTAAAGATTTCACCTTCTTTATTCGGCTCACAACAGGCAAACTGGAAATGCTTTCTCAGCGAGTCAACGCCACTCGTTGCCATACCCGTTTCGGTAAAGTACCTTGTTCACTGGCATGGCGTATGTGATGAGAGGAACAGCGGTCTATGCTTAACACAGGTCTTTTGAAATAGTAAGTCCCGCCCCAATGGGCGTGTATCAGCCAAGAACTCTGGTTGTTGTAGTCCAGGGGAGTATTGAAAATTCCAAATGGTGCCGCTGTACCTTAACCCTCACTTAATAATATTCCATCGGGCCGCTGTATCCACCACACCCAGCTTGCTGTTTTCTTTACGTGACACCGAACAGGTACTTCGTTCCGTACAGTGCCTCAGGATCAAGGCACACGGATCCGCGTTGCTGCAGGGGGTTAGTTTCCATGTCCAGAGTGGGCCACTCTATATTCCAAATGAAACTGCTCGTGCAATTGGAAACACCACACTCGACGTAAAGATTTTACCTTCTTTATTCGGCTCACAACAGGCAAACTGGAAATGCTTTCCCAGCGAGTCAACGTCACTCGTTGCCATACGCGTTTCGGTAAAGTACCTTGTTCACTGGCATGGCGTATGTGATGAGAGGAACAGCGGACTATGCTTAACACAGGTCTTTTGAAACAGTAAATCCCGCCCCAATGGGCGTGTATCAGCCAAGCACTCTGGTTGTTGTAGTCCAGGTGAGTATTGAAAATTCCAAATGGTGCCGCTGTACCTTCACCCTCACTTAATAATATTCCATCGGGCCGCTGTATCCACCACGCCCAGCTTGCTGTTTTCCTTACATGGCAACGAACAGGTACTTCGTTCCGTACAGTGCCTCAGGATCAAGGCACACGGACCAGCGTTGCTGCAGGGGGGTAGTTTCCATGGCCAGAGCGGCCCACTCTTTATTCCAAATGAAACTGCTCGCGCAATTGGAAACACCACACTCGACGTAAAGATTTCACCTTCTTTATTCGGCTCACAACAGGCAACCTGGAAATGCTTTCTCAGCGAGTCAACGCCACTCATTGCCATACGCGTTTCAGTAAAGTACCTTGTTCACTGGCATGGCATATGTGATGAGAGGAACAGCGGACTATGCTTAACACAGGTCTTTTGAAATAGTAAGTCCCGCCCCAATAGGTGTGTATCAGCCAAGCACTCTGGTTGTTGTAGTCCAGGGGAGTATTGAAAATTCCAAATGGTGCCGCTGTACCTTAACCCTCAATTAATAATATTCCATCGGGCCGCTGTATTCACCACACCCAGCTTGCTGTTTTCTTTACGTGATACCGAACAGGTACTTCGTTCCGTACAGTGCCTCAGGATCAAGGCACATGGATCCGCGTTGCTGCAGGGGGGTAGTTTCCGTGTCCAGAGCGGGCCACTCTATATTCCAAATGAAACTGCTCATGCAATTGGAAACACCACACTCGACGTAAAGATTTCAACTTCTTTACTCGGCTCACAACAGGCAAACTGGAAATGCTTTACCAGCGAGTCAACGTCAATCGTTGCCATACGCGTTTCGGTAAAGTACCTTGTTCACTGGCATGGCGTATGTGATGAGAGGAACAGCGGACTATGCTTAACACAGGTCTTTTGAAATAGTAAGTCCCGCCCCAATGGGCGTGTATCAGCCAAGCACTCTGGTTGTTGTAGTCCAGGTGAGTATTGAAAATTCCAAATGGTGCCGCTGTCCCTTAACCCTCACTTAATAATATTCCATCGGGCCGCTGTATCCACCACGCCCAGCTTGCTGTTTTCCTTACGTGGCACCGAACAGGTACTTCGTTCCGTACAGTGCCTCAGGATCAAGGCACACGGACCAGCTTTGCTGCAGGGGGGTAGTTTACGTGGCCAGAGCGGGCCACTCTATATTCCAAATGAAACTGCTTGCGCAATTGGAAACACCACACTCGACGTAAAGATTTCACCTTCTTTATTCGGCTCATAACAGGCAAACTGGAAATGCTTTCTCAGCGAGTCAACGCCACTCGTTGCCATATGCGTTTCGGTAAAGTACCTTGTTCACTGGCATGGCGTATGTGATGAGAGGAACATCGGACTATGCTTAACACAGGTCTTTTGAAATAGTAAGTCCCGCCCCAATGGGCGTGTATCAGCCAAGCACTCTGGTTGTTGTAGTCCAGGGGAGTATTGAAAATTCCAAATGGTGCCGCTGTACCTTAACCCTCACTTAATAATATTCCAACGGGCCGCTGTATCCACCACGCCCAGCTTGCTGTTTTCCTTACGTGGCACCGAACAGGTACTTCGTTCCGTACAGTGCCTCAGGATCAAGGCACACAGACCAGCGTTGTTGCAGGGGGGTAGTTTCCATGGCCAGAGCGGGCCACTCTATATTCCAAATTAAACTGCTCGCACAATTGGAAACACCACACTTAACGTAAAGATTTCACCTTCTTTATTCGGCTCACAACAGGCAAACTGGAAATGCTTTCCCAGCGAGTCAACGTCACTCGTTGCCATACGCGTTTCGGTAAAGTACCTTGTTCACTGGCATGGCGTATGTGATAAGAGGATCAGCGGACTATGCTTAACACAGGTCTTTTGAAATAGTAAGTCCCGCCCCAATGGGCGTGTATCAGCCAAGCACTCTGGTTGTTGTAGTCCAGGTAAGTATTGAAAATTCCAAATGGTGCCGCTGTACCTTAACCCTCACTTAATAATATTCCATCGGGCCGCTGTATCCACCACACCCAGCTTGCTGTTTTCTTTACGTGACACCGAACAGGTACTTAGTTCCGTACAGTGCCTCAGGATCAAGGCACATGGACCCGCATTGCTGCAGGGGGGTAGTTTCCGTGGCCAGAGCGGGCCACTATATATTCCAAATGAAACTGCTTGCACAATTGGAAACACCACACTCGACGTACAGATTTCATCTTCTTTATTTGGCTCACAACAGGCAAAAAGGAAATGCTTTCTCAGCGAGTCAACGCCACTCGCTGTCATACGAGTTTCGGTAAAGTACCTTGTTCACTGGCATGGCGTATGTGATGAGAGGAACAGTGGACTATGCTTAACACAGGTCTTTTGATATAGTAAATGCCGCCCCAATGGGCGTGTATCAGCCAAGCACTCTGGTTGTTGTAGTCTAGGTGAGTATTGAAAATTCCAAATGGTGCCACTGTACCTTAATCCTCACTTAATAATATTCCATCGGGCCGCTGTATCCACCACACCCAGCTTGCAGTTTTCTTTACGTGACACCGAACAAGTACTTCGTTCCATACAGTGCCTCAGGATCAAGGCACATGGACCCGCGTTGCTGCAGGGGGGTAGTTTCCATATATATATATATATATATATATGTATAGGTATAGATATATACAGTTGTTATGTTGGTATATTTAACGAAAAAAAGAACATTTAAATATAGATTATAAGGATTAGATTCTAAAAATTGTTTTATATTATATATTTGTATATAAATATACACACTCCTTCATATATATGAGTGTTACTTTAAATAAGTTTATATATGTTTAAATATAACTTAAAATATTTAATTTACATTATAATAATGTTTTGTGTTAAAATATGTAATATTTGCAGTTTTTAACTCTCTCTCTTTCTATATATATATATTAAAAACAATATTATTGTATAAATTCTTTCGATATTAGTGTAAAACAATATTTTTTTCTTTATTTTTATACTTACCAATCTAAATATAGTAAAGCAAGATTTTCATGATCAATGTTTTGACATGATATTTCTGTATCACAATATTTTTGGTTTTTAATATTGTGTCAGTGATCCCTGTTAAAAGCACTACCAGGAAGGTGGAATTGCAAAAGGCTCTGAGGTCCTGGGCAGAAGCTTATTCCAAAACAGGTGAGACCACAGGAGAGGATGAGAAGGTGGAGGAACCACCTGCAGCAGAAGGGGAGGACTCATCCCCTGAATTGAATCCCCCTGCACTGGCAGGGAGCAGCATTTTGTCCCACGGCCTGTGGGGACAGGCCATGGGACACAATGCTGGGGAGAGGAACTGGAGGAAAGGAGGGAGGAGAGGGAATTCAAGCTGCAAATGACTTCAGTAAAAATGAAGGCAAAGGAGAAGAAACTAGCTTTGTGAGCAAAGAAAGCTGAGGAAGAGAGAGCCTTAGAGGAAAAGAACATTTTGTTGTCTCATGAACTGAGTCTAAAGGAGCTGGACATCAAAGTCAGGCAGGCAGATTCTAGCAGTGATGGTGGCAGTATATCCACAGTGTCTGAGGGAGACAGAAGTTTGTATACCTTAGGATCTGGTGCCCAGTTATGTGGTGGGAGATGACGTTGACAAATGGTTTTTGCCTACGAGTGAGCCCTGATGGTCCACAAGGTCTCAGAAGACCATTGGGGGTGGTCTGTAGAAAAACATGTAATATCTGGGGTGGGACCTACTGCTAACACTAGAGGTTGGGAACCAAATGAGGTACATACCAACGAAAGCTATTTTAATTGCAAAATTTGGGCTGACCCCCGAAAAGTACTGTCAAAGGTTCAGGTACAGCCAGAAGATCCCCAATCAGCCTTAGGCAGAATTTGTGGATTACTTCAGCAAGATACTGAAGACCCGATTATGACTTTTGGCAGTGCAGGGGTGGGTGGAATGCCACTGCCGTGCCCCCGCACTGCAAAGAGTCGTTGCCGTCCAACCGCCAAATTGCAAGTAATTTTATGGTCTGGCAGGTGGCGTGGTGGTTTCCGTGGCAGTGCATCTTTCAAAGGCAGCGGAGCCTTTGAAAAAGGCACAGCAATGGGAACGCCACACAGGTTCCTGCATGGCTGGACTATAAAATCCATGCCATGAAGGAACTGGGGCACATGCACACAGAGGGGCACATGTTGTGACCCACTGCGGCTATGGGGGGCCTGTAGGGATACCTTTGTTTCAGCACCGCCAGTCTTTTCGTGGAGGAAAGTCCGCTATGAAAACAGTGGCGGTCCTTAAATTTGTAATATTCATGGCGGTGCAGCAGTGGCTCCACCTGCATCTTACAATGGCCCTAACCACCACACCACCACCAGGAAATGGCAGTTCCCTGGCAGAGCCAGCAGTCCAATTACGGTCCAGCCGCCCAACTCATAATAGGGCGGTCGAACCACTGGTGCAGCAATGGTTGGACTGCCACTGCTGTGCCACCACGAGTCTGGCAGTCCTTGGACCAGCAGATCGTAATTAGGATCTGAATGGTTGAGTGTGGGGCAAAAAAGTGAATGATTACAATTGGTTGTATAATCTGAAGATGAGGGAGCGCATGCTCAGTATTTGTTTCACAGAGTTGTGTCAGCATTTAGTTCACAGTAAGCTGACTGACCCCAGGAAGCTTGCTGAGGAGGCCAATCTCTGGGCTAGCACCAGAGTGTCCAAAAAGGTCTCTGGAGGGAGGGGCACAAAGGTGATCAAGGTTCCAACCAGATGAAAGAGGGGGAAGAAAAAACTATGGGGTTCCCTAAAGGTCCCCAAAATAATTCTCAAGGGAGTAGTGGCAACCAGTCCCAGTCTGACCCTAAGAAAAAGGGGATCTTTGATCATAAGTAAGGGAGGTTTGTACTCCAATGTACTAAGTGCTGCAAGTATGGGCACTACAATTTAAAACAATTTAGGGTGATACTCTGTGGTTTAAAGGATGCCCCAGACACATTTCAGATGTTGGTCAACAGGGTCCTAGCTGGGTAGGAAGCATTCTGTGCTGCCTACTTGGAGGAGATAGCAGTCTTCAGCTCAAACTTGGAGAAACACTTTACCACTTCCAGGAGTTGCTTCAGGCCCTGCAGCAGGTGGTCATGACTACCAAGGCCAGTAGGTGCCATATAGGGCAGGGTTCTGTGGCATATCCAGGCCAAGATTGAGACTCTCTTTGCATTCAACCCCCTAAAACACAGATTGAGGTGAGGGCATTCCTTAGCCTCACAGGATATTATAGGAGGTTTGTTAAGGGATATGGCTCCAATGTTGCCCCCTTAACAGAACTAACTTCATAGAAGCAGGTATTGCAGATGGTGCATGGACCTGCATCACCTTCATACCCCGCAACTACCTCGGAACCGCTGCTGTGCGACTCATCCTCGGTGCAGGCCCTTGCATCCCTTTTTGGCAGCGCCTTCGAAAATGATGCCAGACTCTGCATGACAGCTTCAGAGCTCCTTGCAACCGATTCATTGCCTAGACTCTGAGACGCAACCTCAACACCAGACTACGCATCGCAAGCCCTCATCAACGGGATCCTGGAAGATGATGCAATACCATGCACCGCAGCCTCACAACCCAGGATTTAAGGTACTTTGTTCAGAAGGTCTAAATGGGTCCCTGTAGCTGGCCTGCGCTCCATCACGGCCTGAACTTGCTAATTTTTTCCCGGTCCAATGCTTTGTGCTTTTTGGTGCTATTTTCACAGGAACCTTTTAAAACTGCATATCCCCAGTTCCACTGATTGGAATTTTGCCATTTGGTCTTGTTTCATTTGTTAAAAAGTACTCTATTTTTCTAAGCTGGTATGGGATCCCTTTGTGGTATGTTTTAATTTTCTTACTGTTTGTGGTGTTGAAAAAAAACTTTACACATTGCTCCAGGTTACACTCTAACTGCTCTGTGCCAAGCTACCAAAGGGTTGAGAACAGGTTAATTTTGGGTTTGCTTGTGACTTTACCCTAACAAGGATTGTGATTGCTGCTTGAGTAGAGCTTTGTCCCCCTCAGCCGCTAACACAAATTCTTACAAGTGGCAAACCTTGCAAAATGTGCTTGATTAACTTGAAGTGAAGCGGGCAGCATGCCACCACTCCAGGACAGCCGAAACTCACTGCTACCCGTCTGCCAGATTACAAGTAATTTTGTTTGAGGGGCGGCGTGGTGGTCCCACAGTGGTGCTGTTTAAAGGCTTATTGTGAGCATTAAACAGCACTGCTACGAGACCTCCAATGCATGTTCCTGTATGGGAAGGAATGCACCATATCGTGCATTCCTTCCTATACAGGAACTGGGGGTGAAAAACTACACTGGGCACAAAATGGTCCCAATAGGAATTTCAATCAATACCATGTATATTTCCTATGACTTCATGTAAATGAATGTTCAGAACATGAACTTTAATTGAATTATCCAAGCATAGCATGCAGTTCCCCCAGACTTAGTAACATTACGAGAGCCTAATAGTCTGACTGCTGATGCTATTAAAATTCCCCACAAATTCTTTTTGTGGGGAATACCTTTCACGGTAAGATCTGATCATAAACCTCTGTCAAAGATTTTTTCCTCTAGAGATATGGACAATTTTTCTCACAGAATTGCACGATGGGTGGATGGTTTGTCAAATTACAACTTTATGGTCGAGTTTGTTCCTGGTTCTAAGAACTGTATGGCTGACTGTATGTCGAGGTTACCTATCCAATTTGATCAAGGGGATGTAAGTTCGACAAGCATTAGTTGCATTTGTGAAGCTGCTCTCGAAGATTAGGAATGGAGAGAAGCTAATGCAAAGGATCATGATATTATTGAATTGAAAAAATTCATTGTGAGTGGTTGTCCTGATAGAAAAATGTTGTCTTCTACCATGGAGAATTATTTTAATGTGAAAGATGAGTTAAGCATTGTAGATGACAAGATTCTAAGAGGAAAACGTGTTGTAGCACCTGATGGGTTGAAGTGTAAATTGATCAATTTGGCTCATGAAGGGCATTTAGGCCGCAATAAAACCAAGAATAGGCTGCGTCAATGGTACTGGTGGCCAAGAATGGACCATGAGGTTGAAAATGTAGTTAAGGATTGTTACCAATACTCAAACAGTGATAAATCAAAGAAGACTTTCTCGGCAACATTTTCACCAGTTGACATACCTGTTGAGCCTTGGACTAAGTTAGGTTTAGACATTGCTGGTCCATTTGAGATGTTATCTCATGATGAGCAGTATGTAATTTTGTTACTGGACTACACTTCTAAATGGGTTGTGACAAAATGTGTTCCATTTGTGAATAGTAAGATGGGGATTGAATTTCTTAAGGATGAGTTTTCCAGGGAAGGGATTCCAAAGACACTTATCACTGATAATGGGGCACAATTTGTGTCTATTATTTGTCACAAGCTAATGATTTGGCTGAGAGCATGAACAAAATTGTCAAGAGTTGTGCTCAAAGGGCATTATTGAACAAGGAATCTGTAAAGGTATCCTTAAGAGAGACATGGTGGGCACATAGAGTAACACCAAATACTGTAACTGGTGTGTAACCTTTTGCTGTACTTAGGGAAAGAAAACCACACTGTAAGCTAAATCCTGTAGGTTTGTCTGGGCAAGATTCGTTTCATCTGATTTTTTCTGGAAGAAATTCTGATTCTGCACTGGTTTATTGAAAGTGTATATCAGTTTATTTGCACTCTATTCGTAAGAGTGGGTGAGAGGAAAAGGAAGAAAAAAACAACACAGCCAACACGTGTTTCGCCCCCTTACATGGCCATCCGGCCTGGGGCTTCCTCAGGGCTGTACATACATAGTTTTGTAAAGGGAATATAGTAACAATCGGTTAATGTCGTGAACATGTAAAAGGAAGGTGGGGAGGGCAAGTGGGGCGGGGTTTTTGGGAAGAGAAGAGGGAAGAGAAAGAAAGAAAGAGAAAAAGGTTAGGAGGGGAAGACGCACAATTGACAAAGGTGTGTTAGTATTGGGATGGTCAAAAAAACGAGGGATGATAATTAGGGTGGGAGAGGTATGAGTAGGTGGTCGGATAAAGAGTTGTAAGAGAAAAGAGAGTGAGCGAGAAGTGGAAGTGCCACGTTTTAAAAAGGTGAGTTGGGGATCGGGAGGAGGTGGGGTTTTAGATAGTAGAACAAGTGATATTTCAATTCAGCATATACATATATTCGAATCATGGTAAATAGCATACATTTGCATTGTATTGTGTAATATACCCAAAGATTTCATGGATGGTTACATGATACATTATTGTAGTGTAAAAACGTCATACCAACATTTAGCACAAAGTCACGCGATCAAGGTAGGTCACAGTGGAAGTGGGCAATAAATGGTGAGCGGAAGAAAATGGGGCGATTTTACGCATGGTTGCCAGATACATAATTGTGAAACATAATCAAAGCATAAGCAACATCATTGAAGAGAGGTAAATATCATACGGTTAGAGCATACGTGAGAAGACGAGAATTGGTATATAAAAACACGATTTGCGTGAGAGTATAAGTATGCGCGCGTAAGCAATTCGAAGTAACGAAAGGTTCGTAAACAAGGCCAAAGCATACAATGTATCGCATGGGAATATTAAGTAGGTTTTTGGCAATACGGTAAAGCATGTGTATTTGTCATAGTGAAAACAAATACGGGGTAATAAGGACAAGGTATAGATTTTAACATTGTGCAAAATAATACAATCAGGTCGAAGTGTGGAGAGATAAAGGAAATTGATATTTACAGTGGTATATTGTTGGGCATCCGGTGCAGCGAGGTCCCAAAAATTAGAGGAGAGAAGGAAGCGACAGTTAATATGTAAAACGTATTTGTCGATCGGCAAAGAGGTGAACCATACCGTGTTTGAGATAGTCATAGAAAAAACGTATTAGGTGGCAAATGGGCAAGCTGATAAAGTTTTCAAGTGAGTTTCGTTGATGTGAGATTCATTCCGTATTGTAGCGACGGTGGTTTATGAATGTGCTCATACGCGATCAACCTAGTTGCGGATGTGGCTAAAGTCTGTAATGAGCATAATTTTAGGAGCGGTGTCACTCGTTAATTGCTGCATTACTTATAAGTGGGTTATGTTGTGAGATGACGCGGCGGTGATGAATTGAGAAAGAGTGCTCATAAGTAATCAATCAAGGGCGGAGGTGACTATATTATGGAAAAATGAAAAGGATGTCTTGCGCTTGCCACCTTGTTGCAAGCGGAAAAGAATGGTGCTAGATTGTGCTATGCACTTCTATTGAATAAATTGGACAGTGTCGCGATAGTGTCATGCTAGAGGCAGACAGACGCTAAAGAGGTACAGTGGGTTAGTACAGTCTGTAATCATAGTATATAAGGAAAAATGCGTAAACCTTATGTTAGAGTACTGAGGACCATACAAGATGGTTGGTTTTGGAGGTCAACCATAGTAGCAATACATTAGTATAGAATATGCTGATACAGGGTGACAATTTTTTCAGATCTATGATTGTATTACACAAAGTTTGATACAAATCATTTCAGATTGCCAAATCCTTCTGATTCCCAGAGTTATTGGAAGAGGTAGTGGGGACGCAGTAAAGGATTGGTAGTGAGGGAGGAGATTGTAATCGCTGGTTGGTTCTAAGGTATTATAGAAAATTAGTCATCTCCTAGCCACACATGCATTTCTGCATCTTTGTTGAGTCCCAGGTCGATTGTTTTATATTTTAGAACCTCTTTACCCCTCACTTCCAAAAAAACAAATCCTGTTTGGATGAAATTGGATACTTCTACTTCTGATCAACCTTCTGATTTTGAAATGAGTCTGTGTAGAAGGAATTATCAAGACAAGTATAAAACCAATTTTGACAAAAAACATTGTACTAAGCAAATTTTATGGAAAGTTGGAGACACAGTTCTTGTCAGAAGGCCTGGATTTGTGAAGAAGGGACATTCTAGATTTATGGGTCCCTTTGTGATTTCTGATGTCAAGAAAAATGTGGTTGTTTTGGATTCTAGAGATGTTTGGAATATGTCAAGATTAGTAAGTATTTCAAATCAACATTCTAGACTTTCCCAACGTGTGGATCATTATAGACATACTACTGGCAGGAATACTAATAGATTTAGGACTAAACCTATGTGGCATAAAGATTATGTCATGTATACTTCTAAATAATTGTTGTAATGTTGGTATGCTAATTAATTCTGAACTCTCTTATTCTATGTTTTTTTTTAGGTTTTATGATAGAAAACATATGTTTGTACACATAGTTTTTAAAAAAATTTTTTTTTATATATTTGGGGAGAAGATGTGTTATGGGTTTGCCAATGCTAGTTCAAAAGAACTGGCTATGTCATGAGTTAGATATGAAATGTTCCATATTCTAATGGGTTTTGTTCTAGTTAGAACCCGGTTTGGAGTTGCTGCTGGATCGAGGTTCGTGAGGGTTGTATACCTGTACTGAGAAATAAATCTTTGAAGAATCTCTTTGGACTGGATGTACAACTTATTTTAACATATACACCAACTGATTTCTCATATTAATGCTTACAATTTAATCCTCGCTGGGGATTGTAATCAAGTATTTGACCCTTTTCTGGACCGAAAATCTAAGGTTTCTTTCATTCCATCAAAAGCCCATAAAACTTTCACACAAACATAAAGCATCTCCATCTAACTGACTCCTGGAGACTACGCAATCCGTCTCTGCAAGAGTTTACTTCTTACTCTTCACCTCATCAGACCCAGTCAAGCATTGACTATATTTTCACGTCACACAATGTCTCCCAATCTTTATTGTCCACCGATATAGGCCCCATACTTTTTTCCGATCATGCCCGTTTCAATCCAGTTAGATATCATGCCTCATTCTGACCATCCCAATAGATGGCGCTTCAATAATTCCTTGCTTTTAGACCCTCACTTTAATACTTCTTTTATTTCTTTTTTCAACTAATACTTTCTTTTAAATAGCAATGACACTATACCCTTTCATATAATTTGGGATGCCTTTAAGGCCTCTGCACGTGACTTTATTATTCAATACACCTCTAACAAACGGGTAATAGCTTGGGCTTTAAGCACGGAACTCCTCTCTAAGATAAAAAAAATTATAGCATATCTATTACACCTCCAAATCGAAACAGTGTCTAACTGATCTGATTAATACTAAGATTCTGTATACTAAAGATATGACTGACAGTGGCTCTTTATTTCTTTTAAGGACTAGTGCCAAATTCTATGGAAGACAAAATAAATCTGGTAAATTGTTAGCCAATAATCTTAGTGCCAAACAGAATAAACTCCACATAGAATCAATAACAACAGACACCAACACTTCTAAATACAAAGACGCCGATATTCTACAAGAATTTGTTTGGCTCTATGAACAACTCCAGAGATCACTCCCACTGATGACGACATTTCCTTTTACCTCTCCTCAATCCAAAAGCGCTCAACTCCGTTTTTACATTTAGACCTCCTGGAGTCTGACCTGACTGACTGACATACTCAATGCACTTAAAACCCTCAAGAAAGATAAGGCCCTGGCCCAGACGGGCTTACTGTTGAATTCTTTTTGCACTTTGCCCAAGTAATCTTACATAAATTGCATGCTTTAATCTCTTCTTTTCTTTCTTCTGGTAATTGCTCAGGCACTTTTCTGGAGGCCCTGATCTGTCTTATCCCAAAGGAAGGAAAGTATCTACATTATTGCAAAAATTACCGACCCATTTCCCTAGTTAACATAGATAACAAAATCTTTTCTAAATCGTTAGCTCTTCGATTGGAATCTCATCTCCCTCAACTCTTAGATAAGGAACAAATGGGCTTTGTCAAAGGGCGATCTATCAATGACAACACCCGTCTGTTTTTGTACAGTATTTCCAAGTCCCCAAATCTTTCAAAGCCCCTCGCTGACCTTGATGCTGAAAAGGCTTTTGACAGAGTATATTGGCCTTTCATTTTTCAGACACTAAAATGGTTTGGTTTTGGCCCGAAAATCATCTCCTTGATTTCCCTGCTCAACTCGAACCAGAAAGCTGCAATTTTTGCCAACGGTCTCACCTCCCCCTACTTTACTCTTCACAGAGGAGTGAGACAAGGCTGTCCTCTATCCCCTTTTCTTTTCAACCTAGCCCTAGAACCTTTCTTATCCAAAATAAGACAACATCAGTCCATTACGGGTTTCACCTCAAACTCTTTACCAGTGAAACTAGCTGCATATGCATATGATGTTCTTCTGCTTCTTTCTCAACCTCATGATTCCCTGCCGGCCTTTTTAAATGAAGTCCAATCATATTCCTCGGTCTCGGGTTACAGATTAAACAATGATAAGTGTGAAATCTTACCCTTAACTAAATATACTTTAAAAAAAGTTTTCTCCATTTCTAATTTTACTTGGAACCCACTTCACATAAAATATCTTGGTATATGTTTCACCTTCTCCGTTAAAACATCAATTCGTCTCAATTTCAATAAATGTATTGAGAAGCTTAGCTCCCTCACATTCAAATGGCATCCTCTATATCTTTCATGGTGGGGACGTCGCGACACTATTAAAATGATGTTAGCACCTATTATCCTGTATCTTATCTCTAATATTCCCATACCCATTCCTACAAAGTGGTTCCATAAAATTAACTCCATCCTTTCTTCCTTTTCCATGGCTGAATAAAAAACCTAGGCTGTCCTTACTAAAATTATCGCGTCCGAAATCTGAAGGTGGTGTTTGCTTCCCTGATTTTCCCAAATATCACAAAGCCTTTTTACTAAGACATACATCCAAATGGCTGTCAGGCCCTTCTCCTGATTCACCTCTATGGATTGATCTAGAGAGTTCCTTCCACTTCCCATTTTCTTTCCAAGGATACTTATCTTTCACACAAAAACCACAAAATGTATATACACCAATTATTAAACATTCTTGTAAAAGTTTGAATAATCTTCTTCATTTTGAGCCACATGATTTCTACACATTTCTCAATTCCACCATATGGCATAACAACTTCATATGCATTAAGAATAAACCTGTTTTTTTGAAACCCTGGAGCTATAGGGGCATTCTTTGGGTACATCAACTATTTGAGAATGACACTTTCCTCACCTTTTCAAAGGCATGCTCTCTTTTTCACTTGCCTCCCTCATTTTCACATAAATTTCTAGCTTTACGCTCAGCTATACTAGATTCTCACTCTTATTTTAAATCCTTGCCTTGCCCCTCACCTTCACCAGACTATACTTGGTCGAGCATCCTTCGTAGGTTGCCTAAGGCCTCCACTCTCTACACCTGCTTATTATACCCATCCTCGGTAAGAGCTAAAACAAAAACTGAGCTTTCTTGGGAGACTGACCTAGATACACATTGGCCCTTTTCTGTTTGGGATAAGATTTGAACGAAAATTAGGAAGTCTTCCAGAGCAGCTAGCGCTACACAAACTCTTTTTTTTATTTATAACAGACTACTGTTAACACCAGTTTCCTTGCATAGAATGCATTCTTATATTCCTGATGATCGTTGGTCTTGATCATTTCCACAGGCAGATCTTCAACACTTACTTTTTTCGTGTCCACAAGTTTTGAAGTTTTGGAAACAAGTCTGATCACAAATGAATACTATTTTTGGTGCTAACATTCCCCTTTTATTTGCAAATATTTTTCTGGGTAGCCTCTCCACTAGCTGGACTACAAAGAAAACACAAACGCAAATCATTGACCTGTTATTGGCTACAGCTTTTCAGCAGATAACAAAAAACTGGAAGGATGCTTCCAAACTCTCGTACTTAGCTTGGTGGTATTCTGTATGTCACAATCACAGACTCAACACGACCTTTGTATTTCCCATGTCTCTTGAAAAAAAAAGATTACATTTATGGTCTCCTATCACATAATTTTGGGATAATAGCGCTAAAAGATCTTTTGCTCAAGTACCATGTATTCAAGAAGTTGCTCAACCCCCTTGAATTTTCTGTTTTTGCGATCATTCTTATATGTATTTGATTCAATTTAATCTTGTTATAGTTGTATACTGATCAATTTTGAGCCTGTTTCTACCCTTTTATTCCTGCCATAATTTTTTTTTCTTGTGTGATTACCTGCCTATCTGCTATTAATGATACCTTTCGCAATGTATTTTGATGTTCTATCACTTGATACTTTGATGTTCTCTTTTGATATATATTCAATAGACTTATAATTTGAAACTTAAATAATGAGAGCTTGAATTGGTTTTAAAGGCTTTATTTCTCATTTCGAGATCAGTAAGTTTATTTTAAATATTATTTTATTCAAAATTAGTAGGTCAGCTCAAATCAGTTTACAGAAAATATAAAACAATGGTTAGATCAAGTCTTCAAATAAATGCATCAAGCACATTCCATAAAGGAATAAAGTCCCTATACTAAAGCCCAGGATTAGAATTCAGATTTAGTAGAACCCATGAAGAGTTTAAATTCATTAGAAAAGAGTGAGATCAAGAGATGAACAGAAGCGCAGTAGCCACAATTGTCAGTCTAGGGCAAGGGAATGCACAAGTAGATGGGTAAGGAGTGTTAAAACTGTACTAGGAATATGCACTACTGTAAAATACATGAACACATTGCAGACATTGTAGCAGGGTTCTTTCTTGCTGGTCCAATCAGAAAGCATCACTCTTACATGATCAGGTTCAGCTCTTCCGTTCCCACATTCCCACATACATACTTTCATCACAAAGTTAGTTACAAATGTCATTCGCATGAGGCCTCTGGAAACATAAGCAGCAGTTCCCATAGGCACTGAGCACAATTTCTGACCTTCTAGGGTTAGATGTTTCATTGCGTGAATAATGGACTACACCAAAGAAATGGAAAATTAACTTACAATGTCACTGTTAGGTAATACATTTAATTTAACACGAATAAGAATTATTGTCTAAAGTGTACAGCTATTCTATTCTATATGTGAAAGTAAAAAAATAAGAAGCTTAGCTAATGCGAATGAACTTCGAAAAAATAATACATTTTGTTTAACCGGAACATTCTGCAGTTATAATGGATATTTTTTTAGCATGTCATTATTAAGGTCAAATTTCTAGCAGTGTGCAGATATCAATGAGGTTCAGTTAGCCTTTCTATGGTTTATTCTAATAGCTATGACTGCCTAGTGCAGCTTGCACATTTTAAATGCATGTCATTTTTTACTTTTACATTTTCACATTAATCACTACACATCCACCAGTTATTCTTATTAATTTGCATTTTAATTTGTTAGACTTTCTCAATCTACCATCTGATGGTTATGTTAACCATCACACTATCTAGAATTCACATGGGAGTTCTGCTTAAAGCGCACTTTCATCATCAGTTGAGTCTTCATGCTTGCGTTTTACCCCTCTTTACCCCTCGAAATTCCAATTACTTTATGTAATTCTCATTCATGAGATGATTCAATTCAAGGGCCTTTTCAAATCTTTCATTTCTTTTTCTTTCCCTTCTCTTGTATAAGTAGTATTTGCAGCCTTTAAATAGAGCAAAGAAGAA
This sequence comes from Triturus cristatus, assembly GCF_964204655.1. NCBI lineage: Eukaryota > Metazoa > Chordata > Amphibia > Caudata > Salamandridae > Triturus > Triturus cristatus. The sequence continues at coordinate 488,649,771 of NC_140587.1, read as the reverse complement.
TGACAAGCAAAGTCCTATTATTAGTATTGGTATAGGTATAGCTTATAAGTACCTATGTGGGTCTGCATGTGGGGGTGAGTGCCTGTGTGGGTTGTTGACTGGGTTTGTGAGTGGCGGTATGGGTCTGTGAGTGTCTAAGTGGGTCTCTGAAGGGGTGCATGAGTCTGAGTGGGTCTCTCATTGGGTATATGTTAATATGAGTGACAGTGAATGAATGACTGTCTGAGTGGGTCTGTAGGTGAGGCATAAGGGTCTGTGAGTGGGGCATGAGTCTCTGAGTGGGCTTGTGAGTAGGTGTGTAAGTCGGTATGGGTCTGTGAAGAAGTGCATGAGTCTCTCAGTGGGTCTCTGAGTTGTGTGCATGACCATCTGAATGGGTCTGTGACTGGGTGCATGAGTCTCTATGTGACTCTCTGAGAGGGTGCATGAGTTTGTGAGTGAGTCTGTCACTGGGTGTATGTGAATATGAGTGACTCTGTGAGTGGCTGCATCACTGTCTGGGTGGGTCTGTAAGTGGGGCACAAGGGTTTGTGAGTGGGGCATGAGTCTCAGAGTGGGCTTATGAGTAGGTGCATAAGTCAGTGTGAGTCTGTGACAGGATGCATAAGTCTCTCAGTGGGTCTGTGAGTAGGTGCATGAGCCTCTCAATGGGTCTGTGACTGAGTGCATGAGTCTTTCAGTGGGTCTGTGAGACGGTGCATGTGCTTCTCAGTAGGTCTGTGACTGGGTGCATGAGTTCAGAGTGGGTCTCTGAGTGTGTGCATGAGACTCTGAGTGGGTCTCTGTCTCAGTGCATGTGTTTCTGAGTGGGTTTGTCAGTGGGGCAGGAGGGTCTGTGAGTGGGAATGAGTCTCTAAGTGGGCTTGTGAGTAGGTGTGTAAGTTGGTGTGGGTCTGGGAGTATGTGCATGAGTCTCTCCATAGGTCTGTGAGAGGGTGCATGAGGCTCTGAGCGGGTCTGTGAGTGGGTGCATAAATGTATCAGTGGGTATGTGAGTGGGTGCATGAGTATGTCAATAGAGGTGGGTGCACAAATCTCTGAGTGCATATTTGAGTGAATGTATTAGCATCTGAATAAGTCTCTGAATGTATTTTTGTTTTGCCCCATATTCATACGTTCGCCATGATGTTACACGGTGGCCGCGCTGACAGTTGCGACAAATTCGCAAATCTCACTCGTCAAAGAAATCCCATTTTTGACACATAGTTTGTCTCACTAACACCCCTATATGTCAAATAGGTGGTCAGGGTACCTCATCCCTGACCCTTTATACCACTTTTGTGATGAGTTTTCACCCCCGGGACTATGTCACATTTTCTAAAATTCCAGCCACAACTTTCTGCTCAGGTTGCGGCCAGCCAATCACGGCATTCCTGTTGGCTCACGCATTTGTTGATAATCGCAAAATAGTCACGAAATATCCACTGCCAGAGATATCACTAACTTTATTTTCTTTAATTTCCCAACAACTACTCCATGTATTCAAACCAAATAACTGAAAGTGTGGTCTGCTTAACCGAAACTGCCTTTCTGCCAGATTTGGTATAATTCCGTCCAGTGTTTCGGGCTGCAGCTTCGACTAAAGGTCCTATGGGAATTAACATGGGAAGTACACTTATTTTTTTTATCCCCTCCTTTTACTCAGCCCCCGCTTGATAGATCTGACCGAAACTTTCCATGCGCAACAAGAATCACCGGGGCACTTTGGAAAATTTCGTGAAGATTCTTCAACCGGTGTCAAAGATATTGGTAAGTCAAAAAATGCTTTTCCTATGTAAACAAGTTACTCACTATAACTGCCTACTGGTGAACACCAGCAGGTAATATATGTAGATAAAAATAAAAGGCTTTATACTTTCCTGCTAAATACTTACATTTTTGTGGTAAAGGCATAATCCTTGTAAACGTTTGCGTGGTAAAGGTAAGCATATAAAGAAATGAAATGAAATACCAGTATTTGTAAAGCACACAGCTACCTCCGAATTGGTGTTCCGGCGCTGGGGGCCCTCGGGAAGATTAAGCGAGCTATTGCCCAGAGTCACATGGTGCTGGGCTAACCTGCCGCCGGTGCCGGGGATCGAACCGTGAACCCGCAGTCTGGAGTCAGGCACCCTGGCCGCTGCGCCACACCTCTTCCTCTCAAGACGCAAGCGTTGTAAAGCCCGCGTTGTTAAAGCGTGCATGGTAGTTGCTTGCATGGTTCCATAATACAATCATATTAATGTGCACCTGAACAGCATAGTATTCTGTATGCTGTCACAGAGCAGTGGTCTCACCAACCAGTGTGTATGGGTATTAGCCTAAGGGTCAGTAAGAGGGCCTCAGTTGCTCCACAATGGTGTGTTACAACTCAAACATAACACAGTAGAATGCATAGAAGCCTGTGATCCCTGTATGAAAGCCTTTCTCTAATTTCCTTATTACAGTTGAGTTGTGACTTCTCTAGTCACCTCTTAAAAAATGATGTAGCTGCTCAGCTTTAATAAGATGTTTTAGCTGAGTTGTTACTCCATAATATCTGTTGTGAGGGCTGGTAGCCAAGGTGAAAGTGAGGTCAAGGAAAATCATTGCTGCTGCAGTTTAACCAATGAAAAACAAGGCCTTCCTTTTGGTCCCTCTTATCTTTTCTTTTTTTCAAGAACAGTGATCAGCAGAAAGGAGATATTTAAAGCAACATGTTAATTTTTCCAACCTTGAAGTTCATTGTTGTTAAGTTGGAAACTCTGCACGTTTCTACATATTCTGAGCTACAGCATTTTTTTATCTGAGTTACAATAGACTGATTCTAATATATTTTGCATCAAATTACTGACTGCTTTTTGGTGCATTCAATTTCACGCTACATATTCTGCTTTTATTTTTCATATGTGAAACAATATTATCTTTTTTATTTGACAGAACAAAATACCGAGAATTATAGTGGTTCGAAAGAAGGCTGATGGTGTGGCAAAGTATTATAAAGAATAAATTACCCACTGATGTATGTTAAAAATCTATTGCAAGTCAAATTGTATTTCCATCACATTATAAACTTTGTAAAGGAACTCAGCCTTTGGCCTCATTCCTCTAGATGGTCACAGAACTCCCCTGTGAATTGCAATATAAACTATCTCCCTCCTGAATGTATAGGTACTTTGGGGAACAACAAGACTGCCTGGCTTCTTCTGATAGCCTCACTTTGGAGGAGAGAAAGTGCCTCCCATGAGGCGGGGAGGGCAGGACAGGCCGTGACTGCATGGCCTGACTGAATGTAGGGAACCCCTCTCTATACTCGCAAGCACACTCCCTGCAGGGGGTTGAGTGGGTACATGCACTGTTGCAAAGGGCATTCGCTCATTACCATGGGAAACTAACCCATGCACATGGAGGAACTCCTCTGAGGGGTTGATTTTACCATCAGGTTCCCTCGCATATTGATGGCGCAGAAAGGGCCTTGCTGCCCCTTCCATAATACCAAGGATCTCTAGGCAGTCTTGTAACACCAATAGTACTTCAGCACAAGAGAACAAGTATGGCCCTAGAGGTGCTGGCACTGTTCCTCTAGCACGGGCTCTTGTTTCTTATTTCAAGTGATATTAAGCTCTGTCTATATTTTGCTTACAATGGAGGTGGTCATTTATTTCTTTTATTACTGTCCGCTTTTGAGTCTTGTGTGAGATAGGCTAGACTTGTGCATGTAACAAACCGGCCTGGAAATGTAAACAGGATGAAAAGGTAAACATTGAAAAGAAGATATGAAGGATTCGACTAAGGCCATGACGTATTAAAGCTTGACTCCAGGACATGTCATGAATGAGGAAGAAGGCATTCAGTGGCTTGATGCCTGAAAAAGAGGCTGCCTCCGTCAGCGCCTGTGCCCGGCCAGAGATGAGGACAGCAGGCGGGCTGTAGCGCTAGCACAGGATAGTGCAGAGCAAGAGCAGACATTATTGTACTCCGTATATACAGAAGCTTACCTAAAACAAACAGATGTGTTTGTAAATATGCTGTCAACTCGAGCCCAAAGAAAAGTCAACAGATGCATCATCCGGAAGAAACCCTTTGGAATGATGCCATGCTTGCCGGTCTGTGTTCCAGCTCATGGAAGAGCGCTGCTGCATAATGCATGAGCTCATTAGCATACACCGGGGGCACCACACAATCTCCAGCCCCGCGGTTCGGTGCATTGATGCCGCTTGGAGCTTGCGCATCCGCTGTTGCAAACACCTGCCGTGCCAACCTCCGGCCGTTTCATTAAAAATGAAATACCGTCTGTCAGAACACTGACTCTTTCGGAAACATAGACAAAGAGGCTGCATGTTCAGGATGTGTTCCATGAACAGTTGTCATTCGGTTTACTTCGAAGACACTTCATGTCGCTTCGTGGTGGAGGCCAGCCTTTAGGGCCCTTGTTTTCTAACAACATTCAGAAAACAAGCACGCAGTGTGGAACTTTGTATACATATATGGGCATGACCTTGGAAAAAGAGGACCTTTGAAAGGTGATTTGCCTGTCACGGTGAACATGTATTGTCTAAGGAAAGCTGCCTGGAGGCCTATTCCAAGTTAACAGATGCACAAAGGGTCTGGTCTCTCTTGCCAAAAAAAATAAGAGATGGCAAAATGCATTCTCAGAATCTGAGGTGTTTTTGTGCTTCGCTTCCACATACCCTCCCAACATGGCCGCAGCAACAATGTCAACTGAGATACTCGAACAGCTGAAGCAGGGTGTGTCGGCTGGGATAAAGTAGACACAAATGATATGATCCTCTCCAGTGAGGGCTGTTAACAGTCATTTTTTTGCAGGTGCTAATATTAGATGATAGACAGGCAAAGAGAATTCGTCTACTTAGTGGTCAGTTAAGTTAGCAGTAACTTTTTTCTCCTCTCATTGTCCATCTAGGACTAACTACAACTTTTCTCCCATTGGCACATGGAGGCTCATTGTTTGTGCAAGTTTACAGATCACGTTCTTTGTTTTTGTTCAGCGCTCTGGTTCTCCCATGACATTCCTTACTGAAATATTAGGCCTACTTTTAACTGACAATTATCAGAACTGTGGTAAATAATTTAATTACCGGTACTTAATTTGATGCGGAAAATTAATAAGAATAGCTCAGAAAATAAGAGGCAGAATCCGTGGTATTAGAGGTTCGGAACGGGCTTTATTCCTATACAAAGGAACATAATTCGAATTATGGGCCTTCTATTCCATCACCACGAAAGTTCAGGAAGGAAGGAACAATACATTATTGACAGGTAATCATTTTTATAGAAAAGACATTACAGTAGAACAGATGCAGGAGGCGTAACAGTTGATAACAGAGATAAAGGCATACATGCGTAACTAAAATGGGTGTAACTAGGCGTAACTAAAGAACGTCATTAGGTATGATGTCACAAATGGGTGGTTCCATGAAAGAATTTCGCAATGTCAGCAAGAATACTTGGCAGAGATGCGCGCGCAGCAGCATGACGTGTGAGTTGACGTGCAACTAGGGGGAAAATGGGACTTGACATTTAGCTCTACATGTGGAGACAAAAGTCTGGGGTTATGTCAACCTAATCCCAAATCATATCTAATATCCTATGTTTAAAGAACTGTGTTATCCAAAAAGAGAGGTCTCTTAGGATAGAATCTTATTCTATACTGACTATACTGACTGTTAGTGCGTGTACAAGCGTCTAAGTGTCTACACTAGATGCGAGGGGGTAGGAATATTCCATGGTAACGGGGCTATGAATTACTTGCATGAGGGCAGCGAGGCCTGGCCCCTTTGCACGGTAGCTGGAGGAATGTTTACTTAAACTGCTAGAAAGGAATGCATCGGATGAGGAGCGAAGGAGATAATCTCGAAGGTGAAATACAGTTTTTGGCAGGCGACGGGCTGGATCAGGCACCGTTAGCCGCGGAAGGGAGTAAGACAAAGTTCATGGTCACAGATGCAGGCTCAGACTGGAGCTTTCAGAGGCAGAAGGCAAGAAAAGGCTTGGTGGCAGAATCAGGGCCTACTCGCCTGAATCTGTAGAAATGTGGGAAGTGAACCATATAAAGCCGGTGGCCTTTTATACTTAGGAATAGAATATCCGGCCCATTCATGGCGGATCTGAAAGAGGACATGTTGACGGTGGACGCACATGTATTTGCGTCTTCATAACTGGAACTGGAGGGAACATACATGTACTTGTGACTTATACATGAAACCGTTGGGGTCCAAGATAGGGGACATAACCGACCATAAAAATCCATATTTCCACATTCCCTCCTTGTCCCCTACTTGCCCTTAGGAGATATCAATCTTCATCAATCCATCGATCTGTTCATATAACATCATTTGTTCTTCTTTCTTCTTCCGGGATCTTGAACGAAAACTTGGATGTGGGATACACGAGGTGGCACACAGACCACAAATCGCTGGCCCACATTGTAGACATAAGCAGCAACTGAATAGTATGAGAAAGCCAATACCTAAGAAGGATAGAATTCTCCATCCCCAGGCTGACAACACGCCCCAGAACCAACCGGACCAAGTCCAGGTGCCTGGACTCTGGTGTATCTGGCTTACAATCTTATGAAGGCGGGTTATGGCTTTATATACTGACGGTGAATTTTCTGGTATGAAAATGCAACAACTTGATCCGATGACCCTACAAGCTCCGCCCCTATCGGCCAGGATGACGTCAAGGACAAGACGATTCTGAAGCACAACAATCCGCATAGCAGACTGCTCTTCTGTTAAATTGCCTAAGGCGGAAATAGTTTCGTTCACTACTGCTTCGAGGGTTCTGGTTAATCTACGTATTAGCTTACTATTAGTAACTGTACCTATATAAGGAAAGAAACCTTTATTGAAATCTGTGTATTTTTCCCATGCTGTTTCAGTGTAATCGACGATTGGGAGATCTCTCTGCTGTCTATTGTGTACTAAATGAGTATTTCTATGATAATCAGGAGGAGCTAAGAAAACAGGTGGTAGGAGGAATGCTATATAACAGGTACCATCCCAATCTAGAGGTAGGCGTATATATGCGGTCTGGCCACATATAAAGTAGGAATGACGAGAAGCTCTAAATGTAGACTTGCCTTGATCACTAAATTTTATCACAGTGGTGCATTTACTATGGCCCATGTGTATGGAGCCATTCTTTCTTATACATATTTCCCCTTTTACTGGGAATACCGACATGGCGGGCAATATGGGTGTAGCTTCAGATTCAACGTTCAGGATCATGAGGTTAAGTGTAAAATTACCTAATCCATATACTTCATTTTCTAGATCAGTTCCTGTTCTTTTGGGAAGTCCCTCCTTGTTAGGGTAGCAGACCTTAAGCAAAACTAAGTTCAGGTTTCCCCATACCCAGTTGTCTTGATAAACTGCGGAATTCGAGTCTAGGGAATTGATCAAACTAAACCATGCTCCACAGGAGCCATTGTGTGTGAACGGATAGGGAAAGAGGGGCAAAACTCCCTTATAGTTCTGATAGGGAGGGAGTCGGCCACATATCCAACAATTTGTAGCATTGTTAGTCTGATGGGAATGATGTAACATACTAATAAAAGTGTTATTGCGCAGCGCAAATCTATATGACAACTCATGCGGGGGTAATTCACTAAAAGAATGTTCAGCAGTAACATTGTAAACATGTTTAGAAATAGGATAATATATGTGCAACAATATACTTGCAGGATATTAAAAGACATAAGAAGAACAAAATTAATAACGTCACTGTGCAATGACTACGCAGTGATTTACAGTACGCATGTTTTTTCAACTGCATTTGATTATTTCTTTCTCTATTCCGGTCCAGAGGATACATGTCAGAGACAAATTCAACCGATTCACCTTGGAGAGGACTTAAACAATCAAATTGTCTGACTGACTGGACCTCAATTTTAGTCTATATAGTTCCTTATCGCTTAGTTCAACCAAAGGAAGCTTTGAGTCTGTCTTTGAGGAAATACAGGGTTTAGTCTCTATATCGGATGGTAGTCCATAAAATTTCTTGATATGACTCGAGTGTATCCAACCTTTGCGACCTTCGATCTTCACGGCTGTCCTCGTGGTGAGCAGTACAAGTTGAGGCGATTTCCACCTAGGATCCAGCTGAGTCTTCCGGTCAAAATTACGCACTAACACCAGGTCCCCGGGAACTACGTCATGGGGTTTCACCTCGGTGTTGTCGGGAAAGGCTGCAGCTACCTGTGAACGACAAGATTGTAGTGCAGACATCAAGGAAGCCAGGTAATCTGTCAGCATATTACAGTCAACGTCAGTTATTTTACGAGGTATAGGCGTCCCCCACATATTTGGTGGTCTACCGAAGATCACCTCATACGGGGATAGCCCTGTTCGAGAGTGCGCTACCATTCTCATGTAAAAGAGTGCAACTGGTAAGGCTACTACCCAATCGACACCTTTCTGTCTACATATTTTGGACAATCTAATTTTCAGAGTTTGATTATGTCGTTCCACGAGACCTGCTGCCTCGGGGTGTCGGACACAGTGAAATCTCCATTGATAGCCTAACAAAAGTGAAACGTGTTTCATTAGTTCGGATGAGAACGGCTGGCCGTTATCTGAGTAGACAACACGTGGTAAACCGTACCGTGGGAAGAATTCTCGAACTAACTGTTTGGCAGTAGTCGGGGCAGTGTAATCTGAAACCGGGTATGCTTCTGTCCAACGGGAAAGAGCACAAACAACTACAAGAACATATTTGAATCCTCGACATCGTTCCATCTGGATATAATCTATCTGGAGGACTTCAAAAGGGTGATCAGGAGGCTGAAATCCACCCTGTTCTACGGGAATGCTTTTACCTGGGTTAAACTGACAACAGATCATACAGGTACGAACTTTTTGTTTAGCTGCTGCTCGTAAATGTTTGTTGAACCAAATGTGTTGAATGCTGTCTAGCATAGCTTTTTCTCCTAGGTGCGCTGGACTATGTATTGTGTTAATGATGACTTGGACCATTGAGTCGGGAAGAAACCATATAGATTTTTCCTTCGTCATCCATCCCTGATCTGTTTGGATCCCTCCTAATTCAGTCCATTTCTTTATTTCATCTGGTGTAGCGTGTGTCTGTATGTCAATTACGTCAAGAGCGGGATCCTTAACCGTCATGCAATGTGTTGGTGTCAGAACTATTGTCTTTGTCATGTCAGATGTGTGAGTTTTATTCTGAGCAGTCTGTTTAGCTGTTCTGTCAGCTAGGTCATTGCCTTGGGAAATGATATCAGTAACTTTCGTATGAGCTTTACATTTCATAATTGATATTGCAGTAGGTAGATGTATTGCATCTAATAAGGCATGAATGAGGGGTCTGTGCTGAATGTGGGCACCGTGAGAAGTTAAATAACCTCTCTCTCGCCACAGCACGCCGAAGTCATGTACAACTCCGAATGCATAACGTGAATCAGTGTATATGTTGACTTTCTTATTTGTGGCTTGAATACAGGCTTGTGTCAGAGCGATGAGCTCTGCTGCTTGAGCTGACAAGGTATTTATGCAATATGTTTCAATGACTTCAGTGTCTGTTGTGACTGCATACGCGGCCACTAGCTCTCCTGTACTTGTTCTCATACATGAACCATCTACATACAACGTCAGGTCTGGATCTGTCAATGGGACGTCTGTTAAGTCTTGTCTGGGTTTCGTCGTGATAGTAATAACTTCAATACAATCATGTGCTAGTGGGTCTGTTCCGTTTACTGGCAAAAGTGTGGCAGGATTTAACGTATTACAACGTCTGATTTCTATATGTGGCTGAAACAATGTTAATTCGTAACTGGTAAGTCTTGCTATAGTCAAGTGTTGTGTTTGCGTTCGGTTCACAAGAACCTCTACTGCGTGTGGTACTTGTACTGTCAATGGATGTCCTAATACTATGGCATCGCTTTGTCTGATTGCTAAAGCTGTCGCTGCCACTGATTTCAGGCACGCAGGCAGAGCCTGAGCTACTGGATCTAATGTACTAGAGAAATAAGCACATGGTTTATGTGATCCTGCTTGTTCCTGAGTGAGTACTGACAAAGCAGTACCTTCGCGTTCTGTAACAAAGAGTGTAAACTGTTTACTGTAACATGGTGTTGCTAGGACTAGTGCTTGACATAAAGCTTTCTTTAGGCTTTCAAAAGCTTGTGTATGTTCCTGAGTCCAAGGGAGGACAGTCGATGTGGCCGCCTCCTGTGTTGTCAACTGAATGAGTGGTTTTGCTAGAAATGCATACTGAGGGATCCACTGCCTACAATATGAAGTGAGGCCTATAAAAGCCCGTACCTCCTTTTGTGTCTTGGGTATTGGCATGTTAGCAATTAACTGGATGCGATCTGACGTAAGCTGCCTTCCCTCCTTGGACAGCGAGTGCCCAAGGTAAACAACTCGCTGGACACAGAATTGCAGCTTAGAAGGGGACACCTTGTGCCCCTTTTCGGCCAAAAATTGTAAAACCGTCAGTGAAGCTTTTTCACATTCAGGTTCGCTTCTAGCGGTGATCAGCAGATCATCGACATATTGAAGCAGGGCAGTGTTGACTGGCATGTGGATACTGTCAAGTTCTCGTTTCAGTGCTTGGCTATAGATGCTGGGGCTTTCTGTGAATCCTTGAGGTGCGCGTGTGAATTTAAAGCTTCGTCCATTTAAACTAAATCCGAACAAGTATTGGCTTTCCGGATCTATTGGGACGCTGAAAAAGGCATTCTTGAGATCAATTACAGTAAAGAATGTTGCTTCGGAATCAATGGCTGTCAGTAATGAAGAAATGTCTGGAACTACGGGGTATTGTGGTACAATACATTTATTTAATTCGCGCAGATCAATAACCAATCGATATACTGGCGGGGCTTTTGGATCAGTTCGTTTAAGAATCGGAATTATCGGGGAATTACATACATTGGAGTCGGTTTCCACAACCACTCCTTGGGTAATAAGCTCGTCAACGATTTGCAGTAAAGCCACTACAGCATCTGGGGGTAACTTGTATTGTCGCATTCGTGGTAGTACCACTCCTGTCTTTAGTGTGACTCGATATGGTGTAATGTTCATACAACCAACATCTGTAGGGCCTTGCGCCCATAAATGTGTGGGTAAAGTCTGCAGTCGGTGATCCATGTCTCGGGACACATAGTGCCCTTTGAAATCACGTAAAAACAGTCTTACTCCTTCCGGAGAACAACATATTATAGCTCCTAGAGCTTTCAATGTTTTTATACCTAACAAGTTTTCTGGACATGATTTAGTAAGCAATAAATCTGTAGTTCGTGTCAAGGGACCAATCGTAAGTGGAAGAGGCTGTGACACTTCGTTAATGATAGGTTTTCCTGAAAAACCAAGGGAAATATTCTGTGAGCCTGAGAGGGGTGCCCCTGGAACTTCACTACGTTTTATGGTTGTTCGGCTTGCCCCTGTATCAAGTAAAATTTTTCTATTTTGGCCTAATAGTTCACTGTGTACATAAGGTCCTTCTTGATCTACAGGGACCTCGATAAGGGGTAAACCAACTTCCCTCTCTAGGCTGTTTCATGAGTATCGTTGATAATCAGGGTAGTCATACTGTGCGGTCTGGTACATCTGTCGTGTCGTTGTTGGTGTGGCAGCAATAGGCTGCGGTGGTGGAGCTGGCATAGACTGTTGCGGAGCTGGCATGGCCTGTGCATGCTGCGGGGCTCCTTGTTGGTTCTGATCCTGTCTAAGTGGCCGTGGTCTTTCTTTTGTATTACCTATGGCGATATTATGTTTTAAAACCGGACAGTCGTGTACATAATGACCTGGCTGTTTACAATAGTTGCATGTCCCTTTTACAGAACCTGCTGAAACACTGGACTGTGTCATACCCTTTTTATGACCGTCAGCTGGAACTGTCTGGGAAACTAGCATTTTCATTTTCGTGTCTTTCATGCGTCTTTGTTCATGTTCTTGTTCCTCTCTAATTCTATTGTGATGGTACTGTAGCATTTGTAACATTTGTGACGGAGTGTTACCTTGCCAGGTACTCTCGAATTTCAATACTCTATTCTTAACTTGGGGCAAGGCATTTTCAACTAATTTTGTCACAAACAGATGTGGATACGATTCGCTACTTGCTTTTATTCCACTATTTATACCAAAACATTTTTCGAATCGGGCATAAAAGTCACTAGTGTCTTCATCTTGCTTTTGTTTACAGGCTGAGATTGCACCCCAGTCTTCCTTTTTCGTAGTTAATAAACGTGGCAGTACCTGTACTAATAAACCTGGTAGTATTTTGGTCTTTTCCCCAAGCCCTAAACCTGGACCTCGAGCTGTTTCTTCGTTTTCTAATGCTGTCCAATCTATCTTTTGGTCTCCCACCTCCCAATCCTTTTCTTTGAGTTTTTCATAAATGCCCGCAGGCATTAATACCTTTAATATTTTCATAATGTCGGGATAGGTATACTCTCCCATGAGCAACATGTCTTTAATTTCACGGTGGAAACCCGCTGGGTCTTTGTCATGACTGGGTACCACTTTCTTCATTTCTAATAGTTCCATTTTAGATATGGGTGTGTATACAAACACACGTTTAAACTGATTGTCATCACCTTTTATCGGGTGCACTTCGCGTAAGGGATTCTGTCTATCCATATAATACGTCGTTCTTTCCTTGATGGGCAGTGAGACATGTTCGGGGCATACAAAAAGAATGTACTGCTTTCTGTATTCTAGTATTTCTCTAATTAACTCAGTACCTGAACCTCTCCATTTATTCGTGAGTAATTCGGTTAACATATCAGGTAAGGGACCAGGATCGGAGTGTTGGCTTTTATATAATATAAGGAGTTGTTGAATCATGTAGATACCAGCTAAACGCTGTTCATCTGGGGTGAGGTTCAAAAACGTGTGTGCTAGTGTATCATCACTATATTTTCCGGGACTGTCAACCCAGTGAACAGCTGACCTGGCTAATTCTTGTTCGTCCATAGAATCGAGTATATGATAACCCCTTCGTTCTCGGAGTAATTTGTCAGCGGCTTGGAACGAATGTTCGGGGGACCTTATATTTATTATAGGGGTTTGGAAATTTCTGTTATTTTCTGGACGTATCGGACGTATCGGATCAGTAAAGCCTCTGGTATTATTATGGGGTCTTCCTTTACTTACATAGGCCATAGTTTCTAACTGTCCTGTGGGCAGTTCCAATTCTTCCTCCTCCTCGTTTTGTTCAGGCTGGTCTACCGCCAATCTTTCTTCGTGTATTCGTTCTACTTCTTTGCGGATCTTTCGGCACATAGCTACTATACTTAGTAGTTTATCATGTCTCCCCTCTGATATATTCCGACTCCATGTGGTAAGAATTCGCATTTCTTCCGGATTTACCCCTGGTCGGTCTTGATCTCTGACCACACAATTTATGAGGAAACGTAACAGTTCCCCCTGTATCTCCACTTTCTGGTACTCCATGGCTCTATTAATACTTTCAGAATCTCGCCCTGACTGGATAAAATGATATATATTTTCTAAATGTGTAGTCATTCCTGGTAGCCTCCCTAAATATATTGCAGCTCGTCGGATACGTAATGAGGCCAGCAGCATTTCATCCTTTTTGCCGGGCACAGGGTCATATCTACAATCTACTAGAAGTTCCTTAAGCATGTCGGGAGTTACTAGTTTGGGCGTACGTTGGTGGGCTAATTCTTGAAAGGAAAGTTTATTTACTCTGGGTGGCGTGGAAAAATGTTTGTTGTACCTCCTGTAGCACCGCCTGGGGTGCTGGATGTGAAAGGATTCGTTGAACGTGATATAGCAACCATAGGTGTGGGTACAGCTGTAGAAACAGATGTGCTTGCCGGAACTTGTATCGGAGTTTGTTGTTGTGGAGGTACAGACGGAGGGTCTTGGCGTTGAACCCCCTCGGCAGGCGTTCTATGTGGTGCAGTATTAGCATACTCGGGAGCTGCGTCGTCTAAATAAGAGGAAAGAAAAACATCTTCTGCGGTTCTGGGATGCCCTTTGGGATGTGATTTTATCGGAAACAACGGAGGTGGCAAGTCTTTTGGTATCTCCGGAGTAGCCTTAGGTAACCCTTCGGCCAGAAGAGGATACATACCATTCATAAGGGCATTTCTTTGTCTGTCTACTTGTTCTGATTTTGCTCGGGTACCTTCTTCAATTAATAGATTTTCTCGGACTTTACTTGAATTCTCCTTACTCTTCTCTTCCTGTCTGCGTGCTTTTTCTGTACGTCTATACGATTCTTTACGCCATAATTCAATGGCATCTTTCTGTGATTGTCTAGCTTTCTTTTTCCATAATTCTTCCTCTATTTTCATGATGCAATCTGCATCCCAGGTCCCAGCTGCGGGCCACCTCTGACTTTCTGGTAATTCCTTGGTGTAGTCTACCCATAAATCAAGAAATAATATGGCGTCTAGGCCATGTTTATGATACATGAAGTACCCTGGAGTGTCCCTAGGAGGAATGGGAACAGCTTCTTCGAGTACCCCTTTTCTAGTTTTGATCTGTCTTAATTTGAAAAGAGCGGCATATTGAGAACTGATCTGATACCTAATTTTGAACACGTTTAATACAACAAAACACAATAATGAACAGTCATTCACACCACAATATGCAGAACGTATTTAAAACATTTAACATTTAACATTTAATGAACAACAATGATGGCCATTTAGGGATCTAGTCACTAAGCATAATACTCGGCACTAACTAGGTATTCTGAATTATATACTAGACATACTAGATATACTGCTAAACAGTACAGATACACTGCTGAAACAGTGCAGACCGGATTTGTGTACCCAAACCTGTCTTGACCGGCACAACCTATGTGCACGTCAGAACGCCTCCCCGGCAATGGTACTCACCGGGTAGGTCGGAACGGAAGGCCTCGGAACTGAACTTGAACTGGACTTGGACCGGACTGGACTCGACTCGATACTTCGGAACTTCGGAACTTGGTGGGCCTCTGTATACCTCGGATCTTGCTCTCTCAGCTAGGCTCTGGTCGGGATACTTCGCACTTCTCACCGCCTCGTCTGGGTGTTGATCGCAGCCTCAGTTACCCCCGCTCGGCAGGAGGGAGATACAGGAAATCCTGTGGGTACGCGTTGTTGTCCGTCCAGCTGTGGCAGGAGACCGGGCCTGCAACGCACCTCCGGCGCGTGAGATGAGAAAGTGTCCCTGTTCGGGCGCCATATATGTGGTAAATAATTTAGTTACCGGTACTTAATTTGATGCGGAAAATTAATAAGAATAGCTCAGAAAATAAGAGGCAGAATCCGTGGTATTAGAGGTTCGGAACGGGCTTTATTCCTATACAAAGGAACATAATTCGAATTATGGGCCTTCTATTCCATCACCACGAAAGTTCAGGAAGGAAGGAACAATACATTATTGACAGGTAATCATTTTTATAGAAAAGACATTACAGTAGAACAGATGCAGGAGGCGTAACAGTTGATAACAGAGATAAAGGCATACATGCGTAACTAAAATGGGTGTAACTAGGCGTAACTAAAGAACGTCATTAGGTATGATGTCACAAATGGGTGGTTCCATGAAAGAATTTCGCAATGTCAGCAAGAATACTTGGCAGAGATGCGCGCGCAGCAGCATGACGTGTGAGTTGACGTGCAACTAGGGGGAAAATGGGACTTGACATTTAGCTCTACATGTGGAGACAAAAGTCTGGGGTTATGTCAACCTAATCCCAAATCATATCTAATATCCTATGTTTAAAGAACTGTGTTATCCAAAAAGAGAGGTCTCTTAGGATAGAATCTTATTCTATACTGACTATACTGACTGTTAGTGCGTGTACAAGCGTCTAAGTGTCTACACTAGATGCGAGGGGGTAGGAATATTCCATGGTAACGGGGCTATGAATTACTTGCATGAGGGCAGCGAGGCCTGGCCCCTTTGCACGGTAGCTGGAGGAATGTTTACTTAAACTGCTAGAAAGGAATGCATCGGATGAGGAGCGAAGGAGATAATCTCGAAGGTGAAATACAGTTTTTGGCAGGCGACGGGCTGGATCAGGCACCGTTAGCCGCGCAGGGAGTAAGACAAAGTTCATGGTCACAGATGCAGGCTCAGACTGGAGCTTTCAGAGGCAGAAGGCAAGAAAAGGCTTGGTGGCAGAATCAGGGCCTACTCGCCTGAATCTGTAGAAATGTGGGAAGTGAACCATATAAAGCCGGTGGCCTTTTATACTTAGGAATAGAATATCCGGCCCATTCATGGCGGATCTGAAAGAGGACATGTTGACGGTGGACGCACATGTATTTGCGTCTTCATAACTGGAACTGGAGGGAACATACATGTACTTGTGACTTATACATGAAACCGTTGGGGTCCAAGATAGGGGACATAACCGACCATAAAAATCCATATTTCCACAGAACAGTAAACATGCAGCAAAGATGGCTGCTTTCTCGTGAGATCCGCAGCTGCTCCGGTGCAGACGCCCTATCTGACATGTTTGTCGGGTGATTTTTACTCATCGGTAGACGCTGGGGACGGCGGAACATCCCGTGAGCAGTGGACAGTTGTTTTTTGGAGCCGAGAACGTGTTAAGGCAGATGTCTTCCCAGCCATACTTTTCCGGTGTCCGTGAAATAGCGGCCGCCATATAATCTGCGTCACATCAGGCAAGTCTTGAGGGTAGGTCATTAGTGACTTTCAGACTACAGGGTCAGAACCGGAGAGTCTCCTTCGTTTACTGAATTCCTTTGGTAATAGCATACAGTTTTTGGATTCTTCATTGCTGTAGTACCAATATATTTCTTCAGTGAGGATTTGAAAATGGCGGCCGCTAAGAGGAACTGTTCCCTTACGCATTATTTTGCCTTTGAGTGAAATTCCAGCTCTTATTGTAGTTTGAGCACTAATCAGAGCTTAATTGTTCTTATTGAGAGTTATCTGGCAATAACCTGTATGGTTTTGTTTGCTACAACGTTTTTGAAATAAGTCCCAGTTCTTGGATTCTGCATTTACAGTTACTAGCAATACCGATATATCTCATCAGTGAAGTTTGGACAATGGCAGTTGCTAAGAATTATTTTCCTGCTAAGTAATAGTTTGCCTGGCATTCTCTAAGTTTGCTTTTGAATGTCAAACCTAACACTTTTTGCTGTCTCAAATACTACTCAGAGGTTATTTGTTTTCCTGAGTCTCTTTTGGCAATAACTTCCCCACAGCTGTCAGTATTTTAGGGAAACCTCTCACTTGGAATGCTGATATTTCTGGTTCTTTACTCAGTTTTGACGTTTTTACAGCGCTATATTTGGAGTGTGCTACCATTTCTTTCTTTCAAATGTCTGTGGAAAATCTAATGGTTTCACGCTGATTTTTTCCCTTTGCATATTTTGTTCTCCTAATACGCACTGGATACTTCAACAAGTGTTTTCACGTTGTGCAGACAGATTTTTCTAACCTTTTTTCGTATAATAGTTAGATTGCTTATTTTGGTATTGGTGGCGCAGTGGTCTGTTCATATGACTTTTTCTGCTTTTCTGCGAATACACTAAGGCTATTTAGCCTTTACTAGTATCGAATGGTGGAAGGTACAGGTGGTACTACTAAAGTCAGGGCCCCCAAAGGGAGTCTGAAACACTCTAAACATTCTCCACCTATTTAGGAATCTCCAACTAAAGGAAGCCCTGACTCTGCTTCAACTCCGGAGACTATTCTACTTAAACTTAACACAGTGCATGACATAGCTCAAAGCGCTAAAGCCAATACAGATCTACTTCAGGTGGAGGTGGCAGGGATCCGTAATGACTTTAAAGAACTTTCAATAAGAGTGTCTAATGCTGAGATACGAATAAGTAATATGGGAGATTACACAAATAAACTGGCTCAACATATTCAAAACTTGGAGTACTCCCTCTCATCTTTAAGAAGAGATCTAACTGGACAGGAAGATCATAATCCGAGAAGTAATCTTCATATCTTTGGTGTCCTGGAAGGGGTTGAGAACTCTGCTCCCTCAGGGATTGACTTCTTGATTCCCAAGTGTTACGCATCTCTCTTTCAAACAAGATTTTGAATTTGAACGAGCTCACAT
This sequence comes from Triturus cristatus, assembly GCF_964204655.1. Lineage (NCBI taxonomy): Eukaryota > Metazoa > Chordata > Amphibia > Caudata > Salamandridae > Triturus > Triturus cristatus. The sequence goes on along the minus strand of NC_140587.1, from coordinate 488,631,747 downwards.
TGTTTCAACTTTTAAACCTAAAAATATTTCCTCCCCTAGACCACTGCTCTTCAAGCCATTGAGACATCAACACAGAGCAAGTCATAGCACTAATGAGGAAGATCAAGTCGCTTCGATGGGAGGGTCACAACATTTCAATTTCACAGGACTTTGCCAGAGATACCGTAATCCGTCGGGAAGGCTTTCTTAATCTGGGTAGAAGACTTACTGACATGGGAATCCCGTTTTCTTTTGCTGGACCCTCAAGATTCCGAAAAACTTTCAAGGAGAACTCGCAGATCTTTTGTGAACCTGCAGATCTCTCAACATTTCGGGACAATCACTCTGAAGCTCAGATGTATTCAGACTGTCAACCTGGTCCTTCACGCTCCTAGTCATTCATATGCTCTGGTTATGCTTTTTATGCTTCCATGATAAACTATATTGTTTTTGTTGCTCTACAACATTTGAATAGATCCTTGCATATTTCTTTTGGGAATGTTTTATAGGTATCAAGTGGTGGGGCATTCGTTCGAACTTCATTGATACTATTCTAATTGTTCAGCCTGTGAAAATCTTTCTTTTAGCATTGTCTAGTATTACATCTCTCTTTGCTAGTCTTCCTATTTTAGGTAAGTATTCAGTTTATATATGTAAGCGAGTCTCTATTTATGTATTTATTATCTATTTACCAATTATGAATTATTCTGATAATATGGAGGGGTCTAAGGATGATATGTATCTACTGTGCTCTACTTCTGATGTTGAGTTCAATATTGACCATTTTCTATGATATTTGATATATTTACTTCATTTGTCTACCATATTCAAATGTTAGATCATTATGTAGTATTACTTTAGGACTTATGATGCTCGGTTATGCATTGTCGGTATGCCATATAGTTAGTTTGCGATGACCCTGAACAATAGCACTAGATCTTATATTTATAGTTGTTTGGAGGTGCATATAATTAATTTATTTATGTTGTATTTATTATGAATGATCTATTTCGGTAAGGTAATCTTTTTCTATATGTGTTCTTTACTTCATATTATCTATTTATCAAACTAGTTGTTGTCATAGCCCTGATACTTAGCTGAGATGTCTACGTAATCCACTGGTAATGCATTCATTTATTTATGATGTATCTTTCGTTCCGTTGCTTCCCTGGTTCTGCTGATTCTCCTAGTTGGAGTAATCTGTTCTGGTGACAGTAGCTGTTGTCGCTGCTTATCCACTTTGATTCCCCATGCAACATGTCTCTTCCAGATATCCCCTGGTGGGACTTGGTTTAGATGTTGCTCCGGATATATTTGGAGTGCATCTGAATCCTCTTTATGTTTTCCTATTCTTTCTTCTTCTCCCGTTTTCATACCTTCATAATGGTACATCTGCCTCACTGCTTCGGTTTTTCATATATTTTTTGGCTACTATTGTGTTCTCTCCTCAGATTTTACTGCTACTTATAAATCTTGCACACGAATGCCAGGTATAAATGTAATTTCCCTTAATGTTAAGGGTTTGAATCATCCGGTTAAGAGGGCCAAGATACTGGATTTTTGTAGTAGTTTGTCTGGTGATGTGGTATCCCTTCTAGAGATTAAAATAGGCTTTATAGATGCCCTTCGTATGAGAAGAAACTGGGTGGCAGACATTACATGCTCTGAAGCCTCTGGTAAGAAAAATGGTGTTGTTAATCTTATCTCTAAAAAATCTGGTTTATCTATAATTGCAGCTGAACATGATGTCAATGGGAGATGGTTACTTATACGATTGTCTAATGGTTCTGATGACCTATATATTATGAATTTATATGCATCAAACATTGATGATCCAAACTTTTGCCGTGCTATAAATAGAAAACTTGCTGATATCCCACAGAATTCCAAAACAATTGTTGGAGGTGACTTTAATCTTCCTCTAGATCCTATTTTGGATAGACCCTCTGCTTTTAAATTTAGACCTCCTAGAGCCCATAAGCAATTGCTTAATATGTGTTCATCACATCATCCTCTGGACGCTTGGAGGCTACACAATCTAACAGGCAGTGACTTCACTTTTTTCTCTTCCCCACACTCTAGTTTTTGTCGTATCGATTATCTTCTCGTTGACGCTTCCCTTTTAAAACAGACAGCGAATGTCATGATTCATGCAATAGTTGTCTCTGATCATGCGGCAGTGTTGCTATCTATCCTTATCCTTAATGACTCAAAAGGACCTCGTAATTGGCGCCTAAATACTGAAATCTTAGAGGATGACTCTGAAGTCAAAGAACTTAATGATCAAATGGTGGGTTTCTTCAAAGAACATGAGTAATCAGTGAACTCCCGATAATATTGTGGGATGCGTTTAAATGAACTATGAGAGGTCATATTATTAAGAAAATGTCCGAAAGGAGAGGCGATATTAGAAGATCTCTCCAAGCTCTGGGAAATTAGATTAAACAAAAAGAGGAATTATACAAGCATAATAGTGACAGATCACTTTTGGGGGACATTAAATATTTCAAATATTCTTTTAATTCTATAGTTACCAAAAGATCCTATCTTGGAGTGCAAGCTCAGAAGTCTCATCAATTATTGCTACAAAACATAGCGGGCAAATTGCTAGCCACTACTCTTAAATTTAAGAATACTAATAACACACAAATTGCCCATATTATTGATAGAAGAGGCATGAAAACATTTCATACTCAAGAAATTCTTGAGATCTTTAGAGATTTCTATATGAAAAATTATATAAGCAGAGCTCCAAGCTTAATTGTCAACAGTTCCTTAATTCCCTTTCTTTTGCAAAGATTTCAGATGTTGACAAAGTTGAGCTGGGTAAACCTATTGAAATTGAGGAGCTTGTTCAGGCTATTAAGGCTATTTGTTCTGGGAAAGCTCCTAGCCCAGATGGGTTTCCCATTGCCTTCTATAAGACGTTTACTTCTTCAATTACTAAATATCTTAAAAATACTTTTGATCCCTATGTCTTGTCTGGCAAAGTTTTGGGCACAGCTGCCGAGGCTTTTATTGTAGTCATTCCAAAAGAGGGTAAGGATCTTTTCGATACAAAAAACTTCTGTCCCATTTCCTTATTGAATATGGAAGCAAAGATTTTTGCTAAGATTTTAGCAAAACGACTAGAGTGCCACATTCCTAATCTTATTCATTGTTCTCAAACAGCATTTGTTAAGGACAGGCTTGCTAGGGACAATAGTCGTACGTTCTGTCACATTTTAGAAAAAGTAAAACTCTTCCCCTTACCATCGGTGGCGATTGCCCTTGATGCCAAAAAGGCATTTGATAAGGTTTCTTGGCCTTTTTTATATTCTCTCTTAGAGTCTCACAACCTTGGCAACTCCTTTATTAATATGGTCATGGCTCTTTATGAGCAACATGAGGCAAATATTAGAACTAAGGGCACAATGTCTTCCTTTTTAATCTCCATCAAGGAACAAGACAGGGGTTCACACTTTCTCCTCTTCTATTTCTTATTACTATTGATCTGCTTCTCCGTTTGCTGAATCTGAACCCAGAGATTAAGGGGTTCCGAATTGGAACACATATACTTAAAACGGCTGCAAACGCTGACAATATGCTTATTTTTTCAGAGGAAATTGAACCAGCGATCCCTTTTATTTCTAAGACTATTAGTGATTTCTCGGTTGTTTCTGGTTATACTCTTATACTCTTATTTATTTATTTATTTTATTTGAAAAGTTTTATATAGCGCAGGCTAGGCCCGGAGGTATCAGAGAGCTTTACATGAGGTAGGACATTGTTTCAGAACATAGTTACATAGTTACATCAGTTTCTGTAGCGTCGCATAACAGAGAAAGGGAAAATAATATAACATAGTTACATTAGATTAATAAAGCATGGCATAACATAAAGTACTTCAGGGGACACAGAAAGGTTAGGCTGGAAAAGGCGAGGCAGAAAAAGAATCATGGGGGGAGGGAAAGAAAGGCCACAACGGGGAGACGAGGAAAACAGTGTCGGAAGTCCGGCTGGGTAGGTGACGGCTGAGGGGTGAACCAGAGCCAAACTCCTCTATAGCTGCATAGGACAGCTCCACCGGGCATTGGCCAAGGCTGCTAGGGCACCGCGGTACGTCCAGACAATTAAGGTTTCCGCCTGGGGGTCAGGCATGGTGGTATGGATAATTTTGGCTGGTAGAGATCGGAAAACACTGCTAAGTTTGTAGGGCAACCAACATCACTCAGAAGTCCACAAGAGGTTTATGCACAAGGCTAAAGAAGAATCCCGCAGCGTTCTCCCTGTTCTTCTATTAAATGATGACCGGGCAGTGGTCAGACAGGGCACTACCGTCCCATCTGGAGCAGCCGGTATAGCTCTCCATGACTCCGCTAGCGCTCTTTCTTATTGCGCTAATCCCCCTCACACTGTTGCTTGCCAGTTTCAGTGATGGGCTACCTATGAGCTGCCCATGGGCCCCGAGTTCCTTCACTCGGATCAGGTCTCCCGCCGAGCACGCCTCACTCACCGGACTTTTGTAGAGACGCCGCTTCCCCGTGTGGTGCCTGTTCCAGCCGCCCTCTCTGCCATTCTATTGGGGCAGCCATGTCGATCTTGGGATCTCTGCCCTCTTCCTCTTTTCAGGTTCTCGCGTCAGGCACCAACAGTCTCTCCAACACCCTCTGCCATGGGCCTCGACACTCTACAGGGCAAGGGCACACTTCAAGGAAACTGAGGGGGCCGGGAGTCTTTGTTTCCTAACCCCCGGAAAGTGCACTTCAGTGCGAAGCCCGTCATCGGTCACGCCCTGCTCGTGCATGCCTGGCCGAGCCAGTCGCTTCCCCTTTCACATGGCTTTGGTTCACCTTGAAAGCTGCCGGTGGTGGAGCAGTTCCTCAATGGCTCTCCGGGAGTTACAGTAGCAGCCGCACTCCTTGCTACCCTCTCCTCGTCTCGATCTCCCACCAGGGTATAAGCTCCACAGCCCGTCCTCATCTCACAGGTGCCATCTTGGTTGCAGCGTCTCGGGAACTTCACATTGCCAGTTATCGCCGTACGTGGTGTTCCACTGCAATTCAACTCTCCTGCTTGCAACTGCAGGTGCCAGAGGGGGTCATCCACCGATTACACCTCGGTCACGGAGGCCAGGTGGTCAGGATAATGATAGAAGAGAAAACCCGGGGCCGGAGCCCCCGAGAGCTGCTTCCTCCTATGTTGGAGGCCGCCCCCTTTTTTTTTCTTAACAAAGAGAAGACAGAAGTGTTCCCTCTGAATCCTTTATGCCTACCCTCTCACTTGGATGATTGAGCCTTTAAATGGCAATCCACTCGCATTAACTATTTGAGGATCTGGTTCTGTAAATACCTTACAGATACGGTTACTTATAATGATTCACACATAATAAATAAAGTTAAAGACCTCTTGTCTTCTTGGTCTCCTAAATATATTTCTTGATGGGGTAGGTTACAAATACTTAAAATGATGATAACCCCAATTAATAATTTTTTATCTTCTATGCTCCCTTTAAAACTTTCAACTTTTTTCTTACATGAAATTGATGCACTCACCTCACAATTTTTATGGAATGATAAAAGAGCTAGAATTTCCTATAAATACCTCAGGAAACCTTCTGAATTGGGAGGTTCTAATCTTCTGAACTGGAGTCTATACCAAATATCCTTTTTGGTGGCCCAAGGTGCGACCTGGTTTTTACCGGAATCTTATTTTATACCTCCATGAGTTCATATAGAACGAGATCTATGCGCTCCCTTTAGTACTCTTTCTTTGCTCACAACTTCTAAGTTTATAATTGCACATTCTCAATGAATTTTATCAGCTATAGTTAGCGCTCTAAAATATCTTGATCGAAAGCTTTTAAAACCCCTCCATAAATCAAGATACACTTCTTTGTGGCTTAATCCTAAACTTTCTACTGATATCAAATTTAACACCGCCTCCTTATAGGCTGTTAAGGGTATCAGACTAGTGAAAGATCTTTATGATACTAATCACGACCCTCTCCCCTTTTCTTTTCTAGCTAAAAAATATAATAACATTAATTTAGATTTCTATACTTTTTTAAAGCTTAAAGTTAAACTTTCTAAGATAACGCTTTCTATGGAATCGGTTATTGTTTCACTTTTGGGCATGTGGATACATGCAGGCCATATTGGTTCTAAAATTGACAAATTCTTATCTGCTCCATTGCCTTCTCAACCCACTAATACTTGTGTTAAATGGTCCCACCATTTTGTTGATGCTATTTATAATCATATTACACAGGATACCTGGCAGCTGATTGGGAAGCTATCCCTTCGCAATAAAACTGCTCTTTCTTTGACTCAATCAATTGTTTTTACTATGAATCCCTTACACTGGACTCCTGCTCATTTACATAATTTAAAACTACGAGATAGTGATTTATGTTAAAATTGCGATTCACAACCAGGTACTCAGCAACATATGTTCTATTAGATTCTTTTTGGAGCCCTACACAAAAACACTTGTCTCTAATTTTCAATACACCTCTAACTCTTTCCTTTCCTGTGGTTATGCAAGGTCCCTGGGCTGCTGTTACCCCATTGCCTCTTGATAATTTAGATTTGGAGCTAATAGATTTGCTCTTATCCATTGCAGTCAAAATCATACTCACAGAGTGGACAACTTTTCATCTTTTATCTTATCATACCCTGGGGCCTGGGTGTCTTTTCTTCGTGGAGCTCACACTCTTGTAGAGAGGAGGAAAGACCCGCCTCCGATTAATAGGAATGTATGGTCTTCTTTGGACAAACATATGGATTTGTCTGCTCGAGGTTTGGTTGCTCAACATCCTTTTGGGTCCCCTTCTTGATTTAGTTCTATTTGATGTGGCAGATGTCCCATTGCATCCTCTTCCCTTCTGATTCTCTCTTTTTGTACTCCTTTTCCTTTTTCTTCTTTTTTTCCCCTTCATTCTTACCCTTGCTGAGGTATTTTATTCACCATGCGATACATATTCTGTTATACTACTTGAGATTGTAATTAATACTCCATGATTTTGTGTATTTATTAACTTTTTCTCCAAAATTCAGGTAGTGCCTGTCTATACCAATGTCTGATTTTTATGCATCACTATTGACTTCGCAACTGTATTTCTTCTTTCTAAATACAGTAAAATATTTGTACACAAGAACAGTATCTGCTGCATTTAATTAATCGAAAAATCAGAATAGGTAAAAATATTAACAGATGACAACTCTACTATATTTGGAAGATACTTCAAGTGAAAACTGAGATGTTACGTAGGTGTCCCATTGACAATCGCAAATAGATCTGTCAAATTCAGGAGCAGCTGGTACCTGTCACAATCCCACTCACCTGAAAACCAGGAACCGCAGAAACAGAGATAGCCTCCCCTCTTACCTCCAGATCAACCCTCCACACTGTTTGAACAGGAAAGGCAATTGGTCCCAAGGGGAAAGGATAGACAAGGAAAACAATACGTTTTGTGAGAAGTCGTCAGTGTAGCAGGGCCACAGGATTCCTTTTGTGCAGGACTGAGATAGATGACAGTGTTTTGGGGCTCAGGGTATCGCCCTTGTCTGGAAAACACAATCATACAAGAACTAGGTAAGTGAAGGGAGGCCATGCAGCAACTGGAGAACTCAAGCTTAATTTAACAAAAAATGCGCCCACTCACCACAGATAAGAGGTAAATGTCCCACTAGAAAAGTATTCATAAGAGGTAAAGAAAAAAAAGGGAACAAGCACCCCTATACTTCAATGAGTAGTAAGGCAAGATATTCCTTAAAAATAATTCAGAGAGAACCGTAGGAAACTTCCCCAGAAAAAAACGATATAAAAAAAATGTCCCACAAAAGAATAGCCACAAGAATGGAATAACTTTGGTTTAGGATAAGCCCTATAAGTCCATCAGGACAGTGCAGTGACCCCAATATATACAAGTTAAAAGAATAATATACAGTTTGTAGAACACCTCAGCTAGGCAGGGAGGAATCGGAGGAATGTAGGGAAGATGTTGATCAGCAAACGTAAAATAGAGGAACTGTCTACGCAGTCCCTGCAAAGTGCCGGGGGGGGCGGCTGTTCATCAGAAAGGTAAGGGAAGGAAATTTGTGATGAGTAACCGCTCCTGCGGTCCTCTGCTGGTAGTGGGGTGTACGCGGCTGTTGCTGAACACCAGGAACTGAATTTTGTGATGAGGAACCGCTCCTGCAGTCCTCTCCAAGGAAAGTGGTGTTCGCGGCGGTTGCCGAACAACAGGAAAGGAAGCTTGTGATGAGGAACCGCTCCTGAGGTTTTCTCCGGGGAAAGGGGTGTACGCGGTGATTGCCGAACACCACGGAAAGATTTGAAAACAGGAGGCGGTAATAACTTCTCCCATAAGCTGGATCTAATTTCTTTAAAGCAAAGCACATTGGCAATGACTCATGCGCCTTATAGGCGTTCGCCCCCCCCTGTCATGTGGGGTGTTTTGGACCGATACAAGAAAGCCAAATGAACTACAAAGTGAATAAAAAAACAAACAAGGAAATAAAAAAATGGGACGGATCGCCGTGCTCTCGCAAGAGTACGTGATCAATACAGAAAAGTCACCAAGTTAGGTGGAGATCAGCAGCCAGACCAGTTTGTGCAGTGAATTACAAGAAGAAGGATTGTGTTGGAGTTCGATTGGTAACAGTACCCTTTAAAAGTGGTCGGGCTAGCTAAGTGCCCCACTACTTCTAAAGAAACAAAATTAGACAACCCATTCCTCCAAAACCCTAAAATTAAACATAAACTAATAACATGCATTACACATTTTATTTAATGTATATAAAAAAGAAAAGTAAATTGTACTTACCTATGGGCTACAATGCGCCCTCCTCCTCGGTGTTTCCCTGCAGTCTGTGGCAGGAGGAGCTCCTCTAACCAATCCAGACACTGCTGTAATGCTGTTAACCACCATGAGAGGAGTGCTATGATTGGATGGGGTGGTTTGCACCAACACTCCTTTAGGCCCTGGAGGCCTATGCTTGCTCTCCAACCAGCTCCCTAAGACAGCTGAGTTGACAGCTGCAAAGTATGCATGTAACTGGCCGGCGTAAGACGGCTGGCCAAACTGACATGCGTACTTTGCAATGTCTGGTCAGTCCTCCAAGCTGCCAATCAGCAGCAGAGGACACCCCCCCCCCCCATTTCTCCTGGCTCAGGTGAAGGCTGGTGGCTGCTGAGAGCCACGCTAAGTGTTCAAAATAAAATGGCAATGAATAGTTTCATTGCCATTTTATTGTGAACACAGCGTGGCTCTCAGCGGGCGGGGCGGGCAAAGCACCCCGACCTCACGAAGATACCACCGTTGGTAAAAATGCTGTTATTCACTACAATTAGGTCTCAGCAAAGAGAAAAAAGTGTGCTTACTATGGGTGTGGCATTACAATGCTCAATTCTGGAGTTGGACTCTGCCTCCTTTAGTCTATGTTTATTTCTATGTTTAATGTACCACCATTTGAAAAGGTTGTTTACAATGGTGGTTGGCTATGGAAACCAAATACAACATTAAACTGTTGATGGGTAACTGAAAGAAAAAGGATGTTCTTCATCTTGGGGTTCTGAGTGACATTTTAGGTAACTCAAGCTTCTATTTTATTTCTATTCCACCCTCTGTTTCATGTCTCTCAGAACTCTATGGTGATTTTCCCTCATTCACAGTTATGCTTCTATAATTACATATATTTTAGTATGTACCAGTGCAATATTAAGAAAAAATGGGTCTGTAACATGGGAACATTTCAAATGCTGTCTGCATTAATTAATCAATCTATTACAAAATGTAAGGAATCCTTATCTTTGTACTCAGTGTGATAACAAAACTATGGGGTTTTCTTTCAAGTCCTTAACTACATTGGTACCTATGGGAGGGTAAAGCAGCACCAGTGGGTGGCCTTGTGTGGTGCTGGACTTGCCACAGTTTTGTTTCCCTTTTTCGATATAGCAACTTTGACGTGCGGTTTGCGAATAGTAATGAGCTTACACATTTGTGTTTAGGTGCAGGTTCCTCCCTAAACCGCTATTAACCCCATTACTCCCGTAAAGCCACATAATTTGTAGTATTACTTCTAATTAGTACACTTATATGTGTGACATTCTTCCCATAGAAAAGATAGGAGAGGTAGAGGTGGAGATTTACACTCTTATGTTTGTGAACAGCATTTTGTAGTACATTAGTAGTACTATTGTAGTGCTACTAAATGTACTACACAATGCAGTATGCCAGTTGGTCCTATTATGTTCCTAATGAGAATGAAAAGGTTTTTGGAGATGCAGAATTCTGCTGCAGAAGAGGATAAATGTTAGGAATTGAAATTAATTACATATTTCTTTAAATCTGTCTTTTTTGCAGCTATGAGACGTTTTGTGAGCCCACTGGACAGTGACTTCGATAGTGAGGATAGAGAACATTTACACCTCTACCGACAAAATTGAGCTAATATTTTTCCATGATCCCTATGGTAATAGCAATGCCTTCTGAGAGAAAGTGGTTTCCAACCTTTAAAAAACACAGTTTTGGTTTTACATTTGATTCCTGATTTTTGGAACTTTCTGTGAGGGAGCCTTCTTTATGGAGCCTCACGCACTGTAGATTTCTGTTTAAAATTGACTTTAACTGTAACTATCAATGCCTAACTTTTAAAATATGGTTAGCTGCTATATACATCTGAGAAAAAGGACTCTGAGCAAATTGCATCTGACTTAGATTCATATGTGTCTGCATAATTGTATAGGCTGCAAGAGTAACTGTTTGTCTAGCTCTTTCTGGTATTTGTGCACAGGTATCACCATTGCAGATGGGACCCAGAATACATTGCTCATAGCGGGCTAAGACCTTATAAGTGAATTGTGGATTCATGAGGAAATGTCCCCTTTCATCTTTGGTGGAGTGTAGAATCCAAGTGTTTAAACTGTTATTACATTTTGGAGAAAAAAAAGTTTGGTGTTGCTGGAATCCTAATTTAAATTCCTAATTTATGGTAAAGTTGGATTTTAAATTATAATTCTGAAAAAGCCACTTTTAGAAAGCTGGCATTTTCTTGCCTTAGCCTATTAATACCTGCAGCCTCTCTCTGACCACATGACTGGGTGTAGATGGCAGCTGTGCTTTGTGTATTCCACCTAGACAGCCACACAATCGGAGCTTAGGTGTGACTGAGTGATCTATCTTAGCAGGATGGGAGGGAGGGGCTGGACCCAGCATCACTTCCACCTGAATAGTCTGAATTCTCTCCCTACACAAAGAACTGCCTACCCCCTGTAGATAGTCTAGAGGAGGGGCTGATAAGGCAGGGCAAATGGCATATGGACACTTCAGTGGCTTGTCTTTGAAGTGCCCCCACTTCAAAAGCACCACTGGGTATAAATACTGGACCTCGGACACCACCACTTCAGTACACTTCTGGACCTGTGGATACTCTGCCAGGAAGAAGGACTGCTGTGCTGCTGAAAGGACTGCCACTCTGCTGGACTGCTATTCTGCTGGACTTCTGCTTTGCTCTGCTGACCTGCGGCCTGCTGCACTGTTGCCTGGGTGAGAAGGACTGGACCTGCATCTCTTGAACCCAGAGTGACTCCAAGGGCTAGTTGGCTGGCCTCCTCATCTGAACCCTCAGGGATAACAGGCTTCCGACAACCTTTGCATAGCAAGCAACGTCAATGGGATCCTCAACGACGACACAACAGGACCTCGCATCGCAGCCTCCCCGTATCTCAGAACTGTTGCATCGTTTTGACTGCGCAACGCTACTTTGCCTCGGATCCATGCAGATAATTTGCTCATCAGGCCTAACCTGGTCCCTGTAGCCAGCTCATGCTCCACCGTGGTCTGCCTGAACTTATAACTTTGTCCCAGTACAGCGCAACCAGACATCCCTTGTTGGTACTTTCTACTTTTTGGCACTCTTTTAACCACAATCTTGGAAATTCAATATCACTGGTTTCTTGGATTTTATTTTTGTCATTTGGTCTTTTGTTTAAAAAAATGGCTCTATGTTTCTAAACCTGGTGTGGGTTTTTTTGTGTGGTTTTCACTGTTTTTACTGTTTGAAGTGTTGCAAAAATACTTTACACATTGCCTCTAAGTTTAGTCCTACTACTTGTGCCAAGCTACCAGAGGATGAGCACCGGTTAATTCAGGGTTTGCTTGTGCCTTACCCTGACTAGGATTGTGGTTGCTGCTTGACCAGGGCTCACACCAAAGTCAGCCAACAACCCAGTTTCTAACATTGGTGATCAGTGGTGAGGATAGGACTTGTGTTTGTGCAGTCCCATACAGTAATTTGGTGTACACTCCCATCCCATACCTAAGATCAATACAAGTAAATTCTCCCTGACTGGCCTTTTTACTTTTTCAAATGTATCCTCTCTCTACCTGACTATTGTGTCTGGGACCTCACCTGCAAAAATGGAGTCTGAGCTGGTCAACCTGGAGAGCTGCACCATGGCCCAGGTCAAGGAGTTTTGTCAAGAGAAGTGGCAGCCTGCTAAGAGGAACACTAAAAAGGCAAAGCTCCAAAAGTTCTTGAGGGCATGAGCAGAGGCCCAACAGGCCCCAACAGATGATGAAGAGGAAGAGTTAGATAATGAGGAAGAATTGGAGTTCGACCAACAGGAGAATCTTGGAAGGCAGTCTTTTGAGGAGGGGTCACCTACTCCCCAGACTGGACATCCCTCCCCAGGCGGGGAACAGTATGTCTTAGAGGGGCCTGTCCCCAGAGGAGTTGGAGGACAGGAGTGAAGAGATAAAGGTCAAATTGGAGCTGGCCAAACTGAAGCTGTAGAAAGAAAAGGCTGGAGGAGAAGAAATTAGGCAAACACAAGGAGATAATGGACGGAGTGTTGAAACTTTTCAAACACTCACCCCCAGTCACAGATCTGGGTTGAATCCATCATCATTCTTTGGTTCACTTTGCCACCCCAGTTCAGACACAGCTATATGCAAATCAGTCTTGACCCTGTGCCTCATGGGAACAGTCCAGCCCGAACTGCCAAGCCATGTCTTCCCCGGACTGGAAACAATCATCCTGGGACCGGTTTCGGGCTAACAGCCCTCATCAGCCAGGCTAGCTTGAATCCAGTGGCAAAATGAGCAAGGGACCCACGTCTGGGCATACCCTGCCAACTTAGGGCGAACAAAGCAAACCCAAGGAGATGATGGACGGAGTGTTGAAACTTTTCAAACACTCACTCCCAGTCAGCCTGGCTGATGAGGGCTGTTAGCCCGAAACCGGTCCCAGGATGCTTGTTTCCAGTCCAGGAAAGACATGGCTTGGCAGTTCGGGCTGCACTGTTCCCATGAGGCACAGGGTCAAGACTGATTTGCATATAGCTGTGTCTGAACTGGGGTGGCAAAGTGAGCTTTTGCTGTTACACGTTCCGAGGACGGGTTGGAGACAGTGGATTCCAAGAATATTGGAATCCCTGAAAATTGCGCGCTCGTATTACGGAGCCGCCATTCCGGTCACCTGTATTGTATAGCTACCCATGCTGTCGCGGTGACTCTTCCTGTTTCGAACTTGAATATTAGACGAAGCCATGTTATATTACTCTACTGATATACTTATCATCTGTTTGTGAATATATACTCTCCACACGTGCGGGATAGCTTTACGTTGCTTCCTCAACTACGTTGACTGTTCTAACAGAAGCCTGTTTTTTGCCTTGAAGAAGTTCCAGTGTGGAACGAAACGCGTTGGCTGCGAGTTTTTTTACAAGAAAATTAAAAGAATACTTCAAAGATATTGTTTGGACCTGGACTTCTTACTGGTGCACCTTCCTCTTTTGTTCTATTTAGATAAAAGCAAGGTGTTCTCTAAAGTGCCCCTGTTAGAAAGTGGGTTTCTGGTTGGCATAGGTAGGTACCCTGTCCAAGTAAGAACCACAATCCTAGTCACAGTAAGACAGACACACACCCTAAATTAACCTGTGCTCACCGTCTGGTAGATTGTCACAAAGCAGTCAGGCTTTACTAAAGAGGCAATGTGTAAAGTATTTGTGCAGCACTTCAAACAGTAACACAGTGAAAACACCACAAAAAGACTCCACTCCAAATTAGATGAATAGAGTATATTGTTATGAATAAAACAACACAAATCCAATAAGTAGAAACAGAGTTATGAATTTTTAAAGAATATCTTGAAATATAGTGCTTAAAAGCATAAAGCGCCAACTGGGGCTATCCGGTCGCGTTAGACCGGGTCATATCTAAAACTTTAGGTCCGCCACAATGGGGCACAGGTCGGATACAGGAACCAAGTTGATCCTGCTGAAAAGTACCTTATTTGCACCATAGATGGTGTTGAGATACGAGAAGCAGGAGGCAAAGCATAGGCACCAAAGTACAGGATCCATAGGAGATGCGTCGTTGTTGAGACATGTAAATCAGGAAAAATCAGGAATGTATCATCATTAAGCCGCAGAATTTAGGGTGATGCATCAAGAACTGGAGGTAAAGAGCCGCGCAGCTGATGATGAAATGTTCTCAGCCCTTCTGGTAATGGTGATGCACCAGCCTTGAGGGAGATGCCTCGGTTTCGACTGACGCAACGTCTTCGATGAGTTGATTTTGGCAGATGCAGAATTTTAGTCCTATTTCCAAGGGTCCAGGACTGGATGGGCTCTACTTAGCAGAGCAGGACTCACAGATGGTAGAGTCCAGGTGCTGTTGGTGAGTGGAGTGGAATATTTGATGTCCCTGAGACTTCCAACAAGAGGCAAGCAGACAACCCCTTTGAGCCACTCTGGGTTCAAGTGATGCAGGTGCAGTCCTTATCACCCAGGCAAGGAGGGCTGCAGGCAGGCTAGCACAGTAGAAAAACAGTTCTTCCAGAGCAGCAGTCCACCAGAGTGGCAGTCCTTTAGCAGCACAGCTGTTCTTCCTGGCAGAATCTTCACAGGTCAAAAAAGTGTACTGAGTTTGTAGGGTCAGAGGTACAATACTGATACCAAGATGTGCCTTTGAAGTTGGAGTGATTTCAAAGAAGGATCTTTGAAGTGTACGGAGGTCCTTTCTTCCTGGTCTGGTTCCAGGCTCACTACTAGAGGTTAAAGAGCCCTTTGTGTGGGAGCAGGACACATCCCATTCAGGTGTAAGTGTCAGCTCCTCCCTCCTATCCTGCCCAGTTTGACCCATCAGGATGTGAATGGCCCATCAGACACAACTAAGTTCCCTTTGTGTGTGGATGCCTAGAGGGAATGTACAAAGCTCAGCTGTCACCCACCCCAGATGTGTATTGGAGACAGGAGCAGGCATGCAGGGCTTAAGAGCAGAAAAATGCCAACGTTCTAAAAGTAAGTTCTGTTGGTTGAACAACGTCACTGCGGTTCTTCCTCAGGACAGATGTAAGGAATGTAGGCAGCCAATTCTAAATGACTACACCAATCCTGGATGGAGTCTGAGTATATGTGGAAGAGAAGAATCTTGAATCATCTCTCATGGAAGGAATGAGGCATTATATGAGAGAAGGGAGAGGCAACTCCCCAAATGGATCTATCTAGCTTGAAGGGGCCAAAATTACTGGCATCCAATTTGTTGCTTGGAAAAGCAAGAGGGAATTCCTTTGTTTAACGTTATCGGGCCAAAACTTCCCAAATGGATCGATCTTGTTTGAAAGCGCTGGAGTTAATGACAAACAATTAGTAGCTTGAAAAGTCACAAGTGAAATTCTTAGTTGATTTCTTAATATAGAGTTTTTGGGCAATAAGTCCCCGATTTGTGACACAGATTTCACTGTTCGGTTGGAATCTCTGCAGAAGATCGGCAACAAATGGCAACGTTCTTTGGTTATGCCATTTTTCCACATAGACACGGGCAAGAGATGCGGGAATCCTGCTCCTGAAACCCCCACAGTCTGGGAGAAGGCTGACCCTGAGGGGAATGGCCTGCAACCTACAAGGGAGAATGAGGCCGAACTGGTGAACTTGCCAGAGCTGGACAACTGGCAGCAGGTAGGAGGTCCCACCAGGGAGGAGTTCTGCAAGGTGTAGAGGAAATTCCCTACTCTTGTGGATCTACGGCCGCAGGCTGAGACCCAGTCAGCAGGTCACACCTCTAGCAATCACCTGATTTACTGGGAGAAGTGGTCTCCTTTATAGTGAGTCTAAGACTCATGATCCTGGAGTAACCCATGTGCTGGTGGTACCCCAGTGCTACAGGCCCTTCATACTGGAGCTGGCTCATGATGTACCCCTGGCAGGTCATCTGAGAAAGAACAAGACCTTTGACAGTTGTGTTGCCCACCTTTACTGGCATATCTACGTTCTGCAGGTCCTGTCCTACCTGCCAGGCCAGTGGCAAGCCAGGGAGGAATTGGAAGGCCTCCCTACAACCCTTTCCTGGCATCAGCACCCCCTTTGAAAGGGTGGTCTTCAACACTGTGCGTACTCTAGACACCAAGACAGCCATGAGCAACAGGACCAAGCCACCCGTAAAGCAGAGGCTATCGCTCTAAAGACTGGGACTGTGCCCACTATGGCCAGGGCAATGATGAGGATTGTTACCCATGTGGGCTTCCCTAAGGAGCTGGTATCTGACTGTGGTACAATCTTTATGTCAGGGTACATGAAGGCCATGTGGAAAGAGTATGGGGTAATCCACAAGTTATCCACTCCTTACCACCCACAAATCAATGGGCTTGTTGAAAGGTTCCACAGGACCCTAAATGGCATGATTATGGGCTTGCCAGAGCACATGAGGCGGAAGTGGGGCGTCCACCTGCCATGCCTTTTGGTTGCCCACAGGAAGGTGCCACAGAATGGTATTGGCTTTAGTCCCTTTGAGCTTCTATGTGGGCACCCTGTGAGAGAACCTCTCAGTTTGGTGAACGAGAGATGGGTGCAAGGTTCCAGGGAGGCACCCCAGGATGTGATCAGCTACATGTTGGCACTCCGCAACCAGAGAGTGCGCTTTCGGAAGCTCGTCCAGGAGAATCTGGGAGCCAGGAGGACATGAAACAGCGCTATGACCTGAATGCCACTCTGGTCAAGTTTCAGCCTGGTCAGAAAGTGTGGATGATGGAGCCCATGGATTTCAGGGCTTAGCAAGACCCTTGGTTTGGGCCTTAAGAGTTGAAGGTACGCAAGAGTGATGTCACCTACTTGGTGGACCTCGAGACTCACAGGAACCCTTTGAGGGTCCTTCATGTCAATCGCCTCAAGCATTGCCTGTGATACTCCTCCAGGTGCACACACAGCCAGAATCGATCCATAAATGTTCAAAGGTACCTCTTTCCTTCAGAGTTCCCAGCAAGTGCACCCTCAATTATCCTTGAGAGGGAAATGGGGAGGTAGTGTCAAGGATGTAAGTCTAGAGTATCCCTCCACTCTAGACAGGGTTTCCTTCATAACTACTATTGGTTCCTCTTCTTGTTGAAGGCTCTTCCCTTTGCATGGGTTTAAAAATAAAGGTGAAGCATTTTAGAATGTGAGTATTTCTGCACATTCCAGAGATGCCACGTCTCCCTTTCATCACTCTCTAGCATTTTCTGGGAGCAACCCCTGGGCCGTCCAACTCCCCTGCACAACACTATGGGGATTTTCAAAATGGTGGGTTAAAGTAACATTGGAAAAGTTTCCTCTCTGGAATCCAACCCATTCAGGCCTGGTTTCTCCTCCCAAGTTTCAAAATGAAACCCTCTGGTGAATGAAGCCAGAAGTCTGCCTACCCTCTTTTTTCCATTGTGAGACTAGCCTTCCAATGCTTGTCAGTGAGGTCTAGCTAATTACCTCACTGAGGTTTTTCCACTGCCCCTTCTCTCAGCAGAAGGCTAACCCCCAATCATGGTCCTATTTTCTTACTGGGGCTTGAACTGCCAATTGGCCACTAAAATATTTAACTTGGATTAACATGATCATGAATTCAATTAAGCCTGACTCTTCCAGATTTGCAACTATATGCATGGGCGTTCCAGCTCAAGAATAATAGGATGCTCCTGGATAAGGCATCGGGTTCGGAAATTGACAAGCTGTTCACGGGACTGTTAAAGCAGGTAGAAGGAGGGAGCTCGGGATTTATGTTAAAATATGCAGAGCCTAGATTTTTTTTAAAGTTAGGTTGAAAATCCTCAATGGAGCGGCAGAAACCTGGTACAGGATGAGAAGGAGATTTAAATGGATGTACTATAGCAAATTGGCTCCGATATGGGACTTGCCCGGATCACCGGAATAGACAAAGGATAATCTTGCTGGGGCATTAAGGCAGGCTGGAGTGGAAAGATGGGAGGATCTCATTGAAGGAAAAAGGATGATTTCATGGGAGAGATTTCAAAATAGAACAAATGATCGTATTTCCAGATTTAAGTATCTCCAAATCCAGAGTTGGGCCCAAGCATTAGAAAGCAAGATAGGGGGAGCAAACGAATTGGAGGAAATGTTGATTCTGGATGAGCCAAGGAAGAAGGAAACGTCATATTGGTACTGGCGAATGATGGGAGAATTGGAGGGGGAGCTTTCTCAACAACATAAAATATGGGAGACGGACTTGCCAGGAGCAACGCTGAAAAAATGATGGCAAGTATCCTTTACTACACTTTATAAAATGATCAAACCCGCCTATTTAAAGAGAAAACACCTTTTTTCTACTTATAGAGTGTATTGGACCACGAAAAAGCTGGCAAAGTTGGGGAATAGAGGAGCGATGGCGTGTACTAAATGCGGTCTGAAATCGGCAAATGATATTCATATGTTTATGGGATGTCCAGAAATCCAGGTTGTTTAGGGAGAGGTATGTAGAGCACTGACTTAAATTCTGAAGAAACAGATTCAGGTAAGCCCTCTCCTAATATTTTTTGGATTGGATAACGAGTCAGTTCAAGATGAACAAAAATTACTATTTTATGCTATGTTGCTGGCGAGAAGAGAGCTATGTAAAAAAGTGGACCCGTTTTCTCTCTCCGACGTATATAGAGTGGAAATCTTCACTAAGTTATCATCTAAATCTGGACGCAACCTCCTTAGACAAGAGAAGGTATGCTTTTTGGCGCCCGGTAGTTGTATGGTTGGGGAGGTAGGTAGGGTGGTCCGATGATTATGCCTAAAAAGCAGGCCTTAGAAAATGCACAAGCCAATCCTAAATCTCTCATATCTATCATGGAAGGGCGGTACCAAAGAAATGGTAGTAAGATGAGAGAGTCGAAAAACTGGAAGTTTGGTTTAATGAAGTGCAATTGACGGGCCTCCCGTTAAGGCAGACAAAAATCAGATGCTTGCTCTCACGGCATGTTAAAGGGCGTTCACGGGAGGAGATGCGTGAAAGGCAATCTGAGGCTAATGAGGACAACAACAAAAAAAACAACGCCTGGCTCAGGAAAGTTACTGGTGTGTGAGCTGTGGTCAAGCAGCAACCACAATCCTAGTCAGGGTAAGGCACAAGCAAACCCTTAATTAACATGTGCTCACCCTCTGGTAGCTTGGCACAGAGCAGTTAGGCTAAACTTAGAGGCATGTGTAAAGTATTTGTGCAACACCTCAAACAGTAAAAACACCACACAAAAAGATCCCACGCCAAATTTAGAAAAATAGAGTTGATTTTAATATGTAAAATCAGACCAAAATGACAAAAATCCAATCAGGGAAAAGGAAGATATTGAATTCCAAAGTTAAAGGTTAGGATAGTGCTAAAAGGCACAAAGTTCCAACAAGGGCTATCTGTTCACGCTGGAGAGGGATAAAGTCAAGTACAAGCCAGCTGTGATGGAGCACGATCCGGCTGCAGGGACTAAGTTAGGTCTGCTTAGCAAAGTACCTTAAATCCTTGGTGGGGAGTGTTGCGTTAATCTGAGGTGAAGAAGCTGCTGAAGCGATGCATCCGTTCTGAGATGCGGTGAGGCTGCAGTGCAAGGTACTGTTGGGTCATCATCGAGGATCCTGTCTACAGGTTTTGCGAAGTCTGGGTATCGAGGATGCAGCACGCAGCTCCGGTGATGCATCGGTTCCAATGAGCTGTGAGGCTGCAATGCGGAGGCAAACATCATCACTGATTGGTCATTGACAAGGAATGTGAGGACATGGATCGAAGATGTGCCTCGCCGTCGCCGATGTGTTGGCTCCAAAGATGCAAAGGTGACAGCGGCGATGTGTTGGTTCTGCTCAAGGATGCACTCCTCAGCTCTGGAGATGGGTTGATCCGGCTAGAGGATGCACTGCTCAGCAGAGACTATGCATCGGTTCCGCTGTTAAGCACCTTATCCCAACTTCCAAGGGTCCATGGGGATGCACCACTTGGCAGGGTAGACTCACAGATGGCAGGGTCCATGTGCAAATGCAAGGTTATTGGAAGCCTGTTATGACCCTGAGACTTCAGATCAGGAGGCCACCCAACTAGTCCTTGGAATCACTCTGGGTTCTGGGTTCAAGAGATGCAGGTCCAGTCTTTCTCACCCAGGCAAGCGGGCAGCAGGTCAACAAAGCAAAGAGGAGTCTAGCAGAAATCAGTCCAGCAGAGTGCAGTCCTTTCAGCAGCACAGTAGTCCTTCTTCCTGGCAGAGTATCCACAGGTCCTGAAGTGTACTGAAGTAGTGATGTCTGAGTTCCAGTACTTATACCCAGGGGTGCCTTTGAAGTGGGGAGACTTCAAAGACAAGCGTTTGAAGTGCCCAAATTCCCTAACCTGCCAGCACTGTCTCCAGACTGTCTAGAGGGGGTATGCAGCCCTTTGTGTGGGGACAGGACACAGCCTATTCAGGTGGCAATGATGCTGGGTCCAGCTCCTCCCTCCAATCTTGTCAGAGTCACACCTAAGCTCCCATTGTGTGTGGCTGTCTAAGTGGAATATACAAAGCCCAACTTCCAACTACACCTAGCCAAGTGATCAGAGTCAGACTGCAATCACCAAATGCTTAAGGCAAGAAAATGCCAACTTTTCTAAAAGTGGCATTTTGAGATTTGCAATTTAAAATTCAACTTCACCATAAGTTAGAATTTTAAACTAGGATTCCGACAACACCAAACAGGAACCTGTTATATATTCCTATTTGGGAATTATACTTTTAAAATGTAATCAGGTAATTTTAATGTTATCCTACAGGACGAATTTAAGAGTTTTTGACTACCAGGACATGTAAATCATTAAAGTACATCATGCTTTTTAAATACTTGCACCCTGTTCTCTGGGATTCCAGGGCTGACCTTGGGAATGACAACTGGTTTAACCTGCCAGGTCGAAATGGCAGTATAAACTGCACACACAGGCTCTGAAATGGCAGGCCTGAGACATGTTTAAAGGGCTACCTAAGTGAGAGGCACAATCAGTGCTACAGACCCACTAGTAGCATTTAATTTACAGGCCCGGGGCACAGGTATTGCACAGTACTAGAAACATATAAGTATATAAAATATGCCAATTGTGGATAAGCCAACGTTACTACATTTTAGGTCAAGAGAACACACACTTTAGAACTGGTTAGTGATGGTAAAGTGAGCGGAATCCTAAGGCCAGCAGAAAAAGGAGGTTGGAAGGCAAAATGTTAGGGAAAACCACACCAAGGATGCCAGGTCTAACACACGTGTCCCCAGCTGAAAGTACCTTACCCCTTGTGAGTTCACTCCACCAAGGCAGAAGAACCTGGAGAGACCATCAGCATTGGCATTGTCTGTTCCATGGAGGTGTTCTACCACAAGGTTCATTCCCTGTTGGAAGATGGACCACCTCAACTGTCTGGGATTCTCACCCCTCATCTGCATTAACCATCTGAGGGGTCTGTGGTCTATCTGAACCCGAAAGTGAGCATCAACCAGGTATGGTCTCAGCTTCTTCAGCACCTATACTGCAGCAAAGGCTTCCCTCTCTCTTGCACTCTACCTGTGTTCCCGGGAATGTAACCGCCTGTTGATGAAGGCTACAGGCTGATTCAGTCCAGTTCAGTTTTAATCTTGAGGGTGAGACGCTTCATGACTGCATCAAAGGTATTTTTGATAAAGTCTACAAATATGGTCTGAAAAATGACAGAGTACAAATCAGTGTGGCCTAGTTATTCAACATGGTCTTTGGTCTGCATTGTCCGTGAGCACTCCCACTCAAGGTTCTCTTCTGTCTAGAGACCCTATTTTTCTTGGAATACAGCAACTAATGTGGTTCATATGTTTTTCTCCCAAATCGTGGAGTCAATAATGCATATAGCACCTGAACGCTGTTCAGTGCATGGTGCATTGTATGTTATCTAACATATTTTTACCTCACAGTGTCTACATTTAACATGCCTGTGCACTTACTCACTCTCATACTTGCAATCTTGTGTTCATCGTAGAGAACTTAGGATCAGATTTAGAGTTTGGCAGATGGGTTACTCTGTCCCAAATGTGATTGATATCCCATCCACCGTATCACAAGTACATTATATCCAATTGGCACCTGCAATATGTTTTGTGATGAGTAACTCCTCTGCCAAACCCTAAATCTGGCCCTTATCGCAAAGACCACATCTTCTTATTATATGAAAAACGTATATTTTTTGTAGCATATACCTAGCTCAAAGGAGTGACAATACATATTATGATAAACGTTTTTGCTGAAGAAAGCTCATCTCACCATGCAGTGTTGTAAATGGAACAGTATGCTGCGTGGCGTCCAATTGTTGCTTGATTACAGGAAGAGGATTTCAAGCTAAGCTGTTGTGTAAAATGTGATTGATAAAGGACTAGACACCACACAGTACATTGTTGCTTTACCCATCTAGGATGGCTGTACAATTGGCCATAGTTACAGTGTATTTATTTGCAATTCCAAGCATATAGGGATAACATGGCTTGTCACTTTTATACGGTTATTGTTTAAGTGCACTTGCTGAAGACTGGTAGAACCTTTGGGTTGCAAAACCAGCAAGAGCAACTTCACCATCTCTCCTCGGTGAAATCTTGAGTCAGTTCACTGAATTGTTACCACCTCTCAGCTAGAATTTGTCCATCAGTCAAATTCAATACCATGTAAAGGTGGGTTAACAAGTTTAGTTAATGCTACCGAAATAGCCACAGAGCTGCAAATGAATATGAAGGAATTCAAGCAACAAATTAAAATTTCTGACCAGCTTTTTTGTCAAATTATATTTTATTTATTTTTCCTAAAATAACCAATTCACTCAAGTTTACATTACAATTTATCAAGCAGTATTGTTTTGCAAAATGATAGACACAATAATGATTACTCATGTATTAAAGGGTGCATATATGGAAAATCTGTTTTACTTAAATTTAATATGTAAATGTTTCTTATATGGCGTTCATCCAGAGAAACCAGTAATAAAAATCATATAATTTTAATTTGATCAGAATTGGTGAACGAATTGTCAAAGACAAAGCTTTTGTATGTAAATATAAAACATCTCCTAGATATACTAAAGTATAAATTCATAGGGGCAGGAGTGAGATCACCTCTAAAATCAGTTGTACAGTATTTTATTATAGTTCTAGGAAGACATCAGGTGAATTATTAATTTAATGTAAATTTACACAGCTTGAAATAATAGCAAAGCTCTACTGAACGAGTGAGGCATAAATAAGATATTAGCATCATTCTGTTCTTCAATCAAGTTTACACAAACAACATCTATATTTTTGTAAATCGGATACAAAAACCATGCCAATAAAATTAAGAAATTCATTAGGTAACTAAGCATTGATCTTTTACCCTGGGTCCAACTTTTTGTTTAAGTCCCCGCATCTAAAAGCTTTCTACAGCTTTTGTGTTCTTGACTGGTGTGGACATGGACCAGTGGGATCAGACTCAGATCAGACCTCAAAATATCACATAAATCTTGCCAAATCAGCAGATCTCCTAGCTCAAGCTACCTACTGGACCTAAGACTAGTGCACTTGACCAATGAGCTGATACAATGGCCCAAATTCGGTCATGAGGAATAGGGGTGGCATGTAGTGTGCCCTGTAAAAAATACCACACGGTTAGGTATTTGCTTTCTGTGTTAAATACATTTTATTCAAACATGTTTTACACAATAATGAGGCATAATATTTAGGGTTGACATTTACTGCTCCAAATTCTGCTTGCTTTCCATTTTTCAGGTTGTTTGGTCCTAATGCATTTATCAAATGTTTGATGAAATCCGTCAAGGGATTAAATTCTGAGCCCTGTTCAAGCTTGCGTCTACATAGGGATTGTAATTTTTGCTGCTACGTGGAATTGTGGCTTGAAAGTTTTATTTTCTAAATAAGCAGATCTTTGTCGAATATTTATTTCCTATGTATTTCCTAACTGCATATCTAGATAAGGAGAGGAAATCAAAATTCTCTGCATTTATTTGAGTTTTTTTCCAGTCATTTGTGGCGTTTGTAGTGTATGATAGGAAAGAGTTTGTGCCAGTCACCCTCACTGTTAAACTGCATACTCACTCTCAAAATATTTCTTTGTCTTCAAGTTTGTTTCTTGAAAGACAACTTTGAGTAGGGGAACCTACTTTTACACTACTAGAACAAATTTGCCACAAAGCTTCTTCTGTCTCTCAGCATTTCCCTGCAAGTAATGTATCAATGGACACACTTTATCCACATGTCAATATAATTCTGCCCCTCAAGATTATAAATTCTGGCTCTTATTGAGAGAATCAGTTGCAGCATCCAAATCTTTTTCATCATAGTGTTCATTTTTTCAATGGTTTCAATAATTGGTGCATTTATTTTTTCCTTTTGTTTTTGCATGGACCTGATCCGGAGACCATAATGGCGGTGTGTGTATTGAAAGAGACAATGTGGCTGCAATGAGGCTGCAAAAGTCTTGGGCATCCACTACTTTCTGTACAGGGATACATAGGGAAGGGTGTGTTCAGGGACCAGAAGGAAGGCACTGAGTACCCAGAGAAAACTCAGAAGGGGCTACTCTGAGCCATTGATTGCTCCCTTTCGTTACCACCAGCCCCTAAAGTCACTAGTCGATACATGGCAGGGAGTTCTTGAGGGAGCGAAGTTTTCTTTACCTCAATCTTCGGGCTTTTTTCATTAAACAACCCCCACCACTGGTCGTTTGGAACTTTGTTTCTCAATAAGGAGAAATTAAAAGGAGCACACATCTATATTATTTCAATTGAAATGTTAAATCATTAAGGACTACTAGTACAGTCAATAAAGAGATTTTTGAATAAGTTGAAGAATTTTATTTTTCAATTGCTCAGGTTTTTCAGTATTATTCAATAAGAATTGATTTTTTAAGAATCAGCTTTAGGAATAAACATAAACTAATAATTGATATTTAAATATATTTTGAAATAAAAGAATAGTCAAAATAACAGTGAATATTGTTATATTGCAACAAGCATGTTCAATAAAGGAAATTCCTTAATCTAAATATATAAATATATATATATATATAAATGTATATATTCACATAAGGTGAAAATAAGGTGTCAGTTCAGATACCAAATAAACAGTCTTGATGAGAGAATCAATGCATAAGCATAAAGCTTCTGCAAAGTATTCAGAGCCATAAATAAGCGGGCTTCAAGGATAAAGGCTAATCAACCTCTCACATAGAGAAGAGTAAGAAACCCAGAGAGTAGGTAAAGGAATCCTACTCCACTCTAAGAACACGCACTAATACAAACACACACTATTCTATGCTGAAACAGTATTTTATTTTGTCTTTCACATCCTCCAATAGAATTTCAGTAAACTCCTGTGAATAGGTAAGCTCCCCATTTTCTCACACTTGAACGATAGTCTTTAGACATTAGGCCTTGAAAAGCTAGGTCATTCGCATTCTGTGGTCCAGACAGTTCTTCTCATAAATTATCCTTCCTGTTGCCTCCTCTCCTTCCAGTGAGAACCTCACTATCAGTTGTCTAATACAAAACAAGTGCCTATTTATTAGTTGACAGAAGGCTTCTGGAAAATTAAAACATCTGCAACAAAGAGAACATCTTTCACAAACAACTAGTCAATTGGAAAAACAGGCCTCTCAGTGTTAATGCATTATTTTTCAATTAACATTGCATCAATAACTTAAATCAGCACTTTTATTTACTTGCAGGCATATAACATTAAAGTATGATTGCCTACTATAGTTTCACATTTATTACACAAGCTATGTATTTGTCTACTTTTGCACATTTTTTATAAAAGTTGTTTTGTTAGCAAATGAAAATTAACGTCTGCATGTTCCCCCCTCTGATGGTTGAAATACCATCACAATTTCTTCTTCACAAATGAATCTTTAGAATGCATTCTCATTTTCTGCTGGATAATCCTTTTTATTTTTCAGGGTTTCAATTTCCTCCAACTTAAATATTCTATCCTTTCTCTTTTCCATTTCCAAATCTCCTCTGATTAGTCTTTCTCTTTCTTTCTTTTTCTTCTTTGTTAAATATCATCTATATCCTTCATATAAAACATATAAGCATATTACGCAAATGCTAATGACCGGTCTCAATAGGACTCTAAGAAGTCCACCTCCACTGTTGCAAACCAACTACCAATGACAGAAGCTTCTTTGCCTAAAGTTCCTAACACATTTTCTGTTTCTAAGTATTCTAATTCTGGTTTCAAATCAGAAATGTTCTTTGAAAATTCTTCTATTTTTGCTACTCTTGTCAGGAATGTATGGGCAGCAATATTGAGCTTTCAAACATTTTGCAGACTCCGTATTTCTCAGCGAATGGTATATTGAAAATTATTCGATCTTGCAAGACCATTGTTCAAATAGCCACAAATTCTGTGTTAACTGCCAGCAACTGCCAGTAAATACATTTCTAATTTTCTCGTCATTTAAAACTACTCTTACCGGTTGTAGGATTGTTCCAAAAATCTCTCCAACAAGTTGGGTCTCATCATTTGTACTACAGGTGTGTCTATGGGGTATTTTCATTGTCCAGGCATCTATAATATTTACATGATACATTTTAGGAAACAATAAAGCTAAATAACAAACACCCTCCCAATCAGCAAATAACTGAGAATAGGCAGCCTGCCCACAAGCAAAATAAACTCTGGGAACAACTGCCCTTCCCCTGTTAAAATTTGAACACATACTCCCAAAACTTTGAATGTGTGTTCATAGTTACTTATCCCAATATGTCTCTTCCTAAACTAATTTCACCATTTGTGAACACATAATTTTCCTTTTTGTTGTCTATCAAATTGTAATTTTTGGTAAACCATTTTCTTTTTATATTCATCTTCCTCTGTCTTCCTAACATTTCTTAAAATATCTTCCTCTTTATTTGCATTACGAAAAATGTAAGCTCTTCTCTAATGTTAAAATGAACTTCTTTTCTAATGGCCTCATCAAAAAGGTTAGATTCTTCTCGTATACCTTAACAGTGTCTAAAACTGTGGGAGATCTAAAGAAATACCATGCAATTTCCATATTTTTTGCTTGTGGATGAAGATTCATTCTTTTCTGAAGAAGAACTTTGGAAAGAATCATGACATAATTGGAAGATAATATAAAAAAACCCACTCCTTTAAAATAAAATAAACTAAGTAAAATGCTACATGTAACTGCATATGAAAGTGGGACATGATGACATGTCACCTCTTCTGCAGCTGAAGAAGGTAAGTTTGCACAGATATTACAACTCTTGCTATCTAAAGCTTGAATGTGTTCCTGAACTAATCTAGAGTAAACTTTAGTCAAGAAATCTCCTTTTGAATAATCTACAAATGAAGCTATTAATTTTGTCTCATCTATTGTGTGCATAGGGGTTGCAGATGAAGGTGTAGATCTAAATGTTTCTATCTCTGCTGTAAAACTAATTCCAACTAAAATAACTATAGTTGCTAATAGAATAATTGTCAGTGTAACAATAATCACTAGTCTACACTTAGCTTTGGTAAGGACACATAGTTGTTTACAGAAGCACCTTTGAGTAGAATATAGCAGAAGGCAGATTAAATTATCTGCGTTGACCTCTACTGGTGCAAACAAACAAAACCATTGATGATCAACTTGCAGGTATTTCATTCAGTTTATATACAAAACTGTTTGGGATACAACTCTATCCCGACTCCCAGGCGCGGCCATTACAGTTAAAAGGCGGTGGGCAGTGGAGCTGGGGGGGAGTCGACATACTTCGGGATTGGGAACATAAATAACTAAAGGAATGAAATCACTAACCTTGCGCTCACCGCATCGCTGACTCAGCAATGCGGCGAGAGCAAGGTAAGTGGTTTTATTTATTTATTTTCCCGATGCCATTGTATGTTGACTTCCCCCCCGTCCCGCTCCTGCTCAGCCGCCCCACCGATTGCAGGAAGAAATTTCAGCAAAACAGCATGGGTGAATTAGAGTAGGATGTGTTAAAAATGCAAGTAACATTTGGGTTTCAGCTGATGGAAAACCAGTGCGGCCTATTGTTTCCAATGAAAGGACATTTCTATGGTCCTGCACAGAATGGAAAGAATGCATTGGTTAGGCTGTTTAGACAGAATTGTCTTAATCCAAAATTCTGAGTTTTAGTTGAAGAACTATATCGTAAGTGCATTACATTGTCAGCAAATGAATGTAGAGAGAACTCCTGTAACACTTAGTCACATTGGAAGATCAGGAGGACCCCTTAATAGAATGCAGTTGGATTTGATCAAAATGCCTGTTTGTAACTGGTTGAGGTCTGTCCTAGCTATTGTGTGCATATTCTCCCGATGGGTGGAAGCCTACCCCACATGGAGAAAGGACAGTCTCACTGTAGCTAACCTGTTGTTAAGTAAACTCATTCCATAGTTTGGAATTCCGGTTTATCTGGAGTCAGACCGAGGGACCCAATTTCAATAATGAGATCCTGAGAATAATGTGTGTGGCTCTTTAATTGGAGCAGAGATTGCACTGTATGTATCAATTCTTCAGGGATAGTCGAACAGTTAAATGGAACGTTGAAGTCTCGGTTGGCCAAAGTATGTGAATCCACTTCTTTAAAATGGCCAAATGCTTTGCCATTGGTTTTGATAGGTCTTCGAGGTACACCTGACAGGAAAACTGGATTATCTCAACACAAAATACTCATGGGTCATGCTTCGAGACTGCCTGTTGTGCCTGCAAATAGGCTTGAAAACATCACTAATTAAATAAATCTTGCTTTAAGCACAGGATTAGTTTATTTCATATGTTCTGTCTCTCACCAGGTTGGAGCACTCAGTCCACATCAGGAACAGTGTCATAACCTTAACCCAGATGACTGAGTTTTGGTGAAAAAGCATGTGCAAAAATCCTGCCTGGAGCCGAGATGGAAAGGTCCCTATCGGATCAACTTGGTTACCAACACTGCTGTCAGATGCACTGGAATATGATATTGGGACCATGCCTCACACACCCAGAGAGTGAGGTGCCTGTAAGAAGTAGTGTTCTTTGAGCCAAGTCAGAGAGCTCCTGTACCCGTACGTCCTGAAGGACCAGAGGGGGTGAAGTACAGCATAATCTCTGACTGATGCAAATTCCTGAAATCTCGCAAAGGGGTATGGAAATGCCCACTGAAGAAGAAGAATTGAGAACTGAACATAAAGGAATTGTTAAACCATCACCAGAGATTTTGAATGATCCAGATGAAGGGACAAGTGTATAAAGAGAAAAACCCCTATGGTGATTTGAATGGCCAAGTGGTATGAGGCAATTAAGATCAAGAGTGTCAGTTGAATGGGCGTGGCTTGGCACCAGCCAAGATGGCAGCGTAGTCCAGGAGCTCCGCTGCAGCCCTCCTGACCTGCGTAAAATCCAGAATCATCCCAAGGCCCCCTGACAAAGTAACAGCCGCCTGAATGTCTGCAGTGCAGAAGGGCACTGTGCTGTGCGAAAAAGAGATCGCCGTCGGCAGAGGCCAGGAAGCGACGAGGCCTCGTGATTGGGGTGTGCTGTTGGGAGTCTGTGGAGGGAGGAGCCCTCTGATCACTGACTGGTTCCTGATCGAGTAGACAGTGATCGAGGCTGGAGGACCAAATCCCAGGTGTCGCCTGGACCCACAGTGCTGCCCTGTGAGGAGCGGGGCTCGGCCGACGAGCAGAGAGACAGGTGAGGCTGACGGCGAGGGCCGGGACTGGGCCTTGAAGATAGGTGCACGGCAGCGGCAAGGGCTGCCAAACACTCGCCCGACATGGCGATCCCCTGCTGGGGTGGCGGCTGCTGCAATAACCCCCTGTAATGCTGAAAACGACTTCCCTCGGCCAAGAGGTGCTGGTGTGGGGCTGACGGTCCGGATTGGTGCTGAACATCAACGGAGGCCCAGACGCGGCGGTATTGACCGCAAGAGGATCGCCGGGCCATACAACAGAGAGATGCTGACAGCAGCGAGTGGCACATTTTGGGACTTCCCTTTACCCCCGCTGGTGGCGAGGATATCGCACACAGCCGCACCTAGAGGGCCCATAGGACTCCACTCGAGAGGCCGAGACCCCATTGGGGATGGATGGCGGGGTGGGAAAAATTCTAACTTTTGACGAATTCAAAAATGAATACTAATTGGCTGATACAGAACACTGTCGCTACATACAATTACAACACGCCATACACCACTATATAGCAGAAGGAAACTCCATCCCGGAGTACTCTCCCCTAGAGGATCGGCTACTACTCGATCCTATGCTAGACAAGTCAACGTCCCTAACCTATCGAAAAATCATGAAAACCAAATAGACCCTCTCATCTCCCTGAGGGCTGACTGGGAGACTGACTTGGGATTGATAGAGAATGATGACTGGCAGGAAGCAATTCAGAGTCATAGAGAGAAATTGCCATATGGGCAAGATTCTGTCCGGTTCAGCTGAGAATCCTGCACAGATCCTACACTGCCTGGATGCTGCATCATAAATTGGGCTGGACAGACTGATATCACTGCATCAAGGGATGTAGCGAGGTAGGCACTTTCTTCCACATAATCTGGGAATGCCCCTCAATACAACAATATTGGAATCGAATCACCCAGGTAATGTCTGAAGTCCTAGGCACACAAATATGCCTAGACGCTCGTTGGCACTTATTGGGCATTACAGGCGAAATCAGCTGCTGATCTCATGTGAAAACATGGCTATCATTGGCCTCCGGGGTGGGGAAGCATAACATAGCCAGACTTTGGGGAGTGCAGGAAACGGGAACACTCACTGCCTGGAAACAAGATCTAGATTGGTGTTGCCTGGCTGAAAAAGCTGTCTACCAGAGCTGGGGATGCCCTAAAAAGTGGGAGAAGATATGGAATCCATGGGACAAGTATAGATCCCTGACACAATTAGGCACAGCCGATGGGGTGTGATAGTAAAACAGTGCACACAACTAGGGAGCGGTGAATCCCCCCACCCCCATCCATGATGTGCAATACTGTATCCCTGAACTGCAGATGATATAAAAAGTGATTATTGTGTGCAACAATGGGATGTTTACATGTTTGTCTGTTAAATAAAAATCTTTTCTTTAAAAGAGTGTCAGTTTAATGTATACCACAAACCATCATCAAAGAAACAGAATCTAGCTGTATAAGGAAAAAGGAAGAAGATCAACAGACCTCAAGGAGAACCAAAACAGCGAGAATACCTTCTCGCAGGTATTCTGCACTTGACTGGACTTATTATGTGCCAAATACATAGGATCCAAATCCAAATGAACTGAGATCAGAGACATTTGAACCTCCATAATATGGCACACTAAAACAGCATTGATTAAATGAGATTTCTGAAGAAAATATTACAATCAAGAACTTGACAAGCACTATTTAGTGAATTCAAATCTGAAAGAACTGAAGCGAGAAATGATGAACTGTGTTCAAAGCAGTAAATAAAAAATAGCTTGAAATAAATGAAATTGACAGCATCAATTAACGAAGATGAATAAAAAGAATTAAGAAGAATTCCTGAGATCCAGGTTTACAGTAGAAGAGTAGGGATAAGACATTTAGAACCTGATTACAAGCACAGGTGCTAATTATTGCACCTGGTAAATACCAATACCATGGGTTTGTTATTTATCAGATGTGATAAATAGCACCTATTATGAGTTTCTGGGGAATAACATGTGGATTTTAGAGTTTAACGCAACAATAGTCTCATAGTACAGTAAATACCATATGGTTTTACCTAATTCAATTTTGGCAGATTTGACCTGGCAATATTTAAGGAAGGTTGAGGTATTTAACGCATCCGATAATTATACAATCTGTTAAATAACACTCAAGTTGTAATTCCGTCCCGTATGTATACAGGGTTTACACATGGGTCGGAAAAAACACCTGACTCATAATCAGGCCCTTAGAAACAGAAGGAGTAGGCAGGAGCGACTGTACAGGTAACTCTTAATGTCTCCCATGTATCAGCTACTAACAACAGCATTGAAAAGGTAATGTCTTTATCAAAGTCATTTATATATTCCCTGTTAAATGCGCAAGCCACAGTTGCACAATACTGTGCAACTTCATCAGCATATCGATTTATACTAGTGACATAACCATTGCCACTTGTGTGAGCTGCACATTTAACATTTAACTACAGCAATCTCTTGGGGCAACTGCAAAGTTTCTAGTAATTTAATTGCATACTACCCGTTCCTGATAAGAGAGGCAGATGACATCATAAATTCCCTTTTTGACTATAGCTGCCAAAAATCATGGACTACACAAAAGTCATACTGACTAGCTGTAAATATAGTCACTATCGAATGAGCTGAAAGATTGAATGCTCTTGTAAGAGTAATTAATTCTGCGACTTGTGCAGAGGTACCACTGCCTGAATTGTACAGACAGCAAAAGCTGCTCTCAAAGTTCCTTCATTGTCTCTTAAACATGAACCATTTACAAAGATTACATAGTCAGGCTCTTTTAGAGGCTCGTCTTTAATGTCTGGTCTTGGTGCTTGGTGCATAAATCCGTAACATGCAGACAATCATGGTCAATTTCATCCCCATCAATCTCGGCAATCATAATGGTAAGAATGGAATTGGACTGAGTGTTTGACACCTCTTCAGAACAACATTATCAGCAGCAAGTATTTGTTGAGATTTTGTAACTCTGCTGTTTGTGCACTGTGTTTTGGTAGGGGCGGGCAATATGTCTACAGAATGAGGGACCATCACTGTATGAGAGTGTCCAATCACTAAACTCTCACATCTCTCAACATTGACACAAACTGTCTCAACCGCTATAAGGCAGCCGGGCAATCCTGCGGCAACAGGGTCAAGAGTGGTTGAAAAATATTCCACAAGTCTTCAAGAGTTTCAATGTAACTGAGTAAGCACTGAGAGAGCACAGCCCTCCCTCTCACTACAAAACAATGTGAACATTTACTGAAATCATGCATTCCTAGTGCCGGGGCACAATAGAGACTTTCTCGTAGCTCTAGGAACCTTTCAAAAGCAAACACTATCCCATGGAAGCAGATCAGACACATATCTGTCCGTCAGCCTCAGTAAAGGCTTGGCTACTAGGGAAAAGTTTGGTATCCACTGTGTACGGTAGCCAACTATTCACAGGAACATCCTGACTTCTCTCTGAATTCTGGGTGGGTTGATTTTCAGAACTGTCTCTATTCTCTCCTGTGACACCTTTCTCATTTCTTTCTCAATGAGATGTCCCAAATATAGGACTTATTTTTTACAGTATTGTTGTTTGCTCTGGGACACCCTGTGTCTGTTCTCAGCTAAATGATTTAAAAGAGCAATTGTTTCTTGTTTACAAGCTTCTTGTGTACTTGATGCCACAAGCAGGTCATCAATGTACTGCACAAGCACTAAATGACAAGGCATCTGCAGAGTCTCAAGATTCTTTTTCAAGATCTGATTAAAGATTGAAGGACTCTTCGTATACCTCTGTGGAACTCACCACCATGCCAAAGCTCTATCTCTAAATACGAATGAGAACAAAAATTAACTTTCATCCTGCAACGAAATAGAGAAAAAGACCTGACAGCGATCCACAATGATAAACCAGTATGCAGTGCAGAGAATTTGAAATAGTATTGGTGCTGTATTTGATACCATGGGACAACATTAGAAAACGATGTGATACATTTTTCAAAGATCATGTACAATCGATATTTGCCGTTGGTCTTCTGTAAACCCATAGTCATTGAATTTCAAGGACTTCTGACAATTTCCTTCAACATTCCTTGTTTTAGCATGTTTTCAATCACTGGTGTTATTCCAGCCACTGTTTCTGATGTTAGTATATTAGGCGGTGTTCTCGGGAAAACTGCATTTTGGTTTTATTGTGATTCAGACTGATTCTACACCGTCGATTAGTCTGAGATCCTTCCCTAAAAAGTCCCATACTTCTGATTTTACAGCATCTCTTAAATCGGAAGGTAAATCCTCTACCATCCTTGCAAGATATCATCCTTCAACTGTATCTTGTTGGGCCGTTTTAAATTCAACATATTCATCATGCGTTTGAAATTCTATACCATCTGGTGTACAGTAGATTGAGCAATTTAATTTGCACAAAAGATCTCTCCCTACCAGAATTACAGGACAAACTGGTGATCCTCCGCAAATGTACCTATTATAACAGGTACTTTCTTTGAGGCATGATTAGTTATCTCATTATTTGTGACATCTACAACTTGGATATTCTTTTCCGAGAGGGGTAGGTCTGCGACTTCTGCTGTTCTATCAGTGGAACGGGTAGGTCCTTTGTCCATGAGAAATGACACTCGGTGACCATCAACCTCTCCTTCTACAAATGGTCCACTTTGGTCTACCTCTAAGACTGTGCCGAGTATACAATGTGCCAAGTATATAATATGCCTCTCCCTTAGGCACTGTCATTGGGATTTTTTCTGAGTCAAAACTCTTGTTCTCCAACACAGGGAACTGTTGAAATGGGTTCTGATTTTCAAATGGATTTGAATTTGCTCTAGATACTTGATTCATATTGAACCTGGGATTTCATATTTTAGGGGGGCCATTGGAGATTGTGGGAACCTGAATCATTAGAACTTGTGATTATGTTGGCATCTGCATTTGTTGGACTGGAACCTGAACAAGAACATTTTGGACTAATGTTTGATTTACCCCTTGCCCATTACTGCTCACTCAATTTAGATTCTGTCTATGCTCCCTCTTCCAATGCCCAAGCCTGTTTCAATTAGAGCAAGGAATGTCTTAAAAATTGCAGTGTCTATTCCTGAATTTGGATCAACAGGAACACCTCAACCTGTACCCTGAGAAGCACCAACATCGCCCTGCACAATTTGACCTCCAACCTGAACACCAACACCTTGCATTCCACCATTTCCTCCATACAATTGATTCTGAAAATCCCTTTTGAGCCAGCTTACTTTGTGCTAGCATAAACTTCGCTTTAAGTCTCTTCTGCTTCATTTTTTGCTCATCACTACACTATTTTGCATACCTCAAGATCTCACCTAAAGGTTTAGCCTGCCAACAATCACATTCTGCCCTCTGGTCACAACCCAAGTTCGAACTGTGACACAAAACTGCCCCATAGCTTCCTTTTTGGTATTTTCTTGTCTGCTATGCTGGCTAAACTCCTGCAAAAACCGTTAATAACAATAATACATTGACTTGTTAGCTTCTTGGTTAGTTCTATTGATCTTTAGCCAATGGATGTCCCTCGCTGGAACTTTTCCTTTCACAAAGCTAATCACCTCATTATGTTTGGTCATTACCATAGGTGAAGGTGCACAAGTATGTGCATCTCTTGGAGGCTCAGTATGTGGCCATTGTACAGCTCTCTTATTTTCAGCCCATAGATCACTCTATACCACAATATTCAAGAAAGCATTCAAGTCTGTCCACAAAACCTTTGAAAACTTTACAAATCTGTAAAACCGTGTATACCAATGTGTGGGATTCTCTCTTAACTTTGGAAAGTTGTTTGTAAATGTTGCGAGACCACCCATACTCCACATGAGATGAACATAACCTCCAGCTGGCATTTCTCTCTTAGGAAAGGTAAAGCTTCATCTTCACCTCAGGATACTGGTTGTGGTTTGCCTTTTGCTTCTGTAGCAACTGTTTCTTTTTCTTTCCCTGCTTCCTTGCCCACTTGCTTTCAAACCTGTCAAAATCACTCCATTTGCGGGTGCACTTTATAAATTACACTATGTGCAATCTCATTCCTTAAAATTGCATTGCTTCATCATCTGTGTCTTGAAGCTTTTCTGTAAAGGAACACTTTTGGAGAGATCCACCTAATATTTCCCTTCCCTTAATGATTAAACATTTTGTGGTGGGTCCAGGCACCAACTTGTGAGTTTTGTGATGTTGAGATGAACCCTACTGCAGATATCCCTCCTACAGCAACTTGAACAACAGCATTCAGAACAATATTTATTGCTGTAGTTGCAACAGCCACTGCCAATGTTTGAGCTGATACAGCTTGTGACAGTGGGGCAGTAACAGTCACAATAGAAGCAGTGACACCCGAAGCAATAACCATAGGAGCTACTTCAAGAGGTACAGGTGCAATCGGAAGTGTTGGAAGCAATCTTTCAATCATAGACATATTTGGGTGAACAGGGATTGTAGTCACTGTGGCACTAGCAGTTGTATCACCCTCTATGTTTGCTCTGGGGGCCACAAATGGTGGTGGACGTGAGGATAATAAAGCATCTAAAATGTTATCCCCTGAATCGCTATCAGTGTCAGTTTTTCTTACACCTTCCTCATCATCATTTCCCTGCTTTCAGTTCTATTTTGTCTTTTCTATTACTATTGCTGGATACATCCTAGCTCCCTCAACTACACATTGCATTCATCTCTGCTGTCCTTCATTCCATTGAGCATCTGTGTAATCTCACACTGCTCTCTGTGCTCTGTTCTAGTACTTTTCTTTCTCTTTGACATTAGCTGCTTGCTCCCAGGCATTTAATGCTCTATGCTTTGTAGGTCTAGGAGGTAGCTTCATTTTGTGTAATTTCTCTTTTAAATGTCCAATAATCTTTAGATCAAAACTACCATATTGTGGAACTTTGAAAGGTCGATCATTTTCAGTGATCTTGCATCATTAACAAAGCCACAAACATGTTTGAAGCTCTACATTTGTCGCCATGTAATGACCTGCTGTAAATTCCAGTGGCACCTCTTCAACCTCCCGAACTGGGACTCGCACATCACCTCTCATCAAATCTCTATGGGTTTTGAAACATTTAATGATTGCAAGAATTCAAGAATAATTTAACAGCGACCAATTAAGAAAAAGTCAATGTTTTTGTTCAGTTTACTATCCTGTATACGTCAATACTTTCCTCCAATCCTGTCACAATTGTCTTTCACAGTCCTATTGCAGCGTAGTACTTGATGACTCGTCAACCAATCTCAGCGTGGCACTTTACACCAACTTATCTATCCCAGCATGGCACACTCTGATGTAGTTCTTCACTCCTTGCAGAGGTTCACCCTCCTTGACAATTTCCTTGTGCATAAATTCTAGAACTCTAAGCTAGCACAATAAACAAATACATTTTGTCTTCTCCTCTAAAGAATTCACAGTAGTTCATTCGTACAAGAAACATTTGTAAATAAGGTTTCAACACCCTCGAACTTACACACAAATGAAATCTCGACCAGTGGGAAATCACCCTGACTGATATCCTTTGCTCGTTGCGCAATAGGTTCCACTAACACCAATCAATATTAGTGCACTCACAACAATTTGTTATAGTCCCTATCTCAATTGTACAGGCAATGGTGCCTCAAGAATCTACATCACAAACCTTAGCAGACAAGTAATACCACAAATTCAACGTATGCTTGGATCTTGGACTACTTCAAGTCCGATGGCAATCTCAACTGCTCACCATCTAAGCATAAACACAACTATTCTAGTGACTTTGCCAGAACACGAAATACACAACTCCAACACAATGACAGACTCTTAGTCAGACTATTGCGATTCATAACTCATTGATACTCACACATCCACCATTTTAACCACCTTCAAAACCATGAACCCCTTTAGTCTTTAAGTTTGAGCTTTGGACTTAAGGGACTTGGGCAATACTAAACTTGGGCAAATTATTTCAGCTCCTTTCTCCTGTGACACAAACCATCCTCTGCTAACACTTGAGGGTGCGGGATTTTCTATAGCTCAGTCTTTGGGTGTAAACATTAAACAACACGCCACTGGTCATATAGATATTCATTCGTCGACAAGGAGAAATTGAAAGGAACAAACATCTACATTAATCCAATTAAAATGTTAAATCATTAAGGACTTTTAGTACAGTCAATAAAGAGGTGTTTGAATGAGTTAAAGAGTTTTATTTTTCGAAGTCTCAGGTTTTTAAATTGTATCCAATAAGAATGAGTCTTTAAAGCATTAGGTTTAGAAATTGGCAGAATCCTATAATTAATATTTCAACATAAGGTAAAATAAGTGATTAGTCAAATAACCGTTATTGTTGTTATAATGCAACAAGCATGTTCGATAAAGGAAATTCCCTAATCTAAATATATATATAATAATCTGTCAGTTCAGATACCCATAAAAGAGTTCTGATGAGAAAATGAAAGCATAAGCATAAAGCTCTTGCATATTAGGCTTGAAAGTATTCAGAGCCATAAATCAGCAGACATTATGGGAATAGGCTAATCAACCTCTAATGTTGAGAAGTATAAGAAACACAGAGATGAGTCTCCAATCATAGAGTTGGGAAATTAATAATACTTTACTCTAGGAACACGTACCAATATAAACACACAGTATTTCATCTTGCGACATCTTTTCTTTCATCTTCTATGTCCTCCAATAGACTTTCAGTAAACTCCTGGGAATAGGCAAAGTAAGTCCCCCTTTTCTCACTCTTGAACAACAGTATCATCAGGCGCATGGCTTTGCGGAGCAGTGAAATTGCCACTTCTTGAGAGGGCTCTGCTGGTCGAGACAAACATCCTGAATTTATCTGCTGACCACGGGGAACTCAGAGGCAAATATTGCAGTCACTGCACCTTATAGCTCATCTTAACAAATCGCTACCATGATGGGTAGCCCTGCCTAGTACCAGACCCCACATCAGAAAGAATCAGGCATACTTCCAGCCTGTTGTGGTTGCTTGGTTGCATGGGCCTGGCCAGAGGAGCCTGGTGGCCACGCCTCAGACCTTGGAGGTGTGAAGATAAAGCACAGTGTCCCTGCTTCTCTGGATTCTGGGCTGGGTGTGATCCGTTCCTGGGCTAGGGTCGCACTATCTGGGTGATCCAGAGCCTGCCTGGGCCACATCTGTGAGCAGCCAGCCGCTGCAAAGATTGAGAAAGCTGCAGGGTCAGCCACTGCGAAGATCAAGAGTGTTGCTGGGACGGGGGCAGAGAATGCAGTCCCAGTGATTGCACCCCACCGGCTATTTCATAAGAAGGATACCCTCCCCACGAGTCCAAATAAGGAGGCTCTCTACAACCGGGAGTGAGAAACCTGTGATTCAGGGGCTGCTGCAATGATCTGCATCGACCATCATCCTGAGTGCAGAGAACACGGCTATCAGAGAGTGAGTACATCACAATACAATTGCAGGGCAAAAAAAACACCTGCGGTGCACCACATCGCATTGGATAGCTCCTATCCAGGCACTACTGGTCACCAAGGATGTATATTGTTCAAGTACTGAGTGTACAGCTCTTCATTAAACGACATATTGTACCTCTATATCCACTGAACAAGCTGGCTACTCCCAGTGTCTGATTTAGCCTTACAGGAAACCTCTGCCTCTGGCGCTGGACTATACAAATCTTGTATGGCTAGAGAGAGTTGAGAATGAGTAAATTAAGATAACGTGACATTTACAAGCTTCTTCAACGGTCAGGCGGAGATTACGCTCCCCCCACCATTAATTTCTCTATTGTGTATCCCCAGATACGATTGCCATTGTAGTCTTTCTGACCTGCGAAGCCTGCTCATGCCCCACGAGTAGGTGTTAAGTTGGGGTGTAGTGGGGCTCTGATTCCTCCTAGCCGACGACATCCCTTTCCTCCATCCAGATATGGAAGCCATAAAATGGGGGGGCTCTCCTATACCTTCGGATCCAATTGAACATTGCATTGACTGTTTACTACATATGCTCTGGTTAACACACAATGGGTAAATATGACACTAAGCAATCTAAACTTTCCTTTGAAAATAGGCAATGCACTCGTCTGGCGGAACAGGGGACAGACCCTGCGCTTATTGTGACAAATCAGTAAGAGCCAGAGATGCATGACGAGGACCTATGCACAATACTTTTGGATTTAAAATCAAGCTTAAAAACCATCGACTCAAAATTGCATCTTCTCACAAATCGTCTCGACCATGTAAACAGCACGTTGATACTCATGAAACACAACCGAATCAGCTAGAAAACAGGGTCTTGGATGCAGATGATTTGCAAGCTCAAACAAAAGAGCATTTACTGCGGATGGATACAATATTAAACATTATAAAGACCAAAAATGAGGACCTGGTGGCCCGCTCCTGGCATAACAAGTGCCGTATAACACGGCCATTGCAGAAACGACTGCCATTTCAAAGATGGAGGATTTTGTTGAAATATTATTATGTTAACTATTCGGCCCTCATCTATCAGCAGTCTTCATAGTGGAAAGAGCTCCACGATCTCTTGGGCCCAAGCCGTAGGTAGGTGCTCCACCAAGGCCCATTGTGGCTCTTCTGCTGAACTACCGGGACCATGATGTCATCCTGAGACTAGCCCAGAAACATGCTGCGCTACAATATCAAGGCAATAACATTTCATTCTATCCTGACTTCACCCCGACTGCACAGGCGTCCGTCGTGACTTTCTTTCAGCAAAACGCATCCTTCTATGGGCCAGCGTGCCCTACGCCCCTCATGTATCCGACAAAGTTGCAGATCTCATTTGAGGGAAATACACATTATTTCACTGATGCCAAATAAGCACTCACATTTGTCAAACATGTGGGTGGGTCAAGGAGATCTCAAGCGGCTTTGCCGCATATGTCTGCAGGTGCCCAGCTGAGTAATAATGATTGACTGCCGCATGAGAGAAGGATTCTTAGTGACACACCTCACCTGTGGGCTATGTGTGATCCTTGATATGTAGACATATCCTAGCTATTATTTAAGTAACTGGATATAGGTCCCGATAATTGTATTCCTAATTTTACTTTTCGAGAGTGTGTATCAAATGACACAATGTTTCATAGGGTTGCCCATAAATAGATATCTCGGCCACCCAGCCGTCATTGGCATGAGTTGTTTGCCAGCGATTCCTAGTTCCCAAGGGATAAAACCCATTTGGATTTCTGACTGTAAGCTTGTTCTTGGTGCGAGGGGGGGGTATTATGGCCTGACTTGATTGGGGGGGTTGGTGGGGTGGTGGGAGGGGCAGGTTTGTTTCACAAGTTAAACTGGTACTCGGATTGGGTAGGGGAAAGCCAGCTTCATGTTTGGACTGTCACCTCCCTTTATGGTCCACAACATGTCTTGATCTCTTATTCATGTCATGCAATCATCACACCACAATACATAAACACCTACATCCTGCTTTGCATTAGCCGATGCACTCAGGTCCATAAAAGGCCTCTATTTTGCTCCTAACATAGCTTCCATTTCAGGCATCGCATGGAATATTCACAGGCTTGATGACCATACGAAAGCGCACCTAGTTCACAATTACCTCATCAGACATAAGGTAGACGTGTGCCTCCTCCAAGAGACACACCTTAGTGTTGCATCAACATCTAAATTGCGCACATGATGGTGGGGGCAAACATATTTGTCCACTTATTCAAACTATGCTTGAGGAGTTGTGATTTTAATACGCAGGGGATTCCCATGCAAATGTCCAATTCCCTGGTGTATCTGGAAGGCAGATACATTATATTAGTGGGTTTGTTTCTTGGGAGACAGGTGACAATAGCAGTGTATGGACCAACCAACGATAGCCCTGAGTTTTTTACCCACCTCAGATCGAAAATCGCAAATCTAAGCACTAACACTATCATTTAGGGAGAAATTTCAATGCCATTATGGATGACCAACTAGACCGCTTTTGTGCCTCTACAAGCCTACACCTCCAGGCCATGACAGCACTCAGGGCAATCACACACGATAATTACCTGGTGGACGCCTTGAGACAGTTACATCCACATACCCGATAAGTCACTTGTGTGTCAACTTACCACAATGCGTGGTCTAGACTCAATTTTTGGTTGGTATCTCAAGCTGTCCAGATCTGGATCACACTTATATCCCATTTACCGTGCTCTCTTTCTGATCACGCCCCAGTGCTGCTCACATTACAGATACCAGAGACAGCTCCTCCAGCATTTACATGGCGCTTACCATCTGACGCACTGCTAGATACAGTATTTCGAGAAGAAATTTATAAAGAAATCATAGTGTATTTTTCCCACAACACAGATACCGTAAAATCGTAGACTACACTGTGGGACGCATTTAAAGTGGTGATTAGAGATGCATGTATTGCAAAACAATCAGGGGTACTGAGGGCCATCAGAAAAAATTGTCTGAAAAGGAGAGAGACATGTACATACTCTGGAGGAAGAATACTTCCAATCTCAGGATCCCATACTTCTGGCTAACATCAGGGACAAACTCACTCAATTTCAGGATGAAGCCCTTCGGGAGACTCGTTTTCTGCATCCGCACGCTCAGGCTAGACGATATGGTAAGGGTGACCGTCTGAGTAAAACACTCACTTCTTTGCTGCACACTCTAAGAACTTCCACTTACATCACTGAATTGCTTGACACTGATTATAATCTAGTCCATGCCCGCAGGCAGTACTTGATGTCATGTTCTCATTTTACACTCACTTATATTGCTCCACCCTGTCATTGACAGCAACAGACTTAGCTGAACATTTTGATACAATTCAGTTGCTTTGGCTTGACCAAGCACATCGAGCCTATCTGGATGAACCTTTCACTGTTGAACAGATAGTGCAGGTCATACAAAGCCTACTGGGTGACAAGGCACAACGTTTAGGTGGGTTAACTACCACTTTTTATAAGTAATACACCTCTGAACTCGCACCACATCTCCTTGCTTTATTTCAAGAATCTTTGGAAATAGGGGCTTTGCTGCCTTCGATGCAGAAAGCTGCAGTTATGTACATTACTAAAACCCGGGAAACCTTCCAATCTAATCGATTTGCATCGCCCACTGTTATTAATTAATGTTGATAATAAAATCTATGCTAAACTCCCTGCTAACAGAGTACAGCTGCTCCGTTCCATACTCATTAGGACTGACCAATTTGGATTTATTCCGGGGTGATCAACATCCCATAATCTACGTACTCTATTTGCAGTAATGCAGTACCTCAACCCCCAGGTTCTGGCGTTAGCGGCCTTACTAGGCGCCATTAAGGCATTTGACTCTTCAGAATGGGTATACCTATTTTCTCTTCTGACCTAGCTCGGCTTCAGTCCCATCTTTATTAAAAAGATACGCCTTCTTTACACACTCCCTACTGCAGTAGTGCATTTAAACATACGTATCTCTGACCCCCTTTCCATCTTCCAGTGTATTTGCCAGGAATGCCCATTATCGCTGCTCCTATTTGCCATTGCAACAGAACCACTTGCTGTGCTAATACAACAACACCATGCAAATAGGGGCATTGGTTTTACCACCAGAGGGCTCGGAATATCCATGTATGCAGACAACATCACATTGTATTCCAACAACCCACAAGAAAATCTTGTCCCATTGACTTGAGAGGTGATTCGCTTTGGTGATTTTTCGGGTATACAAATAAACTGTGTGAAATCTATATTATTTCCACTCACCAGTCATACACGACAATTCTTGACTGAATATCTATTCAAATGGGTGGATGGCCCAATCAGATGTTTGGGTATATGGCTTAGCCAGGATATACAAGAATTGTGGAGTGCAAACTACGGAAGAGCAGTGGCCTGCCTTGTGAAGAGAATCGTCATCTGGACTAAATAGTCCCTATCTTTTGCAGGTCGGATAGCTATAGCGAAAATAATTGTTCTACCCAGATTTCTTCATCTATTTGCTAATATTCCTTTACCACTAACAGCGCAATTTTTTTAGGTTTTAAAATCCTGCATGGCTACTTTAATTTGGGCGGGAAAACAAAATAGATTATTGTGGGAACTCCTCACTCTCCCATTCACTCAAGGTGGAATGGGTGCTCCGGATTTAACACTCTGGGGCTTATTTACAAGCCCTTTGTGCTGTGGGTGCCTCACTTTTTCCCATTTTAAAAGTGGCGCACTGGCGGCGCAAGGGGCTTGTAAATAAGCCCCTCTATGTTCACTATGCCCAGGCCCAATGCTTACATTTCTGGTTGTACCCAACGCCATATCAGACACACATAGCTGTGGAAAAAGACTGTGCTGCACCTTTCCCCCTGAACACAGCACTTAACCAAACTTACAAGAACTCTGGAAGGGAAATCAACACTGTGGCAAATCTCAGATGGGCATGGTAGGGCTTGAGAAAGAAAGCTAAACTCACGATTTTATATGCCTCTTCTACCCAGTTGGCCAATAACCCTCAAATACCCCCA
Organism: Triturus cristatus; assembly: GCF_964204655.1. NCBI lineage: Eukaryota > Metazoa > Chordata > Amphibia > Caudata > Salamandridae > Triturus > Triturus cristatus. Next base: position 488,587,392 of record NC_140587.1, on the reverse strand, counting down.
CTGTTAGATAAAGGCGCCAGTGCACGAGCGCATAATCTTAGGCTCAGCACGTTTTCAGATGTGTATCCAGATGAACAGTTCCTCTCATCAATACAGACAATGGAGGCCCCACCTGTTACTTTTCTTGATACTTTACTGCATTATCAGCTACGGGCACCCCCTGCCCAGATGGCACTGGAGCAATATGCTTACAGATCCTTCTCCATGGAAAATAATAATTTGCCTTTATAACATGATGCACTTATTCCAAAAGCCCTAGATCAATGAAAACGGGACATAGACCCACCCCATCACAGAGGGTGCACTGGCCATTCCATCTCCAAACTTTCGTTCGTGTTTCATCCATGTTAAATTTCTACATCGTATTTATCGCAGCACTCGCAAGTATTCCGGATGCTTCTGGCGCTGTAGAGCCCTGCCGGCCACCTTTATACACCTGGCCTGGCAGTCTCCCGAGGTTGCATGATCCTGGGAAGAGGTTTAGAATCCTATTCAGCTGATCACAGGTCAGAAGTTCCAATTTGCCCCATCGGCAGGACTGTTGGGATAGGTCAAAGACATCGCCCCTGCACATCGTCTCCTCTTGGCTAAACGCAGAGTGACCATGCATTGGAACAGACGGTCCTCCCCATCACTTATTGCCACGAACAATTATCTAATCTTTGGGAATTCATGCCACCTAGATCTAGAACCAAAGATATCTGGTAGCCATCAGACAGCATTGCAGTGATCCGCCTATTCTAACGCCAACATCACAGCTGATGCAGGGATACACTCTATTCATTTCCTTCTATGCCTCCATGCGCGAGATCGACAACCCACATGCCCAGTGCACCCTGTCATGATGGAACATAACATTTTAAGGTGAGTTTTAAATATGGACACTTGCAAAAGTTGTATGCGAAATGCTTTACTGTATTGATGTGGATGTTTTAACCAATATATGTGACTGACTTTGCAATTAGATACAAGATTGCGGCCGATTATATGTATCTTGGAACACCCAATTATGCCCTCTCATTCTTCTAGTTCTGTTTTCACCTTTTCAATTCTTTTTGCTATTTCAATTGAAACTGCCGTATGGTTTCACTCAGTGCTTAATTTGTGCCGGTGCTTTCCGGTGCTAAGCACCGGCACCTAATTATCAGGGCCGGGTCTACACACTCAGGTGCACTTAATTATTTATATACAAGTAAAGTAACTTACTTGCTTCGCTAATGCTACTACGGGACACTTGCAGTGTAAAAGTAAAGTGTTTAACTTCCCGTCGGACTACGGACTGTACAGTGTGCAGAGTGCAGACTGTATGACACACTTGCGGCTCGATTGTTGATGCGCATTGCGGAGCCGCACCCGCGGCACACTGTTGGGCAGGGCTTTTTGGTTCTCGCTTGAATCTCAGGCTTCGGGGGCGCGGGCGGGGGCTGTACGCGGCAGCGTGCGTACTGCGCAGATGTTCTCAAATTGTGCTTCATTGCGCACGCCACGCATTCAGTGCCACGCCCCAGCATAGCGCTGCCGCGCACCTAGTCTTCGTGTTGGTGTTGGCGGTTCGACTTCTTCGCCGTGGCCCGCCGTTCACAAAAACTTCACAACAATTAAAACCCGGCTGGACGACGTGAGCCAGTTAGCCAGGGTCTGGCAACAGCGGCTGCACCAGGTGAGAGTGAGTCGAAGTCCAGTCAGGTTTGGAGGAGGGGATCCTTGCTCGCCTCTCAGCCACCACGCCTGCCCCGTGCTCCACCTGGCAAAGGTGCCGTCGTGGCAGTGTCTGCGTGGGAAAGCTTCCATACCGGGATCGAGCCCAGATAATAAACACACACACGGAATAAAAAGTGCTTTTAGTTTGCCCAGGTGTGCGCATTGTTGTCCGTGACTGTGCGACGGAAGCACTCACAAAGGCCAAGCCCACACACGAGGGGTAGGGGTGAGACAATTACTCAGGAGGTGCGGGCGACATGTCGCGGCCTCTGGGCCTGGTGCCATATATGTGTTCACAGTCACACTTCACTGCAGCTGAAACGGACTCCTCGAGTTCTGGCCTCTGAAACTGGCAGACTATCACTCCTTCCACGCCACTGACCACATGGACTCCAGTGGCCTCTTAATTATTCTCCATGGCAGACCTCGTGCACTAAAACGGCGCCTCAGTTTAGTAACCTAGCACTCCTCTAATCTTACGAAGCCTGTCTCTTTCACCCATTATTACTGGCTGCAGTGGCTGCTTACATTAAGGACACTTGTCCGTCAATCAAAATACGTTATGCTCCAGGAGAGGGATAAATACATGTAGAGGAAGGAAGGCCTTTGCATAAGAAGCAATCAAATAAGATTGCTGAGAAAACAAACGAATGCAAGAGGTGGGCGGGCCCAAAGCCCACTGTTAAGTATTTATATTGTCCAAATTGGCGTTGGACAACAGACAGCTTAAAACAATAGACCTTGTCAGCATCCGGAATTATGCCACAAATCCACTATGTGTGCCAATATGATGCATTGTGCTGATTGAAATTGTTTTGGGCGTTTAGGTATTCAGAGAATTTTACTTTGTGTAATAGCCAGATTTTCATGCTCACTGGCTAGTTTTAGTCTATTGTTCACCATGAACTTATCTCTGCAGCTGTTCTCTTGAAGCGATGCCATGTGCGCTTCACAGCACCATCCTAATCCCTGAGTTTGAGAGTTTGATCACGGTTAAGGTTCACTTTGCCTCTCATCCTTCAGAGATCGTTAAAACGAGTATCAACCTCATTGGGTGAGAACTATTGCGCCCCTCGTTAAGCGCTTAGATAACTATACCAAAAGCGCTATACATGAAAATGAATAACGCTGCTGCTGTCGCGTTCGCTGCAGACCTCACCTGCCCTATCCAGTGTGCCGCAGTGATAGGTGGATAAATCGCTCTATCTGAATCCCACAACCGCGGTGCACCTGCTGCGCGCGAGTCCGGTCAAAAGTGAACGCGCCTGCAGCCAGGGCCATGGAAGGCACACGTTTTATAACATTGGGGCGGTTAATGCCCTCCTAAAAATACAAAGTAATACCTTGCGTCTCTTGCTGTACTCTCTTACCTACCTAGTGCATCACTCAAGATACCAGGTATCCTTCCACCATCTAACTGCAGTGGGTTCTCCCTTTTATGTTTCTGATTCATAGGAATCTAGGCTCTATGCCAGGCAATCACACCTCTCCCATCGCATACCTCGGTGCTGCAAGGTGATTAACAGGAGATGAGGCCAGCTGCGTTCCGATACCTTCGGTTCCAGTTAGCGCTATATGAAACTGCAAAGGACAAGTAAAAACACACACAAAAAAACCACTGGGCTATTCACATACGCACTCATGTCTAGCAAATGCTGGAAAAGAGGAAAATCGGGCTGCAGCCTTTTATTGATCCAAGTAAATAGAAAGACCATTTATATGTTAACTAGGCTTTGTTTATTGTTTCACCCCTTCATCTCCACATGGCAAAGGCGACAATGTTCTGCAGCGTGGATATTTCTTTTTCTATGTAGCGCAGGAGAAAAGAAGTTTGTTTATTCCTATTCACCTTTCCTAACCCATGCAGCTGCGTATCACATCAGGCTGTGACACAAAGTTTGACTAAGGGAGAGTAGGTAAGAGAATGTGTTACTAGTTGTTTTTCTTTCTAAAAGCTGCGCAGTCCCAGCAGGACACATACTTCGTGTGCGCTTCATTTAGACAGTTTTTAGCATTATCATGGCCGATGCAGGACAACAATAAGACAATACAAAATGCCCAGATAACGCTGGTGGTAAATGATCCTGCTGGAGAGCAATCATTTGTCTGTTAGTAGTTTTTAAATGCAGATAAACTGTATTTTATGTGGAAGCTCAGTGGGTTACTGCCTTTGTCACAGAGATCCTTGTGTTACATGCAGTTCAGAAGGTACAATCCTAACATAGGACAGTGACCAATGAACTGTCACCAAAGAGCTGCCTGCATACAAAGTTTAAACATGAATGGTATAGTTAGAACTTCGCTTTCTTTTTTTGTGATATAGTTAGAACTTCCCCAGTCTTTCATTATTCTAATGTTTTCAAAATGAGTATGTTTGGGCAGATATACATTTTTATCAGTAAAGCTGACCCCCATTGAATACTCTTTAAATCCTAAGGTTGTGTTTCACCAGCCCAAACCCTCGTAAAATTTCCGTCCCACAGGTATGGATGACACGTGATTCATACACCTTGTAATCCTCATTGGCTTATGTGACATTCCCTGTAGACTGATTTACATACTTGTATGATTCATTGTCTCCTGTATAATGTGTGAGTGGTGTAAAGTACTGACACACACTACTCTGATATGAGTAGCGTTATACAACAAATGAAATGCATATGAGAGAGGGGCTACATAAAGATGAGGGGCACTGTTGGAGGGTGGCAGTGAGGGAATCTGAGGAAGAGGTCAATAGGGGGAGGGGCTATGGAGCGATGAGGGACACTGGTGGAGGGCGGCAGTTTGGGAATCCGAGGAAGAGGTCATGGGGTGGAGGAGGGAGCGATGAGGGGCACTGCTGGAGGGTGGCAGTGAGGGAGTCTGAGGAGGAGGTCATGAGGGGGATGGGCTACAGAGAGATGAGGGACACTGGTGGAGGGTGGCAGTGAGGGAATCCGAGGAGGAGGTCATGAGGGGGATTGGCTACAGAGAGATGAGGGACACTGGTGGAGGGTGGCATTGAGGGAATCCGAGGAGGAGGTCATGAGGGGGAGGGGCTATGGGGAGATGAGGGGCACTTGTGGCGTGTGGCAGTGAGGGAATCTGAGGAGGATGTCAATAGGGGGGGGGCATGGAGGGATGAGGGGCACTGTTGGAAGGTGGTAGTAAAGGTTATTTACGGAGAGAGAGGTTATTGGTGCGACGCCAAAAAAGACTTTCGCATCAGCGCTGAAGCCGGCCCTGTCACGGCCTTTCTGATTTTGTTTATTTAATTAGCAGTCGGGGTCATAAGGGCTACTGTGGAACATACTTTGAAGTGCGTGCTAATTATATTTACCACTATATTCAATGTTTTAAGTTTGAAGGTGATTTTACTATTGTTTTTACTGGGATAAACAAGCCTGTAAGGGAGTGCGTTGCAGAGTCCAGGGTCAGGGAGGTAGTAATGAAGAGGGATTCTCCCTGAAGGCTCGCACAGAGGGAGCCCGAGAAGTGTCACTTGCCTGATACTCCCACCTCAGAAACCTCCTCTTCCCATCAAAGCTACTCAACAGTCCAAAGCATCAGCCGATATGCAGGTATTCTACCACAGCACTGGATAGAGCAGGAAGTTGAGGCAATTGGGGTTGGTGAGTTTAGGATTGTGGAAAGATTTGGTTCATACAGTTGAGTTCGCCAACACCACTCAACAAGCAGTGGGCTTCTAAATGCTCCACTGCAACATACCACACTCTCACCACCTCCGCCGGAATGGGCAAGGCTCATTTGCTATGTTTGTCCTTAGTGTGTGTGATGTTTGCATTTTTCTCAATCTTATGACTTCATTCAGTGATGTAACATTAAGGGCAGCACCAACACTCTGAAAATTGTTCCAGCCCCACTGGCTTGGGTACCTTTCTTTGACATTTTCATGCTTTCTGGCCCGGGTGCCTTTGTGTGACATTTCTATGGTTTCTGGCCTGGGTGCCTTTGTGTGACGTTTCTATGCTTTCTGGCCTGGGTGCCTTTGTGTGACGGTTCCATGCTTTCTGTCCTGGCTCGGTGCCTTTGTGTAACATTTCTATGCTTTCTGGCCTGGGTGCCTTTGTGTGACATTTCCATGATTTCTGGCCTGGGTGCCTTTGTGTGACATTTCCATGTTTCCTTGTCTGAGTACTTATGAGTGTGAGATTTCCATGCTATCTGGCCTGGGTGCTTATGTCAGGTCATCATTTAGGATTTACTATGCTTTGAAAGTTGATACAGCTAAATATGTAATGGAAAATGTGGTGTGCACCATTTTGGTTTTTCTTTTTGCAAAATGTTTTTGAGGGGAGAATTCCCCCATGCAAACACCTGTGGCAGTCATTACGCTTGCTGTGCTTGTGTGCTATGCACCGTATGGGGCTGGTGTAACAAAACTCGCCAGGGCTGCTTTGGGTTCCCAGTCCGGCCCTGAGTGTCAATTAATTAATTATTTTTTGTGAATCACAGTGTGTAACTAACTCCAGAAGCCAAAGCTTAAAATTGAGGCAAACTGTATAGACTTTGTGTCTCTTTCGAGTGAGCGCTGCAGGGCAAGCAGGCCGGGGTATGTTTCGGAAAAGGCCAGAATTTGGGTGGGCAAATTAGGAGGAGGATCCATTTGGATTGTACTTGTAGTCAGTCATGGATGGTAATATATGTGCAGATGCAGAAATGTCTTTGGTGCAAACTGCAAATAAATATTAATTGTGCATGTTACTTAGATGAATTGACATCGCACTTCGCACGTCTAGCGTGTTTTCTTTCACTTTGCTTCCCTATTAAAAAGGGCATACCCTACCCCAGTATTGTCCTTTCCCCAAATTAGCACATAGAGCACTGGAATTGTCCCTTTTCAATGCATTAGTGATTTGTATCTAATTTATTTCAAAATTGTGCTTTAAATGCACTTTTGATTTAATATTTTTGAAAATGTTCACAGGGCAGGTGAACCTCCTATCTAAACCTTACTATGAGGAAGGTAGGCTCCCTTGCTGAAATTCATCTGACTTTTCGCAGTGCCAGTTGACGATGTGGGTGGAGCTAATAGAGGAAGTGGGTGGAGCCAGTGGAGGAAGTGGGTGGAGCCAAAGAAAAAGTAGGTGTGGCCTCCGACAAAGATTTGAGCACCTGCACTTCAAATTTTACAAATTAAGCACTGGTTTCACTATTTGCACTCATAAACAACAAATTGAAAAAAAAACCATACACAACAGTACCTCATCGCAATCTTGTGAGACTCCTTTTCAGGCCGTTAAAGTCTCATGTGTAAATAAATTAAAAATTTTGGGGGACAGTTTGAGCCAAAATGAGGAATTATCAGGAGAATAGAACCTGGAATTAACGACTCCCCCAGTAATTCCCCATTTCTCCCTATTTCTTCAGGGTCCATCTCTTAATGGGAAGGATTTCCTCACCCCTGGAATTACCAGTGCCACATCTATCAGTAACTCCAGTGGTGAGGAAAATACCGTCCCCTTACCTTGGCCAATAGTAGCAAAAGTCATAGTGGAAAAATACTAATCTGAAAAAGACCTAAGACTATTTACCAGTATAACTGAAAAAATCAAAAGGCGACACAAAACTCACACAGAGTCTAAGGTGACTGGATGCAAATCGCTTGAGTCCCAGTCTCTAAATTAAACTTAATAGAGTTAGATTTTTTGATTGATTTAGGAGGTTTTCATATATCACACACATATTCCCCGAGGCATCTTGGTGCTAAGGTAACAAGGGAGAATGAGTGAACCATGATCATTCGTTCCTACAAAGCCATGTTTTTAAAGACTTCCGAAAACTCAGAAGGCAATAAGCAGTTTTTATTTCCATGGGAAGCATGTTCTAGTCCCGAGTGGTGCCAACCTTAATGCTTCTGCCTCCCCAAGAAGAAAGTTTATAATGGGGCACCACCAGATTTCAGACTGAGCTGGAACAAAGCATCATCTCAGGAACATACCTTCTCTCAGTTTCTCCCTTAAAGAGGCTGGGCCCGATCCTTGAAGCGCTTTGTAAGTGATACAGAGGGCTTTGAACACTATTCTCTTTGGAACAGGTAACCGGTGTAGGCTCACCAGAGCTTGAGAGGCTGAATGAAATCTGGGGATTTTAATTAGCAACCTAGCCACCGGACTTTGAATCATCTGAAGATTTTCAGGGAATTGTTTGGCACGTTCTGATACAGGCCATTGCAGTAGTCTACTCCAGACATTACAAGGGCCAGAGCAACTGTCTTCGGCAAATTAGATGGTAGAAACTGAGCCAATGTGCTAACACATAGCAAATAGAAGGAGGTAGAAATAACCTTGTTTACTTGATCTTTGTAGGTGAGTCAATTATCTATCAATATTCCCAGATTTTTCACTATTTCCACTGGCACTGGGAGCTGACCTAATTTCACCTGGCTACCATAATGGGTTCCAGAAAGAAGTGTTATTTCTGAATAGGATGATGCCAGTTTCTTGAGGAATGAAGCTCAAGGCAGTTATTGTCCATCCATAAGCTCACTGCCTTCATTCAGTTGCCGCAAGTGTTGTTTAGACCAGGACCTTTACTGGCGAGAGAGACAAAGATCTTTGTAACGTCTGTGTATGATACTAGCGACAGCCCAAAAGATTTCACCAGGCTGCTAGTGGAGTTACATAAATATTGAAGAGGGTTGGGCTTAACAATGACCCCTGGGGAACAACGCAAGGAAGAGAAATCGGTTGGGAAGTATATTACTCCAGGGTCACTGTTTGCACTAGTTCTGTCAGAAAAGATTTAAATAGCGACAGTGCCAAGCCACCTTTTCCCAGGCAATCGAACCGGTCAATCGGAAGACCATGATTGATCATGTCGAAGACCGCCATCAAGACAAGTAGGTTGAGGGCAGCATTAACCCCTCCATCTACTGTGGTCCTGACCACCTCAGTGGTTACAATAAGGGCTGCTTCTGTGCAATGTCCCTTGCGGAACCCAAATTGGGAATCATCCAACAGATGATTATTGTCCAAGAATGCAGATAACTGAGTTAATTTCGGTCTCAATCGCTTAGCTGCAAATGGGAGCCTAGAAATTAGCCTATAACTATTGGGATCTAGAATACTCAAATTGGCTTTCTTCAGCAACGGACAAATCAAACCAGATTTCCACGCCTTGGGAAATACGCCGGTCCTAAAGACCGGGTTGAAAATAGGCATGAGTTGAGAAGCCATTGTGTCAGGAATAAGCTTTTAAGAGGACATGGATCCAAAGTGGAACCTGACCTGGTAGTGAGAACCATCTATTTAACTTGATCCTCTAAGATCGGTTTAGTCAAAGAAAAGAATCTCATATTGCTCTCTTTGTGCGCCAGTTTGGTCAGCAGTGCATTTCAAACAACGGCTATGTATTCGCTATTTGTTGAACTGTGAGGCTGAGGAAAGCCGGTTTTACTGTAAATAATGGTGTGATGGATTTATTGTCACTACTTTTTCTTTTTCACTTCAACCCTCACTTGATGCACATTACCCTCTCCCTTTTTACGTGGGGCACTTGTTTGGTACAAATTTGTATATTTTCTGTTGCTGTTAGTTGCTGTATGTTAGTTTATATTTGTAGAGCACCAAATCACCAGAAGGTCTCTAAGCGCTTGTAGCATGGACCAAGAACCTCGGAATCCCTTATTCCTGCTAGACTCAGCACACAATAGGGTGGACTTATCCAAATGCCTCAGTGAACAAAATGGTTTTGAGTTTCCTCCTGGACGGGAGTAAGGTGGCTTCCCTACGCATTCTATCCGGAACTACGAACTATGGAATATTATCGTACTAATGCTTATTGATTTTTAAGTGTGTGTGCTGTTTAAAATTGTTCTACTGGGACCAACTTCCCTACTGTACTGTGTCACTGTGTATGACAGCATTTTCCCTGTGCGGAATGTGTACTAATGCTGCAAACGTAGTCCCCTAAAATGCCAGGATCTGGTGAGCTAATGTGTCAATTCTTCAAATAAAATATGTTTCCTTTTCGCAACATCACAGAGGCCCCAGACACTGCTACCAGGCTATCACTTCTGTTTACAGTGCACAGAATCACAAGTGGGCACTGGTAGCTTTGCACCAAATACATTTATTGGGAAAAAGGGCTAATGCACAAGACCCGGGCCATGTGAGTCCCAAAGACCATCACCCAAGGGCAAGTAAAGACAATCTTCGCAGGACAATATTCAAAGTCAAGACTTATTTATAAAACATTCTGAATCATTACAGAAAGCAAAAAGATTAGTTAGTCCGATTTGTTCAATATTTCATAATAACAAAGAGGCAAAAATAAGGTCGACCACCGGAAATATTCTAAAGTACAAAGTCAAATGATAATCCTAAACAGAGACTTCCTTCACAGAAGTGGGCAGAAGCTCTGGCACACATCCCAAATAAGGCGCTTGCTATAGAGTCTCAGGAGGAGAGAATCATGCCCTTAACACCACGTGAGGTGGTAACACAGGGCTGAACTAATAAAGTTACATGACATAAACCAATCAACAATGCAGGAATAATGTTACATTAAACAGACTACTCTAAAGGCCGCCACATTAAGAAGAAGAATGTATCCCTTTTACCGTACAAACAAGGGGAAATGGCATTGCATGATTAAAAAATTAACCATTTAAAAATGATCAAAAAATGTAGTTATGGCTGCAGTCAGCAACTTTTGAATTTTTAAACATACAAGAATCTCTCCGTGGGCTTCTTCTGGAGCACATTAATCAATACAATGCAAAAAAAAAACAACACCATGGTAAAGCTTACAATTTTGTCTATTATATGAAAAAGGAAAAACACAGAATGAAAGAGAAAACAGACATGCAGCACAACTTTTAAGAGCCATGTTATCTAGCTATCAATGCACCCAGGCCAAAGGCCCAGTGAATTAGCTTTGCGGCAATGTTATTCTAAACTTGAAAGTTAACATTAATCTGCGTTAATAAATCTGCTCTGCCATGTGCATGTGAGTATTTGAATTGTTTGTAGTGGAACATACATTTTTTCAAGATAGCTTCCTGCCATCATCTTTCAATGTTGCCTGCCACACAGTGCAGGGTTTTACAGGGGGGTCCCTTAGGTACCCCCTTGGCCTTTAACCTTAGGCCGCGGGGCCAAGGTAGCCCTGCCAGGGGCCCCCAAAGTCACTTTCCAACAGCTTCTCTGTGTTGTACAGGCCGATGTGTTAAGGCTGTTGGAAAATGACATTGTAATCCCGTGGACCGACGCTGTCAATAGGGGTGTACGATGCAGGTCCGACCGACACAAATACTCGGCGAATCGCTCAAAACTGATTTGGAATGACCAACCGGTTTACATCCCGACCGCGTACATCTTAATCGGGTGGTCGGAATGTAAACCTACCGAGTCAGTCGGAAAGGCTCCGACGCACTTGAGGAGATTCCGACTGTCAGGAAGAGGCTTTGAAATGACTGCTCCCTTGTCTAAAGTACAGGACAATTACTCCTTTTCTTATACCATTTGATTGCTTTAATGTGTTACTTCTGTTATATGTTCCTTAATAAATAACTGATAGGATATAATAGCTTAGTGGTCTAAACGCAGAGCTGCAGAGACCTGCATGGAATCTGCATGTCGCTTTTAAAACTGGCAGGGAAGACCTAGTCTTTCACTCTTCCAAAGTCAGTTATGCAAGCACCTCTGAAAGCTTTCATTTTGAGTGTGAAGTGCCAATTCAATGGGTGATGTGTGCAACAGGAATGGTCAGTAGGGTAATTATGATTGCACACGCTGTGTATTTGCATTGTGAACCCATTTCTCTGCCGTTGATTTCTTTCTGTGCCCCCTAAGTTTCACTTCTAGTCAGCAATCCTGGTTTTAAAGGGTGCATGGTCGCAAAGTTTGATCTTCTGTGTTGCCCAGACTACACACTAACTCCAATTCTTTCTAGATACCTGAAAACACAAAAAACGTACAAGCACAACCGTATTTGTCAATGATGGGCCTCGGGCACTATGCCAATTGTTGGTAGGTGTGTCTCATTCACTCCTGGCTGCCAGCAAGTATTTGCTTCCCAGTGTATTGTGGTTGTTGAACCCTGAAATCTGCCATATCCTAACTGCTCCGTCCCGAAAATTATATAATAAATGGATTACAGCCATCTGTCTCTGTAACCAGCAAGCCGCAAATTTGAATGCTGATCACTTTAAGGATGCAGGCAGGCAGCCGCGCCGTATTGACCGGGCACAGTTTCTAGGCGTACATTTAATTTGACGAATGCTTGCATACCCTTTACTGGGCTTTCCCATGCACGATTGGAAATGCACGCAGAGTTGTTGTGTGCAAGCTCAGCTTTCAAAATAAACTCTCCCAAATCAAAATTTTCACGCAAATGTGGGGAGAAGACTTTGACTTTTTCCATCAACCTTTGCTATGATTACTTGTTTTTGTATAAATGAACCTTTAGTAATAATATCACCATTAATGCATTCACCTCGTCCTAGCTTTAGTGCACACACCTTTGTTTGCACATCTCCAGTTGTTTACATATTGGCGAGCTCTGTGTTCTCTTGTTCTTGTTTCGGTTGTGACTGCACAGCGCTTGCGCTATGCTTGTTTGGTTGGTCCTCCTCCCTTCACATAATCTCCTCTTGGCTGCACATGTCAAGCATTATTGTTGGATGCACTTTTTTTTTGTCTTCTGCCCTTTACCTAATCCCCTCACTTTATAGTACCACCAATAAATTCAGAGTATATTACCTTTCTCAATAAACTAGTCATGACACTTTTATGGAGTTTCAGTAACTTATATTACACAACGGCTCATCAAGCTTCAACAACAAAAATGAAAAGCTTATTATTAATCACATAGGCGAAACCTATTGCATTTACCAGTTCTTGTTGGATTAGTATTGGGTTTAAAACAGGGAGCGCAGAGGCTGACACAATATCTGGATATGGAGCTGTTTCTTGGCTAGTGATGGTGGAGGTTTGCCAAGACGAGTGAGACATTTTTGAACAAGCTGCAAACAGAGGATGTTGCTGTAGTGATCTGACACCAGAGGCCAAACCATCACCAACCAAGACTTGTACTATAGCCAATCACACAAGTATAACAGCTCGAAAAGAAACAAACAACAGCTGCCGTTGCAGCTAGTAATTATCCAGTGATGCCAACGAGGAACAATGAGAGAGCTGTTGTCTTCATCTGACTCCGAGGAAAGATTATGGCTCACAGACAGAAGAGCTGACTCCTGGTTCCTTAATAGACAGACTCTGAATAAGCTAACTGGCTTTATCAGCACCGGTTATAAAAACAGGCGAGGGGGAGGCTCCAAGTGAAAGTGCAGACGGAAGTAGGGATGAGAAAATGTAATGATCGTGTTTCTCACAAAGTGTTTACAGAGGTACTGGGAAGAAAGGTTAGGTGACGAAATTCAACGAAAATTCATTTAGTTAAAGATTATTGTAGAGTATACCTTTGTACTAATTCTGTCTTGTTTACATAACTCGAGCTTTCTTTTTGCTCTACTGATATATTACAGCGGCGTTTTCAATGCTGCCCGTATTGGAGTGCAAAAACAACAGTTGACGGACAGAACGCTGAACAATGTCACACATTCACCCCAGTACAGAGATCTGGGCCTAAATCCATCGGTTTTTTTGCTCACCATGCTGTTCCAGTTTGAACCCAGCCATATGCAAATCACTCTTGACCCTGTGCCTCATGGGAACAGTCTAGCCCGAACTGCCATGCCAGTTCCTCCATGGACTGGAAACAAGCATCCTAGGACCGGTTTCGGGGTTTCACCCCTCTTCAGCCAGGATAGCTTGATTCCAGTGGCATGGAGAGCACGGGACCCACATCTGGGCATACCCTTCCCACTCGGGGTGACAAATGCAAAAACAACAGATGATGGACAGAATGCAGAACAATGCCGCAGTACAGAGATCTTGGCCTAAATCCATGGTTTTTTTGCTCACCATGCCGTTCCAGTTTGAACCCAGCCATATGCAAATCAGTCTTGACCCTGTGCCTCATGGGAACAGTCCAGCCCGAACTGCCAAGCCAGGTCCTCTTAGGACCGGTTTCAGGGTTTCACCTCTCTTCAACCAGGATAGCTTGATTCCAGTGGCATGGAGAGCAGGGGACCCACGTCTGGGCATACCCTTCCCACTCAGGGTGACAATGGCAAGAGATCTGGGCCTAAATCCATCGTATTTTTGCTCACCATGCTGTTCCAGTTTGAACCCAGCCATATGCAAATCAGCCTTGACCCTGTGCCTCATGGGAACAGTCCAGCCCGAACTGCCAAGCCAGGTCCTCCCTGGACTAGAAACAAGCATCCTAGGACCGGTTTTGGGGTTTCACCCATCTTCAGCCAGGATAGCTTGATTCCAGTGGCATGGAGAGCACGGGACCCACGTCTGGGCATACCCTTCCCACTCGGGGTGACAAATGCAAAAACAACAGTTGATGGACAGAATGCAGAACAGTGTCATACATTCACCCCAGTGCAGAGATCTGGGCCTAAATCCATTGTTTTTTTGCTCACCATGCCGGTCCAGTTTGAACCCAGCCATATGCAAATCAGTCTTGACCCTGTCCCTCATGGGAACAGTCCAGCCCGAACTGCCAAGCCAGGTCCTCCCTGGACTGGAAACAAGCATCCTAGGACCGGTTTCGGTCCTAGGATGCTTGTTTCTTGTCCAGGGAGGACCTGGCTTGGCAGTTCGGGCTGGACTGCTCCCATGAGGCACACGGTCAAGACTGATTTGCATATGGCCAGGTCTAAACTGGGGTGGCATGGTGAGCAAAAGAATGATGGATTTAACCGAGATCTCTTGACTGGGGGTGAATGTTTTGATTTGTTCTGCATTCCGTCCATCAATTGTGTGTCTTTTGTTTTCTCGCTCTAAGTGCGCCAGGTATGCCCAGATGTGGGTCCTGGGCTCACTTTGCCACTGGAATCAAGCTATCCTGGCTGAAGAGTGGTGAAACCCCGAAACCGGTCCTAGGATGCTTGTTTCTGATCCAGGGAGGACCTGGCTTGGCAGTTCGGGCTGGACCGTTCCCATGAGGCACAGGGTCAAGACTGATTTGCATATGGCCAGGTCTAAACCGGGGTGGCATGGTGAGCAAAAGAATTATGGATTTAACCCAGATCTCTTGACTGGGGGTGAATGTTTTGATTTGTTCTGAATTCCGTCCATCAATTGTGTGTCTTTTGCCCGTATTCTAGTGGCCTTTCAATCATAACTTGGCATCTGATCTGTCGCAATGTCTTGTTACTGGAGCTTGTAAATTGCACTTTTACCACTGGTGGGCTCTTGGTGTTTGCCAGTAGCTATCACGATAGCAATGCCAAGATTTCTTTGGGAAGACATGAGTTGGTAGCATTTCGTCTGAGCAATTTATATTTGAAGTGCATTCCACAGTCCTGTGGCCAGGTATAAGCAAGCATTGGCAAAGCATGTATCATCATCAATAAAACGTTATTCGGTTTTTGACAAACCATAAAAGTCACAAATAAAAACAAGATACAACGTGTACTTTTGAAAGATGAGTTTCGGAAAAAAGCAACTAGCATGCTTAGAATTCATGAGGACAAGTAAAGGCAATCCAGCTCAAATCATTCATAATTCATTGTCATTATTCAAACACAAAAAACAATGATTATTCAGTTATATTTAAATATGTACATTTTTGTTAAAATTTACAAGCGTGACACAGAACCCTAAAAGCAAAATGAAATTGCATAATTCCTTTACCCAGCGCCAAAAGAATTTCAGACACAACATACAGACAAGAGACAGACAATTCTTAAAGTGCATGGTGCCTTTTGAAAGAGCCAGAAAGGAATTAAAATTCTCCAAGAATGCAAGTGATCTGTTTAGACAGTTTATGAAATCTTTAGAAAGAAAACAATAATTTCCCAACCAGCCTCCTTAGACGAACTGCAGCAGAGATAAATCTATATATCATTTCACAGGTATATTCTGTATGAAGTAGCCGAAGGTAGAATAGAGTCGACCTGCATTTTTTAATATTCAACACCCTCAAAAGTGGTAAAATGAATTCACTGCGTGTTTTGTCATATAGCAGACAAAAAAAGGAAAATTCAGCATGTTCTGACATGAATTGCAGTCACAGGGGCAGGGAACCAGCTGGTCATTGGGATATATTTTACTGGGATACGATACCAGAAAGTGAGCGATGCCAAGTCTAAATCTCAAAAGATACATTTTTTTAGACTGGATAAAAGGGAACAAAAGATATGGCTCAATTTCTTCATTGGTGACCAGAGGTAAATAATTGGCTACGTGCTTTTTACTAGCCTCCACAAATTCTCGGCGCTCCATTAAGATATTTAAACATTCTCTCTTTAATTGGGGTTTCGTAACGGAGGTAATAAGATGAGGGTTAGTAACAGTCCTGCCTCCCCACGAGGGCCAACTGGATCTTAACACAGCCAAGCCACGGTATTTTTTTTACATGATCACACTTTAAGCAATCCTGAATTATTGCTCGATTAAGGGGCGGTTCTATATTTGCCCAGATAATGGAGGGTAGGCTGGGGGGTGCAGACATTAATCATCTAAAGAATACATTTTCAATAGTTTGTAAAGTTGATAGGTTACAGAAACCCCAAACCTCAGCCCCGTCCAGAGTCACAGCACAACACGGGGCATTATAAATGTTAAGTAGGGTCTTAATTGGTTTAGACCCAAGCTTCCTACTGAACCTGGATAGGGCTTTGAGCGTTTTTTTGAAGTTCCTTCTACTGATATCAAAGCCAGTATGTCTCGCCTATGCGAGAGCTACCGGCTTTGGCAATGTGATTAGGCCATTTTGTCCATCAATGTGGCTGCTGTTCAGCATGGCTCTAATTGAGTGGGGTGGGGTAGATTGAAGTGTGGTAGATTGGAGTGGATACATTGGGGTAGATTGGGGTGGGTAGATTGTGGTGGGGTAGTTTGAGTGGGGTAGGTTAGGGTAGATTGTTGTGGGGAAGATTGGGTGGGGTAAATTAGGGTGGGGGAATTGGGGGGAAGATTGGGATAGATTGGAGCAGTATGGTGTGGGGCACATTGGGGCAGTTTGGGATAGTTTGGGGTGGGATACATTGGGGTGGGGTAGATGGAGTGTGATAGATTGGAGTAGGTTGGGCAGGGTAGATTGGAGTGGGATAGATAGGAGTAGGGTACATTGGCATTGAGTAGGTTGGGGTAGATTGGAGTGGGTGCATCGGAGTGGGGTAGGTGGAAGCAGATTGGAGTAGGGTAGATTGGCTGGATTGGAGTAGCTGGAATGAGGTAGATAGGGAGTAGATTGAAATGGTTGATTCGGGTGGATAAGAGTAGATTGGAGTGGGGTAGATTTATGAGATTGAAGTAGTTGGAGTGGGGTATAATGGGGTAGATAGGAGTAGATTGGAGTGAGGTAGATTGGAGTGGGATAGATTATCGTGGAGTAGATTAGAGTGGGTAGAATGTGGTGGATTGGGGTGGATTAAAGTAGGATATATTGTGGTAAATTGGAGTGGGGTAGATTGTAGTAGATTGGAGTGGGGTAGATTGGGGCCGTTTGGAATATAATGGAGTGGGGTAGATCGGGCTACATTGGAACAGGGTAGATTGGAGTGGGGTAGGGAGGGGTAGAATGGGATCGATTGGAGTGGGTTAGATTGGAGTGGGTTAGATTGAGGCAGATTAGGGTAGAATGGAGTGAGTATAGTGGTGTAGATTGGGGTCGATTTGAGTGGGGTAGATGGTATAGACTGCAGTTGGGTAGGGTAGAGTAGGGTAGATTGCGGTAGGCTGGGTGTGGAGAGTGGGGTGGGATAGGTTGGGGTAGATTGGGTGAGGTAGATTGGGGTAGTTTGGGTTGGGTTAGATTGGAGTGGGGTAGATTGGGGTAGGGTAAAGTGGGGTAGATTGGGGTCAGGTAGGTTGGGTTAGATTTGGGTGTGGCAGATTGAAGTATGGTAGATTGGGGTGGGGTAGATTGGGGTGGTGTAGATTAGGGTAAAAGGGGTGAGGTAGGTTGAACTGAGGAAGATTGTGGATGATTTAGAGTGGGGTAGATTGGGGTAAAGTGGAGTGGAGTAGTTTGAGGTAGATTGGAGTGGGGCTCTAAGTCACGTTTTCAGGCAGTCAAAAACAGGTAAAACTATACTAGGGTCATTACCCTCAATCTTACAATGCTACTATTGGTGCCATGGTCATGTATACAGATATTCTGAATATATTGCAGGTATTGTTTAAGCTAATTGATAAAGCCGGATTCTTATCTATCTTACCATCACCAAGAATCCTCTCAGGTCGCCAGGATCTTTCTATCTGCTAAATAGTGTAAAGGGGAGAAAATCCAATTTTTGCACATGATCAAACAAATAAAAATTTTGAACTCCAAAAGATTACTGACTCAGAATTTCAAATTTTAGGAGTTTATTACAAAGCCAAAAATAATTGCACATACAAGCACCTCATCACGAGGTTAAGGAAATAAATGGGCACTAATACAAAAAATATCCTATGCAGGAGTCTCATCCGACTCAGAATAAGAAGACTAGGTAGCTCCAGAAGCATTCGGCAGCCAATAACTGCTCCAATCTCTATATTAGAAGTCATCAACCTAAAAAGAAAAATCAATTAGTCTATCCCTACTCTGCCTCTAAGGTGGCAACCCTACTTAGCATTTTCCCCAAGCAAGAGAGTATAAAGGTGTCAGAAGTGAAGACTTCCTTAGAAGTGCACTCACTTTGCTCAGTCAGTAGTCAAGCTACAGAGCTCATTCTAAGATGCTCCTTCTAGCTTCCCATCTAATCCTCAACTGCTCAACCCACGGGGCACTGTCCCTAATTCAAAATCCCCAAATCGTAGAACACGCCCTCCATCACACCTCTTCAGCGAGGTCTTCCCCCGGTACTTTTCCACTGAAACTCGTACTTCATCCAAAGACGGTTAACTTGACCTTGGGTCCCAGGCACCTTCTCCGCTGAAAGTATCATCCCTGCATTCCAGTAAACGCCCCTGTTGGGTTCTCCTACCACCCTAACTCCTAAAACAAAGGGTTAGTCTTCCTAACGAGCTAGGTGTCCTTGCACCTGCAACAGAAACATGGGAACGAGAAACTTTCCACTCTCTGAGATCCGCTAACTCTCACAAAACCCAGAGCCTTTCCAGGGAAACAATTTTCGGCCTACAATATTCAGCTAACATAAGAACAAATAGGCCTTTCTCTAAAGCATATATGCGATCAGGCCTTTACACATTTTAAACGCACATTTCTAGAATCACACTAAAAGCATTGATATTCACTAATTTGCATACATGAATAAGCAAATCTACGCGTGCAGACTTTAATATGGTGCACGTTTAAACCTAATGCATCATATTATACGTGTACTAATTCGTTATGCATTATCTAACATACTTTTTCTTTTTCTTTTTTTTTTTTGAAAAACCTTTATTGCACATAAAAACTCAATACAAACATGGGCCTACAACCACCAGGGCCGGCCGCTAATATATACATGTTCAACAACATCAAGGAAGCAATGGGCCCCCTGGGGCTCAGCCGAATTGACAAAGTACAGAGTGCACCTCAGAAGTTATCCGGATACATAAATTTTAGAAATACAAACAAAACTAAAAAAAGAAAAATAAAATAACACCAAAAGACAAGGCGGAGACCATCGAAAAAGAGGCGTCTAACCACGGCTGGGGGACCACACAGTTCCAACTCCACCCTCGGGTGGTCAATGAGGATGATCAAGGGGGAGGTGGGGGCGACGGGAGAGCCACAACCATCTACAGGTGAAATGCAATAGTCCGGGAACCTCAGGATCAGGGGGACAAGGCAGCATCAGATGAGTCCACGAGGGGGGGTGTGCAGATGTTCCCACGGTATGCGTTCCACTGGCCCCAAATTCTACCCCACGCCCCCGGCTTACCCCGGGCCACATACACAGTCTTCTCTCTGCACATGCACCAGTCCATGTTCTCCTTCCATACTGACACGGTGGGAGGCCGCCGGGAACCCCAAAGCTGTGCAATGTCCCTCTTAGCAACCATGTTCCCAAGGGCCGCCCACCGAGTCTGAGCCGCATTATAATCGTTAGGCTCCCACACGCTCAGCACACATCGGCGAACCTCAGGCAACAGGGCGACCCCAGTGACACATTCCATGACAGCATGTACCCGGCGCCAATACTCCGCAACCTTACGGCACTCCCAGAGAACATGGAGAAAAGTGGCGCTGAGCCCACAGCCGCGCCTACAGAGCCCGTCTTCAGAGAAACCCATCAGAACTAAACGAGGGCCCGTCACGTAGACACGGTGGAGAATTTTAAGCTGGACAAGACGGAGACGCGCGGGTATGGCCACCTCCTTAGGGGAGGACAGCGCAGACTGCCAGTCCTCGTCGTCCAGTTCCACCCCATCCCCGATCCACGCCTCCCGCAGACGCACGAGGAGATCCGCCCGAATGTTTATTAGTTTTTTATAGATAAGGGAAATAGTACTGTCGGGCAAGTGACCGTCGAGTATGCGGTCCTCGAGTGGCGAAGACACAGGGACTGCAGTCCCGGCCCCGATGGCCGAGAGCAAAGCGTGGCGAACCTGAACGTACCGAAAGAACTCCCTCTCACTCAATTCGTACTCACTCTGCAGCGCAGCGAAGGATTTAACCGCACCCTTCACCCAAAGGTCACCTACTCTGCTGATGCCAATCGTGTCCCAACGTTCGAATCCCTTCATCGTCCAGAGGCTTCCCAATATTTCAGACGCAAACAAGGGGGTCGCGACCGTCAAGCGATCATTCCAGCCCATGGCCACATTCGCAGCCTTCCACAAGCGTACTGCAATCTTAGTGGGACCGGTTAAGGTCCTCCCAGCCGATCGAGAATAAAGCGCTCTGTTAAAGTTGCCGCCAGGCAACAAAAATCTATCCATTTCGAAAGCCGAATTCGGACCAGGTGAGTACGTTGCATGGTTAATAGCAGATAGCTGGGAAGCCCAATAGTACCTCCTGATGTCCGGGAGCGCAATGCCCCCGTCGTACCAGGGAAGAGTCAGTTTTGCAAGAGCAATACGTGCACGACCGCCCCAAACAAGTCTCCTTTGTAAGCTCTCTACTTCCCGGAAGTAGGCCGCCGGAATAATATCAAAGGAGTTCTGAAGTGCGTAAAGAAATCGGGGAAGAGACATCATTTTAAAAAGTGCCGCACGACCGAGGGGAGACAAGGGAAGCTTACGCCAACGGGCCACGTCTAACCTCAATCTCCGAAGTGGAGAGAGGAGATTATGCTCGTAGCGGACAGCAGGATCCAATGAGACGTACACCCCCAGGTACGTAAAGCCGGAGCTGGACGCCTTAATGGGAAAACGAGAAGGCAAGAGAGGAAAGCCACCGGATATAGCATAGACACAAGATTTGGACCAGTTAATGATCAAACCAGAGTTCTTGCCGAAGGAAGTGAGGATGTCAAAGAGCACATTGAGTGACTTACGTGGTGAGGTGAGGTACAAGAGAATGTCGTCCGCGTACAATGAAACACGATCCTCGAAGCCAGGGGCCCACTGGATCCCTCTTATCGACGGTTCCCAACGGAGCCAAGCAGCGAGCGGTTCCAAAGCTAACGCGAAGAGCAGGGGAGACAACGGACACCCCTGCCTAGTGCCCCTCCCAAGAACGAAGGGCCGGGAAACCCTCCCATTAACGACCACCTGTGCCAGCGGAGCAGCGTATAAGAGTTTAACCCAGTTAATAAATCCCGCCCCGAAGCCAAACTTTGCCAGGGCAGCCCAAAGATACGGCCATTCTATCGTATCAAAGGCCATCGTGGCGTCCAAGGAAACCAAGATGGCCGGCTCTGAAAGATATTCCGCCCTTGCAAGTACGCCATGTAGACGCCGCAAGTTAAGGGCCGTATTCCGGTGCGGGATAAAACCGGATTGGTCCGGATGCACCAGATCGCAAATAACAGTAAGCAGGCGGTTCGCAAGAACCTTGGCAAGGATTTTCGGCTCTGCGTTCAGCAGAGAAAAAGGCCTATACGAGGCGCAACGGTCCCGAGGCTTACCGTCCTTGGGAATCACGACTATAGTGGCCAGGCGTTGGTCATCAGGGAGAGAGCCGAGTTCAAGCGACTCCGAGAACATACGACGGAGAAATGGCGCAAGCTTATCTGGTTGCAGTTTATAGAGTTCAATCGGGAGTCCGTTGGGGCCCATAGCCTTGCCTGAGCGAAGGGAACGAATCGCGGTGGCAATCTCGTCAACCGAAAGTGGGGCATCCATCTGCTCACGCTCCTCCACCGACAAGCAGGGCAAGGCAATATCCTTCAACAAGTGACGAGAGTCAGCCTCATCTCTAGTAGACACCGGGGAGTACACAGCACAGAAGTAGTCCGCAAAACACTCCACAATCTCACCAGGTTCATTCACACTCACCCCCTCCGACGTCTGAAGCACGGGGACCACTCGATTCACTCTCTCCTTCTTATCAAGCCAAGCAATCAATTTACCCGCCTTATCCCCGGCATCATACAGTCTACCCTGCTGTTCCCTATACATTGTCCGAGCAGCATCCGTAACAAGGGACTTATATTCGAACTGCTTCAGGCTGAGGGCATGAAGCCCGTCCTGAGTGACACCCGTCTCCAAGGCAGCCTCCAACCCCGATATCGCAGCCTCCAACGCAACCACCTCCCCATTCTTAGCTTTCTTGGCCTCCACGATCAGGGATAGGGCGTGTCCTCGGAGGACCATTTTGAAGGCCTCCCACAGGGACACTGAGGACAAGACGGACCCCTCATTCTCCAGAAAATACTGATCAAGCGACTTAATGAGACCCTTGCGAATCTTGGGGTCAGGCAAGTACCAGGGGTTAATGGGGGCGATCCGCCCGGCGGATCGCATCCCGGTATCGAAGAGGAGCCACAATGGGGAATGATCGGAAATGCCCCGGGCCAGGTGCTTAACCTCCCGGACCCGGGTGGTCTGGGCCGCGGGCATTAGGAAATAATCTAGTCTGGAGAGACTCCCGTGGGCCCCGGAGTGGAATGTGTACTGACTCTGTGTCGGATGCATCAACCTCCAGCAGTCCACCAGACCAAAAGTGTCCAAGAACCCGCCGAGCCACGCCTGGGCGGCAGAGAGGGCCCTGGGAGGGTAACGATCTAACTCGCCAGAAATCACGGAATTAAAATCCCCACCCACAATCAGGAGACTATCAGGAAGTTCAAGTAACATACGACCCACATCAGAGAAAGTGGAGGTCTGGAGGCCCGGGGGAACATAGACCGAAACCAAGGAAAGAGTTTGCCCCTCCCACCGCCCAGTCAAAGACGCATAGCGCCCTCTATCATCAAGAGTAACTTTGTCAATCTCAAGCGGGAGGGAAGAGCACAGCAAGATGCCCACCCCTCTGGAGCCAGTGGTGAAGCCAGAGTGTGCGACCAGTCGGTAGCCCCCCCTGTTCATAGCATGACATACATTTCCCACCAAGTGCGTCTCTTGAAGAAATACCACATCAGGGGCCAATCGACGCAAATATTGCAACACAACCCCACGTTTGATACGGTCCCCCAATCCGTTGACGTTCCAAGACATCAATTTCAACCCGTCCCCCCCCCATCCCAACACAAGAAGCTGGAGTCCCCGGGCACGCAGCCAGACACCTGATCCTGAAAGAAAACAATAACACTGCCTTGAAAAGAAACAACACACAACCCATCCACCACTGTCACCCTCCCACCCCCACACCATTGCCACCCCCCCCACCCTGCACCCCTGTGGACTATACAGCCCCCCCAACTTGCAGTGTGCCTGTCGCCCTAACAATCCCATGCTCCAAAAAGACCCTAGAGGAGGAAAGGGACCCGTCCCCGCCCGCACCCAGACAATATATACAATTGAAGTAGAACCTGGCTGAGCACAGAAGGAAATGTCAAAGTGGAGGACGAAGAATTATTCCTGCAGAGGCCCACCGCCCTCGGCACCGCCAGTACGCCCAGTTCGGTCTCCCGGTTCCGGCAGGGAATCCAACCAGTCACTCACTGTGTCGGGGCGTTCAAAAAAGAGAGTCCGATCTTCATATTCCACACGAAGCCTGGCAGGGAAAAGCATAGAGTATTTGATGTCCAGATCTCGAAGACGGCGCTTCACCCCCTGAAAGCTCATTCTCTGTTTCTGAACGAGTTGGGTGAAGTCCGGGAAGAGGTTGACGGAGGAATTCTCATATTTAACTGGGCCGTGCACCCTCGAGGCCTGCAAGATCGCATCCCGGTCTCTGTAATGAAAACGTTTTGCAATGATAGGCCTCGGGGGAGCGCCTGGTCGAGGCCTACCGCCCGGGACCCAATGGGCACGCTCCACGGCGAAGAACTTGCTCAGGCCTGAAGGAGCAAGATGATTGAGGATGAGATCCTCGACCATAAGGTCCACCGGACGATTGTTGGAAGTCTCCGGTACTCCTATGACACGGATATTATTGCGTCGTGCCCGACCTTCGAAATCCTCCAGCCGCCGGGACATCGCGTCGTTTGCAGACTTTAGATCGCCAAGAGTTGCCTGGAGGTCTAAGACATCCGTGACAAGAGTGGATGTCCTCAAGTCCAGCGATTGAACCCTCTCGTTAGTCTTAGAGAGATCCGCCCGGATTAACGTAACATCAATGGCGACCGTGTCAATTTTACGGGCCAGAGCCTCGTACTGCTGGGCGATGGTCTCCCTTATGCCGTTGATGGCGCCCATAACGTCCTGCAGCGACAATTCCGTGGGGACGGACGGACCCCCACCGGAGTCCTCCATGACGGCACCCGCCGGCCCGGGGGTCCCTTTACCCTGGGTATAGCGATCCATGATGTTACTCTGGACTGGTCCTCCACGCAGGGATGTCTTGGTCTTCCGTTTCTCGGGATCCCCCTTGCCCCCCATGTTGGGCGATGCTCACCGGTGGGGTCCGCCCGGAACGATAGCAAGGGGGCACCAGCAGATCAGACACAGACTGTCCGAGAGCCCGTTCGGGAGAGTTGAGAAAAAGGCACAAATCAGTCCAGTACCAAGGCCGGAGGACGCCCCTGCCGCGCAAAGTAGCTCCTCGATCAGGACATGCAGAAGTGCAAAAGCGAAACTGAAGGTGGGGGCGCGGTCATTGGCAAGGCTCCGATGCCGCTGTTGTTCAACTACTCCCCGGCCCCACGGTTCACCAAAGCACCGGGCACAGCTTCCAGGTGGGCCTCCAAAATGCAAGACGCTGTATTTCAGGTCTCCCCGGTCCGATTTTCGTTCTGAGAAGAGTTATGGATTCAGAGAAGGTTCATCTTCCAGAATCCGTCCACAAATCCAGGATAATGTCAGGATAAGTTGCGAGGAGCGGCAAGGGTCCGGGGAGCCCTGTGCTCACGCGACCATCTTGGATGCACGCGAAGCTCCTCCTCCTAACATACTTTTTCAATTAGACATTACATTAAACTTCGTAAATGACGATTACATTTCTAGTAACACCAATACATACTACTTTTAGTACTACATTTCTAAATCACACTTTCATAAGTTCCCACTAAATTTATGGGTGCGGAATACTGGTGATTATAATGCACCCCTACAAATTCAGAATAACATGCCGCTCTACCAGTTCCCCCCTTTGATGACTAGTGTCATCATACCATTTCACAATTCCCTTGGAGAAATAACCGACCTAAACAGAACTTGTTGCCATCCTCCCCCATCAGAGTCTCTCCATATTCATAAGATATTGACTGTTCAGCAGTCTGGCAATTCTCATTTCATTCACTCTAAGAGCTCTCTCAACTCTGTTTCCTTTATACCACTTATAGGCTCGGACAAATCCCCATAGGCAAACCACACAAACCACAATGATAATGAGAGGTCTCAACACGTAGCCAAAGAATCCTCTCCCCAAATTCGCAAACCAATTTCCCACTCAACTGAATCCTTTCCCAACCTTTTCCCAAAAACCCTCTTCGGTCAAATCTATCTCTTGATGAATTGTAGTGATGTTACTTGAATATTTCTCCAGATCCTTGCTGTGGTCTGGTATATAAGTACAGCACTCCTGAACTTTCAATAATTTACAGACCCCACCCTCTTTTGCCAATAAAACATCTAAAGGAAGGCAGTTCTGCAAACCCATTGTCCTTATCGACAACATCTCTCCATCCACAAGTAACAGTGACTTTGCTGTGTTCATTGAAAGCTCGTCAACCAGTCGCCAATCGTCTGATCTTCACATCATTCAAAATCACTCCAAAACTTGGTTTTATCGCTCCAAAAACATCTCCAATCACCACTCCTGCACTCTCAGCTCTTTTCACTCTTGAATGCTGCCCACTTTCCAAAAGCTCCAAATCCTCTGCGTGGTAAATCTTCGGAAAAATAATTCCCAGATAACACGTACCATACCAATTCGCAGGTAACCTGAGATAGGCATTCTTTCCACACACATAATAGACAGTTGGTATCTCTTGTACAGAGTCTTGCAGAAAGTTCTTAGCAGAATCTTCCATAGTGAAAACGTGATCACACATACTCTATTTTTTTAAAATTTTTATTTAAAAAATCTTATATAGCGCGCAGCTACCCTTGGGCATCCCGGCGCTTCCCGACAAACATCCAATCCAAGATGGAGAACAGCAATGGAACGTTATCCAGGGAATAAAAAGGTTTTAAGACCTTTGCGGAAGCGCAGTGTACAGGTCTCAGCGCGTAATTTAAGCGGGAGCGAGTTCCAGAGCTTTGCTGTATTAAAGGAGAATCTTCTTCCCCCAGTGCGGGCCTTTTTTACTCTAGGAACAGATAGGAGGTGTTGCTTCTCTGAGCGCAGCGTTCTGCCTGCTTTATAAGCCGTGACGAGATTCTTTAGGATGAGGGGACCTTTCCCTAGAAGGATTTTATGAGCCAAGCAAAGTGCCTTAAACGTCACTCTCTCCCGCACAGGGAGCCAATGCAATGCCTTTAGTGCCGGCTTCGCAGATTGCATCCTCGGAATGTCCATGAGCAGCCTTGCCGCCGCGTTTTGGACCTGTTGCAGAATCTTAAAGGTGGATTCAGGGGCGCCCAAGAAAATAGCATTGCTATAGTCAAGTCGAGATGTTATGAGACCCTGAATCAGCAACTTCCTTGATGGTAACGGGAGAAGAGGGAAGATTTTCCGAGCCGACCTAAGTAAGGCATAACACACTCCTGCTGTTTTCTTGGCGTGGGTACGGAGTGACAGGTCCGGTTCTAACCAGACTCCAAGGCTCTTAATAGCTTCCTTGGGGGCAGGGGGTTCACCCATACAACCAGGCCAGCTGAGAGGGGGCAGGAGGGTAGATTTACTCCCCAGCAGCAGTAGTTCCGTTTTTGAGCCGTTTAGTTTGAGGGAGGACTCTCCCATCCAAGTGTGAACATCCACAAGACAGGACTTCAAAATGTCCGGGTTGTCGGCCAGATGGGACAAAGAAACGACTAGCTGCGTATCGTCAGCATAACTGACGATTTTGATGTTATAGGGGGAGACTACACCCTCCAGCGGGGCCATATAAACATTGAACAATGTAGGGCTCAACGAGGAGCCCTGTGGCACTCCACACTGGAGGGGGATTGATTTAGATCTCTCCGATCCATCCCAGACCTGGTACGTTCGATCCGATAGGAAGGAACTCAACCACTGCAGAGCCATCCCAGACACCCCGACCTCAGCCAGCCGCTGTATCAGCAACTGATGGCTCACGGTGTCAAATGCTGCGCTGAGGTCCAGGAGGATCACTGCCACTGATCCTCCTGTGTCTAGGATCCGTCTGGCCTCATCCACGACTGCCACTAAAGCTGTGTCGGTGCCCTGACCCGGGCGAAATCCAGTTTGGGATGGCTGGAGGAGACCATTCAGCTCCAAAAAGGCCGACAGCTGCTTGTTGGCCAGTCGCTCAGCGATTTTGCCAAGGCCCGGCAGCAATGAGATAGGTCTATAATTCGAAAGGACCGTATGATCTAAATTGGATTTTTTTAATAGAGCCCTAACAACTGCCATTTTCCAAGTGGGTGGAACCAGGCCCTGGATGAAAGAGGCATTCATTAGATCAGTCACAGGGGCTGCAATGGCCGCTGTTGCCTGTTTAAGAAACTTCATGGGGACCGGGTCCATGGGGGAGCCACTTTTAATCAGCGATAGAGTTTTGATGACGTCGCTCATTAACACTGGGCCGAAGGTGTCCAGGCCGGGAGCGCTAGCTCTATCCTGAGTTCCCCCAGTTAGTTTGCCGTGGTCCTGCGATAACCTGGGCTGGGGAAGAGGGATTAGAATTTTCTCTATTTTCGTGTTAAAGAACTCCGCAAGTTCCGAGCTCTTTTGTTTATCGTGCATAGCAACCGGCTCCGGAACTTTGAGCAGTTCTCTAAGCACTCTAAAGCTTTCCCTGGAAGAGCTGGAAGCGGATTTAATCCGATCTTCAAAGAAAAGAGCTTTCGCACATCGTACAGCTGCCTTATAGCCCCTCATTGCAGCACGATATTCTTTCCTCCTATGATCGTCCCAGTTCTTCCTCCATAGCCTCTCCATCCTTTTACATCCTTTCCTGAGGGTGCGTAGTTCAACCGAGTACCACGGAGCCGAGCTAACCCGTTTCTCCCTCTTTTGGACTCTCTTTTTCGGAATCAGAGTATCAAGGGAGGCGGATAGCCAGTTGTTAATATTGGAGTCGGCCGTGACTGGATCCGACGCGCAAGGAGGGATCGTCTCTTCCAATTTCGAGGTCCACTTCTCCACCGACAGTCTGGACCAAGCTCGGTCCACCAAAAAAGCCTGTTTGGAACATGTCGGTAGTGGATCAATTTGCCAACAGGCTGGGACCAAAAAATGGTCTGACCAAGGAAGAGGGAGGGCGGGCTTTGCCGTAAGGCGGAGGATGTTCGAGAACATCGGATCGAGTAAATGTCCTTTTTCGTGAGTGGGCCCAGAGTTGATTAGATTCAAGTCACACTCTTTTAAAACGCTCTGGAGATCCAGAGCTGTTTGGTCAGTGGGCTCGTTGAAATGAAGATTCAAGTCGCCCAGCACCATAAAATTGGCTGTTGATGTGGCCAGAGTCGTAACTGATTCAACTAGGGAGCTCACGAAATTGCCCACGACACCTGGGGGACGGTAAATCAGCAGGCCCGATATGGACACAGTCGGGGATATCCTGAGGGAAAAATGGCAGCTCTCACAATCCAAGAGTTGTCCATTCTGTGCCCTGCAAACATACACACTCCTGTAAATAATGGCGAGGCCACCTCCTCGCCCTTCTGGTCTATCTACATGACAGATCAGGTAACCTGGCGGAAGGGCCTCCACGATGTCTGCATCGGAACTAGGGGTCAACCACGTTTCCGTTAGCAGCAAAACGTCAAGGGCAGAGTCTTGGATAAGTAGATTGACTTCTGTCGCATGACGCGGGAGGGATCTGCAATTCAAAAGACCTATCGCCAGTTCCTTTTTACCTGTAGGGGCCAGGGGATTTCTCCTTACCTCATTAACGAAAGAGGAGGGAGAGCGCCGCGAAAGTTCCTCGCTGTTAGGCAATGCATACCGAAGAGCCATAAGTTCTGTGCGATCGTAGGAACGAATCGCATCCTTAGGTTTCGCCATAGTATCCTGCCCTGTGCCCGTCTGGGCCCGGACGGGCACAGACGGGCTGGACTCTGGCGTGACTCCGGCGCTGAGACGACGCTTCCGCTGCGCGTCACCGCTGCGCGTTGTCATAGCAGCTTTAAGTAGGGGCCCCGCCTCCTGTGTCTCCAACTAGAGCACACACGGAAGTGGCGCCTCTGCAGAGTCCTCTACACTACCCCCAAGATGGCGGTGCTGCAGTGTCCCGGGCTAACAGCTAACGGCCTGCGAAAAGCGCAGTGAAGGTCACAGATTAGAGTGCAAGTAAGTGCTACTCTGGCGATCGTCAACGCGAGTAAATGTTTAAAAAGACTAAGTAATTACACGAGGAAACGCGCGCTCAGTTTAAAAACGCGCTGCCAATTCTGCGCGCTGCTCTAATTTTAAAAAGCACCCACACTCAGTTTACGCTGGCAATCCGTGCTATCCACTGCGAGGTTGATGAGACGATGTCCCACTGAGACCTTTTCATAATAGGTCTGATGCTGTCTCACACTCAACTTTTCCCTCTGCTCCTTGTCCAATGCTATAGGACCATAACTCCCTTTAGCCCTATGAGATCTTTCCTCTTCGGTCCAATCTACTGGCCTGTCTCCTGTATTTCGTGTCTGTTAGTTTTCTATATCTTTCCTCTCCCTGATCTAAAAACTTTTTCTCTACATCTGACAATGAACATGTCAAGTTATGTCAGTGAGCATATGCGGTATCCAATTCCAAAGACGGTATGAAATACTTCCCAAGCCTATCTTCTGATTTATAATAATCGCACTTGTTCAAATGCTTGTAAGCTGGAACTTCAGGAAGCACTGCATCACAATTGGAAAAGAAATACTCAAACTGACCTCTTTCATAAAATATGCTAAGCAACAGACTACATGAAATCCCATACGTCAATGGAAGGTGGTGATATCTAATACCCTCGTCCACTGAAGCTGGTAACTGCATACACACATAACAATCTTTCGCATCCATCGCATCAACATATTCATATAGCAGCCTTGCGTACGCATTGAGCTTGAAATCACCTCTAGACAAATCTATGTGAAATCTACGTCTTTCTACGATTAGTAAAGCTCTTTCAGCTCCTATGGTGACCTCCTTTTGGCTAGGAGTGGTGGGTGTAGGGGACCCTTGCACCTCCACTGCCTACTCACGTGAAACTATATACGAAACTACTAAGATTATAGAAACTATCACTCCTCATACAAGTGTACCTCCTACTAATTTGGACCTAGGAGGGGTATCTTAGGCATCCATCATTTCGGAAAAGTTCTCAAAAAGTTCTTGGCTTCAGCAGCAACCACTTAAGAGTCTCTTTTCTCTTCCCCGCGTCGTTCGCTAACCAGATGAACAACAGTCCGAGAAGCTGGAAATTCCCCTTGCACTTTCAGTTCCTTATTTACACAGTCCACAAAAAGACTTCCCAGCCCTCTTTCGTCTTCTCTGCGGAAAGTCCCTGCATTCATTCTTATTCCACTCGGGCCTAGGTTATCTTCTTTATAGACTTTTATTTACAACAAAGTGCACTTTCAATCCAAGATAAGATCAGCTCCAAGAATCTCTAAAACATGTTGCAAAAGTTCAAGATGAAGAATTATCGTTTCATGAGTTGGTGGCTCAAACCCAAACGTTGGAAAGGTCAATCTTTGTAATATAAGTTCACGGACTTTACTCAGAAGTGGGGGATTCAGAACCGTTACAGTCAGTACTCCTTCGATTTCAAGTCCTGGGACCACCAATCCCACATCGATTTTCACGTTAGGGATCTTGCTGACCACAGTCACGAACCTCAACCTCCCTGAACTCACCACTCCTGGCATCAGTCACAACGTACGTCCACTCCGGTGTGGCGTATGTCTGACACGGCACTCTTGCTCTCCTGGACCTTCTCAGACCTCCTTGAGCCTGTTCTCCATCGCTTTGTTCTGATTCAAACGTTTCAGAAACCAGAGCAAGGTCTCTTTCAGGTGCCAATCTCAGATCCAGTCGTCTCTGACTCGCGGGCCAAACTTCTCCCGCTCTAGTCGCACTTCTGCTCTCCCTCTGAATACCCTGTACACCACTTCCTTCTTCTGCTGAATTTGACTCTACTCCACCCACAGCAACACCTCCTCCATCTGAGTAAAAGTCGGGGTTCTGATGGATGCAACCCCCTTCAACACTGTCCAGTGCACAACCAGCTGCGCCTGCGACCCTGACAGCTTGACTTGACTTCTCATGTGGCTCTGCCACATCAGCTGGATTTTCATTCACGAGAGGGGCTGTTTCCTCCAAGGGTGCTGGAACTCTGCGGGTATGGGAGGCATGCACCAATTTTGGCAATCCTCCGCACTTCACTGCTGTGTTCGTGATCAGTATCACCTGGTACGGGCCTCGCCACCAAACATCCAAGCAACTCTTCCTCATGTGCTTACGAACAAGCACCCAGTCCCCTGGGCACAGGTCGTGGCACAGCTCACTCGAGGCTGGAACAGTTGCTGCTTGCACCAGCTGAGACACAGAACGGACCACATCAGCTAGTCCTTTGCAGTAATCGAGAATCAAGTCATCAGTGATGTTAATTAAAGCAGTAGCTGGTACTGATGGCAATCGCATTGCCCTCCCCGTCAGGATCTCATGCGGGGACAACCCAGTTCTCCTGTCTGGCACACTGCAGATACTCATGAGCACCAGTGGCAATGCGTCAGGCCACTTCAGAGATGTTGATGTGCACACTTTTGCCATCCGTGCTTTCAAAGTCCCATTAACCTGCTCCACAATCCCAGAAGCCTCTGGTCGGTATCTGCAATGTAACCTCTGGTCCACACTCAATGCAGCACAAAGTAACTTCATGATTTCGCTGTGAAAATGTGTCCCCCATCTGATTCCAAAGAGGTCGGAAAACCGAACCTCGGGATAAGCTCCCTCAACAACAGCTTAGCTACAGTGAGAGTGTCACACCTGCGTTTTGGGTAAGCCTCCACCCATCATGAGAAAACACACACCACAACCAGAATATACCTTAACCCATTACACTTCGGCATCTCGATGAAATCCAACTGCATCCTATTGAAAGGTCCTCCTGACCTCCCAATGTGACTCAAAGTAACCACAGTCTTCTTTCCAGCATTAATCTGTTGACAAGTAACACACCTCTGACACATAGCTTCAGCTACCGCACAAACTTCGGATTATACCATGTCTGTCGAAACACTCGCACCATTGCATCACTGCCAAGATGTACTGCACCATGTATCAGCCTTGATATTGGGCTCAACAAGTTTTCTGGTAACACTGCTCGACCATCACTTGAAACCCAAACGTCCACATCTCCTTTCTCACATCCCGATTTTATCCAGCCATCGCGTTCCTGCTCGGTAACCTCATCCTGTAATCGTTTCAGTTCCTCCCAAGTGTCTGCTATGGGTAACATCATGCTGAGTTCGGTTCTTTCTTGGCTCTCTCCTGTGTAATCCCCTGTAAATATATATCCTTGTTCTGCACAGAAACAGGCAACTTCGTCCGGATAATTATTGCCCAAAGAGACAAAATCTCCCCTAACCCTAACTCCTAAAACAAAGGGTTAGTCTTCCTAACGAGCTAGGTGTAGAAACATGTGAACGAGAAACTTTCCACTCTCTGAGATCTGCTGACTCTCACAAAACCCAGAGCCTTTCCAAGGGAAACAATTTTCGGCCTGCAAAATTCAGCTAACATAAGAACAAATAGGCCTTTCTCTAAAGCGTATATGCGATCAGGCCTTTACACATTTTAAACGCACATTTCTAGAATCACACTATAAGCATTGATATTCACTAATTTGCATACATGAATAAGCAAATCTACGCGTGCAGACTCTAATATGGTGCACGTTTAAACCTAATGCATCACTTTATACGTGGACCAATTCGTTATGCATTATCTAACATACATTTTCAATTAGACATTACATTGAACTTCGTAAATGACTTGATTGCATTTCTAGTAACACCAATACATACTACTTTTAGTACTACATTTCTAAATCACACATTCATAGGTTCCCACTAAATACATGGGTGCAGACTACCGGTGATTATAATGCACCCCTACAAATTCAGAATAATATGGCGCTCTATCATAATCAAGGTGCTTAAAATGCCGGGATTAAGTAAAATTTATTTTATAATAATAATAATAATAATAATAATAATAATAATAATAATAATAATAACAAGTGATATGCAAGGTAGCTGGTATTTGGATTGTTACTGCATTGTGATGTAGTGTTCTTTAAAGAGGTATGTCTGCAACTCTTTCCTAATTTAGAGCAGTGATGGAGCAGTCCTGATGGCTACAGGGATGTTGTTCTAGAGCACGGGTGCATAAATGGAAAAGTCTGCTGTTTTGTTTTTACTTTTTTCTTAGGCTGAAGTCTGATGAAGTCCAGGCTGTGGGTGAGCCAAGAACCACCAGAAATTGTGAACCTGTCTGTAATTTATGCCAACGTGCTAGTTGAGATGGCTTTGTAAATAATGCAGCTGGTACTGAAGATGGTGCGGGCTAGAAAGGAGAGCAAATGGAGTTGCATACGATGGAGGTAATGTATCAAATTTCTTCAGGCACTGGATGAGGCACAGTCTCGCGTGTAGATTGCCCTTAAGGGGTGCCAATGTGGAGACTGGGAGGCTTTTGAGTACCACTATACATATGTGAGTGTACGAGGGCCTGAACAGCAGTCGCTTTCTGGAACAAATAGTTTCACTCGCTTTAGAATAGAGAGCTAGTACCAGCCTATTTTTAATTTTTCTTTGCCGGCAAACCGGCGATGCAGTGTCAGCAGAAGAGTTGAGGAAGACTGCACAGAGGCAGCATGGATACGGGACCTCCTAACCTCAACTAGCAGTGCTGGATGCAGTACATAGACTCGTCGGACGAAAGAACGGATCTTGATTGACATGCACCCGACTGCCAGAAGGCAGTGCTTAAATAGTGTTCAGAGGCAGGACTTACTCCTCTCCCTTGGCATTATGGTAGCTGTTGTTCCTGATCAGGCACACTCCATTCTCCCCGTTCCACGCCTATAGTATGTAGTCTGTGTGTTACCCACTCTATCTATGCCTAAACGTGACAGAACCCCCGTCAACGACCGTTGTCCCAGCGGTCCACCAGGCTTGGTGGGACACCACAAGTGAAAACGTCTAAGAAGCTCAGGGCAGTGGAGATTGGAACCAGGTTCCCATGAACGCTCCTCGGGACCATACCATTTCCACTCATTGAGGTAATGCACCCTCCCTCTGATAAGTTTGGAATCAAGTATACCCTTGACCTTGTGCTCTTCCTCCCCCTCTACAGTCAGTGGTCGTGGTGTCACAGGTAGCCTGGTTTGAGGGAGACAGGGCCGTAAGAGAGAAACATGAAACACAGGGTGGATGTGCCCAGAAGAAGGGAGTGACAATCTCTTCTCTACAGGGTTGACTATTCTATTAATGGGATAGGGGCCCACAAACTTAGGTTTTTACCGGGTATTACCCTTGAATTGCAGATGTTTTGTGTCGAGACACACCCTATGCCCCACGTTATAGGAAGGCTCTGGGGTTCTCTTCCTATTTGCATACTGTTTGTCACATGCTTGTGCTACTTCTAACTGTGTCTTGGCACTCTGTAGTGCCTGTCTGAGGTGTGTATGATGTTCTTGGATTGTGGGATGTCTAGCCACCACAGGCCATTCAAAGGGTAACATATTAGAATGGTAACCGGTGTGGCAAAAGAAAGGCGAACACCCCAGAGAGGAATGGTCTGAGTTATTATACGCGAACTCCGCCATCCACAGAAGCATGCTGCATTCTTCCTCATGTTGTAGAGTAAAGCATTGGAGGTACTGTTCTAGCGTTTGCTTCAGTCTCTCTGTTTTACCGTCTGTCTGCGGGTGGTAACTAGTAGAGAGACGGGCTCAACTTTCTTAACATCACACAGCGCCTTCCAGAATCTTGAAGTGAATTGGGTTCCCCTGTCCGTAATGATGGCTGCTGGTATTCCCTGCAGGCGCACAATGTGTTGTAAAAATGCCTTAGCCAGTTCCACCAATGCAGGTCATTTCGTCATTGCAATGAAATGACCCATCTTGGTCAGGTGATCGATGATGACCAATATGATGTTATTGCCTGAGCTGGAAGGCATCTCCACTATAAAGTCCATTGACAAGGTGTGCCAGGGGGCGGGAGGTATAGGTATAGGTCAGAGCAATCCACTTGGTCGTTTGTGCTGTGCTTTCCCTTGTGCACAGATGGCGCATTCTGAGACATATTTCGCAGTGTCCGTCCATAATGTCACCCACCAGAAGTGTCTCTTCATAGCCTGTATGGTTTTCTGTACCCCCAAGTGTCCACCTAGTGTGGAGTCATGACTCCAGCGCAAGGCTTGCTGTTGCAAAGGATCCTCCGCTATGTATAGCCGCTTGTCATAATATAGCAACTTGTTCAAAGAGGAACGGTGCAGAGGCTATTCAGTAACCCATGCATGCTCATCTAGTCCTTCGATTTCTTTCCTCACCCTTACCAGGAAGTCATTTATAGGCGCCAAGGCCATTATCTCTGCAGGAAAGGAAGCGTTCTGTAGTATGACAGGGGGTTCGTCTGCCAGTACTAGACTGAGTTGGGGGTCATGAGCGGGTCTTGACAGTGCATCTGCTTTACCGTTTTGTGATCCTGGTCTGTATCGAATCACAAAGTCAAAATCAGAGAAAAAAAGCGACCAACGGTGTTGCCTAGGGCTTAAGGCTCTTGCACTCTTCAAAAACAACAGGTTTCGGTGATCGGTGTATATCTCCACTGTGTGTTTAGCCCCCAGCAGATGGTGTCTCCGTTCTTCGCACGCTCTCTTTATAGCCAGAAGCTCTTTGTCTGTGATACTGTAGTTGACTTCATAAGATGACAATTTTTAAGAAAAGAAGGCAACGGGATGGAGTTTGCCTGTTTCAGGATGCCTTTGGGATAGGATCCCCCCTATTGCATGATAGGATGCATCCATCTCTACCAAAAACGGACGAGTGGCATCGGTATGTCTCAATATTGGACCACAGGTAAAGCAGTTCTTTAGCATTTGAAAAGCCTTTTCTGCGGAGTCAGTCCAGAGAAACGCTGCTCCTTTCCGTAAAAGGTGTGTCAATGGCTGTATGATTCTGGAGAACTCTTTAATAAATATCCGATAAAAGTTTGCAAAGCCCAAGAAGCTCTGCAAGGCCTTCACGCTGGAGGGTGACTCCCATCGTAGAATGGCACGTATCTTTTTGTCGTCCATACAAAGACCGTTTGGGCCGATGACGTATCCCAATAACTCCACTTCAGTGGCGTGGAAAAGGCACTTCTCCAATTTGGCATAGAGAGTGAATGGCTATAGACGTTCCAGTACCGCTGATACATGAATGATGTGTTCCTCTATCGATGCCGAGTAAATCAGGATGTCATCGATATACACAATACAAAATACATCCAACAGGCCTCTCAGTACTTCATCCATGAAAAACTGGAACGCGGCGGGTGCGTTGCAAGGTCCGAAGGGCATCACCTGATATTCAAACAGCCCAAATTTCATTCAAAAGCTCGTTTTCCACTCGTCTCCTCACCGCACCCTCACTAAATGGTAGGCTCCCCAGAGGTCTAGTTTGGTAAACACCTTTGCTCCTTTTGACCAACCCTGGGCGGAGTTTGCGTAGTGGCGCTACGCTGAGTTCCGCAAAGTGGTAAAAAAACTCAGTGAGCTACGCAGAATTTCACGAGCACACAGAGTTGCTGTTCCGTCCATTTGCGATGCGTTTTTCCTGTTCGGGAACGTGTATTGCGTGTTCGGGATGCTGTTTGCGTGCTCGAGGGAAATATCTCGCGAACTTGCCCATGCGGTCGTCAATGGACGTGGCCATTTTGTTTTTAACAAAATGCCCAACCAGATATTTTACTATTTTTGATAAGATAGGACATACTACTACTAGTCTACTCTACTCTAGTACCCGATTTGTATTAGTGATGTATGTTGTATAAGTATGTATTAACTCTTTTTTCAATCTTGCTAGTGAAAAAGAATAAATAGGGGGAGGTGTATATGTATCTAAAAAATATGGAATGTTTTTTCTAGCCGTACCGACCACCAGTGCCGAGGCCAGTGGCAAAGGCGACACGGCCAGTAAGGAGGGAGCAGAAGATGCAGCAGCTGCAGGGGGTGAGAAAGCAGCAGTGGCGGGCGGTGGTAAGTTATAT
Organism: Triturus cristatus; assembly: GCF_964204655.1. Taxonomy (NCBI): domain Eukaryota; kingdom Metazoa; phylum Chordata; class Amphibia; order Caudata; family Salamandridae; genus Triturus; species Triturus cristatus. The sequence continues at coordinate 488,549,875 of NC_140587.1, read as the reverse complement.
TCCTTACTTATTGACATTACACTCGCTGTAAGGGTTTACACTGTACTGTTGAGAGAGACTAAGTTGTTGTGAACAACGGTTCAAGAAGACACCCTTTACTTAGCATTAGCAAAAGCATTAGCAATAGCATTAGCAATAGCATTAGCAATAGCATTAGCGGCGGAAGTCGAGTAACTAATGTCCTCTTCTATCTGACTTCAACTTAGCACACTTCTAAACTACCACCACAAAATGGCCACCAGCCACATAGTCACTCACAGTCACAACAAGTAGGAGGCCTGGAAAACAATGAACTGAAACAGGCCTTTAAAGGCCCAGCAAATGAGGCATGCTAAACATCATATTGCAATAAAATGCAAAAATGAAAATCCACAGGGCTAAACAAAGTGTGCAAGTTACACAACAACCACACAGCACACACACACACAATAAAGGCATTTATTTAACACACACCACAAAAGTGAAATACCCCAAAAAATACACATTTTGCAATTCAATCCAATGCTATCCGTGCCCTGAATGATGTTTAAATTCAACAGACACCACAGAAACAGTTGCTTCATGCACCAATGAGTAGCTCTGGGCCTATTGGCTACCCACATTTTATTTTTATTTTTAAATGATGAAAAGTAAAAAAATTGTAGTTGTAGCAACTGCAATGCCCCAATCAAACAAACAACCCAACTTACTTGTAAAATCTCAAATCCAAAAGTCCTCAAATCCAAAAGTCTTCAAATCCAATGATATATGATGCAGCATACACAAAGAGTGATCCTTCCAGCTCCAAATCCAAATGAAAAGTGAACAGGACATGGACAAAGCACTGGGAGGAGCCTGCTGGACAGGAACAGGAAGTTGGAAACTCTGGGGCATTTCCTTCCGCTCCCAAAAAAAAGGAAAAACAGAAAAAGGACTCCTTGCACAAAAAAGTACAGCCAAATGTCAATCTGAGGAGTTTTTTTCATCCAAATCATCATTTTCAAGAAGGTTTTATGCTGCTCGAGAGATATTCTTCTCCAGATTGCAAATGTTGCGTGTTCGGCATTGTGAGCTTCACCAAACTTCCCCAGGATGTCCGATGGCGCGTCCGAATAACGTGTTCACGATCGCACACTCTTGCGGGATCATGCGGCCAGCTACCAAAATCTCGTGGCGCACGCGAACGGATAGGAAAACTCGTCGGCGAACACAGGGATCCCTGTAAGTTGCTACCATGCACGCGAAAACACATTTTGAAAGCGCGAACAAGGGAAAAACTCTGCTACGTCGCAGAACGCGGAGTTGCCAAAAATACGCAAACTCCGCAAGCGGAGCAAATTTTACCGCCCAGGGTTACTTTTAACTGATCCAGCAGAACGGGTATTAAGGGCAGAGGATACCTGTTTTTTCTGGTCACTCTGTTGATCGCCTGGTAGTCTACACAAGCCCGTAAGCCCTCTTCTTTCTTCGGAATGATAAATATCAGCGATGAAGCGGGGGGAGAAGAAGGACAGATAAAGCCGGAGGACAGCAACTTGGTGAGATACTGCTGCAGATAAGTGGTTTCGGATTCCGTAAGGGCATATATACGACTGCATGGTATGCTGGTTCCAGGCTCCAAATCAATCACACAATCATAATCCCTGTGTGGGGGCAGTTTCCCTGCTTCTTGTTCACTGAATGCTGCATTGAGCTGCTGGTATTCTTCTGGTAACGTGAAGGTACAGCATAAGATCCGTGCGTTACAACCGCTTGCTAGCAGTCTGGCAGGATTCTCCACTGCATCAGGTCTTCGTACCTTCTCCCTTGAGCAATGTTCTTTACAGAACGAGGACTTCATGGTGACCGTGCATGCAGCCCATTGCACTAAAGGATCATGATGTGTTAGCCAAGGTATGCCCAAGATGAGTTTGAAGTGGGGGGCGTCTATGAGATCAAACTGGATGTATTTGAAATGATCCGCCCGAATTTGCATTATAATCAACTGCATGTGAAAATGCACAGGGCCTGAAGTCAATGCCGCACCATCCACTGCCTTGACTGGTTCCGGTGTCTTTATTTGTATGCAAGGTACACCGAGTTCTTGTGCCTAGTGCCGGTCGATAAAGTTACCAGTAACCCCTGAATCCAGCAGCGCATGCACAACTGCGGGCTCCCCACCCGGTAATTCCAGTGTAACACAGACATTCATATGGGCCACTGAAGTTTGAACCGTGTTGGCCACTGCTGAAGAGACCTCGACGTTCCCAAGTCTCAAACAAGGGGTCTCATTCTTGTTTGAGTGCGTTAGTTTCCCTGGTTCTCAGAAGTTTAATCCACCAAGGGCAAGTTCCTGGTTCCCTGACTTCCTTTATTCACCACCTTGGATCTGGTTTTACAGTCTTTGATGAAATGACCGGGCTTCCCACAGTACATGCACAGCCTCTGTCTTCTTCTTTTTTCTCTTTCAACTTGGCTTATAGACCCTCGTATCCTACTGATTTGCATCGGCTCCGTCACATCAGGGGTCGAAGGGTGTTCTTCCATTATGGGCTTAGGTCGCGACAGAAGATACTTCATGTCTGTTTGCTGCTTATCCCCTTTCCTTTTCTGAAGCCAATGATCCAGTTGAACCGTAAGATCTATGAATTCATTGCAAGTGGTGAGCATGTATATGACTTGAGCCAATACGTCCTTCAATTTCCCTCTCAGGCCCTGGTAAAACAAGGAAGTCCTTTTTTTCCATCGGCCAATTGGTTTCCACTAAGAGCCTGTTGAAGGTGGTAATGTATGTGAGTAGATCATGTGTGCCCTGCTTAAGCGCAATAAGTTCCCTGTCTAAGGAAAGTTGGTGTGCCTTTCTATCGGACAGCTTGTGTATCTCTACACAAAAGTCAGCAAAAATTATGCAAAACAGGATCGTCCATCTCTATCAAGGGAAAGGACCAACTGGCCGCATTGCCTCCAAGGTAGGACATAACAAAGGCCGCCTTTGACTGGTCCTTAGGGAACACAGCAGGTTTGCACATGAAGTGCAATCTACATTGACCTAAAAATATTCCAAACTTCCTGGGATCCCCAAAGAATCTCTCAGGAAGGGCAAGGGGCAGCTGTATGGGCTGTATCACTTGTATAGATGAAGGGCCTGCCTGAGAAGGATTAGAAAAAGAGGCAGGAAAAGGCCCTGCTACTCCACCTTGTGTGTGGGTCCCATGCCCCATTTGTGAGAGCCTTGAGGTGTGAACGGGGGTGGTAAGGTCCAGTCTTTGATGTCCGAACCTTCCCTTGCACCCGTAGGGCTTGTGCGAGACAGCCCCGCTACTTCTCTTCTCATCATGCCCATCTCATTTCCTAATTCTAGGTTTTCCCCTCGGAAGGCATCCACTTCCATCCGTAGTGCGGTCAAGGTTTCCAAAACGGACGTAAGGACAGTGTTCGCTCAGGCTGTAGGTAACCGTGGGCTTGTCAATCTGTCAGAACACAGACTGGGTAATCACTAACTTTAGAAGCCAGATAAAGCGGGAGCATTGAAAGATGCCAAGTAACCCTATCCCCTTAATAGAATCACATGTGAATATGTAGCAACCAGTCAAACAGGAAACACCACAATAGGGGATGGGGAAAAAAGGGACAACGGAAACAAAAAGTTCCGGCTGTAAAGACACTCTATGGAGCTGGCCGAGGAGTTGTAGACTTCACTCCTGCTGACTTGCCCCGTGTTTCCTGTTTTGAGACACAAGCATAACATGCATGTAATAATCACCATAAGCAAACACTACAAAGAGCTGTAGAAGTATGTGAATGCACTTACAGCTAATCATGCCGCTTTCATCCTTATGTAAAAAAGGCAAAAAACAAAAATAAACCAATAAAAGAATAAACACTCCAGTACTGAGTTCAAGGCGCTAGCACCCTTGCTGTTAGGCACAGCGTATCCTTGAACTTCAAGAAAAAATACAAATATACAAGTACTTAGTTTGGAGCAGTCAGTTCAAGGTAAATGAGAAGATTCACACTACGCCTGGAGGGATGAAAGCCCTGGAGCTTGTATGATTCTTCCTGAGAGAACACGATAGTTCCGCGTGTTCCGTAATTGACTCCACAATCGTGAAACAACTGCCTGAATCTCCAAGCCTCTCATCGGCTCCTTGAGGACTTGAAAGACGACCCACAGGCCGCGAACGTAACAAAATATAGGCTGCTACTTGCCCCAGGACAGCTCGCCAAAAAGCGCTCCAGCGCGGGGTGACAGATGGAGCTGTGGTATGCCAGGAATTTGTATCGCGCACCAGTTTCGAGGCAATGTGTCCCGGCACAGACTCTGCAGTAGAATGCTCGGAGCTTGTTGCTGCTTGTAACCACGCTCCAGCGCGGTATTCCCGGAAGTAGCTCCATCGAGCTAAGAGTCCTTCTCGCGCACCAGCGTGGCAGACGGAATCTGCCTAGTGTCAGCAGAAGAGTTGAGGAAGACTGCACGGAGGCAGCATGGATACGGGATCTCTTGACCTCAGCCGGCAGTGCTCGATGCAATACATAGACTCGTCGGATGAAAGAACGGATCTTGATTGACAAGCACCGGACTGCCAGAAGCGGTGCTTAAATAGTGTTCAGAGGTAGGACTTACTCCTCTCCCCTGGCATTATGGTAGCTGTAGTTCCTAATCAGGCACACTCCATTCTACCCGTTCCATGCCTATAGTGTGTAGTGTGTGTGTTACCCACTCTATCTATGCCTAAACGTGACAGTGAGTTACTGTTGTCGTAGCCACATGACTTTAGTCTTAATCCTCTAGTTCTCTATTTCTCATTCCTACAGTTTATGTCAAGATCAGTATCAGTCAGACTTTGACCAAAAGAGCATTGAGATTTCAAGATGACTCTAAATGTTCGATAGTGGACAGCAACTATGTCAAAGTACATTTTTCTTTCAAAACTGCCATATTACTTGGATGTCTACCCACAAAAACCTGTTACTCTCTAAGAGTGTATTGGAATCCCCACAACCACAATCAGCCGTGGTCCGTGCAGGTAACAGCGGTGGGGCCAGGTAAGGGGGATTTTGAGGGACAAGGCAGAGGGAAAATTAAATAAATAATTCATTTTCCCTCTGCATCGTCTCTCAAAATCCCCCCTTACACTGCCCCACTGCTGTTACCTGCAAGGACCACGGCTGCAAACTATAGCTAAGCAAGTGTTCTTTCTGGGCTCTTGCCACCCCAAGACAACAGGCCACATGATGTGAGAGATGGGCAGGTAGCCAATTTCTTTCTGTAATATATCCAGCCTTGAAACGGCTTTTAGCAATAAGTACTGCCTAGGTATTACTCTTCTAAGGCAAAGGCTGACCTCCTGGAACTAACTTAACCTAGGACCAGTGAGTGCAAATCTTCCTTCATGCTTAATTCAGTAGAACTCAAAACTAGTCAAATGCATTTGGCTGTGCCATTAATTTAAATGGAAGGAGGAAAGCAGGCAGTAGAGGAGACATTAGAATTGATTACTGTAAAACCCTCTGACAAGGACAATGGCCTTAGCGGCAATACACAACCAGGAGAGAACCTAATATAATCCACCTCTTGCATTCCCAAGAACTCTAATGTACACCACCTACATCTTCCCGGAAGGTCTCAAGACAGGCCAGACACTCCCATTGATAAAGAAACCAATGCTAGACCCTAACAACATTGGCAACTATCAATCCATCACTCATCTAACCTTCTTGGGCAAAATCATTCAATAAGCAGTTTATGCACAACTTTGAGATCACATCAACACCAACAATCTCCTGCATGACTGTCAATCCAGATGCAGATCAAGCTGCAGATTGGGGACAGCTCCCTTACAAATCTTAATAACGCACTCCCGACACAGATAAAAGTGATCCTTACCTCCTGATGTTATTGAATCTCCCACCTACCTTCAACATCGTCAACCACCCCACCCACACCCAAACCCTTTGTATTTTGTTTTTGTTAATTATTAATTTTATTTTTGTGTTAATTATAGTGGAAATAGTAAATTGCAGTATTGTGCACTGTTATATTTTATGTAATGTTATTTTTAGAGAAGTAATTATAATTTGTGTGTTATGTAATTGTTTTTACTGTTGTGTTGTGTTTGGTGGGAGTACTTATTTTTTTTATTCATTTAGTATAAAAAAAATGTTTTAATGTAGTGGGAAATGTATATGTATTTATTTTAATTTTTAATATTTCATTTTATGTTGTTATAATTTTCATGATTATGTGTTTGATTTATTATAATAATAATATTTATAATTTACATTATTTTTTGTTTGTAAATTATTTTTCATTAAATTGTAAGAAATGTTTGTTGTTTAATTTTTATTTAAATTTGATTTTGTTTCCTTTCTGTAACATTTTACGTTTTTGGTATATTTGAATATGTATACATATATTTTTATAATATTATATTATTTACGATTTTTTAAATGATATTTATTTTTTTAAAGTATTTGTTTATATATGTATGTTTTATAGATATATATATATGTGTGTGTGTTTACTTTTTTAAAAGGAAGTTTATTTGTTTTATTTGTTAAAATCTACATTTAATTATATTTAATTTTTTATAAATTAATGTTAGAATTTTAATATATGTTGATTGTAATATTTCAAAATATGTATATTTTAAAATCAATATTTAATACAACTATATTATTGTGTAAACGATATTTCTTTATCAATATTTTTGTGCTTTCTTTTTTAAGTATCGGGAGTCAAGATTTTTGCATCCTATATTTTTCCCTCGATAATTTTACGTAAAATTTTTGCTGGTCGATATTCTGTCAGTGTATCGATCTAGAATAAAACCCCAGCATCCTTCATGACTATCCCAACTCTTCTCTAATTTAGGAAACAACTAAAGAGGCCCCTCTTTGAAAAGACTACATAATAATAATTAACAGTGCACAAACAAGTTAACCGTCCAATGGAATGTTAGCAATGCCTTTGCCTTTGACCCTCTACAGTGCTCCACTGCCTTTTTGGCTAGGTTTGTTCTACATAAATGTCACATACATACATATTTAAATCAAAACCTATGTCTGATACAACTATATCTTCTTCTTGCCTTGTCCCTTTCTCTCTCTTCTCTCATCAATACAGGATTAGTGAAGGGAACAGCATATACTCAGAATACTGCATGCACTAGGTATCTCAGTACAATTGCAGATCTCTAAGGATTCTTAGAAACCTAATTTCTAGAATAGCAACCTAATGGTAATCAAATAGTAGTTACCAAATTCTACAAAATTTCAAAATTCATCAAAAATATCAACAGTTTCATCATCAAAATATTCCACACTCTGGTAACCTAAGACTCTTTTAGCAGAGGGTGTTACCACTTTAGGAAAAACAATTCCCAACTTTTCTGCTAAAAGTATGTGTGTCACAATGTTGAGTCCAAACCTATCATATGTTCCACTAAGGGATCATGAAGCCCAAGATTACAAGTTCACTGGAACTTGGCACCCTACCATCCCTCTAATTTAACTACATGCCTCCTTTTAATTAAGTCAGCTTAATCTAAACCATATTCACATCCAACCCTTGTCATCCCTGTTGCAAAACATAATTTTCAACTTCCTGAGAGTGAAGTACCATTTTGTTACAATATTAAAATGTTTTTCTTTGTGGTGTGTACACCTTAAAGTCTTCAGCAAGCCATCCAACCACTGTTCCCACTGCTCCAGCAACCAGGCTTTTATAGCTAGTCTTGGAATTTTTTGACTTAATGGTCATTTAGTACAAACTTGATGTAGGTTAGGCTTGGATGAATAAATTCACTCCGCTTGCAGAGTTGGTGGAATTTGGGAACTCCAAGTTACGCGTGTGACATGGAGATCCTGTTAAATTCTACCATTTGGCGATTGGTGGAACCAGTGGAGGCTCCTCCGCTAAAGCAGAGGAGCGTCGCCCCACTGCTATTAAGCAGTGTAAGAAAAAATAAAATGATAATAACTTAGTGTTATTATAATTTATATTTTGGTTGCTGGTGTGGCAGCTTTAGGAACCTGGGCGGGCGGGGCTGCTCTGCTGAAGGAGCAGTGGAGTGGAGGAGTGGTTTTCACTCCCTACGTGTGCATGAATGTTTTTCCGGGCCAAACATTCATGCACACATAGCATGCTCTCCACCCAGACTGAATTACAGCCTGGGTGGAGAACATGCCTTGGCCCCAATTCCGCATCTGACCACTGAACCATGACACTCAGACCAATCACAACACTGCATTGCAGCATTGTGATTGGCTTAGGGGAGCCTGGGTGTTTTCGGTGTCCTTCCTTTTCCGGCCAGGGGAAGGAGTGGAGAGACGTGATGAGGAGGACACAGCGAAGCAAATCTATTGACTGTTTAGGTTGTTTTTAAGTGCGAGAAACCTTTTTTATATTTTACTTTTTTATTTCTACAAGAAGAATGTACCCCAGAGACTTCAACTTCCTATTCCTGTCCAGCAGGCTCATCCCAGTGCTTTGGCCATCTCCTGTTCAATTTTCATATGGATTTTGACATGGAAGGATCACCCTCTTTGCCTGCTGCATATATACCACTGGATTTGAGGACTATGAGGGTCGTTAGGATGGCGGGCAGACTTTCCTGTCGGAGAATTTCTATACAAATTGGCATTACCCCACCCCGGAGTTTCGTTGTGGTCTGGAATTAACACCACACGTCAACGGCATTGAAATTTTACATATCCAGGCTTGAAAAAGTCGCGTGTACATAAAACAGAAAGCGACTAAACACGTGTTGGCTTTGGCTTTAAACTCTCGACCAGTCACATGAATGACTTACAAAAAGAAATTTGTCATATGAATTAAAAGAGTGAAGAACACCAAGAAAACCTGCTGTGAATTGTGGCTTCTTTAGCTGTCTTTCACTTTTGCTTAAATTATTACGAATTTTTACCGAAATGTGATTATCTACGTGTGCTAAGGACTGTTTCTAATATTCTGTGTTGCAGTATGGGGCTGCAGATCAGGAGCGGTGGGTGGTTCTCTCCTCCTTGTAGCACCGTCCCAATACAGTGTTGTTGTTTTTTGTGATTACAGTGAATATTTATTTTGCGCTTTCCCTATGCCTGATACCACCTCCCTCCTTTGTTTGTATTTTAATATGGGGCCTAGTCTGCCCACGGCCACCCAGCCAGTAGGGCCAGTACTAGTCATTGGTACATGAAACAACTGTTTCTGTGGTATATGTTATTTCAAAACATCATTTAGGGCAGGGATGGCATTGTATTTCATGTGTTTCTGCAAAAAATGTATTTTGATACGGAAATATTCTATGCCTTGGGAGGATGTTGTTGCAAATTGTTTTTGCTGACTTCATTTTCATTTTTGTCATTTCTGAATTAATGGTAGTGTTTTCTTCAGTGTTTCCATGCTTCCTTGTTCTGGCCAGTGAGTGTGTTTGCCATAGGCCACCATTTGTCTTTGTTCTCCCTGCCATGTGGCCACGGGTCATTTTGTGTAGTCAGTGTCTATGGGTCTGTATGTGTTCTTTGTTGTCCATGCCTCCTTGCTTGATGTTTGACCATGTGGCCAGTGACAATTTGTGTAGCAAGCCAATGTGCTTTTATCATAGGCTTGCAGGTGTTCTTTGCTGTGGCCACACCTCTTTGCTTGCTGTTGTTGTTTGACTATGCAGCCAGTTGCCATTTTATGTAGCCAGCCAGTGTGCTTTTGCTATAGGCCGGCATGTGTTCTTTGTTGCAGCCATGCCTCCTTATTTGCTGTTATTGTTTGGCCATCTGGTTGGTGGCCATTTTGTGTAGCTTGCCAGTGTGCTTTTGACTTAGGCCTGGATGTGTGCTTTGTTGTGTAATGCCCACTTGCTTCTTGTTGGTTGACCATGTGGCCAATGGCCATTTTGTGCAGTCATCCTTGTTTTTCAGTTTTCAAAGACATTTTCTAGGGAGATTGATAAGAGAGGGCTATGCCTTTTTTTTTAACTTTTCCCTGATATCTGTTTAATAATATGTTTGAGGATCATTGTACTATATGTACATTATGCACAGTGTTTTACATTATATGCATTTTATTTTGCATTTTTACCTGCACCTCCTTGCTTCTCAATAGGTTTCTCATAGCCCCCAAGTACACCAGCAATTAATTTGTTTTTATTAAATTTTTTTAATTTTTAAAATTGTTCTTTTCATTTTCTTATTTTGTTAATTCTTTTTAAATGTATTTACATTTTCCAACTATCCATTCACCCCCTGCCTGTGATTGGCGCACAGCCAGGCACACACAGCATTCATGTTTTAAGTATTATTTCATCTTCCCCTGGACCCCCCCGCCTGCAATAGGTGCACACACACCAGCATTCATTTTTTAAGGATCATTCAATTTCCCCCTGGACTCCTTGCCTGCCATAGGTGCACACGCACAAGCATTCATTTTTAATGATTGTTCCAATTTCCTCTGCACCTCCCTAAATGCCACAAGTATCTCTTTTAGATGCACATGAAGCACACAGTTACAACTGTGTGTTGTGATTCTGATTGAAACTGAAATATATTCTGTTATGGTGGTGTGGTTTGACTTTGTAATTGATACACTATAGTTAATTATTTAGCATAATAACTTAAGTAACCATACTAAATGATATTGTCTTTGTCTGTACTAATTCAAAATGCAACAATTACAATGCAAGGTTTCACTAAATGTTTTTCTTGCTTGTTTGCTTTTAGCTGCACAAGAGACATCACCCACAGTACTGAAATGAAATGAAAAAACATTTATAAAGCGCAATAGCTACTCTGAGGCATCCCAGAGCTGAGAACGGACGCGGACAGACAGAGGAGGCCCATGATTAAGTGCAATTTTGGAAAAAAATGTTTTTTAGGAGATTAAGGAAGGGCAGCAGATTATGCTCCCCCCTTATATGGGGGGGGGGAGCGTTTCATGTTCTGGCAGAGTCATAAGAAAAGGAGCCTCCGCCACATTTAGCTCTCTTTATTTTCAGGAGCATGGCAAGAGAGAGGGACGCTGAGTGGAGGTTTCTGCTAGGTTGGTATGGAGTGATCATAGATCTGCTGATTGTTGGTCCATTCCCCCAAAAGGACCTATATGCGATACACATAGCCTTAAATGTTATTCTCTCCCTGACAGGCAACCAATGAAGGCTCCTCAGTGCAGGCTTTGCGGATTGCCGGTAAGGGATCTGAAGGAGCAGGTGAGTTGCACAGTTTTGGGGGATCTGGAGTTTGTAGGTAGTGGATTGGGGGGCTCCTAAATAAAGGGCATTCCCATAGTCTAGGTGAGGTAGAATAAGAGCCTGGACCATAACTCTTCTTGCCTGGAAAGGATGAGTATTTTACGTAACATCCTCTACAGGCCATAACAAGTGGCCGATAGTTTTGCTGCCTGGTAATCAAAACTTAAAGAGCGGTCCAGCCAAATGCCTAGGCTTTTAATCTTGTTTTTGGGTCCTGGATCAGAGCCAAGACAGTTGGGCCAGAGCAGCTCGGAATTGGAAGATGGCGAGTTACCAAGGAGCCTAAGCCAGACAGAAGGCCTGCACAAAGTCACATGACCACATAACACGTGACGTGAATCTTCCAATCTTGTCAGCTTGTGCAGCTAAGTAAGTGCCACTGCCAACATGGCCCCAAAGAAAGGTACTATTTGCAGGAGCAGGGGTGAGGTTCAGGGGGTTACATGACCCAGACAGAACCTGTATTCTGTAAGAGATAGTACTGCCTGTCAGGTGGCAACACCTCTAATATCCACCAGATAATTGTAGAAGTAGCTAAGGAAAAGACATGCTGTGCCTATGAAAATTATGACTTTTCAAGGAATAAATGTCCAAAAATATCTAGAGAGTTCTTAGTATCTTTAATACAGTACAAATAAATGCTTGCCACTTTCATTCCTTTTTCGTAAGGGGATATTTCAGAATACAAGACGTGGATTGTTGCATGAGCCAGACACCTGAAAGAAGAATGGCTAGACATTAGAATCTCACTCCTGTGTACAAGTTCTGGGGTGCCACCTTCAACTTCCAGAGAGGACAGTCTTGTTGTCTCACAGCAACCAACATCAGCAACATGAGCACCTGTGACAAGAACAACAGGAACACACCAATCGACCCCAACCTCTGCATTGGCTTGGTTACAAGAGGCAGGTCTTGTATCCACTGCAGATGCAAAGGCAAAAGAAGTTGAGCAAGTGGGAGCACCAATGACCATTCAGAGTATGTTCCAGGACTGTCTGGATGACTCAAGAGAGATCAATGTGGATCAAAACCCATTGGTGTATTGGTATGGGAAAATGTGCAAATGACCAGAGCTCAGCAGACTGGCAATAAAGTATCTGGCTTGTCCGGTAGCCAGGGTTTTTGATGAGCGCATGTTCAGTGCAGCTGGCACAGTTCTCACAGTGAGAGAGATCAGTCTGTCGCCTCAAAACTTGGAAAGATTGACCGTAATCAAAGTGAACCGACACTTCATACCACACAACTACACCATTCCTGAAATACCATAGAAGGAGGAGGAGGCTGATTGGTTAGACTCAAGTGTGTAAGCTGTCCAACGTCTGGGCAAACCCCCTGAGTTTGAGCACAAACTCTACTTCTTTGGCTAAGAGTAGGCCACCATAGAACTGTTTAATTATTTATCGCTGAACTGCTTTGCCCAAAAAAAGGAATAGCTATTGGAACATAATGTATGTGTCTCACTTATGTAGCCTCACCATTTTAAGGACATATATGGCCGGATTGGAGTTGGACCAATGTCTAGTGAAGACCTCTTCTTATTCCCTTCAAGGACATTGGAGACAATGCCTTCCTCCTTCCCATGCCTATCCTTCTTTTTTCATCCCCTCACGGGGCTGCCCTAGTAAAGATCATTTGATTTACAAGACTGCCAAATTCAATGAGCAAAAACCCGATTGGCCGCACTCTGCTAGTCCTATCAGCGTGTTACCCCAAAGAATTGTAGTCCATGAAGTAGCGTCGGCGGGTACGCCTATGCCAAAAGTTTAAAATGAAAATGAGTGTCGCGTTAGCCATCCCTGGACACGTGTTTCGAGGTAGTTGCCTCTCGTCAGCAGGGAGTAGGTATGTGTGTGGGGTTGCTGCGTAGGCTGCCAAAAAATATTCTCAGGTAAAGTACCACTCAAGGCACGCAGGTGCGTAGCCATGGGCTCGTCAGCCCCACCGGCTCAAGGGAACCTGAATATAAACAAAAATCCGATTGGCCGCACTCTGCTAGTCCTATCAGCGTGTTACCCCAAAGAATTGTGGTCCATGAAGTAGCGTCGGCAGGTACGCCTATGCCAAAAGTTTAAAATGAAAATGAGTGTCGCGTTAGCCATCCCTGGACACGTGTTTCGAAGTAGTTGCCTCTCGTCAGCAGGGAGTAGGTATGTGTGTGGGGTTGCTGCGTAGGCTGCCAAAAAATATTCTCAGGTAAAGTACCACTCAAGGCGCGCAGGTGCGTAGCCATGGGCTCGTCAGCCCCACCGGCTCAAGGGAGCCTGAATATAAACAAAAATCTGATTGGCGGCACTCTGCTAGTCCTATCAGCGTATTAGACCAAAGAATTGTGGTCCATGAAGTAGCATCGGCGGGTACGCCTATGCCAAAAGTTTAAAATGAAAATGAGTGTCGCGTTAGCCATCCCTGGACACGTGTTTCGAGGTAGTTGCCTCTTGTCAGCAGGGAGTAGGTATGTGTGTGGGGTTGCTGCGTAGGCTGCCAAAAAATATTCTCAGGTAAAGTACCACTCAAGGCGCGCAGGTGCATAGCCATGGGCTCGTCAGCCCCACCGGCTCAAGGGAGCCTGAATATAAACAAAAATCAGATTGGCCGCACTCTGCTAGTCCTATCAGCGTGTTACCCCAAAGAATTGTGGTCCATGAAGTAGCGTCGGCGGGTACGCCTATGCCAAAAGTTTAAAATGAAAATGAGTGTCGCGTTAGCCATCCCTGGACACGTGTTTCGAGGTAGTTGCCTCTCGTCAGCAGGAAGTAGGTATGTGTGTGGGGTTGCTGCGTAGGCTGCCAAAAAATATTCTCAGGTAAAGTACCACTCAAGGCGCGCAGGAGCGTAGCCATGGGCTCGTCAGCCCCACCGGCTCAAGGGAGCCTGAATATAAACAAAAATCCGATTGGCTGCACTCTGCTAGTCCCATCAGCGTGTTGCCCCAAATAATTGTGGTCCATGAAGTAGCATCAGCGAGTACGCCTATGCCAAAAGTTTAAAATGAAAATGAGTGTCGCGTTAGCCATCCCTGGACACGTGTTTCGAGGTAGTTGCCTCTCGTCAGCAGGGAGTAGGTATGTGTGTGGGGTTGCTGCGTAGGCTGCCAAAAAATATTCTCAGGTAAAGTACCACTCAAGGCGCGCAGGTGCATAGCCATGGGCTCGTCAGCCCCACCGGCTCAAGGGAGCCTGAATATAAACAAAAATTAGATTGGCCGCACTCTGCTAGTCCTATCAGCGTGTTACCCCAAAGAATTGTGGTCCATGAAGTAGCGTCGGCGGGTACGCCTATGCCAAAAGTTTAAAATGAAAATGAGTGTCGCGTTAGCCATCCCTGGACACGTGTTTCGAGGTAGTTGCCTCTCGTCAGCAGGAAGTAGGTATGTGTGTGGGGTTGCTGCGTAGGCTGCCAAAAAATATTCTCAGGTAAAGTACCACTCAAGGCGCGCAGGTGCGTAGCCATGGGCTCGTCAGCCCCACCGGCTCAAGGGAGCCTGAATATAAACAAAAATCCGATTGGCCGCACTCTGCTAGTCCTATCAGCGTGTTACCCCAAAGAATTGTGGTCCATGAAGTAGCGTCGGCGGGTACGACTATGCCAAAAGTTTAAAATGAAAATGAGTGTCGCGTTAGCCATCTCAGGACACGTGTTTCGAGGTAGTTGCCTCTCGTCAGCAGGGAGTAGGTGTGTGTGTGGGGTTGCTGCGTAGGCTGCCAAAAAATATTCTCAGGTAAAGTACCACTCAAGGCGCGCAGGTGCGTAGCCATGGGCTCGTCAGCCCCACCGGCTCAAGGGAGCCTGAATATAAACAGAAATCCGATTGGCCGCACTCTGCTAGTCCTATCAGCGTGTTACCCCAAAGAATTGTGGTCCATGAAGTAGCGTCGGCGGGTACGCCTATGCCAAAAGTTTAAAATGAAAATGAGTGTCGCGTTAGCCATCCCTGGACACGTGTTTCGAGGTAGTTGCCTCTCGTCAGCAGGGAGTAGGTATGTGTGTGGGGTTGCTGCGTAGGCTGCCAAAAAATATTCTCAGGTAAAGTACCACTCAAGGCGCGCAGGAGCGTAGCCATGGGCTCGTCAGCCCCACCGGCTCAAGGGAGCCTGAATATAAACAAAAATCCGATTGGCTGCACTCTGCTAGTCCTATCAGCGTGTTACCCCAAAGAATTGTGGTCCATGAAGTAGCATCGGCGGGTACGCCTATGCCAAAAGTTTAAAATGAAAATGAGTGTTGCGTTAGCCATCCCTGGACACGTGTTTCGAGGTAGTTGCCTCTCATTAGCAGGGAGTAGGTATGTGTGTGGGGTTGGTGCGTAGGCTGCCAAAAAATATTCTCAGATAAAGTACCACTCAAGGCGCGCAGGTGCGTAGCCATGGGCTCGTCAGCCCCACCGGCTCAAGGGAGCCTGAATATAAACAAAAATCCGATTGGCCGCACTCTGCTAGTCCTATCAGCGTGTTACCCCAAAGAATTGTGGTCCATGAAGTAGCGTCGGCGGGTACGCCTATGCCAAAAGTTTAAAATGAAAATGAGTGTCGCGTTAGCCATCCCTGGACACGTGTTTCGAGGTAGTTGCCTCTCGTCAACAGGGAGTAGGTATGTGTGTGGGGTTGCTGCGTAGGCTGCCAAAAAATATTCTCAGGTAAAGTACCACTCAAGGCGCGCAGGTGCGTAGCCTTGGGCTCGTCAGCCCCACCGGCTCAAGGGAGCCTGAATATAAACAAAAATCTGATTGGCCGCACTCTGCTAGTGCTATCAGCGTGTTACCCCAAAGAATTGTGGTCCATGAAGTAGCGTCGGCGGGTACGCCTATGCCAAAAGTTTAAAATGAAAATGAGTGTCGCGTTAGCCATCCCTGGACACTTTACCTGAGAATATTTTTTGGCAGCCTACGCAGCAACCCCACACACATACCTACTCCCTGCTGACGAGAGGCAACTACCTCGAAACACGTGTCCAGGGATGGCTAACGCGACACTCATTTTCATTTTAAACTTTTGGCATAGGCGTACCCGCTGATGCTACTTCATGGACCACAATTCTTTGGGGCAACACGCTGATAGGACTAGCTGAGTGCGGCCAATCGGAGTTTTGTTTATATTCAGGCTCCTTTGAGCCGGTGGGGCTGACGAGCCCATGGCTACGCACCTGCGCGCCTTGAGTGGTACTTTACCTGGGAATATTTTTTGGCAGCCTACGCAGCAACCCCACACACATACCTACTCACTGCTGACGAGAGGCAACTACCTCGAAACACGTGTCCAGGGATGGCTAACGCGACACTCATTTTCATTTTAAACTTTTGGCATAGGCGTACCCGCTGATGCTACTTCATGGACCACAATTCTTTGGGGCAACACGCTGATAGGACTAGCAGAGTGCGGCCAATCGGATTTTTGTTTATATTCAGGCTCCCTTGAGCCGGTGGGGCTGACGAGCCCATGGCTACGCACCTGCGCGCCTTGAGTGGTACTTTACCTGAGAATATTATTTGGCAGCCTACGCAGCAACCCCACACACATATCTACTCCCTGCTGATGAGAAGCAACTACCTCGAAACACGAGTCCAGGGATGGCTAACGCGACACTCATTTTCATTTTAAACTTTTTGCATAGGCGTACCCGCTGATGCTACTTCATGGACCACAATTCTTTGGGGCAACACGCTGATAGGACTAGCAGAGTGCGGCCAATCCGATTTTTGTTTATATTCAGGCTCCCTTGAGCCGGTGGGGCTGACGAGCCCATGGCTACGCACCTGCGCGCCTTGAGTGGTACTTTACCTGAGAATATTTTTTGGCAGCCTACGCAGCAACCCCACACACATACCTACTCCCTGCTGACGAGAGGCAACTACCTCGAAACACGTGTCCAGGTATGGCTAACGCGACACTCATTTTCATTTTAAAATTTTGGCATAGGCGTACCCGCTGATGCTACTTCATGGACCACAATTCTTTGGGGCAACACGCTGATAGGACTAGCAGAGTGCGGCCAATCTGATTTTTGTTTATATTCAGGCTCCCTTGAGCCGGTGGGGCTGACGAGCCCATGGCTACGCACCTGCGCGCCTTGAGTGGTACTTTACCTGAGAATATTTTTTGGCAGCCTACGCAGCAACCCCACACACATACCTACTCCCTGCTGACGAGAGGCAACTACCTCGAAACACGTTTCCAGGGATGGCTAACGCGACACTCATTTTCATTTTAAACTTTTGGCATAGGCGTACCCGCTGATGCTACTTCATGGACCACAATTCTTTGGGGCAACACGCTGATAGGACTAGCAGAGTGCGGCCAATCTGATTTTTGTTTATATTCAGGCTCCCTTGAGCTGGTGGGGCTGACGAGCCCATGGCTATGCACCTGCGCGCCTTGAGTGGTACTTTACCTGAGAATATTTTTTGGCAGCCTACGCAGCAACCCCACACACATACCTACTCCCTGCTGACGAGAGGCAACTACCTCGAAACACGTGTCCAGGGATGGCTAACGCGACACTCATTTTCATTTTAAACTTTTGGCATAGGCGTACCCGCTGATGCTACTTCATGGACCACAATTCTTTTGGGCAACACGCTGATAGGACAAGCAGAGTGCGGCCAATCGTATTTTTGTTTATATTCAGGCTCCCTTGAGCCGGTGGGGCTGACGAGCGCATGGCTACGCACCTGCGCGCCTTGAGTGGTACTTTACCTGAGAATATTTTTTGGCAGCCTACGCAGCAACCCAGCACACATACCTACTCCCTGCTGACGAGAGGCAACTACCTCGAAACACGTGTCCAGGGATGGCTAACGCGACACTCATTTTCATTTTAAACTTTTGTCATAGGCGTACCCGCTGATGCTACTTCATGGACCACAATTCTTTGGGGCAACACGCTGATAGGATTAGCTGAGTGCGGCCAATCGGATTTTTGTTTATATTCAGGCTCCCTTGAGCCGGTGGGGCTGACGAGCCCATGGCTACGCACCTGCGCGCCTTGAGTGATACTTTACCTGAGAATATTTTTTGGCAGCCTACGCAGCAACCCCACACACATACCTACTCCCTGCTGACGAGAGGCAACTACCTCGAAACACGTGTCCAGGGATGGCTAACGCGACACATTTTCATTTTAAACTTTTGGCATAGGCGTACCCGCTGATGCTACTTCATGGACCACAATTCTTTGGGGCAACACGCTGATAGGACTAGCAGAGTGCGGCAAATCAGATTTTTGTTTATATTCAGGCTCCCTTGAGCCGGTGGAGCTGACGAGCCCATGGCTACGCACCTGCGCCCCTTGAGTGGTACTTTACCTGAGAATATTTTTTGGCAGCCTACGCAGCAACCCCACACACATACCTACTCCCTGCTGACTATAGGCAACTACTTTAAAACACGTGTCCAGGGATGGCTAACGCGACACTCATTTTCATTTTAAACTTTTGGCATAGGCGCACCCGCTGATGCTACTTCATGGACCACATTTCTTTGGGGCAACACGCTGATAGGACTAGCAGAGTGCGGCCAATCGGATTTTTGTTGATATTCAGGCTCCCTTGAGCCGGTGGGGCTGACGAGCCCATGGCTACGCACCTGCGCGCCTTGAGTGGTACTTTACCTGAGAATATTTTTTGGCAGCCTACGCAGCAACCCCACACACATACCTACTCCCTGCTGACGAGAGGCAACTACCTCGAAACACGTGTCCAGGGATGGCTAACGCGACACTCATTTTCATTTTAAACTTTTGGCATAGGCGTACTCGCTGATGCTACTTCATGGACCACAATTCTTTGGGGCAACACGCTGATGGGACTAGCAGAGTGCAGCCAATTGGATTTTTGTTTATATTCAGGCTCCCTTGAGCCGGTGGGGCTGACGAGCCCATGGCTACGCACCTGCGCGCCTTGAGTGGTACTTTACCTGAGAATATTTTTTGGCAGCCTACGCAGCAACCCCACACACATACCTACTCCCTGCTGACGAGAGGCAACTACCTCGAAACACGTGTCCAGGGATGGCTAACGCGACACTCATTTTCATTTTAAACTTTTGGCATAGGCGTACCCGCTGATGCTACTTCATGGACGACAATTCTTTGGGGCAACACGCTGATAGGACTAGCAGAGTGCGGCCAATCGGATTTAAATTCAATGAGCACTTTGCATCAAAGAGGAGATTCAATTGTGTACTTACCACCATGCTTGGATTGGAACAGGTAACTAACTATTTCACCAATGAGTGATATATTCATAAGTGATTGTGAGTGATGATGACTCATGTGGTGGCAAACAGTGAGGGAGGATATTCAACTAATAATTCGTAAACTTAATTTTGTTGATCTGCAATGTTTCGGCCTGATGGATGATCATTTGTCCTGAAGGTGATTGGTCCTTTCACACGTAGCAAGATTTTCAAGCAAGGTCCACTCCTTTTTTCTGGTTCTTCAGAGGCCAGACCAGTCACTTAGTTAACACACATAAATCCACACAAAAAATACTAAAATTCTGTTTCTCTTCTTGTTCTTCAAGAGCAGTGCACTACAGGTCTATCTTGCTTGGGTCGGGATGGAGTTGGACCGATTCATTGGAGTCAGGAGGAGAATGGAAGGTATCAAGTCTATCAACTTTAAAGGGAAACCACAAGTATGATGTTTCCCAGGCCTACTCTGCTCTGTGGACTGGAGAGAGGTGCGTTGATTTTGGAAATGCTGCTGAGTGTGTGTGCTGGCTCAAATGTGAAACTCCTCCTATGTGGTTGTGGTCAGGAGGCCTGTTGCTTGTAACTGGAGATAGATGTGTGATGGCACATCATCAGCACATGATGCATGCACCTGGCTAAATGCTATGATGACAGTTGTGAGATTGATCAGTCCAGTAAATGCAGCTACTTATCTGGGATTGGTTGTAAACTGCTCTAATTTCTCAGTTAATCGATCTGCCCTGCATGGTAAAATGAATGTTTGCAGCAACCTATGCTCTTGCTCTGTATCTGAGCCTTGGTAGTAGGTGCACTCCTCTTGAAGCTTACCTTTTGTCCTTCTCTTTGACTTTACAATATCATTTCTGTTTTACAATCCGCAGGCCTCTTTTGCTCCGGCGCGAAAGGCTAAAGCTTCATAACACTCCTGCTTTCCTTACCGGACTGGTTCTGCTAGGCACCCAAGATGGACATTCAGAGAAGAATGCAGATGCACCACCCAATTTGGCAATACAGTATTATTTTTCTTTTAACAATCATAATTTTCAGAACTGTGTGGGTTCACTAATTACTAAGGGAGGCAGACTGCACAAAATGTGGTCAGGGTTGTACAGTAAACTTTAGCACAGACTTTTGACCCCATCACTGTGGGACCAGTATCCCCATACCTCTCTGCCCTTGACACCTTTTTTGACCTCTCAATGCCTCCATCTCATTGCCCCTCAAATGTTCCCTGCTGGTACCCCAACTTTGGTAGTGGGTCAATCGATTTGCAAGCCTTAGGGTGACCACAGTCAACCTTCATTTTTGCCCTTTAGTTGCAATCTAAGTTTATTTATTTATTTATTAAGGAATTTTATATAGAGCTAGCCTGACCCGAGGGTATCCCAGGTGCTTCTGTCACTGTTCAGTCTCAAGTGGCCGGTTGGATGCACATTGCTCGGGTACACAGGAACTTCCACTCCGTACTGCCCCACTCAGCACATGCAGAATTCACTTCTCTTCTCTCCTTCATAATTTGTAATTTTCAAACCTAGATGACAGAAAATTCAGATAAATAATAACTTGGGTCTCTAGGGCTGAAGGACTGTTTCCAATTAATTTAAATAGTTTGTGTCATACTCATTACTTCATTGATGATGATGTGCTGCTTATCACCCTGGTGAATATTGTTGTTGTGTAGAGTCTGCATTTGTCACACATTTATCAAAAACACCTTCCCATCCAGTCATCAAACCCCTAATCCTCTTCCCTGGGGATATGTCAGTCAGTAAAAACTTTATTTGACCAAAGTCAATCCTAAAACAATTGTAAAAAGTCACAAGGAAATGACATGCTGTGCCTATGAAAATTATGATTTTTCAAGGAATAAATGTCCAAAAATATCTAAAGAGTTCTTAGTATCTTTAATACAGTACAAATAAATACTTGCCACTTTCATTCCTTTTTCGGAAGGGGATATTTCAGAATACAAGACGTGGATTGTTGCGTGAGCCAGAGACCTGAAAGAAGAATGGCTAGACATTAGAATCTCACTCCTGTGTACAAGTTCTGGGGTGCCACCTTCAACTTCCAGAGAGGACAGTCTTGTTGTCTCACAGCAACCAACATCAGCAACATGAGCATCTGTGACAAGAACAACAGGAACACAACAATCGACCCCAACCTCTGCATTGGCCTGGTTACAAGTGGCAGGTCTTGTATCCACTGCAGATGCAAAGGCAAAAGAAGTTGAGCAAGTGGGAGCACCAATGACCATTCAGAGTATGTTCCAGGACTGTCTGGATGACTCAAGAGAGATCAATGTGGATCAAAACCCATTGGTGTATTGGTATGGGAAGATGTGCAAATGACCAGAGCTCAGCAGACTGGCAATAAAGTATCTGGCTAGTCCGGTAGCCAGGGATTTTGATGAGCGCATGTTCAGTGCAGCTGGCACAGTTGTCACAGTGAGAGAGATCAGTCTGTTGCCTCAAAACTTGGAGAGATTGACCGTAATCAAAGTGAACCGACACTTCATACCACACAATTACACCATTCCTGAAATACCATAGAAGGAGGAGGAGGCTGATTGGTTAGACACAAGTGTGTAAGCTGTCCAACGTCTGGGCAAACCCCCTGAGTTTGAGCACAAACTCTACTTCTTTGGCTAAGAGTAGGTCACCATCGAACTGTTTAATTATTTATCGCTGAACTGATTTGCCCAAAAAAAGGAATATAGCTATTCGAACATTATGTATGTGTCCCACTTATGTAGCCTCACCATTTTAAGGACATATATGGCCGGATTGGAGTTGGACCAGTGTCTAGTGAAGACCTCTTCTTATTCCCTTCAAGGACATTGGAGACAATGCCTTCCTCCTTCCCATGCCTATCCTTCTTTTTTCATCCCCTCACGGGGCTGCCCTAGTAAAGATCATTTGATTTACAAGACTGCCAAATTCAATGAGCAAAAACCCGATTGGCCGCACTCTGCTAGTCCTATCAGCGTGTTACCCCAAAGAATTGTGGTCCATGAAGTAGCATCGGCGGGTACGCCTATGCCAAAAGTTTAAAATGAAAATGAGTGTCGCGTTAGCCATCCCTGGACACGTGTTTCGAGGTAGTTGCCTCTCGTCAGCAGGGAGTAGGTATGTGTGTGGGGTTGCTGCGTAGGCTGCCAAAAAATATTCTCAGGTATAGTACCACTCAAGGCACGCAGGTGCGTAGCCATGGGCTCGTCAGCCCCACCGGCTCAAGGGAGCCTGAATATAAACAAAAATCCGATTGGCCGCACTCTGCTAGTCCTATCAGCGTGTTACCCCAAAGAATTGTGGTCCATGAAGTAGCGTCGGCGGGTACGCCTATGCCAAAAGTTTAAAATGAAAATGAGTGTCGTGTTAGCCATCGCTGGACACGTGTTTCAAGGTAGTTGCCTCTCGTCAGCAGGGAGTAGGTATGTGTGTGTGGTTGCTGCGTAGGCTGCCAAAAAATATTCTCAGGTAAAGTACCACTCAAGGCGGGCAGGTGCGTAGCCATGGGCTCGTCAGCCCCACCGGCTCAAGGGAGCCTGAATATAAACAAAAATCCGATTGGCGGCACTCTGCTAGTCCTATCAGCGTATTAGACCAAATAATTGTGGTCCATGAAGTAGCGTCGGCGGGTACGCCTATGCCAAAAGTTTAAAATGAAAATGAGTGTCGCGTTAGCCATCCCTGGACACGTGTTTCGAGGTAGTTGCCTCTCGTCAGCAGGGAGTAGGTATGTGTGTGGGGTTGCTGCGTAGGCTGCCAAAAAATATTCTCAGGTAAAGTACCACTCAAGGCGCGCAGGTGCGTAGCCATGGGCTCGTCAGCCCCACCTGCTCAAGGGAGCCTGAATATAAACAAAAATCCAATTGGCCGCACTCTGCTAGTCCTATCAGCGTGTTACCCCAAAGAATTGTGGTCCATGAAGTAGCGTCGGCGGGTACGCCTATGCCAAAAGTTTAAAATGAAAATGAGTGTCGCGTTAGCCATCCCTGGACACGTGTTTCGAGGTAGTTGCCTCTCATCAACAGGGAGTAGGTATGTGTGTGGGGTTGCTGCGTAGGCTGCCAAAAAATATTCTCAGGTAAAGTACCACTCAAGGCGCGCAGGTGCGTAGCCATGGGCTCGTCAGCCCCACCGGCTCAAGGGAGCCTGAATATAAACAAAAATCCGATTGGCCGCACTCTGCTAGTCCTATCAGCGTGTTACCCCAAAGAATTGTGGTCCATGAAGTAGCGTCGGCGGGTACGCCTATGCCAAAAGTTTAAAATGAAAATGAGTGTCGCCTTAGCCATCCCTGGACACGTGTTTCGAGGTAGTTGCCTCTCGTCAGCAGGGAGTAGGTGTGTGTGTGGGGTTGCTGCGTAGGCTGCCAAAAAATATTCTCAGGTAAAGTACCACTCAAGGCGCGCAGGTGCGTAGCCATGGGCTCGTCAGCCCCACCGGCTCAAGGGAGCCTGAATATAAACAAAAATCCGATTGGCCGCACTCTGCTAGTCCTATCAGCGTGTTACCCCAAAGAATTGTGGTCCATGAAGTAGCGTCGGCGGGTATGCCTATGCCAAAAGTTTAAAATGAAAATGAGTGTCGCGTTAGCCATCCCTGGACACGTGTTTCGAGGTAGTTGCCTCTCGTCAGCAGGCAGTAGGTATGTGTGTGGGGTCGCTGCGTAGGCTGCCAAAAAATATTCTCAGGTAAAGTACCACTCAAGGCGCGCAGGAGCGTAGCCATGGGCTCGTCAGCCCCACCGGCTCAAGGGAGCCTGAATATAAACAAAATCCGATTGGCCGCACTCTGCTAGTCCTATCAGCGTGTTACCCCAAAGAATTGTGGTCCATGAAGTAGCGTCGGCGGGTACGCCTATGCCAAAAGTTTAAAATGAAAATGAGTGTCGCGTTAGCCATCCCTGGACACGTGTTTCGAGGTAGTTGCCTCTCATCAGCAGGGAGTAGGTATGTGTGTGGGGTTGCTGCGTAGGCTGCCAAAAAATATTCTCAGATAAAGTACCACTCAAGGCGCGCATGTGCGTAGCCATGGGCTCGTCAGCCCCACCGGCTCAAGGGAGCCTGAATATAAACAAAAATCCGATTGGCCGCACTCTGCTAGTCCTATCAGCGTGTTACCCCAAAGAATTGTGGTCCATGAAGTAGCGTCGGCGGGTACGCCTATGCCAAAAGTTTAAAATGAAAATGAGTGTCGCGTTAGCCATCCCTGGACACGTGTTTCGAGGTAGTTGCCTCTCGTCAGCAGGGAGTAGGTATGTGTGTGGGGTTGCTGCGTAGGCTGCCAAAAAATATTCTCAGGTAAAGTACCACTCAAGGCGCGCAGGTGCGTAGCCATGGGCTCGTCAGCCCCACCGGCTCAAGGGAGCCTGAATATAAACAAAAATCCGATTGGCCGCACTCTGCTAGTGCTATCAGCGTGTTACCCCAAAGAATTGTGGTCCATGAAGTAGCGTCGGCAGGTACGCCTATGCCAAAAGTTTAAAATGAAAATGAGTGTCGCGTTAGCCATCCCTGGACACTTTACCTGAGAATATTTCTTGGCAGCCTACGCAGCAACCCCACTCACATACCTACTCCCTGCTGACGAGAGGCAACTACCTCGAAACACGTGTCCAGGGATGGCTAACGCGACACTCATTTTCATTTTAAACTTTTGGCATAGGCGTACCCGCTGATGCTACTTCATGGACCACAATTCTTTGGGGCAACACGCTGATAGGACTAGCTGAGTGCGGCCAATCGGATTTTTGTTTATATTCAGGCTCCTTTGAGCCAGTGGGGCTGACGAGCCCATGGCTACGCACCTGCCCGCCTTGAGTGGTACTTTACCTGGGAATATTTTTTGGCAGCCTACGCAGCAACCCCACACACATACCTACTCCCTGCTGACGAGAGGCAACTACCTCGAAACACGTGTCCAGGGATGGCTAACGCGACACTCATTTTCATTTTAAACTTTTGGCATAGGCGTGCCCGCTGATGCTACTTCATGGACCACAATTCTTTGGGGCAACACGCTGATAGGACTAGCAGAGTGCGGCCAATCGGATTTTTGTTTATATTCAGGCTCCCTTGAGCCGGTGGGGCTGACGAGCCCATGGCTACGCACCTGCGCGCCTTGAGTGGTACTTTACCTGAGAATATTTTTTGGCAGCCTACGCAGCAACCCCACACACATACCTACTCCCTGCTGACGAGAAGAAACTACCTCGAAACACGAGTCCAGGGATGGCTAACGCGACACTTATTTTCATTTTAACCTTTTTGCATAGGCGTACCCGCTGATGCTACTTCATGGACCACAATTCTTTGGGGCAACACGCTGATAGGACTAGCAGAGTGCGGCCAATCGGATTTTTGTTTATATTCAGGCTCCCTTGAGCCGGTGGGGCTGACGAGCCCATGGCTACGCACCTGCGCGCCTTGAGTGGTACTTTACCTGAGAATATTTTTTGGCAGCCTACGCAGCAACCCCACACACATACCTACTCCCTGCTGACGAGAGGCAACTACCTCGAAACACGTGTCCAGGGATGGCTAACGCGACACTCATTTTCATTTTAAACTTTTGGCATAGGCTTACCCGCTGATGCTACTTCATGGACCACAATTCTTTGGGGCAACACGCTGATAGGACTAGCAGAGTGCGGCCAATCTGATTTTTGTTTATATTCAGGCTCCCTTGAGCCGGTGGGGCTGACGAGCCCATGGCTATGCACCTGCGCGCCTTGAGTGGTACTTTACCTGAGAATATTTTTTGGCAGCCTACGCAGCAACCCCACACACATACCTACTCCCTGCTGACGAGAGGCAACTACCTCGAAACACGTGTCCAGTGATGGCTAACGCGACACTCATTTTCATTTTAAACTTTTGGCATAGGCGTACCCGCTGATGCTACTTCATGGACCACAATTCTTTGGGGCAACACGCTGATAGGACTAGCAGAGTGCGGCCAATCGGATTTTTGTTTATATTCAGGCTCCCTTGAGCCGGTGGGGCTACGAGCCCATGGCTACGCACCTGCGTGCCTTGAGTGGTACTTTACCTGAGAATATTTTTTGGCAGCCTACGCAGCAACCCCACACACATACCTACTCCCTGCTGACGAGAGGCAACTACCTCGAAACACGTGTCCAGGGATGGCTAACGCGACACTCATTTTCATTTTAAACTTTTGGCATAGGCGTACCCGCTGATGCTACTTCATGGACCACAATTCTTTGGGGCAACACGCTGATAGGACTAGCAGAGTGCGGCCAATCGGATTTTTGTTTATATTCAGGCTCCCTTGAGCCGGTGGGGCTGACGAGCCCATGGCTACGCACCTGCGCGCCTTGAGTGGTACTTTACCTGAGAATATTTTTTGGCAGCCTACGCAGCAACCCAACACACATACCTACTCCCTGCTGACGAGAGGCAACTACCTCGAAACACGTGTCCAGGGATGGCTAACGCGACACTCATTTTCATTTTAAACTTTTGGCATAGGCGTACCCGCTGATGCTACTTCATGGACCACAATTCTTTGGGGCAACACGCTGATAGGATTAGCTGAGTGCGGCCAATCGGATTTTTGTTTATATTCAGGCTCCCTTGAGCCAGTGGGGCTGACGAGCCCATGGCTACGCACCTGCGCGCCTTGAGTGGTACTTTACCTGAGAATATTTTTTGGCAGCCTACGCAGCAACCCCACACACATACCTACTCCCTGCTGACGAGAGGCAACTACCTCGAAACACATGTCCAGGGATGGCTAACGCGACACTCATTTTCATTTTGAACTTTTGTCATAGGCGTACCCGCTGATGCTACTTCATGGACCACAATTCTTTTGGGCAACACGCTGATAGGACTAGCAGAGTGTGGCCAATCGGATTTTTGTTTATATTCAGGCTCCCTTGAGCCGGTGGGGCTGACGAGCCCATGGCTACGCACCTGCACGCTTTGAGTGGTACTTTACCTGAGAATATTTTTTGGCAGCCTACGCAGCAACCCCACACACATACCTACTCCCTGCTGACGAGAGGCAACTACCTCGAAACACGTGTCCAGGGATGGCTAACGCGACACTCATTTTCATTTTAAACTTTTGGCATAGGCGTACTCGCTGATGCTACTTCATGGACCACAATTCTTTGGGGCAACACGCTGATAGGACTAGCAGAGTGCAGCCAATTGGATTTTTGTTTATATTCAGGCTCCCTTGAGCCGGTGGGGCTGACGAGCCCATGGCTACGCACCTGCGCGCCTTGAGTGGTACTTTACCTGAGAATATTTTTTGGCAGCCTACGCAGCAACCCCACACACATACCTACTCCCTGCTGACGAGAGGCAACTACCTCGAAACACGTGTCCAGGGATGGCTAACGCGACACTCATTTTCATTTTAAACTTTTGGCATAGGCGTACCCGCTGATGCTACTTCATGGACGACAATTCTTTCGGGCAACACGCTGATAGGACTAGCAGAGTGCGGCCAATCGGATTTAAATTCAATGAGCACTTTGCATCAAAGAGGAGATTCAATTGTGTACTTACCACCATGCTTGGATTGGAACAGGTAACTAACTATTTCACCAATGAGTGATATATTAATAAGTGATTGTGAGTGATGATGACTCATGTGGTGGCAAACAATGAGGGAGGATATTCAACTAATAATTCGTAAACTTAATTTTGTTGATCTGCAATGTTTCGGCCTGATGGGTGATCATTTGTCCTGAAGGTGATTGGTCCTTTCACACGTAGCAAGATTTTCTAGCAAGGTCCACTCCTTTTTTCTGGTTCTTCAGAGGCCAGACCAGTCACTTAGTTAACACACATAAATCCACACAAAAAATACTAAAATTCTGTTTCTCTTCTTGTTCTTCAAGAGCAGTGCACTACAGGTCTATCTTGCTTGGGTCGGGATGGAGTTGGACCGATTCATTGGAGTCAGGAGGAGAATGGAAGGTATCAAGTCTATCAACTTTAAAGGGAAACCACAATTATGATGTTTCCCAGGCCTACTCTGCTCTGTGGACTGGAGAGAGGTGCGTTGATTTTGGAAATGCTGCTGAGTGTGTGTGCTGGCTCAAATGTGAAACTCCTCCTATGTGGTTGTGGTCAGGAGGCCTGTTGCTTGTAACTGGAGATAGATGTGTGATGGCACATCATCAGCACATGATGCATGCACCTGGCTAAATGCTATGATGACAGTTGTGAGATTGATCAGTCCAGTAAATGCAGCTACTTATCTGGGATTGGTTGTAAACTGCTCTAATTTCTCAGTTAATCGATCTGCCCTGCATGGTAAAATGAATGTTTGCAGCAACCTATGCTCTTGCTCTGTATCTGAGCCTTGGTAGTAGGTGCACTCCTCTTGAAGCTTACCTTTTGTCCTTCTCTTTGACTTTACAATATCATTTCTGTTTTACAATCCGCAGGCCTCTTTTGCTCCGGCGCGGAAGGCTAAAGCTTCATAACACTCCTGCTTTCCTTACCGGACTGGTTCTGCTAGGCACCCAAGATGGACATTCAGAGAAGAATGCAGATGCACCACCCAATTTGGCAATACAGTATTATTTTTCTTTTAACAATCATAATTTTCAGAACTGTGTGGGTTCACTAATTACTAAGGGAGGCAGACTGCACAAAATGTGGTCAGGGTTGTACAGTAAACTTTAGCACAGACTTTTGACCCCATCACTGTGGGACCAGTATCCCCATACCTCTCTGCCCTTGACACCTTTTTTGACCTCTCAATGCCTCCATCTCATTGCCCCTCAAATGTTCCCTGCTGGTACCCCAACTTTGGTAGTGGGTCAATCGATTTGCAAGCCTTAGGGTGACCACAGTCAACCTTCATTTTTGCCCTTTAGTTGCAATCTAAGTTTATTTATTTATTTATTAAGGAGTTTTATATAGAGCTAGCCTGACCCGAGGGTATCCCAGGTGCTTCTGTCACTGTTCAGTCTCAAGTGGCCGGTTGGATGCACATTGCTCGGGTACACAGGAACTTCCACTCCGTACTGCCCCACTCAGCACATGCAGAATTCACTTCTCTTCTCTCCTTCACAATTTGTAATTTTCAAACCTAGATGACAGAAAATTCAGATAAATAATAACTTGGGTCTCTAGGGCTGAAGGACTGTTTCCAATTAATTTAAATAGTTTGTGTAATACTCATTACTTCATTGATGATGATGTGCTGCTTATCACCCTGGTGAATATTGTTGTTGTGTAGAGTCTGCATTTGTCACACATTTATCAAAAACACCTTCCCATCCAGTCATCAAACCCCTAATCCTATTCCCCTGGGGATATGTCAGTCAGTAAAAACTTTATTTGACCAAAGTCAATCCTAAAACAATTGTAAAAAGTCACAAGGAAATGACATGCTGTGCCTATGAAAATTATGATTTTTCAAGGAATAAATGTCCAAAAATATCTAAAGAGTTCTTAGTATCTTTAATACAGTACAAATAAATACTTGCCACTTTCATTCCTTTTTCGGAAGGGGATATTTCAGAATACAAGACGTGGATTGTTGCGTGAGCCAGAGACCTGAAAGAAGAATGGCTAGACATTAGAATCTCACTCCTGTGTACAAGTTCTGGGGTGCCACCTTCAACTTCCAGAGAGGACAGTCTTGTTGTCTCACAGCAACCAACATCAGCAACATGAGCATCTGTGACAAGAACAACAGGAACACAACAATCGACCCCAACCTCTGCATTGGCCTGGTTACAAGTGGCAGGTCTTGTATCCACTGCAGATGCAAAGGCAAAAGAAGTTGAGCAAGTGGGAGCACCAATGACCATTCAGAGTATGTTCCAGGACTGTCTGGATGACTCAAGAGAGATCAATGTGGATCAAAACCCATTGGTGTATTGGTATGGGAAGATGTGCAAATGACCAGAGCTCAGCAGACTGGCAATAAAGTATCTGGCTTGTCCGGTAGCCAGGCTTTTTGATGAGCGCATGTTCAGTGCAGCTGGCACAGTTGTCACAGTGAGAGAGATCAGTCTGTCGCCTCAAAACTTGGAGAGATTGACCGTAATCAAAGTGAACCGACACTTCATACCACACAATTACACCATTCCTGAAATACCATAGAAGGAGGAGGAGGCTGATTAGTTAGACACAAGTGTGTAAGCTGTCCAACGTCTGGGCAAACCCCCTGAGTTTGAGCACAAACTCTACTTCTTTGGCTAAGAGTAGGTCACCATCGAACTGTTTAATTATTTATCGCTGAACTGCTTTGCCCAAAAAAAGGAATATAGCTATTCGAACATTATGTATGTGTCTCACTTATGTAGCCTCACCATTTTAAGGACATATATGGCCGGATTGGAGTTGGACCAGTGTCTAGTGAAGACCTCTTCTTATTCCCTTCAAGGACATTGGAGACAATGCCTTCCTCCTTCCCATGCCTATCCTTCTTTTTTCATCCCCTCACGGGGCTGCCCTAGTAAAGATCATTTGATTTACAAGACTGCCAAATTCAATGAGCAAAAACCCGATTGGCCGCACTCTGCTAGTCATATCAGCGTGTTACCCCAAAGAATTGTGGTCCATGAAGTAGCGTCGGCGGGTACGCCTATGCCAAAAGTTTAAAATGAAAATGAGTGTCGCGTTAGCCATCCCTGGACACGTGTTTCGAGGTAGTTGCCTCTCGTCAGCAGGGAGTAGGTATGTGTGTGGGGTTGCTGCGTAGGCTGCCAAAAAATATTCTCAGGTAAAGTACCACTCAAGGCACGCAGGTGCGTAGCCATGGGCTCGTCAGCCCCACCGGCTCAAGGGAGCCTGAATATAAACAAAAATCCGATTGGCCGCACTCTGCTAGTCCTATCAGCGTGTTACCCCAAAGAATTGTGGTCCATGAAGTAGCGTCAGCGGGTACGCCTATGCCAAAAGTTTAAAATGAAAATGAGTGTCGTGTTAGCCATCGCTGGACACGTGTTTCAAGGTAGTTGCCTCTCGTCAAGAGGGAGTAGGTATGTGTGTGTGGTTGCTGCGTAGGCTGCCAAAAAATATTCTCAGGTAAAGTACCACTCAAGGCGCGCAGGTGCGTAGCCATGGGCTCGTCAGCCCCACCGGCTCAAGGGAGCCTGAATATAAACAAAAATCCGATTGGCGGCACTCTGCTAGTCCTATCAGCGTATTAGACCAAAGAATTGTGGTCCATGAAGTAGCGTCGGCGGGTACGCCTATGCCAAAAGTTTAAAATGAAAATGAGTGTCGCGTTAGCCATCCCTGGACACGTGTTTCGAGGTAGTTGCCTCTCGTCAGCAGGGAGTAGGTATGTGTGTGGGGTTGCTGCGTAGGCTGCCAAAAAATATTCTCAGGTAAAGTACCACTCAAGGCGCGCAGGTGCGTAGCCATGGGCTCGTCAGCCCCACCGGCTCAAGGGAGCCTGAATATAAACAAAAATCCAATTGGCCGCACTCTGCTAGTCCTATCAGCGTGTTACCCCAAAGAATTGTGGTCCATGAAGTAGCGTCGGTGGGTACGCCTATGCCAAAAGTTTAAAATGAAAATGAGTGTCGCGTTAGCCATCCCTGGACACGTGTTTCGAGGTAGTTGCCTCTCGTCAAGAGGGAGTAGGTATGTGTGTGGGGTTGCTGCGTAGGCTGCCAAAAAATATTCTCAGGTAAAGTACCACTCAAGGCGCGCAGGTGCGTAGCCATGGGCTCGTCAGCCCCACCGGCTCAAGGGAGCCTGAATATAAACAAAAATCCGATTGGCCGCACTCTGCTAGTCCTATCAGCGTGTTACCCCAAAGAATTGTGGTCCATGAAGTAGCGTCGGCGGGTACGCCTATGCCAAAAGTTTAAAATGAAAATGAGTGTCGCGTTAGCCATCCCTGGACACGTGTTTCGAGGTAGTTGCCTCTCGTCAGCAGGGAGTAGGTGTGTGTGTGGGGTTGCTGCGTAGGCTGCCAAAAAATATTCTCAGGTAAAGTACCACTCAAGGCGCGCAGGTGCGTAGCCATGGGCTCGTCAGCCCCACCGGCTCAAGGGAGCCTGAATATAAACAAAAATCCGATTGGCCGCACTCTGCTAGTCCTAGCAGCGTGTTACCCCAAAGAATTGTGGTCCATGAAGTAGCGTCGGCGGGTACGCCTATGCCAAAAGTTTAAAATGAAAATGAGTGTCGCGTTAGCCATCCCTGGACACGTGTTTCGAGGTAGTTGCCTCTCGTCAGCAGGGAGTAGGTATGTGTGTGGGGTCGCTGCGTAGGCTGCCAAAAAATATTCTCAGGTAAAGTACCACTCAAGGCGCGCAGGAGCGTAGCCATGGGCTCGTCAGCCCCACCGGCTCAAGGGAGCCTGAATATAAACAAAAATCCGATTGGCCGCACTCTGCTAGTCCTATCAGCGTGTTACCCCAAAGAATTGTGGTCCATGAAGTAGCGTTGGCGGGTACGCCTATGCCAAAAGTTTAAAATGAAAATGAGTGTCGCGTTAGCCATCCCTGGACACGTGTTTCGAGGTAGTTGCCTCTCATCAGCAGGGAGTAGGTATGTGTGTGGGGTTGCTGCGTAGGCTGCCAAAAAATATTCT
Source organism: Triturus cristatus (assembly GCF_964204655.1). Taxonomy (NCBI): domain Eukaryota; kingdom Metazoa; phylum Chordata; class Amphibia; order Caudata; family Salamandridae; genus Triturus; species Triturus cristatus. The sequence continues at coordinate 488,516,932 of NC_140587.1, read as the reverse complement.
CAGATAAAGTACCACTCAAGGCGCGCATGTGCGTAGCCATGGGCTCGTCAGCCCCACCGGCTCAAGGGAGCCTGAATATAAACAAAAATCTGATTGGCCGCACTCTGCTAGTCCTATCAGCGTGTTACCCCAAAGAATTGTGGTCCATGAAGTAGCGTCGGCGGGTACGCCTATGCCAAAAGTTTAAAATGAAAATGAGTGTCGCGTTAGCCATCCCTGGACACGTGTTTCGAGGTAGTTGCCTCTCGTCAGCAGGGAGTAGGTATGTGTGTGGGGTTGCTGCGTAGGCTGCCAAAAAATATTCTCAGGTAAAGTACCACTCAAGGCGCGCAGGTGCATAGCCATGGGCTCGTCAGCCCCACCGGCTCAAGGGAGCCTGAATATAAACAAAAATCCGATTGGCCGCACTCTGCTAGTGCTATCAGCGTGTTACCCCAAAGAATTGTGGTCCATGAAGTAGCGTCGGCGGGTACGCCTATGCCAAAAGTTTAAAATGAAAATGAGTGTCGCGTTAGCCATCCCTGGACACTTCACCTGAGAATATTTCTTGGCAGCCTACGCAGCAACCCCACTCACATACCTACTCCCTGCTGACGAGAGGCAACTACCTCGAAACACGTGTCCAGGGATGGCTAACGCGACACTCATTTTCATTTTAAACTTTTGGCATAGGCGTACCCGCTGATGCTACTTCATGGACCACAATTCTTTGGGGCAACACGCTGATAGGACTAGCTGAGTGCGGCCAATCGGATTTTTGTTTATATTCAGGCTCCTTTGAGCCAGTGGGGCTGACGAGCCCATGGCTACGCACCTGCGCGCCTTGAGTGGTACTTTACCTGGGAATATTTTTTGGCAGCCTACGCAGCAACCCCACACACATACCTACTCCCTGCTGACGAGAGGCAACTACCTCGAAACACGTGTCCAGGGATGGCTAACGCGACACTCATTTTCATTTTAAACTTTTGGCATAGGCGTGCCCGCTGATGCTACTTCATGGACCACAATTCTTTGGGGCAACACGCTGATAGGACTAGCAGAGTGCGGCCAATCGGATTTTTGTTTATATTCAGGCTCCCTTGAGCCGGTGGGGCTGACGAGCCCATGGCTACGCACCTGCGCGCCTTGAGTGGTACTTTACCTGAGAATATTTTTTGGCAGCCTACGCAGCAACCCCACACACATACCTACTCCCTGCTGACGAGAAGCAACTACCTCGAAACACGAGTCCAGGGATGGCTAACGCGACACTCATTTTCATTTTAACCTTTTTGCATAGGCGTACCCGCTGATGCTACTTCATGGACCACAATTCTTTGGGGCAACACGCTGATAGGACTAGCAGAGTGCGGCCAATCTGATTTTTGTTTATATTCAGGCTCCCTTGAGCCGGTGGGGCTGACGAGCCCATGGCTACGCACCTGCGCGCCTTGAGTGGTACTTTACCTGAGAATATTTTTTGGCAGCCTACGCAGCAACCCCACACACATACCTACTCCCTGCTGACGAGAGGCAACTACCTCGAAACACGTGTCCAGGGATGGCTAACGCGACACTCATTTTCATTTTAAACTTTTGGCATAGGCGTACCCGCTGATGCTACTTCATGGACCACAATTCTTTGGGGCAACACGCTGATAGGACTAGCAGAGTGCGGCCAATCTGATTTTTGTTTATATTCAGGCTCCCTTGAGCCGGTGGGGCTGACGAGCCCATGGCTATGCACCTGCGCGCCTTGAGTGGTACTTAACCTGAGAATATTTTTTGGCAGCCTACGCAGCAACCCCACACACATACCTACTCCCTGCTGACGAGAGGCAACTACCTCGAAACACGTGTCCAGGGATGGCTAACGCGACACTCATTTTCATTTTAAACTTTTGGCATAGGCGTACCCGCTGATGCTACTTCATGGACCACAATTCTTTGGGGCAACACGCTGATAGGACTAGCAGAGTGCGGCCAATCGGATTTTTGTTTATATTCAGGCTCCCTTGAGCCGGTGGGGCTGACGAGCCCATGGCTACGCACCTGCGTGCCTTGAGTGGTACTTTACCTGAGAATATTTTTTGGCAGCCTACGCAGCAACCCCACACACATACCTACTCCCTGCTGACGAGAGGCAACTACCTCGAAACACGTGTCCAGGGATGGCTAACGCGACACTCATTTTCATTTTAAACTTTTGGCATAGGCGTACCCGCTGATGCTACTTCATGGACCACAATTCTTTGGGGCAACACGCTGATAGGACTAGCAGAGTGCGGCCAATCGGATTTTTGTTTATATTCAGGCTCCCTTGAGCCGGTGGGGCTGACGAGCCCATGGCTACGCACCTGCGCGCCTTGAGTGGTACTTTACCTGAGAATATTTTTTGGCAGCCTACGCAGTAACCCAACACACATACCTACTCCCTGCTGACGAGAGGCAACTACCTCGAAACACGTGTCCAGGGAGGGCTAACGCGACACTCATTTTCATTTTAAACTTTTGGCATAGGCGTACCCGCTGATGCTACTTCATGGACCACATTTCTTTGGGGCAACACGCTGATAGGATTAGCTGAGTGCGGCCAATCGGATTTTTGTTTATATTCAGGCTCCCTTGAGCCAGTGGGGCTGACGAGCCCATGGCTACGCACCTGCGCGCCTTGAGTGGTACTTTACCTGAGAATATTTTTTGGCAGCCTACGCAGCAACCCCACACACATACCTACTCCCTGCTGACGAGAGGCAACTACCTCGAAACACATGTCCAGGGATGGCTAACGCGACACTCATTTTCATTTTAAACTTTTGTCATAGGCGTACCCGCTGATGCTACTTCATGGACCACAATTCTTTGGGGCAACACGCTGATAGGACTAGCAGAGTGTGGCCAATCGGATTTTTGTTTATATTCAGGCTCCCTTGAGCCGGTGGGGCTGACGAGCCCATGGCTACGCACCTGCACGCCTTGAGTGGTACTTTACCTGAGAATATTTTTTGGCAGCCTATGCAGCAACCCCACACACATACCTACTCCCTGCTGACGAGAGGCAACTACTTTGAAACACGTGTCCAGGGATGGATAACGCGACACTCATTTTCATTTTAAACTTTTGGCATAGGCGTACCCGCTGATGCTACTTCATGGACCACAATTCTTTGGGGCAACACGCTGATAGGACTAGCAGAGTGCGGCCAATCGGATTTTTGTTTATATTCAGGTTCCCTTGAGCCGGTGGGGCTGACGAGCCCATGGCTACGCACCTGCACGCCTTGAGTGGTACTTTACCTGAGAATATTTTTCGGCAGCCTATGCAGCAACCCCACACACATACCTACTCCCTGCTGACGAGAGGCAACTACCTCGAAACACGTGTCCAGGGATGGCTAACGCGACACTCATTTTCATTTTAAACTTTTGGCATAGGCATACCCGCTGATGCTACTTCATGGACCACAATTCTTTGGGGCAACACGCTGATAGGACTAGCAGAGTGCGGCCAATCGGATTTTTGTTTATATTCAGGCTCCCTTGAGCCGGTGGGGCTGACGAGCCCATGGCTACGCACCTGCGCGCCTTGAGTGGTACTTTACCTGAGAATATTTTTTGGCAGCCTACGCAGCAACCCCACACACATACCTACTCCCTGCTGACGAGAGGCAACTACCTCGAAACACGTGTCCAGGGATGGCTAACGCGACACTCATTTTCATTTTAAACTTTTGGCATAGGCTTACCCGCTGATGCTACTTCATGGACCACAATTCTTTGGGGCAACACGCTGATAGGACTAGCAGAGTGCGGCCAATCTGATTTTTGTTTATATTCAGGCTCCCTTGAGCCGGTGGGGCTGACGAGCCCATGGCTACGCACCTGCGCGCCTTGAGTGGTACTTTACCTGAGAATATTTTTTGGCAGCCTACGCAGCAACCCCACACACATACCTACTCCCTGCTGACGAGAGGCAACTACCTCGAAACACGTGTCCAGGGATGGCTAACGCGACACTCATTTTCATTTTAAACTTTTGGCATAGGCGTACCCGCTGATGCTACTTCATGGACCACAATTCTTTGGGGCAACACGCTGATAGGACTAGCAGAGTGCGGCCAATCTGATTTTTGTTTATATTCAGGCTCCCTTGAGCCGGTGGGGCTGACGAGCCCATGGCTATGCACCTGCGCGCCTTGAGTGGTACTTTACCTGAGAATATTTTTTGGCAGCCTACGCAGCAACCCCACACACATACCTACTCCCTGCTGACGAGAGGCAACTACCTCGAAACACGTGTCCAGGGATGGCTAACGCGACACTCATTTTCATTTTAAACTTTTGGCATAGGCGTACCCGCTGATGCTACTTCATGGACCACAATTCTTTGGGGCAACACGCTGATAGGACTAGCAGAGTGCGGCCAATCGGATTTTTGTTTATATTCAGGCTCCCTTGAGCCGGTGGGGCTGACGAGCCCATGGCTACGCACCTGCGTGCCTTGAGTGGTACTTTACCTGAGAATATTTTTTGGCAGCCTACGCAGCAACCCCACACACATACCTACTCCCTGCTGACGAGAGGCAACTACCTCGAAACACGTGTCCAGGGATGGCTAACGCGACACTCATTTTCATTTTAAACTTTTGGCATAGGCGTACCCGCTGATGCTACTTCATGGACCACAATTCTTTGGGGCAACACGCTGATAGGACTAGCAGAGTGCGGCCAATCGGATTTTTGTTTATATTCAGGCTCCCTTGAGCCGGTGGGGCTGACGAGCCCATGGCTACGCACCTGCGCGCCTTGAGTGGTACTTTACCTGAGAATATTTTTTGGCAGCCTACGCAGCAACCCAACACACATACCTACTCCCTGCTGACGAGAGGCAACTACCTCGAAACACGTGTCCAGGGAGGGCTAACGCGACACTCATTTTCATTTTAAACTTTTGGCATAGGCGTACCCGCTGATGCTACTTCATGGACCACAATTCTTTGGGGCAACACGCTGATAGGATTAGCTGAGTGCGGCCAATCGGATTTTTGTTTATATTCAGGCTCCCTTGAGCCAGTGGGGCTGACGAGCCCATGGCTACGCACCTGCGCGCCTTGAGTGGTACTTTACCTGAGAATATTTTTTGCCAGCCTACGCAGCAACCCCACACACATACCTACTCCCTGCTGACGAGAGGCAACTACCTCGAAACACATGTCCAGGGATGGCTAACGCGACACTCATTTTCATTTTAAACTTTTGTCATAGGCGTACCCGCTGATGCTACTTCATGGACCACAATTCTTTGGGGCAACACGCTGATAGGACTAGCAGAGTGTGGCCAATCGGATTTTTGTTTATATTCAGGCTCCCTTGAGCCGGTGGGGCTGACGAGCCCATGGCTACGCACCTGCACGCCTTGAGTGGTACTTTACCTGAGAATATTTTTTGGCAGCCTATGCAGCAACCCCACACACATACCTACTCCCTGCTGACGAGAGGCAACTACTTTGAAACACGTGTCCAGGGATGGATAACGCGACACTCATTTTCATTTTAAACTTTTGGCATAGGCGTACCCGCTGATGCTACTTCATGGACCACAATTCTTTGGGGCAACACGCTGATAGGACTAGCAGAGTGCGGCCAATCGGATTTTTGTTTATATTCAGGTTCCCTTGAGCCGGTGGGGCTGACGAGCCCATGGCTACGCACCTGCACGCCTTGAGTGGTACTTTACCTGAGAATATTTTTCGGCAGCCTATGCAGCAACCCCACACACATACCTACTCCCTGCTGACGAGAGGCAACTACCTCGAAACACGTGTCCAGGGATGGCTAACGCGACACTCATTTTCATTTTAAACTTTTGGCATAGGCATACCCGCTGATGCTACTTCATGGACCACAATTCTTTGGGGCAACACGCTGATAGGACTAGCAGAGTGCGGCCAATCGGATTTTTGTTTATATTCAGGCTCCCTTGAGCCGGTGGGGCTGACGAGCCCATGGCTACGCACCTGCGCGCCTTGAGTGGTACTTTACCTGAGAATATTTTTTGGCAGCCTACGCAGCAACCCCACACACATACCTACTCCCTGCTGACGAGAGGCAACTACCTCGAAACACGTGTCCAGGGATGGCTAACGCGACACTCATTTTCATTTTAAACTTTTGGCATAGGCGTACTCGCTGATGCTACTTCATGGACCACAATTCTTTGGGGCAACACGCTGATAGGACTAGCAGAGTGCAGCCAATTGGATTTTTGTTTATATTCAGGCTCCCTTGAGCCGGTGGGGCTGACGAGCCCATGGCTACGCACCTGCGCGCCTTGAGTGGTACTTTACCTGAGAATATTTTTTGGCAGCCTACGCAGCAACCCCACACACATACCTACTCCCTGCTGACGAGAGGCAACTACCTCGAAACACGTGTCCAGGGATGGCTAACGCGACACTCATTTTCATTTTAAACTTTTGGCATAGGCGTACCCGCTGATGCTACTTCATGGACGACAATTCTTTGGGGCAACACGCTGATAGGACTAGCAGAGTGCGGCCAATCGGATTTAAATTCAATGAGCACTTTGCATCAAAGAGGAGATTCAATTGTGTACTTACCACCATGCTTGGATTGGAACAGGTAACTAACTATTTCACCAATGAGTGATATATTAATAAGTGATTGTGAGTGATGATGACTCATGTGGTGGCAAACAGTGAGGGAGGATATTCAACTAATAATTCGTACACTTAATTTTGTTGATCTGCAATGTTTCAGCCTGATGGGTGATCATTTGTCCTGAAGGTGATTGGTCCTTTCACATGTAGCAAGATTTTCTAGCAAGGTCCACTCCTTTTTTCTGGTTCTTCAGAGGCCAGACCAGTCACTTAGTTAACACACATAAATCCACACAAAAAATACTAAAATTCTGTTTCTCTTCTTGTTCTTCAAGAGCAGTGCACTACAGGTCTATCTTGCTTGGGTCGGGATGGAGTTGGACCGATTCATTGGAGTCAGGAGGAGAATGGAAGGTATCAAGTCTATCAACTTTAAAGGGAAACCACAATTATGATGTTTCCCAGGCCTACTCAGCTCTGTGGACTGGAGAGAGGTGCGTTGATTTTGGAAATGCTGCTGAGTGTGTGTGCTGGCTCAAATGTGAAACTCCTCCTATGTGGTTGTGGTCAGGAGGCCTGTTGCTTGTAACTGGAGATAGATGTGTGATGGCACATCATCAGCACATGATGCATGCACCTGGCTAAATGCTATGATGACAGTTGTGAGATTGATCAGTCGAGTAAATGCAGCTACTTATCTGGGATTGGTTGTAAACTGCTCTAATTTCTCAGTTAATCGATCTGCCCTGCATGGTAAAATGAATGTTTGCAGCAACCTATGCTCTTGCTCTGTATCTGAGCCTTGGTAGTAGGTGCACTCCTCTTGAAGCTTACCTTTTGTCCTTCTCTTTGACTTTACAATAACATTTCTGTTTTACAATCCGCAGGCCTCTTTTGCTCCGGAGCGAAAGGCTAAAGCTTCATAACACTCCTGCTTACCTTACCGGACTGGTTCTGCTAGGCACCCAAGATGGACATTCAGAGAAGAATGCAGATGCACCACCCAATTTGGCAATACAGTATTATTTTTCTTTTAACAATCATAATTTTCAGAACTGTGTGGGTTCACTAATTACTAAGGGAGGCAGACTGCACAAAATTTGGTCAGGGTTGTACAGTAAACTTTAGCACAGACTTTTGACCCCCTCACTGTGGGACCAGTATCCCCATACCTCTCTGCCCTTGACACCTTTTTTGACCTCTCAATGCCTCCATCTCATTGCCCCTCAAATGTTCCCTGCTGGTACCCCAACTTTGGTAGTGGGTCAATCGATTTGCAAGCCTTAGGGTGACCACAGTCAACCTTCCTTTTTGCCCTTTAGTTGCAATCTAAGTTTATTTATTTATTTATTAAGGAGTTTTATATAGAGCTAGCCTGACCCGAGGGTATCCCAGGTGCTTCTGTCACTGTTCAGTCTCAAGTGGCCGGTTGGATGCACATTGCTCGGGTACACAGGAACTTCCACTCCGTACTGCCCCACTCAGCACATGCAGAATTCACTTCTCTTCTCTCCTTCATAATTTGTAATTTTCAAACCTAGATGACAGAAAATTCAGATAAATAATAACTTGGGTCTCTAGGGCTGAAGGACTGTTTCCAATTAATTTAAATAGTTTGTGTCATACTCATTACTTCATTGATGATGATGTGCTGCTTATCACCCTGGTGAATATTGTTGTTGTGTAGAGTCTGCATTTGTTACACATTTATCAAAAACACCTTTCCCATCCAGTCATCAAACCCCTAATCCTCTTCCCCTGGGCTATGTCAGTCAGTAAAAACTTTATTTGACCAAAGTCAATCCTAAAACTATTGTAAAAAGTCACAAGGAAATGACATGCTGTGCCTATGAAAATTATGATTTTTCAAGGAATAAATGTCCAAAAATATCTAAAGAGTTCTTAGTATCTTTAATACAGTACATATAAATACTTGCCACTTTCATTCCTTTTTCGGAAGGGGATATTTCAGAATACAAGACGTGGATTGTTGCATGAGCCAGAGACCTGAAAGAAGAATGGCTAGAAATTAGAATCTCACTCCTGTGTACAAGTTCTGGGGTGCCACCTTCAACTTCCAGAGAGGACAGTCTTGTTGTCTCACAGCAACCAACATCAACAACATGAGCACCTGTGACAAGAACAACAGGAACACAAAAATCGACCCCAACCTCTGCATTGGCTTGGTTACAAGTGGCAGGTCTTGAATCCAGTGCAGAGGCAAAGGCAAAAGAAGTTGAGCAAGTGGGAGCACCAATGACCATTCACAGTATGTTCCAGGACTGTCTGGATGACTCAAGAGAGATCAATGTGGATCAAAACCCATTGGTGTATTAGTATGGGAAGATGTGCAAATGACCAGAGCTCAGCAGATTGGCAATAAAGTATCTGGCTTGCCCGGTAGCCAGGGTTTTTGATGAGCGCATGTTCAGTGCAGCTGGCACAGTTGTCACAGTAAGAGAGATCAGTCTGTCGCCTCAAAACTTGGAGAGATTGACCGTAATCAAAGTGAACCGACACTTCATACCACACAATTACACCATTCCTGAAATACCATAGAAGGAGGAGGAGGCTGATTGGTTAGACTCAAGTGTGTAAGCTGTCCAACGTCTGGGCAAACCCCCTGAGTTTGAGCACAAACTCTACTTCTTTGGCTAAGAGTAGGCCACCATAGAACTGTTTAATTATTTATCGCTGAACTGCTTTGCCCAAAAAAAGGAATATAGCTATTGGAACATTATGTATGTGTCTCACTTATGTAGCCTCACCATTTTAAGGACATGTATGGCCGGATTGGAGTTGGACCAGTGTCTAGTGAAGACCTCTTCTTATTCCCTTCAAGGACATTGGAGACAATGCATTCCTCGTTCCCATGCCTATCCTTCTTTTTTCATCCCCTAACAGGGCTGCCCTAGTAAAGATCATTTGATTTACAAGACTGCCAAATTCAATGAGCACTTTGCATTAAAGAGGAGATTCAATTGTGTACTTACCACCATGCTTGGATTGGAACAGGTAACTAACTATTTCACCAATGAGTGATATATTAATAAGTGATTGTGAGTGATGATGACTCATGTGGTGGCAAACAGTGAGGGAGAATGTTCAACTAATAATGTGTAAACTTAATTTTGTTGATCTGCAATGTTTCGGCCTGATGGGTGATCATTTGTCCTGAAGGTGATTGGTCCTTTCACACGTAGCAAGATTTTCTTGCAGGGTCCACTCCTTTTTTCTGGTTCTTCAGAGGCCAGACCAGTCACTTTAGTTAACACACATAAATCCACACAAAAAATACTAAAATTCTGTTTCACTGCTTGTTCTTCAAGAGCAGTGCACTACAGGTCTATCTTGCTTGGGTTGGGATGGAGTTGGACTGATTCATTGGAGTCAGGAGGAGAATGGAAGGACTCAGGGCGTGACTACTTCAACAGCCTGAAGAAGGAAGGTATCAAGTCTATCAACTTTAAAGGGAAACCACAATTATGATGTTTCCCAGGCCTACTCAGCTCTGTGGACTGGAGAGAGGTGCGTTGATTTTGGAAATGCTGCTGAGTGTGTGTGCTGGCTCAAATGTGAAACTCCTCCTATGTGGTTGTGGTCAGGAGGCCTGTTGCTTGTAACTGGAGATAGATGTGTGATGGCACATCATCAGCACATGATGCATGCACCTGGCTTAATGCTATGATGACAGTTGTGAGATTGATCAGTCCAGTAAATGTAGCTACTTATCTGAGATTGGTTGTAAACTGCTCTAATTTCTCAGTTAATCGATCTGCCCTGAGTGGTAAAATGAATGTTTGCAGCAACCTATGCTCTTGCTCTGTATCTGAGCCTTGGTAGTAGGTGCACTCCTCTTGAAGCTTACCTTTTGTCCTTCTCTTTGACTTTACAATATCATTTCTGTTTTACAATCCGCAGGCCTCTTTTTCTCCTGCACGAAAGGCTAAAGCTTCATAACACTCCTGCTTACCTTACCGGACTGGTTCTGCCAGGCACCCAAGATGGACATCCAGAGAAGAATGCAGATGCACCACCCAATTTGGCAATACAGTATTATTTTTCTTTTAACAATCATAATTTTTAGAACTGTGTGGGTTCACTAATTACTAAGGGAAGCAGGCTGCACAAAATTTGGTCAGGGTTGTACAGTAAACTTTAGCACAGACTTTTGACCCCCGTCACTGTGGGACCAGGATCCCCATACCTCTCTGCCCTTGACACCTTTTTTGACCTCTCAATGCCTCCATCTCATTGCCCCTCAAATGTTCCTTGCTGGTACCCCAACTTTGGCAGTGGGTCAACCGATTTGCAAGTCTTAGGGTGACCACAATCAACCTTCCTTTTTGCCCTTTAGTTGCAATCTAAGTTTATTTATTTATTTATTAAGGAGTTTTATATAGCGCTAGCCTGACCCGAGGGTATCCCAGGTGCTTCTGTCACTGTTCAGTCTCAAGTGGCCGGTTGGCTGCACATTGCTCGGGTACCCAGGAACTTCCACTCCGTACTGCCCCACTCAGCACATGCAGAATGCACTTCTCTTCACTCCTCCATAATTTGTAATTTTCAAACCTAGATGACAGAACATTTAGATAAATAATAACTTGGGTCTCTAGGGCTGAAGGACTGTTTCCAATTAATTTAAATAGTTTATATCATACTCATTACTTCATTGATGATGATGTGCTGCTTATCACCCTGGTGAATATTGTTGTTGTGTAGAGTCTGCATTTGTCACACATTTATCAAAAACACCTTTCCCATCCAGTCATCAAACCCCTAATCCTCTTCCCCTGGGCTATGTCAGTCAGTAAAAGCTTTATTTGGCCAAAGTCAATCCTAAAACAATTGTAAAATGTCACACAATTAATGAAAAAAAATTAAAATGCAATCAGTCATAAAACGTACAATTTAAAACTATTATAATATATGTAACAATTAAAGTTATGGAACAGATGATGTTAGATTGACAATGATACATTGCACTGGATGTATACTAAAACGGACAAGAAGAAAGAGCTATTACTTAGAATTTCAAGCTTCATTATTTAGGGGAGCCCTAAGGACACTCCTAATCCTTAAAGCGTGACAAATAGCAGATACCAGATAGACAAGCAAATTGACACTCCAGAACACAACACTCTCGACTCTCTCAGGGATTGCGGTAACAGGACATCTCCTTTCACTCTCAAACTCGTACCCATCCACAATAAGATATAACAGAGATACAAAGGAAGTTTGAAATATTTTTTTCAAGTACCTTGCTCTAGAATGCAGTGTTCGTGCCACAATCAGAAAACAAATACCTAACATAAATATAGTCAGCATACTCAGTAAACCATACATTATAATTGCCCTGTCATATTATAAAACAGATTAGCCTAACCCCTCTTCCCTTCTACAGAAGCTGAATGATTATATAATAAAGACCTATGGCAATAGAAGTGAACCTCGTACCTTAGCATACACAGGTGGATGTTCTACATCTCAGATACAGCCATGATCTCCTCTCAGAAAGTATCTCTCTCTCTATGTGTGTTACATTATTGTGTATACTTATATGACAAAGCTGAAATGCTCACAAACAACAGCAGCACTCCTATGTTGTGTCTAAGTGCTAGTGCCTGACTAGAACGAAATAACAAGGGACATTGCTGTTTGACCTTCTCTGCTGCGTTCCTTGGCAGGTCCTTTCCCTTGCTTTGTAAAATTGGACCCAATTAATTACTATAAAAAAGAAAAAGAAAAGGGGCTAAAATGCAATCCTGCCTAACACCCTTGGCATCTTTGAAAGTGGGAGTACATTCCCCATCAGGCCCGAAACCTACCTGGGCTTTTGGTGTCCCAATGCAAATGTTTAAGCAGTTCGTCCAGACTTGCCTCCATCCCAGCCATCCACAAAGATGCATGAGAAATGGATCAGCCAATTTTATGGGGGGACATGGCAAGTAATATTTACAGTGTTATTATCTGTAAAATAGGTCTTCCGAAGCATTCTCTCTAATTACTGTCCTTCTTGTTTCCAATGTCCTTTTGACAGCCCTTCTGGCTAGTCTAATTTCATCTGTGTCTCTAGCCGAGGAATTGGTCATCAGTTTCAGCTTTTTCATGGCTGCAGTACAAGCATGGTTAAAACAACGATGTAGGGGAGGGTGAGGTAGTTGCTTTCTTTATTGTCAGCAGGGACTACATAAAGAAGCACACAACATTAAAGTTACCAGGTAGCATGTGGGACTCAGCTGTGTCAGAAAGACACCGGAATACATCCTCACATTTTCCCTTTACAAGCTCAACAAGAAAATTTTCAGGAATCACATTTTCCATTTCTGATGGATCCCCTCATTTTTGTAGTATTGCAAAACTGTGGCTTTCTCAGGAACGGGTACAAGGGTGGCTATGTTGGGAAGGGATACACGAATTGAGACTGGGCTATGCTCGCTCAAATTGGAGAGTAAAAGTATAGACTCCATCACCAATGTGGCTAAAAATGAAGGGGAAAAAATCAAATTAGTGGTCAAACTGCCACCTCGGCCTGTAAAGGTTGGAATAGGGTATTTAACAAAATCCACATTAAGGGGTCAATTACGATGTTATTCGCAAAGCATTATGACCGAATCGGTTTTGGAATGGTGCACCCCATGGTGCCTGCCACACTGTGCATGCATGGTAAGGGGGACCCATAGCTACCCACACAAGCCCCATTCTTGACCCCCGTGTGAAGGGGCCCTGCTACCGGCCCCCAAAGTCAGATTCCAAAAGCCGATACATGTTGGAACAACCAATTTGGAATGGATGTCTGAATCCAACATCCTAATCGCTCGGTTGGAAATGCAGTCCGTAGACCGCTATGATTTGGCTCCGCCCGATTCGGTTACTTTAAATGCCATTCGGAACCGAGTCGGAAAGTCCAAATGGTTTCAAACCATCGTAATCAGCTGTTTGTCAGAGTCAGTCGGAAAGGTGAGTTCCAAATCATATTCGGACTAACCGAATGCCATTCGGAGCCTTTCCGAATGACACTGTAATCGCGCCCTAAATAGTAAATTGTGTTTGAGTACAATATAATTCAAGACTTCCACGTAGGGGCAGTGAATGAAGTGAGATGAGTTGACCCCCTGCCAATTTGCAAAACCACAAACACTGTCCCCTGGAAGGAGGCATTTTGAAATGTTAAAATCTCCTTCCTAGATGATGGATACCCTCACCAAGCGGCACTCGATAAAATTTGATCTAAAAGCTTACAATTCCCAGAGCAAGTCCACCAGGTGATTTACAAAAGAATTGAAATAGAAATGAATCAAAAGCAAGGTGAAAGAACCAGGCAAACACAAAAACAAGATCTGATACCAGGCAGCATCCTCCAAAACGTCCAATTTTAAAATTTACAATTTCAAAGAAATGCAGAAGCCCGACCCTACCTTAAAAGGATTTGGTGTTGATGGTATGGCAGGGACACAAAAAGACTGGAAACCATTAACAAAGAAACTGTTTGTAACTCATGTTTCTTGGCAACTCAACACATCATACTGATTTATAAATTCCAGCCAGGGAGATGTGACTTAATTTACACCATACATGGATTAAACACTTGGTTGCACAGATGTGGTGAAAGCGATACCAACTCACTGCGGGATCTTTTATTACATGTGCAATGGCCCACATCAGCCCCACTTACCCACCCACGCATAAAAGGGGTTCATATTTTAGATAAAGAAATCATTCCTCAACATCATCATTCAGACCTTGTGTTGCAAACATGCTTCACGTTGACGACTTCACTCGTGACTTTGAGTCCACTTCTCCTGACTCGAAGATTTCATAATTTTCGTTTTAAATAAATACTAGCTCCTAATTGCTCAGAAGAAGTTAGTATTGCTATTTTTAAAATAATATCAGGTATTACTTTCTTTGTTGTGTCATGGTGGTAGTAGTCTGGTCTAAGTCTTTGTAAAGCTATGATTTAAATATATAACCCACTAACTGTGTTTTTCTTTCACTTTAGTTGCCTGTGATGGACGATCCTTTTGACTAATCCTACAGTCGGAGCTCACCTAGGTGGTAGTGGGACCTCGCTTGTTGTGAATGTGATGCCTTCCATGTTAGCGCACCAGCCTGTTACTACTACCACTGCCATTAAGATGGCACCATAGGAAATCCTACAGTAAGTTTTGGAAGATTGAGAGAGGTAGCCACCATTGCTTTATCTGTTCAAGTGAGAGAACTATGGAGTGAAGTGAACTAGTTAGTAATTAACTAACCTCTACTGCAGATAAGTACTCTGGTTTCCCTTGTTTATTTAGCTTGTTTAGGCAATGTAGGCAATGGCAGCATGCCCTACCCCCCTAATGGTCAATAATATAGTTGCTGAGGATAGTAGGACATGGGTATAACGAACTTTGACTAACTGGTATACATGCACTTTGATAAGCAGAATATAAGAACAAGCTGCAAGAAAAGACAGCAGTGCAAAGTAAAAGTAAAACACAAAACAACTCCTGAAGGCATCAGAAGAATAATGTTTCCCTTTACTTTCAGTGATATAAATAAAAGCTTTAAAACCCACCCTCTCCACCCGCAATGGGCCCAATCCTATCCCCAAACAAATCACCCCGTCCCCAAACCAATGTCCAAATAAAACAAGTGCAGCAAAGTCCAAAATCCAAACTCCCTGTCCCATCCTAATTCCTAAGGTCTCCGCCCACATTAAAAGTCACTCGTACCAAAACACATTTTTTAAAAAGGGCTTAGAAGATGGTGTTCTCTAGGTGGTTTTCCTCCATGCGTTCCATTCGACGGCTCAGCTGTGCCAGCTGGTACAGGACCCAGCATTGAAATGATTGTTCTGAGCAGGGTGGCAGCAGTGGTGGTTGTACTGGTGGCTGTTGGTTGCACTGGTGATGTTGCCAGGAGGTTGGAGGCGCTGGTGGCTGGCTGGAGAAACTGGGGCCCGGGGCAACAGCAGATGCATCAGCCTCCTCCTCCTCCTCCAGAGCCACCAGCTGGGATGGCCGCCAACCTCTGCTGCTGCAGCCGGGCCGCTATCTCCTGCCGTGTAGATGGTGGACCAGCAGGAATAGCTATATCAAGAAAGAAGAAAAAAGACAATTTATAAACAATGCTCTGTGCAAACACTTCTTTAAAATTATATAGTGGCACAGTAGCAGTAAATTGCTGGTCCCTTAGGGCAAGTAGAATTTGATGTGATTACGAGTCACAGGGACATTACTTAACCACATATGCCTCACAAAAAATCCATCAGGCTGAAAGGAATTAAAGCAGATTAACACATCAGATAAAAAAAACTTCTTTTTTTCTTTTAAAGGATTTCCTAGCAAACAAACTAAACAGACACTTTGTATGGAAAAATAAAAATAAATTACTTTGCATTAATAAGTAAGGCATTATGCACTATGGAGTACAAGTAGTCTAGTTGTGCTACTCTCTGCATTCTGCAGGTGGGGCAGTTTTAATCTTACTTTAATTCCAATGGCCCTGTTCTTCTCCAAATGCCTCTCAATTCTACCCTGACTCCAAAGAGGCAGATGAATAATAACAATACTACATCATGCACGTCACATATAAAATGTGGAAATCCTGTCTGCCGTAAGTAGACAGTGAGAAAAACGATGCACTATAGTATAGAGAAAGGAACGGGAAACATAGATTGTATATGGGATGTTCGTAGCATAGTAAACCTTACGCAAAACTCGAAATCAGGCACACTTCACTCACTAGCCTCGCCCTCCACCACAAATTATTTCCAACAAATACATTTGCTTGACAGTAAGAAAAAGAAATGCAACTTAATTTACTGCAGGGTAAGTTAGGGGGATTAGGCCGGGTAGGTGGAGGTTTTAATACAGAGTAGTGGAATGTCGAAAGGGAAAAATTTGAACAGTTGTAAGTTTGTCATGAAAGCCATAAAATATATGAATCCCTTGGCCAGAAAAATGTGACACATGCCAAGAATGGATTTTTCAATTTTTTGGGTTAGTTTGGACAGAACCTAGGAAAGAATAAAGGAGTGAAGTACTAGAAGGTGACTGAGTGGGCTCTGGGAGAAAAGGGAAACACATTGTTTTCAGTTTGCAATGCATTAAAAACTTTGTAAATGCTGCTTTAACTGAAGCAGATGCACATTGCACAGCCATCACTGTAGTGCAGAAATAATCTATGCTGCAGTTAGGTCATGGGCTATGAAATGCCTTGGTCAGGGAGGTCAGGAATGATGATGTGTGAGATACATATCTGCCTCGTCTAACAAATACAATGAGTCAAGGGGTTAGACAGAAATTTAAAATACCACCCACTTTGTACCAAAGCTTTGATAAAACCAAGCAAGCTAAGTAGGTTAGCACACCCCTCTCTAGAAGTGCTCCCTTGTTTCTTCAGCCAAGCACTTATCCATTCACCCTTTCATTGTTCTATTCACACTTTGACACCCACCATTTAAGCCTTACATTGCCTCATGCAGTCTTTCACCATTCCAATCCATCCATCCAACCATATATCCATCTATTCATCCCTCCATTCATCCATCCACCTATCCACCCTTTCAACCATCATTTTATTCATCCATCCATCCATTTTCCCTACCCACGCATCCTTTCACCTATCGACCCTTTCCACCCTTTCAACCACCCAGGTATCCTTTTACCTGTATACTTTCATCCATCCTCGCACCCACCCATGCATCCAATCACCCACCTGCGCATTCTTTCTCCCACCCACGCATCCTTTCACTCATATACCATTTCAACCATCCTTTCTTTTAAACTACCATCCTTCTTTCCCTTTATCATCACCACATCCTTTTTAGCGTTCATTATGAGCTTTTGTCTGCTGAGTTGCAGATAGAAGAGGCCATTAAGAACTCAACCCCTGCTTTAGCCACTAAAGTGGGAGGGGGGGTTCACAATGCCCTTGCAGTGAGTATACTAGTGATTATCATTAAGCAAGCAATGTGACTTACCACCACCTGTCCCTGCCCTGCTAGGACTCCCCCTCCAGTGGCTGCCGTAACTGATGCACTGATCCAACCGCTGGCCCTGGCACTGGTGATCTGTGTGGCTGGAAAAAACATTACACATTTTAGATGCTAGATATGTCTCCCCTTATTATTTTTTGTAGCAAAATACAACTGCAATACATCACTACAATTTGGTTAGCAGTATCTTTTATCAAAAATATCCCTTTGGGCATTTTTTTGGTTGACAATATTGGAAAAGCCAAGTGTTCAAGCTAACCAAAAACGTTTCGCAATATAGGGGCAGAGCTATGATGACTCTGAGTACTTGAAGCGCAATGAAGGAGTGGAATAATTGGTCAATGAAGGACATATGGTCTTGGTTGGTAAATACAATGGGACCATCCTCACACTACCTTACAGCCATGCTGCACTGTCAGCGAGACTACTGGTATACTACTATATAAATGAATGATAAAACATACAACACAACATTGGGAGGTCCACCATGAATATGGCCAGTCTCTCATTTAACTGTTTGAGCATGAGCACAAAATAGAAAGCCTTCTCAACAGGCTTGCGTAGCATAGCTTTCTTGGGCATACGATCTTCACAGTAGAGTACCTGTCCTAAAATCTGTTCTCTTAGTCTTAAAGTACCTATCCACAAGATATACAAGAGGAGAGGGAAAGCTAACTAACAAAGCAGAAGAAAGCCACAGACTAATTAGTAAAGAAACCTGAAATATAAAAAAAATAGGATAATGCAGAGATAACAAGATTTTGACAAACTTTAGATAGAATAAAGAGGAGTTGAAAAAAAAGGAGACAGGCACAGTAAGAAAAAAACAGAAACATTATTCTTAATGTGGAGAGGTAAAAGTTGGGTAAATAATAATAATATGAACAGTAGGACTTACTCAGGCCAGCAGATCCGTCAGCCACTACCGCGGTGCTGGTGGTGGTATTTCTACCTGCGGCAGCACTGGTGGTGGCACCTTCGGCTCCCTGACCCATCTCCAAAGCCCTCTTCTTGCCCTTGGGTGCTGAGGTAACAAATAATGAAGATAAAAAAATACATTAGTGGTACAGTTAATCTCCCCAAAAATATTTTGACAGGCAAAGGCAAACACAGTGACACTGTACTTTTCTAAATCAGATCACTTACAGGGCTTGTATCGAGTTGACCTACTGCTAATTTCCTAAGCCTTATTCCAGATTTCCTAAACCACATTTGGAACTACTAATGCTTCTCATCTCATTCAAAACTTCATTTGATAGGGAACTCAGTCTCCCTTTTAAGGTCTCGCGTAGGCAGTGCTTGCGCTGTCTCTTCGAGACATGCAGTATACACTATAGTGTGGAAGCTTCATGGAAGCTTCGCCCACTCTCCGTCCATCTTTTTCATTGGCTTAGGTTGTAAATGCTGCCTTCCGATTGGTTTAAGGCTTGTTAGTCCCTCCTCATGATGATCATGTCGTCATTTGTATCCTTCCAAGTCTACTGGCCCCTTTACTCCGCACTTTCTTCGGGCGCTGACGGTCGAAGGTCACAGCTGCTCAGAATGAAAGGGGGAGCACTGGTGCACACACGATGACATGCTTTCTTCCTGGCTGGCTTTAAATGGAAGGCAGCGCTCGGATCCACATAGGAATCCTCCAAATATTTAACACAGTATTTCCCCGTTCACTTGCACACGGTGTACTGTGAACGAAGGAAAAAATAATGTTGTTGGTACAAGAAACTTAAAAATAACACACCAATGTTACGGGAGTATAAATGTACCTTAAACGTTCTCAAATATAAATAATGAACAAAGCTGAAAACAAAATTATCACATGATCTACTCTTAAAGAATGTAATCATGTTAGAAAGAAACCATGGGTGCTGTGTAGCAAAGGATTGTGGGAAATCAAATTTTCAACTGAGTATTGTGCTTCCTGTAGATGCCATTTCCTGTACTACTATCTTGTAATGGGACTTAGCTCTCTTTATTAATTAGCTGCATAAAGAGCTGTTCCTCTCTTTTTGAATTGCTATAAAACGTGTCGCTGCAAAAAGGATTAATTCCTGTTACGAGGGTCCAATGAGTTTTAAGGCTTTGGTTGGATATCCCAATTAAATGGGTGCAGTACCTCAGGTCATTACTAGATTTCCCTATATAGTCAGGCTCTACGCAGCTGCCAAGGGTTTAAATTGCCTATATGTGACATTTGCACCACTTTTCCCTTTTGGCGGCATGTCCACAGTCTACAGGGTGCAGTGCCCGCATACACAGATCTACTCATTTGGCGAAGTAAAATGGCGTAGACATAAATGAAGGGCGAGAAAGCCACTCGAATCTCCTTACACACTGGAATGCCTTCCATTGTTAGAAGAGGCGGCTTTTAGTAGGCACAGGAGATGAAGTGATTTGCCCAGGATCACAGGATGTGGAGTGGACCCCGAGGCTCAAAGCTTGGTTAACAGCTTCAAAGTCGGCGCGGTGTCCGTTTTCTCCTCTCTAAACAGACGCAGGTTCGCGCCCTAGATGTATATGTGGAGCCTCGGTAGGATCCTAGGTCACCCCTTTCGCTGAAGTCTAAAGCCGGCCCTTGTTAAAACGACATAGATGTCATATTTTTAGCTCTACAAGGGCAGTCCTCGTGCTCGCGGTGCTCGTATGCAAGCAACCAGAAGGAGCCCCAGAAAAGGACATGACTGCTCGTGCCGCCTGTGGCACATGGTCAGGTCTTGGACGCAGACCCCAGTGTGGGCACATTTGGTTTCAGACGTCGGTGCCATGGGCCCTTTCCAAAGTCGCACTAATCCAGCTTTCCTCGTTCCGTGTGCATGTCCTGTAATTACACACCTTGGACTTTATTTGCAGCATTCTCTAGATTCCATTCCATAGAAATTGTCTACCACGAGCACCCATAGACAAGAACATTTTTGTCAAATCTTGTATTTTTTGTGATATGACCACCAAAGGCCCTGATTTTATATTAAAAACAGAGCTTTGGACTATACCATTCTCCGCTGAAAGGCAATATTTCTCTACATGTGTTCCCATACCTGGTGTGTCACGCAGTTTGGTGCTTACTTTCCCGCCATATTAAAGAATAGTCGATGTTTCAGCACCCAGGCTAATATGCTGCATTGCTAAATACATATAAGGTCCCAAAGGTGAGACTGATGCATTGCAAATGCTTGTTTTCAATGCATAGATGCATACTACACATCACATGGACACTGCTAAGACTGTGTGAGGCACCTTTATTGCTGTTTGAAGTGCTCCATAAATACTTTACACATTGGCTCTAGGTTAAGCCGGTATGCTTTGTGCCCATCTAGCGGAGGACTAAGCACAGGTTAATTTGGGGTTTGCTTGTGACTTCACCATGAATGGAATTGTGGATGCTGCTTGAGTAGGGTTTGAACCCCCCCCAACCAGTAACTCAATTTCATACATAGCTGATGTTCCAAAGAAGGAAGTAGAAAAGCAAAACAATAGAAAGTAACAAAAGTTGCAGTTTTCAGTATAGATGGTTGTAGAATAGACAATTTAGCTCTACCACAGAGAGCTGCGTGCAGAGGGTCAGAAAAAAATCTTTGTTTGCAAAGGAAAAAGTTAATCATGCACATCACACAAGAGTGAAGAAAATTCAGAATGGAGGTTATATCAGGTAAATACAGTAGAAATGAAATAGAATGGTTGCTTGAAGTTCCAGGTGAGTCCACTGTTGACAATCTAATATTGCTATCTTGTTTAAACATTGATTAGACTTTCCAAATGCCAATGCACAAACAGTCCCAGACTGGCCTTTTTTTCTATCAACCATTTTCCTGGTGGGTTGGAGCCACTTGAGGCCGGTTTTGAAAGCCTAGGGCCAATGCTGGAGCTTCTGTGACTTCCCCTGGATTCTCCAAGGTAACTGCAGCGGGCACAAGGGGTGCTTCCCAGTGGCAGCAGGTAACTTTAAAAAATGGTGAGTAAGAGGGTACTTGCTACTGCTCATTTAACATTGTTTAATTGTTTGCAGGTTTTACGAAGTGCAAGCGCGGACTCAACCAACAGTATTGGACTGCTTTGCCATTACATTACAATGCACAAGACACAAGACAAGGCGTCATATAGTAAATAAATATAACAGATGAACAATCAACTTACCTCACCAGTCAATGTTTTATGCACACGTACCCCCACGGCCGACTCTTTGAATTCCACACGCAACCTTGCGGTGAATTGAAGAGCTGAGCAATGCATGCTGGGTGAGTAAAATGAAACTAAAGCATCATGCGTCTCAGCCAATTAAAGCGTCTAGTAATAAACAGTAAAAGAGCAGTGGAAGGATTGGTTGAGACAGACAACCACAGTGCTCCATCTGAAACTGATGGCGCTATGTCTTTGCTTCCCCAGCTCCTTGATAGCTATGACTAGGGGAGCACAAACTGCGCATGTTGGGCTGGCCATAAGCAAAATACCGGTCAACCTGACATGCGCAGTTCAGTCAAACAGCTCTAGCTGCTGGTCCGCAATAAACCACGCCTACTGTCTGCCGGGTGAGGCCCCTCAATGGTGGCATAGATAATGTATGTATGTGGTGCATTATGTAAGTAATGGCTCACCGTCAGGGGGTCAACGCCCCTATGGAGAAACCGCACCTGGTGCTTCCAGAGAGAGAGAGATCAGTGAGCAGAAAGAGTGAGAGGAGAGAAGAAATTAGAGAGAATTAAGGGATGTGATGGGAGAACAAAGGAAGAAGCGGGACTGGTATTGATATTTTCACAAGGGTTGCTAAAGTTTCAGTCCTGCCCTGTGAACAAAAAGCCTCTGTTGTTGGAACAGCAGGAAAAAAATAATATTTGACTCACAAAAACACACTTTTGGCAAAAGATTTCTGCAATTTGCGTTAAATCTTTAAGGGTTCCTTCCATGCATAAGTATGAAAATTGAGTAATTCCCTGCTACTAGTATTTGTAATACAAATGTCACTTTTGTTCATGGAGATTGCAGCATAGCCTGCTCCTGGGGTGGCTTGTGGTAGATCATAAAGGCACCAACAATCGCAAAACTTCTACATGTCAATTATTACTGAAATATAGAATGATCGTATTTTGATAAAGAAGTAGACACGAGTGCCAATCGGGCTGAAATTCCACATCTTTCATCGGTAAGCTATATTGCCGATTTTTTACAGAGAATAACCTCATAGGTTTTCACTTTACATCTGATACGGGCAGAGTAAAGATCAAGAAAAAAAGTTCATGTATATTGAATTCCCGCATATGTTATTACAATTTGTCCATTCTATATTTGCTCACATCTAGGATTAACGATGAACGATCACATACAAATTGGATTTTTACATAATATTGAACTCAGTGTTTTTAATCAAAGGTGAGGTTTCTGTCTTGTACCCGACTCTTAACCAAATACAATGGTTTGGCACATGAGGATACTAACTTTTCCTCTATAATTAGGTTTGTTTTCTTTTTCACTTGGCTTACACTTTAGCACGGGGTGTGTTCTTTTCTCATCTAAACCAACACAACACTTAACTATGTCTAGGCTGGATCTTTTTTTTGGAAATTAGTTCGCCACTTTTAGGACTTGGGACCTCGTCAGGTGTCATAATTTCTCTCATGGACTGTTGGCTTTGAGCTGAGTGTGATGACTACTCTTGTCTCTATTTGTTCGTTTATTGACCTTACTTCATTCCAAACACAACATAAGGGCATCTAGTCACTCTGTATGTGTATACATATATTGTCCTTTTTTCATTTCCTCTTTCTTTTTCAATTAATAATAAAAAATTAACTTTTTAATGTTAGGCATCATGCAAACAGTTTGTACATATGTTTTTGCAGCCTTGAGAAAGCCCAGGGGGGCGAAACGTACGTCGGCTGCTTCTGTTCTCTATAAAGAAATGGAATAAAACAAGCAAAGGATTTGGTTCAACGTCTGTTGTGGAAATTCATTCAAAGAACACTTGTTTGTGAAGAGTTTAACCTCTGAATATGGACATTGGATGATAGTTCCACTTAATTGGTGTACCTTGGTGTGTGTGGTTGGATACTGTTCTAGGCTGTTTTATAGTCCTAGTTGATTTATACCCCGGTGGGTGGGTATTTTGACACCTTGAGAGCACCCTAAAAATGTTATGATTCTAAAAGACATGGTTGAGACCAACTGAACAAGGATTTAAATGGATGTGCAGGTCATGTAGCATACCCACAAATTGTTTGGAAATAATATGTAATTTTGCCAATCTAGCACTCTATTATATGTAACACTTTTCATGTGATCTGTGTTTTGAGATAGGAAATAATTGAGACTTACATTATTAGATATATCCCAGTGTATGACAAATTTTGTGTGCGACTGTGTATATTCAAGGATCAAGGATTAGGTCTAGTACCACTGACTATGGCCACTTTTGATGACAATAGAAAAGCCCCTATGGATGATCTATTTAGTCTCAACCCCATACGGGACTCAAATAGACCCAGGTACACAGTAAAGGAGGGACTAAAACAGAAATTTGTGAGACTGGAGAGGTTAAAAAAACAAGAGCTCTCCAGGTGGTGGGACGCTACAGTCCTACGTAAGTACTTAGACAAAGAACAAGTACCAAGGGGACTTTGTATCTTGATTTTTCCTTCTTTCGAGAATTTGGATAAGGGTCATCTGAAGGAGTGGAAACAATTAAGGTTTAAATCATCTGTAGGAAGGATGGACGCTGATCTAAAACGAGATAAACTATTACTTGAGATTTTCATCTTAGAGAAGGAGACTCATGATCTAAATCTACCTGAAGCAACTGAACGTAATTTGGCGATTCTTAAAGACGAAATTCAAAAACATCATTGACTAGCATTTCGGACACTTCAAGTATAAGCAGCATGACTAGTGGAGAATCCACAGGTGGACAGGGACAACCATCAGGAAACATTGCAGATCCCTTTTTTTTTTAGAATTACAAAGGTTCAGGAAGGGTAACAAGCAAGCCTTTCAAAAAGAGCAAGCCACAAGAAGACCAGGAGTGGGAGATCTAGACCAAGACTCAAATGTAAAAGAGAAAGTGGGTGTAACAACCACATCGGGGGCGCGGACCCAACAATTGTAAATAATTTGATGTCCACAAGTGTCACCGACAAAATCAATGTTGTTAACCTATCGGGTCATTTGTTAACGGATGTAGAAATAAACGTACTGAGCAAGGGCTTGGGATTTTGTCCAAGTGCATGTCCGAATTTCACAACATTGCATGTAAGCTGTTTCAAATTTGCCAGAAAACTGAAGTTACATTAAGTTTTTCTTAGGCAAACAACAAACAATGCCTCATAGAACTGTACCGCAAATTTCTGAATGCACTCAGACCATTAGGGACATAAAAGATATCCAACTCTTGCTGTTCTTGGATGAACAAGAGGCTTCTTTATCCATACGCACATTGACATTAGACCTTGATCTTGACACGTTTTCGGACATAGATAGTGGTTTGAGGACAAAATCAAGATTCACACCTCACTTACCTGGCCCCAATGCTATTGATACATTCCAGGAATTGGTTCATCAAGATCTATATGACCTTGAGGACAAATTCTACTCGAAAAACAAAAGTACCAAACAGAATATTGCGATGGAAGAGAGAAGGGCTTTAGAAGCACTCAAAAATTACACCTCCCTAGTTATAAGAGAAGCGGACAAAGGAGGAAATGTGGTGCTCATGGACAGAGTTGATTATCTCCAAGAATTAGATGGACAACTATTGGACAGATCTGCATATATACATCTAAGCAGCAATCCCATGAAAACTACTATAACAACTGTAGAAAAGCGACTAAAACACTGGCGAGAACTATGTCTTATATCAGACTTAGAATTCAAATAGCTATTCAATGACACACCAACCAATCCCTGAATCTACTGCTTGCCCAAAATACACAAGGGGGGGGCTTCCCCCCGGGAGACCGATTATTTCAGGTATCTGGTCTCCCACAGAGAGAATATCCGAATACATAGATCTATACCTACAACCTTTAGTAATCAACTTACCATCTTACATAAAGGACACTCGAGATATTCTACGTAAAATTGCAGACGTAGAGTGGGTGGAAGGTCATCAACTGGTTACCCTGGATGTATGCTCATTGTACACTAGCATACCAGGTGAACAGGGCCTGAACGCAGTGCAACACTTCTTGTACAGTTGACCAATTAACATGTATGAACACACGATCATGTTATTAGATCTAATCAGGCTAGTCTTGGATAATAACATATTTACTCACAATGGGGAGTGGTATCGTCAGATACAAGGAGTGGCAATGGAGGCTAAATTTTCACCCTCTTTTGCCAATCCCTACATGGGTCTGTTTGAGCATACACACATATGGAGGAAGTGTCCCAGTCATTTGTTGGAAAACATTCTATATTGGGGGCGAGTTATTGATGATATTATTTTGTTCTGGGCAGGGACAAGCGAGGCCCTAGAACAATTCTTTATACATATCAATAACAATGAGTTCAATCTTTCCTTCACTAAAGAACATAACACTAAACAGATACACTTCTTAGACATTACCATCCAAGTGGATGTGAACAAACTTAAAACTGTGCCTTATAGAAAAGTCACTGCTTGCAATGCCACACTACACGCAAGCAGTGCACACCCTCCATCACAGATTAATGCCATCCCCTATGGGGAAATGTTGCAGATAAAACGCAACTGTAGTGATGAAACTAGAATAGACCAGGAACTGAAAATTGGAGAAAATCGATTCCAGTCTGGAGGTTATTCGCAGTCTGTGATCAAAGAAGCAAGAAGGAAAGCCAATAAAGTTAAAAGAACTCACCTTCTAATGGAAAACAAGAGGGCAAAAAACATAAATAGGAAGAAACTGTCTTTTATCACGCCCTACACCACCAGTAGCACTGATGTTTATAAGATTCTCAGTAAGCATTGGCACTTATTAACCCATGACACCACCCTACAAGGTGTAATTGGACCTAAACCTACAATTGTACATGAAAGGGGTTGAACATTGAGACAATATCTGTGCCCGAGTTTCATATCTACATTATCAAATACTACCTGGTTACCTACAGCCCCCAATAGTTTTTACAGGTGCAGCTCATGCAGCATTTGTTGCTTTGGAATACACAAAATCAATAGATTCCAGTATAACACTGAAATATCATATACAATAAGGAGTTTCATAAACCGTAACACCAAATCTGTGATTTATTGTATCAAGTGCATCTGTGAAAAAATTTACATTGGTAGCGCCAAAAGACCGCTGAAAGAGAGAGTCCAAGAGCACATTTGAGCGATACGTAAGAAGAACACACAGTATCCCTTAGCGGTCCATTTCAATACAAAGCATAAATCAAATGAATTGATAACATTGGGCTTCCATGGTATTGATGTGGTTAATTCTGGACCAAGAGGTGGAAATAAGAAGCTGCAACTGCGCAAAATGGAGAGTCTTGGTATAATCAAATTGAGGGCGGTGGAATGTGGTTTGAACATCGACGAGGAGATGTGTGAATTTTTGTAAAAACCAATGCTTACATTATAATACTGATTTTAAACTCTAACTTTGTCTTTTCGATCTCCTTGTCAAGCATTTCTGAAATAATCATTCTCTCTTCTCTTGGGTGCACCATCATTTATATAGGCACAAGGGACAAGTTTCCTTACCTTGTTACTAATCTCATTTCACAAAATACTAAAATCATTTTTTGCATGGATATCGTCTAATATCTCTGACAATATGTCTTTGCTACTTCTTAACTTTTACTGTCCAAGAATGGACTCGGGTGGGAACCTCGGCAC
Organism: Triturus cristatus; assembly: GCF_964204655.1. Taxonomy (NCBI): domain Eukaryota; kingdom Metazoa; phylum Chordata; class Amphibia; order Caudata; family Salamandridae; genus Triturus; species Triturus cristatus. The sequence goes on along the minus strand of NC_140587.1, from coordinate 488,489,541 downwards.
TAAAAACATAAATGGTGATCTATTCTCTCCATCTATAAATTCTCAACCCAAGTAGGTTGTATCTATTATCCAAAAATGTGAAATCAGAACACCCACCGAATTAGATACGACCTATGGCTCTAATATTATATTGTTCACAATACATTTAGGTAATAGATTTCTCGGGTTTTGTCTCATGATGTCTCCTGCAAAGAGGACTTATCAAGGTCCACAATCTGCCAATATAGAAAATTTTTCAACCACATATTGGGACGGAAATATCGTATTTTGATATAGAAGTAGACACGACTGACAGTCGGGCTGATATTCCATATCTTTTATCGGTAAGCTATATTCCTGATTTTTTACAGAGAATAACCTCATAGGGTTTCACTTTGCATCTGATACGGGCAGAGTAAAGATCAAGAGAAAAAGTTCATTATGGGGAATGTATATTGAATTCCCGCATATGTTATTACAATTTGTCCACTCTATATTTGCTCACATCTAGGTTTAGCGACGAACGATCACATGCAAATTGGATTTTTACATAATATTGAACTCAGTGTTTTTAATCAAAGTTGAAGTTTCTTTCCTGTACCCCACACTTAACCAAATAAAATGGCTGGGCACATGAGGATACTAACGTTTCCTCTATAATTCGGTTCTTTTCCTTTTTCACTTGGGTTACACTTTAGCACGAGGTGTGTTCTTTTCCCATCTAAACCAACACAACACTTAACTATGTCTAGGCTGGATATTTTCTTTTGGAAATTATTTCTCCACTTTTAGGACTTGGGACCTTGTCAGGTGTGATAATTTCTCTCATGGACTGCTGGCTTTGGGCTGAGTGTGATGACTACTCTTGTCTCTATTTTTGCATTTATTGACCTTACTTCATTCAAAACACAACATAAGGGCATCTAGTCACTCTGTATGTGTATATATGTATATATATTGTCCTTTTTTCCTTTTCTCCTTCTTTTTCAATTAATAATAAAAGATTAACTTTTTAATGTTAGGCATTATGCTAACAGTTTGTACATATGTTTTTGCAGCCTTGAGAAAGCCCAGGGGGGTGAAACAGACATTGTCTGCTGCTGTTCTCTATAAAGAAATGGAATAAAACAAGCAAAGGATTTGATTCAACGTCTTTTGTGGAAATTCATTCAAAGGACACTTGTTTGTGATGGGTTTAACCACTGAATATGGACATTGGATGATAGTTACACTTAATTGGTGTGCCTTTGTGTGTGTGGTTGGATATTGTTCTAGGTTGTTTTACAGTCCTAGTTGATGTATACCCTGGTGGGTGGGTATTTTGACACCTTGAGAGCACCCTAAAAATGTTATGATCCTAAAAGACATGGTCGAAACCAACTGAACAAGGATTTAAATGGATGTGCGGGTCATGGAGCATACCCACAAATTGTTTGGAAATAATAGAATGATTGAGCATAACATAAAGACCATAATCCTTCCCGGAACTTCATCATGATGCCGCTAACAGACAAATCAATATGTGGGCTAACATAAACAGAGATGCTTTTGCTGCAATTATATTAACTTTTTTCCCGGGTTTAATCCTCTGTCCTCGTTCAGACAAAATACAGATTTTTGTGATGTGCCTGTCTGCATTTCTATTATAGACATAGCCTGACTGCATTGAACCCAGTATGAATAAATATTGTTGACCTGGATTCAAAGTAGCATGGCTGATTTGAGACATTTTGTATGTATTTTGATACGAAGCGAAGAATTATGTTTTTATGCAGCAAATGCTGACATGGTCTTGCAGCTGTATTTTGCTATTATAAACAGGTGTTTTAACATTACCCGATTTAACAGTTTTCATGGTATGGAGCCTAAAATACTTTAGTGAAAGTCTATGTTTTTTCCATTTAAGGTTTAAGTTGGCATGCTTGCGCTATGAGCTGTATCATGCAGAAGATGTACCAGGAAGTCTGAGATTGTCCTCTCCCTCCACCTGCAGGAGCTATTTGATCAATTTTATCATGAAAGTTCGTATGAAAGAGGCCTAGAAGACAGGAGCGCCGTACTCAGAGATTCTAGATTTTCCAGTAGCTTAAACTGAGTAAGTAAATCATGGTTTACATTTTAGGCTATCCTCTTTTTTCCTGGACCCTGAAGCAAATATGCTGAATTACACACCCAGAGTCTGGAATTATGTATTTCAGCCAGTCAGTTGCACTATGTTATTATTAAGCCTCATGATTAACCAATTACAAGTGCTTTAAAGAAGCACCAGGCATTGGGCATTGATCTGCGGACACTGCCAATCAGGATATTGCAACTAAAGCCATTAGAGCTAGCATCTTAGCCGCACACCACAGCTTCTCATAAGAGGCAGTTACATTTTCATTGCATCCATATTTCAGATCACAGTAGCAATGACAGAAGGCCTTTTAATCTTGAGCTCGTGGGAGCGATAGAGCAGGATTAAATTCTATATTAGAGTTATTGAGAGGTTTCATTTGACACAATCCTACCAAATGTGTGCTTACACCCAAAGGAGCAGCGATATGTTATCCCAGCCACATGGAAACTGCACGCAGGCTTTGAGCGTCAGATGGGAATTGGACAGGTTTATTGTCAAGTGCTTTCTGTAGCACAATGACACTGTATCAGCATTTGATCACAGTATAGGCTGCTAATCAAGGGCTACCCAATCTGATTGCACAAATAAAGAGGTTCCTGTGTGTTTGTGGCAGCCATTACCGTCCTCATCCACTTTCTTAGTCCCATTCCACACACCATTGCAGCTTGATTAAGGCACTCACACCAAGCAACTTTCTTAACGTTCAACACCTAAGTAAATACCCATATACCTCTAAAAGAGGAATACACCCACCAGACATCCTGGGCCTCATTTACGAGTTTTTGGCGCAGGGCAGTGCAGTAAGTCACTTTGCTGCACTGCCCTGAGTCAAAAGGAAAGGGCAGGAATAACGGTGCATTCCTATCCTTTCCCACTGCTCTGGCGCCTGTGTTGTTGTCAGGATTGTTATTGTGCAGGATTCCTGCACAAAAACAATCCCGAAAAGCATTTCCTCATCCTATGTGTGCCACAGAATGCAGCTCACATGTAAAGAGGAACAAACAAGGAGAAATGAAAATATTTCTCTTCAGTACGACTGCTCTGGGGAAGCGTGCTTTGCGCTGCCTTACTTCATATCTATAAGGCCATGCCAAGCCCCCAATCATAGATATGATTGGGGGCCTATGCCACCGGGGTGTCAAAAAAAGTGACAGTCCAGCGGAGCAGGCCTCATGTAAGTAATCCCCCCTGTTTTTATTTCTTATGTCCACTCACTGATGACACTTCAGCTTTCCCACTGTACTTGGGCCTATGTTTTTTTTATCTTCCTTGGTTTAAGGATTTGTTTCAGTGTATAGGCCAGTGACTTATTGTTGGAATTGAAGCAGCACTTGGGCCCACAATTGAACAATTATTTACTTTCGGTGCTGGGCTCATGATGATTTGCAGTGCAAGTGTCTGCACGCCTCTTGTCTGGCATGACTTGCTGGGGCAGACGATATGGAGCCAGACCACCACCAGGATACAGTGGTTTCCTTGCCTCACATCTGGCATGTCTTGCTGGGACAGCCATCATGTGGCCAGAATGTTGCCAGAATAGTGCAGTTTCTCTGCATCTCTCAGCGTTGGCCCAGGGTTAACACTGGGCCATGCTCAATTGCATATTTGGAGACCAGTGCAAAATGTTGGCAAATTCAGTGAACACCAAGCAGGGTGCACATTCTGCTGTTTATCTATACTACTCTTGTGCCTCACAAATGTGTAAAATGAACTACTTGGGAGTAAGTTAATCTTTATCTATGCATTTAACATTTTGAAATAATATTTGTGTTAAGAGAGAAAAGAAAAGAATTAAAAAGACTTTCTTTTACACAAGTGCTTACATTGCATGCTCTAATGTCAGGGTGCAACTAGTTACAATTGCAGAATTTTCTTCTTTCAAACAATACTATGACTCAGCGGTTCTCTAGGATTGCCCGCTCTACTGCCCGTATCGAAAATTGAGAAGATTAAACTATTTTTTCTTGTTATAGATTCCCATAACTCTTTCACGCCAAAAGCCTCTACCGTGGATCCTCTTTAACAACTATAGAAAGACTATAACAGCTTCAGAAGTCGGCTGCCAGACTATTCTTGCATATAAAGCCACAAGCCCACATCTCCCCTAGCTTGAAAGCCCTACATTGGTTACTGGTTGCCAGAAGATCCAAATTCAAGCTGCTTTGTATCATCCACAAAGCGGTACATGGAATAGGACTGCATTTCATCAGGAATAAAATCACTAAATACATTCAACAAAGGAACCTCCACTCTAGATTGGCACCTTGCCTCAAAATGCCACCATACAAGAAAAAATACATAGGTGGCACATCCTTCTCTGTTCAAGCAGCCAAATTATGGAACTCTTCACCCCCAAGCATAAGATCCATGAATAACAACCTTATCTTCAGAACACTACTCAAGAGTTGGCTCTCCCCACATAACCACCATACTCAAACATAAATATACAGCATACCCCTCTGTAAATAAGCATTTATTTTTACCATAGATGTGTACCTACATATGTGTTTTGCTTTGTATTAACATGTATAATAATTATGTTTTTAAATATATAGATATTTGTTAGTTCTGTTTAACAAATGTGCATATTACTTATGGTTATATTATTCTATGTTTAACTTGTATATAGGTGACAGCATAAATAAGTCAATCTTTTATCGTAACTATTTATCTATATTTGCTTCACTATTGAATTACAATATTTTTATAAAAACAAATAAATTAACAAAGTACAGCAATACTTGAAAGTCTGAGTTTATTAAATACAACTTAAATCTATATATATTACCTTCCTTATACATATATATCTTCCATGTACTTATGTATCTTTATATGAATTACTTTGTTTCTAATTCAGTATCTCCAAAGCACTACCCTATATCTCACCCTATACCTCCCTCATTATATACTCTTTCTCCACTCTGACTCATCTAAAACCTCATTCTACTACTCTCTCCAATGCATTCCCCTATTTCTCACCCTATACCTCTCTCAATATATCCGCTACCTCCACTCTCCCACTCATCCCAAACCCCATTCTACTACTATGATCTCCAAACTAACCCTATATAGACTCTTCCCGCTTCTACCCCTCCTTGCATCGTCTCATACCTCTTTTACTATTCGGATCTCCCAAATAAGTCTTTCTAAACCATTCTCTATGATTCTTCCCCCTCCACCTTCCCTTTACTCACCCCCAAACCTCCCCCTCCTTCTCGTCTATTCACCTGCAACACTGCAGCAGGCATTCACACAAGTCTGATGAATGGTACCGGCAGATACGTTATCTAAAAACAAACAAATAATAAGGCTTTAGTCTAGTATTAGATATATCTTTTAAGGAACCACCTCACAATTTTTTTTTATATCTCAACCAACCTTTAGTTTTGTTGTCAGTTGTTTATAGATAGTCCAAAGAGGTTCCTTTATCAAAGTTTTGAAACTGTAGTGAATATGATTCCAGCATCAAACCCACAAGCTAATGTGGATGGGGTTTACTTCACCCAAGTCCTTTCTGGCAGAGCCCTGCCAACAGAAAGTACAAGATGAACAAAAACACTGGTTACCTTGTCTGCAAGCACGATGTTGCGACTGAGCTCAGCGCATAGCAAAATCAAGTCTGTCAATGTGTCTCTCCTTTTCTTCTTGTTTTTCCATCCAGATGTGAGACTGATGTGGAACATCCTTTGTGGTGAGGTCAAAGTAGAAGGAACAAGGGAGCTGGCAAGACAGAGTCCTGGAAGCCGGGAAACAGGTGAGTGGCAGCCGAAGAGGCTAAGCAAAGGGGAGGAGTGTGGATGGTCTTTAAATAGGACTGATTTAGAACGCTCATAAAGGTCATATTAGAATTGTTTGTAATAAGGATCAGGTGCAGATAATTAACTTGATGAGGCTCTCGTTTAGTAGGTGTTTTAGAATGTTCACAAAGGTTGCATTCTAATTGCTTATAGCAAGGAACAGGTGCAGATGAATAATTTGATGAGGCTGTCTTCTAGAAGGTGTTTTAGAATATTCACAAACGTTGCATTCCAATTACTTATAGCAAAGAACAGGTGCAGGAGATTCATTTGATGAAGGCTGTCTTCTGGAAGGTTCAAATTGAGGTCATCTATGCCAGTTGCTTGATGCTTATTCTGGTGGATTTTCTGAATGTTTCTGTGGATCCTGAAACCTGACCATGCATATGCATGTTAGAACATTCGTAAATGTTATTACGTTTTTTTAAACAAATCAAGGAACACAAGTTGCAGCTAGCTATTACCAACAGCATGTTACATGGTCAAAAGTCAGGGTGCAAGACGTTTGTTCATCCATGAGTGTTGGGAGGAATGATATGAGTCATGCCGGTATATTGTGATAGTCAGAGAGGTGAGCTGTAGCAGGAATCCTGACAGACAGGGAAGCACAGTGACTAGTAGAGGCACTTGTCTACTTCTCGCTCTAGGAAGGACATGCTGACTTGTTCAAGGAAAAGTCATACATCAAAGAGATATTCTGATATGTCTGAGAGGCAGATGTAAGTAAAGGTTACGTTAATCTCAGATGCTCTTCAGAAGTAGCAGGAGGATCAGGGGATATACAAACTGCCTTCAATGTCAGATATTTCCCAGTTCTTCCATTTTGGGTTGAAGTACCTCTAGCAACACATCAAATGCTGAGTTTTCCTCTACCTTTTGAATCAGACCCTTATTTGTTGAGTTTAAGGCCAAGAGGATATGATTACCTCCCAAAATCAGACCAATATGCTGTGTTTCTAACAAACAGTTGCCCATGACATTATTTTGGGCAGTGGGTTTGTCCACGATAATTCAAGAATTAAGGCGATGCAGATCTTCTACACAAAAAAGTAAGTTGCTGTTACTTTTTGTGGCTAAATTGATGGGTGAGACCCATTTTGTGGAATGAGACTCTTCAATTATTTGCTTTTGAACTAACTCTTCCGGCATTAGTTGTTACGCTTTTTTGACACATATTGGAACTACTGTTAGTTACAGTTTGACAGGAGTCGATCTTTGTTTCAGTCGTATCATGTGCACACATTCTTTCAATTTTCCCAAATTATCTTTGCAGAGCTTATGAAAGGATTTACATTTTGAAGGCTCACAGTGGGTTTTGTATGACCATCGCAGGTTTAGGAGTGCATGGGTTTTCAGTTATTGAGGTTTACAGTGGGGTCTTTTGACACCATCACAGCCTCAGGAGTAAATGAGTTCAGAATTATTTATAAAACACATTTGAAGCTAGAGATGCTCTTCCCTGTTTGCACCGCAGATTAGGGCGGGATGAAGGAAGACAGAGTCTGTTTTAGGGAATATGTATAAATTAATGCTTCACAGGACATGCATCACTAGGGTAGCGGCGGCCGGTACAAGTAAGCATGGTGAGGTGGGGCAGGGCGGAAGCCGGCAGACGCTCAAATCGGTATTATTTATTCATTGAATTATACCTATTCCATCGTCTGTTTTCTTCCCCCCTCCCAACTCACCCGCCTTCTCCCCGCCCCACTGCGTTTACCTGTGTGGGATGCCACTGCACTAGGACTGTCTCTAATCTGGAGCACCCACAACACAGGCACAATGTAATGTAGGATCCTGTATCCAGCCATCATTCAGCCTTTCTTTAGCAGTAATCAGACACACAAAAGGAAAGGACTGTTTAGGAATGTTCTCACCAGAGCAATAGAAAATGCTGTCCCACCACTCATACCTACCTTCCACAAAACCTGGAATGCTCAGAAAATAAATATCAGTAGCCCCTTCCCAAGAAAGCCTTCAATGAATTTCCAAAGGGAGCCAAGTCTCTATTCTTTCCATCCTCTGTGACTGCTCTCCACCCTCAAGCCACAGGAATGATAGCAATACTCTTCCACCATCTGGGGAGAAGGTTGGATATGTTAGTATAGCAACATGTAGCTAAGGTCTGTAGACAGCCCAGCATTTCCTTATCAGTGCATGCATACTTTAACCTTGAACTTGGAGCAACAAAATTTTGGCTCCACCCTTACGCATCGCAAATATGCATACATATGTGCACTTAGCACTACATATCTTGTGTGTTGTAATGTTATTAATGTAAACTGTTGCACTTGAATTCAATACTGAAGTGCAGTCACTGTAGAAGTAGGAAACATTATTACTGTGTGCTTTAGCCTTATTAAACAAAATATAAGCCCAAGGTAGGCACTAGGTAGCCCCAAGGGCAGGGTGCTGTGTAAACAAAAGGTAGGATATGTACTTTCAAGTTTTACATTTCCTGTTAGTGACAAACATCCACATTCGTTTTCCACTGCTGTGAGGCCTACTCCTCTCCTAAGATAGCGTTGAAAATTCCTTAAAGCACATATCATCTGTCATTCTTGATTAGAAAGGAGTAGCTAAATCATGTTTCATATAATTGGAATGATAATAATAAATTCTCTTTAGTGGTAAAGTTGGATTTGACATTCATATTTTAGAAATGGCACTTTTAAGAAAGTGGACATTTCTCTGCTCTTAATTTTGCACTGTATGCCTGTAGCCTGTCTCCCATACATGTCTGGAGTGAGTGACCACTATACTTTGTGCATTCCCTCTATATAGCCACAGACACAGGAAGGTTGGGTGAAAGAGGACTCATCTGCATTCATCTGCATTCTGATAGCCTTCTTGGGCAGGAAGGGGGAGTGGGAGCTAACACTTACATTTAAATAGACAGTGTCCTGTGTCCCTCACAAAGGGCTGATCACTCCCCAAAGATAGCATGGCAGACAGTTTGGGATGAAAGGGGACCTGTGTACTTCAAGGAGCTGCTTTGAAGTCACCTCCACTTCAAAGGCACATTTGGGTATAAGTGAAGGGCTCTGATCCTACCAAGCCAGTACATTACTGGACTTGGGAAGAACTCTGATAGAGTAAAGACAACTGTGCTATAAGACTGCTGTGCTGTAAAGATTGCCACTTTGCCTGGATTTACTGTTCTGAGGAACTGTGTCTCTGCTTTGCTGAGCTGCCCTGCTGTCTGCTGATCTCTGCCCTAGTGAGGACAAGGACTGGAACCATCTCACTTGAACCCAGACTGACTCCAAGGGCTTGCTGGTTTGCCTCCTGTTTTCTGAAGTCTCAGGGACACAAAATACTTTCTACAGTCCTGTTGGTGCAGCTGGACTCTGCCAACTGTGAATCCTACCCTTGCCTGAGGTGCACCCACCGCCCTTGGACCTCAGAAATGGGTTTTGAAGTTTATTTTCTACAAAACCGACTCATCATCACCACTGCACCATGTAGCAACTGATGCATCGCACTTTGACACCGACGCAAAGGCTGTTTGACAACAGAGGTTCTACAGCCTGCACAGCCCGACAATGACGCTCTGCGCAGCTTGATGACAATGCATTACCTGCATCTCAATGGAGCTTGATGATGACACAGTGACCCATTGTGTGTAAAAGATTGGTGCATTGTGCCCTCAGTGTCGATGCTTTGCTCCATCAAAGGTACTTTTTCAGTAGACCCTGTAGCAGGCTTGCACTCGATGGCAGTTGGCCTGAACTTTGGATTCACCCTAGTCCCTTGCAACCTCAAGAAACTTTTAGTGTTATGAACTTCTAAGCACTGTTTTTGCATTCTTTAAAAATTCATATCTCGACATCTACTGATTGGATTTTTGTCATTTCCGTCTTGTTTTACTCAAATACATTACCTCACTCCTCTAGCCAAAGTGGCCAAATCACTAGGGGCCAAATTCGTGCCCTATGCAGACGACACTCAGTTTTTGTTTACATGGAAGGCTAACGAGCCTTGTCCAGGTATGCTAATCAGGTTTTGCCTCTCAGCTGTCTTCGGTTGGCTGGCCGCTAGCCAGTTGAAGTGTAATGCTGGTAACACTGAGCTAATTTTTTTGGGTAAAGCAGCGGAAAGTCCTTTACAGGTCTTCTGTTCACCCGTACATTTACGGGTAAGCAATTATATTTTTAATTTTCCATATATTGTACGATACACGTTACAGGTATAAGGTACACATATAGGTACTATACGATGGGTAGTGACCCAGATGTGAAGCACTATGTACAAGCTTTAATATCAATCATTGTCACTGAATTAAGAATTTATGTCAGTCTGTTTTCTCCTTCACAGGTGACATCTACTTCCTTGTGAAATCTCTACAATTTGAGAGCACAGAGTGTGTAGGTTGTATCTATTCCAACCACTTGTGTATAATTTATTTGACACTTGAACTATTATTTTTTCTTTTTGCAGTAGCGAACAATATCTAGGTCCTGAGGAAAGCCACGATCAGAAATTGATCACTATGGCTGAAACATGTAGACCTGTTCTTTCAGACTAGGGATGGAGCAAGGACTCATATAAAAGAGACTTGCTCGGATGTAATCTTCTCAAATAGCTCGTAATACCGTAATAATTGTGTTTGTAAATACTAACGTGCATTACAGTTCACACATTTAAGTCTAGGGGAAGCTTGCATATGTGTCGTACTAACAAGTAACCAGAGTGGGACTCAAAATGGCTGCTAACGCAGAATTCTGTACAGCGCATGCGTCAACTACATCTACGTAGTAATGACGAGAGTATGCTTGGAGGGAAATCTTTGCAGCTGCGCAATCGCTTTTAAGATGGCTGCTTCAAACTCACATGTTAAAGCGCATGCTCTTGCTGAAACTGAACCCTGCAACTTTATTAAAATGCTAATGCGAAAGATTTTTATAAGAAAATGGGATTAGAGTAGAGTTAGGTGGTATACAGTGAAATTATTTTATTTTATTTCTAACATGTTTCTTTGACTCTTTCTATTTAGTTCGTATTTGGGCTTCAGCGCAACATTAAAGTCTATGTGCCATGTGATACCCAACGCATGCGAACTCGTAACCCACCAGGAACCACGAAGACGTTCTTGAACTTCAGCCAAGGCCACGATCGCTACATGTCCTGGGAAAGAAGTTGTCTTCCTGACTGATGAATGAGAAAATTATTAAATGTATATATTTATCGATAAAAATGTGAAATGCAGGTGGGAAATAAAGCTTAGGAAAATGAATTTAAGGGGCGGGAACGCTGAACAATAGACTAAAGAAAACTATTAAAACTTAGCATGGTGTGGGGGAGGAGCCTAGCGCTTGACCAAGATGGCCGCGTGAGCTTTGAGCTCCCGAGACCCTCGTGCCCTCCGTCGACTATCCTGTCTCTAATCCTGTTTGCATGCATGGCATCGTGCAGATGACTTGTCAGGGAGGCGATTGATGCTACCCGCGGTCGGATCGCCCACCGGGAACCGGAGTTATGCATGGCGGAAGATTGAGGCCTATCTCCGAGGGATGCCAGGGGCTAGAGTTGGCAGGATGCCCGACCTCTAATTGAACAACAGCGGCCAGGCGAGGTGTGAACTACCGGACGGAGGTCCCCATCCTTTCACTTTCACTTTCTCGCCTTTGTTTGCCCTGCCCAGGGAGTGCTCTCGGCTGCTTTATTATCATTTGGACGCTCTGCACGCTACTCTGGCGGCCCATCGCAGGACTGAGCACTCCTGCCTCCTTTCGCTGAGAGAGGGTCGTCCTGTTTGAACCGACCTGCTTGAGCCAACCATGTCGGGCAAAGCAGAGGTGGATCGGCTGAAGCCTAAGGCCACCAGGCGGGGAGCCTATACTCAGGCCAATAATATGGACCGCTACGCCCAGCAGAAGGGGTCACCGGGTGGACCGAGCCAGTCGCCGGATGCACAGAAGACTGCCTCACCCTTGGCCCCGGAGCTCTCGCTCCAGGATGTCATGGGCGCGCTTGAAGGGCTGCAGACTTCGATTGGGAGACAGTTTGATGCCCTGGCGCACAAAGTGGATGCCATCTTGGTGGACGTTAATCTGATCCGCGCGGATTTGGGCAAAACAAATGAACGAGTTAAAACCCTGGACCTCAAGACCACGGGCCTCGCTGATGATGTCTCGGAACTGCAGACCGAGGTCCGTAAGTTGCGGACCGAGAGTGATCTCGCCGCCCGTCGGCTGGAGGACTTTGAGAGCCGGGCCAGGCGCAACAACGTGCGCGTTATCGGGGTCCCGGAGTCCTCGGACGAGACTTCTGTAGACCTGCTAGTGGAGGACTTGGTGCTTAACCATCTGCAGCCTAAGGGTCTTGGGAAGTTTTTCGCAGTTGAGAGGACCCATAGAGTGCCGGGTGGTAGGCCCAAGGTGGGAGCCCCACCGAGGCCGATTGTCGCCCGGCTCTTTCATTTTCGAGATCGGGACGCTATCCTGCAAGCATCGAGGGTGACGGGCCCGGTCCCCTTCCAGAACGCGTCGGTGAATTTCTATCCTGACTTCACCCAGCAGGTGCAGAGGCAGAGGCAGGGCTTCCTGGGGGTGAAGAGGCGGCTTCGGGAGAGGGAACTGAAATATGCCATGCTCTTCCCTGCCAGACTACGTGTGGTGTACGAAGACCGAACATTCTTTTTTGAGTCGCCTGTCATGGCCGATGAATGGCTGGACGCTCTGCCCCGACGACGGATGGGAGAGGACACTGCCGCAGACGGGGACAGTGGCCGGGATGAACAAGGTTGATGTCTTCGGAACCGGACTGACTCGATTTGACTCTAGCTAATGATTTGAACAGAATGCAGTAAATACGGAGGGTTGTGGGAGGACGAGGGGAGCTCTTTCCTCCCTTAGGGTACTTTTTGTAGATTTTGGGTTTGGTAGGGCGACAGGCACACTGCAAGTTGTGGGGGCTTTGTAAGCTGCAGCAGGGGTGCAGGGTGGGGGGGATAGTTGGGATTTTGGGTTTGTTGTTGGGGGGTTCGTTTCTGCAAGGCGTATTGATTATTTTCAGGACTGTTCCATGGTGGCTCTTCGGGTGTGGGGTGGGCCTCCTTACGTTTGGGGATGGAGGTAGGGGTTTAAGTGTTATTAGCTGGAATGTTAATGGTTTGGGGGATCGCATTAAGCGCGGGATTGTTTTGCAATTCTTGAAACGGTCATTGCCGGATGTCGCCCTACTGCAGGAGACGCACCTTATAGGTAACACGTGCTATGCTCTTAATAGGAAGGGTTATAAATTCATAGCTCATTCGGGATTCTCCTCTGGGTCCAGGGGTGTGGGCATCCTAGTCAGAGCCTCGCTACCATTTGAGGTGGACTCCACCATTGTTGACGATAGGGGGAGGTTTGTGGCGGTGGCGGGGCGGTGGGAAGGAAGAACTTTGGTTTTAGTTTCGGTTTATGTCCCGCCGGCCCTGCAGGCCTCCACGTTTACAGATCTGGGTAGGGCCTTGCTGGATCTCCCGGGGGGTATGCTTGTGGTGGGGGGTGATTTCAATGCTGTCGGCTCTGGGCTGCTGGATAGATATCCGCCCAGAGACACAGGGGGGGCTCAGAAGTGGCTTCCAGACTTTCTTGACACACTTGGCCTGATAGACTGCTGGAGGCTCCGGCACCCCACACAGAGCCAAAACACCTTCCACTCCGGAGCGCATGGTAGCCTCTCTAGGATTGATTACCTGCTCACTCTGGCTGCGCACGCCTCAATGGTGTCTGAGGCCAGGCACATGGCGCGTGGTATATCGGACCATTCGCCAGTGTGGGTCAGGCTGGATGTTGGCCGTGAGGGAGGGGGAAGGGTGGCTCCTATTAACCCTTGGTACTTCCGAGACCCCAAGATGCGCAGCGCACTGGTGAAGACAGTTAAAAAAAATTTCAAGGACAATCAGGGATCCGTGGACTCGGCAGTGTCGCTGTGGGAAGCATTTAAGACCGTGCTGCGAGGGGAGGCCCTCTCCCTTGTAGTGGCGGCCAAGCGGCGGAGAGATGGCGAGGTTATGCAGGTTGAGGAGGAGATCGTGGCTTTGGAGGGAGCGCTAGAGGAGGAGGTTACAGAGGCCTCACTGCATGAGCTGAGCTTGAAGCAAGCCGAGTATAAGGACCTGGTGACGAATGCCGCTAAGACCCTCAGTAGGGAACAGCAGGGCCGCCTGTATGATGTTGGTGACAAGGCCGGGAAACTCCTAGCTTGGCTGGACAAAAAAGAACGGGTTAATAGAGTAGTGCCGGAGTTGACGGGAGAGGGGGGAGAGGTGATTGTGGAACCTGAGAGGATTGTACAGTGCTTCACGGACTATTTCCGTATGGTTTATGCCTCAGTGTCGGATAGGCCGCCCGAGGACTCGCGTGACCTCTTGCGTGATATCGCTTTGCCCTGTCTTTCCGACGTAGATAGGGACGATCTGGATGGAGACATAACGGTCGATGAGGTGGCGGGAGCTATCCGCGCGCTGAACTCGGGCAAGGCCTCGGGCCCGAACGGCTTGCCAATTGACCTGTATAAGCTGTTTCCGGATAGGGTTGCCCCTCACCTGCGCGCCATGTTCGTGGAGGCGCGGGGGAGTGGGACCCTCCCGTTGGATCAGCGACTGGCGACAATGCTGATGACATCCTGTTGTATCTTGCCTCGCCCAAGAAATCACTTATAGTGGTCTGTGACGTTCTTACATCCTTCGGTAGGAATTCGGGTCTCGTCATCAACTGGAGTAAATCGTATTTATATGTTCTGAGTGGCGAGGTTCCACCGATCCCGCGAACTTGTTCGATCCAGATCGCTCAGCAGGGCTTCGTGTATCTGGGGATCTTTATCTCCACGGACTCCGCTTTGCGGTATGAGAGGAACCTGCTCCCCCCCCTAGCGCGCCTGCGGCGGGATGTAGAGGGCTGGCGGAGGCTGCCGCTCTCCCTCGTTGGGCGCGCTGCCTTGTTCAAAATGATGTCTCTTCCCCGGTTCCTCTACGCATTGCAGAATACTCTAGATTGGGTACCGGCCAACTACTTTCGGGAGATCGAAAGCCTCCAACGAACGTTGTTGTGGGACGGGCGGCCGCGAATAGCAATTGCTAAGTTGACGCTTCCATGGTATGATGGGGGTATTGCGCTTCCAGACATCCGACGCTACTATTGGGCCACCCAGCTGAGCGCGATTAATCATGGTCTCTATGGCCCTGCCCTCAGCCCTGGTTATGCCATGGATAGGTGGTTGTTGCGTGGTGGTAACTATCACAGGGCGTTGTACTCGCGGTCCCTGGACTCGTCCCTCACGGGGCCCACTGGGGTGGCGGTGCGTGTGTGGAAGATGGCAACTGACTCGCTGGGCTGGAAGGATAGGCTCACCCTCGCTACCCCGCTGTTTGAATCTGAAAGATTGGGTAGGCTTTGGCATACAAAAGGTTTTGATAAATGGGACCTGATCGGCATCTCCAGGGTCGGAGATGTGCTGATTAAGGGGAGGGTGAAGTCCTTTGAAGAGTTGCAGAAGTAGTATGAGCTGGGGACTTCCGAGTTTTTCCGCTATGTTCAGGTGCGTCATGCCCTCCGGTCAGTCCTCGTGGAGGGTGAGAAGGTGCCTGAGTCCTCTCCTTTGGAGGACCGGATCCTTGATGGCCATATGCCTGAGAGCACGATCTCGCTCATCTACAAGAAATTGATAAACGTCCGGGCGGATACGCTTCTGGGGTTGCGGGACCAGTGGACTAGGGATGGACTCGAGTTGGATGACGAGGATTGGCAGTCTGCTGTTTCCTCTCCCAAGGAGGTTGCGATCCCGTCGCGTCTGAGGCTGGTGCAGCTCAAAATACTGCATCGAGTGTATGTGACGGGGCCAAGGTTGGTTCATATGGGATTCTCTGAGGAAGGCCTATGTAGGAGGGGATGTGGTATGGTGGGTACTTTCCTGCATATCATCTGGGAATGTGGTGTCATCACGGAATTCTGGAGGAGAGTCCATGCAGTGATGGGGGAGGTGACGGGCATTGCTATGCAGCCGGAAGCGCGGTGTTGTCTCCTGAATGTCTGGGGGCCCACTGATCACGATGCGGCACAGACCCAATGGGTGACTCTGGGTAACATGGTCGCCAAGAGAGATATCGCGCGATTGTGGGGCTCCGTGGGGCCCCCCACATTGACCGCGTGGAAAGAAAATATGGATTGGAGTATGCTCAGGGAAAAGACAGTATATTGCGCTAGAGGCCGCCCTCGGAAGTGGCACGCCATCTGGGGGCGGTGGAATCAATACAGGGGGGGAATATGTCTTGCCCCTGATTTGGATCCCCCCGAGGAACAGCTTTCTTCTTGACATCCTTTCCAGCTCAGTATATAAGATGTGATGATTAATTGACTTCTTGGGCCTCTGCTGTCCCCCTTCTTCCTCTTATCACAGTACTGTGACTGTTAGATGATTGGGGTCCGGCCTCCCCTGGGGGGGCTATCACCATGGGCATTCAGTGTTCTTGCCTTGCTGGGGTTTGTTGTGTGTTTGTGTTTATTTAAAAATGGAATCTTTTCACTGCTCCTCTAATGCAATGTGGACGCTTCTTTGTCCTTCTCTATCGAAGCTGCCGAACCTCCGGGTTGTCGGCTGAATAGCTGTGTCCAGACTCTTGAAGAAATAAAGGTTTTTAAAAAAAAAAAAAAAACTTAGCATGGTGTGATGATCATTCCCCCCGTCCTGTGCAATCAGAATTATGAGTTTCGTAAATTTGAAACATTTAGGGGTGGTGCATGCCATTGGAGGGGTATAATTTAGGCCTGGGCTAAAATTCCGTTCCGCTCGCGGAAATTGCGATAATTTCCGCAATCCGCATTTTACCAGAATTTTTTTGCTTGCTCATGCTGTAAAATAATACATTCTCGCATGCGTGCGATCGCCTTACCTGAATCCCCGCATTCGCCAACAAGTTTTCCCGATCCGGTCGCGTTCACCACGAGATGTTGGATTGTTGGTAGCCATTTGCGCTGTCTCGCGACAGTTTGCGCCCACAGTAACGTCATTCGTTGCGCAATCACGTCTTTCTTCTCGCGATCATTCACCACGAGACAAGTGAAAACAAGATGGCCGCGCCCGTGAGCAACCGCATGGGTAAGTTGGCGAGCCACGTCCACGAAGAAAATACCGCGAACGGGTGGGAAAAAAGCTTCCGCATCTTCGCGATATTTCCGCGTGTTTGCAGAGATTTTTTACATTTTTGCGATAATTTGCAAAAGTGAATTTCGCAAATTCCGCCAACCCCTAGTATAATTGAGGTAGTTAGTTAGCTAGAACACACCAAGAGAGGCCGAGATGCTGAAAGACCGAGATGCTGTCTGAGAATTTAATAATTGCTGAAGAAGACTCCATTTGAAGACTTAGAGCTAAACCCTAATTAATTAGAAGAAGATTGCGGAAGAATCGAAGAGGCACATAATAGAATAAGATCGTGGAAGAATCAAGGAGGAAGATAGTGTCAGTGAGGGGTGCGACGCAGGCGTCGTATCTAGAAGAGGCCATCTATCCTGTCCCTAAATCCTGTCCTGCACCTTTGTCACCTGATCTGTCCCAGGGGACCCTTTCCAACTCCTTGGCCAAGGGGTTGGTTTACACACCATCCTAGGTAACTATAAATCCGTGTAGTATGTCATTGTATTGCTCTCTCTGTTTCTCCCTATTCAGGTACTGTCATCGTAATAACATTGTTTAACGATTTTTCTGACTTAAATCTGATTTTCCTTCCTTGGAGAAACGGTGTACACATTTTATTTGGGTTCTTGGCTCACATTAATTTAACTAGATAAATATTTAAAACTCTCCTGAGTCTGTGGTTATTTAAAAGATTTTATTCTATGTCAATATTTACCTAAAATAGTTAACTAAAAGGTCCATTGACCAGAAGAAAGTACATTCAGTCCGAAAGGTTTGGTAAGAAATGATATAGGTAAATTCATTTTACAGGTATTAGTACAATAAATTGACCCCAGCGGTATCTACTAGCCTATGTGAATGTGTGTGTATTTATGGGCCCAGGTGAGTATATGGTAGTTGAGGACCTGAGGTTAGTAACCCGCTGGATCAGTTTTTCTGGTAGCAGAGCTATGGTTATATTTTATTAACTAGTTAGGTGAAATATTGAATTTTGAATGATTGATTATGTATTTACAAACCTGTTTGTATTTTGTTTTATGTTGTTTGGAAATTCCCGGGAATATTGAATAGCGGGTGGTGAATAGAAACCACACTGCATTGAGGTTACTCGTTTGCTGAAGATAGAGCTGTAAGGCTATGCAAGGCTGAAAGTGCTGATTTAGGGATTCATTCATATAAAAGTGAGAGTGATTGATAGCAAAGAGTTCACTGGTGAAACTTTGGTCTTATATCACCTAGAAAGGGTAATACCGAAGGAGTAGCAGGTTCGTCTGCACTCGAGTGAAGAGTAAGCAGAAGAGTTTTACTCATAGTGTGTGAAGAGTAAGCGGAAAAGTTTTACTCGTAGAAAATGTAAATCGACTTTCTGATTTTAGTAGAGCAAACAGAGTAGCGAATGTTTCTATGTTGTCATTTAATGAATTTTGTATGTAAATCATAAGGAATATAAGTTATTCGTGTTACCTACTAAAGGAGGGGTCAGTTGCGGGTGCTGCACTGACGTCACAAGGGCCGCGCTAGTATTGGCATGTGACTGACACGAAATTGTAAAGGAGGGGTCAGTAGTAAGGAGTGATAATGACGTCACAGAAAAGCCGCGCTAGTATTGGCTAAACGCATAGCGTGAAACAGAATTAGATTGGTTGACAGAATAGAAGCCGCGCTGGTATTGGTCAATTATTAGAGTAAAAGCGAACATTTGATTGGTTGGTAAAATAGCAGCTACAAAAATTGACAGTGAACTTTGCATGTGGAGACACGATCCAACTTTTATAGGGACTCGCCCAGACAGAAGGTATTTAGGATTTGCCTGACGATGTACGGAGAAAAAAGAAAAATTACATTTATACAGAAAATTTAAAATTATTTTAAAAAGGATAAACCCATTAATACTAGAGAGGGAATTCTTATTTCTCCCCCGAAAACGCCCGCATCATAAATGATGATGGAAAGGGGCTATCATACTTGTGTATGGTTGGAAAATTGGATAGAATATACAAAGAGTGATGGAGTTCTAGCCTTTCCAGAACATAGTACGTTTAATGGGAGAATTCTACATAATCTGAGATTAAGAATGAACGAATTGGAGGAGGAGCCTAGCGCGCATCCAAGATGGTCGCGTGAGCACAGGGCTCCCCGGACCCTCGCTGCTCCTCGGAACTTATCCTGACTTTATCCTGACTTGGTTGACGGATTCTGGAAGATGAACGTTGGCTGAACCCTGAACTCTTTTCAGAAACCAAATTGGACCTGGGAGACCTGATCTATGGTGGTTTGAACTTTTGAGGCCCAACGGATGGCTGTGCCCGGTGCGAAGGTGAACTGTGGAGCCGGGGCATAGTTGAACAACAACGGCATCGGGGCTGCGCCAGCGGCCGTCTCATCACTTTCGGTTTCACTTTTGGATCTCTGAGTGGCTGGACAGTGGAGTTGCCTTGTGCGGCTGGGTTTTCACTCGGCCTTCGCTTCGTGTCTTTGCCTCCGCCTGACACCAGTGTGCCCATTGACTTTGATCCTCTCGCACCGCCACATTGCAGTCCCTGGTAGGGCCCGTGTCGGCTTCGCCTGTGCCACTTTGACGCTTCCTTGGTGGTCCCCTTCGGTGAGCGTGGTTTAACATGGGAGGCAGGGGGGATCCCGAGAGGCGTAGGACCAAGACATCCCTACGTGGGGGACCGGTCCAGACCAACAACATGGACCGCTACACTCATGGTAAAGGGTCCCCTGGGGCGGCCAGTGTTCTCCCGGACGACGCTGGGGGTGTTCCGTCAGCCCCTCCGGATTTGTCACTGCAGGACATCATGGGCGCCATTAATGGCATCAAGGAGACCATTCGCTAAGCAGTACGAGGCCTTGGCCCGTAAAATCGACACGGTGGCCATTGATGTTACGCTAATTCGGGCGGATCTCTCTAAGACCAATGAGAGGGTTCAATCGCTGGATTTGCGGACGTCCACCCTTGGTACGGATGTGTCGGACCTGCAGACTGCTCTTGGCGACCTCAAGTCGGCCAACGACCTGATGGCCCGGCGGCTGGAGGACTTCGAGGGACGGGCTCGACGCAATAACATCCGCGTCATAGGTGTTCCAGAGACCTCCGACAATCGCCCGGTGGATCTTGTGGTTGAGGAACTCATCCTCAAACAGCTTGCCCCCGCTGGCCTGAGTAAGTTCTTTGCCGTGGAGCGGGCCCATCGAGTCCCCGGCGGTCGGCCGCGACCGGGAGCTCCCCCGAGGCCTATTGTCGCAAAACTTTTTCACTACAGAGACCGTGATGCGATTCTGCAGGCCTCACGGGTACATGGCCCGGTCCGCTATGAGAACTCATCCGTTAACTTTTTCCCGGACTTCACCCAACTTGTCCAGAAACAGCGGATGGGCTTCCAGGGGGTGAAGCGCCGTCTTCGGGACCTGGGTCTTAAGTACTCGATGCTTTTTCCTGCTAGGCTCCGAGTGGAATACGAAGACCGGACTACCTTTTTTGACTGTCCTGCGACCGTGAGTGACTGGCTGGATTCTCTGCCGGACCGGGGTGACCGGCCTGGGCCTTCTGGTGGTACCGAGAGTGGCGGGCCTCCTTCGGAGTGACTTTTGGTCCTTGACTTTGACATTTTGTTTTGTTCGGCTGGGTTCTACTTCTTTTGTACATTTTGTTTAACTATGATCTGTGTTGGGGGCGGGCAGGGACGGGTCCCATTCCTCCTCCGGGGTCTTTTCGTAGAATGGGGTTTGTAGGGCGACAGGCACACTGCAAGTTGGGGTGGTTTTCTGGACCGCAGGGGTGCAGGGTGGGGGGAGTTGAATTTGGGGGGGGGTTGGTGGGTGGGTGGGGTTGTTTGGATTTGTGTTTTCTGTTTTCAAGGCGAGGTATGGGCTCTGCTTCAGTTTCTGGTGTCGCGCTATTTGCAGGGGGATCCTTGATCTACCGGAGGGGATGGGGGGGGACGGGTTGAGACTGATGTCTTGGAACGTCAACGGATTGGGGGATTGTATCAAACGGGGTGTTGTGCTGCAGTATTTGCGTCGTTTGACTCCTGATGTGGTATTCTTACAGGAGACGCATCTGGTTGGTAATGTTTGTCATGCCATGAACAGGGGGGGATACCGACTCGTGGCCCATTCCGGTTTCACCACTGGCTCTAGAGGGGTGGGCATTCTCATACGATCTTCACTTCCGCTAGAGATCACCAGGGTTGTCCTAGACGATAGAGGGCGCTATGTGGCTCTGACTGGGAGGTGGGAGGGACAGTCCCTTTCCTTGGTTTCGGTTTATGTTCCCCCGGGCCTCCAGAACTCCACTTTCTCCGACTTGGGTCGTATGATGCTTGAGCTTCCTGACAGTCTTTTGCTTATGGATGGGGATTTTAATTCGGCTGTTTCGGGTGATTTGGATCGCCACCCGCCCAGGGCCCTCCCTGCTGCCCAGGCGTGGCTCGGCGGACTCTTGGATACCTTCGGTCTGGTGGATTGTTGGAGGTTAATGCATCCGACACAGTGTCAGTACACATTTCACTCTGGGCCCACGGGAGTCTCTCCAGATTGGATTATTTTCTTATGCCCGCGGCCCAGACTGCCCGGATTCGAGAGGTAAAGCACAGGCCCCCCTCTTCCCTTACCCTGGTCTGACCATTTCCTTGTGGTAGGGGAGCTCAATGTCAGCCTGGACTCTTCTTGTTCCCGGCCGCAGAAGTCCCCCCCGATCTATAAGAGAATTTGGTCCCAACTCCCTACTGACAGCCTCTTGCGTTCCCTCGCTGAGTTCAGTCCCCCTCCTGGCCACGGGCCTTTGGAGGCCGATATCGCTTTCCATGACTGGCTTTGCCATGCGCTGGATGCGGTTCTGCCTGTAAAAAAGTGTGCCAATAAAACTAACAGTCATAAATCATCTTGGTACACTCCGGAGCTGGGGACGATGAGAAAGAACTGCAAGAGGCTTGAACGGGAATGGCGGAAGGACTGGGCCGCTAATAGTAAACATAACTATCGGGAAGCTATGAGAGCTTATAAAGCCGCACGGATCTCCACCAAGGCCGCCTACTTTGAGGAGCGAATAAATAAGGCAGGTAATTCTTCAAAGGAAGCCTATAAAATTCTCAAAGAGCTTATTACGGCTCCCATCGCCCCAGCCTCTCTGGCGGAGAATCCCAATAGATGCAATGAGCTGGCCCAGTTTTTTGATACTAAAATACAAAATATCCTAGCTAGTCTTCCCCCGAGTTCAGGTAATATGAGCACAGCAGCCCCGAAGGGGGTTCTAGGCATGAAGTGTTTTAATTCTATCTCCCCCATTACAAGGGAAGCTTTCTGTGAGGAGCTGTTGGCCCTGAAGAGTGGCTCCCCGCTGGATCCTATGCCTATCCGGATCCTCAAACAATGTGTCGATCTAATTGTTGGCCCTGCAATGGACCTTCTGAATGCCTCCTTCACCCATGGAATTGTTCCACCAAGCTGGAAGCAGGCCATTGTGAAGGCCCTATTAAAAAAGCCTGGCCTTGACCCCATTGATTTGGCAAACTATCGCCCTATATCACTCTTGCCGGGCCTGAATAAGATCGCGGAGAAGTTTGTTAATCGCCAGCTCTCCGGCTTCCTGGAAGACAACAATTTATTAGGCCGGTCGCAGACTGGTTTCCGCCCAGGCCATGGAACAGACACGGCCTTGCTAGCGATGGTGGAGGAAGCCAGATGTATCTTAGATTCAGGAGGTTCTGCAGCACTGGTACTCCTGGATCTAAGTGCAGCTTTTGATACGGTGGACTATAATATTCTGATCCACCGTTTAGGAAATATTGGAGTAGGGGGACGGGCACTACAGTGGCTTCAGTCATACTTGAGTGGTCGTTCTTATCAGGTTGCCGATGGCGATTTTAGATCTTCGCCTATTCCCCTCCAGTGTGGAGTCCCGCAGGGCTCTTCGTTGAGCCCTACGCTTTTTAACGTCTATATGGCCCCGCTGGAGGAGGTGGTGGCACCCTTTGGAGTGACCATGGCAACCTATGCAGACGACACTCAATTGATTGTTTCCCTGTCTCTTTCAGAAAGCCAGGGGGAGAAGTTCGCTGCCTGCCTCACCAACATCGTGGCTTGGATGGCGGAATCCCGGCTTAAACTGAACGGGTCAAAAACTGAGCTAATGATTCTTGGCAATTTGTGCTCGTCACTGCCCAAGTGTATGTGGCCTGCCAGCATGGGAGTCCTCCCGGCCCCCAAGGACACCATAAAAAGTCTTGGGGTCTGGCTTGAACCTGAGTTATCTTTCATTACTCAAGCCAAGCGAGTGGCGGGGACGTGTTACGGGCTGCTTCGTTCAGTCCGGAAGATCCTGCCGCTCCTTCCTGACAACTCCAGGAGACTTCTTATCCATGGTTTGGTGCTTTCGAGGCTGGATTACAGCAATGCCCTCTTTCTAGCAGCACCTGAATCCACTCTGAATGTTCTTCAAAGAGCTCAGAACGCAGCTGCGCGGATGCTTACTGGTACAGCCAAGACCTCCTCAGCTCGGCCTGCTTTGGAGGCCTTGCACTGGTTACCAATAAGATCCCGCATCAAATTCAAATCCCTCTGCATGGTGTTTAAGGCTCTACAAGGATCTGGGCCCCCCATTCTTAGAGATTTGATCCGCCCCTATCAACCCTCCCGTGCCCTTCGCTCTGAAGCTGGGAACCTTGTAGCAATACCCAGAGCAAAAAAGGTGAAAACAGGTGGACGTCGTTTTTCTATTAATGCGGGCCATCTCTGGAATTCCTTACCAGTGGCTCTGCGTAACGAATCCAACCTGACAAAATTCCGCAAAACACTTAAGACCCTTCTTTTCCCTTTGTAGGTTCCTTCTGATGTTCTGGGACAGTGGCTTAGTGTATTACTTAGCGCTGGGACGCTCAAGGGCAGCCATGCGCTTTAGAAATCCGTTTTCATTTCATTTCATTTCATTTCACTTGGCCCGGGGTATCTCTGATGATTCCCCACTTTGGTTGCTTTTCGACACCGGGATGCGTTCCGCTGGGCGGATCGCCCCTATTAACCCTTGGTACTTGCGAGACCCCAAGATTCGTGATAGCCTTGTTAAGTCGATTGATCAGTATTTTCTCGAGAATGAGGGGTCGGTGGTGTCCTCAGTGTCCCTGTGGGAAGCCTTCAAATCAGTGCTCCGCGGGCATGCCCTATCCCAGATAGTGGAGGCTAAGAGGGTTAAGAATGAGGCGGTGGTGAAGCTGGAGACTGAAATATCGGGGCTGGAGGCAGCCTTGGAGACGGGTGTGACTCAGGATGGGCTTCATGCCCTCAGCTTGAAGCAGTTTGAATATAAGTCTCTTGTCACTGACGCTGCCAAGATTATGTATAGGGAGCAACAGGGTAGGTTGTATGATGCCGGGGAAAAGGCAGGTAAACTGATTGCTTGGTTGGATAAGAAGGCGAGAGTGAATCGTGTGGTCCCGGAGCTTCGGGTTTCGGATGGAGTGTGTGTGACTGACCCTGGTGAGATTGTGGAGTGTTTTGCGGACCACCTCCGGGCGGTGTACTCCCCGGTGTCTGATAGAGATGAGGATGACTCTCGTCTCTTGCTGCGGGATATTGCCTTGCCCGGCCTATCCGTCGAGGACCGTGAGCAGATGGATGCCTCTCTGTCTGTCGACGAGATTGCTGCCGCGATTCGTTCCCTCCGCTCGGGCAAGGCTATGGGCCCCAACGGACTGCCGATTGAACTGTATAAACTACGCCCGGATAAAATCGCGCCCTTCCTCCGTCGTATGTTTCTGGAGTCGCTCGAGCGGGGTTCCCTTCCCGACGACCAGCGTCTGGCTACTATAGTTGTTATTCCCAAGGACGGTAAGCCACGAGACCGCTGTGCCTCATATAGGCCTATTTCCCTACTAAATGCCGAACCGAAAATCCTTGCCAAGGTCCTCGCTAATCGCTTGTTGAGAGTTATATGCGATTTGATACATCCGGATCAATGCGGCTTTATCCCTCATCGTAATACCGCTCTCAACTTGCGGCGTCTACATGGCGTCCTCGCTAGGGCGGAGTACTTCTCTGAACCGGCCATATTGGTTTCCTTAGACGCCACGATGGCCTTTGACACCATCGAGTGGCCATACCTTTGGGCAGTATTGGCGAAATTTGGCTTTGGGGAGGGATTTATTAGTTGGGTGAAGCTCCTCTATGCTGGTCCAACGGCTCAGGTTGTTGTCAATGGGCGGGTTTCTCGGCCCTTCGCTCTCGGGAGGGGTACTAGGCAGGGGTGCCCGTTGTCCCCTCTGCTCTTTGCTCTCGCCTTGGAACCGCTAGGTGCCTGGCTCCGCTGGGAGCCCTCAATCAGAGGGATCCGGTGGGCCCCGGGCTTCGAGGATCGGGTCTCGTTGTACGCGGATGATATTCTTATGTACCTCACCTCGCCGCGGAAGTCGCTCAACGTGCTTTTTGTTGTTCTTACTTCCTTCGGGAGAAATTCGGGTTTGATAATTAACTGGTCCAAATCTTGCGTGTATCCTATCTCCGGTGGCCTTCCTCTCCTGCCGCCGCGGCTTCCGCTCCAAACATCTCAATCCGGCTTTAAATACTTGGGGATATACGTTTCGTTGGATCCGGCGGTCCGCTACGAGCAGAATCTCCTGTCTCCCCTCCGGCGTTTGAGGGCGGATACGGCCCGGTGGTGTACGTTGCCCTTGTCTCCGCTTGGTCGCGCAGCACTGTTTAAAATGATGTCCCTTCCCAGATTTCTTTACGCACTCCAGAACTCCTTCGATATCATTCCGGCGGCCTACTTTAGGGAAGTGGAGAGTTTGCAGAGGAGACTGGTTTGGTACGGTCGTGCACGTATCGCTTTGGCAAAGCTGACTCTTCCCTGGTATGACGGGGGCATCGCGCTCCCTGACATTAGAAGGTACTATTGGGCCTCCCAGCTGTCTGCCATTAACCATGCTACGTACGCTCCTGGCTCGAACCCGGCTTATGAGATGGATAAATTCCTGCTTCCCGGCGGTAACTATAACAGAGCGCTTTACTCTCGATCTGCCGGAAGGACCCTCACGGGCCCTACTAGGATTGCGGTACGTGTGTGGAAGGCGGCGAATGTAGCTGTGGGCTGGAGTGAGCGGTTG
This sequence comes from Triturus cristatus, assembly GCF_964204655.1. Classification (NCBI taxonomy): domain Eukaryota; kingdom Metazoa; phylum Chordata; class Amphibia; order Caudata; family Salamandridae; genus Triturus; species Triturus cristatus. The sequence goes on along the minus strand of NC_140587.1, from coordinate 488,463,424 downwards.
ACGTGTGCTACTCCTCTGTTCGCCTCAGAGCGCTTGGGAAGCCTCTGGACAACGAAAGGCTTTGAGCACTGGGATACGATCGGCATTAGCAGAGTGGGGGACCTATGGGTTAAAGGCGCGGTTAAATCCTTCGCGGCGCTTCAGAGCGAGTACGAGCTTAGTGAAAGGGAGTTCTTCCACTATGCCCAGGTTCGGCACGTCCTACTCTCGGTCTTTGGGGAGGGGACCACGGTCCCTGTTTCTTCGCCTCTCGAGGACCGTATACTCGACGGACACGTCCCTGACAGCACTATCTCCCTGATTTATAAAAAACTCATAAATAATCGGGCTGATCTCTTGGTGCGTCTTCGGGAGGTATGGACTGGAGATGGGGTTGAGTTGGACGACGAGGACTGGCAGTCTGCGCTGTCATCCCCTAAGGAGGTTGCCATCCCGGCCCGTCTCCGTCTGGTCCAGCTTAAGATTCTCTATCGTGTCTACGTGACGGGTCCCCGTTTGGTCTCGATGGGGTTTTCTGACGACGGGCTCTGTAAGCGTGGCTGCGGTCTCAGTGCCACCTTTCTCTACATCCTCTGGGAGTGCCGCGAGGTGGCGGAATATTGGCGCCAGGTGCATGATGTTATGAAACGAGTCACTGGGGTCGCTCTGCTGCCGGAGGTGCGCCGATGTGTTCTGAACGTGTGGGAGCCCAATGACTATAATGCGGCCCAGGCTCGGTGGGCAGCCCTTGGGAACATGATCGCAAAGAGAGATATTGCGCAGCTTTGGGGTTCCCAACGGCCTCCCACCGTGTCCGTATGGAAGGAGAACATGGACTGGTGCATGTTCAGGGAGAAGACGGTGTATGTGGCCCGTGGTAAACCCGGGGCGTGGGGTAGAATCTGGGGTCAGTGGAATGTGTATCGAGGGACTATCTGTTCTCCCCCCCTGGTGGATACGTCTGATGTTGCCTTGTCCCCCTGATCCTTGACGGTTCCTTGCTTAATTAGTTCATCTGAGTATAGAGTTGGTTTGCCCGTGGCCCCCCCCCTCCCTCTCAGACCCCCCTTTTTATCGACCACCCTAGGGTGGTCCTGTGTGGAGTTCCTCTGCTGTGGTTAGACGCCCTTTCAATGTTTCTCGCCTTGCTTTTTGTTTTTCTTTACTTTTGTTGATATTTATGTAAAAAGGGTGTATCCTAACTTTCCTTATGTGCAGCCTGATCTCCTGTTATTTAGCGGAGCCCCCGCGGGCCAGTCATTGTTTTTGAACTGCTTGATCATTTCTGCATACTAGCGGCCGGCCCAGGTGGTTGTAGGCCCGTGCTTGTACCCTTTTTTTATCTGCACAATAAAAATATATAAAAAAAAAAAAAAAAAAGAATGAACAAATTAGAGCCCCGACCAAGATTAACACAATATGAGGCTTTAGAAGAATGGGAGACTGAAGCATTTGAGCGCGATAGACCCAGAAGTAGCAGAAGTTTTAGAGGGTTTTATCCTAGACTACAGCACGAATCACAAGATAATCAGATGAAACAATGGAGACAAGCAATGGTGGCTGAAGGATTATATCCTGTACTAATGGCAGAGGAACAGACATGAGGCAAGTGCACAGAGAAAACCAAACATTTAACGATGACAGGTAGTGGAGAATTAGAAGATGATTTTATGGAGGACATTTTAATGAAAAAAAACTCCACCATACCAAGATGGATTCAGTAGAACTACTCCTAGTGTCCCAGTTTTGGGAACACCATTGGTTCCACAAGTTATACATGACCCAACAAATGGTAGGGTACTTCAGGGAAAAGAAAGAGAGGCAATAAATAAGAATAGAGAAGAATTAATACAGAAAATAACCGAATTGAGTACCCACCCTGAAGCGCTGACTATACCATTGACTATAGGTCCAGTGGTTCCACTATATGCAGATAAAACAATCAGTCCCAACCCACCAGTCATGTCCACACCTACAATTGTACCCAGAAAAGAGAATATAATAATTGATGATCAAGGCAGTGAATGTGAATCGGTGATATCATTAATGGATTTACCGATAATAGGACAGATAAATGAAACCCCGAGAAGAGTTACACCTAGTTGTTCAAAGGAAGTACAAATAGAGACTTCCACAGGAACCAAATGTGCCACAATAGTATCACCAGAAGAAATAGAAAGATGGGCACAGGGAATAGATAAGCCAAAAACAGCCACTGAAAATGTTATATATTTACAAATTGAAAGTGGAATTGGAAGAAATGATAGCTGGAAACGTGGGACTAGACAGGCTAAATAATTACAGTGAAGAAGAGTTACTGTTCATTTGTAGAAGTATCACTAGAAATGCAAAGATATTTCATGAGAAATTGACAGATCTAGCCTCCGAAATGGGAGTCAAAATAGGGTAACCAAAGGTATTGCAGAAACCATACAGAGCAGAATTCTGTGATAAGGACTTGGAAAATATTAATGTGTCCGGAAGAAAATTATAGAATAGAGAATTAATGACCATTTTACAAAAATGGAAAGCTAGATGGATGAGCAAAAAGGAAGAAGCACATACTAATCGAACAACTTCTGAGTTCTTGTTGAAAGAAACAGGAAAGTTAGAAAGATTATGTCCAATGAGAGAGGTACCGGGAGGAGGATATGTACACGTTCCATGGACCACACAGTATATTTTGTCGTTTACAAATGATTTCCCGAAGTTAAGAGAAAAACCAGTTGAATGGTATCGGCAAGTTGAAATATTTGTGAAGGTTTCTGAAGTATTGTTAAAAGATTTGGATGGCTTATTTGACATAGTGGTACCTGCTGATTTATGGACTGAATGTAAAATTACTGTTGATTGGCCTACTGATGAATACCCGAGAGATGCGAAAACAGGAGCCCCTTAAGAAGAGGTAATGAAGAAATATCACCAGGTGATCACTTTCTTGAAAGGGAAAATTCCTCCAAAAGAAACAGACTGGGTAAAGATAGATAGAATGACCCAGGATAGAAATGAGTCTGTACATACCTATTATGAACGCTTACTGCAGGTATTTAAACAGTATAGTGGTTTTGAGAACATTGGAGATAAAGATATGGGACATTTTGTGTATCGATTTGTGACAGGATTGAAACCAGAAATTGGAGACATTATTCATCAGCACATGTTGTGTTGACAAGCGAGACCAATAGATGACATTCTTAAATATGCAAAGTATTGCGGAGATGAGATTGACAATAAACAAAAGAAATTAGAAGAAAAGGTGATGTGGGCCCAAGTAAAATTAGCAGAACAACAGGAACTCCAGCTAAGCAGTCAGATAGGAAATCAAGGGAAGGGGCAAGGCCAAAGTGAAAATAATGGCGGAAAACAAAAAGGACGAATGAGTAGAGAGAAGGCAAAGAAAAAGTTTCCCTGTCATGGGTGCAGAAAATTGGGGCATTGGAAAAATGAGTGTAAAAATATTCAGAATAATAATGGCCCAAATCAAAATTTAAATCCACAGATGCAGAATGCGGTGATAATGAGTCAACCGCAGCAGGTTGTAAATCTACAGAGTCAGTTGCCACCTGCCCCTATGCCAAATTTTGTGAACCAGGCCAAGTACGGTGCGGACACCGGATTTCAAGGAGGAAGTGATAAGAAAAATACTGTAACATCACAATTTCTTTTACAGGATAATTATTTTGATGACAGCGACCAATGACGGTGCCTGAGGGGGGAGGAAAAGGAGTGCGTACTTGGTGTATCCTTACCGGTAGATCAGTCAGGTCCATATATTGATGGTAAGGTAGAAGGAAAAGATATTACCTTTTTGTTGGACACTGGTGCTACCTGTTCTATGTAAGAACAGCAGACATCCCAAACCTACCCCTCTCGGGAGAAGCGATCCAAGTAGTGGGCATTTCAAATCAACAGATTAGAACCCCTATTACAGAACCAATGGAGGTACGCATTGGCAATTTCAGGGAAATGCACAAATTTGTGGTATGTGACTCCAGTCCCGTAAATTTATTAGGAAGAGATCTACTGTGCAAAATTAATTGCACAATATTGTACACGCCGGACGGTGTTGCAATTCAAACCCCAGATGAAGATGGAGTCTACAAAATCATGTTAGCTAAACAAGGCACAGAGGTAGGCGACATGTATTCCTTGATGACAAAAGACGATTTACCAGTAAATCCAGATGTGTGGGATTTTTTACTGGAAAAGAAGTAGGGTCAATGGCAAATGTAGACCGAGTGAAAGCAACTGTGAAGGAAGGTGCAGTCTATCCAAACACTCGACAATACAAAATGAACCCCGAAGTTAAAGCTTGTTGAATAATTTGGCTGATGGTGGACATAAAGTGTCCCCAGAAAAATTACCGTTTTGCAAACCTGGAGTCAAATATCTAGGACACCAAATAGAACACAGAGTAAGGAAAGTGACCCCTGAAAGAATAGAAATAATAAGATGAATGAAACCCAGAAAGAAAAAAGAATATTCCTTGGGGTTGTAGGATACTGTAGGCAGTGGATTGTAGGGTTTTCTCTGCTAGCCAAACCCTTAATACAAATGACCAAGAAACGAGCAAAAGATCCAATAGAATGGGATGACGAAAGTATGGAAGCATTTGTGAAATTACGGAAGTGTTTGTGTGAAGCCTCTGCCTTAGGTATGCCAGATTACTCGAAAGAATTTTCACTGTTTTGTTGTGAAAGAAATAGTTGTGCACTCTTAGTTTTAACCCAGAGACATGGTTTGATGCGACGTCCAGTAGCATACCTTTCTGCTACTTTGGACACTGTAGCCTCAGCTTTACCTGGTTGTTTAAAAGCAGTAGCTGCAACCTGCATGAGTTTGGAACAAAGCAAATCAATTGTGGGGGACATCCGGTAAAGGTGCATGTTTCACATTCAGTTGAGATTCCTTTAACAAGAACTCAAACTCAGTACCTTACTCCTAGTCGGATGACTAAGTATGAAAGAATCATATTGGGTGCTGAAAACGTGACAATAATCAGGTGTACAGTACTTAATCCTGCCACCTTATTACCAGATGTATATGGAGAAGAGCTGAGAGATGAAGTCGAGCATGTCTGTTTGGATGTGACTGAACTTTGCACCAAACCCCGTCTGGACATACAGGAAGAACCTTTGAAGAATGCTGAACATGAGATATTTATAGACGGCTCGTGTATGCGCCAGGAGGAGGGAGGACTAAGTGCTGCTTACGCTGTGTGCACATTGGCTGGAATAGTCGAAGCATCCTATTTACCAGGAGTCAAATCTGCACAAGTAGCCAAATTGATAGTTTAATTAAAGCTTGCAAAATTGGGAAAAATTGGAAAGTAACCATTTTTACTGATAGCCAGTATGGTTACGGGGTTGTGCATGATTTTGGCCAGCTTTGGATGGAGAGGGATTTCTTGACTTCCTCAGGATCCCCAATTAAAAATGGAAATTTCGTAAAAGAACTACTAGAACCAATACAATTGCCAAAAGAAGTGGCAGTGGTCAAGTGTGCAGCACATCAGTCAGGAGATAACTATGTGGCAGCTGGTAATAGGTATGTTGACCTGGTTGCCCAATACTGTGCCAGAAATAAATTAGCGGTAAACAAGAAAATTTAAACAAGTGGAATTAGCTGCCAACTTATGCTACTCTCAGGATTCTAAACATGGGAAGAAGTAAGACAACTACAAGATGAGGCAGAAATGAGAGAAAGAGAAGAATGGGTGAAAGTAGGGTCCCAATAGAGGTCAGAAGATGATGTGTGGGTTTACCCGGATGGTAAGCCAGTAATGCCAGACTGTATGCTTTCACAATTAGCTAGGATGTATCACGGAGACACCCATATAGGCAGGGATGCCATGATCAGACTCTTTAGGCAGGATTGGTTTAATCCAAAGTTCAGGAATGTAGCAGAGAGTCTATGCCAGAGATGCTTAACCTGTCAACAAACGAATCCAGGCAGAAAAACAGTGGTCAGTATGAGAAGAATTGGAAATGCAGAAGGTCCATTTATAAGGCTACAAATAGATTTCATATAATTGCCACCTTGCAGAGGTTTGAAGTACATACTTGTCATAGTTTGTTTATTCTCACGGTGGGTGGAGGCATACCCTACTATAAGATATGACAGTATAACAGTTGCCAAACTGTTGTTGAGAGAACTGATTCCAGGGCTCAGTTTTCAAGTAACTTTGGAATCAGATAGAGAGTCTCATTTAAATAATGAAATAATTCAACTAATCTGTGAAGCATTTAAAATTGAACAAAAACTGCACTGTGCATATCGCCCAGAGGCTTCTGCAGTGGTAGAACAAATGAATGGCACTATAAAAACAAGAATGGCAAAGGTGTGTGCATCCACCCCACTGGAGTGGCCTGATGATTTACCCCTTGTTCTGGTGGGACTCAGAAGCATTCCTGACAAGAATACAGGATTGAGACCCCATGAAATACTCATGGGAAGAGCAATGAGCCAAGCATGTATACCAGGACACAAACTGTTGAATATATCGGATGATTTGGTATTGGACTATTGCAAAGAACTGGCTGACCTAGAGCGTTATATCTCTCACCAGGTTGGAGAGGATGCAGTTGCCAGGCAGCTGGATCAAGCACAAGATCTAAATCCGGGTGACTGGGTGTTGGTGAAGAATCACACTCGAGAGTCGTGCCTAGCACCCAGGTGGGAAAAACCACATCAGGTTATATTGGTTACATCAGTGAAATGTGCAGGCTTGCCTAATTGGATTCATGCAAGTCATACTAAGAGAGTACCAGCACCTGACGAGGAAGGACCCCAACTGACTCAAGCAGTTGAGGCTGCAGAAGGTTGTGCAGCTGAAAGATCTAGAGTAACAGATCCTAAAGTAGGTGATCAAGAACAACCGAGCGTAAGTCAAGATGACTGGATACCAGTGGTTGACATACCTGAAGTAATTTTGAGAACAAGAAGCCAAACCAGGTTAGAGAGACAGGAGAATAGTGAGGACCAGATAGGTATAGAAGAACAAGCTCAGGAAAGTGAAAATACATCTGTTGGAGAACCTGAGCAGGATCAGACAAGGAGAGAACAATCTACTCAGACAGAAGTGGATGAAACCATTCATCAGTCTGAGGAGGGACAGATAGGTCTAGAAGAACATGTTCAGGCTGCAGAAAACCAAATTACAGTAAGACCTGAGCAGGACCAGTTAGGAAAAGAAGAACAAGTTCAAGTAGAAGAAGAAGAGAAAAGCAAAATAAAACCTGAACAGGGTCAGGCCAGGTAAGAAGAACGCATCCAGGCAGAAAATGGCGTTACAGACATAAGCCCTGGACAAGGACAGAGAAAGAGGGATTCTGAAAATGAAAATAACCAGATTGTGCCACAACTTAATGAAAATAAAAGAACACTCGAAGACAGTGACAGTGCAGTGCAGGCAAAAAGGGTCAGAAGGGGTGATAACTGGCCAGGTGGTGTGAAAAGGTTAAAGTATCATTTCAAGACAATTAATGAAGATCTGACCAGGTAAACGAAATTTCTTGTCAGTCTGGAACATCTGGCAGTAAGTCCAAACGAAGAAGTCAAAGATTAAATGTATTGAACAATAAGTTCAAGGGTCCTGAATGGACATGTGTAATTCTTGAAGAATTCGAGAATCTAGATTTAAATGAAGAAAGTGATGAAGAAATAAATGCAGAACAGATTGTCGAAGAAGTGAGGCCAACCTGAAAAATTCCCCAAGAATTTATATTTCATAAATAATTCAAAAATAAAGAACAGAAATCTTCTTAGCCCGAAATGGCTGATGATAGGGCTGCTGGAAAACCAAAATGATATTGTGTACAAAGATGTTGTAGAATATGCATATGTAGTATATTTTTAGTACTTATAATTTGATTAGTACTAACAGTAGCCATCCCTTATTTAATGGTTACAAAAGAAAAGGATAACACAACCACACATGAAAGGGTAGCTAACATTAAAGGAGATAGAGTAGCATTAGAAGCACCAGATGAGTCTAAAATTAAAAAAGACAGAGTAGATTTAGGAGCACCAGATGAGTTAGATGCACACCACACTGTGACAAATAATGACACTGCTTTAAATGTATTTACAAAATTATTAGTGCAATATGTAGACACTATGGAAGTTAGTGATTGTTATGTGTGTATGAAATTACCTGCATCAGTAGCGGAAGGTGTAACATATCACCATATTCCATTAACCTATGGTATTTCTTGTAGTATTTTAGCAAGCTTGTTTTATAGAACAGGAAAGTTGCAATATTATTATTCCAATGTAGATGTGATTTTTTCTGAGGTTCCTATGTGAAAGAGCATGAACCCAGTTCTTAGTACTAAAGATGCAAAGTTGCGACCTAGATCTCACCGACCTCTGGAGGCACCAACATCCCCGATCCCGAGCCTTCTCATACTATTCCAACGCCCACAATACTCATGCCAGGTTAGATTATTTCCTGAGTTCTAAGGCACTGCGTGACGCTCTGCTCTCAACTGACATCCTGACGGCTGCCCTTTCTGATCATGCCCCAGTGGAAATTGTTCTAGCCCTTCCACACCCTCAACGCCCAGCCCGACACTGGCGCTTCCGCGATGCTCTGCTGCACAGACCTGACAGAGTGGCCCAGCTACAAAATGCCCTAGAAGACTTCCTTACACATAACGACAATCCAGACACAGTTATCTCTACACGGTGGGAGACTCTCAAAGCGGTTTTCCGGGACGAGGTCATCGCCATCTCGTCCGCAGACAACGCGGATCGCAAAACAAAGAGGGATGAGCTGACCCAGAAGGTACGGGAACTGGAGCAGATACACCAGTGCACCGGGGCACCTCGCATCTGGCAGCAACTGATGGCTGCCCGGGCACAATTAACGGCTATCGACCGTGACAAGGCAGAATATGCAGCGTTGCGGCTCCACCGCTCCTTCTACACGGGAGGGGACAAATGTGGTCGCCTCCTCGCAAACAGACTCCGGGAGGCACGACTGCGAGAGGGCGTTTTGGAAATCCGAGACGCTATGAGGGACTTACGTTGTGAGGACACAGCCATTGCCGAGACCTTCTGTAATTTCTATGCTCAACTTTACGATGCGCACCCGCTCGATGGAACTGACATTGAGGCATATCTCAATCAGGCCCGCCTCCCCACCTTGACACCTGACCAGGCGGCCCATATAGAGAGGGATATTAGACCGGAGGAGGTTATCGCTGCCATCTCCCGCTTGAAACTGGGCAAATCCCCCGGCCCCGATGGCTATACCGCTGCTTTCTATAAGCAGTTCTGCACGACTCTTGCCCCCTTGCCAACCCAGCTTTTTAATTCTTTTACAGCGACTGGAGCGATTCCAGCCTCCATGTTGGAACCGGTGATCGCCGTCATCCCCAAGCCAGGGAAGGACAAGTCAGAGTGTGGGTCATACCGGCCAATCTCTCTCTTAAACGTAGATTTGAAACTTTATACTGGTATTTTGGCCTCCAGGCCGCCCCTACATGCAGGAATTGATGGACCCCGACCAGGCCGGGTTTATTCCTCAGCTACAGACCAGCAACAATACCAAACGCGTGGTGCACCTCATAGAGAAGGCCTCCCGCATTCCAGGGAAATACATGCTCCTCGCTATAGACGCGGAGAAGGCCTTCGATTGGGTCCACTGGCCGTACCTAGAGCAAACGCTGGTCCGTTTCGGCATTGGGGAAATGATGCGGATGCACATTTTTAACTGTTACAGATCTCCCACCGCCACGGTATGGGTCAACGGGCACACTTCCACTCCCCTCCCCATTCACAGAGGCACGTGGCAGGGATGTCCCCTGTCACCCCTGCTCTTCGTGCTCTATATTGGACCTGACCAAATCTATAGCGATGAATCTTTCCCTGTCGCGCCCGGAGCTGGTGACCCTGCAGGCTCGCTATCCCCTGCAATGGTCCACAGATACCATCCCCTACTTGGGTATACAACTGGCCCCAACCCTACAGGCCATGCGTACCTCTAACTACTCGCTCCTTCATTCTCACATCCGCACTGAGTTGCAGAGGTGGAAACACCATCAGATCTCTTGGCTGGGGAGTGTAGCCACTATCAAGATGACCATACTCCCCAAAATCCTCTACTTATTTCAGCCGCTTCTCCTGCCACCCCAACCGGTTGGCTTCAAAGGGTGCAATCGGAGCTCTCCCACTTCATCTGGCAGGGGCACAAACCTAGGCTCAGGCGGTTGGTTGGATTTTTCCCACCCCAGGAAGGGGAACTGGGCATCCCAGATCTCACGCTTTATTTCTATGCCACACAACTCCGTTATATGGTGGAGTGGATCCGTGCTGAATCTGAAAAACATTGGCTCTTCCAAGACCGGGCTTTAGCGGGCACAACACTCATGAAAATACCCTTCCTACCGAAGGCACACCGCCCTCCCAATCTTTACGCCTCGGAAGTGACTCGCTCCCTTCTCACGGTCTGGGATCGGACCAACCTTCATCACAATCTTATGACTTTCCCATCTCCGCTCACATCATTGGTGGACAATCCTGACTTTGGCCCCGGGATGGGCCATCAGCCCTACCGTTTGTGGAGGGAAGCCGGCTGTCGAGCACTGGGTCTTTTGTCTACCAAGGGGGACATCATTCCCTTCTCGCAGCTTCGGGTGGACTATGGCCTCCCGGAATCCGAATGCATGCACTACCTCCACGTCCGCCACTGGGCTATGCCCCCGACAACCGATCCAAGGCCACTAGACTACTTACCACATTAGAACAGTGGTTCATCACGTGGACCTCCGATAAGAAATTAATCTCCGACCTTTCTAAGATGCTTCTTTCCAGATATACCCATACCTACCATGGGAAGGAGACCTGGGCCGTCCCCTTAGCTCTGCGGAATGGGAGGGTGCTTGCTAGAGAGCGCGCCACACCGTGACGCATATAGGTCTCACTGAGACCCTCACCAAGTTGGTTTACCACTGGTATTATACTCCGGTGCGGCTCCACCAAACTGACTCGACGCAAAGTCCTGAGTGCTGGCGGGGTTGTGGGAGGAGAGGCACACAGGTTCATTTATTGTGGGATTGCGAACACCTTCAGGCCTATTGGAAGCACGTCCTTGATGAAGTAGACAAACACCTTGACACTGAACTCCTTAGGTTCCCCACTTATGTTCTCTTGGGGGTACCTAACCCGCTCACTTACCCACTGAATTCTCAGCGAGGGAAGCAGATAGCTATAGCACTGGGCACGGCAGTTCAGAACATATTAATTCACTGGAGGACCCCCTGCAACCCTGCATATTCCGGATGGTACCAACGACTATGGCACGTATTAGGTATGGAGAACATTTCTCTCACACTAGCTGGGAAGGGTGCCTCCTTCAGTGACTTGTGGCAGCCGTTCCTCTCACTGCTCGCGCTGGAATTCCAGGAGCTTTATTGCCCAAGATATCTTCCTCTGTTATGCCTCATGTCTCCAGATAGCACTGAATAGATTGGCCCGCCAGTGGGACCACAGATTCACTGGACACAGCGATGCTTCGTTACTATGGACCAGGGAGGGTGGGGGGTGGCTCTTTTTAGGTCTCTTTCTTTCTCATCTAGGGAGGTGGGTTGGATTGTATTTGTACCTTTTTCTTTTTATGTTGTGTTCAGCTTAAAATGCACTGATCAGCACTGCAGTTGGGCCATGTGGCCCGGCCTCTGTGAACTTGCCTTTTTTGCAGTGTGCAATAAAAGAATTAAACCATAAAGATGCAAAGTTTATGGGAGAATATTTTCTAACTATGAAAACAATAGATATAGCTGAAGCACACAAGCACAATCTAACATGTAAATTACACGAAGAAGAAAATATATTTTTGAATCTAGTTGAGCAAAGGAGACAGGACTTCCAAAGAGTCCAGTCCAGCCAACACCTGGTTGACCAACCTCTGAAAGGTGGCAGGGGCATTCTTCATCCCAAAGGGCATAACCCGGAACTGGTAGTGCCCATCTGGTGTGGAGAATGCTGACCTCTCCTTTGCCCCATCGGTCAAGGCGATCTGCCAGTACCCAGCCGTTAAGTCCAACGTGCTGAGGTACCGTGCAGCCCCTAGCCGATCTATGAGCTCATCAGCTCTGGGGGTGGGGTGTGCATCAGTCCTGGTGACTGCATTGAGCCCTCTGTAGTCCACACAGAACCGGAGTTCGGGTGTGGCACCCGGCGCGGCAGCCTTTGGGACCGAGACCACTGGGCTGGCCCAAGGACTGCTAGAGGACTCAATTACCCCCAGCACAAGCATCTTGGAGACCTCCTCCTTGATGCAAGCCCTTACCCTGTCAGTCACTCTGTAGGCCTTGTGCCGCACAGGTGTACTGTCCCCAGTGTCCACCTCATGGACGCACCAATCAGTGACACCAGGAACCAGGGAGAACAGATCAGAAAACTGTCCCAGCAACTGGTGGCAGTCATTCTGTTGCTCAGGGGTCAGGGTGGAAGAGAGGTTGACACCATCCACTGACCCATCCTGCTCTCTGGCTGACAGGAGGTCAGGAAGAGGCTCGGTCTCCTCTTCCATCCCAGCATCTGTTGCCAAGAGCATGCCCACTTGAGACCTCTCCAAGTGGGGCTTCAGGTGGTTGACATGCAGGACCCTCAAGGGGTTCCTGGGAGACTGCAAGTCCACCAAGTAGATAACTGGACTCTTGCACTCCACAACCTCAAAGGGGCCAATCCACTTATCCTGGAGCGCACAGGGCTCCACTGGGACCATGACCCACACCTTCTGTCCAGGCTGAAGCTCAACCAGAGTGGCATTCTGGTTGTACCACCACCTCATCTCCTCCTGGCTGGCTTCCAGATTCACCTCAGCGAGTTGTCTGAAGTGCCTAGTCTGGTTCCTGAAGGCCAGCATGTAGCTATATACATCCTGGGGAGGTTTCCTGGGAGTTTGCTCCCAGCCTTCCTTGACCAGACTTAGAGGTCCTCTTACGGGGTGATCATAGAGAAGCTCAAAGGGACTGAACCCTAGATATTTCTGTGGCACCTCACGGTAAGCAAAGAGCAGGCATGGTAAGAGGACGTCCCACTTACGCCTCATAGGTTCCTCAAGACACATTATCATGCCTTTAAGGGTGCGGTTGAATCTCTCAACCAACCCGTTTCCTTGGGGGTGGTAAGGTGTGGTAAACTTGTAGGTTACATCACTCTCTTGCCACAGGGACTTCATATACTTGGATATGAAGTTGGTGCCCCGGTCAGGCACTACCTCGCGAGGGAATCCCACTCGGGAGAAAATTTCCATCAGTGCTCGTCCCACCACGGGGGCCGTCACTGTCCTTAGAGATATGGCTTCCGGGTACCGGTTGGCATGGTCCACCAAGACCAGGATGAACCTGTTGCCCATGGCTGTCTTGGGGTTCAGTGGCCCCACAATGTCCATATCCACCCGTTCAAAGGGGGTGCTGACTACAGAGAAGGGCTGGAGAGGAGCCTTGCGCTTCCTCCCACTCTTACCACTTGCCTGGCAAGTCTGGCATGTCCTGCAGTGAGTGTCTGAACTCCTGCGCATTTTGGGCCAATAAAAATGGGTGACAAGCCTTTCAAAGGTCTTGTCCTGCCCCAAATGTCCTGCCAATGGAACATCATGAGCCAGCCCCAGTAGGAAGGCTCTGAAGCGCTGGGGTACCACCAGCACACGGGCTGACCCAGGCTCAGTAACCTTAGGTTCTGTATACAGGAGGTCATTCTCCCAGTAGATCCTATGTGATCCTGACTGATCACCTGCTGCCTGGTATGCAGCCTGTTGCCGCAGACCCACAAGAGAAGGGCATTCATTCTGCTCCTTGCAGAATTCCTCCCTGGAGGGTCCTCCTTCTTGCTGCCAATGGGTCAGCTCAGGCAGGTCCCCCAGTTCGGCTACCTGTTCCCCTGTAGGCTCCAGGGCATCCCCCTCAGGGTCTGCTCCCTCCTGGACCGTGGGAACTTCAGGGGCCGGCTTCCCGCGCCCCCTGCCTCTACTCTTGATGGCAGGTACCTGGGCCTCCCTCTCAGGCTCCAGGTCCTCTTGAGCACCTTTACTCGCTGCCATTGACCGAGTGGTCACACACGCCCAGTCAGGCATACCAAACATTTCTAAGTGTGCATTCCGCTCCACCTTCGCCCAAGGGGAGCTCTCCAAGTCATTCCCTAACAAACAGTCAACAGGCATGGCGGGCCTCACAGCTACCTGATGAGTACCAGAGACCCCCCCCCCCCACTCAAAGGGAACCTGAGCCACCTTGCAGTGACTCTCTGTGTTGTCAGCGGCAACAACTGGGTAGAATGCCCCAGGGACAACCTGCTCTTGAGACACCAGGTGACACTTGACAGCTGTCACACTGGCTCCTGTGTCTCTCAGAGCCTCCACTCTATGGCCATTGATGGTCACCCACTGCTGGTATTTTTTAGTGTTATCAGGCAGCTGGGCCCTAGGGACCACCTCATAGTCTCCTAATGAGACAAGGAACATCTCTGCGGGACCCCACCCACCTTGGGCACCCCTTTCATCACCCAGGGCTACACTAGCCATCTGCCGGGGGGCTGCACCACTGGGTGCTGGTTTTCCATAAAGGCGACACTTGGTATCATTGGCAAGATGACCCAGTTCACCACATTTGTAGCATCTCGGGGGCCCTCTTTGAACAGGTGGACCTGTCGGGGCCCCTGACGGTTTCTGGGGGGGAGGCTGAGAACCTTTCCCTTGGTTTCCTTGGGGATTACTTTGGGGCCTCTTTTGGAGCTCCCTCTGTTTACCCTTGTCCCCCCCACTCTTCTGCTGGGGACCCTGCCCACCCTTGGCGGAGTCTCCCACGTGACCCTTGTGGACCCTGGTACTGACCCAGCGGTCCGCCTCCTCAGCAAGCTTCCTAGGGTTAGTCAGCCTACTATCAATCAGGTGCTGGCGTAGCTCAGGAAAACAGTTCCTGGACAAGTGCTCCCATGCAATTAAATCAAGAAGCCCTTGAAAATCATCAACCTTGCTACCCTTCACCCTACCATCCAATGCTCTGCAGAAAAAAGTTACATACTCAACATACGTACTGTTAGGAATCTTTGTGCAACCCCTGAACCTTTGACTATACAACTCAGGAGTTAACCCATACCTAGACATCAAAGAATCCTTCATATGGGGATAAGAATTATAAACATCTGAAGGTAAGTCTAGCAGTGTCCCGCCCCTCACTCAAGAACCGTCCCCACAACCCCGCTCTCCAATCCTTCTCAGGGACCCGGTGGGAGGACATGGCTACCTCATAGGCCTTGAACCACTGCCCTATGTCATCATTTTTAAAGAATTCCTTTACCACATCTTTTTGTATGTACACCCTTGATTCTACCTGCACTGGCGGTGTGCTGCCACCAGAGGGAGTAAGCTCTAAACTCTTAGCCTTCAGCTCCAATTCCCTCAAAGCCATATCATGCTCCATTTGGATTTTTTTCTCTTCCAGAGCCAGCTTTTTGCTTTCCAGCTCCAGTTGCCCATTTAATTTAAGCTTTGCCATTTCCATTTCGTGCATCCTACCCTCTCTTCTATCTGCCAACTCCTCTGGAGATAGACTTTTAACAGAAACACTGCTACCGGCAGGGGAAGGGGTTCTCCTTCCTCTTGGACCCAATGGCCCATCCAGCTGCTCCTCTGCATTATCATCATCAGTGGCATTCCTTGCTTCTACCCAGGCCCTCAGCGCCTTGTAGAACTCTGCCTTGTTTTTACATCCAGTAGTAGAAACATTAAATTTCTTGCAGAAGAATTTCAGCTGTTGTACTTTGTAGGTTTCCAGTATCTCTTCTTCCCATTCCCATTCATTATCAACAGAGACTATGGATGCTGCTTTCTCCAGCATGGTTAAGCTTGGCAGTACTCAAAAATAGACAGTCCCAAAAAGAAATCTGCCAACAAGTATTGGTTGCGTTATGGTCTGCACTCACTAAGTAGTGTTCACCAATCACTGTACATGAGTCACAAATGCAAGTCCAGAATCCTCACCGCTGACCACCAATGTTAGACTTGGGGGTCTCTAGTTGGCACAGGTATGCATGTGTGACAAATAGGGACCTCCTCCTCTAGTCAGGGTAAGGGGGTACACTCCCAAAAATAACCCCTGCTCACCCCCTTGGTAGCTTGGCAGGAGCAGACAGGCTTATCTCAGAGGCAGTATGTAAAGCATTTGTGAACACATACAGTAACCAAGTGACAACACTACAGATGGACACCACACAGGTTTTATATCAAAAATAAGTATTCTTTATATAGATTTACCACAAGACCATTAAACGACAAAAACGCACAATACTGTTACTTTAGATGGTAGAAGTTTGCTTAGTTCTCTTAAGTTCTTAAATGCGAAACTTTAAGTCAATGTACCTTTTAGATGCGACACGCAGGGCAACAAAAGTGTTGCAACGATGTTGATGCCATGAAGTTTTTGGTGCAAAGAAATAAAGACGTAAGGATCTTCCAGATGCGGCACGCTTCTCCGATGTTGCGAGAAGACTCGACTCGATGCGTCAGCTGCAGCGGCGACACCCTTTACGCGATGCGACGACAGCGGCCTTGGCAGCGACACTCTTCTCCGACATTTGCGAGATGCTTCCGCTCGATGTGATGTTGCAGCTGCGACACCCCTATTACGCGATGCGATGACAGCAGCTCCGATGGCGGCACGCTTCTCCGTGGATGTGAGGCGCTTTTCTTGATGCGGTGCAATGCGACAGCTACGATGATTGCGATGGTGACACGCTTCTTCGGCGTTGCGAGACACTTCCTGGATGATGCGAGACGCTTCTGCTCGATGCGATGCTGCAGCGGCGACACACTTTACGAGATGCGACGACAACAGCTCCGACGGCGGCACGCTTCTCCTTCTTGAGTCGCGCTTCCAGCTCCTTGCGACACGCAGTCCTTCAGAAGACCCAGCAGCAGGCACTTCCAAAGAACTCTGGGGAGCTGGGGTTGAAGTCTTTTGTTCCTGAGACTTCAGCAGGAGGGAAGCTCTTTTCCAAGCCCTTGGAGATCCTTCACAAGTTGAGCAAAAGTACACTCAAAGTTCCTTTCTCCTCTCTTTGGCAGTAAGGCAACCACTGCAGGCCAATCCCCCAGGTTCAGGGATAGTTTCCTCCTCAGCTTCTTCTGGTTCCTCCCTCAGCAGAGGTTCTTCTTGTTTTCCCAAAGTGATCTAAGTTCTTGGGATCAGGGTCCCAATATTTGTACCCAGAAATCCTTTGTCCTCTGAAGGCAGAGGGGCCTTTGCCCAGTCCAAACCAGTTCCTGAGCTCTCTGTTTACCAGACCTCTCCTTTCCTTTCACAGTGCAGGGCAGAAACATTAGATGCCCCACAGGAGGTGGAGCTAGCATTGTGGAAGGCAAGTACAGCACTATTCAGATCCCAGGTGCAACTCCTCCCACCCATCAGGATGCAGATCTCTCTATTCACCACAGGGACACCTCACCCTGTCTCCTGGAATTCCCCAGCCCTGTCAAACTCCAGACAAAGGAATACACACAGCCCAGCAGAGGCAGGTTTGAATGGTTAGACAAGAAAATGTCTACTTTCTAAAAGTGGCGTTTTCAAACACAGAATGTTAAAACCAACTTTTCTAAAAGATGTATTTTAACATCCTGAGTTCAGGCATACAAAATTCGAATTTCTACCATGTTCCCTGAGTCAGTTAGGATTATAAAATGTAATAACCAAACTGCCCATTCTGGCCTATGGAGAACAGGTAGTCTTGCAATAGTGAAAAGCGAAAATGGCTGTAATTCTCTATTAGAACATGCCACACACACCAGGGCATGTCCTACCTTATCCTTACAAAGCACCCTGCCCTTGGGCCTAACATAGGGGTGTCTGATATGAAGAAAAGGGAAGGTTTAGGGACTGGCAAGTGGGTGCACTTGCCCAGTCAGCATGACAGTACCAGACTGCACACAGGCTCTGCAATGGCAGACCTTAGACACTTGTTTACAGGCTGCTTCTGTGGGTGGCACAACCAGTGCTGCAAGCCCACCAGCAGTATTTGGATTACAAGCCCTGGGCACTCCTGGTGCACTGTACTAGGGGCTGACAAGTAAACCAAACCAACCAATCATGGAATCACAAATTATACATCAATTTACAATAGGGAGCACTTGCACTGTGGCACTGGACAGCAGTGGCACAGTGCCCTGAGCAGCTAACACCAGCAAAAACATACATGAGGCACAACGAAAAATGGAAGGGAGACTCACGCCAATGTGCCAGGTCTAACACTCCTGTTTTGCTCTGTTGCGTCTTCTACAGACATTTTTGTTCCTTCTGTCCAGAGCGGCCAGACAACAGGTGATTCAAGCTCTGATAATATCCACGTTGGATTACGGGGACAGACTCTATCTTGGCATGCCTAGTTTTCTGTTGCACAGGCTTTATCTTGTCCAGAATGCAGCAGCCCATACCATCTTTGAGCTCCCTCTAAATGCGCATGTGTCCCACCTTCGGATGAGCCTGCAGTAGCTCCCTGTAATGAAGAGAATTATTTTTAAAACCTTGCTCGTCACACAGAAAGCCCTATATGAGGAAGGACCAGGTTACTTTAAATGTAGGATTTCCTTCTACACTCCGCGTAGAAATCTTCGCTCCGCCAATCTGTTGCTGGCCAATGTCCCCCGTTTTAAAAAGTCCAGGCTGGGAGGTAAGTCTCTCCCTTTCCTGGAGCTCTTCCACTGGAACAAAATGCCTCTTCATCTGAGAAGCATTGAATCCACTCCCTTGTTCCGCAAAAAACATGGCTTTTTTCTTGCCCCTAAGCTCTCGTCTTCCATGCTGCTACCTTTTCAGCTTTAGCACCAGGACACTCTTTGCAGTAACACTGCACTCTACAAATACCCCCACATAGACATAGGCAAACATAATCTCTATGGGCCCGATTCACAGAATTAACTTAAGACAAAATCCTAAACTTACTACTTTTGGTATTCACAGAATGCACTTACTACTTTTGGCATTCACAGAATGCACTTACTACTTTTGGTATTCACAGAATGGATTTACGACTACTAACTTTACGTCTGCACTCGGGCCCGGAGGTGGGGGCTTCCGGCCCGGAGGCGGAGCTTCCGGCCCGGAGGTGGGGATTCCGGCCAGTGGCAGAGATTTAGCCATGGCAGAAATCTCCACCTTCGGGCAGGAATCTCCGCCTCTGGGCCGGAATCTCCGCCTCTGGGCCGGAAGCCCCGCCTCTGGGCCGGAAGCTCCGCCTCCGGGCCGGAATTTCCGGCCCGAGTGCGGACGTAAAGTTAGTAGTCGTAAATCCATTCTGTGAATACCAAAAGTAGTAAGTGCATTCTGTGAATACCAAAAGTAGTAAGTGCATTCTGTGAATACCAAAAGTAGTAAGTTTAGGCTTTTGTCTTAAGTTAATTCTGTGAATCGGGCCCTATTTTTCTAAACCTGTATGGAGTCTTTTTGTGGTGTGTACATTGTGTTACTGTGTGTATGTGTGTTGCACAAATACTTTACACATTGCCTCTTAAGTTAAGCTTGTCGGCTCTGTGCCAAGCTACCAGGTTAATTTAAAGTATGTAACTAGCCTACCCTGACTAGGATTATGGTCCCTAATTGGACAGGGTGCAAACCTCTGCCACCTCGAGACCCAATTTCTAACGACATCCTTCTTCCAAAGGAAGGCAGAGTCTATTGGATGTTAAAAGTTCAACAATTACATCCCTGACAAAAAGTAAGAACTTGAAGAAGTTTATCAAAAACTTCACTGACTTGAAGGGAGATCTGAAGGAGTTAAAAGCAGCAAGTGCTTGGGAAGCAGTTGGAAACTGATTTTCTGCTATAGGTAGATGGTTTGAAAACCTAGGGAGTAACATTGTTGGAAGTGTTGTGAAGCTTCTTGTGATAATTGCCCTCTGTGGATTATTCCTGTTTGCAATCTATAAGGGATATAAACAGGCACAAGTGAAGAAGGAAACCAAGAGAAATAGAGCAGACGTAGAACTAGAAGACAGACAGAGCAGATATTATCATGACATAAAACAGCTGGAGGAATTCAGACGAACATTTATGAAACTCGTGAGGTAAGTTTTATATGGTCCATCTGATAAGAGATTATTATGTTAATGCAATGGCTTGGTTTGCCATCAGAGGGGTATTGGAGCAGTGTAATTTTGGCTCCACCCTTACAAGGCATACATACAGCATATAAGTGTGAACTTAACACTACAGACCTTGTGTGTCCTAACGTTATTTATGTAAAGTGTTACACTTAAATTCAATACTGCAGTGCACTTACTGTAGAACTAGAAAATCATATATACTGTGTGCTTTAACCTTATTAAACGAAATATAGCTTTTGGAGATTTGATGAACCATCATCACACTATTAAAATTAATGTGCTTACTTTATAAATGAGATCAGTTGACTGGGGGTGTGTGCTTGCAATGTTCAACACTCCGTCCATCATTTCCTTTGGTTTTTGCTTTGTTCGCCATAAGTTGGAAGGGTATGCTCAGACGTGAGTCCCTTGCTCACTTTGCCACTGGATTCAAGCAAGCCTGGCTGAAGACGGCTGAAATGCCAGAAACCGGTCCTAGGAAGCTTGTTTCCGGTCCAGGGAAGACATGGCTTGGCAGTTCGGGCTGGACTGTTCTCATGAGGCACAGGGTCAGACTGATTTGCATATGGCCATGTCTGAACTGGGGTGGCAGAGTGGGCTAAAGAACGGTGATGGATTAAACCCAGATCAGTTGACTGGGGGTGAGTGCTTGCAATGTTCAACACTCCGTCCATCATTTCCTTTGGTTTTTGCTTTGTTCGCCATAAGTTGGAAGGGTATGCTCAGACGTGAGTCCCTTGCTCACTTTGCCACTGGATTCAAGCAAGCCTGGCTGAAAACGGCTGAAATGCCAGAAACCGGTCCTAGGAAGCGTGTTTCCGGTCCAGGGAAGACATGGCTTGGCAGTTCGGGCTGGACTGTTCTCATGAGGCACAGGGTCAGACTGATTTGCATATGGCCATGTCTGAACTGGGGTGGCAGAGTGGGCTAAAGAACGGTGATGGATTAAACCCAGATCAGTTGACTGGGGGTGAGTTCTTGCAATGTTCAACACTCCGTCCATCATTTCCTTTGGTTTTTGCTTTGTTCGCCATAAGTTGGCAGGGTTTGCTCAGACGTGAGTCCCTTGCTCCCTTTGCCACTGGATTCAAGCAAGCCTGGCTCAAGACGGCTGAAATGCCAGAAACCGGTCCTAGGAAGCTTGTTTCCGGTTCAGGGAAGACATGGCTTGGCAGTTCGGGCTGGACTGTTCCCATGAGGCACAGGGTCAGACTGATTTGCATATGGCCATGTCTGAACTGGGGTGGCAGAGTGGGCTAAAGAACGGTGATGGATTAAACCCAGATCAGTTGACTGGGGGTGAGTGCTTGCAATGTTCAACACTCCGTCCATCATTTCCTTTAGTTTTTGCTTTGTTCGCCATAAATTGGCAGGGTATGCTCAGACGTGAGTCCCTTGCTCACTTTGCCACTGGATTCAAGCAAGCCTGGCTGAAGACGGCTGAAATGCCAGAAACCGGTCCTAGGAAGCTTGTTTCCGGTCCAGGGAAGACATGGCTTGGCAGTTCGGATTGGACTGTTCCCATGAGGCACAGGTTCAGACTGATTTGCATATGGCCATGTCTGAACTGGGGTGGCAGAGTGGGCTAAAGAACGGTGATGGATTAAACCCAGATCAGTTGACTGGGGGTGAGTGCTTGCAATGTTCAACACTCCGTCCATCATTTCCTTTGGTTTTTGCTTTGTTCGCCATAAGTTGGCAGGGTATGCTCAGACGTGAGTCCCTTGCTCACTTTGCCACTGGATTCAAGCAAGGCTGGCTGAAGACGGCTGAAATGCCAGAAACCGGTCCTAGGAAGCTTGTTTCCGGTCCAGGGAAGACATGGCTTGGCAGTTCGGGCTGGACTGTTCCCATGAGGCACAGGGTCAGACTGATTTGCATATGGCCATGTCTGAACTGGGGTGGCAGAGTGGGCTAAAGAACGGTGATGGATTAAACCCAGATCAGTTGACTGGGGGTGAGTGCTTGCAATGTTCAACACTCCGTCCATCATTTCCTTTGGTTTTTGCTTTGTTCGCCATAAGTTGGCAGGGTATGCTCAGACGTGAGTCCCTTGCTTACTTTGCCACTGGATTCAAGCAAGCCTGGCTGAAGACGGCTGAAATGCCAGAAACCGGTCCTAGGAAGCTTGTTTCCGGTCCAGGGAAGACATGGCTTGGCAGTTTGGGCTGGACTGTTCCCATGAGGCACAGGGTCAGACTGATTTGCATATGGTCATGTCTGAACTGGGGTGGCAGAGTGGGCTAAAGAACGGTGATGGATTAAACCCAGATCAGTTGACTGGGGGTGAGTGCTTGCAATGTGCAATACTCCGTCCATCAGTTCCTTTGGTTTTTGCTTTGTTCGCCATAAGTTGGCAGGGTATGTTCAGACGTGAGTCCCTTGCTCACTTTGCCACTGGATTCAAGCAAGCCTGGCTGAAGACGGCTGAAATGCCAGAAACCGGTCCTAGGAAGCTTGTTTCCGGTCCAGGGAAGACATGGCTTGGCAGTTCGGGCTGGACTGTTCCCATGAGGCACAGGGTCAGACTGATTTGCATATGTTCATGTCTGGACTGGGGTGGCAGAGTGGGCTAAAGAACGGTGATGGATTAAACCCAGATCAGTTGACTGGGGGTGAGTGCTTGCAATGTTCAACACTCAGTCCATCATTTCCTTTGGTTTTTGCTTTGTTCGCCATAAGTTGGCAGGGTATGTTCAGACGTGAGTCCCTTGCTCACTTTGCCACTGGATTCAAGCAAGCCTGGCTGAAGACGGCTGAAATGCCAGAAACCGGTCCTAGGAAGCTTGTTTCCGGTCCAGGGAAGACATGGCTTGACAGTTCGGTCTGGACTGTTCCCATGAGGCACAGGGTCAGACTGATTTGCATATGTTCATGTCTGAACTGGGGTGGCAGAGTGGGCTAAAGAACGATGATGGATTAAACCCAGATCAGTTAACTGGGGGTGAGTGCTTGCAATGTTCAACACTCAGTCCATCACTTCCTTTGGTTTTTGCTTTGTTCGCCATAAGTTGGCAGGGTATGTTCAGACGTGAGTCCCTTGCTCACTTTGCCACTGGATTCAAGCAAGCCTGGTTGAAGACGGCTGAAATGCCAGAAACCGGTCCTAGGAAGCTTGTTTCCGGTCCAGGGAAGACATGGCTTGGCAGTTCGGGCTGGACTGTTCCCATGAGGCACAGGGTCAGACTGATTTGCATATGGCCATGTCTGAACTGGGGTGGCAGAGTGGGCTAAAGAACAGTGATGGATTAAACCCAGATCAGTTGATTGGGGGTGAGTGCTTGCAATGTTCAACACTCCGTCCATCATTTCCTTTGGTTTTTGCTTTGTTCGCCATAAGTTGGCAGGGTATGCTCAGACGTGAGTCCCTTGTTGACTGGGGGTGAGTGCTTGCAATGTGCAACACTCCATCCATCATTTCCTTTGGTTTTTGCTATATTACGAGGCAGCCATTCAGACTGCCACCATTGCGACGGCTGCCCCAGAGAACCGCCGTTCCCTAGCAGTTGCGCAGCAGATAGGGGTATACAATATGCAAAGCGGGACCCCCGCTGTCCGCCGAGTATATAACAAGTTTCCTCACAACCAGTCTTTTTATGGTGGTGAGAGCGCCATTAAAATGCTGGCGGTGAGGAAACAAAGGGGGCCATACAAGGCCCCCAAGCTCCCACCGCCATGGGGAAGCATTCAGGGGGGCACAACATGTGCCCCCTTGTTTGCATTCACCCAAGGTTCCAGCACGGCATGGACTACACAGTCCATGCCGTGGTGGAACTGCTTTTGCGTTCTCATTGCGTTGCCCGTTTCCAGGCACTGTTGTGGGAACGGCAAATGTAAAGCCCGCTAGAAACGAGTTGTACTCACAATCTGGCGAGCGGACCATGCACTGCTTTGGCGGTGCAGTGCTGGCGCAAAGCCGGCACAGCACTGCCAAAGTCGTAATCAGGCCCTAAGTCATTATTACACAAGACATGAGAATGGACTTTGGATTGAATTTCTTAAAGAGGTGTTCCAGTAAAAATTGGTTCTGAAAGATCTAAATAACACGTTGCTGTTGGACAAGAATTATAATGTCCAATGTTTTTTAAAGTCTTCACTGTTGTGAAAGCTCCGTAGATCAGATCAATTACTCAGATTTGTTTTGGCATCTAAAGCAGTAAGGGCCCGATTCACAGAACTAACTTAAGACAAAATCCTAAACTTACTACCATTTTGGTATTCACAGAAGGCACTTACTCATTTTGGTATTCACAGAAGGCACTTACTCATAACTTTAGGACTCCTAAATGCCTTCTGTGAATACCGAAAGTCTTAAAATTAGGATTTTTCTCAGTTTAGTAGTAGTATAGTTAGGACTCCTAACTTTAGGACTCCTAAATGCCTTCTGTGAATACCGAAAGTCTTAAAATTAGGATTTGTCTCAATTTAGTAGTCCTAAATTTAGGACTCCTAACTTTAGGACTCCTAAATGCCTTCTGTGAATACCGAAAGCCTTAAAATTAGGATTTTTCTCAGTTTAGGAGTCCTAAGGTTAGGACTCCTAACTTTACAACTACTAAACTGAGAATAATCCCAATTTTAAGGCTTTCGGTATTCACAGAAGGCATTTAGGAGTCCTAAATTTAGGACTACTAAATTGAGAAAAATCCTAATTTTAAGACTGTCGGTATTCACAGAAGGCATTTAGGAGTCCTAAAGTTAAGAGTCCTAACTATACTACTACTAAACTGAGAAAAATCCTAATTTTAAGACTGTCGGTATTCACAGAAGGCATTTAGGAGTCCTAAAGTTAGGACTCCTAACTTCTGTGAATACCAAAATGAGTAAGTGCCTTCTGTGAATACCAAAATGAGTAAGTGCCTTCTGTGAATACCAAAATGGTAGTAAGTTTAGGATTTTGTCTTAAGTTAGTTCTGTGAATCGGGCCCTATCTATTTAAGGAAAACACAAATGTTGAGGAGTCTCTCGAAATGCTCTTGCACTCTTTTTGGTTTCGGATTCAAAAGACACCCAGTGACCGGGGGTACAGCTACGTATCAGCAAATCCAATGAAAAATAAAAGCTTAATTCTAAATGTTAGCTGCATTTCAATATGTGATGCAAAATGTATGTTGTAGATGGTTGTGTAAACCAGCCTGTTATTTAATCCTGCTACTCATCATCAAGTAACTACTCCATTTTGTCACCTGATGCACACAATGCTATAACTTGTAACAGTCTAAGTGTCCCAAAGGATCCAGAAAATCGGCACAGGTGTTCTTTGTGTTATTGAGAATTGGTGAAATATTATACGAAGATGACATAGGAGTGATTTAATTTCCAGAAGCATTTTTAGGAGATCAGTTTAATGCAAGGTTTTATTGTTATAATAGGGTATGCTAACTTGCACTAATGTAGCAATTATAATTAACCCAGGCATCCCAGGGGCAGATGAAATGAGTACATTACAGTTCTGTTATCTCTCCTTCCTTTTCTTTTTCTCTTCCCCTGTCCTGCTTTGGCAATTGTATAGAACCTTGGAGGTTTACTGCATGAACATTCTGCTGTATTCACAATTCAAAAGCTGGCCTATGTAGTAGTTTATGCTATCACCAACTGTTACTGAATAAAGCTGAGCATGTAAGCAGCCACCTTCTTGTCTTTTTATGTTGCATTTTGTAACATTTGGCAATAAGGACGGGGAAGTGCCGCGATCCAGATGAAATACATTGAAAGTAGTCCAGGATTCAGCACATACCACTTGCTCTCACTAGCGGGAGTGGTTATTTCCCATTCATTATAGGCGACATTCAGGTTAGGCCTCACTAGCAGTCTGAGTCTCAGGAGTCTCACTCCAAGTCCTATTAGGGAAGTCAAAAGTGCTCCAGCACCAATGTACTATCTGGCAGACAAATTTCCAAGGAGGCTTTCTGGCCCTCTACTAAGTCTTCCCTGCACCAGCAGGGATTGTCTGATCACAGTCTCCAAGAGTGTCTCTCTTGCGGGCACAGCAGCTGCAGCGGCTGCCTCTGGTGAGTATCACACACACCACTTTACAGGGGGTGCAGCTGTCTCTCTTTGGCGCTCCTCTGATGTAGTAGTAACTTTCCTTTGGTCTTCCCCACAAAGAGGGGTATGTCAGTAGCTTCTGGTTCCGACCCCATGAGTCTGGGCTTGGTCCACGAGGGTTACTACGGCAGCCTTTCCTCTCAACAATGACATCCACTAGGCTGCAATCCTTGTCTTTCTCTGGTGGCCCCCTCTGACATTTAGGGTCACCACACTTGCTCTTCACTCAGGCAATGGCCAAATCGGCACAACCGCAGGTCCCTATTCATCGAGGGATACAGGATCTCTGAATTACACATCGTACACAGGCAACGGCCCGATCAGCACGCAAACTTCACCACAGCCCCCTCTGGCATACGGGTCACTGACATGATCATGCACATGGGCAGCAACACGATTGGTGCAGCAGCAGTCTCCCCGCACCTTGCTGAAGGGATCCAATCAACAGTATCCACCACTGGGCCTGACTCCCTCCAGTTCTCTCCTCTTCCTGACAGGGCTCACTGGCCTTGTCAATGAGGCTTGCACTGGTTACCAGGCTTCAGACAGGTGAGCTTGATTTCCCTGAAGCTGTTCCCTCACCTAGCCAGGAGGCTGGCAGGCCTTAGCCTCCAGCCCTTGTCACAGACAGAAATCTTGCGGATCTTCCCTTCCTTGCACAGCACAACTAACTGCTTCACAGTTGAACATTTGGGGACCTTCTTTTAGTCCATTTCCAGACACCATATGTGATTTAGGGTCTGAATCTTTTCTGGTAGTTTGAGTTGGGTTTCTCCTTCCTTTTGAAGTGCCCTCTCCTTTGCCCTGCTGGCCCTTCCTCAAGAAAGCAGTCTGTCACACCAGGAGCAAGACCTAATCAGAGAGACCTACAACACAGGCCATGGGAGTGACTAGAGCTTCACACCAGGATGTCAGTCATATTTATATGTGTATCAAAAGGTTACCACAGGGCCTCTGCCCTACTCTTGTTGATTCTTTTATCAACTCCTTCTCCCTCGGTGCCCAGACCCCTTTCCTGCCACCTCGCTCTGAATCAAAGAGCACCATTTGAAGTGTGCAGAAGAATCTGACTCTCCTTCTTCCATTGAGCGTCCCATCCAGCTCACAGGAATGCAGCGATCTACAAATCTATCTGGGGGATTCCTCTACCTCCTCATGCTCTTCCAGTCAGCCCTGGGCACCCCAAAATGGAAACCAGAATCTTCAATGTATTGTATGATTCACAGACACACATACACCCAGCACATGCATACAGCACACACGAACTGTGCAGCACTACAGATTAACCTGATAGGTAAAAAGGTCTGTTCACTTCTACTGATCACTACACAGTATGCTGCCACAACTGAGCTTGTGCTGCTTAACTCCTGGGAAAGGCAGTAGCCTTTCACCACTATGAGGGTAGCACTCTGGGAGCCCCTTCTGGTCCAACAAGACCGCAATCTATGAGACAGGCCTTTGTCATGACACATACACATGATCAATGAAAGCCCTTAACAACAAAAATCAGCATTTGAATTGTAGCTGCCCACATTGCCCTATGTATGGACCAGCCCTCAGCTAGAGTAAAAACCCAGTCCTTTCCAGGCTACAAAGGGGAAGGTGAGAAGTTTGTGAATGCTAATAAACGTCCATGTTTATGGGTGTTTACAAACTTTGCAAGGCTAATGCACACAATTTTACTCTTTGAGTAAAATTGATGGGAGTAGAGAAGAGATTTCCACACATGTAAATTAGTTTATGCCTCCCAGGAATGAGTCTGTAAATTTCTGGCAGGTGCAAGGTAAACTCAGTCTGAGACACTTATCTTTGAGAATAGGTCACACAGTTTGATGAAAGAAATGATCTTCCACTTCAGAAGCAGTCACAGGGTGCCACTGATTGCATTACTCATGCCCCCTCTTTGCATTGATCATTTGAGTTCATCCAATGCCCACCTCATAGCTTCACATGCACGGCATTAAATATACAGGCCACTGGACAGCTGTGCATGAACTCTGTTTCAGTTTCCATCGCCACTTTATACCCTACTCACTATGATTGGGTAATGGTCTCTCCCATTGATTTGTCATGGTGTGCATGTGGGCCACACTACTGTTTAAGGGGAGTGAGACAGCATCTCATATCACGTCCACCAATAATCACAAGAAACTCCCTCAATATGTAGATAAGCAGAATTGAAAGCCTTTGATAAATTTTCAGAATAATATAACATTGTAGAGTCCACAAATTTTTAACTGCTTAAAATTTTTAAAGCGGGCCAGGGGCGCATGGGTGTTTCCAAGTATCAGGGGCTCTGGATGGTCCAATGGTCCTTCCATTTGCCCTTCTAAAGGGCCACCTTGAAAGGAAGGCCTTCACATGGAGCACAATTGGACTGGCCATTCTGTAGCTGAAATGACCCCAGTGAGCTGCAGGCTAAGGAGCTGCTCTGAGAGCTCTATGGGCTACCAGACCACACCATGCCCTCTTGTCTTAGCCTCCCGTAGGAATGGGCGGGATTGAACTGTTTTGCCTGGGCTGAGTTTGGTTTCCAGACAGCCTGGCGTGAGTGAAAGACTTTTGCTCCTCTGCTGGGGTGTACGCACTTTGTTGCATGATCTGTAACAGAGTGATGACAGTTCTGTGATCTGGGCACGCACCACGACAATCCGTGAGGCCCACGGTGGAATTCAACCCACAGTTGTTGACTCATCCTAGAGTTGAATCTAAACAGAAGGAGCTTTTGCAGGCTTTGGTGGGTGGTTAATAGCGGCTCCGCATTAGGGGAAGAGTTCATAGGAAAGGCAATGTTTCACTGAAAGACTGAAGATTATATGACCGCATACTACTGATTACATTTTCGAAGACATTTTTGTCTCTTGCCTACAAGAATCTAAATATAACCAGGATGCCTTAGTGTCTGATATTTCACTGTAATGGTCCCTTTGGAGTGCTTCTTTTTCCTATTTACTTTCAGCTGGCAGGAGTGCAGGGCACTGAGGCATTTTATAATTCGTACCCACAATGTTTATGTAGAGGTTTTAAATTAGACGTCATTTTGTGAACACCAGATCGTTTCTCATGGGTTTTTCTGTCCACAAGGAGTTTGCCTTGACACCGCAGTCCGCAGCAAACTAGTTTCTTTTGTGTGGAATGACATTGAGAAAGGCGGGGCCGGTATCGGGATGTCCAGGGATGGCTAACGCAACACTCATTTTCACTTTAAACTTTGGCATAGGCGTACTCGCCGACGCTACTTCATGGACCACAATGCTTTGGGGTAACACGCTGGTAGGACGAGCAGAGTGCGGCCAATCGGACTTTTGTTTATATTCAGGCTCCCTTGAGCCGGTGGGGCTGACGAGCCCATGGCTACGCACCTGCGCGCCTTGGTTGGTACTTTACCTGAGAATACTTTTTATGGCAGCCTACGCAGCAACCCCACACACATACCTACTCCCTGCTGACGAGAGGCAACTACCTCGATAAACGTGTCCAGGGATGGCTAACGCAACACTCATTTTCACTTTAAACTTTGGCATAGGCGTACTCGCCGACGCTACTTCATGGACCACAATGCTTTGGGGTAACACGCTGGTAGGACGAGCAGAGTGCGGCCAATCGGACTTTTGTTTATATTCAGGCTCCCTTGAGCCGGTGGGGCTGATGAGCCCATGGCTACACACCTGCGCGCCTTGAGTGGTACTTTACCTGAGAATACTTTTTATGGCAGCCTACGCAGCAACCCCACACACATACCTACTCCCTGCTGACGAGAGGCAACTACCTCGAAACACGTGTCCAGGGATGGCTAACGCAACACTCATTTTCACTTTAAACTTTGGCATAGGCGTACTCGCCGACGCTACTTCATGGACCACAATGCTTTAGGGTAACACGCTGGTAGGACGAGCAGAGTGCGGCCAATCGGACTTTTGTTTATATTCAGGCTCCCTTGAGCCGGTGGGGCTGACGAGCCCATGGCTACGCACCTGCGCGCCTTGAGTGGTACTTTACCTGAGAATACTTTTTATGGCAGCCTACGCAGCAACCCCACACACATACCTAATCCCTGCTGATGAGAGGCAACTACCTCGAAACACGTGTCCAGGGATGGCTAACGCAACACTCATTTTCACTTTAAACTTTGGCATAGGCGTACTCGCCGACGCTACTTCATGGACCACAATGCTTTGGGGTAACACGCTGGTAGGATGAGCAGAGTGTGGCCAATCGGACTTCTGCCGCAAGTATGGCGGGGCGCCGACCCCCTCCCCCCCCTCGCCTGCTCTCCCGGGCCCGGCATGCTCCACCGCATTAGTATGACGTGGTGGACGCGCCGCAGCGGGGATTGGCTGGTGGGGGCGACCCCTTGGCCCGGAAGCGATTAAGGCACTTCCGGGCAAGGGGGGACAGGGGGCGGGCCGGTTAGAACCGGCCTGCCCCCAGTAATAGTGATAAAAGGCCGGGGAGCGCGGGACTCGGACTCTTTGTCCCGCGCTCTCAGGCCTGGTGCACGCAGCCTCTAGGAGGCTGTTAACCTTTGTTTGTTTTTTATCTTTCAGGTCTTCGTGTTTCCAACGGCGTTTCCAGTCTCGTAGATACAGCTGGACGCCCGACTCATCGAGGACGAAGCAGGCGGCTCA
This sequence comes from Triturus cristatus, assembly GCF_964204655.1. Taxonomy (NCBI): domain Eukaryota; kingdom Metazoa; phylum Chordata; class Amphibia; order Caudata; family Salamandridae; genus Triturus; species Triturus cristatus. The sequence goes on along the minus strand of NC_140587.1, from coordinate 488,432,668 downwards.
GAGGCGTTTTTTCCTATGGAGGATTTGGAACGTGGGCAGCGAGGAGTCTGCGTGCAGGAGAATCATCGGCAAGGGAGCGGCGCCGAGCGGCAATTCATCGGTTCGAACGGGGGATTTGGTGTAAGGCGCGTGCACGTGCTGATAAGGTACTGAGCAGGATAGGACCGAGGGATTTATTGAGAGTCACTGTGGCCTAACGGTTAAGGTCTGAGACTCTTACTCTCAAGGTTACCGGTTCAATTCCCATTGATACTGTTCAGGAGATCTCTTTTAAAAGGGTACAGGTTAAATGCCCGTTGATTCTGTTCAGTTAGATCGCTGTTGTTTACAAATTGTGGAGTCACTTTGGCATAATAGATAAGGTTTGAGACTTGTCACTTTGGCATAATAGATAAGGTCTGGGGACTTGTACTCTCAAGGTTACAGGTTCAATTGAGCATTAATTATATGCAGACAGATCCCTAAGTGAATTGAGGATTCAGGTTTCTTGTCCCTGTGTGGTCAGCCAGCACCTTTAGTCCTGGGGGCAGTGTAAAATAATTGCACGCCAGAAAAGAATAGAGGGCATTAAATTAAAACTGTGGTTTGTTACTGAGGCAAGACATATGCTAACTTGATTTTCACTGTAGGAATACTGAGGGGGTACGCATCACGCCAGACAAGGAGGTGAGACTGACGGTGTCGCAGGGAGGGGACACAGGCAGGCCTGCACTTCACTGCTTCTGTGGGCCCATTGGCTAAGAGTTCGCTCGCCTATCGCCCAGGTTAGCTGGTGTGGTGCTTACGGCCAGCTTGTGTACCCCCAGCGTAAAGGTAAGGACCTGTTGGGTCCCACTAAAGTGACGAATAGCGTTGTACTTGCAGGGTATTTATCAATCAGTGCGTGGGTTATCTGACATTTTGGGGCTCAGAAAAAAGATGTCTGGTAAACGGGGGGCCAAGCGTTCCCGCATGGAACATATGCTGGAAGCTATGATGCGTAGGATGGCGACAATGGATAGGAGATAGGGAAAGGTAGAGCAAATGGGGAACAGCTTAGCGGAGCTCAGACAGAATGTGGAGGATCAGGGTGGGCCATCAGGCAGGCCCAAGCGAACAATAGTGCCCCCAAAGCCCAGGGGGGAGAAGCACTCCCCAAGCGGGTTAGAAACAAGAAGGGGAAGAATCAGGACCCAAAAACAGGGCAACCTTTAGGCAAGACCCCTGATGGGGGTGGTCCCTCCGGTCTTCTGGTTACACCTGAGAGCCCTATAGTAATTCGTGATGTAGCGCCAAATGTCCCGGTGACCCCTGTGCCAGTGCCTGCACCAAGTCCGGTGCCTCCAGCAGCTAACCCGGTGGTACCATTTGTGATTAGGGGTGGGCGGAATCTGCGAAATTCACTTTCGCAACTTATCGCGAAAATGTTAAAAATCTCCGCAAACACGCGGAAATATCGCGAAGATGCGGAAGTTTTTTTCCTGCCCGTTCGCGGTATGTTCTGCGTTGCCGCGGCTCGCCAACTTACCCATGCGATTGCTCGCAGGCTCGGCCATCTTGTTTTCAATTGTCTCGCGGTGCATGATCGTGAGAAGAAAGACGTGATCACGCGACGAATGATGTTACTGCGGGCGCGAACTGTCGCGAGACAGCGCAAATGGCTACCAACAATCCAACATCTCGTGGAGAACGCGACCGGATCGGAAAAACTTGTCGGCAAACGCGGGGATTCAGGTAAGGCGATTGCGCGCACGCAAGAATGTATTATTTTACAGCGCGAGCAAGCAAAAAATTTCCGGTAAAATGCGGATTGTGGAAATTTTGACATTTTTGCGCTCTCCGCGGAACGCGAAAATGTGAAATTACGCAATTTCCGCGAGCGGAACAGATTTTTAGCCCAGGCCTAATTGTGATCCCGGTGGTGCCCACATCATGCCCAAGTGTTCCGGTCCTGAACCCTGGTGCCCCGGTCCCGGTTTTAGCGCCAGCAGAGGTTGGGCAAGTCCCGCCGGAATTAGCTTCACAGATAGCGGCAGTCCTTCCTTGGTTAGGAAAGGGGGGGATGTTACCACTTTCCGTGGGCGCCAAAGAAGTAGGGGAGGACCCACTGGCAGAGGCAAAAAGAATGGTGGCGAGGATTATGGCTGCCCCGAGCGGGGAGCCGAGCCCGGGTGCGAATAAGGCCAGTCAACCCCAACCAGCGCTGCAGGAGAGCGACAGTGGAAAAGACAAGACGGCGGAGCCAGCTGGAGTTGGGGCAATAGGTAAGGAGCTGGCATTGCCATTGTTGGGCGCGGGGGTGCTACCCTCCAGGAGGGAACATTTAGCACGGCATGTAACACGAGAAGTGAGGGAATTGATTTGGTCTGGTGCTTATGTCAATATGTTTCCTTTACTTGTTGACAACAGGGAAATGGAGTATGCTAAGAGGCAAAAAGATTGGATGCTTCCCAGTGAGTGGCGGGTAGAAATGTCAAGATTCAGGGTGGAGGAGACATTGGCCAATTGGATAAGGGCTTTTTCAGTGTTTATGGCCATAATAGCTGAACGTTCGCCTAATCTGCAAGCAGAAACGGCGTGTCACCAGAGCAGGGTAACGATGACACATGATAAATATGGTGGCGTAGGTTGGAAAGAATACGACATGAATTTCAGGAAGGCGAAAGAATTTGACCCTTCACTCACATGGGACCGGGTGGATTCTATCTCATGGTTTGACGAGTTTGGCCCAGGGCAGCCGGGCAATGCAGGCCAAAATTGGGGCAAGGGTCACACTTCTCAGCCACCTCAGTCCTTTCGGCCAACACAAACCGGGGGCACGGCCCCGGGTACAGGGAATGGGGGGTGCAAAAAGGAGTATGCTGGGATTTCAATAGAAAGACATGCACCAGAGCCCAAGGTACTTGTAAATTCAGGCACGCATGCTCCATATGTAATCACTCCTCTCACCCAGAGTCAAAATGCCTTAAAAAAGGGGATGCCTTTTCAGGAAATAGAGGGAGGAAGAAACAAGAATAAGGAAAAAGGAAAAAAGGTAACGCATTCACCCATTGACGTATTTGCTATGACTCCTTGGTTAAATAGGTACCCAGATCATGCCACAGCTAGGATGTTACAGGAGGGGTGTTGTATGGTTTTAGGATCCCAGTTGGGAATTACACAGGGACACCAGAGTGTAAAAATCAGCTGTCGGTAAGATCAAACCCCAGGGTGGCAGCACAAAAAATTAATAAGGATTTGCGCCTGGGTAGAATAGCGGGTCCATTTGACTTCGTCCCTGTGCCAAACTTTGTCTGCTCCCCCCTGGGGGTGGTCCCAAAGAAGGAAGAGGGGGAGTTCAGGTTGATTCATAATCTATCAGCCCCTAGAGGCAATTCATTAAATGACGCCATCAATGAGGAACTCTGCAGCGTAAAATATGCTTCCTTTGACCAGGCGGTGGAGATATTAAGGGTTTTGGGACCAGGGGCCTTGCTAGCCAAATCAGATGTTGAATCTGCATTCTGGCTGCTGCCGGTTCATCCTTTGGATCACCACCTGTTAGATTTTTCATTTCAAGGAAAATTCTACATGGATATGTGCATGCCCATGGGTTGTTCAGTTTCCTGTGCTTGCTTTGAAAAATTTAGTTCATTTTTGGAATGGGTTTTCAGGCAGGCGACTGGACACCAATTTGCATGCATTATCTTGATGACTGTCTCTTTCTGGGGTCGGCGGGCTCCCGGGAATGCGCAGGGGCATTGGAGGAATTTTGTGTGCTCATGCGTACATTTGGGGTCCCTCTGGCACCAGGGAAAACAGTGGGGCCAGCAACCACAATTGAATTTTTAGGCATTGAATTGAACTCAGTACAAGGGTGTTTTAGGTTACCTGAACAAAAAATAATGAAATTTCGTGCAGCATTGCAAAAATGTCTGTCAAAAGATAAAGTAACCTTACACCAGCTGCAACAGGCAGTGGGACAGTTGAACTTTGCGCTACGGGTAATACCTATGGCACGACCATTCTCACGTTCCATCTCACAGGCCATGACAGGCCTGCACGAAAAACATCATCACACAAGACTGTCGTCTGAGGTTCGCCAGGACATGCGGATTTGGATCGCATTTCTGGAGGGTTTCAATGGCAGGGTAGTGTGGCCCGGTCCCCCACTACTTCTGCTGAGTTAGGTTTATGGACTGACACTGCGGGCAGTGTGGGATTTGGTGCCATACTCGGGAACCAGTGGGTGGCGCAACAGTGGCCGGCTTGGTGGGTCGAGAGTAGTTTAACAGCCAACATAGGTTTCTTGGAACTGTTTCCCATTTGGGTGGCATTGACGGTTTGGCCCCATCATATGCAAAATCAATCGGTGATTTTTTGGTCGGATAACATGACAGTGGTCGAATGCATGAATCAACAGGCGGCAAGGTGCAAAATGATTCTCCGCCTGTTGAAAGAGATAGTGCTGTTATGTATGAAGCTGAACATACAGTTTAAGGCTAAACATGTCTCAGCTTCAAGATGCAGGTTTTCAGGGAACATCTACCATCTGCAGAGACAGCACCAGCACACTTCCCGGAAGGACTTTGGCAGATTGGTGCCCCCAACTACAGAACCTCGTGGCTGCTAGCCTAGCACCCAGGACCAGGAAAGCTTACGAAGGGGCATTTTGGTCTTACTGCACTTTTTTGGGGCAGGACTGGGCGGATAGCTAGCATACGTCGAGGGCATTCCTCTTGCTTTTAGACAATTTGAATAGAGAGGGGCGCTCCGCGGCGACAGCCTGGCGACATGTAACAGCGGTTTCTTTCTTTGAACAGATCAGGGACACAAAAGACCCCATGAACAGTTTCATTGTAAGAAAGGCATTGAAGGGGTGGCGACGCATCCAGGGGGCTGCTCCTGACACCAGGCAGCCGATTGGTTTGGAGCGGCTGAATGCTCTGCTAACGGCATTGGGCGCCATCTGCAGTTCAATAGGGGAGGCAATACTATTCAGAGCTGCCTTTGCATTAGCTTTCTATGGGGCATTCAGAGTGGGGGAATTGGTGGCACGCAACAAGCTGGATGTACAGGGTGGGCTCCTACTGGAGCACGTGAAGAGACAGGGTGACGCTTTGCTACTAACCATTAAAAAATCAAAAACCGATCAGGAAGCTCGGGGTGAGGGGGTGGTACTTCACAGGGCACAAAACAATCCATGTTGCCCAGTGATGCACCTAGAAGCTTACCTCAGACAGAGGAGCAGTGCGGTAGGTGGGGACATTGGTACTGCATGCAGACGGTACCCCACTTACCATGTTCCAGTTTAAAAGGGTGTTGGCAATGGCGATCAGCAAGGCAGGTCTGAATCCAAAGGATTTTGGGACTCATGCATTCAGGATAGGGGCTGCCACAGAGGCAACGGCTAGGGGGTTGCATAGCAGTAGTGTAAAGAAGATTGGACGATGGGCTTCCAATAGTTATAAGCGTTATGTGCGGCTGCACATGTTGTGAAGGCACAATACAATTGTGGACTGATGCCTGTCTTGTTTTTGTTTGCTTTCAGTTTCTCGAACCTGTCACGCGGGGGGAAACTGCCGTCGCCACAACAGCAAGATTCTTCTCAACGGCGGTTAAAACTGCAGGGCAAAGGGACACAGAATGTGTGGGTCATTGGTCATTCTTATATACGGCGTATTAAATCTGTTTCCTTTCAGGTAATTACAGACAAAGAGCTGAGCAGGATGGTTTCAAAGTATCTTTTCATGGAAAAGGGGGCCTCTGCCTCAGTCAGTTTAGGGGTTTTATGACGGGTCTTTTGAATCGACACAGTCCTCCACCCACAATAGTTATTTTGCATTTGGGTGGGAATGACTTGGTAACATTGGGCAGAAGGGTCTTGATCGAGGATATAATCTCCGAAGTCGGCTGGTTAGCTAAGGCCTGCCAGGGCTGCACCATAGTTTGGTCGCAGATGATACCCAGATTTAAATGGAGGGGGGGAATTCTGTGAAGGCATTGAACCACTCGGTAAGGAGGGTCAACAATAAAATAGGGAAACTGTTCAGATCCCCTCAATTACAGAACATTGCACACAGGTGTGTCAGGGGAGAACCGTGCTTCTTAAAAGACGGGGTCCACTTGACTAGGTTAGGTAATGAAATAATGTTAGAAAATTTCATAGCTTGGCTAGGGAGTGTAAGGGCGGGGCATGACCTTTCAGGGCAACAGGAGGGGGGGGGCAGATAGTCGGGCAACTACGCTGGCCTGTGGCGGTAAGGTCATGACTGGTGAGCAGTAAATTTAAGGTCCTTAGGGGGCGGCGCCATTCTCGGATGGGGTCGCCCAGGGGGAGGGACAAGGGGTCTCTCCTATAACTCCAGTGGCGGTACATCCGGTTGGCTGGATGGGTGCGGGGAAAGAGGGGAGTCACGCTTTCTTTAGGCTCGTTGGCCACCCTGCACTGGCATGGATGTCACTAAATGGCGCAGAGTGCAAGAGCCCCCATTTTTAATGGAGTTCAGGGAACGTATGGGGGTAACCGGAGGGGAAGTACCCTCTCTGTAAGTGGGCCCTCTGTGCATGCCCTCTCATGTCCATCATTAGTAAATGTGGTTTATGCGCAGGGCGGGGGAGGGGGAAGTTCGGTAGTCCCAGACCATAGAGAAAGGCGGGGCCGGTATCGGCCCTGCCGCAAGTATGGCGGGGCACCGACCCTCTCCCCCCCCTCGCCTGCTCTCCCGGGCCCGGCACGCTCCACCGCGTCAGTATGACGCGGTGGACTCGACGCGGCGGGGATTGGCTGGCGGGGGCGACCCCTTGGCCCGGAAGCGATTAAGGCGCTTCCGGGTCAAGGGGGGACAGGGGGCAGGCCGGTTAGAACCGCCCTGCCCCCAGTAATAGTGATAAAAGGCCTGGGAGCACGGGACTCGGACTCTTTGTCCCGCGCTCTCAGGCCTGCTGCACGCAGCCTCTAGGAGGCTGCTAACCTTTGTTTGTTTTTTAACCTTTGTTTTCCCACCCACCATCCCCTGTAGCAATATGGTCATTGTGCTATGAAGTTGACGGTATGGTTTTTGTTCCTTAGGCGTTTTCCCGTTTACAGGTCATCAATCGTCGTATTTATTGCTATTCCTTGGTCAGGCGGTAAGGTCATGACTGGTGAGCAGTAAATTTAAGGTCCTTAGGGGGCGGCGCCATTCTCGGATGGGGTCGCCCAGGGGGAGGTACAAGGGGTCTCTCCTATAACTCCAGGGGCGGTACATCCGGTTGGCTGGATGGGTGCGGGGAAAGGGGGAGTCACGCTTTCTTTAGGCTTGTTGGCCACCCCGCACTGGCATGGACGTCACTAAATGGCGCAGAGTGCAAGAGCCCCCATTTTTAATGGAGTTCAGGGAACATATGGGGGTAACCAGGGGGGGAACTACCCTCTCGGTAAGCGGTCCCTCTGTGCATGCGCACTCCTACGGGAGGGCGTGGCTAATTGATAAGGATCTGACACCGGTTAGCGACCTTGCCGTAGGCCCAAATAGGATACGCAGAAAGTAATTAATGTATGATTATGATCCAGATGTTAGATTCGGTTAGGAAAAACTATGTATTAGAAATATTTTAAGGTTAGCCATCTGATATCTGTGCATATAAATTGTAATCAAATGTCATGCTATGTTTCTGCGTAAATTGTGTAAATATTGTTTAATTCAATTTTAATTTTGTTTTCATATTTTAATAAATACGGCCGGGGTTGTACGACCCCCGCCTCCAAAGAAACTCCCCTCTCATGTCCATCATTAGTAAATGTGGTTTATGCGCAGGGCGAGGGAGGGGGAAGATCGGTAGTCCCAGACCATAGTGCAATGCGGTTCACAGGCGCGAAAGAACTTACCCAGCCCCTTCCCCGCTGGCGCTGCGGCGTCGTGAATCATTGGCGCGCTCTGCAGCCTCCTCTGTTCTGGTGCTGAAGGGAATCTGCGCGTGAGCTGAGGTGAGACTCACTCAATGATGACGCTGCCTCACTAGCTGGATGTTGGCTGTCCTTTACCGATGCCAGTACAAGATATAAACACTGACTTCTGTAATCAAAATAAAGGTTTCTTAATCCTAGATATAAGCAGGCTGTGTTGCTCATCTCTCCTGTTTAGGTCGAGCCTAGAGTCAGCACGCAAGCACACAAACCAGTGTCCGCTGCACACAAACAGCACGAAACCGGAGCCTCGCAGTCAACCCCTGCCCCCTGCGCAGCATGAGGTCCTGGCAAGCAGTTGTGAACTACATTCCACGTGACATGAAGTTTCGATTTGTTGTTTTCCTTCTCTAGCTTTCAAAATTCAAGATCACCAACTGCACATACTTGGAACGGCCAGTTGATTTGTTGAAAGAAAAATGTAATTTGAACACTGATCTAAATTATGCTTTGGATTTTTGAGAGACTTGTGCGGACAGATAAGGAGCATGGCTTTTAACTCTAGGCAGTGGTTGTGGATGCATCACAGGTATTTGTTCTTGAAAATTAGTATTTTCTGAGATTCCTGGCCAATTGTCTTCCTTCTCTAGCCAGGTGCCACCAACATCACCGTCATTAGAAAGCGATCAAAGTACTAAAGAAAAGGAGAAAATTCTTGAAAAGGGTTTCCTTGACAGCACAAGATTATTCTCATTAACCACTGGTTTAACCACTACCCTTGGTTCCAGAGTATCATGCTACTCTAGCTGTAAAGTGCTTAAGTGCCTCACCAGTAGTAAGTGCAATGTAAAGGCAATTACAATAACAGTCCAGCCCGAACTCCTAGCTTAGGTGCTCTCTAGATGGCCCCTTTCTGAGGTGGCGGGTGGGTAAACAAGCATTTGCGATGCAATAAGTCTCACTTTTTAACGAGTTTAAGCTATTGCCATTGTGAATGACAATGCCTTTTATTTATGTTTTAAAAACAAAAATAAAAGGCATTGTCATTTACAATCCCAATAGCTCAAACTCGCATAATTGCAAGACCTATTGCATTTCAAATGTTTATTTTAATATTGTGGTACAGACACATCCGTAAAACCCATTTTAATCAAAAGAGAACATATGTAGACATATGGGACATAATGTCGTCCAAATTAGGGACTCATAACGAGGAGACTGTGCATCCAGTGAACATTAGTACTGTCAGATGCTTCCCAGTGCTAGATGTGGGTCCGCCTGATGAAGCACACCACATTAGGTAGATAAGGGTAAATCGTCATCGTATGTAAACACACAAGTGTATGGTAATTCCAAAAGTGGTAATAATGTCTGCTTACAAAGACCGTAAAACAATCCTTAAACTCCTCTCACTATCTCTTTAGGATGTTAAATACCTGTGTTGTACCCTGTACCATATGTATGATAATATTGTGCTGTGCTCTTCCTCCTATTTGACAAACAAAAAATCAAACAAACTAAGAAAGGATATAAATAGGTATACCATTGAGAAAGTATGCCACTATCTACAAAAAGACTACTATGAAAAACAACCCCAGGAAGGTGGCTATAACAAAAAATGGTATCCGAATAGATCTAGAAGTCAGAAAAAACATGTCAGTTTTTCTATACATCCTATGCTAGCACTGAGTCTGAAGGTGAAATACAACAGCCCAGAGAAATAGAAGAGATAATGCGTTGGGTCAAAGTAGGGAGGGCCAAAAATCCTTTTTTAGAACAACAACAAAGACAAAACCAGGTACCGAGAGGGAGAACACAAGGGAACTACCAACGACAATACCATACAGCAATCAATATAAGAGGACCATGAGTCAAAAGAACTGGGAGTAGTGAATAAAAAAGCACCTATAATACATTTGTCCACCAGAATTCTAACTAGGGAATGTCAAATGTCAAATGTCAAATGTCAAAGATTTTTATATAGCGCACAAATCACCAGAGGTCGCAGGGCGCTAACAACCAAGACAAAGAAACCGGGCAGTAACGTGATATTAATGTGCCTAAGCTTTTTGAGAAAAGAGCCAGGTTTGCAGCTTTCTACGAAAAAGTGGGTGGTCGGTTATGGAAAGTAAATCCGATGGAAGTCTATTCCATAGCATGGGAGCCTGGTATGAAAAGGAGCGACCTCCATTGCGGGCGGTCCGGACACGGGGTTGGACAAGTAAAGGTCTAGAACTGGACCGCAGCGAGCGTCCTGGGACGTACCTTTGAAGTTTTTTCGCCAGATATAGAGGGCCAGTGCCTTGCATTAGCTTGTGCGTAAGGCATAGGATTTTAAAGCGCCCTCTTTGGCGAATTGACAGCCAATGTAGGGTGTTCAAAATGGGGGCAGAGGGAGTGCGAGGAGGGAGGTCCAGAACAAGCCTCGCGGCCGTGTTCTGGAGAATCTGAAGTTTGGAAAGTTGATCCTGGTTGAGTGCAGTAAATAAAGCATTGCCATAATCTAATCGACTAATGATTAGACCCTGGACCAGCGGTTTCCTAGCTTCTATGGGTAACCATTTGAAAATCTTGCGTAGCAGACGCATGATGCCGAAACAGGTCCCCAGCACTTGATTTATGTGGGTCGTCAGGGATAAAGAGTTATCAATTGTAATACCCAGGTTGCGAACTGCGGGCTTGGGCAAAGGGCAGGTACCCAGCTCTAGAGGCCACCAGTCACAGGTCCAGAACTTTTCGGCCTTCCCGAATAGGATTACCTCAGTCTTCCCACCGTTGAGCTGAAGCCGGTTTAAGTGCATCCAGTCATTGATCTTAGTCAAACAGCTCTTGAATCGAGTTTGGACATCAGACTGGTCAGGATCACAGGTCACTAACAGCTGGGTATCATCGGCATATGATAGTGTGTCAAAACCATAGGACCTGATGATGTCAGCCAACGGGGCTAGGTAAACATTAAACAGCATTGGGCTGAGGATCGAGCCCTGCGGGACCCCGAACGTTACTGGGTAGGGACAAGAAGTAATCCCGTCCACAGAAACCTTAGTGAAACGATCTGCCAGATAACTCGCAAACCAGTCCAGGGCCCTCCCTCTGACACCAATCTCCCACAAACGATGTTTAAGAATACTGTGGGAGATTGTGTCAAATGCTGCCGACAGGTCCAGGAGGACCAGAATTGCCGACTCTCGGCGATCCAGGGCCAGTCTAATATTGTCCACTACCTCAATGACTGCGGTCTCCGTGCTATGAGCCGCACGGAAGCCGGATTGGGAGGGATCGAGGAGCCTGTGAGTTTCGAGATAGGTCGTGAGGCGTTTATTGGCTATGAACTCCAGGACCTTCCCGAAGTAGGGGAGCAAGGAAATAGGGCGATAGTTGGCTGGCACGCTAGGGTCGGCCGAGGGTTTTTTAAGAATGGGAAGAAACATTAGTGTTAGGAAAAGGCTTGGGTTTTGCGCCAACAGCTCCTCCCAATAGGTTCCAAATAGAAATGGATGTAAAAAACCTTTTCAGGAAAATGAGATTAAACAAATGTTTTGCCTATAAAGACCCCATTCAAAAAGAAAATCGTTCAGGTTTAAAACCAACCTCTACCTGGAGACCTGCTCGACAAATGGTGGACAAGGGGGTTGAGATTTTTAAGAGAGTGGTTGAAAAATGCCTTGAGGATATATTTAGAAAGAAATGGTACCATCAAAATAACAGTTTATCACAAGATCTTCGCATCGCCTTAAAAAACTTAGACAAATGTGAGAACATCACTATTAAACCTGGTGATAAAGGCGGAAGTGTTGTTATTATGGACACATGTGACTATAATAAGAGGATGAGGACCCTTTTAGCAGTAGGGGAACACTACATGCTGTCTAATCAGAGGTAATGGATCGATTTACAAGCTAGAATAAAAAGATGTTTAGTTTTGGCCAAAGAGGGCAAGATAGTTTGCCAAGATGAGTATGACTTCCTTTACAATCAACATCCAGTATTATCAGCTTTATATGGACTACCTAAAGTCCACAAGAACTTGTATGATCCACCTATGTGCCCCATTACATCTAGTATTAACTTGCTTACGGAGCCGCTGAGCAAATATGTAGACAGTTTCCTAAGACCACTAGTATACCAACAAAAATCATACATAAAAGACACAACAGACATGATCAGTAAAGTTGAAGGCATCGGATTTGATCGTAAATGTCAGTGGCTGGTGTCGCTAGACATTGAAGCCCTATACACAAATATTACACAAACTGACACAGTGGAGAAAATCAGGAACCTGTTACAAGATGAGGATGGTGATCTGACACCTCGGGCACATTTGATGATAGAATTTACTGAACTGATTTAAAAAAATTATATTTTCCTCTTTGATGGGGAATTGTATTGCCAAATCAAAGGGACCAGCATGGAAGCTTGGCATGTTTATATGTAGGAGCCTTTGAGGAGAAGCATGTTTTAATGAAGCAGCACCTTTCTATGAGAATACGTTACACTGTTCACGCTTCCTAGATGATGTGTTTTTGTTTGGGAAGGCAACAAGAAAAGTTTAGAAACCTTGATACAATGGTTAAATCTGGGAGATCCAAATTTAAGATTCACATCTACCATGAGTCAGGTGTTCTGTGATTTTTAGACATTAAAATTACAGCAAAGAATGGGAATTTGGAGGTAGAACTTTACATTAAACCTACGGACAGACATACTATCCTCCATTATGGAAGTAATCACCCAAAATGCCAGAAAGATAATATCCCATATTGTCAGTTTCTTCGTCTGAGGAGAAATTGTACAAACAGGGTGGATTTTCAAACTTTTGCTGAAAACCTGAAAGAAAAACTAAGAGATCGGGTTACCCCCAAAAAATAATCAAACAAGCATATAAAAGAGCAACATATTTTAACAGGGAACTCCTTTTTGAGAATAGCAAGCAAATGTCAGCAACAAAATAAAGAATCTGAATAACAGAAATCGGTCCCCACTATCTGAAAAAGACAAAGAAATGATAGAGAAACCACTCTTTTCCTATCGTAGAAATAAAACAATCAGAAACCTAGTAGTGCATACCTATAAAGAACTGAAACATCCCTAACAGAGAAGTATAGTGGATAATGAAAAAGTAGTGGGCAATTTTCCATGTGGTACATGTACGAACTGTAGTTCTATAGTAAGAGGGAAGGAAATAGAATAGATGGCATCAAACACACTTTTAACGCAATGTCAAATTGCAAGACTAAAAATGTAATATATCTAATTGTATGTCCCTGCAAGAAAGGTTATGTAGGCGAGACGTCTAGAGAAATCCGTACATGCCTTAATGAACACAGATCCTCCCTATGGACGGTTAAAAGAAGTGCCCCCCTTACAGACTTTTGGCTAGAATGAAACCACAAAGTAGACATAATTAAGTGGTGCATACTAGAAAAGATCATAGAAACTGGGTGGAGGTATTGATAAAAAACGTAAGTACATAGAACACATTTTCATGAGTAAATTCAAGACGTATATATATATGGTCTAAATAACAAAGAGGAATGGGAGAGGTCTTTAAAATAGGATCAGGTGAGAGATACTTTAGGCAGGACTAATAACATTTTCTGTTCCTGTTGTGTTTTTAGCTCCCATGCATGAGATCAGATTTAAAATATAGAAGTCTGGAATAATTAAGAATAGATGGCCTTTACTGATTTGAACCACAAGGCCTCTATGTAACTAATTAAAACTCACAAGGCCGATAATTCAGAAATGACACTCCAAGATGGCTGCTGTTGTAATTGGACTATGGGCATGCTTTTAGGCAGAAACGACCCCGGAAGCACTCTGAAACGCACGAGGGAGGCAGGGCTTATTCAACGTGGAAATGTAAGTCCCTATATAACACGGATCAAGCCCATCTGCAAGAGATTGATATGTGGAGAAGTCTTAATCCATGTGGACGAAGGCCAATGAGCTTGGTAAATTTCTTGATGAAGGCTTTATTTGTCCTAGCCGGGCTCGCAGTAGCAGACACAAGAAACCCTAAAAGTGGGAATGGTTGCAACAAATGTATATCCAGGTATAATTACGGGTCTAAAATTAGATTTTCCGCGTATAGCTGATCGGGGTATACCCGTTCTGCTATATGCGGATGATGCCGTACTACTAGCCAGAACGGAAATTGGGCTTCAGACCCTGCTAAACTCCTTTTATGGATTCATGAATAAGCTAGATTTAAAAATCAATTGTACAAAGTCCTATACCATGAGCTTGGGCAAACGCTCTAGTAAGACATTTATCTTTAAAACAGGAGGAGATCTAATTCCTAGCACCAAGGTGTTCTCTTATTTAGGTGTCTTATTCGACGACAAACTTAAGTGGGATGCCGCGATACACAAAAAAAGGGGGGAGATGGCTCGGGCCAATGCTGCAATCTTTAACTTTGCTTCCAAAATAGGGAAGAAACCAACTGGGGCTATGCTTCAGGTTTATAGAGCAAAGAGTATCGCCATAGCATCTTATGGTAGCGAGTTGTGGGGACGTGGTGCGACCAAACCTATACAGGTCGAGGAAAATAAGTTCTTGAAAAGACTTCTATGTGTTCCGCAGAGTACTCCAAACTTGGTGGCCCATGAAGAACTGGGAGTACCTTACATAGACGACCAGTTAGTGCTGGGCCCCCTGACTCTCTGGCTACAGAGCTGGCTTAACCCGGATATACCCTTGACACAAGGTATACTTAGGGATTGCCTGGCTTTAGAGAACAGGATACGAATCCCTTGAATTAATCACATCAAAAGGGGATTCAAATTAATCGGTAGGGGTTCTCTATTTTTTAAGCCTGAAACGATCCTCAAAAAGGACATTCTACTGGTACCCCAACTGTTGAGCCTTATTTAATGTCTTCTCTGACAACCCACAAACATTTTTTACTAACTAGGTTTAGATGTAACACATACCACCTCTTAGTGGCTAGACCCAGAGTGGGTTATTCGGGACAGATGCTACCTGCTTGTGACTGTGACGGCCATTCACCACAAAATTTAGAACACTTCATGTTTTTTTGTAAATTTTATTTAGTTCCAAGGAAAACCTACCTGATACCTATTTTAAAGAAAATGAACTTTACCCAGGTTAAACCCGCCTTAATGTTTTTACAAATACTGCATACGGATTGTATATATTTTATTGTCCGTTTTTTAAAATCTACACTGAAATCAAGAGCGGATATGGATTGTTAAATCTGTCAAGGGAACTTTATTCTCCTTATTTTTTACAAACGTTTGGCTGTGTATCTTAAATTTGTATGTATGTGACTTTTTATGAATTTACACACTAAATTCGAAATAAAGTATCTTTTGATTTGATTTACTCCTAGAGGCTGTGCACATTGCCCATAACACAGGATATTTTTTGATCCAAATGAGAAGGAATATAATTTAAACATCCCTCTGTTGTAATCTCAAATGGAAGATCTCATGCTAGTATGAGTTATAAAATGATTGGTGCTGATTCAATAAGTGCACCTCTCTATGCCCAACACGTTATCAGAAGGAATATAATTTAAATATCCTTCTGGAGTGACCAGTATTCAATGATCTTATGCCACTACGCGCTACAATATGATCGGTGCTGATTTAGAAAGGACACCCCTTTACGCCTAAAATGGTTTCCTGTATAAAAGGGTGTGTTATACCAGGGATATTAATAGTTTAGCAAAATAAATGAGATTAAAATATAGAATCAGATAAACTATAAGGAGCCATGTTTCTTATAAAATAATCTATTGCCCATTTAATAGATTCCGATGCTGCGGACAAAAAACTGACCGTTGAATCGAAAAAGGAGGAAGGGTGGAGAGAATAAGAAGACCTACACTATAATTCCTAATTAAGAAAAGGAATTCTGTCATATACAACCTATGGAACAATGGAATAAACCCTATATTCTCCTGACTTAAGGGTGAGCATGATTGATTATTAATAATAAGTTATATTAAACTGAGGAAATACTAGATTAGGAATATGGATTTAATATATATACTTTGCAGATAATGAACGGGTGAGAATAATAAACCCCGATTGAGCCCTGCATAAAGTTTCAAGGAAGTGATCAACTCTATGAGATGAATTGCAACAAGAGCAATACGATAAATTGTAAGTAATTAACTGCCTAGACTGAATGGGGGGAGTGAATGTGAATAAAGAGTAATGTGGATTATTGGAAAGACCATTCAATCAAAACTGAGGTCTTATACAAATATTACGTTTGCCCGGTGCAGATGTTATTGAGTTCTATATGAACACCATTATGTCGTTTTTGGGCGATGTATGCCTGTGTCTTTTAAAGCCCTTTTGTTGGAATGGGAGTGGTCCTCATTTATTGAATGTTTATGCAATTATTGTTTTTATTTTTTAGAGTGAACAATACTGTGTTTAAATCTAAAGCTTGTCCTGAAGAAGGTGGTGTCAACCAGTTTTTAATCCACTGAAACGCTGCATCGACAACTGTTTTGCATTGTATTGGTTTTATCCTCTTAAATTAAGTGAATGTTTTTATTGGATACCAACTGGTAAACAAACTATTGTGTATATGATTGTCTACGATTAGACATGTTGTAATGTATACTTTATTTTAATTTTTGCTAATGATGTCTTTGATGTATGGCAAATAAAACCATTGCACACACAAGAGATAATCCATTGTAATACGTGAGGTGGTCTCCCTCACAAAAGTATTTTAGGCATCATTGATGAATTGCTGTGACTTTTAACATTTGTAAGATTGTATACAAAACTACTTTTTTCAATAAAGGAGGAGATATTTCTTAATGATAATAAGGGTTTGTGTATGAATGTACTGTTTGTAAGTGGGTGAATAACATAAGGCAGAAGTAGAGGCAGAAGTATAAGGAAATGTACACAGGGAACTACTCTTTTATTATTGGTCTTTTATTATTGGCTCTTCCTCCTACTGCCACCTGACTTTTACCTACCTTTTGTGTTAGGAAAGGTTGTGCTGCTGCTCTCCATTGTGCACTTTTGTGGTGTTGTGAAGCTTGGTTTATACTTTTCACTACAAAAAAGACAAAATGATTCACATTGCTGATGCAAGTAATCATAAAATATGTGAGCAGAGTTGGGTTTACGAGTGAAAAAGCAGTTTTGAAAATGGACTAGACAACTTCGTAAAATTTTAAAACAAAACTGAACGATTCTAAAAAAATAATACAAAGAAGATAAACATATGAAAACAGCACTGTTCTGTTTCAGGGATGGAAGTAAATTTGAATCAAATCAAGTATGAAGTGGGCAAAACCACTGCCTAATCTGAGCCAATGGTTGCAGGTGGGGCCCACCGGCACTCATTTTTGGGGACTGACATTTTTCCTCTTCAAACTTTGACCCAGAGCACGAGAGAGAAAAACATAAAAGGGGGAAAAAAAGAAGTAGACGAGAAAGAGTGAGAAAGAAAGAAAGTAGAGATGAAAAAGAACTTGAACAGTGGCAGGGAGTGTCTGGTGGTGGATTCAAGAAGCATGGGGTGCAGCCTTGGAATCATGCACCCCGACATTTGGTAACACTGACCTCAAGCTCCTGAGCACTTATTCTTTTACAAATGAAGCACCAGGCACAATACATATTATTTACCAAGCTGAAATAGTCGACAAAAGCAAAGTCCACGATTTCAACTCGACACCTAAAATATAACACAATTGCACACCTCGAGTGTGTACTTATTCTCTTGTGTGTCCCACACCTGTAACTCCCAGGTATGTGGCTACATATTTTTTATACACATCAGCTGTTCAATCTGCATGTAATCTATAAATAGGAAATTAGAGAAAAGGAAAATTGTTCTGTAGCATTCCCTGCAAGAAACTGAATACTTCTGAAATTCCTTTTATTAATGTTGTTCCTTTTATTATCCCAAATGTATTAGGAAAGAATGCGAAATGCAATACAAGCTGTGAGCAAGCAGAGGCCATTTAATCTCTCAGGTTTAATTAAATGCGGTTTATCTTTACACTAAGCTGACTTCTATTCGCCAGTACCTGACGTCAAATCATTCGATTCTACAAAATGAAATCTCTTTGGGGGGCAGAGTTTTATAAATCAGAGCAAGTGTACATTACCGGACGTGCCTCGCTCTAAAGAGTCTTCAGTGAAAATGGCCCTTTAAGCTCTTTGCTGTCTGCGAACCACAGAAGACATTAACCTTCTGCTGTTATCTGTTCTGATGGCGCCACATTCATTGTGACACTTTACACGTCTGATGACTTCAGTAGTCACAAAGCAAATACACAGACACAGCAAGGGATAGTTGAGCTCCTGTCGCCCCACATATTTCATGCAAGTAAAATTCGAGACATTATTAAAAGCTGCTCAGAATGTCCTGGGAGTGGCTGGGGAGCTGGTATCACAGTTTGCAAGATGATAGGACGGTGATGTATTAAAACTTGCAACAGCTCAACAATATCCTGAGCCGTTGATTACAGGTTCGAAGGGAGTAACCGAGTCACCGCCTGCTTCTCACATCTTCCATGTATCAAACAAATAATCAACTTCTCAAGCAGCTCACATAAATACACCAAGAAACCTGGGTAGACATCGGTTCGGGCCAGATGTACCAACGCCGTTTGCAAAGGGATGTGTGAATCGCACCCCAACCTTTTTGTGAATGGGGAAGCAGACTACAGAGCAATCTGTGTACTAAATAGGTCGCATTGCAAGCTGTCCGTGCGCAGGAAGGGGGTGGAGGGGAGGAGGTGTGCAAAACAACCCTCTTCATAAATATCAACGAGAACCCCTGAAATTGGTTGTGAAAGTAGGGATGGAGGTCTGCAAGAGAAAGCAGATCTGCATACCTGCATTTGCCTTTCCAAACGACAAACATTTTTTATCTATTAGCAAGATCCTTTCGTTTTACATCTACTGGTTTTGTGTATGTGTGTGTGATCAAGGCTGCTGTCGGGCATGAAATAAAGTAAAGAACGAAGAATCGCATTTGAAGTTGGCTCCATTTGTCTTTTGAGATGCAACAAGCGTTTGAGTGATATATAACGCCACATGGGAGAGGCATCAGGCGATCCAAGAGGAACAAATGATGGGTGCGCAATCAAACCTTTCTATTATTAACCTTTCCCCCCATGTCATCACCCCTGAGGAAAGATTGGTCTTAGAATTAGGCCTATCTTTCTGCCCCACAGCCAATTTTGATTTTGCCAAAACCCGCATTGATCTGTTTCTGTTATTGCGCAAACTTAAATTGCTGAAACTACATACCTTAAAGCATAACAGAGGCCAAGCAAATGCCACACAAACAGACAATACCCCCAACCCCACGGACGCTGCTTTATCCGTGGGTGACATTGAGACCTTAGCAACTATGAGGGAATTTCAATTGGGAACTAGAGACTGGGAAACGGATCGTGACCTGCTAATCAATATGGATATGGAGGTCAGCAAAAGATCCAGAAATTATTTCAAACCCAGATCTAAATTCAACCCGATTACACTGCATGATGGAATGGATGCATTCCAAGAGACAGTGCTACATGACTTATTGGATCTATGGAAAAAAGATGGCACTAACTTTGCAAGGAATCTAACCTCAGCACAAAGCAATGGTCTGCAGTCTCTGAAACAGGCCACAAACTTCGTGATCAAACCCTCTGACAAAGGGGGAAATGTGGTCCTTTGGGATATTAACAAGTACAGAATGGAGGCCAAGCGACAACTTGAATTCTCAGGGTGCTACCTGAGATCAAGCCTGGGGAGGTACAATAAAACAGTACAGGAATATCATAAAATGCTGCATGACTGGCGTGAGAATGACATGCTCAGTCAAAACAAGTTCCTATTTCTTTTGGTGCGCAAACCAGTCACCCCGGTCTTTTATATGTTAACAAAGGTGCACAAACATCCCACTGACCCTCCAGGCAGGCCGATCATCTCAGCCAATCAAAGCCTCCTTGAAAACACTTCCGTCTATCTAGACTATTTTCTTTGTCCCTACGTCCTCAACCTACCATCCTATTGCAGAGACACCATGGATTTCCTGTCAAAGATACAGGAGATTCCGTGGAAAGACCCCTACATACTGGCAACAATCGATGTTGTTGCCCTATATACCTGTATTGAGCATGATCTGGGCCTGGAGGCTTGTAAATATTACTTAAGAGACAGACCAATCACCATGTATGACCACACTATGCTTTTGATGCGCATGCTACACTTCTGCCTACACAATAACTGTTTTTTGTTTGAGGATGACTGGTATGAACAGTACACTGGTACTACCATGGGAAGTTGCTTCGCTCCTAGCTACGACTGTTTGTTTATGGGGTGGTGGGAGGCGGAGCACCTGTGGCATGACGATAATATCTTCCACATGAACAATGGTGTCCTGTGGACCCGCTACATCAACGACATTTTTCTGATTTGGGCTGGTCCACAGGACGCCTTGGATGGTTTTATTCAAGGACTCTCGGTGAATAATTTAAACCTTAAATTCACCAGTAAAACTGACCGTCACAGCATCGAGTTCCTAGACATTTTAGTGGAGGTTAAACTAGGAACACTACATACCATCCCCTATAGGAAGCCAACATCAAGCAACAGTATTTTACATGCACATAGTCATCACCCGACAGGTCTGAAGAATAGCATTCCATATGGGGAGCTATTAAGAGCGAAACAAAACTGCAGCTCGACTGATTCCTACGAGAAAGAGGCCAAGAACGTGAGGGGTCGCTTTCGAAGCAGGAGCTATTCGGCCAAAACCATCAGAGTAGCCACTGAAAAAGCAGACAGCAGAAACAGTTTACTCGTTCCAAAAGAGAGTGAAGATGGCAAACATGAAGTGAGACTCATTACCACTTTTAACCATGCCTCACGAGAAATCCATCGAATAATACGCAAACACTGGCAGATAGTCAGAAATGATGTAATCATTGGGAAACTGGCCAGCCCATCACCACATGTATCATACAGAAAGTGCCAGTCAATAAAGGACATGCTGGTACATAGTCACTTTTCCGTGAAAACTAAGACACGCGGTACCTGGTTGAGGGAACTCCCAGGATTCCACAAGTGTGGGCGGTGCAAAGCATGCAACAACAGCACGAATGTGAAAACTTTCAACCTTCCTAATGGGAAAACAGGGAGGATTCATGTTTTTATAATCTGCAATACTGATTTTGTTGTATATGTTTTGATTTGCATTTGTGGTCTTCGCTATGTGGGGAGCACCATCTTCCCGGTGAAAAAACGTGTTTTAGAGCATTTGCGCGCAATCAAAAACAGCGACATTTCCTACGCCATCGCTAAGCATTGTGATTTGGTACACTCGGATGTCAAAGATATCAGCTCTAAAATCTCGTATTTTGGCATTGACAGGGTTCCTGCATCAGCAAGAGGGGGAGATCGGGAACGTCATCTGTGACGCTTGGAATCTGAATATATAGTGAAGCTACAAAGTAAGACCCCGGGAGGCCTCAACTATGAGGAGGACCTCCATGTCCACTTAGGCTGAACTGAGACTAACCAGCGCCTCCTATTACTCCACAGTAATATGGGGGAGCCCCCCTCCATCTCTCCCCTCTCCCTGTCCCATCAGGGGACTTTTTTCACCTTCTCTGTACCAAGAATGATTCACAATGTATCTAGCGGCATTACCCATCCTTGTCTCCCTCTCCCCTATTTGCTCCCCTGCCGTGGGCCACTCTTGTCTTTCTCCCCCTTGAGCGGCCACCCTACAGACTATTTATGGTATACACCTAAGTTGCGTGTTCTTAGACAAACTTCTAAGCAGCTAGAACGGAGCTGGAGGAGATATCCGACAACTGACAGGAAAGCGGATTATAGAACTGCAATTAGAATTTATAAGCATGAAATAAAATCAGCTAAATCCGCTTTCTTTGAAAGGGAAATCTTTTTAGCAGAAAATCACCCCCGTGAAATTTTTACAATTGCTAAATCTCTTCTTATTCCCCCTCCCCCCCTAGTATTGATAAGGACATCCCTCGATGCTGTAATTCAATTGCTAAATTTTTTAATGAAAAAATTCAAGCTATTTATCAATCGTTTCCTGTGGTCTCGGAACCACAGATAAGGCCCCCTATATGTCCCGTTACTAATCAGCTAGAGTCCATTCCCCCTATAAATTTGACCATCCTCCAGAATATTCTTAAGCAAGTAAAATCTGGAGCCCCCTCGGATGTCGCCCCTCCTACCATCCTAAGCCGAGTCTTTGAGACTGTCGCCCCGATAATTCTCAAAGCAATTAATGCTTCCTTAGAATCAGGGTTCGTGCCTCCCTTATGGAAACAGGCCATGGTCAGAGCCCTGTTAACACCATGGTTTCAACCGTTTTGGATAATACCAACTGCCTTCACCCTACTCAGACTGGATTTAAAGCCCAACAGAGCACGGAGACCGCTCTGTTAGTTGTGGTGGAAAGTCTAAGAAAAATCTCGGATAATGGGGGCTGCGCTGCATTGATTCTGCTTGACCTCAGCGCAACCTTTGATACCGTGAACCACCAGCTTCTGATTCAAAGGCTTAAAGATGTCGGAATTACTGGTTTGGCAATAAAATGGTTGCAGTCCTTTCTTGAGGACCGCTCATTTGTGGTTTTTGATGAAAACTTTTCTTCTGAGCCATTGCCTCTTGGTTGTGGGGTTCCTCAGGGTTCGTCCCTGAGCCCCACCCTTTTTAATGTGTACATGAGTCCCCTGGCGGAACTTGTAATCCCTCATGGACTCCAGATTGTCACATATGCAGACAATACCCAGTTAGTAGTCTCATTTAGTCAAGAAGATAAGTTTGCTCCTAATCTTGCGCTGTGTTTGCAAGAAGTGTCTAGGTGGATGGATGACTCTTATTTAAAGCTTAATGGGGACAAGACGGAACTTTTGTTTCTGGGAAATTGCCCTCCGTGCACCATAGCTCCCTCCTGGCCTAACTGTCTTGGTCCCCCACCGACTCCAAAAGCAGAAATCAAGAGTCTGGGAGTGTGGATAGACCACAATCTGAATTTTAAGAAGCAGGCGATTAAGGTGGCCACTGGCTGCTATGGACTGCTTAGAATGCTTAGGAAGATTCTTCATCTGCTTCCACTCACTGTTAGAAGAACAGTGGTCCAGGCACTTATTCTTTCGCGCCTGGATTATGCAAATGTCCTTAATCTGGGCGCTCCTTTGGTAGCCATCAATAGGCTCCAGGTCATCCAGAAGTGTGCAGCATGATTACTTAGCAATTCCTCTAGGTGTATGTCTGCTAACCCTTCTCTTGCAACACTTCATTCGCTGCCGGTTTCCCAGTGGATTTATTTTAAAGCATTATGTATTGCTCATAAGGCCTTCTCTAATAAGGCCCCCCCCTGTTGTTAGATCTTTGATCCAGCCCTATTGTCCGTCCAGATCGTTGAGATCGGAAAAAAAGCACCTTGTTCTAGTCCCGACTATAAAAAGGATGCGCAGCGGAGGACGCTGTTTTGGGTACAATGCTGCGAAACTTTAGAATAGTTTGCCATTGATGATTCGGTCTGAATCAAATCATCTCTTGTTACGTAAGCGTCTAAAGACTTTCCTGTTCCCTTAAGTCTTTTACTTGCTCAAAGGGTTGCCATAGCGCTGGGACGCTCTAGGGTAGCCATGCGCTCTATAAATGCCCTTTCAATTCTATTTAATTCAATTCTGCCTCGCCCAAAATTACCCCCCCTTACTTGTTGTGTTTATTTTTTCTGTTAAACCTTCTCACTTCAATTCACCTCCGCAGTAACTGATGCTAACCTTTGGTTTATAGTGCTACCAGGAGTGGACTCAACCCAGTGTCTCATCCACTTGCACCTACTGTGGCATCAACAGGACATGCAATCACAGGCACTCGCCGATCACTGCACAAACTTTCATTTATTAATTAATTTCTCGTGCCCCCAATATAAACCTCGTGTTACAGAATTGAAATGGGGCATGCAATATAACTGAGCACAGAATGATAGAAGTGTTCACCGCCACTCGGCATTTTCAATTTCAGAACTTTTTGTTTTGCGCTTTGTCACCTATTGCCACAATGAATTTATTTCAAAAACGGTCTCCTTGCATATATTATGAATTAACAGTGTTTATTTTAACTGTTTAAAATTATTTTCAAACTTTGTTCAAATCAAATTGATAAAGTTTTGGCAAGTCTGTCTTTTAAACCACTAGGCAGGCGAACAATATATGCAATGTGTTTTCAATGTTTATTAACTTGTAACAGGAAATGCTTCAAAAGACACCCCCACTTCCTGGTCTTTGTATGAGTTATTGACAAAGATCGTGCTGTCGAAATGCGTCAAGTCATTAAATACGAACTCCTGAGAAAATGAAAACCTGTGTGCAACATTTTCTTGCGTCCTGACAGCCAGAGAAACACTTTCAAATATATATATATATATATATATATCGCAAACAACACTCCTTCCACTTCTACCAAAGCCTCGGCAGCGAAGAAAGGGAAATATATATATATACACACATATACATATATATATATATCTGTGAGCAAGGGCGGATGCCCGAAACGCGTCAGATTGGTGAAACTCGGCTGATAATAAATTAACAACAATTGTGCCTTACCTGGATTTGCGTGGTTTCCATTCTTCGTTTCTACGGATTTTTTGGAGATTACAAATGTGTGATATATATATATATATTCACAGAAAAAACCATAGGTTTCAGGCACGTTATAGTTAGGAATTAGCATTTAAAAAACCTCAGAAATTCACAGAAAAAACCATAGGTTTCAGGGGTGTTATAGTTAGCTGGACTTTTCACTTGTACAAAACCATTGAAATTCCCCCGTTATAGTTAGTTCAGCTAACTATAACTCGCGCGCCCGCAATGCACTGCTGATGACGTCACATATTACATCACTCATGACATGGTCAGTGACATCACTCATAACATCACTGATGACATCTCAAATGACATCACTGATGACATCACTGATGACATCATCCTTGTGATAGAGTGGCAGACCTCCTCTCACCCTAATATAACCTTTGATACACACATTCAAAAATAGAGACTCAAATTTTCAAAACAATGGACATACCAATACCAGTTACAACAACCTCTTCAGTAATTCTAAGATCCACATACACATCCACTCATTCACCAACAGTCCTATACAGTCACTCATACATGTACTCACTCATCATATGTACTCATACACCTATACATCCTGTTACACAATGCCACTCATCCATAGAGTTACTCACACACATAGTCACTCATGCTAATAAAGAATCAAACATACATTTACTTGCATATACAGTTATACACACACCACCACACTTACTTCTACGGAAACTTACACATACTTAGTCTTTTAAACAATGACTTATAGAAACACATACTTATTCATACAGGAACTCTTTCAATCTCTCACTCTCACATATACTCACATATATACACCAATAGTCACATATACTAGTTTAAAACATATGTAGTTACTCATAAATACACTATTGAGACAGTCATTCCCTCACTAACACACCCATACACACACTCATCCACCCATACAGTCCAGCACACATGCTGTTTTCAACACATACAAACAGTGAGTCACTCATTCATGCACCTATGCACTACGTAATACCCCCCACCGAACCATGCAGACACTCAGACTGATACTCAAAATACCAACTAATAACCTATATAGACAGCCATGTAGCTACTCACCAACCCATGCAGCCACTTATACACAAAGTGAGAGACTGATACAGATATTTACATATTTAAACATTACTCACTAAGCCATGTATTCACTATGATACACTTAATCAGTCAGTTACACAATCAATGTTTCAAAAACAAATCTTCCATTTAGACACTTATATACCCATTTATTCTTCCATCGACCTTGAGATATACATATATAAAACTTATTTAATTTTCAGAAAAACACACATTCACTGGATGATGTCATCAGTCATGTCATCAGTGATGTCATTTGAGATGTCATGAGTGATGTCATGAGTGATGTCACTGACCATGTCATGAGTGATGTAATATGTGACGTCATCAGCAGTGCATTGCGGGCACGCGAGTTATAGTTAGCTGTATAGGTTATTACCTCATCTTCAGAAAGAAACTTAAAACCATGTTGTTCCCTAACACTCACTAAAACGCTCGCTGTATATTGTTCAATCTTAGCGCCATGATATCCTTTGGGATGAATGTTAGCGCTTTAGAAATACCTTTACCATTACCATTACCATTACCATTATTAGTTGTTTGTTTTTAGCATCAGTCTGAGTGTCTGCATGGTTCGGTGGGGGGTATTACGTAGTGCATAGGTGCATGAATGAGTGACTCACTGTTTGTATGTATTGAAGACAGCATGTGTGCAGGACTGTATGGGTGGATGAGTGTGTGCATGGGTGTGTTAGTGAGTGAATGACTGTCTCAATAGTGTCTTTATGAGTAACTACATATGTTTTAAACTAGTATATGTGACTATTGTTGTATATAAGTGAGTATATGTGAGAGTGAGAGATTGAAAGAGTTCCTGTATGAATAAGTATGTGTTTCTATAAGTGATTGTTTAAAAGACTAAGTATGTGTAAGTTTCCATAGAAGTAAGTGTGGTGGTGTGTGTATAACTGTATATGCAAGTAAATGTATGTTTGATTCTTTATTATTATGAGTGACTATGTGTGTGAGTAACTCTATGGATGAGTGGCATTGTGTAACAGGATGTATAGGTGTATGAGTACATATGATGAGTGAGTACATGTATGAGTGACTGTATAGGACTGTTGGTGGATGAGTGGATGTGTATGTGGATCTTAGAATTACTGAAGAGGTTGTTGTAACTGGTATTGGTATGTCGATTGTTTTGAAAATTTTAGTCTTTATTTTTGAATGTGTGTATCAAAGGTTATATTAGGGTGACAGGAGATCTGCCACTCTATCACAAGGATGATGTCATCAGTGATGTCATGAGTGATGTCATTTGAGATGTCATCAGTGATGTCATGAGTGATGTCACTGACCATGTCATGAGTGATGTAATATGTGACGTCATCAGCAGTGCATTGCGGGCGCGCGAGTTATAGTTAGCTGAACTAACTATAACGGGGGAATTTCATTGGTTTTGTATGAGAGAAATGTCCAGCTAACTATAACGTGTGTGAAACCTATGGTTTTTTCAGGGAATTTGCAAGGTTTTTTAAATGCTAATTCCTAACTAGAACGTGTGTGAAACCTATGGTTTTTTCAGTGAATTTGTACGGTTTTTTAAATGCTAATTTTTGAATTATAAAATAAAATTCCTATGTATTCATTTATATATTATCTGTATCCTTTTATTTGTTTTTGCTCTTTTTTTTAACTTTCAATTAGGATAAATTTGAACAGTTTATTTTATTTTTGCAATTAATTTTTCTCCACTTTTTTTTTTTATATAAATTCTTGGGGTGCGCGCTCTGAGCGCGCACCTAGTACGTTTTCGTAAGTTTTTTATGAATACCGTCGTACGTTATTTACGTACGCATACATACGTTATAGTGCGCGCTGGGAGCGCGCACCCAGTACGTATGCGTACGTACGTACGCATGCGTGCGTGCGTCGTACGCGCTCCACGCGGTTCACTTAAGCATACGCTTAAATTACGCGCATTAACGTTCGCGTATACGCGTGTTCAACGTATGCGCGTTACGTACGCGCATATGACGTATGCACATGCGCTCCTACGCGTTCGCGCATGCGTAATCACAAGGTGCGCGCTCGGAGCTTGCGCAGTGCGCGCACCTCGGGTTATATGCTTAATAAAACAACACTTCTAATTGGTTATCATTACTTTCAGTTTCTGATTGTTTCAACACCACACCCAATCCCCTCATGGCAAGTCATGTGATCATGAATCATCACTTTTGATTGGTTTGAAGTATTTTCAGTTCCAGATTCTTCCCAAACCACACCTACTCCCCTCATTATTAGTTCTGATTCCTTTGGAGAAGGAGCTATTCTGTTGTTGAGAGACAATGGCTGAACAGCAACCATCTTCAGACAGTGACCAGGACACTCTTGAGAGGCAGAGGAACAGGAAGCAGAAAGACAGCTTTATATGGCAGTTTTTCACTTTTCCAGAGGGACAAAAAAAGGTAAATGCACCTAAAGTTACTTGTGTACTTTGTCAAAAAGTCTTGTCACGTGGGAATCCTAACAAGAAGTATTCTTTTAGCATTCACACTATGTTGAGGCATGTTGACAAAATGCATCCAGTGACTTTTCGTCGAGCTTCTGGAGCAAACCCTCCACCTGCTCAACCGACGACATCTGCAGCAGCTCAGCCGAGCACATCTTCGGCAGCTCAGGCGAGCACTTCTTCTGCAGTGGTGCCTTTGCCTTCTTCCACACCTCTTTTTGGACCACCTTGTTTGGCGAGGTTGTCCACATGCTGCACTGATTGCGGTCGACTTATTTCTGTGGGTGAGACCAGTCTTGATCTCATTCAGAGAAAATTTGATGCGCATGAGTGCAGTAGGCCATAGATGTTTTTTCTTTTTTTTCGTTTTTCTCTTCCTGTTTCCCTCCATTAACTCAAGGGCTCTTTTAAGAGCCACTTAAAAACTAAACCCCCAAAATTTTTGGGGGGATTTTTTTTTGGGTGCGCGCACCATGCGCGCACCCAAGGATGTTTTTTAAAAATTTTTTTTTTTTTTTTTTTTTACATTTAATGTACAAAAAGAGGTGAAGAAATGGAAGCATGAAAAGGGAGGATTGAGAAATACAACTATTTTTTAAAAAAAATAACTTATTTGGAAAAAATAAATTTTTTGTATTTTGCCAGGGAACAGAATTTCGTTTTTTATTTTTTATTTCTAGTTCTGCAAAAAAAGAAAAAAAGTATTAATATTCAATCATACATTACAAAAAGCATTACATGTTTTTACATATTTTACAAAGCAATTTTTTGCCCTTTTTTTGCTGTTTTCAGAATTTTTTAATTTTCCCTTAAAATAGTGAAAACAATTGTATTCATCATTTAACAGGGGGAAAAAAAAAAACAATCTAAAAGATTGTTTAAAAAAAGCCCAAAAACTATCCTCACTAAAATATACCTTGTTAGAAATATTACATATATATTACAAGTACTTTTCTAGATGAATAAACATTTTCTAGATAAACCGTCTTTAAACCTTGTCGCAAAAGCACACATGCCAAAATAATTTCTGTCAAAGGAGTCCACAATTGTTTTTATTACTTTTCCTTTAGGCCAAATAGTAATTTCAAAATTCTTTTTAAGTGATATCTTCAATTATAATCCTTTAAAATGACAAAGAATGCTTTCTTCAGATGCAGTTTTTATTTTTCAAAATTTAGGTTTCAGAAAAATTAAGTAAGAATTGGGTAAATCATAAGGCAAACGTTGCTTGAAAATCAAATGGGAATCATTACACAGTGTCCAGCCTTTTTCACATTTAAGATAAACTGTGTAATGTCCAGAAGTTACAGTAGGTCCTTCATGAAAAATTATTACAACTGTAACAAAAGTTTTTCCAGAAATTGATAATTGTTGTCCTGTAAACTTCTTTATTAAAGTATCCAATTTTGAACCATCAGCTCTACAACGTTGCATCATTAAAATTACATACTGACTAGGGGTGGGCGGAATTTGTGAAATTAACTTTCGCAAATTATCGCGAAAATGTTTAAAATTATCGCAAACAAGCGGAAATATCGCGAAGATGCGGAAGTTTTTTTCCGGCATGTTCGCGAGATTTTCTGCATGGTTGCGGGTCGCCAACTTACCCATGTGGTTGCTTGCGGGCGCGGCCATCTTGTTTTGAGTTTTCTCGCAGTGCATGATCGCGAGAAGAAAGACGTGATCGCGCAACGCATGACGTCACTGCGGGCGCGAACTGTCGCGAGACAGCGCAAATGGCTAAAAACAATACAACATCTCATGGAGAACGCGACCGGATCAAGAAAACTTGTCGGCGAACGCAGGGATTCAGGTAAGGCGATCGCGCGCACGCGAGAATGTATTATTTTATAGCGCGAGCAAGAAACAAATTATCGCCAAGCTGCGGAAACCGCAATTTTTGACATTTTCGCGCTCTCCGCGGAACGCGAAAATGTCAAATTATCGCAATTTCCGCGAACGGAACGAAATTTTCGCCCAGGCCTAATACTGACCATATTTCTGTAAAAATAACGTGGAAAACATGTCAGATTTACATTCAGAACATTCCATGTTGTGATTGGCATCTTTAACTAATTTACTAAAAGTCACTGATTTACTTTGTGGTAATGGTAAAAATATGAACCTTTCTGAATCAACATTACTACTACATGTGTTCATACAGTTTTCACAGCAATGTTCCCATTTGTAAGAGACACCAAATAAGTTTTCTACTTCTACTCCTTCATCTTCAAGTACGCTCAAAATATATATTAAGAATTCCTGTGCATCTTGCTGGACATTTTCTTTAAACTGTGTAGAACCACAACATACATCTAAAAGATTTCTAACATCAGTAGCACTTTCTATTTCAGTTTTATCAGTACTCAGCTTCTCATATAGGAGACTCAGCAGAGAATACAATCTTTTTCCATGATTTACTATTATCTGTTCTAGCAACTTTTCAAGATAAAATACAACATTCAGCACTACATTTGCATAGCAGTTGACACCAGAGCTATTTTCAAAATGGCAACCAACAACCTCTTCAACACTGTCCTTTTTCTTTTTCCTTGCTATCACATCACTGTCCTTTTTTTTTTTGTTCTGTTCATCCACATTACAGATATTTTCAAATCTCCTTTTCCGAGAGACAACATGTTTTTCAATCACAGGATACTGTCCTAAATGAGGAGCATAGGTTCTTCTTAATCTATTATACTCCTTTACACAGTTTGTATCAGCACTAACTTTTGAGTCATCAAAGTCTATCATAAATAAACCAGATAATGTTTTTACTCGTGACAGAGCAACATATGCCATACCTTCTTTGAACACAGTAGAACCAATGTTTACAAAAGCACTATCTACAGTCAATCCTTGAGACTTGTGAATAGTTACAGCATATGCTAGAGAAAATGGAAACTGCTTTCTACGCACATATAAGTCTTTCACAAGCATGAAACGAACTGAACAACGACAAATGTCTTTAACTTCTTCAATCTGATCAAATTTTATTTTTAAACATTCAATTCCTTCTTTTTTCTGATAATTAATAAAACCCACAACTCTTCCCATAGCTCCATTCACTAAACCTTTTTCTACATCCAAATTTCTCCTTAAAATCACTCGACAATTCATGCAAACATATAGATTTTTTTCTAATCCAGCTGTTTTTGAAATGTTCTTCTCTAGTGAATCCAATTTATTTTTCAGTTTGCCTGTTAATGTAAAAGTAATTCTTTCATGCTGAATTTTGTCCTCTGCTTCCATTTTCTTAATCTCTTCCATTTCCAATTTCAAAAGTTCCTCATTGAATATTGAGCACTCACGTAGTGTTGGCATTAAGCAGATTACAGTATTTCTTTCAGCAATGTTCTTGTATATTTTCTCTGCAACTATTTCTTCATTTGGAAATAAATTATGTAGCATCCTACTCTGTAATGCTTTTTTGCCAACTTCTGTGAGTAGTCCAATTCTGATATCTTTCAGAATACTTGCATAATCTTCGTCGTTTGCTTGTCTCATATTGGTAGTGAGTTCTTTGTACTCAAAGAACGACCAAATATTTGCATTACCAATGCTTCCTAATGACTTCTTCGTGTCTTCATGTGTCACAGTATTAAACACTGGTTGTCCTTTAACTGGAGTGAGCTGTAAAAGATCTCCAAAAACTATGACGTGTTTACCTCCAAATAACACGTCATAGTCTCTCTTAAGAATTTGTTGCATTCTTAAATGCACAAAGGCAAGCATTAAGTTTGAAACCATGCTCACCTCATCAATAATGAGAACTTGCATCTTCTTCAACACTCTTGAAACTTCGAAGCATGCTTCTCCAGTTAGCTTGTGGTATTCTATTTTGTTCTCATGCTCCACTGGTAACATTAGCAAGCGATGTAAGGTAATTCCTTTTATGTTATAGGCTGCTAACCCAGTTGGAGCAGTTACCACACAAGACAAATTTGAAGCTGTTTTTTGCTGTAGGTAACTTCTGATGACTTTTATTAAGAAACTTTTACCAGTTCCAGCTTGTCCACTCACATACATCCTGATTGGTTCAAATGATGTGCATGAGCACTGTTTTTTTTCATGTAGTAATCCATGATCAATTTTTTTGGTGACTTCTTCATTAATTTGTTTTTGTTCTTCATTCAGTTGTTGTTCCAGATTTAGTAAGTCAATTGAATCTTCCTGTGCTTGATTCATAGCCGTTTCTACTTCAGTCATGGCTACTGCAGCTTCATTTTCTATGATTGGTTGTCCTAGGGGATCTTGACTAAGTGTTCCTGAACTTTGGCTGTCTTGAGAACTGTCTCTAGCTACTTCAGCTGCAATTTTTGCTTCCTGTTCATTTTCTTCATTTAACATTTGGACATAAGTTGTGAAAGTACTGCATTCTATGCTATCTTTGCTAGCATTAAAAGAATCTTCATAGCTTTGAAATTCTCCCAGTAGTTCGTCCTCTGAACGCCATGGTTTAAACAGCTGTAAAAGAGCCAAGTAGTAAAATTCCTTTTTGTCAGTAGTGTCGCAACTCAGCTTCCTGTGATTTATCAAACTTCCTTTTGTTTGCTTCACCAAACATCCTTCCTCACCAATGACTTTATATTTTCCATTGTTGATGTCTTCTGTGGCTTTCCGTGAAAAAATGTAGTTCTGCAGCACTTCATAGAGACACATGTTCTCAAGATGATGACTTCTTTTTGGGTAATATGTGTCCAACATGTTTGTTTTCAAAATATCTGTACTTTCTGGGTCATTCTCGGCCAAATATTCAATTTCTCCAACAGATTTCAGTACCCGATTTCTCATTCCTGCAAGGCCTAAGCTTACCCAAATTATTCTTCTGGATTTCGAGTAAAGACTTGCAGATGATAACCTATCTGAGCATTCGTAGGATCCAATTTCTCGATGCGATAACATCTTTAAACTGAAACTGTACAGCTTCTTACTGACAGTCTTCTCGTGAGAAATCTCTTCCCACATTTCCTTCAATTCTGTTTTCTCAGATTTAGTGATGTAAGATGTGACATACCGAGCAACAGCAATAGAATTGTCTGCCACATACTCAATATCCATGTTAGCATTCCACATGG
This sequence comes from Triturus cristatus, assembly GCF_964204655.1. Classification (NCBI taxonomy): domain Eukaryota; kingdom Metazoa; phylum Chordata; class Amphibia; order Caudata; family Salamandridae; genus Triturus; species Triturus cristatus. Next base: position 488,399,567 of record NC_140587.1, on the reverse strand, counting down.
TTAAAATGACTGGGTTGAAGTCATTTATACATTTTGACTCTACTTTTCTTCTTAGGTTGTATGTATTTTTGGGAGATTTTCTGGTTATAGTATGTCGCACAGCTGACATAAAACTGTTGACTCTTTCTTTTGAAAGAACAGGTCTAGGAAATCCAAATCGACACTTTGTGTAGAATTTATCTTTGGTCTTGTACTTCCGTCGACAGTATTTTCCACACCGATGACTTTGGAAACGTAAAACTTGTTCTTTTAACTTTTTCTCTTCTGTGCTATTAGGTATAGCACATGTTGCATATTCTTCAATGAAAGATAACACTGCTTCATCAGCATCTGTTCCAAATTTTGGGGCATCCTTGATCCACAACAGCATATGAATATGAGGAGCACCTCTTGCCTGGTACTCTTTTCTCCAAAAGAAATCCACTACTTCTCCAAGAGGTGGATTTTTTTTATTGCAGATGAAGGACATCATAGCCTCAAATCTATGATTGAAATATCTGCAAACATTAACCGGATCCAATGAGCACAGTTCTCCTGCTGTCTTGTATTCAATGTTTTTAATGTTTGAATTTGCCTCTCGTAGAAAATCCAATAAATCATCCCAAGCGTACTCGGCACAGCTTAGGGTTACAAACCATGTAGGAGTTCCTAAATTCCGTAACATGCATTTTAATTCACCATGGCGTCGGTACCAATATTCATTTGTCCCACGCTGACAGGCCATCAGATTGATCAGTTATGTTTCCAAATGATCATCTCGGTGCTGCACTTTCTCCATAAAATCCTTAGCAGACACATTATGTAGATGTACTCCACTTTTTAAAATGTGATTTACTGCATAAGATAATGCAGACAAGTCGCTTTCAAATAAAAGATGAAACAAATAAGGAATACTTTGACGAAATCTTGAATCTTCAGCATATAGTCTTGTAGTCCGATACTCAGAAGCTGGAATCTGTTCTGGGCGTTCATCGTATCGTCCACCTTTTCCTGTAGGAAACAGCTGAGGAAAACATCGAGCTTCCAAGCTCTTCTCCCATACACTCACGGGAGTTCCTTTTGCTTTCTTCATCTGAAACAGATCAATAGTGTCTCCCATAACTTCTTTTGAATGAAGAGGATGTATGCTAAAATGTTCATACATTTCTTCTTCTTTTGACTTGTCCACTTCTTCAATTTGTCCAGTTGGTGTTTCTGTGTCTTCTTGTAAATCTTCTTCTTCTTCATCTATATAAATTGATTCATACCATTTATTATTCCTTTTCAAATATAAATTTGCTCTTTGTACTTTCCGTACATCTACCAGCTCCTGCCAAATCTTCTTATCTTTGTAGGTACACCATTAACCAGAATAACTAATGGTTCAGTTTCCAAAGTATCTGCATCAATAATTTCCATATTTTTTTTCAAATCCAAGGGCAAATACACCACTCTTCCTTTTAAACCTCTCAGTAAATCTGAAGGAGGTAATTTACCAGTTTTGGGCTCCATACGTACTATGGTCTGGAACGGATGAACACATTGAATGAGTATAGACTCATATGTATTTAAATCCGAAAGTTCGGCAGGAATAGCATCCAATTCTAAATTATTATGTACAGCTCTGGTCGGCATTCTATTTTCTTCTAACTTGTTATAACAGTATTTACAAATACGCTGATCTTCACCCAATTCAAAACAATTTTCCAGAAATATATATGTTGCAAAATCCTTCCACTTATAATTATCTTCATTTTCACTTTTTTTATACAGATCAACATTCCTTGTTTGAATTTTATAATGGCTTCTGCGGCAACAAATACAAGTAATATTTGGTCTTTCATTAGAGATGATAGTAAATTTTGTCATTTCATCCTCAAAATTTTTAGTAATAATGAGTTCTACATTCTGTTCCTCATTTTCCTCATTAACTGTGTCCTTTTCTGCACTTTCTTGTTCTGGACCAAAGTAACAAAACTGAATCTCATCGGTAACCTTCACTACATCTGATACAGATCCACGGAACAGAGCATTATTTAACTCATTTAACTTTACTGCTGGACTTTTAGCAAAATACAATGTTCTCACAAACTTTCTCATTTCAGTATGATGAACAGCCAGCATCCTAAAATGATGAAAAACACTTTTACACACTTTTCTAGATAGACAAGCCAGAGAATGTCCTTGCAAACCAGTATTCTCTCTCACTCTGCATGGATCTAGTGTTTGAAGCACCTTCATCTTCTGTTTTACACTCTTTTTACTATATTCTCTTAGAAAGTCACGTAATTTATCAATAGATTCCTGACGCACAGTACAAATACTACTACAGTTCCAAGTGTACACTGGGGCTTTTGGACGTCTCCCCATAGCCTCAGCAGCCATTACTTCTTCCTCATTTCTTGGGACCATTTTCTCTTTTTCCATCACACAACCATCCTTAACTTCATATGCTCTACCATTGGTGTCAAATGCATGCAACAAACTATTACTTTGAAGATAACTCTCTTCATTAAAAAATGGTTCAGTACTTGAACTGTGTTTCCATTCTCCCAAGAACACTTTACAAAAGTTACTTTTTTTCACTTCTCTTTTCCTTTTGCTTTGTGACTTCATTGCATTTACTAATTTATCTAATCTACGCATCCTATTCAAAATTAGAATAAAAAGTTTTCTTTTTATTTCCAAAGCCTTACTTACAATATTTTCTATACTTTTTTTTTTCTTTAATAAATTTTGATTTTTTCTTATATTTTTTCACATCCTTTAGCAAATTTAACATCACTCTTCTCTGAAACATTTTTCGACGAATGTTTTTAAAATCTAATTTTCGTGTTAAATCAGTTTTAAATACTTCTGATTGTACATTAGCTTTTGTTTTTTGCTGTTGACTCTGTTGTTGCTTTGTACATAAAACACTGTTTGTTTTACATTTATTTTTGCCATTTTCTTTTTTTTAAAGATATTTTTAAAGAAAACTTTAGTTTTCTTACCAGTAGAGTTTTTCTTTTTTCCATCACATGCCCAGTTTTGTCCAGATATACTTGTTGTTGCTTTTCTTTCCTCTTTCTTGTCCTTAAAGGCATTGTTTAATTTTTACACTGTTGCTCAGCAATACCTGCAAGAAACTTAAAAAAAATCTTTTTTGTAATTATAATTCATTAAAATATTTTTTAAGCTTTTCATTAATTTCAAATGTTTTACCATTTGCCTCTCATTTGTAATTTACTAATTTGTGCAGAGTGCTAACCACCACAGTTGAAAAAAAACAAGCTGCCCCTTTCCTGCAACTGCAAGTCTTTCAGAACAACTGCAACAGACTTTAAATCTCTGCCCACAATTCCTGTGTGCACACAGCCTCAAGGTGTGATCCTAGGCAGAAAACAATATTTGATTGGCAATTTAAATGCACATGTACTACTGTGGTAGAGCAACTGATAATTGCTGTTACAGCCTGACACATTTTCCTTATAGTTTACAGAGACAGAAAAGAGCACATTTCCTAACAGCTACTTCATACCATAAGCATCTGCAACCTGGGTGAGTGATTAGAGTAGAGCAAAGAAAATGAGGCCTTGATGATGTTTTTATGTGTTTGCGTTATACACTGCTATCTGAAACATCACACAGAGCTAAGTACTACGCATGGGAGTGTTGGAGAAGCTGCTGCATGTGTGCCAAGAGTGTGTTTCTGGAGACTATGTATTGTCAGCTGCAAGAGAGATGAGCAAGGAGACTTCCAGAACTGCATGAAGACTGCAGGGATGTATGTAACAGTGCATGTGTGCTAAGGGATAATTTGTGTAAAGACAACAGGCTGCCCCTTTCCTGGGACTGCAATTCTTACTGAACAACAACTTCACAAATTTAATCTCTGCCCGCAATTCCTATGCGCACACAGACTCATGCCATCATTTTAGGAACATAACACAGGCTGCCCCTTTCCTGGGACTGCAATTCTTACTGAACAACAACTTCACAAATTAAATCTCTGCCCACAATTCCTGTGCGCACACAGACTCATGCCATCATTTTAGGAACATAACACAGGCTGCCCCTTTCCTGGGACTGAAATTCTTACTGAACAACAACTTCATAAATTAAATCTCTGCCCACAATTCCTGTGTGCACACAGACTCATATCGTCATTTTAGGCAATAACACAGGCTGCCCCTTTCCTGGGACTGCATTTCTTTCAGAACAACAACTTAACAAATTAAATCTCTGCCCACAATTCCTGTATACACACAGACTCATGCTATGTTTTTTGGAACAAAACAGTGTTCCTGAATAGTACCAAATTACTGTTACAGCCTGACACATTTTCCTTATCATTTACAGAGGCAGAAAACAGCACATGTCCTAACAGCTCCTTGAGACCATGACCATGTGTTACAGGGTGAGTGATTAGACTAGATCAAAGAAAATGAGGCTTTGGTGACGTTGAATGTGTTTGCATTACACAGTGCTATCTGAAACATCACACAGAGCTGAGTACTACGCATGAGAGTGTTGGAGAAGCTGCTGCGTGTGTGCCAAGAGTGTGTTTCTGGAGACTGTGTATTGTCTGGTGCAAGACAGATGAGCAAAGAGACTTCAAAACTGCATGAAGACTGCTGGGATGTATGTAACAGTGCATGTGTGCGAAAGGTTAGTTTCAGTTTTGAACATATGGCAACTACCTGTGCCTTTGCTATTTTGAAAGAGAAATCTACCCTGTTGGTTTCAAATGTTTTAGTTTTTGCCTCTCATTTGCGATTTAGTGATTTCTGTTGACTGCTAACCACCACATTTGAAGAAAAAAAGCTGTCCCTTTCCTGCAAGTGCATGTTTTACAAAATAACTGCAACACAAAATACATCTCTGGCCACAATTCCTATATGCACACAGACTCATGCTATGTTGGTAGGCACAAAACACAGGCTGCCCCTTTCCTGGGTCTGCAATCCTTACAGAACAACAACTTCACAAATTAAATCTCAGACAACAATTCCTATATGCACACAGACTCATGCTGTGTTGGTAGGCACAAAACACAGGCTGCCCCTTTCCTGGGTCAGCAATTCTTACAGAACTAATGCTAATTTCAAATGTGCTGCCATTTTCCTCTCTTTTCTTTCAAAGTGATTTCTGCTTTCCTTTCAACTGCAAGTCTTACTTTTCAACAGCAACGCAAATTAAATCTCTGTCAACAATTCTTCTCTGCACACAGACTCATGGTTTGATGGTAGGCACAAAACAGTATTCCTCATTCTTACCAGTACACATAAACTTATTGTGAAAACATACTCCATAATATCTTACAAGTTCAAAACAGTTAAATATCTCGCAAACCTCAAAATGTAAAACATAACTTTTGAAGAAGATTCACAATTCTAATATTTATCTCAAAAATCACCACATACATCCCCTCTCAGACTCATAACTCACCTTTTAAAATAGTTAGTTGAGAAAGAAATGTGCCACTCAAACAGCAGACTGTCAGAGTCAGAATATCAGAGCTCCACACCTCTCTCCTCTCTCCAGAACCAGTAAATGGCAATGTTTCCCTCTCTTTTTTCACACATATACATGTTAATTTCAAATCTCAGTGCTTCCCACTTTTTTTCAAATGAAATCACACATTTCTATTGGTTGAAAACTTCAACCCCTTTCCAAATGTACCCTTCCCCCAACTTGTCTCCTGCCTGCTACCATAGCAACAGGTCATGGAACACTGCTGTGAGGAGAGAGGTCAGAAGTTCAGCAGACAATGTTTCATATCCAAAGAGCAAGAGTGCTTGACTTTTCAAACCTAACAGCAAATCCATAGTAATGTTCTTTGGTAACACATTTTTCTGAACCAATACAAAACATGCTTTTTAATATTTAAACATACAGCCTAGTTTTTAGTGTAGAATGGTTTGAAACAGCCAATGAGTTATTTTTATAAAAAAACTATGTGTGCCTCCATTTTTCAACTGTCTTTCATTTCATATTGCCTTTCTACTGAAAGACACCTCCTGAGTGCATCCAGATCTCCTTGGAAGATGTTCACAGTGTGGATTGTAGGTCACAGCTATGTCTTCTGGAGTGAAAAATTTGCAGAAAAAAGAGGTATGGTGAGAGACCTTGCTTTGCCAAATGTAGACATTAAATGGATTGGTCAGAGAGGGTTAAAGTGGCACCAATTAATGCCTTTGGTGAAAACATCTCCCACAGCCTAACCTTATTATTGTGCACTGTGGTGGAAATGACCTAGGCACTTTAACTGGGGTAGGTCTGTAAATGCTTATTAAGGACACCTTTGTGCAATTGATGTCGCTTTTTCCACAAACTGCCTTTGTATATTCTAACATATGCCAAAGGCAAAAGTGGAACTGGTCCAACCAATTTTGTTCGCAGATTGACAAAGCAAGGAAGCAGGTCAACAAATCTATTTCTGCTTTCCTCAGAGACTATGGTATGGGTTCTATATACCACAACAACTTGCGTTACAACATGCAAGACATTTATAGAGGAGATGGTGTACACTTCACTGATGAAGGCAACAGAGTCTTCCTCTTGAACTTTAGACTCTGCATCGGTACTTACTTGTAGGTACCAAAAAACACACAATAAACACAAGGGCTCTTTTTAGAGCCACCTTATATCTTTTCACTTAATTGCGAATTTTTATTATTTTTTTGTTTTAAAAAAAATTTCGGGTGCGCGCTGGGTGCGCGCACTCGGCGATATTATTTTTCAAAATATAAATCTTTTTTTTTGCCCTACAAGGTCCTACTGTGACCCCCTTACAATGCCTAGTGGGTCAATATCTCCCCACTCTGCCCCCTTTTCACGTTCTCCCCCTTTGTTTATCACCCCCTCTTTATGCGAGAGACAAAATGGCGGCCGCCGCTTCCTGATTTCCACCGATTCGAATGTTTACTGACATCTAACAACCAATCAGAAGTGCGCTCGCGCACGGCAGGGTGCGCGCACAGGACTTGCTCAGTGCGCGCACGCTGCGCGCGTACAGATATATATATTGATTTAAATGCTAATTTCTCAGGAAATACTGAACAGATTTACACCAAACCTGCAAAAGGCACTTCATGGACCTTATGGCTACCTCTCTGCCAAATTTCACATAATTCTGTTCAGCCGTTCGGGCTGTAGCTGCGACTAAAGTCCCTATGGAAAAATGCATGGGGAAAACGCGTTTTGGGACCCCCGTTTTTTCTCGGCCCCCGCTTGACGAATCACCCCAAAACTTGCAGGGTAGGAGCTGAGCGGAGCGCCCCATTAGTTTTGAAAATTTCGCGAGGATTCGTCCACCGGCGCCAAAGTTATTCAAAATAGAATTTTGAGATTTCCTATGGAAACACGGTCCTAACTATAACTACCTACTGGCGACCGCCAGTAGGTAATATATATATATATATATATATATATATATATATATATATATATATTCACTGAAAAAACCATAGGTTTCACACATGTTATAGTTAGTGGAAATTTTACTGATAAAAAACCAATGAAATTGCCCCGTTATAGTTAGCGCAGGCAACTATAACTCACGCGACCGCAATCCTCTGCTGATGCTAATACTGTATTTAGACACTTATTTGCCCATGTCTTCTTCCATACATTTTTAGCTATACATATATTACAAATATTTTTTTTTCATAAAGACACATATGTCATCAGCAGAGGATTGCGGTCGCGTGAGTTATAGTTGCCTGCGCTAACTATAACGGGGCAATTTCATTGGTTTTTTATCAGTAAAATTTCCACTAACTATAACATGTGTGAAACCTATGGTTTTTTCAGTGAATTTGCAAGGTTTTTTAAATGCTAATTCCTAACTATAACGTGTGTGAAACCTATGGTTTTTTCAGTGAATTAGTACGGTTTTTTAAATGCTAAGTTTTTTTCCCTTATAATAAGCCCTGTACATTTGGTGGCCTACGGCCACCAAAAGCACAGGGGGTGGGGTAAGTGTGGATAGTGTTTTTTTCCATTGTAATAAGCCCAGCACATTTGGTGGCCTTCGGCCACCAAAAGCACAGGGGGTGGGGTAAGTGTGGATAGTGTTTTTTTTATTTTAATTTTTTTACCGTACGCTTACCGTAAGCGTACGGTAAGCGTACCCCGTGAAATTGCCGAAAAAAAAATAAAACCGTTTTTGCACTTGGGGGATGTTTGGGGACTCCCTCCACATGACTATGTGGGAGGGAGTTGTCAAAACAGCCCCTTTACATGTTTTTGGGCTTCCGATTTTAAAAATCTCTCTCAGTGCGAGAGACAAAATGGCGGCCGCCGCTTCCTGGTTTCGGCCGATTCGAATGTTTACTAAGATCTAAGAGCCAATCAGAATCGCGCTCGCGCACGCCACCGTACGCTTACCGTAAGCGTACGGTAAGCGTACCGTAAGCTGGCTCAGATATATATATTGATTTAAAGGCTATTTTCTCAGAATCTACTGAACAGATTTACACCAAACCTACAAAAGGCACTTCCTTGACCTAGGGACTACCTCTCTGCCAAATTTTGAGTAATTCTGTTCAGCCATTCGGGCTGTAGCTCGTTCTAAAGGTCCTATGGAAAAATGCATGGGAAAAACGCGTTTTGGGACCCCCCTTTTATCTCAGCCCCCGCTTGACGAATCCCCCCGAGACTTTCAGGGTAGGAGCGGAGCGTAGCGCCCCACCTATTTTGAGAAATTCGCGAGGATTCGTCGACCGGCGCCAAAGTTATTCAAAATAGAATGTTGAGGTTTTCCTATGGAAACGTGGTCCTAACTATAACTACCTACTGGCTATCGCCAGTAGGTAATATATATATATATATATATATATATATATATATATATATATATATATATATATATATATATATGCTCACAGGCTGCTAATGGTTCCTTACTGTTCCAGAGGTCGCTTCCAATATTTTTATTTTTCTGTACTCAGTCGGCCATGACGCGTTTCGATCCCTCCTAGATCTTGATCACATGATTTTTTTTTTAAACAAAGGATGAGGCACTCTTGAGCAGGATTTGCTTAATTTATTAATTATCGTTTGTAATCACTTGATTTCACATTTTCTAGGTTTCTCGCTTTGCAAGCATGTTTAAGCCTGTGCTTTCAGATTACGTTAGCTCAGTGCGTTTCAACCGTTTTCCTCTTGTGGACACATCGTTACAAGGTATAGTACCTAAATCATTAATATAGATGCAATTTGGATGTTCTAGCCTGCTTAACACGGCATTTTCATAGCATCAGTGCTTTTCATTACTCCAAACTACAAAGATGTTCGTATATCTGTATCTAGTATATAAGGTATAGTACCCTATTTTTAATGCATCAAAGATTATTCAGTCCATTACGGAAAGACAGTTGACAATTACATATAAGCAGTCTTATTAATCAAGATGTACAAAAAGTTCTTTGTCGTTGTTGATGCCTCTAGGGCACTTGGTCCTGAGTCTTATAATGAAGCGGGACTCCATTTGGCGTAACATTTTTACTCTGCCTCCACCCCGTTCTCCTTGGGATATCATTTTGATTACATAATAGGCAATGGCTCTCCAATCACCTTTCTGGCATGTACTCATGTGCTTAGCTATTGCATATGCCATGTCACCATTTTTCACTGCACAGATGTGCTCTAAGATACGTTTCTTGAACATACATGTGGTACTCCCGATGTATTTCATCCCACAATTGCATTCTATAATGTAGATTACAAACTTCGAAGTGCAGGTTTTGATCAATGGAGATTGTTTTACCATTGGGTTCCAAAATAGTGGTATATATCAATAACAGAACTACAATGTTAAAGCGAAGGACACACTGCTGGAAATAATTCGAAATGAGCACAGCAAAGCCTACTAAGGCAATAAGTACAAACTACAAATCCCAGCATGCCGCATCGGTGATACTCACCTGTTGTCCATTAAAAGGCAAAATAAATTGCATGCTGGCTGAAGTGCTCCTTTCATTTACCAGCGCCGTGACATGGAATGCCTGTGAACAAGGAGCACTAAAAACTCCGAAACGCGTAAGGCTTGTTTATTTTAACTCCAAAGTGAAGTGATTCCTTCTGCCACTACGAGGATCCGGTCTCAGTGTGCCTCTTCAAACCGAGGTTCCATTGTTTTGCAAAATTAATTATGGCAGGCCAAGCCATGAAGAGTGCACCGCCCTTGAACTGTGAGGGGCCACGGAGACATAGAACTGTGCCAAGTCTCCCAGTGGTGAAATGGACGGCGCAATTGAGGAAGATCTGCAACTTCGAAGGCCCACTGGAGGGCTATATCAATAACAGAACTACAATGTTATTTTGCCTCCAAAGTGAAGTGATTCCTGCTGCCACTATGAGGATCTGGTTTCAGTGTGCCTCTTTGAACCGAGATTCCATTGATATGCACAAAAAATATATAGGTTGTAGGAATGTAGCTAGTTTTAGTTAGGACCTAGTTTCCATAGGAAAAGCGTTTTTTGATTTGACAATATCTTTGGTGCCGTTTGATGAATCTTCGCTAAATTTTCAAAACAAATGGTCCGCTCCGGTCAGCTCCTGTCTAGGGGTGATTCGTCCAGCGAGGGCCAAGAAAAAAGGGGGTCCCAAAATGCGTTTTCCTCATGTTAATTTCCATAGGAAACTTTTGAAATAGCTACAGCCCAAAATGCTGAACTGAATTACACCACATTTGGCAAAAGGTAGGTCTTGGTCTAGAAAGCATGCTTTTTTTAAATGGTGTAAATCCATTCAGTAGTTGCTGAGAAATTCAAAAAATAAAAAAATTGATATCTAAGTACCAAGGAGGATTCGCGAACCCTCCCGGGCATGAGCTTCAGTCTGATTGGCTGTCAACACTCCAAACCAGGAAGGGTTGGCAGCCATCTTGTGACTCGGTAAAACCAAGTCACAAGAAAACAGTAAAAAAAAGGCTAAAAAACAAGAAAAGGGGGCAGGGTCGAAGACACCCTGACCCCCTAGGCCTGGCCAGGGGTCCCACGCTTCATTTGTTTCAAGCCCCGGGTGGGCCAGGTCCCAGGGGCAATTCTTTATTATGGTCTGGGGGCCCGTGGGGCCCCAACAGCCTGTCTCTTTTGCACTTCTCTTACTTCTTTCTACACCTCTCTTGCCTCTTTCTGCTCCTCTCTTGCCTCTTTTTGCATTTCTCTTGCCTGTTTTTGCAGTTCCCTTGCCTCTTTCTGTACCTCTCGTCCCTCTTTCTGCACCTCACATGCATCTTTCTGCACCTCACTCTCTTCCTTCTGCACCTCTCTTGCCTATTTCAGAACTTCTCTTGACTATTTCTGCAGTTCTCCAGCCTCTTTCTGTACCTCTCTTGCCTCTTTCTGCACCTCACTTGCCACTTTCTGCTCTTCTCTTGCCTCTTTCTGAACATCACTCTCTTCTTTCTGCACATCTCATGCCTCTTTCTGCACCTCACTTGCTTCTTTCTGCACCTCACATGCCTCTTTCTGCACCTCACTCTCTTTCTGCAGTTCTCCGGCCTCTTTCTGTACCTCTCTTGCCTCTTTATGCACCTCACTTGACACTTTCTGCACTTCTCTTGCCTCTTTCTGCACCCTTCTTGTCTCTTTCAGCACATCTGTTGCTTCTTTCTGCACTTCTCTTCCTTCTTTCTGTACCACTCTTGCCCCTTACGGTACCCCTCTTGCCTCTTTGTGCACCTCTCCTACCTCTTACTGCACCCCTCTTGCCTCTTTCTGCACCTCTGTTGGTTCTGTCTGCACTGCTCTTGCTTCTTTCTGCACCTCTTTTGTACATTTCTCCATCACTCTTGCCTCTTTCTGTACCCCACTTCCCTCTTTCTGCACCTCTCTTGCCTCTGTCTGCACACCTGTTCCCTCTTTCTGCACCCATGTTGCCTGTTTCTGCAACTCTCTTGCCTCTTTCTGCAGTTCTCTTGCCTCCTTCTGCACCCCACTTGCCTCTTTCTGCACTTCTATTGCCTCTTCCTGTACCTCTCTTACTTCTTTCTGCACTCCTCTTGCATCTTACTGCACCTATGTTCCTCTTTCTGCAGCTCACTTGCTTTTTTTGCACCCCTCTTGCCTCTTTCTGTACCCCTTGTCCCTCTTTCTGCACCTCTCTTGCCTCTTCTTGCACTCTTGTTCCCTTTCCGCTCCTTTCCTACCTGCGTCTGCACCTCTCTTGCCTCTTTCTGTACCTCTGTTGCTTATTTCTGTACTTCTCTTGCTCTTTCTGCACCCTGCACGCCTCTTCTAGCACCTCTGTTGCTTCTTTCTGTACTTCTCTTACTTCTTTCTGCACCTTCCTGTCTCTTTCTGTTCTTGTCTTGCCTCTTGAGCACCTCTCCTACTTATTTCAGCACCTCTGTTGGTTCTTTTTTCACTGCTCTTGCTTCTTTATGCACTTCTTTTTCAAATTTCTGCATCCCTCTTGCCTCTTTCTGTACCCCTCTTCTCTCGTTCTGTACCTCTCTTGCCTCAGTCTGCACACGTGTTCCCTCTTTCTGCATCCCTTTTGACTGTTTCTGCAACTCTCTTGCCTCTTTCTGCAGTTCTCTTGTCTCCTTCTGCACCTCTCTTGCCTCTTTCTGCACTTCTATTGCCTCTTTCTGCACCTCTCTTGCTTTTTTCTGCACCCCTGTTGTCTCTTTCTGCAACCCAGTTGTCTCTTTCTGCACTCATCTTTTCTCTTTCTGCACCTCTCTTGCTTCTTTCTGTACTCCTCTTGTTTCTTTCTGCACCTCTCTTGCTTCTTTTTGCACCTCTCTTGCTTCTTTCTGCACCCTTCCTCCCATTTTTGCATCCCTCTTCCTTCTTTCTGCTGTTCTCATGCCATTTTCTGCACCTCTCTTGCCTCCTTCTGCACCTCACTTGCTTCTTTCTGCACTTCTCTTGCTTCTTTTCACACCTCTGTTTCTTCTTTCAGAAATTATCTTGCCTCTTTCTGCACTTCTTTTGCTTGTTTCTGTACCTCTCTTGCATCTGTTTGCACCTCTATTGCCTCTTTCTGCACCTCACTTGCTTCTTTCTGCACCTCTGTTGCCTCTTTCTGCCCTCACTTGCTTCTTTCTGCACCTCTCTTGCCTCTTTTTGCACCACTTTTTTCTCTTTCTGCACCTCACTTGCGTCTTTCTGCACCCCTCTTCCCTCTTTCTGTACCTTTTTCTGTTACTTCTTTCTGCACTTCTCTTGCCTCTTTCTGCACCCTTTGCGCCTCTTTCATTACCTCTGTTGCTTCTTTCTGCACTTCTCTTCCTTCTTTCTCCATCCCTCCTGCCTCTTTCTGTACCTCTCTTGCCAATTTGTGCATCTCTCCTACCTCTTTCTGCACCCCTCTGCCTCTTTTTGCGCCTCTGTTAGTTTTTTCTGCACTGCACTTGCTTCTTTCTGCACCTTTTTTCTAAATTTCTACATACCTCATGCCTCTTTCTGTACCCTCTCCCCTATTTTTCCACCTCCCTTGCTTCTTCCTGCACCTCTCCTGCTTCTTTCTGCACTGCTCTTGCTTCTTTCTGCACCACTCTTACAAATTTCTGTATCCCACTTACCTCTTTCTGCACTCCTGTCCCCTCTTTCTGTACTTTTCTTGCCTGTTTCCGCACCTCTCTTGCCTCTTTTGGCACCTCTGTTGCTTCTTTCTGCACCTCTCCTGCCTCTTTCTGCACCCCTCTTGCCTCTTTAAGCACCTTTGTTGTGTTGCTTCTTTCTGCACCCCTCTTGCCTCCTTCTGTACCCCTTTTGCCTCTTTGTGCATCTTTCCTGCCTCTTCCTGTACCTCTCTTGCCTTTTTCTGCAGTTTGTGGCCTCTTTGTGCATCTCTGTTGGTTCTTTCTGCACTGCTCTTGCTTCTTTCTGCACCTCTTTTGCAAATTTCTGCATTATTATTGCCTCTTTCTGTACCCCTCTTCCCTCTTTCTGCACCTCACTTGCCTCTGTCTGCATACCTGCTCCTTCTTTCTGCACCCCTTTTGTCAGTTTCTGCAACTTTATTGCCTCTTTCTGCAGTTCTCTTGCCTCCTTCTGTACCTCACTTGCCTCTTTCTGCACTTTATAGTGCCTATTTCTGCACCTCTCTTGCTTGTTTCTTCACCCCTGCTGTCTCTTTCTGTACCCCTGTAGTCTCTTTCTGCACTGGTCATTCCTCTTTCTGCACCTCTTATAGTGTAGTTCCTATTTCCCCTATAAGCTCTGCGCATTGGAATAATATACACTATAGTTTTTGCATAGGACTACTCCTATCGAGTACATTAAACTTAATTATTACTTACTTAATTATTTCAGCTGAACGCCGTCTACTTGATGTGATACTGGGATACGGAATACTACCGAGCACGTACTCGTGACATTCTATACTCCATTCATTTTCTACAGTTCCGGTGGCAGAAGTGCTGTTCGTTGAGAGGGATAGCACACTTGTGAAAATTTACATATGGATGGTCCGTGCTATTGTACTACTGACACCATAGATCGAGGACACAAATTTGCGTGACACAGATTTGCATGACACGGAGGAAATAACTGATCAGGACGGGAATAGTCCTTTACACACTGGAAAGCTGGACTCAGCTATCAGAAGGCTTGCTTTTAATTTTTTACCTACGACAAGTATTACGGTACTATCATAAGGTTGTCGCACAGGGAGTCAATTACCAAGTCTTCCCTCTAACGGTATCTACTTAGTATTGTTTCAGTTCAGCCCTGAAGAAGTCATTACTTTGCACGACGAAACACGGGTTGGCTGCTTTGCTTTGTTTGAACTGAAGAACTGTTTATTCTTGGATGTGGATTTCTAGCTGTGCCAAGAAATGAGTATTGGAAATGGATATTTGATTTGAAGAAAACTCAATACATTTATAGACATTGAAATCGGAACTAATTGGACTCCTACAATAATTCAAGAACTGTTTATACAACCTCAGCTATTGGTTTTATACATTGTGTGCTCGGGGTAGACTTTTGACTGCATTTTTACTCTCCAAATGAGGGTATATATAAGATTGTATTGGTAAGCAATCTTTCTTCCCCTACGAGCACCACTAAAAATATGGACAATTAGTGTACGTTAACCCTGAATTAAAGTTGAGCGCCTCTAAAAATACCTGGTTACCTAGAGTTGAAATTTGATAATATCGAAACATGCCGTGTCCACAAAAAAAAATGCTACAGAGCTTTTATCTACTTTTTTAGAGAATCTGCATTGCAATGATACATTGCTACCTAATTCAAGTCATAAAACCGTTTTAACTCTAAGAGCCTTATTCACAGAGGTACATGTAAGCATGAAGATTTACTCACTTAAATCCACTCCTGCTCCTGGATGCTAGTTTACACTTTTTGTTGCTATTCATCATTTCTAAGTGTATAAATTCACCTAGGTGTAGACGTGCAATACTCCACCCCCTCAGTTCAGGGGGATGAGACATCGAAGACTGAATTTGCAAGTGTAAAGTTACTAAATAGCAATTTGTCATGCAGAGGTGGAGATCTCTGCCACCATTTCGGAGTTCTCCTCATGGGAAAGTATTAGGCTTTGGCGTAATTGTAGTTATGCCTCAGTAATTGGAGAAATTCAGTAATGTTATCTTAATCAATGAATCAATCATAGCATTTGTAAAGTGCACTACTTACCCGTGAGGGTCTCAAGGTGCTGGGGGGTGGGGAATGCTGCTACTGCTCAAAAAGCCAGGTCTTGAGGAGTCTTCTGAAGGTCAGTAGGTCTTGGGTCTGCCTTAGGTGGATGGAGATGGTGTTCCAGGTCTTGGCGGCGAGGTGGGAGAATGATCTACCACCTGAGGTCGCTCTTCGGATGTGGGGGACTGTGGCGAGGGCGAGGTCGGCGGAGCAGAGCTGGCGGGTGGGGGTGTATAAGCTGAGTCATCTGTTGAGGTATGCTGGTCCGGTGTTGTGGAGTCTCTTGTGTGCATGGG
This sequence comes from Triturus cristatus, assembly GCF_964204655.1. NCBI lineage: Eukaryota > Metazoa > Chordata > Amphibia > Caudata > Salamandridae > Triturus > Triturus cristatus. The sequence continues at coordinate 488,383,687 of NC_140587.1, read as the reverse complement.
TGAGGAGCTTGAAGGTTATCCTCTTGTTGACGGGGAGCCAGTGCAGGTCTCACAGGTGGGATGTGATGTGGCTGCGGCGGATCAGGCATGCAGAGGCGTTCTGGATGCGTTGAAGCCGCTTCAGGAGTTTGGCCGAGGCTCCTGCGTAGAGGGCGTTTCCGTAGTCCAACCTGCTGCTGACGAGGGCCTGGGTGACCGTTCTTCTCATTTTGGTGGGGATCCACTTGTCGATCTTGCGGAGCATGCGGAGGGTTTCGAAGCAGGAGGAGGAGACGGTGTTGACCTGCTTAGTCATGGAGAGGGTGGAGTCGTGGATGACCCCTAGGCTGCGTGCGTGGTCGGTGGGTGTTGGAGCTGTTCCCAGTGCGGTCGGCCACCAGGAGTCGTCCCAGGCTGAAGGGGTGGATCCGAGGATGAGGACCTCCGTCTTGTCCGAGTTCAGCTTCAGTCAGCTGTTCCTCATCCATTCTGCGCTGGCCTTTATTCCTTCATGTAGGTTGGTTTTGGCGGTGTGGGGGTCTTTGGTGAGGAAGAGGATCAGCTGGGTGTCATCGGCGTAAGAGATGACATTGAGGTCGTGCAGTCGGGCAACGTGGGCGAGCGGTGCCATGTAGACGTTAAACAGTGTTGGGCTGAGGGATGAACCCTGGGGTACGCCGCAGATGATCTTGGTGGCTTCGGAGCGGAAGGGGGTGAGGCGGATGCTCTGTGTTCTGCCGGAGAGGAAGGAGGTGGTCCAATCCAGGGCCTTCTCTTGGATCCCGGCGTCGTGGAGGCGTGTTCATAGTGTGCAGTGGCAGACCATGTCGAAGGCGGCTGACAGGTCCAGGAGGATGAGGGCCACGGTTTCTCCATTGTCTAGCAGGGTCCTGATGTCATCGGTGGCAGCGATGAGGGCGGTTTCGGTACTGTGGTTGCTGCGGAACCCGGACTGGGACGGGTCCAGGATGCTGTTCTCCTCAAGGTAGCGGGTCAGTTGTTTGTTGACGGTCTTCTCAATGACCTTTGCCGGGAACGGAAGCAGGGAGATGGGCCGGAAGTTCTTGAGGTCCTTGAGGTCCGCCTTGGTTTTCTTGAGTAAGCCGTTGATCTTGGCGTGCTTCCAGCTCTCCGAGAAGGTTGCTGTCGCAAAGGAAATGTTGATGGCTTTCCGGAGATGGGGTGTGATGGCGTTGCTGGCTTTGTTGAAGATGTGGTGTGGGCATGGGTCTGACGGAGATCCGGAGTGGATGGTGTTCATGATCTTGATGGTGTCATCGTCGTTGATGTTTGTCCAGGAGTGCTGGTGGTTGGTGCGGGTGTGGGTCGTGGGGGTGGAGGTCTCAGTGGTTGTCGGGGCGGTCCTGGTGTTGAAGCTGTCACGGATGTCTGCAATCTTGCGATGGAAGAAGGTGGCCAGCGAGTCGCACAGGTCTTGCGAGGGTGGGATGTCGTTGGTGTTGGAGCTGGGGTTCGAGAGTTCCTTCACTATGTTAAAGAGCTCTTTGCTGTTGTGTGCGTCGTTGTCTAGGTGGTCTTTGAAGGAGGCCCTTTTGGTGGATCTGATGAGGTGATGGTGTCTGCAGGTGGCGTTCTTGTGGGCTGCGTAGCTTTCCATTGTTCGTTCACGGAGCCAGTTCTTCTGTCAGGTTGCGGGCAGCGGTGTCGGGGTCGGTAGGGTTGGCGGGTGTGCTCTGGGTGAGTGTGGTGGTTAGCTGGTCTTCGGTGACTTTGCTCCAGCAGCGGCGAGGCATCTGTTGGGTGCGTTGGTGCTTGGTGGGTTTCCGGAAGATGAAGTGGATGCAGCGATGGTCGGTCCAGTGGAGTTCGGTGGTGTGGTTGAAGGAGACGTGGGGGCTTGCGGTGAAGATGGGGTCAAGCGTGTGGCCGGCGGAGTGGGTGGGTGTTGTGACGAGTTGTCCGAGTCCGAGGTTGGCGAGGTTGTCGATCAAGGTGGTGGAGTTGGTGTCGTTGTTGTTCTCGAGGTGGAAGTTCAGGTCCCCGAGGAGGATGTAGTCCATGGAGGCGAGGGCGTGTGTGCTGACGAAGTCGGTGATGGATTCACTGAACTGCAGTCGGGGTCCAGGGGGTCCGTAGATGAGAGTTCCTCTGAGGGTGGTGTTGGGGTCAGTGTGAATCTGGAAGTGCGGGTGTTCGGCGGTCTTATGTAAATTCAGCGTAATTACCGTTATTAACACCATGACATCACGTCATTAACGATTCTCCTATTTGGGGAAAATTATACTGTGAGAAGCACTGCAGCAACAGAAAGCATGAACGCGATCATTTGTCTTCTTTTGGAAACCGCGAGCATTATCTTGCAAACATGACCAGCACGTTAAGAGGGATTTTCGAAGATGAGCAGGAGTTTTTTAATGCGGGCGGTCACTTGTCAGCATTTCTGGTAGATTTTTTACCCGGTCAGACAATCAACTTAAAATGCATTTTCAAGTAGATATTTTACAAAAAGGATCATTTGGCTATTTATTTAAATGTGAAAAGCATAGAGGCTGGGAGGCTACTGTACATACAGTAACAACTTCCTCCTCCTGTCCTGAAGACTCTTTTTTTGCTTTTTTCAGCTCTTGGTCACTTTGGATTTGGATTATGGAGGAAATCTCCACTGCATTCACACCCTTGGAATCTTAACCTTTTGGGAAAAGTCAAGTAAGTTCAATGCTGCACTTTGGAAATAGTTAGTTGTTTGAGGGAGGGCACGCACCAGTATTTTTGTTCCTTTTTATTTTTTTTATTGTGTATCTTAGATGTCATATACCAGAATTTTACCAACCACCCCAGTCAGGTTGATTTAACTAACTTCACTGCACCCCACCCTGACTTTACACCAGATCTGTGCAGGTTTCAACATTTTACTCTAATCAAATTGAAGGGTTACTGGCAAGCGCCAAATCTGTCTCTCCCACTGATTTATGCACCCCAAAGTTATGCACTAGTTAATCGACTTTGATTGCACCTACCATTCTTTCCCTATTCAATCCATCCCTACAAAAGGCTAAACTACCCCTAGTTTAGGCCGCATTGGTGTCACCAATATTTAAAAAAACAACGCAGACCCAAAGAACTTATTTTGTCCCATCGCGCTTCTCCCACTATTGGGAAAAGTTTTGGAAGTCTAGTCAATAAGCAACTTATGGCATTTTAGAGGACCTTACTTGAGATATCAGACACCCTAAAATTCATCATGGATAGTGGCAGGAAGGCAGTTCTGATCCTTTTGGATTTGTCTGCCGCGTTCGACACCATCTCCCATGACATCCTGTTAGCTAGATTAAGATCATGTGGCATCACTAACCTGGCATTGGCCTGGATTACATCTTTTCTGTCAAACAGAAAACAGGTTGTCTCTTTGGGTTCCTGCTTTTCATCTGAATTCACGGTCTCTATGGGTGTCCCACAGGGGGCTTCTCTTAGTCCCCTGTTGTTTAACATATACATGGCTCCGCTTATCTCACTAATTTCGTCCTTTGGGATTGAAACCACATCTTACGCTGACGATACCCAACTTATTCTGTCATTAGAAGAGAGATCGACAAAAGTGGAAGAGAACTTCAAAGCTTGTCTTTCGGCCATTATTAAATGGATGAACAACAACCATCTCTGTTGTAACACCGACAAAACAGAAATCCTTCCCATCGCAAAAAACAATCTGTTCCGACCCAAAGACTGGTGGCCAGATGACATTGTAGCCCCTCCTTCAACGGTTGAAGTTGCAAAAAATCTGGGTGTACTGTTTGACTCTTCTCTCTCCTTTAAGCCCCATGTTTTAAAATTAACAGGGATCTGTTTCGGCTACATTAAAATATTGAAAAAGGTTTTCAATCTTATCCCGCCCGCAGCTAGGAAAACGGTGACAGTAGCTCTTATACTGTCACGGCTGGACTACTGTAATAGCCTCCTCGCTGGGACGAATAAATCTTCCCTGAGGCGGCTTCAGGTAGTCCAGCATGCAGCGGCCAGATTGGTTTTGGGACTTCCTCATAGAGCGTCTGCTTCTGCTGCATTGAAGACCCTGCACTGGCTCCCGATTCATAAAAGAATCCTGTTTAAATTGCTCTTGATAACTTTTAGAGCCTTTCATGGAGTTGGCCCTGCATATCTCTCCACTAGATTTAAATCATACACCACAACAAGGACACTAAAATCTAGCTCTGCAAACTTACTTGCAATAGCTAGGTTTAAATTGTCATCTAAAGGAGGGAAATCAGCTTCGGTTTTGGGAGCAAAAGCGTGGAATAACTTGCCAAAGGAATTGAGAGTGATCCAACGTGAAGATCTGTTTAGAAGAGTCCTTAAGACCTGGATATCCGGTTTAACAGATGTCCGCTCTCTGGCAATGATTTAACCCGGATAGTTACAGTCAGTCTCAGTTATCCGCAGCGCCAGGAGACTCCGTCAGGAGTGACAGTTGCGCTATATAAACCTTACTTTTCATTCATTCATTAAGATTCTTGATACTTCCCAATCTGGATTTAGAGCCTGCCATAGCAGTGAGACTGCGTTGGTGGTGGTCACTGACACCATCTGTCTAACCATAGATGCCAGCTCTGCTTCCATGCTCATGCAGTTGGATGTGTCAGCAGCCTTCAGTACCATTTCTCAAGCAATACTGATTTGAAGGCTATGCGAGATAGGCATCTGTGGCAATACTTTATTATGGCTGGCTGACTTCCAATATAGCTGCACACAGATGATCACTCAGCATCTTTCAAGTTTCACACCATCCCCCTCAACAAGGGGTTGCCCAGGGCCCATTTTTTAGCCCTATGTTATTTAACATCTAAGTGCCCCCCCCCCCTCGCCCAGATTGTCAAATCTTGTTGCTTTGATGTTCTATCATATGTGGAGAGGTGTGGTGCAGCGGCCAGGGCAGCTCACTTCGGAGCACAGGGTTCCTGGTTCAATCCCCGACTCCGGCGGCAGCTCAGCTCAGCACCGTGTGACTCTGGGCAATACCTCACTTAATTTCCACTACGGCCCCCAGCGCCTTGAGACCCGTAAGGGTGAGTAGCTGCGCTATATAAAAGCGGACTTACATTTATGTGGATAATACCCAGCTAATCATCCTGTTTGGCCAGGATCTAGATGGAGAAAAACATTGTTTCATAGATTGAAGGATTGCTGCCTGGATGAGGGAAAACTGTCTCTACTGAGACAAAAGAGAGAGACTGCTGTTTGGTAAAGCCCAGCAGCTGTGCAAAGGTTGGTCGCACACTGCTCGTCACACCAGCAAGTTGCCCCAAAGGACTGTGGTAAATGTAGTGGCGACGGCGGGTACGCCTATGCCACGATGTATAAAGAACAGTATGTGTTGCGTTAGCCATCCCTGGACACGTGTTTCGAGGTAGTTGCCTCTCGTCAGCAGGGAGCAGGTCAGTGTAAAGGGGTGCCGTGTGGACTGCCAAAATGTAATTAAAACAGGTCAAGTACCTCTCATGGCGCGCAGGTGCAGATCCAAGGCTCGTCAGCCCGTTGGCTCAAGGGAGCCGTAATAAATTGTGCAAAGGTTGGTCGCACACTGCTCGTCACACCAGCAAGTTGCCCCAAAGGACTGTGGTAAATGTAGTGGCGACGGCGGGTACGCCTATGCCACGATGTATAAAGAACAGTATGTGTTGCGTTAGCCATCCCTGGACACGTGTTTCGAGGTAGTTGCCTCTCGTCAGCAGGGAGCAGGTCAGTGTAAAGGGGTGCCGTGTGGACTGCCAAAATGTAATTAAAACAGGTCAAGTACCTCTCATGGCGCGCAGGTGCAGATCCAAGGCTCGTCAGCCCGTTGGCTCAAGGGAGCCGTAATAAATTGTGCAAAGGTTGGTCGCACACTGCTCGTCACACCAGCAAGTTGCCCCAAAGGACTGTGGTAAATGTAGTGGCGACGGCGGGTACGCCTATGCCACGATGTATAAAGAACAGTATGTGTTGCGTTAGCCATCCCTGGACACGTGTTTCGAGGTAGTTGCCTCTCGTCAGCAGGGAGCAGGTCAGTGTAAAGGGGTGCCGAGTGGACTGCCAAAATGTAATTAAAACAGGTCAAGTACCTCTCATGGCGCGCAGGTGCAGATCCAAGGCTCGTCAGACCGTTGGCTCAAGGGAGCCGTAATAAATTGTGCAAAGGTTGGTCGCACACTGCTCGTCACACCAGCAAGTTGCCCCAAAGGACTGTGGTAAATGTAGTGGCGACGGCGGGTACGCCTATGCCACGATGTATAAAGAACAGTATGTGTTGCGTTAGCCATCCCTGGACACGTGTTTCGAGGTAGTTGCCTCTCGTCAGCAAGGAGCAGGTCAGTGTAAAGGGGTGCCGTGAGGACTGCCAAAATGTAATTAAAACAGGTCAAGTACCTCTCATGGCGCGCAGGTGCAGATCCAAGGCTCGTCAGCCCGTTGGCTCAAGGGAGCCGTAATAAATTGTGCAAAGGTTGGTCGCACACTGCTCGTCACACCAGCAAGTTGCCCCAAAGGACTGTGGTAAATGTAGTGGCGACGGCGGGTACGCCTATGCCACGATGTATAAAGAACAGTATGTGTTGCGTTAGCCATCACTGGACACGTGTTTCGAGGTAGTTGCCTCTCGTCAGCAGGGAGCAGGTCAGTGTAAAGGGGTGCCGTGTGGACTGCCAAAATGTAATTAAAACAGGTCAAGTACCTCTCATGGCGCGCAGGTGCAGATCCAAGGCTCGTCAGCCCGTTGGCTCAAGGGAGCCGTAATAAATTGTGCAAAGGTTGGTCGCACACTGCTCATCACACCAGCAAGTTGCCCCAAAGGACTGTGGTAAATGTAGTGGCGACGGCGGGTACGCCTATGCCACGATGTATAAAGAACAGTATGTGTTGCGTTAGCCATCCCTGGACACGTGTTTCGAGGTAGTTGCCTCTCGTCAGCAGGGAGCAGGTCAGTGTAAAGGGGTGCCGTGTGGACTGCCAAAATGTAATTAAAACAGGTCAAGTACCTCTCATGGCGCGCAGGTGCAGATCCAAGGCTCGTCAGCCCGTTGGCTCAAGGGAGCCGTAATAAATTGTGCAAAGGTTGGTCGCACACTGCTCGTCACACCAGCAAGTTGCCCCAAAGGACTGTGGTAAATGTAGTGGCGACGGCGGGTACGCCTATGCCACGATGTATAAAGAACAGTATGTGTTGCGTTAGCCATCCCTGGACACGTGTTTCGAGGTAGTTGCCTCTCGTCAGCAGGGAGCAGGTCAGTGTAAAGGGGTGCCGTGTGGACTGACAAAATGTAATTAAAACAGGTCAAGTACCTCTCATGGCGCGCAGGTGCAGATCCAAGGCTCGTCGGCTTAATTTCCACTACGGCCCCCAGCGCCTTGAGACCCGTAAGGGTGAGTAGCTGCGCTATATAAAAGCGGACTTACATTTATGTGGATAATACCCAGCTAATCATCCTGTTTGGCCAGGATCTAGATGGAGAAAAACATTGTTTCATAGATTGAAGGATTGCTGCCTGGATGAGGGAAAACTGTCTCTACTGAGACAAAAGAGAGAGACTGCTGTTTGGTAAAGCCCAGCAGCTGTGGTTAACCCCTGGAAGAATCTGAGCTCCAAAACAGTGACTAAGCCTGAAGGTAAAAATCTTAACCGGGCAAAGTTGCGAAGGCGCAAAAAGTATCTGACCATAGAGGGACCATCTCTGGGCACAAAAATCATAATTATCCTGGTCGCAGCTTTTCCTCCAAAACTCAACTGGCTACACCGAGAGATCGTCCAGTGGCTATCCGACAACGTGGCGCCATCTTCAGCCACCGCCTGTTGCCTTGCCCCACTGAAGACGTTTGGCTTCCATTCCAGAGACAAAGTCTGAAGGTAAAACTTTTCACTGGGATGGACCTGGTCCCTGTATCTGACCTGCACTCCATTGTGGTCAGACTTTCACCGCCCCTTTGTTTGAAGGTGAAGCACAAATAGGTGACTGCAAGTGATGCTTAACCAGAACCTCCATCATTTCGCGATTCGCAAAATAATCGTGAATTCAGCTGAAGAGCGCGATGACCGTGATATTGACCTTTTTGGCCGCAAAAAAGGTCTCTTGCAGGCAGCAAAAAAGTTTGTGACATCTTACTGGCTGTATGCGCCCACGTCACTACGTGGCGCCATACAGCCATAATAGCTGCCTGCTTACTCCTGCAGCATTAAGGGATCTGTGTCCCTGCGCTTTAGATGAAGAGGCGAGTCTCCGAGAAAGCCGGGCAATGCTTGCATTTCAGCTTCGAGAAGTGCTCTTTCCTTGTACAAATAGAGTTCTGGAAAGCATAGTACAATACGAGTACCCCTGAGAACACTGGGTTTAGAGCAAGAAAATAGCAGCAACAGTTTTCCTTACGACAACTGCTCTTCATAGATTTTTCGCTTCTGAAAAATTAAACTAGGATGTCTATTTCTGCAGTGGCAGAAAATGCCTTTTGCCGCACGCCAGCAGCGGGCCTCATGCCCACCATATTAGTATGGCCAAACACTGCCAATTTCCCGTCCGCCGTGGTGTGACGTGCACCGCCATCAAAGTGCGCCTGCCACCGTGGCAGCGGGAGCCAATGGAGACTCACCGCCATGCGGAATGACGTCAGGTCTGCTGTACAAATCAGGATGCCTCAAAAAGCCAGTCACACCGCAGCAGAGAAACCGCCCAACTAGAGACGGCGGAAGCTCGACAGCGGAGCGCGAAACCTGATTCCCAGTCCCGACCACAATGGATCCAGCTCTTCACGTCTTTCCGGTGCTGTACCTGATACAACACTAGCAATTCATGGACCGTCGTAGACGCCGCCCCGGATACGCAGCAACACAATCCCGCACACAACCACAATACACGCCTCATGGGCTGATACAGGGTCCCTGGCCACACCAGACACCCTGGTGGGGACAGGAACACATCCACAAGTGTACCCACACAGTTCTTACCTGCCACCAAGTCACCCCTCCGCAGCCAGTTCACACAGCACCACGATCTCCAAGTAATGTGCCGGTCACGTCACCGCAGTGGTCAAGACAAGGGAAAACATGCGCACAATGCAGAAGGCAGGGCCAGCGCCAGGAATGGGCAGGGCATAAATTACACAGGGCCCCACACCTCCACACTCTACACAATGGCCCCCCCAACATGAATGGACATGCCATGTGCACCCCCCTGTGCACCACCATGCCCAACACCAAGCCAGGTGAATCCACACCCTGCACCACACAACAAACAACTAAGGAGACAGCCACAGCAGGAGTGGCTGCAGAGGAACACACAGCACAGAAGCACAGGCCCACACACCACAATAACACCACATTCATGGCAAGAAACTGAGTACAAGCACAAAATGAACACACACACATACAATAAACAAACATCCTACTGGACACACAGCCTGCCAAGTCACAGAGACATACCCCACACTGACACACAGCCACATACACAGACCACATGCCACCAGCAATGAAGCACAACATATAGGAAAGCCAAAGTGAGGTGCACACAAATGGGAGGCCAAGGAGACAATCAACAAGCATGTGTACATCACATGCAAGTCAAGGAACAGAGAACAACACCCTCTCCCCATCAAAGCACACATGGCTGGCACAGTGAGTGAACTCAAACCACATTCACCTCAGTGCACCAACTCAGGGAGACAGCAAAGCAAGCCATGTATAGGCCCAGGGATGAAAGGAAGGCCCTGAAGTCAAACTGTGAACAGCCACACATATGTACACAACAACTACACTGGGGTATACCAGCAGCTCAACACACAGGGCACATTGACCCACTCAATGACTGTCAAACACAAGAAGGATTTTCCACACATACCCCCCTCACACATGCAGCACACAGCCCCAGTGTCAGACACACAGAAGGGTGCCAATAATGTCCGGTCAATATACAGACAAACAATCACACTCTCTGGGAGTATCCACAAACATCACACACACACAGGGATGCCAGAACCAATGTCTGCACCAAAACAACAGCCAAACACATAACTCAACAGAAATACACACAGAACCACAACAAGACCACACATGACCTGTGCAGCCAAACTGTGGGAAGGAAATGGGAGCACAGACACAACAGGAGTGCACAACCTCATCAGTAGGAACAATGCACAGACAACATACCACAACACAGACAAGAAGTGCACCATCACAGAACGAAATAGCCACATCAAACACACAATAGATGCACATGACAATAAATGACATAGCAAACACAGCAGAACATCAGGGGATGAACACCAGGCCAGGACAAGGCCACATACTCCCACAGCACTGCATGCACAACAAGCAGTGTGTGCACATAAAACATAACTGTCCCACACAGCCATGAGTGACACACCATGAACACCCACAACAACAATTAAAACAGCACACTGACAACGTCACACCCAGGAAGTCAAGCAGTACCCCAGAATACACACATACACCTAACACAATACCCACAGATGCACAAGTCTGGGACACAAAAGTGGAAACAACTTGACGAGAGGACTGGCCAGCACAGACCGTTTAACTGCACATGAGCAACCATGACTGCTGAAAAGTACAAGAACAACACAGATAACTAATTGGGGAAATGTCATGAGTTGCACAGTGCTCCTGGCCAAAGATCTGCACCACAAAGCACAGTGTCACAAATGAAGTGATGGGGAGGCACACACACAGGCAACACAAGGGGACAGCTGACATCAAAGTGAAGTGGTGTGCACTTCAGTAGTGGACATGGCAGGAGTGTACCATGCACAAATAGAGGGAGTGCTGACTCACAATGTCAAGGCATCTGAAGCACAGATAGGGGATGCTATGACACCGCACACCACATGCCACACTGGAGGCAATAAAGCACCATGTGACAGCAATGCATGAGAACATCACACCCACAATGTCAGTATGGTTGAGCACATATGCACAGTGAGTACAAACAGTATCAAGACACATGGCTGTTCAACTAAACAAAACCCTGACTTGCCAGTTACACACTCTGCATACTCACAATTGGCTAAAGCAAAAAAGTAGGAGTCAGCCCGAACTGCAAGGACACACCAACACACTGCACAGTGCACAACATACAACTCACACATGTCCACACAATCACAATCACGGGCCTGAACAATCCAAACAACAGGCAACCAACTCCTGGGTGACACGTGTGTAGTTGACATTGCATGGGCGCACACACATCAACACCCACGACAAACTCACCACCTTCACACTGCTCACTTCTTCACCACCCAAGTGCACACATTGAAAATAACCCATGTGACTAGGATGACTGCCCATCACAACATGACCATACACCTACACTGCTGGGCACACAGAAAGTAAGAACACACATACATGATGACCCTGGCCAGCCTGCCTGCAATCCTGTGGAAAGAATTCCACAGTGTGCTGGCAGTGCCCCCAAACCTGACATGTGAACAAGATATCCAACATGAACAAAGAATGAAAATGACAACGGAGTACCATCTAAAAACAACATCATTGCACCCACAAGTATCACAGTCAGGAGGAACTGAAGTCCCTGTCGCCCTAGTACAAAATTGAACAAGTCATACAAGCCATCGGCAATGTTGAAGTGGCACACAGGGCATGTGGCACAGTAAACCATATACACACAGGAAAAACTTTATTCAAGAAGGAAACTGACAAAACAGTCAACAGGAGCAATTGTCTTTATTCTCAAATTGCAGAGATAGGCACCAATATTAGACAAGAGCAAGGCACAAAATGCAGAGCCTGTACATAAGAAGCTGCACAGGCAGGGGGCACACAGCAGTGAACGACAAGGCCAGTGGGCAGGATAAAGTTCAGAGTGAGTCCATGAGAAGCTGCACAGGGAATAGTTCAACACAGCAAGGAGCAACAAGGCCAGTGGTCAAAACGAAGTGCAGAGCTTGTCCGTGAGAAGCTGCACAGGCAGAGGGCAAACAGCAGGGCCAGTGGCCCGTCCAAGGTGCAGCTGAGGAACATTAGAAGCTGCACAGGCAAGGGGCAAACAGCAAGGCCAGTGGCCAGTCCAAGGTGCAGATGAGGTACATGAGAAGCTGCACAAGGAATAGTCCAACACAGCAGTGAACGACAAGGCCAGTGGGTAGGACAAAGTGCAGAGTGAGTCTATGAGAAGCTGCACAGGCAGGGGGCACACAGCAGTGAACGACAAGGCCAGTGGGCAGGACAAAGTGCAGAGTGAGTCCACGAAAAGCTGCACAGGCAGGGGGCACACAGCAGTGAACGACAAGGCCAGTGGGCAGGACAAAGTGCAGAGTGAGTCCATGAGAAGCTGCACAGGGAATGTGTGTGACTGTACCCTGCCATGGTCAGCAACACAGTCTGGGGTGCCACGATGGGCAGCACAGGCCCCGCTGTGGGAGAGACAAGTGTGTAAGGTTGACCAACATTCAGACTTGGCTGTCAGTCGGACTGGGAGCTGGCTGTGTGTCGGGCACAGTTGGAGCACTTGACTGGGAAGAGAGAGGCCCAGCTGAGGTAGAGCTATCAGTGGCTTGGGAAGCCAGAGGGCTGCTTGCACCAGGTGGTGTAGTGGCACGTGAAGGTGGAGTCATGAGGACGTGAGACACAGTGTGGGCGGGAGATTGTGGAGGGTTGCCTTTCCACTTCTTGGGGATTCTAAATGGCTTGCCTGACTTTGGATCAATGGGAAGTGGTGTGGACACAACAGGCACACGCAACACCAAGGCTGCATCAGGTGCAGATGCTGGCCCTCCCTCTGGGGACTTGCTGGATCCAGCAGGACGCTTTGCCTGGCCTTGCCTCTGCCCCTCCATCCCCTGTTTACCAGGTGTTCACCCAACAGTGCCCTCCTTTCCCTGCTTCACTGGGCTTGGAATGGGAGTGGGTAGTGTGTGAATCTGTCTTGGAGCCCTTCTTATGTGTATCCTTGGCAGGCACCACCTTCTCAGTGGGCAGGGAAACTGTCTGCTTGTCTTTGCGAGATGCTTTTGGGACAGGAGAGTCCTTGGCTGGAGATGGCTCTGAGGCATGTGCCCCTGAGGTCTGCTTCTTCGCTTTTTGGGCCTTGGTGTCGCCTGACAGGGTTTTCTCTTTGTGCTCTGGGGTGGCTTTGGTTTTCTGTGGGGATGGTGTCTGCGGCCTGGACCGCTTGGGCTGCTGCTGCTGTGTGCTACGTGTGCTGTATTGTGACCTTGAGGTCTGTGGAACGTGGTCACTATCGTCAGACGTGGCCACAGGCATGGAGTGGACAAAGGGACTGGAGCTGGAGTACGAGATTGTGCCAGTTGAAGGGCTGCCTTCACTGCGGAGGACATTGACTGGACACTCCGGTGCAGCCCACCCACGTCTGAATGTATGCCCTCCATGAAAGCAACCACCTGTGCCAATTTTTTGTCGTGGTCTATGAATGCATTGAGGAGAGATGTCTGGCCTACACACAGCTGGTGCAAAGGGTCAACAGTCTCAGCATTGATGGCATCAGGGGGGCAGGGGCAGCAGTGTCTGGGGTGAAGGACACTCTTCCCCTCTTACTGGTGTGAACACGGGCAGCACCAGAGGAAGTGGCTGGGAGGGTAGGCACTGTTCGCTGTGTGGTGGAAGATGATGCAGATTCCCCGTTCCCTGTGCCCGCCAACATGGATGCACCACTGCTGGCATCAGATGACATAGAACTTTGCGTTTCGGGCTGGGATTCCTCCAGCAGACTCCTGTCCCCCTCTGAGGCGCTGGTCACATCTGTGTCACTGGGCTCCTGTGCAGCTGTTGTGCTTGTTTCCATCCCCTGTCCCTCCGTGACCATGGGAGATGCTTCATGAGAGAGGGAGATGTAGGGTCCGTTCAGTGGCAGCAACAGAACAAACATATGCAAGCCAAGCAACACTGAGGATGACTAAATCTACATGTTGCACACAAACCTGTGCAATAACATTGTGCAAACACACTTGTGTTACTCAAACAGTGCGTGTAAACAAGAAAAACAGGCGTAAGTGAGCAATGTGATGACCACACAGCACAACATCCTGCATGTGGCTCCGTTCAAACAGTAACACAAATAGCTCAGACATGAAGCCCACTGCCCAGAATGCTCTTGAAATGCCCAGTACTCGAATTCCTTTAGGAAGTACAGGTAGGACAAATGCATGACAGCTGCACCCAGCACAGAGGCCACTCACAAGCCACTGAATCACACTACCAATATCACATAGCCCAGCGTTGGCACAGGCTTGGTACACATGCAGCCACACACAGCCAAAGTCACCCTTCCCAGAATACTCACCCCTAATTTGCTGCTGATGCTCTTTCAATCATGCATCCAGCTCAGGGTGTGTCACGGCCAAGATGCGGCACATCAGTGGTGTCATGCTGCGCCGTGCCAACCTGCCACTGCGAGGGAGCAGCCCCAGTGTCATCTCCGCAACGTTCTTTGCCAGCCGTGAAATGTCATCCCACCTCTTGTGGCAGTGGGTGCGCCAGTGGTTTGACACACCCAGGACCCGCACCTTGGTCGCAATGGCCATCCACACTGCCTTATGCTTGTGTACTTTGAGCTGCAGGCATGGGAGACAAGAGTGGGAAAATATCAGTGACACAGTGTTATGTAACAAAATCTCTCAGTACAGTAGCATGATACTGACTCATCCCAACTCCACAAATATGTCTTGCAGAGACAGAAATGCATCTCACAGGGTACATCTGCATGTGAGAAGCACACATAAATGCATGCAGGTGTTAGGGGGACATAGTACCTGCACATCTCACATACAAGCAGGATGCTAGCACAGAAAGCCATGTGTAGTCTGCCCACATCTACTGCCCATTTCCAGGTAGAGCAAGACATACGTCACATGTCAACATGTGTTTGGGGGGAGACTCACTGTGTCGAACACTGTGCAGGCCTCAACTACCTTGCCCTGTGAATAGCTCACGATGTCATGGATGTCACATTGAGGGACATGATCTCATAAACCCACACCCTTCTCACAGGGCCAGTCATGTGGAATCTACAGGGCTGATATGGCTCATTGATGGAGAGTCCGGCAAAAAACACACATGTAACACTCTGTACATTCAGTGATGTGTCCTTGTCAGATTGGGCAGTGACTGAACAGGCCAGGTGGGCTCACACTGAGATGGAAAACAGGGACCCACACAGCCATTCACACAAGCAATCACTGTCCTGACTCCTGCATTACCAACTTGCTGCATCACTGTATGGCTGACAAGACAAGACATATCCCTCCAATCTTGATGTGCAGGCAGGGAAACGTGTGAAATAGGCTACACGCCCCTTACCCCTGGAGACAGCATGTTAGGCAGTGCATGACCCAACCCCACACTCTCAGGCAGATACTGCATCAGACCGACTACATGTGTGCCCCCCTGCACTCTCACCCCCACTATTGAAGACTTACCACAACATTTGGGGCACCATATAGCCTTGGGTACTGTGTGAGCACCTCGTCCACCAGGACCTCCAGCTTCTCGCTGGTCCTTGCCATCACTGTGGACATGAGACAGTAGCGGTGGCAGTGGGTGGTGAGGGGTCTCAGGCAGCAGTCCCTGGAGGCAGCAGCAGGTGAGGGGTCTCAGGCAGCAGGCTCTGTGAGCAGTGGAAATGTGGGGCTCTCTCCCACACATATATAGGCCCCGGTGTCATTTCAGTGGTTCTAAGCTGCTGCAATTGGTGTTCCAGATCAGCCTTTTTCAAATGCATCCAATGACTGGCTCCGCGGTGGTGGAGCACGCCTACCACGATTTTCAAAATTGCATCTTGCTACCGCGATAGCGGATCCCATTGGCTGTAAGGGCATGGTCCTTGGCGGTGACACACCGCAGGGGTCAGGCGGTAGCTACCGCGGTGGTACATCTTTCAATGCATCCAATGACCGGCTCCGCGGTGGCAGAGCACGCCTACCGCGATTTTCAAAATTGCATCATGCTACCGCGATAGCGGATTCCATTGGCTGTAAGGTAATGGTCCATGGTGACACACCGCAGGGGCCAGGCAGTAACTACCGTGAGTTGTGTGCCATACAGTGACATGGGTGACCTGGATTTGGGTGGGGGAGCATGCCAACCACCATTTGGCAATACAAATATATCAATGACTACCGCTATTGTGTCCTGGACATTAGCGGTGACACACAGTAGGGGCCAGGTGGTAGCTACCACGAGTTGGGTGCCATACAGTGACACGGGTGACCGGGATTTGGGTGGCGGAGCATGCCAACCGCCATTTGGCAATACATATATATTAATGACTAGAGCGATTGTGTCCTGGGCATTGGCGGTGACACAACGCAGGGGCCAGGCGGTAGCTACCGCGAGTTGGGTGCCATACAGTGACATGGGTGACCGGGATTTGGGTGGCGGGTGACTGTGACAGCACCAATGGACACATCACGCTGTGTCAATGGCCATCTGGCATTCATCCACAGTGCACAGTGTCCCCATGGTTGATGGCACGTCACAGTGCACACAATGCCAATGTGCCATGTACCCCACTGCTGAGCACACATGCCATGTTTGTGTATGTGATTTCTTAGATTGGTATGCACTCCCTCACATGTGATTTGTGATATTGATGTGCCTGTACACAGGACAGTGTGTTATGGCCACCCCAATGTGTACACATGTCAAGGTGTAAAAGTGCAGGGAATATCACTGTGATGTATTTCAAGTTGAAGATTGTCCATATGTGCCTGTTCGCTTATGATTGACCATGCACACACTCATCATGTACGCTCAGCCTGTGGTCATTGATTGTTGATGTGTGCCAGGTTCGACTAATGCCTGAAGGTGTGTCAGATGCAGCAGCTAGGTGTGAGACAGTGGTGTTGCATTTGTACACCAATGCTGGATGATATACTCCCATGCGTGCCCATGGTGAACATGGCCATATCCATATGTCATATGGAGAGTATGATTTGGATGTACGTGCTGTGTGTCAGTTGACAGGTGTACGATCAGTGTAGCTGAAGGAGTCCCTACATGTCAGCTGGTCTTTAACACAATTTAGATGATAGTCATTGTTGGCTTTGTGTCCGCCAAAACGTGAGATGCTGTGCCCATCTCATGATGTATTGCATTGGCATGTGTCCACTTTCATCTCAACTAGGAGGAGACCAAATCTGCATCATCCCTTTACAGTGCTGGCAGACATGGAGAATGAGGAGATCATCTTGAAATTCCATCTGGATAGAGCCACCCTACAGACCCTTTGTGCTCAGTTGGAGCCCCACCTGTAGCCTCGCAGAACATATCCAACAGCTTTCACCCCACGTCTAAGGTGATGGCGGCCCTGCATTTTTTTGCCACTGGATTGTTCCAGCACAAGGTGTCCAGCGCAGGTGGGATGTCGCAACCCATGTTCAGCATGGTGCTACGTGATGTCCTGACCACCATGATGAGATACAAGGACACATATATCCATTTCCCCAGGGGGCAGGAATTGGCTGCTGTGAAGGAAGATTTTTATCCTCTTGGACACATCCCCCATGTGGTTGGTGCCATTGATTGCACCCATGTTGGGCTTGTACCACCACAGACACGTGAGCACATCTACCGAAATGGGAAACATTTCCACTCCATAAATGTGCAAGTGGTGTGCCAGGCAGACATGATCATCTTGCTGTGTGTGTGCCAAATTTCCAGGCTCGGCCCATGACTCCTACATCCTGCAGAACAGCATTGTACCACAGCTGATGGCTAATCTGCTTCCCATGCGTGCATGGATTGTGGGTGAGTATGCCTAGTCAAATAGCATCCTGTGTGTGTGACATGCTGTCCTCTGACCCAGCAACAGGATGGCGATCTTTCATCCTGCGGCCCACCAGCGGGAGGTGGAGGAGTTGGTTGTGGCGCAGGCCTGTCCCTCAGTGCCGCCACTTGCTTGCCCAAGAGGTCCACAATTTGTCCCATGCGGATGTCAATGGACCTCATCAGCAGGATGAGCTTGCGGAACACTTCGTCCGACCGGCCCATTCGTCCCTGGGCCCATTCATATGCCCCAAGGACTCTGTTGATGTGGTCCAGGGATTGGGTCCCAGCCTCTTGTTGTCTGTGAGTGACCCTGCCCCTCCCACCTTCCCTGCTGCCACAGACCTGTTGCCTCTCCCTGCCCTCTTCAGTCGGTGGGATGGGGTGGTCATCCTCTAGGACAGGGGGAGTGTTGCAGGAAGCACTGGTGGTGGTGATGTTGGTGGTGGTGGTGGTGATGGTGGAGGACGCATAGGCCATAACAGCAGGGGTCTGCAGAGACGTTGTTATTGCAGCAGATATGGTGGGGGACGATGGGGTCCTGGGACCTGTTGCGACCTGGCACACTAGATGGGCCGGTTTCAAGCTCATTGGCCAGAGAATCCCAGAAGCCAACATTCAAGAGTCCATGTACCGTGGGGGGAGACTGGCTGTGCAGGTCGCTGGTGTTGTCCTCTGCAGTGAGTTCTTGGTCACCTGTGGGTCAGATGGGAGATGGTCATTGTAGTGCACCCGAAAGCTTTGTGTTAGCTTTATGTTATTCACTGTTTGTACACCACACAGTTGACTAATCATCACATTTTGTTGTATTTTGTTGTATGTGCACTACTGTGCCTCCTGACATGGTGCTGTGGTGCATGCATTACTTGTCCATGGTGTGAGGTGTCAATACAAACCATGCACAACTTGCATAATTTCTGAGTACAGGGACATGTTGCCTGCTAGGGACTAGCGCAAGAAAAACTTTCGGTGAGGACTCTTTTTTGCTTACTCTGCCCTGTCAGACGTTACATCTGGCCATGAACTGGCCATTGTCATCTCCTGCATACCTTTGTCTTGTCATGTGCATATCTGGATTTGTACCACCAACCATGCTTTCTTGTTTCTCATTTGGTCCTTGCTGCTCTGGTCCCATGGCACTTAGACATGGAATTCAGTGCTGTGCATGATTGTGCCCAAACTTTCTTCTACATGTGCATTGGTGTGTCACACTTTGGTTGCTGTGACAGTCTCATTTGCTTAGCTGTGTGCACACTGTGAGTGGCAATAGGATCTGTGTGTATGTGTGTGCAATGAGAGGGCTGGTGTTGTCATGTGACACCATGCATTTTGCGGACAATGGCTGTGTGCACATACTGGCTACTTACCTGTTCTGTTTTCCCATTTGTCTTTGACTTGACACATCTGCGTGTGTGTGTGGTAGAGACTTGCAGCCTGCCCAGGGGTGTGACTAGCAAGCATGCTATGTCTACCTACCTGTTAGTTTATTTGTGGTGATACAATGGCTGACACATGCATCTGGGTGGGAGTGGAGGCTCCATCGTGATGGTCTGTGGGACGAGTCTGCCTGGCGTGAGTTGTTGTTCAGGGATCCCACCCCCAAACAGACCTCCCAGGGAAGATGTCTGCCTACCTGTTAGTTTGTTTGTAGCGAGCCAATGGCTTGGAACTGTTTCTGGGTGTGGAGTGCTCCATCCTGCTTGTGTTGCGACAGGGCTGCCTGGTGGGAGTTGTATTGCAGGCCCACCCCGACCTCCCTGTGAGGATGGCTACCTACCTGTTAGGTGACGGTCAACAATGCAATGTGTGCAACATGCTTTTGGGTGGGGGTGGTGCCCCATCGTACTCAGGTGTGGGACAGGGTGCATGGTGGGAGTTGTGGTACAGTCTTCACACCCACAAACACCCCTCACTGTTAAGATGGCTACCTACCTGTTAGTTTGTTTGTAGTGATAGCATGACTGCCACATGCATCTGGGTGGGAGGTAGTGCTCCATCTTGATGAGCTGGGTGACAAGGGTGCATGTTGGGAGTTGTAGTGCAGGCCTCCCACCCCCAAACAGCCTCCATGGCAAGATGGCTACCTACCTGTTAGTTTTTTTGTAGTGGGACAATGGCTTCCAAATGCTTCTGGGGGGAGTGGAGTGCTACATCCTGCTCCGGGGTGGGACAGGGGGCATGGTAGGAGTTGTTGTGCAGGCCTCCCACCCCCACACAGCCTCCATGGCAAGATGGCTACCTACCTGTTAGTTTGTTTGTAGTGGGACAATGGCTTCCAAATGCTTCTGGGTGGTGTGGAGTGCTACATCCTGCTCAGGGGTGGGACAGCGGGGCATGGTGGGAGATGTTGTGCAGGCCTCCCACCCCCCAAACAGCCTCCATGGCAAGATGGCTACCTACCTGTTAGTTTGTATGTAGTGGGACAATGGATTCCAAATGCTTCTAGGTGGTGTGGAGTGCTCCATCTTGCTGAGCAGTGGGACAAGGGGGCCTGGTGGGAGTTGTTGTGCTGGCTGCCTGTGCACATGCCCCCATGGTGATGTTGCTAGCTATGTTTGGGGTGGATGTGAGTGAGTGAATGTTGGATCTGTGAGACATGTGTTGGGGGTGTGTGGTGCATATGAATGTACTTGTGCCTCGGAGGTGTAGCTTTGTAGTTGTGTAAGACAGTACATAGCAGTGTGGTGGTAGTCATTTGTTTGTACTTACCAGCCTCTATACCCCCGGCTACTCCTGTGAGACTCTCTGGATGCAGTATGGAGAGCACCTTCTCCTCCCATGCAGTGAATGGTTTTGGTGGGATGGGAAGACCACAGCCAGTCCTCTCAGCTAGCTCACGGTTCTTGCTCCTCTTCTGTTTGACAACCCTCTTCAGGTCATGCCACCGCTTCATGATTTCATTTTTTGAGCACGGGGTGGCCCCTACTGCATTGACCTTATCGACTATCCTTGCCCACGTTTGAGCTCATGTGGCTAATGGTGTCTGTTGGACCAGGCTACCAAACCGTTGTGGTTCCACTCTGACTATCTCATCTACCATTACCTTCAACTCACTCTCTGTGAATTTTGGCATTTTATGTGTTGCCATGGTGTGTGATGTGTGTGAGAAGTTGGCCTGGTATATGCTGTCCACTAATTATAGTGGGCACCCTGTACAAGTCCAAACAACCCCTTATTGATGATAGGTTAAAGACAACCTTTATTGAAAGCTATCCTAGTGGCAGCTATGGAGAGCAGCCTTCAGGCTAAGTCTTGAAGGAATGTAAAGCAGCTTGTTTTACCAGTCTATAATCTCTTGAATGGCTAAATGAAAGACAACCACCCCAGGTATATATATAAAATATATGTATTTATTTCTAAACACACCTTCCTAGTCTCTTTATGAGGCTAGAGTTAAAAACACATAAGTTACACTTCAAATATTACAGTAGAATAGCACAAATACACGTCAGGCCCTAGGGGCGAGCCAAACCATATACTAAAATAGTGGTATAAGAACCACGCCTTAACTAGACACAAGGCCTAGAGCCTGTAGGATCGCTGGGACCCCAAGGAGCAAACCAAGGTAGTGACACAGGGGACCCAAGGAGGCCGTGTGCAGTGTGAGAACACAGCTGTGAGCTCTCGTTAGCTTCTATGGGGAAAGTTGCGGTTAGATTTTTAAAGATTAGGGACACTTAGAAATGAGTAAGGACCAAACCCTTTGGGACTTAGGAAGTTCTAGGGTCAACACTCACGGGAGCACCAGAGTACTCGTGTTACCTCACCCAGGGAAGCCGGGTGCATAGGTGTCAAATGGTGTCGCGTTGCATCATCGATTTTAATGGGAGCTGGCAAAGAAGTGCTGCTGCCAGGAAGATGCGAACTGTCCGAAGAGATCCAAGCCTGGATCGAAGATGTGAAGAACCTGAAAGCAGATGGGACAGTCTGGGTCACTTGCCAGTGACCAGGGGCACGATAGATGAATGCCCACTGATGTCGGGTGTTTCAGGTGAAAAAGGTGAAGCTTGACTCCTCAGCCACGAGGACCAGGAGGTGTCGAGGACAACCATGAGCTGGATTCGAGCTGTCCCACGAAGGATGTCGAGTGCTGCAGCATAGGTGCCCAGATTGGACACAACAAGCCTGGCAACAGCAACCCACGCAGAAAAGAGAAAGATGCTTCGGTGCAGACTAGCAAGGTCTGAGGGACTCACCACTTAGTAGGAAGTTAGGGCACGTCTGGAGCAACCAGAGAAGCCCAAGGAAAATCAAAGTTGCCTTGACAGGGACCCACCAGTTGACAGACAGGGATCGCAAAGGAGCCTCAAGAGGAAACACAAAATGGCAGCCCACGGATCACTCGGGGTGACTAGGCCAACAATCTTCAGTGGATTCTCTGCTAGAGGTAGGGGCTACAAGTAACCCCAAGCACAACTTCAAGAGACATCGAGAATTCAATGCACTTGCAAAAGTGCACGGTGACCAGGAGTTCAGGTTCCACGCTACTCACAAGGGCTGCGGGTCTAAGCTTTGCTTGGGACTCAGATCGACCTCTGAGATGTCTGGAAATCCTCTTCCTGGACTGAAAATACTTTGGAGTCCGGCGGGAGCTTCAGAGATGCAGACTGGCAAAATGCTTCATTGATGCCTGCCAAGCAGGAGAGTCACTCCTTGACCCCAAGGGAGATTTCTTCAGCCCTCTAGTCTTGAGTAGAGCGTCAAAGTTCCAGGATTCAGCTTCAGAGTCTCGTCCAGGGATATCTAAGGTCCTGTTGCCAGGGGTTCCTTACTTATACCTAAGGAAGGGGTTGGACTAGCTCTGGGGACCCACCTATGGGAGGGTTTAGAAAGAGGGATGGCTGCACCCATTTCCTTTGTCCAGTTTCATGCCAGAGCAGGGGTTGGAAGCCCCTGAACTGGTTTGAACTGGACTATGCACAGGGACACCAAATGTGCCCCCAGTGCAGGACTTCAAAGCACTCTGAGAGTGCTCCCACCCAGCCCCAATACACATCATCCTGTCTGGGAGGTGGTTACACCTCCCTGTGATAGGAAACCTATTGTCCAGGCCTCCCCTGCCAGAGTTTCGGTCAGCAACAGGAGGCCAGACCCGTATCTGTGGCTGCAGCATTCATTTTGTGATGCCAGGGCTCTGTTAAGTTTCTACCGGGTATACCAGTACTGCCATGTCTCTCCCTCTAGAAGGGTGGGATCATACTCCCACACCAGTTACTTGTATGGAGGTATGATTCCAAGGTGTTTGACACCAAACACAACATGTTTCCGTGCAGCCAGTCCAAAGTTAGAATATACCGTTTGGTTATAATGCACTTAAGAGTATATGGTCAGGTTGCACCACTGACAACCCCGGAGAAGAGATTCCGAAGGCTGCAGAGGGGCTCAGCTCATGCTTGGGCACCCTCTCACATATAACCAAGCACCCTGCCTTCAGGATTGATAAGGCCTGCCATAGGGGTGACTGATAGGTTACTATGTGCAGTGATAGGTGAGGTATAGTGAACCTATACCTCAGTAAAGGGTGCATGCACCACCTTACCCAGGCTGCAATAGCAGACCTGTGGGATCATTTTGTAGGGCTTTCCTGGGGTGGCATAATACATGCTTCAGCCCCTGGTAGGCTTCGGGGGTACCTATGCCCTGGGTGCATAGTATACCATATACTAGGGACTCACAAGGGTACCTCAGGATTCAATCTGTGGTGTACCTAAAGTACATGGAATCAATTTAGAGAGGAAGCAGCTAGGCTGGGGTCCTGGATAGCAGGGCCCCAGCCAGACAAATGTCGAAAAACAGTGAAACACCAGCAAAAAGTGGGGGTAACCACGTGAAGCAGATCCTACTCTCCTACAATGTGCAAAGGGGTTATGGATGCAGGGGTGTGAGTGGTGGAGGGGGTGATGTGTATGGTATGTGATGTGCAGTGGGGTCAGAGGTGCAGGTGTGGAAGTTGTGGTGGTGCTGTGTGTGGTGTGAGTAGTGCTGGTGTGTTGCTTTGCCTATCCTTTGTTGTCAGGGTTAGTGTCCTTCAGTCTTGGAATGTTGCAAAGGATTGTGGTCAGGGAAGGGGCTGGTTTTATTCTCAGCTATGTTGGTGTGTCCAAATGCGTTATTTCTGTCAGGTGTGTTGTGTTGGTTGTCCTGGGATTTGTATTTTTGTATTGGCCATGCGGTTGTGTCATTGGGGTGTGTTCTGTGTTTTGGGGGTCATGGCTAGTTTGCTGTGTGCATTTTGTGGCCTTGTTGTGGGGTTTTTCTTTTGTCTGCCATATTTGTCACAGAGCGTCCGCAGCGATGACTGTGCTGCAGCTCTTCCACCAGCTCTCCCATTCATCACTATTTGCGACCGCGGCGGTCAGAAACTGCGGAACGTACCGCGTGGGCATCGGGGTTATCCTAATTTTCAGTGCGGTGTCTCCGCTGTCCTGGCGGAGGTTTGATTGTTTTCCGCTGCGAATGCCACTGCCGCGGACGGGTTTTATCCATCTCCACCTACTACGGGCAGTTTTTCTTGGCCTCGTTCCGCAGCGGTCAGTGTTTTTTGGCGGTTGTTCCTAATTTGGACGCCGGATTTTCCATGGTGCCGGCAGGCGGTTGATTTCCGGATCCAGCGTGGTCAGGGTGGTTTTCCGCCTGCCATCCTAATAGGCCCCTAAGTGTTTGTGTTCTGAAAATCTTCAATCAAATGTATTCAAGCAAACAGGCTACCCGCATAGTCAATTTCTAGGTTTTTCTTCCAGGATATAAAATAACCATGTAATTTTAGAGACCTGGAAATGGCAGCAAACTGAGCATGTTGAAGAACACTGATTAGGAGGAAACAACTGCTAGCATGGGCTAAAATAAAAGGTTCACTGTCCAAATAGCCATTTCTTCATTTGAATGCACACAAATCAAGGTTCCCTCAAGAACAGAGAGGGTTCATTCTTCTTCATGAAGCAAGACACCAACATTCTCTCCTAGCATCCCAGCACTCCCCACAACATTCCACATGTACCTAACATTCCGCCTTTCATTCCCCTAACATGTCACCAAAAGCCACTGCGCATCTTTCGTTTCATGAAACGAACACAAACAACAAAATCAAAGTTTACAAAAGACACAAGATCAGAATATTAGCCTCGAAATCGCATATGGAGCATTACAGTCTTTGAAATTGCAAGGTCTATTTCACATTTTCTTGTAACTTTCTCACTCTCCTGACCAAGTTGTCCCCCTTCATTTCACCCCAATGTCATCCTAGCTAATAGCATGCTTGGCAACACAATTAGGAGTCCACACCCAGACACAGGGACAGCATATCAAGCAGTTCCTAACTGTAACGGGCTTCAGAAAGTCACAGGCACTTTTCCTTGGAAACTACCCTAAAGGAACTTAAACCTCAACATCACACTGCCCTGAACACAGGTTACTTTCACAGTCCTTATAAAATTGTACTTCAGCTTGTTTTACACCTGACAACTTTCTGGTCCTTCCTCATCTCACTCGTGCAACTTCACTTTTTTTTGCTCCTCTTTATCCAACCTGGACACAACTGAGGGTTTGATTTCCAGCAGGAAACACACCACATCAAACATCTTTTTAGCTATGACAGCATGCAGCATCACAGGACACAACCTTCGCTTCCACATCCAACTTTCCGATTTCATCCTACCACATCTGACATTCTCCCTAAAACCCCTTAAAAATTACTGTAAAAAATTGATGCCACTGACACAATACCCTCAAATGCTAAAAATACAGCTATTAAAGGAAGGATGCAATCTGGCCAGGTAATACACCAATTCCAATTCTGAGTACATTGTGCTAACAAATTATGCATTACCCATGACAGAGACCAGGTCATTCACAGGAGGCAAATAAAACCAGTCAAATTGTGAAGGTCAATGTCATCTCACCCGATCCTTTAGAAGAAGGTGTTATTACCCATCCGTATGGTGCTCGATTTACCCACCTCGAAAATATATATGAAAGTCTGTGTCGGCACTGCCAGGACTGAACCTGGTCTGCACAAGAATCTCGGCACTGGGCGTTTTCTCGCTGCAGTATTTTACACAACAGGGACCACTTCCAGGGCTTGCTTTAGCGCTGGTGAGTTCCTGATGCCACAATTTTTCTTGGCATCCCCTCATTGACCTCCTTCTGCACAAATTCCTTCACTACCACCCAGTGCTTAATTTGTAGAAATAAAGATAAGTGCCATGGCCCTTGTCAGATGCCACTGCAGCTTGCACCATCCAGTGCCCCTGCCAGCTCCGCCAATGACAGAAACAACACAACTACCAACCATCATACCCTACAAGTGAGACTGTTCAGATTATTATAGACCCCCAAATCGGCTTGGCTTGGGTGGCTGGTATTAGTCCCTTTTAAAGAATATTGAATGAATAAACACTATTTCTGTGTTCATCTTGAAAGCAGAAATACATCACCACTATGTGGCAGACTGTCATCAGTGCAGATGTTGACAATCAGGTGACGGTGCAGAGCACCGGAAACCACTGGCTCAAATTAAGCCCTGCTACTACCCTCCAACAGTGCCACTCATATCTCTATAGCCCCTCTCTAACATACATTTCATTTTTATAGTGCTACTCATAGTTCACTCACACTCAGTTCTGCCATCTCCATGGCACACGTTCTTTGCAGCAGGGAACTACCATCCTGAGCCCTGGGGCACCTGGAGAAGAGGTGTCATGCCTCCTGTGTCCAGGAGGCAGCAGTGCCCCGGCAGGGATGCGTACACGGACGCTAAAACATTTCAGGGAGAAATAGGGCCCCCTCTCACGAGGTTAGGATTAGAGCTGTGCTTCAGTAGAGCTGCAGGCACCTTAAACATGCCTATTTCAAAGTACAATACTCTGCTATAATAGTTTCCATTGATTTAAGGATGAAAAAGAATGATTACAAGTAAAATAAAGTGCCGCAATAATGCCGCTAAATTTCCATTTTTGTGCCGTTAAATTTCCATATCTATGCCGCAATAATCTGGGGGGTCTGCTTAATGCTTTTGGGTGCTATTTTGACCCTTACATTTTAAAAAATCACAACTCTGCTTCTACTTATTGGATTTTTGGCATTTTGGTGTCATTTTATTTAATACACTTTATTCTATTTTCCTAAATTGTGACTTTTCTTGTGTTACATTTTTACTTTATTGCAGTTTGAGTACTGCACATCTACTTTACACATTGCCTCTAGGTTAAGCCTGACTGCTTTGTGCCAAGCTACCAGAAGGTTAACCACAGTTTTATATAGTGACTCTCGTGGTTCACCATGACAAGGATTGTAATTATTCGAGTTGGGTTCTCACCCCCCTCAACTATTACTCCAATCTCTTACAATGCTCTAGTCCCAGATAAATGAAAAATGTTTCTCCGTGTCCCTCTCTTGGAAAAGCTAAATGCCAACGCCATCTGACCCAAACAACTTTCACCTAATCTCGTATTTCCTTTCCCATAACAATCTTGGAGAAATATGTCAACAGGCTAACAGCAGGTTTTCATGAGCAACAGCAGCTAATAGAATCTTAACAATCTGATCGTCATCCTGCCCATGGTACCTGAGAATGCCGGCACATGGGAGTCAGACGAGTGCCTTAGTATAGCTGGACCTTTCTGCCACATTCAATACAGCCTCTCATACCATCCTGTTGGCGGTGCATCATTCACCTTTCCAAACCTAATACAAAGCTATACGCCAACGGGTACCACAGGGATCGGCATTCAGTCCTACTCTATTTGACCTCATTTTTAGATCTTATGGCATAAAACATATGCATTATGTGGATGACACACAACCAGTGATTTCAATTGACAATCCCATTTCCCAACCTCTTGACACCTTACATAGTTGCATGATAGCAGTCACTATGTGGTTGGCACATAATTTGCTGAAATCTAATTTTCAGATAAAGCAGAGGTTAGTGGCTCACTAATAATAACCACTCATGGGATTTTCCTGTGGATTTTTGGCAGCCTCCTCATACCAATGCTTGTCACTCAGTTGAGGTGGTGCCTAACCTGTGTTTTTACGTATTTGAGAATCTGTCTTTTGCCAAGCAGGTTAACAACTATCCGCCAGCTACCTGTTTTCTATTGCGGTTGGTCCTGAAAAATAATTTTGCTGCTACTCTCTTCTGTGCACCCTCTAGTCAACCATTCTGAGCCAACAGGATTGTTGTAATGCTTTATTTTTGGGCATTCCTACTGGCCTTTTAAGAAGACTACAGTGAATATAAAGTGCTGTGGCCAAACTGGCTTTGCGCCTGCCATGTTGTACTTCTGCCTCTGCTGCCCTAGACTCTTTGCACTTTTTGCTGGTGATGAAGGGAATTTACTTCCCCGCCGCGTAATTGACACTGGCGCCGTGGGAGAGCGGCGGAGGCTGGCCGTCGTGAGTGCTGTGGCCCGTCGCTCCTTGAGGGGGACTTTATCCTTGGCGGCACTGGGGGCTGGGGAGTGCGTCCCCTGCAGTGACACAGGCGGGGGTCGGCTGGCGGCGCAGCGGACCCGGAGGCGGGTTCCCCGGATGAGGGGCCACGCCTGGGGGCTGATGACTGGCATTGAGGTGGTGGCCTGGTGACGGTCAAGTGAGGAGATCTGTACGGCGCGGGGTTTGAGGTGGCTGTGTTGCTGGTGAGCCGGCGGAGCGAGACTGTTACCTACCCCCTGCCTTCCCTTGCTTTGCTGTACTGGAGGAAGATTTCAAAAGTGGAGGGCACGGCAAATTGGGGGTGACGAGAGCCGGCTGGCGGAGAGAGGATCCCGTAACTGGAAGCAGGCCCAGCTGTTGATGGCGGAATGTGCCTGTGGGCCCACTAGAACTGCGGATGCCTGAGATCTTGGTATCTTCATTGGATATCTCTACAAATTACCCTTGGGGCACACTGAACTGCCTGGGGATGAGAGTGGGACCACTGTGAGGGTGATTGTGGGGACGGCGAGAGCTGGAAGACTGGCAGGGTACTTCGAGCCTATGAACTGTGATTTGGAGGCGCCTTCCCTGGGGCAGTTGTGACTCGGAGGACTGCGAGTGGGCCGGAGGCTCCTCACGGAGGGCGTTGCGGTGCTGCAGGGGGTCGAGGAGGAGTGAAGATCTGGGGAGCACCAACGGAATACTGACTGCTCCCTGTGCAGTGTGAGCTGTGCGGAGTGCCCCTGTTCGCCCATGTGACTGAAGGGTGTGGGGTTTCGCCCCTGGACGCTTCGGGACTGCTAATGCCACGGTAGCTGGCCACCGTATTCGCATTGCACTGAAGGTGCCCCTGATTTTGATAGCTGGGAATTGCTGGAGAGGGGGACGTCTGGAGGCCCGGGGCATAGGACGTGCGACTGCGATGGGTCGAATGTCACGGAGGCGGGGATTTGCTGTCCTACAGGAAGAAGACGGGGGACATCGGTCTGGAGGCGAGGACACTGTGCTGAACACCCCCGGGGCAGAGGCTTCGGGTGGGCCAGCTTGGGGGACATAATGCAGGCCATCACGGCCTCCCGAGAGGCACTCGAGACCAAGATAGACTCTATTGGGGTGGACCTGGCTTTACTTAAAGATGACCATAGGAAGCTGAAGAAGCGGGTGGCGGCAAATGAACGGACGATGGCGGACGTACCGGACAGGGTGCGAGTGCTGGAGCTGAGAGCGGAAGACAGCGAGGGGTGCTCCCGCAGGAATAACCTCCACATCGTAGGTGTTCCGGAGCGGGCAGAGGAGAAGGATGCAGTCCGGTATCTGGAAGATTGGCTCCGATCTGAGGTAGCACCGGAGGGGTAATCCCCGGTTTTTGCCCTGGAGAGAGCCCACAGAGTCCCGGCTAGGCCTCCTAAGCCGGGGGCACCCCCGCCGCCCATGGTGGCACGATTGCTGCATTATCGGGATAGGGATCACCTCCTGCAGCAAGCTCGGGAGAAACAACACCTGCAGATTGCTAACTCCAGGGTGATGCTCTTCCCGGACTACACCCGGGAGGTCCAGAAGCAGCGTGCCTCTTTCATCGCCCTCAAGCGGAAACTACGACAACTCCATATTCCCTATGCGATGCTCTTCCCGGCGTGCCTGCGGGTGGTGGACGGCTCCAGCACCCTCTTTTTCACCACCCGCAGGAAGCGTGGCACTGGCTGGAGACACGGCAGGCGGGATCGCAGCGGAGTCCATCGGGGAGAAGAGTGCCCCTGTGGCCGTGGGTACGCCTGGGGTCCCTGTCTCCGCCGGATAGCCGCCTTGAACTCGACAGAGCGGTGCAGGCGGAGGTGGCGATTAGTCAGACTGGCTCCAGGCCGGCCTCTGCTGCCTCTAGCTGAGAGTTGGAGAGGCCTGGATCCTCCCCGGCTACCAGCACAAACGGGGACTCGGACGCCGAGCTGCCCGAGGTTACTCCGCAAACAGTGGACTTGTTTGGCTGATTGAGATCTGCCCCGGGGATCGGGATGCGCTTTTTACTGTTGCCCGGGTCTATTTGCTGGAGGGGGTGTGGAGTGGGAGGGGAGGGGAGTTGCTTTTACTAGATTGACACCGGGGGGGCTCTTGAGGGGTTCCTCTTGGGTTGCTCACACTTGACGCGGGGGAGCTGAGAGGGCTTTGGGTCTTTCAGGCCGGCTCACGCTTCACTGTCTATGATGGCAAGGTTGACTGTCCTGCTTGTTTGGATGGGGGCTAGTTTTAGGGTGCCTGTCCTGGGATGTGGGAGTTTGGGGAGTTGGGGTGCTGGGGTAGGGGGAGGGGAGGGTGGGACCAAGCATGTCGCAGCAAGAGGTGAGTTGAGCAGTGATTATGGTGTTGTGTTATGGCGGCCACCGTAGGAATAAAGTGTATAACGTGGAACATTAGGGGGATGCACACCATGACTCGACGGCATTTGATTCATGCTTATCTTCGACGGCGGGGGGTGCAGATAGCCTTGTTGCAGGAAACGCACCTGGACAGGCAGGAGGGGCTAGCACTGCAGCGGCGTTGGAGAGGGCAGATGTTCTGTACTGCATATTCGGCATATGCGAGGGGTGTGTTGGTTTGGATCCGAGCAGGGGTGCCGTTACAGTGCACTGGTCAGATGATAGACCCGGATGGTCGCTATGTGGTGGTTGCGGGGCGGCTAGATGGTAGGAATATTGTTTTAGGTAGTATCTATGCTCCAAACTCAGACCAGTCCTCCTTTTTTGCGCGCCTTTCTGGCAAACTGGCTCCCTGGCTGACGGGCGCGGTGCTCCTGGGTGGCGACTTTAATTGTATCACTGATGTCTCGTTGGATCGTTCCCATCCTCCTCTACCGGATTCTCCGGCTCATCGGTTGGCTAGGGTGCAACAGGAGTGGCAACAACGGTGGGGACTGACGGATACCTGGAGAGCGCATCATCCGGCTGATAGGGATTATTCCTACTTTTCGTCGTTACATGCCTTACATGTCCGGTTGGACTCGATCCTTAGCTCCCCAGATGTCCACGGGGCAATGGCCCATAGTGAATATTTAGCTAGGACGGCGTTGGATCATAATCCTCTGTTGACAGTCTTGCATTGGCTGCGGGATCGTCCCGCCATTCCCACATGGCGACTGCGTCCAGACACCTTAGAGGACCCGGTGTTCCGGGATACTATTGGGTTGGCTACTGATGACTATTTTAGGCTTAACGCAGGAACAGCGTCGTCTAGGGGGGTGGAATGGGATGCGTTCAAGGCAGTAATTCGAGGGCGATGCATAGGTGAGGTGGTGGGAACCCGCAGAGTGTTGCTGGATGATGTGCAGAAAGCAGAGCAACGACTGCGAGAGGAGGAGAGGGAGCATCTGGAGCGCCCGGACAGATATACAGGGCTGCTTGAGGCACGAGAGGCTTTTGCAGTCCAACTTGAGAGGCTGAGATGCTTTGATTTCAAGGCATACACGGACAAGGTGCATGTGGAGCGAGATAAGGCGGGGGCGCTGCTAGCTTGGCTGGCTAACCCGGCGCGTAGGGGCACACAGATACTGGAGCTGAGGGGACCGAGAGGGGAGGCATTTCTCACCCAGAAGAGCATTAATACTTGTTTCCTGCATTATTATGCGGAGTTATATCGAAGCAGATTGGGACCTGGGACGCCGGGCAATGAGGATTTCTTGCCTGCAGCGGGGCTGCCACGCCTGGAGGCTGATGCCTCCGAGATGCTGGCCCGGGACATTGAAATAGGAGAGGTCCGTAGTGCCATAAAATACATGGCCAGGAGCAAAACGCCGGGGACAGACGGGCTCCCCGTCGAATTTTATGCAGCTTATACGGATGCTATTGCTCCCCAGTTGGTGACACTTTATAACAGTCAAGCTATCCTGGCTGATGACGGCTGATAGCCAGAAACCGGTCCTAGGATGCTTGATTCCGGTCCAGGGAAGACATGGCTTGGCAGTTCGGGCTGGACTGTTCCCATGAGGCACAGGGTCAAGACTGATTTGCATATGGCCATGTCTAAACTGGGGTGGTGTAGTGGGCAAAAGAACGATGGATTTAACCCAGATCTCTTGACTGGGGGAGAATGTCTGCATTGTCAGCATTCCGTCCATCAATTGTTTGTTGTAACGCTTTTCGCCCTAAGTGGGATGGGTATTCCCAGACGTGGGACCCGTGCTCACTACGCCACTGGAGTCAAGCTATCCTGGCTGATGACGGCTGATAGCCAGAAACCGGTCCTAGGATGCTTGATTCCGGTCCAGGGAAGACATGGCTTGGCAGTTCGGGCTGGACTGTTCCCATGAGGCACAGGGTCAAGACTGATTTGCATATGGCCATGTCTAAACTGGGGTGGTGTAGTGGGCAAAAGAACGATGGATTTAACCCAGATCTCTTGACTGGGGGAGAATGTCTGCATTGTCAGCATTCCGTCCATCAATTGTTTGTTGTAACGCTTTTCGCCCTAAGTGGGATGGGTATTCCCAGACGTGGGACCCGTGCTCACTACGCCACTGGAGTCAAGCTATCCTGGCTGATGACGGCTGATAGCCAGAAACCGGTCCTAGGATGCTTGATTCCGGTCCAGGGAAGACATGGCTTGGCAGTTCGGGCTGGACTGTTCCCATGAGGCACAGGGTCAAGACTGATTTGCATATGGCCATGTCTAAACTGGGGTGGTGTAGTGGGCAAAAGAACGATGGATTTAACCCAGATCTCTTGACTGGGGGAGAATGTCTGCATTGTCAGCATTCCGTCCATCAATTGTTTGTTGTAACGCTTTTCGCCCTAAGTGGGATGGGTATTCCCAGACGTGGGACCCGTGCTCACTACGCCACTGGAGTCAAGCTATCCTGGCTGATGACGGCTGATAGCCAGAAACCGGTCCTAGGATGCTTGATTCCGGTCCAGGGAAGACATGGCTTGGCAGTTCGGGCTGGACTGTTCCCATGAGGCACAGGGTCAAGACTGATTTGCATATGGCCATGTCTAAACTGGGGTGGTGTAGTGGGCAAAAGAACGATGGATTTAACCCAGATCTCTTGACTGGGGGAGAATGACTGCATTGTCAGCATTCCGTCCATCAATTGTTTGTTGTAACGCTTTTCGCCCTAAGTGGGATGGGTATTCCCAGACGTGGGACCCGTGCTCACTACGCCACTGGAGTCAAGCTATCCTGGCTGATGACGGCTGATAGCCAGAAACCGGTCCTAGGATGCTTGATTCTGGTCCAGGGAAGACATGGCTTGGCAGTTCGGGCTGGACTGTTCCCATGAGGCACAGGGTCAAGACTGATTTGCATATGGCCATGTCTAAACTGGGGTGGTGTAGTGGGCAAAAGAACGATGGATTTAACCCAGATCTCTTGACTGGGGGAGAATGTCTGCATTGTCAGCATTCCGTCCATCAATTGTTTGTTGTAACGCTTTTCGCCCTAAGTGGGATGGGTATTCCCAGACGTGGGACCCGTGCTCACTACGCCACTGGAGTCAAGCTATCCTGGCTGATGACGGCTGATAGCCAGAAACCGGTCCTAGGATGCTTGATTCCGGTCCAGGGAAGACATGGCTTGGCAGTTTGGGCTGGACTGTTCCCATGAGGCACAGGGTCAAGACGGATTTGCATATGGCCATGTCTAAACTGGGGTGGTGTAGTGGGCAAAAGAACGATGGATTTAACCCAGATCTCTTGACTGGGGGAGAATGTCTGCATTGTCAGCATTCCGTCCATCAATTGTTTGTTGTAACGCTTTTCGCCCTAAGTGGGATGGGTATTCCTAGACGTGGGACCCGTGCTCACTACGCCACTGGAGTCAAGCTATCCTGGCTGATGACGGCTGATAGCCAGAAACCGGTCCTAGGATGCTTGATTCCGGTCCAGGGAAGACATGGCTTGGCAGTTCGGGCTGGACTGTTCCCATGAGGCACAGGGTCAAGACTGATTTGCATATGGCCATGTCTAAACTGGGGTGGTGTAGTGGACAAAAGAACGATGGATTTAACCCAGATTTCTTGACTGGGGGAGAATGTCTGCATTCCGTCCATCAATTGTTTGTTGTAACGCTTTTCACCCTAAGTGGGATGGGTATTCCCAGACGTGGGACCCGTCCTCACTACGCCACTGGAGTC
Source organism: Triturus cristatus (assembly GCF_964204655.1). Classification (NCBI taxonomy): domain Eukaryota; kingdom Metazoa; phylum Chordata; class Amphibia; order Caudata; family Salamandridae; genus Triturus; species Triturus cristatus. Next base: position 488,349,440 of record NC_140587.1, on the reverse strand, counting down.
AAGTTATCCTGGCTGATGACGGCTGATAGCCAGAAACCGGTCCTAGGATGCTTGATTCCGGTCCAGGGAAGACATGGCTTGGCAGTTCGGGCTGGACTGTTCCCATGAGGCACAGGGTCAAGACTGATTTGCATATGGCCATGTCTAAACTGGGGTGGTGTAGTGGGCAAAAGAACGATGGATTTAACCCAGATCTCTTGACTGGGGGAGAATGTCTGCATTGTCAGCATTCCGTCCATCAATTGTTTGTTGTAACGCTTTTCGCCCTAAGTGTGATGGGTATTCCCAGACGTGGGACCCGTGCTCACTACGCCACTGGAGTCAAGCTATCCTGGCTGATGACGGCTGATAGCCAGAAACCGGTCCTAGGATGCTTGATTCCGGTCCAGGGAAGACATGGCTTGGCAGTTCGGGCTGGACTGTTCCCATGAGGCACAGGGTCAAGACTGATTTGCATATGGCCATGTCTAAACTGGGGTGGTGTAGTGGGCAAAAGAACAATGGATTTAACCCAGATCTCTTGACTGGGGGAGAATGTCTGCATTGTCAGCATTCCGTCCATCAATTGTTTGTTGTAACGCTTTATAACATGGCACGTCGGGAGGGTGTTCTCCCTGTCTCCACGCGAGAGGCTCTCATAGTCCCCCTCCTTAAGCCGGGCAAGCCTGCCTGGGATCGCTCATCCTATAGGCCCCTAGCGATGCTCAATCTCGACTACAAGATTTTAAGCAGCATCTTGGCCAGTCGTCTGATGCCTTATATGACGATGTTGGTGCTGCTTGGATTAAACACTGCATACAACGATCACTGATCTCTCCATCCTAACACCAATGGACCTTCTTTTGAAATATACAGATTGCAGGTTGATTGTCTATCATGGACTTTAAATCCCAGGACTCGGTAACCTAGTATCTCAATGATGTTTTCTGTATAGGATTAACATCTCTGGTTTCTAACCTCTCACCTAACTTCTCTAAAAAAATCCTTTTATCACCTCCACTTCACTGGAGTGTGGTGGTCCTGAGCCTACTACATTGTACTTGAGGAATGCTCCAATTAGCATTCAACACCTTGGTATGCTTCTGCTCAGTTCTCCCACATCTGTGTTCAAAATGACCTTACATTAGATACCTTACTTTTTAACTCATCATCACTTTCTGAAGAGATTGTATATTTTTAGTTTCATAAGATACCTTGTACACTTTCTTTTTCCTCCTATAAACTGGTTCATAATATACAATAATGGCACACATCAAACTTTTTTTCATAAAAGCCAGTCAATTTTTGTTGTGAACCAGATGACTAGTGTCTCTACAATGGTAGCCTTTGGTCCTAGTCTTCCTTCCTGGGTGTTGTACTTTGCTATTGCCAGTCTTACTGTATCCATATGTTTTTCTTCCTCCACTAACCTTATTTGCAATTTCTGGTGAAGGCAGTGCCTCAGTGTTGAATGCTGCTTTAGGATGATAATTCAGCTTTCCTAATAACAGCAGCACCGGATCACTGGCAGAATATCAGAGCCAGAATATTGTGTCAAAAATATCGAGGACCAAAATATCAAGAAGGTAAGTGCAAATAGGTAAGATTAGATTTACTAACTTTAACTCCACATTTGCGTACATTGACGAAACAGTTATCATCAAGGTACATATATGTGGAGTCATGTATAGTAAAACCTTGCTTACCTATAGAAACTTACCTTCATGACCTTTTTGTCACAATATTTTGTCCCATGATTTCTTTGTTCCCGATATTCTGTCTAAACGCCAGCAGCACCATCATTCAGCTGAGCATTACCCCACATCCTATCTTGAACTCTTTAATTGTTAGTGTGCATTATAATTTGATGCCAGATCCGTTCATCATGTAAAATACCAAATTTGCATGTTATTTTGTTTTTTAAGATGGACAAAATCATTGAATAGACTCGGCTTTCGTTTGCTTGTGGTAATAGAATATAATAAAGACTTCTAGCCACAAATTCCTTACCTTAGAATATTACCTGGTGCCAGACTGGATCTGGAAACATTTCCAGCAGTACCCCTCCCTGCCGGTAGATAGCACCGGCTCGGCGTGCGCAGTGACTATAAAGGCACCACCCCAGCGTAATGACTTCAGTTCTTTTCTTCCACACCCGTCAGCACAGATCTGGAGAGTGCTACCTTCAGTCAATTTTTAACTGACTTTTTTCAACATTTTGTCTAGCCTTTTGTGAGACTTTGTCTCCCAGTGTTCTAGGATGTCCCCCAGAAAAACGGTGGGGTTTAAGCTCTGCGATTCCTGTTGCAGGCAGATGCCTGTGAGAGACCTTCATCTGGTTTGCCTTTGGTGCTTGTACCCAGACCATGGCTTGTGCACCACGGCTTGTGACGACTGCCACATCATGAACTCCAAGGCGCTGAGGGAGCGCTCTTTGAAGCTCCTAGTTGTCCAGCGCCGGTCACCTCCACAACACTACAGAACCTAGTTACGTGGAAGGTCCTGGGCCTGTTTTCAGAGTCATTCCAGGCACTTATCATTGAACTCAAAGTCATCAGATAAGTCCCACAAAAGGTCCATGAAATCAAAGAAGTCGAAGCCCTCTTCGCATTAAGTGTGCTAGTCCAAAATTTAGGATGAGGCATGGGAACTAAATCACTTTAGGCCCGCTCACATTGACCCCATAATCATACCCATCTCCAGCACACAACTCTGATACGGTTTGGTATTGCCCGATGTCCACTTTGGCGCCTGCCATAACTTGACCTTCTGAGCCAGAGCCAGTGCCTCCTTTTTTTGACAGGCCTGGGGAGAAGTCTGTTTGGGGTGGATTTGAGGATCCTTATGGTTACACCAACTCCCTTGATGAGGGCAAAGATAACTAGTATGAGGAACTGGCAGATGCCAGTAGTCTGGACATCTCTTCAGACACTGGCTTGGTCTCATCTACTAGTGTGGCTACTGAGGAAGTGGCTTCACTTGCCATGGTGCTGATGAGGGTGGCTGAGGTCCTGGACCATATGAGGACCTCGGTGGCAGTCAAGACTATTGTCTTGACAGATGTGCTTGAACCAGGAGTCACCCACCTCAGGACCTCTCCTTCCTTTTAACAAAGCTCTCACTGATATCCTGCTTAGGACCTGGGCCAGGCCCTGCAGAGGGGCACCTGTGCATAGGACAACTGGCCACCACCAGTCCCCACTCCTGGAGACCCGGCTTTCCTCACACAGCATCCCACTGTTGAGAGAAAGGTTGTGCAGGCCTCCATCTCAAAGGTCAACCCTGGTGTGTTCCCTAGCACACCACCAGATAGGGAATACAAGAGGCTGGACACATTTGGCAAGAGGATGTTCTCTTCTGCCAGCCTTGCACTTTGGTTTGTGAACACCGTGTGCCTTTTGAGCTGACACAACACAGTTTGGGAGACAGTTGCACAAGTGCTGCCCATGTTCTTGGAGGAGGCCCAAGCCATCCTGTCCCAGGCATTGCAGGCGGAATATGCACAGCAAAGTTCACAATTCACTGTAGACTGGATACAACTGACTCACTAAGCAGAGGGACTGTGTCATCAGTGGCACTCTGATGCCATGTCTGGCTGAGATCTACTGGCTTTTCTTGGGATGTCCAGGCTTCCCTTATGGACATGTCCTTCAATGGCACCCATCTCTTCGGAAACAAGGCAGATTCAACATTGGAGCACTTAAAGGGCAGCAAAGCCATGGCCAGGTCCTTGGGCTCCTTGGGTCCCATGCCAAACCCAATCTGCCTACCACCCCTTCCATGGCTATGGTGCTATGGTAGGGGCTACCAATAGCAACTATTCTCGCACAGTCACCAAGGCCAGCAGACCCCCCAGTCCTTCTGAGGCTGCAGACGCAGTTTCCACATGCCTCATGGGGAACACAGTCAGAGGTCCATTCAGTCCAGCACTCCCCTCCCTGGCAGCCGCAGCCTCAAAACCATTTTACTTTGCCCTCGTATCATCATGAGTACCCAGTGGGAGGAAGGATCCGACATCACTTGCCCCGCTGGCAGTCCATAACATCGGCCATGTAGGTACTACAAATCGTTCAGCGAGGTTACTCTATTCCTTACCTAGAAACCCCACCACCCATGCCACCATCCGCAGACTGGCTGACAGAGGTCCACCTCCTCCTGCTCCGTCAGGAAGTTCAGACTCCTTTTGCCAAAGGATCTATTGAGAAGGTGCCAATATTAAAAGTAGGCTGTGGGTGCTATTCCTGTTACTATCTGGTGTCCAAGAAGGACAGAGGTCTCCACCCTATTTTAGATCTTCACCATGTCAAATCCTTCCTGAAGAAGGAGAAATTCAAGATGTCATGTTAGCTCAGGTTCTGCCTGCCCTCAGCCCTGGAGACTGGATGGTAGCTAAACCTGCAGGATGCCAACTTCCTTATTTCTGTGCTGCCTGCCCACAGGAATTATGCGCAGTTCACAGTGGTCCATGAGCATTTGTAGTTTGCTGTGCTCTGTTTAGGCCTTACTAGTGCCCCTCGGATATTCACCAAGGAGATGGCGGTGGTTGCAGCTCACCTGTGGTGATCATGGCTTCAAATCTACGCCCTACTCAGCTATTGGTTGTTGAAGGTGGGTTCGCCCTAGGCAGTTGTCTCCCACTACAGAGGACCCTCTGCATTCATTGGAGTTCACTATAAAAGTGCCCAAGTCACACATGACTCCCTCTCGAATGCTTCCTTTCATTGGAGCTGTTCGGAACACAGTGCCATTTTTTGTCTATCCTTCAGAATGGCGAGTTCAGGATATTCAGGCTATGATTCCAGAGTTTCAGCCTCTATCCTAGATTTTGGTGAGAATGACACTGAGGCTGCTGAGCCTCATGGCCTCCTGCATCCTGCCCAATGAGCACAACATCAGAGGAATCTCTCTGACCTGGTCCAGATATCGGAGGGAAAGTGATGGCTGGCGAATTGAGATTGGGTCATCAGAAGACTCCTCTCCCTTCCTCACCCAGAGCTGACTGTAGTGACAGATGTGTCACTCCTAAGCTGAGGCAGCCATGTGCGGGAGGTGGAGATTTAGTGGACTTTGGCCTCTGGCAGAGTCTCAGCTCCACATAAACATGTTGAAGCTGAGAGAGCTATCTGATTGGAATTGAAAGTCTTTCTTTCTTCCATCAAGAGAAGGCTAGTTCAGGTGTTCATGGACAACAGCATCACCATGTGATTTTGTAACAAGCAGAGTGGGATGGTGTTGTGGACCCCGTATCAAGAGGCCCTGCATATCTGTAAATGGCTTGAACACCAGGGCCTTTCCGTGGTGGTTCAACATTTGGTGGGATCTCTGAACCCCAGAATGAACAAACTCAGCTGTTGATGCAAGCGGATCATGAATGGCATCTCCATCAGGAGGTGGTGCAAGGTCTCTTGAGAGATTGGGGAGGACTTGGTTAGATCATTTTGCCACCACCGAGAATGTGCAATGTCGGCACTTCTGGGCACTGGAGTTTCCAAGGGATCTTTTGTTCACACACACGTTTAGTTTCCAGGGAAGCTAAGTCCTCTTGTATGCCTTTCAGCCAAAACCACCACTGCCCAGCGTTCTCCAGGAGATCAGGAACAACCGGACCTAAGTCATTCTTGATGGCTCCAGAATGGGCATCGAGAGTATGATTTCCTGAACTCCTAAACATGAGCATCGGTCCTCCAATGAGGCTGTCACTTCAGGAGAATCTACTGTCTCAGCAACAGTGCAGGGTCTGGTACCCAAACCTGCACAAAGTCCGCCTTCATGCTTGGAGATTGAGATTTGATCTCTCTCCAGAAGTCTGTGTTGTCATTCTAGCAGCCAGGCATCCCTTAATCAAGACAGTAGATGCCTGCCATTGGGACGATTTGTGGCTTTCTGTGCCTCCGAAAGTGTTGACCTGCACGTTTGTCACAGGTTTTATTGTTTGTTCTCTCATTATCCAGCCAAGGCTTTGCTCTGGGCCACTGTTAAAGGTTATTTTTCAGTCATATCAGTATTCTTGTTGTTGCCGAATCAGCCTTTCTCTCTTCAAGTCACCTGCTTTGACTTTTCTTCTAAATGGTCTGCAACGTATGTTCTCTCAAAAACCATTCATCATGCCCCAGTGGGACCTAAATCTTGTTTTTACCTTCCTGGTGTGCTTGCCCTTTGAGCCCTTGCACAATTGTCCTTTAAGCCTGTTCACCTCAAAGCCAGACTTTCTAGTGGCCAGGAGCGTCAGTGAACTGTAAGCACTTTCTGTGCACCCTTCTTACACAACGTTTTTCCCAGACAAACTGGTTTTGAGAACACATGCCTCTTTCCTACTGAAAGTGTTAACACCTTTTCATGTAGACCAGACCATCACATTGCCTATTATCTTTGCTTTGCCTCATTCTTCCAAAGAGGAGGAGAGACTCCACCGCCTGGACCCAAAAGGATTTTTTATTTTACATTGATCATACCAGTTCTGGGTTCTGGGTGGACAATCAACTTTTCATTGGGTGTGTTGGGGCAAAAAAGGGAAAGGCCATGGGGAAACTGACCATCTCACGGGTTCATTTTGCCAAAGCTGCATTCGCCCATGGAGTCCCTGTTCTGGACATCTGTCAGGCTGCAACATGGGCATCCCTGCACATGTTTACCATGCACTACTGTCTGGATAGTCAGGTTCATTGTGACGGACATTTTCACAGTTCAGAGCTCCAGGACTTCCTGGTCTGAATCTGTTTGCAGACCCTCCTCCAGAGAGGTATTGCTAGGGTATCTATTCTAAGGTAAGGAATCTGAAGTTAGAAGTCTCTATCAGATGAACAAGTTACTTACATTCGGTAATGGTCTATCTGGTAGGGACTCAGTCTAGCTGCAGATTCCTTACCAATTCTCCTCGCTCTATAAACAGATTTCTCCAAATAGGGTAACACTTATGAGGTCCTTAGTGTCTGCACACTGGTACATCAGCAACCTCCATGGCCCTATTCTTCTGGGCTGGAAAGGTCACGAAAAGTAACAGATGTCAGCACACTGGAGAGATGCCTTGATAGGCACTGTGCACATCACTTCCGGTACAGACGATGCTGACAACATGGAGCTGAACAATGCCCCCTACCGGGATGCAGGGTTACTGCTTAAAAAGTTTCTGAATCCAGTCTGATGCTGGGGAATATTCTAAGGTTCTAAGGTGAGGCATCTCTGGCTGCTTAAAGTCTGTACTAGGTAAGGCATTTCTGAAGGAAAGTAACTTGTTCATTTAAACCTGTTGGGGGCACAATACTCTTTCCTCTTCATCTACTACATTATGAGTTCACCTGGAACTAGTTAAACAAAAAAATGGCGTAGGTGTCACAATGAAAACTTGAGGCAAAGACATATTGGCAATTTATGGTGAGATCCCAAATCTGAGAAGATATGAGAGTTACCTCAAATGTTCCAAATTCAACTTGGGAAAGTTACAGTGGCCTTGTAAATAGACTGTTACTTTGTCAGTTATTGAAAACATCAGATATTGACAAATAAAATTTGTGGTAGCGAAAGGTTGCAATGAAATATGGTGATAATCAGTCTATTTACAAAAAACGAAACTCGTAAAAACAACGGACCCGATTCAGAAAGGCAATCTGAGACAAAAGTCTAACTTTATGACTTTTGGTATTCGCAGAGGTCATATACAAGTCAAATCTTTACGTCTGAAGTTGGACCGGAATCTCCAGCTCGGGCCTGAAACTCCGCACAGAGGTAATATCTGATTGTTTTCGAAGTTCAAAGCATGTGTTCACAGATAATGACAAGGAAAGAAAACGGTCAAGTTGGATTGCAGTTTCGAGGGATAATTTTCTCAAAAGGTTTTAAATGACGTTGGCTTTGTGTGGCCTGCATACATTTCATGGAGACACAGGTGACATTGTTTGAAGGTGGAGAACACACCCACATAGAAGGGTGCTCGGCGTCAAGTGGAAAACACGTGAGCACAGCTTCAGAAGGTGAACTGTAACTCATGGCAGGTGCATTGATTTCTATATGCCCATTTTTCACCTATATTATTAAACCCTTGCCTGCGGAGATCTGTTTGTTATTGAAGATTGTCTTGTTAACAAAGAGATTTTAAAGATGAGCTTCTTGAAAAATTAAAGCTCGAATGCCACGAAAATTATTTATTTTGTTCAATGTGGCCTTTGAATGGATTCCATTCCAGGGTTTTGATGATACGAGCGAATACATGCTCAGAATGAGGCTGACACATTAGGGTGACACCAAATACAAACAAGCATTTTCAATGCAATAGGTCTCGCCTTATTAAAGTTTGAGCTGTTGGCATTGCTAATAATAATGCAACACCAATAGCAGCTCAGAGATTCAGTAATGTGAGACCTATTGCATTGCAATTGTTTTTTTGTTTTTTTATATAGCACGAACTTGAGTGAAAGGTGTGTATTTGTGTTGCATTGAGTATGGTGTAATTATGTGTTGTGTTATTATCTGGCACAGAGTGGTATTGTGGGGAGTGTATTTATCTTGCATTAAGTAGAGAGTAATTATGTGGCGTGCAATTATGTACTGCTGAGTGGTATGTGGAGTGTATTTATGTTGTATTGAATACAGTGTAATTATGTGATGTGTAATCACACAACCACACCCAACCACACCCAGAACCACACACACAACCACAACCACACACACACAACCACACACAACCACAACCACACACACCACCATACACACACAACCACACACACAACCACCACAACCACACACATAACCACCACAACCACACACACAACCACACACACACAACCACAACCACACACACACAACCACACACACAACCACACACATACACAACCACACACAACCACACACACAACCGCAACCACACACACAACCACACACGCAACCACACATACAACCACACACACACTCAACCACACACACAACCACACGCACACACACAACCACACACACAATCACACACACAACCACACACACACACACAATCACACACACACAACCACACACACAACCACACACACAACCACAAACACAACACACACACAACCATACACACACACAACCACGCACACACAACCACACACACAACCACACACACAACCACACACACACAACCACACACATACAACCACACACACAACCACACAAACACACACAACCACACACACAAACACACACACAACCACACACAACCACACACCCACACACACACACAACCACACACACAACCACAAACACAACACACACACAACCACACACACAACCACCCAACCCCACACACACACAACCACACACACAACCACAACCACACACACACAGCCACCCACACAACCACACACACACACACTCACAACCACACACATCTCATTATCCATTCCTACCTTTTTGGAAGAAGATCTTGAACTCAAATGATGTACTTGACGATCGTTTAATTAATTCTCCCTTCTCTTATTTTATTCCCTTAAGATTAAATGTAAAGAAAATTGTTGTTTGTTCATTGTAAAGTGCATTAACCCCATTTCACAGGTAGAGTGACACTATATAAAATGTAAAATTAAAAAAATTGGACTGGCTGACTACTACTAGTTTTTGGCTCCCCAAATGCCAAAAGCAGCCTGGTCTTCATGTGATTTATAGAAAGGTAATTCCCTTGAGATTATGTGTTTAGAGTCGGTACAGACTTCCTTGAAGAGCCAAAACCATAGGTTCTAGGTCAGCTCAACTTCAGAAACGAGGAATCAACTTAGACTGATAGGTCACCTGCATAAATCACAAAGAGGATCATTGCAATAACACAATCTCGACTCACTCCCCTGCTGCCTTGCTAGGCTTTTGACTATAGTGCCCGCTCAAGTATCTAGGCCAAAAAGATTCTCCTACAATGCACTGGGAATGCCAGTCAACCAGGAAGGCCTTGCCATCTTGGCCAATAAGCATCCTCTCTCTCCATCGTATGCTACATTGTCCAGTGATTCTATTCCCTGCCTAAAGCCTGTCTAGGCCGAAGGAAAGGTGCCTAGGGTGTGAACCCATTCAAGGAGATGCTGGGTAAATCTCTCAGTAAAGATAGCAACTGAGCATGCAGGCTAGCATCGCTGTTAGTATATGGTTCTCATGTAAAAACACAAGGAATTGCTCTGGTCCTAAGAATTTCGGGAAAAAACTATTTAACATCAAATAGTCAGCGTCCCTGCATCTCTGAAGCCCTTGTGTGTCAGATTCTTTCAGATAACGGACATCAAGAGAGAAAAGAACATTTCACCAAAAAAGATTGGTGGGAAAGGGATCTTAAATTTAAAGGACAGTGCGGCGATTCCAGACAGAGATCCTGCTGCACTTTCTGTGATAACTCTGAAATTGCGTCACACTTGGCAAAATCTCATTGATCATTTAAGGGAAATAAAAGTCCCACATCTCCCACAAATGTGAGAAAATCACAGCCAGTATATAAATGGAACAAAAACTAGAAACATAACGATCTAAAGCATCCTGATCAACTATTAAGTAACAGAGTGAGATCCTCCCGTGTTCTCAGGTTTCCATCTTGGGATCTACAAAAAATAGCGGGCCAAGAGCACCTTCAAAAGTGCTGGTGCACCTCAGTTTAGGTATTATAAACTCACCAACTACACATACTTCTATCTCGGTCTGACTCTAAGAGGTGGTGGGGGGCCCAGGGGGACCAGGAGAGTGCTATGATGTCCTGTAAATTCCAGGTGGCACTACATACTATGTGTACAAGAGGCGTCAAAGACCCCGGTATTCACAGCCAGTGACACTAAATTCACACCATTCAAGCACTCCAAAGCCCCCATCCCCATTTTCAAACGCGCTCGACACTCACTTTGCTGTCCAGCAGATTCCATCCTGGTTCCTTGTTCACCAATTCTGATGCAACATCAACAAAACGTGTCCGGAAGTAGGCTTTGCAGTTTCCAGGTCACGGATGGTATCCAAGCAACCATAGGACGCACATTAAAACAGAGTTAGGCTCGCTCCTTGTCAGTGCTCTGCTCTCTTGCCCACTGCTCCGAGAGCGGTAATGTGGCAGTTTTCAGAACAGCTTCTCGGTGTGGACGCTCAGAAGAGCGAGAAGGCGCTCTGCAATATAACGCTACGGCTGAAGTCGGTACATGCCAATATTTTGTAAAAACGAAAACACATAAGCCGCGCGCACGAAAATCCAAGCAGCACTGAAGAAAAAAAAAAACACGCACACGAGTGGTGCGCGCGCACGCGCCACTGCGAGGCATATGTTTTCAATTATCGCGCCCGTGTCTGGGCACGATAATTGAAAACATATGGGCTTTGGTGCGCGTAACAGACACCAATAGGCCGTGGGCGGAGCAATGCGGCAGCCTTTGGCCTATTACGTGCTCTGTTGAAACAAAACACGCACTCAAAGCCCAATTACAGACCCCAAAACAGAAAACACACGCACGAGCGTGTGCGATTCCAGGGTCCATTTCTAATCCCCGGACAAAAGGACTCTCGCCTGCACGAGCACTGCTGCGCAGTGCAATGCAGGTCGCGAGACCTAAAAACTGTCAATGAGACGTACCATAATTCAACTACTAATTTCACCATCGGGGTTTGGAAGCTTTCCAATGGGAATGCAGATTTTGCATTATATTTACAATTAACTGGCGGAGCGCTGGTTAGCTCCAAAATAGCTAACACCATACTTCATCACTAGAAACACAGAGATGCACTGTATTCACAATAATACAATGCACCCCTGTGTTTCTCCCTGCGCTGGCGCTAAATAAGCTGCCTAGCGCCAACGCAGGCACCCTTACTCCAGGGTGCTTGCATTGAGGGAATGATTATTTATGTGCAGGAAGAGACACTTTCCTGAACATAAACAATCATTCATGGCATTTGCACACATAGAAACAGCAAAATCAAGGAGAAATAAAGCATTTCTCCTCCTTTCACCATGTTAAGACCGGGTTTTCCCTGGTCTTACTTTTAGTGTTACCTCCAATTTACACCACACTTGTAAGTAGGGGGGGCGTCAAAATCAATTGGTGTTGCAGTGGAATGCCCATCTCAACACCCATCGCCCACCCCTTTCACACTAAGTATAGCGTGAAAGTGGCTTAACGCCATCTTGTAAATAAGGCGAAGCCCCTATATCCCTTAGGAAGGTCTTTAAAAGTGATGTTCCTGTGGCAATAGGGGCTTGACAATATGTCCCCTTGTTTTACTACTGATGGAATACTTCTACATTTACCTTGTATTTGTAAGCGGTTAAGAGTAGGATAGAAAAGCGTAAATATACTACACTATTTACAGGTTGGCGCAAGACGCCTGCGATGTCTCCTCTGCTCTATATGTACTTAATGTGATTAATGCAGTTTGTAAGTCATTGCTCCTTCTAATGAAAAATCTAAATAAAGTTTGTTTAAAAAAAAAAAAAGTAGGATAGAAAGCGATGGTTGAAACATATTTTCTTAAATGAGAAATTTTAACGAGTCAGCATGCCATAAATTTGTGCCTAAGTTATGATGTTTCCTATGTTTTATGTAGTATCATAATAGCCCCATGGTTTATCTAGCTTCATGACGTCTTTAGCATTGGTCCTATGATGGCCTAGAGAGTACAAGTTACGCCATATAACCAGTTACCTATACCTTTCATTTATTGTGCTTTTATGAGTTTCCTTTTTTCATAATTTATTATTTCAACAAATATAATTGTAGTTGCTACGACCCATTTTGATTAACCCTTCTGTTTAGATTCTGTAATTTAGTAAGTCAGTGGTGGCCTGTCTTTCTTTCAATCATATTAATAATCATGCATATATTGTGGCTCGTGTGGCTTAGGATCCGGCTGCCAGGACCTCAGTTTCTTATGCTATATTATATTATGTGTATTTGTAGAGTGCACTATCATCCTCAAGAGCCTCCTGGCGTTGAGCAGGTGTGTGTACCCAGCCTAGGCTGGGGGAAATGGGGGGGGGGGTGGTAGCAAAATCCATGTCCTTAGCTTCTTGCGGACCTCTATAACAGAGAAATGGGCTCTGGTGTGTTTTGGGAGCTCATTTCACACTTTAGGAGCAATGCATGAGTAGTTCCATCCTCAGGATCTGATTTTGTGTGTTCGTGGGATGAGTAGGAGGTTGGCAGAGACAAGATGTCTTGGGGTTAGTGGAAGGAGACATGATTGTATAGTTAGCTGGGGCCTGTGTTTTGTAGGTCGTTAAATTTGCCAATGAGGTGTTTGAACTGTGCGCATTTGTGTATCATGAGTCAGTACCATTCCCTGAAGAATGGAGTCATGTGAGTTCTGTACGGGAGGTTGAGAATGAGTCTGGCTGCTTAGTTCTGGATTTTTTGTAGCCTTCTGGTAAGTTGTTTGATGATCTCAGCATAGAGGATGTTCCAGTATGCAGCTTGCTGGTGATGAAGGGGTGCATGGCAGTTTGTTCTGATGTTGACTTTCCTCAATATCTTCAGAGTGTGGAAGCAGGTTGGCTGTGACAGCATTGACTTATGTGATATGACCAGTATGCTGTCACTGATGAACCTGAAGTTCCTGGCATGGGTGCTGCAAGTGAGTGTGGATTCATGGTTAACCGACCATAAGGTGGAGTCCCATGGCAAGGTGTTCTTGCTGAAAATCCCTACTTCTAGTCATTGTTGAGCTTGAGACAGTTGGACTTCATCAGTAGGCAACTTCGGTGGTGCAGGCAGTGAACTTGGTCCTTGTGATGGAGGTGATGTCCAAGAGGGAGAGGATGGGTTGTGTATCATCGGTACAGTAGAGGATATGCCATGTATGACACTGGACAGAGAGATCATGTATGATGAGTTGAAGATGGTAGGGCTGAGGTACAAACCTTGAGACACTCCACAGATGAGTTTACAAGCTTCTGAGGAATATGGTGCTGACAGCTTGAGTCGAGAAGGAGCAGATCCAGAGAAGAGCAGGCCCTTGGATTCAGCTCTTGTGTAGGCATCTGATGACGATGGGGTGGGAGACCATGTCGAAGGCTGCTGAAAAGTCCAAGAGGATGAGGGAGTGCCATATCACCTCTGTCCAACATTATGCAGATGTTGCCTGTGGCGCTATGAGTGCCGTTTCTGTCATTTGGTTTGAAGAAGGTGATACAACATTTAGTTTGCTGAAGATATGACATTCTTTGAGTATCTGTTATAATTTTGGAGTAGTAGTCATGTTTATTTCCTTCCACGCCTGGCAGTCTCTTTTCTTTTTTGCCATGAGAAGATGCCTTTTTTGCTTGGTGTATTCTCACATCACCAATTGCTACATTTAAAAGGATAGAATGTGTGTATGTGCTTTAGATAACAAAACAACTGATGGCATGTTTTACATTATTCATTTTATTTAAAAAAATTAGTCTTATTTTCAGTATATCCATGTTTTTAATATCTAATGTGTGCCTGTGTCTTTTAATTCCGTAATAAGTTTTGAAAATCAGTTAAAGTCCTACAATGACTCAATTCTTGAATATATACCATAATATATGCAACCATGTTGCTCTTGGGGGTTCTATAATGCCAATTTGCACAATTATTCACGTCCTTCACAATTATTTCTGTTTTCTGAGAAAACAATGCAAAGCTTGGCTCCTTTTTAAGAGAAAGGCTTGGTGACAAAACCTTAGCCCATCGTTATAAATGTCTGCCACATGTATCTGATTTTTCTCAGTTAACCTGTCCAGCAGCTTATGTTTTTGCGCCATTTTGATTGATTTGTTACATAAGACACGTAAAGACATTTATTCTGTGAATGAGAGCTCAAGACTTCAAACTAAAAACTACAAATGCAAGCAAAAAGCACCCTTTTAGTCTGCTAATCCACCAACTGGGCCTCTTGCAAATGGAGTAGGTGCTGACAACCAAGCATTGGAAACAGCAGCAAGTGCCTACATTGGCACCATGATGAAGCCACTGTGATGGCACTTGGAATGGAACAGGGTGGTGCAATCCTAAGGACAGCTCTAGGTACTCATTCTTTGGAACTTAAACACTAACAAAGCATCACAAAATTGTATTTGTGCACTTGGTGTGTTTGGCTATGAGATTTGACTGCTAAAGGGAAGTGGGTCAAAAAAATAACCAATGATGTGCCCAGTAAATAAATCCTATGCATCAAAGGGATCTATTGTAGGAAAGTGCCCTTTTTGCATAGTCACGCCCACACTTGTTTCTCCAATGCTGATGGTTTTGACTCTGAAAGTGCACTGGAGCCTGCTAACTAGGCACCAGTACCAGTGTGCAAAGCCTAAAATATGATAAGTGTGAATTGGTAACCCCAATTAGAAAGAACTTTAACCCCCTTACAGTGCCGGCAGCACTGGTTGTACCACTCTGAGTGACCCAAGTTAAGAGTTTGCACATGGGAAGAGCAGTGCAAACTGCTCGAACTCGACTTTGCCCTCATCATGAGTGGTAAGGTCACACCACTATTTTTAATATGTCAGTCACCCCTAAGGTATATCTCATGAGCCCAGGAGGCAGGGTGCATTATTTAAAAGTTATGGACATATAAGTGCAAGCCTATATGTCCCTATAGTAGCCTCCTTCCATTAGTGTCCACTATAAGTGATCAGGGGAGCTATAGGATAACATGGGCTAGCACCCAGGCACCCCTAGGTTGCCAGCTCCATTATGGTCCCACTGAACAGTGTCATGATTGTTACACAACTGGTCTCATCAAACACGATCAGGCAGGTGGGAAAATTAGGTAGTCATGAGGTGTACACCCCCAGAAGGCTGCAACACCCCTAAGGTGGGCTACAAGCAGAAAAAGAGATCTGCCATTTTTAAAAGTGGCAGAATAGAGGCTTCTGGGTAGAAAGGGTGTCACCCTCCACAGGAAGTGGTCACCTCAGGGGCAGATTAGCAGCACGGAGTAGTAGACCATTGGCTACCAGCACCCACACCCCTAACGTCCCTAAATCTAGGATTTAAGGGGTTCCCCTGGCACCAGAACCTCTGATCTGTTTGAATTGCAACCAAGGACAAAGAAGAGACCCACGACTGAGACTTCAGGACCTTCACAAAGCAAAGGCACCTGTAGCAACTACCCTGCAACTGCACAACCATGATTCATCCTGGACCAGAGACCAGCTCCAAAGGAAAGAGGAACCTTTCTGTAAGCCAAAGGCAACTCCAGAACTCCCTTCAATGAGATGTAGTAGTCCCCTGCATCTTGCAGGCGAATCACACTCCCAGAACCAAAGAGTCACTGGCCATCGGGCCTGCCGATGGATCGCCCAATAGTAAATGGTCTAGTGCATTGTGTAAAATGTAGTCCTGACCTCCAGCAAGTTTTAGACGGCTACTGTTTTCCTCAGACTCCAGGCCTTTGAAGTAACCGAAAGCTGTGTTTGCTGCTACCAACGTTTGTTGGTGGCCAGCCTAGCTACCACTACTACCACTATCTTTAGTTGACGATGCACCTTGAGAGAACTCCGTAACAACTTCAACCTGATGCGCCAGTGCCCCCGTTGTTTAGCTTTTGCACTCCTTTCCTAACCAGTGCTGTCCAAGCTGCAAAACGAGCACCTGCTGCTCCCGCGTTTAGCACTAGGGACAGCCAGCACCACTGTGTACCTGGGTCCTACGAGCTAAGTAAAATTCAACTGACTGTTGGAGCCTGGTCCTGGGACCTGTATCACCTTACACCCCAATAGTTTCCACTGGACTCGAACTGCAAGTGACTGGGTGTCACTAGTGTGTTTTCCCATTGACCGCAACATTACCGTTTTGCAAGTGTTAAATGCACTGATTTATTTTTCCTTTTAAAATCCATAACTCCGGTTATACTCATCTGATTGTCTTCATTTTGTTGTCTAGATTTATATAACAATCTGTTTTACTTTTATAAATTGGTGTCAGATTTCTTTCAAGTTCTGTAAGTTCCTTATATTCCATGTTTGCACTCTGAAATGCTTAACACATGTTCCTCTAGTAAAGTCAGACTGCTCTGTGCCACATCACCAGGCTTGAGCTAGGGATTTATTAGAGTGAATCTAAAGGACCTAGGGGCATATCATCAAGGCGGCGCTATAAAATTATCGCCGTTTTTGTGTCCGTTTTCGGCCAAAAAGCAGCGATAATGTTATCGCTTTATCAGCAAGGTCACGCTATAGCGTGAATCCTTGCCTTAGCGCCCTTTCCCTTAACGCCCAGCTTTGCATCCCTAATGAGATGCAAAGTGGGCGTTCCTTCCCAAAAGAACGTGAGAAATGTCGCTAACCGACATTTCTCCTATTATCTAGCCTCCGCTAACCTGCAGAGCGATAAGAAAAGTAGCGCTAACCACGGTTATCGCTACTTTCCTTACGCCTGCTTTTCATCTGACTTAGCCATGATATCCAATGGACGGTGGATATCATGGCTGAGTCTGCCCTGCCCTGCCCTATCAACAAGCTATCGCCAAATGTTGTGCGATTATCGCTGGATTTCCAGCGATAATCGCACATTTGGCAGCTTGCACCTGGAATTTTATTGCTGTTGAGATAAGCGTTGCTGATAGCACGCTATCTCAGTGATAAAATTCGCGTTAGCCGGCGATAATTATCCTCGCACTAAGCGCGCTGAGCGATAATTATCGCCGGCCCTTGCTGATATGCCCCCTATTTGGGGTAACGTGAACGTATTGCACAGTGAAGCCTACAGGTGCACAACATATTTATGCTGCAAAACACGGTAAAATCTCACAGCCACAAAAATAACGCTTCCTACTGCTCGCAAAGAGATGGTGCTTGTTGTGCACAGATGCTGGAGGGTGAACAGTTGGTATTTAGAATAGTTAGTTTTCTGAAATGTATTGTCCGTTATCGTAGGAATTTAGACTAACATGGTACGGACATCACCCAATGTCATTTTAACTTTAATGGATGTATTTTGTTGGTTGTTGTTAGACCCGGCCCTCGGAACATAGCCATCCCTGTCCCCGCACCACACAACCTGACCCCTGCACCTCACGCAGCCCCCGAGCCCACGGCCTAGCCGATCCTTCCCACCAGAACACACACACACCCGACCCGGACTCCCCCGTCCGTGGCCTTCCCCCTATCGGCCACACCGGGCCCGCGTGCCCACTTCATGCACCAAGATGGCCACCCGGCCCCAGCGCGACCCTGGCCCAAAGGCGCCACTCCGGCTGGGGGACATCGCGCTCCCATTGGGATGAGAGAGGGAGGAGCAGTTTCCATCGCACCTCTGAGCTCCCCTGGGAAGGTGGGTTTCGATCGGCCCGCCGGCCTCCCCGAGGGCTGGCTCCACGCCTGCTGGGTGTCTGGGACTCCTCCCGACCCGGCCCTGAAAGGATCTAAAGACAATGGCAGGAAACCCCGACAAGCGGCCCCCAGGTGACAAGACCCCTGCCTGCACAGACTCCGGACATCAAAGAGGAGTCGTCCAATAACAAGGGGTGCTCTGGGACTGTCCGGCAGATTCGCCTTCGGAACACCTGAGCCCTGCTGAGTGACTCGCGGCTCCTTGAAGATCGTAAGACCTCCGAACTTGTGCTTTAGCCCTGCTGAGTGACTCACGGCTCCCTGAAGATCGTAAGACCTCCGAACTCGTGCTTGAGCCCTGGTGAGTGACTCGCGGCTCCCTGAAGATCGTAAGACCTCCGAACGTGTACTTGAGCCCTGCTGAGTGACTCGCGGCTCCCACAGACTTTCTTGGTCCCGCCGGACCCCAACGACGACAAGCGTATCCCCCAGCTCGAGGATTGTGAGCTGTGCGCCGGGTACGCTCCTACATTTGATCCATATCCCCAAAGACTGTCCCGCTACCTCCTACCCCCTCCAAGACTCTGTGAGCCCGCGCTCCACTTGTATATATTTGCCTTGCTGATCATAAAGATCCTACAACTCCGATCTGATAAAGATTTCTTCTTAAGAACTCCCGGTGTGGTGTCTCTTTGTCGTGTGGTGCCGAGTGTACGATCCTAGATACGAGATTCCTCCCCTGAGGAGTCTCCCGCCAGTGCCCGGCTACGATACCTCGAGGGTTGGTCTCAGGATAGTCAGGGTCCCCTCCGGGCTCCTCTGAGGTCGCCTTCTAATATTGGTGGCAAGCGACGGGATTCGGGCCCATAATCTAGAGATCGTACCGTGAACGGCTGACGCACTACCGACAAAGATGGCAGAAGGAAACGCCGTGGTTCTCACAGAAAACGACACCAGTACCGTGTTCCAGGCGGAACAACTGGAGGAGTACACACACAGAGAACTGAAGCAATTCTGCAAAGAACTCAAAATCGCTACCACTGGTCTCAACACCAAAGAAGATATGCAGAAGGCACTAAAAGCTTGGGTGGATTCTGGAGCCCCCCGCCCAGAAGGAGCGGTGGAGCCCCACGACGAAGCTGGACCCTCCCAAGGAGAACGCAGCAGCAACCAGGTGCGAAGCTTCGTACCAGACGGGGGCCTATACCCGGAGGAACTCGCAGACAGAGAAAGAAGTCGCCATCACGAACTCGAATTAGCCAAACTCAAAATCGAGGGCGAGTTGAAATTAGCCGAGAAAAAGCTAGCAGTGGAACAGATGCGGGTGCAAGGAGAACTAGAAGAGAAGAAACTCCAACGGGAACACGAAGGAAGGAGACTTCAACTGGAGCACGAACGCAGCTTGAAGGAAATGGAGCTAAAAGCAAAAAACGAACAAGCGCGGCCCCCGGGGAACCGAGAGGCGGCCTCCCCGGCGGAACAGAAGGTCCACATCCCCAAGGATATGGTCAAAGAATATTACAAAAACGATGACATTCAACAGTGGTTCAGGGCCTACGAGGTCGCCATGACCTCCCATCGGGTCCCGCAGAAGGATTGGGGGGCCGGGTTGTGGGGACGATTCCTGAGCGAAGGGAGAGACACCCTGCTCGACCTACCAACCTCCATTGCAGACCTCCTACGACCACATGAAAGAGGCCCTCCTCACAAGGTACGGCCTCACCCCGGAGATGTACCGCCAGTGGTTCCGGGACTGCAGGAAGATCCCGGGCACCACCTGGGTGGAGTATGTAAACTTCTTCAGCCGCGCATTCGATGGGTGGATCAAGGGCAGCAAGGTAACCACCCTAGAAGAACTAACAGACCTTAGGTTGTGGGAACACCTGGCTGCGAACTGCTTTGTGGAACTGCGCCAGCATCTGCTCGACAGCAAGCTCACGGATCCGAGGAAGCTGGCTGTCGAGGCGGATCGCTGGACCAACACCCGGGTCTCCCGGGGCCCTGTAGGAGAGTACCCCCGAGCCAGTCAGGGACCACCCCGCCAGAGAGGAGGGGGGAACCAGGGAGGGCAGAGAGAGTCCCAGTCCAGTCCCCCGAAGACCCAACCTCCGCCTTTCCCGGCACCCCCACCAGCTGTATCCGGCCCCCCCCTGAGACGGGGGCACCGGGTGACCATCACTTGTTTCCGTTGTCAGAAGCCCAGGCATTACGCCAACGACCCTGAATGCCCCATGGCCCCACACACCACCCAGGCAGCACCCCCCGCTAGACAGATAGCCAATGTAGCCCTGGGGGAGGAGGTTGAGGAGACCATAGAATGGGAACCCGCAGCCATGGCCCTAGTATCCTTAGGAGATAGAGAAATGGTCCCTGGAAGCCTCCTGCCCTCCAACACAAAGAAATATGGGCAGCTAGTAACGATCAATGGCCACCAAGTAGAAGCCCTCCGTGACACCGGGGCCAGCATCACCGGTGTCCTCAGTCATTTGGTCAACGAAGACCAGGTCCTCCCCAACGTCTTTTGCCCGGTCATTTCCGCTGACAACACGGAAAGTCTGTGTAAAGTAGCCCTGGTGCCTTTTGAATGGGGAGGGGTGGTCGGTAAACTGAAAGTCGCAGTGAGAACCTCCCAGCCAGTCGACTGTCTCCTGGGGAACGACCTGGAAAGTTCCCCCTGGAGACAAGTCGAGCGCAAGACCCACCTCGGGATGATGGGTCTCCCT
Organism: Triturus cristatus; assembly: GCF_964204655.1. Classification (NCBI taxonomy): domain Eukaryota; kingdom Metazoa; phylum Chordata; class Amphibia; order Caudata; family Salamandridae; genus Triturus; species Triturus cristatus. The sequence goes on along the minus strand of NC_140587.1, from coordinate 488,328,527 downwards.
GAGTGGGTGTGCGCCACCACCCGATCCATGGCGGTCCGACTGACCCCCCTGGGGGAAGTCGACGACGCCCCGACCACTGAAGATAGGATGGTCCCCGCCGAGGGTCCCCACATCCCCCGCAAGAAGGGTCGGTCACCAGTGACGAACCCCCACCTTCCGATTCCGCACAGGTCACCGAGTTAGGCGCTCTACCCGAGTTGGCCCAGTGGCGCCACGAGGGGGGCCCCTCCCGAGAGGAGTTCTGCCGAGAGCAGGCTACCTGTCCTTCCCTGGTCGGGCCCCGGCAACAGGCAGAGGCCCAGGCCGCGGGCGACCAAACTGGAACGCACCGGGTGTATTGGGAGAATGACCTTTTGTACAGCGAACAGAAGTCGGCGGAACTAGGATCCGCCCGGGTGCTGGTGGTACCCCTACGCTTGCGAGACCTCCTCCTGGGCTTGGCCCACGACGTTCCCCTCGCAGGCCACTTGGGCCAGGACAAAACCTACAGTCGCCTCGTGACTCACTTCTACTGGCCCAGAATGAAAGCAGATGTAGAAGTCTACTGCAAGTCCTGTCCCACGTGCCAGGCCAGTGAGAAGAGCGGAGGAAAGCGCAAGGCTCCCCTCCAACCCTTTCCTGTCGTCAGTACCCCTTTTGAGCGGGTCAGGATCGACATCGTGGGGACTCTGGACCCCCCAACCTCCCAAGGGCACCGCTTTATCCTCGTCCTGGTGGATCATGCCACCCGATACCCTGAAGCCATACCCCTGCGCACCGTCACAGCCCCCGTGGTGGGCCGGGCGTTGATGGGGATCTTCTCCCGTATGGGTTTTCCCCGCGAGGTCGTGAGCGATCGCGGTACGAACTTCATCTCCAGATACATGACGTCCTTGTGGCAACAATGCGTAGTGTCCTATAAATTCACCACCCCGTACCACCCCCAAGGAAACGGCCTGGTAGAGTGGTTTAACCGGACTCTGAAGGGGATGATCGCGGGCCTGGAGGAGCCCCTCCGGCGTAAGTGGGACGTCCTGCTCCCCTGCCTCCTGTTCGCCTACCGAGAAGTCCCCCAGAAATCCTTGGGGTTCAGCCCCTTTGAGTTACTCTACGGGCACCCCGTCCGGGGACCCCTCAGCCTGGTCAAGGAAGGGTGGGAGGCGGCGCCCCGAGGCCACCCCCGAGATGTGTTCCAATACGTCCTGACCCTCCGAAACCAGACTAGGAAGTTCCGAGAGATGGCCGAGGCCAACCTGGAGGCGAGCCAGGAAGAGATGAAGCGCTGGTACGACCAGAATGCCACTCTGGTCGAGTTTCAGCCGGGCCAGCAGGTATGGGTCATGGCCCCCGTGAAACCCTGCGCCCTCCAGGATAAATGGACCGGGCCCTTCAAAGTAGTTGAGCGGAAGAGCCAGGTCACGTACTTGGTGGACGTCCAGTCACCACGGGACCCCCTCCGGGTCCTCCACGTGAACCGCCTCAAGCCCCACTTTGTGCGGACGGAGCTGAGCCTCCTGCTGGCCACTGATGACGGGTCCGAGGAGGAGTCGGATCCCCTCCCTGATCTCCTGTGAACCAAGGAGACGGACGGCTCCATAGAAGGAGTGAACTTCTCCCCATCCCTCACTTCCCAGCAGCGTGAGGATTGCCGCCAGCTCCTAGGACAGTTTTCCAACCTCTTCTCCCTGGTCCCCAAAGTCACCGACTGGTGTGTCCATGACGTGGATACCGGAGACAGCCCGCCGGTGAGACACCGAGCCTACCGAGTCCCTGATCGGGTCCGGTCCTGCATTCAAGCCGAGGTCTCGAAGATGTTGACCTTAGGAGTGATCGAACCCTCAGACAGCCCCTGGGCCAGCCCCGTGGTCCTGGTCCCGAAAGCAGCTGCCCCCGGTGTCGCCCCAGAACTCCGCTTCTGCGTGGACTACCGAGGACTCAATGAAGTCACCCGAGCCGATGCCCACCCCATTCCCCGAGCCGACGAGCTCATTGACCGACTCGGGGCTGCTCGGTTCCTCAGTACCTTCGATCTCACCTGCGGCTACTGGCAAATTGCGCTCACAGAAGGAGCCAAGGAGCGGTCCGCCTTCTCCACCCCGGATGGGCACTATCGCTTTCGCGTGATGCCCTTCGGGATGAAAAATGCCCCGGCCACCTTCCAGCGACTGGTAAATAGAGTCCTGGCCGGGCTGGAAAAATTCAGCGCTGCCTATCTAGACGATATCGCAGTTTTTAGTTCCGAATGGAGTGAGCACCTCCAGCACCTCCGGAGGGTGCTAACCGCCCTGCGCCAGGCAGGCCTCACCGTGAAAGCCAGCAAGTGCCAGATTGGGCAAGGTTCGGTAACCTACCTGGGGCACCAGGTCGGAAGCGGCCAGGTGGCCCCCTACAGCCCAAAATAGACGCCATCCTAGCCTGGGAACCCCCCACCACCCAAACGGAGGTCCGAGCCTTTCTGGGCCTCACGGGCTACTACCGGAGATTCATCCGGGGGTACGGCAGCCTCGTCGGTCCCCTCACGGGACTCACGTCCAAGAAACAGCCCAAGAAAGTGCAGTGGACCCCTGCCTGCCAAGAGGCGTTCGAGGCCCTGAAAGCGGCCATGTGCACTGCCCCCGTCCTCCAGGCCCCCGACTACTCCAAGGAGTTTGTGGTCCAAACGGACGCCTCCGAGCATGGAATTGGGGCCGTCCTGTCCCAGGTGAATGACCACGGCCTAGACCAGCCCGTAGCCTTCCTCAGCCGAATGCTGTTGCCCAGAGAACAGAGATGGAGCACCATCGAGCGCGAGGCGTTCGCCGTAGTCTGGGCCCTCAAGAAGTTACGCCCTTACCTGTTCGGCACCCATTTCAAGGTCCAAACCGACCATCGCCCCTTGCGATGGCTCATGCAGATGCGAGGAGAAAACCCCAAGCTACTGCGGTGGTCAATCTCCCTCCAGGGGATGGATTTCACCGTGGAGCATCGCCCTGGTACTGACCACGGCAACGCCGATGGCCTCTCCCGGTTCTTCCGCCTCAGCGAAGAGAAGCCCCACGAGGATGGGTAGTTCTCTCCGGCTTTCAGCTGGGGGGGACGCGTGTTAGACCCGGCCCTCGGAACATAGCCATCCCTGTCCCCGCACCACACAACCTGACCCCTGCACCTCACGCAGCCCCCGAGCCCACGGCCTAGCCGATCCTTCCCACCAGAACACACACACACCCGACCCGGACTCCCCCGTCCGTGGCCTTCCCCCTATCGGCCACACCGGGCCCGCGTGCCCACTTCATGCACCAAGATGGCCACCCGGCCCCAGCGCGACCCTGGCCCAGAGGCGCCACTCCGGCTGGGGGACATCGCGCTCCCATTGGGATGAGAGAGGGAGGAGCAGTTTCCATCGCACCTCTGAGCTCCCCTGGGAAGGTGGGTTTCGATCGGCCCGCCGGCCTCCCCGAGGGCTGGCTCCACGCCTGCTGGGTGTCTGGGACTCCTCCCGACCCGGCCCTGAAAGGATCAAAAGACAATGGCAGGAAACACCGACAAGCGGCCCCCAGGTGACAAGACCCCTGCCTGCACAGACTCCGGACATCAAAGAGGAGTCGTCCTATAACAAGGGGTGCTCTGGGACTGTCCGGCAGATTCGCCTTTGGAACACCTGAGCCCTGCTGAGTGACTCGCGGCTCCTTGAAGATCGTAGGACCTCCGAACTTGTGCTTGAGCCCTGCTGAGTGACTCGCGGCTCCCTGAAGATCGTAAGACCTCCGAACTCGTGCTTGAGTCCTGCTGAGTGACTCGCGGCTCCCTGAAGATCGTAAGACCTCCGAACGTGTACTTGAGCCCTGCTGAGTGACTCGTGGCTCCCACAGACTCTCTTGGTCCCGCCGGACCCCAACGACGACAAGTGTATCCCCCAGCTCGAGGATTGTGAGCTGTGCGCCGGGTACGCTCCTGCATTTGATCCATATCCCCAAAGACTGTCCCGCTACCTCCTACCCCCTCCAAGACTCTGTGAGCCCGCGCTCCACTTGTATATATTTGCCTTGCTGATCATAAAGATCCTACAACTCCGATCTGATAAAGATTTCTTCTTAAGAACTCCCGGTGTGGTGTCTCTTTGTCGTGTGGTGCCGAGTGTACGATCCTAGATACGAGATTCCTCCCCTGAGGAGTCTCCCGCCAGTGCCCGGCTACGATACCTCGAGGGTTGGTCTCAGGATAGTCAGGGTCCCCTCCGGGCTCCTCTGAGGTCGCCTTCTAACAGTTGTGAATCGTTTTAACCAAGAATCAAATAATTGCCGTGTATATGCCCTTTCAGATTCCTCATAATAGGTGAGGTGGGGTATACATTTTTTTATTAACTTGTAAATATTATGTTTTTAAGATTGGTATTTCTCATTGTATGTTTCTTATGAATGATTATTTTATTGTACGCTTTTATGATTTGCATCCAAAATCGAAATAAAGCAAGAAATTGAATTGAATTGTGCACTTTTATGAGAAAAGTTGCACCACTGTGGCCGGGGTCTTACTGTGGGAGCCGGCACTGTCAATGCACCTGTTCTCTGTGCTAGTGAAGCTTTAGAAAACAGCTCTTCACTTTACATTCGGCCAGATTTTTGGCTTTGTCATGCCTGGATATCAATTAGAGCAGCCTTTCAAATTGTTAGAGGTAGAATAAACATGTTGGGATTCTTGCCAGCCAGAATCTCTTTGTCGAGGGAAGGATGCGTATTCTCAGTCCCGAGACATTACCTGCAAAGTTAATTTTTTATAAAAAGTCGACTCGTTAAATATAGGTTATTATAATGTATACATTTTTCTTGTCAATTGATGGATGAGTTGTTGTGTACGTTTGTGTGGAGTTACACAGATGGGGGAGTGTGTGGGTTCTTGTGATTTGGCGAAGGTGGGCTTTTTTGTATGGATTAATTGGTGACTGAGTGCAGAGATATATGAAAGGACGAGCGCACTGACGGGTGAAGGGGCCAGCCCAAAGCACTCTCTTCCAGCGGTGTACTTGTGTGTGCTGGTGATATGAGATTACAATGGCTAAAGGTGTCTTTATCCAGACTTATATATAAGGGCAACTCTACTAGTTAAATATACGTACCGATGTACTTTCAAAGACACGATTGGACAATAATAAAAGGGTCCAAGATGCATCTGGAATCAAATCGAATTTCTGCATTGTAGGTCAGCAAATAAACTAGATATTCGACTAGAACGTGTCCCCGCAGAAATGTTGCCTTCAGGATAAAACTAAAGTGGAAAGATGCGTTCAATCTCAAATTATATTATTTTATGTTATACGTACAGAAATTATTTTGTTTTAAGATATCTATATACGTTTTTACAAATACTTTAGGTGTCATGAAAATGACACTTTCCTTTCAAATTAATGAATCAAAAACTGGGCTCATTACAGGCTCATCTATTATTTTGGTAATAAAGTATCTTCCGGTTTAGCTGCCGCAAGTCAAATTAGTGGAAACATTACGTGACTTCCCATAAGAGATGTTGTAGTGCCACCTGCAGGACCAACGCCAATTCAACATCGCAATCTTTTTCGCTTGATATGGTGTTCCTGATGTTGAAATATATTCTGTTTGGTGGACCAATTCTTCATCTGTAAGGTAACATTTTGTAAGTCTTTGCGACAGCGCAGTTGAATAATGTTACCTGCGCTTTAAAATACTTACAGTATGGGCTTTGGCTCCAAGAAGAGGAGAATTGCTCTTTCATCTCATGCTGTTTGCTATTTCGTGTATCATTCCTGCCTGACAGGAAGTGCTTCCTTTAGCTGCACGAGGGACTGACTACTTAACATCGGAAAGTTCCATCAGTCGTCACACTGTGTGTCACATGCAATCCTTTAACTCCTGTATGCATTCCGTACAAAAAGCAATCATTTTAAATAATTTGTTGCTGCATTGGTAAAGACAGTAGTGCATTCTTTATTGTGCATGCAACAAATGTAAACATCATCTGTGAATGCTTGTGTTTCGACGCATGCCAGAGCTATTGACTTTGCAAAAACAACAGTTGATGGACAGAATGCAGAACAATGTCATACATTCACCCCAGTACAGAGATCTGGGCCTAAATCTATTGTTTTTTTGGTCACCATGCCTTTCCAGTTTGGACCCAGTCATATGCAAATCAGTCTTGACCCTGTGCCTCATGGGAAAACAGTCCAGCCCAAACTGCCAAGCCAGGTCCTCCCTGGACTGGAAACAAGCATCCTAGGACCGGTTTTGGGGTTTCACCCCTCTTCAGCCAGGAAAGCTTGATTCCAGTGACATGGAGAGAACGGGACCCACGGCTGGGTATACCCATCCCACTCGGGGTGACACATGCAAAAGCAATAGTTGATGGACAGAATGCAGAACAATGTCATACATTCACCCCAGTACAGAGATCTGGGCCTAAATGCATCATTTTTTTGCTCACCATGCCTTTCCAGTTTAGACCCAGCCATATGCAAATCGGTCTTGACCCTGTGCCTCATGGGAACAGTCCAGCCCGAACTGCCAAGCCAGGTCCTCTCTGGACTGGAAACAAGCATCCTAGGACCGGTTTCGGGGTTTCACCCCTCTTCAGCCAGGATAGCTTGATTCCAGTGGCATGGAGAGCACGGGACCCACGTCTAGGCATACCCATCCCACTCGGGGTGACAAATGCAAAAACAACAGTTGATGGACAGAAACTATTGACTTTGGCAGTGCTTGTTATTTTTCATTTATAAAGTTTTGTATAGTGCGAACATGACCCTGGCAGGTATCAGAGCGCTTTACATTAGATGAATACAGGATATAGTTGAAAGAAGTAGAAAGTGGTTATATTTGTGAACGGAGCAAGTTCTCTTTTTGTGGACGATCTGTGGTTTCAATAGTAGTGAGCTCACACTTTGTTATGATAAGCAGCCCCCGGTAGCTCTAGCTTTTGTGCCAAATAACTGGGGGTCTTAAAATGAATGGCTTCGTGAGTCATCTTTAGCTGTATTCTTGCATCACAGGGGAGCCAGTTCAGGGCTTTTAGGACCGGGGATATGTGGTTATTTCTTTTTGTTTCGGAGACCAGTCTGGCTGCAGCCTTAAGAGAGGCCCTCAGTGGGGCCAGATTGTATTTAGGAAAGCCGCATAGAGTGGTGCTTCCATAGTCCAATCTGGGCAACTCTAGAACCTGGACCACCATCTTGAAGTCGTTCTGTGGTAGGAAGGGTTTAAGTTTCCTTGGGATACTCATCTGGTGATTAGCTCCTTTGGTGGCATTACTGATATAATTCTGCACAGGTTTCAAAGCAGGTGCAGTCCTCCTTCTGTTTTCCACAGGCCCAGTAATATTCTGAAAAGGGAGCCTAGTGGTGCCACATGAATGCCTGGTACTAGCCTGTGGGTGGGGGTGACCAATAGGGAAAAGTTTCCAAGGTGTAACCCTCCCACTTTTGCTGCAATTCCAGTGTGCCCTACTGCAAGCAATCCCACAGTACCTCTCTCTATCGAAATCAAATACAGCAGAACCTTTCATCTCCTGTGCAGAGCTCCTGTGCCTACCTTATAGATGTGGTGATACAAATGAGCAACCCTCCTCTGTGGTCACTCAAAATCAGTTCTAGGGGTAGCTCTCTTCCCACTGGGATTTGTGTTGGCTGACTAGAGTGACAAAGGAAGGGGTAGGCTCAGGTGTTTGCAACATCTGCCTGTGAAAAGGCTGGGCCTCGTTGAAGTTTATTTACTTATCAGGGCACTGCCCAGATGGTCATCCTGTCGAAGGAACAGAACACCCAAAGTCTTCCTCTCAGCTCTGGGGGAAAGTTCACACCACATCAAGGATAGCTCCTGGGTGACTATGGAAACTTAGCCAAAGGGGCTTCTAGGTTATGTTATTTTAGGCAGGTAAAAGGTTAGCTTTTAGAAGAAAAGTGTGTAAAGTATTTCTTAGAAATATGCCTTTACCAATACATTTGGTTTGTAATAGTTTTTTAAGAAGTCCAAGAATAAACTTTGTAGTTGGTTCCTAAGTGGACTTTACATTATTTAATTTTAATATTATATCCCAATGCTTGCCTATGAAACAGCTAACCTTTCTACAGTGAAAATAGCTTTTGGGGATTTGTCACTGTAAGAACATGTTTTACATAGGTGTGCCTCATTGTCAGTTTCAATTCCGACCAACTGATTAGGATACAGCTGGTTGGAATTGAAACCGGTCGGTCATTCTGGCTGGCTTCTGATGGGCTCCAGGAGCCCGTCTGCCAGTCACAGACCAGCCTGTAATCCACATGAAATGGGTTTCTGCCTTCTGGATTACAATGTACAGTTTCCAGCAGGGTTTCTATGCTGGCCTTTCTGAAATAGAAACTCTGTCGGAAAGCGTGTTTGGTGGCCCCTAGCAGGGCCCACTTCTGTTTTTGGCCTCTGGGTGGGGTCCGAGAGCGGGAGCCATAGGTGCCCCCTTGCTAATCCCTGCACCTTGTGACACACAGCTTTAGGTACCTGCCACGGGATGCAGGGATTAACACAGACTCCCATTTCTCTATGCGAGCTTCTGTTAAGGCTGGTTTATGGCCGTAACACAAACTCCCAGAGAGGAATGGGATGGTGAAGTTGCATCGTGATTAGGTAGTCGGGACCGCCAACCTTAGTTCAGTCGGTCCCGTTTCCGCCACGGTGTTGGGCAGGCGAAAGTCCGCCTTACATCGAAATAAGCCCCTAAATGTTTACATGTCCTACTTTTAAATGGCAAAAGAATGTTTTAGGTGTTTAAAAAGGGGTTATTTTGGCAGGTCAAATTTGCAATTGTAAAACTGCACAGACAGGCTAGAGTAGTAGTCCTGTTGTCATGTTTTCACTGCCACTCTAGTGGTGGCACAATATGTGTTGCAGTACACTAGTGACATTTAACTTACAAGCCCTAGGTACCCTTTGTAGCATTTACCAGAGACTTACAGGTAAGTTAATCTTGCCAGTTAGGAGTATAACACATTTCTACATGTTTAGGGGACAAAGCACATGCACTGGGGCCTGGTAAACAGAGTCCCTATGCAGAGAGCAAAAAAAACCAGCAGCATTAGTCCACATAAAATGGGGGCTATTGTGTAAAAGAGGCCTTTTTCTACATCATCATTTCCATTTAATCACATCTATTTTATATATAGCAAGAAACCCCTCTATTCTTGCCCTTCTCTGAGAATATGCATCTTTATAAGGTAATGTTTAAGAAAAAATTCAGGCACTTGATAATTTCAAAACTTCCTAATAAGCATCTTCCTCTTGCAGACTGAATTAATGATAATATAATTTGTCCTTATTTCAGAGAAACCCAATTCCTTGACTTGTCTCATATAGTCTTTCCAATTACACATTCACCCATGGTGGCTCATTTTATTTTAATATAAATGGAGGCAATGGAGGGGTGACCCAAGACTGTTGGCCCAATTCTCAAAGGTTAACTTAAACTTACAGCAGCGGCATCCAGGCACTTGTAGGGGAGACTCCTCACACAAACAGACAGGGGCAGCTCCTCCGATATGGCAGAGAAGTGTCAAACCACTGCTTTCTCGCAGTGTGAGAAGGAAAGACATGAAATGGTAATAACTTTTAGTTATTGCCATTTTATGTTTGCATTGCGACTGGGCGGGTAGGCGGTGCTGCTCTGCTCTCCGAGCAGGGAAGGGAAGGAGTTGTGTGCCCACACATGAGTGCACAAATATTATTTTTGGTCGACCTTCTCGGGCTGCCCAAACCAGTCTTGTGCACATTTCCCTTCCCCATGCAGGCTGAACACCGTGTTATGGCGCTCCAGACTAATCACAACGCTGGCTTAGGGGAGGGAGCCTAGCTGCCTGCCTCCTGTTCCTGTCAGAGGCAGGAGAGCAGGAGCTGAGAAGACGCAGGACCCAGCCTCAAGGTAAGTTAGTTAAAAAAAATATATTATGACCCCGCGCGACCTCCCCCATGCACCCACCCCCCACCTGTGAGCCATGCCGGTCGCAACTCTTATCAGATAGGAAAGACTTATCATTTTATTTGTGGAGTCTCCATCCTGAGTGCAGAGACTTCGCAGTCATAAAGATACTCCTTGCAAAATACCTTTGTGAAGAGGAAAAGAACGCAAACGTTCATAGAAGTGCAAATTTACCTTTGTGAATTAGGCCCTGTGAGTGAGTCCCTCTGTTGTCGAGTGCCTTGGAAATGGATGGATGTCTGCTAGGGTTAAGAAAACTTTACATAGTTAAGGAAAAGGCAGCATTCCTGCTGACTGGAGCATTGCCTACGAAAAAACTTCTGCAAATTAATTCTAGTATTTACCAGACAGTAGTGAATCTCTTGGAACATACATGGGTAAAAATGTACTTTATAAATTCTGATTGTATATTTATTTGTACTTTTTGTACTTTACTTAGGTAAATGTTATATCTTATTGATCTAACTACAGGAATATCGAGGCGCACATTAATCAAGTATTCACGCAACGCAATGCATAAAGCCATCTTGCTGCACGGCATGAAAGCAAGGGGGCAGGATTGCCCTGTAGTTAACATTATACAACACATCCTTGCTCTGTGCCTTGGCTGGCGCACAAACTGCTGCCTAGCACCAATGCATGCATCCTTGCACTATAATGCATGGGTGCCTGCATTTTAGGCAGAAGGTGTTCCTTCCGGCACAAAAACAATAATCCAAGGATTTTTACTCTTTCTATATGTGCTGCCGAATGCAGCACACCTAGAAGGAGGAAAAACAGAGTAGAAATAAGCATATTTCTCCTCTCTCCTCGTTACGCCTCCCCCGGGGAGACATAGCATTTTGACACATTTCCAGTTCTACCACTAATGGTAAATTTGGGGATACACCAAAATACATGGGTGGATGTGTGGGAACACCCATGCCCCACCCATGGAATGCCTCCCTGGGGCAGAGTAATGCAAGTGAGTGACTTGCACAATGTTAAAATACATTATGCGCCAAGCAGGGCACATGAGAGGTAATTAAGAGGCAGTGAAATGGGAGAGAAATGCAGATTAGTAGGAGTACTAAGGGGCTGATTACGATGGCGGTCATAGGCACCTCTGTGGTGCTGGCGGTGGTGGAAAACATACATTTAGTTACTCCTGCGGCGGTCCTCCCGACCGCCATATTACAATGGGCAAAGATATCCCTTTTTCTGTTCATCGCGGTGTTTCCGGATCCACCAGAAATATTGTTCCACAAGGGTGCCAGAGGGAGCCAAAAGAGAAAGCCCGCCATGCAGAATGACTTTCCAACCGCCGATCAGATCACGATGCGTCAAACTGCCCATCAGAACACGGCAGAGAAATCAGCTCATCGGAGATAGCAGAAGCACAACTAGATAGAAACATGAGTCTGAGACAGCGCAACACGTTCCTGGCCGTCATGGATCCTGCTCTACAAGCACTGCCGCTGCTGCCTACCTGATCCACTACCAGCAGATGAGACGCCATCGTGGTCAACACCACAGGTAAGTTTGAAACATCCCCGCATACAACCCCTGCACAACAACAGCACACAACTGTTGCGCTGAAATACATGTCCTGTCTACATCAGACACCCTGGCGGAGACAGTAACATATACCATAGTCAAAGTACCGTTTCTTGCACGTAGGTAAATTGTCACCTCTGCATCGGGGCATGCATCTCCTTAGAAATGAAGGCATATATCCCGGTCGTGGTGGTCATGTCACCGCAGCGGTGAAGCGGCAGTAACACTTGCCCACAGTGTTGTAGGATTCCAGCACATTGTCCCAGGCAGGCAAGATCCTCATTAAAACCTCTACCCCACAAATTTTCAAAAAGAGGCACCACTCAGCACAACATATCTGCAGCAAGAAGTCATGTGCAGGCACATTGTCAATAGTAACATCTCATTAGGATCATCAGCAATTGCATAGCAACAGGAGTCAGTCAGTTCACATACAATGTGGAACAGAGGAGGGCAGACCAACCAGGTTGTGTATGTGTACATCACAGTAGTCCAACAAGGTGTTGGATGAGTCAGGGAGCCAAGGTAGATGACATATGATATGATACGCTACTGCCACATAATCACAGTTCAGCACACACCCCAAGCAGACATTGGTAGGTTCATCACATACAATGGCAGACCATACCACATACCAGTCCCTACCATGCAACACAGTACACATTTTCTGACTCAAACAGCAAACTCAAAGTAAGCACCAGTGGGCATTTGACTGACTTGTGTACTGCTGCACTAAATAACACCATGTGAGTGTGTCCTGTACATCAATAACACAGACTACACTGCCACTTCACAGAACACCTCCACACCATAACTCCACCTCAACAAATGTAGCACCAGCTATAAAGTATTGAATGAATTCCAAAGTGTCAGGAAGAGTGCATCTTGACAGCAGTAAACGCTGACCTGAGACTCATGACAACTCTACTCTTCCCCACACCTGCCTTCCACTCATGTGAATAAAAGTGAGTAATTGAAGAAATGAAGAGTCACTGTGCTTATTAACAAACTTGAAAAATGCCAGTCTGCATGTTAAGTCCTTGATACAGCTCACACACTCTTACTCTGGCTCATACACAAACCATAGGTCGGCAGCACTGTATGATAACAAATAAACTATTCTAAAGTGGAGGGCACAGTGCAGGAAAAGCATGGAGAAATTACTGGTACCATATGTACATGGAATTCAAGAGGTACCACATATGACACTACACTTAGGACATCAAATAATACATGGGTGGCACAGAGATGAAAATTGCATGAAAGTAACATATGTGCAGCATCCCTGTGATACAGCAATGCAAGTAATGCATTGGACCAGAATGAGATAAACTGTCATAAGCCATAAAGTGACCAGCCCCTCATCTGCATCAACTAATTTGGCATGTGTATGCCACCAGCACAACACTCATGGTGACATTCCCTGACTGTCAAACTCAACTATGACTTCACACTTACCCCTCATCTACCCATCTTCCACCTTCACTGCTCTACACTTGGGACAAGCTCTGATAAAGGTGAAAATAACGTCCTATGAGTTCCCTGTCTGATCCAATGCTTGCAGCAAAATAGTAGATAGGCAATGTGATCCCAGACCACCCTGGACCAGACAACATTTCTACTCTGGCCAACTGCACAGACAGCATAATCTAAACTAATCCAAAAATACATTAACAAATGACAAATATAACCACAAACTGTGTGCATCCAGACAAATCAGCCAAGATAGCCATAGACACTCCACCGGTTACAAAGTGAGCATGGTGTCAGTGTGTTGCACAAACATTCACATGCACAATCCTGACAAGTGACTGTTCAAGTATAGGAAGCCATAGAACAATAGTGCACACAAAACAAGCTAATATACAAGACTCCACATTGCCACATGTAACATGCACACAATAAATGCACAGTACAAATTCAACACATATCTGAATGCATTCAAATACACAAACTCCTCACACACAATGTCATGCTAAAAAATATTACACACACATGGGCTTGTCAGTAGAAAGAGCCAACACAGAACAAATACTGCATCCCTCAACAACAAATTCATAACATATGCAGATCTAAAGACATCACGTAGCAATCTCAACTGGACATCAGTGGGACTCACACCTGGCAAGGACAATGCAACATCCACTGACATCAGTGCATGCACAGTAAGCAGTGTGTGAACATTACTAAAACCTTCTCACACATATCTGATTTCACCACCATGAACTTTAACATCACAATTCATCACAGCACACAGATCACTACACACTCAGGATGGGTAGCAGTACCTCAGGAAACACCTGTACATTTTAGTTATCACCTACTCCTGCACAACTCAGGCAAACAGATATGCATGTAACCTGACTAGAAGACTGCTGGAAACTCACCTGTACTGTACATGAGCAACCATGACTGCAATCAAGTAGAATAAAATAGCATATAACTAATTGTAAAACAGTGCTGAAGGACACAATTGTTCTGGACACAGATCATCCTCCCACAGTATAGTGTCACACTATGGAGTGGTGGGGAGGGTCAAACACTGGCAAGGCATGGAGTGGAACATATTTGACTGAAGTGGTGGATACAGGAGTATTGTACAGGTGAGGAGTGTACAGAGCAAAAACACATAGAGGAGTAACTCAGAATGTGTAGGCATCAAATAGTCTTCTTGCGGCTGGTATGACTTTGAATACTACATAGTGGAGTAAATAAAGTATAAATTGACAATAATGTATGTGAAAGTCACATATAATGTTTGTTTGCCAGAGCCAGTCAGCACAGTGAGAACAAAGGTAACCAAGAGCCATGGTTGATCCCAAAACTCACAACACAGACATTGCAGTGACACACTCTGCATACTCACAAATGATGTGGACAACAAGTAGGTGTACTCTAGGACTGCAAGGTCACACCGACACACTACACATTGCTCTGTAAACAACTCCTACATGTGCCTAAAACCTCCAGCAGGTGCCTGATCATGTAAACAAACAGGCACTCATCAACGGGATCATACATGTGTGAAAGGGTCATACCCAACAGTACATCAATACTTCAGCTAATGACATGACAATCACACTGTATGAGTACTCAAGTGCACACATTCTAATATACCCATGTGACTATGAAGCCATACCTACCCAAGATGATTACACATCTACACTGGTGTATACACATCAACATACAACCCACAGATATGATGGACCCTGTCCTCTCCTGAAGTCATCATGTAAATAGAAATAGCTGCTGTTGATGTAGAGCATCCAAATATGTGTACAAAAGTAGAGCACCAACAAAACAAAGAAGAGTTGACCATCACAGACAAGCATCACGGACCCATAAAGCCTTTGAGTCAATAAGCAGATTAGTTGCTGTAATCTCTGGGAACCCCTGCAAAAGCAAAGAAAGTACATGCCAATGTGAATGTGGCACTCAGAGCATGGAAGAGATTAACATGTACACATACATTGTACTGCATCCTTAGCAAGTCCAGCGAAAGGGTAGCAGGTAGTGGTGGTGATCTTCCCGGGGAAAATTACTGGACCTCGTGGTACGCTGGGGTGTTGGCGGCCTTTTCCTCTGCTTACCCTGTTGTGGAGGTACTTTCCCCTCTTTGCTACTTTCTTCACGCTTAACAGTGGAAGTGGAAATCTTTGCCAAACCAGCCCTTCCGAAGGGAGGTGGTGCCAGTTGTGGCAGGCACCAGGTCCACGGCAGACAGGGCAAGTGTTTGGGTGGAGTTTGGATCATGTGTCGGGATGGGATGGCGCTTGGAGGACGAGGAATGTGAGGTGTGCAATGTGGATGCATGTTTTTTTATCCTTATGTTTCTGAGTGTCCTGTTATGTGCTGGTTGTGGTGCAGTCATGTGTGCTTTTAGTGTGCTGTGGGGATGGTTATGGTCTCTACGTCGCTTGGAGTGCTGTTGTTGTGTGCTGCGTGTGGATGACTGGGTGCCTGAGTGCTCTGGTGTGTGTGTGCTCTGGTCAGGTGGGGGCACTGGGAGTGTGGTAGCGGAAGGGACAGGAGAAGGACTGGGAGATTGGGACTGCAGAATGGCTGCCGTCACTGTGAGGACAAAGACTGGACACTTCTGTGCAGGCCACCCATGTCAGAATGAATACCTTCCAAGAACGCAACTACATGTGACAACTTGTTGCCAGGATCCTGGAGTGCAGTCTGACCCACATACAGCTGCCACATGATGTTTATGGCCTCCACACTGAGGGCAGCAGGGGAGACAGGGACAGGGGCAGCGGTGCCTGGTGGGAAGAAGACTCTACCCTTCTTAGGGCTGCGGACCTGGATACCACTTGGGGGAGCATCAGGGAGGGTGGACCCAGGACGGGAGTTGTGGCAGACGAAGAAGCAGATGTTGAACTTCCTGTGCCCGCCACCACCGAGGAGTCACCGCTGGAGTGTGAAGATGTTGAGGTTAGTGTTTCAGGACCGGACTCCTCCAGGGCACTCCTGTCACCCTCCAAGGCACTGGTCCCCTCAGTGTTGCTGTACTCCTGGGGACCAGTAATGCCAGTGTCTTTCCCTACGGTGTCTGGCCCCTCTCCTTCCCTGACCTCGGTAGATGCTGCAAGAGACAGAGACATAGGTTGACTAAAGTGGCCTGCTCACAAACATGATTTGCTATACAAGCAGAAATACTTGCACTGAAAGTCCCAGATGCAAATTATCCATGTACTGTATGTATAATCCCAATTCCTGGCATGATCAGCTGATGCATGTAAATATGCTCAGTAGATAGTCATGCTCCATGTTGCATTGTCACTGCCAACTTTCTGTGCATGTGTCTACATCTCAACATCACATCCTATTGCCTGTAGGCACACCCACATGCCAGCAGGTAAGAGAGCTAAACATACAAATATGTTGTGGTTCTCACTCTTGAAGTATGAGTTCACTGAACCCCACAAATATGAACGGAAACCAAGACATTGTTAAGTGGCATTACCTCCTTACATCAATTATGTTTGCCAGAGAAGCACAACTACTGTTTAACGATGGTAACCACTTTGTAGATGTATTAATTAGATGGAAGTCCAGACAAAAAATCTCTCAATGCACCCTAACATGATGCTCACTGCTGTGCACTGCCAGTTGATGTCTCTGAGACTCACACTGCTGCATATGTCACATGGTCACACATTTTGTGTGTATCAAGTGCTACTAAGCCCCATGTGCTAATGTTGTCACAAAGACAATGCACATTAGCATGATTTGGGGCAATGCGGTGCAAGGCCTTTGTGTCTTGTGACATGTCACATACCAACACCATTTAAATTGCCTGCCAAACCGTCAAGGGTCCAAGGCATGAGAGTGCCTGCTGTGCATGAAGCAATGAGTGTCCTCCATATGGACAGCTAATGTGTGCCAGTACCTAGGCTCTGGCATCTGACATCCCTACGTTGTGCCGAATTATGACATCCATTACACATCAATGTCCCAAGAAATCAATCACTGATTGGAAGCAGTAGCCATAACTTCACCATGCATTGATGAATATGGACACACCTCCACAATGCACACATACTGAGGACTGCAACTCTGAGTGACAATTTCTTTGGCCAACAAAAGTCACTGTACAGCACCTCACTCACATCACAATTTGACACATACACTGATCACATCCAACAATGTTAAGCCTAGTGCCAAAACAATCTCACAATAGACACGTTTAGCTACATTGCTTAAAACTTCCACTATCTAACAGTCACAGACATGTTGCCATGTGCACACATATCAAATGCAGATCAGCCAATTCATCACTGCAATCATCACCATCAACACCATCAGCGACTATGTGCACTTGCTGTCACTTAACAGGAAATTACTTCATGTGATGGCATGCTGCTGATATTTGACTGAATGTCTGGCATTGATGCTGCTATCTGTATCAACCATGGTACAGGTGAAACCTCTGCTAACACACTGCACCCTGAGTCCACATATGTGCATGTCTCTATCCACATACACATCATCACATGAGCATACTATTGTGGGAGCCACACAGCACACACAAGGCTGACAAGTGTGTTGGAATACACACTTCACGCAGCGTCTTCTCCTGTGGAGGAATATCTCAGTTCGGACAACATTCACCAGATGGTAGATGAAAACATGTCAAAATGAATTACTATGACACTGTTCATGTATTTCCCACATGAGTACAAAACGTTGTACACATGCAGAACCTCTGCACTCGCCAACGAGGCTACTTAAAAGCCATTGCATCACACAAGAGTCATCACAGAGGTCCTGCCTTGCTCTGGGCTGGGATTAATGCAGACACTCATGCACCAAGTCATACTTTGCATAATACTCACCCTCGACTTGCTGCTGTTGGGCCCTCAAGTGTCCACCCAGCTCTGGCTGTGTCACTGCCAGGATGTGGGCCATTAGTGGGGTCATGCTCCTGCGCACCAACTTGCCACTTCGAGGGACTAGCCCCATTGTCATTTCTGCAACGTTTTTGCTGAGGCGGCAGATGTCATCCCACCTCTTGTGGCAGTGTGAATGGCGTCAGTTTGAGACCCCCCAGGGACCACACCTTGCAGGCAATGGCCCTCCATATGGCCTTACGCTGATGGATCTTGAGCTGTAGGCATGGGAGACAAGAAGAGGAATATTTTTAACACTGTGTTGTGTACCACTGAGTGCCAGTCCAGGAGCATGAAAACACATAGCACACGGATACATTAATGGACAGCAGAGGCCATAGACCATGTCACATAGTGCACTTGGAGCAAGCCATCTTATTACAATGTAAACATCTATGAAGATGGACACATTACCTGCCCATCTCATACGAGTGCCAGTACAGAAATCAAGGTGAAACTGGGCCTCATCTGTGATGCACTATGTGTGTGAGCATGACATACGATACACTGTAAATGATGTGTAGTGGGCAGACTCACTGTGTCTTACACTACACACCCCTTAATGTCCTTGACCACTGCACAGCTACATGTGTCATGGCGGTCACAATTAGGTACATGATCTTACATTCTCCCACTCTTGTCACAAGGTGTCTTTCTAAGTCATTTTAGCGATGGTGCCTTGATACATTGTGCATTTACTTGACAGGCCTGAGGGCTTTTCAATGACAAAAATAAAAATAATGGTCCGTCACATAAATAACATGCATGTACAATGAGAATGATGACACAGTGTATACACATGTGAGACTCTACACATAATGGAACCAAAACAAGTTGGACATGTCCACTGTACATTAAGCAGATGTGCAAGAGGTGAGTTGCTCCAATATAGACAGATACAGGCCTTCTACTCCTGCGCAGACTGGCCACATCTCCATAGGGTCACTATCAAAGCAGTACACACATTAATCAGTACCCTCTGGCCATTCTACATTTTGCATCTCACAAATGATAATATGCACACTTAATGAACTATCACATGACATAGCACAGGGAATGTGTATTCAGAGTGAGAGTTTCTCAAATCAGCAGTGTAACTGTACAACTGCTAAACCACGTTATGTCCATATCATCATTGCATGCAGTCAGGGGTCTGGGAGAATAGGGTTATACACCCCATTGATGTGAAGTCATTATGCTAGGCAGTGTAACACACATTTACATGACCCATTCTCAGAACAACATGTGCGATGTTCGGCTTGAATAGAGCTGTACCAGTGTCTATGGTGCCATCCTCCCCACATACTGAAGTTCAAAAAGTTCTACCTCCTGTACGGCCCGTGCTGATAGCAAAATCTGAATGCATCAACATAGGCTTGCACTCACAGGCACATACTACTATACAGTAACATAATGTGTGCATTCTGAGCACTCTAAAACTTTTACTCATTCACTTACCAGTATCTCTGGAGCACCATATAGGCACCCGTACTGGCCAAGGACCTCGTCCACCAGGACCTCCAGCTCCTCTGTGGTGAAAGGATGGGCCCTGATGTTTCTATACGAGCCATGACTGGGTCCAGAGATGAGGTACAGCAACAGTTGGTGGTGATGAATGGCAGGCAGCAGTGTCTGTATGCAAGTGACAGGTGTGGCTATCTCACAGACATTTATAGACACCTAGGGTTGTTCTATTGGTACTCTGCTGATGCAATTGGTCCGCCAGGTTAGCATCTTTCATTTGTGGCCAACGCCTGTCACCGCACTGGTTGAACACGTTTACTGTGATGTTTAAACTGAAAGGCACTACAGCGATGGCAGTCCCTATTGGCTACAGTGTTATTCGCATAGGCGGTGTCACCGCCGTGGGGGTCAGGCTGTCTCTACCGAAATCCTGCATCATTTAATTGTGGCCAATGCCTGTCACCACAGTGGCGGAGCACCCCTACCGCGATATTCAAAACTGAAATGTACTACAGCGATGGTGGTCCCCATTGGCTGCAATGTTATAAGCATAGGCGGTGTCACACTGCGAGGGTCAGGATGTCTCTACCACAATCCTGCATCATTCACTTGTGGCCAATGCCTGTCACCGCAGTGGCGGAGCACGCATACCGCGATGTTCAAAACTGAAATGCATTACCGAGATGTCGGTCCCCATTAGCTGCAATGTTATTCGCATAGGCGTTGTCACACCGCAGGGTCAGGCTATCTCTACCCCAATCCTGCATCATTCAATTGTGGCCAATGCCTGTCACTGCAATGGCGGCGCACGCCTACTGCGATGTTCAAAACTGAAATGCACTACCTCAACGGAGGTCCCCATTGGCTGCAATGTTATTCACATAGGCGGTGTCACACCGCGGGGGTCAGGATGTCTCTACCGCAATCCTGATTCCTCCAATTGCGGCCAATGCCTGTCACCACAGTGGCAGAACACGCCTACCGCACCTGTAAACATATTGCGCATTAGCATTCTCACTTTGCGAATTGCATCACTGATCAAAACACATTTACCAAAACTAATTTCAGCTCTTTGTAAAGTGAATTGAGAGTGTGACATTTAACTTATGTATGCCCACACATGTCATGGCAGTACACATGATTAAATGCATTGGTATGTCCGTACTCACATATCACATTTCATCCATGTGGGCATGTATACAGATGTCATGTTGAATTGGCTATCATTTTTGTGAATATGCCAATGTGTTTAATGCGAACTCCACCTACAGTCATGATGGACTGACCACGTAATGTGCATATATGTCTGTACACAGTGCTGTTTTTTATATTGATAGTTGTCCAGCTTACACTCAGTGGGCTCATTTTATAATGATGTTGTGCTTAGTGTGACTAAAGCTTGAGGTTGTGCGTAACAGCAGCTACATACAACTCAGCATTGATGCTGTTAGCTATATGTGCTGTGTCAGCTACACACAGGGCTGGGGACACATGATGTAGCAGTGTACCATATAACATACACATAGTCTGATTTAGATTTGACAGTAGTTATTTCGTACATCCTGGCTACACGAATGACTACAGGAGATCAAGGCTTCTATGCATGTCACTTGTGCATTAAGCTGTTTTTACAGTTCTGTCAATGTTGTGGTTATGTTAGTCATTATGTAAGCTGTTACGCACATCTCATCACATACTCATTTTTACCTGTGGCCCCTGCCAGAATATGTAGGAGACAACCACCTGTGTATCGGCCTTTCCCAGGGCTGGAGATAATGGAGGATACCGACATCATTAAGAAATTCCGTCTGAATCGCCTTACCGTTCAAGAGCTATGTACTCAGTTGGAGTCACATTTGGGGCCTCACAGAACCTATCCAACAGCTTTGACACCAACAATAAAGGTGATGGCCACCCTGCATTTCTATGCCACTGGGTCATTTCAGTACACGGTGGCCATCGCAGAATGGGATGTCTCAACCTATGTTCAGCATGGTGTTGCGTGATGTCCTGTCTGCATTGATGACCTACAAGGGCGGGTGCATTCACTTTCCAAGGAGACATGAATTGTCAGATGTGAAGGGGGAATTTTATGACCTTGGTCACATACATATTGTTGTTGGAGCCATTGACTGCACACTCATTGGCCTTGTTCCACCACAGGTACGTGAGCACATCTACCATAACAGGAAGCATTACCATTCAATAAATGTTCAAGTGATATGCCAAGTGGATCTGATTATCTCCCACGTATGTGCAAAATTTCTGGGTTCTGCACATGACTCCTACATACTGCGTAACAACATCATCCCACAATTGATGGAAAATCTGCACCCGAAGCTGTGTCAAATAGTGTGCAGTATGTGTGACATGCTGGTCTCCTCAAATATTTCTATTACAAACTTGGTCTGTGTTTCTCACAACTAGGTGACTCTGAGTATCCCAACCGGCCTTGGTTGCTGAGCCCACTGAGGAATCCAAGGACACCGGGGGAAGTCTGCTTTAATGATGCCCATGGGAGAACACGTCGTGTAGTAGAGCATCCTTTTGGACTTCTGAAGGCTAGATTTCGGGGTCTGGACAAGAGTGGTGGTGCACTACTCTACTCTCCCCAAAAGGAATGTCAGATCATAGTCGGCTGCTGCATGCTCCACAACCTTGGCCCCTGATTCTAGGTGATGATGATCAGCAGATGCCCCCGGGTGCAAATCCACACATGCCAAGTGACGATGATAGTGGTAATGAGGAAGGTCTTAACCTGGGTCAGCAGCTGATCGCCAACTACTTCCCTTCAGTGTAAGTTACCATTGAGCAACTATGACTGTGTCTGTTTGCTTTGCTGTTAGTGCCGAAGCATAGATGATGTGTTGGGATGCTGCCTGTTGTTCGCACACTGCTAAGGGCTAATGTGTGTGGCACAGTATTTTTGTTTCCACTTACCTCATGTCTATGTTGATGGTGTTGGTCAGTGATATGTGGGATGAATATTGTACGGTGGTAACTAGTGGTGTGTTGTTGCTGTTATGCCATCATATGACAACTCAATGTCATCTTCTTGTGTCTTTCTAGGTTCCTCCGCCCCATCAATGTCTCATCACAATCAAAGCTTGTGGTACATTGGAATCGGAGTTTACATTGTACATACTGTGATAAACATGGAATTGGCACAAAGGCATAGGTGTGTAAATTGTGTTTATTTTCTATTGGATTGTGTTTCATTTGAAGTAGATGAAAAGTTAGTTGTGCAAACTGAGTGTATGAGTTGTCAGTGATGGTAACAGAGACAAATAGAGTAGTCACCACAATAATGGGATTACACAGTCCAACAAACTCCTGCCATCAACATGGCAATGTGCGATTGGATAATCAACAAAATCAATGTTCAGTGCAACACTGGTGACATCATGGCTGGCTCAGCGACTTAGCTTTGGTTAGTGCTTTGCCACTTGATCCTCCTGTGATGTTTCCCTTACATCCCCTGTTGCGTTTGTCAGGGGGGGATCTCTGCTGCAGGCTAAGAGGGGTCTGAGGAGTGGTTGTCTTGTAACTCACCGTCCTTTGTGGCTGCAGCCGAGGTGGTGGGAGTATCAGCAGTCTGGCCACTGGAGGGTAGCCATCATTTGAGCAGCATGTATGTCCCTCAGAACAACCAAAAGCTGGCCCATGAGATCCACAAGTTGTCCCATTCGTGTGTCCATGGACCTCTGCAGCAGGTAGTGCTCACGTAGTTCCTCTACAACCTGGCCCATCTGTCCCAGGTTCTGATGGTATGCACCAAGGACTCTTGCGACGGTGGCCAGGGTTTCTGTCCCAGTGTCCTCATGTGATTGGCCCCCAGTTGCCCTCCCTCCTGTCCTGTTGACTCAGACCTGTGGCATTGGCAGTACACACACCCGCACACTGTCCCCAGCATCCTGGCCTTGGGTGGTGGTGTTGGTAACCACTGAGCCAGGGTCAGTGCTGCAGGCAGCGGTGGTGATGGTGGAGGTGGCTGCAGCTCAGGACAATGTAGTAGGGGTCAGCGTAGTTGTTGTCGCTGCTGTGTTGCTAGTTATGGTGGTGGGAACAAAGAGGCCCTGAGACAGAATGCGCCCTCACAGTCCTGAGGGGCCAGGTTGTGGCTCCTCATCTGAGAAACGTAGAGAATCAACATCAGAGAGTTCAAGTTGCGGTAAGGGAGACTGGCTCTGCTGGTTGGTGGTGTTCCCACCAGCTGTTGATTGTGAATCTCCTGTTGAACAGAGGTTGGATTGTCAGTTAAGTGCACTCCACAACCTTGGTGACCCAGTTTTGGATGTTTTAGTTGATACGCCAAACTTTTTACATTGCAATCATTTGGAATTGGTAAAAGATTATCAGCATCATGAGGATGTAGAGGTACATACATTACTTGTTATTAGTGTGACATGTAAATAACAAACATTTGACATGTACAGATAGTGGGTTTACATAGACATGTCATCATCTACCAACTTGGTGAACCTCCACTTTGGTTTATGCTGGGATTATAGAATTTTCTGAGGATCTGTTTGTCATTTTTGTTTGAAATCATGTGGTTTTGTTTGTTTGACAGATTGTCCATGCACGTTCATATGAGCCTTCATGCTTTGAAATAATGGGACTTACACATTGCATTGTGTGCTTTGCATGATTGGGCCCTGAATTTATTAGCATGGGACTTTGTGATTCAAAGTGTGATTTATGTGACATTTAACTGGGCTTAGCTGTGTGCGTACTGGATGTGACATATGGAGGTGTACAGAGTTGGCTAACAAGTGAGGGATGTTGTGGTCATATTTGAGAAGGATGACAAGGTGCATGCCCTGACTACCTGCCTGTTAGGTGGCACTGTGGAGAGAGATGGCTGCCACATGGTTCTGGGTGGGGAGAATGTTCCATCTTGCTCAGCTGTGAGGCAAGGGTGCCTGGTGGGAGTTGTAGTGCTGGCTGCCTGTCCACACCCCCTCTCTAATGAGAAGGCTACCTACCTGTGAGCTGAAGCATAGCAATGAAATGGCTGCCACAGGGCTCGTGGTGGAGAATCTATCCTGCTCAGCTGTGAGGCAAGGGGGCCTGGTGGGAGTTGTAGTGCTGGCTCCCTGTCCACGCCCCCCCTCCCTGTTGAGAGGCTACCTCCCTGTGAAGTGAAGCTGAGAAAGGTAATAGGTCACACATGGCTCTTGGGTGGGGGAATGTTCCATCCTGCTTAGCTGTGAGGCAAGGGGGCCTGGTGGGAGTTGTAGTGCTGGCTGCCTGCCAACACACACCCTCCCTGTTGAGATGGCTACCTCCCTGTGAAGTGGAGCAGAGGAGAGTAATAGGTTACACATGGCTCTTGGGTGGAGGGAGTGTTCCATCCTGCTCAGCTGTGAGGCAAGGAGGACTGGTGGGAGTTGTAGTGCTGGCTGCCTGTCCACACCCCCCACTCCCTGTTGAGAAGGCTACTGCCCTGTGAAGTGGAGCAGAGGAGAGTAATAGGTCACACATGGCTCTTGGGTGGGGGGAGTGTTCCATCCTGCTCAGCTGTGAGGCAAGGAGGCCTGGTGGGAGTTGTAGTGCTGGCTGCCTGTCCACACCCCCTCCCTGTTGAGAATACTACCTACCTGTAAGCTGAAGCATAGCAATGAAATGGCTGCCACAGGGTTCTGGGGGGAGGGGTGGTGTTCCATTCTGCTCAGCTGTGAGGGAAGGGGGCCTGGTGGGAGTTGTAGTGCTGGCTGCCTGTCCACACACCCCCTCCCTGTTGAGATGGCTCCCTCCCTGTGAAGTGGAGCAGAGGAAAGTAATAGGTTACACATGGCTCTTGGGTGGGGGGGGAGTGTTCCATCCTGCTCAGCTGTGAGGCAATGAGGCCTGGTGGGAGTTGTAGTGCTGGCTGCCTGTCCACATCCCCCCTACCTCTTGAGAAGGCTACCTCCCTGTGACGTGGAGCAGTGGAGAGTAATAGGTTACACATGGCTCTTGGGTGGGGGGGAGTGTTCCATCCTGCTCAGCTGTGAGGCAAGATTGCCTGGTGGGAGTTGTAGTGCTGACTGCCTGTCCACGCCCCCCCTCCCTGTTGAGATGGCTACCTCCCTGTGAAGTGAAGCTGAGAAAGGTAATAGGTCACACATGGCTCTTGGGTGGGGGAATGTTCCATCCTGCTTAGCTGTGAGGCAAGGGGGCCTGGTGGGAGTTGTAGTGCGGGCTGCCTGCCAACACACACCCTCCCTGTTGAGAAGGCTACCTCCCAGTGAAGTGGAACAGAGGAAGTTAAAAGGCTACACATGGCTCTTGGGTGGGGGGAGTGTTCCATCCTGCTCAGCTGTGAGACAGGGGGCCTGGTGGGAGTTGTAGTGCTGGCTACCTGTACACATCCCCCCAAGGATATATTGCTAGCTACCTTTGAGGTGAAACGGAGGAATGAAATGGTAGATATGTGAGACGAGTTGGGAAGAGTGCGTTGTACATAAGTGCATTTGGGTCTAGAAAGTGTAACTTTATAGTTGTGCAAGACAGTACATGTCAGTGTGATGGGATACATTTGTCGGAACTTACCAGTATCCACTCCCCCAGCTATTCCTGTGAGACTATCTGGATGCAGGATAGCAAGCACCTTCTCCTCCCATTCACTGTATGTTAATGGTGGAATGGGAGGGCCACCACCAGTCCTCTGAGCCTCCTCATGGTTCCTGTTGGCACGGTATTTGACCCTGGCCTTTAGGTCATGCCAACTCTTCTTGATGTCACGCAGTTTGCTTATGGTGATCCCTACTGCATTGACTTTGTTGACTATCCTTTCCCACATTTGATTTTTTCTGACTACTGGGGTCTGTTTGACCATGCTTCCAAACAAATGTGGTTCTACTCTAATTATATCGTCTACCATCGCTGACAACTCATTGTCTGTGAATTTAGGCATTTTTTTCTGTGACATGGTGTGTGATGTACAAATAAGTGGCAATTGCAGGTAGGAAGATGGTGGTGGAGATGTGTGAGGTATGTGTTGGAAGTGTTGGTGTGGGTGGTTGTGATGGTGTGTTGTGTGATGATGTGCCTCTCCTTTCAACTGTAGTGTATGGCCCTTCACTGCTAGAGCTGTGCAAAGGATGATGGTCAGGGAAGGGGTTGGTATTATACTCAGCTATGTGGGTGTGTCAAAATGAGGAATATCTATCAGGTGTATTTTCCATGTTGACCAAGAATTTTATTGGTTTTCAATACCTTGGGGGTGTATCATTGGGGCGTGTCAGATGTGTTTGAGGGCAGTGGCGAGATCAGGCACACTTGGAGGCTTTGTTCTGTAGTTGCATTTGTCCGCCATTCATCTTTTTGAACAACCGCGGTGGTCGTAACGCAATGATCATTAAGCCAGCTCCGCCATCTCATCATAATTTCACTTTTGGTCATTCTGCATGAGGATCGGCCTTTTTAAAGCATTCTGCTGCTGTTCTATCTGCTGCTATCGGAATTTCTGTTTTTCCCGACATTGCGGACGGTTTATTGTGAAATCCGGATTTTACATTCATTGCATCGTAATGTCACCGCTGTTTTTTTCAGCGGAAAATGTGGACTTTTCTTTGCCAGAAGCACGGCAGTTGGCGGGCTTTACCGTCCGCCATCGTAATGACCCCCTGAGTTAGAGAAACACAATATTTGGTAAAATAATCAACTTGTTTTAGGGCTTTTAAAACAGAGATGAGAAAGAGAGAATGTGTCTGTGTGTGTGTGAATGTGTGTATGTTTTTGTCAGTGTGTGCATGTAAAAATCCCAGGTGAAATCCGACAGACACCTGCCTCACCATACCCCACTGAAAGCATCTGTACCCAACTATCAGAAATTAGATTTCTTAGGGGGCTGTAACACCACCCATAAAGCTACTCCTCTGCTTACAAATGATACAGAGGGGGAGGAGCCTAGCGCTTGACCAAGATGGCCGCGTGAGCTTTGAGCTCCCGGGACCCACACGCCCTCCGTCGATTATCCTGTCTTAAATCCTGTTTTATATGCACGGCATCTTGCAGATGACTCATTGCTGAGGCGGTTGATGCTGCCCGGGCTCGGATCGCCCACCGGGAACCGGAGTTGTGCACGGCGGAAGATTGAGGCCTATCTCCGAGGGATGCCAGGGGCTGGCGTTGGCAGGATGCCCGGCCTCTAATTGAACAACAGCGGCCTGGCGAGGTGTGAACTGGCGGACGGAGAACGCCGTACTTTCACTTTCACTTTCTCGCCCTTTGTTTGCCTTGGTCAGGGAGTGTCTTCAGATGCTTTATTATCCTCTGGACGCCTTGCGCCCTACTCTGCCTGGTTATTGCAGATCTGGTTTCTCCTGTTCCCTCTGACTGAGAGAGGGTCGTCTCCTTGCACCGGGTTGCTCGGTGCCAGATATGTCGGGTAAAGCAGAGGTGGATAGGCTGAAACCCAAGGCTACCAGGCGGGGAGCCTATACCCAATCCAATAATATGGATCGCTATGCCCAGCAAAAGGGATCGCCTGGTGGATCGGGCCAGTCGCTGGATGTACAGAAGGCTGCCTCATCCCCGACCTCGGAGCTCTCGTTGCAGGATGTCATGGGTGCACTCGAGGGGATGCAGGCCTCGATTGGGAGACAGTTTGATGCCCTGGCGCATAAAGTGGATACTATCTTGGTAGATGTCAACCTGATCCGCGCGGATTTGGGCAAAACTAATGAGCGGGTTAAATCCCTTGATCTCAAGACCACAGGCCTCGCTGATGATGTCTCGGAACTTCAGACCGAAGTTCGTAAGCTGCGGGCTGAGAACGACCTCTCCGCCCGCCGGCTGGAGGACTTTGAGGGCCGGGCCAGGCGCAACAACGTGCGCATTACTGGGGTCCCGGAATCCTCGGACGAGATCTCCGCAGATCTGCTCGTGGAGGACTTGGTGCTTAACCATCTGAAGCCTAAGGGCCTTGGAAATTTTTTTGCAGTCGAGCGGGCTCACAGAGTTCCTGGCGGGAGGCCCAGAGCGGGAGCCCCTCCGAGACCGATTGTCGCCCGGCTCTTTCACTTCCGAGATCGGGACGCTATCCTGCAAGCATCGCGGGTGACGGTCCCGGTCCCTTATCAGAACGCATCAGTGAGTTTCTATCCGGACTTCACCCAGCTGGTGCAAAAGCAAAGGCAGAGTTTCCTGGGGGTGAAGAGACGTCTTCGGGAGCGGGACCTGAAGTATGCTATGCTTTTCCCTGCCAGATCACGTGTGGTGTATGAGGACCGGACTTTCTTCTTTGAGTCGCCTGCTATGGCCGGAGACTGGTTGGACGCTTTGCCCCGACGACGGACTGGCGGGGATGCTGCCACAGACATGGAGGGTGACCGGGATGATGAATACAGGCCCCAGCTAGGCCCGCAGGACACAAGGGTTCGCTCTCCTGTAATGGAATCTATAAGGAAGTTGGCACGGAAACTGCAAAGTACAAAGACAGAGTTTATTAACCCTTAAGGGTGGTCCTACAATCCATACAATACCCTTCAGTATTGCATAGAGTAGCACAAAGAACTTGCATACACGGTCCCCTTTTATACACAACAGAGGGGCTCATAAGTGGGAGGGCACGACATGAGACGAGGAATGTTACCTTTTATGGACATTTGCAATACAAGATCGATATGTGGGCGGAGCTGACATACTCCTTGAGCCCGCGAAAACATGGTCAAGCAAGGACTAACTGATAGCAGATGTGGTCAAGTCTGGGCATGCGCCAGACGGACAAAGGAACTATTTATAGACTGTTACTAGGCAGATTACAAGAGCAACTAACACAAAGATAAGACTCTCCTCGTGTTGAGCACGTGGAGACATGACAATACAAAATGGAGTCCAGACTTCAGTCAACATAACAAAAGAGACATGTGTAAACCAGGAGAATTCATGTCTTTAGTAAATGCTTAATCACATCGTAGTTGCAATTTACAACAGACGACCATTTCAGCATTTACTGAAGACATCCGGTTTGTTAGGATAATCATCATATATATCAATTATCATCATCTCTTCTACTTCCTTAGCTAAACGTTTCTGATAAGTGACATTGGCAATAGCTTTCTTATCGGGGATACAAAATGATACACATACGGAACAGAGCAAAGGACCACATTGAATACAGATACAGCAAGAGAACAGAACTGCTATAATTATGCAGAGACCAGTCAAAACCTTCCAACCCCAAGCAGTGATCAATGCCCAAAACCATCCAGAAAAGGACCAAGTGCCGGTTTCTGTATGGATTTCAGCTGCAATTTTATGCAACCTGTTAATTGCATTGTAGACTGAAGGTGTGTGGTCAGGAATAAACACACAGCAACTACTTCCGATAATTTTACAAGCTCCACCTCGATCAGCTAACATAACATCTAACACCATACGATTCTGCAATGCAACAATTCTGGTAATCTGTAATTCTTCCGTAAGATTCCCAAGAGCAGCAGCGGTTTGGTTCGTCACAGCCTCTACCACTCGTGTTAATCTTCGAATTTTCCTACTATTTAGGGCAGCTCCAACGAAGAAAAACAATCCTAGATTGAAGTCGATATACTGCTGTAAACTGGTGTCAGTTTGATCCACATCATCAATTGATAAAGTACGTTTATACCTATTTACAGTCACATTATTTAACAACTTTAAATCCTTATGATAGGATGCAGGTGCCAGAAATACAGGAGGTAACAAAAATGATACATAGCATACTCCAGACCAACCGGCTGGTAAACGGTAATAACCTTTAGTTCCACACACAAAATACGTATTATGGGATGCTAAGAAAGTACTGTTATTCAATCCATCGATGTTTAATATGGTAATACAATCGCTAACACCGACAGGAATATAACCCACGCTTTGGACACACAGGTCCGCTTGAGCTTGTGCCACTTGAATCACAAATCTGTCCTTTCCCACAGTGTCTCTGGTGTTCGTGAAAACATATGGAATCGATTCATTGTCTGGTCGATACTCTTCCCATTCCCAAATTGTCCCATTCGCTTGCGGATATCCATCTTTATCCTGATGACATTCTTTATTGAGTCTGAAGAGTAATCGTCCCACTGTGGGTTTCCGAGTGGCAAAAAGCAAAGTGTACCATGCTCTACAAGAGCCATTATGAGAGAAAGGAAGAGGTATGAATGGCGTTCCTCCCTTCTTCTGATGAGCTGGCATCATACCACATATCCAACAGTTCGTAGCATTGGTGGCAACATGGGTATGATGTAACATCTGGATGAAAGTGTTATTCAAATAAGACTGACGATGCTTCAATTCTTGATACGGAAGGGTATAGAAATAGTGCTCCGCAGGCACTGGAGTGGTCAATACAAGCAACTCTCGGGCAGGAGTCACATTCTCCACAAACCATGTGGTTATCCCAACAATAGCTACTGTGAGCATAAAACCTATTGCACAAAGGATCTTCTTTTTCTCCATGTCGAAATAGAAAATCAATATCTTCCTGAAACTAAAAGTTTGTCAGAACTCTTCCCCTTGGGCAGCGGTCGATTTCTTCACCAACGGGCCAAGACGGGTGTCACTACACTAATGCAGGGCTGATCCCCCCCCCTTGCCTCACTGGCTCTCCGTTTCACTAACCCAAGGGCCGTTCTGACAACATGTCCCGCTACTGAAGGATTCACTTTCTTGGCCTCAGATGATATCGCCTTCCTCCAGGAGTCGCGTGGTCCGGAAAGAGCTCCTCAGCGTCGTTCGATTCCACAGCACGGCCTCTCTCTGTGGTCAGAATCTCTCGTTGATCGGTCAGTACAGCGGGCTCCACCAATCCGGGCGGTACTTTGCGGCAGTGCAGGGAATGGATCCAATTCTTTCTGTTGGAAACTCGCACAGCCGTCCTTGTTGCCAGCAAGACTTGCTCAGGGCCCACCCATCTCGGCTCCAGGCTATTCGTCCTGTCGAAGATTTTCAGCATGACATAGTCTCCAGGCCGGAGACTATGTCCTTCGCCGGTGGACCGATCAGGGAGCGCCTCCCGGACCTGTTGATGAATGGAAACCAAGTTATCCGTTAACTGTGCCAGATAGTCATTCATCATCACACAAGGTACATCATACACAGTCTTGGGTTTTGGCGGACCCCAAATATTCATTGGACGTCCAAAGACAATCTCATACGGTATAAGACCGATTCGAGAGTGCGGGACCGACCTAATTGACAACAATGCCAGCGGTAAAGCGTCTGGCCAAGTCAAAGACGTTGAAGCTTGAATTTTAGCGATCTTGAGCTTCAGTGTACCATTATACTTCTCGACTAGTCCTGCAGATTGAGGGTGGAATACTGCATGGAACTTCTGGGTGATGCCTAGACCCTTCAAAACATACTTTATAACGTCCGCTATAAAGTGGGGCCCGTTATCACTCCACAGAAGTCTACAAACGCCATATCGAGGGAAGAACTCCTTCAACAGCATCTTAGCGGTAGTCATTGCAGTATTGTCTTTCGTAGGGTAGGCCTCAACCCATTTGCTAAAGGCACACACCACTACTAGGACATACTTCAAATTGTTACAACGCTCGAGCTGAATGTAATCCATCTGTATAACCTCAAAGGGTGCAGTAGGCGTTACGAACCCTCCTGCTGGGGTCCGAGTCCCCTTTCCTGGGTTGTACCTCTGGCAGATCATACAGGTCTGCACCACCCTCTTTGCAGTGCTAGCAATCTCTGGATGCTCCCAAACTTGGGTAAGCAATTTTACAATTGCGGAAGCTCCAACATGTGCTAGCCCATGTGCCATCTGAACCATAGGTTGTACAAAAGCTGTGGGTAATTTCCATCGATCCATCTGCTTATTTCTCCAGCAACCCTCATCATCCAATTCTCCCTCACTGGACCATTGCTCCCGTTCTTTGTCAGAAGCGGTCCTCTGTATTTCTCGCACTTCTTCCTTCGCATCATGCCATCTTTCTACTTGTGACTTCACTACATACATGGCAGTAGCACCGGGCTGCATCGCAGTCTCCCGCGCCACTCGGTCTGCTAACGCATTCCCTTCTCCAATTTTATCAACTACTTTCCTATGGGCGCTACATTTAATAATGGCAATTTTCTTCGGATATGTCAATGCAGTTAAAAGATTATGAACTAACTCCCCATGCATTATTTGTACTCCATGCGACGTTAAGAACCCTCTTTCCTTCCAGAGCAGGCCGAAATCGTGCGCTACTCCGAAGGCATAGCGGCTATCTGTATAAACATTCACACACAATCCTGTACTGAGCTCACATGCTCGTGTTAATGCTATCAGTTCCGCTGCTTGAGCTGATTTCTGTGGTATGCGTGCTGTCTCCACTATTGTTTGCAATGTGGTAATCGCATACGCTGCCGAAGTCGTACCATCTGGTAGCTTCAGGCATGACCCATCCACCCACAGTTCTCCATCTACATCTGAAAAGGGCGTATCCTGGAGATCAATACGACCCTTTGTTTGTTCCTCGGTCACAAGGATACAATCATGTGCTTCTCGTGCCTCAGACCGAGTCTCGGGGTATGGCAGCAATGTGGCAGGATTTAACGTCACGCACCTCTTCAACGTGATATGAGGAGCCAAAAGCGTCAGCTCATATCCCGTTAAACGGGCACTGGTCAAATGCTGCGTCTTTGTCTGATTAAGCAGGGCATCAACAGCATGGGGGACTAGTACCAACAGCTTATGAGATAACACAATTCCCTCGCTCTGGCGTATTGACACAGCTGTCGCCGCAACCGAGCGAAAACAACCAGGCAATGCTCGGGCAACAGGGTCAAGTACAGCCGAAAAATATGCACAAGGGCGCTGCTTATCGCCGTGCATCTGCACTAGAACTGATAATGCACATCCATCTTTCTCATGCACATACAACGAAAAAGGCTTGGTATAATCAGGTGTTCCTAATACTGGTGCTGAACAGAGGGCCTGCCGCAGTTTCTGAAAGGCAGTGTCACACTCATTCGTCCAGGGGAGCGGGATAGGTGTATCTTTTGTCAAAAGGGCTAACAATGGCTTGGCTATATACGAAAACCCTAATATCCACTGCCTGCAAAAAGAAACAAGACCCAAAAATGCGCGCACGTCCTTCTGCGTGGACGGCGTCGGTGTATCCAGAATCACTTGAACACGGTCTGGTGTGAGTGCACGTCCCTCCTTAGACAAAAGGTGACCTAGATAAGTCACCTTTGGTCTACAAAATTGCAACTTTTTCCGAGAGACCTTGTGATTGTGGGATGCCAAAAAGGAAAGCAAAGACAACGTACTCGTTTCACACAACTCCGGGGTGTCAGCCGCCAGCAAGATGTCATCGACATATTGAATGAGGGCGACACCCTCGGGCAGAACAAAGGAGTCCAATTGTCTTTTCAAGGCTTGACTGTAGATGCTAGGGCTTTCCGTATAGCCCTGGGGAATTCTACAAAATCGGTAAGACCTATTATTGAGAGTGAAACCAAAAAGGTATCGACTATCGGGATGAATGGGGATTGAAAAGAAGGCATTTTTCAAATCAATAACAGAAAACGTGGTCGCCGTAGGCGGGACCAAAGTAAGCAACGTCGTGATATCCGAAACCACAGGGTACTGAGGTATCACGATCTTGTTTACTTCTCTCAAATCAATGATAAACCGACTTTAGCATCCGTATCCTTTTTCAGAATGGGTAGAATCGGGCTATTACAAACATTATAGGGAACTTCTTCCACCACTCCCACCTTAATCAAATCCTGCACAATCTGTATAAGAGCCTCTTCCCCCTCCTGCGAAATACGATACTGTGGAAGGCGTGGTAACACCGCCCCCTCCTGGACACTAATGTGAACAGGCGGAATCACCATCTGTCCCACATCAGTATCCGAAGTGGCCCACAGAGCACGGGGGAGGGCAGCTAACACAGCATCTTCTGTAGCCACACACATCCGTTCAGACAGGGGATAATTGTCATTCAATATCACCCGCACTCCAGCAGGGGAACACCGGATCGTAGCTCTGAAGTGCTTCAGCATATCAAGGCCCATAATATTATCCGGCGTGCTCGGAGCTAACAAAAACGGACAGGGTGCAGAAAAGGAATTAACCCGAAATGCAAGGGGCTGCGAAAGAGGGCTTCGGGAGAGTGTTCCATCAAACCCTACCGATGTAACCATTAAGCCAGATGGGGGAGCCCTCGGAACCAATTGTTTAGACAGTGCACTACGAGTCGCTCCTGTGTCCACTAGAAACTGATCAGTGGAGCCCAAAACCTCAGCTGATACGTAAGGACCCCTCTGATCAACTGGCACCTCAACTGATTCTAACCCCCATCCAACGCATTCCTATGCATGCTGAGAATCATGATACCCAGACCGGTCAATCCCCGACACTTGATACTGATTTTGTCGATCAAAAACATTAGACCTATCTCGTTGCTGCCCAGCAAGGTCAAACCGAGCGTGATCATTAGAATTCCCTCTAAAATTCGAGAAACCCCCTCTACTTCTTGGGCCACTCTGAGTGTGTCCCTGACCGTGCCCCTGCCGTGAAGCATGCAACGCTGGGCATTCTCTGGCCCAGTGCCCCGATTGCTTACAATACGCACATTGATTCCTATTCAGATCGGATCGGCCCGAGGGAGGACCATAGAATCCTCCCCTACCTCTATTTACACCCCGTCGGGGCGGACCATATACTTGTGCTAACATCACCTTCGTTTTTAAATCCTTCGATTTCTTTTCCTCCTGCCCCTTCGCTTCTAGCTCCTGGCGCTCATAGTACTGAGCTATAGTCAGAAGGGCTGTCGGGGTCGTAGTGGACCAAGAACTTTCACTCGCTTTGAGGCGAGCTGCAATTGCCGGTAATAAATTCGCCACATATTTGTCAGCAAAAAGGTGCCGACCCGTATCATCCGTAAGGGACTGACCGCTAAAATCATGGAACGTCTCCTCAAAGCGCGTAAAGAAATCTGCAACTGATTCATCGGCTTTCTGCTTACACGAGGCTAGCATATTCCAGTCAATCTTTTTAGGAGGAATGATGGTCTTCAACTTAGTCAGAATAGCAGCGGGGAGATCTAAGATAATCTGAGGTGGTTTCTGCGCGGGCTTTCTCTCCCTATCCTCATCCTCAAGTTCAGACCATCGAGCCTTAAAAGTGGCAACATCATCTACCTTTCGCACGGATCGCCACATATCTGGTGGTAGAATAAGCCCAAAGAACAAATCTATATCCGCTAAGGTCATAATACAAGAATTCAAGGCCCCCTCGACTTCTTCGTAAAAGGCCGCTGGATTCTTGCGGGGATCAGGCAACGCATTCTTTAATGCCATGACGTCAGCCCTGTGCCAGGGAGTATAAACCCAATTATACACAAAATATCCCTTAGCATCGGCGGAGGTAATATCCGAGCTAGTCCCCGCTCCTTTAGGAGGAACATACAAAGGCGCCGCCTCGCGCATTGGTTTAGCATGCACTGGATCGCTCTTATCTGATTGAGAGGTGGATGAATGGCCGCCTCCAGTACGCGAATCCGACCGCTTTTCCTCCTCAAGATGTTGGCGCGCTTTCTCTTTAAGGTCTGCTGCCGCATCCCGCAACGCAAACAGTCGCCGAACCGCCTCAGGCGCCTTAGAGGGAGAGAAAACACCATTACGCAATGCTTTAGAATCTGATACCACATCAGCAGGTTCAAAGACACTGGAATATTTCCGAAAGGCAGTAATCACTTCATCAGAAAAGTGTCCCAAGAAATACAACCTTTCCCTATCCTGCCACGACTCCCAAGAAGCCAACAGTTCATCAAGGGATAACTTGCCCTTACATGCACGATAAGAAACCTGCCGAAGCTCACCCATTCGCTCAGCCGATAACATGGATCGCGTGTCTACCTTACTCGAACCCGATCCAGAATCTTGCGGCCTCGGGGCAGACGCGCCGACATAAGGAGGCGGAGAACGATCTAATAAATAAAAATCATCGTCATGATTATTAAGGACAGGATAGAGTGGCTGACGAACAGCATATTGACCCGAGACTTGTAACCTATGTTCTTTCTCTTGTTTCTCCGTCTGTTCTCTTTCCTCCCGACGCTTTGCTTCCTGCGCTCTCACATGATCATTCTTTCGTTGCTCTTTATCAAACAGCGCTTTCTCGCGTTTCTCTCGCTCACGCACCTCCTTCACCCATAGTCGCACACATTCAAACATATCTTGCCGCGCACGCCGTTTACACATACACTGTTCCACATACTCAATCTTACGTATATCAAACGACCCATACAACGGCCACCGTAACTCAGGATCCTTTCTGGTATATTTCCTCCATACTGTGCTGTACATTATGGAGGAAAGACCATGCTTCACATACATATCCCTATTAGGAGTCCCCTCTGGGGGAGCTGGAGCAGATTCCTCGAGGTTTAACCGGTTTCCAAAACAGCAGCACCACTTACGGAGTGCGCTAAAAGCAGGCATGCTCAAAAATAATGCAGAATATGCAGTATTATCAAAAATGGCACTTAAACGTTGTGCTGGTCAAAGTTACACAGTTCCGGAGAAATATCTCCACATTACCTGCCTATATGTGTTGCAACGCATATATTCTCACAATAATCAATACAAGATATGACCGGTCATCACAAATCAAACTCAAATAGCCAACCCAGGCTTCAAAAACTCGGAGCAAGTACCGTACAACGGTTCTTACCAATCAAGAGTCCAGATTCCAACTGCCAAGCTCCGAAATTCGCCCAAACGGCTGTCACGGCAGGACCGACAGAAGAGGTCTCAGTCGAGGACCGGCGCCACCCAGATGGTCAGCTCGGAAGGGAAGGAAGAAAAACCTCGGGATGCCAGGACTAAAGTGCCTCTGGCAGTGATCACATCCCCGGCCAAATTCCTCACCTTCGTCGCGACCAATCCTTCGAGCATCCGAGTCGCCGATGAGCCCCACGTGACGGGCGCCAATTGATGAATACAGGCCCCAGCTAGGCCCGCAGGACACAAGGGTTCGCTCTCCTGTAATGGAATCTATAAGGAAGTTGGCACGGAAACTGCAAAGTACAAAGACAGAGTTTATTAACCCTTAAGGGTGGTCCTACAATCCATACAATACCCTTCAGTATTGCATAGAGTAGCACAAAGAACTTGCATACACGGTCCCCTTTTATACACAACAGAGGGGCTCATAAGTGGGAGGGCACGACATGAGACGAGGAATGTTACCTTTTATGGACATTTGCAATACAAGATCGATATGTGGGCGGAGCTGACATACTCCTTGAGCCCGCGAAAACATGGTCAAGCAAGGACTAACTGATAGCAGATGTGGTCAAGTCTGGGCATGCGCCAGACGGACAAAGGAACTATTTATAGACTGTTACTAGGCAGATTACAAGAGCAACTAACACAAAGATAAGACTCTCCTCGTGTTGAGCACGTGGAGACATGACAATACAAAATGGAGTCCAGACTTCAGTCAACATAACAAAAGAGACATGTGTAAACCAGGAGAATTCATGTCTTTAGTAAATGCTTAATCACATCGTAGTTGCAATTTACAACAGGGATGGGCAGGATTGATGCCTTTGGGGCCAGTCTGACTTGCTTTGGTTCCGGACAATGACTTGAGCTGATTGCAGTAATACGGAGGGTTGCGGGAGGAAGATGGGAGATCTTTCCTCCCTCAGGGTACTTTTTGTAGTTTTGCATTATGGTAGGGCGACAGGCACACTGCAAGTTGGGGGGGCTTTGTAAGCTGCAGCAGGGGTGCAGGGTGGGGGGTGGAGTTGGGATTTTGGGGTTGTTGTTGGGGGGTTTGTTTTTGCAAGGCGTAGTAATGTTTGTCAGGGTTGTTTACTGGTGGCACTTCGGGTGTGGGGAGGGCCTCTTTGTGTGTGGGTATGGGGGGTAGGGGCTTCAATATTATTAGCTGGAATATTAATGGCTTGGGAGATCGTATTAAGCGGGGGATAGTCTTGCAGTTCTTGAAACGGTCTTTGCCGGATGTGGCCCTACTGCAGGAGACACACCTTATAGGTAATACTTGCCATGCTCTTAATAGAAAAGGTTACAAATTCATCGCTCACTCGGGATTCTCCTCAGGCTCCAGGGGTGTGGGTATCCTAGTTAGAGCTTCACTACCTTTCGAGGTGGACTCCACCATTGTTGATGATAGGGGGAGGTTTGTGGCGGTGGCGGGGAGGTGGGAGGGAAGAACGTTGGTGTTGGTTTCGGTTTCTGTCCCTCCTGCCCTGCAGGCCTCCACATTTGCAGATCTGGGCAGGGCCTTGTTGGACCTCCCGGAGGGTATGCTAGTGGTGGGGGGAGACTTTAATGCTGTCGGCTCTGGGTTGCTGGATAGGTACCCGCCCAGGGACACCGGGGGGCTCAGAAGTGGCTTCCAGACTTTATAGATACATTCGGTTTGGTAGACTGCTGGAGGCTCCGGCACCCCACACAGAGCCAATATACCTTCTACTCCGGGGCGCATGGTAGTCTCTCCCGGATTGATTATCTGCTCACTCTGGCTGCGCACGCCTCACTGGTATCTGAGGCTAGGCATATGGCGCGGGGCATATCTGATCATTCGCCAGTGTGGGTCCGGCTGGATGTCGGCCGTGAGGGAGGGGGCAGGGTTGCTCCTATTAACCCCTGGTACTTCCGCGATCCCAAGATGCGTAGTGCGCTGCTGAAGACAGTTGATCACTATTTTAAGGACAATCAGGGTTCCGTTGACTCGGCTGTGTCGTTGTGGGAAGCGTTTAAGACCGTGTTGAGGGGGGAGGCCCTCTCCTTGGTAGTGGCCGCCAAGCGACGGAGAGATGGCGAGGTTATGCAGGTTGAGGATGAGATCGCGGCTTTAGAGGTGGCCCTGGAGGGGGAGGTTACAGCGGCCTCACTGCATGATCTGAGCTTGAAGCAAGCGGAATATAGGGACCTGGTGACGAATGCCGCCAAGACCCTCGGTAGGGAACAGCAGGGTCGCTTGTACGATGTTGGCAATAAGGCCGGGAAACTCCTAGCGTGGCTGGACAAAAAAGAACGTGTTAATAGAGTAGTGCCGGGGCTGACGAGAGAGGGGGGAGAGGTGGTTATTGATCCCGAGGGTATAGTACAGTGTTTTTCGGATTATTTCCGTATGGTTTACACTTCGGTTTCGGATAGGCCAACTGAGGATTCGTGTGACCTCCTGCGTGACATCGCTCTGCCCTGCCTTTCTGACGTAGATAGAGATGACCTCGATGGAGATATAACGGTTGATGAGGTGGCGGGTGCTATCCGCGCGTTGCACTCGGGCAAGGCCTCAGGCCCAAATGGTTTGCCGATTGACTTGTATAAGCTGTTTCCGGATAGGGTCGCTCCTCATCTGCGCGCCATGTTTGTGGAGGCGCGGGGGAGTGGGTCCCTTCCGTTGGACCAGCGACTGGCGACGATTGTTGTGATCCATAAGGAAGGTAAACCCCGGGATAAGTGTGCCTCCTATCGGCCGATATCACTCCTTAATGCTGAGCCGAAAATTCTGGCTAAAATCCTTGCGGGCCGCTTGGTCAGGGTACTTGGAGACCTGATCCATCCGGATCAATCGGGTTTTATTCCACACCGTAACACTGCGTTAAACCTTAGGCGACTTCATGGAGTAATTGCCAGGGCGAGCACGCTGCGTGAACCAGCTATTGTGGCGTCTCTTGATGCCACGATGGCGTTTGATACGGTGGAATGGGCATACCTGTGGGCGGTGCTTGCCAAGTTCGGCTTTGGCCCTGGTTTTGTGAGCTGGGTGAGGTTGCTTTATGAGGGTCCTCTTGCGAGTGTTGTGGTAAATGGGCGAGCGTCGACTCCGTTCCAGCTTGGGAGGGGCACCCGGCAGGGTTGCCCCCTGTCGCCTTTGTTGTTCGCCCTTGCCCTCGAGCCACTGGCGGCGTGGATACGCTGGCATCCGGATATACGTGGACTTAGATGGTCGCCTGATCACGAGGACCGTATTTCGCTCTATGCCGATGACATCCTGTTATATATCGCCTCGCCCAAGAACTCGCTTATAGTGGTTTGTGACGTTCTGATATCTTTTGGTAAGAACTCTGGTCTCGTCATCAATTGGAGTAAATCATATTTGTATGTTCTGAGCGGCGACGTCCCACCTGTCCTGCGAACTTGTTCGATTCAGATCGCCCAGCAGGGCTTCGTGTACCTGGGGATTTTTATCTCCACTGACTCCACTTTGCGGTATGAGAGGAACCTGCTCCCTCCCCTGGCGCGTTTGCGGCGGGATGTTGCGGCCTGGCGGAGGATGCCGGTCTCCCTCCTCGGACGCGCCGCTTTGTTCAAAATGATGTCTCTTCCTCGGTTCCTCTGTGGTAAATATTTCGTTACCGGTACTATTTTTTATGCAGTAAAGTCTATTAAGAACAACTCAGTAAAATGAGAGGCAGAATCCGTGGTATTAGAGGTTTTAAAAAGGCTTTATTCCTATACAAAGGAATACAATTCGAATTGTAGGCGTTCTATTCCATCACCACGAAAGTTCAGGAAGGAAGGGCATATATTATTGACAGGTAATCATTTTTATAGAAAAGGCATTACAGTAAAACAGATGCAGTAGGCGTATCAACTGATAAGACAAAATAAACTATGCATGCGTAACTAGAATAGGCGTAACTAGACAACGTCATTATGCATGATGTCACAAGTGGGTGGATCCATAAGAGAATCCTGCAATGTCAGCAGAAATAGTTGGCAGAGATGCGTGCGCAGCCGCATGACGTGTGATTGACGTGCAACTAGAGGGAGAAAGGGACTTGACATTTAGCTCTACATGTGGAGACAGAAGTCTGGGGTTATGTCAACCTAATCCCAAATCATATCTAATATCCTATGTTTAAAGAACTGTGTTATCCAAAAAGAGAGGTCTCTTAGGATAGAATCTTATTCTATACTGACTATACTGACTGTTAGTGCGTGTACAAGCGTCTAAGTGTCTACACTAGATGCGAGGGGGTAGGAATATTCCATGGTAACAGGGCTATGAATTACTTGCATGAGGACAGCGAGGCCTGGCCCTTTGCACGGTAGCTGGAGGAATGTTTACCTAAACTGCTAGACAGGAATGCATCGGATGAGGGGCGGAGAAGATAATCTTGAAGGTGAAATACAGTTTTTGGCAGGCGACGGGCTGGATCAGGCACCGTTAGCCGCGCAGGGAGTGAGACAAAGTTCATGGTCACAGATGCAGGCTCAGACTGGAGCTTTCAGAGGCAGAAGGCAGGAAAAGGCTTGATGACAGAATTCGGGCCTACTCGCCTGAATCTGTAAAATGTGGAAAGTGAACCACATAAAGTCGGTGGCCTTTCATACTTAGGAAAGGAATATCTGACCCATTCATAGTGGATCTGAAAGAGGACATGTTGACGGTGGACGCACATATATTTGCGTCTTCAAAACTGGAGCAGGAGGGAACATACATGTACTTATAGCATGTACA
Source organism: Triturus cristatus (assembly GCF_964204655.1). NCBI lineage: Eukaryota > Metazoa > Chordata > Amphibia > Caudata > Salamandridae > Triturus > Triturus cristatus. Next base: position 488,286,779 of record NC_140587.1, on the reverse strand, counting down.
TGGAGCCGTTGGGGTCTACGATAGGGGACATAATTGATCACAAAATTCATATTTCCTCACCTCTACGCCTTGCAGAATACTCTTGACTGGGTACCGGCCAGTTACTTTCGGGAGGTCGAGAGCCTCCAACGATCGTTGTTGTGGGATGGGCGGCCACGCATTGCGATTGCTAAGTTGACGCTTCCGTGGTACGACGGGGGTATCGCGCTTCCGGACATTCGACGCTATTACTGGGCCACCCAGATGAGCGCGATTAATCATAGTTTCTATGGTCCGGCTCTAAGCCCCGGCTACGCCATGGACCGATGGTTGTTGCGCGGCGGTAATTATCACCGAGCGTTGTACTCTAAATCGCTGGACTCGTCCCTCACAGGGCCCACGGGGGTTGGCGGTGCGGGTGTGGAAGTTGGCGACTGACTCGCTGGGCTGGAAGGATAGGCTCACCCTTGCTACCCCGTTGTTTGAGTCTGACAAACTAGGGAAGCTTTGGCATACCAAAGGTTTTGAGAAATGGGACTTGATCGGTATCTCCAGGGTTGGAGATTTGCTGATCAAGGGGAGGGTGAAGTCCTTTGAAGAGCTGCAGAAGGAGTATGAGTTGGGGAAATCTGAGTTTTTCCGCTATGTTCAGGTGCGTCATGCCCTGCGGTCAGTTCTCGTAGAAGGTGAGAAAGTGCCTGAATCCTCTCCATTGGAGGACCGGATCCTCGATGGCCATATGCCGGAGAGTACGATCTCTCTTATCTATAGGAAATTGATTAATGTTCGGGCTGACCTGCTATTGGGGCTGCGGGATCAATGGATTAGGGACGGACTTGAGCTGGATGACGAGGACTGGCAGTCTGCGGTTTCCTCTCCTAAGGAGGTTGCGATCCCGTCGCGTCTGCGGCTGGTGCAGCTCAAAATACTCCACAGAGTCTATGTTACGGGGCCAAGGTTGGTTCATATGGGATTCTCTGAGGAGGGCTTATGTAGGAGGGGCTGTGGTATGGTGGGTACCTTCCTGCATATCATTTGGGAATGTGGCGTCATCATGGAATTCTGGAGGAGAGTCCATGCGGTAATGGGGGAGGTGACGGGCATTGTTATGCAGCCGGAGGCGCGGTGTTGTCTCCTGAACGTTTGGGGGCCTGCTCATCACAATGAGGCACAGACCCAGTGGGTGACTCTGGGTAACATGGTGGCTAAGCGAGACATCGCGCGCCTGTGGGGCTCCGCGGGACCCCCCACATTGGCTGCGTGGAAGGAAAACATGGACTGGAATATGTTCAGGGAAAAGACGGTATATTGCGCTAGAGGGCGCCCTCGGAAGTGGCATGCCATTTGGGGGCGGTGGAACCAATATAGGGGGGGCATATGCCTTGCCCCTGATCTGGATCCCCCCGAGGAGCAGCTCTCTCCTTAGCATTCTTTCCAGCTCTGTACATATGTTTTGATTGTTACTTGACTTCTTGGGCCTCTGCTTTTCCCCCTTTTTCCTCTAATCACAGCGCTGTGACTGATAGACGAAGGGGGTCCGGTCTCCCCTGAGGGGCAATCACCAGGTGTATTCAGTGTACTTCGCCTTGCTTGGGTTTGGTTTGTGTTTGTGTTATTTAAAATAGAACCTTTTTGTTTCTCCCTTTTATGTACTGTGGATGCTTCTTTGTATTGCTCTCTTGAAGCTGCCGTACCTCCGGGTTGTCGGCTGAATAGCTGTGTCCTTATTTTTTGATGAATAAAGGTTTTTAAAAAAAAAAAAAAAAAAAAAAACAAATGATACAGAGTCTTCCCATTGCAGCCATGTTTATCTACAATATGGCCTATATTACCCACATAATTTCAGGTGTTGGACAATGGCCAGTACACACACTACCTCTACAGTGGGCCTACCAGTCATTGACTGACACTGGAGAGGCATTATCTTGAGGATTTCTTTTTATTTTAAAAGGGCAGCAGCAAAGGGGAATCACTACCTTTTCAGCCCCAAAATCTCTCCCTCCTGGCCATCAGTGCACTAAGAGCTGCGCTGACGTCACAGTTTCTTTACTGGAGGCAGAGGTGAAATCAAGTAAGAGCCCCCTGCCACTCCGGTGGGTTTGTTTTGTCCCGCAATACCTCCCCAAGTTTCAAGGAGGCCACCCACAACCAAGAAACCCACTAGGTCACCACTGATTATTTTATGTGGGGGGCAGCTCTTGCGGTGGACGGGCTGACCCCCCTCCCCCCACTCAGGGGGAGCAAAAATGTTTATAATAAAAGTGGTTACCCCTTGGGGGGATGGTGATCGAATTTGAAAAGGATTTTATTTTTAAAAAATAACTCAAAGAAATGTTAGGAGGTAGCTCAAATAAATTAAAAGTTGCTAAAAACATTGTGACGTGTTTGCACACAGTGAAAGGCCCTGATCAAAGGTTGACTGTTAATCTTTCAGTTGCTTATTTTTGTATTTGTTAGCTAAACTGGTACTAATGAGGTGAAATATTTGCCCAGACAGTATTATCATGCTTAAAAAACACAAAATAATGAAGTACTAGCAAAACATATGCTGCATTCTCTAATCACATAATTTGGTGCTTTACTGCCACATAATTCCAAATAATTTCAGTGACCCTGGTGATAGCATTGTGAGTTATCACAGGGAAAACGCTGCCCACAAAATTGCAGGGGCAACTATGTGAATGTGTGCTTCTTGAGATTAAAGGTAGATTTTTCGCTTCAGGAAATTACTTTTATACTGGCAATGGCCCAGCAGCCCCCCCAACAACAAAGTTATGCATAAGCCATGACAAAGGTATGCTGTGGTAACGGGTATGTGGCAAGCTGAAATAATAGTTTGTCTTTTTTGTCTTTGGGAACCTGCAGCTGCAGCAAAAAAGCAAAGTTTTGTTTGTTGATATACTATTGCACATATCTCATAAACCCACACACCCACTGACTGATCTAGAACCATACTTCTGCCGTCTATGTAGAACAGTGTTTTAGAAGGAAGGTTTTAGCCAGTCAGCAGAGCTGGTGTCTCTGTGGGTAACTACTGCCCAGGCCCTAACTCGAGACATGAAGTACAGCTCTGAGGGAGGATCAGATACTGATAGAACATCAAATGGAGCAGAATCTGGAAGTGATTTTACTTTCGGCGGAGTTCCATCCAATGACTTGTATTTCAGCAATTCTGAAGAACATGGTCATGGTAGTCATGATGTTCCTTGTCAAGCACAGTCTGTGCAGCGGAGCAACGAAAGCAGGGCCGGCCAACTCAGAGAGTAGGCAGGTGTGGAGGCAAGCACAGATGAAGTGCTTTCCTGGCAGTCCCCCAATTTAGTGCAGCCCCTAAATTCCTGCAATCATTGGAAATGCTGGATGTTGACTTCCTTGAAGAAATTGTGCAGCACACAAGTTTGACAGCAGAACAATTTCTGAGGGAGCATGGAAGCACTCTCGGGAACGCCGGTGGACTCCAACTTCACTTGAGGAGTTGATATTTTCTGGCCTTACGCTCAAAACGGGGTTATTGCATATACCAAGGGCCCGATTCACAGAACAAACTTAAGACTAAATCCTAAACTTAGTACCATTCTGGTATTCACAGAATGCACCTAGTACTTCTGGTATTCACAGAATGAACTTACTACTTTTGCTATTCACAGAATGAACTTAGTACTTTTGCTATTCACAGAATGGATTTACGACTCCTAAACTTACGTCCGCACTCGGGCCGGAAATTCTGGCCCGGAGGCGGAGCTTCCGGCCCGGAGGCGGGGCTTCCGGCCCGGAGGTGGGGATTCCGGCCCGGAGGTGGGGATTCCGGCCGATTTAGCTATGGCCGAAATCTCCACCTCTGGGCCGGAAGCTCCGCCTCTGGCCCGGAAGCCCCGCCTCCGGCCCGGAAGGCCCGCCTCCGGCCCGGAAGCCCCGCCTCCGGCCCGGAAGCTCCGCCTCCGGGCCGGAATTTCCGGCCCGAGTGCGGACGTAAGTTTAGGAGTCGTAAATCCATTCTGTGAATAGCAAAAGTACTAAGTTCATTCTGTGAATAGCAAAAGTAGTAAGTTCATTCTGTGAATACCAGAAGTACTAGGTGCATTCTGTGAATACCAGAATGATACTAAGTTTAGGATTTAGTCTTAAGTTTGTTCTGTGAATCGGGCCCCAAGTTTGCAATCCTATTGGTGTACTCGCTTGGGGTGTGTAACACCCATCTTTATACTGTACATCAGCTGAGATCGGTTTATGCTATTAATAAAGATAATTCTGCTGCATTGCTTCCAGGATCATCCAGACCACGACAGGTTATTCAAAATTCAGCCTGTCATGCAATATATGTCTGCCAGGTTTGTAGAGATGTATACTCCTGGAAAGAATATAGTCATTGACGAATACCTGTCCAAAGGTCAGCTGATGTTCAGGCAGTACATAGGCTAGCAAAAGAGCTCCTTATGACATCAAGTTGTACTGAGACCTCTACTGGCAGTGTATACAGGGAAGGACTCCACAATAAACCCTGTAGGTTGCCCTTCCCCTCTAGGAGTCACAACAAAGATTGTATTAGAGCTTGTCCAGCCAATCCTTCATAAAGGTTATTATCTTTCATGGGTTGAGTTTGAGCATATTGATGCTGCCTCAAGGCAGTTTCACGAATACACACCTGTAGATCCGCCAGCAAAACACAGGGCTTGCCAAGAGTTAGACATCTCTTTGATGTAACAAGAACAACCAAATTGGTTTGGTGGTCAATTGCCACACATGCACAGAAATTTCAGTTTGGAGCCACTTAGCAATAAAGGAGCTAAGTTGGCAATTTTCGCTTATTACAATCCTGTTCCTCACCCTGACACCTTGACAAGTACTGAGGTGGTAGAGGTGTTAAATTAGGCAGTCGCTTTATACTGGACAATAGTACAGTTCGTACAACGCACAGTGAGCCCCAGACCTGTTGCAGTAGCAGGACCGGATTTTCCCACACCGGTACAAACCTTTTAGTCCAAAGACTATTAAGGCTATCATGGTAAAAGCGCCACGAAGCGGGATGAAATGGCTTTCTGGATTGCTTGTAAGATCAATCAATTGGAAGCTGTGTATCTGTACACTACCCCCAAGACAAACATAGAATATTGACTATGTGTCTCCATCTTGAATGATGACTTCTGTTGAGGAGTGCAATACTTGGGGAAACATCTTTGCATGCATTTATACAAGTACACATGGTACGCCTTCATTGGTAGTCCTCCCTGATGTACTTAGACATGTACAAAATAAGCACAGAGCTACACAAGCTCGGGATTTAGGAATTAAGTTAATGGTTAACTTCTCTACAGTGTCCTCTATCTTTCAAAGTAATATTAAGCGAGAGGCTTTTATTCTGGCCATACATCAGATCATGAACAGGTACTACCAGAAATAATGACTGAAGTTTATCTCTCTGTAGGTAGAGATACCTTGAGTACTCAACCCACTAAGCCACACTTAAAACTACAAAATGACTTTCAGGGCTCCGTCATGAGAAATCTGCAGCGGAAGGGAAGAAAAAACAGAAAGACAATGATAAAAGTCAGACTGTGTTACCTGCTTCTTGGGAATCCAGCAGGGGTGATTAGAACTTAAGAGGCCACACGAAAAGAAAAATACCTGAATGGTATCAGTATTCTGATAGCCACTCTTCACATTCTTTTCAGGAGACTGAAGGTAAAAGAACAGAGAGAGGAGCCAATTCGAGCACCGAAGCAAAGAGGAGTACAGTAGGAAAAGTGAAGCAGGATGCAAGACTGATGTCAGCGTAAAGAGAAAAGAGAAAGGATTGGACTCTAAAACACCAGCCAAGAAGAAGAAAGTAGCAGGACTTTCTAAAAAACATGCCGCTACAGTTACAAGTCCTCCTGCAGAGCAGAGCTTGGGCGAGATCGCTTCTAGACAGCGCCGTAGAAATCATGATAGTACACCAGGTGCTTCAGAGATTTCTGGATGCGAGTTTAACTGATGACTTCATACACCTCAGGACTCCAGATCCACACTTAAGTCCCCTGATAAGGTTTACAACCTAAAAATACAAATTGAAGGGACCATACCACGTATTAACGCAGTCTTTTGGACACAATTGTCTGATGATTATGACATTACCCTAATGTAAGGAGATTGGCCTTCAGTCTTTATAAGGGAAGCACTCCGTGGGGAAGAAGTCATAAGGGTAAGTTTCTCTCCCATAGTACCTGTGGATATCAGGGAAACTAATGCCAGTCAATGGGCTTGGAGACAAGCTCTGGCCTTATATAGAAATGAAGCGATATGGGACAAACACTCTAGTTCACATGTTACTCCTTACACAGTGAACCACACCCACAAGCAGAACACCTTTTAAAACCAGAATCAAAACGTGGTATCAAAGCAATATCAATCAATTGCAGCACCAGGGCATGATAGCACCTTGTCTTTCACCAATAAACACCCCTTTTTCCCGTCTCCAAGCCAGATGGCTCCTGTGGAATAGTTTTAGACTATAGGAAATGAAACATACATACTCGAGCATATCCAGTATAGAACACACATCGCACATGTTTAATGATCAACCTGGTGTGGAACAAATGCAAAACAACTTTGGATATCTCCAATGGATTTCTAGTCAGAACATAGCACCTGAAAGTGAGTATCTAACAGCCTTCAGTTTCGATAGAGTGCAATTTTCATTACGACATTTGCCTATGGCTTGTTTTTAGCGTGAGTCATGGAGATCTTTCAACCAGATCCTGAGGTATTGTCATAAATTGATAATATCTACCTTACAGATGATGACTTAAATCTACACCTAACTAGGTTTGAGAGAGAGGTGACCATATTAACAGAACATGGTTACAAAGTTAACTTAAGAAAATTGAAGACTGCCTACCTGATGGTGACTTCTTGGGATACAAGTTATCCAGTGAGGGCAAGGGTCTAGCGCCGGGCTTCCTCCAGAAGTGCACCACCTAGCATACTCCCGGCACTCTCATTAAGTTCCAATCCCTGCTGGGTTCTCTTAAATTTAGAAGAACTTACTTGCTGCACTATGATGAAAGACTGAAACCCCTATATGACCTGATTTCTCCCATGTTTTCGCTTAAACAGTGGTTGAGCATGCATACTGATATCTTCTGTGCTCTATAAGCAGACATGCTTGAGTCTGAATACTTATAAACTAGGGACAATAAAACCAAGTTATCCAAGTCATATTCAGTAACTATTGTTACACTTATGTGACCTACAATGAAGGACAGCCATCGCTATTGCTTACAAGTCTCACTTGTATCCCCTGACTGAAGCACGGTTTGCTTCCACTGTAAAAATCCTGATGGCTGTACAAACAGCTATTCTGAAAGAGTTCCCTTTGGCACAGGGAAAACATAATTATTGTTTCTCGTGTACCAGCACTAGAAGCAGCCCCAAAATGCCAGCATTCCTAAAGGCCGTGCCGTACCCCCGAGATGGGTACAGTGGCCTCTTCATTAAGTGCAGTGGATGTAAAGTTTCAGTAGGATCCCTCTCTTCGTACATTGGCTTTTCTCCAATATGAACAGGATGTTGTGCCAACTCCAGAGCAATTAGCCATTAAGCATTTTCAGAGCATTTTTTCTACAGATGGATCTGCACAACCTGTGGTAGGAACAAAATGCAAATACTCTGAAGCCTACGCTGTAGTACAAGGTGTAGTGAAGGGTGGTGAATTCATCTCACAGTGAATCCAGACTAAACTCTTAGGTGACAGTACTGCCCAACATGCAGAATTACATGCCCTGCTACTTGCATTACAAAAGGCTGACTCATCAGTTCCCACACTCTTTGTGTCCGACTAAGCCTTCTATGTATGAGGTTAGAAGGTTCATTTGCAACATTAGTGGTTGAATGAATTCAAACTTTCAAAGGAAAAGGCTATACAGAATAAACAACTTTGGGGAAAGGTAGCTGTCTTACAAGACTAGCTTCCATTGGTCCATGTGAGGCACACTTTGGGCCATCAGCGTGACAGTATTCATGCTAAAGTGAACTGTGCAGCTGACGTAGAGGCAAAGGCTGCAATTCAGACTGTCAGAGGAGCAGTTCTAACCAGATCTCAAATGAAGATCAACACATATCTTAACAACCATAAATACAACCAAGCAAGTTGAGAAACCCCTGTAGGATTTCCACCTAAATATTCGTACAACCCTAATTCAGATAACATTCCTGTAGTCCTACAGGAGTGGGAGACAGAATAATAACTAATAGTCTGTCTAGAATAGAATTAATCAAAGAAGCTCATGAGGGGTTGCCTTCTGCACATGCAGGAGTTAACACAACTGTGACAGTGCTACAACAATGCTACTGGTGGTCTAGTTCATATAAACAGACAAGGGATTATGTCAGGCAGTGTGAAATGTGTCAACTGATTAAACTCTTCACTGTCAAAAGACTCTCACTAACTCCCCTCATGATTTCAAATATAACTTTTCAGCTGATTTATTTGGACCACATCTGTCCCCTAAATTCAGCTGACCAGTAAAAGTAAATATTGGTAGCTAGACTGATTTGCATATGTCTGGGTCCAAACTGGAATGGCATGGTGAGCAAAAGAACGATGGATTTAGACCAAGATCTCTGTACTGGGGTGAATGTATGACATTGTTCTGCATTCTGCCCATCAATTGTTCTTATTGCATTTATCACCCCGAGTGGTACGGTAATTCCCAGACGTGGGTCCCGTGCTCTCCATGCCACTGGAGTCAAGCTATCCTGGCTGATGAGGGCTGAAAGCCCGAAACCAGAACTAGGATGCTTGTTTCCAGTCCAGGGAGGACCTGGCCTGGCAGTTCGGGCTGGACTGCTCCCACTGGGGGCGGGGTCAAGACTGATTTGCATATGGCTGGGTCCAAACTGGAATGGCATGGTGAGCAAAAAAATGATGGATTTAGGCCCAGATCTCTGTACTGGGGTGAATGTATGACATTGTTCTGCATTCTGTCCATCAATTGGTTTTTTTGCAAGTGTGAAATGTGTCAGCATATTAAACTCTCCACTGTCAAAAGACCCTCGCTAACTCCCCTCATTATTTCAAATATAACTTTCAGCTGATTTATCTGGACCACATCTGTCCCCTATTGCTTCATGTTCTCGATTACTATGGATTTAGAAATGCAAGCAGTCAAAAAAGATTTGCAGTGCCTTTACCGGTCTTGCATTTGCCTCTAAGGCTTACAGGGATTCAATGTCTGCTCTGGGAGTTTGTCTGCAATTCAGCAACCTGTTCAAAGCAGGATTGAACGGTGTTGTTGAGAGTGCTACTAACATGATTAAATAAGCATTAACTGTTAGGGTGCTAAGTTCAGGTCTTATCAGGTGCCATACTCTGTATGAAGTCCAGAGAGAACTAATTACCTTGCCTAGACGAGTACTAGTAGGACGCACTACATATGAGGTACTCTCCAGAGTACCTATGTATGTGATTGGCTAAGATAATTTTGAGAAGGTGGAGGATGAATATAAATTTGACTTGGAGAAATGTTTCAATGATTTTCTGAGTATGCTGACAAGTTGACTAACACAAACCACTCTGATGCCGCCACGAGTGAAGAGAAGGTTATCACTACTGCCGCCAGGTGGGTTCCCAAAGCTGGAGACCTAGTTCCAGAGAAAATCCACAAGAAGCAAGATTTTGAACCATTCTACAAACCACTTGTCACTGTTCTTGGAGTAAAAGGCAACATAAATGTATCTATCCTCCTCTGCCTGGATCAAGAAGAAACAGACAGGCATCTATTGACTATATCAACAAGCATTGGCATAGCCAATAGGTCTCGCTTTTGGGACCTTTTAAGTGTTTAGCCATGCAACAGTTGCATAACTAAATACTTATAAGGTCCCAAAAGCGAGACCTATTGACTATGTCAATGCTTGTTTCTGTTTATTACTGCTCTGTAGTAATGGCGGCGCACGGGTGCCACCATTACTACATAGAAGTAATAATAAACAGGCTCACGGAGAACATCAAAGCAAAAGTGATCGCGATCAAACATCAAAGCGGCCGTGCGGCCGCGAAAGTGAGGCGCGTGCGCCCGTGCACATGCACTGTAGCTCTAGGCTACAGTGGTAGCACTTTTTTGAGCCCTCACAAAATGTCTCGCCAGACCAGCGCATGCACTGGGTCAGGCGAGACCTAAAAAGCACTATGTGGCCAGTCCTCTACAGTCGGTCACTGGAGACACCAAGAAGGATTCACAGTAGCACCTCTCAGCCTGTCCCTACTCTGAATAAACCACCCTCTGAACAAAGCAGTAACATTCCGAGCTCGAGTTCCCAGCTGGGGATACTTGAGCTTAACACTCAAAGCAGAATCTTAAGTGCAACAAATACAGCTGATACTGATAATATGACAGTGATGACTGTCCAGCGCAGTTACATGGTTTACTATGAAATTCCACCTGGCGCTGCATCATTTGAAATGGTACCCTCTCAAGAGTCTCGAGAGACAAATGAGTTAGAAAATGACTATCTATTTTGCAGGAGTCACTCACCACCAGATGCTGTCAATGGTTTTGTGACAAGTATTTAATTCCACTGTGGACATATGCCTGGATAGCCTTGGGAACTTTCCTTTTCGTCATGTGGATGTCATTAATATCCGTTGAAACCTTCCAATGTAAAAGTCAATTTGACTATGTTCAATAATTTGCAATTACAAATGAATATGTCTGAATCAGACATAAATGATATGATACAGAATGGAACCTATAATTCAACTAAATTCATTGTTGAAGGTTTAGCTTTATTTCTTTTTTGTTTGATCTGTTTATTAAAGATTTTTTTGTTTTGTATACATGAATACAAAGTAGAACATATTCAGGGAAAGCACCATACAGAACCAATAGGTTGTCGTAAAATCCTGCTAGTTAAACAACAATATAGCTGCTTGGTTACATCATTAAGCATAAACAATATAGGTTATATCAACACACCATTTGGGACATGGGTCTACTTGAGCCAATCTCGCTAACCGTCAGGAAGGGGGACACCTAATGGAGCCTCCGGCACCAGCAGCCCCTGCAGCGCACACAACAAAGTATTCCTTTCAGTGGAGATGGGAAATGTACGCAAACCCAGCGTATCCTTCCGTATCAGGGAGACCACTTCAGCCTTCACCCAATTCAGCTTGGAGAGGAGTCAAGCTTTCATCGGAGGGGACTCCTCGAACTTCCACTTATGAGTAATCAATCTCTTAGCCACAATAAAGCCCAGATCAAGAAACCTGGTGGATGCTTTGTGTTTTTTATTTCTGGAAATCACACCAATGATGCACGAATCCCACGTTCGCAGCACCTCCCTATCTGTGCAGGTGCCTAACGCATCCAGCACCCCCTCCCAATAAGTCTACAGAGCGGGGCAGGACCAGAGCATGTGTAAAATATCTGCATCTACCATCTTGCAGCGCGGGCAGCATGCATCTTGTCTATTAAAGTTCCGATTGATTTTATCTGGAGAGAGATATGTCCGATGCACAGTATAAAATTGGATTAACTTGAAAAAGGCGTTTCTGTAGACTTGTTTGGGGCTTTCCAGGACCATAGACCATTCCTTTTCTGAGTAAGGCCTCCCCCGGTCTGCCTCCCACTTAGCTCACAATGGCATTAAATCCGTTAGGGTATGTCCCCTGATCGAGTCTGCAAACCACTTCACCAAGTGGCATCCTAAGCCCATAACATGCACATAGTGCACTAGGAGGTTCGTCAGGGGTTCATGCGTTAAGTCTCCCCACCAACGTCTCATTGCGGCAATCCAGGAGGAGTGATTCAGAAATTGGCCGGGGGTACTTTATCTTTCTTCGTTTTATCGAGAAACGGCCGTAGTGTTCCTTCTTCATATAAGTGTCCTAGGGTGGTTACACCAGCTTCCACCCATGAGGCAAGGTCTATACTCCGAATACGTCCCTGCACGGTCGGCATTCCTAATATGAGTACACCGGGTACACTTCTGGTAAGATGCAGTGCCCTGCAAAAGCATTTCCGTGCTATCGATATCAGCAAAGGAAAAGGTTCATTCAGTTTGTTACAGAAATGGAATAAATAAAGGATCCTGTCTAGGGAATACGGAGGATCCCGTTCTGCCGAGTCTGACAAATGAAGCTCCTTCACGCATTTCACCATCAACAAGATTTGAGACGCCAGGTAGTAGTGCTCCAAGTTGGGCAGGGCCAGCCCCCCCGTCCCCCTTGAGCAAGGAAGATATAACTTTGTCAATGCCACCCAGCATTGCGAGTTGTTCCAGATAAAATCCCGGGCAATCTTCTCCAAAGATCGGTAGAAGGACACGGGTAGGTAAAGCGGTAGGGTAGCAAAATATTAAAGGAGACCCGGTAACATTACCATTTTGATTAACTCCACCTTACCTATGACTGAAAGGGTAAGTGTCTTCCAGAATTTAATTTGAGACTTGAGCAGTGTAACTGCCCTTGTGATATTTCCATCCATAAGGTTTTGTTTGGTATGGTAGATACGAACACTCAAGTATCTGAACGCCACCGGTTGCCACTGCACCATGATCCCATTCACTATCCAACCTGGATCCACTGTAGTAGGATTAAACGGTTATAGACAAGATTTACCCCAGTGTACCCCTAGCCCAGACAATGATGCAAAAGATTTCAACGTGGCGGGGATGACCTGCAGGATTGCCAAGACATCTTGTACGTACAAGATGTCATCTGCATAAAGTGAAACGGCATGTATGCCATTCCCAAGGCGTATCCCTCAGTCTGATGCTGAGGCGCGTAGTGCCATCGCTAATGGTTCGATTACCAAAGCGAAGATCAGGTGGGGAAAGCGGGCATCACTGACAAGTCCCCCGTTCAATCAAAATAGGTTAGGAGAAAAGAGATCCCAACCGCAATCAAACTGTAGGGGCCCCGTACAAAAGCCCAATAAGGCTTAGTACATAGAGTCCAAATCTGTAACGGTGGAGCACGGCAAACATGAAAGACCACTAGACCGTGTTGAAGGCCTTCTCCAGGTCCAGCATGACACAGCCGGCCATTGGCCAGTCCGCAGTAGCACAACTCATCACCCTAAACAGTCGACGTATGTTAAGCGATGTGCTGCAAGCCGGCACAGACCCATTCTGGTCCTGGTGGACCAGTTGGGGAACCAACGGCCCCAGCCTGCTAGCTAGGATGCCTGCTAATATCTTATAATCCCCATTTAGGAGTGCCAAAGGACGGTACAGCCCCACGGAAGTAGGTTCCCTGCCTGGTTTGGGGAGCGTAATCAACGTAGCCTCCATCATTGAGGCAGGGAGGGCAAGATATTCAAGTGCCTCCGTGTATACCCGGAGCATCTGGAAGCACAGAGTGTCCGCATATGCTTTATAAAATTTGTGCGGAAGACCATCAGGACCATGGACCTTGCCGGATGGCAGAGTCCTCATTGTTCCTCGCACTTCATCAAGCATTAGTGGTGCATTTAGGTAAATTCGCTGTTCAGGTGACAAGACTGGGAACGGGAGTCGCCCTAAGAATTGCTGAATTGCTTCTTCCGAGGGATGCGGACCAGGTTTTTCCAGCTTCATGAAATGCGTCGTCAGTTCACCATGGATTTCTATCTGTGTGAATCGAAAGTCTCCATCCGGGGAGCGAAGAGATGTAATCAGCCTACCCGGTTGCTCCTGTTTAATCAGCCACGCAAGGAGAGACCCGGAGCGATCCGCTTTGGCATGTATTGACGCAGAGTACGCTGCAAAGTTAAGGCAGCGCTGTCGTTCAAGAAGCTCCGTGTTTTCTGTCACGCTACCTTTAGGTTGACCAGTCCCCCAGCATCTGTCACAGCCCTAGATTCCAACGGCAACAAGCGTTTTTCCACCTCAACCAGATCTGAAGCTACCTTTTGTCCCAGCCCACAGCCCAGCCCCAAACATTTTCCTCTCAGGGTGACTTTCGTAGCCTCCCACTCCACTAGTGCAGAGGAGGCAGTCCCCGTGTTAAGTTCTAAATACTCTACGATCGGCTCACCAATTGCCTCCCGAAATACAGGGTCTTACAGCATGGCCGGTTGCAGCCTCCACGTGGGAACACCTGGGACCCCACCCTCCCAAGCCAGCACAAAACAGTGAGGGTTGTGGTCAGAATGCATACGCTCCCAGTACTCCGATTTTGAAACATACAGTAGGAGGAAGGAGGACCCAAAGAACCTATCCAGCCTGACATGTAAGTTATGAGATACAGAGAAAAAAAGAGTATATCCTCTCCCCCGGTGATGTTGCCTCAAACTGCGATCTGGTCCCATCCCCACGCCCATCCATTCAGTGCCACAGAATTGGTCGCCACATCCGTGGTCTTGAGTGAGGGGTAGGATCTATCGACCCCCACATCTAAGACACTGTTAAAATCCCCCCCCCAGCAACCACGGGATATCACAACACCTCCCCAAAACAAGAGTCAGATGACCGAAAAACTGGCCCTGGTCCACATTTGGTGCATACACATTCCCCAACAATACAGGGCGCCCATCCAATTTACCCTTCACCAAAACATATCTGCCCTCCTTATCCGCATGTGTCTCGTCTACTGCAAAGGGTGTCCCCGGGCGTATCCAGATAAGGGTCCCCCTAGCGAACAGAGAGTAATCTGTAGCATATATTTTACCCCTCCATCTACGTTGCAATCGGGTAACCTCCATTGCACTCAAGTGAGTCTCCTGCAATAACGCTATATGCACATTGTGATGTTTTAAATAGGATTACACTGCATATCTACGGGAAGGCGTGCGGAGGCCCCGGATATTCCAGGTAAGTATTATGTGACCCATGGCAAAACTAAGAAAAGCATGCCGCAATGAACATTAATCCCTCTGCCCCAGAACTCGCTGTGTAGCAGTCTGATGTGCACAACAACATTTTCCGTATCTCCCACCCCCCGGACTCCTGCAACAGAAAGCAAATGGGAAGTACTAACCGGGGAAGGAAAGAACCATATAAGGGCATGCCCCAAAACATCAGGGAGTCGTCCAAACACAACAGACAACACCATAGCCGCCTGTCCTACCGGATCCAAAAGATTGTGGAGAACATCAATATCAACACCCCCAGGAACCTTTTGACCGACCCCCACCCCACATCATAATAACACACAGACCCCAGAGGACATCAGGATCCCACCACATCAAAGCAAACAACAGCACTCGGCAATGTATTTTCAGATCAGCCAGTTTCATACGATACCATCCGCTGTTTGGGGTGTAACGTCTGCCATTCTCATAGATGCTTTATCAGAAGAGTCCCCCACGGAAGAGCCCCCATCCTCTGATGTATGATAGAAAGTGTTTGCTCTGTCTTCGTGCGCCGTTAATTCTGCTATCTTGACCAGGCACCGCCGTCAATCCCTGGAACCGCCGTCTTGGCCAACATCTCTGAGTACCTCCATCACCAGCTTCCCCAGTCCATGCTATAGCACCAGTGCCCACAGGCCTCGGGCCAGAGTACTGACCCGATGTCTCCAGCCAGTCCCAGACATCCTGAGGTGTGTCAAATAACCTGGAATTCTCATCCAAGATGGCACAGAGCTTTGCCGGAAATAACAGCGAGAAGGAGAGATTGAGCTGCCGGAGTTGACGCTTCACCGGTAAGAAAGATCACCGATGACGCTAGATCTTCATTGTGTAGTCCGGAAAGAACAACACTTTACCTTTTTTGTACTGGATATCATCTAATTTCCAGGTCTCTCAAAGGATTACATCCCGATCTCTATAGTGTAGGAGCCTGAAGATGACAGGATGCGCTCTGTCCCCCGATGCCGGCGTCCTGCCCAGAACGCAATGCGCCCTCTCGATGGTGATGAAGGGGAGAATACAGTATGTGGCAAAATGGTCTTGAGCCAGGATTCCAAAAAGGCAACCACATCTTGGCCCTCTGCACCCTCCGTCATCCCAATCAGTCAGACATTATTCCACCGGGAGTGGCCCTCTACCTTTTTAATGCGGTCCTCTAGGTGCTGGATCCGAGCCTCATAGGCATTCTGCTGTTTGTCTTGGAACTGCGTGGCAGGCTTCAATTCAGCGATCTCCTCTTCTACAGTTTCAACCTGATCCTTCAGATTCCAATGATCCACATGTAGTAAGTTGAGGTCCAGAGCTACTTTGTCCAGTTTAGATTGCATGGCTGCAGTAGAACGCTCAATAGCTTGTAGTATAGTGTCCAGACAATCATCATAAGCCATTTTTTCCTTCATTGATTGTGGTGGGTCAGCATCACAGGCCCCGGCCACCTGTGAGGAGGCCCTCGACTCGGCACCCCTAGTACATCCCATTATCTTGTGTCCAGCAAGATACGTCCACCACACCACTGGAGCCTCCCACGGGGTCTCTCTACAGTGTCGCCCAATGTAACATTAATCTGCACTCCCTGAGACCACAAACTACAATCTCACTCCTGGCCCACTCCTTCTGAGCGGTGTCAGGGGTCTTTTCCTGTTGCACTACCATCAGCAGGTCCAAGGGGTATCAACTCACCCCACCGTGCAGTTGTGTCTCTGGTTAAGTGCATCACACAAGAGCGCCCATTGGAAATACACTCTCCGCTTCTAGACGTGGCTCCGGTAGCAAGAATATCTAAAAAGTCACATACTCATTGTGATGTCTGCCTTCATGGATGAGGTGCTGTCAATAAACCTCTATTTGGATCCTATCTTTGTGTGCCGCAACATCATTAAGAGGATCCATCACTCATTTCCCTGGCATACACCAGCTGTCCGAATGCAGGCCACCAGTCAACTGGACCAACAGTGGGGGTCCTTTCCTTCCATATGATCTGGTGCAGGCCTACCAAGTCCTCCTTATGCTATGTCCACCTCCGAGTGAACACCAACACCATCACACCATCTCTGTGAAATACTTGTGTCGGCTTCCCATTTTTAATATTGGGTGATCAGCTGCCCCTGAGCATTTCACCTCTTTGTTGGTGACAGTTAGAGAGCCACGGAATTCGTCTTCAGGCCCTGGCTGAAGTGCGCACTGCTACATTCACATCCAGGACGGGCTTCACACAGCTCACCTCGCCCCAGGGGCTGGCCGCCTTACACACCGCTCCGCTCCGCTCCGCTTCCCTACAGGGACGCGATGTGGGTGAATCCAGGGCCAGCTCCAGCACCCCATTAAGCAGATCACGGATGCAACCCGTCCACCTTTTTTTGACTGCTTAGACAGCTATAAAGTCCCTCGGCTGCAATAGCTCAACTAACAATGTCAGGGAGTGTTCCGGGGCCGGTATGTCCCCCGGCTGTCACATACTTCTCCTCCGCGGGGCACACCGTTTACCACCAATCGGGTCCGGTGACACGTCAGCCCCAATCAGCAATGTTTAATACGGCCTCCCCAATCCGCAGGTCCGCAACTACACGTCTGCCCCTCACTCCGTCTCGGACCACATGTCCTCCGGTCCTCGCAATGGCTTCCACAGTGTCCTAGGGGTGTCCCTAGATCATCGCCCACCGTCTAGTTCTGCCAGTTGCCAGCCTTGCAGGATAGTTGTATCGGATTACGGGGACAGAAGACGGAGCGCCACTAAAACGCGTCTGCCATGCTGCCCCTGCTGGCCACGCCCCCTGTTGAAGGTTTAGCCTTATGGCATTACAATTCTAAAAATGCACGCAGTGTTTCCTTTCCAACACTCCTGGACATAAATCAATTGTCCTGATCCATGTTACAATACACAAGCACCTGTGGTAGTTACTACATATAGGGCCATATTCACAAGGATCTATCGCCGACTTAACGGCACGTTATCGCAGACAAAGTTGCAATAAACTTAGCGCCCCAATCACAAGCTGGTGTTAACATCCCACAGCACCAGTTTACCCGCGAAAGCAGCCGCAAAAAACATCGCCACGAATAACCCCGGCAACTATCGCTAATGAGATGCAGAGTAGGCGTTCCCGAGCCAAAAGCCGCGACAACACCACTCCACAACATTCGCAACGAACAGCCAGAACAGCGATAAGAACACAAAACAGGCGATAAGGCGCGTTAGCACCAGAAAAATAACACCTGCTCTAACCTGGTGCTAAGTCGGACTACAGCCTGCACCACAAAAGGGTGCCCATCCCAGAGCCACACATGAAGAACCATAGATGCCCCCGAGCAACTGCCCATGCAGCCCGGACACCCAAGAGGGCCCCAACACCCACCGACACCACACCCAGGCCTGCAACCACCAACCACCCTTGACCCCCACCTTGGACACCCCCATTCCCGGACAAAGAAACTGAACGCCAACACTACGAATCCCAAAACAAAAATCTTTTGACTGATGTCACACAAGCAGGAATACCAACACACATGGGTGCCCAGAAAATGGAGAATCAGTCATACAGCAATACAATCACCAACACAAAACACCATTTAAACAAAAAACAAAAAAAAATTCGGATGAGTCCTAGCTGGTCTGCACTGGACAATCTGTTGGATACAGCCTGGAAGACAAAATCCAAGAGAAGAAGGAGTGCCATGCGTACAACAAAGGAAAGAGAGGGAGAGAGGGAGGGAGGGAGAGAGTGAGGAAGAGAGATGGAGTGAGACTGCACAAGCAGCACAAGGCCTCTCGGGCACCTGGCCCTACATGCCAACATGTGTGTGTGTATCGCTATCCGGACACCATGAGCCCAAGGCCTTGTCTCAATCTCAGCGCCTAAACCACATCACATTCCGAAAACGCAAATAATAGTCAGACACACATTCGGGATAAAAGCTCCTTTGTACCAATGCAGAAGGCGGGAGGACACCTTTACCTCTGACCTTGGTCCTGAACGCGGCTGGAACTCCCTGAGAGAGATGCCATGGCAGATGTGGACGACTCCCACACCACGTATTACGCAAATGAACAATCCATCTTATCCACACCCCACACACAGAAGCCCCTTCCTGAGGTACCCCCGCATGGGATACCCTTGACACTCATGGAAACAGCAACCCATTCTCCTCAACGTTGCACACACAATCTAATCATAGCCCAGAGCTGGGGCATATCCTCCACACAACTGCCGCAGTCCAGAAGAGTGCCGGTTCCACGAGACGAACCAACGCAATGTCAGGCCATCCCGGGCACATGCACAACCCCCGTCACATGGAGCAGTACCGTGCACGTATGCTGCATTTACTGGGTGCACTGCCACTGGCAGTGCTGCGGATCAGTTACCGGCTGAGGTTCCGCCTTGCCTACGTCACCTCCGTCCAGCCCTGGTTCCACTGCCGAACACGCACATTCGAGTGTCCCAAGGATGTCTGCCTATCCAACACAACCGTAGATGAATTGGACTATGACTTGTGTGTGCGCTACCTGTTGGATCACGAACAGGAGTGTAACCAAGACAGCCGTGCATGGGATGCCATGACATACTGCGTATGTATTGGCAGTTGTGCATGGGAGATTGCACAATTCCTTGTGTGCAGTGACCACATCGAGGTGCTCCCCTATTGGGCTGTGTTGTGGATTGGGGAAACAGCGTGGGCTGAGCACACCTGCCCGGACCAGTTAATGGATTGGCTCACCCTGCTGTTCCTTGAACATGACAACGACGTACTATTGGAACACATTGCACATGAAGCTGCACGGGCATTCATGGACGAGTAACTACGTTCCTGCAGCCACATCGGATTGTCACACACAGCATGGGTCCCAACAACTTGTTGCATTGTGAGGAATGCTCACACATCCCACCACAACAGAGGACATGTCTGCCATCGTCAGGACTCTGGATGCATGTGCGTGGAACTATGCGTGTGTACACACACCTGTGCAAGGTGATGCAGGTCCATGGTCAGAGCAACACAGTGTCGTATGGCAACGTTACCAACTCAGACACACTGCTGGGGTGAGTGAACACACATGGCAATGTAGGACGACATGTGAACCTGTCGGACCCTTCCACCTTATCACTGTCAGCAGAGCAGCCCATCTGCGCACTCCGGTGGCAGAGCACTATGCTGATCACATGGGCAGTGAGTCGAGCACCTCACACGGGGCAATGGGCAGACGCCAGACAACACATGACTCCTCCAGAACGGCAAGATATGCTGAGACCGTTGCCACCCGTGATGATCGTTGTCCATTTTTGCTTCAGCATTTTCTGAACCTCGACATGTTCCCATGCTGCGTGTAAGCGCCTTAAGCCTGTCCCTGCCTGCTGTGGCCGTTGCCTCATTCATACTGACATGCACATGCCAATGAAGTCTATGCTAATCTGCTGGTGTCTAACTGTGATGAGTGTTGAATCGATTGTCCTCTCGTGCGCCACAATGAGCATCGTCCCTACACAGGGAGGAACTGACTGACGCATGTACAATGGGGGTGGCTCCCTTTTGCAAGCTCCACCTCTGTGGGCCAGACATTGTTTTGGGATAGTTGCAGGCCGACCTGTGCAGTTACATGACTTCTGCAATGTGAGTATGGTGTCCAAACTCAGACCATGTGTAGCTATGTCATGAATTGTAACAGGACGTGGCCACACAGATGTGTGTGTGTAGGTATGCGACGTGAAGTTCGGTTGTCACATGTGATGTAGGACACCACCTCTGGCCTGCTACCGATTGTGCATTCCTACACACAGCCCTATTCAATACATGTATGTGTGCCTACATTGGGGGGTTGTGAGACTGTAGTGAATTTGCAATGGGGACACAGCTAGTACGCACCTCCACAGTCATCCAATTGGCCATGTGTCTCAGGGACACACATACGCATAGATGTCAGTTACCAGGGTGTACCTACATGTGCATCATTGTCCCTAAGTCCCGCCATACTTCAATACGTAAGTGAAAATAGTCATGACACATATGTGTGAATACAAATGAAGGTTGGAATTAATACAACCTCATATGCCAAATACAAATCCTCTGTATCGACGGGATGTAGAAGGCACCCGTCTGGTACTAGGACTGGACCTTACCTCGCCTGGTAGCAACTCAGGTCAATAAGGCCCCGTTGTAGCCTCAACCTTAACCCAAGCTGGATGTGTCCACATCCAGCTTGGGTTGAGCTTGAGGCAACGACGGACAGAGCGGGGCCTTATTGACCTGAGTTGTTACCAGGCAAGGTGAGGTCCAGTCCAGGTTGTATTAATTCCAACCTTCATTTGTATTGCTTTTTCCTATTTTCTCACTTTTTTGAACAATTGGTTTTAATGCAGTAGCAATGACATTTACAGACAGGTCCTGAAGAAAGCCGTGGACCGCTAGTCCAGAAGGCTGAAACATGTCAACCGTTTTTACAAGCAGTGAATTTTGAAACTGCTTTTTTGCACTGTTTTTAATAATAATGATCACGTTGGTGAGTGATCCAACCATTTGCAAGGGTCTCTTCACTTCATAATCTTTTACATTTTCTTGTGGTGTTACTCTTCATGACATAGGTGGTCAGCTCTCTTTTTCCCTCGTAAGGCGGCTGGTACAGTAGACCCCCGGATTAATTGTTTGTTGTTGATCATATTGTTTTGGGGAGCGAATCCGTGGCAGGTCTATAAAATACCCTGGACCCTCTACCACCTTTTTGTTTGTTATTGCTGTGTAATTGTCCAGCAATGAGGATATGGCAGTAATTTCCATCCCCATCTTACTCCCCTGATACAGGTTCTGTGTCCGGTGTGTCAGGTGTGTGTGGCGGGGTAATGGCTGAGTCACTGGGTGCCACTGACACATCAGACTGCGAAGGTAATGGGGCTGTGCCACTGACACATCAGGGGCCGGAGCTGTGTGTGTCGATGTTCCAGCTGCAGCCATCTGTGACAGGCTCAGTGGCATCAATGGCAAGATGATGAACTGCAGGGCGTAGAAGTTCCCAGCTACTACTCGCTGGTGTCCAGACGCGGCAGCCAGACTTCCAGCTTGCATCTGCTCCATGGTCTCCATTGCCCTCCACATCTGTGCCAACTCTGTGCTGTCATCGCTGGTGCCTGTCTAACAAGACAGTTCTTGTATCCGATTCATGGCCCCATCAAGGTCAGCCAAGGTCCGTGGTGGTGCATGGTGCGCACAGGGGGTGTCCAATAGGGACTGTACGTGGTCCCGATGGGACTCAGACACCCACGTATGGCATTGAGTTTGGCTGCCACAAGCTCGAAACCCACCCGCAGCTGATCAGCCAACTCCACCTGGCATGCTCACGCATGCTTTTGTAATTCCGTGTCATGGTCAGGGGGTCCTGGGAGACAGCTGTGGTGGTGTGTGTTTCCTGCTGTGTGGTCTGTGCAGGTGGTGGGGTCACCTCGAGGCAGCTGGCCTGCCCTGCTCCTGGGATGGGGTGCGAATGCTGTTCATTATCCGTTAGAGGGTTTTCTGACATATGTGCATGTTGTCCTCTTCATCATCACTGATGAGAAGTGTGGTGTGCTCTGCGTGAGGTGTTTTTTGTCCCGCTGAAATGGAAAGGGGTGATGCAGGTTAACAGTGTTTCACATGAATTTTGAAGGATTGCAGATGTTTACATTCAGGCTACATGCCAATGTACATTGTGACTGTTTTGGTGGAGCTGGTTATTTGATGGTAGTCAGTGTGTTTACCGACTACATGACGGATGTGTGATAGTACCCGTACATTATCATCACACAGTTTCAGGCAATGCCAGATGTGAGTGGACAGTTACTATGCACAAGCGGAACATGTTGTGAGCTCTGTCCTCTGGTGTTGCATATTGTACCATGTTGCCATCATTGCTGATGTACTGTGATTGCTATGTGTGTGTGCTGCATCGTGGGGGAGTTGCCCCTACAGCTCTGATTTTGTGTACCTTTCTCCCTTTGAGGCCGGGTGCCTTTGAATTGTGTGCTGTATGGCGGTGGCTGTATGGTTTTTGACTTGGGTCATATGTGCTCCCGGACAGATTTTGTGGCCTGGTGCATTGTTCGTCTGCTGCGTGTGTTGTGCAGCATGGGTTGTGGGTGCACGTGGATATGTCAGAGTGTGACCTGCTCCTTTACGGATGTGATCCGCACTGGGACACCTCCATGTCGATTCATGGGCCATGGCATGAATTGTGACTGCAGCCATGCTATCTGTCATTGCAGTGTCACTTGCATATTCAGTGTGGCTCACAGAAGTCGCTGCTTTCCTGGATTCAGCACATGTGCATGGGTAGGTTCTGATGTTGGTGTTGGGGAGGGGATCCCCTTTGTGCACATAGTGGACGGGGGTCTACTTGGTGTTTCTATTTGTGCTGCAGTGTGCCAAGGCTGTCAGGGACATGTTCCACGATCATTGTGGGTGTGCAGTGTGCGACACATAATTGTGCATGTGTGCCATTGTGCCCATCCCCCCAGTCCCTGGTCGCTACTCACCCTGTTGCTGTTGGGTCAGGTAATTTCGAGCTGTGTCCAGGACCCCAACTCCTGCCGCCGTCTCCACACTGCTGACTGTGGCCGCCATTTCCTTCAGCTCATCCAGCTCCTCTTGTGTCGCAGGACTCCCACCTCCAGTCGCCGTTGCTTCATTCCGGTTGGCAGCGAGTTTCTCCTTGGTTTGGCTGTGCACTTCATTCCAGCGCCTCCTGGCCTCCTCCATTGACCTCCTCGACACTCCGATTGCATTGACTTTTGTGACGATGGACTGCCATATTTCCGTTTGTGTTGCCAGTGCCGCAGGGGAGGTGACGAACAGTTGTTGATAGTTTTCTATCACCTCCGTGACGATGATCCGGTCTTCCTCTTCTCCTTGCCCTTCCCCGACCCCGGGGTTCCATGCTGATCCTCCGTGGGGCTTGTGGAGTTCGGCCTGTCCTCTGCTCTCGGTCCGGGTGCATCCATGGTGCTACGCAGTTTGAATTGGTTTTGGTGGTTTTTTTTTCTGTTATAGTGCATTTTCCCACCAGTTGCGTCCGAGCTGCAGGCCTGTGGCTGGTTTTCGTGGATTTTTTTACCGCGATTGGCCTCATCGCATGTTTTTTGGCGTTCGCGTTTCGCATTTTTGCGGCGCGGCGTTGGATTTTGCGCGGCCATTTGATGCATTATCTGGTGACTATCGCATGCTACCGCCGTATTGTGAATACTTGGTTGGCACGGCGTAATTTTCCCGCGATGGGCTGCGATGTTGAGAGTTGCGTTCTTTTGAATATACCCCTCAGTGTAGGTAAGCTATCCCGACGATAGTTGGAACACACCAGTCTTTCAGCTGTGAAAGGACACTTTTCCTCAATTGATAAGGGCATGGATTTCTCTGACTTTATTCTGGGGCCACGTGCTAAAAGAAATAAAAGATTCCTTGCCACAGGAATATCTGCCATCTATAATGAATTAAACAAGTATTCTGAGAAAGAAGCTGCAGAAAGAATTCAACAAATAGACCAAGAAAACATGCAAACAATTTTAAAGGGATTGACAATAGAATGCACACACTTTCTAAAAGTGAATACTCATTAAATTACATTTTGTCCTTAGGCTTAGAACTTATGAAAGGGGACCTGAATTTATTACAGCATCGTCCGGCTCAATTAAGAGCCATCATAAAATTAAATTGGGCACTACAAACACTCAGGTTAGGTTTTGTGCCTTGACAACTTCTTGATGAAACAGCCCCATGTGAACCCTACAATTTGACACTTGCTCAAAAAACAATGGCCAAAAAAGAACACCTTTATACCCTATTAAGTATAAAGCAAGTTGAAGGTGCACCATTTACAGTCAGTGACACTCCACCTATTACCTGGTGTATACAGAGTATTTTTTCATTGCCTATTACAATGTTTCATTTTCAGGACTGTCAAAAATATAACTCTGTTGGCTGCTATGAAACTATGCGCAATTCACAACTGTTTAATTCAAGGAAATTCCCTTTTAGCAACATCTGTTTAAATGAAAATTATGATGATTCTGTGTGTATCAGTACAGCAAATTGCTGAAATCTTCTTGGACACTCCCTTCTATGTTACACCATATCATTGCATGGAATGTGTAGAGAATTGATGTCAGGGTTAAGTTGTTTCTTATTTATTACCCCCCTTGCATTTATTTCCATACATCATAGACTTATTAATAACAGCTTTTATTTGATTTAAACGAATCCTACTTGCTATAGGTTGGAACCAAGTCAGCCATACCTGATAATGTTTTCTTAAACAATATAGGGGCATATTATCAAGCAGGGCGTTAAAACTATCGCCGCTTTAGCGGCAGAAAACTGCCGCAAAAATGGCGATAATGGGCTTGATAATATGCCGCAGAGAATTCCCATAGAAGCCCATGTTGACACTGAAACATGGGCTTCTATGGGAATTCTCTGCGGCATATTATCAAGCCCATTATCGCCGCTTTAGCTGCAGTTTTCTGCTGCTAAAGCGGCGATAATTTTAACGCAGTTTCTTGATAATATGCCCCATAGTGTTGTGGAAGGACCTTGTATCCTGTGCCTCAAATTGCCATTGGAAACATCCCTTGGCCTAGTATAAGCATGAAATGTATGCGTTTTGGCGATTTTAACAAGCTATTGTCTGTTATTTTACAAAAAGAAGTCGCTTTGACTTCAGCTGTTGAAGTTTATCATCTGGAGACAGCCAGAACTGCTTCAGAAGTTCAGAGGCTGTTACATGCACAATACTTAACACATTTTGCAAATATCATGCAAACATTATTTCATTTGTCTGTAACAACTGGTGTCATACATGTTTTTTAAGAACATTGGATCTGGTCTGGTGACTAGATTTGAGGCAGCATTTGGATTGATTTCGGCTTTCATTCATTCTCTGTTCTCCAGTCTTTTTGGAGGATTGATGATCATCATTCTGCTAATTGTCTGTGGTACCATCATTTGTCTTCTGCTCTGAAAAAGAAATCAACAACATGGAGTACACATATCCAGCTAAACAAAAATGCAGAGAGGCTCTAGCACAATCCATGGGACATGCTTGGCTATCTGAACTCAGCGAGCATTGGATGCTCACATTTTGCAAAATGAATGCTGCACAAGTGTCAGAGGCGTTTACAGTCTTCAACTAACACAGGAGCAGAATGATGCTAATTTCCCAATGCCCCCATCGGAACGTTTCCGCGAGAATAGGTATAACTCTCTACGGGCAAGTGTCGACGGGGGAAAGGGGAATTGGACAGAGAAGAGACAGCCCTGGATATCTTCGTCATTGTAGAGAAACGATTCTGCAACAATTAGCATTTGTTCACTACACAATTCCTTAAGCATTAACTTACTGTATATGAGGTAATGAATTAGCTTGTCTTACCAGGAAGTATTCAGGGCCAAACCTCTCTTCTATTTCTCAGTTGCTTGAGTGTGTAACAACTGACTTGCTCTGGCTCTTGCTAACCCTTTCTTCTTCTTCTTTTCTTACTGGAGTGAAGGTGGAGTCGGGTCTTGGAAATAGAATTAAACAGTTGAGTAACGTGAATCTTCTCTGTCGAGTATAACTACACTGCTGTTGTGTAACTGTTAACTTACTTCATCTTCTAGCCGTGAGCATGTTGTACTTTTTCGTTGAGCTACAGCCTTAGGAACTGATAACCGTAAGCCAGGTGTAAATAGACTTCCTAGTTTTGATAACCTATTTATCTATAATGTCTGAGGTACTTTCCGCTGCTTAGGTACTATGGTAGATTTACTCGGAAACTCTAAGACTAATGCACTATCTGTCTTGTCCCAAAGGAATTAAACAAGAACAGTGCGAGGAGGGTTTCGCGTTGTTCAGGTTTAAACTATGAATACTCTAAGAGAGTCTTTATGAATACTCTGAGAGAGTCTTTATGAATACTCTGAGAGAGTCTTATTCCTTCTGCGGAATAAACTCAGAATTGTCACCGGACTCCGAACTACTCATTGTCTCTCATGACTAGAATTCGGACTTCCTACTTGACAGGAATAGGTTCTACATTCTATTCAAGTTACAACGAGATACACTAACCTGAGTATGTAAGGTGACCGTCGAAGGATAGCACGACGAAATTCTTCGACGCGACCTACCCTAACTTCCACGACGGTGAGGTACGTGTTGCTTCGATAATTTCTCTGGTGAAGTGCGCTCGAGAACGTTGGCAGGCGCGCCTCACCTGCTGCGTTAGAATTCAGTAAAGACTAGAACGCCGACCCATGAATGCGTCAGCGGCCATATTGGAAATCCTGCGGCGCCAACAAATACGCCAACTGAGAGCCCCATGAATTCCATCACTCGGTTTAACCGAGGAGATGGTATTCACAGTGGTGGGTTCCGAATTACGCGGAGGAAACCTCCCGTGAACCCTGACAGTACCCCCTCTCAACGGGGTTTCCTCCAAGCGAGGTTTATTAGGATACTTGGCATGAAAGGCCTGGATCAAATGTGGCGCGTGGACATCCGAGCTTTTCTCCCAGGATCGCTCTTCAGGTCCAAAACCTTTCCAATCAATGAGATAAAAAAGGTGATTGTGACTCCATTTTGAGTCCAAAATTCTCTTTACTTCATATTCAGGGTCTCCCTCAACAATAATGGGAGCAGGGGGAGATGTTTGACGTAAAGTGGATTGCACCTTTTTTAGTAGGGAAACATGAAAAACCGGGTGAATTTTAGTAGTAGCTGGCAATGTCAAACGATAGGTGACAGAATTTATGATTTTTTCAATAGGGAAAGGACCCATAAAACGTGGTTGGAATTTACGGGTGCCCTTAAGGCGTAAATTCTTCGTAGACAACCAAACAAGGTCTCCTACATTAAGCATGGGCGTAGGTCGTCTTTTCCGATCAGCACCACGTTTATAAGATGCCTTGGCAGCAGTCAAATTTCGTGTAGCCAATTGGTGGATGTTGACTAGGCGTTGGGCAAAATCCTGAACTACAGGGACTTCGATGTTAGACAAATGAATATGTGCATTAGGATGCCTGCCAGAAGTTATGAAAAAGGGGGAGTACCCAGTGGAAACATTTTGAGCATTATTGTGAGCAAATTCAGCAGACCACAAGTAATCAGGCCAATCTGCTTCCTCATCAAGCAAATAAAGCCGTAGGTATTGTTCTAACTCTTGGTTTGTGCGTTCAGTTTGTCCATCCGTTTCTGGATGGAAACTAGTGGAATAGCGGTGGTCGATACCTAACCCTTTTATGTAAGCTTTCCAAAATCGAGATAGGAATTGGGACCCCCTGTCAGTGATTAACACCTTAGGAATGCCATGAAGGCGAATGACATGTTGGTTAAAGAACTGTGATAATTGTAGTGATGTTGGTGTGCCTTTAATAGGTACAAAATGTGTCATTTTACTAAAAGTGTCCACACAGACTAGGATAGTGTCAAAACCATGAGAGGATGGGAGATCGACAATTAAGTCTAAAGATACTGTGTGCCAGGGATATGGGGGAGTTGGTAAAGGTTGTAAAAGGCCTTTTGGTGCTTGCCTGTCCGATTTTCCCCGAGTGCAAATCTCATATCCCAAAACATATTGTTGAATGTCACTTGTCATGTGTGGCCACCAGAAATTTCGTTTAACTAATTCATCTGTCTTGTGGACACCTTTATGACCTGCTAGAGGGTGATCGTGACATTCACGTAAGGCTTTAGTTTGAAGGTCTGTGGTGGGTAGGAATAGTGCTTGCCCGTGATAGGGTAATCCATTCTGGACAGTTCGAAAAGGGTCTTCCGCGGCCCAGTCGTGGATAAGAGCAGTGGTCATGTGTTCTCGAATTTGATCTTCAAAAGGTTCCAAGGAAATAGTTCCAATGATTCTGTCAGCCGGAATTATTTGCTGATTTTCGACCTTGATACTCTGATGGTCAGTATCCAATCTGGACAAGGCGTCCGCCTTCCCATTTTGGGAACCAGGCCTGTATGTGATGATGAAGTCGAATTCCACAAAATAGAGGGACCATCGAAGCTGGCGTGGTGTAAGAGTTCTTGCAGAACGTAAAAACTTCAAATTTCTGTGGTCAGTGAATATCGTCACCGTATGCTTAGCACCCATGAGGTAATGCCTCCATTCTGTAAAAGCATCCTTGATGGCTAAAAGCTCCTTCTCTGTGATGGTGTAGTTGCATTCCGCTGGGCTGAGTTTACGAGAACGATACGCCACAGGGTGCAGCTGGCCGGTGTTTTTGTGCCTTTGAGATAAAATGCCTCCTATAGCAAAGTCGGAGGCATCAGTCTCTAGATAAAATGGCTCTGTGGGGTCAGCATGTAGAAGAATAGGTGCCGAAGTGAAACTTTTCTTTAATAAGGTGAATGCTTGTTCAGCTTCCTCTGACCAATTAAAAGGAACTCCTTTTCTCAATAATCTGGTTAAAGGTAGAATCTTTTGAGAAAAACCATGGATAAATCTTCTATAGAAGTTAGCAAAGCCTATAAAACTCTGGACTTCCTTGATGGTGGTTGGAGATTGCCAGTCCGCAACTGCCTTTACCTTGTGTTCATCCATGGTGATTCCAGAAGGTGACAACACGAATCCCAGGAACTCTACTGTGGTGGTGTTGAACAGACATTTTTCTAGCTTCACATATAAGGAATTTTCTCTGAGACGTTGTAAAACAGCTCGGACCTGTCCGTGATGTTCCTCTTCAGACTTCGAATAAATCAAGATGTCATCTATGTATACTATCACACATAGATCAATGAAGTCCTTCAGAACATCGTTTATGAAGTACTGAAATGCCGCTGGCGCATTGCATAGGCCGTACGGCATCACCTGAAATTCGTAAAGACCGTATTTAGTCCTGAAGGCTGTCTTCCATTCGTCACCTTCTCGCACTCTGATTAGGCGATAGGCTCCCCGAAGATCAAGACGGGTGTAAATCTTGGCTTCTTTAACTTGGTCAATCAACACAGAGATCAGAGGCAAAGGATAACGATTCTTTGTTGTTATTCTATTGATTGCTCGAAAGTCTATACAGGTTCGAAGGTCCCCTCCTTTCTTGGGCACAAAGAAGAGAGGGGAGGATACTGGTGACTGGGAAGGTCTAATGAAACCGTTATCCAGATTTTTCGTTAAGTATTCCTTTAGATGAAGATTCTCCTTTTCAGTGAGGGCGTAAACTCGGCTGCATGGTAAATTCGCCCCCGGTTCCAGGTCTATCTTGCAGTCATAAGACCGATGTGGAGGTAATCTTTCTGCTTCAGCTTCGTCAAAAACATCCTTGAAATCCTGAAGGTTTTTAGGAATTTCAGTAGTTTGAATTACGCATACTGTCTGTCCATTGTCACAAAGTTGTGCAGCCACGCATTTTTCAGCTAGTGTGTCTGGTTCAGAGAAACAATGTTGGGCACAATATTTTGAATCTAAGGCTATGGTTCTGGCCTCCCAATCAATTGACGGATTGTGTTCTGTGAGCCATGGAATTCCTAAAATGAATTGAAATTGAGGAGCATCTATTAGATCAAACTGCATTAGTTCTTGATGACCCTCCTTGGTAATTATCTGTACAGATTCAGTGTGGCTGGTTATTGCTCCTGAAGTTAAGTCTGACCCATCAACTGCCTTAACC
Organism: Triturus cristatus; assembly: GCF_964204655.1. NCBI lineage: Eukaryota > Metazoa > Chordata > Amphibia > Caudata > Salamandridae > Triturus > Triturus cristatus. The sequence goes on along the minus strand of NC_140587.1, from coordinate 488,256,402 downwards.
TTTTCGCTCTTCTCCTTTTTGATTGCCAGTAAACCTATCTGAACTGCAAATTTTTGATCGCAAAAATTACCAGTTGCCCCAGAGTCTATCATGATTGCGATTTCCTGCAAGATCACTGTTCGAAATTTCAAAGTAACAGCTAAGGTCAGGTGAGGTGTGGAGACTTGCTGGGTGTTCGCCAGTTGATGAAACACTGGAGTTGTGTCTTTACTTGCATCCACCAGTCCAACTCCGCCTACTGGTGGTGCTGAGAGTTTTCCTTCTCCTTGTTTTGTAACTTAGGTCTCTTCAGACAGGCCTTAACAAAGTGACCACTTCCTCCACAGTACATACAAAGCTTGTTCTGACGTCTTTTTTCTTTTTCTTCCTGCGACAATGGGCCTCTAATGGCACCTATCTGCATAGGTTCCTCTCGAGTGGTTTGCTCAACAGTTCGTGTTGATACTGACTTGATTCGATCAAACCGAGGGACACTTGATCTAAAATCCCTTCTTCTTTCTCCCTTTCTTTCATTTAGGCGATAATCAATCTCTAACACCAGGTCTATTAAGGCTGAGATTTCAGAGGGTCGATTTGGAACCTGAGACAGGGCATCTTTTAGTTCATCTTTCAATCCCCTGTAAAACACTGCTGCTCTTTTACTCATTGGCCAATTTGTCTCCGCTACCAACTTATTAAATTGAGCCAAATAAGCTACCAACTCTCTATTACCTTGACGAAGCTCTAGCAATTCATTATCCGTGGCCTGTGAAGCTTTCCTCCTATCGAATATACGAAGAAATTCTTTCTTAAAATCTTCAAGATTGTAAAGGATTGGATCATCTTGTGTTACTAAGGGCATCGACCAGGAGGCAGCATCCCCACTAAGATAAGATAAAATGAACGCTACCCGAGATTGAGCATCAGGGAAAATCGCAGGACGGCACATAAAATGTAGGGAGCATTGAGTCAGAAAAATCTGGGCCTTTTGGGTGTCTCCATTAAATCGCTCCGGAGGAGCAAGGGGAATTACTGGGGACAAGGAGTGCACCACCTGAGTGGTACCCAAGGGTACAGAGCTTGAACTTATGTTTTGTCCTAGAGTTTCAAAGGCTGTGGATTTTACATTTGTTCCAGAAATGGTCTCCCTTCCCTTGATAACCAGTATCTCCTGTCTTAAGATTTGATTCTCCTCTCTAACAGCTCCTAGATCCCTTTGTATATTTCCAAGTATTTCACTCAAATCTTTTAGATCTAACCCTTCCGCCATTCTGCTCAGGTGTTGATGACAACGTGGGCACTTCACTCTGTCAGAGGCGTTTACAGTCTTCAACTAACACGGGAGCAGAATGATGCTAATTTCCCAATGCCCCCATCGGAACGTTTCCGCGAGAATAGGTATAACTCTCTACGGGCAAGTGTCGACGGGGGAAAGGGGAATTGGACAGAGAAGAGACAGCCCTGGATATCTTCGTCGTTGTAGAGAAACGATTCTGCAACAATTAGCATTTGTTCACTACACAATTCCTTAAGCATTAACTTACTGTATATGAGGTAATGAATTAGCTTGTCTTACCAGGAAGTATTCAGGGCCAAACCTCTCTTCTATTTCTCAGTTGCTTGAGTGTGTAACAACTGACTTGCTCTGGCTCTTGCTAACCCTTTCTTCTTCTTCTTTTCTTACTGGAGTGAAGGTGGAGTCGGGTCTTGGAAATAGAATTAAACAGTTGAGTAACGTGAATCTTCTCTGTCGAGTATAACTACACTGCTGTTGTGTAACTGTTAACTTACTTCATCTTCTAGCCGTGAGCATGTTGTACTTTTTCGTTGAGCTACAGCCTTAGGAACTGATAACCGTAAGCCAGGTGTAAATAGACTTCCTAGTTTTGATAACCTATTTATCTATAATGTCTGAGGTACTTTCCGCTGCTTAGGTACTATGGTAGATTTACTCGGAAACTCTAAGACTAATGCACTATCTGTCTTGTCCCAAAGGAATTAAACAAGAACAGTGCGAGGAGGGTTTCGCGTTGTTCAGGTTTAAACTATGAATACTCTAAGAGAGTCTTTATGAATACTCTGAGAGAGTCTTTATGAATACTCTGAGAGAGTCTTATTCCTTCTGCGGAATAAACTCAGAATTGTCACCGGACTCCGAACTACTCATTGTCTCTCATGACTAGAATTCGGACTTCCTACTTGACAGGAATAGGTTCTACATTCTATTCAAGTTACAACGAGATACACTAACCTGAGTATGTAAGGTGACCGTCGAAGGATAGCACGACGAAATTCTTCGACGCGACCTACCCTAACTTCCACGACGGTGAGGTACGTGTTGCTTCGATAATTTCTCTGGTGAAGTGCGCTCGAGAACGTTGGCAGGCGCGCCTCACCTGCTGCGTTAGAATTCAGTAAAGACTAGAACGCCGACCCATGAATGCGTCAGCGGCCATATTGGAAATCCTGCGGCGCCAACAAATACGCCAACTGAGAGCCCCATGAATTCCATCACTCGGTTTAACCGAGGAGATGGTATTCACAGTGGTGGGTTCCGAATTACGCGGAGGAAACCTCCTGTGAACCCTGACAACAAGTAAAACCGGTGTTCTGGTGCATAAAAACTGACATCCTCTTTAACTTACATCTGGAACAAACCCCAGTGGCTTATCTTGATATGGAAAAGATGATTCAACCTCTACATGAGCACCAGAAACAATGCTGAGCGATGCGCTTTTCCCTTATACAGGATGCTACCTATGACAGAGCAATAACACCAGTGGCACTTTTTCACGTAGCTCTTGATGAATGGTCTGGCTCATTGTATCCTTCGAGCCATTTAGAGAAGATCCACAACCAACATAGACTGCCTGAGACAGGCAACCAATTACTGGTCTCTCAAACACACAGACTGTTAACCATGAACATGCTGTCTATGAATTGCACAAAGACCACATGTATGTTGCGTATGCATCCAACGATGTCAACACGTCCTCTGATGAGTGAACTCAACCAGTAAGTCAACCAATGAAACATGATATGCCCTTTCCATATGTACCACAAAACCAATAAAAATGATGGACTGAAAATAAAACCTTTTTCTTTGTTAATAGGCTCTTTTGTGTTTTGCTTTTTATACAGCACATTTTTAATCTGGTCTATTTCTTATTATCACTGTTTTTTTTTCTTGTTAACACGCATAAAACTCTCTAGATCGATTACGAAAAGTATTTATACTGTTATTGATTTCCCTACACATTAGTTGAATCCCTAATGGCCAGATAAGCCCCTATGGCATCTCGTTCAGATGTACAAGCCAGGGATGACATAGAGCCCTATCCTATTTAGGCCCCAACTCCATCTTAGTCCATGAAGGTCGCCATCTTTCTTAACTTAGACAATGGACGTCTCACCTACTGCCAGCACACTTCACACAGATGCTACATCTTGCCTGAAGCATGAAGCTGATAAAGTCCCGGAGGAAGACCGACCAGCTGCTACTGCAGCATGTGTTTGCCCTTCACAGGGAACACTGTCTTCATGCTTTCACTGATGAAGACAGGCTTTGCTGTCAGCAAGGTATGCTATGCGTCTATTCTCCCTAAGAAAATCTACACTGCATGTTACTCTACCTTCCATGCTCTCTTAGGATACCGCATAGAAGTAGATGTTAGGGTATTAGGTTTTAGATTACTTTTTAACAATGTTAGAAATTTTAATTTTATTCTTGTTATTAATGACGTTCCTGTTTACGGTTTTTATAATATTCTATGTCGCTGTTTTAGATGTACTGACAATTACGATTCTCCTATTACCATAACAAGAGAATCCGGATTTCCTTAAAGACACGGAGGCTAACATTATACATATTTCTTTTAATGTAACTACAATCAGCCACTTGAAAGCATTACATCAAAAAGTGAAAAACAGTTCTAGAACAGAATCTTCAATCTGTACAATAACCATGAGCACAGAACAGTCTGCCTCTTTTAAATGTGGTGTATTAAGAAATAGTTACACATTTTTTTTTTTGCTCCTCTTCTTCAAATCCAACATGAACATGAATAAAGGAAGCTCAGAATATCCAAACTTCTGATGGAGAGTCACTATGAAGAGTTACCTGAAATAAAGAGAAGTATAAGTGCTCCGTTATTTGGAATGAAAGGTAGAAAAGGCGATAGAGATAAGCAGTAAAAAACCTCAAATTCATAATTAGAAAATATTCCGTCTATCAAAAAGTTTAATTGTTAACCACCCATGGGAAGGGACAGGTGGGAAAATGTTAGCCTCCGTGTCTTCAATGAAATCCAGAATCTCTTGTCATGGTAATAGGAGAATCGCAATTTCATTACAAGTCCGGAGGCTACCATTATGCATGTTGGTAGCTTTGTAAGATTACATCGGACATATGTTCAATTGTTTTGCAGTAGTGTTGTGCAAATGTGTTTGCGTTAGACCAATCGGCCGCCTTGAGAATGTCATCTAACTTACCTCCCATCCAGAAAGATTTACTGGCCATAGCACCTCTGAGGGAGTGTGCTTGGAATTTCCTTAGATCAATGCCAGCTAATTTCATTGCGGTTTTGACCCATCTGGCTAAAGAAGCAGAAGTTCTGGCTTTAAATGGTTTGAAGAAGGATATAAGTATTTTGTTCATATCATGCACGCAAAAAAAATTCATTCTACATTTGTACTCTTTCATGCAATCTACAACACAGTGTTTCTTACATAAATTAAAACGAGGATAAAAGATTGAATCCGACATTGTTTTAGTTCTTCTAATTATCTCAAATTTAACACCAAACATATTGTAAGTTCTATTAGTGACTTCAAGAGCGTTGACATCGGAAACCCTTCGGCATGATATTAGACACAACAAGGTTGCGAGTTTAATGGAAAGATTTTTCCTATCTAGTTGTCTGTTGTCCGGCCAATTTAGGTCTAAAATTACTTTTACGTCCCACAGTGTCTGGTATTTAGGTTAGGGGGTCTCCTTAGTCTAATACTTTTTAAGACTCTACAAACTATGACGTTCTTACCTACCGTTTTTCCATTGACTAACGTGTGACCTGCAGAGATAGCTGATCTATAACAATTAAGCGTTCTATAACTGAGACCCCTTTCAAATTGTTCTACAAGGAAATTTACTATGTGAACGATAGGAGGCTCCACGGAATCCAGGTTCCTCTCCATGCACCAACGTGCCCATTTTCTCCAAATGTTGGTATACCTATAGGGCTTGCCAGGGGCCCATGACTCACCGAGGAGAGTTACAACTATTGACGAAAGTCCACACATTTCATTTCATTTCCTGACACTTTCCAGGCAAGAAGGTTCAAACTCCTGGTCTGCACTAGGGGGTGATCTCTTCAATCTATGTCTGTTAGAAGGTCTCTCTCAGCTGGGATTAAAAAGGGAATGTTGCAAGCTAATTCCAGCGCTGTGGGGAACCATGGCTGAGATTGCCAAAAGGGAGTTATTAGCACTAGAGAGCATTGTTCCTGTTTCACTTTCTGTTGGTCTCTCTGAATCATGGCAAAAGGTGGAAAGAGTGTTGTTGTTTTAGATGTACTGAGAAACAGATTGTTCCTATAGTAATAAATACTTTTAACTAAGTGTTCATTCTTAATGGTGTGTGTGTGTGTGTGTGTGTGTGTGCGTGCGTGCGTGCGTGCGTGTGTGTGAGTGTGTGTGTGTGTGTGTGTGTGTGTGTGTGTGTGTGTGTGTGTGTGTGTGTGTACGCATGTGTGTACGCGTGTGTGTGTGTGTGTGTTATTGTGAATAATGAAATAGGTTGGTTACTATTTCCACAGTGTCGCGATTGCCTTTACGGGATTGTTAGTAACCCAAAAGCAGAACTTCTATGTCAATTCCACATTGAATAGGATCCTGCAGGCTAAATAAACTCGTCTTTCACATTCATCGTGGTGCATTCAACCAAGCTCACCTCTGTAACCCGTTGGTGGGAAAGCACTCCTTGTAGAGTTATGCCAAAGTTGTAACTTACACAACATCCTAAACTCTATATCTGTTGCCCATTTCACCCATTTTTTAGTCTACATTTTTCAGTATAGGAACTGGTACACAATGAAAAACAATTGCAAGGTGCAGTCTGTTGTTGTCTCAGGGTACCTTGGGTTCTTGGACAACCTACAAGCCCAATTTATCCCCACAACCAGAAGAGCTAGTGGATGTAATGGTATAATGCTTAAAGCAAATCGACCACAGTGACAAAAAGTTATAGATGAAATCATTGTCATAAATGGCCAATTTAGCCTTCTCATTTTCAATATTGACCCCTTGCTGAATTAAAACTTTTTGTCTATGAGTCAGAAATATTTAGCTTTCCTGGATCACCAATGGGTTACACACCAGTTTCCATCACAAACTAAAAGTAGGTTGAAAAATTTTAAAAATGCCAAAACTGTGTAAAAAAGCATTTTTTTGATTCAGTTCTGCATGTTCCTGAAAGCTGGGAAGATGGTGAGTTTAGCACAGCTAACCTGTTCTTGATGCCATTTTTAGGGAGGAAAAACACTTTTTGTCGAAGACTTTCTCCTATTTTTCCCCCAAAACTCAAAATGTACACCTATATTTAGCCTATATTCTTGGCCCCCTCCTGGGGAATACATAAATCCTGGGTACCTATAGAATCCCCAGGATGTTGGAAAAAAAGGATACAAATTTGGCCTGGATTCCTTATGTGGAAAATAAATATGGAGCCCTAAGCATCAACTACCCCAAATAGCTACAAAAGTGGTTAGCACTGGGGGGAAACCCTCAGCAGATAAAGTGTTACTCAGAGTCATGCAAGTTTGCATTGTTCTTTGACCAAAAACTAGAGACTCACCAAAGTTTGACGCAGCACTTAATACCTTCTGTAGGAACATTCTGCCACATGTTGGCCATCATTTAGAGTGATAAAAGCGATTCTTGCCCCTGCATAAACATATGTATGTGCAGGGACCAGAGTTACAAGTTTTGCCCCAAATACCACATCTATTGCATTTTCCACTAGGTAAATTCCAGGCCGAACCATTTTAAATATACTGCAGTAAAATTGCCAATAAAATCAGAGACAGGCAGAATTTGTTGCAAAAAACATGGAAACCACACGTCGTCACCAATTCAGTGGGGATGTGTATGTGACAATTACTATGGTGTTTCTGGCACTGAAATCTCTGTCTGTTGAACATCACCTTCTTCCCCAATGTATGTTCTTTCACTTCATGAGGTCATTGATTTTTTGTTATTTGTACAAGAACCTGACAACAAGAAGGTATTTGGAAATTTGCCTCAACTCCTTAGATTAATGTAAACAGTAGGAAATCACCCAGACTATCAAATTTCACATGAGTTAGACCAGGCATTCTTGGCATGGTTTCCCTTGACTTCTTGCCTTCACACATTTTGTTTTTGATGACTTTGTTTTGGCTGGCATTAGGGTTCAGAGTACTTTACCACTGCTAACCAGTGCTAAAGTGCTTGTGATCTTCTCTAAAACATGGTACCATTGGCTTATCCACCATTGGCATATTTAGTTTACATATAAGTCCCAGGTAAACTGCACTATGTTTGCCCAGAGCCTGAAAATTAAATGCTACTAGTGGGCCTGTAGCACTGGCTGTGCCACTCACTTAAGTATCCCTTTAAACATGTCTCAGGCCTGCTATTGCAGAGACGATGTGTGCAGTTTTAAACTGCCATGTCGACCTGACAAGCGAAACCTCGTTTCAAGCACAAATGTTCCCTTTTTTATACATATAGGTCACCTCTAAGGTCGGCCCGAGACAGCCGAAGGGCAGGGTTTGGTGTATTTGAAAAGTAGGACATGTACTTTTAAGGTTCATACTTCCTGGTAGTGAAAAACTTTTAATTTGTGTTTCACTACTGCAAGGCCTATCTCTCCCATAGGATAATATTGTGATTACCTTATTATAATTGGAAAGAAATAAGACCCAATCCGGTGTTACTGGAACCACAAGTTAAAATCACAATTTATGGTGAAGATGGATTTTAAATTGCAAAAAATACCATTTTAAGAAAGTTGGCATTTTCCTACTTTAGCCATTTGGTGCCTGCTGTGAATCTCTGTTCAGTCTGGGTTGGGTGACAGCTGGGCTTTGGAATAGGATACGTTACAATGCATGCGTTTACTACGCATGCCATTACAACACGGTCATTACAACGACCGCGTTGTTACATCACATACCATTATAATGCAAGTTGTTACAATGATTTGCTGTTGGTCGGTGCTGGATTTTGGAATAGTATAATTTACTATTCCAACTCCAGTCTGTGCAACAGTAGGGAAAGTGTTGGATTTAAAATCCAACATCTTCTGCCCCCTATAGCAAGTCGTTGTAACAACTTGCGTTATAATGGTATGCAATGTAACAACACGACTGTTGCAATAACCCCGTTTTAATTGGCATGTGATGTATTTCCCGGGTTTTGTGTATTCCCTCAAGACAGGAACACATAAAGGGAGCTTAGGTGTGACTTGATGGGCCATCCTGGTAGATAGGAGGGAGGAGCTGGGCATAGCCTCAAACTTACCCCTGAATAGTCTGTGTCCTGTCCACACACAAAGGGCTGCATAACCCCCCCCCCCCCGTACTGATTCTGGAGCCAGTGCCGGATGAGCACAGACTCTGTGCACTTCAAAGGCATTTCTTTGAAATCTCCCCCACTTCCAAGGCACAACTGGGCATCAGTACTGGACATCTGACACCACCACTTCACTACACCTCTGGATACTCTGCCAGGAAGAAGGACTGCTGTGCCGCTTAAAGGACTGTCACTCTGCTGGACTGCCACTCTGAAGGAGCTGCTGCCTTACTCTGCCGACCTGCTGCCTGCTGCCCTCTTGCCTGGAAAGGAAGTACTGGACCTTGAACCCATCTGGAACCCAGGACCTAAGAGGATCTCAATAGGCTAGCCTGCTGGCTTCCTGATCTGAGCCTCTGGGAAATAAAAGGCTCCTCACAGCTCCTGGACCTATCTTCAATCAGTTCCTCACCCCCAAGAAGCACCTCTCAGGTCCCTGGGCCCTTGGTGTTGATCTTGAGCTCTTAAAGTCCAGCTTTTGGGCTCTTCACAACCGCAAATATTCTCGTACCCATAGGTACTGCGCCTCTCGCACAAGGAATCTGCACAAACCAGCACAAGTTCATCTCTTCACACAGCAAGCATTGTCTGCCGGCATGGATCCTAGGAGATGGGAGGGAGGAGCTGGGCACAGCCTCACGCTTAAATCAAAAGAGACTGTGTCCTGTCTACACACAAAGGGCTAAATATCCCCTTGTAATGAGTCTGGAACTAGTGCAGGAAGGACAGGGAGTCTGTGCACCTTAAAGGCATGTCTTTGAAGTCTTCCCCACTTCAAAGGCTCAACTAGGTATTAGTACTGAAACTTCGACACCACCTCTTCAGTACACCACTGGACCTGTGAATACTCTGCCAAGAAGAAGGACCGCTGTGCTGTTGAAAGGACTGTCACTCAGCTGGACTGCCACTCTTAAGGAGCTGCTGACTTACTGTGCTGACCTGCTGCCTGCTGCCCGCTTGTCTGGAGTGGGAAAACTGGACCTGAAACCCATCTTGAACCCAGAACCCCAGAGGATATCAAAGGGCTAGTCTTCTGGCCTCCTGATCTGTGCCTCTTGGACTTGGCCCTTTTTGCAGGGTCATCCCTGAACTTTTTGCCTTCCTCCTGTATTTTCTCTGTCCTGTTTTTGTTGGTTTTATGACTCTGTGCAATTTACCACTGCTGATCAGCGCTAAAGTGCATATGCTCTCCCTATTGTAAATTGATGTATGGATTAGTAACTCCATGTTTGGCTGATTTGGTTTACTTGTCAGACCCTAGTACAGTGCACTGAGTGTGCCCAGGGCTTGTAAATCCAAATGCTGCCGGTGGGCTTGCAGCACTGGTTGTGCCACCCACAGGAGCAGCCTGTAAAAGTGTGTCTCAGGTCTGCCATTGCAGAGCCTGTGTGCAGTCTGGTACTGCCATGTTGACTGGGCAAGTGCACACACTTGCCAGTCCCTAAACCTTCCGTTTCTGCATATTAGTCACCCCTATGGTAGGCCCAAGGGCAGGGTGCATTGTAAGTATAAGGTAGGATATGCCCTGGTGTGTGTGGCATGTCCTAATAGTGAATTACAGCCATTTTCGCTTTTCACTATTGCAAGGCTACTGTTCCCTATAGGCCAGAATGGGCAGTTTGATTATTACATCTTATAATCCTAACTGAGTCAGGCAACATGGTAGAAATTCAAGTTTAGTACGCCTGAACTCAGCATGATAAAATACATCTTTTAGTGAAGTTGGTTTTAACATTCTGTGTTTGAAAATACCACTTTTAGAAAGTAGGTATTTTCTTGCCTAACTTTCCAAAGCCTGCCTCTGCTAGGTTGTGTATTCCTTGTCTGGAGTTTGAGTGACAGGGGTTGGGGGATTCCCGGAGACAGGGTGAGTCAGTACAGGGCTGAATAGAGAGATCTGCATGCAGATGGGTGGGAGGAGTTGCACCTGGGACCTGAATAGGGCTGTGCCTTCCCTCCACAATGCTGGCTTCACCTCCTGTGGTGCGTCTGATGTCCCTGGCCTGCACTGTGAAAGGAAAGAAGGAGTCTTGTTAACAAAGTGCTCCAGGACTGACCAGAACTGGTTTGGACTAGGCAAAGGCCTCTCTGCCTTCAGAGAACAAAGAGAAAATTAGTATAAAAGGGGGGACCCAGACCCCAGAACTTTAGATCACTTTTGGGAAACAAGAAGAAACCTTTGCTGAGAAGAGGAACCAGAGAGACTGAGGAGAGACTATCCCTAAGCTTGAGGGATTGGCCTGCAGTGGTTGCCTGACTGCCAAAGAAAGGAGAGAGGAACTTTGTGTGTACTTTCATCAACTTGTGAAGGATCTCCAAGGGCTTGAGAAAGAGCTTGACTCCTGCTGAAGACTCAGGGACAACAGACTTCACCCACCAACTCCCCAAGAGTTCTTTGGAAGTGCCTACAGTTGTGTTGGGCGTTCTGAGGAACTGCGTGTCGCAAGGAGCTGGAAGCGCGACGCGCGAAGAAGAAGCGTGTCGCCAAACTGCCGCTGTCGCTTCACAACGCGAAAGCGCCTCGCATCACCGGAGAAGAGGATCGACGTCGCACCAGACGCTGCCGCATCATCGGAGAAGCGTGTCGCAGCCGCAGCCGCTGTTGTCGCTGCGCTGGGAAAGCGTGTCACCACTGCAGTTGTCACATCGTTGCCGAACCGCCTCACATCGCCGAAGAAGAGGATCGACATCGCATCAGATGCCGTTGCATCACCGGGAAGCATGTCACAGGGCCAGTCGCAGCTCTGAAGAATTATTGAGTCTCCGCATGGCCGCCGGGCATGCACACATCGTGTCGCACCAAGAAGAAGACGCCATCTTTGTTTCATCGCACCGGATCTTCATCGCATCACGGCGTTGCGGGTCGCATCGCTACGAAAGCACAGTAAGAAACCGACGCATCACCTCCCCTCGCACAGAAGAACCGACGCATCCCCTACGCATCAGTAGGGACCCGAGGCATCACCGTTCTTGCATGTAAGGAACCGACGCATCACCTTCCCTGCACCACTTTCGTGGTATAGCATTACGCATCCAAAGGTACATTGAACTCAAAGTGTCACATTTTACATCTTAAGAGAACTAAGCTATTTCTACCATTTTTAAAGTACAGTATTGTGGATTTTTGTCGTTTGTGGCCTTGTGTTAAGTCTATATAAAAATACTTCTTTTTATACTACAACTTGTGTGGTGTCCATCTGTAGTGTTGTCACTGGATTACTGTATGTGTTCACAAATGCTTTACACACTGCCTCTGAGATAAGCCTGTCTGCTCGTGCCAATCTACCAAGGGGGTGAGCAGGGGTTATTTTAGGAGTGTACCCCCATACTCTGACTAGAAGCAAGGGTCCCTATTTGGTCAAAGGTACCTACCTCTGCCAACTAGAGACCCCCAGTTCTAACAGTGCCTCAGGGACATAGACTCCCCACAGCTCCTGGACCCATTTTCAATGAGTTCCTCGCCCTCAAGAGGCACCTCTCAGGTCCCTTGGTCCTTGGTATGGATCTGAAGCTCCTAAAGTCTAGCTTTGGGGCCCTTTGCAACCGTGAACTGGCCAGTACACACTAGAACCATGCATCTCGCACAAGGAATCATCATGGATCGCCACAAATTCCTCTCTTCACACAGCAAGGATCGTCTGCCAGCATGACCACCCCCACGAGGCTCCAGCCTGTCCATCTCCGATGCTTGGCCTGCTCTTCGCACCCTGCCAGCCACCACCAGCAATGGTCTCTTTGCTCCCGGGGAACTTCTCCCCAATGAGCAGGACTCTTGGCACAATTTTTGAGAAGGTCAAACTTCAGCTGGACTTCCCTGGAACTATATGCGACCAGTGTTCCATCGCGGTTGGACTGAACGTTTGGCACTTTTATCCCTGGTTGGCGCTTTACGCTTTCAAGTGCTTTTTTATTGTTTATTCTTTTAAAAATGTATAACTCCGGTTCTACTTATTAAATAATTTTTGTTTTGGTCTTGTTTTAGCACAGGGTTGCTAGTCATCCTGTTTTCTGTGGCATTGTGCCGACTTGTGGCTAGCTGTTCCAGGTCTCAGAGCTATCTGCAGTAGGACACTAAATGCCTCCGGTGTGAGGGAGGTGGGCAGCTTCCCTAATGTCCTTCTATCCTGAGATGACATTGTGCGACAATAGCGCTGCAGTGTCTTTGTATATGGCACTATTAACATAGGACAGTCAATCCAAAATGAAGCATCCCAAAAAGGGCCACCCCTTGTTCACCTCCACTTCTGCCCAGGATCGTAATGTAGACCCCAGTGGCTGGCCCACCTTTCAAGAATTCTTCCTTAGTCAAAGGCCAAAATGTAATGGTAATGGCAATTACTCAGTGCTTAATTTGGAAAATAAGTGCCAGGGCCCTGACCAGGAGGCCACTGCAGCTTGCACCACCCATTGTCCCTGACATCTCTGCCAATGGTAGTACCAAAACAACTGTTAACCATCTCTCTCACCTGCAAGTGTGACAGTTAGTATTATTCCAGGTCCCTAAAGCTAAACAAATTGCTGGGGAGGCAGGTATTAGCAATTTCTTATGTATGTTGTATTCGTAAACAACCATTGTTCTGCTCCTCTCTAAATTAGATGAGCAGCGCCATCATGTGGCAGACTGTCATAAGTGTGGTTTTGACAATTGAGTGCCAGTGCCGAGCACCGGAAACCGATGAAGTGCCGGTGCTGAGCGCTGGAAACCACCGGCTCAAATTACTTCTGCCAGTCTACAAAAATGACTTGCTCAAAAAACTGAAAAGGTATTGCGTTGTCATCATAAGGGTTACATTTTGTATTGTGTTGAATCCCAAAAGAGGGTTTGCACTTTGCAAAATGCTGCAGTAGATTTCACGGAGTCTCACTGCTCCTTTTACTATGTATATTTGACAAGCACAGAGATAACTAATGAAACAGCCATTATTTAGAGCCCTGCGAAGAGGTAACTGACTCCAAGCACTATTTGGAAATAATACATTACCATTTCTCTTACAGTGCCACAACACAGCAACCAGCTGTGCACACTAACGCTGCTGACAGTGTGCCACAGGCATACATTACAGTGATGCCGCAAGGGAGCAATGTAGCCCTTGTGCCCTGGTGCTGCTGTACCTACTGCATTAAGGACAACTGCACTCCTAACTACAACAGTATCTCGAGCTGCATGCCAATGGTGTTATTCGATGATGCCACATGTCCGTGGGCAATACAACCCAAGTGCCCACCCTAAGGACTGAAAAGGCACCAAAGCTATCTGACGTCATCATGTTGTCTCAAAGCAGTACACCCCCTGCTAAACCTTCTGAACGTGGTTTGGAATTTGCCAAAAAATCACTCCATTAGTTCGGTACGTTTTTAAACTTTTTATTTTAGGGAACTTTAATATCCAGACAGATTCAGCATCCCCCACTGCGACCAGTAATCTTCTATTCTCATGTGCCACTATGGAACTTAATCACTGCTGGAAGTGGAAATATAGAAGTGAAGTTCCTCCTTGTCCCAGAGTACCTGCTTACTGCTGAGAAGTGCCTGCACTATCCCATTAAAAGCTTTAGAACATTGCCATGCTGGTACTATCTCTCCCAAATTAAAGAAGTGCAAGTACTGAGTACCTGCCCATTTAAAGCAATCAAATTATGAATGGATCAATTTATGCCAAGGAACATTCTCTCGATCTATTATTCACATGAGAAGATTTTGTATCAGACCTCTTAGCTCCCACTGACATGATGTAACCATATTCAAGTGCTATTCTTCTTTCATTATTGTAGAAATCACTTACAATATAATTCTTACATTTTTTGTACAGAAGTCAAGCGGAAAGTCTTGAATATTAATGCTGTTGGTCTTACTGCCTGCAGAGAATGCTTAAACTAACAATGATAACTTCAATTCCTGGGCACTTTCTGCTCTGGACTAATCTCCCCCACAGTGAAGGTTGTCTCATTGTAAATTGCCCTCTACTCCTTAGCATGCTCTGGCTTTAGCAGGGAAAAAGCAATCTTGCAATGAGCTTAAAAGAGCATGGCTCCTTGAATACAAGCCAGAATCTAGAGCGACTTTTATAGTCACAATCAGAAAGTATTAAAAAATAGAAGTTTGCTTGGTGTGTTCTCAGGGGTACATGAACAAGATAATGATGTGGCGCTGCAAGCCATCTTGCTGCACTAAGATGCGTCATTATGAAAGTACAGGGATGTGTCGTATTTACATCAATCCAATGAATCCCTGTGCTTTCCTCTACAACGGTACACAATAGGCAGCCTAGCGCAAACCCAGGCACCCTTGCAACTTCCTGCATTGCAGGGATGGTTGTTTTTTTTTTGTGGCACATGTGCATAAAACTGTGGGTATCACACACCTTGGAGAATTTTCTGTAAAACTGTAATTTGCAAAATCGCGAAAAGCTGGGGTGTCTGTTTTTGTGGTATTTTCACTGTGTTACTGTTTGAAGTTGTTGGAAAATTGTCCTTTCCGAAGGGTCACACCAAAATTATTGCCTAACTGTTCCATTTTCTGACTTTCTTTTTGTTGGCTTTAGGACACTGGGGACTTTTTCATTGCTAACCGGTGCTCCCTTCCCTAAACATGATGACATTGGTGTATATCTGGGGCCGTATTACAGAAGGTACCCCGGGGGCACAATGGACGTTTGTGCCCACTTTGCGCACCCCTGGGCCACCTTGGTATTATAGAAGGGGGCGCAGATGCTTGTGTGTCCCCTTATATAATACCAATAGCGCTGGTACACTTAATGCACCAGCGCTACCTTCAGAGGGTGTTCTCTCATTTGCATAGGGGTGTGCCCTCTGCAAATGAGGGAATTCCTTTGACTCTGCGCCCGCAACCTATTGCAGACACGAGCGCAGAGTCAACTAATCCCTCAGGAGGGGCACTGACTGTGCTCCATTAAAAAGGTGGTGCATTGTCAGTGCACCTCCTGACAGCAGACCTCTGCAGGAGATAAAGGGGGTCCAATGGATCCCCCAGACATCCCCTTGCAGACGGGTACAGTAACTGACTGCACCCGCCTGCAAGGGGATCTCCAATCCCCTTTGAAAGTGCTGGCGGGTGTCGCCTGCACTGTGAAAACACGGCTCCATGTTTTCACATGAATGGGCTGCCCCCAGGGCAGCATGAGGTGACAGCTGCCCTGGGGTCAGCACATAGTTCATAATAGGGTGCATTGGCATTGTTTGAAAGGTGCGCCGGGCACAAACAATGCCAATGCGTAATACGGCCCCTGATTGGCATATCTGATTAACTAGTAGGTCCCTTGTAAAGTTGTGTAACATATAGCCAGGGCCTGTAAGTTAAATGCTACTAGTGGGTCTACAGCACTAATCGTGGCACCCACAAAAGTAGCCTTTCAAATCTGTCTAAGACCTGCAGGGCCGGTGTGGGCAGTTTACGGCCACTTTGACTTTGTATTTAAAACTACTTGCCAAGCCTTAAGCCCCCCTTTTATCACACGTAGGTCACCCCTAAGGTAGGCCCTAAATAACCCTAAGGGCAGGGTGCTGTATAACTAAAAGGTAGGGCTTTTCACTACTGTGAGGCCTACCCCTCTCATAGGCTAGCATTGGGAATTCCGTAACACACATTTAGGCTGAAATTCCTGATCAGAGAGGAGTAGCTTGTTCATGTTTCATACTTTTAGAATGGTAATGATAAATCATTCTCATTGGTGAAGTTGGAGTTAACATTACTGTGTTAGAAATGCCACTTTTAGAAAGTGGACATTTCTCTGCACTTACTGCTCTGTGTCCTTGACAGCCTGTCTCCAATACACGTCTGGGGTGGGTGACAGCTACACTTTGTGCATTCCCTTGAAGACAGCCACAATGTAGGAAGGATAGGTGTGTCTGAGTACCCATCTACATACATCTGCATTCTGATAGCCTTGCCTGAGGAGGATAGAAGGGAGGGGCTAACACTTCACTTGGATAGACTGTCCTGTCCCCATGAAAAGGACTGATTACCCCACATAGATAGCCTGACAGACAGGACTGGGTTCAAAGGGATACTTGTGCACTTCAGAGAGTTGTTTTGAAGTCACCCCAACATCAACTGCACTTTTGGGTATAAGCACTGGGTCTCTGACCACTAAAATCAGACACTACTGGACTTCCAGAAGAAATGCTATGCTGCCTAAATGACTGAATTGGACTACTGATCTAGAAGGCCTGCTTTTGTGTTTGTTACCCTGCTGCTATCTGACTCTGGTGAAGGAGGGCTGGACTCTGCCTTCACTCCAAGTGGTCTACAAGGGCTTGGTGGCATGCCTCCTGTTGCTTGATACTAAGGGAAATCAAAGTCTCTACCCCTGCACCTGTGCTTGGCTCACTGGAAGTGCCCCAGATACTTGCAACATGGATTTTGATGAATTTCCTGTCTATGTGTAACATAACAAGTGTATCGACCCGGTTGCAGGAGTAAAATTGTCGCATCGCATTGGAACTATCACTTTGCCTCCAGAGATTGACACATTGGACAGCGTATTGCCGCAGTTGCAGCTTGGTGAGATTGACGCACCCACTCGACTGTGTGGCAGAATCCAGGGCATTGCTCAATGCCTCTCAACTCTGGCACTCATCTTCGGAACTGATGCATCACCTTCACTGCTAGGAGAAGATTGACACATCTCGCTGTTTGTGACCAGGAAAGGCATTTTGTTCACTGGGGCCAGCCTGGGTCCTGTAGCCGGCCGGCGCTCCATTGTGGGTGGCCCGAACTTTGACTTTGCCCCAGTCCAGTGTGAACTAAAGTAACCTTTTAAGCGCTACATGCTTTTAAGCACTTTAGTGCAGTTATTCCTTTAAAATTCAATACCTTAACTTCTATACATTGGATTTTTGTCATTCTGGTCTTGTTTTGTTTATAATTATTTATTTTTATAAATCTGTGTGGAGTCTTTTATTGGTGTATGCATTGTGTTAGAGAGAGTGTGTGTGTGTGTGTGTGTGTGTGCGTGCGTGTGTGTGTGTTGCACAAATACTTTACACATTGCCTCTAAGCTTGACTGCTCCCTGCCAAGCTACCAGAGGGTGAACACAGGTTATCTTTTAGCGTGCACTTAGCTTACCCTGACTAGAGTGGTGGTTCCTGCCTGGCCTGGGTGCATACCTCAGCCAACCAGGAATCCCATTTCAAACAGAAGTGTTGCAGAAATACTTTTCACATTGCCTCTAAAGTTAAGCCTGACTGCTCTGTGACAAACTACCAGAGGGTGAGCACAGGTTAATTTAGTGTGTGTAAGTGACTTACCTTGACTAGGATTGTGGTCGCTGCATGCCTAAGGTCCACACCCCAGTCAACCACATTTCTAACAACATGTTTTAGGGATCCAATTTTTCTTTTCTCATCATAGTTCAGGAATTTTCACGTACTATATCACATATTTCTAAATTATGCCTCAGTTAAATAAATGCGTCTGATGGTGTGCAAATTCAGGTTCTTTCACATAATATATATTAACGTCTTGATCTGATCGCCCATCACTGGTGTTTGACCTTTGCAAAGTGAGCTTCAAATTGCATGACCTAGAGCTTTTCTAGATATTGTGGGGTTAGCACATTTGTAGTTAAATAAATAATAAGATTATCATTAAGGGGCATATGTAGAAAGCAAAATTGCGATCGCAAATGCCGAAATTCGCCGAATTTCGGCGTTTGCGATCGCAATTTTGCTAAGTGGTATGTAGGAAGGCAAATCTGCATGCAAAATAAGGAATCGCTAAATTTGCGATTCCTTATTTTGCTATTGCATTTAAGGAATCGCAAATTTTGCGATTCCTTAAATGCAATGTAAGAAGCACCAAAAAAGTGCAATTAGGCCTTAAGGAATCACAAATTACCACCAACTAGAGCTCCCAAAACTGTGGTTGAGCCCACCACGACTTTTAGAAGTCGGGGTGACCCGATGATGAAGCATGACACCACTAGGGTGTGTGAGGGTAATTAAACAAAAAGTGTTTCTTCCCCACATTCATGGTTGAGTTAAGTACAACCTTTCACTAGAGAGGCTCCCCTTCCTCATTCTTCCTCTTTTTCTTCCCCTTTTTTCTCGTGCATAGTTGGTCAACAAGCACCATTGACCACAAGTTGGTTAATTGGAGTATTTTTTGTGATTACTGTACGGGGCCTACCCTTGGTATGAATTATATGTATTAAAAATGAAGGTTTGGGCCTGAATTGCACACTCAAGCTCTGCACTGCCAGTCCTGAGACATGTTTTAAGGGCTACTTAAGAGGGTGACAATCAGTGCTGCAGGCTCACTAGTGGCATTTAATATACAGGCCCTGGGTACAGGTAGTAACACTTTACTAGTGACTTATAAGTAAATTAAATATGCCAATTGGGGATAAGTCAATATTACCAAATGCTTTAGCACTCGTTAGCAGTGGAAAAGTGCACAGAGTCCTAAGGCCAACAAAACAAATTCAGCAAAACAAATGGAGGAGTGAAGGCAAAAATTCTGGGGATGACCCTGCATAAAGCGCCAAGTCCAACATATATCCAAACTGATATCTCAGGGTATGATAGCTGACCTACTAGCAAAAGACACTGACTTGCATACTGTTCTGGTAGCTTGCAAACCTTTGGGATGTGTGAGGGTATGGATAAAGGTCTATAGTGCGGTCAATGTGTAAGGCTCAGTATATAGCTATAATGAGTTAGACTTAAAAAATGAATGATAATATTTCATAAAGCAGGTGGTGAATGTGGCAGCACCCCGCTTGAAAGATCAAGGCACATAATATGTGATTTTAACATGTACGTTTGGATGCATGTTGTATTTTTATAGTGCAAACCTAGCCGGAAATGCTGCGGAGCACTGTACAGTACAATTGACAAGCATACAGTCATTGAGTGATGAGGGAGGTAGCTGATTATTGGGTTCTTACTGCATTGAGATATGCTGTTCTTTAAAGGAATGCGTTTTCAAGCTTTCCTGAAGTGAAGCAGTGTTGGGGTGGTCCTTATGGAAACAGGGATGTTGTTCCAGATCCTAGATGCACAGATGTAAAAAGCCGGCTGCCTTGTTTTTGCTTTCTTACTCTTTTTAGTCTGCAGTCTGGTGGTGTCCTGGCTTTGCAGTGACAAGAGCCACCAGAGATGATAGATTGTCTGTAAAATAAGCTGTCATGAAGGCTTAGTAAATGATGCAGCTGGTGTAGAAGATTGTGCGGGCAGGCAAGAGGCGGCAATGGAGTTCCCATCAGGATTGGGGTGATGTGATCATAGTTCTTCTGGCCCTGGATGAGACACCATGTAGAGCGTAGGATACCCTACGAGGGGTACCAGTGTGGAGTCTCGGAGTCCATGGAGAATGATTATACTAGATGCAAGACTACTAGAGCTTTAACATCAGTTCTGAAGTCGCTTTCTGCAAGAAACAGTGTCACTTTCTTTCTTTTAAAATTTTCAAAGTCCAATCAATGATTTCTGTTTTGGAGTCATAGCCACAGCATTGAAGGCGGACCATAAGGGACAGGTGGCATTAATATCTGAGCAGTGTGTAATGCTCCCATACACATCACATTAATTGTCGTCAAGTCATAAATGTATTTAGTAAGTTATGCCCCATGTATGTCATACCCTACACGAGGATATAAGTTCATAAGCACTTTACACAAACTGGAAACATAAACTGCAGTATATTTACCAAGCAGATATCTATCTTGAATCCCCCGTCTGAAAGGAGCAGTCATGACAAAGCACTAGAAATTGCATCTGTTGTACGCACTATAGAAAAGTATATAGAAATTGTGGTTCCCCTGGAGGAAATTAAGGCAAAACTGCAAATGAATTGTGTTATATAGCAATGTCATCTGTATACGTAATCTGGTTCCTCAGTATTGCATGTGTTTTATCAATCAACAAGAGAATATGTGAGGAACATTTATATTAGTTATTAAATATGTCTACAAAGAACACATAAGTATTCAGTGCTCTGTGACCACATGAAATGATTTACATATGAAATGTCTAATAAAATATATATACATACGTCAACAAAAATGTGGACAATATGTAATGACTGTTTGGCTTGGACCTTTCTGCAGGGTCATTCGCAAACGTTTTGCCTTCACCCTCCTGTTTTCTGAACATGTGTTTGTTGGCTTTTAAGACTCTGCACTCTTTACCCTGCTAACCAGTGCTAAAGTGCACGCGCTCTCTCCTTAAAATATAGTAGAATTCACTTAATTGGCATATTTAATTTACTTATGAGTCCCTAGTAAAGTGCACTACATGTGCCCAGGGCCTGTAAATTAAATGCTACAAGTGGGCCTGCAGCACTGGTTGTGCCACCCACTTAAGTGGCCCATTAAAAATGTCTGAGGTCTGCCATTACAGCTCGGGTGTGCAGTTTTAAACTGCCATTTCGACAAAAGAAACCCTCTAGCTAGGCCCAAACCTTCCTTTTTAACCTTTCCTTTAATACATATAATTCACCTCCCTAGGGTATGCCCTGGACAGCCCAGAGGGCAGGGTACAGTGGGCCCGATTCACAGAACAAACTTAAGACAAAATCCTAAACTTAGTACCATTTTGGTATTCACAGAATGCACCTACTACTTCTGGTATTCACAGAATGAACTTACTACTTTTGCGATTCACAGAATAAACTTACTACTTTTGCTATTCACAGAATGGATTTACGACTCCTAACTTTACGTCCGCACTCGGGCCGGAAAATCCGGCCCGGAGGCGGAGCTTCCGGCCCGGAGGCAGAGTTTCCGGCCCGGGGGCGGGGCTTCCGGGCCGGAGGCGGGGCTTCCGGGCCGGAGGTGGGGATTCCGGCCAGTGGCGGAGATCCGCCACTGGCCGGCATCCCCACCTCTGGGCCGGAAGCTCCGCCTCCGGGCCGGAAGCCCCGCCTCCGGGCCGGAAGCTCCGCCTCCGGGCCGGAATTTCCGGCCCGAGTGCGGACGTAAAGTTAGGAGTCGTAAATCCATTCTGTGAATCGCAAAAGTAGTAAGTTCATTCTGTGAATACCAGAAGTAGTAAGTGCATTCTGTGAATACCAAAATGGTACTAAGTTTAGGATTTTGTCTTAAGTTTGTTCTGTGAATCGGGCCCAACGTGTTTAAAATGTTGGGCATGCACTTTTAAGTTTTACATGTCCTGGTAATGATAATCTTAAATTAATTTTTCACTATTGCAATACCTACCTCTCCTACTGGGTAACATTTAAGTTACCTTATTACATTTAATAAGCAGTAACTTCCAAATGGGAACAGGTACCCAGTTCATATTTGGTGTCTTTGGAACTGTAATGAAAAATGCTTCATATGGTAAAGTTGTATTTAAAACTACAATTTTAAAAATACCACTTTTAGAAAGTTGGCATTTTCCTACCTTAGCCATTTAGTTTAGTTTTTGTTAGCCTTAGGGCTCTGTGCACTTTATCACTACTAACCAGTCCTAAAGTGCTTGTGACCACTCCTCTAACCATACTTTGATTGGCTTAAACCTGATTTACATATTTATTTTGCTTATAAGTTACTTGTAGAATGGTATGCCATATACCCAGGGCATGTAAAATAAATGCTAACTAGGGGCCTGCAGCACTTATTGCGCCACCCACTTAAGTGGCCCTGCAGCAGCTATTGTGCTACCCACTTAAGTAGCATCTTAAAACATGACCCAGGCCTGCCACTGCAGCCTGAATGCAGTTGTAAATTGCTGTGTCGACTTGGCAATTAAACCCCCTTGCCAAGCCATAAACACCCTTTTTATTACATATAAGTCACACCTAAGGCTGGTCCTAGGTAGCCTGTATGGCAGGGTGCCTTGTAATTGGAAGGTTGACTATGTCCCTTTTAGTTTTCCATGTTCTGGTAGGGAAAAACTCCTAAAATTTGTTTTTCACTACTGTGAGGTCTACCCCTCCCATAGGATAATTGTGAGATTAGTCATTACATTTAATAGGCTGCAATTTCAAAATGTTTGGTATCTATGGAATTGTAATGAAACCCCCTATTTAATGGTAAAGTCAGGTTTTTGATTACAATTTTGAAAATGCCACTTTTAAGAAAGTTGTCATTTTCCTGTCCTTAGTCGATTTTTGCCATTTTGGTGTCAAATAATTTCTTAATATGTAACACTTTTTGTAAATTGGTGCGGGATTTGCTGTGTTCTCACTTTATTACTGTTTGTGTGATACATAAATACTTTACACATTGCCTCTACAATAAGTCTGACTGCTTTTTTGTGCCAAGTTACCCACTGTTAAGAGCAGGTTAATTTAGTGACTTTTGTTGTTCTCCTTGCAAGGGATTGTGGCTGTTGCTTGATCAGGGCTCACACCCCAGTCAACCAACAACCCAATTTCTCACACTGGGTCACATGACTGGGTTTATTTGGCAGTTGGTCTTTGTGCATTCCTCCTAGACAGACACACACAATAGAGAGCTTAGGTGTGAATGGATGGGCTATCACTGGCAGGATGGAAGGGCAGAGCTTGGCACAACCCTACTTACAGTTGAATAGGCTGTGTCCTGCCTCCACACAAAGGGCTGCGTACCCACTGTCGGTACCCTAGAGCCAGGGCAGGGGAGGCAGGAAGCCCATGCACTTCAAAGGGAAACTGCTAAAAGCTTCCCCCCTGTCAAAGGAGTCACCTGGTTTACATATTGGACCTGAGACACCAACTCTTCAGTACACTTCTGGACTTGTGGAGACTCTGTCAGGAAGAAGGAATGCTGTACTGCTGAAAGGACTGCCACTCTGCTGGACTGCTGCCCTGCTGGAGTACATCTTTGCTGGACTGCTGTCTTGCTGGATTGCTGCTCTGCTGGTCTCATGCCTGAGCCAGAGGGATTAGGCCTGCACCTGAGCCCAGGACTCCGAAAGTGACTCCTTGGGCTAGTCTGCTAGCCTCCTGTTCAGAGCCACTGGGACATAACAGGCTCTTAACCACAGGAACCAGCAGCCAAATCCAGCTGAAGCCAGCTCTTGACCAACAAGTGGTGCCCCACAGGTCCTGGACCCTTGCTGTGGTCTTCTCAGTGGAGCTGAATTGAAGTTTTTGGGATCTTTGCAACTGCAAATGGGCCAGTTGGCACCAAATCCTTGTTGCTTGCACTGCCCGCCAATTTGAAGTTCTGTCAACCCAACCCTTTGCACTACAGCATGGCCCACTCACAGGCAGCACAAACGCAAAGCTTCGGCCCAACCATTAGCGAAGACCACAGGATCTCCATGCCACAGCATTGGCTGTCTGAGAAGGTAACTTTTCAATGGGACAAACCTGGATCCTGCATCTGACCCAAGCTCCATCGCTATGAGTTCACCTGTAGGCACCAGAACACTGGAATTTGATAGTGAAGAAAGGGGGCAAATTCCAAGGTCCCTTTCAGCTCTTTTAAGAACAGCTACCATTCCTGAATTCAGTCAACCAAAATACCTTTTAACTTTGAGCGTGTGAAAATATGTGATGTGAATAAAAGTTGTGCATCTTTTTTGAGTTGCATTTCTTGTATTTCTAGAGCTTTATCACCTGCTTTGTAGCGCGCCAACATAGCGAATATACCCAGCTTGACTGAAGAGATCCCAAATGAATAACATAGCAACTGCAGCACCATTTACTTTGCTCTGAAATTTAATGCAACTAACATATCTTTCAGTAAGAGCTGAGCAAAGCCACTCTCCTAATGAAAGGGAAAAGGTCCAAAATACTTTGTTGTAAAACAATATTTTCACATCACGCGTATGACTGGCCACAGATGCATCACTTACCCAACTTGAATTTTTGATTTTTTCAAGTTTAAAAAGCTTTATTGAAAATTTGCAAAATATGTAAGAAACCAACAATACAGAGTAAATATAATCACTAGGAATATAATTGAAGAATTTGTTAGTATTATTAAAAAATCAAAGCTATTTTAAATTTTATAGGAAATTAAGGGGAATAAGGGGGCAAGGGAAAGTGAGAAGGGGAGATGAGAGGAAAACACTTTATACATTGGTATATTAGGGTAGTGCATATTACAAAGGAATGTGAAAGAATATCTAATTAATTAATTCCAAACAATAAGCCAACAAGGGTTAAAAATAGAAGAACGGAGAAAACATACATTCAAGGAGGTTTAACATTTTCAGAATGTAAACAAGACTTATCTGTTAAGACTAGTTTATCTAAATAATTTGTAAGGGGGAACCAAAAAGATCTCTATTAATCCTTGGCTTACAGGCGTAGGCGAAAGCAGTGTCAAGTCGATGAAATTGGCAAAGGCTATTCCACCAATGTAGTATAGATAGTTTTGTGAGTGTTTTCCAGTTGAGAGAAATATGTTGGAAAGCTAAAGCAAGCATAAGATCGTAAAGATCATGATAAGAGGAAGGTATATCTATGGAGTCAGAGAGACTTCCAGAAAAAAGAAGAGGAATAGAATAGGGGATGGAAATATGAAACAGGCGAGAGATATAGGACCAGATTTTCCCCCAAAAGATAGAAACTGAAGGGAAAAGAAAGAGAAGGTGTATGAAACTAGCGTTAGAAGAACCACAGGTCCAACAATTAGAATCAGAAGAAAGTGAAAAGCGCGGAATGGATACAGGTGTGAGATAAAGTCTATGATAAAGGAAAAATAGAGATTGTGTAAGTGAAGCTGAACGAGATATTTTTAAAGAGCGGGACCAAAAGATTACATTCCATTCACATCCCAGGTCAGATTCCGAAGAGAGTTCCAACTTGGAGTTTACACGGTCTGGATTAGGGGCTAAGAAGTACTTATAAATAAGGGAAGCCTTAGGCAGAGAGAAGAGTATTTGAAGAAGAGAGTTTTGAACAATAGGAGGGGATGGAGAGGGAAGAGAGTAATAAGCATCAAGAATAACTGTCATTAGATTAGTGAATTTCTGTAAAAAAGATCGGGGCAGAGGAATAGGGATTGAAAATGGGGAAATGAGCAAGGAGACAGTCCGTAAAAAAGATGTTTGACCCAAATTATACCCTTTGACCTCCAAGTAAAAATGGGTCTGTTATTGATGAGAATAAGAGAGTTGTGCCAAATTGGAGATTCAAAAAAGGATTCCCTAGAGATGGTATCTGGATGTACTAGATGTTTCAAAAGGGAACAAGTGTGCTTAAACAAAGGAAGAATGGTATGGGGGTTTTTAGCAGAGAAGGCTGTAACTCACTTTAAAGAGAAGGGTAGTGATAAGATTTGTTCAATATATAGCCAAAGAGGAGTAAAGGGAGAAGGGTCGGGAAGGAGCCATTTCGATGCCTGACTAAGAGAAAATGACTTATGGTAGAGACAAAAGTCAGGAAAGTTTACACCTCCATTAGACATTGGGCTACGAAGGGAAGATAAGGAGATCCTGGCCCTTTTATCCTTCCAAAGAAATTCGAGAGATACGAGTCAATCCGCTTAAAATAAAAAGCAGGGTTATGAACAGGAAGCATAGATAGCGTATAAATCAAAATAGGGGTAATCATCATTTTGATTGAGTCTAGCCGACCCCACCATGAAAGAAAAAGGGGATTCCAAGAGGAAAATAATTTATCAATTCTGGATAAAAGTGCAGACATATTTAACTTAATAGAGGAAGCAATGGAATTGGAAAACCACATACCTAAATATTTAATTGTTGAAATATTCCAGGCAAAGCCAGTGGCAGAAAAATCACGGGGTAGACAAAGTTTTGTGAGAGGGAGGATTTCTGTTTTGTCTGAATTGATTTTATAACCGGAAACAAGGGAAAAAGAAGCAAATTCATGTAATAAAGGAGGAATAGAAGTTTTGGGTGCAGAAATAAAGAGTAAGATATCATCTGCCTAAGCAGAAAGTTTTAAATGATGGTCACCATAATAAAAGCCAGAAATGGAATCATTATTGCAAATAGAAGATAGAAAGGGTTAAAGAGCTAAAATAAAAAGGAGAGGGTAAAGAGGGCAACCCTGGCGGACACCACGTTGAAGAGGAAAATAAGATGAAACACACCCATCAACTAAGACTGAGCCTCTAGGAGCAGAATACAGTAAGGAGAATGATAAGAGAAATCAATTTGGGACCGAAACCATGCCATTTTAAGGAAGTAAATAAGAAGGACCAATCCACTCTATCCAAAGCTTTTTTGTAGCAACAAAAATGGCCGCTACGGATGTGGAAAGGGAAGGGATTTTATTTAAATCATTGAGAAAGATACGAGAATTATCGGAAGTAAGTCTACCTTTGACGAAACCACACTGCTCCTTACCAATTAAATGGGCCATAAGAGGTTCTAGGCGTAAAGCCAATGATTTGGCAAATAGTTTATTAACAACATTGACCAGAAAAATCGGACGATAATTCTTGCAAAACATGGGGTCAGGACCTTCTTTATGCATGAGGCAAATTGTAGCTTCCTGAAAGGCACCCTCTGTCTTACCAGCTAGAAAGAATGACTGGAAGAGATTTAAGAGTTTAGGGAGTAGTAATTTGGAGAAGTGTAGATAGAATTCGACCGAAAAACAATCTGGGCCGGGAGTCTTCCCTTTGGTCAAGGTATTTAAGGCAGTGGATAATTCAGTAAGGGATAAATCTGTTTCGAGATCAGAAAGATTGAGATGAGAGTTGGAAGGAGTTGGAAGTTTATTTAGATAGTCTTGGATAAGAGTAGAAGAAGGAGGGGATTCAGGGGTGTAAAGATCTTTATAAAAGAGTTTGAATTCATTGAGGATATCTTGATCTTTATGCAAGAGGGAACCATTTGGAGAATAGATAGAGTCGATTGGAGTACGGTCTTTGCATGTTTTTAGATAATTTGCCAAGAGCTTACCCGCTTTATTATGGCCACCGTAGTAGCGAGCGCTACTACGGAGAAGTATTGAGGACGCGTTATCAGTAGTAGTTTTATTAAAGGCTAATTTACCGCGTATCAACTCTGGTGAGATCAAGTCCATCAAAGAGGTATAAAATGTATGTTCTTAGAACTTAATATTCACCAAGGTAGTCTCGTTGTTGAAGGAAGTGTTTCTTTTTCTTTGAAACAAAATCATGATGAATTCTCTCGCAGTTGCTTTAAAAGAGTCCCATACGATATGGGGTAAGGAATCGGGGTAATTATTAAGGTAAAAAAATTCATTTGCAAAAGAGTGAAAGGAAGAGGAGAAAAGAGGGTCTAGAAGAAGAGAGTTATTAAAACGCCATCGGGAAGACCTGGAACGCGGAGGGAGTAAATCAATATCAGTTACTATTGGATCGATCTCTCTGAGATAACTATAGGCTCAACAGAGGAAGATAATAGGTTTTGAGACAAAGATTGAGAAAGAAAGATATAATCAAGGTAGGAAAGGGAGGAGAGAGGAGAAAAAAAAAAGAGAAGTCAAGAATATCTGGGTGGGAGAGTCTCCAAGAATCTACAAGGTGTGCTTGAGATAGAGTATTTAGAAAATGTTTGTGAGTCTTGTGAGGGACAAAGCGAACTTGTGACTGGCGGTCGAGAAATGGATCTAAGACTTGATTGCAATCGCCTCCTAAAATGAAGAGATCCTCTCTAAATTGAATACATTTCTGCGTAATCAATGGCCAAAAGGAACAATCAGGATAAGTAGGCCAATAAATATTAAAAACAGTTAAAGAAACATTATTAATTAACAACTTTGCTAATAACCATCTACCTTGCGAAATAACTTTACAATTCAATTTCTTGTGGCATAAGATTATAACACCATTTTTCTTATTGGCAGACGGGGAGAATAAAACTGAACCCACCCAGCCTCTTTTTAATGTTAACGCTTCAATTTCGGTAAGGTGGGTCTCTTGTAAGAGAACCAAATCAGGGTTATAGGAGGCAAGATGGGAAAGGATTCTCTGTCTTTTAATCGGATTAATAAAACCCTTCACATTCCAGGATATAACTATGAATGTAAATCCATTAAAATTGTATACAGAGCAAAATATGCAGTAGTGAGAAAATAAGAGAAAGAACAAAGGGGCATATCAGCAACAACCAGCGATAATTATCGCTAAGCGCACATAGCGCTAGGATAATTATCGCCGGCTAACGTAGATTTTTATCACTGAGTTAGCATGCTATTAGCAACCCTTATCTCAAAAGCTATAAAAATCCTAGCGCTAACTGCCTAACGTGAGATTATCGCTGGAAACCCAGGGATAATCTCACGAAATGTGGTGTTAGCTTGTTGATAGGGCACCACAAACTTAGCCATGATATCCACCTTCCATAGGATATCATGGCTAAGTCAGTCCTGAAGCAGGCGTAAGGAAAGTAGCGATAACAGGGGTTATCGCTACTTTTCTTGCCGCTATGCTTCATAGCGTGGGGAGTGATGATAGGAGAAATGTCGCTTAGCGACATTTCTCCTGTCATGTCATGTCAATGCCCACTTTGCATCTTGTTAGAGATGCAAAGCTGGGCGTTAAGAATGTGTGCGCTAATGCAAGGTTTCATGCATTAGCGTGACCTTGCTAATGAGGCGATAAAATTATCGCCGCTTTTCGGACGAAAACGGCCGCAAAAGCGGCGATAATTTTCTATCGCCGCCTTGCAAATATGCCCCAAAGATTGATCAAGGAAAGAGGAGGGAAGGAAAGAGAAGAGGAAAAAAGAAAGAGCAATAGAAGAAGACAGTACATGTCAACAATTGATATAAATTGAAATGATAAACAAGAGTAGCAAAAAAAAGGAAAGATTGACGGCTGTAATACGTACCTTTAAAGGGGAATAAATAAAGGAAGCAGGCGGGAAGTAGCAACACAGAGAAGAAGACAACACAATCAACCGGGGAGGAAGTGTTGTTTTGGAAGGTAACCTTGAACATGCAGGGGTGGAAAAGTCCGTAACGTGCTCAAAGTGAACGTAAGGCTGGACGAAGATCAAGGAACTCTTTCCGTCGTTTAGCTGTTGCCTGTGAGACATCCTGCGAAATGTAAAGTTTAGAGCCTAGCTAAACTAGCTGCTTTTTGTTCTTGGCTGCGTTTAAGACTAGTAACAGGTCTGTAAATTTCAAAAATAAAAAGATCACACCCCTTGGCTTCGAAGGCGCAGCAGATGAGGATAGACGAGGACCTAACCTGTGAGCGCGTTAAATGCTGAGCGTTGTCAGGGTCAGACCCCTCCAAACCTTCAGGAAGGCCATACAGGCGTAGATTATTGCGTCTGTTTCTGTTTTCAAGGTCATCTGCCGATTTCTTGAGCAAAGAGACCTCCCTCTCTAAAGTAGATATTTTAGTAGAAAAATTCTGTAAGTCACCAACTTGATGCTCCACATTAGTGATACGGGATTCCATAGACGCCCATTTGGTGTCCAACAGCTGAAGACGTGAGTTAGTCTCTTCAATGAAAGGGCGAAAGGCGCAAATTTCGTCAAGGACCATATCTAAGGAAACAGGAGAAGCCGGTTTCGGTGGAGAGGGAGGGTCTTGCTTGAGACGTTTGACAGTAGAAGCAGGAGACTGCATTTTGGTGGAAGGTACAGATGAACTTGAAGATTTTGAAGAACCAGAATGCGCCATTTCAAAAGCACCACTGAGCGCAGAATCCAAATGAGGGGGTTTCAAAACAGGGGTGCGGGCCGGGAATCTCTTGCTGGTAGTAAGTACTCTTACTCCTACCCATAAAATGGAGGCGCAACACACTTCAGTGATACACAGGAGAAACCGCCAGCAACAACCACAGCAAATGAAATAACTGCGCAGTACAGAATATTGAAACTAGTGAAGCACTGTTGAAGTAAGAAGAAATACAATTGCGCTAAGGAGATCTGGTACCTCGTAAATATAGAAAAAATTAAAGCCAAGGGGTGAAATTAAGGCACATGAAGAATAGCATTATAGGTGAGGTAAATTCATAGTTGAGGTAAATCCAGGAGTTTGGCGCAGTATGTAGCACAAGCAAAATGAAAGCGTACTCCTGGTCACACAAAGGAGTAGTTATTCCAAAGTAACAGCTTTTATAATGGTAGAAGTCAATGTGCGCGCAAAATACCTGAAAAAATTGAAATCTCTGTCATAGAAAAAACAAAATGGCAGCCGGAGCCGAATTTCCGGAAGATTATGCCATTTCAGGAGAAAGAAGCGTTGGAGGCACGTAAAAAAGGAAGTGAAACCTGCAGGAGCTCTTCTGATTTGGTTATCTCTCCATTTCACCGATGAAAGGTTGCTGGAGCCGCGATAATTAGCGCGGCATTCCCCGCTGTGGTACGGAGCTCTGGGGTTAGGCGGCCATCTTGATCGGTGCCGCGCGCGCTCCCCCCGAATTTGTGATTTTTATAAGGTACGCTCACCTTGGCTGTTACTGCCCTCCGTGCTGCAATCAAACAGGCTCTGCACTGCCCTGTATAAGCTCACTTTGGCTGTTACTGCTCTCCCTGCTGCAATCACATGGGCTCCGCATTGCCAAGTACGCGCTAACCTTGGCTTGTTGTGGAGATTATTTTTCCATGTTCTAGAACCCAAAGCTGCTCAGCTCATACCGAAGGCTGCTCTTCTCTCAGCCACATGGCAGCACCGCCCCATCGATGCACAGCACCAACTGCTTGTTGTCCTCCATCCTCAGGAGCATGGCTACAAGGTGTCTGAAAGCCTCATGGTGCCCGCTCTCAGTTCCACAGTATGGCACACTGTTCCATGTGCTTCTCCCAGAGGAGAGGGGGGTTCCTTGAGACACAGCAGATAAGGCAAGGAGAAGGGGGTTAGGCGTGCACAGCAATTTGGAGGCGGCAACAAAGAGGTAGGATCAAAATTTGGTCTGCCTTTGAGAGTCTATATTGCATATGTGCAAATGCGCATATGTGCTTTTTTCACAGAAATGTTTATTTCAGTCTTGGTAGAGGTGGATGCCGGTAAACTCCGGGAAGTCTGGTGCTCCGAAGCTTTCAGGAAGGTGAACCTGACATCCAGGCCGGGCTCTAGAATGAAGGTAGCCAGCTTGACTCTCGACCTCAAGTCGGTCACCTTATGGAGCTTTTTGACAAAAAGTTCCCAAACTTCTGGATTTGAACGAGGCCTCACAGAGAAGCAATCCGAAGATGTTGCATCGAAATCAGCCTGCTCGAGGGGATCACTCGACGTCCAGAGAAAAATCCTCCAGAAAAGTTTCTAAGTCTGAAGATAGCATTTTGACCGAGGCCTCCCGTTTAGTGTATTCGACCACGGCTCCATCGCGGTTGGCCTCAAACTTTGACTTTGTCCAAATCAAACATGACCAGATGTCCAAAAGTGGTGCTACATGTTTTTAAGCCCTAGAAAGTGTTTATTCTTTAAAAATTCATATCTCCGGTTCTGTACATTGGAATTTTGTCATTTTGGTGTCTATTTGTTCATAAAACTATACCCTATTTTTATAAATTGGAGTTGGATTTGTATTGTGTATTATGACTTACTTATTTAATGTATTGTTGTTTTTATATGCTTTACACTCTTGTCTCCTAAATTACGCCTGCCTTCTCGATGCCAGCTACCAAGGGTTGAGCAAGGGAATCATTTATTGAGAACTTGATTGTTCCTTTTAGTGTGTTTGTGGACTTATTACTAGCGGTAAGTTACTTCTTATCACTACTAGAAATCCCCTTTCCAACATTTGCAGGCACATGCATCAATGTAGGCTTTTGCGATTCCTTAATTGCGATTATTAAGGAATCGCAATTAAGGAATTGCAAAAGCCTATGCATGTAGGAATCGCTATAAAATAAGCGATTCCCAAACATTCCTTAATTGCGACTCGCAAATTGCGAGTCGCAATTAAGGAATGCCTTCCCATTCATTCCTATAGGCCTACAGGCCCATAGGAATGAATGGGAGATTGCATGCGCAATTTGCGAGTACCAATAGGTACTCGCAAATTGCGCATGCAATTTCAAGGGTGCAAGGGTGTCAAAAGGACACCCTGTTGCACCCCTGAAATCGATCTGTGTACACATGTTGCGCACACACATGCCCCAAGGGCATGTGTGTTGTGTAACCTACAACTTGGAAAAATGCACTTTAGTGGATTTTTCCAAGTTTTCGCAAATTACCATCAAGTACAAATTGATGGTAATTTGCGCTCCCTATTAGCAAAATCGCAATTTGTGATTCCATCATGCATTGCATTTAAGGAATTGCAATTTGCAATTCCTTAAATGCAATCGCAATTTAAGAAATCTCAATAATTTGCGATTTCTTGAATTGCGAGGGGTGACATGTTGATGCATCGCAAAACCCATTTTTGCTGGCGCAAACAGCCGATTTTTGCGAATCGCACCATTTGCGCTCACAAAAATGGTTGAAGCATGTGCCTGTTGGACATCTAAACATCCTCCTCTTTGTTGCTCCCACCATTTCTTCTTGCTTCCTCCCTTGCCACTTCTTCTTTAGTTCCAGTTTCTCCTTCTCTAAAGCTGTGGACTCCAACTGAACCTCAAGCTGTCTCTCTCTAAGGGACATCTTTGGGTCCTGTGTGTGGAAGCCTCCCCTCCCCCCACTAGCTGGACTATCAACCGGGTACTTGAAGTATTGGACAGGTTGACACCATCCTCCACCTGTAGGTTGTTGGAAGGGCCATTGTCCCCCTCCCCTTAATTCTCTGGAGCAGCCTCTGCCCAGGTCCTAAGGGAGCTAACCAGCTCTGCCTTTCTAATCCTATTAGCAGCAGACAGCCCCCTAGACCTACACTGAACCCTGAGCCACTGTGAAGTTGGTCAGGTTAGCCAGATCTAGCTACATGGTATCCCAATGTTTGGGTCACAACAACTTTATCAATCAGAAATAGAACAAATTTAGAAAACTCCAAAATATGGTTTAAAAATCAGTTTAGTCCAAATTAAAAAAACATAAAAATAAAAAGTTTTGTTGTAAGTTAATTTAGCGGATTTTTAAAGATCTTAACTTAATATTCTGTATGGTGTAATTTAACCACAAGTACGTATAAGGGTGGTGGGTTTGCTCCTAAACCTCCCCAGGGAATAGTTCCCATGTATGTAGAAGGGGACGAAATAGACAAATGACTGACTGCATTTGAAAGGGCACTTGAGATGAGAAGGGTCCACTCATGTGGGAAATGATTCCAGTATCTGGGAGGGATAGACTCCTGACCGTAAGGGGGAATGAGGCAGTATCCTGCCAACACATGAAGAAATGTTTAGTGAGGAAATTTGGTCTGACCCCAGAACCGTACTGGGCAAGGTTCAGGGACACCCATAAGGTAAACACACAGTCATGGGTGGACTTTGAGGACATCTCAGTAAAGGCCCTAGAGGGCTGGAAGGGAGGTAACAAAGTGTGCACTTATGAGGGATTGTATAACCTAATTCTTAAGGAATACATCCTCACTCATTGTGTACAAGAGAAGTAGTGCCAGTACCTACTGGACTCAAAGCTGTCTAGTCCCAGGGGACTAGGAGAGATGAGTGGGTGAGAACCCAGGTCTTCAATCAGCTCTGGGTGAGACTCCAAGAAGGGGGGTTAGGACCATACAAATCTAAGGTGGGAGGTGGTAAGCCCACCACAGAGACTCCCTCAGTACTACACAACATTAAACAGGAGGATAGGAAATCCTACCCCAACTCTGATGAGCAGAGTCTGGAGAACCCAGGACTGAAAAAATACATGGACAACAGAGTGTGCTTTGACTGTCAGCAATCAGGTCACTTCAGGGGTGAACCAACCTGTTCGAAAAAGGTGGTTTGCACTGGGCTGTCCAGTGTAACCATAGAGGTGGATTCCTCAGACAATGAGGTCCTCCTAGCATTTTGTTGGCAGACAGGTCCATATGGTAAGCTGGTGATCCCTGAGGGTGGGAGTAGGCATTTCCATTCCATTTAGGGTGAATGGGATCCCTGCCACTGGCCTGCAAGACACATGTGCCAGTCAGATTATAGTGAGTGACTGGTTGGTGTCCCCAAACATGTATGTGCCCGGAGAGACAAGAAGAGTAAGAGTAGCCATGGATGAGGTCACAGCCAAACCTGTAGCCATAGTGCCCCTAAAGTAGGAGGGTACCCTTAGCTGGTATAAGGTGGTAGTCAGTGCACACCTCCCCTTAGATTGTCTCCTAGGGAATGACTTCCCAGAGGTTAGCCTGATCCCAAGTGGGACGATTACCCAGGGCACCCCCAACCCAAAGCTCATAGGGAGCCAGTTAGGAAACTGGGGTCCCAAAAGAAAGAGAAAAAGAAGAGAAAAGGTAAACCACTATTAAGTAGGGTTCCAGTGAGCCAAGGGTGTTCAGTTTTAGTAAGGGAGAAACCCCAAGTTGACACTGGTGAGGCTTCACCTGATCACAAGGAAGTCCTGAGCAGTCAGGCAGCTGTGAAGCAGCAGGGTGCTGCCGCTGCACTGACAGAATGGAGAGTGGAAGGGGGGTCTGCCACAGGGTTTGGTAGCCCCCCCAATCTAAACAAAAAGAGAGGTTCAAGGGACCCACAGTTGCCTATAAAGCAGCTCATCCACCTGTCAGTGGAGAGATTAGGATGTGGTTCTGGATTCTTACAGCTGTCACTAGCCTATGCTGGGTGCTGACCTTCATGGCAGCAGTGTACTTGGCATGGGAGGCAGACCCCAGGGCCAAAAGAAAGTTAGGCCCCCTGACCCTGTTGGTCATGGTGGGGTTGCTCAAGTGTTGGATGACTTCTGTGGGTAAGCTATGTGTCACCCTAGCAAAGTTAGGGATAGAGGAGGTGGGCACCTCACTACCCAAGCTGAAAAGGGAGGAAGAAAATGAAACAGCTGAGATGAAGGTTCAGTATAAAATGGGTCCAGTTACTGTAGAGATGGGTCAGCTTCCCAGAGGAAGTGACCTTAGCAGCAGGATGTAAGGCAGAGTAGGCCATGTAAATGTACAGCCTGAATTCTGCATCTTCTTCCTTGCCTGACAGACCAGGGAAACGCTCCCAGTGTTGAGCTGAGTCTCCTGGGCTGCTGACTGGGGGTAGGTAGGAGGGGGGGTTGTGTGACAAATCAGGACCTGTTTCTAGTGTCGCCCCACTTTTTGCCCCTTTTAACTACTAGGTGCTGGTTTTCTGATTCCGATTGTGCCCTGGGATCTGCTATCCACACCCAGTGCCAGTGCTCTGATTAATCATACATGGTTAGGTATAATTATAATTAAGGACAGACCCCTGTAAGTCCCTAGTATATATTAAGACAAGGGGGATTCGAGCTACCTATAAGCCCCTAATATATAATAGGGCAGGAGGTTTAGAGGCCCAGTAGATTTCCTGCACTAGAGACTTCACCCCTGTGTTGTCTTCTCTCATTTTAAAAGCCAGCCGTGCCTTGAAGGCTGCTTTTAAATGTTAATTTTATGCAAATTCGACTTTGGAATTAAAGGTACTTCCAAAAGCTCAAACTACATTATGTTTACATATATACTAACCCCTAGAGTCTCCCCTAGGTGCCCCAGGTGTAGGGTGTCTTGTAACTATAAGCAGGGACATTATAAAAGATGTTTAAAAGCCCTGGAGAGGGGAAAAAGCCAGTTCTGTTTTCCCCATTGTAGTGAATAGCTCCATAGGCTAACATTGAGATATTTTATTTAAGTATAAATATAGTCAGGGGCCACCTAAAATATACTTCAAGGTATCTAATTAATAGATAATATAAATCCAACAACTTACCACTGTTAGATTTATAATAACTATTACAGAAAATATGTTATCAAACTTTCTTTTCTGTGAGCTAAAATACAGCTTTCCAGCTGCCCTCTCCTGATTGGACAGCCTTTCCCAGGCTTAGCCAGAGCTGCTTGATGAGGTGTCAAATGTCCTGTCAGAGTAGACAATTGATTTCTTCTGGGTGGATAACTTTAGTTGCAGAAGCCAAGAGGCAAGAAGCGGGTGGGGGAGCTATACTGGTCTTCAAAAGGGGAATGACAGTTTGGGACCAGCACAGGCTGACCCCGACATCCTCACCCCCAGCCACAAAGGAGCCTCAGTAATTACATGACTTATGGGGGTAGAAGGGGTATGTTAGTGAAACTTAGTCACGCCAGTGGGTTGACTTAGCCAGATCTAACCCCAAAAGCGAGACTTTCTCGATCATGGATTTGGAGAGAATAGTGCTTTCTGAGAAAAGAATATGCCACACTTTAGAGGAAGTGGCCATACACCTGGGTGGCACTCTGCATCCAATTAGTATGGGGTGCCCCAATGCTTGATGCCCAGAAACTGTGAATAAAAATGGGCGAGCTGCATAGCTCCATAGATTTCCTGCCTGGAAGTACAAGGAGAAGAAGGACTGCCCTGCTGGAATCTGGATCTGCACACAAAGGACTGCACTCTGAAGGACTGCACCTGCTGCACAATTTGGTAATACAGCCCTAAGGACTTTGCCTTGCTTCAAGAGGGATTAAGGAGTGGACTACCTGCAAGCTACAGGTTAACAGAGCCCTCATCTCCACCAGAGTCCCCATCATGGAGTGTGTCCAGTGGACTTTTGATTATTTGGCCAAGTGCATTGTGGGAATTGTAGTCCAGACATCCCAAGGACTATATAGGAGATTCTAGACCCTCAGATTTGTGATGTGGACACTTTGAACCCTCAAGAGGAACTTCAGGAAGAAGTTCCATGGGTTTGGAGAAGTTTGGGAACTTTTTGTCAGAAAACTCCATAAGGTGACTGACACTACTTAATAGAGTCAAGCCGGCTACCTTCAACCACGACCGGCCCTGGATCTCAGCTTTGTCCCGCTGAAAGCTTCGGAGCTTCAGACTTCCAGGATTTGACCGAAGCCTCACGGAGAAGCAATCCGATAACATTGCATCAAAATCGGCCTACTGGAGGGGACAGCTCGACGTCGAGGGAAAAATACAACAGAAAAGTTTCTAAGTCCGAAGGTAAAATGTTGACGTTGCATTGGTGTTGGCCAAACGGAGGGTGGCTATATGCTGGATGGGTGAACAGGCTCCAATATTTGAAAACTGGATAAGGGATGTGGGAGAGTGGTCCCTGGCGGAAGAACTACATATGAAAGTCTGTCGTAAGGACAAGAAGGTAGAGGAGGACATTGCAATCTGGAGAGAGACGTGCAGGGAATTGTTAAACCCAATGGGGAATGGAAGTGAACAGGATAATGGATCTGACAGTAGTAGCGAAGTGTAAAGTTGGTAATTGGGCAACACCCTAGCTATGTATGTCGGTAGGTATACTGCTGTGCCATAAATGCATAAATATTTGCGAAATGTGAACAGGAATATGATGTATAATGGAAACAAGCTGGATGTTATTATTTAGGTAAACTCTATGTATGACCGTTCAGTTATTGTGTGAAAAATTGAATAATTAAAGGTTTTAAAAACAATTTGACTGAGGCCTCCCACTTAGTGTATCTGACCATAAACTTTGACTTTGTCCCAGTCAAGCATGACCAGATGTCCCAAAGTGGCCCTATATGTTTTTAAGCACTTGAAAGGGGTTATTCTTTAAAAATTCATATCTCTGGTTCCCTACATTGGATTTTTGTCGTTTTGGTATCTATTTGTTCTTAAAAAACATAATCTATTTTTATAAATTGGAGTTGGATTTTTATGGTGTGTTGTGTCTTACTTAATTTTGTATTGGTGTTTTTAAATGCTTTACACACCTGTCTCCTAAATTAAGCTGCCCGCTCGTTGCCAGCTACCAAGGGATGAGCAAGTGAATAATTTATTGAGACCCTAACTGAACCTTTTATTGTGTTTGTGGCCTTATTACCAGTGGTCAGTCCATACTTATCACCACTAATAGACCACTTCCAAACACTGTTAATATCATGGAAAAGGTCAGCGACCAGCAAATGTGAGGCATGAAGTACCTTAACATGGACAAGATTTGCCTGGGGAAAGGAATTGGTGATATGACCTCTTCCTAGCTTGCTACCAGAATTTCAAGTGTTAAATACCCTGGTACCAAAACTTCCTAGCCCAATATATAAACCACCAAAAGACACTGAAGGTATATAGATGTGAAGTCAGGAATAGGGAATCTACATTTGCATAACCTGCCTTCAGGATATTTTGGTAGTGAGCACTAGGCTACAATATTTTATTAACACAATATTTTTGATCTTGATGTTCTGACATATTCCTAATCTTTGCTCTCGAAGGACATGTTTAGGAGTACATGTAATTGAAAATATTTACCAACACCTGTACATCTGCATTACTGCCAAGACTTTCAAAACATAACACAAAACTAACCTGAATCAACTTAAATCAGCTTGCGGCAGCGTAAAAGAATCATCTTACCAAGAAGTCCGTGTATTCCTCAGTCCCCAAGGTGAAGTGTCTGAGAACTATACTGAGGCAGGGGAAAAGGAACAACCAATGCAGACTAGTCTTGCTTCAGACAGAGACTTTCATGGACCCTTCAATGGTGTTCACCTATAAAACAGAGGGAGCTTTTAGAATATGTTTGTAAATAATAAGGATTGGTGACAGTGTATTTATTAATCTCTTAACTGCTGGGCCTTTTCCTCCCAGTGCTGTTCCACTTTTTGGTTCTTTGGGGTAGTTTGTGCTTAGGGCCCCCATAAAATTATTTCCACATAAGTTATCCATGCCAAATTTGCATCCTTTTTTCCAACATCCTGGGGATTCTATATGTTCCCAGGGTTTGTGGATTCCCCTGGACGGAACAGAGAAAATAGGTAAAGTATAGCTACATTTTGAGTTTTTGGGGAAAAATAGGAAAAACGGGCTCCAGAAAAAAAGTGACCGTTTTTTTTCCTAAAAATGTTACCAATGAATGGGTTGTTGTGTTAAAGTCACCATCTTCCTAGCTTTCAGGAACATGCAGAGCTGGATTTTTAAAAAAGTAATTTTTTTGCAGTTTGGGCATTTTTCAAAGCGGTACCCCATTTTTCCTATTTTTCTGTTCTTTTAACCTACTTCCAGTTTGTGGTGGAAACCAGTGTGAAATCCATGAGTGATCCAGGAAAGCTATACATTTCTGGATCGTAGAAAAAAACTCTAAATTTAGAAAGGACTTTTATTTGTAGATTGCTCAAGGTTTTCCAAAAGAAATTCACTGCTGAATAAAGATTTTTTTTTTAAATGAGTAGGAAAAAAACGCCCATTTGTGACAACGTTTTCATCAGTAACTTTTCATCACAATGGTCGTTTTACAAACGCAATATACTATTACATCCACAAGATTCTTCTGGTTGCGGGAATATATAGGGTTTATAGGTTGGTCAAGGACCCAAGGTATTCAGAGCTAACAACTTGGGTGCCGATTACGATCCTGTAAAAACCGGGTACGAACCGTCGGACGGAGCATATTCTCCGTCCGACGCGTACCCGGTCGTCAAAATATACAACCATGGAACTACGATTCGCACGGAAACACCATTTACGTACGAATCGTACAAAACCCCGACCGACGAAAATAAACATACAAATGCGATCCGGGAAAGCGCCGACGTGACGTCGGGACGCACGCAGCCTGCCATTCACGAACCAGGAATTACGATTCGCACCGACGTCATCCCGCACGGGCAATATTTTCCGGCTGCCAAAAACTGCCGGGAAATCAGTGCGACACGAACAAGGAGTACCTGTACGCGACGGACAGACATGGACCCGAACCTACGTGTCATCCCGGCCCTCATAGCAGTCGACCTCCTCTACAGGTTCGGACGCAGACGCCGCAGAAGGTCAGAACAACAAAGGGAGGGGGGAAGGGGGGGGTGGCAGGACCAGGGGCAGGCTACAAAACCCCCACCAAAGTCACACAGCACACATGCCCTGGACATACCTGACCCTCAGGCCCTGGTCACTACGAGGGGGTGGGGGCATGTACAGCAAAGCCAGCGACGGCCACAACGGAAGTGCTTGACGACGCGAACCGGCAACACAACAATACAGGTACGTCCCGTACCCACGCCTTAAGAGCGTGGGTATGAGTCGTACCACGCCCACACCTACGTCACCCCAATGGCGGGACGGCTCGTACCCACGTGGCAAAGGCCTGGGTACGGCCCGCACAAGCATTCCACAGCGTGGGTACGGATATGTACGGACCGTACCCCCACCCGTGTATGCATGGAGCGTACCCCCCACCCCAACAGTGTAAGTACGACCCGTACCCTCACCCGCGTATGCATGGAGCGTACCCCCACCCCAACCGTGTATGTACGACCCGTACCCTCACCCGCGTACGTATGGAGCGTACCCCCATGCCAACAGTGTACGTACGGACCGTACCCCCACCCCGTATGCATGGAGCATACCCCCCACCCCAACAGTGTAAGTACGACCCGTACCCCACCCGCGTACGTATGGAGCGTACCCCCATGCCAACAGTGTATGTACGTACCGTACCCCCACCCCAACAGTGTAAGTACGACCCATACCCCACCCGCGTACGTATGGAGCGTACTCCCACTCCAACAGTGTAAGTACGACCCGTACCCCCACCCGCGTATGCATGGAGCGTACCCCCACCCCAACCGTGTATGTACGACCCGTACCCTCACCAGCGTACGTTTGGAGCGTACCCCCATGCCAACAGTGTACGTACGGACCGTACCCCCACCCCGTATGCATGGAGCATACCCCCCACCCCAACAGTGTAAGTACAACCCGTACCCCACCCGCATACGTATGGAGCGTACCCCCCATGCCAACAGTGTATGTACGTACCGTACCCCCACCCCAACAGTGTAAGTATGACCCGTACCCCACCCGCGTATGTATGAAGCGTACTCCCACCCCAACAGTGTAAGTATGACCCGTACCCCCACCCGCGTATGCATGGAGCGTACCCCCACCCCAACCGTGTATGGACGACCCGTACCCCACCCGCGTACGTATGGAGCGTACCCCCATGCCAACAGTGTATGTACGTACCGTACCCCCACCCCAACCGTGTATGTATGACCCGTACCCTCACCCGCGTATGTATGGAGCGTACCCCCACCCCAACCGTGTATGTCCGACCCGTACCCTCACCCGCAGACGTATGGAGCGTACCCCCACCCCAACAGTGTAAATACGACCCGTACCCTCACCCGCGTACGTATGGAGCGTACCCCCATCCCAACAGTGTAAGTACGACCCGTACCCTCACCCGCAGACGTATGGAGCGTACCCCCACCCCAACCGTGTATGTACGACACGTACCCCCACCTCGTATGCATGGAGCGTACTCCCACCCCAACAGTGTAAGTACGACCCGTACCCCACCCATGTACGTATGGAGTGTACTCCCACCCCAACAGTGTAAGTACGACCCGTACCCCCATGGAGCGAACCCACACACGTGTATGTTCTAAGCGTACATATTGTTAAATAGGAGGGGTGGGTGCAGAGTCCTCCCAGCAGTGCCCAGACGCAGGAGGGGTGTGTGCCTATCACTCCCAGCAGTGTCCAGAGGCAGGAGGGGTGTGTGCCTATCACTCCCAGCAGTGCCCAGAGACAGGAGGGGTGTGTGCAGAGTCCTCCCTGCAGTGCCCAGACACAGGAGGGGTGTGTGCAGAGTCCTCCCAGCAGTGCCCAGACACAGGAGGGGTGGGTGCAGAGTCCTCCCAGCAGTGCCCAGACGCAGGAGGGGTGTGTGCCTATCACTCCCAGCAGTGCCCAGAGACAGGAGGGGTGTGTGCAGAGTCCTCCCAGCAGTGCCCAGAGACAGGAGGGGTGTGTGCAGAGTCCTCCCTGCAGTGCCCAGACACAGGAGGGGTGTGTGCAGAGTCCTCCCAGCAGTGCCCAGACACAGGAGGGGTGGGTGCAGAGTCCTCCCAGCAGTGCCCAGACACAGGAGGGGTGGGTGCCTAACACTCACAGCAGTGCCCATGGAACGCAAAGGGTGGAGTAGCCACAGATACCATGCCCACAAATTTAAGTCAGGTGCACAAAGACCCTGCAGTACATGTACCACATGTGTGCGAGGCTGGGAGTATACGCATGCATAGCGCTGAAAAGAAAACATGTCCACATGAAGTCATGTCAATAGTCCACATACACAAGTACAATGACTACTACAATGACTACCAAGGATGCCACGAATGATGCAGGTGGAGACATTGCTCAGCATGCATGTGCAAAGTTGAAGGAGTCCGTCACACACCCAGCTAATGTACACACAGCTCAGCGCTAAATATTGGGAACACCCTGCAGGGAAGATGTCAGGGTACACAGAGGAAGGAATACACCTTTGGACAATGTCACCATGCAGCAACTGCTTACATGAACAGAGAAACCTAGCTAACACCGTGTGATGGCACACAGATACCAGGGTCCCCCCTATGACCAGCACACTACTACATTTCCCACACACCCAACACATGAACACCACCCAAAACCATGTAGCAGCCCCACCAACAGCAATACCAGCAAAGCAGTAGTGTTCCAAGGGGAAAAAAAAAATTGCTTTATTCAGCATGAACCAAAAAATCTTGTCTGTAGGAAGTTCAATATTTACAAAGCCCATAGGGCAGTCCACAAGTCACAGCTGGATGGGGGACACAGTGGGATGCGTGTCCCCTAGCTTGCCTGCAGTTAGATTCCGTCGTCTTCTACAGGGGGGAGGGCATCATGTGGGGGGGAAGAACCAGGCACCGCAGGGACAGGAGGGCGAAGGGTAGGCGTCGTGGGTGCAGGGATGGAGGACTCCACCACAGGGGGTGGGGCAGGGCCAAAGGCGGAGGCCAGGATCTCGCTGCACACCTTAGCAAGGTCCTCCAGGGAATCCCCTGCACCCGAAGGAACCACAGGCCCCAAGGAGGGGGGGGGTCAGAGGGATGGGTCACAGCGCCACTGGGGGAGGGTGTAGACAGGGGGGGACCCAACCACCCTGACCGGGGACTCCCTTGACCGCTTGCGGGGTGGTGTCACTGTGGGGCTCAGGGACAGAGCGGCCATGAAGGAGTCTTTGTGTGAGATGTGGCCAGGAGAGCTGAGGGGAGGGGATTTGGAGGGAGTGGATTTGGTGGAATGCGGACTCCCACTCTGGCTGCATGTCTTACGTTTGCCCCCCGACCCAGTGGGTGTGCCTACTTCACCCTGTGTGTGCGTGCCAGGAGGTGTGCGGGTGACCTTCCCTGCTGGTGTGGTGCCTGTGTCCGTCGTGGTGGGTGCATGCTGATGTCTGGATGTACGTGGGACAGGCATGGGAGTGGGAGGTGTGGATGGGGCAGGGGTAGGGGGTTGGACGTAGCGCTGCAGGAGACCCACTGCTGCAGTCAGTGTTGAGTCTATCGACCTCAGCAAGCTGCGTTGGTCAGCCTGCGATGAGTGAATGCCCTCCAAGTATGCCTCCATGTTGTTGAGGACCTGGCTGTGGCCATGGAGGACATTAAAGATCACAGCCTGACCAACCTGCAACTGCCGCTGGATGTCCACAGACTCGGCATTGGTGGCAGCAGTGGAGACAGGGGCAGGGGGTGCGGTGCCTGGCAGGAAGGAGACATGTGGTGACCAGGCACGTTGGGAAGGGACACAAGCAAGTGGGAGGCGGCTGATGGCAATGGAGGGGGCGGGGTGCGATGTTGTGCTGCTGTCAGATGGTGGTGCAGCCTCCGCCCACTCGGAGAGATCATCCTCGGACCCGTCCGCTTCATATTCGGTGGTGCCAGTGGACAGGTTCTCGGCCTCACTCTCCTCCGCCTCTGTACCACTCAATGTGCCAGCCACGATGTCAACGCTGGCACTGGTGCTCGGTCCCTCCGCTCCGTCTGTGCTCATGTCTCCCTCCGTGTCCCCCGACGATGCTGTGGGCAAGGTGAAGAGACAGCAATTAATCCCACACCTGTATACATATGTCACATGAGTCCAATCTACATAGGTTACAGTGCATAGCCTGAAAAGAAAGATCAGTAACATCTACAAAACAAGGTACATATGTAGGGCATGCAACACACAGTTGGTTGACCCACCATGCCACTGAAAAACTATGGAGAGCATGACACAATAGCAAATGACATGAAATGGATTTTGACAGAGGAGCCAGGCCCTGGGGACAATCCAGCACTGCATCTGCACCACACAGCGTTCCCGAAAATAGGGATGAGCAGGGACCATATCCATGAACTTGAGGCACATGCTGCATTGGTAATACTGAAAACATGCCCAACATGACTGGCTCACTGCACCTTGAGTGTATGTCCAGACAAACATCACACACTGGCCAAACCTAGCAAGGAGACATCAGGATTTGACATGTAGGCTTTGCCCACACCAACCACCCCCTACATGAGACAATTTGTTGAGACACAGGAAGCACTTACATCTCTTAGTCTGGGTGAAATACACAGGGGCTGCATAAATGCAAGATTGGACACCAAATACCCAAGGTGCGCCTGTCCAAATAATCATGTACAAATGGTCATCATCAGATGATTGTAACAAGACACACAGGCACTGGCCAACGTGAGTATGAACCAGGAAAATCAGGTCAGGCTGTACAGTGGACACTTGTACTACATTTCACGTCAATATACATGGTGCCAGGGGACAA
This sequence comes from Triturus cristatus, assembly GCF_964204655.1. Lineage (NCBI taxonomy): Eukaryota > Metazoa > Chordata > Amphibia > Caudata > Salamandridae > Triturus > Triturus cristatus. Next base: position 488,211,445 of record NC_140587.1, on the reverse strand, counting down.
TGGCACAGAGCACAACCTATGCTGTAGACACTGAGAGTGTCCACGTTTTGTGATGACACACATGACACCTAGGAAAATATGCCCCAGGGGACGGTAGTGGCAACACAGCTCCATGGTCCTGAATGGGAATGACTGCAACACACGCCACCATCCCTGCACTATGCGTATCGCACACTCATGCACATCATGTCACAGGCCACAACATAGGACATGCACACTGTAAGGCATGACACTTGTGAGACTAACTCCCATGTCTGGACTCTGCATCAGTGCCAACTGACATGGAACCCACATGTACTGAACTGGACAGGGCACAGGCAAGGTCCCAAAACCTGTTACACACCACCCCCACACATGATGCTACAGGCATAGTTCACGTGGAGAAAGTGCCAGCCTAGATAACCTTGTGAAGGAGTGACTACACACAGACCAGGGAACACATTGCAAGGAGGGGAAGGGAGGCAGGAGAGCACAGCTATACAGTGGGTAACTGGATCTGCACAGCACCTTTAAACCCTGGCAGTGTATCCATGCAACTGTGCACTTACAAATGCTGGTGAAACACAACAAGCACACATGTACCTACCCCCTTCCTGCTGCTGCATCTCTTGTAAGCGCCTCTCCAAGTCTGGAAAGACCACCGGCAGCACACGCTTGTGGATGTGGCTCAGTCGGCAGTGCCCGCGGTTCTTATAGCTCTCAGGTGAGTCCCCCAGCAGGACCCGTGCGATCCTCCGCGTCCAGCACCGGATATCCTGCCAGCGTTTCCTCACCTGGGACAGGCGCCGCTTCCGACCATCCGCACTCCTCACGGCGCTGACGGCGGTCAGCCATATCTGCTCCTTGGCAGAGGCGCCTACCTGTGAGGATGAACAAGTGACACTACATCAATACACCTGGCACATGTCACAGAGACACATATTCGAACACATTTGCTGTTTACAACAAGGCATAGTATGCATCCAACGCATTGCACCTTTGTCATAGGGACATGATCCTCTGGGGAAGGGCAAAAGCAGTACGTGCCATTGAAAGGACACAGGTGGAATGAGGGCAACTACACAATCAATGATCCAGGCTCACACTGTGCATCACAAGCTACACCAGGATCATGTGCAGCACCTCTAAGCAGTCACATGCCACAGGCCACTGACGCTACCGCAGCAGAGTACACAGACACACACAGGCACAGGACATTCACCTGCCATTGCCAAATGCAGCGACAAACCTCACTCTGCACATGTGCCACTAGACTGGGGGGGCTCACAGGTGTGGGGCTGGCTCTGCACGTTAGACACACAGCACTGCTCCCTGCTCACATCACATGTCCAGGGTATATCCATCCCTCATGCAGCTGGGGTGCTACACTCCACATATGCACCCACCCACATGACAGGGGAATTGCACACACACCGATGTCCAGGGTACGAACACATCATGTGGACACTCTCAGCACAGGTACACAGAACTAACACACATCTGTGGGTACAGTCACCTGTCACACTGGGCTGACCACATAATCACATGAGGACTGTAGAGGCAACATTCCCAGGAGGATAAGACAGGCAGAATGTGGCATGCACCATGCAGTGATTGTCACAGTAAACACGATGCAAGTGAGGACGGCAGACATGCACCACTGCATGCTCTGGCTGAGAGACATCAGGCATTCCCCCCCCTGGGACCCCCCCCTACAGTAGATAGCATGTGTGAGACACCTGGACACAATGCCAGAAGTCACAGTCACAAAAAAGGGACACAGTCTGTGCCAGTGGCTCTGCACTCACCTGATACCCTGATCGCCCATACAGCAGGGGGTACTGTGGGAGGATCACATCAAGCAAAGCCAGGTTCTCCTCCAGGGTGAAGGGCTGTGACCTCTCCACAGACCTTGACATGGTTCCAGGGAATCAGTAGCAGCAGCTGGGTCGTGGAATCCAGAGATGTGCAGGCAAGTGCTCCCTCATGGGACCTGGCTGCCTTATATCTGCCTTGCTGGCCTATTTCATGCACAGGAGTACAGAGTGATTGGTCACTCACATTTGCATCCTATGTTTCCTCCAATCCCTTCAAACCTAGCAGTTAGTGGATTCTTATTGTGTTTTTTTCTTCAGCATGATGTCAACCCCACAAACACATTGCAACAAAGTAGATTCATTCCAACTGACTTCTGCTGTGCACCTTCCAGAACAAATTCAAACTTTAAACTTGGTCTCCATGACAACCAGCATGCATGTAGGCCTTAATACTTGTCCCTCATGTGTCCCCTATGTAATTTGGAGCTTCACACACAGGTACGGTGCGTTCCGGGGCCCTAGGGCACCCCAAATGCATAGCAATGGCCCGTACAGGCGTGTGTACGCTCCGTACCACTATGAGTACGCATACGCAAGAACACCCATAGTAGTACGGCCCGTACACGCGTGCGTACGTTCACTATCACTATGGGTGTCCGCGCGTATGCGTACTCGTAGTGGTATGGGCCGTACCACTACGAGTACGCATACGCGAGGACACCCATAGTGATAGTGAGCATACAGGCGTGTGTACGGGCCGTACCACTACGAGTACGCATACGCGAGGACACCCATAGTGATAGTGAACGTACAGGCGTGTGTACGGGCCGTACCACTATGGGTGTTCTTGCGTATGCGTACTCATAGTGGTACGGACCGTACACATGCCTGTACGCTCACCATCACTATGGGTACACATACGGCAGCACTCCCATAGTGATACGGGAACGTACACAGGCCCTCTTAGCAGGTGTACGGTGGTTTTCACACATCACAGTGGTGACAGGCAGCACACAGGAAGGAATAGGGCTGACATACTTGTCCATGGATGGACATCAAGGCATTGTCTGGGCAGTACTACATGTGTGGGGCACAGGTGTGAAAGGCTGTGATGTGGCACATTACTCCTGAGTGGAGAAGGCACCAGATGTATGATGAGATGTGTACACATGTAATGTGTGACGGTGCAATGTGTGCCAGGCATGCTCTTGACTCCTTTGACATGTGTGCATGTCGTACTGCACACTTGGGATGAGCGTCACTGGCATGGCATGGACACCAACACACGGAAGTGTCCCCTGAGGCCCGGTCCTGGGGTTACCACACCTGACATGTCACTACCCACGGTGCACGATGTGACTATGTCATGTATGTGTGGGGGGTTCCCATTAGGTTGATGTTGGAGCTCCCTCAAAAGCTGCAGCTGTTGCAGCAACCAACATGTGTCTGTGTGTAGATTGACATTGCACACTGTTCCGCACACCATGCCACATGTGGGATCGGATGTGAGGTGCGTATGTATGCATGGGACACGGAGTAGCGTAACAAGGACATGTCTGCATCCTCTCTATGAATGTGTGGTGAGTCATGACATGTACACCTTAATGGCAAGGTGTGTGGGCTGTCCTAGTGTAATGTCATGTGACCTGTGGCTCTAGTGTTCCGCTACCAGTCTCTGCAATCGACATCCTACTTCTGCTGATGTGTGGATGTATGTCACTCCTGTGTTGCGTCTGGCTGTTCACTTGCACTGGGACACAGCTAATCCCATGCCATGGCATGTGGAGGTTCACAATCTCCGTGTGTAGCTGGGTCTTGGTAGGAGTGTCACCTGGCAGCCATACGTGTCCAGAGCATGTGGCACATACCTGACTCCGTATGTAGCATATGTGTATAGACAGATTAACATGTGCTCAGTACAAATAAATTGTTGTTGTGGTGCACTCACTCTTCCTTGTCACTTCCAAATTACTGCAGAGCGCCGCCTCTTCATCGACCAATTCCGGACTTGGCTGCCATGCGGGAGAATGACTGTATCCGGTGCTACCGCTTCCCCCAACGGTTGATTCTGGAGTTGACGGCGAGACTGGCACCACACCTGCAACCGCTGCACAGGTATCCTACGGCACTGACACCCAAGCTGAAGGTAATGGCAGCCCTACATTTTCTAGCCACGGGTACCTTTCAAAATACCATAGCTCATGTTGGTGGCATGTCCCAGAGCATGCTCTGCCATGTGCTGCATGATTTCTTAGAGGCCATGTTGATTCACCTGGATGACTTCATCCATTTTCCTACCCCTGAAATGTTGACTGGGGTCAAGTGTGGATTCTATGCCCTGGGAGGGATGCCCCATGTCATTGGGTCCATAGATGGGACACATGTGGCTTTGGTACCACCACAGGCACAGGAGGTAGTGTACCGGAATCGCAAGCACTACCACTCCATCAATGCCCTTGTGGTGTGTCTGTCCAACATGGTGATTTCACATGTCTGTGCTCGTTTTCCAGGATCAGCACACGATGCCTACATCATGAGGCGTAGCAGGGTGCCTGAAATGATGACGCAGCTGCGCAACGAACGAGCATGTGTTGTTGGTGGGTACACTCTGTCTGTCCTGTATTTTGCGTAGACTTCCAGCACGACCGCTTCTCCTGTCCTACTTATGTCCATGTGCTTTCCATGTAGGGGACACTGGCTATCCCAACATGCCATGGCTGATCACACCTCTCCGCAACCCCATCACGCCGGCCCAGCTCCGCTACAACACCGCCTATGGCCGGACAAGGCGAGTGATAGAGAGGACGTTTGGCCTCCTGAAGAGCCGATTCCGATGCCTCCACAAGACCGGCGGTGCCCTCCCATATGCCCCGGCGAAGGTCTGCAAAATCTTCATGGTCTGCTGCATGCTGCACAACATGGCAGTTGAGAAAGCTGTGCCACTCATCCTGGATCAAGATGACCAGGACCATCCACCCGTGGAGGACGAAGGGCTTGGCAATGGGGCTAGTGATGTGGAGGATGTGGAGCCGCAAGAGGACATCCGGACTCGGCTGATACGCGACTTCTTTGCTTAGTGGGGAGTACCAGTGTCTGAGTGTGCACGCATTGGTCCCCGTGTGGCATGTGTTGCGATGTGTGTCTCCACCTGCATGTATGGCACGTGAGTCAGAGGTGTGTGTGGATGTGTCACTGGAGTGATGGTGCCAGTGATGGGTGTATTTCCCCAGTCATAATTGTGACCTAGCATGTTGTCATCCATACATGTGTCGAGTACATGCACATGCAAGTCGCTGTGCTTTTTGTGGCTGACTTCTTGTGTGTCTCTCTTCCCCAGGTACTTGCGCATGCCGTCTGCTGGTTGCATTGTTGTGGCACTGCTATTCCTCATGGACACGTCATCGTGTGCTGACTCAGCGTTACAGGCACGGACACGTTTGGAAGTCTCCTTAGGGTAAGGGATGCATCAGGGGTGTATTGGGTGTGGCAGTTGTTCACGATGTATGCACACTGCCCCTGTCGATGTTTGGTTCCTCTGCAGACATGTTGCATCACCATGGTACACATTACATGCAGCTGGGTACACCTGAATAGATGGTCAGACTTGTTGACAGTCATCAGTGATGGGATTGTGGAATGTGATGATGGCATCAATGTGTGTAACACTGCCCTCGGACACATACGGTTTGCATTGGCTTGACATGCTGTGGGACTTCCACATCAGCCGATCAATGGTGTATGGCAGGCTCTCCGTGAGCAGCAGGGGGTGTTTAGCTGTTAGCCAACACTTGTGTGCCAGTTCCATGGCTATCACGCATTTGTGCTGCAGAAGGGGGGTGCCAGTGTTGGACCCACATGTTACTCCACATGAACTGTTCATGTGTACTCCGAGTTGCCTCTGCAATCCCGAATACATGACTAATAAAGGTGTCCCTATGCCTCCAAGGTGCCTCTCCTCAGTCAATGCTGGTGTGTTGCCACGGTCATCCGGCATGTCTGGCATGGTTTTCCGTGATAGTGGCTATGTGTCTATGTGTAGAGTAGCAAGATGCAAGCTGTTTGTGTGGGATTAGACTGTGTATTGTGCATGATGTCCATGACTGTGTGGGTATTGTGACATGTGCCAGCCCCATGCATCCAACGTTGGCCAGGCCACCATTCTCTGCATCCACCTGACTCAAGCTTGCAGGACATGGTTCTGCCACCTGTCTACACATACCTGGGTGCCCCCCAGGACACTCGACATGATCCCTGACCTCTGCGCATGACTGTTGCTGTACTCAATATGTCTGTCGGCACGGTTGTGCGGCCACCCCCTCAGCTGGTTGGGCCCATCACGGGTGTGTATGGTGCTCCATGTCTGTCTTGCCTAATACACTGTGACCCGTGTGTCCTGTGCCAGACTCAGGCCCCAGGGTGTGAATGGTTGAAGTCAAAAGAGAACTCAGGCATGTTTAGACTTTACAAGACACATGTAAGGTAATAATGCAACCAGCAGGCATCTTCTCTTCATGGTGTGACTTTTTATTTTAGTGGGGGGGAGGGGGGGGGGTTTGACATGAGGGGCTTTCCGGGTGTGTGGAATCCAAAGGTCACTAAGGGAGTTGGTGTCCTTGCCATTAGAAATCCTCAGTCTTTGTCAACATTGGTCAGACAGTGACCAGCAAGGCCATGTGGCAGAGAATGTCTTTTGATGCTGTGCTGCTGTTGCTCCAGTGGGCCAGGTGCCAGGCCAGGTGTCCTGGGAGATGGTGCTGTAGCGCCGACCCTCACGGTCTTTTACGTGGATGACCCGCCCTCCTGCGGGGACCCTCAGAAGCAGGCCGTGACGATGTTTGGGATGCTCCATCGGATGTTTCCTCCTCCTCCTCCTGATCCCTCCCTGTGGGTGGTGATGTTCTACGCCTTCTGGCACAGGGAGGGTTGCCCATGTTGTCGGCCATCTGACGGAGTGTACTGTGAATTCCCGTGAACACCGTCACGAGCTCAGCCTGTCTCTCCTCCATCCTCCGTTGGTGTTGCAGTAGACAGGCATGTTGCTCCGCATGTTGCTGGGCCTGCTGGGTCTTGATCCCCTCGAGGATGGACACAACCTGGGCCATGCCCGTGATGTCCTGCCGGTATGTGTCCAGGATGTTTCGGACATGGGAATATACCGGTTCCCCAGCCAACTGGTCAGGCTGGCGCCTCCGCCGTCCTCCACTCCCACCACCCCTGCCCACTTGCACCTGGCCTGCCCTTGTGGGCACATCGGGTCTCCGGGACCCCTGAGGGGTGGCATTGGCGTTGTCGCCTGCCTCCTCCTGGGTGCCCGGGACACTGTGTCCCTCCTGGCCAGCCTGGCTGCTTTGTGGTGGTGGGGCAGGGATCCTGGGTGTCTCCTGGGATGTGGCAGGAGTGGGGGTGGTGGTTGGCCCCGTTGTACCTGACGCAGGTGCTGCAGGTCGTTGGACACCAGAGGGGCCAGGTTGGTCGGGGTCGTCCACAGAGTGGTGAGAGTCGTCGCTGCCGGTGGGATCGGCATCCCGCCGAGCCGGGTCCTGTGAGTCTTCCCCCCTAGTGTTGGGGGGTGATCCACGACGTTGACCTGTGTGTGAGAGAGACAATGTTAATTTTGTTCCATGCAACATCCATGTTTCATTAGTTTCAAAGTTGGAACATTTCCTCTGGGAATTTGGATCGGTCTTGCATTCCACTCACAGTGCACTTGTGCATGGGTATGTCCCTTGGGCACAGCTTTGGCGACTTTACCTATGTGTGGCACAGTCTTACTTGCTGCGTCAAGTGTGACTGCAGTCAGCAGTGGAGTGGGCAGGTGTGGCGAGCCGTGCATTGGCGCCTTCCGTGTAGCACTGTACGTGGGCACATGAAGTTGTTCCACACACTTATATGATGCAGGTAGCTGTCGTTGTGCTCGTGCACAGGTTGTGACATGGCCCTGTGTTTTGCCATGGAGGAGAGGGGGGGTGCTGGCACTGGCCACCCTTGTCTACATGCACGCAGTCCACCTGCTGACGAGGAGACATTCCCACACACCACAAGGCTGATTTGCTCTCCCTGTGTGTCCCTTTCTCACTCCCTCTCTGTCCCCCTCTCCCTCCCTCTGTGTGTCAGCCTCCTCCCTCTGTCCGTCTTCCTGTGTCTCCCTCCCTCCCTGTCCCCCTCTCCCTCCCTCTGTGTGTCAGCCTCCTCTCTCTGTCCGTCTTCCTGTGTCTCCCTACCTCTCTCTCCCCCTCATCCTCCCTCTGTGTGTCGGCCTCCTCCCTCTGTCCGTCTTCCTGTGTCTCCCTCCCTCTCTGTCCCCCTCTCCCTCCCTCTGTGTGTCAGCCTCCTCCCTCTGTCCGTCTTCCTGTGTCTCCCTCCCTCTCTCTCCCCCTCTCCCTCCCTCTGTGTGTCGGCCTCCTCCCTCTGTCCGTCTTCCTGTGTCTCCCTCCCTCTCTGTCCCCCTCTCCCTCCTTCTGTGTGTCAGCCTCCTCCCTCTGTCCGTCTTCCTGTGTCTCCCTCCCTCTCTGTCCCCCTCTCCCTCCCTCTGTGTGTCGGCCTCCTCCCTCTGTCCGTCTTCCTGTGTCTCCCTCTCTCTCTGTCCCCCTCTCCCTCCCTCTGTGTGTCAGCCTCCTCCCTCTGTCCGTCTTCCTGTGTCTCCCTCCCTCTCTGTCCCCCTCTCCCTCCCTCTGTGTGTCGGCCTCCTCCCTCTGTCCGGGTCCCTGTGTCTCCCTCCCTCTCTGTCCCCCTCTCCCTCCCTCTGTGTGTCAGCCTCCTCCCTCTGTCCGTCTCCCTGTGTCTCCCTCCCTCTCTCTCCCCCTCTCCCTCCCTCTGTGTGTCACCCTCTGTCACCTCAGCCCAGCTTCCTAGGCACACACTTTTTGCAGATCTTTGACTGGCCCTTGGCTTGTTGATGTGAGTTTGTTTCTGACCAGCAGGCACCCATTGGGTGTAGTGTCTGTGTCTGCGCTGCTGCTGTGGTGGTGTGTGCTGCCACTCTTTCACAGTGTTGGCTGTTTATTAGCTGCTGTCATGTGCAAAAATGTGCCTTCCCCCCCATGTCTTAATGCAAGGCGTCCGCCATTTGCTGGCAAGTCTTTCCTGTGTGGGGACACACTGTTTGTCTGGCTGTGACCTAGGCCATATGGGCAGAGGGCATTGTTGTCTGCTTCTGAGTTGCACTATGTGATTTTTGGGGCCCACACTACCGCCATCCGGGTTACCGTGTCTTGTGTTGGTGTTTTCTGTGGCCTGTGACTTGACATTGTCCAGCTGGGTGCATGGGGCATGGTGGCGCCAGTGGCATGTGCGTGTTCATGGAGTGTGGTTGAGTCATGCAATAGCTTGGGGTGGTTGCGTGCCTTTTTGTGAGTTTGGTTGTGGATGACGTTCCCCCCATGTGAGGTGAGTTGTTTGTGTACTCACCCGGGTCTCGCAGTCCGTCTAATCCGTCCACTGCCTCCACCGGCAGTATGGCCATCACCCTCTCCTCCCAGGGATGGTAGTGTACGGGTCTGCGGGACGGCCCTCCTCCAGTGACGTTGGCCTGGTTGTGTTCATCCGTCATCCTGGCTCGGACCCTCCTCCGCAGATCGTACCACCTGGCTTGGCATTCCTGCTTGTTCCTTCTGGTGTCCGCAACAGCATTCACAGCATCGACGATGGTCTGCCACATGGCTGTTTTTGCTGAAATGCTGGTCTGTCTGACCAATGTTCCAAAGAGGTGTGGCTCGACTCTGAGGATTTCATCGACAAGGACCTCCAACTCTCGGCTAGTGAACTTTGGATTCTTGTTAGTGGGCATGGTGAGGGGTGTGGGTGTGGATGGTGGGGGGGGGTGTGGATGGTTGTGGGTGTTTGTGAAGGTGTGTGTGTGAAGGTGTGCAAGTGTAAGGTGTGGTTAAGGTTCTAGTATGGTGCTGTAGGTTGTCTGTGGGGTCTGGCAGCAGTGAGTCTGTTGCAAAGGCTCATGGTTTGTGTGTGTGGGCCCTCTTTATTGGTCCATTGGTGGGTGTGGCTGTGTTTGAACTTTGGGTGGGTGTGTTATAATCAGTGGTTGTGTTTTGGGCCTCTGTTTTGGATTTTGGCAGTTGCAGGTCAGTGATTGTGTTGTTTTTGAGCTTGTTGGACATGTTTAGTGGCTTTGTGCCATTCGAATGGTGTATTCTTGTGTTGTTTCGCTTTGTCCTGGTTGTGTACGTGCGTTTTTAACGTGTGTACGGTGTGTACTTCGGGCATTTTGTTGTACAGTGCTGTCCTTGTGTCTGGCTTGGTACGACTCGTACATGCGCGATGTTGTGTGAAGGTGCTGGTGTTGGGGCCTGGGGTACGCTCCATACGTCCGCGGGTGAGAGTACAGGTCGTACATACACAGTTGGGGGTACGACACGTACACGGGTGTACATGCACGGGTGGGGGTACGACTCGAACGTACACGGGTGTACATACACGGGGGGTACGACACGTACACGGGTGTCCATACCCAGGGGGACGACACGAACGTACACGGGTGTAAATACGGGGGGGTACAACACGAACGTACACGGGGGGTGCGACACATACACGGGTGTACATACACAGGGGGTACGACACGTACATGGGTGTACGACACGTACACGGGTGTACATACATGGGGGGTAGGACACGTACACGGGGGTACATACACGGGGGGTATGACACGTACACGGGTGTACATACACGGGGGTACGACACGTACACGGCTGTCCATACCCGGGGGGATGACACGAACGTACACGGGTGTAAATACGGGGGGGTACGACACGAACATACACGGGGGGGTGCGACACGTACACGGGTGTACATACACGGGGGGGTACGACACGTACACGGGTGTACATACACAGGGGGGTACGACACGTACACGGGTGTACATACACGGGGGGGTACGACACGTACACGGGTGTACATACACGGGGGGGTACGACACGTACACGGGGGTACATACACGGGGGGTACGACACGTACACGGGTGTACATACACGGGGGTACGACACGTACACGGCTGTCCATACCCGGGGGGACGACACGACGACACGAACATACACGGGGGGTGCGACACGTACACGGGTGTACATACAGGGGGGGTACGACACGTACACGGGTGTACATACACGGGGGTATGACACATACACGGGTGTACATACACGGGGGTAGGACACGTACACGGGGGTACATACACGGGGGGGTACGACACGTACACGGGTGTACATACACGGGGGGGTACGACACGTACACGGCTGTCCATACCCGGGGGGACGACACGAACGTACATGGGTGTAAATACGGGGGGGACGACATGAACGTACACGGGGGGTACGACACGTACACGGGTGTACATACACGGGGGGTATGACACGTACACGGATGTACATACGGGGGGGTACGACATGTACACGGGTGTACATACACGGGGGGGTACGACACGTACACGGGTGTACATACACGGGGGGTAGGACACGTACACGGGGGTACATACACGGGGGGTACGACACGTACACGGGTGTACATACACGGGGGGTACGACACGTACACGGGTGTACATACACGGGTGGGGGTGTACATACACGGGGGGGACGTCTCGAACGTACGGGGGCTGGGGGGAGTGTTGGGAGCGTATGCGGGCACATGTCTCCATGGTTGCTATGGGAGTTCGGTGCGGACGGTGTTTTTTCCATACGGTTGTAACATCGGACGCACGGAATGGATCGTGATTCCGCGGTCGGACTTCACTTTTCACATTTGTACGGTAAATCGTCCGAGGACGTGTCGGACACATTTTCCGACCCGAGGACGTGTGGGGAATTATTCCGAATGCGATTCGTATGGTCTTTTTCCATGTGAATCGTAAGTGGCAGTTTGTACGGCACTTGTACGATTCGTACGGTAAAAAGACCCGATACGAGTCGTACGGGGAAAATTTTTACCAGATCGTGATCGGCACCTTGGTTGTACCTTACAATGGTTTTCACTGGGAGCAACTCATATGGTGAAATATGTAGAATGAAAAACGGGCTTTAAGGAAACCTATGTATTTTTTAAATGAGCGCAATATATGGTGTTTCAGAGCAGTGGTTATTTGTACATCTCTGAATTTGTGGGTACGCGCACTAGCCTATTGTTTAGAGGGTATTTTTCAAAATCTCTTCTTTCTTGCAGAATGGCTTACATTTGAAAGGCACAAATGCAGCAAAATTCAATTGGTGACACCATATGTTCTACTATTCTGTCCTCTCACATAGTTTCCGATAAAAATGGAACCCCACTTGTGAGGGTAGGCCTAGTGTCCACAAGAGGAAACGGGACAAAACACATCATGGACGCATCACATGTTTCCACTGAAAAGTGACTCTTTTTTCCAATGTGGGTAGCTGTGGATTTTGGGCCCCAGCTAGGCCAACACCTAGGGAAACCTAGCAAACTTGCACATTTCTGAAAAGTAGACATCTGAGGAAATCCAAAGTGGGGTGATTTGCATGACTCTTGCTGGGTTTTGGTACCCAGATTACATTGCAAAGCTCAAACTGAGACTAAAAACCACATTTTCCTCATATTTCTGTGATGGAAATTTCTGGTATCTGCAGTGAGCCATAAACTTCCTTCCACCCAGCATAGAAAACCTAGCAAACTTTCACATTTTTGAAAACTAGATACCTGGGAAAATCTAGGGTGGGGTGACTTGCATGTCTCTCCAAAGGCTTACCCAGAAGCTCTTGCACACAAACTTTGCCTAAAAGAAAATCCCTCACAATTCTCAGGGACGCCACAACCTTCCTACCACCTATCATTCCCCTAAAGCTCTAGATAAAAAATATACCTTACTTGTGTGGGTAGGCCTATTGCCTGCAATAGGAAATGGCCCATAATGCAAATGAGCACATCACATCTTTTCACAGAACACTGATCCTTTTTTGCAATGTGAGTAACTGTGGATTATTGCGGCCTAGCTCAGCCGGAACCTGGAGAAAGCAACCAATACTGTACATTTCTGAAAACTAGACAACCAGTGTAGTCCAGAGTGGGGTGCATTATGTGGCTCTCTTCAGGTTTTCTTACCCAGAATCCGTTGCAAACCTCAAACATTGACTAAAAACACACATTTACTCATATTTCTGTGATGGAAATTCAGTAAGCTGTGGGGGAGCCGGTATTTAACCATCACCTACCATTGCCTCAAGTCTCATAATAAAAATCGTACCTTGGCCTAGTGCCTGTGACAGGAAAGGGGACACATGCAACAGAGACAGATCACATTTTTCACTGAAAAACGGCCTGTTTTTCAAATGTGGGTAGCTGTGGATTTTGGGCCCAAGCTCAGCCAGCACCTAGGGAAACCTAGCAAACGTGTACAATTTTGAAAACTAGACAACAGGGGAGTCCAAGATGAGTGACTTGTGTGGCTCTCAACAGGTAATTTCACCCAGAGGCCTTTGCAAACCTCAACTAAAAGTACATATTTTCCATACATTTCTGTGAGGACAAATTCTGGAATCAGTGGGGAGCCACAAATTTTCTACCATCCTGAGTTCCCACACTTCTCCAGATAAGAACGGCATCCCACTTCTGTGAGTAGGCCAAGAGACAACAAAACAAAAGGCCCTAAATAGCTATGTTGAGAGACAAGCAATAGGGGAAGCTGCAGTAGTTGGAGCCATGCCGTGACACAACCCATACAAACCACAGACATTTTTGAAAACTAGACAACCAGGGGATTCCAGGGTGGTGTGACATCAGCGAGCCCAGTGGCATGCTGATGTCACAAATGGGTGGGCCAATGGTACGGCCCAAAGCGGAAGGGATTCAGCTTCAGCCCCTCCCTTGAATCAAAAGAAAGGAAACCTCTGGCACAAGCACGGAAGGTTCCTTTACAGTCCTACCCAGTGTCAGCCAATGACAGAAGCAATGGGGAGGGAGTGTGGGTGTCAACCATTGGCTGAAACCCACACTTAACAGGTTAAAGAGGATTTCAAATTACAAGTCATTTGACTATAAACAGCATATGTCTATCTGCTCCCAGTCTAAAGTTACCACTTATTAAATGTAACCAGGTAACCCAGTGTTAGTCAATGGGAGAAATGGACCTTACGACAGTGAAAAATGACTTTTGGAGTTTTTCACTGCTAGGGCATGTAAAACGTAAGTGCACATGTCCTACATTTTTCCATACAATGCACCCTGCCCTATGCGCCTTTAAGGACTAACGTAGGGGTGACATATGCATTAAAACGGAAGGTTTAGTAAGACCTGGAAAAAGGTTTATTTTGCCAGGTCGAAATGGGCAGTTTAAAACTGCACTATAGGCTGCATTGGCAGCTCTGAGACATGCTTTAAAAGGCTACTTTAGTGTGTGTCACAAGGAGTGCTGCTGTCCACTAGTAACATTTAATTTACAGATTCTAGGTACATGCAGTACTGTTTGCTATGAATTTACAAGTAAATAAAATGCACCGATCAGGTATATGTCAATTGTACCATGTTTTAGCAAGAGACTACAAGTACTTTACCTCTGTAAAAGTGCATAGAGTCCTAATGCCAACAAAAAATGGTTCAGCAACAAAAGGAAAAAATCTGGGGAATGTCAAACATTCATTCATATATTAGCAGAAGAGGCTTTAATCTGGCATATTTCTGCTTATTCATTTCCAATGCTTTTACCCCGTTCTACTTGGGAAACAGCCTTTAAAACGAGGTTTTTACCTTGCTGTGCATTTACCACACATTTTTTAGCACTGAAATTTTTACCATGAATTTGCATTTACAACGCATGCCAATACCACGCATTTAAGGTAGGTTGGGGGGGGTAGGGGGTCTACCCCCACAAATACATTGTTTTTAAATTTAAAAACAAGGCATGGTATTGGCCTGCATTTTAAATACATTTTCGCTATAAAAATATGCATACTAACAAATACGTGGCAATGGCATACGATGCATTTACCTGCTAACTTTGCCACTGGATTCAAGCAAGCCTGGCTGAAGACGGCTGAAATGCCAGAAACCAGTTCTAGGAAGCTTGTTTCCGGTCCAGGGAAGGCGTGGCTTGGCAGTTCGGGCTGGACTGTTCCCATGAGGCACAGGGTCAGACTGATTTGCATATGGCCATGTCTGAACTGGGGTGGCAGAGTGGGCTAAAGAACGGTGATGGATTAAACCCAGATCTCTTGACTGGGTGTGAGTGGTTGATTGGTTCTGATGCTCCGTCCATCATCACCCCCTTTTGTACCGCTTTGTTCGCCATAAGTTGGCAGGGTATGCTCAGACGTTGAGTCCCTTGCTCACTTTGCCACTGGATTCAAGCAAGCCTGGCTGAAGACGGCTGAAATGCCAGAAAGCGGTCCTAGGAAGCTTGTTTCCGGTCCAGGGAAGGTGTGGCTTGGCAGTTCGGGCTGGACTGTTCCCATGAGGCACAGGGTCAAACTGATTTGCATATGGCCATGTCTGAACTGGGGTGGCAGAGTGGGCTGAAGAACGGTGATGGATTAAACCCAGATCTCTTGACTGGGTGTGAGTGGTTGATTGGTTCCGATGCTCCGTCCATCACCACCCCCTTTTGTACCGCAATTAATTATTTAGGCAACATCAAAAGCAGAGCTGGAGCTTAGAAAATCAGTAATTAATGGCAATTAAGAGAATTATTATTGTGTATTTTATTAAACAATTTTCGAAAACACTTTGAGAGCTGCAAAGCCATGTATGGTACAAAAATTCTTACTCCAACACAATCATCATAAAAACAAAATCTGAAAGACGAAACATGAAAAGAAACATGTATAATCTATAGCTAAATCTACAAGTATAAACAAATATATTACAGAAATAGGTAAAACAGAAAGATTTAATTCTACATTATCAATTTCTTTAAGGTTACTGTCAAATGGGTGGTGGCAACGAATACATGGCGAACCACACTAACAGACCAGGAATTTCACAGCCACATATAGGTAACAAGTCCTTATTTCTACTGCAGACCTCATTAGCTGCCCTGAAAAAAATGCACATTTGGGTGCATGGGTATTTTGCACATCATTCAACATCCCTAGTAGCTTGAAATTAGCACTTGGCCTACTCCCTTTTTCCATACTTCAATTTCACCAGATAATACATGGGGGAAAAAGATCCCAAGCGTAAGTTGTGTAGCTTGATAGGATAGTAAACCTGTGGTTTTAACAACTGAAACCATGTTATCGTTTATTCCAACCTGCAGAACTTATAATGGGATGGAAGTAGGCCCTACCCGTAATTCTGAGCAACTCATAAAGTGGGCTTTAATGTCCTATTGAGCAACATTTGGAAAGCTAAATTTCACAAAGAAGAGATTAGTCAATTTGAGAAAAATCTTTGAGCTACCTATATTATGCTGTGTCAAGGTCATTTACATAGTACAAGTCTACCATAAACATGACTTTGTTGCCCATTCAGAATATTGGCTCCCTTTACCTACTATTCTTGGATTTCTCTTTGACCGGAATTATAGGGGTATGATGCAAATATATTTTTTCAGTGAAGTGTATATTGAATGGCACCATGTATTTCTCGTGATGGTATTTTATGTGCATTGTTTTAATTTATTAGCCATCCTAAAGTGTTAGTGAAGCACTGTTGGACAGTTAACTAGCTATTGAGCTGGGCTGTACATGCTGTAACAGTCAGGTTTAGCCAAAATAATGTTATAATTCTTCAGGATCTGTGAGGAGTTGGGCGTACTGTTGAACTGGTAATGCACAGCTAACTAAAAGACGTTGATGCCATGTGGACTGAGTACTGGACATTGTTTGACCATCTTAAACAATGCATGAAAAACAATGCAGTAACAACATCAGAGACACAAGATTGTCTTTTGAGAAAACAAATTTACCGGGGACAACACTAAGGGCCTGATTATGATGTCGGTTGGAGTTGTCTCCGACCGACATCTCTACAAATGGGGAACCAACCGACCTCAGGTTGGCGATTCTGACACCACAATTAGGATGCGACCACACATGGTGCGGTCACAAACTTCCAATTTTCAAATGGAGCTTGTGTGGGAGGCCCAAACCGCCGGAGCACAAGTTCCTATTGAAATACTGAAGTTTCGAAACATCCCTGCACCGTGTGGCAGGCACCTCCTGGTGCCTGCCACACGGTGCAGGAATGTGAAGGGTGGCACCATAGGAGCCTCCCAGGGACACAAGCGGAGTGCCAGGTGGGAAAGGGGCCCTGCTAGGGGACCCCAAAGACACTTTCCGACAGCAGTTCTATGTCAGAAAGGCCGACACGAAACTGCAGTCGGAAAGTAACATCATAATCCTGATGGCGGAAACACCATCCTAAAGGGATTATGAGACCTTTTTTACTGGCCGACGGGCTCCTTGAGCCTGTTGGAACCGAGTCGGATTCCCCGGCCGGTTTAAACTCCGACCGCAGTCATTGTAATACGATGGTCGGAGTATAAACCTACAATATCGGCCAGAAAGCCTCCAGTCAGCAGTTGGAGGCTTTCCGAACGACATTGTAATTAGGCCTTTAGTTATTTCTTTGCTATGGTTCACTCCTCCAAGTATCCCTGATGCTTCACAGAGATGATACTTAGATTAGATCACACACAAATATGTTGGTAATCATGACTAAGGGCCCAATTCTGATGCGGTTTGAAAAGAGTCCAGCCGACCGAGTACGATGCATCCGGATTCTTCCAGATACGATTTGGTTGGACTCCCATTGACTTCAATGGGAGCCTTTGGTCTGACCGAATGCATAGGCTCCCATTGAAGAAAGGGGTGGCTGGGGAAAATCGAGCAGCCTGTGTCGGGCACCCCCTGGTGCCTGTCACACTGTGCATGGCTGGTGAGGGAGGACCCATGGGTACCCCTGCGGGACCGATTGGGAAGGCTCTGGGTGCAGGGGGGCCCACTACGGGCCCAAAAGTCTGATTCCGACAGCCGATTCAAGTCAGAGGGAACGAAGGCTGTCCAAATCCAGCATCGTACTCGGTCGTTCTGAAACGCGGCCCGTAGAGATGTACGATTCTGCTCCGTACAGCTCGGTCATTCCAAATGCCCTTGGGGTTGGGATTGGGATATTCCTAATGCCTAACTCATATCATACTCTGTCAGTCAGAAACCTTTCCGAGTTGGTCAGAAACACACGTTCCTGATCTGATTTGGAAGGAGAAAATGCCGTTCGGAGGCCTTCCTAACCGCATCAGAATCAGGCCCTAAGAAGATGAAATGACCTTCTAAAGTTTTAAATGTATCCCATGACTCAGGAAATTAAAGTCCATAATAAAGTAACACATGAAGCGTGAGTTAACTGTAAAACACTTTTCTGAAAAATGTTCTTAAGAAAGTTTCAAAGTTCTAATGTGGTCAACGTTGAAATACACAAAGTGCTGTTCTCACATATAATTTCAAGAAGAAATTAGACATTAGGAATAAGAATACGAGAATCATCTCACAAGAAAGTTCAAACCTCAGTTTTGGAATACAAGTTGACTGGTTTACCTCTGTTTTGAGCTAGCACTCGACTTTTATCAAGAATGGAATTGATTCTGTCCACTATGTGGAATGCAGATAAGATATGGTTGCAATTGAAGCTGCGCTTGTGCGACAGAGTTCTCTGTCCGCCAACATATAAATCAGGTTTTAAGTCTGCTAAGCATATCTTGATCTATTTTATAGCTTATCGCAAAATAAACAGTAGCAGTATACATGCTGTTATCCAGGATCGATTTAAAAAGTATCACCACCACTTGACTTGCACTATAAGAGTGGGTTACAGTACAAAGTTCACATTGAAAGTTCTACCTAATTGTGTATGTAACCAAGAAGATCCTTTCATTAAATAACCATTAATTGCTTAATCAATTAATGGGTGTATGTAGCACCAAGGCTACCAAAATATGCTTCAATAATACAAAACAGCCAGCAATTACAGGAACCAGGAAAAAAATTGAGGTAAATTCTAAAATACGGATATAGGGCCTAATTTATAATATTTTGACACAAGGCAGCGCAGCAAGCCTCCCTGCTGCGCTGCTGTGCATCAAACGAAAAGGGCAGGAAAGCACCGTATCAACAAGATTTGGTGCATTCCTGTCAGTTTCCCCAGCGCTGGTGCACAATGGGCTGCCATGCGCCAACGCACACACCCGTGCGCCATGGTGCAAGGGTGTCTGTGTTGTAGGGGTGATTTTATTTGTGCAGGAAGGGACACCTTCCTGCGTAAAAACAGTCACACAAGGTGTTTCCTCTTTCTATGTGTGCTGCAAAACGCAGCACACATAGAAAAAGGAAAAACAAGGAGGAATAAAGGTATTTCTCCTCTTTGCGCCTCCCTCACGCCTCCCTTGGTTTACGAAACCTTGTAAATCTGGGAATGCATCAGGTTCCATGGATGTTGCGTGGGAACATCCACAGCAACTCACATGGAACGCCCCTTTCATGAAGAGTAATGCGTGAAAGGGGGACATATTTACAAGGTCACGATAAGCCACGCAGGGTGGCTTTACGTGGCCTTACGTGGCCTTGTAAATATGGGCAGACACATTGCGCCACCTGCGCATCAAAAAAGTAACGCACAGGCGACGCAATGGGTTGTAAATAAGCCCCATAATCTTGAAGCAGACAATGAAATTGCATCAGAACACTTATGAAAAGGACCAGAGAACATGCACAGAAGACAGCACCCAACTGAGTATCCTGTTGAAAGTCTCTCACAGCATGTCAGAATGTGACAAGTAGATGAGAGGAAGCAAAGTAAATGTATTTTAGAGAGGGAGAACTGACTGTCTTTCAGTGGTGCTAATATCCACCCGTTACCATAAATGTCCTAAGGTCATAGTAGTAGATTCATACACTAATTACTCTCCCACCCTATCTGTGGCCCTGTTTGGTGGACATGAGTAGGTATGACCCTCGAACAACCATAGTTTGTCTCTTCGAAAGAACTTCTAATTTGAACAGGATCACCATATAGCTTTTTTGGGGATAAATATGCCAGCCCAAAAACAAATCCCTTGCCCTGTTCAACATAGTAATTTTATGACTGTGTAAGGCAACAAATATTGAATCTTCTGCAGTGATTGGGATATACTGCATAGCTCCATGGCAAAGAAAAAAGGAAATTGCTTCAATAATATATCTGAGATCAGCTGGATGGATTCAGAAATGCCCGATCATTGAGCCGTTTTGTTTCAATTTAAAAGCCCAGCTCTGCAAGCCCCTGCATAGGATAACTAAATGTTTGTAGGGGTTTCCTGTCAATAATGCTCCATTACACTAACATCCATTAAGCAATCTATAAAGTGAATAGCTGTAGGAATGTGCCTCTTTTGACGTGGTTACCCCCCTCTTTTTGCCTGCAACATGATGTGATTTCGACAATGCGCTGGTTCACCACTAACCAGGTTCCCAGTGCCAGAGCTCTTTCCCAAACTGTACCACAATTATCACAACTTCAGCAACCCCTATAAGTCCCTAGTAAATGGTATCCCTAGTACCTAGGGCATTGGGACAGAAGAGGATCCACTAAGGCTACAGCACAAATTGTGCCACCCTACAGACCCCTCTAAACTGCTACTGCAGACTGCGTGTCTTGGCACAGAGAAAACAGAAGAGTCAACATGGCACACATCCCTGTGTACCATGCCCACAGACACTTCATGAGGTATAGGTTAGTCACCCCTACTGCAGGCCTTACAGCCCTAAGGCATGGTGCACTATATCCCATTTGTGGACATATCTACATGAGCAGATATGTCCCTACAATATCTAAGTCCATTCTTGGATATCATAAGTGTACAGGGAAGCCAAGGAGTGTTCATGGACTGTACACCCATCAATACGAGTTCCCCATCACCATGATGGCTTCAGAGCTGTTTAGTACCAAACCTCTCCTCTTAATAAATCCACACTGATGCCAGTGTTGGATTTATTAATAAATGCGCACAGAGGACACCTTGGAGGGTCCCATAAAAACCTACCAAACAGTAGTGTGATCTCTGACTATCAGTCTTAGCCAGCCTGCCACCACCAGTCATGTTTATGACCTCATTGGGTGAGAAGCCTGCACTCTCAGAGGCCAGAAACAATGCCTGCTCTGGGCAGAGGTTCTTTACACCTCCTCCAGGCCGGAATGGAATTCCAAGGCAGGAAGCTTAAAAGGCAATGCCACCTTTGAAATTCAACCCTAGGCACCTCCAGATAGTGGAGGATGCCAACTCCCCTGTCCTGCTCCACATTTGGCTAGAGGATAGGCGGACAAATTAGTTAAATTAGGAGGTGGGTCCACATTCAGCCAGCAACAGCAATAAGGTGGGGCAGGTAATGTGGACCCCACTTTTCAGTTTTCTAAATCTTGTTTTGGGAGGGAATTAGCAAATCAGGGTCAAGGTTGTGCCCACTCCCCCAAGAAAGTGGTCACATAGAGGGTGTAGACACCCTAAAGGTAGGTATGTGGAAATTTAGTTCGTAACTGAACATTATCTGCGCCATCTTGTCTCTCCCCAAGAGCCACACGCGGAAAACGCGCGACGGCCATTTTAGGCACCATGACCTCATTACCGATCGCAAGCGCGTCCCTCTGGCGCTGCGAACATCCCCCGCGTGCCTAACCACCCCCGCTCTCTCATACATAGGCCATGAACCCTCTCCTTCTGCACAACCCTGCCATGAAACCACATCCCGCACCTGGCCAACACCTCCTTTCATCCCTTACATGGTCATACATCCTTTCGGAAACCCCTTCCTCCACGCCTGATCGTCCGAACTGATCCCAGGCCATCACCTAACCCTACGGACACAGTTTTATTGCCCCTACTGTAAAGGAAGCACCTCACATCTAAGGGTTTGCAGTAGATCAAGGCCCCCAACCCCTGTGACCCGACCAGTCGCGCTCACCCCCCGGGAATTGGCAGAATGCCCAGCTGTGTGATAGCCATCTCCTGCTGTGGGTGGGGTGGGGACTTCTACTGTAGATATGTGTGGGAACAAGCTTGAAGTGGGGATCCCGAGGATGTTCTTTCATGTATCAAAGCAATCTCAAGAATGTGCCATGTACAATAAACCGTGTAATAAAGCAATAAACTTGTGTATAAGAGGCCAGGCTTCAGAGATGTGGACAGAGCATCTCGAGAAGATTCCCTGTGGGTCTGATCTGATGTGTTCTCCTCCGGAGAGAATAAAACTTTGTTTCCTGCCTTCCAGTCTCCGGCGCCTGCCTCTTTTATTGGTAAATCATCAAATGGTATGAGAGGCGATTACCGCCGGGCAATACTTGAAAGGTTATCGACTGCAACTGCCACTACCTTTTTAACAGGTAGCCCTAGCTACTACCTATCTCCCCTTCTAACGCCCATACAATTAGTATTTAGGTGGCGCCGCTGGACTCTGAACTTTAGAGTCGATGGACTGAAGAAGACAACAGACAAAGAAAAGCGTCTGACTCGAAAACAGAGTACCTGATGCAGAGTTTTAGGCATGGCATCCTACCTGCTGCCTCAAGAACTCGACCATAGTGGTTTGCTATCTTGTCCTGCTGCTGTTAGGCTTCCAAGAACCCAGGAGCACCTCCAGACCTTTGCCAATCTCAGCGACCTCCCTTGGAGTAGAGGAACTACTCCCCTGCAGTCCCCAGGCACTGATCCCACAAGGTCCGGTTTACCGACTTCCAGCTCCCTGGCAACTCTGATACAGCACCCAAGCAAGAAGGGGTAGACCAGCTCCAGAGGGCCAGATCTGTCTCACCACAAAAGTGAGAGGACACCGGGATCTACCGAAGCCGTGCCGTAGCAATAGTCGAAGTACCTGTCCACCTGCAACCCAGACGAAGTGTCCAATTCGGATACCAACTACCCAGGAAGCAAGCACTGTTTGAGGGACGCCGAGACCCCTGAGATCCACTACCTGAGTGGCTCAGCTGTCCTGAAATCGTCCCTGCAACCTCTCTGTCCCTGACCGCAAAGACCATCTTGACGCACAGAGCTCGACTGACCTATCTGATCTGCAACCAGCCGGCCCGGCCTAGATACGGATGAACCAGCTGTGCTCCCGTGGTCCTGAGGCCCTTGTGACCCAATCCTTCATTGGCGGACCCCCCAAAGTAACCTGTAAGTCCCCTTGTGCAGCCTGTTTTGAAGTTGACCCCCTTCTCAGTAGTGCACCAGCTACCAACGACCTCAGAACCCTGCTCCCAGCCGAATCTGGGACGCTCCTGACCATCAGCTGGTGAAATTGCTGGCCCACACTACCACAATTAGAGCGTTAGTTTTATCTACTTTTGCCTCTGTGTACCAATCTGGGACCCACTGGACTCTCTGCATAGTGTACTTCATTTTAGTGCGCTATATAGGGAGCCAGCTTCCTACAATATCCATGTCGATCCAATGTCTAATCTGGGGAGGATGCACAAGAAAAGAGCTGCTTCAGACATCCAATGTACTTCTCACTGTTAGAAAATAGTTATATTAAGGTTTATGAATTTGCAGAAAAATGTAGTCTATGGCATGAACTCACTAGAAATAAACAATAAGTTGCCTAGAGGAAGGCACAGGAAGATGTTATGGAAAAGTCCGAGGAAATAGCAGGGGTACAATTCCAATTAAAATGACAAGAAGTAGATGTGAGACTATGATTTGCAGAAAAAAATGCAATGCAATTTTATAACAAATATTTTTGTACCAAGAATGAGGTAATGAAATATGACTTGTACCACTCACAGGGCCTGATTCATAAAGGTAAACTTAGACGTTTGGTACAAACTTAGACCAAAGGTCTAAGTTTATGACTTTGGGAATAAACAAAGGGCATTTACGAGTACTATCTTTATGTTCGCACTGGGGGGCGGAGATCCAGCCTGAGTACGGACATAAAGATAATACTTGTAAATGCTCTTTTTGAATTCCCATAGTGGTCAACTTTGACGTTTGGTTTAAGTTTACACCAAACACCTAAGTTTACCTATGTGAATCTGGCCCATTGTGTTTGCTAAGAGAAGAGATCTATTTGTCAACAGTATTTTCCTGTTGCTTTCAGGTAATTCTCCAGAACGTCCCTCAGGCTCTTTCCAACTTCTCATACATTTAAAACATTCCAAGTGCGGGAAGTAAATAGGTTGCCCAATACCAATAACAAAACATGTTGAGCAACAAGTATAAATCTCTCTAAACCTTGTAGGAGACTCGTGACAATTAAGAACAAAGACCACCCTCTAATACTAGAATCTACTTTGGTTTCATATATAAAGAAAATGGTATATGTAGGAGTGGCTAACACCATAAGGTGTGCTCCAAAATGTTCACCAAAGCCAATATTTGGCTGTCAGTAGGCGTGACTCTTTGTGTAATGCTCCTGTCCTAGTACTGATCTCCTTAAATCAGCCGGGAAATTTAGAACCAAGCAAAAAGTACCCCAAGAGTAAGTCTCAGTAAATTCATTGAAAATCGGGCCTTTACCTTGAGAGCATGTGTTTTCAATCTTTGACATAGGCTTAAGAATCATTCAAGTGTTGACAACTTCATAGATTAAAACATGAAAGTAATTAGCTTAACATCTACCACAAAGGTGCATAGTTTACATAAGTAGATATTAAATTCAATGGTTAAAAATGCATTGTTCATAATGGGGTTGGTAAAGCATGTCACGTTCCAAGATTCCTCTCTCCCATAAGCGCCGGGATTTGCCGGAGTAACCAGATTTGGATGATTGTGCTGATTTTGAACTCTGACAACGGGAGGAGACCCTGCGCCTCAGGTTCTGTGAAATGGACCGATGTAGGTTCTTCATAGAAGAAGAAGCAGCCATAGTCTTGATCCAGGGATGCTGTAGAGCCTCGCTAGCTGACAAGCGATCGTTGAAATCAACATTCAGTAGCCGATCTATAAAGTCCTTGGCAAGATTGGAAACACTCGGCCATGGCTAAAACAAATGAAACAAAAGTGGATTTTAACAAATGTAATGAAGATATCAAAAAGAAATGAACCACTCTGAGTAGAAACCTTATCGTGTGGGTGAAGAATGAGTTTGCATTGTGTTCTTATCACTTACAGCCTGACTTAGAGTTTGGAGGAGAGGGTACTCCATCACAAGGGCGACGTAGTACCTTTCTCCGCTAAACTGAATGTCCACCCACCTCATTTAGAGTCAGGAGGACCTTCAATATGTCAGTAACAAAGACAACTCCACCTCCATTGTTAACACCCTCCTCTGACAGCTTGACAGAGTAAGGGCTGCCCCATTTAGAGTGGGCGGTCGCAAAGGCCAGTTTTACTTTCACATACCTCCATCACAAGGTGGCAGTAAGGGATAATAAAAACTATTATAGATCCCCACAGCATGGGAGAAAACTTCCATGGTGAGGGGGTCTAAGTTTTTTTAGTTTCAAAAAGAAATTCACACTTAGGGATTAAGCTTTTAAAAATAGAAAAAACATATTGAAAGTGTGCCGGTTAGAACTGTCATGTTCACAGAGCTATCGAGCACATTTTCAGTACCAGTTCCTGACAATATTCAAAGATGCCCACTGGGCATCTCTAAATTGAGAGTGTGGTTACACTGAATTCTAAATCAGGCTCTTAGGCTTTTATTTAGCTGTCATATCTCAGGGATACAATGCAATGGTGCCAAACGTGAGTTGTTCCAAATCACGTGGATATCAACATAATAACCTCTCACTAGATTTTTGATAAGTAGTTTCTTAACAATATCTCTTAGATCTTAATTACTTTCCACAGAAGCATGCGAAAAGGAGTATGGCATACGTTCTGAATCAAAAAATGTGTTGTGAGAAGTACAGTGCTTAGGGCTAAGGTCAACACATAAAGAATTTTATTGAAAGCGTTCAAGACAAGGAACTGAAAAGAATTAGAAGCTGTATTAGTTTGTGAAGCAGCCAAAGTGCAAATTGTCCTTCACCATGCACTGTGTCACACACAACAATGTATATTATAGTGGGAGGCGTATTTAAAACCAAATCTATTTTCAGCATGATTTCTTGGGATAGTTTGTACTTTAAGTCAATTAGTTTGGATTTTTGTTTTTGGGTTGTCTTTCTGACAGTTTAATATTTGTAAGCATCAAAATAGGTTTTGCAGAAAGCTTTTAAAAGTTTAAAAGAAGTAAATTAGTGTGAGTTCAAAATGTATGTTACTCTCTTTATAAACGTTCTGGGCATGAATCTCAAAAGGTGTTGTCAAATGTAATCTCTTAGTTTTACTCCTACAATTGAGTTACAGTTCTGACTACCATGAAATTCACAAAGGCTTCCACAGCACCTCCTGAGAATCTGCAAACAGCACCTCCAGAGAATCTGCAACAGTAGTAGATCCCCAATTTCCCAGAAGTAGACATTTGTGAGAAATTGGGTGGTTGGTTGAGGGGGGTGTGAGCCCTTCTCAAGCAACAGCCACAATCCTTGTCAGAGTGAACCACAAAAGTCCATAAATTAACCTCTGCTTGACGACTTGGATAGTTAGGCACAAAATCAGTCAGGCTTGAATGACCTTCAGTGGTTTGCTTCTTTCCTAAACCAACGCTCTCAGCTAATTAAACTAAACAACTACACCTCAACAGAAAAGCCAATCACACAAGGTGTTCCTCAAGAATCAATCCTATCTCCCGACCTATTTAACCTCTGTGTGCAACCCCTTACAATGATCCTGAATAAGCCAGAACTGCCTACCATCTTTATGCAGATGACACCCACTCTACATTAACATTTCTTCAGCTAATGACTTCCAACACTTAAATAGTACCCTTTCCACAGTGCAATCCTGGATAACCAGCAACTGTCTTAAGCTCAACCCCAACAAACCGAAATCCACTTCATCCAACCAAAAGATAAGTCCTACCCTCTTCATATTTGGATTGGCAACCTCACTGCATTAAACTGCAAACTATCCATCTCCAACTCTGTCACATCTCTAGGGATTACACTTGACAGAGACCTGAAAATGAAAAAAACATATTAACGCCTCTGCAAAAGTGCCGTCTACACACTGAAGCACCTTAAAAAACTCAAACCTTTCATCTCCCTCGAAGACCTAAAGATGACCATGGTGCAATCCTTAGTCCTGTCCAAGCCGGACTACTGCAATGCAATGATAAGGGGCTCTCCTAAATCACACTTCCTCCATTTGAAAGCTACACTCAACGCAGCAGCCAGACTATTCTCTGGGGAGAATTGCTTTAACCACATCACTCCAACACTCAAGAGACTCAACTGGCCTACACCAACCGAATTCAAAACTGCATGCATAGCCCACAAAGCTTTCTACACTAAAAATCATCCTCATTCTCTAATAAACTATCAATAGGTGGCCAGAATAGACCTCTTCGAAGCTCCAACACCCTACTCCTGATTCTGCCCAAATTCAAGAAAGAAAAACAATGTTCCTGCTCATTCTCCAGGAATGCGTCACAAATCTGGAATTAGCTGCCGCAGGACATATGTTACAATCAATCATTCCCTCACTTCAGAAAAAAACGTAAACTACTTCTTCTCATCAAGTACGAAACCCCTTCCTCTTAATCCGACCACCTTGTCTGATGCTCCGACCTTTCACCCGCCAATGAACCTGAACTTCAGGACCTCGGGAAAAAACTGTGACTCCACCTCCCCTACTCCTGAGGCTCTGTACCGAATCTACCTCAGAACTATTTCGTCCACATTTTCCTTGTCTATTGTGCAATCTTTTATATATCATCACCATATATTTTGTGTTTTTCTTCTACTTACCACATTTGCACCTCATGCAGCTGCTATTGTGCTACCATTCTACCTCACTATGTATTTTGCACAAATCCTTGCACCTACTGTAATAATCTTTTGTATTTCGTCACTATGTTTTCTTGTTTTCCTACATACCCCATATGCACTGTGTGTAACTGCTGCTAAGCTTCCATATCTTCCTCACTACATATTGTGTATCTTTATGTACGCCACATGCACTTCATGTTATTACTACTGTGCTAACCCTGTAAAGTGATAACAAAGATAGTATGCAGTTCCTAATATGCAAGCAGGCAATATGTATGCAGAGTGAGCTCTAGTGAATACTAGAGTGTAGGAGGGGAGAAGGAACTTCTCCTTTTTCCAACAAGGAGAAGTTCCTTCTCCCCTCCTACACTCTAGTATTCACTAGAGCTCACTCTGCATACATATTGCCTGCTTGCATATTAGGAACTGCATACTATCTTTGTTATAGCTCTATCCACGGACTTGTATGCTGGACCTGGATAAACAATTGTCCGTTTTTTCCCCTTTTTTGAAATAACCCTGTTAAGTGCTCTGATTCCTTCAGGTCAAGTTCGTGCTGTACTAAACTTGATAAATAAAAAGTAGAGGCAATGTGTAAAGTATTTATATAGCACTTACACAGAAATAAAGTGAAAACACAACATAAAACAAACCCCACACTAATCAGGAATGGTAGAGTAAATTATAATAAATAAATGAAATGATATCAGAACAACTAAATTCCAATTAGTGGAACTGGAGATATGTAATTTCAAAGTCTTCAGTGAAAATAGTGCCAAAAAGTGCAAAACGCCAACTGGAGTT
The DNA here is from genome assembly GCF_964204655.1 of Triturus cristatus. Taxonomy (NCBI): domain Eukaryota; kingdom Metazoa; phylum Chordata; class Amphibia; order Caudata; family Salamandridae; genus Triturus; species Triturus cristatus. The sequence goes on along the minus strand of NC_140587.1, from coordinate 488,183,114 downwards.
ATCTGGTCATGCCGGATCGGGACAAAGTCACAAGTTCAAGTCGACTGCGAAGGAGTGTGGGTCAGGCACAGGACCAAGTTTGGCACAGCATAAGGTGACCAGGGAACCCTTAAAGAGGTATGGTAAACATTTAGAAAAAAGGGCTCCTATGGGAGCTGGTTTAGGATCAATGCTTTTTATGATATTTTCATGGGGTAAATTATACCAGTACTACAGATTAATCACCTATAAAATAACCCAGACTTCCCAATATCCTTTCAGTCTTGTATTAAGGTAACTGTGAAAAGGTTCGGTTTAAATGTTATAAGTACAGAGGGGCCTATTCACAAACTGCATTTTGTAGTGCATTTGTAATACTACAAAATGTTATTCACAAACCTATGTGTGGAGATTCTGCCTCTGCTATCTTTTTTTTTGCAGAAATCTCTTTCCGACAGAGGTGTGTCAGCACACACAAGTATACATTTCATGAGCAAATGTGGGAGAGGAACAGCGGAGTGGCTGGAAAATGAGGAATGCCTATTACAAAGTGGGAGGTGTTAAGGTAGGCGATGGAGTGGTAAAGGAAGGAACGGGAATCCACAAATAAAAGAGCTAGGCCATTGCTATTCACAAACTGCACTTCTAAAGTGGCTACAGCCAAAAAGAACTCAAAACTGCAGTAAAGTGACTCTGGCTCAGCCTTGGAGTAAGTCCAGCACCACACATAGCCAAACCCCGGTATTGCAACAGCCTACCATACAGATCAGTAGAGTCAACAAACATCTATAGAAATATACAGGCAAATAAAGCCACCACTATTTATTTGATGATATCCCAAAAAGTAAAACTTTTTTTATTAACAGTGTAAAGTTATATATATTTTTTTACCCAATATCTTTGTAATTGCTATTGTAAAACCCTTCTTAATTTTATAAGAAATGGATTAAAAAAAAAAAAACAATACACAAAATAAATTGATGTTTAACCCCTTCAGTGCCCGCCCCTTTCCCCGCCCAGTGCCGGCCGTTGCATTAGCGGGCGGGGTCTATGACGAGCTGGACTCGTCATGGGCACAGCGCCACCGCGGCCCATGACGAGTCCAGCTCGTCATGGGCACTGAAGGGGTTAATGTTTGAACTGGGATAAATAAATGTAGTTTTTTTCATGTTTTTAATTTCCCCATAGAAATAAATGTTGAAGATTTACCTAACAAGGATTACAACATTTTCCACACTTGGTAATAAAAGGAGTGATTGTTCTCAACTGTGCAACCCATCTCCGGCTAAACAACACCAATTCACAGCCAGGCAGACCCAACAGGAAATTAACTATCACACCAAACAACTTTTGGTGCATTCATGATGCCGGTGAACATCTTTGTAGGTTTGCCCTTGTAATCAGGAATAATTATTTAAGGAGGAGAAGGAGGGTTTAAAGGCTTGGGGCCCGATTCACAGAACTAACTTAAGACAAAATCCTAAACTTACTACCATTTTGGTATTCACAGAAGGCACTTACTCATTTTGGTATTCACAGAAGGCACTTACACATTTCGGTATTCACAGAAGTTAGGAGTCCTAACTTTAGGACTCCTAAATGCCTTCTGTGAATACTCAAAGTCTTAAAATTAGGATTTTTCTCAGTTTAGTAGTAGTATAGTTAGGACTCCTAACTTTAGGACTCCTAAATGCCTTCTGTGAATACCCAAAGTCTTAAAATTAGGATTTTTCTCAATTTAGTAGTCCTAAGTCTAAATTTAGGACTACTAAATTGAGAAAAATCCTAATTTTAAGACTTTCGGTATTCACAGAAGGCATTTAGGAGTCCTAAAGTTAGGAGTCCTAACTATACTACTACTAAACTAAACTGAGAAAAATCCTAATTTTAAGGCTTTCGGTATTCACAGAAGGCATTTAGGAGTCCTAAAGTTAGGAGTCCTAAATTTAGGACTACTAAATTGAGAAAAATCCTAATTTTAAGACTTTGGGTATTCACAGAAGGCATTTAGGAGTCCTAAAGTTAGGAGTCCTAACTATACTACTACTAAACTGAGAAAAATCCTAATTTTAAGACTTTCGGTATTCACAGAAGGCATTTAGGAGTCCTAAAGTTAGGACTCCTAACTTCTGAGATGAGTAAGTGCCTTCTGTGAATACCAAAATGAGTAAGTGCCTTCTGTGAATACCAAAATGGTAGTAAGTTTAGGATTTTGTCTTAAGTTAGTTCTGTGAATCGGGCCCAAAGAATGAAAATCGTTGGCATGTTCTAGGAAGCTGTCATTGGCAGCTATCACTTCTCACTTGATGTGATCCTGGACATGGTTTCTGACTGGAAATGGGAGCTTGGTCCACCTACAGCACACTCCCAAGTTACCCGAGACAATATCAACATACTGACAGCACAACATTTCTTTGCCACTAGATATTTCCAGAAGGTCACCTCTGATAATGTTGGCATTTTACAGACAAGCCAGTCTTGATGCTTGCATCAGGTATTGAGATGATTCAACAAAAATGTGCACCAAAGTATTGCCATGCCACAGGCACTATCGCAAAGGAAAAGTGTGGCAAAGGAATTGTATGCTTTTGGCCACTTCCCTCAGGTGCTAGGTGCCATTGACCTCAACCATGTGGCACTTCAGCCAACTCACCAAACGGCGCACCTTTTCCGCAACAGACACCACTGGCACTCCATCAATGTGCAGGCTGTCTACGATGCCAGGAGCTGCTTCACTGATGTGCATGCTAACTTCCCATGTGGTATCTGGTCCTGCTACAGCCTGCCATTTGATACCCGCATCCGAGGAAAACTTTAACTTTATTGTGAAGGCAGAGATCGAGGTTGGCCAGAAACCAATGCCCCCAGACCGGGAACATGATTCCGGCACACACTCTAGCTTGAAGGAATGAGTTTATTTTAATTTAGTATAGTGGGTCCTTATTATCAGACTCTTTATGTCCTTTTTAACCCCTTTGTATATACACTGGTTCCCTTGAAATTTCCTGGAGTGTTATCATTTAACCACTTCCCTCTCCAAGCTAGCATTTACCTTCTGCTTTAAGACTGCATATTATTCCATTTTGCCCATTCCCAAGGATAGTTTTTAGTTTCCCAAACACTATTTGTAGGCAAAATACCTTGTTTCATTCTCCATAAAATGTTCTTATAGCTCAAACTTTAATGTCCTATTTCCTGTTTTCAAAATTTGCAGATTAATGCATTGCATCTCAAGCAAAATACATTTTTAGCCAGTTAAAAGATGCTTTCGATATAAGAATGAAAGGTTTACATGTATTACACTTTAAAGGTAAACCAACAACCAAACAACCAAACAGACATACCACTTTCCTATGTAAGAAAAAGAACATTATAATGTCAGTCGGAAAGCCTCTGACTATCACCTGCTAATAACAATGTAGTCGGTCAAAATTGAAACCGGACGGTCATTTCGGCTGGATTCCGACGGGCTCAAGGAGCCCGTCAGCCAGTCAGAGGCCCCAACGTAATCCCTGAGGAAGCCGTTTCTGGTGTCAGGATTACGATGTCGGTTTCCGACAGGCTTTTAATGTCGGGCTTTCCAACATGGAAAGCCTGTCAGAAAGCAACTTTGGGGGCCCCTTGCAGAGCCCCATTCCTCCAGGGCCTCCGGTTGGGGGGCTAAGGAGCACTTAATCCGTTCACTGCATGGCAAGCACGTCAAGATGCCTGCCACACGGTGCAGGGATTAACAGAATCTCCCATTTCTCCATGGCAGCATGTGCTACTACCGGTTTACGGCCACACAACAAGCCCCCATAGAGAAATGGGAGCATGCGACACACCATGTGCAGTCGCATTGTAATAGCGGTGTCGGAACCGCCGACCGGAGGTTGGTCCATCTCGAGACTGTGGCAATCCTGACATCGTAATCAGGCCCAAAATATTCAACAAAGATGAAAGTTGGACACAGTTTATCATTTTTAAAAATCATATAGTTTTAATAGGCAATCGTTATGGCAGTGGCTGTGTGAGGGATAGGGCAGCTGTTTTACAGCAAAAGCAGTTATTTAGGGGGGTTTCTCCTACTACTTCACTTACACAATTCTGGTGGTGAGAATGAGTGAGAATGGTCTTGTGTTGTGAGTGGCTGAGTTGGTGGTGTTGGAGGTTAGAGAGTTGGAGGTGGTTCAGGTGGAGGTGGTGCCAGTGGTTGGGGGAGAGGTGTCAGGTTGGCAGATATTGTGTCCCCCCTATCTCTGTTACCTCTGTAGAACCTCCTTCATGTGTTGGCTATGATGAGTGACATTTGCATTTTTTACTAATTGGCTCAATCATCTTCATGGTTTGTTGTCTTGCACTCTCTTCCATAAAAGCTGTAAGATGTTCTTTATGAATCTGTCTTGGTAACATTTTGCATTGTTATCTAAGGCACGGATCAGCCTTTCATCTGTGAGGGTCCTTTGAAGCTGTCAGCTATGTCATGGAGATTTGCCCCAATTCCTGTATATTCTCCCAATTTCTGTTGGTATATTTGATCCTCCCAGTGAGCAGCATTAGACCATGCCAACCTCCTAACCCCCGTTTCATGTGTGGCTATCTGACATGGCCAGTGGGCTGACCAGCAGGAAAAGGGGTGGCAACTGGAAAGTGTGGGGAGACACATTGATTATTGGGGGCTACCTCCTCTGCAACTTAGGTGTTCTCGTTCACAAATGACTAAGAGAAGACCAGAAATTCACCTTAATGGGAGGAGTGTGCAAGAGATTGTACAAAGGTACCTGTGAGTTTAGGACTATATGGAGGTGAGTGTTACGTAGGCAGAACAGGTCTCTGTGACTACTTAGCTAACGGCTGGTGACAGGCAATCCTCAGTAGTGAATTAGGAGGAGCATGGCAGCTCAACCATGAAGTGACCTTCTTAAACATGTTCGGATCGGGGGGCAACAATGTCCTCCTCCTCATCCAGGTTGTTCACCTCCTAATCCTCAATCAGCTCCTGCTCCTTTTCCTCCTGCCCCTCTTCCTGTCAAGCCTGTGCTGGTACCTGACATCAGTGCTTGGAGGACTGGATTTTCTCCTCTGATTGCCCGCTGTCCACTGCTTGTGGATGGTTCAGTATCATCATCCTATGCGATGTCCTCCACACCTAGAAGTAGAAGAAGATGTCAGTTGAAGTGCATTTTAAATTAAGGATGATCTACAAATGGATGATATCTCTAATATGTGAACTCACCAGCTCCAGTCAAAGAGAAGAGATTTCTAGAGATGCCCCATTAGGTCAGCTGCTGAACGTGTGCCTTTGTTTTTGGTGTTGCCAAAATAGCTCAAGATCCAGCAGATATAGATAAAAGATTTATATACTATGGATAGTGTCAATCTATAAAAGTCATCATGACCACAAATGCTGACACATTAGAGGGTGTATGGACAAAATGCTGAGTTTAAAATAACTTAAAAAAATATTGTGATTCAATATATCGTGGTATAGAATACCGTCAAGAATGTCTTTTTTTGGCAAATAATATTGTTTTTAAGAATATTGTTTTTAAAATCATTTTCAGTAATAAAGCTGTAAAAAGTATAGTTTTTAATTGATTTTGTATGTGTTTTAGTTAACATATATATTTTCGGTGTAAGTATTGATATAATAGTTATACATTTTATAAAATATGGTTTGTAATTTTAAGTTATTTGCTACTTTTTTTAATGTTATTAGTAATTTATAGTGTCTTAGAGGGTTGTTAGGTTTGTAGGGTGCTAGAGTGGGATGTTATTTTAAGGGTGATAATGTGGGATGTTTTTTAAAGTAAAAATATTCAAACAGGAATAAGGTGGTAAGTTCAATTAAATGAATTTTAATTTAATGTGCACATTTTTATTTAAATATTATGTGATTATTAATTATGTAAATTACTTACTTTATTCATTATTCTGTGATTGTTCTGTATATTTTTTATATTTTTGTAGTTTTATGTATTTTTAATACACATGTATTTTTTTAAAGCTGTTTTTTATTTATTTTAGGTGAGTAGATTGGGAAGTAAATAAATATATAAAATAATAATGTAGCACACTGTTTACATTAATTTATATTTATATGTAATTTATTAATTGATAATGAATTGTTAATTTTTACTATATGTATTTTTTAATAATGCATTTAATGGTAAGATTTTGTGAAATTGTGTTTGTGCAATGATATGTGTTACTTAAATGTTATTTGTTTTTTATGTAATAATTTAATTTAAATAAATAAGAAATGATTTCATAATTTGTTATTTTTTTGGCAGTCAGAGAAGTTGATATTATATGCCATTTTATTTGTTCCTTTCTTTCGCTTTCAATTTATATATTCAAATTGTTTTTATTTTCGGTAATATATATATATATATATATATATATATGTGTGTGTGTATACATATATATATATATATATATGTACATATATATATTCATTTATTTTGGTATGCTGAAATTTAATAATGTTTTACATTAAATGTTCAAAATTATTTACTAAATTATTAGGACTTCATATTCCTTGAGGAAATCCTTTTCAAGTCAAACACTTTCCCTACTATTGCTTAGACAAGAGTGAGAACAGTAACTCTTTAGACACTGCTAATTTTATGGCAAGACCGGAGGCTCCTATTATGCATTCTTTTCTTGCATTTATTATAATAGCAGCAAGATATGTAAAACAACTACACTCCCCAGAAGGCTGCAGGCAAAAACTACTGGCCAATGGGGAGAATAATAACAGAAAATAAACCAATCAGGTCAGCCCAACTACATTAGGACCTATCTGACCGCAAGCAGTCCTCTTTTCTTGCCGCTCGCAGTCAGATAAGTCGATTAATTTTATTCTCCTTCATAACTCTGTGTGAAAATTGTTTTGTACAAGTTGAATGTTTCATTAGCGCTTTTGACACGCATTGCTTGCGCGCGCTTCATTATTGTGCTTACGGCTTCGCTGTGGCCTGCTCTTTTAGCCCCCCCTCGGCTTTCTTATTCAGCGCGCCTACACGCGCGCACGCACTTTGTTTATATTTACCGGCTTTTTTCCCCTCGCGCTCGCTGCCGCTTTGCATATTCTGCCCTTCTCAACGCTTTCACTCTCTGCCTGATAGCTTTCTTCACACGCTCGCCTCAGAGCTCGACTGCCTGTTACCTCAACGAACCTCCTCTGCAGTTCGTTTTTCAACCGGCAAGCTCATTTGTACACGCCCCCTTTTAGTTCTTCCTGTAGTTAACCCCTTGTTCACCAGTTTTGTTAAGAAATGGATATGCCCAGCTCTCCTGAGCTTGACAATGATGAAAGTGCCAATTTTAAATCGGATTTAAGCCAGTTTATCAATTTTTCTGTGGAAAATGCAGTAGAACACTCCATGAAGAGAGTTTCTAAGACGATGGAAAATTCCTTACTCAGTATCATGACCAAAGCTTTGGCCCAGTCTGCGGGGGAAAGCAGAAAACGAAAACTGGTTCCTACCACTAGTTCTTCCAAAAAAGTGTCACAATTGATTGGCGAGGTTTCCTCGCGCAAGATTGAGGATTCTATTCCTCCCAGGCCTCAGTCAAAGGAGGGGTCTACTTTGACATTTGGCAAAAGCAAAGCCAAGCTCAAAAATGTGGAGGTTCCTAAGAAGCTGGTCATTGATACCATCCACGATACGGATGACGATTTGGGTGACAAAGACGAAGACAATCTCTTTGATCTTTTTGGAGTTGGCGATTCCTCGTCCAAAAAGCAGAAATTATCGCCTTTTGAGTCCGAGCATATCCTGGACTCGGAGGGAATGCCTATGTTTGATCCTGCCCTGATTAGACATCCCAATTCTACGGAATGGTTTCCCGTTCCCCATGTGGGGGAGTACATCTCTTCTAAGCTGCGACAACCTCTGGACAAGTCAGTCAGAGCTAAGTTAAAATCCGAATGCCCCAAACCTTCTTTGGCCTCTCATATCACGGTCACTCCCGCCATTGACCAACCGCTCCTCACCTTTTTCTCCAAGTTTGGCAAGGACCCTCGTAAGGGGGTGGACAGAGCATGGTCCACCTGTCAGGACAAACTTTTGGATATCGTAGGCCCTCTTGCCCGCATTTTGGACCTGGCGGAGACGGCCCGATCAGAAGAGTTGGTTTTGAATCCAGAAGATATTTCACTTTGGGCCCAGCGTACCTTTTGCTTATTGGGCAACGCCAATGCGGCCATTACTCATGAAAGGCGCAAAGGTCTGCTAATCAAGCTAGACCCTAAGTTAGCCAATTTGGCATCTCAGGACCCTGGAGCAAAGGCGGACGGTCTACTCTTTGGTGACTCTTTGGTCAAAGACCTTTCTAAATTTGTTTCCACTTTCGCCTCGCTGGATAAGGCACAACTTTCAATCAAAAAAGTTTTTGCCCCTCGGGTTTTTGGCAGGGCCGGCAGAGGCAGGAACCGCTCTTCCGGCCGTTTTTCCTCCCACCAAGGTTCCAGAGGTGCTTCCAACTCCGGATACCAAGAGTACAAGCCTCAATTCTACCCCCAACGTGGCCGTGGCTTCCGGGGTTGTGGACAGAGGGGCCACAGAGGCAACGCCACCAACTCCAACTATCCCCAACAAGGTAAGCCTGTCTTTTGGCCCTCCCGTAGGAGGGCGCTTAGCTCTATTTCTAAGCAAATGGCAAACTTTAACCTCCGACCCTTGGGTTCTCAGTTCTGTCCAAGGCTATCGCATAGAGTTTTACGCTCCTCCTTTCCAGGATACTTTGCCTCCACCTCTGGTTTTTTCCGCCGACGTTTCGCTCTTAATATCTCAGGAAATTCTCTCCCTGTTGGCAAAGAAAGCTATCCAAAGACTCCCATTCGATCCCTCTGGCTTTCTCAGCACTTTGTTTCTAGTTTGCAAAAAGAACAAAAAGATGCGACCTGTTATCAACCTCAAAGTTTTCAATCAGTTTGTCGTTTACAGACATTTCAAGATGGAAACCATTATCCATTTAAGAGACACTCTGCGAGCCAGCGATTGGATGGTCCGCCTGGACCTTCAAGATGCGTATCTGACACTTCCTATCCATCCCTCGCATTCCAAGTTCCTCCAGTTTCATTGGCTGGGCGTAACTTATCGGTTTTGTTCGCTCCCCTTCGGACTTTCTTCGGCTCCTTGGTGCTTCACCAAAATCATGAAACCAGTGGTGGCTTATATTCGAGCCTTAGGAATTCGTCTAATCATCTATCTGGACGATATTCTTCTAATGAATGCGAGCAAACCAGGTCTTTTGCGGGACCTTCAGATGACCCAATCCCTTCTTCTCGATCTCGGTTTTCTCATCAATCCAGAGAAGTCCATGTTAACTCCCTCTCAAATTGTAGAGTTCCTGGGGTTTCGCGTGGATTCTCCCTCCGCGTCTCTCTTCCTTCCTTCCGAAAAGATCACGGCTATTCGTTCAGAAATTTTTCAAGTTCTTTCCCTTTCCCATATTTTCCTTCGTTCCCTCGCAAGGATTGTGGGGCTCCTTTCAGCCTCCATTCAAGCAATCTTCCCCGGCCCTCTACATTATCGGGCCCTTCAACGCTTAAAAATAAGACATCTGCGTCAGGGTCTGGCTTACTCCGATCTTATCCTTCTAGACCGAGATTCGCGTTCCGAACTGCAATGGTGGATAGACCATTTATATGCGTGGAACGGAAGGACTATCTTCGCCACGGCCCCAGATCTTGTATTAGAATCAGATGCCAGTCTGGCGGGATGGGGCGCCCGTTGTGGACCAATCTCGACTGGAGGTACATGGTCTCCAGAGGAGTCGTCATTGCACATCAATTGTTTAGAGATGCTTGCAGGCTCCTTTGCAATCCGCAGCCTCGCAAAGAACAAGGTAAGTTGTTCCATTCTTCTCAGGATGGACAATGTTTCTGCGGTCCGTTACATCAACCGTCTCGGTGGCACAAGATCCAAACCCCTTGCGGAGCTCGCCAAGAGTCTGTGGCATTACTGTCTCCTTCACAATCTCTCTCTTCAAGCAGAATATCTCCCCGGCGATCTCAATTCCATCACGGATTGGCACTCTCGGTATCTCCGGGATTCAAGCGACTGGAGGTTACTTCCCTCCGTGTTTCATTCTCTCTCTCTCAAGTGGGGCCCTTTCTTCATCGACCTATTCGCATCTCGCCTCAATTCCCAATTGCCTCGTTTCTACAGTTGGCGTCCGGATCCGCTAGCATTAGCGACCGATGCCTTCCTCCAGGACTGGTCACTGCATCTCAATTACGCTTTTCCTCCCTTTCTTATGATCAACAGGGTCCTTTCCCAGATTCGACGCCAACAGACGTCACTGGTCATGGTAGTACCATTTTGGCAATCCCAGATATGGTTTCCTTCCCTTTTGGAACTAACAGTGGACTTTCCGGTCCTTCTCCCTCATTCCACAGATCTTCTCCTGGATCCTCAAGGTTCCCCTCACAACCTCATTCTAGATCGGTCCTTGACTCTATCAGCCTGGAAGCTGTCCGGTCTCTCTTTTCTGACCAACTCCTTTCTCAAGAAGCTTCAATCTTTATCAGCCGGGCCTGGGCTCCCGGTACTTCCAGGGCATACAAATCCGCTTGGTCTCTTTGGTCAAGCTGGTGTCTGGAACGGTCTATCGATCCCTTTTCAGCCTCTGTGACTTTTGTTGTTAATTTTCTAGCCTCGGAAGCCAGCGCTGGCAAGTCTTATGGCACAGTGAATTTATACAGATCAGCTATTTCACTTAATCATTGTCCCATTGACAATAAACCGGTTGGATCTCATCCACTAGTTTTCCGCTTGTTAAGAGGAGTTCGCTTTTCTAAACCTCCGTTGGCTAAGTATTCTTCTTTATGGGACGTGAATTTGGTTTTCAAATTGTTTATGGATTGGCCTGACAATACTGCTCTCTCCCTGAAAATGTTGTCTGCAAAGCTTACTATGTTGGTGTGTTCAATCTCCATTAAACGTGTCTCTGATGTTAGGGCTTTAGACCTTTCTTCAAGACAGTTTTCTCCTACTGGTGTGCTGTTTCAAGTGCAGAGACGCACTAAAACAAATTTACAGTCAGTGTTTTATCCTTATTTTCCAGCTCAACCGAAATTATGTGTAGGTCGTTGCTTAAAAGCCTATGAACAAAAATCTGCTGACTTTAGGACTTCTTCCCATACGCAATTGCTCATTTCTTTCCGCAAACCTCATCTCCCCGTCTCTTCTGCTACCCTGGCCCGTTGGGTCCGTTGGATCATGTCTCTTGCGGGCATTGACGCTTCTGCATTTGGTGCTCACTCTACCAGGGGTGCCATGGCTTCTAAGGCCTTTTGGTCAGGCTCGCGCCTGGAGGATATCCTTAAGTCAGCAGATTGGTCTAATGATAATGTGTTTAAGACCTTTTATTGTAAACCTGTGATTACTGCTTCTTCTTTGGTTGTTGATATGCTTTGAACTAGCATAATAGGAGCCTCCGGTCTTGCCAATGTAGATTTTCCTAATAAGTTATGACGGAAAGTCTTAATTTTATTAAAGACACGGAGGCGAGTATTATCCCTCCACAACAGCTCTAATTTGTTCTGTTTTTCCCCCCCTTAGGTACTCCAGCTCTACCACCGCCTTCCTCGTGAGAGTCGTCCTAACTCACCGGAATTCTTGCTGTCTGCCAATGTGGTTTCCTCAGGATGTTTCGTCCATGGTGTTTCTGATTCAAGAACTGTTTACCTGGATTTTGACTGTTTACTTGCTGTTATTTTTGGTTCCATTGTTTTCGCCTTCTTCCTAACTTGCACAAGAAAAGAGGACTGCTTGCGGTCAGATAGGTCCTAATGTAGTTGGGCTGACCTGATTGGTTTATTTTCTGTTATTATTCTCCCCATTGGCCAGTAGTTTTCGCCTGCAGCCTTCTGGGGAGTGTAGTTGTTTTACTTATCTTGCTGCTATTATAATAAATGCAAGAAAAGAATGCATAATACTCGCCTCCGTGTCTTTAATAAAATTAAGACTTTCCGTCATAACTTATTAGGAAAATCTACATTATAGGCCAATCAGCTTTATTGTCACTACCCAAAAACTCTTTTGTAGGGCAATACTTACAAGGTTGCAGCAATGATTGGATGACCAGGCAATCATGAGCCCGCGACAAGCGGGCTTTCTGTCAGATACATCGGCAGTAGATCAACTTTTTAGTCTTTAGTTGATTTACTGGAAGACAGTTCTGATTGAGAAGGGTGGGCTCTATGCATACCTTAAAGCAGCATTCAATATGGTTCCAAGACACAAGTTGTGGCAGGTGATTAGAAACATGGGAGTTCCCAAATATCTTTGTAATATCATTGAGCGGTTACATGTAAACAATTTTGCCCAGGTACGCTGTGGGAAGTTGGGAGAGACAACTACCCCAGTCCCAGTGGGCAAGGGCATAAGACAGGGATGCGTACTAGCTCCCACTTTGTTTACATTGTACATAAATGACTAGGTTGAGCACCTAAATGTAGTTGATAACGATGCTCCCAAGTTGCAAAGATGAGGGTTTTGGCCCTCATGTTCACCGATGATACACTGCTCTTGGCAAAATCACCAATGGGCATACAAAAGACCCTGTAGTAGATTCTGCACCAAAGAGGCTTGGAAATTAATATGAACAAAACCAAATATATGGTATTTAATCCTTTGTGTTCGACGCAGCCAAATCCTGGAAGGAATGACCCTTGACAAGAGCATGGATTGGGGACTCCATGTCACTAGACGAAAATTAAAACTATGTCACCAGATAGGGGGATTATTGAAGTTACATAAAGGGTCTCTTAGCAAACTTGTCTCCCCAGTAATACAGACATATTCTAGCCAAGCACTGGGGGAAGCCCTGTATGAGGCATAGATATGGCGATATAAAAAGACAAAAGAGCTCGAGCTGGAAGAAATTAGTTTTTTGAGGTCAATATTGAGTCTCCCAATAAGAACTCCACTGATTCCTTTAAGACTTGACACTGGGTTGAGACCAATCTCAGACCAAATAGAATTAAGACCCTTATTGTATTGGAGAAGGCTCTGGCCTACCCCAGAGCTGTCCCTATACCGTAGTGATCTAGTGGAAATTCTTAACAATCCGTGTTCTGTGCGATTCCCTTGGATCAAACAAATAAGAGAATGTCTTAAGGGGATGGGTCTTGTGGACCTCTGGAGTGATCCAGGGGGCTAATGTTTATGTATAAGTGCAAAGGACCTGAAAACTAAATTAAGGACCTACAAGCTGTCTAATCTTTTAGCTTCTTATGCACATGGCACTTTACCTTCTTTCTTTTTACAGCATATAGATTCTTATTTGTTAGAATCGTTTCTGGATACTGTTGAACTTAGGATGGCCAAAAAGCTTTATGTACAATTCAGGTTTGGTACGCTGCCTCTTCGTGCATTTATACCGGGCTGGTCAGGAGTAGACAACCCCAAGGATCAAAGCTGCCCTAGCTGCGGTCATGACAAAGAATCAGTGCCCCATTTGTTTTTCTCCTGCCCTTTTTATAGCATACCCAGGTCGAAATGGCTAGCTCCTATTTGCAGGAGTCTGTGTACCAGAAACCACAAAGTGGCCCTTAGGATTTTGCAAATTAACCCAGCCCCCCCTCTGGTATTTGCAGTTTCAAGATTTCACATGATTTCCTGGTTTTAAAGAAGGCGTAATATTCCTACATAATTGGGGCCAGTTTTATATGTGGTGAATTTTATAGGGCACGGGAGTCTTAATATATGATTCATTTTTAAAATAAAATGCTGCTATTTTTAATTAGATTATACTTGTTTTTAGCTAATGGAGGTTTTAACTTTTGAATGCCTGTATATTCAAAGTTATTTATGTATCTCTTTTATGGTATCACAAAATCCAAAAAAAAGAGTACTATGATGATGAGTAAATCTAACCCCTTCAAAGTCCAACAATTTTCCTACTTTTGCTTGAACTGGAGTAGGAATAGTACAACTAATCCCTCCAAAGTCCACCACTTTCCTTCCTGTTGATTAGATTGGAGTGAGAATAATAAATCTAACTCCTTAGTAGTCCAACACTCTCCCTACTGTTTCTTAAACTGGAGTGAAAATGGTATATCTAATGTTTCCAGATCCCAACACTTTTCCCAATATTGGTGAAATTGAATATTATTTGTTTAGGTGTTCTATATTTAATATTTGTTTTTATTTTTTAACTTGTTTTAAGTGTTTATATCATTTCTAGAAATTTGTTTTGGGGGTTTTAGTATGTTATTATTGTGCACATTGGTGAACGTAAGCACTATAAATTAAAATACTTTTTTATTAATTAAGTCATATTATATATATAGATATATATATATAAATATATATGAACAAACACACATATATATATGTTTGTGTTTATATAAATATATATGTATATATAGTATTATATAATTAGTTGGCTTTATTTACTTTACATTATATTAATTTTATACATTATGATATTTAACATTTACTGATTTAAACTGTGTATATATTGACACAATATTTTTGTCAATGAGATTGTTTACCACAATATTGTGTCACTGAACCACATTACAAATACATAAAAATGGAAAACATACACCACTAATAAAAATAATGCTTACATTAGATATACTTAAAAGTTTGAGATAAATGAGGTCTAAAGGACTAATGATGAGATGCAGAATTTAAGATCAGAGGTTCCCAGAGTTACCTAACCAACAGATGCTGCCAAGATGCCCCCTGATGTCATCAGTGCTGAATCTCTCAAGGTGAACACCAGGGGTTGTGGTATGACAGAAGCTAACAGAGAGAGAGAAATATATAAGGGAGTGATTATTCATAATTCATACCAGAAGATACTATTTACATGATTCCAATAAATATTTGGCCAGGCCCTCCTGCAAGTTTAGACACAATCTAATAGAGCTTTTATAGCATTACCTTTACATTGGTAACTGGAAGGGAATACTTATAGGACAATATATAATATAAGAATCAAATACATTACATATTGAGTAAGGTGCCAGCAGGGATGTGTGACAAAAGGCATATAACAACTCTTTGAGTGTTAAAGTAAGAGGCACACATTTTTACATACCAGTACTTCATCCATCTGTGTGTGGTGCCAGTTCAGGTTTATTGGCACTGCTAAGTTGTTGTAGTGGCAGGTGGTGGGTGGGACACATAGGACCTAACAAAAGATTAAAATAAAACGCATAAGTATAAAATAGTGTAACAGTATAAATGTCAAGGTTACATTTAACTATCATTATACACCACTCCAAAACACATTGTAAAATAAAGTGTTACGCTTTAACAAAACAAATGATTGATATTCTCTATAGTATGTTAGTCAGAAAATTGGCATGAGGACATACCTGTGCGTGTAGGTGGACTTTGTTGTAAGACCTGTGTGTTGCCCTGTACCACTTGGAATAATTGCTGCTCCAGCCGTGCTCGAAAGAGTGGCTAAACAAAAAGAGAATACAAATCTAAATAATTATACTACCTGGAGGAATCCATAGAGCTTGCGTGTGAGTGTGTTTTGAGTCGTATATATGTGATGGGTACCTAAAAATGTAGGTATGGGTGAAGGACAGATAATTGTGAGTGATTGCAGGTTTGCTTTTAGAGAGAGAAACGGTGTGGGAGAGACAAAGAAAGAGCCAGACAGACAGACCTAGAGAGGGATTTGTAATCTTTCCAGGCATTGCAGTAGTGTTGTCAGAAAAAGGTAGCCCATATAGGATTTGCAGGTGTACTGTGGAGAGGATAACCTCCTCGAGGAAGGTGAGATGGAAACAGGATCCCTCCAGGCAGAACTTTCCTTGATCATATACAGCAAAATCTAAACAGAATCTCGGCCCTTTGAGGAATAAATATAGATAAGAAAAAGAAAGAATAATGGCAAAGAATTAAGTATTATGCACAAATATTCGTAAAAGCTGACAACCATCTATGATTTATTCGTGGACATTTGGCCTCAGTCTCCTCAGAAAGATATTTTCCTACTCCCTTTCTGGCTGAAGTGCGTGAATTAGAGCTTAATTAATGAGCCCTTGTCTCTCTTTTGTTGGGTAATCCTTATTAACAAAGATTTGGCAATATCCTTGAATGTAAATAGCAAGCAAACTGGCTTTTATGTTGACATAAATCACAGCTGCAATGTTTTATAATTTGGTCTTCGCTTCAAGTACAATCTGTACCAAGCTATTGGCCAATCAGTTTCAGAACATGCAACTTAGCGGTGTTCAATCTGGAGGAAGGTACTGAAGTTCAATACAAATCTGCCCCTCCCACCCCCATGTTTTTAGACTGCCATGGGATCTGCTTTGTGTTTCTCGGGACCCGGGTGGAAAAGAGAGCACACCCTCTCCACCCGGGTGGATTGCAAGATGGCCTGTGAGAGCAGCAGTTTGCCTCCTGATTCAGGGGTCACCATCAGTCCACTATGAAGCCTGGCTAAACACCGACCCTGGAACAAATCAAGCTCTTTCGGCAGCAGCTTTGGTGGGGAGGCTTTTCCTTTGTATTTTTGTGGGAGGGTGCAAGCAGTGTGATGGTTCAATGAAAGAAGATTTGGTTAACAGATAAAAGGAATAACAGGAGCAGTAGAGACAGATAAAGAAAGGAAAATCAAGTGGTTGGACTGATCCTGAAGCATGTTAACACGCAATATGAAGTATTAAGAAGTAAGAGGAAGAATCTATGGGCTTGTAAGCCAGGAAGTTTGGTTGAAGATACTATGTGGATAATCAAAGGGGAGATGACAGTTGCCTAGAGGGTGGAAAGAAGTGCTAGTTAAGTGCTGTTAGAATGTTGTAAAAAGAATATTAGCTTGTAAGGCATTAAAATAGGTTGAGAGATGTGAGCTCAACTCAACCTGAGCAAAGAAGGTCTTTTGCACAATGGCAAGCGTACCTGTTTTATGTTCTCTGAACACTAGAATGTGCCCTTCATAAGGGCACGGTTGAGTTTAAGAGAATTGTGAGAAAATAGGATCCATGAATGCTTACAGATGAACACTAGCATGTGCTCTTCATGAGGCATAGTTGAGGTTACGAGTAATGTGGGAGAAGAGGATGCATGAATGCTTATAGCTTAATCTTAAAGCAGAATATGCAGCCCAGGCATGGTCTCAATTCACTCTTTTCGTAAAACCTTAACAAGCTGATTGCAGCAGGTAAAATCACATTCCTAGATTATCCGTGAAGCACCCAACCTTTTGGAAGCGTTTTAATCACTCAGCATAAAAATTGCTAAACATTGAGGTTACTTTGAAGCCATGCAAAAATCAGAGGCAAACATGCAATCAAAGGCAAAGGGCTAATATGCAAAATATGCACATTTAGACATACAATTCTTGCAGTGAATTTAAGCATGTACTGTGCAAATTACATGACACTCATCACATTCAGTAAGGTGATGTTTGCCAACTGGCCAAATGCATTAGATTTCTGCCAATCCTCCATGGTGTCTTAGTGGAGTGTGAAACAGTTAAACAAAGAATATTCATCGAATTATGTCTTGATGGAACTGCCATCAAGTGGTTTTATTGATCCCTAACAAACAGAACTCGCCATGTTAAACTGGTATCATTCCTTATACTGTTTGACCAGCATCACTAAAGGTTGTGCTCTTCCCTGATCTACTATAACATCTACATTATCCCACTTGCTAACATCAAAGAGCTACAAATCCTTTGCTCTTATCGCAATTTTGTCTTTGTTTCATCGTAGCCCCTCCATTTAGGAGACACACTGAATTCCTTCTCTCCCTCTCATCTTCCAGATTCCAAAATCCCATTGTCTGTCTAATAGTAAATCCTGCACTCATCCCCTGTCGCTGTATTGGCCAGAACCATCCTCAAACCATCTCAGGCCATTATAGACCTACTGAAAAGGATGCTTCCTGGCAAGCTGATCAGAAGAGTGGCCTACCTATAGCTGGAGTCAATCCAAATCAATGAATGACCTTCTTTTCAACGCCCAAGGGCCTTTTGTTCGCATCACAGGAGATGATCACCTCTTTTCTCCATCTGAGATGACCTCAAAATCCAACCTAATGGAAATGAAGTAACTGTCATTACATTGTTAGCAGTCTTAAATTCAATGCATTATCCCATTCTCCTCTGCCTCTCTCACAGTGATGTCCAGGGCAGTACCTGGAACCTTTTCTCTTTGTTCCTCTCCCAGAAAGTGCAAATCAACCCTCTCCCTTCTTACCTTCACCTCCCCTGAACGTTTTGGGAGGACCTAGAGGTTTTTACTATAACTCATGTTCTGTTCAACACATAACACAATCCCCTCCACACTTTATCTAATCCAATGACAGTATATGCTACAATCACAAAGCTCTGAAACTAGAGCAATGACCGAACTCTGAAGCTGCTTAGATTTGGTGAGGAACCAATTATCCTGCACACATGCTTTACCAAGGCAACAAAATCTGTTTAGGAGTTAAGTCTTCTTTCACGTCCTCACACTCCTGAAGTGAATCATTCTTTTCATGAATTCCACACCCCTTACATTCTCTGATCTGGACCATGCTAATGGATTTTTCCTCTGTACATTGAACTCACCCTGGCAGAGGGCAGTAGAGCTCAGGCAGGTCCAGCTGCAGTTCCAGGCTGGTCCAGTTGCAGCAGGGCAGCTAAGCAGTTGCAGAGAGGCTCTGGAGTGTGTTTTGTCCCTGCAGCTCAGAACAGGAGGTCAGACAGATGACCCTTGAAGTGACTTCAGCCTGGGATGAAGAGTGCAGGAACAGTCTTCCTTCTCAGCATGCAGGGCAGGTCTCAAGCAGCAGGGTGGCAGGGCATCCTTCTTCTGGAGTATCTACAAATTCAGGAGTGTTCTGAAGAGTGGTATGAGGGTCCCCTTCTTATACCTGGTGCCCACTTTGAAGTGGGTGAAGCATCTATTGTTTCCGCCTACAGAGCTGTCTGGAGTTTCCTACTAACCTGCCGTGGTTGGTTCCAGTCTGTCTGGGTGCACAATATGCTAGTGTAAAGTCCTTTGTGTGTGAGCTGAGCCAGTGCCTTTGACCAGCAAGTGTCATAGGAGGCAGCTACGCTCCCCCCTCCCTGCCAAAACCCAGACCCTCTATAGTGATGTCTGGGAGGACAACTGTCAACTACGCCTAGTCATGTAACATTGGGACAGACTGAAGGCACCAAATGGTTAGGACAAAAAAAATCCAACTATGCCATTTTCAGAATTGTGACTTAAGATCCGACTTTATCATCAGGGTTTTAAATTACAATTCCTCAGACATCAAACATGACTTTACGATTTGCTCTCAATCAAAAGCTATCAGTCCTGGGACACATTTTAAAAGGCTACTTAAGTGGGTGGCATAACTATTGCCAATTCATTTACAGGTCCTGGTCGCAAGTAGTACCACTTTACTAGGGACTTATGTGCCAATTGGATGTAAGCTAATTGAACTATGTTTAAAGGAGAGAGCACAATCACTTTAGCCAGTGGTGCTGGATCAATTTTCAGAGTGGGAGTGCTACCATCAATGTTACCCAAGTCACCTAAGCTGGAGAGTGGTAAAGGTGTAGTATGTAACCAGCTAGTGCGAATTTTGGAGCATGCTGTCACAGATTTATTACTAAAGCATGGTGTGAAAGTGTACTGTCCTTTAGCCAGCACATTTTTTATTGAAATGACCACTAGATTTTCTAGTAAAACTATATAACACACAAACGACAAGGTGTGGACTCTTGTTCTAGTAAATAATTATCATTTGCCCATCACTAAGTAAAGTGTCTTGATTTATTTTGATATTATTAAAAATGTTTGCTTCTATCACACTTTACAGTTACAAAAAATGCTTCATTTGTACTTTCTTAGCTGTTGATCTATTTTGAAATATTTATACAACCCATTTGAAGGTATTGAAATGTTGTTTTACAAAAACAAATGACACAGTACAGCCTTTCTTTTCACACTCATTTTACTACAGCAAGATTGCCACATAGTTCACTTTACAAAATGCTCTCACTCTGCATTTAGAGAATAAAAAGTAAACACCAATTTCCATGTTAATGGAATAAGCATCAATTTGTTTACAGACATTGGACCTCTGTCTCTAAATGCACAGCAAACGTGGCAAGATAAAGACAAAATTTAACGGCATCTTTATTGCTCACTTACCTTCTGAACTCCAGCAGAGCTCTTTCTGGGGGTGGTGCAGCACCCCCTACTTACAGCGCCTATGACTTTAGCACTGGTTTGCAGTGGTAAAGTGTGCAGAGTCTTAAGGCCACCAAAACAAATTCAGCAAAGCAGGAGGAGTGAAGGCAAAATGTTTGGGGAAAGACCACTGTTAGAAATGGGGGTCTCTAGTTGGCAATGGTTTGCACCTTTGTCCAAATAGGGACCATTCCTTCTAGTCAGGGTAAGGGGAATACAGTACTAAAATAACCCCTGCTTATCCCCTTGGTAGCTTGGCACGAGCAGTCAGCTTTAACTCAGAGGCAGTGTGTGCAGTATTTGCACATAAACAATAGTGATACAGTGAAAACACTTCAAAAGGACACCAGTTTTAGAAAAATAACCAATATTCATCTGTGCAAACAAGACCAAAACGATAAAAGAACATACAGTAATCATAAGTATGCACTTTGCAAGAATAACTTTAAAATGCAGTTCTTTAAAGCTGGTAGCTCCGCCCGGGGCTACCCCGGTGCTGAAAACAAAACAATCTAAGAGTTTCGGCCGACCGCGGCAGTGCGGTCTGGCGTTAGTATCAGCAGACTGCATCTTTGGTTCTGGACGACTGCATCGGTGTGGGAGGGTCGTGGCAAACGTTGTGGCTGTGGTGTGAAGTGTAGCGGTGTGGAGGATGGTGCCCTCAAGTCGCGGTGGAGGCAACGACTCAGTGACAGTCGTCAAGTGGCATCGGTGAGACCAGGGCTGTGGTGCACAGTGTGGCGGTGCTCATTGCGGTGCTGACAGGTCATGGTGCAAGCAGCAGTGCCGGTTGAAGGGAGCTGGCGTCAGTCAGCCCAGACTGCGGTGTAGGATGGGCGGTGTGTCATGTGATGTACGAGCGGTGCGCCCAAACAACAATGCAATCATGGGTGACGAGGTCAGCGGGCAGCAACGTTGTCGATGAGACCAGGCCGGAGGAGTGAACCGAGGCGGTGCGGAGTCTGGTACCCACAGGTCGCAGTGCAAGCAGTCATCGATGAGAGACCAGGGTTGCGGTGCGAAGAGCAGCGGTGCCCTCTGCAGTGCTTTCAGGACACAGAGCCCGCAGCGGTGTTGTGACAGTGTTGGCTGCTTTCCTCCTCTGTGGCAACTGAACCCCACGGATCCAGAGGTGGTACCCAGAGGTAAGTGAAGTCTTTGCTGTCCCTGAGACTTCGTGAACAGGAGGCAAGCTCTATTTCAAGCTCTTGGAGATACTCAGCAACAAGTGAAGAAAGTTCAATCTAGTCCTTTCACTACCCAAGGTAGAAGCAGCAACTGCAGGCCAACACAGCAAAGCAACAACACAGCAAAGGTGCAGTACTCTTCCTGGCAGTTCTTCCAGCTCTTCTTCTTGGCAAGTTCCTTGATCCAAGCAAGTTCTTTGAAGTCTTTTATCTCCCTGAGACTTCTAACAGGAGGCAAGCCCTACTTCAAGCTCTTGGAGAAAGGTCTAACAGCAGGATGATGAAAGTACAATCCAGTCCTTTCCCTGCACAAGACAGAAGCAGCAGGCAGCAGGCCAACACAACCGAGCACACAGCAAAGGCAGTTTCTCCTGACAGCTTTTCCAGCTCTTCTTCCTGGCAGGTTCCTTAGTTCAGCAGTAATCTAAAGTTCTGGGGTCTGGGCCCCAATATTTAACCTCCATTTCTCTTTATTCTTTTTGGCAGAGCGTGTCTGTGTTCAGCCCAAACAAGCTCTGTTCTCTCTGGTCCAGCTTCCCAGAAGGAGGTGGAGACAGCATTGTTCAAGGCAGACCAGGTCCATTCAGGTCCAAGGCAAATCTCCTCCCACCACTCTAAATGCAGACTAGGCCTATTCATGTGCTAGTGAAACTCCTCCCATTACTCTGAATGCAGCCCAGGTCTATTCAGCCCATCCTGACTCATCCAGGAAAAGCAGGACACACCTCAACCCCCCCCCCCACCCCCCACAGTGGCTGTTTACAATGAATGCACATCCACAGCCCCTGTCACTCCAAAGCCAGACAGTCAATCCACAACCCAGCAGAGGCACACAGGATGGGTTAGAAAAAAAATATCCACTTTCTAAAAGTGGTATTTTCAAACACACAACATAAAACGTATCTTAACTAAAAGATGCATTTTTAGAATCTGAGTTCAGGCATTCTAAACTCCATTTCTCTATCTCGTCCCAATGGGAAGTTATACTTGTTAGATGTTCAGCTATCCTCGCTGGAACACCTAAAGTCCACCTCGCTCCACTCAAATATGCGCTCAACCTAGCAGCTAGACTTATCTCCGACTACAAACGTTTCGATCACATCTCCCCCACCCTGAAAACCCTCAAATGGTTTCCCATCGAAGGCAGATCCACCTTTAAGAACGCATGTATCACGCACAAAGCCCTTCACCAAAACACCCCACGTTACCTCTCAGATAAACTCCACAAAGCAGGCTGTGCACGACTGACAAGGAACACGAACGCCCTCACTCTTATCCCCCCCTGTTTAAGAAGAAAAGCACTCAAGTTCACTCCTTCTCCGGTAACGCTCCCTCCATCTGGAACTCCCTGCCTAAAGACCTACGCTGTAACCCCTCCTACTTCAACTTTGTTAGATCTGGGGGTCTCTAGTTGGCAGGGTAGGTACCACTGTCCAAGTAGGGACCCTTGCTTCTAGTCAGGGAAAGGGGGATACACTGTTAAGATAACCCCTGCTCACCCTCTAGGTAGCTTGGCCTGAGCAGTCTAGGCTATCAAAGGCAATGTGTAAAGTATTTGTACCAACACGCACAGTAACACAGTGAAAACACCACAGATTTACTCCACACCAGTTTTAGAAAAATAAGGTATCTTTACTAAAAACTTCACAAGACCAAATACTACAGACAAACCAACATATAATTCAAAAAGGTTACTTTAAAGATAGTTCAAGAGTTTGCAGAAAGTACTCCAGGATGTAAAAGTCAGTGTCCTGCACAATGCGACTCTCAATGCACAAAATGCGACACTTTCGTGCCCAACAGTACCTGTAGTTGCGATAAGGTTCCCAAAAGCTATAACAAGGAAGCTTGCAAAGGCGATGCGATACTCCTGAGATCCTGGGGAGGCTTTGCAGCAGCCCTGCTTCACGCAGCAGAGGTGGATGCGCCGGCTCCGATCTGTAAGGGGAGGATGCGATGACTTTGGCCTTCGTTGCGTAGGTTTCTTAGGGGGAAGCTTCACGCACAGGTTCGATGCGACACGCTTCGATGTGGCACGATGCGCGGCGCAGCGTTGACTTCCGGCGCCGCAACTCTCGATGCGCCACGGAACGGGACTCTGCGTCGACGCACACGATGACTGGAGACTTTTCACGCACCGGCAGTGGTGCGGCCCGCAAACTGGTTCTGCGACGACCCTCGCAATGTCAGGAATCTTCACGCTTCGGGACGATGCTCGACGCACTCGGCGATGCGGGGACCCTGCATGTTGCGATGGTGCCGCGATGAAATTTTCCTCGCACTCTCGTTCTTGCGACACGCAATCGGATGATGCGTTGGGTACCAGTTACTCTTTTCACGCTTCTGCTTCCCAGCTCCCAAAACACAGCAAAACGACCTCCTGAGGCCCCAAGACTGGGCAAGCACTCCAAGGCAGGTCAGAACTCCCTCAGCAGAGTTCCAGGGGAGCTGGTGGTGAAGTCCTTTTGTTCCTGGGACTTCTTAACAGGGAGCCAGCTCTTCTCAGGCCCTTGGAGATCAGAATCAAAAGAAGGGGACACAGCAAAGTCCTTCCCCTCTCCTTGGCAGCAAAGCAAAACAGCAAGCAGGCAGTCTTCTCCTCTTCAGTTCTTTTCAGCTTTCTCCTTGGCAGAGGTTCCTCCATAGTTCCAAAGTGATCTAAAGTTTAGGTGTCTGGGGTCCTCTTCTTATACCCCTCCAAGTCTTTGTCTCTCTGTGTTTCAATGGGGGGATTCCCCTGCTCAAACCGGTTCCTGGGTGTGCTCTGCTCTGGAGCACCTGGTTCCTTTCAGAGTGAGGGGCAGGGTCGTTAGACGCTCAGCAGGAGGTGGAGCCTTCTTTGTGCCAGCAGAGGCAGAGTCCTCAGCCTGGCCAGCAGGGGGTGGAGCCAGCATTGTGTTTGTCAGGGGCAGCCCTATTCAAACCCAGGGACTACTCCTCCCACCCATCTAAAGCAGATCTCCCTATTCACCCTGCTGCTGACTCATCCAGGCTCCTGGAGCCACCTAGCCCATCACATGACACCAGTCAGCCAACCAGCACACAGGCACACAGGAAGGTTAAACAGGAGAATAGCTACTTTCTAAAAAGTGCTATTCTCACACAGTGAATTTAAAAACCATCTTGCTAAAAAGATGTATAATTAAATTCTGAACACAGAGATACCAAACTTGGATTTTCTATCTTGCCCTTATGGGAAGATAGGCATGTAAACAGCCTTCCCCATTCTATCCTATGGGCAAGATAGCCTCTCAGCAGTGAAAAACGAAAATGGCTGTAATTCACTACCAGGGCATGTTACACACCTCAGTACATGCCCTACCTTTCAGATACACTGCACCCAGCCCAGGGGGGTACCTAGGGCCACCATAGGGATGCCTGACATGTACAGAAAGGGAAGGATAAGGCCTGGTCAGTGGGTGCACTGGCCAGGTCGACATGGCAGTCCTGGACTGCACATAGGCACTGCAAGCAGGCCTAAGACATCATTTTAGCGCTACTCCTGTGGGTGGCACAATCAGTGCTGCAGCCCACTAGTAGCATTTGAATCACCAGCCCTGGCACACTCAGTGCACTTTACTAGGGGCTAACAGGTGAAACAAATATACCAATCATGGATAACCAATCAATATAACAATTTATACAGAGAGCATATGCACTTTAGCACTGATCAGCAGTGGTAAAGTGCCCAGAGTTCTATTGCCAACAACCACAGGTCAGAAAAAATAAAGGAGGAAGAAGCAAAAAGTTTGGGGATAACCCTGCAAAAAGGGCCGTTTCCAACACAACCCCCTTCCAGCCTAAAGCCAGGGTAGACCAAGCGATACCTCGATGGGATTCCCTGCTTAGGGCGATAGAACGCGGAAACTGGCCCAAACAGCAGGGCACTATTCCTGTTCTACGCCTTCCTGAACCCGGTTGGATCTCTCCATCCATACTCTCAGGGTCCACCAAGCCAACCCATGTGGAACCCTTCTCTTCACCTGTGGACACCACCTGTGCAGCACCTAGCCTTAACTTGCTCACAGATGTGTCCCAACAGACAGACAGCAAGCCGCAGTGACCAGTGACAGTGGTCAGGGATGAGACCCAGGCCTTATGCCTCTCAGGGCCCTCAAACCCCTGTGGCGTCAGAAGGTGGGGGGCAGTAGCCCCAGGTGCTGGGCACCCTTTGTCCACTTCTTTTCCTGTCAGGTCGGGTCTGACAACCTGGCACTGACCCACCAGCCCCGGGCCTGTATCCGGTGGCTGGACAGGAGGCTGGGGTAGGCTTTTCCATACCCAGTCCTCCTCTTCCTTGGGACTCTGTACCCTCCCACTTGGAGCGGTACCCCCTTCTAGAATAGTCAGGGCACCTGTGGCAGGTGTCCTGCACCATTCGCCCACCAGTTCAGGGGTTCTATCCTGCAACTGGGATCCCAGGTCAGGGGGGACACCCCGGACCTGGCCCTCCAACCTAGGGTCTACACCCTCCAGGTGAACCGGGGTCAGAGGCGAGGACTCCCTCCCTCTGCACCCCCTTCCAGACTTCTGCACCCTCCTACTCTGAGCGGTACACCTTGAAGAAAAACTGGTAGAGACACTGCTTACAAATGTCCCTCCCTCCAGTTCAGGACCTCTCTCCAGCAACTGGTCTTCCAACCTAGGGTCTAAACCCTCAGGTTGCACCGGGGTAAGAGGCGAGGACTCTCTCCCTCTGCACCCCCTTCCAGAGAGCTGCACCCTCCCCACTGGAGTGGTACCCCTGGAAGCCAAACCGGTCAGGACACAGCTTACAGATGTCCTTCCCCCCAGGTCAGGCAGATCCTGAACCTGGCCTCCCAACCCAGGGACTAAACCCTGCGGTTGCACACCTACCTGGCATGCCAGGACTTCTGGGGACTCACACAGTATCTCCCCGAGGGTGACACATGACTCATGTGTCTCGTGACAGTCTGCCTGGCGCAGATCTCCCGCCCCTGTCCACCTGACAGTGCGCGAAGATCCCCCAGGACAAAAGTGGTGTCACCATGGTCACTCGGATCACTGACATAATATCGACTACAAAAATATAGATTTACAAAAATATCGATGCCAAAATATAGAATACTAAAATATCGAAGTCCTATCTCCAAACAGGAAATTACAAAAATATCGAATCCAAAATATCGTTGTAAATAATATAGTTAGTCAAAATATTGAATTTTTTAAATGTAATGTTAAATTAATGAAATAATACATATAATTAACTGACACATACTTAAAAATACTTAAATAACAGTAAACTTAATGAATAATTAAAGTAAGTAAAAAAAAAAAATTAATACATATATCTTAACGTGATATTAATTAAAAATATTCAATATTTTCTGTGTAGGATAGCGGGCGCGTAAAATTTACTATTACCACTCCAGTAAGTGCAATAGTAGGGAAAGCGTTGGATAGCGGGAGGGTAAAAATTACTATTCCCACTCCAGAGAATGCAACAGTAGGGAAAGCGTTGGATAGCGGGAGGGTAAAAATTACTATTCCCACTCCAGAGAGTGCAATAATAGGGAAAACATTGGATAGCGTAGGGGTAAAAATTACTATTCCCACTCCAGAGAGTGCAACAGTAGGGAAAGCGTTGGATAGCGGGAGGGTAACATTTACTATTCCCACTCCAGTGAGTGCAACAGTAGGGAAAGCGTTGGATAGCGTAGGGGTAAAAATTACTATTCCCACTCCAGAGAGTGCAACAGTAGGGAAAGCGTTGGATAGCGGGAGGGTAACATTTACTATTCCCACTCCAGTGAGTGCAACAGTAGGGAAAGCGTTGGATAGCGTATGGGTAAAAATTACTATTCCCACTCCGGAGAGTGCAACAGTAGGGAAAGCGTTGGATAGCGGGAGGGTAAAAATTACTATTCCCACTCCAGAGAGTGCAATAATAGGGAAAACATTGGATAGCGTAGGGGTAATAATTACTATTCCCACTCCAGAGAGTGCAACAGTAGGGAAAGCGTTGGATAGCGGGAGGGTAACATTTACTATTCCCACTCCAGTGAGTGCAACAGTAGGGAAAGCGTTGGATACGTAGGGGTAAAAATTACTATTCCCACTCCAGAGAGTGCAACAGTAGGGAAAGCGTTGGATAGCGGGAGGGTAACATTTACTATTCCCACTCCAATGAGTGCAACAGTAGGGAAAGCGTTGTATAGCGTAGGGGTAAAAATTACTATTCCCACTCCAGAGAGTGCAACAGTAGGGAAAGCGTTGGATAGCGGGAGGGTAAAAATTACTATTCCCACTCCAGAGAGTGCAACAGTAGGGAAAGCGTTGGATAGCGGGAGGGTAACATTTACTATTCCCACTCCAGTGAGTGCAACAGTAGGGAAAGCGTTGGATAGCATAGGGGTACAAATTACTATTCCCACTCCAGAGAGTGCAACAGTAGGGAAAGCGTTGGATAGCGGTAGGGTAAAAATTACTATTCCCACTCCAGATAGTGCAACAGTAGGGAAAGCGTTGGATAGCGTAGGGGTAAAAATTACTATTCCCACTCCAGAGAGTGCAACAGTAGGGAAAGCGTTGGATAGCGGGAGGGTCAAATTTACTATTCCCACTCCAGTGAGTGCAACACTAGAGAAAGCGTTGGATAGCGGTAGGGTAAAAATTAATATTCCCACTCCAGAGAATGCAACAGTAGGGAAAGTGTTGGATAGCGGGAGGGTAAAAATTAATATTCACACTCCAGAGAGTGCAATAATAGGGAAAGCATTGGATAGCGTAGGGGTAAAAATTACTATTCCCACTCAAGTAAGTGCAATAGTAGAGAAAATAATAAATGTACTTTTTTTTAAAATTAATTAATTATTAATACAAAAACAAGTATTACAATTAATTACCAATCACACAAGAATTGATTATTTATAAATACCAATAAATTTGTGTTTAATTAATTAACTATTAATAATTAATTAACAAACAATTGTTTTTCAATAACAAACATTAATAAATGCAAATAATACCAATTAATCATTAATTTATAATATATTAATTAAGGATATACACAAATTATTCAAATAATTATTTTTTTCCAATTATATTACTTCCCACCATATTCCCCTATAAACACAATACCCGCTACAAATATTAATTGAATACAATTAACATAATTATCAATTAAACTATTAATACTAATTAATTACCAATTAATACTAATTATTTACCAATTAATAATTAATCAACAACCAATTAATTTGCAATACCAATTAATAATTAACTAATAACAATTAAATTACTTCCCACCCTATTCCCCTATAAACCCACAACCCGCTACAGAAGTAAAACGCAAAATTAAATTAAAGATATATTAATTAACAATATACACAAATAAATTAAATAATTATTTATTTACAATTATTTTACTTGCCACCATATTCCCCTATAAACACACTGCCCGCTACAAATATTAAATGAATACAATTAACATAATTATCAATTAAACAATTAATACAAATTAATTACCAATTAATACTAATTATTTACCAATTAATAATTCATCAACAACCAATTAATTTTCAATACCAATTAATAATTAACTAATAACAATTAAATTACTTCCCACCCTATTCCCCTATAAACCCACAACCCGCTACAGAAGTAAAACGCAAAATTAAATTAAAAATAATTAATAATTCCTATAAATTATTATTTAATAATCTATAATTAAATTACTTCCCACCCTATTCCCCTATAAACCCACAACCCGCTACAGAAGTAAAACGCAAAATTAAATTAAAAATAATTAATAATTCCTATAAATTATTATTTAATGTACTATAATTAAATTACTTCCCACCCTACTCCCCTATAAACCCACAACCCGCTACGGAATTAAATTACAAAAAAATAAAAAAACATAAAATTCATTAATTTAAAAATATTCTAACATACATTCCAATATTAATACATACTTTTAACACATATACTAACACTTAAAACACTATAAAAAATTCGATATTTTTAACAACTATATTATGACTGTCGATATTACTTACTTCTATATTATTGCAATCGATATTTCTTACCTGTTTTTCGATATTCTTCACCACTATATTTTTGCAAGTCGATATTCTGTCCATTCGATATTAAAAACTCGATATTCTGGCTACTCGATAATTTTTTTATATTATGTCTAGTTACCGGTCACTCCTAGGGGACTCAGCCCTTCTGGCTGGTCCCTGACCCACTGGTTCTCCCACTGGGGAACACATCCCCCTCTCCCCCCTCAGTCTGGACTTCTGCACCCTCCCAACTGGAGCGGTACCGCCAGACACCAGAACCACTGGAGCTCTGTTTACAGAGGCTCCAGGTTCTCCTGACACTAGGAGATCCTCCTCAAATGGCCTACTAGCACTGTCTAGGCCCCCAACCTGGTGTTCCCTTAAGGAACCCTCCAGGCCCTGAGACTGGGTTTCGGGCACCTTGGGACCCACAGTCCCACACTCACCCCTTCTCCACTGAGACAGGACGTGAGCCCCTACACCCCTCCCACTACACTGGGACCTAACCGCGCTACACTGAACCTCTTCCACCTCACAGGTCTGGAAGATATCTGGGCCACTCCTTTTGGGATCACTCCCCAATGCCTCTCCAGACCTTTTGGCATCCAACCAAAGGTCTGCCTCCAACGTAAGCTCTCTGGAACCAGAGAACTCACACTCCACCGGGTGTTGGCATAGCTCTGGAAAACAGGGACTTAAAATATGCTCTCCAACAAATGAATCACACAGCCCCCCACAGTTGTTAACCAAGCTACCGTTTGCCTCACCCTCCAGTGCCTCACACAAGTACCCCACACCACTCTCCTGAGATTGGCAAGACAGTACCTGACTGTCTCTGTCACACAACTCACACTCTTCTGGGCGGTCTTCACACTCACACACCAAGGTTTCTACCATGGGGGAACCCCTCTCCCTGTACCTCTCATCTAGGGTCAGTAGAGTGTCCCTCCCACCACTAGGAATATGGTCCCCTGTGCCAGTTCCCCAATCCACTTCATGGATACTGCACTCCACTGGAACTACATCATAAACCTGAACCCCCTGGTGTATGTCAACCCCCTCCCTCAAGTTAGGCGCCACATCTCTGGGTGTTTGTACCTCTCCCTCAGCACTGGATATTACAATCTTGCTGCCACCATCTGAGCTGGACTCCACCTCCAACTCAGCAAAGCTCACTTCTTGAGCTAACCATTCTTCTTCAGCTGAGACACTCATGGCCTCAAGCCTCTCGAGCTCCAAATCAAGCTCCCTCATTCTTAATTCATGTGCCAAGGTCAATTTCAATTCTTCCAAGGCATACATCTTCTTGCTCTCCTCCGCCGCCTTTTCCATTTTCATTTTTTCCATTTCATGGTCTCTCACCCTTTGATTCTCCTCCAACTCCTCTGGAGTGAGCCCCCTACTGGAATGGGAGCTGCCAGCCCTTGAGACTGGTCTGCCCACGGGCAGATCTTGGTGAACAAAACCATTCTCTTCATTTGCATCATCTTCCTCTTGGGCCTCCCAACAGGCCTTCAAGAATCTTTGTAGCACATCCTTTCTAGATCTGCTTTTCACAGGGCAACCAAGGTCTTTGCAGAATTGCTTGAGCTCTACAACTCCGTACGAATACAAATCCGCAATGGAAAACTCCAAGTCTGCCTTCTCACTTGTTGCCACCTGAGACATGATGCTCTTGAAGAGTTACTCAAAAATAGAATAAAAAATATAGTATGTGGTTGTCTATTGGTCTGCACTTAAACTAGTGATGTACACCAATTACTGTGAGTCAAGTACAAATACAAGTTCAATCCTCACCGCTGACCACCAATGTTAGATCTGGGGGTCTCTAGTTGGCAGGGTAGGTACCACTGTCCAAGTAGGGACCCTTGCTTCTAGTCAGGGAAAGGGGGATACACTGTTAAGATAACCCCTGCTCACCCTCTAGGTAGCTTGGCCTGAGCAGTCTAGGCTATCAAAGGCAATGTGTAAAGTATTTGTACCAACACTCACAGTAACACAGTGAAAACACCACAGATTTACTCCACACCAGTTTTAGAAAAATAAGGTATCTTTACTAAAAACTTCACAAGACCAAATACTACAGACAAACCAACATATAATTCAAAAAGGTTACTTTAAAGATAGTTCAAGAGTTTGCAGAAAGTACTCCAGGATGTAAAAGTCAGTGTCCTGCACAATGCGACTCTCAATGCACAAAATGCGACACTTTCGTGCCCAACAGTACCTGTAGTTGCGATAAGGTTCCCAAAAGCTATAACAAGGAAGCTTGCAAAAGCGATGCGATACTCCTGAGATCCTGGGGAGGCTTTGCAGCAGCCCTGCTTCACGCAGCAGAGGTAGATGCGCCGGCTCCGATCTGTAAGGGGAGGATGCGATGACTTTGGCCTTCGTTGCGTAGGTTTCTTAGGGGGAAGCTTCAGGCACAGGTTCGATGCGACACGCTTCGATGTGGCACGATGCGCGGCGCAGCGTTGACTTCCGGCACCGCAACTCTCGATGCGCCACGGAACGGGACTCTGCGTCAACGCACACGATGACTGGAGACTTTTCACGCACCGGCAGTGGTGCGGCCCGCAAACTGGTTCTGCGACGACCCTCGCAATGTCA
The DNA here is from genome assembly GCF_964204655.1 of Triturus cristatus. Taxonomy (NCBI): domain Eukaryota; kingdom Metazoa; phylum Chordata; class Amphibia; order Caudata; family Salamandridae; genus Triturus; species Triturus cristatus. The sequence continues at coordinate 488,151,162 of NC_140587.1, read as the reverse complement.
GGAATCTTCACGCTTCGGGACGATGCTCGACGCACTCGGCGATGCGGGGACCCTGCGTGTTGCGATGGTGCCGCGATGAAATTTTCCTCGCACTCTCGTTCTTGCGACACGCAATCGGATGATGCGTTGGGTACCAGTTACTCTTTTCACGCTTCTGCTTCCCAGCTCCCAAAACACAGCAAAACGACCTCCTGAGGCCCCAAGACTGGGCAAGCACTCCAAGGCAGGTCAGAACTCGCTCAGCAGAGTTCCAGGGGAGCTGGTGGTGAAGTCCTTTTGTTCCTGGGACTTCTTAACAGGGAGCCAGCTCTTCTCAGGCCCTTGGAGATCAGAATCAAAAGAAGGGGACACAGCAAAGTCCTTCCCCTCTCCTTGGCAGCAAAGCAAAACAGCAAGCAGGCAGTCTTCTCCTCTTCAGTTCTTTTCAGCTTTCTCCTTGGCAGAGGTTCCTCCTTAGTTCCAAAGTGATCTAAAGTTTAGGTGTCTGGGGTCCTCTTCTTATACCCCTCCAAGTCATTGTCTCTCTGTGTTTCAGTGGGGGGATTTCCCTGCTCAAACCGGTTCCTGGGTGTGCTCTGCTCTGGAGCACCTGGTTCCTTTCAGAGTGAGGGGCAGGGTCGTTAGACGCTCAGCAGGAGGTGGAGCCTTCTTTGTGCCAGCAGAGGCAGAGTCCTCAGCCTGGCCAGCAGGGGGTGGAGCCAGCATTGTGTTTGTCAGGGGCAGCCCTATTCAAACCCAGGGACTACTCCTCCCACCCATCTAAAGCAGATCTCCCTATTCACCCTGCTGCTGACTCATCCAGGCTCCTGGAGCCACCTAGCCCATCACATGACACCAGTCAGCCAACCAGCACACAGGCACACAGGAAGGTTAAACAGGAGAATAGCTACTTTCTAAAAAGTGCTATTCTCACACAGTGAATTTAAAAACCATCTTGCTAAAAAGATGTATAATTAAATTCTGAACACAGAGATACCAAACTTGGATTTTCTATCTTGCCCTTATGGGAAGATAGGCATGTAAACAGCCTTCCCCATTCTATCCTATGGGCAAGATAGCCTCTCAGCAGTGAAAAACGAAAATGGCTGTAATTCACTACCAGGGCATGTTACACACCTCAGTACATGCCCTACCTTTCAGATACACTGCACCCAGCCCAGGGGGGTACCTAGGGCCACCATAGGGATGCCTGACATGTACAGAAAGGGAAGGATAAGGCCTGGTCAGTGGGTGCACTGGCCAGGTCGACATGGCAGTCCTGGACTGCACATAGGCACTGCAAGCAGGCCTAAGACATCATTTTAGCGCTACTCCTGTGGGTGGCACAATCAGTGCTGCAGCCCACTAGTAGCATTTGAATCACCAGCCCTGGCACACTCAGTGCACTTTACTAGGGGCTAACAGGTGAAACAAATATACCAATCATGGATAACCAATCAATATAACAATTTATACAGAGAGCATATGCACTTTAGCACTGATCAGCAGTGGTAAAGTGCCCAGAGTTCTATTGCCAACAACCACAGGTCAGAAAAAATAAAGGAGGAAGAAGCAAAAAGTTTGGGGATAACCCTGCAAAAAGGGCCGTTTCCAACAAACTTCAAAAAAGAACTCAAACTGTTCCTCCTCAACAAATACCGGGGTCCCTAATTACTGCCTCTGAAACTGATCTCACACGCTGCGACCCCGTCATGTCCCCCTTTACTGCCCTCCAATTCTATCCCCTCCACTTTCTCCCACTAATCCCCCCTCACGCTACTCTTCCCCCTGCCCTCCCCACTGATTTACTACTCCTGCTACTCCCCTAACTCCTACTCTCTTCTTCCCCTCCTTTTTCTCTTTTCTCTCACCCTCACCCACCCTCCCTAACCTTAGTTCTCACTACCCATGTTAGCTTAATATAGTGTTCTGTAAATAGCTTTCGTATTTTATCTGCTTTCTTTGTTATATTGGCTCTTGTTTTGCTCAAATGTTTTTGAATACTGTACCTCCTCACATTCCTGTAAAGCGCTCTGATACCCCTGGGTCTAGCCAGCACTATAGAAAACCTTTAAAATAAATAAATAAATGATAAGAAAGTACCTCCCATTCTATCCTATGGGACAGATAGCCTTTCCATGGTGAAAAACGAAATACACTGTATTTCACTATCAGTACATGTCCTACCTTTCACATACACTGCACCCTGCCCACAGGGGTACCATGGGTCTACCTGTGGGGTGTCTTACATGTAAGAAAAGGGAAGGTAAGGGCCTGGCAAGTGGGTGCACTTGCTAAATCGACATGGCAGTCACAACTGCATGCAGACACTGCAGTGGAAGATCTGAGAACCTTTTGAAAGGCTGCTTGTGGGACTGACACAATCAATGCTGTAGGCCCACTAGGACACCAATACATAATAACAATTTACACACAGGGCAAATGCACTTTAGCACTGAACAGGAGTGGTAAAGTGCCCAGAGTCCTAAAACCAACTTAAGTAGGGTCAAAAACAGGAGGACAAAAAGCAAAATGTCTGGGGCTAAACCTGCTGAAAGAGCCAAGTCTAACAACCACCCTAAGACTGACAGGTCTAAATCCAACATACTGACAGAATGTCCCTTGTTGCTAATTACAATTGCAAAAAATACATATTCACCAAATCCCTATTCTGACTCCAGATTATGATGGTCCCCTTAAAGATCAATTTATTTATATATCTATGTTGTATTTGAGTGGACAAATAGCTTTGTAAATAAGTCCTATGGTAATTGCTAAAGAGTTAACACATATCGCATGAAGTAGGATATTGGGTGATAATTTACAGATTGTTAAAAACAGCACAGTCACCCAAAAGCAACAACTGTAATATGGTATATGACTGGAAACCCTACAGTTCTTACATGTGGATACAAAGAACTATCTGCAAATGGTAATAATCAAATCATGGCGTTGGACATAATTAAATGTGTTCTCTTACATATCTACCAGAACATGCATAGATCAATGCTCTAATCATTCATCGTGGATCTTGGAAGGCCTGTCCTTTCTGATGAGGTGCTTCCATTTCCACCAGTATACAAGGTCGGTCATAGCCTGTATATTATTCATTCGGATTATTGCCAAGTATGCATATATGAAGCAATGGAGATATATATATTATACACTGAATACTGAGAACTGTGTACAGCACTCTAAAACACTCCAGGGCCTTGTTCAGCCTTTAGAAAAAAAAGAATACAAAAGAAAATAGTGTAATAAAAATGTTTGCACTGAGCAGAGGTATCCACTTTAATGGGAGAGAATAATGCTCCGGAATATAATCAATAAATCGCATAGGCCCTCATTACGATGTCAGTTGGATGCAACCGTTTCGGCGAGTGAACTGCCCGACCATAGGTCGGCAGTTCTGCATACCGAATTAGGATGCGACTGCACAAACTTTCATTTTACAATGAAAGCTTGTGCGGCAGTCTGAACCCGCCCGCAGCACAAGCTCCCATTATAAAATTGAAGTGTTTACACACAGTGCAGGTATGGTGCCCCCATGGCCTCAACCGGAGGGCCAGGGGAGAAGGGGGCCTGGGTAGGGACCCCCAAAGTCTCTCTCTGACAGACTTTCCATGTCAGAAAAGCTGTTGGAAACCGACATCATAATCCCGACTGTGGAAACGCCATCCTAAAGGGATTATGAGCGGCTTCCAACTGGCAGATGGGCTACTTGAGCCTGTCAAGACCCCGTCAGTTTCCCCGGCCAGTTTACCCTCCGACATTATAATTCGGCGGTCCGAATGTAAACCTACCATGTCGGCCGATAAGCCTCCGATGAGTGGTCGGAGGCTTACCGACTGACATTGTAATTAGGCCCATAATATTTTAGCCAGTTTAGCGGAGCTTGTGTAATTCAAGGGTAGTTGGACAACAACCTGTGTAATAAGGTTTGCAGACATCGTTGGGAAAACAGGAACCAGGTACTGCAACCTCACTGAAATGACACTTTGACTTCCAGGGGGAAAAGAAACTAACAACCGATGATTACGATGGGAAGGCTATGTCTGGTAGAACCTCTAGATCTTGAAACAGTTTTGTCTCTTGCATACATTTAAATTAAGGTATAAGACTTTTATCATCACTTAGAAATATGAACAGGCTTATGAATATGAATAGGTTGTATGGCATTAGTTTATCTTTAATTGCATATTTTAGGTTACTCTGCAAATGAACTGTGTTTTAGCCTTCTTTGGATGAGTAAGGGTTCCATTAACATGAATAAGCCCTACCTAATAGAGAAGCACATGCCTGCTTTAAGTGTTTGGTTCAAGTTCCATTCAATACCTAATACTCTGCAGTTTTCCTCCGTGTCGGGGGTGGTGACCACAAACACGACTGCATATGTCTCGGGGAAGCAGCTGGGCATAGAGTTGCAGAAACTGAGTCCAGGCAATCCGAAAGGAGAGCCCATCCATCGAGCTGGCTTTCCATTATTTGAAGAAAGGGTAAAGCAGCTGCTGTAAGAGGAGGTCCGTGAGCCTCACATTGACAACTACTGCATGATGAAACAGGCCTTGGCAAAACCAATTGGTTTGGCCTTGGCAAGCTGGTGCATTAGATATGTTGCAAATATAGCCCACAAACAATTAGAAGTAAGAACAGAAAGCATGCCACCTATATGTGGTCACCGCAGCACTGCAATAAACATTTTAAATGTTAAAACAATTCACTGTTGTGGATGTTTTATATTATTTTAAAAATAATAATAATAATAATAATGTCTTTCAATTGAGAAATCCATTTTACCAGTTGCGGCCTGTGCGGGTAAGCGCAGTGAGGCCGTGGAGCAGGGCAGGGGCGAGGGTGGGGGGGTGTAAGTCGACATGCGATGGGAAAGTGAAAATAAAATAAATAGATAATTAAAACCACTTACCTTGCGCTCGCGGCATCAGTGACTCGGCAAGCGCAATGTAAATGGCTTTATTTATTTATTTTATTTTCACTATCCCGTCGTATGTTGACTTGCACCCCCCCTACCTCCACCCGCTTCACCAACTTACCTGCACTGCCCACCAATGCATTTTACTATTATTTTTTGAGAAAGCGACAAGAAGAAATCATCACCCAACCAAGCAGTCAAATTTCTGACAGCAGCAAAGTCACACTATCACTTAAACACCTTATAACAGTAATTTTAATAAGCATTGACAAAGCCAATAGACTTCTCCTTCGAGGTCTATTGGCTTTGCCAATGCTTTCTGTTCATGCTGTACAGCATGAACACCACTTAAGAAAACGGTCTGATGAGGCAGTCATGTCATTTTATAGGTGCACATGCATGTATCATGTTGTATACATGTGACACTGGCACCATTTCTTGTATTCACCGGTCTGATATAGGTTGGCAAATAAAACAAATGTCAAAATGAAGCAGCGTGAAAACACTCGTATGTAGAGAGTGGAAGGGCTGACAGCAATGTGTTGCCTAGCCCTCCCAAAAAAATTATTCAAATTTAAAAAACAAAATGGAATTGCATGGGGCAATGGAGGAGCAGGTGAAAGCGCGAAGTAACAGGGGTGGTGGAGAGGGGAAAATAAGCAAACAAGGGAAACGACACGGGTGACAGGGATAAGCCTACAAGCAAGAGAAATAGAGAGCACAGGGGGAGGGATAGAGACTCATGAGCGAGAGAGAGCAACAAGTTAATGTTAATTTTTGGTAAAGCGCACAAATGCCATAAGGTGTCTTGGTGCTGTAGTTTACATGGGGCTTCCAGTGGTTCAAAGGTTCAAAGACACTTTATTCGGATAACTTAATATCCATAAAAGCACAAAGACACACCAACAAACAAGTTAAAAATGTGCAAATTAGAGAGTCATAATAAAACCATAGCAGCATGCAATATACAATGATCTTTAGATTCATAAAAATTCATTAGTAGATAGTGTAAAAGCTCAAGTATTACATATCGATTGGCAGGCTCGAACGGCAATTCTCAAAAAAGTGCCTGTGCGAAAGACCAACTCTTCATCGTCCAGGGTAAGTAATCTTAAATAAGCGTTTTCCAAGCTGATGGGCATATGCTTGTTAAAATACGGAGTTAAAAGCCACTTAATGTACTTTAAATAGTATTTACAAAAGAACAAAAAGTGCAAAATAGATTGGCCACTCTGGCCGTCACACGGGCAAGGAATGCAATCAAGGTCAGAGTGGTAACCAAGGGGAAAACATAATACAAATTTAATAGTGCCAGCCCTTAGACAAAACAAAAAGTTCCTCTCCCAGTGGCTCATTGGCAGGGTAATATAATTAGCCAGCAGGTGTGCAGAATTTCCAATGGCCATGTAGCTATAAACAAGGGATTTTTTGGATTCCTTTTTTTTTTTTTTAAACTTTATTGTGCAGAGAGTCAAAATTACAGACATGGGCCTACAACCACAAGGGCCGGCCGCTAGTTTGTGCCAGTCAATTACAAAGCGTCGCAGAGCAGCAACTCGTCTCCAAAGGCACAGCAGGAATATAGAATTATTCTCGGCAACTCACAAGTTAGACAGGATACAGACATTTTTAAAATTTTGAAGAAAACTTAAAAAAAGAAAAACTCAAGGCGAGAAACAATCGAAATGGTGCCGAGCGCCGACGGGGGGGGCGCACCATACCAGATAAAGAATCAGGAGGTCACTAGAATCAACCCGGGGGGGAGGGGAGGCAGTGGGGAAGTCAGAACTATCCGCATAACAAGTACAGTATTCCGGGAACCCCAGGATCAGGGGGACAGAGGAATGTCAGAAGTAGCTTCAAAAGGGGGCGTGCAAATGTTACCTCGGTAGGCGTTCCATTGACCCCAAATTTTACCCCACGCCCCAGGCTTGCCCCAAACCAGATATACCGTCTTCTCCCTGAACATGCACCAATCCATGTTCTCCTTCCACACTGACACGGCGGGAGGCCGTCTGGAACCCCAAAGCTGCGCGATATCCCTCTTTGCAATCATGTTCCCAAGTGCCGCCCACCGGGCCTGGGAAACGTTATAGTCATTAGGCTCCCATACATTCAGCAAACATCGACGAGCCTCAGGCAACAGAGCGACCCCAGTGACATCCGCCATCACCGCATGCACACGGTGCCAATAAGCCGCGACCTCGCGACACTCCCAGAGGATATGAAGGAAGGTGGCACTCAATCCACAGCCGCGCTTACACAGCCCATCCGAAGAAAAACCCATCACAACCAACCTAGGACCCGTCACATACACACGGTGAAGAATTTTTAGCTGGACAAGACGGAGACGGGCCGGAATGGCGACCTCCTTCGGGGAGGACAGTGCAGACTGCCAGTCCTCGTCATCCAACTCCAACCCGTCTCCGGTCCAGGCCTCCCGAAGATGCACAAGGAGGTCTGCCCGATTATTAATTAACTTCTTATAAATTAAGGAAATCGTACTATCGGGCAGATGACCATCAAGTATACGGTCCTCGAGTGGGGAAGATGCGGGGATCGTGGTATCTGCCCCAAAGGCCGACAGCAGAGCGTGGCGAACCTTTACGTACCTGAAGAACTCCCTCTCACTCAACTCATACTCACTCTGAAGCACCGCAAAGGATTTGACCGCACCTTTCACCCAGAGGTCACCCACTCTGCTGATGCCAATCATATCCCAGTTCTTCCGTTGTCCAGAGGCATCCCAATCCGTCCGACGCAAACAAGGGGGTCGCTCGTGTCAGGCGCCCATTCCAACCCATGGCAACATTAGCATCCCTCCACACACGTACAGCAATCTTAGTGGGTCCCGTTAGGTTCCTCCCAGCCGCCCGAGAATAGAGTGCTCTGTTGAAGTCGCCACCAGGCAACTGATACTTATCCATCGCGAAAGCCGGATTCGGACCCGGTACGTAAGTAGCATGGTTGATAGCGGACAGCTGGGAGGCCCAATAATACCTCCTGATATCCGGGAGTGCAATGCCCCCGTCGTACCAGGGGAGAGTCAGTTTTGCGAGAGCTATACGAGCGCGACCATCCCAAATAAGTCTCCTCTGCAAACCCTCTACCTCCCGGAAATAAGCGGCCGGAATAATGTCAAAGGAGTTCTGGAGTGCGTAGAGAAATCGGGGCAGTGACATGATTTTGAAAAGTGCAGCTCGACCGAGTGGCGACAAAGGCAACCTACGCCAGCGGGCCACATCCAACTTCAAACGCCGAAGAGGAGGAAGGAGATTATGCTCATGGCGGACCGCCGGGTCCAACGATACATAGACCCCCAAGTACTTGAAACCGGATTGCGAAATTTGGATGGGAAACCTATTCGGCAAGGGGGGAAGGCCACCGGAAATGACATACACACAAGATTTGGACCAATTAATAGTCAACCCGGAGTTTTTCCCGAAAGAAGTGAGGACATCAAAAAGGACATTAAGGGATTCACGCGGGGAGGTGAGGTACAAGAGAATATCGTCGGCGTACAACGAGACTCGATCCTTAAAGCCAGGGGCCCATTGAATACCCCTTATCGACGGCTCCCATCGGAGCCAGGCTGCGAGCGGTTCTAAAGCAAGAGCAAAGAGCAGGGGGGACAACGGACACTCCTGCCTAGTGCCCCTCCCGAGAGCGAAGGGCTGGGACACCCTCCCATTGACAACAACCTGAGCTAGTGGATCCGTATATAAAAGTCTCACCCAACTGATAAATCCCGCCCCGAAACCGAACTTCGCCAGTGTGGCCCAGAGGTATGGCCATTCGATCGTGTCGAAGGCCATCGTGGCGTCCAACGAAGCCAAGATGGCCGGCTCAGAAAGAAACTCCGCCCTGGCGAGAACGCCATGCAAACGCCGCAGGTTGAGAGCAGTGTTCCGGTGGGGAATGAAACCGGACTGATCCGGATGAATCAAGTCACAGATAACAGCGAGTAAGCGATTAGCGAGGACCTTGGCAAGAATCTTCGGTTCAGCGTTTAATAGGGAAATGGGCCTGTATGAAGCACAACGATCACGAGGCTTGCCCTCCTTAGGAATCACAACTATAGTAGCCAGACGTTGGTCACCAGGGAGGGAACCGAGCTCACGCGACTCCAAAAACATATCGCGGAGAAACGGCGCCACTTTGTCAGGGCATAATTTGTACAATTCAATGGGCAAGCCATTGGGGCCCATAGCCTTACCAGTACGAAGGGAACGAATCGCGGCCGCAATCTCGTCGGCTGACAATGACGCATCCATGCATTCTCGATCCTCTTCAGACAAGCAAGGCAGCGCAATATCCCTCAACAGGGAACAAGAGTCAGCCACATCTTTGTCAGACACCGGGGAGTAAATCACACGAAAATAGTCAGCAAAACACTCCACAATCTCGCCAGGGTCAGTCACACGCACCCCGTCGGGGTTCTGAAGCACAGGGACCACGCGATTCACTCTCTCCTTCTTATCAAGCCAAGCAATCAGTTTACCCGCCTTATCCCCGACATCATACAGTCTACCTTGCTGTTCCCTGTACAATGTCTTGGCGGCATCAGTGACAAGGGATTTGTATTCAAACTGTTTCAAGCTAAGGGCATGAAACCCCTCATGAGTAACACCCGAGTCTAGCTCAGCCTTCAACTCCAGTATTTCAGCCTCAAGCCCCACGACCTCCCCATTCCTAGCTTTCTTGGTCTCAGCTATTAAAGAGAGGGCCTGGCCCCGTATGACCATTTTAAAGGCCTCCCACAAGGACACTGAGGACGAGACAGACCCCTCGTTCTCCAAGAAGTAGTGATCGAGTGACTTCAGGAGGCTATCGCGAGTCTTAGGGCTACGGAGATGCCAAGGGTTAATGGGGGCGATCCGCCCCGCGGCCTGCATCCCCGTATCGAAATGCAGCCACACAGGGGAGTGATCTGAGATGCCCCGGGCCAAGTGTCGAACCTCACCAATATGGGGGGCCTGGGCAGCGGGCAGAAGGAAGTAATCAAGCCTGGAGAGACTCCCATGCGCCCCGGAGTGGAAGGTGTACTGACACTGCATCGGGTGCATCAACCTCCAACAATCCACCAGCCCAAAAGTGTCCAAGAACCCACCAAGCCATGATTGGGAAACAGGAAGGGCCCTGGGGGGATGACGATCCAGGTCGCCGGATAGCACAGAATTAAAGTCACCACCCATGAAGAGAAGACTATCCGGGAGTTCCAGCAACATCCGACCAACATCAGAGAAAGTGGAGGTCTGGAGGACCGGGGGGACATATATCGTGACTAAAGAAAGGGTCCTACCCTCCCACCTCCCAGTTAGGGCGGCATAACGCCCTCTGTCGTCAAGGATGACGTTGTCAATCTCTAGTGGGAGGGAAGACCGAACAAGAATACCGACCCCCCTGGAACCGGTGGTGAACCCGGAGTGTGCAACCAGTCGGTATCCCCACCTATTCATAGCATGACACACATTGCCAACCAAATGCGTTTCCTGTAGGAGTACGACATCAGGCGCCAGACGACGCAAATATTGTAGTACAACACCCCGTTTGATACGATCCCCCAATCCATTGACGTTCCAAGTTAGCAACCTCAACCCACTACCCCCCATCCCCACAAAAGTAGCAGGAGTCACCCCACAGAAAGCAGGACACCGGAAACAAAGAAAGAACAAATATGCCGCCTTGAGAGAAAAAGGAACACCCCCAAACACAAACACCCCCACAAAAACCCATTACACCTCCCCCCTCCCTGCACCCCTGCAAACTGTAAAACCACCCCAAAATGCAGTGTGCCTATCGCCCTAACAATCCCATTCTACAAAAAGACCCCGGAGGAGGAGGAAGGCCAGCCACCACCCGCCACCCAGGCGAGAGCTACTATAAAACAAAATATACCAGAGAGGTAGAACCCAACTGAGTAATGTCCGTGTATCAAGGTTAGGGACCGAAAAGTCAATTCTGTAGAGGCTCGCCACCCTCGGCACCGCCAGAGTGCCCCACTCGATCGCCCCGACCAGGCAGGGAATCCAACCAGGCACTCACATTGTCCGGTCGTTCAAAGAAGAAGGTCCGCTCCTCATGTTCCACTCGAAGCCTGGCAGGGAAAAGCATCGCATAGTTCAAGCCCAGGTCCCGAAGACGTCGCTTAACCCCCTGAAAGCCCATCCTCTGTCTCTGAACGAGTTGAGTGAAGTCCGGGAAAAAATTGACTGAGGAGTTTTCGAATTTCACCGGGCCGTGCACCCTCGAGGCCTGCAAAATCGCATCACGGTCCCTAAAATGGAAAAGTTTGGCGATGATAGGCCTCGGGGGAGCGCCAGGCCTAGGCTTACCGCCCGGGACACGATGTGCCCGCTCCACAGCAAAAAACTTGCTAAGTCCAGACGGGGCAAGATGGGTGAGGATTAGCTCCTCGATCAGGAGGTCAACAGACCGAGTCTCGGGATTCTCCGGAACACCTATGACGCGGATGTTGTTGCGTCTTGCCAGGTTCTCAAAGTCATCCAACCGATGGGACATCAAGTCGTTAGCTGATTTCAGGGCGCCAAGGTCTGTTCGAAGTTCCGACACATCGGCCGTGAGGCTGGAGGTCGCTAAATCCAACGACTTCACCTTCTCGTTAGTTTTGGACAGGTCAGCCCTGATTAAAGTGACATCGATGGCGACCATGTCAAGTTTACGAGCCAGGGCCTCATACTGCTGGCCGATGGTCTCCTTCATACCGGTAATGGCGCCCATAATGTCCTGCAGGGATAAGTCGACAGGGACAGATGGGCCGTCTCTAGCATCCTCCGGGGTAGTGCTGGAGAGCCCTGGGGATCCCTTGGCTTGAGTGTAGCGGTCCATAACATTTGTCTGGAACTGTCCCCCGCGAAGAGACGTCTTGGTCTTCCGCTTCTCGGGTTCACCCCTGCCCATCATGGTGGAAGATGCACCCCGGAGGGGCCCGCAGGACCGAGTGAAAATGGCCGCCGGTAGGCCGGGCACCAGCCGGCCGAGAAGCTGGGTCGCGGGGTCCGGAGAAAGTCACGACTTGACTCAGTACTCCGTAGGGAGAAAGCAGTGATGACACCAGACTGGACTGGTCTCCGGCAGAGCGGAACAGACCCTCAAGCAGACCGTGCCAGAAACCAAAAGCGAAACTGAAAGTGGGGGTACGTCCACTGGTGAGGTCCCAATGCCGTTGTTGTTCAACTACGTCCCGGATCCACAGCTCACCAAGGGCCTCATGTAGGTAGCCAAATACCGGTCGGTAACGGCCGATTTTCGGTGATTATACCGTTACCGACCGGTATTTTGGCCATTGGTATGTAGGGGGACATATTTTGCTTTTGGAATTTACCGAATCGGTAAAATTACCGATTCGGTAATAATACCGAATCGGTAATGTTACCGAATCGGTAACTTTTCCGAATCGGTAATTTTACCGATTCGGTAAATTCCGAAAGCAAAATCGAGATGTAGGGGGAGTGTGTGTGTGTGTTTATGAGTCGGTATTTACCACCAACTTATAGTTGGTGGTAAATAATGAATGTATGTGTAAATGCATTTTTACGCGCGTAGCAGTGTGCAATGTGGCATACATACATGCCCTTAGGGCATGTATGTGTGCCACATGTGCACACATGGCCGAATCAGGGGTGCAACAGGGTGTCAATGTGACACCCTGCCACCCTTGTATGTGTTCCCCCCATTACCGAATCGGTATTTACCGATTCGGTAATGAGGCATACCTTCCCATCAATGGGAAGGTATGCCTCATTACCAAATCGGTAAATACCGATTCGGTAATTACCGACTAGTAACGATTCGGTAAAAAATACCGACTCATTACCTACATACCAGTTACCACTTCTAAAATACCGATTCGGTATCGTTCGGTATTTTAGAAGTGGTAACTGGTATGCTACCTACATGAGGCCCCAAGTCCCCGGCACCGCCCCGAGATGGGCCTCGAAAGTTCAAAATGCTGTAATTTCGGTCCCACAAGTCCGATTTAAATTCTGAAAGGAGTTATGGACTCAGTCTAGGTTCACCTTCAAAAGCCCGTCCAAGAAATCAGGATATCATCAGGATAAATGGCGAGGAGTGGCGAGGGTCCGGAGAGCCCTGTGCTCACGTGACCATCTTGGATGCGCGCTAAGCTCCTCCCCCCCTTGGATTCCTTTTCGAACCTTTCTGCTCTATATAACGAATAGAGCGCACTCCTAAGCTCACTTTTGTTCGCAGCCATTGCTGTTCTAGGATCTGAATACATTCTTCCCTTATTAACGCTACAAAGGATCTGATGCACCCTTGATAGCCATGGTATGTCTTTTCCTTTTTCGCACATCCTATGCCATCACTAATGATCTCTCTTGTTAGGGATGCAGCTGGGTTTTTCCAGACCGATAACCAGAAAAGGGCAGGGCGGGCCCTAATAAAATCTTAAATAAAATGTAGATTTAGTTCCTTATGGCAGGTATATTGGGTGTGGAGATTGGGACGCCTAATAACTTCCTGCAAAATCTATTCTCTTCCTGTTGGATGCAGGTACTATTGGTGAAGCCCCAGACCTCAGCGCCATACGTAGCTGTTGGCACACATTAGGAATTTAAAAAAATTAAATAGCTAAAATAGTACCTGTTCTCTTTGGGCGTGGGAGGCTATGAATCGAATTGGAGGCCTTTTAGAAATTGCTCCTGGAGTGAGCCTTATGCTCACTACAGGAGCCGTTTGCAGCAAAGACCACACCAAGATAAGGGAAGGTGCTGGTGCTCATCAGCTTCTGATTGCCCACAGATATGGAACTAAGTTGACGTTTCTTTGGACAACACAACATTATAAAACACTTTTTAAAATTAGTGCGTAGGTCCAGGCTGTCCATATGGTTAACAAAGCCCTGCACTAGCATTCGTAAGGAATTCGGGGTGCGGCAAATAAGAACCGCATCATCTGCGTAGAGTAGTACGGGGAGTGGTTTTCCATTGATTTTTGGGACGTCTTGGGTTAGTGATTTTAAAGTTTTATTTAGGAAATTAATGTAAATAATAAAAAGCAGAGGGGCCAGAACACAACACTGTCTGACCCCCCTGCACACATCAATGGCTTCAGTCACCTCACCCCCGCAACCAATCCTCACCCGGGCTTTAAGATCTTTGTGCAGGTGTGCCAAGAAATACACCAGGGGCTCATCCAATCCATAGGTCAGAAGGATAGACCTGAGCTTTGACCTGTTAACAAGGTCAAAAGCTGAGGTCAAATCCATAAAGGCCAGATAGATTTGAGAGGCCCGCGCAATGGTGTATTTGCCCATGATTAGATTAAGATTAAGTCATTGTTCGTTGGTGCTCACCTTACTTCGGAAGCCCAGTTGACAAGGATCTAAAATTCCATTTTCCTCAGACCACTCTAAAATCTTATTGTATAGGACTCTACCCAAATTTTTTTAAGTATTGTCAATTAGGGAGATAGGCCTATAATTGGGTTGCGAACGATCCCCTTTTTAAAAAATCAGGACGATAATGCTTGTGGACGGGGGCGTGGCTAGCGGCCGAAGAGAATGGCGGCTGGCTAGAGAGGCTCCTGCATCTCCGCTCAATATCCAACACTATCCTGTGCCAGACAATCCTAAATGTTGAAGCGGCTGAGACCCCATTGACTCCGGAGCCCACTGCTATCGCCGATTGCGTCTCTCCGACCCTGCGAATACGAGAGGGACGGGACGACCTGTGAAGCGGAGCCGGGAGGTTAACATGGCAGCTACATAGGCTCCGATCGGGTTTCGGAGCCCGAGACTCGGGAGCAGGCAGCGGCCGGGAGCTGTGCATGAGCACTCTTCCTCCCCATCGGGGACGCGCCCGCTAGCCATCCCGATCGATTGCTGAACTGGCGCTCGCGGCGCCGGGGCAGGGCGGCGCCACGACTGGGACTGCCTCCGGGAAGCTATTACTCGAGGTCCTGGCTTCGCGGGCCTATTGTGGCTGCTGGAGTGTGTGCTGTCCGGGACATTGGCAGCTCGACTGAGGAAGAAAACACCCGCTGCTCAGGGAGACCGGACCCCGCCTGACCTACGATCTCCGGTAAGGTCTCTATACTGGACGCAAGGCATCGTGGCATGTTAGAGCCCCCTCCCTCCCTGAATGACTCTGGCCCTGGCAGACCATAATGAGCATTTGCGCATAATTCATCCTCCCAGTGGGGAGAGGGGGACCTGGAGCGGCATTTGACCTGTTGGGGCACTGGAGTCGACCCCACAGATGGGAAAGGGCTGCTACACGTGATAATGCTGGGGAGACTCTCAATCAATCAATCAATCAATCAAGGAATTTGTAAAGCGCACTACTTACCCGTGAGGGTCTCAAGGCGCTGAAGGGAGGGGGGAACCGCTACTGCTCAAAGAGCCAGGTCTTGAGATGTCTTCTGAAGGTGAGCAGGTCCAGGGTCTGCCGTAGGTGGGAGGGGAGGGTGTTCCAGGTCTTGGCGGTGAGGTAGGAGAATGATCTGCCGCCGGTGGTCTTTCGTTGGATGCGGGGGACGGCCGCGAGGGTGAGGTTTGCTAAGCGGAGCTGGTGGGTGGGGGTGTAGAAGTTGAGTCTGTCGTTCAGGTAGGCTGGTCCGCTGTTGTGGAGTGCTTTGTGTGCGTGGGTGAGGAGTTTGAAGGTGATCCTCTTGTCGACGGGGAGCCAGTGCAGGTCTTTCAGGTGGGGGGTGATGTGGCTGCGTCGGGGTACGTCAAGGATCAGACGTGCGGAGGTGTTTTGGATGCGTTGTAGTCGATGTAGGTGTTTGGCTGGGATTCCTGCATAGAGTGCGTTGCCGTAGTCCAGCCTGCTGCTGACGAGGGCCTGTGTAACAGTTCTCCTTGTTTCGGACTGGATCCACTTGTAGATCCTGCGGAGCATGCGGAGGGTGTTGTAGCAGGAGGAGGAGACGGCGTTGATCTGCTTCGACATGGAGAGGGAGCGTGCATGGTTGGTAGGTGTGGGTGCCGTTCCCAGCGTTGTAGGCCACCACGAGTCACCCCAGGCCGAGGGGGTGGATCTGAGGATGAGGACCTCCGTCTTGTCCGAGTACAGTTTCAGATGGCTGCTCTGCATCCATTCGGCGACGGCCTTCATTCCCTCGTGGAGGTTCGTTTTGGCGGTGTGCGGGTCCTTGGTGAGGGAGGGGATGAGCTGGGTGTCGTCGGCGTAGGAGATGATGTTGAGGTTGTGCTGACGGGCTACTTGTGCGAGGGGGACCATGTAGATGTTGAACAGCGTCGGGCTAAGTGATGATCCCTGGGGTACGCCGCAGATGATGTCGGTGGCTTCGGATAGGAAGGGTGGGAGTCGGGCTCTCTGGGTTCTGCCGAAGAGGAAGGATGTGGTCCAGCTGAGGGCTTTCTCATGGATCCCGACTTCTTGAAGGCGTGTGTTTAGGGTGCGATGGCAGACCATGTCGAAGGCGGACAAAAGGTCCAGGAGGATGAGGGCTGAAGTTTCGCTGTTGTCGAGTTGTCGCCTGATGTCATATGTGGCGGCGATGAGGGCTGTTTCAGTGCTGTGGTTTCGTCTGAACCCGGACTGGGACAGGTCCAGGATGTTGTTGTCTTCGAGGTGGCGGGTTAGTTGCGCGTTGATGATTTTCTCGATGACCTTCGTCGAGAACGGGAGGAGGGAGATGGGTCGGAAGTTCTTGAAGTCCTTGGTGTCCGCCTTGGGCTTCTTGAGGAGGGCATTGATTTCGGCATGCTTCCAGCTGTCCGGGAATGTGGCTGTCTCGAAGGAGGCGTGGATGACCTTCCGTAGTTGGGGTGCGATGGTTCCGTCGGCTTTGTTGAACACGTGGTGAGGGCAGGGGTCTGACGGTGATCCAGAGTGGATGGAGTTCATGACCTTGCGTGTTTCTTCGTCGTTGACGTTGGTCCAGGAGGTCAGGTGGTTGGTCCAGGTGGTGTTCGCGGGGGAGGAGTCTGGCGCGGTCGGGTTGATAGAGATGTTGAAGCTGTTGTGGATGTCTGCTATCTTCTGGTGGAAGAAGGTTGCCAGAGCGTTGCAGTTCTTGTGAAGGCGGGACGTCGTTGGCATTGGGGTTGGAGAGTTCCTTCACGATGCTGAAGAGCTCTTTGCTGTCGTGTGCGTTGTTGTCCAGTCTGTTTTTGAAGGAGGATCTTTTTGCCATTCTGATGAGGTGGTGGTGTCTACGAGTGGCGGCCTTGTGGGCTGCATGGCTGTCAGGTGTGCGATCGTGGAGCCATTTCTTCTCCAGTTTCCGGCAGGCGCGTTTGGAGGTCTGTAGCTCGTCGGTGAACCAGGTGGCTTTCTTGCTTGCGTGGTTGATGGGGGGTTTCCTAAGTGGTGCGAGGGTGTTGGCGCAGTCTTCAATCCACTGTCTGAGGTTGCGGGCTGCTGTGTCTGGGTTGGTGGAGGCCGCAGGTGGGTTCTGGGCGAGGGTGGAGGTCAGTTGGTCTTTGGTGACTTTGCTCCAGCAGCGACGTGGGAGTTGTTGGTTCCGGTGGTGCGTGGTTGGCTCCTTGAAGGTGAAGTGGATGCAGCGGTAGTCGGTCCAGTGGAGTTTGGTGGTGTGGTCAAAGGCGACGTGGGTGCCTGTGGAGAAGATGGGGTCCAGCGTGTGGCCGGCGGTGTGGGTGGGTGTGGTGATAAGCTGTCTGAGGCCGAGGTTTGCCAGGTTGTCGATCAGGGTGGTAGAGTTGGCATCGTTGTTGTTCTCGAGGTGGAAGTTCAGGTCCCCGATTAGGATGTAGTCCGTGGAGGCGAGTGTGTGGGTGCTGGCGAGGTCAGCGATGGAGTCACTGAATGGCGCCCTGGGTCCCGGGGGTCTGTAGATGAGCGTTCCTCTGAGGGTGGTGTTGGAGTCGTTGTGGATTTGGAAGTGCAGGTGTTCGGCGGTCTTGAGGGTGTCCTCTACGTGGGTGGAGACCTTGAGGGTGGACTTGTGGACAATGGCTATTCCTCCTCCGATTCCGTTGGTGCGGTCTCTGCGGGTGGTCTTGTAGCCGTCAGGGATGGCTATTGCGATGTCGGGCGCCGAGGAGTCGTTCCACCAGGTCTCGGTCAGGAAGGCCACGTCGGGGGCGGTGGTGTCGAGCAGGTCCCAGAGCTCGACGGCGTGTCTGCGTGCGGAGCGGGTGTTGAGGAGTATGCAGCAGAGGTGGTTGGGTCTGGTCTTTGGAGGTTTGCTGGCTCTGTCTCAGGTGAAGCTGCGGCAGCAGAAAGGTCCGTGGGTGCGCTTCGGGGTGGTCTGGAAGCAGCTGTGGTTTCGGGCGGTATTGAGTGCGTGGAGGGCAGCGGCGTCATAGCGGTGTCTGGCGTAGTGGCATTCAAGGGGTCCAGTGGTTCTGGCACTGGGCTCGGGCCAGGCGCGGACGGCGCAGGCGGGCTCGCCTCTGGCGCAGCGGCCTGCAATATGAGGGGGGACGAGGGAGGGAGGAGCAGCTGGGAGGGGGGAGCGGGACGAATCGGGACACAGTGGGGGCGGGGCCACAGGGGAGGCAGGGAGGCGGGAGGGGGTGTGGAGGAACAAGCGGACGGGGCACAGAGGGGAGCAACAAACAGGCTAACAGAGCAAAGGGGGTGCAAGGGGCAACAGAGGGGGTACAGTTAGCAACAGTAACAACAAAAAGGAATAAAAACGAGAACAAGTGGACAAAACGAAAAAACGCACGGAGCACAATCAGACACACAGTCAGGGGCAGACAAGGATACTTACAAGCCCACCACTGGGCCACCAGGGATGAGGCGCAGGCGGGAGCCTGCGGGTGGAGGAGGGCCTCGAACTCACGGCAGTAGCGGGGCAATGGACACGACACTAGCAAGGTGAGCTAGCGCGGTGGGGGAGCGGCCTGACCTGAATTCAGGAACTAACAAACAAGGAACTAACGGACCTATAGACCACACCCCAGGGTAATTATTGGCACTGCCAGGTGCCCTTCTTGGGTGCTCTGCGACCTGCCCCAGCGCCAAACAGTGTGAGTCTTGTGTCGCCCCAGGTCCACCTGTTGCTTCAATTGGAGGAGGCCTAGTTGGGGGTTGCCTCACTGATCGTTGGGGCGTCAGTGGGCATCAGTGATCTTGTTGATGTGCACCACGAGGAGGACAAAAGGATTGTCCTCTTGCTCCATCCGCCACTGTCCAGTAATACAGCAGCGACCTGACGTTGGGGCCCCTCCAATCAAAGTGAACTTACAGGGTGCGGCGGGAGAGGTTTGGCTGTAGTGGCCCTTGTGGACAGCTCTGTGGGAAACCCGACAGGCCACAGGTGGAAATAGAAACTACGCCAGGTAGGGGGCAGGGAATACCCAGACTGTGTGTTACGCCACATACCTGCCTTACTGCACTGTGGTCCAACCATGGCAACACATAGGGGCCCAAAAACAACAGCGCACAACAAACTCACCAAATTTACCTGGACCAAATCAGGAGAGAGTCGCAGCCCACAACAGATGGAGGCTCCGGCATTGCAGGGGGACCCAGATCAGTCACAAGAACCAACACTGCGAGATGTCATGGGGGCTATCAGGGGAGTGCGGTCCTCTCTCGACTCAGTGACTACCGAGGTCTCCCTTCTATGAACTGACTTCTGTAAAATGGATGAGAAAGATCTCAAAATAGTAAAGTTGTCGCTACAAGAGGACACGGCTCAACTCCAGACCCAAGTAGCTGACCTCCAAAGTCGACAAGCTCAGATGGCCCAACAACTAGATGAGTATGAAGGCAGAGCCGAAGAAACAACATACGTATTCTAGAAAGAGGAAAAATCAAGGAGAAATAAAGTTATTTCTACTCATTGCGCCTCTATCAGAAAGGCGTAGCATTTTCACGCACTTGCAGGTTTACCTGTCTTCGTGAATCTGGGAATGGGCCAAAATACATGTTGTGGAAGTGTGACAAAACCCACTCTCCACCCATGTAACGCCTTCCCAGCGCAGAGTAACGCAAGTCAGCAACTTGCACTGTTTTTTTTTTAATCCAGATTTTCCAAGCAACCAGAGCCTCAAAAGGTGGCCATGTGTGGCTTGGAAAATCTGACTAAAGGATCCAGCTGCCCTTGCATCACCCTGCATCATGTACGGATGTCACGCAAGGGCAACACAATCCTATCATAAATTTAGGCCTCAGTCTTTCTGCCAAAGGTGTGAACTTGGCTGACCACAGTCATTGTTCAATTATAGTTCTGTCCAGGTCGCACTTTCCCCCGCTGTAACTGGTGCTGACAGTGCCGTGGCTTCACAAAGAATTCTACAGAGAGGGGAGATTCCAAAAAGTAGGTCACAGGGACATGCAGTGAGAGAGGAGACAGGCAACTCTGTCTAACTCTAAACCTACAGAACATCTAACAGCTTTAGAATGTACATTGACATACCTGAGTCAACAATCATGGGCATCCCACTTCAGGGGATGCCAAGCACACTTAGGTACACTCGACATACCATCAGGGTTATTGGGCAGGTCCACCCATTACCTACTATGAACACGCGTGTCAGGAGTTCTTGCGGGCCATCATACTGAAATGGGGCCTTTCATAGGAGGAGAACCTATTGCAAAGTTTACAAAAATGCCCTTTAGACAAAGAGAAAACATGGCAGATAAGCATCTGGCAGACTGGCACCATCTAGTGGAATTAACCATGTTAGTTGTCTCCTCTTATAAGAGGACTACAGCTTTGTTGTTACAGTCCATACAAAAATATGTGTATAAAGAGATATGTGACAGCACAAGTTCCAGGCCCTTAAAAGCAAGGGGCCTGGGGAAGAATGGCTCCTCTGCTCTTCTTATGACGGGCCTGACTATACAGACAGAAGGGAGAGCCAGGAGGCAGTCTACTCACCTGCATTTAGGTACAAAAGTACTCTAGCCCATTACCATCAGCTACTACCAACCGCTAGTAGTGTCATCTGCCAGAACGATTAAATGAGGAGCAATTTGTCACGTGGACATGGCGCCCAGACACTTTCGAACATAAACATACAAATACAGTTCCATCACTGTTATTTTCTTCCTTCTGCCCACTCGATGTAAAACTCTTAACCTCTCCCTATCCAGAAGTCCTTCTCTAAATGACAAAGCCTCCATGCCTATGACACATCCAAGAACCAACCGTACTTTGAAAATAAGCCAACGTTCTTATTCCCTCCCCTTTCCCAGGGTTTAAATATAGCTCCACCTTTCACCTGTCTCTCCTGGGGGACGGCGCTGTGTTATGGCTGGCTGCTCCTGCCCTCATGGCGCCTGCCAGAGCATCCTTTAGAAGGCTCGTCACTATGCTATGTTATTTACACACTCAGGGAGCAGGTACATTGTATTGCATGAGCAGCATGGCCGTGTGATAACATATTTAGATTGCATTTCGCACATCTTTTATTATACGTGATCGACCATGCAGCAAGACAAACACAGATCTCTCCAGACCCAACAGAGCGGCCCCATGACGGTTCAGAGAGCGTTCGAGGGAAGATTTCAGGACACGGACTTTTCCTCATGGTGACTGCGCACATCATTCGAGGAAGGTCCGCCGCTGACGGCGAAGCTCAGAAAATATTACAGCACTTCTAAGAAAGGTCTCCGAGGTCAGGGAACAAAGTTAACATTTAAACTCCTTCCAGTGACAGATCTCGGCAATCCATCATTCACTAACCTCGAGCATGTGCCCTGGCCGCGCTGCACCATGGGAGAGTAGCTTCACGGAGTAATTTACTGCCTTATCATTAAAATTCCGAAGGCCAAGTCAAGCAGAGGGAAGCGGATTGTTGGCTGCTATCGGGCGAGCAGACATGGCACTGACTGTATGCAGTTTTTATGCATAAAAAGCATCTTCCACCGCCTGGCGGCACAGCAGAACTGTGTGACTCTTACTTACCTTCCCACAGAAAGCAACCAAAATGTGTGCCACTGCTAACGTGGCAAGCCTCTGCTGTGCCTGCGTGAGTATCATCCGGGCCTCTGATGCTGAGAAGTCCACTTCATATAGCACTATCGCCAAGAAAAACGGCTGGTGTGCAAGAAAGGGAAAGCAGACTGGCTTAAGGGCAGGTCCCTTTTGAATACGTGTGTGATGTTCTTGCTTGGATGCATTGAAAAGACAATACAATTATCGGTTGGTGAACTCTGATGTGTGATTCCCTGGGACTCCTGCACCTAAAGGGTCTAAAACAATGTTTTCTTGTCCATCTACTAAGGTCATTTTCATAGGCGCATTCATGTGAGCAACTGATGACTGCATGGTTGTCACTACCCAATATTAGACTCTTCGCTCTACAAGGCAGCTCTCTTCATTTAAAAAGAAATCCTGCTTTCCACCAGCTGAGCCTTTCCTGACTGTGACACTACAGATTCTCGACTCTTGGAATGCTTAGATTTACTTCAACAGTGTTTAACACATTACCATATTTACCACAATACATAAATACATTTTGTGCATGTCTCCATTCCATTTACTCCCTAGGAGGACGTTTCACACTACCTATCAGCATGGGTTCTGGAATTCTACATTTCTACTCTCTTCTAATTTTGGGTGTATCACTTGGGAACTGTTAATGGCATTACAGATAGTAGTAGCAGAAGGTAGATTTCTGCACGAGACTTAGGGCCACATGTTTCAAAAATCCATTTGCATTCTCTAAATAGCGGGTTTTAATTAATTACTATTTAAGGAATGCAAAATGGTATGTAAGAAAATAGCAATTACCTAATAGGGATTCCTAGAGAGTCGCTATCGCAATTATGTAATCGCTATTAGGGGGGAACAGCTATTTCAACGCGGCTTTTACCACGCGTTGCAATTACATCGCATGCGTTACAACGCATGCGATGTTACAACGCGTGGTAAAAACCACGCATACCATTACATCGCATTCACTTTTACAACGCATGCGATGTAATGGCTATCTACGTCGTTCTGAGGAAACTGAGGCTGTTTCCTCAAAACAACGTGCACCTCTGACAACGCAGGAAGCAGGAACCGGGAACCGGGAACCGGGAGCAGAGACGGCGACGCTGGAACCACGAGGAGAGAGGTAAGGTGGATTGTGCTTGGGTTGGGGGTAGTGGTTTAGGGTAGGGTAGTGTAGTGGTGGGAGTGGTGTGGGTAGTGTAGTAGTGTAGTGTTTTAGGGTTTAGGGTAGTGTAGGGGTGGGAGTAGTGTGGGTAATGTTGTAGTGTAGTAGTGTTTTAGGGTTTAGGGTAGTGTAGGGGTGGTTGTAGGTTGGCTAGTGTAGTAGTGTTTTAGGGTTTAGGGTAGTGTAGGGGTGGGAGTAGTATGGGTAGTGTAGTAGTGTTTTAGGGTTTAGGGTAGTGTAGAGGTGGGAGTAGTGTGGGTAGTGTTGTAGTGTAGTAGTGTTTTAGGGTTTAGGATAGTGTAGGGGTGGGAGTAGTGTGGGTAGTGTTGTAGTGTAGTAGTGTTTTAGGGTAGTATAGGGGTGGGTGTAGTGTGGGTAGTGTTCTAGTGTTGTATTGTTTTAGGGTTTAGGGTAGTGTAGGGGTGGGAGTAGTGTGGGTAGTGTAGTGTGGTAGTGTTTTAGGGTTAGGGGTAGTGTAGGGGTGGGAGTAGTGTGTTGTGTAGGTGTAGGGGTAGAGTTGTCACTTACATTGCATACTTTTACCACGTATAGCTTTACCACGCATGCCTTTGCGTTGTAATGGCATGCGTGGTAAAGGCATACTCGTGGTAAAAGTATGCGATGTAATGGCATGCAATGTCATTTACTTCGTGTAGTAATACCCGCGTTGTAATGGCATGCATGGTATTAGTATGCAATGTAATGACATACATCTGCTATTAGGTAATACTACTCAATTCGTTCCTATGAGCCTGAAGGCCCATGAGTGTCAATGGTTTTGCATTATCTAATTTGTGATTCCGTAATTGGTAATTGCAAATTAGGTAACTCAAAACCAAGTATTCCTTGGGGCCTAAGGCCCCCTGAAGCACCTTAAAAATAAATGTGCACATGTAAAGAGCACAAATGCCCTAGGGGCATGTGGGCGCTACATGGCACTTTGAAAATGCATTTTTTTGTGCATTTTCAGAAATTGCATATGGTTACCATCAACTTGGAGTCAATGGTAACAGCATTTCGGAAATGCACAGTTTGTATTCAGAAAATTCTTGGTAAATGTGCTTAGAGAATCGCAAATCGCGATTGCCTATTTGTAGTCACATTTTTAGGTAATCACAAAAAATTGTGATTACCTAAAATGCACTGTCAAAACCTTTCATATATCTTGAAAGGCTATATTCCATTCGCAAATGGTCAAATGTAGCAATTCGCACTGTTTGCGAAAGCAAAATAGGTGGATACATGTGGCCCTTAAAAATTCATATTAGAGGTGGTTCAGATTCTGAAGGTAATGCTATCTGAGTTGCATCTTTCTTCTAGGACCTTAAGAGGGAACCTATTTCTTGTTTAACTTGAATTAATTCTGATTGTACAGTCTTGTTATCTGATTTCACTGAAATGACCTCCTTTGTAGCTCGATTACTACCTTAAAGATTTGGGACAAGTTGATATTTGAATCTATCATTTGTGTTTGAGTGATAACTTGGGATAGGCAAACTGTATGAATGCTCTAACCTTGCAACTTGAATCCAACAGGAGTGAAGTGTGCCCACTGCCAACTGTACACTGATAATATGTTGGTTAGAAGTAGACCCAAGGAAATGAGAATTGGATAAGAAACTGAGGCATCTGATATTGTCACTCTGCAAGTTAGTGCAGCTGGGCTCAGATTGTACTGCTAAGCCCTAGTGTGGTATTTGATAAATTTTTGACAATCTCTATATGCCCAACTCTCTATGATGAACGTCTGAGTCCCCCTTGAGCTGCAAACACAATTTAAACTTTGTAACATGACCAGGTGCACTGTGAGTAATTTTGCATTCGTTACTATAAATAACAAGCATTTTCAATGCAATAGGTTTCGCATTATTAAAGTTTGAGCTGTTGGCATTGCTAATAATAATGCAACACCAATAGCAGCTCAAAGATTCAGTAATGTGAGACCTATTGCATTGCAATTGTTTTTGTTTTTTATATAGCATGAACTTGAGTGAAAGGTGTGTATTTATGTTGCATTGCACAACCAAGAGAGAAAAGAACATTTCACTAAACAGAATTGGTGGGAAAGGGGTCTTAAATTTAAAGGACAGTGAGGTGATTCCAGACAGAGATCCTGCTGCACTTCGGGGAATTACTTTTCTATAAATCACATGAAGTCCAGGCTGCTTTTGGCGTTTGGGGAGCCAAAAACTAGTAGTAGTCAGCCAGTGCAATTTTTTTAATTTTACATTTTATATAGTGTCACTCTACCTGTGAAATTGGGTTAATGCACTTTACAATGAACAAACAACAATTTTCTTTACTTTTAATATTAAGGGAATAAAATAAGGGAAAGGAGAATTAATTAAACGATCGTCAAGTACATCATTTGAGTGCAACATCTTCTTCCAAAAAGGTAGGAATGGATAATGAGACGTGTGTGGTCGTGTGTGTGGTTTTGTATGTGTAGTTGTGTGTGTGTGGTTGTGTGGGTGGCTGCGTGTGTGTGGTTGTGTGTGTGTGGTTGTGCGTGTGTGGTTGCTTGTGTGTGGTTGCTTGTGTGTGTGTGTGTGGGAGACGGGGTCGGATATACAGACGTGGAGGCTTTATATATTGTTTAACAGAAGTGGGTTTATTGTTAGGTAGCACAAGTGGGGTTGTCACGGGATTAGAACTGTCCTCTTCCTCTAGATTTGGATCCTCTTCGTGGGACGGTGGTTTGGTGACTTCGCCGGTATGGCCTGTGGCCCCGTATACAGGTTCCGCTTCCTCCGTCGTGGTGTTTTGACCGGAGGCTCAGAGGAGAGAAAAACAAACAAGGGAGGCCATTGGTGAGTTCTGGTTGAATGTCATGATTGTGCCTTCACCAACACCCGGTGCTTCTGAGTACTGAGGGAGTAGTTAGGGAACAGTGCGAGGGACAGGGGGTGAGACGGGAGCGAGGAGGTGGGGTTAGGAGACGCAAGGTAATCAGTATTTTAATGAAAAGTATACACTCGTTGGCATATCGAGTACTGCTGGCTATGTAAAGCGGTAAAGGATACACCACACTAATCTCCGTTAGTCATGAAGGACCTCCACCCGCCTACCACCACCCGTTTCCTTCTGCAAGCAGTCTTCCCCTGTCTTTTGGTCCTGCCCGCCCCTGGTCCCGTGGATGTCGGTACTCACCGGCCCTGCCGCAACTCTCCGGAGTTGCGGCCGCTCCTCAGCAACCTCCGGAGGACTCCACCACTCTTCGGTCCACCGGTCGTCAGCTTCGTCTTCCTCGCTTCCGCCTGGTCCGCCGTCCGCGTCTTCTTCCTCAGGTCGGGACTTCCGGGACGCTCCGTTCGCTTCCGCTGGTCGGTCTCCTCCTCCTTCCACCGATGACGACTCTTCCTGGGCAGGTCGGCCTTTTACCTCTCCCGGCACTTCACTTCCGGGGTCGACTCCTCCCCTCTTCTCCGTCACTCTAGTTGGCCACACGATATCTTCCGGAGAATGGCTGGGCTGCGGGAAAATAGGAGAGAAAGGTGCTTTTCTTCCCGTTTTACTGTCTCTGTCCCTGACGTGGTCACTAACGTGAGTCCCCCCTGTTCTTAGGGTTTCTGGACCTTGTAGGAGGAAAGGGGATGAAGTCGATCTCTCGGAGCTCACCCTCTCACATCCCCTTCCCCTTGCTGTCTTACTACTATAGGGGTTTTCTTGGGGATATCTTGATAGGAAGTCCGCATTGATTTGTTCAGACCCCTTTCGGTTACAGGTACGAAAACGATAAGGTTGTAAGGCTAGAAACCACCTCAAAACTCGGTCATTGTTTCCCTTGTTTCGGGCCATCCACTCTAAAGGGGCATGATCTGTAAAAAGGGTAAATTCCCTGCCTTCTAGGTAGTATCGCAAGGTCTCTATGGCCCATTTGATCGCTAAGGCCTCCTTCTCAATAACTGCATAGTTTTGCTCTCTCGGAAACAATTTCCTGCTAATGTACAAAATGGGTTTCTCCTCTCCCTGGTTGGTCACTTGAGACAATACAGCCCCTAAACCGTGTGCGGATGCATCTGTTTGGAGAATCAGGGGTAATGAGAAGTCGGGACTGACTAATACCGATGCTGATGTTAGTTTATTTTTAAGATCATTAAAGGCCTGCATGACACCTTTCGTAGGATGTTTTAGTTTTACTTCCGTATTCACTGATTTTTTTAACAAATCGGTAAGAGGAGCCGCGGTTTGAGAAAAACGGGGTATAAATCGTCGGTAATAACCGAGTAACCCTAAAAAGGCTCGAAGATCTTTTTTTGTTTGGGGAAACGGGATCTGTGAAATGGCGGTTATTTTGGATTGTTGGGGTCGTATGACTCCTTCACCTAACAAGTATCCTAAGTATTGTACAGTTTGGGCGGCTAAGTGGCTTTTGGCTGGGTTGATTTTAAGACCATGTTGTCCTAAAGATCCTATCACTGATGATAAATGGGACAGGTGTTGATTCCAATCATCACTGTATATTACAATGTCGTCTATGTATGCCCCGGCATAGTTCTCATGGGGTTTCAAAATATGATTCATGGCCCTTTGAAACGTAGCCGGAGCCCCATGTAACCCAAAGGGTAAGACTTTAAAGTGATATAACCCATCAGGGGTGGAAAAGGCGGTTTTCTCTTTATCCTGTTCTCTTAGAGGTATTTGCCAATATCACTTACAAAGATCTAGGGTGCTGATGTATTTGGCTTTCCCTATTCTTTCCACCATCTCATCTATTCTGGGGAGAGGGTAC
Source organism: Triturus cristatus (assembly GCF_964204655.1). NCBI lineage: Eukaryota > Metazoa > Chordata > Amphibia > Caudata > Salamandridae > Triturus > Triturus cristatus. The sequence goes on along the minus strand of NC_140587.1, from coordinate 488,123,481 downwards.
GTGTCGAATTCAGAGATTTTATTTACTTCCCGAAAGTCAATACAAAACCGTACCGAACCATCTGGTTTCGGCACCAGTACTATTGGTGAATTCCACTCGCTATTGGAGGGTTCTATGATATTCATTTGTAGCATTTTTCCTATTTCCTCTCTGATGGTTTTCCGGCGGGCTTCTGGTATTCTATAGGGCTTGAGACGTACCCGTTTTCCCGGGATCGTCCTAATGGGGTGTTCTACCATGGATGTTAATCCAGGAGTCAAAGAGAATACGTCGCTAAGGGGCAGGAGGACGTCTGTCAACTGTTTTTGGAAACTGGGAGAAAGGGTCGTGTCCATGCACTGTACAAACAGAGGGATCGCCCCGTCGGGTTCGGCAACGAGGACCGGTAAAGGCCCCTCCCATTTTTTAAATAAATTGATATGATATATTTGGGAGGTACCCCGGGCCGGATCGGTGACGATCCGGTAGGTGACAGGTGTGACCCTTTCCGATATGATATAAGGGCCTTGCCACTGTCCCAGCTGTTTGTGTTCTGATGACACCATCATAAGTAGGACATGGTCACCAACCTGAAAGGTTCTTTCTTTGGTCTTTTTGTCATATTGTACTTTTTGTGATGTTTGGGCCTCCTCTAGATTAGCACGAACTATTGCCCTGATTTGTCCTAGGTGTGTTTTAAGATTAGATACATATTCGATTAGGGGTTTAGAATTGTCAGGCTCGGTCTCCCATTTCTCCTGCGCCATCTCTAGGAGTGACCTGGGTTGACGACCGAACAATAATTCAAAAGGAGAAAAACCAGAACTCTTCTGTACCTTACATCTTATGGCGAATAGAGCCAGGGGTAACATGTCTTCCCACTTTCTAGTTTCTAGGGCTAGAAGCTTCTTGAGGGTACTTTTTAGTGTGGCGTTATACCGCTCCACCAGCCCATCTGTTTGGGGGTGATAGGCAGCGGTTCGAATTTGATGGATCCCCAACTGGGCACACACCTGTTTCATAACCTTCGAAACAAAAGGTGTCCCCTGATCTGTTAAGATCTCCTTTGGGAACCCTACCCTGGAAAATACTGCGATCATGGCTTTGGCTATGTTGGTGGTATCTGGTCGCCGTAAGGCTACTGCTTCAGGATATCTCGTAGCGTAGTCTACTATGACCAAGACATATCTGCACCCGCTACGGGAGGGAAGGAGGGGGCCTATAATGTCCATCCCTATCCGGTTAAAGGGTTCTTCTATAATGGGAAGAGGACGGAGAGGTACGGGTGGTGGTCTATATCGGCTATTAGTCTGGCAGACTGGGCATTCCTGACAATATCGCTTTACCTGTTGGAAAATACCCGGCCAATAGAACCTTTCTGTTATCTGTTTTCCCGTCTTTTCTGACCCAAAATGACCCCCTAGTAAATGACTATGGTCCAGAAATAACACTTTCTCTCTAGAGGGTTTTGGAATCAATAATTGGGGTGTCTGGGTTGAGTTGCCCTTCCGGTACAAAAATCCGTTTTTAATGAAGAAATAGGGACCTACATGAAGGGGATCTTCCTTATTACGGGCAACATTCCAGGCCTCTTGTAATGTTGTATCCTCTCTTTGGGCCGCCCGGAAATTCCTATCCGTCTCCCAGGGATTGTCGTCGGTTGTAACATGCACGTCTACTGGTACTTTTCATTTTTCTGCTCTTCGTTGTCTCCTACTTTTCCTTGGTTTGGACTCCGACCATTCTTTGTTTTCTTCTCCAGAGAAGGGGGCGGTAATCCACCAGTCCTCTTCTTCTTTGTTCGTTTGTTTTACCAATTGGGTGAGATTCGGGTAGTCATTTCCCAGAATGACCGATTCAGGTAAATTGGGGATGAGTCCCACTGTCAAGGAGGTGCCGGGGTCATTCTTATGTTGGATTTGGACCTTCGTGGTGGGATACTGTTTAGTGTCACCATGTACACACCGAATCGCTACAACCCCATCTACAGGACCAATCCGGGGTTCTATATCTTGTGGTCTGATAACACTTTGTCGACATCCAGTGTCGGCTAAAGCCGTGGTGGGTTGTCCATTCACGGTCACTTGACAGTGATAAGGGGGAAGTTTTTTTTCCCCAGTGGAACAGTAGTAATTGCGGGCCACCCCTATGTCCATAGGTTCCTCTTTTTGGGGACAAAAGCGTGCGATATGTCCCATGCCGCCACACTGGTAACACTGAGGTCCAGGGGCGAGAAGTCGGGGTACGGGTAGTCCCTGTGGTACAGGAATGAAGGTCACTGGTTCAGTCTTTTTGTTCATGGGAACCCGAGGTCGCGGTGTTCCTGTATTCCCCCTTTCCAGGACGGCTCCTCTTTTCCTCTCTGTATATCTTGGGCACGGCTGTATGCGCTGGCTATGTCCACCGCTGTTTCCAGGGTAAGATGGGCTTGTTGTCTCACCCATCGCTGTATGGGCGGATGTAGGGACATTAAATACTGTTCGAGGTATATCTTGGACATGATGCCATCCTTATCTGTTGTGGCGGGCTTCAGCCATCTATCGGTCATGTCCTTTACTCGATAATATAAAGCTCGGGGTGTCTCTTGTGGACCCTCTTTTATTTGACGGAGTTTGATTCGGTAGGACTCATCGTCAATCCCAAGCCTTTCTAATATGCAACGTTTAATCTCTGCATAAGGGGTCATTCCCTGTATAGTCGCCGCTTGATAAGCAGTTTGGAGGTCTCCAGATAATAGAGGTCCCAAGTATTGCCCCCACTTGTCAGCTGGCCAGGAGGCGGCTGTGGTAATCCGTTCAAAATTGTTGAAAAAAAAATCCGGGTCTTCTCCGCTAACATATTTTTGTAACACCATGGACGGTAGTGAGGTGGGACCCCGTTGCTGACTCAGGGCCTCAGCGAGTTTATCCATAGCTGTCCCGTGGGCCTGTCCTTGTCCCACCAGTGTCTTCTGCATCTTGTCCCGATCTTCTTCAACTACAGTGAGAAATCTTTCCATCATTTTCCCTAAATTTTCTTGGTTTTCCGCCATCTTGACTAAGGCGGACTCCATGTCTCCGCTTGATCCCACTTCTGACACCACCTGTGGGAGACGGGGTCGGATATACAGACGTGGAGGCTTTATATATTGTTTAACAGAAGTGGGTTTATTGTTAGGTAGCACAAGTGGGGTTGTCACGGGATTAGAACTGTCCTCTTCCTCTAGATTTGGATCCTCTTCGTGGGACGGTGGTTTGGTGACTTCGCCGGTATGGCCTGTGGCCCCGTATACAGGTTCCGCTTCCTCCGTCGTGGTGTTTTGACCGGAGGCTCAGAGGAGAGAAAAACAAACAAGGGAGGCCATTGGTGAGTTCTGGTTGAATGTCATGATTGTGCCGTCACCAACACCCGGTGCTTCTGAGTACTGAGGGAGTAGTTAGGGAACAGTGCGAGGGACAGGAGGTGAGACGGGAGCGAGGAGGTGGGGTTAGGAGACGCAAGGTAATCAGTATTTTAATGAAAAGTATACACTCGTTGGCATACCGAGTACTGCTGGCTATGTAAAGCGGTAAAGGATACACCACACTAATCTCCGTTAGTCATGAAGGACCTCCACCCGCCTACCACCACCCGTTTCCTTCTGCAAGCAGTCTTCCCCTGTCTTTTGGTCCTGCCCGCCCCTGGTCCCGTGGATGTCGGTACTCACCGGCCCCGCCGCAACTCTCCGGAGTTGCGGCCGCTCCTCAGCAACCTCCGGAGGACTCCACCACTCTTCGGTCCACCGGTCGTCAGCTTAGTCTTCCTCGCTTCTGCCTGGTCCGCCGTCCGCGTCTTCTTCCTCAGGTCGGGACTTCCGGGACGCTCCGTTCGCTTCCTCTGGTCGGTCTCCTCCTCCTTCCACCGATGACGACTCTTCCTGGGCAGGTCGGCCTTTTACCTCTCCCGGCACTTCACTTCCGGGGTCGACTCCTCCCCTCTTCTCCGTCACTCTAGTTGGCCACACGATATCTTCCAGAGAATGGCTGGGCTGCGGGAAAATAGGAGAGAAAGGTGCTTTTCTTACCGTTTTACTGTCTCTGTCCCTGACGTGGTCACTAACGTGAGTCCCCCCTGTTCTTAGGGTTTCTGGACCTTGTAGGAGGAAAGGGGATGAAGTCGATCTCTCGGAGCTCACCCTCTCACAGTGTGGTTGTGTGAGTGTGGTGTTTGTGGTTGTGTGTGTGGGTGTGGGTGTCGTTGTGTGTGTGGTTGTGTGTGTGTGTGTGTTTGGTTGCGTGTGTGTGTGGTTGTGTGGTTGGGTGTGGGTGGTTGTGTGGTTGGTTGTGTGGTTGGGTGTGGTTGTGTGTGTATTGTGTGTGAGTGGTTGTGTGTGCGTGGTTGTGTGTATGTGTATTTGGTTGGTTGTGTGTGTGGTTGTGTGTGTGTGGTTGTGTGGGTGGTTGTGTGGGTGGTTGGGTGTGTGGTTGTGTGGGTGGTTGTGTGGGTGGTTGGGTGTGTGGTAGGGTGTGGTTGTGGGTGTGTGTGGTTGTGGGTGTGTGTGGTTGTGTGTGGTTGTGGTTGTGTGTTGTGTGTTGTGTTTGTGTTTGTGGGTGTGGTTGTGGGTGGGTGGGTGGGTGTGTGTGTGTTTGTGTGTGTGTGTGGTTGTGGTTGTGGTTGTGGGTGTGGGTGTGGTTGTGGGTGTGGTTGTGTGTGTGAGAATGGATGAAACTTTCCGCAAAGAGCCGACAGTCACGCGAGAAGTGATTCAATCGAAGAGCTGCAGCGATGGAATCCAGGTCACCTCAGTCAGGGAGAATAGTTTCATATGAGGAGCTAGCTGGCGAGCGGACGGAGGGAGGGCAGGGGCGGGTCAGGTCACAAAGGGCCTCCAGTCAAGTGGCAACAGGATAAGCAACTGGAAGCTTAGCACATTTATGTCAAAATCCGTAGCAGTCTTGCCAAAAGCAGTGAAACGTGAGTCAGAGTGAATACATAGCCTCACTTACTTAAAATAACATACCATCCCTCTTTAAAGGCAAAGGCCAACAAGAACAATATCCCTACTTTAAAAGGACAACCACTTTTAAGTGCCACCATTCTTCTCACAATAAGGCTGAAAAAAACATAGGTTGAACATCCTGCAAAAAAATTTAAATGTTCTACTCTATTTGCGGACCCGAAGGCAAGTGAAATACTCGCACCAGGCACATCGCAAGACGCTAGCACCAGCAGCCATTAATAAAACAAGGCTGGCAGTAAAACAGGCGCAAATGCGAGATCTATGGCCACTCCGGCCCTGAGCCAGGTCGGTCACCCTATCCAGAGCCCTTCGCTCTCCCGGTTGTGACGTGCTCGCCTGCTTCTCCCCGCTGCCTGGGATCAAGGGAATCCCATTACCTGCCCACTTTAAGTATTTAGTCTAAAACATGCCTGATAATCCCGGGGATTATTCTCTGCAGCAAAACCGGTAAGGCGCTTGAAATCAGCGGTCGCCATTTTCCGTGGCCTGCTGCCAGGCCCGGCCTCGGTCCGCTCTGGAGCCGCGTGTTTGATGTGGCTGGCTTCCACAGTGAACTTCTGTCACGCTTGTTTTCTGCCTCACGATTTCACACATTTCATCCTCATCCTCCCCACTCATTCCAATCTTTATGAGGCGAGTTTGTACTTCACGCCCGGCAACTCTCACTGCCTACCAAACAAGCCTTTCAGACCCACTGTTAAGAGCCAAAGTAAAACCACTTACAGTGCAATTAGCGTTAGCGCCAGAGCTGGAGATTTTGGAATAGGAGAATCGGGTTTGAGTCCCGGCGCACTTTCAACATCCTGTGATTCTGAGAAAGTCATGTATTCATCCCGTGCTTAAAATAGACATAAACAAGGGAGAAACAAGTTTTTTTGGTAGTAGCCAGTGCTGTATAAGAACATGCGATCGCGAAACCGAAAGCGATCGCCTTTGTGAGAAACAAAGTCGCGAGTGGTGCGCGCGCGCCCATATGCTTTCAATTATCGCACCTGTGTCTGGGCACGATAATTGAAACCATATGGCAGGAAATGCGCGTAATAGACACCAATAGGCCAGGGGCGGAGCTATGCGCCCGCCTCTGGCCTATTGGTGTCTATTTGACAAAAGAACACGCACGGAAAGGCCAATAGCAGGCCACAAAAGTAAAATCATACGCACAAGCGTGTGCATTTTCCAGGGCGATTTTCAAAACCCACACAAAAGGACTCTTGCCTGCGCAAGCACTGCTGCGCAGTGCAACGCAGGTCGCGAGACCTAAAAACAGCATTATATGAATATGCTCTGAAGTTTGAATTACCTTCAAGTGGCAGGTTCATAAAACTCAAAATGAGATATACTCATTATTTTTAATGCATTAGTATTGTAACATTAATTAACAAGTAATCACTTCCTCGCCTAAACTGATACCTTAATACCTTACGAGTATCTTTAAGTAAGTTATCAAGGTCTGTGCTCAGAGGAGAATGACTACTGAAAACAACATTTACATAAAAGTTCCAATCAATAAACATAAGAGTTGTCCTAGAATATGGACAACACAGAATAGAGTTGGCTGTGTGTAGTGCTGGACTAACTACTGTTATTTTAGTAGTAGTAAGTAAAACTCACATTTTTTGAAAAAGCAAAAAAGTAGTAAATTTATTTAAAAGTGTAAATTACCTTTGTGACTCAGGCCCTAAAAGTTCAAGATGGCATAACCATTGCAAGTCTCACGAGAGTCATGTTGCTCCATGGGAAGTAAAGTTCTCCTTGGTTTTACTTGTGATACTCACATGGCATATCCATTAAAGATACACATCCTTTATCCAGGGTGCGTCCACACTGCACACACACCCATCCTCCTCTTATGAAAGAATGTACAGTCAGGAAGTTCAAAGTACTGCACTTCAGTGCAGGACCACTGCAAAGAGGTAAGTGTGGGCCATGGTTCACGACAATCTACTTCTTTATGGTGGTAACTAACAATTTCATATGAATTTTAACGCCCGTGTTTAAAAGTGAAATAGGCTGATGTGGTCCACATTGAAGAGAATCAGTACTGTTCAAAAGAAAAGTTGCTTTGTTGACTTGCTGTCATGTCTGTGGTTTGGCGGAATTTTGCATTACCTCAAGAATACCTAATAAAAAAATTGTAACAAAGATAGGGAAAATCTCTTATGGAACTTACCTGGTTTCTGATCATTACCTGCCACTTTCTGATTTGGAGGCAACTGGATTATTAGATTTATTACCAAAAGCTCTGATGTGTCCTTACATTTTCATTTACACCAGGCCCAGGTTGCAACTCATTCGTATTATCAATCAATGACCGATCAGAATGATAGGCATAGGTCTATCAACTAATACACTCTATGAGGAATCCAAAAATATGAAAAGTAACTAGAACTAAGCAACTCCCTTCTCTGTATATCAACTACATTAAATCCTAACATCAGGGTCGCACAGCCTGAATGTGGTTTACTGAATGTGAATGTTGATGAGGTCTAATCAAGGTTCACTGAAAGACCAAATTAAAATCAATTATACCAATGAAAGGTTGGGCGATTTTCTAAGGAGGATAATGTAAGTGATGGAAAAGTTTGTTTTATGACAGTGAGGTGCTGTTTAAGTGAGTATTTATTTCTCAGTCTATGGTGACCGAGCACATTGCCTATGCTACACTTGCGCAATGCATTCGTTTTTAAAGCTAATAAAAAAACTTTTAAAAGTAGAATGGCAATTACTACAAAATGACACCTACAGAAATAAAATGTGATCTTTTCCCATGAAGGGGTGCTACAAAACTTTACAGAGGGCCTCTTGCTAAATAAATTAATGAACCAGTTTACAAGTTTCAGGGCCCTTTTTAGAATATTTTTGCAGGTTTGATGTCAAAGAAAAGAATAAAACGAAGTTAGTTTGTAACTCTTTAAAATGATCGCTGAGAAAAGCAAACAACACATATGTGTAAAAGAGAATGGATTATGACTCAGTGTCAAAACCACAGAATCAACATACTATTTTCTGTAGCTGCGTGTCCCTACATTTAATGCTCTGTCCAGGGTCATTGTGTGGCCAGGGTCAGACTGGGCTAAAGAGCAACCAGGCACTGCCCAGCAGGCTGGTCTGACAGGTCATTATGTGAGCCGGTGTTTTGGCTGTTTGTGGGCATGTTTTGTGGTCAGCTGTGCTGATTTGCAATGCAGATTTCCCTGATTTGAAAACAAAAATTGTCTGCAGCAAGTTCAAAATCATGAAGTCCTGCTCATCTTGCAAAATGCTAAAACAGCGTGTATCTGCAAGTTCCAAACTGCCCCAATTTGCAAACATGGGCCATTTTTTTCGTTTTCTCATTCACTAATGGGGGCCACTTTTATTTTAGTGCCTGGGCCTGGTTTCTCTCCAAGTCCAACCCTGAGTGTGGCCAATCCTACTGTGCATCGGCATCAGCATCTTACAGCCAGCGATCATCATACACACTTGCCAGTGAAACATTGTTATACAAGTCTCACTACAACGAACACAAGGTTTCAGATTGCATCCTCAAAATGTCAGCATAGGGAGAGACTTGTTTGAGATAATTATTCTGCCATCTCTTGATACCACTGATGGGTGAAAAACACCGGATAGCATACCTAACGAAGTGGAACTGAAGGGCACAAAAGCTGAATCACAGTTCCTGTCACTGTTTGCCGAGGCAGACAACATGTTTAGCATGAGAGATAGAAAAGTAGTTCGCTCAGGCTTGCTTTCATGTGGAGGTGCAGGAGCAACTCGGGTGAAGCTCCATTCTGCTTTCTTCCAGTGAAGCAGACTGTATTAGAGCCAAAGGTCTTTTCCTTGTAGGACCTTCTAGAGTCTCCAATGAGCAGCTCATGAGCTACTAGCAGCTCTCCAGCTCCTCGTGAGTGGCTCTCCTGTGTGCAGCCCAGCCTCTTACAATATAAACTGTTGCTTGGCTGAATTATTATTCGTATGCCAGAATTAAATTTTCGACATGAAAATGTGTGTATTTTCAGAACTCATAAGCTGCTGCTTGGAGAAAAATGTTTCAATGTTCAAATTTATTTTAAAGCTACTATTCGAGTTGGACAGATTTGTTACTTCCCTGGTGCCAGGGGGGTGCAGCTATGTATGTTATGTATTACCAATGTAGAGGGGAATACTGCTGGTAACCCTCCCTAATGCACCGATGTGATTACAGCTGACAAGCTTGTTTGGGATGGCCACTACTACATCACTAACATGAGTAGCTCGGGATGATTTTCATAGAACATAAGTAGCTCTTGTTACAGAAAAGGTTGGAGACCCCTGAGTGAACGTAACCACGGGAAGACAGACAGAGCAACTGTAAGAGTGTCTTGGTGTAGGCTACAGAAGCTTATTATCAACGGGAGCAAAGGCCTCCACAGTGGAAATTACATTTCATTTCTGATTTGGTGCTCTAGTAAAGGTGCCTTGTTCCTTGTACTCTGGTGCACTAGCTTGGCAAACAAGTGCTCGGAGTTGTTTACATGTGAGCTGAGATCGGTAGAAGCCCCATGCGGACTGTATCTACACAAGGGAAATATTTAGCTATTTATTGTTTTAACAAAATGGTGGACCTAGAATTTCTACCAGGGTGATTTGACTCTCCGGCTCTTAGTTCCAGGGTAAGCACTCTTCAAACTTTAGAATGTTTGATCTTTTTAAACCAGAAACTGAGCAGGACACATGACCTATTCACGGTATGAGATTCTCTCATGAGAGGTTGGGCTTCACCATTCTAGAATAGCACTGTGGGCGTTTATTTGTCATTACAGCACGTATCTTTTCAAATTCAGGGTCTCTGTTCTCACACTATCTCAGACTTACCAACATGATCACTTGGTGAGTCAAGGGCAAGTAATTAACCAAGTGATGCATTTTCCTCCTTTGGCCTGCCTGCAATATTTACTGATTCTCCCCTTTGTCAAAAACCAACTGAACCTTGAATGAGCACTGCACCTCCCTGAGCCTCAGTTTCATTATCTGCCAAACGTATCTACTTGCCAATAAGAAAGACGGGCACACAGGGATATTTAGGGTGGGGCACCAGGGTGGTTTCATAATATACACATAGAAAGTTACTCAACACTATTAAACACAGTGGAAATCCTCTTGCTATAGGCACCTCCAAATACTGAACATTACTAGATGAATACAGAAGACTACCCAGGCAAATATTGCCACTTATGGCATAATGCAAGCAGAACTTTCCACAAGCAGGAACGCCGACACCCAATCACCACGCTGCCTTGAAGTGGACAACATTTCTCCCTTTGCCTTTAGCAGCACAGGAGCCAGGTGGGGCCAGAATGGTGTGACTGATGTCTCTTCAGTATAGGATTTGTGCTTCTGACTTTAAATACTTACAGCATGTGATGAATGGTTTTCATTATACACTGATCTGGGGAATGATAACGTGTTTCACAGCCCTCCGAAACATGAATCATCTTTTAGTCAAATGTGCTTTGTAGTTAAAAAAAAAACATACACATTACTCACATCGCCAACGTAGCTGTATTTGCCTTTCAGGATCATTCTATACAGCCGTGTGCGATTTTCATCCTCAAATGGCATGGATCCACTCAGCAAAATATATGTTATTACTCCAAGAGCCCACATGTCCACTGCGTTGCTGTAAGGTCTTCTAAGAAGTATCTCTGGAGCAATGTACTCTGGAGTCCCACAAACGGTCATCATCGACCAGTCTCCACCCTTCCTTCCAGAGCTGGCTAGGCCAAAATCAGTGACTAGTATCTTTGAGTCTGCCCCAGGGTGGTAGTACAGGAGATTTTCTGGTTTCAGGTCTCGATGGGTTATGCCAAGCCCGTGCAAATACCTTATCCCGTCTAAAACCATGTGGAGGACTTTAGTGGCATCCCTTTCGGTGAATGACCCTTTAGCAATTATTCGGTCGAAAAGCTCTCCTCCTGTAGCTAGTTCCATCACCATGTACACTCGGTCCTGTGCCTCGAAGACCTCAATGAGCTGGATGATATTGTGATGGCTGACCCTTCGGAGAATGTTCAGCTCAGATTCGCACACTTCTTTGCCTTCTTTTGCTCTTGTTTCGATCATTTTTATGGCAAATGGTTGTCTGGTAGTTCTATGCTCCGCTCGCACCACCCTGCTGAAGCTGCCTCTTCCAATCAGTGCCTTAATGTCATACCTAGAAATGTAAATGGATCAGTTAACACAATAAAATTAGCCAGTACATTCCCATTTGAAAATGGTGCTCAAAAGCAATCATTTTAACGCACCAGTCCATCTAGTGAAAAATATATGTGTCTCTCTCAGAGAACCAACGGGTGGGTCAAGTGGTGATAATGTAATCTTGTTTGCATATATCCATTGTCTCACTTTTCCCTGTGAAATGTGATCCATTGTCTCACTTTTCCCTGTGACATGCACTATATTGTTTTACTTTTCCATGTGACATGCGATACATTGTCTCACTTTTCCCTGTGAAATGTGATCCATTGTCTCACTTTTCCGGGTGAAATGCGATCCATTGTCTCACTTTTCACTGGAAAATGTAATCCACTGTCTCACCTTTCCCTAAAAAATGTGTTACTTCCAACAAAAATTAACCCACCACTTTTTCTCCCTTCTCTACTCACCACAGCTAGGTTTGAGTACAAGACACATAAAATGAAGCTCGCTATAGAAAGTGGGATTGATCCTTTAATCCTCTATTCCTAAAGCACATTAATTACTAATATCCCTGATATTTTCAAGAAACATCAGTTAAGGCATTGGTAAAGTGCCGCAGATGGTATGACACTGAACAATGCCACTGTAATGCTTTATTAATGATGAATCACATACTACATAAAGATATAAGTTACAGTGTCGGCAATAGCCACTCTGCACGTATGGTTAGATCAGAAGTTGCAAGGAAAAGGCATTTTTGGTTTATTAACAACTTTTCACACCATTCAACGAATCTGCACAAAATCTTTCAAAAGGAAAAGTTCATCCGATGTGGGTTTAGCATGGCAAGTTTAATGCTAATCCATAAGGGGGGGATGTTCCATTTCCCATTTTAACTATTTTAACTCCGATAGAATTTTTTGATTTCTGCTGCAGATAAAAACGATGGGTTGGTGTTGGAAATGGCCCTTTTTGAAGGGCTATCCCCAAACTTTTTGCCTCTTCCTCCTATTTTTTCCTGACCTGTTTTTGTTGGTTTTAGGACTCTGGGCACTTTACCACTGCTATTCAGTGCTAAAAGTGCATATGCTCTCCAGGTAAATTATGTTATGGATTGGTGTTTCCATGATTGGCATATTTGATTTACTGGTAATTCCCTAGTACAGTGCACTGTGTGTGCCCAGGATCCTTAAAATCAAAGGCTGCTAGTGGGCCTGCAGCACTGATTGTGTCACCCACATGAGCAGCCTGTAAATGTAAATCAGACCTGCCACTGCAGAGTCTGTGCGCAGTTTATAACTGCCATCTCACCAGGCCCTTATCTTCCCTTCTCTTACATATAAGTCACCCCTAAGGTAGGCCCAAGATACCCCTGTGGGCAGGGTGCTGTGTATGTTAAAGGTAGGACATGTTCTGGTGTGTGTGACATGTCCTGATAGTGACTTACAGAGCATTTCGTTTTTTCACAATGGAAAGGCTATTTGTCCCATAGGAAAGAATGGGAGTTTTACTTGTAACATCTTATAAGCATAACTTCCCATTGGGACAAGATGGAAAGATTGAGTTTAGTATGCCTGAACTCAAAATATAAAAATGCATATTTGTGTAAAGATGATTTTTATATTGTGTGCCTGAAAATACCACTTTTAGAAATGTGTTATTCTCTTGCTTAGCCATCCTGTGTGCATCTTCTGGTTTGTGGATTGACTGTCTGGCTTTGGAGTGACAGGGACCAGGGGATGTGCATTCTCTCCGATGTATGGCTAATCAGTTGGTAGGGAATAAGAAGGATACGTGATACAGTCGCCTTCCAATTGGTAGTTATATATCAAAAAAGAGTGGATCACTTGAACCTGTTATCCAGGGTTTGGTGGTTATCCGACCGTTCCTTAAAAAACCCTCATTCACGTTTTTAGGTGGATTATATGGCGGTATATCTTGGTTCTCCGCCTTTGTAACGTGATTGCATCATCATCGGGTTTAGTGTTGTGCTACCTCCACCTGGAGGAAAACCACTGGATATTACAGTAGCGATCAGAAATCAAAAAAGGACAAGGTGCTCATGTGTCGTGAAACAGTGAAAGTTAAAAAGGGGGATGTTTTCTCATGCTACCTGGACTTTAGACTTTATTGTTGTCTGGTGCGTGGAAAAAGAATAAAAATAGAGGAGATTGTGCAGCTCGGACAGATAATGTGTCCGCTGTACAGTCAGTCCAATGAGTGGGTCGACATGTTTCAGCTCTTTACGTGCCCAGGAGGGTCAGGTGAGCTTTCATCAGGACCAGGGGGTGTTGTCTTAAAGAAGGATGTTGTCCACTTTAAGGGTGAGGAGTTCGGAATATTTTCCAATGATCTCCTATTAGAAGGTTTAGTACCTATGGTGAAGAAGGAGGACGAATAACAAATGATAGTGAAAATATTTCAAGAGATTCTTAAAATTCAAAATTAAAAAACATGGTATCTATCACTGTCTTCAAGAAAAAACTGGAAGAAATCAACCATGATATGAATGAGACAAGAGAATATCTAACACAGAGCAAAATCCAGAAACTAAGTAAGGATTTAAAAAAATTCTCCATGGAAAAAATGCACCCCTACAGTAAGGATGACTATGAGGTATCGGAACCCCAAACTGATAATGACTCCAGTGGTAACTCGTCTAACAACTCAGACTGGAGTGGGGATGACAGCATGCAACGACGAAAATTCAGAGGGCAAAACAGACGACAACAACGACGAAGACCCAACACTTGGCGCAACCCTAATTACGGGGAACAACCTCCCCCACTCTTCCACCCCTTCACTCCAAACTATCAAGGCTGGATGAATCCATACCAAACAGCACCGCCACAACTAGGTCCCTACATGGGACAATTTGTACAACAACCGACTTTTTTAGGGAGAGGCCGCACAAACCAACGAGGGAGACGAAGGAATGTCACCTGGACAGATCAGGAGAGACAGATACTGACAAGGAGTATGGCCAACGCCACAAAAGAAAAACCCAGTACCAGCACGACCCACTAATTTTCAATCTGTCGAAAATTATTCTTTCAAAAGATCAGGAAGACGTCCTTAACAAAGGACTGGGCTTTGTACCAACACCACCACTGGACCTCTTCAAAACACAAAGTGAAGTTGCCCAATTCTGTAGGACATTGAAATTAAAAGCATTTTTTCAAGGTACAGAGAATAATCCCAATCTTGGAGACACTACCTTGAGACCCAAATCTACATTCTGCCCTCTGAACCACCAGGTACCAATAGAAATCCTGACCTTTGAACAGGCAGTAATGAAAGAGATAAATGAAATAAACAAGATGACGACTAAATCCTTCATAAATATCTCCAACAAAGAAAAGAAAGCACTGGAAGAACTAAGAACACATGACGACATCATCATAAAGCCAGCCGATAAAGGCGGAGGCATAGTAATCATGGACAAGGACCACTATAACGACCAGTGCCTGAGATTACTATCTGACGAAAAATTCTATAAAGTCATCAGAGAAGACCCAACTCCGAGGTTAAAAAGAACTATCAACCTAATGGTAGAGGAAGCAGAGACAAACAACTGGATCACTAAGAATGAGGCTTCATTCTTAAGAACGGATTCCCCACGCATACCATACTTCTATTCCTTACCAAAGGTACACAAAAATCAACGCCCACCACCTGGACGTCCAATTGTTTCCGGAATAGGCTCTCTTCTAGAACCTCTCTCTCAATTTGCAGATCAATATCTTAGACCGATGGTACAACAGACTCCAACTTACCTCAAAGACACACGAGATTTGCTCAATCTCTTACAAGATCAACCATTCCTAAGTGAAACCATGATCTTAGTCTCACTAGATGTGGAAAGCCTCTATACCAGCCTGCCTCAACAAGAAACTTTGAACACCCTGGAAGACTTACTCTTCGGACAGGACTGGCAATACCACACCCCCAGACACTTCATTCTAGAATGCTGCAGAATGGCTCTGACAGAGAATTATTTTGAATTTAACAACACTCTCTACCGGCAATGCCATGGTACTTCCATGGGAAGTACCTTTGCGCCGAGCGTGGCAGGTCTATATGTAAGTAATTTTGAAAAGATACATATCCAGAACGTCAACAATCCATTCCATACCAGGATCACCTTCTGGAAGAGATATATTGACGATATCATCATGTTCTGGGAAGGAACAGAAGAAGACCTAAGAGACTTCCACAATTGGCTAAACACACGAGACGAATGTCTAAAATTCACTATGAACTCAAACAAGGACCATCTGGATTTTCTTGATCTATATATTTATGTAACTGACAATACCATCAAGACAAAAACCTTCTTTAAACCCACGACTAAGAACAGCCTTCTCTCTTTCAACAGCTTCCATCCCCGCCCACTCAGAGAGAATTTACCCTACAGTCAGTTCCTGCGCCTAAAAAGGAACTGCAGTGAGCTGAGTGAATACAAACAACAAGCTGAAGACTTACGCATAAAACTACTCAAACGCGATTATCCCATGAAAATTGTGAACAAATGTCAAAAGAGAGCAAGAAATCAACACAGAGAGAGCTTGCTAGAAGTGATACCTAAAACACCACCACCTGACCAAGTAACATGTGTCACAACATATAACACAGCCAGTAACACCATCAAGAAAATAATCAACAAAAACTGGCGCATTCTGACCTCTGGACATCTAAATTGGCCAAAACCACGCTTCGCAAACAGGAGAACTCAGAATTTTAAGGACATGCTAGTACACACTCGTCCTTTAGAAAAAAAGACACTTACAACCACAAGTACTTTATGGAACCTGCCACCAGTGGTAGGCCATTTCCCATGTGGACACTGCTCCGTCTGTCATTTAACAGAAACAACGAAATCCATTGAATTGACACCAGACTTAATGTGGAAGATGAGACAACATACCAACTGCAACACCACCCATGTAATCTACATGATTACCTGCCCATGTAATCTGAGATACATTGGAATGACGTGTCGCAAAGTAAAACAGCGAATCTGCGAACATAGAAGCAACGTCAGATGTAAACGTCACACTACCAAAATGAGCAGTCACTTTATCGACCACCCACATACGCTTGATGACCTCAAATGGATAGTCATAGAGTCTATGGTGGCTGGGTCTCAAAATGTCGAGAAACGTCTCTTTATACAAGAACAAAGATGGGTACACCGTCTCAAAACGAATATAACAGGTTTGAACGATGATGTCCCCTGGTTAAGTGTATCGTGAACATGTTTAAGACTACTTCACCCCATGGCCGGAATATGAAGCTCCGCATAATGATACCTAAACGATTTCTTAAATAAACCTTTCTGGCAGCTTAAAGATTGACAATTTTTTATAGAACCCCAAGCGAACACATTTCTCAATATGTCTATCGTTAACATGTCAAAGACTACTTTACCCTATGGCCGGAACACGTTGTCCCACATGATGAGACCAAAACGATCTCTCAATCAAACTTTATTAGCATCCTAATGATTGACAATTTCTTAAATAATCCCCAAGCCAACACTATTCTCTTGATGAACTTGTTAACTCTTCCATTAATCACGCCTTGCCTAAGATTTTGTCTTTTCAAAACAGGTGTAATGGTAATCTATACTTGCGACACTTTTTACACTGCTTTTAGTGTCCTACACAAGTAAAGACAGTGAAAAACTACAGCCGTATATGCTACTGCCCTAATTGACAGTCTTTTTTCACTTCTAACTGCATAAAAATGTTCGATTCCGGGCAATCTCCACCAAGCAGGAAGACAGCGTCAGCACAAGTCGTGCAGAGCGGAACTTCCGGTATGGAGAAGACTTTAGAGACGGAGACACGTAACGTTAACTCAAGATTTCTTTGGTTCTAAATCTCACCTTGTTCTTTCCCCCCCCTCTCCTCTGACCTCTTCTAACAGCCTCACTACGCTGCCATTCTTCCTAAGAAGCCCGAAATCCGAGCTTTTAAGGTACGAAGGCCACCCGAGCAATGCCTGTTTATTTAATCTACACATGATGTGTGCTATCTTTCTTTCTGTGTTCCTAATTGAGCCTATAAGTACTGCCTAAACATGTAATATAACAGTACCACTACGGTCGCTTTTCCTTTACAGATCGAGTGAATGTATGAATGATCACGTTAACAATGCCGCCATATTTCATGTTAAAAATCGATGTGAGTGGTACATGATGGACAATAGACCCTACCAAGCATTCAACATCTGTACACATGACAAATCATAGTGATCACTACCGTGTTGTAAATACCCAAGTATTTCCCCGCACAACCTGCTATCCGCTACACATTGCACAATGATCCTCAACATAAATATCGCATGGGATTCTGTGACTCAAGATGAGGACTCAAACAGTATCTCTGAAACAACCTTCTGTATAAACACTTCATTCCTATTAGACAACACGTACAGATATCATCACAAAGATTTGCCATTTATACTTGCTATGTAACCAGCGGCGTGTTCGAACTTACCTTGCAGACCTTACTGTATATATAAAGAATTGCCATGTTGCATGTTTCTCGTCATGTACTCTGGGTATGAAAAAACCACCATTGTTTTTTAAAATAAGAATCTCTTGAAATATTTTCACTATCATTTGTTATTCGTCCTCCTTCTTCACCATAGGTACTAAACCTTCTAATAGGAGATCATTGGAAAATATTCCGAACTCCTCACCCTTAAAGTGGACAACATCCTTCTTTAAGACAACACCCCCTGGTCCTGATGAAAGCTCACCTGACCCTCCTGGGCACGTAAAGAGCTGAAACATGTCGACCCACTCATTGGACTGACTGTACAGCGGACACATTATCTGTCCGAGCTGCACAATCTCCTCTATTTTTATTCTTTTTCCACGCACCAGACAACAATAAAGTCTAAAGTCCAGGTAGCATGAGAAAACATCCCCCTTTTTAACTTTCACTGTTTCACGACACGTGAGCACCTTGTCCTTTTTTGATTTCTGATCGCTACTGTAATATCCAGTGGTTTTCCTCCAGGTGGAGGTAGCACAACACTAAACCCGATGATGATGCAATCACGTTACAAAGGCGGAGAACCAAGATATACCGCCATATAATCCACCTAAAAACGTGAATGAGGGTTTTTTAAGGAACGGTCGGATAACCACCAAACCCTGGATAACAGGTTCAAGTGATCCACTCTTTTTTGATATATAACATTCTCTCCGATGGCCACTGGGGGGGGGGGTTGATGTGTGTCCTGCTTTTCCTGAATGAGTCATTGCTGGGCTGAATAGAACTGGGCTACATTCAGAGTAGTGGGGGAGTTTTCACTTGCACCTGAATAGGCCTGGTCTGCAATTAGAGTAGTGGAAGGAGATTTCCCTTGCACCTGAATAGGCTCTGTCTGCTTTGGGCAATGCTGTCTCCACCTTCTGCCAGGAAGCTGCACCAGAGAGGACAGAACTGGTTTTGGCTGGGCAAAGAGCTTCTCTGCCACCAGAGAACAAAGGAATTTGTGCTATAAAAGTGGGGCATAGAGCCCAGAACTTTAGATTACTGCCGAACTACGGAACCTGCCAGGAAGAAGAGCTGGAAAAGTTGTTAGGAGTAACTGCCACTTTTCTGCGTGCTCTGCTGTGTTGGCCTGCTGCTTGCTGCTTCTGTCTTGGGAAGGGAAAGGACTGGGTTGTACATTCATCATCCTGCTGTTAGAGTTTTCTCCAAGGGCTTGAAGTAGAGCTTGCCTCCTATTGGAAGGCTCAGGGAGATAAAAGACTTCAGATAACTTGCGTGAATCAAGGAACCTGGCTGGGCAAAGAGCTTCTCTGCCACCAGAGAACAAATACATTTGTGCTATAAAAATGGGGCCCAGATCCCAGAACTTTAGATTACTGCTGAACTAAGGAACCTGCCAGGAAGAAGAGCTGCCAGGAGGAGTACTGCCCCTTTGCTGTGTTGTTGCTTTGTTGGGTTGGCCTGCAGTTGCTGTTTCTGCCTTGGGCAGTGAAAGGACTGGACTGAACTTCCTTTACTTGTGCTGAATATCTCTAAGGGTTTGAAGTAGAGCTTGCCTCCTGTTCTGAAGTCTCAGGGACTGCAAAGACTTCACCAACCTCTGGATACTGCTTCTGGAACCACTGTTTCAGTTGCCACAGAGAGGGGAAAAGAAACCGGCTCCGTCGCTGGCTCCGTGTCCTGAAGGCACCGCAGAGGGAACCGCTGCATCTCGCACCGCATCCCTGGTCTCACCGACGACAGTGACTGCCGCCGCCACAGAGCCCCTGCTTGCACCGTGACACGTGGGCACCGCTTCACTTCGTAGCCCCAGGTTCGCCGACGCTACATGCTGACTGCGACCTCAGTGACTGCATCGTGGCTCGGGGGCACCACTCATAAGTCACACGACGCACCACCCCATCCCACACCCCAGTCCGACCAAAGCCAGCTTCCCGCAACCGGCTCTGTTCTGTCTGCACCGCAACGAGCACCGCTATCACTCCGCACTGCAGCTCTGGTCTCACCAACGCCACTGGATGACGGTCAGACAGAACTGTTGGATTCTGTTGTTTAGAGCACCGGACGAAGCTACCATCTTCAAGAAACTGTGGTTTTTTAATATTCTTGCAAAGTGCATATGTTTAAAGTACTGTATGTTGGATTTTTGTCATTTTTGTCTTGTTTTGGATATATAAAAAATATTGGCTATTTTTCTAAACTGGTGTGGTGACCTTTTGTAGTGTTTTCACTGTATTACTGTTGGTTAAGTGCAAATGCTTTACACACTGCCTCTTAGATAAGCCTGACTGCTCGTGCCAAGCTACCAAGGGGGTGAGCAGGGGTTATTTTAGGAGTGTAACTCCCTTGCCCTGACTAGGAAAAACTGTCCCTATTTGGACAAAGGTACCTACCTCTGCCAACTAGAGACCCCATTTCTAACAGTTGGTGCTAGGCCATGCAGTAAACTAGTGGCACTGCTGAAAGACATTGACAAAGCCAATAGATCTCATACAACAGAGAGTTGGAGCCACTTCCTGACACCTGGTACTTCTCTGGTGCCACCCCCCTTAATTACGTTTGCTTGCACCCTCATTCACCAATCAGTAGTAAAATATGAATGGTGGTGTCCACAGCTTTCCAGCACTGCATTCCCCTTGAAGTCCGTCTGCTTAATTGCCCAATTCCTCTTTCTGGGGACCAGGAAAGTCAGCTCCTAGGGCTTTCAGAACGACACGTAGGGCAAGAAAACGAAGTGCTCTGTTGGTCTCTGCCCAATCCAGTTACTGCGTGTCGAACCCAGAAGCAGTGGCCAAGACTGGCAGACCAAGAAACTGCGTCCGCCTCATCCCGGCCGCAGGCATCAGGTTAACCAGCACCCTGACGCCAGAGCACTCCGGGGGCTTCGGGGCTCACAGTGGCTTTTGACATCAATGGGAGCAGCGGGACAGAGGGACAGAAAATGACGGCAGTGCACCGTCGCTCCATCCACAGGGACAAGGGCAGAAACTTTCCCAGTTATACCGGCTATTTTCCCTGCGGTACAAACTCGACAGCTCCAATGACACCATGAGGGCAGCCTCTCGGTCGTTTCAGCGTTCAGCTCAGCGTTCGCACAGGAAGTGGAAGTCGGAGGTAGGTTGCAGCGCACTTAGTTGACATCTGAGAATATGTATTATAGAATTGTATATGTATTAAAGGCCAGGTACTTAACCAGAATTACTCAAATAGGCATTGACAGCGTAATGTGCTATTTTTGCACTGCCATATGAAGTTCTATTGGAGGTTAGGATCTGTAGTTGACATCTACGATTACGTATTATAGGTTTGGTACTCAACAAAATAAGCACTGAACACTGACACTTTAAATCTACCAATTTTTCACAGCTATGTAAACTATTGTTGAAGGACTTAGGGGGCAATATTACATTTTATTGGAATAGGCACTGAAAATTAATGCAGTAAGTTTGAACGCAAACTGTATTCTGAGGGAACTGGCTATTGTGTCCAGTAGTATCCAGCACCTGGAATCGCAATAAAAGTAACTCACATAGAAGGTCTAGAGCTCTGGTACTTAACCGTAATAGTAGTTGAGCATTGCCATTTAAAATTTGCTACTTTGCACAATAATATCGACTACAACTGGATATCAATTGATGTAATATCATACCAAGATATTTTATTGAAATAGGAACTGAGAATGGACACCTCAAATCAACATTTAAATTGAGTTTCAGATCTGCAATGGAACTTGCTGTTTTGCATATTTGCATCCTGTACTGTGATTTGCTCTAGCAGTGACACTTTGAATGCGCCATGTTTGCACAAATCTCTTAAAGAGTGCCAAACTTCACAGGATGCGAATTTGTGAACATATTTTGCATCAATTGAAATGTGATTCTGTATTATTATTTGCACAAGCCGGTACACTTTGGAACTAGCTATATTTGCACAGAACACTTAAAGGGTACCAGACACCATAGGAAGCAGATTTGCAAACGTATTTCGCATTAAGTGAAATATGACTCTGTACTGTGATTTGCACTAACAATGTACTTTGAATTTGCCATGCTTGCACGGATTCTTAAAGAGCGCCAGACGCCTATGTGCACGGTGATTCTGCTGATTTAAGCACTAAGAGTTTTCTAATGTTAACTCTGGTTCACAAATAGGGGCCTAATTATGATGACGGTCGGAAAGGCTCCGGATTTACCTAACCCGTGTCGTAACCCCTGATTCCAACTAACTCGGAAACATTTACGACCGACCGCTTACGATGGAAGTTAACCATTCGGTCTTTCCAACTCGGTTCCAACCGGCATTCAGAGACTTCGAGTCGGTCGGAGCCGAATCGTACATGTCTATGGACCGCGTTTCCGACCAATGCATTTCAATGTCGGATTCGGACAGACTTTACAAATCAGTTTGTCTGACATGGAACGGCAGTCGGAAACTGACTTTGGGGGCCCGTAGCAGGCTCCCTTCACCCGGAGGCCTCCAGTTGGGGCACGTGGGGGTACCCTTGAAACAGCTCTTTATAACCATGCACAGCGTGGCACCATGGGGTGCCTGCCACAGGGTGCAAGGTTTTCTGAAACCACCCCTTTCTTCAATGGGAGCCTGTGTTGTCGGTCCGGACACAGGCTTCCATTGCAGTCAATGGGAGTCCGACCGAAAGGTGTTCGGAAACATCGTAATCGGTCAGTCGGACTCGCCACACCCAAGTCGGTTGGAAACAAATCTGACAAGGAGTCAGTCGCAATGCATTATCCCAGCCACTAACTTTTAGCCATACTGAACAGCAGCCACAATGGTGTACAACATGGCAAAAACACATTGTCAAAGACAATAGCTTTTGTATAGGCGAGACCTATTGGCTTTGCCAATGCTTGTCTTTTACTGGTAGAACTCCATAAGAGTGCATATGTTTCAAGTCCAACTCTCCATGTCCCACAGCTCTGAATGGTGCAGGGAGGAATAACAATGTTGCTGACTGGGTACTAGTGAATCTGGTACAGCTGTAGCTGTGAGAGAGCAGCCTGCATATGATGTGCCTTGGTGATGCGGGGAGAGAGCCGGAAGCCAGGCGCCTGTTGACACGCACTGAGGGAGCTGAGAGACAGATGCTGCAATTGGTAGAAAGAAACAGAGTGGCTCAGGACTCTGCTGTGGTGCAATAACAGGGCTTTTGCACTCAGCTGCCTGTAATCGGAACTCGTGCCAATCCCCCTGCACTGCATGCTTACAATATTATTATCATCTAGTAAAAAGGCAAAAGTCCAAATGTTATCTAAATGTGCACCACTGATGCTTAGCCTGTTTCGCACCTATGCAGAGTGCACCCCACTCAATGCAAGCACAGCGCCTTATAGACGTGGGGAGCAGGTTATGTGAAATGGCAGATGATTCCTGGGCGCAATATTCTTATAGACCTATTATTTGATATTGTATAGAAAAATACGTAAAGCACAAATTGCAATCTGAACCCTTTCCCGCACTCTGGAAATTGGGCAAACAATAAAATCCAGTGACAAATGCAATTTGGTGATATGCACAGGAACACACAATTTGCTCAGCTGTTGCAGAGGGACACCTAAACAGATCATTTGGCTCTGAAGTCTGGCACTTAGACTCAAGGCTACATCTCTCTACATAGTGCAAGTCGCTGCCCCCACCCCCTAACCAAGGCGTAGCCCTTTATCTTTACTAAAACACTGCTTCAATGAGAAAAGAAAACATAAGAACCATAGTTAAACAGACATTACAGTTATGAAAATTCTCCGTCATAAGATCAGCACAAAAAACAGAGTAAAGGCCTCTATTCCTTATCCATTTCACCAACCCTGAACCAAGGGCATCCTGGGAATTATTGGCAAGCATCCCTTAGTGGCAACCCACACTTACACATCTGTCTCTCAGAGAGATGGTCAATAACTGCTGTTCCATTCCAACCAGGGCACCGCATAGCGAACTGTCCCTACCGGGGTACCTGTCTCCAGGCGAATCCCACCAAAATGTACACTTCCAGGCATCTCGGGGTAGATCAGAAAGGTCCAGGACCACTAGCAAGTCAGTACCCTTTCCCACCTACTCAGTGCCCACACAAAATACCTCCAGGCATTTTGCCCAAAACTCCAGGTATATTGGCCAAAATGTTCAACTCCAGGCATCTCAGGGTAGGGCAAAAAGGTCCAGGACCACCAGCAGGTCAGTCCCGCACTTGCCTGCCCAGTGCCTAAACAACTCAACACCCTTCCAGGGGTAAGTACACTAACTCAGTCAAACTTTTTGAGGTATCCCCCTTTTTCTGCTGCTAGAAATTCTGCCAATTCCGCCTTAGTCCTTGGGTGGGTTGCAATGCGGTGTGCTGGAGCGCAGTAGAGAGAAAAGAGGCAGATCTCTGGCCTCACAACGCCTAAAATGTCCTGTTCCAGGCACCTCCTGATCACGTCAGGACCTGCTTTGGAGGCAGAACAGACAACGGACTCCCACCTTTGCTCGCTCCTGCCCGTGGAGCGACTCATGGTGCCCTCTCAGCTATTTGATGGGGGAGCCAGGGCATTTGTTAGATATTTACAATAGTTAATCTCCCTTTCTCAATATATTCTGTGTTCCATTACGATAAGAATGCAAAATGTAAAGTGCAGGTGTGAAAATTATGCGTGGCCGTTTCATTACTTTTTAACATAATCATTTGTTTTTTGGTGTACTACTTAAAACCCCAGTCGTGGATGTTTCTAAGTACTGTAATTAACAGATTTTACCATTACCCACCTTATTAATGAGCACTTGCACATCAACCTTTCAAGGCTGAAGGGCCAGATTGAACCTGCTGGGACTATAAGATATAGCCTCAAAGTCACAGAAAATGTTAGCAGCGAGTGACTAACCTAAGAGGATGAGGCGCTACTACCAGAGTTACCAATTTTGGAGTTGGGGAACCAGGTTGGAGTCCAAGCATTGGCTCCACGTCTGGGGATATTCCTTAATCTTCCCATGCATATAAAAATGAATTAGACTTTGTGTAATGAAATTGGTCCTCCTGTAAAGCGCTTGAATCCCTTTGGGTCGAGTTTACGCCATATTAAACTGCAAAACGAAAAAAAGTCTTCTTGTCACTGTTACTGCTACCTTTGCAGCACACTCCACCTTTCTAACTCACCCCTGACTTGTCAAAGCGTGGCAGACACATAATCGGGTACCAAATCTAAATAAAAGGAATGTATGAGGTTATAATTATGACATAATGCAGAAATGTGTCCGTGTGCTGCAGGGCACGAGTCGCGGGTACACGGAGGTGGAAGGCGTCCACCCACTTTTTTCAAAGGGTGAACGCTCTCCACGCTGCCAAGAATTTGGGCCCCACTGAATAATATACTGAACTAGTCCAGGTGTAATTTCCAAACATCTAGACACTTTCATCAGTGCCTGCTGGTTGTCTGCTTTCCATCTGCATCAAGCAACAACGTACAGGCGGGGACGGGGCTTTCTTATTTTAGACTCCTGCTG
Source organism: Triturus cristatus (assembly GCF_964204655.1). Taxonomy (NCBI): domain Eukaryota; kingdom Metazoa; phylum Chordata; class Amphibia; order Caudata; family Salamandridae; genus Triturus; species Triturus cristatus. The sequence continues at coordinate 488,098,365 of NC_140587.1, read as the reverse complement.
GGCCCATAACAAAGGCCAAATTTGAGGAGTCATCAGGCCTTTTGTTCGAGTCTCCTGGCTGGGAGCAGTGGGGAGCCTCACACCTGATGTAAATGCAGCAGAGGGGAAACAAAGGTTAGCACTTCACACATACTTAAGAGAGGCAGCTTTTCACTTTGTTCAGGATCTGTTTACTAGATATGAATGCACTGTAAGAATGTCAGATGTGATGGTCTCTCACAGTATTTACATAATACTAAATGTAATTAATATAGTGCTTACTACACCTGAGGAGGCGTTGAAATAATTTAAGTACCACCATTTTTTCTTGTATAGCCCTACTCATTCCAATGCTGGGTGTCAGAGCACTTTATATCAACACGTGCATATTACATGTTCAATAAATTATAGACGTTTGTAAATGAATGTACAGGATGTATTACATAAAGGTTCCCGCAAATGGAGGAGTAGTCTTGTTGTTAATACTTTACTAAATATTTTAAAGTCTGTGTTCAGCATTGATAAGGGACAATAGCCTGCTGGGATGACTGGAGTGGTTTTGGATTTAGGTCAGGGGGTCACCAGTGCCTCTCTAGTTGACACTGGAAAATATCCTAGCCACAGGGACTCGACAAATACAGCCTCAAGTTTAGGAATAAGCATTGAAGCGTACTCAGAGTTGAATTCTAGGGACAGGCGTCCGGGCCGTGTGTCTTCCCCGTGGCCATATTTTTAGGTCTCGCCTGACCCAGCGCATGCACTGGTCTTGCGAGACTTTTTGAGAGGGCTCCAAAAAGTGCTACCATGGCCAGCCTAGAGCTACAGTGCATGTGTGCTGGCGCGCGCGCCACTCTTGATCGCGATTACTTTCCCTTTCACGGCCGCACAGCCGCTTTGATGTTTGATCGCGCTCACTTTCACTTTCGCGGCCACAGGGCCGCTTGGCATAGCCAATAGGTCTCGCTTTTGAGACCTTATAAGTATTTAGTTATGCAACTGTTGCATGGCTAAACACTAATAAGGTCCCAAAGGCGAGACCTATTGGCTATGCCAATGCTTGTTGATGGCCTGTCGGATCTCTGATGTTGTCACCAGTCTACCAAGGTCTCTTTGGAACTCTGGATCTAGACTCCGCATCGGCAGAGGCGTAAGCAAGTCTTCCTAAGTTGCTGGCAGAACATGTCCCGGGTGGTCGTAAAGGGTTTTATAATAGTTGTGGAAAGCGTCATTTATAGCCTTCGGTGCATACAAAGGTATCCCTTCCCTGCCGACTATCTGCGTAATGGGTGAGCCCCGTAACTCCCGATGTACCAACCACACTAAAAGTCTACCTGACCTGCCTCCCTCCGCTTGCGTCCGTTCTTTCTCGCACATCAATTCAGCAAAGCCGCTCTGAGACCTCGTTGTATTCGTCTCTCACCTCGAGATGTTCTGTCCGTATGTTCTTGTCTGTGTCCAGCCTGTAGTACCTGTCTAAAGATAATGCACAATCCACAAGTGCAGAGGTGGGGTGAGCCAACGGGACACATGCAAATTTATGAAACGCCCAAGTCTCAAAGCCATCATTTCATATGACACTCTGAGTGACACCTCATTACGAGGAATTAGTTACATCTCTGAAAATGCTCTTTTGTGCAGTGTAGTGGTATGGAACCAGCCTAAACATAGATGGAGTCTGAACGCCTTTGTAAATTTGCCCGCTGTTAGGAAGATCAATTGGAGACCAACCAAAACTTTGAATATGAGTTATCTCTCCTGCTAATTTGAACTAAATAATCAGTTTGGAAACCAGAGTGCACCTTCCCTGATTAATTCCACACAGGCTTTGACTCTATATCACACTCGGATTTGCTTTAGCATGGTAGTTTATGTCTTTTAGTACAGGTGTAAGACTTTCTTCCAGAAGATGAACAAACCTGAGGGTCCTGATGTGGCTGGGTGAAAGTTTTTTTCATTCCGCAATATAGGGATGCGTATTGCGATATAATGCAGTGACATTACTCTGATTTTCTCAAGCAAACTATGGAAACAAACACGGTGAACAGTAGCTAGTTATCCTACCTGGAAATGTGGACTCTGTGTTTATTTTTTAGCAGTTCATGTAACTTGTGTGCGCACTCCTATTCCTGGATCATAAATGGTTGGGAGTTTTTAAGCATTTTCATTTCTGTCGTCGCTTCCTTTAAATATTGCAGTAGACAATGTGATTCATTTACACCCTTCCTTCATACTTTTTGCAAATTAGTAAGAGTGCTGAAAAACATTATAGCAAAACAAATGAAGTAACACATTTTCTATACTGAATACAAATGTGTACTGCCTTTAGACCCTCTCTTGTACATGCTAAGGTCTGAGTTGGTGGTCCTAGGCAGTAAACACAGCAGAACTCTCAAGTTTCTAAGATCCGTGCCATATCTAATATAAGTAATTCTCTAGAACAAAAAGGGGCAACCCAGTAACCCTGGGCTGGACAATAATTATTAACAAAAACGTGGCCTCTGTAGGGAAGTGTAGCCCTTGACTTCCACAGCACTAGTATTACACCAGGGATAGAAGAAAACCTCTTAAAATGAGTGAGTTTCAGTTATGCGTTTAGTGCATTTATTTATACATATCCTATCTCTGTATATACAAATTCAATTGTAGCAGTATAATGCAGTATTTATACTTTTCTCTAGAAACAAATGCTCCTGAAAGGTGACGGTGCAGTGAAAGTGATATATGGTGAATAAAAAGTACATAAGTGCTATGTACAAAAATATATACATGTGGCTAACAGGGATAATAGAATGTTTGAAGTCAATACCCGTAAAACGAGTGTTGATATCAACCACGAAATTCTTAAAAACACAGTCCACATATGATATTTGTAGACATTTCTACCCCTGAGCATAGCTATTAACAGCAGGGTTAACATCAGGATGCAAAATCTATACAGGAGACTCCAAATGATTTAGGCAGAAATCCCCACAAACAAGCGAATGTCAAAACACTATTTTTTTAAGTAATTTCAAAATGGGTATTCGCACACAAGAGATTGTGGCAAAAAGGTCCCACAATTACAACAGTGTCTAGTATTACTTCAAAGAACAACATCAAAATGGATTTAAGCATGTCGGGAATCATAGAGGTCAGACTGAGGAAATCAGTCCCCCATGGCTCATTTGAAATTTAGAATGCCTATTGATAGAGACTAAATACTTCAAGAGAAACCAGAAAGGGTGTACTCAGGGCCGGTAATCAAACTGGTTGGGGCCGGATGTGGTGATATATGCGCTTGTCATCCAAATAATGTAGTTGAAAGCCGCTTAGGTTTCAATAATGTTAGTCGCTGTCCATGTTCTGCTCTCAGATCTGCTGTCAGATCTGCTCTCATCTAGGGGCTTACTTTGCATTCTGGAGCTTGTAGTCCTGATTTAATAATGGACCTAACACGACTGCAGGGCCCAGAATCAGGGCCGGACTGGTAACTGAAGCCGGCCCTGGCAAACTGCTTGGCCGGTCCCCTTGTGGGGGGCAGAAGGGGTGCGGCCAAGCTGTTTGCAAGGGCCGATTTTGGACGCTTTTGTTACCGGAAGCCAATTTTGCATGCACCCGGTAACAGAAACGGCCCCCAGGGGCCCAAAACCACACCCCCACCCTGGCGGCCCACCGGGGAAACGGCTGGTGCCCGCTAAGGCCAGTCCAGCCCTGCCCAGAATGCAAAGAAAAGACCTAGACTAGCCGACCTACATATGTCTAGACCTGGGAAACATTAGCGGTCTTATTGACGTCATCTGTATGGTCCTAGGCGGTAATGAGCATTAATCAATTCAGGCTCCATCAATATCAAGCATTCATTACACAAAGCTTTAGGCCACCCTCTGCCCCATCACTACCCCTCCGAATAAAGAAGTTATACTTGGAGCAGTAAGTAAAAGGAACACCCCCCCCCCACACCTTCCCGCGCAATTTGTAGGTGCCTACATGCACGGAGCTTTAAGTGGGCCGGGTCTCACCGGTGCTGAGCACTGGCAGTTTTTCAAAGGGGGCCTCAAAACGAGTCTCTATCTGGCTCTGTTTTGTTCCTTTTCACAGGCAGTCCTTTTTTTTACAGACTGCAGTGACAGCAGGCACATCGATGTGCGCGTGCTCACACTGCTCACTTCTCACTAGTGGACAAGTTACATCATGACGTCATGCCATTGTGAACTTTGTTGGGGAAGGGAAATCCTTTAAAGAGAGTAATTTTCTCTTTGGATTTCCCTTCTCTTTTTGAAACTCAGGAGCAACAACATTGTTGTGGTGTCACCAGGGCTTGAAGTGGAAGCTTTTTCAATATTATATGCAAGCCATAGTTGCTGCTTATTTATCTTATGCAACTAACAACCATTGACAAAGCCAATAGTCCTGACTTGTAGGTATGATGTTACTTGATGTATCATATATCTGGATGCAATGACAGAACCAGAAAAATACAAGTTGGGCGGCACACTATGCTAAGCACAGATTTGTATCCGACGTGTTTTAAGCCAAACCCTAAATTACATTGGCCACGCCACTTTCAGAGACCAACCCCCCTGTTTTTTTATCGCTCTTAAAGCCCAGTGCATGCGTCTACAAAACTACAGCCGCTGCAGCATAGCACCTTTTTTGTTTCCTCTGTAGCCGTGCAACACAGGATCGCTAAAAACCATTGGCAAGCTTTGGCAAAGCCAATAGTTTCCAAAAGCATAACCTAATGGCTTTGCACATGCTTGTTTTTAGGTCGAGCATTCGAGACCTCTTGTATATACTTTAGTATATACTTATATGTCTATGTACTTTGTGGGCTCTGGAGATCAGCCCTAGGACTTGTCTGCTTCCGCTTAGGGATTTTTTTTTCTGTTCAACTGCCTCTATTTAACTGTCTTGATAGAAAATGACCAGCAGAGGTCAGTAAAATACCAGAATTGCTTTCTGCTGAGGGACTTTCTTTTTTTAATTTTTCTGGCAACTGCCTCTATTTAACTTTCTTGATAGAAAACGCCCAGCATCACTTTAGCATTCTCTAGATTCCAGTCCATAGAAATTGTCTTCCACAAGCACCTGTAGACAATAATAATTTTTTCAAATTTTGTATTTTCAGTGATATGACCACCGAAGGCCCTGATTTTATGTTATAAACAGATCTTTGGACTATACCATTTCCCACTGAAAGGCAATATTTCTCTCCATGTGCTCCCATACCTGTCGTGTCACGCAGTTTGGTGCTTACTTTCCCTCCATGTTAAAGAACAGTAGATGTTTCAGCACCCAGGACTAATGTGCTGCATAGCTAAATACATATAAGGTCCCAAAGGCGAGACCGATTGCATTGCAAATGCTTGTTTAAATTGCTTGTTCATCTACACAGTTTAAAACCGAATTGTTTAGTGTAGCTTGGACTCGTGGTCTTCAGGCACCATGTTTTTCCATGCGATATGTACCACTGGGTACAATTTAGGACCCCACTGCCTTACTTACCATTGACTGGCTCCGAGCACTCTATATACGGTATTGCGGTGTAAAATGAGCGACTCATATGCTACAGGCTTCATCAGTATGTTACTTGCGCTCTTGTCTCTGTCATACCCCCGGGAGAAGACCCCTGCCCTAGGTTCTGTACCTGGCTATGACCCGGGGGTCGAACTTGGCTCGGTATCGGGCCACTTTGATCCTGTGCACGTGCTCCGGAACCGAGATGGGTGCGGTCTGTTTCGGTGGCTCGCCGTCTCCTCCGAGGCCCCAGAAATCCCCGCGGAGGAACCCCATTGGTCCCTGCGGCTTCTTCAGCGGTGGCTCATCCTCCCAGCCGCAGATGCGGGGCGCCCGGCTGCACCACACCATGGTCTTCACCAGGTCCGCGCAGGACTTGGCCGCTTTGGGAGGGGGCTCAGGCAGCACCTTTCCCGCTCCGCAGCCCATGGCCCCGGGGCAGAAGAAGGGCGCAGGGTGCGCGGTGCTGGCTCCTGCTCCGGGCACAGGACAAGAGGCGCGCTCCACCGAGCAGTGTCCAGACCAGCCTCGCAGCCCCTCCCTCCCCCAGGGGGCCTCCGCTCCGACTGGTTATTCGTCTCCCACTCTCAACAGCACCCTCGACTCCCCCTGTCTCTTCGTAGTTCACTCCTTTCTCGTGGAGGAGGCTTCTGTCGATGTTGAGCTCATCTCTGTAAACCTCGCGCTTCACAAACCAGCCTCTGAAATCTAAATTATTTCGAGGGGGGTTGACTGTTGCGGAATCGTGTCATGTTCCGGATCAGGTCAATTGACATTGACTAGCCTAAATGCCCCGTGCTACTTAACATAGCTCTTTCTTCTTATGCAACGCAAGGCGGACTCCCTCCCCGTGATGGACTGGGGATCGTTCCAGTCGCCTTTATGACCAGCGCGCCATTGTGACTTACTATCTCTTACGTGGATAATGTTCTCCTTTCAAGAGGCGCCCTGCGCTTCAGCTACACGCTCATCTGTAGGGGCGTAGCAAAAGTGCAGCAGGTGCAGTGGCACCAGGGCCCAGGGAATTAAGGTACCTGTTGAAAGGATAAAGGTAGTACCATGCTGCTCCTGGTTGCTGCTCAGCCCACTCTCTCCAACTGTCATTCTCTCCACGCAAGCAGGCACACCAATATTCCACTCTCTCTCTCACCAGGCACTCCAACATTCCATGCATCCATCACATTCATTCTGGCTGAGCAGCTAAGAGGGGAATGCACTTAAGGGAATTAAGGTACAACAGTACCCTAGTCACCCAAGTCAGTGTGTGTTTTTTAACCATAAAACCAGGGGGTGAAGGGGCAATATCCTTGTTTGCATAGGATCTGTGTTGCCCTTGCTACGCCACTGCCCGCACCATGCTGCTTGTACTGACATAGCCAGATACCTCTGGGTGTTCCAGTCAGCGACCGCCAGGGTCGGATTGGTAAGGCGGGCACTCGGGCAATGGCCGTAGGGCCTGTATCCGAGTTCCAGCTGTTGGCTGCTTTTTTGGGCAGCCTGGGGGGCCAATTTGGGCTGTGTCTGGTGTGTTCAGATGCCGCCCGCGACCCAGTGGGTGCCTGAGTGGCCTTTCTGGGGACAGATGGGTGTCACTCCCTTTCTCTTGCTGGGCCAGCAATTAATGTATGTATATTGAGCGGGGGCAGGGGGCCTGAGCAGAAGTGGCCGCACTTGTTTTCTGGTGTTTTTTTTTAAATCTATGTAAAGTTAAGAAAACATGCCTCTGTCAGACAGCCCTACCCGTCCCCCTTCTTTTTATAAAACTTCGCCGAAGCAGTGTTTTGGGGAAAGGCAATATGCAAATGTGGGCCACTTTTTTTTAGGTTGCCCAGGCCGATTTTTAATCCCAATCCAACCCTGGGCACCGCACCCGTTGGAGTCCTTGGCCAAGAGGTGAACGGCTCGCTGGACCTCAGTGTCAATGCTGCTTCAACGCTGCCGCTTTATTAAATGTATTGTATTCAAAGCACGTGGTTCCAAGGGGCAGCAACTCTTTGCTTTAACCCAAACAAATACCAGCTTGACTTTCGTTCTGCAAGTTTCAACTCAAAAACTTATATCGATAGCTAGCGAAACTCTTTACTATGGATGCAAACAGAACTCCTGGCTAAACTTCTTGGAAAAAAGCATTGATTGTAGGGATAGAGTGCTTACCTTAGTCTAACACCCTTGCTAAACTAATTGCAACTGCTGCAACACCCCTGTAGAGGATGACGTTGTGGTCCAGTCCAGAGAAGGACCACAAAACAGCGTCAGCCATTTGCTCCTTTGCATTAGCAGTGGGTGAACCAGCCGCAGCCCATTCAGGTAAGAGCGGTGGGGCCAGGGGGGTGGGGGGGGGGGGGAAGGTGGGATTTCGACAGACAACTAGGGAAAAATAATTATTTATTTAACTTTCCCTCGAATCGTCTGTCGAATCCCTCCCAACCCGACCCCTCGGCTCTTACCTGCACGGGCCGCAGCTGGGGTGAACTTTGAAACTTGTGGGGCAGAGATCCCTGCCCTAAAACTGTAGAGGCGAGTACAGTAATTGAGCTAGTTAATATGGCTGTAAATTGGCTTTAAAAGTATATAATGGAAAATACAAAAAATGATATACAACTCAGAATCTGTGGCTTTTGCCCGTAAAGCTACTTTTCAGATTTCAGAGACATTACAGGTTCAAGCAGCAGACGTATGCCTTAAGTTACACTGGTCTTGGTGTCTCTTGCCTTAGACAGCAGCTATATTTAGTGATAATTGTTTCAATAAAAATGTATCAAGATAGAACATGAAGGGTCTGATTTATAAAGTTATTTAGAAGTCACATACCTGCCAACATACAAAGTATTTTCACCTTGTGCGGAGGGGGTGGGGCCTTTGAGGGGTTGTGGTCTGATGCAAGAGCTAAGAGGCACTCTTTGCCAACCAAGCCCCCTCCAAAAATAACCAAAAACAAAGGGCCATCAAAGGCTGATGCAGATGTCCTGGGGTATTTACACATTTTTTATTTTACAGCCTCTGAAAGAGCTGAAAAATCCACTGTTTACAGTGGTTTTCAGCTCGTTTTCCCTACCATCGTTTGATTTCGGCTCCTCACCAGTTGACCGTGTGAAGGGAGCCGAAATCGTGTGACACACAGTGCCACCGTATGACTTGGAAGATCTGCAGTCACTTTTTCTGATGTACTAACCCTGTTTTGTAGTTTGGAAAACTTTTCCAATTAACAAAATGATATTAAAGCCATACCGAATCGCAATTTGAAAGCAGTGTGTTAACGGTGCTACTTACAAATTTTGATTCGGTAAGGTGTGTATCAATGGTTTACATCCATAATTCCGGTTGTAAACCATTGATCGGTTTCTGACTCATAAGTTGGATTGGTAACTGATTCCCAAAGGATAAGGGGTCCTCATTGGACCCCTTCCACTTTGGAAAATAGAGCCTTATTACGATGCTGGTTGAACCGTTGGCTGCAATCCTATTCTGATGGTCGAAGCCAGGAAAGTTCCCCCGCCGTATTATGATGCAACCACTGCTACCGCGGCAGTCTCATCTATGGCGGTTGATATACCCCTGAATATGTCTGTGCAAGGGCATGTAAAATCACAGGAACCATGTGATATGTACACACATGCATGGTATATGTGGGGATGTGCCTTGTGCACCATGTACCATAGCTGGAGTGTGGCAATCTGTGCACAGTCCAGTCAATGGGGATATATCCCACCTACGGACTTACCTGCATTCCCGTGCCCACAGGGTCGTAATCTTTGGGGTTCAGCTGCCTCGGTGTAGTGGGGACCTGGAGAAAGGGATCCACACTGGAGACTGTCAGGGAGAAGCTGATTTTGGTGAGTATGCACCCCAAATCCATTGTTTCTGACAACTCGAGGCAGGCGGTCGGAACGCCATTGTCGTGTCATTGGAAACACACATCGTAATCTGGGTAGCGGACAGATATCCCTGTACTGTCCTATGGATGCTGTTTTTCTCCAGCTGCCATCTCGGTAGTCGGAGAAAGGCTGTCGGAGTCGGCAGTCTTTCAGCGGTCGGTTGGAGTACAGGAGGCATGCATCACAATCCAGTGGTCAGACCGGCTGCTTCTAACAAGAATGCGGAAGTCGGACCGCCTCTGACAGGGCCTTGAAAACCAGTCCAGGCATCGTAATCAGGCCCTTAGTGTGGCAGCTCTGAGGGAGTAGACAGTGGTCCAAGAAACCACTGCATGCCTTCACTGAAGTTTTCCAAAGCAGAACACTTTTTTCATTGTAAAGCAGCCTGAGTTACTTAAAAAAACTTTTCTTATTTAGGAAAGCAATCACAGGGATGGTGATTTCCTGTCCTGTTCCTTGCAGGCCACATCCCATTGACTGCAGCCAACCATAGGGAGTCACAAATTGTGACTTGCCAAGCGAGTATAGAGAATTAAGCACTAACTACATAGAGCCTTATGTACAAAGATTACTAATGAGGAATTGTAAACTGCACCAACTAATGATTTGCAAGTTGCAAATTCTTATTAGGACTATTAAAATGGATTCGGTAGAAGTGGGTGCAATTTGAACTCCGACTTCTACTGAATGCATTGCTATTTTGTGAACCAACCTTTTTATTAATAGGTTGGTTCACAAAAGACCGATTCATAGTGGGTCACAATTCGACCAACCGGTATGAAGCTGGCACTGTATATACCATGCCAAAGTAAGGTATAGTGTGCATAGGGTTCAGGGAGTCCCTAGAGGTATAGCAGAGGCTAAATAAAGTAAGTACTAACAGCTCTCTTTGTGGTAGTGTGGGCGAGCAGTTAGGCTTATCCAGAGGGTGTGTTAAGCCTTTATTGTATTCACTCAGTCAAGACTGATAGCAGACACTTGTAGACTGAATCAAGACCAATTAGGTAAGTATAAAAAAGGTATAGTTATGTTTCATTTTTAGAACCATATTATCAAACGAGGGGGACTAGTGGGCTTTTAAGGGAGGTCCAGCATACAGGCCCAGTAAATCATTAAGAAGAATTGAGTATGCAGTTCCTCAGAACAAAGGGAGAGTGAGAGTGTGAGAAAGAGACCGTGTACAGAGGAAGGGGAATTCCTCTAGTCGGAACTAGGGTCCTCACACACCCAGCAAGCTAGGTGTCATGCTTCATCATATGGACCTGCTCCTCGTCGGGACGGCGCTGCAATCCCCGACGGGCACCCTTAAAGGGGCTCTTTAGCGGAGATCTTTTGTTCCTGGCCGTATGATGTAGTGTGTGTGAGGGGTCTAGTGGTGTAGATGTGGATGTGTGTATGTGATTAAAACAAGTTGGATAGTCCACGAACAGGACTTTATTAAGAATGGCTATCCACTTGATTAAAAAACAACAGGAAACAGAGTGGCAGCTGACTGACGTTAGGGTTCAGCTTAGCTATGCTCTTCTGTGATGGTCAACATGTTTCATGCCTAGTGGTCTAATGATCCATGGCAATTCTTCAGGACCTAATTATCTAATAACTATCTACACACTGTGGGAAGTACAATAGTTACCTGCCACGTGTATTATGGGACAACGGTCTCGCCATATGTAAGGGGGAACCTAAGGGAAGAAAAGTGTTATATAAGGTCACCCCGACATCGGTCAGTGTTGATATTTAACTTATTCTTCAAACAGTAATCACACACAAGGTCTCTCTCCCTAGACGATGTGACATTGAACTGTATCAATTGTGACTTAGTGTAGAACAACAAACTATAGGGTTCTTAGTGATCTCCGTGAAAGTGAGATTAAAAACAAGCACCAATTTAAGAATCAGAAGACAGGAGATGAACTCTTCACTACAGTGTAGTATAGAGAACTAGTGTTCACATTCTGAGTTTACAGGGCACTCACCTTTGTGGGTGTATATCCCTGCTTCTGTCCGTATTCGTTGCGCCACCCGTGACACCAGACTTCTGGTGTCCTGATAAAAAAATAAGAGGTAAAGTGGAGAACGAACAATAAATAATAAATGAGGCAGCACGCCCAGCCTGTAGTGTCATCATAGGCAAGGTACTGTCGCCCGTGGTATGATCCCATTGTGCGGGACGGAGTGATGCAGGCCATGACACAGGCCGGGGGTTTTTTAAGTGTCAAGAAAAACCCCACAAGAGACTTTGTTGAGAGTCAGGATGAGGCGTAGGGTTTAGTAATCAACCACCAACCGGTATAGAGTGTGCCTTACTGGACATAACAGGAGCCCCATCGCGTGCTAGCCAGAGCCCCAAAGTGGAATGTGGGGTACGACCAGCCCACACACAATGTGTATCCAGGGGGCCCACCATGTGGGGAAGGGAACACAAGCATGCGTACCCAGGCGGGTCCCCGTTATTCCTCAAGTAGAGGTCGAGCAATGCGCGCTGCAGTGGTGCCTGACAATCAGCTAGTCCAACGCAATAGCACCGCCAAGTGTTGAAGCTGAGACCACCACGTCTCACCTTGCGCCCCCGAATCCAGTGTAAGACCCAATCTACAAAACACCGCCGTACCCGTTAGTCACGGGTGTATACTCATGCCGCTTAAAGGACCCATCGTAACCCACCGGGAGCACCGAAATGCTAAAGTAACACTTACGTCTAGGTTGCTGCCGGGATGGGCCGTTAACCTACCCTGGCGCCACACGAACCGGGAAGGATGGCTCCACTCGGGTTCCTACGTGGATATACAAGTTGGTGTCATGGGGGCGGGCCAGCTAACCGGAAGTATTCTCTACGTCAGTGCGTGAGTGATGAGGCTGATTCTATGGTATGGATATGTCGTCTACGGCGGCCATCTTTGGATGTGGTTGTTATAATGTTAAATAAACAAGGCCCAGTGATTTAGTGGAGTCCGACTTAGATCGAATGAGGGGAAGATCACAATCACGATGTATCAAATGTGATCGTATAAGCCACCATAATGTATGGTGTAAAATACAATGGAAGGCAATTATATGAAATTGTGAGCCTAAAAATTGTCCACATGGTAAAGGAAGTTTTTGAAAGTTTTAGATGAGCTCAGTTAGAATGAAGGGAGGCAATAACCCAAAACAAATCCCCAAGCTGAAGATCAATGAGGCTAACGACTCCGTGTAGAATAATGACCCCACAAGCAGAAAATCAAGGGTGTAGGAATCAATTATTATCTATCCGTGAGTGATGCCCATGGGATTTGGTCATTGAGGCCTTCACTATCAGCCCTCAGGCGATGTACCCATCTCTGTTCTATCTTGAACAGGGCTTTCTGTGTGATCCTAGGGTGGGCCTCAAGAACTAACCATCTTAGGGAATCTGGTTTATGGTTATTCTCTTTAAAGTGAGTGTATAATTTGGTGGTAATCTTCTGACATCTCACATTGCTTTTGTGTTCTGTTATCCGTGTCTTGACTGGTCTCATGGTCATACCCACATATCTCATTTCGCATGGACAGGTGATAAGATAGATACAGTGTGTGGTGTTACAATTGGTGTGTCTCTGAATCTTCCAGGTGAAGGAGTCTGAAAACACCACCTCTTTCGCCTCTGAAGTCTGGTGACATGCAACACAAGAACCACAGGGGTAGTGACCTTTTACTGGTGGGAGGTCCCATAGGGTTCTCTGTTCCAGATGGTCAGTGTGTCTAGGTCTCGTGTTGATGAGGATATCCTTCAAATTTTGTGTACGTTTGAAAGCAAAACGTGGAGGTGGAATGGTGAGGTCACCCGTAGTCAGGATCCCCCAATGTCTTTTGATTATGCTTTTTATGCGTGTGGAGTCAGGGGTGAAGGATGTGACGCAAGTCAAAGTCTCTGTATTTTCCCTAATAATGGGTTGTAGTAAGGCCTCTCGTGGATTGTTGCGTGCTCTCTTTAGTGAGTTTCTAACCTGACGTTCAGGATAGCCCCTATGTCTAAGGTTGGAACTCAAACGGTGTGCTTCAGTTACGTAATCAGTGGTGGAGCTACAGTTCCTCCTGATGCGGAGGAACTGTCCAAAAGGTAAATTGTCCTTCAGCGCCCTTGGGTGGTGGCTGCTATATAGAAGCAAACTGTTCCTGTCAGTTGGTTTCTTATATAGTGTGGTGCTAAGGCCTGTGTCATCTAGTGTAACCATCAAATCCAAGAATGGCACCTGTGATTCTGAGATGGTGTGAACCAAGCAGGACTTGGCACAGGTAAGTAAAATATACTGTCAAATACAAGACTTTACAAGGAAGTGCAGTTGTGGTTGAATTTGCAATCGTTCCATGTTTGTATTGGCTTTCAAAACAATTTAAATTACACAGTAATTACTTTTGGAATACTTTTAGATTACTTTTGGATTACATCAACTACTCTGGATGTTGTACATAGATACCACACCGGGGATCTCACAATGCAAGGTAAGTAAAACTTTTTAAGGTTTAGTTACTTTTTCTTTCATACAAAGTTCAGCTCAACACAACATTTTCAGGAACAAAACATCACAACATTGGTTCCTATGGGGAAACAGTGTTAGCGGTTTCTCAGGTAAGTAAAGGACCTACAAGTGAGAGTTTTGGGGGTTAGGACCAAGGTTCCCCAAGGTCTAGATAGGCACTCAAATCACACCAGCAGCAGTACTAGAGCGGCCGGGTGCAGAGTGCAGGGGCCCAATGTTAGCCAATGGGGCTAAAGGGGGCCTTCGTTGTGGGACTGCTTACAAGCATGCCACTCGAGTGTGGGAGCAAAGCTCCTGGCGTTAAGGTCAGCACTGCAGGGGCCAACCATCAGCACCGGAGCTGCACCACCAGTAGCAAAAGGGCGGCCGGGTGCAGTGTGCCATGAAGACGTCAGGTACCCTGTGGATTCCAATAGAGACCTCTGGTTCAGCAAAGAGGCTGCAGGCTCGGGCAGGGAGACTTCCTGAAGGCTACCACCCACTGGAGAGGTAATTTGGATTCTTGGGGGATGCCTAGACGCCATCGGTTGGGCCATCCAAGGACGTGGGGCATCGGTTGCAGGGTGTCTTTTGGCGTCGGGTCTTTTTGACAGCTCTGGTCACGGTCGGGGGGATTCTTCAGGTTAAGGCTGCAGGCATCGTCTTGAAGCTTGAGGGAGGTCAGGGATCACCAGATCCCTGGTCAGGATCAGTGGGGAGACCTGCTTGTGGTGTTGGGCCACTCAAACTGAGGCCGTGGGCGTCGGGTGCAGTGTGGTGCAGAACCGTGAAGCCGCCTGGCTCCAGTTTCTGGTCTTGGAGTCTTTGCTGAGCAAATCCGATGCTCATGGGAGACAGAATCTGTAAGGTGAGTGCAAACCAGGTCCTTCAGCCTCTGGGAGGCTGCTGGACAGGCCGATTTCTTCACTGTGGGGGGTCGGATTCGGGCTAGGCCAGTAGAGCTGGGGCTTAAGTAGTAGGTATCCTCTTCTTTCTGGGTTAGCACGGCTCTTCGAACCTTCTGCTTTCTTCCTCCAATCTGAGGAGGCAAGATTCAGGTTTGCCCCTAAATCCTAAATTTTAGGGGCGTTAAAAGGGTGTGCCGGTCGGGACCAATCGGTCCCTTCCTTGGGTTGGGTACACCTACTAATGTGCCACCCTCTCTTGAGCCTCTTCCTAATTTGTTGGGTCCCCTCATCTTAAAGATGGAGGGGACTGAGATGTGTGCTTAACCACGCCTCCCCACCTGATGGGTGGGGTTGGCAAAGATGGGCACATCTCTCCTCCTAGCTCGGTTTTCCCACCGATTCTTTGCCCAGAGTGGGGGTCAGAACCAGTGGGAGTCAGTTGCTGGGGGCAGCAAAAGGCAGGGATGGCGTACAAAGGTGGCAGGCTTTTGAATCTTCCTCTTTCATGGACCCAACCTATCCTGGGGGAGGAGACATGACACCTCTGCCCAGGATGGGCTTTGTTTCTGGACCCAGTAAGCGGAGGCTCTCTACAAAGGGTTCCAGAAACCTGTTAGGTGGGCAGCCTTTCATGAACCACCCCAGAGCTGTTCGTTTTTCAGGGGGCATCTCTAAGATGCCCTCTGTGTGCATTTTACATTAATTTCCACACAGGCATCAGTGTGGGGTAATATGCTGAGACGTTTACTAAAACCTTGGAAGTTTGGCAGCAAAGTCAGTATGGAGCTGTGGACTTCATAATGACCAACTCCCGGACCATATGCTCTTTATGGCTTTACTACACTTACAATGTCTAAGAATGGACCTAAACACAGTAGGGGTACAGGGCTCATGCCACTGTACCCTCACCTGCGGACTAGTGCACCTTGCTAGAGGGGTGATTTACCTAGTCCACAGTGTTAGACCTGGTACCATTGGCGTGAGGTTCTCTTCCATTTTTTGCTGTCTCTTCTGTTTTTGATATGTTTTGCTGGTTTAGATGCTTTGGGCACTGTGCCACTGCTATTCAGTGTCACAGTGCAAGTGCTCCCTATTGTAAATTATTGTAATGGATTAGTGACTCCATGATTGGCTTATTTGCTTAACTTATCAGACCCTAGTACAGTGCACCATGTGTGCCCAGGACCTATAAATCAAATGCTGCTAGTGGGCTTGCAGCACTGGTTGTGCCACCCACAGATGCGGCTTGTACAGTGTGTCTCAGGCCTGCCATTGCAGAGCCCGTGTGCAGTCTAGTACTGCCATGTCGACTTGGTAAGTGCACCCACTTACCAGTCCCTAAACCTTCCCTTTTCTACATGTTAGCCACCCCTAAGGTAGGCCCAATGGTTATAAGTATAAGGTAGGACATGCCCTGATGTGTGTGGCATGTCCTGATAGTGAATTACAGCCAATTTAGTTTTTCACTATTGCAAGGCTACCTGTCCCCATCAGCCAGAATGGGCAGTTTGATTATAAAATCTTATAATCCTAACTGACCCAGGGAACATGGTAGAAAAACAAATTTAGTATGCCTGAACTCAGAATGATAAAATCCATCATTTAGTGAAGTTGGTTTTAACATTCTGGTGCCGATTCCGATCCGTTAAAAAAAATTACCGTATGACTCGTATCCGTATTTTTTTACGTACGAATCGTACAAGTCCCGTACAACCGGTGAAGTACGATTCGTACGTTAAAAAATACATATGAATCATATCGGGAAAAGGTCTACGAGACGTCCCCGGACAGTTTTACGTACGAGTCGTAAAACTGAAGTCCGAGCGCACAAGTCCAATCCGTACCGGCGTTCCGAATACACAAGCGTATGGAAAATGTCCCGTACGGAGCGAACTTTGTACGACCCCTACCCTGGGTACACTTGTGCCCGGGGTACGAGTCATACGGCCCCCCCAGCCTTCCCCCCACCCGCGTATGTCTGCACCGTACCCCCCACCCGCGTATGTCCGCACCCTACCCACCACCCGCGTATATCCGCACCGTACCCCCACCCGCGTATGTCCGCACCATACCTCCCCACCCGCGTATGTCTGCACTGTACCCCCCCACCCGGGTATGTCCGCACCGTACCCCAGGCGTACCCCAATCCTCGCGTACATATGCAATGTTGGGGTACGCACCGTACATGATGACACGTACGATGTGGTTGATGGCGTGTACGTCGCGTACCGGGCCCCCTTTTCGCCATGCATCGCAGCGGACTTAGCTTTTCCGGCACTTTTTGGCTCCCATAAAAAAATAGCCGTGCGGAGTGCTGTAGGTACGAATTGTACTTGCTGGTCCGTAAAACGTTTCCTGACTCCGTGCGGACGTCGAGTACACGCTGTCCAGGATCAGAATAGTAGGTATTTTTTAGCCGTACGGTGTTTTTTACGATTCGTACGGAAATGGTATTTCTGTACGAATCGTACTTGCTGGTTTGTAAGGTGGATTTCCTGGGTACGAGTCGTACGGAGAATACGCTCCGTACGACCATTCGTACCCGGGTTTTACAGGATCGGAATCGGCACCTCTGTGTTTTAGAAAGTAGGTATTTTCTTACCTAACCATCCAGCCTGCCTCTGCTAGGTTGTGTATTGCATGTCTGGTTTGTGAGTGACAGGAGGGCTTGGGCTCCAGCAGTCTGATGAGTCACGACTGGGCTGAATAGGATCTTGGCTGCATAGAGAGTGAGGGGCGGAAATTTCCTTTCAGCGCCCCCAGCCTTCATAGAATAGAGAATAGGGGAGGGAGATTTCCTTTCAGCTACGTGGGCCAGGTCTTCTTTCAACAATGCTGTCTCCACCTCCTGCCAGGAAGCTGCACAGAACTGCTTCTGGCTAGGTACAGGCACCCTCTGCCCTCAGAGGACAAAGGATTTACTAGTATAAATATTGGGGCCCAGACCCCAAGACTTTAGATCACTTCTGGGAATCAAGGCGGACCTTATGCCAAGGAGAAGAACCAGAGAATCTGCAGGAGTTTGGACTGCCCCTATGTCAGTGTGCTATTATCTGGGGTTGGCCTGCAGTGGTTTCTTTATTGTCAAGGAAAGGAGAAGGAACTTTTATTAAACTTTCATCATCTTGAAGAAGAATCTCCAAGGGCATGAACTGTGCTTGCCTCCTGCTGAAGTCTCAGGGATACAAGACTTCACCACCAGCTCCCCCCTGAATTTCCTTGCTGGGGATTCTGTCTGCAGAAGCCTGCGTGTTATTGGGAGCTGGAAGCGCGACTCAACGAGAAGAAGCGTGTCGCATCCGCAGCTGTTGCCGTCACATCATTGGAGAAGCGTGTCGCCACCGCAAGGGTCGCCGTCGCATCACCAGAGAAGCATGTCTCCATCGCAGCTGTTTTTTGTCGCATCCCCGGAGAAGCCTGTCGCCACCTCAAGGGTCGCCGTCCCATCACCGGAGAAGCGTGTCACAGGGCCTGTCGCCCCTCCAAATATACAGAGTTCAGCGCACGGCCGTCAGGCGTGCACTCATCACCTTCACGTTGTTGCATCGTATCAAAGACGCCATCTTGTTGATCGCACCGGTTCGTCGCATCGCATCGAGGAGCCATCTAGTCGCATCGCAACCAGAACGCACCACGAGATCGTCGCATCACCTCCTCTCCGGTAAGGAACAGACCCATTGCCTACTTTGCGCAACCACTGAGGAACAGAAGCATCGCCTCCCCCGAACCACCTAAAGTGAGCTAAGCTATTTCTACCATCTAAAAGCCATTTTCTTAATACTGCCTTGTGGATTTTTGTCGTTTGGACCTTGTGTTAAGTCTATATAAAGAATATTTATTTTTATAAAACCTGTGTTTTGTCCATCTGTAGTGTTTTCACTGAATTACTGTATGTGTTCACAAATGCACTGAGATAAGCCTTCCTGCTCATGCCAAGCTACCACAGGGTTGAGCAGGGGTTATTGTAGGAGTGTAGCCCCCTTACTCTGACTAGAGGCAAGGGTCCCTATTTGAACAAAGGTGCAAACAATTGCCAACTAGAGACCCCTGTTCTAACATTGGTGGTCAGTGGTGAGGATTTGGACTTGCATTTGTGACTCATATACAGTGATTGGTGTACACTATTAGTGAGTGCAGACCAAACGCAACCACATACATTTATTGGTAGAATTTTTTCCTTGGAACTGTTATTTTTGCTAAAGACTGCCAACTCTTATTGCCATGAGTAAACCAGCATCCAACGCATCTATGGATCTAGATTTTGAGAAAGATAGGTTGGATACCTATAATGTGAAACAGCTGAAATCCTTCTGTAGAAAATGTAAAGTTGCTACTCCAGGCCTCACCAAGAAGGATGAGTTCCAAAAGGCGCTGAGGGCCTGGGTGGAAGCTAGAAATGCCCCTGAGCATGAGGAAGGGGCTGAGAATACAGATGGGCCATTGGGTCTAGCCGGGGAGGGAGTACCTTCCCCGCCAGTCAGCAGTGTTTCCAGTGGCGGCTGGTGACACGTCAGCAGTGTTTCCAGTGGCGGCTGGTGACATTTGAAAGTGGTGAGGCGTGAAATTATTGTAACAGCATACGTGAGCAGCACTACCACCGTATACTGCACCCTACAGCATACGCGCACAGCACTTTATTTCACAATAACTTTAAAACTATACCTTTCCAGGCCGGCCAAGCTTAGAAAACTACTCTGAACTGCACCTTGGCACAGAAGGATTATTACTCAGGTATGTAGCGAGTGACTGCTGGAAAAGGCCTCAGGGTGCTTCCAGCCAAGCCACTACTCGGCCTCTCGCAGCGGCGGCAGATGTGACTATTGCCTTGGCTAGAGCTGGGGGATAGCAGAGATCCTGCAACTTGTGGGCCCCTAAAGGTTCACTCGCCCCCCCAACCTGTGCTGCAGGGGCTTGTGTTATGTCTCTGGCTAGCATCTGTAAGCAGGTATGCCTGACCTACAGCCCATATGCCAATCAGCACTTTTATATTTTGCTTTGTTTTTCACAACATGATCTACGTTTCTTGGAACTGCTGAATGAAGCAGCGTCGTTCTTTTCTGTGGATAAAGTGAGTTTCCAAAATGCTGCACCCCGGGCCAGCAATAGCAGTCCTCATGCTCGAGTCGGGGAAAGCATGGAAAATTGTGGAGGAGGAGAGTGCTCGGTGGTTGTGTCTGGGCCTGGCACCAACATCCGTTTCTAATTCTGGCGACACGAAATACAGATTCTGGTCATCTTCAGAATGCGGTCGGCATGCTTGCAGGAGAGGGGGGGGGGACACAGGTGTTTGCGGGTAGGGAATAGGAATAAAACTTAAAAAATAAAACTTAAACTTTACCTGCCTTACTCCCGGGTACCGCGCGACTTCCATTCCTGGACGGTGTCACTGGATGGGTCCCGACTCCCGCCGACCTGCATTTTCCAATGCAGCGCAGTTCTCATCGTCACCAGCCTCCCTCCCTCCCCTCCGCCAATCACAACGCTGCAATGGCAGCATTATGATTGGTGTGGCACAGCCGAGAGCGCCCCAGCCGGCCCATTCTCTCTATGTAGGCTGCTGCATGCAGCAGCCTACATAGAGAAAAAGGGAGAGTGGGCGGTCCTGCTCGAGAGCAGGGGGAGTGGCTTGCCCAGGGCCAACCATACAGTCAGAACCCACTAGAGTGGGCAAGCCACTTCCCTCCTGCCCTCGATCAGGACCGCCCACCCCAACCAGGCACTTCTGCTTTCTCGCAGTGCAAGAAGCACAAAACATAAACTGGTAGTTATTACCATTTATGTTCCTGCCTTCTCGGACTGCGAGAAATCAGTGCGGTGACGCCCCAATGGGGGGCCACCACTGAGTGTTTCTTCCAAGGGCCTGTCCCCAGGAGAGCTGGAGGATAGGGAAAGAAATAGAGTGCATAAAATGGAGCTGACCAAGCTCAAGATGGCGGGTCAACAGGACCTAGAGAATAAGAAGCTGATGTTTGAAAATAACAAGTTAGCATTGGAAAGAGAGAGAATGCGATTAGAACATGAGAGGATGTTGAGGGAGTTGAAAATCAAAGCTAGAAGCTTAGAAATTAGTCCCTCTGGTGGCAGTGCACCATATGTGCCTGCATAAGGCAGGGTATATTTCCCAAAGGATGTCATCAAAGATTTCCATAAGCATGAAGATATTGGGCAGTGGTTTGCAGCCTATGAAATGGCAATGTTGGCCCACCGGGTCCCTGAGAAGGATTGGGGAGCGGGGTTGTGGGGCCACTCTGTTAGTGATGGAAGGGATACATTGTTAGACCTGCCCAGTGAGAGTAGGATGATTTATGCCCACATGAAGGAAGCCTTGATGTCCAGGTATGGGGTGACCCCAGAACTCTATAGACAGAGGTTCAGGAATTGTAAGAAGCTGGAGACAACCACCTGAGTAGAATATGTGTCTTTCTTTTGCAGAGCTATGGATGGTTGGGTGAAGGGTAGCAAAGTGAGTACTTTTGAGGAGCTCTATGATTTGTTTGCCTGGGAGCACTTGTCTGGTAATTGTTTTCCAGAGCTACGACAGCACCTTATTGATAGCAAGCTAACTAACCCTAGGAAGCTTGCTGACAAGGCGGACTGCTTGGTGAGTACCCGGGTCCACAAGGGTCATGTGGGAGACTCCGCCAAGGGTGTGCAGAGTCTCTAGCAGAAGAGTGGGGGGGACAAGGGCAAACCGAGGGAGTTCCAGAAAGGGCCCCAAAGTAATTTCCAAGGCAATCAAGGTAAGGGTTCCCATCCTGCCCCTGAGAAAAAGTCAGAGCCCGACAGGTAAACCTGTTCACAGGAGGCCCCCTACATGATCCTCAGTATCCCCCGAAGGATCGCAATGCACAACCCCGTGCACCATCCCGTCAGGTGGAGAGTGTAGCCCTGGGAGGGGAGGGGAGGAGATAGGTGCCCAATTTGGGTGGGGTCCCGCAGAAATGTCCCTTGACTCTTTATGAGATTGTGAGATGGTCCCCAGGACCCAGCTGCCTGATAACACAAAAAAATAAAGGCAGTGGGAGACCATCAATGGCCATAGGGTGGAGGCTCTGAGAGACACTGGGGCCAGTGTGATAGCTGCCAGTTGTTGGCTGGTGTCTCAGGAGCTAGTGATCCCCCATGCATTCTTCCCTGTAGTTGCCGCGGACAACTCAGAGAGCCACTGTGAGGTGGCCCAGGTTTCCTTTGAGTGGGGGAGGGGGTCTCAGGTACTCTCCAAGTAGCTGTGAGGCCAGCCATGCCTGTGGATTGTCGGCTGGGCAATGATTTAGAGAGCTCTTCTTGGGCTAAGGTCGAGAGAAGGTCTCATTTAGAGATGCTGGGTCTGCCTGAGTGGGCGTGTGTGACCACTCGGTCTATGGCAGCCAGTAAGGGTGTTCAAGAGGTCCTGGAGCCTGGAAGTATGGCCCAGGTAGCTGCCTTAGAGAGAAGAGGTAGGGGGTGTGGGAAACAGCCCCCATAGTTCCCACAGTCTAGGAGGAGGCAGACCTTGAGCGGGATGCCCTGGAACCTACAGGGGAACAAGTGTCTGAACTGGGGGACCTGCCTGAGCTGACCCATTGGCAGCAAGAAGGAGGACCCTCCAGGTAGGAATTCTGTGAAGAGCAGACAAAGTGCCCTTCTCTTGTGGGTTTGTGGCAACAGGCCACAAACCAGGCAGCAGGTGATCAGTCTGGATCACATTCGATCTACTGGGAGAATGACCTACTGTATAGTGAGCGTAAGGCTGCTGTGCCTGGGTCAGCCCGTGTGCTGGCGGTACCCTAGCGCTTCACAGCCTTCCTACTGGGTTTGGCTCATGATGTACCTTTAGCTGGACATTTGGGGCAGGACAAGACCTTTGAAAGGCTTGTCACCCACTTTTATTGGCCCCAGATGTAGGACCTGCCAGACTTGCCAGGCAAGTGGAAAGAGTGGGAGGAAGCACAAGGCTCCTCTCCAATCATTCCCTGTGGTCAGCACCCCTTTTGAAAGGGTGGGCATTGACATTGTGGGGCCTCTGGATCCCAAGACAGCTATGGGCAACAGGTTTATCCTGGTCTTGGTGGACCATGTTACCCGGTACCCAGAAGCTATCCCTCTCCGGACAGTGATGGTCCCCGTGGTGGGACGTGCACTGGTGGGGATTTTCTCCCGTGTGGGGTTCTCCAGAGAGGTAGTGTCAGACCGTGGTACAAACTTAATTTCCAAGTATATGAAGTCCCTGTGGCAGGAGTGTGGGGTAACCTATAAGTTCACCACTCCTTACCACCCCCAAGGTAATGGGCAGGTTGAGAGATTCAACCGGACCCTCAAAGGCATGATTATGGGTCTTGAAGAACCTATGAGACGTAAGTGGGACGTCCTCTTGCCATGCCTTTTCTTTGCTTACAGAGAGGTGCTACAGAAATCCTTAGGGTTCAGCCCCTTTGAACTGCTGTATGGTCACCCTGTGAGAGGACCTCTGAGTTTGGTAAAGGAAGGCTGAGAGAAATCTCCCAGGAATCCTCCTCAGGATGTATATAGCTACATGCTGGCCTTCAGAAACCAAACCCAGCGTTTCAGGCAACTTGCTCAGGCGAATCTGGAAGCCAGCCAGGAAGAGATGAAGCGGTGGTACGATCAGAATGCCACTCTGATTGAGCTTCAGCCTGGTCAGAAAGTTTGAGTCATGGCCCCAGTGGAGCCCTGTGCGCTCCAGGATAAGTGGACCGGACCCTTTGAGGTGGTGGAATGCAAGAGTGATGTCACCTACTTCGTGGACTTGGGGTCTCCCAGAAATCCTTTGCGAGTCCTGCATGTCAACCGCCTGAAGCCCCACTTAGAGAGGTCCAAAGTGGGCATGCTCCTAGCAACTGATGCTGGAATGGAGAAGGAGACTGAACCTCTTCCTGACCTGTCTGCAACAGAGCAAGAAGGGTCAGTGGATGGTGTTATCCTCTCTGCCACACTGACCCCTGAGCAGCAGAATTGTTGTCTCCAACTGTTGGGACAATTCTCTGATTTGTTCTCCCTGGTTCCAGGTGTCACTGAGTGGTGCGGCCATGGTGTGGACACTGGGGACAGTCCTCCTGTTAAGCACAAATCTTACAGAGTGACTGACAGGGTCAGAGCTTAAATCAAGGAGTAGGTCTCTAAGATGTTTGCCTTAGGGGTGATTGAGTCCTCTAACAGCCCTTGGGCCAGCCCAGTGGTCTTGGTCCCAAAGGCTGCCGCGCCTGGTGCCATAACCGAACTGATGCGCACCACATCCTCAGAGCTGATGAGCTCATTGATCGACTAGGGGCTGCACAGTAACTCAGTACGTTTGATTTGTCGTCTGGGTACTGGCAGATCGCCTTAACTGATGGGGCCAAAGAGAGGTCAGCATTCTCCACACCAGAAGGACATTACCAATTCCAGGTTATGCCCTTTGGGATGAAGAATGCCCCTGCCACCTTTCAGAGGTTGGTCAACCAGGTTTTGGCTGGACTGGAAGATTTCAGTGCCGCCTACCTGGATGACATTGCAGTATTCAGCACCAGTTGGAAAGAACATCTGCATCACCTCTGGGAAGTGTTGATGGCACAGCGGAAAGCAGGCCTCACGGTCAAGGCGAGTAAATTCCAGATCGGGCAGGGTTCTGTGGTGTACTTGGGGCACCAGGTAGGAAGTGGCCA
The DNA here is from genome assembly GCF_964204655.1 of Triturus cristatus. Classification (NCBI taxonomy): domain Eukaryota; kingdom Metazoa; phylum Chordata; class Amphibia; order Caudata; family Salamandridae; genus Triturus; species Triturus cristatus. Next base: position 488,073,988 of record NC_140587.1, on the reverse strand, counting down.
GGTGGCGCCCCGACAACCCAAGATTGAAACCATCTTGGCATGGGAACCCCCCAAAACCCAGACACAAGTGAGAGCCTTTTTAGGACTCACAGGGTACTACAGGAGGTTTGTCAAGGGGTATGGCAACATTGTTGCACCCTTGACTGAGCTGACTTCCAGGAAGCAGCCCAAGAAAGTGAACTGGACTGACACCTGTCAAAAAGCTTTTGATGCCCTGAAGACTGTCATGTGCACAGCACCCGTGTTTCAGGCGCCAAACTTCTCAAAGGAATTCATTGACCAAACAGATGCTTCAGAGCATGGTGTGGGGGCCGTTCTTTCACAGATAAATGAGGAGGGCCTAGACTAACCTGTAGCCTTCATCAGTAGGAGGTTACATCCAAGGGAACAGAGGTAGAATGCAATTGAGAGTGAGGCATTTGCTGTGGTCTGGGCACTGAAGAAGTTGAGAACATACTTGTTTAGGACTCACTTCCGGGTTCAGCCAGACCACCAGCCCCTCAGATGGTTGATGCAGATGAGGAGTGAGAATCCAAAGTTGTTGGGGTGTTCCATTCACAGTGGAACACCGCCCTTGTACAGAACACGCCAATGCTGATGGTCTGTCCAGATTTTTCTGCCTTAGTAAAGAGGACTCCCAAGAGGTTGGGTAGTTCTCCTCACATTTCAGCTGGAGGGGACACGTGTTAGACCTGGTACCATTGGCGTGAGTCTTCCTTCCATTTTTTGCTGATGTCTCCTCTGTTTTCGATATGTTTTGCTGGTTTAGATGCTTTGAGCACTGTGCCACTGCTATTCAGTGTCACAGTGCAAGTGCTCCCTATGGTAAATATTGTAATGGATTAGTGACTCCATGATTGGCTTATTTGATTTATCTGTCAGACCCTACCTAGTACAGTGCACCATGTGTGCCCAGGACCTGTAAATCAAATGCTGCTAGTGGGCTTGCAGCACTGGTTGTGCCACCCACAGAAGCGGCTTGTAAAGTGTGTCTCAGGCCTGCCATTGCAGAGCCTGTGTGCAGTCTAGTTCTGCCATGTCGACTTGGTAAGTGCACCCACATACCAGTCCCTAAATCCTTCCCTTTTCTACATGTTAGCCACCCCTAAGGTAGGCCCAAGGGCAGAGTGCATTGTTAGTATAAGGTAGGACATGCCCTGGTGTGTGTGGCATGTCCTGTTAGTGAAGTACAGCCAATTTTTCACTATTGCAAGGCTACCTGTCCCCATAGGCCAGAATGATCAGTTTGATTATAACATCTTATAATCCTAACTGACCCAGGGAACAAGGTAGAAAAACAAATTTAGTATGCCTGAACTGAAGTTGGTTTTAACATTCTGTGTTTGAAAATACCACTTTTAGAAAGGAGGTATTTTCTTACCTAACCATGCAGCCTGCCTCTGCTAGGTTGTGTATTGCATCTCTGGTTTGTGAGTGACAGGAGGGCTTGGGCTCCAGCAGTCTGAGTCAGGGCTGGGCTGAATAGGACCTTGGCTGCATAGAGAGTGGGGGGCAGAGAGTTCCTTTCAGTGCCCCCAGCCTTCATAGAATAGAGAGTAGGGGGAGGAGATATCCTTTCAGCTGCCTGGGCCAGGTCTGCTTTCAACAATGCTGTCTCCACCTCCTGCCAGAAAGCTGCATAGAACTGGTTCTGGCTAGGTACAAACACCCTCTACCCTCAGAGGACAAAGGATTTACTAGTATAAATATTGGGGCCCAGAGCCAAAGACTTTAGATCACTTCTGGGAATCAAGATGGACCTTTTGCCAAGGAGAAGAACCAGAGAATCTGCAGGAGTTTGGACTGCCCCTATGCCAGTGTGCTATTTTCTGGGGTTGCCCTGCAGTGGTTTCTTTATTGCCAAGGAAAGGAGAAGGAACTGTTATTGAACTTTCATCATCTTGAAGAAGAATCTCCAAGGGCTTGAACTGTGCTTGCCTCCTGCTGAAGTCTCAGGGATACAAGACTTCACCACCAGCTCACCCCTGAATTTCCTTTCTGGGAATTCTGTCTGCAGAAGCCTGCGTGTTGTTGGGAGCTGGAAGTGCGACTCAACGAGAAGAAGCGCGTCACATCCGCAGCTATTGCCGTCGCATCATCGGAGAAGCGTGTCGCTACCACAAGGGCCGCCGTCGCATCACCGGAGAAGCGTGTCTCCGTCGCAGCTGTTTGTCGTCACATCTCCAGAGAAGCGTGTTGCCACTGCAAGGGTCGCCGTTGCATCACCGGAGAAGCGTGTCGCAGGGCGTGTCGCGGCTCCAAAGTTACAGAGTTCGCCGCATGGCTGTCGGGCGTGCACGCATCACCTTCACATAGTCGCATCGCATCAAAAATGCCATCTTGTCGCATCCCACCGGATCGTCGCACCGCATCGAGGAGCCATCTTGCCGCATCGCAACCGGAACACACCACGAGATCGTCGCATCACCTCCTCTCCGGTAAGGAACAGACGCATCGGCTACTTTGGGCAAGCACTGAGGAACAGACGCATCGCCTCCCCCGAAGCTAGGAACCGACGCATCGTTCTCCCAGCGAACCTTTTGCTTATCTTGCATTACGCATCCTATGGTACTTTGGGAGAAACGTGTCGCATAAACCATCTAATCTAAAGTGAACTAAGCTATTTCTACCATCTAAAAGCCATTTTCTTAATACTATATAGTGGATTTTTGTTGTTTGGGCCTTGTGTTAAGTCTATATAAAGAATACTTATTTTTATAAAAACCTGTGTTGTCCATCTGTAGTGGTTTCACTGTATTACTGTATGTGTTCACAAATGCTTTATACACTGCCTTTGAGATAAGTCTTCTTGCTCATGCCAAGCTACCACAGGGTTGAGCAGGGGTTATTGTTGGAGTGTAGCACCCTTACTGTGACTAGAAGCAAGGGTCCTTATTTGGACAAAGGTGCAAACCATTACCAACTAGAGACCCCCAGTTCTAACACACAGGCAGTGGCTGACAGGCATGGAACATAGGGATGTGTGCCATGTCGACTCTTCACTTTTCTCCGCACTAAAACGCAGTCTGCAATGGTAGTGGGTGGGTGTTAAGGTGCAGGACCTCTAAGGGTGGCACAATAGGTGCTGTAGCCGAAAGAGGCCTTCTCCGGTCACAGTGCCTTTGGTACCCATGGTACCTTTTACAAAGGGGTTACCTGTGGCCAGAGATGCCAAGTGGGTGTACAAAGGTACAGCTTTGGGAAAGAACACAGGCCCTGGGAACCTGGTTGGCAGGAACCCAGGGCACACCAAGTCAAAGTGCATCATGTGTCAGTGTTAGAAATTGGATTTTTGGTGGGCTACGGCATGTGCCAAAGCCAGGCAGAAACCACCACTCTAGTCAGGATAAGGGAGTTACACTCCTAAAATAACCCCTGCTCACCCCCTTGGTAGCTTGGCACAAGCAGTCAGGCTTATCTTAGAGGCAGTGTGTAAAGCATTTGCACATAACCAACAGTAATACAGTGTAAGCACTACAAAAGGGCACCACACCAGTTTAGAAAAATATCCAATATTTGTATATACTTGAGACAAGACCAAAAACGATAAAAAATCCACAATACAGTACTTAAAAATCTTCGGTTATCAAAATATGCGGGGAAAAACAGTTCCTTGATGTCGATAGCTCCGTCCGGGGCTATCACGGCGTCGTGAGCAAACAGATCCCAACAGTTCTAGCTGACCGTGGTGTCGCGGGCCAACTACGGTGTCATGAAGGCCCGCAAACAGTACCTTTTAGAAATGCAGGGCGTCGGCGACCTCTTGTTGAGCTTCCGTAAGCACGGCATCTGCAGGCGTCGGTTCCGGAGGTTGCAGCAGGAGTCGTCGGTGCCCTCGAAGTCACACGCGTTGCAGATCGATCTCCTCTCTGTTGGAGTCAGGAGCAATGGCGTCGGGTGCTGCGGTGCAAAGGGCAGCGGTGCGGTGCCCTCAGGTCATGGTGCAAGCAGCGGCTCGGTGGTGGCCTCAGATGGCGTTTTTCTTGAGACCAGGGTCGCGGTGCGAGGTGAATGCGGTGCTCGTCGCGGTGCTGGCAGGTCATGGTGCAAGCAGTGGCATCATTGTTGCTGAAGTGCTGTCGTCGGCTGACAAACTGGAGCCGATGGTGCTGGTGTCGGTAGGCCAATGCTGCGGTGCAGGATGAGGGCAGTGCGTCGTGTATCTTTATTAGCGGTGCCCTCGAACCACGGTACAAGCAGCGGCGTAGATTTTGGCGTGGAGCAGCGTCATCGGGGTTACCAAGGCATCGTCATGAAGCGAGGCGGTGCAGAGTGCGGTGCGATCAGCTTCGATGAGACCAGGGTCGCGGTGCGGCATTGTGGTGGTGCCCTCTGCGGTGCCTTCAGGACACAGAGTCGGTAGCGGCGTCATAGACGTCGTCGGGTTGCTTTTCTTCTGTTGCAGCACAAAACACACAGTCCCCAGTGCTGAGGGCAGAAGAGCTTAAAGTCTTTGCTGTTAATGAGACTTCTTGAACAGGGGGCAAGCTCTACCTCAAGCCCTTGGAGAAACTCACAAAGTAGATTGCAGAAAGTTCAGTCCGGTCCTTACACTGCCCAAGACAGAAGCAGCCACTGCAGGCCAACCCAGCAAAGCACACAGCAAAGTGGTAGTTCCTCCTCACAGCTTCTCCGTCTCTTCTTCTTGGTCCAAAAGAGATCTGAAGTTCAGGGGTCTGGGCCCCAATATTTATATCCCAAAATACTTTGATCTCTTAGGCAGAGAGTGTCTGTGCCCAGCCAGAACCAGTTCTGCCTTCGCTGGTGTGACTTCCTGGCAGGAGGTGGAGACGGCATGGTCAGAGGCAGACCAGGCCCTTTGAGGTGCAAGGAAATCTCCTCCCCCTTCCCCAATTGCAGCCCAGGTCTATTCAGCTCTTTCCTGACCCACCTAGACTATCTGGAGCCACTCCTGCTCCCCAGCCTTCTGTCATGCAAAACCCAGACAGGCAATCCACATCCCAGCAGAGGCACACGGGATCACTGAGCAAGAAAATACCTACATTCTAAAAGTGGTAGTTTCAAACACAGAATGTAAAAATCACCTTCACTAGAAGATGCATCTTTAGGTTCTGAGTTCAGACATACTTAACTTTATTTTCCTACCTAATTCACCGGGCCAGTTATGTTTATAAGATGTTATAAACAAACTCCCCATTCTGTCCTATGGGGAACAGGTAGCCTTGCAATAGCGAAAATCGAAATTGGCCGTAATTCGCTATCAGGACATGCCACACACACCAGGGCATGTCCTACCTTTCACATATACTGTACCTTGGGCCTACCTTAGGGGTGGCTGACATGTAAGAAAAGGGAAGGTAAGGGACTGGCAAGTGTGCGCACTGGCCAAGTTGACATGGCAGTTACAAACTGCGCGCAGACTCTGCAATGGAGGGTCTGAGTTACCTTTTCAGGGCTACTTACTTTGGTGGCACAATCAGTGCTGCAGGCCCACTAGTAGCATTTGATTCACAGGCCCTGGCACACTCAGTGCACTTTACTAAAGACTAACAAGTAAATCAAATATCCAATCATGGAAACACCAATCTATAACACAATTTACCACAGGAGCACTTGCACTTTACCACTGATCAGCAGTGAGAAAAGTGTGCAGAAACACTACGCCAGCAAAAACAGAGTCAAAACCGGGAGGTCAGAAAGCAAAAATTCAGGGGAAACACGCCAAAAAGATGCCAAGTCTAACAGTCAGGCAAAAGGTAGGGGGTAACCATGCAAAAAGGGAGACTTTCCTACACTACTCCATTAATATACATGAGCTAGGTCACAAATTGAGACCCACTATGATTGGTTAGAGTCAGCGATATGGTGGCCTCCTCGCGTCAGCAGACCACCATGTCTGTGGGTTTAAAAAAAAATAAAACAGTCTTTTTTAAATGTAGCCTATTTTCCTAAAAGGAAAATGGGATGCATTTTAAAAAGAAAATACATAATTCTACATATATATTTAGGTCAATGGACCACTGCCTTTTTCGATAATTTTTTTCCTCTTTATATTCACAAAGTGGAAGGGGTGCCTTAGAAACCCCTTCCTATTGGCGAATGGTTACCATCAATTTGGATTTGATGGTAAAATATTAATGTTTTTTAACCAGATTTAGGCAGCAAAACATTAACACATGGAAATGGTGTTTGGACGGAACGCCTTTACACGCCCCTTCCAAATACCAACTCTGTATTTTGTCTGTAACCCAATTTGCAATTTTGGTTTTGTACATTTTAAAAAGCCCTTTTGCTGTAGCATAGGTTCAAATTGACCTTTGCAATCGTCGAATCGCTTTGTACTTCAGGCCCGATGTTATGTAGGCAACCTGCAGATGGCAGTCGTAGGTTCTGCTATGACCAGCTCAGCTGTTGATCCTTCCATTTGCAAATGAATATCATGTTATAGCTGGTGATAAAAACTGCATGCCAATAACTTTCTGTACAAAACACTCATAAACACAAGGTTTTATGATTATAAAAGAATAATTACTCGGCCACGAAAATGCTATAGTTTAATTTCCTTTTGGTATTCTTTTCCCTCTCCAGTCAAAACCGGAAAGCATATATCTTTTGGTTCTGAACTCATCTCCCAGGCTATCTCGACAAATACAAGGCTTTTTTTGGGCTGGGGTAGGCTTTTGTACTTGCGGACTGAAAGAAGAGCAGGACAGGTCAGTCTGACAGGCAGGTCTGCTGTTTCGCTGCAATCAATGAGCCTGCTCCTGAAGTTGTTTCAGTTCTGCTGTCAGGTCATAAAATCATCACAAACAGGCTCGGACACAGTACAGTGGCAGCGAACCTCAGATCTCTGGGTCCCGCTGCAATTGCACCTGCTGCACCATTGATAGCTGCGCTCCTGAACAACTCTCTCTTTAATCGTGATGGATAATACAATTGCCGGCTTTATTTTTGTTACTAGTGTCCTAGAAATGTGCCTTTAGAAGTAGTCAAAGAATATTGATTTCTCGAGTCTGGTTTGCAGATAACCTCTAGTGGTTTGTATTCATTAAGAATAGTAGTGTGTATGTAAAGAGCATAGTAGGAGAACTCTGCTGAGTGCAGTCCTCAACAGCAGCCCATTTGGCAGCCCAAAGCAAATCTCCTGGACAGAAGTGCTAACATTGTCCCTGACTGAGGCACAGGGTCCCTTCACTAATAATGGGCCCCACTTGGTACAACCAATGCTGGTGCACCCGCCTTCTGCACCACCACACAACGTTGGGGGCTTCTCCCACCAGCCAAAACAATGCCTGGCAAGCTAGGACTTCTACAGGCCTCAGGGCTGCACCCTAAGGCTGTACACCAGAAGTGCACCAGGCAGGAATCTGCTAAGGCAGAGCCTCCTGCACACCCTCTATCTAGAGGGCCTCCGCCTTCAGTCCTGGGGACTGACCTCACAGGACATACCCGATTCGGCATCTGGCTGGGCATTGCCACAGTCCCCACTTCAGGTACAAGTAAAAACAGTTCCCAGGATGACATTCTTCACTGAACTTGGGTAGTCGCTTACCCTATTCGGACATCTCAGGGACCACTACTAACACATCCTGGGAATCTCGGGAGTCCTCCCTTCCTTTCTCATCTTGTCACTACATCTCATAACTCAGGAACCATCCCCTCTCAGGGGCTAAACAACACTATAGGCCACCCATGGGCAACTCTCCATTCCCATAAGATAATCTATGGGGACCATGGTAACCACATCTTTCTCGCATCCCCCACTGTAGGAAAATTTTTTAGGGACCCCACCCTCCTGGTGGGAACACCTAGGGGAGTCCCTACTTCTGGGTACCCTACCGCCACACCCTTCCAATGTTTTCTGGTCTGTGCCAGGGACTGACAAAACTCTGTAAAAAGAATGACTCATGGTGTGCTCCCTTGTGGGAAATCTGCCTTGACCATGGCACACGTGAGAATATCCTGGAGTCTACAATCACTTACTACACCCCCAGAAGCAGGGCTCACCCCTTCTATGGTGTGGGTACCTGTTGTAGTCCCTAAACCTTTAGAGAAGAACCCACCTCACTCAGGCCTAGTGTGTAGTGCTAGGGTTCAAAGGACACTAGGGCCTGGAACACTGACATGGAAACACGTTGTGTGAAAACCCACCCCATCATCACTTCATTCAAAAAATGCAAACCGTCCATAATAAACACAGTTAATATATTAACCAACGATCAATGTTTTCACATGGCATATGTGTGTGGAGGTTTTGCTTTTCCACATCACAGTAACCTCCCAAGTACATCAGATAGAACATCACAATATAGAGGGGTACCACTTCAAATACAACAGGCCCATTGGCTTTGTCAAGTGGTCCTTAAAACAGCATATAAGGGAGGTGGGATTTCGGACCAACCAAGATGGAGGCTCCCTGCTAGTGCTCTGGCCAGTGCCACCAAAGCACCCCCTTGTCCGCGGCCATGAGGGCCTGTTGTGGCTAGGGACTGCTCTCTACCTCCCACCTGTTTCCCTGAGGCACTAGTTGCTCTCTGTCCACCTAATGCAGGGTATGACTTTTTAGTGGCCTTGTATTGAAGGCAGCGTTTTAGATACATACATTGCTATGTTAGCATAAGCTCCTTAGACGTTAGAAACTCCATCTTGCCACTTCTGCTGCTTTTGCACACGACACTGCAGGCACATGTTATTTGAAAACTGCTTGCTTGCCTTTTCTTCACATGAGAACTGTCTGTTGTTCACATCACTAGACGTGCATTGCGACCTTGGTCTGAACATTGTGTGCAGAAACAGTCTGAGCCACCAAACAATGTATGTTTTTGAGTTCAGGTTGATCGGCCCACGCTCTAGCCATAACACGCACACAGCTGCAAATATCTGAAAGTCGAGGGCCTTTAATATTGCAGTTTGCATGCATTAGATCCATATTCTGGAGAGGAACTTTTCCAGGAGCAGAGCAAAGCTGATCCTGTGATGTGATTCACCTAAGCTGATCTTTACGGTATGGGGTTCTCCATTCAAGCCTAGAGACCTTCTATTAGTATGATAATACTAGCTTACTAGCGAAGGGAGGGTGGTTGTATTCCACGGTCATTTGTAATATGATTTCTCCCTTCATTTTCTATGGTATTGTAATAATGCTGATGGTTTTAATTTTAATCATTTGTCTGCTTATGTTAGCCAAAGTACTGCATCTTAGGACACGTAGTTTATAAAATAAATATTATAAACTTTACCGTGTCTCTGATTTCTATTGTTGTGGACTAATATGAGAATAATAACAAACAGGTATTTCTGATTCCCAACATTCCTGAGAGTACTCTAAGTCGCTTGTTCTGGGTTGTCTATACATTGGGAGCTCCGAGAGGATACGGATAACGAATGGGACACTGATGCTAGTCGGATTGGGGTTCTGGGTACTGAGGTGAGTTTTTGGTACACCCCAATTCACTGAGGTCCTGGTTTCCTGCGCATAGTTCTGTGCATGAGCAGAATCCCTGCAACATGGCGCACCTAACTTTTGGTCTTCTGATTTGAAACACCTTTGTAGTGCTTATATTAGTCCACGGCGCCCTCACTCTTGTTTCCGGATAGAGGGAGTGACGGTTTTAACCTACCTGTTTGTGCGATAGGTTCCCTCAAGCTTGATAATTAAAAAGGTTTTTATATTTCTGAACCATTGTGCTACTGTAATATCCATTGTTGTTCTTCTCTGTGTCCTTATGGCGGTCGATATTGCAGCGCATAGCCGTACACCTCTGCGGCGTCATTTGACGCAGTTTGGGGTGCCAGACGATAGGATGGCTGTTATTTTTGTGGTGAGTGCCGATCCGTCCTACCCCTATGAGTTGTTTTACTCTTGGGTGATGATGCCGGCAGTAAATGCGGATGATGATACGTTTCACTCCTATACTCCCACGCGGCTCCCGGCAAACTATACGCCATATAGGACGCAAGAAATTCCTATTTCAGCTTGGCAGCATCGCATTTGGTTTAATGGCGCCCTTCCCCATGTGGTTACACCGGTTAGAATTGGCCCTTTGTCGATTCCAGGGGCCACTTGGCCGGTGCTGGACGGATTTACGCCTCATCCTCGTTATTTGAATGTTGCGTTGGATGAGTTGCTTGTCCTCCATACAGCCCTAATTACTGTGTATAGGGCTTTAGTGTAATACGTTTTGCGCAACATGCAGGTGGGGGCACCTGCTGTGGCAGGACAGCCAGCTGGCCAGGCCGGGGTTGTTATTAGTCCCGTCATGGTTAATTCGGTTATGGGCAAGCGCCCCCAAAATAAGAACGATTTGCCTTATTGGCTTGCTGAGAAATTTTACCAGCTGGAAGCAGTATTTCCGCACTCTACTCCTGTGGAGAAACACAGGATCCTCACCATTAGTTTGCAGAAAGACTTAGTCCCGGAGGTGTCCGATTGTGACAACTGGGGTAAGGTTTTTGCAGCGGTCTACTCGAAGTGCTTCGGCACCCTATCTATGGCCGTGCTTCCCTCCGTCATCAAACGTGTTCAAGATCAACACGGTCCGGAGGCGGCAGTCGAGTTGGGAATGCGGCTTGTCGATGTGTTCGACGTAGTTGCCACTCTCGTCCTTGGTAATCTCAAGGGAGATGCGGTACAATTTCAAGTGGCTAATGGCTTAGCCCACGTCGATGAGCTCGATAAGCCCAGAGAGTTGCCTAAAATTATTGCGGAAGCTTATAGAACTATTGGCCGCAGTAGTTTAGGGATTAAGCCGACTATTGTCATTCCAGACTTAATACAGCAAACTAAGGTGAGTTTGTCTGTCAAAGACGATCCTCTCACTTTTCCTAAACAAAATTGGCGAACAAAGAAACAGGGGAAGCAGCAGCAGAAACAGGGGTCTCGTCCTGAGTCTCCAGTACAGGCGACTGGTGAACGCACATACGATTTGCGCGACAGCACTATTATTAGGTCACCTGATAGATTTCAGGTTACTGAACAACGTTCTCCTCGTTCTTCACAGGAAACATCGGTCTCACAGTCCGGTGGCGGAGAACGTGGCAAAGGTCGGGGTGCCCAACAAGGACGTGAGCAACCCCGTCAGCCTGATGGTAAAGGCAAGCAGGACGAGTTTGCACGTCAACGTCCCCCGCTTCAGAAGAAGAAAGTTGCTTCACTAACAGCGAGGTATGCCACAGATAGTGAGAACGCAGCTTCGGAACCTGACATGGGCACTAACGCTGCTCGACAGCGCAGCGGAGGTTACAGTAGTGCGGCAAGCACTGCGTCCATATCTGGAGGCGATAGCAACTGACACGTTCATTACTGTAGAAACTGCTGACACTAGAGTGGCTCCCCCTGACAGACTATATGACATAGTCCTCTTAATTGAAGGTGACATACAACGTACAATATAACGGATTTTTTGGGATAATCTGACCTCTTCACATGACATTCTCTTAGCAGAGGCAGACTGGCCCCCGGCTTTCATTTTGGATTCTCCTAGAGGGGAGGAGGTAATCCTCCCGTCCTTTGCGCACACAGTGCCAAAGGAGCACGCTGAAATGTTTGCCGAAGAGTGGGCTCAGGTGCTTGCTCCGGCATTATACCGTACTCAGGTTGGGTGGGATAAATTGTCTCCAAGCCATGAGCTTCCTTTACGGTCTATGCCCCAGCCGCAGCCCCAATATCCCATGCGCCGCGAAGCTAGATTTCACATCGCAGAAATCCTTGAGCAATTGGAATATCAGGGTGTTATTGAAACCTGTGTGTCACCAATGAGTAGTCCTTTATTCACTGTGGCGAAGCCTGATGGGTCGTACCGCCTAGTTTTGGATTACCGGCATTTGAACTCTCATTGTCGGACGTGTGCTGTGCAGAGTACCCACGGTTCTGCCCTTGTTGATAGTCTCGTGGGAAAGAGGTTTAAGACCACACTTGACATATCCAATGGCTTTTGTAGCCATAACCTGTCCTCTATTAGTTGTCAGTGGATAGCGTTTACTTCTGGCGGCAAACAAAAACAGTTTAAGAGATTGGCCATGGGCTATAAAAACAGCCTTGGCGTCTTTGCCGCACGTGTTGTCTCTCTGTTAGAGAGCATTGACCCTGATGCGTACTCGTATGTTGATGATATCTATCTCACGGACGACGAGTTGTGGCCGCATCTGTGTCGCGTTGATCGCATCATTGTTATGTTTGCAGACTTCGGTTACAAATTTAACTTTGCAAAGTCTCACATTGCAGAGTATACAGTGTTGTTTTTGGGCTACAAGCTCAACAATGAAGGACGAGGATTAGCTCCTCACTTTCTGGAGAAGTGCGCATGCTTGCATGCTCCTACAACACTGAAAAAATTGCAGTCTTTGCTGGGCTTTCTGAATTTCGGTCGCACTTACATTCCCGATTATGCCCAGCGTATCAGCCGCTATATGCCTTGGTACAACCTACTTTTTCCAAATCGAGCTGGCTACCAGAGCATTCAGCTATTTTGCAATCTTTGCAGGCTGATCTACTTGCTTCGACATACTTACTGACACGTGATAACCACACTAACCTGGTAATAAGAATTGTGCCGGGCGCAGTGGGTTTCACGTACTTAACGTTCAATGAGGGCGACACCGTCCCCATTGCCTACAAATCACACCTGTACACTTCGGCTGAACTGCGCTTTTCCACAGTCGAAAAAGTTTTGACTGCGGTGCAGATGACAATTCTTAAAGAACGAGCGCTGTCGCAAGGAAAACGCATGTTGGTGATTACACCATATCCTGCTCTAAAGGCAGTGACAAAAGCCAGTGTGCCTAATCCTAAAGCTTTGCATCCGCGTTGGATACAATGGGCCACTTCTTTGACATCACCAGATGTCACCTATATCTTTGATGCCTCATTGCAGACTCAGGAGTACTTGCAGTATGAATTCGTTCATCCAGCTCCTCTGTCTTTGCGCCCGCTTGAAGATTACCATTGTGTCATTTACACTGACGGTTCGGCGCAACCGGCAACTGGATCGAAGCATGCCTATTCAGCAGCCTGCACAATTGTGGCAGGTACTTTTGTGAATGGAGAATTCAAATCTGATGCCGTGCATACGCAGTCATTGGGTGATTGTACCGCACAGTTGGCAGAGCTCTGTGCTCTGGTGCTTGCACTGGAGTTTGCTGATCCTTGGGTTACTACTCTTATAGTGAGTGACTCGTTTTACTGTGTTCAGTCTTTCAATGACAATCTATTCTTTTGGTCTCAGAATGAATATCGTGACTCCAAAGGTAGCACAATTAAGCATAAAATGCTTTGGGTTCGAGTAGCAGAACTTAAACAGCATCTGCCTCTCGTGAATGTAATTCACACTCTTGGTCACCAGCGAGTTGGTGTCCACGCTGTCGGCAACAGCTTAGCTGACGAGGCAGCGAAAACAGCAGTGGTTACATATCTAGTAGCAGCAGTTACAAGATCCAAAAGTCAGATCGATGATGACATATTGGCAGCTATTGCTGCTACAGAGAAGGGAAGTAATTACCCGAGAGGTTTCCCTTCTCCGAACCATTATTACTCAAGTCCTGATAACGTCCCGTATGTGAGAATTAATGACGTTGGTGACAGATTGATTCCCAACGTGGACTGCAGACCATCCTTGATAACAGCGGCACACAAGGGTATGGCAGCGTGTCAGCTACTGTTAGTCAATTTCAACAGCGCTACTGGTGGCGCGGATTTTATAAACAAACTCGCACTTATGTTCTTGATTGTGACACTTGCCAGCAGATTAAACCTTCGACTGCTGCGTGCCCTCCACAAACTCAGTTGTACACATCTAATAAACCACTTGGGTGTGTTTATTTAGATCACTGCGGTCCTTTCTCCTCTGATACTGTGTACAAGTACATCTTAGTTGTAGTAGATTCGTGCACACGTTTTCTTTGGGTGTGGCCACAAAGGAGTGCTGATGCTCGTACTGTCATAAGGGATTTGCGTGTCTTTGTGGGAATTTTTGCATGTGGTACCTTTCATTCTGATCAGGGCCTTGCGTTCGCCTCTAGGGCGTACAAAGAAGCCATGAAATCTTTGGGGATCCAAGTCAAATTTTCGTCTCCATACCGACCTGAGGGTAATAGTGCAGTGGAGCGAATGAACCGTGACTTAAAGCACTCCTTGACAGCCAGGGTTTTAGGCACTGGCCGGAACTGGTTAGCCAATCTGTATAACGTACAACGTGCACTTAATAATCTCCCTAGAAGGTCTCTGGGTGGGCGGACCCCATACATAATGCTCTTTGGCATAAAAATGTTTGTCCCGGACCTTGATGGTCTAGACATGGTGGCGTCTGCCGCACCCTTTGACGTAGATGATCACTGTGCTGTATTACAGAGTCTACAAGAGACCAGAGACGGTCTCGCAAAGAAACCCTTGCCCTCCACATCTGATGCTGCGCTTCAGATTCCGGTGGTCGGCTGGCTACTTCGAGTTGGAGACCTGGTCCGTGAGAAGGTGGAGAACAAGAGGGAGTTCGGCCCCTCTTATCGTACCCCAGTTCCAGTGCTTGGCGTGCAGGGTACAAGAACAGTCATTTTACCTCCACTTTCTGGTCGCAAGGATAACAGGTACATCTCCATTGACAATGTCAAACTACAGCGAGTGGCCGATTCTTCTTAGTATGACTCCAGCGGTTTCTTGCCCTGCGATGCTGAGAAATTCTGTTTTGGCTCCGGCTCCTACCACCTTGCCTGATATTGCCATCGAGATGCATACAGTTGCTGATCCTTTGTTGCCACCACCGGCTGGTGGTCCATCTGAAGATACTGAGTGTGCTTATCCCACAGAAGTGTCATTACCTGTTTTACTATCTACCGCAGTTAACCAGTCACGTTTCTCCTTTGACACTAACTCTATGACTTCCAGAGCTCCATCAAAAGTTTCTATTTTTGCTGTTTGGTTTAAAAGACATTTTTTGATTCCCCCTTGGACTTACATTTGGCTGATGCTCATATGTATCTTTTTGTTTATGTCCATTGGATTTGTGGTGGTATTGTTTCGTCTTGTAAATGGACACTACCTAAAAGAAAGATCTACAATTAGACTAATTGATGGAACTTTGGCCCCCCATTCCTCATCACACATTATGAAGAGAGACCAGACTTTTGTGAATAGTACTGCCTGGCCTGCGTTAGATGGGATTGTGTGGGATGCTGTTAAATTTCAAATTCATGGACCCACTGAGGTTATTAATGTTCCGAATATTCTTCGTGTTTCTATGGGTGATGTTGTAAAACAAAACATCCGCTCTGATGATAGGGATGTTCAGGCCATAGAGGCACTGTTTTCTGAATTGAAATATTATGGCGCATTTGATGCTGAAGATTTGTATCTAGACACTGCTAATTATGGGGAACTGTTTTGCTATCAACATTATGGCAATCATTTCCTACATAAGGCCAATACATTTCGAAATTTTGTAAATTATACGCAATGGGAACATTGTCCGACGCCAATGCAAGGCAGCTCCAACACTCTGGTGAACAAATTTGCATATTTTACTGATTTCAGTGTTTCAAAACCTGCAGCTTTTTATTTTAAAGTGGCAGCGGAGTCTGCCTCAAAGGTTAGGCTGACACACACTAAATTATTGTATTCCAAATCCTTTATGGATGATTTGGCAGTCAGGGGTTATGATCTGTGGAAAGCTACCATTGATCTTAAATCTGTTTGGGGTTCTAAAACATGGCAGGTACAAGGAACAGAAGCTTTGCATCGTGCCTGCCTCATCCCAAACCACATGTTATTTTTGAATTCAACTATTTTTCAGACCACCTGCTTTGGATTGGCTACCTCTAAAAAATTGAATTCTCCCTCTATTCCGGATCTGGGTGCTTATCCAAATTGGGATAATCTTACAGATCTGTCCCTTGATGCGTTGCAGTCATACATCACTAATACATCCTTCAATATTTCCAATTAGATCCAGAAATATGGTTAACATGGCAGACTAGCTCAGATTCCTGTCAGCATCGTTTTCTGGGTCTCCAACCAGGGTATACAAAGGTTCGCATAGACCCCCGCTTTGAAACTTCCCACTCAGTTACTACCTAATCTGTAAGGAAGTTATGTCAGAACTGGCTGCAACATTCCACCTTGGCATCTGTTAAACTTCATTTATCTAAATTAAATGACAAAATATATTTGAATGATTTTGTTAAGGGTCCTGTGGGTGGCAGGTCCAAAAGATGGGTGGATGCTGTTTGGAAATTATCTCAAATTGAAGCGGCTTCCAGATTGAGAGCCATTGATCAAGCCAATTTGTAAAAAGTACTAGCTGTTATCGATAATAGCATTAACACACTTTCTTCCAGAATTTACACATTAGATAATATTGTTTCATCTGTTGTTGATATAGTGCAGGATGATATGTCTGTTTTGTATCATGGTCAAAATCAATTACGTTCTATAATGCAGTTTGCAAGGACTGTGCAAACGTTAAAGGCTGGGAAAGTCCCCTGGGACTACATGAATACTTCATCTTTATTCCTTCCCTTTAATCTAACTGCGAAACAACAATTCAAGTCCGTGAAAGATGCCACATACTCATTACTGCATATTAAAAAGTTAGGACCTTTACCTTTCTCTGTGGCCGAATTGAACTCCGCAGTGTGGCTTATCTACGGGTTAATCACGTTACCATTTCCTTTGTTTAAATTCAGTTTGTGCATGAAACATTATGCCCTAGGCAGATATGAACCGTTGGGTTCTGCTTTCCTGCATGAAGTTTGGTCACACCCATTTCCATATAGGTGCAGGCGAGAAGGTAAAGAAGTTTAATTGAAGGGTGAAGAATGCACTTCCACACCTGATCACTCTGTAGTCTGTAAACACATCCAATTACATGGCGCATGCAATGTCCTGGCACCTAATTTAGCATGCGTCCTGAAAGGAATTCCAGTACCAGCTATTACACCCTCTTTCACGTTGCTAGCTAACGGTAGTTATTTGCTTTTAAATAACGAGGCTTGCTGCGGGATGCTAGTGGGAATTCCCTACATTGTGACCGTTTCACAGAGAGTAGTCTGCTGTAAAAATGTCCTTTTCCCACCCCCGCATGGGCGGCTGGATGTATCCATCTGGCATTCCATTCCAACCTTGAAAGCAGAGTTCAACAAGATGAGCAGAATAAGGGCTCTATTGTCTCAAAAAGAAGTCGCTCTAAATTCATCCCGTGAAACATTTGTCCTTCACGTAGCAAACACCCGCACAGAGGTGCATGCGCTTTTAAATACTGATCTCCCACTGCATTTCGGTGCCCTGATTCAAACTATATTTAATGCCTCGTCCACAACTGGCTTGGCGCATTTTTTCAAAATTGTGGGCCTCCTTCCAAACAATTTTTGGTGTGATACCGGCATTCTTTCATTCTATTTTTCCAGCGTCTTTGGCGGGCTCCCGTTGATTCTCGCCCTCACGGCTGGTGTGCTCTTGTTGGTCTGCTTACTGCGCAATGGCTGCACAATTTGTGTCACACGACAGCCTGTCCCGGCTGCTCCATCTTCGTAAGCGGATGCTTGAATATTATGGAACATTGCCGCTGGCCACCTTAAGCATAGCCTATGGATTGTCCTTCCGGTTTTCCTACTTTACTTGTGTGCAACCTGTTTTTCATTGCCTAGATTGTCCTTTCGAATGGGCTCTGGATTTGTGCTTGTCAAACTCGGTGTCTCCTGCCCCGGATTATGATCGACTGATGAGTCCCTTAGTGGCTCATGAGTTGGACTATTCTGGTGTCAGGATTATGGCCTGTGGAGCGGCACATGGAGTCCTAGGGAATTGGGACATCTGCATGGCAGCCTATGACTTCCTGGCAGGAAGTTATCTTGAAGAACACGCCAGTTGTCCTCTGATTGTGCTAGAGGGCCCATTTGTTGAGGAACATGTATGTTAATTTACCTTGTTACAATGGATGGCGGAAACTTTTACTGAACATTCCAATGACTTCCTCTTGGAAGCTGTCACTACTTACTGTGCTTACACGTTGATGGATTAACTTGGATGTCGTCCAAACTTTCTTTGTACGACCCAACACATTTTTTTTTTCTCGCTTTTTTTCAACGTCTGCGAAATGTTAAGATTTTCCATTTCCTTTTTTTTCCCTTCGTGTTGTTTTTTTAAACGTTTTTTTTCTTCTAACTTTCACTCCCCTTTATTTGGAACCCAATATGTGCACTTGGTTCCACTCTGTCGAACTTGAACTCTGTGTTCTTTTATTTGTATCCCTATTAGTTTGTGGTCCGATCAAGGGAGGGTGTAGTGAAGGCAGCGTTTTAGATACATACATTGCTATGTTAGCATAAGCGCCTTAGACGTTAGTAACGCCATCTTGCCACTTCTGCTGCTTTTGCACACGACACTGCAGGTACATGTTATTATTTGAAAACTACTTGCTTGCCTTTTCTTCACATGAGAACTATCTGTTGTTCACATTCCTAGACGTGCACTGCGACCTTGTTCTGAACATTGTGTGCAGAAACAGTCTGAGCCACCAAACAATGTACGTTTTTGAGTTCAGGTTGATCCGCCCATGCTCTAGCCATAACACGCACACAGCTGCAAATATCTGAAAGTCGAGAGCCTGTAATATTGCAGTTTGCATGCATTAGACACACATTCTGGAGAATAACTTTTCCAGGCGCAAAGCAAAGCTGATCCTGTGATGTGATTCACCTAAGCTGATCTTTACGGTATGGGGTTCCCCATTCAAGCCTAGATAATAATACTAGCTTACTAGCGAAGGGAGGGTGGTTGTATTCCACGGTCATTTGTAATATGATTTCTCCCTTCATTTTCTATGGTATTGAAAACAATGCTGATGGTTTTAATTTTAATCATTTGTCTGCTTATGTTAGCCAAAGTAATGCATCTTAGGACAAGTAGTTTATAAAATAAACATTTTAAACTTTACCATGTCTCTGATTACCCCTGTTGTGGACTGATATCAGAATAATAACGAACAGGTATTTCTGATCCCCACCATTCCTGAGAGTACTCTAAGTCGCTTGTTCTGGGTTGTCTATACATTGGGAGCTCCGAGAGGATACGGATAACGAATGGGACACTGATGCTAGTCAGATTGGGGTTCTGGGTACTGAGGTGAGTTTTTGGTACACCGCAATTCACTGAGATCCTGGTTTCCTGCGCATAGTTCTGTGCATGAGCAGAATCCCTGCAACAGCCTCCGCCCATTACCACCACTGCAAGGGACTCCTCCTAGGATTTAGTGACTCCCTGCTAACTAGACTACTGTGCCCATGCGTTGGAGACAGACATGTCCCTAGGCTACCTGCCAGGCCTGCAGGGCACTGACCCCACCCCCAACAGTGCCAGAGGGGCCTGCGTTGGTCCTCCAGGAGGGGAGACCCCTGGAACACTCACACATTTCAGAGGTTCCCGACTTGGCCTCACTTTATCCCCTCACCTGCCACAAAGGCAGGCAACCATCAACTGCGGTCCAGCTTGGTAACCCATTGATTGTCAGCCGTGTTGTATGTTGACCCGAAGGAGACCGGCTCTTCACCCCCCCCCCCCTCCATCGCTGGCTCATGAAAGCTTTCACCTACCGGCAACCTGAGGGGAAAGCCCAATTGCACAAATATATACTGTTCTATGTTTCAGATAACGAGGTCACAGTGCTGTTCCATAGAATGCTGTGGGCAGCTGGCAATGTGATGCTCTGGGGCTCCAAGATGGCAGCTACTGCAGCCACCAACCACAAGGAGCGCGTGCCCTGGCCAGGGACCTCGGCGAACAGAAGATATGCACCCTTATTTTTTTTTTTTAAACAGACTTTTATTGGTTTTCAGATACATCGATACAAACAGTCTCATGGGCATCAAAGCAGAGTAGTGGGATAAGCAATATGCAGTGCAATTATAATCAGTAGCATCCCTGCGGTCGTCCCAATTGGCCACAAGCACAAGTCTTGCCTGAGTCCCCCGGAACAAACTACTGGATCCCCACCACTCCCCTCCAGTTACTCTAACATACATGTCCATTTGCCACCATGTCTGTAACAGTCTAAACTACTAGTTCAAACAAGAAACTCCCAATACCCACCCAACCCCCTGTACCTAGACACCCCAATACTACCCCCCCCCACATTAGCATGCCGCTAGACTCTAGAAATATCCAGGGAGTCTCCCAACTCTCCAGCACCTCCCACCAACATCCTTGCCTAGCCGACGACAATATAGGACAGACCGGGAACATCGGAGGGGAGACCCATCCAGGCCCTCACCAGCCTCGCCATACCCCGCCCTCAACAAAAAGATATGCACCCTTATGACACAATACACGGCCTCCCTCATTCAGTATCTCTTTAAGCAGCTGGAAAGTGCTAAGGTCTGTCTGAATTCTTACTTCACATAGAATGCTGGAAAGGTGCTGGTTAAGCTGCAGTGGCGATTTTATGATCATAGGGAAAAAGTGGGCAGACTCCTGGCTTCCCAACTGAAACAGAGAGAGTCGCCACTCATCATCCCGGCAATACACGATCAAACGGGTGCACTCCTCATACACCCTTGTGACATTAACTCCCAGTTCTCTTCCTTCTATGCCTCCCTCTATTCTGCAGACCAAGGGACCATGATGGAACAGATGGTGGCTTTCCTGCCCCACCAATCATGCCAGTGCTGTTTGCCAAGGACCGGGAGATATTGGCAGGAGCCATCACCGGAGAGGCGGTAGCAGACGCTATAGCGGCCTTCCAACCTGCAAATCCCCTGGGGAGGATGGGAACCGAGGAGACAATTATTAAGCAGGGAAGGACCTATTGGTCCACCTGATGAGGGCATTCCAGTAGTCCAAGGAGGCGGCCTCATGGGGGCTCTTTTGAATAAAGCCACTATCACTTTCTTCTCAAGATAGGTAAGGGCACCCTGGACTGAAAGAGTTACTGTCTGATATCACTGCTCAACATCAACATGAAAATTCTGGCCAAGGTGTTGGCCACACTCTTGAGCAAAATCATACCCCTCCTGATCCATGAGTCCCAGGTGGGCTTCGTCCTGGGCTGCAGTTTCCGAGACCACCTCCGACTGCTACCCCTCCTGCTGTGGCAGACAAAGCACGATCCATCTGAATTTCTGGTGATTTCCTTGGACGCCAAGAAGGCATTCAACCATGTTGACTGGTGCTATCTATTCCATATCATGTCACACATGAGCCTAAGGCAGGACTTCATTCAGAAGGTGCATCTCGTCTATGACACCGCGGAGGCCGTAGTTTCTTGCTGCGGACTTCTGTCAGGCCCCTTCCCAGTAGTGGTTGGAACCCACCAGGGTTGTCACCTCATCGCCCTCAAGTTCCTCATTGCCCTGGAGCTGCTGGCGACCGTGATTTAGAGATCACCAGGTGTGACAGTCAACCCTACCACTGTAGGAGAGGTCAATGCACTTGTTTATGCGGATGATATTCTGCTACTCCTGCCCCACCCCCACATCGATAGCAGCAGAAATGGTGCACATTGATGAGTTTTCCCATCTTTTAGGGAACAAAATGAACTGGTCCAAGAACGACGCCCTACCTATGTCCCATTTTACCACTTCAGCTTGTATTCACAGCTACCTCATACACTGGGTCCTGACTTGCCTCACTTCCTTGGGGTTCAAGATCAACAGAGGCCTTGCCTGCATGGTGGAGGATAATCTGCTCCCGCTGCTGGAGCATATGAAGAGGGATTTCCAGAAGTAGTCTCTTCTGTATCTCTCCCTCTAGGGCAGAGTGCTGACCATTAAATTGAGGATTGCCCCTCATTTCAACTACCTGTTCGGGATGCTACCCCTAAGCATACCCTGCTTGCAAACATAGCACCAGATATCTGAGCTTACATATGGAGCGGCCGCAAGCTCATGCTCTGGGTGACCCATCTCTGGGCAGACGCAGAAGCCTGTGGACTGCGACTGCTCCACATGAAATCTTTTTATCTGGCGTTCTAACTCTCTCAGGTGGCAGCACATTTGGGTCCGCCCCAGAGCGCACTTCTCTGGAAGTGGGTGGAACATCACCTGATTGGTGTTCCTGCAAGTGAAGCACTGTTGTGGAAAAACTCTGCCCTGTGCTTTAGGGATATACCATTCTTCCGGGACTCCTGGAGTGCGAAGGGCTTGCATTCATTGGACCAACTGTATGATGGTTCCCTGCTCAAGACCTTCCCGGCGCTCCGTATGGAATTCAGCCTGCAGCCCCAGGACCACTGGTGTTACCACCAGCTGACCCATTGCATGCAGGCTTCCCTGGGGCTGACGCTGATGGAACTTTCCTCATTGCCTGTTCTGCAAAACCTCTACGCTCTGGGCCATTACTGTGGATTGGTGTCGGGCCTCTACGCAGTCCTCATTAAATCGCTGCATACTGGCCCTTCGAGCGATATGACACTGCTGTCTTGGCAGATGATGATTGGCAATGCCTACTCCCCGGAGCTAGTATGGGCAGATACTATGTAACTTTCTGATGATACAAAAAATGCAATAATTATGCATGTATCTTTTTATGATCACTTTCCCCTTTTAAATGTCCATGCTATTGTGTTGTTTTGCATGCCCTAATAATGCTGGCAAAAGAAAGAAAACAACCAGGGTTTGGACTCTCAATCAGCAAGGCAGAGCCCCAATACATAATAAACAACAAAATCCCAATATTGATAACTTCTTCTACCTTATTTTTTTGACACGTCACAATGAACCAAACAAAGTGACCACTAGAACTTTTTCTTCTCCGTTTTTGAATCTATCAAAATGTATTAAACCACAAAATCAATTTAATAGGTTATTCAAAATCATTACAATAGTTTTACATATCAAATAAGTCCCACACATCACTATTAGACAACTCTCTCATACTAACAGTCATACCTTGGACACATTTCCTGATTTGATCCACACTCGATATTCCAACCTTCTCTCATTCACTCCAGCAGCCAAACAGCCATTCTTCCTTTCACACCCCCAAACCATACAAAAACAACAATTTATTACACATTTTAAAAAAACAAGACCTAAGGTGCATGAATTTCACAGTAACTACCAGGATCACAAATAATTTCAACATATATAAACACTCAATAGGTCACAAAAAACAGGTCGACGGGTTTCGAACACCCCAATCCAATTATTGGTGTTCTCCTCAGGACCAAGAAGCTTGATTTCTTTAAATAGATCAGCCGATCTATTTATCTGCTGGAAGTATGACTCATTTTTCGTGGCAATACAAGGCGCGGTTTATTTTGGAGCCGGAAAAGATAAACGAAGACGGCTTGCTAAAAAATGTAACAGCCCAAGACAATTACTTGTCACAATCCTCTGTACGAGAACTCTTTAAACACTCCCCTTCACGGTAGATGACCCATTGGTTTCACATCTACTCTTATTTACGCAGGGGAGTTGGCTTTTATTATATTATTTTTATTACAATACAAGAGGGAACGTAGAAACGGATTCAGAAGAGTCCAGGTTTACTGGGCTCAAGCTGTGACAATTCGAGTCTTGTGCATCAGATGACCTTTGACTACCGTACTATTGGATCCAAATTGAGACTTAGACCTGAACATCAAGTACCCTCTTTAATCAATTGATCATCAGGGCAGGGAGGCAGAGCAGTTAAAGGCTTACTCAGGGAGGTGATGTTGGATAGAAACTCAGAATTTTTCAAGACATAAAGAAACGCAAAATAAATCATTGTTGAGCCCATTCTATTCCTTCTAAGCTGTTCCTCTAAAAAGGCCTCTCAGTATTAAACAATGTAAAGCCTTTCTTAAGATGGTTTCTGCTGAGTTCAAAATATGAAAACCCTTCCCATTATATTTGTCATTAAGAGTCAGATGCACAAAGTTATTTTGCAGTCACAATCCCTGGGTTTTGCAAAATTACAGGGTTCGCCACTGCAAAGTGGCTCTCTTCTATTCAATACACCCATTTAATGATTCAGAAAAGCCTATCTTCTCACAAAATGGGTTTTGCAATTCATTCCAAATTACTGTGAGACAGGGGTAAAAGGGGTACCACGTCCTAATTGCGATTCACAATGGTACATATCAATAGGGTGCGACCGCAGTTGCGATCATTGATCAGTTACGAACATCTCAAAGGAGATGGTCATTGATTCGCAAAGAGGAAGGTATTTGCAAAGCATGTTGAATGACCTTGGGGGAGCAGGCAATGATCCAGACCACCATGCCTGCCCCTCTCGATGTAGTACTAAATGGCAAGCTCTGTGTTTTTTAAAGCATCAGCAGTTCCTTTAAATAAGCAGGGGCTGCTTTTAAAAAAATCCAATTTTGGAATGCGAACACGAGGATGGTGGTCTCCTGTTCCTTGCAAAGTCACCATCCCAATGTTTGTAGCCAATCACAGGGGAGTCGCAAATAGTGACCTGCGTAGTTATTATTCATTAGCCGGGTCATTTAGTAACAGACACCGCATACCTGGAGATTTTGTAATGCGACTTTTTGCTACATAAGTTTGAGTTTGAGTTTGAGTTTAAAAGCACTTATAAAGCGCACGTATACCGGCGGTTTCTTGGCGCTGTAGCTAGAGGGGACTGAGGGTTAAGAGCAGGGAGAGAGGGATGGGCATTTATTCATACGATTTAGTGAATAGGTAGGTTTTAAGACTTTTACGGAATTGGGGATAGAGGGTGATGGCACGGAGATGAAGGGGAAGGGAATTCCAAAGGATTGGTGCTAGAATGGCAAATTTGGAGCCGCCCCACTTCTTTCTCCGGAAGCGAGGGATGATGAGGAGGGACTGAGAAGAAGAACGTAGGTCCCTAGAGGGGACATAGGGAACAATCTCAGAGGAGATGAAGGCAGGTGCCAGGTCCAATCGGGCCAGGAAAGTGATGGATGCGAGTTTGAATTGAATTCTAGCCCGCACTGGGAGCCAGTGGAGAGATTTCAGGAGTGGGGTGGAGTGATGGAATTTGGAAAGGTTGAAGGCTAGGCGGGCCGCCTGGTTTTGGATCTGTTGTAGGCGGCGCAAACTGTATGCAGGAATACCGGCATACAGAGCGTTCCCGTAGTCCAGGCGGGACACCACCATGGCCAGAATAATAAGTTTGAGAGCGGAAAAAGTAAAGAAGCGGGACACCTTGCGGATAGTACGCAGTGAAAGGAAAGAGGAAGATACCACAGAGCTAACCTGGGAGTGGAGGGTGAGTTGGGAATTGAGCTTGATGCCTAGTGTTTTAACAGAGGAGGAGGGGACAGGAGGAGAACCGAGAGAGGGAGGCCAGCAAAGGGGGGACCAGGGGCTGGATGAGCCGCCCGTCAAAACCAACTCGGTTTTGTCTGGGTTAAGTTTGAGGTGATTGTGGCCCATCCAGTCCCTGATGTAAAGCATGACAGTTTGAAAGTTGAGGACAGCAAAAGGAGAGGAGAGATCAAAGACCAGCTGGAGGTCATCCGCATAGTTAAATACGGCGACCTCCATCTGTTGGAGAGAGAAGATAAGAGGGGCGATATATAGATTAAACAAAAGAGGGGAGAGAGATGAACCTTGAGGAACCCCGCACTGGACTTTCCGGAAGTCCGCTGTAAAGTCACCCAGGCGAACCGCCTGGGTGCGGTCGCTCAGGAAGGAGGACAACCAGACCAAGGCAGACCCCTCGATCCCCGCCGCCCTGACACGGGAAAGAAGGATGTTGTGGTCCACCGTATCAAAGGCGGCTGAGAGGTCGAGGAGCACAAGGGCCTGGTGATGGTTGGTGTCCATACCCTCCCTGAGGGTGTCGAGGACCGACATGACCACGGACTC
This sequence comes from Triturus cristatus, assembly GCF_964204655.1. NCBI lineage: Eukaryota > Metazoa > Chordata > Amphibia > Caudata > Salamandridae > Triturus > Triturus cristatus. The sequence continues at coordinate 488,048,263 of NC_140587.1, read as the reverse complement.
CGTGGAGTGTGCGGGGCGGAAACCAGCTTGGCGGGGGGCAAGGGCTCCATGTTTCTCCACAAAGGAGCTCAGAGCGTAGGTGACGTGGCGCTCAAGCACCTTAGCTAGAAATGGCAGGAGGGAGATGGGGCGGAAATTGGCAGGGACAGAAGGATCTGCCCCAGGTTTTTTCAAGATGGGCACAATTACCGCAGACTTCAATGGGCTAGGAACTATGCCTTGCGCGAGGGAACAATTGAGGAGGTGAAGGGGGGGATCTGGACAGGAAACAAAGATGTGGCGGAGGATATGGGCAGGACAGGGATCAAGAGGGGAGCCAGATTTGATCAGAGGCACCAATGTAGTCAAGTTTTCCCGGGTGATGGGGGGAAAGGTGATTAGTTTGCCTTTGGGAGGGGGACATTGGGGATCCACAAAAGAAGGGGGAGGTGGGGGGATGTTGGCCTTAATGGTGATAATTTTCTGGATGAAATAATTATTAAGAGAAAGACAGAGATCATTTGACGGGGCAGGATTAAGCGTAGTTCTGTCCGAGAATGCCAGGTTGTGAACGATGGAGAAGATCTCCTTAGACTGGTTCTCCGCTGCTAGGATTTTGGAGGAGAAATAAGCTGTTTTGGCCTCCAGGATGCTTTTTTTGTACTGGTTAAGGATATTGATATATTCCAGTTTCAAGGTGGGGCAGTAGTTTCTCCTCCAAGCCCGCTCTGCGCGGCGAACTATAAGTTTGGTGGCTTTAAGCTCTTGGTTAAACCACCGGTTGGCGTCTTTGTCGCGTTTAGAGGTGATGCGCTTGAGCGGGGCAACGGAGTCGCAGCTGCGGGAGAGCCACTGGTCTATAGCGTCAGCCTGGGAGACGGTGGTGAGGCCCTGAAGAGGCGGGAGAGAATCAGCAAGGAGAGAGGAGAGATTCTCAAGATTGACCCGGCCCCATGATCGGACCCAGGTGTTTTTGGGTCGGGGGGGTATAGCTGGGGGAAGGATAGGAAGGAGAAATGAAATCAGATGATGGTCGGACCAGGTGCAAGGGGAGATAGATAAGGATTCCACAGGGCAGTTCAGGGACCAGATTTGGTCAAGCTGGTGACCCTTGATGTGAGTGGGAGAGTGAACATGGGGAGTGAAGTTAAGGGAGAGGAGGGTTTCGGAAAAATCCTTAGATGACAGACATTCGGCAGGATCGGAAGGCCAGAAGTTAAAGTCGCCGAGGAGCAGGATGGAGGAGTTGTTGATTGCAATGGTGGCCAAGACCTCCAAAAAATCTGGGAGAAACTGCAGGGGGGACTGAGGAGGACGATAAGTAAGGAAACAGGTGAGAGGAGGGGAGGTGGATACTGTGCGAATCACCAGGAATTCGGTGGTAGCAATGTTAGGTAGAGGGAGAATTTGAAAAGGGAAATCGGTGCGTGCGATAACTGCCACGCCGCCCCCGGCTCTGCCCGAAGGGCGGTCAGCCCTGAGTGCGTAGTAGGAGGCTGGAAGGGTGGATAGGAGTGCAGGGAGGGAGTCATCGCAGAACCAGGTCTCGGTTAAGAAGAGGAGGTCTGGGGCCTGTAAGTCCAGCAAAACCGAGAGCTCATGCGAGTGGGCAACAGCAGAACGGGTGTTGAGGTAGAAAGCTGTAATGGTTTTAAGGATTGGTGGAGGAGCAGGCCTACAGGTCGTAGGCAGGGTGTCCAGAATAGGAGGAGGGTGAGGGAGGGGAGAGAGGGAGGCTATGCCAAGAGCAGAGATGCGAGAGCTGGTACTGATCGTGATGGGCCAGGGGCCCTGGTAGCTGCGAAGTAGGTCCGGGCTATAGGTGATAAGTGGGGCAGAGTGTAAGGCCCCTAGTCCCGGCCGGTCGCGGACGGGCGCAGACGGGCTTGCCTTAGGCGCGCCTTCGGCGCGCAATCGTCGCGCCCGCTGCGCTCGTCCGCTGCGCTTCCTACAAAGACACATCTTTATGGTCGTGAGGCGGGGGGTTGAAAGGGGCGTGGCCAACAGAGTGGGCGTGTCTGTGGCCGTGTCTGTGCATTGCAAAATCAGAACTGGTCACAAAAAAGTCAACGTGCAGTTTGTGACCACTTTTTGCAACCTGTCTGTTAATACACCAGGCCCTAAACTCAATTTAAAGCGCCTTGCATTTATCACAGTTTGCAATGCAAAATCCATGACTACTCTTTTTGTCACTGTGTTGTCACATGGAATCCACTTTACTACTGTATTTGACAAGGAGCCTGTATTAACAATGCCTTGGTTAGTTATGAGCAACAGAACTGGGCAAATCACTCTCCCCGTGCCTGAATGTGTAATGTAAATACGGTGCTCATGTAATTCGCTCCAATACCTTCGGGTCGAGTTCGCGCTATATAAATATGCAACAAAAAAACAAAAACAAAAAAAAAGAACAACTTCATCCAGCAAAGAGACTGAGGCAAAGTTCTGGGTTACCTTACCACTGGACCCAAACTGAGCAGTGAGTACACCCCTTGAACAATTGCCCCCCGGATTAGCGAGGCAGAGCAGTCCAGCATCTAATGAACCGGACCCCTGGGGATGTGTTCCTGGAGCATAAGGTAATAAGCAAAAACATCAGCTCGAAGAGAGGGAGCAGACATAAGACTCTGACAGTAGTGAGGAGAGGTGCCACCTTCGCCTGGGAACCGACACCTCCCACCTGAGACAAGAAGGTAGGTCAGGTCCTTGAGTCCCAGACATTCCGAGGCCCAGGGAAGGGTTATGGCTGCCTCAATAGGGACTGAGTGCTAAACGCCAACTGCTACTACCCTGTTCCTCGCCCTGACAAACTTTCTTTTTGTGTTTTTTGTTGATTTGTTTTCCCATGGGTCTGGGGAGGAGGTTTTAATGCCCAGTAAACAGAGCTTGCGCAGTACTTAAGGAAGGGGGAGAGGGAGAGATGACAAGAACAAAACAAGCATTAAAAATGCAATAGGTCTCGCCTTTGATTAAGTTAAAGCCATTTGCTTTGCTAATGGTATTGTATAGCAAAGAAAATGGCTTTAACTTAATAAAAGCCGAGACCTATTGCATTTTTAATGCTTGTTAATTTTGGGTAGCGTCGCTGCTTTCCAAAAGAGCGTTGGTGCAGTTTCTCCAAACAGCATCACAAGACAGCACTGCCTTGTCTACTGACGTGGGCTACTTCTGCTGACGTTAACAGGCTCTCTTGAAGGAGCAGCAGTGTTGCAACGTGTCCCAAACCGATTAAGAGATATCCAGAGAGTGAAAATCTAGTGCCTTACTTACTTGGCTTGGAGCATGCAGAACTTGACTCAAATTCCAGTTTGGTACTTGACCAAAAAGTGTATGATTTTGTGCAAATGTAACTTGAAATTTCCAGCATGTAGTTAAATAGACAAAACTATGTTAGAGACTGCCCTCTCCTCGCCTTTAATGCACGGGTTCTGTAATTTGAACCTCATCTAACCACACACCATATTAGTCTACGGGCGATTTTAGAGTCTCTCCTGCTACAATAAAAACGCTCTCTGTTGTGCACTTGTGTTGTCAGCGCTACAACTCACAACACACAAGCACCGGGGGCTGAGCGGGCATCACCCTACCCTTCCTCCTCAGCCCTGGTCACCACACCTAGCCCGCAGGTCTCCTCTCTGGGCTGTGGCCCTCCATGTTGCTGTCGGCTCTCCCTTACCGGAGAAGCGGGGCCGGCCCTGTAGTGGCTGATGAAGGCACAAAGCATGTCAGTCGGAACCCCCTGCCCACCCCAAGACCCCGCGTCCTGGTCTCCACGGGGGGGGAGATACCGCAAATTTAGGGCAGCAGGACGGCTGCCACAGAGCCAATCTTCACTCATGCCAGCCAGCACACAAGACGGGCTCATTAGCACAGCAGCCGCCAGGGAGAGGGAGAGCACTTCTTCCACCTCAGTTCTCCCCTCTCATTACTCAGAACCCACGAGGGAAGTGCAGTACTGCACGCGTTGCAGGGAAAACAGTGTGCTCCTCACGCGCTTTCACGGGCCCAGAGCGCTTACACTGCCCTCAAGCCCAGCGCGCGTCCTTAACTTTTCAGAAGCCAAATTAATGGAAGCCCCATTAACGTATTCCAAAAGGCCCGAAACGTATAGAAATTATCCATTCACTAAACTTTATTTGTGAAGCGTAACACAATACTGTACCACCTACCTTTTATGCCGTCCACAATGATGCGTTCCTTGACGAGAAATGTGGAGAGGAAAATAAATAAATAAGGTGAGCGCGGTGCCTAAAGCGGGCGCCGCGCTTATTAAAGTAAAGCAAAAAAAAAGCATAAGGCGCGGGTGGCGGATGACACAGAGGGCGGGTAGCAGTGGGGAGGAGGGGGGGTAGAGGATATAAGGGGAGAAATAAAAAGCGTGGCAGCCATCGTTGAAGGCAAACGAGTAATACGGAAAAAAAAGTGCTTAGCGGCCAATTGAGAGACACTGTCTCCCGTCGCAAGTAAAAGATCAAATCCCGGTGGGCGGGACCAAAAGGGGACAGGGTGGCAACCCTCAGTGTAATAAATGCCTCCGGTGCAATAATTACACTGTGTTTTGCATCATTCATGACACAAAACGACGCGCACCAATGAAAATTGAAGGCGGAGCGGCGAGACGACTTCTGGAATCGTATTGATTCCAAGAAGCCCTCGTATGACGAGGGCAGCGCATGCGCTGCTTACGTCAGCCCGAGACCTAAAAAGGGACGTTACTTCCACAGCTAAAAGAAAACTTCCAATGTAACTGGTTATTTGAGTGAAGTCAAACTGGTTGTTGTGAGACTAACCTAGAGACTCCGAGAATCATACTTATCATTTCGGATTACCGTTAATAACCGAAAGCACAATTTGACAAACAAGCTAAAATGAGTACAAGGGTGAAGTAGGGCCCTAAAAGGGTGTCGTAATATAGTATAGAAACATCACAGATTAGGGGAATGGAAGACCTAGAAAACATAAGAGAATAGAAACAAAATGAAAACCAAGAACAGACAAAAGTTGAAAGACAAGACAGTAGAGAAGAGAAGAAACAACAGCCACAAGAGGGAGGGTGTATTTAATTTTTGAGGTTTTTGTGGGTGGGTTTCACTGATATGCAGCATTCTGTTTTTCTGAGTGTCCGTCAAGAAGGGGTCTGCAGGCACCACCAAACCCGAAACATGAAAAAGAAGAATACGAAGGTCAGATACACACGGAAGAGTTTGAGGCTAATCAGAAGATAACAGCTACCTATCCGGATTATGGAAATCCCTATTTCATGATATTCCAGCTGAGTCTTGGTACAAGAGATGTCTAAATAAAAAGAGACACAGGGGCAGATCTACAAGGAAGTGCCACAGCTTGGCACCGCAGGCCCTTTGGCTGCGCCACGCTGCGGCACTTCCAAAGCACAGGGATGCTCTCTGTGCTTCCCCCTGCGCTGGTGCACAAAGTGCAGCCATGCGCTGGCGCAGGCACCTTTGCACCATGATGCATGGATGCCTGCATCGTGGAGAGATTGTTTTTGTGCAGGAAGGGGCACCAGAAAGGGAGACAGACTGATAGCCATAGGGAGATGTAGACCAGATGCACCAAGTTTTTTTCTCTATGATAAAGCATGCCTTACTGGGATTTCAAGACTAAAACACTGCGCAGTCTGGCGTTAGACACAACTACTCACAGATAATGCATTATGAATCATTCCTAAAGTGAGATTTAGAGGCTTAAAAAGATGAATAGGGTGGCAGAGCGAAAAGAACAGGTGTATGGGTGCATGGGTAGATGGGTGGATGGATGAAGATTAGACAGATGCAAGAGAAGACAAAAAGATTGAGAGACAGATAAAAGAAGAGATAAAGTCCCAAAAAGAAGGACAGGTGGATCTAGAGACAAACTTACCAAGTGATAAACTGGCAGAAGAAAAGCATGTAAACAGAAAAGAGAGCCAAAAAAGACTGGTTGAAAGAAAGACAAATAGATAAATAGATAGTAAGATATATGTAGAGGCAAGCAGACGGATAGATTATGACAGGTAAAAAGACTGACAAAGTTAGAAATGCTAATTAGTTGATGGATTATTAGGAAGTTGGCAGACATGTATACAGTTAGGCAGGTGGCTATAAAGACAGTCTGACCGTCAGAGATGGATATACCTGCATGGCAGTGCTTAATTTGTAAAATATGAAGTGCAGGTGCTGAAATGTCTGTCGGAGGCCACACCTACTTTTTTCTGGCTCCACCCACTGGCTCCACCCACTCACTCTATTAGCTCCACCCACATCTTCAATTGGCACTGCTAAAAATGTAATACCTGATCTGAATTTCAGAAAGGAAGCTTTCCTCATAGGTAAGCATCTAAGGGAAGAACCTGTGGTGCTAGAAGGATCAGTGATGTTGGGTGATTTTATGTTGTGGTGGGGCAGGAAAACACCCAATCGGGGTTTCCTGGTTGTCTAACCATTGTGAAGGTCTAACCTTAAACCAGCCCAGCATTCCAAAGGTATTCTAGGTACATCCAGGCTAGTACCGGCAACCTGGCGCTCAGTATTTCATCTGCCTCAAATCACACATGCAGTCTGGCTTAAAACATTATTGCCTAACTGCGGCAGGTTAGACAAGCACGACGTTCTGATACTACAGCGCTCCGAATGGGATCTTACAGCCACAAGAAACTCACTAAAAGAGATACCACAGAAGTACTCCCGAGTCCTGAAGGAGCACCGAGGTGGTGTAAAAACGCACTGAATGCATTGGGCTAAAAAAATTATAATTAACAGTACATCATGAGAAACTACAGTTAAAAATTCCAAATGAAGTATTTGCACAAGTCATTTTAACCTCAATATTAGTGATGGAAGCGCAACAGGCCGTATTGGAGTTGAAAAGAAGATTCTTGGGGTAACAAATTCAGGGCCAGTCTGTATGTGAGCGCACAGGTTAACCTCGATGAGCCTAACCAGACTTGAGGGCGATGCCGCCTCCACTACCCCAAAACCAAATGTGGAGGAGACGACTTCATGCTGGTTTTCAACCAATGAACTGGCAAATGGAATGGAGCACATTCTTATTCAAGTCGCTTCTATTGTAGTCTTCCCAGGTAAATACGAAGCACTATGTGCGCTGAACTGTGAATACAGGTCTTTATTTAACAGTTACTTCCTGTTCATCCATCCTCAATGTAGTAATATGAAGTCTTGAACTAACTACGTGACTACCAATGTAGCATAATGATCCCTTGAGCGACTAACATTTAATAAGAGCATCACAGCACTAAAGAACATTTTTCTTCACTGTACTGCATGGATTTGCAAAGTCCAAATCCACCATGTTTGTGCTTGAATTAATACATTCATAACTACATTAACTCAAATATACAAAATTACAATGCAAATTTGAGAAATAACATTACCCTTTTAAAGTAGGTTCGACACTTAAAAACATTTGTAGATGACCTGTAATCAAAACATCCTGAAAAACAAATGTCTGACATTGCCTGAAAGAATCAAATATATTTTCTTGGACTTAAATTACCTAGACTTGCTGTATTACAGAACTGTTACAATAACAAACACGAGCAGATGAAGTCATAATTGTTTGCAGAAAATCAAACAAGCCTGCAATTTCTAAAGGCAGTGTTTCCACTGGATACCTTCAAAGATTGTAACTTCACTGGACCTATGTACACACTCCTGCACGGACTCAATTAAAAATACTAGCAAAAAGGTCAGAAAGACGAGGATTCACATACTATTATCAAACAGGCCTGAAAGGTTTTGGCGAACCTCCGTGTACAGGGCTCTCCGGTGCTTGAGGGGGTAAGGGTATCATACCACCTAGAGCCGTTTGTTTCTAAGCACTTTTGTTTGGGCATGATTTTACTATGCTACTTGTTGCTTTATCGAAGTGCCACAGAGGAATACAGAACAATCCCCCCAAAAAACCTTCAGTAAAAACTGCACACAACTGGGTGGATAATGTGTCTGTATGCCTGCGTTTTTCAGTCCGATGCCTCCTTCCTTGTCTTTGGCAGGACGCTGCTGGGCCGCCCGAGACACACTAATGGCGGCATTAGGCCTGCCACTCTGCTAGCCCAGCCTGTGTCACCGTGACCTGATCTTACCGCCGCCGGTAGTATCGTACTGGCAGGTTACTACAATACAACACACTGTAGTACTAGGTAGCTGGTGCCAGTCCTCAACGCGGCACGCCAATGTCGGGTCGCGCTGGTTGGCTGGCACTGAAGTTGTTGTTAAATGGAGTAACGGACCCAGTAAGATGGATCAGTAAGATAACTCAGTGTGCTGGGGTGCGGCCACACCGGTCGACCCGTGACAAGGGTATGCGGGAGCGTGGCTAATGCTGAACGAATGAAACTACAGGCAGCCCCAACCCCCGCAGAATCAAAACCAGCCCAAATCAGTGTCACTCAGACTCTCCCTCCCGAGTCCCGACCCGCCCACCGGGCCGGCAACACATAGCAAGATACCATCAGTTTTATATCAAATTAAGGAGAAGTTAGAACTCAACTGAGTAGTCTGAGATGAGATCGATGAGATTCATTCAGCATCGTGAATCTCACCATTCTCGTCTTGGCAGCCATCATCCTCATCATTGATGATCATGGAATGGGGCGGGCCGCGGGCACGTCGGCTACAGTACTATGTCTTCGCTACTAGTTAAAGAAGAAGTTAAACGAAGTGGCCGTGCCCAGGAGACGCGTGACGCATCAGACTGCAGACAGAGTCTGTGTGTCCTCCACTCCAGTCCACAGCACTGCCTTAAGCTGCTGGCCTGCTGCGCTGTAGTAGCCAGTAGCCTGCTTTATTAACGGATTCGGATTGGCGAGCGTGCGGCGGGGCCTGTGGTGCCATCTTGCCTGCGGGCTGCAGCCTGCGGTGCGCAGCATGGCTCACGCCCTCACCTGGGTCACGGGGTGCTGTGTTGAACAGATTGCCAGGACCTCTAGATGGAGGGAATCTGCTCCTTCATACGGATATCATTTTAACTACATACAAACGAAAAAACACACTTGAAAGACTAAGCCTGATTAAATAAAAAATAAGGAAACGTATTTGACTCGGACTACTAGAGGGAGGCATAGCTATATTTCTTGAAGTTGGAGGGGAACAAGTTGAAGCCCTCTTTATACATGAGTACTTTGCCCTGAAGAAGTCAGGGACGAAATGCATCGGCTACGCTGTTTATGTCTTTTACATTTGTAAAGAGAAGAAGAACATAATAAAGAAATAATTGTGAAATTACACCTGCTGAATGGACTGATATATTGTATGATTATAAAACAACTCTGTGGAGTGCTGGATCTCAGTGTTTTACTGCCTAGTAACTGCTCTGCTACCACTGCCAGTCCCTTGGCCTTAACAACAATGTCGTTGTCGGGTCGCGCTGGCTGTGACCGAGGAGAGTTGCAAGGCCGTTGATTGAACCACGACGATGGATGTTGGTGGTGGGGTGCGGCCGTGCGCGGGTATGCTGGGGCGTGGCAATGCGCAATGAAATCTGTGCATGTTGCCTCCTGCCGCACAGCCCCAACCCTCGCAGAACTTAAATCCAGCCCAATTCAGTGACTGGTCCCGAGTCTCCCGACCCGCCCACCGGGCCGGGAACACTGCAGCCCACCGCCATGGCCTTCATGACGCCATCATCAACAGTATGATCTTCATTAGTGATCACAGACACCCACTGACTTGAGAATCATTCACATTTCATTCATGAATCTGAATCTCCATTTATTTTTCTCCACTGGTGGGCTCAGCGCCTCAGCCAGTGCAGGCCAACCAGCCAGGTTGACTCCCAGCTGCCGCCCGTAACTAAGGCCGCGACAAACTAGCTTGCTGGCCGAGGCCGACGCGACGCCGGATTACTGAGTCTGTGACTCTATGCTCCTGCCTCCTGTCCTGTGGCTGCCGTGCGGTCAGTGCGTGCATGGGACCGACACCAACTGTCTCTGGAAACTGTCGGATTGCAGACGAGAAGCACTGGGGACACCGGACACGGTCGTCGGTCATGGACTCAGTCACGTGACGCACCACTATCTCCTGGGCCGTCCCATCCATCGTCCAGGTACCGGCAGCGCTGAGCGCAGCATGTGCAGACATACAAACTGCATGTTGTTGTACTTGTACCGTACCTGACTGGCGTGATTTGGCACCTTCTCAGACTTTTTAAAATTTCCCCAGTCCATCAACTCAAGGAGGAGCAGCACACAGTTTTTCCCGACTCACGAGTCATCATGACAAAGGGCTCAAGGCTGCCTTTCAAGTCGGACTCTTCCTGGTGTAGTCTGCGGTTGATTGTTACAAAGTTCCATGTGCAGAAACTTCATCAAAATCAATGCCATCCAGCTTTGAGTGTAGACCCGGCCCTGATGATTAAGTGCCGGTGCTAAGCACCGGAAAGCACCGGCACAAATTAAGCACTGCTGCATGGTCTATTCATAAAATGTTCTAATATTTAACTCTTGAAAAAACAATTTAAAGACCTCACACATTATAGAGAAAGGTCAAGTTCCTTCGGGATTGCAAAAGCCTTTTCATTTAAAAAAATATATATAATTCTGCTTACAATAGTCGTTTACAAAGTGATATTTGGAGTGGAAACCTGATGCTAAAATAGAGAGCATGTAAACAGTGTGGTCTCCGTACGGCAGAAGTTGGTTTTATTGTAGGGTTTAAGAGCATAGACTGATTTTAAACGGCTCTAAGCACCTCTTCTTTTTACGGTCCATTGCATAAAGTATCCTTGGTGAATAGGAATGATGGTAGGAGGGCATTTATTTATTTATTTATTTATTTATTTATTGAGTTTTATATAGCGCTGGCTAGACCCGGAGGTATCAGAGTGCTTTACATGAGGAAGAAACATCGTTTCAGAACATGGTTACAAAGTTGCATCAGTTACTGGAGTGTAGTTACAGGAATTACATGATGGCTTTGAGTATCCTACTGCCCTAGAGGGTTGAGAGCAGGATCTTAGGAACACTGGCACAGGGTGTGGCGGTGGCTTGTGTGTGTGAAAAGGATTCAAGACGATATTCGGAAAAATGTTCCATTACGTGTCCTGCTACTTCTGTGGATGACAGCCTAACAACTAAAGTAATTGAAAAAATGTTATGTGGATATTTTCCTATATTTGAAAAGCAAACAATAGACACTCACCCCCAGATCTGGGTTGAATCCATCATCATTCTTTAGCTCACTTTGCCACCACAGTTTGGACCCAGCCATATGCAAATCAGTCCAGGCCAGAACAGTCAAGCCGGGTCTTCGGGGGTTGGACTGTCTGAAAAGTTTCAGCGCTCCAACCATCATCTCCTTGTGTTTGCTTTGTTCGCCCTAAGTTGGCAGGGTATGTTCAGACGTGGGTCCCTTGCTCACTTTGCCACTGGACTCAAGCTAGCCTAACTGATGAGGGGGTTACCCCGAAACAGGAGGCTTGGTTCCAGTCCAGGGAAGACCTGACTTGGCAGTTTGGGCTGGACTCATTCCCATGTGGAACAGGGTCAAGACTGATTTGCATATTGCTGGGTCTGAACTGGGGTGGCAAAGTGACCAAAAGAACAATGATGGATTCAACACAGATCTAATAGTGGCTGGGAGTGAGTGTCTAAAAAATCTCAGCGTTCCATCCATCATCGTGTTGTGTTGACTTTTTGGTACCATGTAGTAGTCGTCAAGCTTTGACTTGGGTTTTCTGCATCAAGGACCATTGAGGTTCCGTGAGAATCGTAATGACATTTTGGGTTTGTTCGAATATGGACGAGTTTGGTATCTACGAACCGCAAATGACGAGTTTAGTGGGTGTAAGCGTTTTCGCTACGCTACTATGTATGGTTCGTCTCATTCGTGGGTGTGTCCATCTGAACCCTCGGGTTCCATTTTAGATACGGCATCCATTTTGTCTCTTGCCCTCAAGTCGCCAGCGAACGGACACTGTCCGCTTCGTGACCCTGGGATTCCCAAACTTTTGCGGAGGACACGTGTTCCTTTGAGGGTGTCTTTATGATGAGGGGGATGACACTGCAAGGGCAGATGGCTCCGCTCAAGGGTCATCTTGCCGTGCTAGTCTATTGTTTCAGTCATGCATGCATTAGGCACAAATCCTTTGATCCTGCAATCATGCTTCCGATATTGCTCCCTACACTCTTTTCCAATCTGTTGTTCATCCTTGTTTTTCCTTTGCACCTGTTTCTGTCCCTTCTCCTAATTCGTTTACAGTCAGAATGGAATGTGCTTAATGTGGGGATAACGTGCTTTCACAGTTGGGAACCGGCAATGCTGCTGTAATTATGTTCCGGGTTTCTGAAAACATGAATGCGACCCTTTTTGAAGTTTACTGTGGGAACTGAGTTGTAACCTTTTGTTCGCCATGTTGTTCAATGACGAAAATGTGTATAAAAGGAGCGATCCACTTTTGCAATTTGAAGCAGTCTCTCAGAACCTACACGTTGTGTACTTCTTGCGATTTCTGTATCCCTGCAGTAAATAAACACTGATCTTTGACGCCGCAGGAAGTGTCCCGTGTCTCTGTGTTTTGTACGCCGGAACAGGTAACCCACGAAGGTTTCAGGTGTTGTCCCCTGGCACCGCTGGGCCTTAGAATAGCCCAGTCCTTCAGTTGGCGCCCAACGTGGGGCGACATCAGCGGTACCGGTCCAAAGCCCGACGATCGTGAGGAACTTCGTGTGAAATCTCCGAGGGAAGGTGCACCCCGCTTCATCGATCCAGTTGTCGAAATAAGTGGTCCGAAGACTTTTCCCGCGAAGATTCCCGCCTCCTGACGGCTGCGACGGACTGATGCCCTGACTGTCGACCTGTTTTGGAGCCTGGTGTAGTCCTTTGTACGGCGAGACGATAGACGGGCCTTCCTGGTGATGCCATTGCTCTTTCAGTTAAGTATTTGTGGGTCGCTCCCAGAGTCCATGGTTTTGTAGTTTCTTTTTGGGACGGTTACTTTGTATTTTTGTAACTTGGTTAAACTTGGGTGTTTGCATGGTTCCATTGCATTTGTGGTTCTTAGTTGTTGGTTCTTAGTTGTTGGGTTTTATTTGACAATTGCAATTGCCAAAAACCGAGGGTCTTGCATTTTTTTTGCGAGGACATCGTAATTCGATAGCCCTTGAAGTTTGTAAACTCGGTTAGTGTGCACGATGCCTGGCCGTAGTACTTTGTTTGGTTTCCTTAAATGTTGCAGCACGGATTCCCGGCTGGAGGATTCATGTCCGATACCTCCAGTTGGAACTCCAATTTATGAGCTCTATAGTCGCCACGGAGTAGGTCCTATCGTATATAATGAATATTGGATTCGTTACACTAAAAATGATGGTGTTCTTAGTTGGCCACCACATGGTAGTTTCGAAACTGCAATATTAGATAATCTTGAAGCTAAATTGTTTAAAAAGAAGGCTAGGCCGGCCATGTTTGATTCCTTTCGGTTATGGCGTAAAGAGGCCAAGCAGAAAGAAATCAAACAGATTAAGAAAAATAAGAGAGAAGGTATTATTACGGTAATGCGAAATGCAGAACAGTATCAGCGAGACAAAGACGAGAAGGAGCAGGAAGTTTTTGCTAGACTGCATCATATGGCGGTGGATAAATGTTATCCGGTTCTACCGTCTAGTTCTGATAGGAAGGGAGAAGAAGCGGTAGAGGATCCATTATTGTCTTATCTATTGAAATCACCACCTCCCTATGCACAGGATACTATGGTTCCTGTGATTCCTCCTGTTCCTCAACCTGTTGTTCTGGCGGCTGCTGGTCAGCCTGTCGTTCCTCCTGTTCTTCCGAATCCCCTTGTGCCCCAAATTGTCCCTACTCCTTTACCCGCTCTTCTTCCTACTGCTCCTTTGCCTGTACCTCATCAGCCTATTGTTACTACTACTCCTGCTATCTCGACTACTGCTACTGTTTCTACGTTTACTCCTAATGTTGTTGCTCCTGTACTTCTTTCTTCTTCCCCTTCTGTTCGTAGTCGTATACCTAATGCTGTTGCTAATCTCTATTCTCCACTTTTTGGACCAATACTTGGGTCCGATCTTTCTGATGTCTCTCAGAGGCGCAGTCAAATTCCTGGTGGTAGAGAATGTGAGACGTTAGTGAAAATGACGTGTAAATGGATTAGGCATCCTGCTAAGTACACTTCGCGTATAGTTTTCGACACATTTTCTCAGTTTAATGAGCCCACACAAAGATTCGTGTTCGAGGAAATGTGTAAATCCTTGAGAGAAGAGTGGGATAATGATGAGGTAGACAATGTACCGCCCGAGATGACTGAACTTCAGAATCAGTTTTCGAATGGTATGATTGTGGGTGGTAATGTCCGACGTGCTTTAGAGCGTCTGTTATCTTTTCGATCTACAGTACAACCTCGAGCATTGTTTAAGGACGAAACTGAGGAGTGGATGGCACAACCTGGTCAGTATCCTATGCGAGAAGTTCCCCCAGTGTGGATGCCAGGTGATCCTGCTGCTAATCCTGTTATTCCACCACACTTTCAGAGAGTTTGGATACACCTCCCATGGAAGCGATCGGAAGTTTTGCAGGTGAAGCAAACTTTGCCTGACCCCCGCAAAAATCCGGCAGGTTATTATAAGGAGTTATCCCAATTAGTGGATGTTACTGTTATGAACCTCGCCGATATCGACATGTTGTTCGGTAATGTAGTACCTCAACCGATTTGGGCGAAAATCCGTCAAGAGAATCACGCAGCTGAGTTAGGCGGTGATTGGGCTGCTCTTGCGGCGGCCGACGGACGACAAGTTGGTGGGTCTAAACCTGAACAGATCATTGAGAATCTGCCCCAGAGGATAATTACACTTATGAAGACGCTTATGCCAGCAATAAGAGTTAACTGGGACAAACTGTCTGCGTGCAAACAAAAGAAGGGCGAGAGTGTCTCCGATTTCTTTACGAGATTTGAGGAGGCATTCATCGATCACAGTGGTCAGGATATGAGCACTGAGGGAGGTCAGCGACTGTTTGTTGATAAATTTGTATCGAATTTGTTGCCTGAACTAAGCAACAAATTGAAGAATTCTGAAAGTTCGTGGGCCGTTTCTACCACTGCTCAAATATTAGCCACGGCCCAATACTACGAAAATAGAGAGAAAGAAGAAAGCGAACGTGCAGATAAGAAAACTAAAGATCTTAAATCTAAGGTCTTATTGCAGCAAGCGTATCCTCCGCGCTCGAATCAAAATGACTCGCAACAGCAAAATCGATTACAATCACAGTTTTCTAGGTCGCAGTCGCGTACTGACTCCTCTACACCACGATCTATGCTGGGGTATAATCAATGCGCATATTGTAGGGGTGAGGGCCATCTGAAGTTTAATTGTCCAGTTTTGCGTGACCGAAACAATGGTGTTTCGGCTCGAGGAGGTCGTAGTGGTCCTCAACAAGCATCACGTGGTAGAGGTCGCGGTGTTACTCAGAATCAGAATGATCGTTTTGCCACTTCATCAGACTCGCAAAATTGCTTTGATCGGCGCGATTCATCGTCTGGTAGATCTGCACAGTATCATGTGGACGACTATTATGTCGAGCATGATGTTGATGCTGACGGTAATTACTAGGACAGCCATAGACAAAGAGAGGGAGTAGTATCAGTTCCGGTTGATCAGAGAGGGCCTTACATCGCAGTTGCCACATTGGGCGTAGTTGAGCCTTTTCTGTTGAACACTGGTGCAGCGAAAAGTTCCATCATGCATTCGAAACTCCCTGGCGCGCCTTTGTCTGGCTTAACGAATGTTTCCTTTGGATTCTCTGGCGCCCCCGTTAGCAATCCAGTTTCTAGCCCTTTGCCCCTTACAATTGGGTCTCGTGAGTTAGAAGCTCCTTTGATTTTGACTACTGGTTGTGGTGAGAATCTTTTGGGCCTGGATTTGTTGAAGTGGTTATATGCCACTTTGTACTGTTCTCCTGCGGGAGTGGAGCTTACGTTGGGTCAGAGAGTGATCTCTCCTATGTATTTGTCAACTGATAAGCTCCCACCGGAATTGAGTTCTCTTCCTGAGTCTTTGTGGGCAACAGGTCCCAATGACGTGGGCCTGCTGGATATACCACCTTATGTTGTTCAATTGAAATCAAACGTGCAATTACCACTCATTCCCCAGTATCGTATCTCTCTTGATGGAGAACGAGCACTATTAGCGATCATTTACGATTTGATCGATAAAGATGTCATCGCAGAAACTCGGGGTAACGTGTGTAATAGTCCTGTGTTACCTATTTTGAAACGAACTGATCCATCCAAGCCTCCTGTGTATCATTTTGTTATTGATTTAAGAGAGGTAAATAAAATTGTAATTCCACAGTTTCCCGTGGTGCCTGACATTACAGCTTTGCTGACTCTGATTCCAGCTTCTGCATCATGGTTCTCGGTAATCGATCTGAAGAATGCTTTCTTTAGCATTCCGATTGCTGAGGAAAGCAGAGATCTATTCGGTTTCTCATTAGGTGGTCGCAGCTTCACGTTTAAACGCGCACCTCAGGGCTACTGTGAGAGTCCATCGATCTACAGCCAAGCTCTTAAGAGTCAACTTGATGCGTTTGTGTTACCGGCTGGTGCGGCCTTGATTCAGTACGTTGATGATCTGTTGGTAGCTGCTGACACTGAACAGATTTGCAAAACTGCTACAGTATCACTGTTATAGCATCTATGTGACTTACATCACAAAGTGTCACCTTCTAAACTACAATATTGTTGTCAAGAAGTAACCTATCTAGGTCACTTATTGTCAAAGGAGGGAAGAAGGTTGACCCCAGAAAGAATTGCAGCGATCGCTCGAATGACTGTGCCAACAACTCAGAGAGATGTGCGTGCCTTTCTAGGTATCACGTCATACTGCAGACAGTGGATTCCGAACTTTTCACTGTTAGCAAAGCCATTGATAGCTCTCACGTGCAAGGACGTTTCGACTCCTTTGCCATGGACGGAAGAATGTCAGAAAAGTTTTTCCGAACTGCGTGATGCGTTGTGTTCGGCTCCTGTGTTAGGTACTCCTGATTACAGTAAACCGTTTACACTATACGTTCACGAGAGAGAAGGTTGTGCGTTGAGTGTTTTGACGCAACAATGTGGTGGTAAGCAACGTCCATGTGCATATTTTTCCTCGACCTTAGACCCAGTAGCTAGAGCGTTGCCGAGTTGCTTGAGAGCGACAGCGGCAGCTGCGGTGTCTATTCGACAATCCGCAGGTCTGGTCATGGATAATATGCTCACAGTGATGGTTCCGCATGCAGTTGACACTCTCCTGAATCGTACAAAAACTCAACATCTGACGAGTGCAAGGTTGTCCGGTTATGAGTTGACACTTTTGGCAAGTCATATACAGATCAAGCGTTGTAATGTGCTGAATCCGGCGACATTGTTGCCGACTAATATGGAATCAAATGATGTACCACCACATGATTGCTATTTACGAACTGAGGAAGAAACGAAGGGTCGTGTTGACCTGAAAAACACTCCATTGATAGACCCCGATGGCACTTTGTATGTTGATGGTTCATGTTTTAAGTTGCCGAATGGTGATGTGACGACTGCGTATGCTGTAGTGACGTTGAGTACGGTTGTGGAAACTGCGAGATTGAGTCAGAATTCAGCGCAAGCGGCAGAGTTGATTGCGTTGACGAGAGCGTGTGTTTTGTCTAAGGGAAAGCGAGTGAATGTGTTTACTGATAGTCAATATGCGTTTGGCGTTGCACATAGCTTTGGTCGATTGTGGAGAGAAAGAGGATTTATGACATTGCATGGTACGAAGATCCAACACGGACAGCTCGTGAACGATCTTTTGGATGCACTTACATTGCCTAAACAGGTGGCAATCATTAAATGTAGTGCGCATCGAAAGGTTACGGATGATGTTGGTCGTGATAATGCATTTGCGGATGAGATTGCTAAGGAAACGGCTAAGAATCTTGCGACCCGAATGTATGTTACGAGTTCAGTGAGGTGGCCGACGGAGACTGGTATGTGTGAAGACACTATTGAGAGCGTGAAAGCAATTCAGAATGAGGCCACTGAAACTGAAAAGACCAAGTGGAAAGAAAGCACGGGAAAGTTAGACACGCATGGATGTTGGGTTGACTTGTCGGAATGTCAGAGGTGGATGTTACCGGATGCATATGTGCTAGCCGTTGTGACTATGGCTCACGGCTTGTCACATATTAGCGCGAAAGGTATATGTAAGTTGTTGTCCCCTGTATGGAAGAATGATGGTATTGCTAAATGTGCTGAGAGAGTGGTTAAGAATTGTATGGTGTGTTTGATGCATAATCCTGGCAAGGGCACCCCCACTCCACCCGGCCATTTTGCTCCTCCTACATGTCCCTTTGAGGTTATCCAACTGGACTTCATCCATATGGAGAGATGCAATAACCTGAAGTACGTTTTAGTTGTGGTTTGTGCGTTCTCCAGATGGATCGAGGCCTATCCTCTTAAGGATAATACTGCCCTGTCCACAGCAAAAGTCCTACTGAAGGAATACTTTCCTCGGTATGGAATGCCACGGATTGTGTGGGCAGATAACGGGAGTGAGTTTGTTGGAAGCGTGATGCAGAGTGTGTGTAAGGGCCTTGGAATTCGACAAAAATTCCATAGCGCCAATCATCCCCAGGCAGAGGGTTTGGTTGAAGGGTACAATGGTACTCTGAAACTGAAACTTGCGAAGATACAAGCTACGACTGGTCTGTCATTGTTTAGTGATGCTCAACCTGTAGGAAACAATTCATTGCAGCCAGACACATCTGTTGAGTCGTCAGTTTTGGAGAACTCAAGGTCTGAATTGTCATCTGATCGATTGAACACTGTTTCACAATTTGAACAATTATTTGAAGAGCAGACTCGACCTGGAAGAAGTCGATATTTTCTTCGTTCACATGACAAAGACTAATAAAATCTTTTTTTGAACTTATATTGTCCTTTACTGTTGCCACGAACATTAAGAACAATTGCATCCTTTACTGATTTTCGAGTTCCTTTTCATGTGTACTTTTTACAGCTAAGAGACCTTTTTTTCTTAAATTGGATGTTTGTAAACCTATCATCCGGGTTGACCGTAGGGCCGTGCGGGTACTTCCTTCTGTTTAGCAGGTTCCTGATACTAGGTCGGTTACTTTTTGTCGATTCCTGGGAACTCCTGGGAATTGATAATCGCTACTCAGAACAAAGTGCGTCAAGGACGTTACGGACGGTTTTTAGAGGATGGCGTTCTCTGAGCTGTTGGAAGTAGAAAGGATGTCGGCGCAAAGATCAAAATTGCTTAAGATTGTACGAACAGGGGGGAGGAGCCTAGCGCGCAACCAAGATGGCCGCGTAGGTGCGAGGCTCCCGAGGACCTCCGCAACCTCCTACGATTATCCTGAAATTATCCTGCCCTGGATGAGGGGACTATGTTGGTGAACCTGAGCTGAGGTGGCACCCGTTTCCCGCTTCCGAATCGGACCTCGGACACCGGAGTGAGCACCGATTGAGGTTTGCGGCCTTCCCCTGCGCTGTGGGGTGGTCCAGTGACAAAGTGAACAACAGCGGCAGGCAGGGCCTGGCGACTCGCGTACCCCGCACTTTCACTTTCGCATTCACACCCCCTTGTCGTCTCTGCGAGGTTGGGTCGCGGAGCCCTTGGTGTTGGTGTGGCCTTGCTGGGAGACCCTGCCTGCCTGCAGGCTGTGATCCACCCCGCTGCTCTGAGGGGGCCCCCCCCGGAGCTCGTGGCCCTGCTTTCCTGCCCTACACGACGTGGCTGGTGCGACTGGGAGACTGGTGGCCATGGCCACGAAACAAGATGGAGACCGGGCAAAGACCAAATCGACCCGGCGTGGCGCCGTCCATCAGGCCAACAGTATGGACCGCTATACCCTCCAGAAGGGATCTCCCGATGGACCGCGCAAGTCCCCTGAGAGCCCTCCTGATGCCCCAGACCTGCCCGCAGATCTGACTCTGCGTGATGTCATGGGCGCCATTGCCGAGATGAAGGCCTCGGTGGGCCAGCGGTTTGATACACTGGCGCAGAAGATCGACTCGGTCCTCGTGGATGTTGGCCTGGTGAGGGCCGATCTTTCCAAAACTAACGACCGAGTAGATTCTTTGGCCCACACCACATCGGGCCTAACGACAGATGTGGCGGCCTTGCAAACAGAGGTGCGCCGGCTTAGTCAGGCGAGTGCGCTTATGGATCGACGCCTGGAGGACTCCGAGAGTCGGGCACGGAGGAACAACATCCGCATTATCGGGGTGCCCGAGGGACGCGAGGAGGCGGCGGCGGATCTCTTTGTGGAGGACCTGATTGCTACCCATCTCCAGCCACGGGGGCTGAGCAAACTCTTCGCTGTGGAGAGGGCCCACAGGGTTCCCGGGGGAAGGCCGAAGGTCGGAGCCCCTCCGAGACCTCTCATCGCCCGGATTGTCAATTTTCGGGACAGAGACGCTATCCTGCAAACCTCCAGACTGCATGGACCGGTCAAGCTTGACAATATGGAGGTTAATTTTTATCCTGTTTCACCCCAGCGGTCCAGAAGCAGAGACTGAGCTTCCTAGGCGTCAAACGCCGTCTTCGGGACCTAAACCTCAAATACGCCATGCTCTTCCCAGCCAAGCTGCGAGTGGAGGTGGATGGTCGCACGCACTTCTTTGATCGTCCCGCAGCGGCCGGGGACTGGCTGGATACTCTGCCCGGGGATCGTGATCGGGGGGGCGGGGGGGGGGGCGGCGGGGGGAGACGGCACGCTGGATCGTGACTGAGGGTCTAATATTAGGCCTCACTCTGGACGAAAATGATGCCACTTTCGATTCTGCGTCAATTTTTGTAAGTTCCCCTCCTATGGAGGTTGTGTTGGGTCTATTGGGGGTTCTCCCTCCTCCTCTAGGGGGTCTAGTTAGTCTAACTATATATGGGGCGACAGGCACACTGCACGTTGGGGGGGCTGTTCGGGCTCATGCAGGGGTGCAGGGAGGGGGGAGTTCTGTTGGGGTGGGTGGGTAGGGATGGGGTGTTGTTCGTTTTTATCACAAGGCAAACGTATTTTTGTGTTAGTTCTAAAGTGCTCTCCGGGGGACGAATGATGGCTTCTGTATATGATGGGGGGTAGGGAATTAACTTTGTTGTCTTGGAATGTGAATGGACTGGGGGACAGGATCAAACGAGGTGTGGTCCTGCAGTTTTTTAAGCGAATCTCGCCCGATGTAGTCTTTCTGCAGGAGACACACCTCATTGGCAACTCCTTCTGCGCCATGAATCGGCGTGGCTATCGCCTAGTGGCTCACTCGGGCTTCACGTCTGGCTCAAGGGGTGTGGGCATCATGGTGAAGAACTCGCTCCCGTTGGAGATTGATGAGGTGCTCCACGATGACAGGGGACGTTACACGGTCTTGGTGGGAAGACTGGAGGGCAAAGTGGTTGTCTTTGTGTCAGTATACATCCCACCGGGGCTGCAGTCGACCACCTTTGCGGACCTTGGGCGCCTTCTCCTTGGCCTTCCGGGGGGGCTTTTAGTTGTGGGGGGGGATTTTAATGCGGTGGTATCTGGGACTTTGGATCGTCACCCCCCTAGGGACCTCCCCCGGGCACAGGCGTGGCTACCCGGCCTCTTGGATACATTTGGATTAGTGGACTGCTGGCATTTAAAACACCCCACGCAGCTGCAGTACACCTTCCACTCGGGAGCCCATGGTAGTCTCTCACGACTAGACTATGTCCTTGTCCCGGCGGCCTATGTTGGGAGGGTGGGAGAGGTGCGCCATTTGCCACGGGGTATTTCGGACCACTCCCCGCTCCTACTGCACTTTGATGTCTTTCCGAGGGGTGAGGGTAGGGTGGTCCCAATCAATCCTTGGTACCTGCGCGACCCCACCATTCGCGCTGCATTGATTAAATCCCTTCAACAGACAGAGGTGGCTCAGCACACAACTTGAATGCAATTGTAATGGACAAAATTATTCGTCATAGTCAATGTATAAGCAAATGAATATTGTATCCCCAAAGATTCACAATAAACTTCGAAGTCTTGAAGGTGAGTTGTCTTTATTTGGTGATTCAGATTTCCATTTAAAATTACAGCTTACAATTCATTGCCAATTCATAGCCGACGCGTTTCGTCCCAACGGGACTTCTTCAAGGCTATAAAAATACATATATAAAACATACATTATTATATACAATTAAAATTATCAGAAATGATAAAGGAGTGAAAACACTGTTATTACTTCAAGACCTGAGGTATAGTCCTAATACAATTATTATACCCAATATAATCTGTGAATCTAAGCAGACTGGGGGATACAGCCTAATGTGAATTAGATTTACGCAATAATTTTTGACGCCATGTAGTCTAACAGTTTACAACATTTATTTTATCAACAATTTTTTTAATGCAATTTTTTAACGCAATTATTTGAAGACATTTTTGAGGTTCTGACACGATGTCCCTAATCTTTTTGAGCAAAACAAACAGATTGTGTTTATATTCATTATTGACCAGCAAATTATTATATTCACTTTTGATTTGATTAAGATTGGTCAATTTGATATTAAAAGCCAATGATTGGCTAAAAGTTCTATTGATGAAGCTTACTTCAGTTAATCCTATATAGTAATTTCCAACATGAAACAAATGGACCTATTATATAATCAATTAGATTACAATTTTTTACATACCTTTACGAATGGTAATTTTAATAAAATCCACACAATTTAGAGTTTTCCATTTTCTCCTATTCAGTAATTATACTGTCAGATGTATAGGATCTACAAAGAGCAGAGTATTGTGACAAATTATACGTCAGAATTACAAACAATTCACAAAGAGTTATTGTCTCGACTAAATCACCGTGCCAATTGCTCTGAGTCAAACAAATAGTTCGTATTCTGACAATGTCAGTAAAACTTATAAACATATTAGACTTATAAATTAAACAATTAGCAGCATTTACTCTGAACATGAACTTTATATACATACGGTCCAAGAAACGTACCTCAATATTGACCTAGACCCAGTGTAGGTATGGAGTAAATGTAGAGAAAAACGGTACGATGGCCGTGAACCTATCAAAAAGGAGGATTTCTTATTAAGAGTCATAATATTATTTTTATTTTTTAAAGTTTCAAATTTTGGTCATACTATTCAAGCTATAATGAGTTTATGTAAAACACTTTGTAACACCTGATGTGTCCATTTGAACACTATTCGATTAGATGGGGCTGTCACTCCAACACCTAAATTAAATATAAGAAAAGCTGATGCTATTCAGGTGGTCATATATGAATTCCAAAGAGAGGTGCAAACGATGTTATTTTTTTGCTTTTGCGCAATGTGCTCTGCTCTACAAACTGTATCCTGAACAAGTTAAGGTGTATCCATAGTTTAAATTGGCATTATTGCAATTGTAAAAGATGTCTTATGCATAGTCCTATAATGTTAGTTGGGACGTATTTAAAATTACCAAACTAGACGTATCTAGTATGTCCTCAGCTTACGATTGTAAATTGGGCAACGTAAGTGAACGGAACACGCATTCCGTGGGGGTATTCCCAATCTGATCTTATCTCAAAACCCGATGTTCACTAGTTATGCATGTCGTGTATCATCCGGATAAGATCGACATTAGCTCTACTGACTCTAGCTCATATATGAGCAGCCGCGCCGTGCAATCAATTAAACTCATAACGTATTTCAGGGAATCACTACTGTTAATGGTAAAGAGTTTTTTTAAAAGGGGGTAAAGGTTAAGTAAAATTTGCAAATACGAGCCATAAGGTTATGAAACTTACGTGCGATATATTCAAAATCGCCTGGTCCGTGCTCCGTATACGCCAAGGGGTCTGGATAGACTAAGAGCTCTTGGCCTCTATTTAAGTCCATGGTTAACTTTCCACACCTGTATCTGATGCTCCCAATTTGGCGAGACGAACGATATCGAATGTTGTAAAGGAAAAACCTTCGCAAACGTTTCGGCCATCTTGGACTAGTCAAAAGATCATAGTCATGTGTGAAGGATATGAAACAATGTCCAAAATATATGATTGTATGTGATGGCCAGATCGTGATGGGTATTATCATTCGACAGATGGGTGCCGACTTCAGATAGAAATTCAGATGATATGCTAATTGTTACATTGGGGGAACATCATCCTCAAGAATACTATCAGCCATTTTGTAGTGGCGAGCCATCGTGATCAACTCAAGGTACCAAAAAAGAAACAGGGATTATTTGTTCTATATATGGTCTAACTTATATATGAAATGAAATCTGAGTGATACCTGTTCAATTTATAATCGGAAAAACCTTCGCAAACGTTTCGGCCATCTTGGACTCGTCAAAAGATCAATGTCGTATGTGGCGAATATTTTAACGTGACGCAATGTCTAAAATATATAATTGTATGTAATGGCCAAATCATGATGGGTATTATCATTCAACGAAACAGTACCGACTTCAGATAGTAATTCAGATGATATGCCAATTGTTACATTGGGGGAACATCATCCATAAGAATACTGTCGGCCATATTGTAATGGCAAGCCATCGTAATCAACTCAAGCTTCCGTAAAAGAAAAAGGGATTATTTGTTCTATATACGGTCTAACTTATATATATGATACCTGTTCGGTTTGTAATCAGAAGTGATGGATCGCTGGTGAAAGCATTGCCATTGGACATATCGGCAGTTTAGTTACCGTGGTTGTAAACAATATTGTCGACCATATTGTAATGCTGTTTAGTTAAACGAAAACGGGAACCTTTTTTTTTTTTTGGCATATTCACCTTCTGGATGAGGTAATCCAGTGGGAATGAAGGAGATATATTATACATATCCCTCTTTTTTTATAAAAGGTTAAATAGGGCGAACTAAGCCACCATATTATAGTGGTGGTGACGAAGGTGTAATATTTAGCGAGAATATGAATCATAGCGCAAAATTGAACAATTTGTCTGATGATGCACTTAAGTTGTACATGCTTGGCGATCTAGTAATAGTATGTAGTATTATTCATTAAAGTGGGCATAGTTAATATAATTCCCAGTACATTGAGATTGGATGAGATGTCTCTCCCAAGGTCGAATATATATGTAACTTATATATATATAGTAAAGTCACGGTGTGTGAAAAAGATCCAAATATCTATGCAACTCAATGATTCAGCTTGATATTGGTTGTGTAATCAGATACAAACATCAGGTCTGCAGATGTTATTACAAGAAGTGATGAAATTCATTGTTGGTGTTGAGCCCAAATAAGACCGTACGTAAGCGACAAATCCAGCGTGCCTCAGTTTGTCTTAGGTACGCTGTTCTATCGCCACCCCTTTCATTTTTGACAACATGATCTATGGCATGGAAGGTGATCATGGTGTTTTCCGGATGGGTTTCATGTATGTGAACCGAGACGGGATATTTATCATCTCGATTCTTTATGGCCCTGACATGTTCCTGTATTCTTGTCTTGAGACTACGAATACTACTGCCGACATATCCTTTACCACATGCACATTTGAGAAGATAAACTGTGTGGGTGGTATTACAGTTAATGAAGGACTTGATATCAAATGTCTTGGAGTTATTATACTGGAAGCTAACAGTCTTGTTTGCTCCCAGGTGGCAAACATTGCAGTTGCCGCAGGTGAAAAAGCCACAAGGTTTGGCAGGCAGCCAAGTTTGTTGGCATGCTTTCAAGGGTTTTATGTAACTAGGACAGACAACACTCTTTATAGTTCTTCCTCTCCTGTAGACTACTTTAGGTTTAGTGGGGACTAAATTGGCCATTGAGGTGTTAGATGTCAATATGTGCCAATTTTTTCTTAGTATGTTAAATATTTGTCCACTCAATGAGTTGTATTCTGTTATAAATGCCAGATCAGAGTGATCAGCATGAGCCTTCTTACTTTTGGCCTTAGAGAGAGTTGATTTTCTGTCTTTTTTTATTATCTTATCTTCTGCTCTCTGTAAACAGTCCTTGTCATAACCTCTTTGTTCAAAATTTTTCTTGATCTTTTGTATTTGCGTCAAGAATGTTTGATCCTCGCTGCAATTACGGCGAGCCCTCACCATTTCACCAAAGGGAATAGCCGAAATAGTTGCTTTTGGATGGCAACTCCTGGCGTGGAGGACACTATTGCAAGCCGTAGACTTTCTGAAGATGTCACTGTGTATTGTGTCGTCTTTGGCATACAATCTGAGATCTAGAAAATCAATCTCTTGTTTGGAGCTCTTGATTGTTAAATTGACATTGAACGTATTATTGTTCAAGTATTGATGATAATCTATGAGCTCCTCCTCACTTCCTTTCCATATGAGGAAGATGTCATCAATGTATCTGCAAAAGAAGAGAATGCTGTCTATCCATTTGCTTGCCCCTGAGCCCCAGGCATGCTCCACCTCATACAATCCCATGAAGAGATTAGCATAAGATGGAGCAAACCTGGAACCCATGGCAGTGCCCTGTTTTTGAAGGAACCAATCCTCACCATGCATGAATGCATTATGTGTGAGGATAAGCTCAGACATTTGTAATAACATGTGGGTATGGTGCAGATGTTTTGCATTCCGTTTATTCAAGTAGTACTGCAAGGCCCTTAAACCACATGACATCTGTATGCACGTGTAAAGACCTTCCACGTCCATAGTTACAAAAGTGAAGGTGTTTTTTTCCCATTTGAAATCCTCCAGTTTGCAAATTAGGTCTTTGCTGTCCCTTAAATATGATGGTAAATTTAAGACTATTGGTTGTAGAAATTGGTCAACGTACTGAGCAATTCTTTCGGTGGGTCCTCCGTTGCCAGAAATTATTGGCCGGCCAGGTGGAAAGGACCCACCTTTATGTATCTTTGGTAGAATATAGATACAGGGGTGCCTAGAGTTGTTTGCTGTAAGATATCTGTATTCCAAGTCAGTGATAAGACAGGACTCTTGCCAATCTTTCAGGCGAGCATTAATCGTCTTTTCAATAGCTGCAGTGGGATTGCTCTTAAGTTGTTCATAGCAATTTTCTTGTCTTAATTGACGATTAATCTCAGCTACATAGTCAACCCTATCCATAAGGACAATGTTTCCACCCTTGTCTGCCTCACGGACCACTATGCTCTTGTCATCTCTGACTGAGTATAGAAATTCTTTGTCCTTATTCGTTAGATTGGGGGGGCATGCATATTTTTTATTCTTAGCATGACAATCCTCCAGTTTATGTAATTCCTCAGATATTTTTTTCGAGAATTCTTCTATACTGTGATCTGTTGCAGTTACGGGAGTGAATTTAGATTTTTTTCGTAATCCACTATCTATGGAGGTGTCCTCACATATATTAAGATCTAAGGCAAAGTCCATGAGGTTGGTAGAATCATTCACATCATCTAATGTCGTGAGAAGATGTAACACATTCACATCTGAGATAGTAAAATTCGAGTCTGGGACAACATCCGAAACAGAATGATGGGCAAAAGGATAATCTGCAAAATATTTTTTTAATTTGAGTTTGCGAACAAATCTAAACAAATCCAGGTGAACATTTTCAAATAAGGGTCTCTCAGTGATACAGAAATTAAGTCCCATACTTAACACATTTTCCTCATGGTCGTTTAAGACTCTAGATGATAAATTAACAACACTTACTGTATTCAATACATCATTACTCTCACTGACCATTTCATGGTTCACAATCTTTGTTACTTCTTGCCCTGTTGTGTTTCTACTCGAGCCTTGGTTCCTGCCCTTGTGTTTCTGGCCACCCCTCCTGGTTCTTCTATAGGGTTTTTCTTTTTGTTTCCTAGGCGGTACCTTTGTACCTCTCGTAAAAAAACTGAAGGGGCAGTCGGAATGCTCGATGTACTGGTCCCTTCCCCAGGGTCGCTTTCAAGTGAAGAAATGGAGGTGTTACTGGAGGAGGTATTGGTATCTCTCACATTGCTCTGTGAGTCAGTGGTCTGTTTGGGTATCATGTCATCATATTTATGGGCAAATGTGAAAATACGGCCTTTATCATAATCTCCCTGGTCACGTAATATTTTTTGTTGTTTTTTCTCCTTTAGATAAATTTGATATTTAGCTAGTTCTTTTTTCAAAATTTCCTGATTTTTTATGGTAACATCACCCATGTTCAAGTCACTGATTTCTTTTTCTAACCTGGATATGTCTTCCCTGATTTTTTTGACTTTTCGTTCGGAATTCCTAATAAGAATGTCCATCATTTTGTAGGATGAGTCATAAAGACCCTCCTCCCATTCCGCTAGAAGATCAGGGTCCAGATCTTCATAGTTGGGGAAGATGAGGATACGGAGCCCACGGGGAATTCTTTTATTTTCTAAGTATTTCTTTAAAGTGGCTCCGTCCCACCATTTGGCAAGTTCCTGTTTTTTTAGTCTCTCAAGTCTTATATATTTACTTTTTAAACCCTCGTTTTTAGTTGTGGACGATGGGGGATTATTGGTGTTCTCACTTCTTACAGTATTGAAGAGATCTCCTATCAGTTCCTCTCTATTGTCCTCAAAATTCATGATGTAAGATGGTTATTATATGCTTGACTGTGCTAGATGGCCCAAATTTAAACGATAAAGAAGAGATAAGAAGGTCAGGGCACTTTAAAAGACTGCACTAATCAAAAACTGTGATGCAATGTTATTGAAAAAAAGAAGAAATGTGGTGCAAGAAGCCAGGGACGTGACCCTCATACGCCCCTAATATTTGGTGTGACCCAAAAATTGCAACAGACAGAGGTGGCTCAGCACACAACTTGAATGCAATTGTAATGGACAAAATTATTCGTCATAGTCAATGTATAAGCAAATGAATATTGTATCCCCAAAGATTCACAATAAACTTCGAAGTCTTGAAGGTGAGTTGTCTTTATTTGGTGATTCAGATTTCCATTTAAAATTACAGCTTACAATTCATTGCCAATTCATAGCCGACGCATTTCGTCCCAACGGGACTTCTTCAAGGCTATAAAAATACATATATAAAACATACATTATTATATACAATTAAAATTATCAGAAATGATAAAGGAGTGAAAACACTGTTATTACTTCAAGACCTGAGGTATAGTCCTAATACAATTATTATACCCAATATAATCTGTGAATCTAAGCAGACTGGGGGATACAGCCTAATGTGAATTAGATTTACGCAATAATTTTTGACGCCATGTAGTCTAACAGTTTACAACATTTATTTTATCAACAATTTTTTTAATGCAATTTTTTAACGCAATTATTTGAAGACATTTTTGAGGTTCTGACACGATGTCCCTAATCTTTTTGAGCAAAACAAACAGATTGTGTTTATATTCATTATTGACCAGCAAATTATTATATTCACTTTTGATTTGATTAAGATTGGTCAATTTGATATTAAAAGCCAATGATTGGCTAAAAGTTCTATTGATGAAGCTTACTTCAGTTAATCCTATATAGTAATTTCCAACATGAAACAAATGGACCTATTATATAATCAATTAGATTACAATTTTTTACATACCTTTACGAATGGTAATTTTAATAAAATCCACACAATTTAGAGTTTTCCATTTTCTCCTATTCAGTAATTATACTGTCAGATGTATAGGATCTACAAAGAGCAGAGTATTGTGACAAATTATACGTCAGAATTACAAACAATTCACAAAGAGTTATTGTCTCGACTAAATCACCGTGCCAATTGCTCTGAGTCAAACAAATAGTTTGTATTCTGACAATGTCAGTAAAACTTATAAACATATTAGACTTATAAATTAAACAATTAGCAGCATTTACTCTGAACATGAACTTTATATACATACGGTCCAAGAAACGTACCTCAATATTGACCTAGACCCAGTGTAGGTATGGAGTAAATGTAGAGAAAAACAGTACGATGGCCGTGAACCTATCAAAAAGGAGGATTTCTTATTAAGAGTCATAATATTATTTTTATTTTTTAAAGTTTCAAATTTTGGTCATACTATTCAAGCTATAATGAGTTTATGTAAAACACTTTGTAACACCTGATGTGTCCATTTGAACACTATTCGATTAGATGGGGCTGTCACTCCAACACCTAAATTAAATATAAGAAAAGCTGATGCTATTCAGGTGGTCATATATGAATTCCAAAGAGAGGTGCAAACGATGTTATTTTTTTGCTTTTGCGCAATGTGCTCTGCTCTACAAACTGTATCCTGAACAAGTTAAGGTGTATCCATTGTTTAAATTGGCATTATTGCAATTGTAAAAGATGTCTTATGCATAGTCCTATAATGTTAGTTGGGACGTATTTAAAATTACCAAACTAGACGTATCTAGTATGTCCTCAGCTTACGATTGTAAATTGGGCAACGTAAGTGAACGGAACACGCATTCCGTGGGGGTATTCCCAATCTGATCTTATCTCAAAACCCGATGTTCACTAGTTATGCATGTCGTGTATCATCCGGATAAGATCGACATTAGCTCTACTGACTCTAGCTCATATATGAGCAGCCGCGCCGTGCAATCAATTAAACTCATAACGTATTTCAGGGAATCACTACTGTTAATGGTAAAGAGTTTTTTTAAAAGGGGGTAAAGGTTAAGTAAAATTTGCAAATACGAGCCATAAGGTTATGAAACTTACGTGCGATATATTCAAAATCGCCTGGTCCGTGCTCCGTATACGCCAAGGGGTCTGGATAGACTAAGAGCTCTTGGCCTCTATTTAAGTCCATGGTTAACTTTCCACACCTGTATCTGATGCTCCCAATTTGGCGAGACGAACGATATCGAATGTTGTAAAGGAAAAACCTTCGCAAACGTTTCGGCCATCTTGGACTAGTCAAAAGATCATAGTCATGTGTGAAGGATATGAAACAATGTCCAAAATATATGATTGTATGTGATGGCCAGATCGTGATGGGTATTATCATTCGACAGATGGGTGCCGACTTCAGATAGAAATTCAGATGATATGCTAATTGTTACATTGGGGGAACATCATCCTCAAGAATACTATCAGCCATTTTGTAGTGGCGAGCCATCGTGATCAACTCAAGGTACCAAAAAAGAAACAGGGATTATTTGTTCTATATATGGTCTAACTTATATATGAAATGAAATCTGAGTGATACCTGTTCAATTTATAATCGGAAAAACCTTCGCAAACGTTTCGGCCATCTTGGACTCGTCAAAAGATCAATGTCGTATGTGGCGAATATTTTAACGTGACGCAATGTCTAAAATATATAATTGTATGTAATGGCCAAATCATGATGGGTATTATCATTCAACGAAACAGTACCGACTTCAGATAGTAATTCAGATGATATGCCAATTGTTACATTGGGGGAACATCATCCATAAGAATACTGTCGGCCATATTGTAATGGCAAGCCATCGTAATCAACTCAAGCTTCCGTAAAAGAAAAAGGGATTATTTGTTCTATATACGGTCTAACTTATATATATGATACCTGTTCGGTTTGTAATCAGAAGTGATGGATCGCTGGTGAAAGCATTGCCATTGGACATATCGGCAGTTTAGTTACCGTGGTTGTAAACAATATTGTCGACCATATTGTAATGCTGTTTAGTTAAACGAAAACGGGAACCTTTTTTTTTTTTGGCATGTTCACCTTCTGGATGAGGTAATCCAGTGGGAATGAAGGAGATATATTATACATATCCCTCTTTTTTTATAAAAGGTTAAATAGGGCGAACTAAGCCACCATATTATAGTGGTGGTGACGAAGGTGTAATATTTAGCGAGAATATGAACCATAGCGCAAAATTGAACAATTTGTCTGATGATGCACTTAAGTTGTACATGCTTGGCGATCTAGTAATAGTATGTAGTATTATTCATTAAAGTGGGCATAGTTAATATAATTCCCAGTACATTGAGATTGGATGAGATGTCTCTCCCAAGGTCGAATATATATGTAACTTATATATATATAGTAAAGTCACGGTGTGTGAAAAAGATCCAAATATCTATGCAACTCAATGATTCAGCTTGATATTGGTTGTGTAATCAGATACAAACATCAGGTCTGCAGATGTTATTACAAGAAGTGATGAAATTCATTGTTGGTGTTGAGCCCAAATAAGACCGTACGTAAGCGACAAATCCAGCGTGCCTCAGTTTGTCTTAGGTACGCTGTTCTATCGCCACCCCTTTCATTTTTGACAACATGATCTATGGCATGGAAGGTGATCATGGTGTTTTCCGGATGGGTTTCATGTATGTGAACCGAGACGGGATATTTATCATCTCGATTCTTTATGGCCCTGACATGTTCCTGTATTCTTGTCTTGAGACTACGAATACTACTGCCGACATATCCTTTACCACATGCACATTTGAGAAGATAAACTGTGTGGGTGGTATTACAGTTAATGAAGGACTTGATATCAAATGTCTTGGAGTTATTATACTGGAAGCTAACAGTCTTGTTTGCTCCCAGGTGGCAAACATTGCAGTTGCCGCAGGTGAAAAAGCCACAAGGTTTGGCAGGCAGCCAAGTTTGTTGGCATGCTTTCAAGGGTTTTATGTAACTAGGACAGACAACACTCTTTATAGTTCTTCCTCTCCTGTAGACTACTTTAGGTTTAGTGGGGACTAAATTGGCCATTGAGGTGTTAGATGTCAATATGTGCCAATTTTTTCTTAGTATGTTAAATATTTGTCCACTCAATGAGTTGTATTCTGTTATAAATGCCAGATCAGAGTGATCAGCATGAGCCTTCTTACTTTTGGCCTTAGAGAGAGTTGATTTTCTGTCTTTTTTTATTATCTTATCTTCTGCTCTCTGTAAACAGTCCTTGTCATAACCTCTTTGTTCAAAATTTTTCTTGATCTTTTGTATTTGCGTCAAGAATGTTTGATCCTCGCTGCAATTACGGCGAGCCCTCACCATTTCACCAAAGGGAATAGCCGAAATAGTTGCTTTTGGATGGCAACTCCTGGCGTGGAGGACACTATTGCAAGCCGTAGACTTTCTGAAGATGTCACTGTGTATTGTGTCGTCTTTGGCATACAATCTGAGATCTAGAAAATCAATCTCTTGTTTGGAGCTCTTGATTGTTAAATTGACATTGAACGTATTATTGTTCAAGTATTGATGATAATCTATGAGCTCCTCCTCACTTCCTTTCCATATGAGGAAGATGTCATCAATGTATCTGCAAAAGAAGAGAATGCTGTCTATCCATTTGCTTGCCCCTGAGCCCCAGGCATGCTCCACCTCATACAATCCCATGAAGAGATTAGCATAAGATGGAGCAAACCTGGAACCCATGGCAGTGCCCTGTTTTTGAAGGAACCAATCCTCACCATGCATGAATGCATTATGTGTGAGGATAAGCTCAGACATTTGTAATAACATGTGGGTATGGTGCAGATGTTTTGCATTCCGTTTATTCAAGTAGTACTGCAAGGCCCTTAAACCACATGACATCTGTATGCACGTGTAAAGACCTTCCACGTCCATAGTTACAAAAGTGAAGGTGTTTTTTTCCCATTTGAAATCCTCCAGTTTGCAAATTAGGTCTTTGCTGTCCCTTAAATATGATGGTAAATTTAAGACTATTGGTTGTAGAAATTGGTCAACGTACTGAGCAATTCTTTCGGTGGGTCCTCCGTTGCCAGAAATTATTGGCCGGCCAGGTGGAAAGGACCCACCTTTATGTATCTTTGGTAGAATATAGATACAGGGGTGCCTAGAGTTGTTTGCTGTAAGATATCTGTATTCCAAGTCAGTGATAAGACAGGACTCTTGCCAATCTTTCAGGCGAGCATTAATCGTCTTTTCAATAGCTGCAGTGGGATTGCTCTTAAGTTGTTCATAGCAATTTTCTTGTCTTAATTGACGATTAATCTCAGCTACATAGTCAACCCTATCCATAAGGACAATGTTTCCACCCTTGTCTGCCTCACGGACCACTATGCTCTTGTCATCTCTGACTGAGTATAGAAATTCTTTGTCCTTATTCGTTAGATTGGGGGGGCATGCATATTTTTTATTCTTAGCATGACAATCCTCCAGTTTATGTAATTCCTCAGATATTTTTTTCGAGAATTCTTCTATACTGTGATCTGTTGCAGTTACGGGAGTGAATTTAGATTTTTTTCGTAATCCACTATCTATGGAGGTGTCCTCACATATATTAAGATCTAAGGCAAAGTCCATGAGGTTGGTAGAATCATTCACATCATCTAATGTCGTGAGAAGATGTAACACATTCACATCTGAGATAGTAAAATTCGAGTCTGGGACAACATCCGAAACAGAATGATGGGCAAAAGGATAATCTGCAAAATATTTTTTTAATTTGAGTTTGCGAACAAATCTAAACAAATCCAGGTGAACATTTTCAAATAAGGGTCTCTCAGTGATACAGAAATTAAGTCCCATACTTAACACATTTTCCTCATGGTCGTTTAAGACTCTAGATGATAAATTAACAACACTTACTGTATTCAATACATCATTACTCTCACTGACCATTTCATGGTTCACAATCTTTGTTACTTCTTGCCCTGTTGTGTTTCTACTCGAGCCTTGGTTCCTGCCCTTGTGTTTCTGGCCACCCCTCCTGGTTCTTCTATAGGGTTTTTCTTTTTGTTTCCTAGGCGGTACCTTTGTACCTCTCGTAAAAAAACTGAAGGGGCAGTCGGAATGCTCGATGTACTGGTCCCTTCCCCAGGGTCGCTTTCAAGTGAAGAAATGGAGGTGTTACTGGAGGAGGTATTGGTATCTCTCACATTGCTCTGTGAGTCAGTGGTCTGTTTGGGTATCATGTCATCATATTTACGGGCAAATGTGAAAATACGGCCTTTATCATAATCTCCCTGGTCACGTAATATTTTTTGTTGTTTTTTCTCCTTTAGATAAATTTGATATTTAGCTAGTTCTTTTTTCAAAATTTCCTGATTTTTTATGGTAACATCACCCATGTTCAAGTCACTGATTTCTTTTTCTAACCTGGATATGTCTTCCCTGATTTTTTTGACTTTTCGTTCGGAATTCCTAATAAGAATGTCCATCATTTTGTAGGATGAGTCATAAAGACCCTCCTCCCATTCCGCTAGAAGATCAGGGTCCAGATCTTCATAGTTGGGGAAGATGAGGATACGGAGCCCACGGGGAATTCTTTTATTTTCTAAGTATTTCTTTAAAGTGGCTCCGTCCCACCATTTGGCAAGTTCCTGTTTTTTTAGTCTCTCAAGTCTTATATATTTACTTTTTAAACCCTCGTTTTTAGTTGTGGACGATGGGGGATTATTGGTGTTCTCACTTCTTACAGTATTGAAGAGATCTCCTATCAGTTCCTCTCTATTGTCCTCAAAATTCATGATGTAAGATGGTTATTATATGCTTGACTGTGCTAGATGGCCCAAATTTAAACGATAAAGAAGAGATAAGAAGGTCAGGGCACTTTAAAAGACTGCACTAATCAAAAACTGTGATGCAATGTTATTGAAAAAAAGAAGAAATGTGGTGCAAGAAGCCAGGGACGTGACCCTCATACGCCCCTAATATTTGGTGTGACCCAAAAATTGCAACAGACAGAGGTGGCTCAGCACACAACTTGAATGCAATTGTAATGGACAAAATTATTCGTCATAGTCAATGTATAAGCAAATGAATATTGTATCCCCAAAGATTCACAATAAACTTCGAAGTCTTGAAGGTGAGTTGTCTTTATTTGGTGATTCAGATTTCCATTTAAAATTACAGCTTACAATTCATTGCCAATTCATAGCCGACGCGTTTCGTCCCAACGGGACTTCTTCAAGGCTATAAAAATACATATATAAAACATACATTATTATATACAATTAAAATTATCAGAAATGATAAAGGAGTGAAAACACTGTTATTACTTCAAGACCTGAGGTATAGTCCTAATACAATTATTATACCCAATATAATCTGTGAATCTAAGCAGACTGGGGGATACAGCCTAATGTGAATTAGATTTACGCAATAATTTTTGACGCCATGTAGCCTAACAGTTTACAACATTTATTTTATCAACAATTTTTTTAATGCAATTTTTTAACGCAATTATTTGAAGACATTTTTGAGGTTCTGACACGATGTCCCTAATCTTTTTGAGCAAAACAAACAGATTGTGTTTATATTCATTATTGACCAGCAAATTATTATATTCACTTTTGATTTGATTAAGATTGGTCAATTTGATATTAAAAGCCAATGATTGGCTAAAAGTTCTATTGATGAAGCTTACTTCAGTTAATCCTATATAGTAATTTCCAACATGAAACAAATGGACCTATTATATAATCAATTAGATTACAATTTTTTACATACCTTTACCAATGGTAATTTTAATAAAATCCACACAATTTAGAGTTTTCCATTTTCTCCTATTCAGTAATTATACTGTCAGATGTATAGGATCTACAAAGAGCAGAGTATTGTGACAAATTATACGTCAGAATTACAAACAATTCACAAAGAGTTAGTGTCTCGACTAAATCACCGTGCCAATTGCTCTGAGTCAAACAAATAGTTCGTATTCTGACAATGTCAGTAAAACTTATAAACATATTAGACTTATAAATTAAACAATTAGCAGCATTTACTCTGAACATGAACTTTATATACATACGGTCCAAGAAACGTACCTCAATATTGACCTAGACCCAGTGTAGGTATGGAGTAAATGTAGAGAAAAACGGTACGATGGCCGTGAACCTATCAAAAAGGAGGATTTCTTATTAAGAGTCATAATATTATTTTTATTTTTTAAAGTTTCAAATTTTGGTCATACTATTCAAGCTATAATGAGTTTATGTAAAACACTTTGTAACACCTGATGTGTCCATTTGAACACTATTCGATTAGATGGGGCTGTCACTCCAACACCTAAATTAAATATAAGAAAAGCTGATGCTATTCAGGTGGTCATATATGAATTCCAAAGAGAGGTGCAAACGATGTTATTTTTTTGCTTTTGCGCAATGTGCTCTGCTCTACAAACTGTATCCTGAACAAGTTAAGGTGTATCCATTGTTTAAATTGGCATTATTGCAATTGTAAAAGATGTCTTATGCATAGTCCTATAATGTTAGTTGGGACGTATTTAAAATTACCAAACTAGACGTATCTAGTATGTCCTCAGCTTACGATTGTAAATTGGGCAACGTAAGTGAACGGAACACGCATTCCGTGGGGGTATTCCCAATCTGATCTTATCTCAAAACCCGATGTTCACTAGTTATGCATGTCGTGTATCATCCGGATAAGATCGACATTAGCTCTACTGACTCTAGCTCATATATGAGCAGCCGCGCCGTGCAATCAATTAAACTCATAACGTATTTCAGGGAATCACTACTGTTAATGGTAAAGAGTTTTTTTAAAAGGGGGTAAAGGTTAAGTAAAATTTGCAAATACGAGCCATAAGGTTATGAAACTTACGTGCGATATATTCAAAATCGCCTGGTCCGTGCTCCGTATACGCCAAGGGGTCTGGATAGACTAAGAGCTCTTGGCCTCTATTTAAGTCCATGGTTAACTTTCCACACCTGTATCTGATGCTCCCAATTTGGCGAGACGAACGATATCGAATGTTGTAAAGGAAAAACCTTCGCAAACGTTTCGGCCATCTTGGACTAGTCAAAAGATCATAGTCATGTGTGAAGGATATGAAACAATGTCCAAAATATATGATTGTATGTGATGGCCAGATCGTGATGGGTATTATCATTCGACAGATGGGTGCCGACTTCAGATAGAAATTCAGATGATATGCTAATTGTTACATTGGGGGAACATCATCCTCAAGAATACTATCAGCCATTTTGTAGTGGCGAGCCATCGTGATCAACTCAAGGTACCAAAAAAGAAACAGGGATTATTTGTTCTATATATGGTCTA
Organism: Triturus cristatus; assembly: GCF_964204655.1. Classification (NCBI taxonomy): domain Eukaryota; kingdom Metazoa; phylum Chordata; class Amphibia; order Caudata; family Salamandridae; genus Triturus; species Triturus cristatus. Next base: position 488,010,441 of record NC_140587.1, on the reverse strand, counting down.
ACTTATATATGAAATGAAATCTGAGTGATACCTGTTCAATTTATAATCGGAAAAACCTTCGCAAATGTTTCGGCCATCTTGGACTCGTCAAAAGATCAATGTCGTATGTGGCGAATATTTTAACGTGACGCAATGTCTAAAATATATAATTGTATGTAATGGCCAAATCATGATGGGTATTATCATTCAACGAAACAGTACCGACTTCAGATAGTAATTCAGATGATATGCCAATTGTTACATTGGGGGAACATCATCCATAAGAATACTGTCGGCCATATTGTAATGGCAAGCCATCGTAATCAACTCAAGCTTCCGTAAAAGAAAAAGGGATTATTTGTTCTATATACGGTCTAACTTATATATATGATACCTGTTCGGTTTGTAATCAGAAGTGATGGATCGCTGGTGAAAGCATTGCCATTGGACATATCGGCAGTTTAGTTACCGTGGTTGTAAACAATATTGTCGACCATATTGTAATGCTGTTTAGTTAAACGAAAACGGGAACCTTTTTTTTTTTTGGCATATTCACCTTCTGGATGAGGTAATCCAGTGGGAATGAAGGAGATATATTATACATATCCCTCTTTTTTTATAAAAGGTTAAATAGGGCGAACTAAGCCACCATATTATAGTGGTGGTGACGAAGGTGTAATATTTAGCGAGAATATGAATCATAGCGCAAAATTGAACAATTTGTCTGATGATGCACTTAAGTTGTACATGCTTGGCGATCTAGTAATAGTATGTAGTATTATTCATTAAAGTGGGCATAGTTAATATAATTCCCAGTACATTGAGATTGGATGAGATGTCTCTCCCAAGGTCGAATATATATGTAACTTATATATATATAGTAAAGTCACGGTGTGTGAAAAAGATCCAAATATCTATGCAACTCAATGATTCAGCTTGATATTGGTTGTGTAATCAGATACAAACATCAGGTCTGCAGATGTTATTACAAGAAGTGATGAAATTCATTGTTGGTGTTGAGCCCAAATAAGACCGTACGTAAGCGACAAATCCAGCGTGCCTCAGTTTGTCTTAGGTACGCTGTTCTATCGCCACCCCTTTCATTTTTGACAACATGATCTATGGCATGGAAGGTGATCATGGTGTTTTCCGGATGGGTTTCATGTATGTGAACCGAGACGGGATATTTATCATCTCGATTCTTTATGGCCCTGACATGTTCCTGTATTCTTGTCTTGAGACTACGAATACTACTGCCGACATATCCTTTACCACATGCACATTTGAGAAGATAAACTGTGTGGGTGGTATTACAGTTAATGAAGGACTTGATATCAAATGTCTTGGAGTTATTATACTGGAAGCTAACAGTCTTGTTTGCTCCCAGGTGGCAAACATTGCAGTTGCCGCAGGTGAAAAAGCCACAAGGTTTGGCAGGCAGCCAAGTTTGTTGGCATGCTTTCAAGGGTTTTATGTAACTAGGACAGACAACACTCTTTATAGTTCTTCCTCTCCTGTAGACTACTTTAGGTTTAGTGGGGACTAAATTGGCCATTGAGGTGTTAGATGTCAATATGTGCCAATTTTTTCTTAGTATGTTAAATATTTGTCCACTCAATGAGTTGTATTCTGTTATAAATGCCAGATCAGAGTGATCAGCATGAGCCTTCTTACTTTTGGCCTTAGAGAGAGTTGATTTTCTGTCTTTTTTATTATCTTATCTTCTGCTCTCTGTAAACAGTCTTTGTCATAACCTCTTTGTTCAAAATTTTTCTTGATCTTTTGTATTTGCGTCAAGAATGTTTGATCCTCGCTGCAATTACGGCGAGCCCTCACCATTTCACCAAAGGGAATAGCCGAAATAGTTGCTTTTGGATGGCAACTCCTGGCGTGGAGGACACTATTGCAAGCCGTAGACTTTCTGAAGATGTCACTGTGTATTGTGTCGTCTTTGGCATACAATCTGAGATCTAGAAAATCAATCTCTTGTTTGGAGCTCTTGATTGTTAAATTGACATTGAACGTATTATTGTTCAAGTATTGATGATAATCTATGAGCTCCTCCTCACTTCCTTTCCATATGAGGAAGATGTCATCAATGTATCTGCAAAAGAAGAGAATGCTGTCTATCCATTTGCTTGCCCCTGAGCCCCAGGCATGCTCCACCTCATACAATCCCATGAAGAGATTAGCATAAGATGGAGCAAACCTGGAACCCATGGCAGTGCCCTGTTTTTGAAGGAACCAATCCTCACCATGCATGAATGCATTATGTGTGAGGATAAGCTCAGACATTTGTAATAACATGTGGGTATGGTGCAGATGTTTTGCATTCCGTTTATTCAAGTAGTACTGCAAGGCCCTTAAACCACATGACATCTGTATGCACGTGTAAAGACCTTCCACGTCCATAGTTACAAAAGTGAAGGTGTTTTTTTCCCATTTGAAATCCTCCAGTTTGCAAATTAGGTCTTTGCTGTCCCTTAAATATGATGGTAAATTTAAGACTATTGGTTGTAGAAATTGGTCAACGTACTGAGCAATTCTTTCGGTGGGTCCTCCGTTGCCAGAAATTATTGGCCGGCCAGGTGGAAAGGACCCACCTTTATGTATCTTTGGTAGAATATAGATACAGGGGTGCCTAGAGTTGTTTGCTGTAAGATATCTGTATTCCAAGTCAGTGATAAGACAGGACTCTTGCCAATCTTTCAGGCGAGCATTAATCGTCTTTTCAATAGCTGCAGTGGGATTGCTCTTAAGTTGTTCATAGCAATTTTCTTGTCTTAATTGACGATTAATCTCAGCTACATAGTCAACCCTATCCATAAGGACAATGTTTCCACCCTTGTCTGCCTCACGGACCACTATGCTCTTGTCATCTCTGACTGAGTATAGAAATTCTTTGTCCTTATTCGTTAGATTGGGGGGGCATGCATATTTTTTATTCTTAGCATGACAATCCTCCAGTTTATGTAATTCCTCAGATATTTTTTTCGAGAATTCTTCTATACTGTGATCTGTTGCAGTTACGGGAGTGAATTTAGATTTTTTTCGTAATCCACTATCTATGGAGGTGTCCTCACATATATTAAGATCTAAGGCAAAGTCCATGAGGTTGGTAGAATCATTCACATCATCTAATGTCGTGAGAAGATGTAACACATTCACATCTGAGATAGTAAAATTCGAGTCTGGGACAACATCCGAAACAGAATGATGGGCAAAAGGATAATCTGCAAAATATTTTTTTAATTTGAGTTTGCGAACAAATCTAAACAAATCCAGGTGAACATTTTCAAATAAGGGTCTCTCAGTGATACAGAAATTAAGTCCCATACTTAACACATTTTCCTCATGGTCGTTTAAGACTCTAGATGATAAATTAACAACACTTACTGTATTCAATACATCATTACTCTCACTGACCATTTCATGGTTCACAATCTTTGTTACTTCTTGCCCTGTTGTGTTTCTACTCGAGCCTTGGTTCCTGCCCTTGTGTTTCTGGCCACCCCTCCTGGTTCTTCTATAGGGTTTTTCTTTTTGTTTCCTAGGCGGTACCTTTGTACCTCTCGTAAAAAAACTGAAGGGGCAGTCGGAATGCTCGATGTACTGGTCCCTTCCCCAGGGTCGCTTTCAAGTGAAGAAATGGAGGTGTTACTGGAGGAGGTATTGGTATCTCTCACATTGCTCTGTGAGTCAGTGGTCTGTTTGGGTATCATGTCATCATATTTACGGGCAAATGTGAAAATACGGCCTTTATCATAATCTCCCTGGTCACGTAATATTTTTTGTTGTTTTTTCTCCTTTAGATAAATTTGATATTTAGCTATTTCTTTTTTCAAAATTTCCTGATTTTTTATGGTAACATCACCCATGTTCAAGTCACTGATTTCTTTTTCTAACCTGGATATGTCTTCCCTGATTTTTTTGACTTTTCGTTCGGAATTCCTAATAAGAATGTCCATCATTTTGTAGGATGAGTCATAAAGACCCTCCTCCCATTCCGCTAGAAGATCAGGGTCCAGATCTTCATAGTTGGGGAAGATGAGGATACGGAGCCCACGGGGAATTCTTTTATTTTCTAAGTATTTCTTTAAAGTGGCTCCGTCCCACCATTTGGCAAGTTCCTGTTTTTTTAGTCTCTCAAGTCTTATATATTTACTTTTTAAACCCTCGTTTTTAGTTGTGGACGATGGGGGATTATTGGTGTTCTCACTTCTTACAGTATTGAAGAGATCTCCTATCAGTTCCTCTCTATTGTCCTCAAAATTCATGATGTAAGATGGTTATTATATGCTTGACTGTGCTAGATGGCCCAAATTTAAACGATAAAGAAGAGATAAGAAGGTCAGGGCACTTTAAAAGACTGCACTAATCAAAAACTGTGATGCAATGTTATTGAAAAAAAGAAGAAATGTGGTGCAAGAAGCCAGGGACGTGACCCTCATACGCCCCTAATATTTGGTGTGACCCAAAAATTGCAACAGACAGAGGTGGCTCAGCACACAACTTGAATGCAATTGTAATGGACAAAATTATTCGTCATAGTCAATGTATAAGCAAATGAATATTGTATCCCCAAAGATTCACAATAAACTTCGAAGTCTTGAAGGTGAGTTGTCTTTATTTGGTGATTCAGATTTCCATTTAAAATTACAGCTTACAATTCATTGCCAATTCATAGCCGACGCGTTTCGTCCCAACGGGACTTCTTCAAGGCTATAAAAATACATATATAAAACATACATTATTATATACAATTAAAATTATCAGAAATGATAAAGGAGTGAAAACACTGTTATTACTTCAAGACCTGAGGTATAGTCCTAATACAATTATTATACCCAATATAATCTGTGAATCTAAGCAGACTGGGGGATACAGCCTAATGTGAATTAGATTTACGCAATAATTTTTGACGCCATGTAGTCTAACAGTTTACAACATTTATTTTATCAACAATTTTTTTAATGCAATTTTTTAACGCAATATTTGAAGACATTTTTGAGGTTCTGACACGATGTCCCTAATCTTTTTGAGCAAAACAAACAGATTGTGTTTATATTCATTATTGACCAGCAAATTATTATATTCACTTTTGATTTGATTAAGATTGGTCAATTTGATATTAAAAGCCAATGATTGGCTAAAAGTTCTATTGATGAAGCTTACTTCAGTTAATCCTATATAGTAATTTCCAACATGAAACAAATGGACCTATTATATAATCAATTAGATTACAATTTTTTACATACCTTTACGAATGGTAATTTTAATAAAATCCACACAATTTAGAGTTTTCCATTTTCTCCTATTCAGTAATTATACTGTCAGATGTATAGGATCTACAAAGAGCAGAGTATTGTGACAAATTATACGTCAGAATTACAAACAATTCACAAAGAGTTATTGTCTCGACTAAATCACCGTGCCAATTGCTCTGAGTCAAACAAATAGTTCGTATTCTGACAATGTCAGTAAAACTTATAAACATATTAGACTTATAAATTAAACAATTAGCAGCATTTACTCTGAACATGAACTTTATATACATACGGTCCAAGAAACGTACCTCAATATTGACCTAGACCCAGTGTAGGTATGGAGTAAATGTAGAGAAAAACGGTACGATGGCCGTGAACCTATCAAAAAGGAGGATTTCTTATTAAGAGTCATAATATTATTTTTATTTTTTAAAGTTTCAAATTTTGGTCATACTATTCAAGCTATAATGAGTTTATGTAAAACACTTTGTAACACCTGATGTGTCCATTTGAACACTATTCGATTAGATGGGGCTGTCACTCCAACACCTAAATTAAATATAAGAAAAGCTGATGCTATTCAGGTGGTCATATATGAATTCCAAAGAGAGGTGCAAACGATGTTATTTTTTTGCTTTTGCGCAATGTGCTCTGCTCTACAAACTGTATCCTGAACAAGTTAAGGTGTATCCATTGTTTAAATTGGCATTATTGCAATTGTAAAAGATGTCTTATGCATAGTCCTATAATGTTAGTTGGGACGTATTTAAAATTACCAAACTAGACGTATCTAGTATGTCCTCAGCTTACGATTGTAAATTGGGCAACGTAAGTGAACGGAACACGCATTCCGTGGGGGTATTCCCAATCTGATCTTATCTCAAAACCCGATGTTCACTAGTTATGCATGTCGTGTATCATCCGGATAAGATCGACATTAGCTCTACTGACTCTAGCTCATATATGAGCAGCCGCGCCGTGCAATCAATTAAACTCATAACGTATTTCAGGGAATCACTACTGTTAATGGTAAAGAGTTTTTTTAAAAGGGGGTAAAGGTTAAGTAAAATTTGCAAATACGAGCCATAAGGTTATGAAACTTACGTGCGATATATTCAAAATCGCCTGGTCCGTGCTCCGTATACGCCAAGGGGTCTGGATAGACTAAGAGCTCTTGGCCTCTATTTAAGTCCATGGTTAACTTTCCACACCTGTATCTGATGCTCCCAATTTGGCGAGACGAACGATATCGAATGTTGTAAAGGAAAAACCTTCGCAAACGTTTCGGCCATCTTGGACTAGTCAAAAGATCATAGTCATGTGTGAAGGATATGAAACAATGTCCAAAATATATGATTGTATGTGATGGCCAGATCGTGATGGGTATTATCATTCGACAGATGGGTGCCGACTTCAGATAGAAATTCAGATGATATGCTAATTGTTACATTGGGGGAACATCATCCTCAAGAATACTATCAGCCATTTTGTAGTGGCGAGCCATCGTGATCAACTCAAGGTACCAAAAAAGAAACAGGGATTATTTGTTCTATATATGGTCTAACTTATATATGAAATGAAATCTGAGTGATACCTGTTCAATTTATAATCGGAAAAACCTTCGCAAACGTTTCGGCCATCTTGGACTCGTCAAAAGATCAATGTCGTATGTGGCGAATATTTTAACGTGACGCAATGTCTAAAATATATAATTGTATGTAATGGCCAAATCATGATGGGTATTATCATTCAACGAAACAGTACCGACTTCAGATAGTAATTCAGATGATATGCCAATTGTTACATTGGGGGAACATCATCCATAAGAATACTGTCGGCCATATTGTAATGGCAAGCCATCGTAATCAACTCAAGCTTCCGTAAAAGAAAAAGGGATTATTTGTTCTATATACGGTCTAACTTATATATATGATACCTGTTCGGTTTGTAATCAGAAGTGATGGATCGCTGGTGAAAGCATTGCCATTGGACATATCGGCAGTTTAGTTACCGTGGTTGTAAACAATATTGTCGACCATATTGTAATGCTGTTTAGTTAAACGAAAACGGGAACCTTTTTTTTTTTTTTGGCATATTCACCTTCTGGATGAGGTAATCCAGTGGGAATGAAGGAGATATATTATACATATCCCTCTTTTTTTATAAAAGGTTAAATAGGGCGAACTAAGCCACCATATTATAGTGGTGGTGACGAAGGTGTAATATTTAGCGAGAATATGAATCATAGCGCAAAATTGAACAATTTGTCTGATGATGCACCGGTAACTAAACTGCCGATATGTCCAATGGCAATGCTTTCACCAGCGATCCATCACTTCTGATTACAAACCGAACAGGTATCATATATATAAGTTAGACCGTATATAGAACAAATAATCCCTTTTTCTTTTACGGAAGCTTGAGTTGATTACGATGGCTTGCCATTACAATATGGCCGACAGTATTCTTATGGATGATGTTCCCCCAATGTAACAATTGGCATATCATCTGAATTACTATCTGAAGTCGGTACTGTTTCGTTGAATGATAATACCCATCATGATTTGGCCATTACATACAATTATATATTTTAGACATTGCGTCACGTTAAAATATTCGCCACATACGACATTGATCTTTTGACGAGTCCAAGATGGCCGAAACGTTTGCGAAGGTTTTTCCGATTATAAATTGAACAGGTATCACTCAGATTTCATTTCATATATAAGTTAGACCATATATAGAACAAATAATCCCTGTTTCTTTTTTGGTACCTTGAGTTGATCACGATGGCTCGCCACTACAAAATGGCTGATAGTATTCTTGAGGATGATGTTCCCCCAATGTAACAATTAGCATATCATCTGAATTTCTATCTGAAGTCGGCACCCATCTGTCGAATGATAATACCCATCACGATCTGGCCATCACATACAATCATATATTTTGGACATTGTTTCATATCCTTCACACATGACTATGATCTTTTGACTAGTCCAAGATGGCCGAAACGTTTGCGAAGGTTTTTCCTTTACAACATTCGATATCGTTCGTCTCGCCAAATTGGGAGCATCAGATACAGGTGTGGAAAGTTAACCATGGACTTAAATAGAGGCCAAGAGCTCTTAGTCTATCCAGACCCCTTGGCGTATACGGAGCACGGACCAGGCGATTTTGAATATATCGCACGTAAGTTTCATAACCTTATGGCTCGTATTTGCAAATTTTACTTAACCTTTACCCCCTTTTAAAAAAACTCTTTACCATTAACAGTAGTGATTCCCTGAAATACGTTATGAGTTTAATTGATTGCACGGCGCGGCTGCTCATATATGAGCTAGAGTCAGTAGAGCTAATGTCGATCTTATCCGGATGATACACGACATGCATAACTAGTGAACATCGGGTTTTGAGATAAGATCAGATTGGGAATACCCCCACGGAATGCGTGTTCCGTTCACTTACGTTGCCCAATTTACAATCGTAAGCTGAGGACATACTAGATACGTCTAGTTTGGTAATTTTAAATACGTCCCAACTAACATTATAGGACTATGCATAAGACATCTTTTACAATTGCAATAATGCCAATTTAAACAATGGATACACCTTAACTTGTTCAGGATACAGTTTGTAGAGCAGAGCACATTGCGCAAAAGCAAAAAAATAACATCGTTTGCACCTCTCTTTGGAATTCATATATGACCACCTGAATAGCATCAGCTTTTCTTATATTTAATTTAGGTGTTGGAGTGACAGCCCCATCTAATCGAATAGTGTTCAAATGGACACATCAGGTGTTACAAAGTGTTTTACATAAACTCATTATAGCTTGAATAGTATGACCAAAATTTGAAACTTTAAAAAATAAAAATAATATTATGACTCTTAATAAGAAATCCTCCTTTTTGATAGGTTCACGGCCATCGTACCGTTTTTCTCTACATTTACTCCATACCTACACTGGGTCTAGGTCAATATTGAGGTACGTTTCTTGGACCGTATGTATATAAAGTTCATGTTCAGAGTAAATGCTGCTAATTGTTTAATTTATAAGTCTAATATGTTTATAAGTTTTACTGACATTGTCAGAATACGAACTATTTGTTTGACTCAGAGCAATTGGCACGGTGATTTAGTCGAGACAATAACTCTTTGTGAATTGTTTGTAATTCTGACGTATAATTTGTCACAATACTCTGCTCTTTGTAGATCCTATACATCTGACAGTATAATTACTGAATAGGAGAAAATGGAAAACTCTAAATTGTGTGGATTTTATTAAAATTACCATTGGTAAAGGTATGTAAAAAATTGTAATCTAATTGATTATATAATAGGTCCATTTGTTTCATGTTGGAAATTACTATATAGGATTAACTGAAGTAAGCTTCATCAATAGAACTTTTAGCCAATCATTGGCTTTTAATATCAAATTGACCAATCTTAATCAAATCAAAAGTGAATATAATAATTTGCTGGTCAATAATGAATATAAACACAATCTGTTTGTTTTGCTCAAAAAGATTAGGGACATCGTGTCAGAACCTCAAAAATGTCTTCAAATAATTGCGTTAAAAAATTGCATTAAAAAAATTGTTGATAAAATAAATGTTGTAAACTGTTAGACTACATGGCGTCAAAAATTATTGCGTAAATCTAATTCACATTAGGCTGTATCCCCCAGTCTGCTTAGATTCACAGATTATATTGGGTATAATAATTGTATTAGGACTATACCTCAGGTCTTGAAGTAATAACAGTGTTTTCACTCCTTTATCATTTCTGATAATTTTAATTGTATATAATAATGTATGTTTTATATATGTATTTTTATAGCCTTGAAGAAGTCCCGTTGGGACGAAACGCGTCGGCTATGAATTGGCAATGAATTGTAAGCTGTAATTTTAAATGGAAATCTGAATCACCAAATAAAGACAACTCACCTTCAAGACTTCGAAGTTTATTGTGAATCTTTGGGGATACAATATTCATTTGCTTATACATTGACTATGACGAATAATTTTGTCCATTACAATTGCATTCAAGTTGTGTGCTGAGCCACCTCTGTCTGTTGCAATTTTTGGGTCACACCAAATATTAGGGGCGTATGAGGGTCACGTCCCTGGCTTCTTGCACCACATTTCTTCTTTTTTTCAATAACATTGCATCACAGTTTTTGATTAGTGCAGTCTTTTAAAGTGCCCTGACCTTCTTATCTCTTCTTTATCGTTTAAATTTGGGCCATCTAGCACAGTCAAGCATATAATAACCATCTTACATCATGAATTTTGAGGACAATAGAGAGGAACTGATAGGAGATCTCTTCAATACTGTAAGAAGTGAGAACACCAATAATCCCCCATCGTCCACAACTAAAAACGAGGGTTTAAAAAGTAAATATATAAGACTTGAGAGACTAAAAAAACAGGAACTTGCCAAATGGTGGGACGGAGCCACTTTAAAGAAATACTTAGAAAATAAAAGAATTCCCCGTGGGCTCCGTATCCTCATCTTCCCCAACTATGAAGATCTGGACCCTGATCTTCTAGCGGAATGGGAGGAGGGTCTTTATGACTCATCCTACAAAATGATGGACATTCTTATTAGGAATTCCGAACGAAAAGTCAAAAAAATCAGGGAAGACATATCCAGGTTAGAAAAAGAAATCAGTGACTTGAACATGGGTGATGTTACCATAAAAAATCAGGAAATTTTGAAAAAAGAACTAGCTAAATATCAAATTTATCTAAAGGAGAAAAAACAACAAAAAATATTACGTGACCAGGGAGATTATGATAAAGGCCGTATTTTCACATTTGCCCGTAAATATGATGACATGATACCCAAACAGACCACTGACTCACAGAGCAATGTGAGAGATACCAATACCTCCTCCAGTAACACCTCCATTTCTTCACTTGAAAGCGACCCTGGGGAAGGGACCAGTACATCGAGCATTCCGACTGCCCCTTCAGTTTTTTTACGAGAGGTACAAAGGTACCGCCTAGGAAACAAAAAGAAAAACCCTATAGAAGAACCAGGAGGGGTGGCCAGAAACACAAGGGCAGGAACCAAGGCTCGAGTAGAAACACAACAGGGCAAGAAGTAACAAAGATTGTGAACCATGAAATGGTCAGTGAGAGTAATGATGTATTGAATACAGTAAGTGTTGTTAATTTATCATCTAGAGTCTTAAACGACCATGAGGAAAATGTGTTAAGTATGGGACTTAATTTCTGTATCACTGAGAGACCCTTATTTGAAAATGTTCACCTGGATTTGTTTAGATTTGTTCGCAAACTCAAATTAAAAAAATATTTTGCAGATTATCCTTTTGCCCATCATTCTGTTTTGGATGTTGTCCCAGACTCGAATTTTACTATCTCAGATGTGAATGTGTTACATCTTCTCACGACATTAGATGATGTGAATGATTCTACCAACCTCATGGACTTTGCCTTAGATCTTAATATATGTGAGGACACCTCCATAGATAGTGGATTACGAAAAAAATCTAAATTCACTCCCGTAACTGCAACAGATCACAGTATAGAAGAATTCTCGAAAAAAATATCTGAGGAATTACATAAACTGGAGGATTGTCATGCTAAGAATAAAAAATATGCATGCCCCCCCAATCTAACGAATAAGGACAAAGAATTTCTATACTCAGTCAGAGATGACAAGAGCATAGTGGTCCGTGAGGCAGACAAGGGTGGAAACATTGTCCTTATGGATAGGGTTGACTATGTAGCTGAGATTAATCGTCAATTAAGACAAGAAAATTGCTATGAACAACTTAAGAGCAATCCCACTGCAGCTATTGAAAAGACGATTAATGCTCGCCTGAAAGATTGGCAAGAGTCCTGTCTTATCACTGACTTGGAATACAGATATCTTACAGCAAACAACTCTAGGCACCCCTGTATCTATATTCTACCAAAGATACATAAAGGTGGGTCCTTTCCACCTGGCCGGCCAATAATTTCTGGCAACGGAGGACCCACCGAAAGAATTGCTCAGTACGTTGACCAATTTCTACAACCAATAGTCTTAAATTTACCATCATATTTAAGGGACAGCAAAGACCTAATTTGCAAACTGGAGGATTTCAAATGGGAAAAAAACACCTTCACTTTTGTAACTATGGACGTGGAAGGTCTTTACACGTGCATACAGATGTCATGTGGTTTAAGGGCCTTGCAGTACTACTTGAATAAACGGAATGCAAAACATCTGCACCATACCCACATGTTATTACAAATGTCTGAGCTTATCCTCACACATAATGCATTCATGCATGGTGAGGATTGGTTCCTTCAAAAACAGGGCACTGCCATGGGTTCCAGGTTTGCTCCATCTTATGCTAATCTCTTCATGGGATTGTATGAGGTGGAGCATGCCTGGGGCTCAGGGGCAAGCAAATGGATAGACAGCATTCTCTTCTTTTGCAGATACATTGATGACATCTTCCTCATATGGAAAGGAAGTGAGGAGGAGCTCATAGATTATCATCAATACTTGAACAATAATACGTTCAATGTCAATTTAACAATCAAGAGCTCCAAACAAGAGATTGATTTTCTAGATCTCAGATTGTATGCCAAAGACGACACAATACACAGTGACATCTTCAGAAAGTCTACGGCTTGCAATAGTGTCCTCCACGCCAGGAGTTGCCATCCAAAAGCAACTATTTCGGCTATTCCCTTTGGTGAAATGGTGAGGGCTCGCCGTAATTGCAGCGAGGATCAAACATTCTTGACGCAAATACAAAAGATCAAGAAAAATTTTGAACAAAGAGGTTATGACAAGGACTGTTTACAGAGAGCAGAAGATAAGATAATAAAAAAAGACAGAAAATCAACTCTCTCTAAGGCCAAAAGTAAGAAGGCTCATGCTGATCACTCTGATCTGGCATTTATAACAGAATACAACTCATTGAGTGGACAAATATTTAACATACTAAGAAAAAATTGGCACATATTGACATCTAACACCTCAATGGCCAATTTAGTCCCCACTAAACCTAAAGTAGTCTACAGGAGAGGAAGAACTATAAAGAGTGTTGTCTGTCCTAGTTCCATAAAACCCTTGAAAGCATGCCAACAAACTTGGCTGCCTGCCAAACCTTGTGGCTTTTTCACCTGCGGCAACTGCAATGTTTGCCACCTGGGAGCAAACAAGACTGTTAGCTTCCAGTATAATAACTCCAAGACATTTGATATCAAGTCCTTCATTAACTGTAATACCACCCACACAGTTTATCTTCTCAAATGTGCATGTGGTAAAGGATATGTCGGCAGTAGTATTCGTAGTCTCAAGACAAGAATACAGGAACATGTCAGGGCCATAAAGAATCGAGATGATAAATATCCCGTCTCGGTTCACATACATGAAACCCATCCGGAAAACACCATGATCACCTTCCATGCCATAGATCATGTTGTCAAAAATGAAAGGGGTGGCGATAGAACAGCGTACCTAAGACAAACTGAGGCACGCTGGATTTGTCGCTTACGTACGGTCTTATTTGGGCTCAACACCAACAATGAATTTCATCACTTCTTGTAATAACATCTGCAGACCTGATGTTTGTATCTGATTACACAACCAATATCAAGCTGAATCATTGAGTTGCATAGATATTTGGATCTTTTTCACACACCGTGACTTTACTATATATATATAAGTTACATATATATTCGACCTTGGGAGAGACATCTCATCCAATCTCAATGTACTGGGAATTATATTAACTATGCCCACTTTAATGAATAATACTACATACTATTACTAGATCGCCAAGCATGTACAACTTAAGTGCATCATCAGACAAATTGTTCAATTTTGCGCTATGATTCATATTCTCGCTAAATATTACACCTTCGTCACCACCACTATAATATGGTGGCTTAGTTCGCCCTATTTAACCTTTTATAAAAAAAAGAGGGATATGTATAATATATCTCCTTCATTCCCACTGGATTACCTCATCCAGAAGGTGAATATGCCAAAAAAAAAAAAGGTTCCCGTTTTCGTTTAACTAAACAGCATTACAATATGGTCGACAATATTGTTTACAACCACGGTAACTAAACTGCCGATATGTCCAATGGCAATGCTTTCACCAGCGATCCATCACTTCTGATTACAAACCGAACAGGTATCATATATATAAGTTAGACCGTATATAGAACAAATAATCCCTTTTTCTTTTACGGAAGCTTGAGTTGATTACGATGGCTTGCCATTACAATATGGCCGACAGTATTCTTATGGATGATGTTCCCCCAATGTAACAATTGGCATATCATCTGAATTACTATCTGAAGTCGGTACTGTTTCGTTGAATGATAATACCCATCATGATTTGGCCATTACATACAATTATATATTTTAGACATTGCGTCACGTTAAAATATTCGCCACATACGACATTGATCTTTTGACGAGTCCAAGATGGCCGAAACGTTTGCGAAGGTTTTTCCGATTATAAATTGAACAGGTATCACTCAGATTTCATTTCATATATAAGTTAGACCATATATAGAACAAATAATCCCTGTTTCTTTTTTGGTACCTTGAGTTGATCACGATGGCTCGCCACTACAAAATGGCTGATAGTATTCTTGAGGATGATGTTCCCCCAATGTAACAATTAGCATATCATCTGAATTTCTATCTGAAGTCGGCACCCATCTGTCGAATGATAATACCCATCACGATCTGGCCATCACATACAATCATATATTTTGGACATTGTTTCATATCCTTCACACATGACTATGATCTTTTGACTAGTCCAAGATGGCCGAAACGTTTGCGAAGGTTTTTCCTTTACAACATTCGATATCGTTCGTCTCGCCAAATTGGGAGCATCAGATACAGGTGTGGAAAGTTAACCATGGACTTAAATAGAGGCCAAGAGCTCTTAGTCTATCCAGACCCCTTGGCGTATACGGAGCACGGACCAGGCGATTTTGAATATATCGCACGTAAGTTTCATAACCTTATGGCTCGTATTTGCAAATTTTACTTAACCTTTACCCCCTTTTAAAAAAACTCTTTACCATTAACAGTAGTGATTCCCTGAAATACGTTATGAGTTTAATTGATTGCACGGCGCGGCTGCTCATATATGAGCTAGAGTCAGTAGAGCTAATGTCGATCTTATCCGGATGATACACGACATGCATAACTAGTGAACATCGGGTTTTGAGATAAGATCAGATTGGGAATACCCCCACGGAATGCGTGTTCCGTTCACTTACGTTGCCCAATTTACAATCGTAAGCTGAGGACATACTAGATACGTCTAGTTTGGTAATTTTAAATACGTCCCAACTAACATTATAGGACTATGCATAAGACATCTTTTACAATTGCAATAATGCCAATTTAAACAATGGATACACCTTAACTTGTTCAGGATACAGTTTGTAGAGCAGAGCACATTGCGCAAAAGCAAAAAAATAACATCGTTTGCACCTCTCTTTGGAATTCATATATGACCACCTGAATAGCATCAGCTTTTCTTATATTTAATTTAGGTGTTGGAGTGACAGCCCCATCTAATCGAATAGTGTTCAAATGGACACATCAGGTGTTACAAAGTGTTTTACATAAACTCATTATAGCTTGAATAGTATGACCAAAATTTGAAACTTTAAAAAATAAAAATAATATTATGACTCTTAATAAGAAATCCTCCTTTTTGATAGGTTCACGGCCATCGTACCGTTTTTCTCTACATTTACTCCATACCTACACTGGGTCTAGGTCAATATTGAGGTACGTTTCTTGGACCGTATGTATATAAAGTTCATGTTCAGAGTAAATGCTGCTAATTGTTTAATTTATAAGTCTAATATGTTTATAAGTTTTACTGACATTGTCAGAATACGAACTATTTGTTTGACTCAGAGCAATTGGCACGGTGATTTAGTCGAGACAATAACTCTTTGTGAATTGTTTGTAATTCTGACGTATAATTTGTCACAATACTCTGCTCTTTGTAGATCCTATACATCTGACAGTATAATTACTGAATAGGAGAAAATGGAAAACTCTAAATTGTGTGGATTTTATTAAAATTACCATTCGTAAAGGTATGTAAAAAATTGTAATCTAATTGATTATATAATAGGTCCATTTGTTTCATGTTGGAAATTACTATATAGGATTAACTGAAGTAAGCTTCATCAATAGAACTTTTAGCCAATCATTGGCTTTTAATATCAAATTGACCAATCTTAATCAAATCAAAAGTGAATATAATAATTTGCTGGTCAATAATGAATATAAACACAATCTGTTTGTTTTGCTCAAAAAGATTAGGGACATCGTGTCAGAACCTCAAAAATGTCTTCAAATAATTGCGTTAAAAAATTGCATTAAAAAAATTGTTGATAAAATAAATGTTGTAAACTGTTAGACTACATGGCGTCAAAAATTATTGCGTAAATCTAATTCACATTAGGCTGTATCCCCCAGTCTGCTTAGATTCACAGATTATATTGGGTATAATAATTGTATTAGGACTATACCTCAGGTCTTGAAGTAATAACAGTGTTTTCACTCCTTTATCATTTCTGATAATTTTAATTGTATATAATAATGTATGTTTTATATATGTATTTTTATAGCCTTGAAGAAGTCCCATTGGGACGAAACGCGTCGGCTATGAATTGGCAATGAATTGTAAGCTGTAATTTTAAATGGAAATCTGAATCACCAAATAAAGACAACTCACCTTCAAGACTTCGAAGTTTATTGTGAATCTTTGGGGATACAATATTCATTTGCTTATACATTGACTATGACGAATAATTTTGTCCATTACAATTGCATTCAAGTTGTGTGCTGAGCCACCTCTGTCTGTTGCAATTTTTGGGTCACACCAAATATTAGGGGCGTATGAGGGTCACGTCCCTGGCTTCTTGCACCACATTTCTTCTTTTTTTCAATAACATTGCATCACAGTTTTTGATTAGTGCAGTCTTTTAAAGTGCCCTGACCTTCTTATCTCTTCTTTATCGATTAAATCCCTTCAGCGATATTTTGATGAGAATGTGGGGTCCGTGCCTTCGGCTGTACCGCTATGGGAGGCCTTCAAGACAGTACTCCGAGGGGAGGCCCTATCCCTTATTTCCCACGCCCGGAGGCGCGAGCTGGAGGAGGTGACCCGGATGGAGGCTGAAATAGCCGAGTTGGAGGGTAATTTAGAAGGTGGGGTGACGGATGCCGCATTACATGTCCTCCAACTCAAGCAAGCGGCCTATAGGGCCCTCGTCACGGAGGCGGCCAGGGGCCTCAGTAGAGAGCAACAGGGGCGACTGTATGATGTGGGTGATAAGGCTGGTAAACTTATAGCGTGGTTGGACACAAAAGAGAGAGCGAATCGTGTGGTCCCGCTGATTGAGAAAACGGATGGTGTGTGTGTAACTAAGCCAGAAGAAATCGTCTCCTGTTTCGCGGATTATTTCCGTGGGGTGTATTCCCCGGTGTCTCCCTGCTTGGAAGAGGATTCCCGTGCCCTGCTCAGTGATATCGCGCTGCCGTCCCTTTCCGGGGATGACAGGGTGTCGTTGGACGCCGCTCCCACCTCCGACGAGATCGCCCTCGCCATACGCTCGGTCGCTTCCGGCAAGGCCATGGGTCCGAATGGTCTCCCTATCGAGTTGTACAAGTTGCGACCGGATACGCTGGCACCCCACCTCCGGGCTATGTTCCTGGCGGCACACTCGGTGGGCTCCCTCCCGCTGGACCAGCGTCTGGCTACAATCGTGGTCATCCACAAGGAGGGGAGACCTCGGGACCGGGTTACATCCTATCGGCCCATTTCGCTACTGAATGCGGAGCCCAAGATTCTCGCCAAGGTACTGGCCAATCGGCTGGTCGGCGTGGTGGGCGATTTGGTTCAGCAGGACCAGTCTGGCTTTATTCCCCATCGCAACACAGCCCTTAATCTGCGGTGTTTGCACGGTGTGCTCGCACGTGCCCCGTTCATACGGGAGCCGGCCATTTTGGCGTCCTTAGACGCCACCATGGCGTTTGACACGCTTGAATGGCCATATATCTGGGCGATGCTTGCGAAGTTTGGATTTGGCCCAGGGTTCATCAGTTGGGTCAAATTGCTGTATTCGGGCCCATTGGCGCAGGTGGTGGTGAACGGAAGAGTATCGGCTCCGTTCGAGGGCTGCCCCTTATCGCCGCTCCTCTTTGCACTTGCCTTGGAGCCCCTGGCGGAGTGGCTGCGGTGGGAGCCTTCCATCCGTGGTCTCCGCTGGACCCCTGAGTATGAGGACCGCGTATCCCTATACGCTGATGACATCCTCTTGTACCTAGCTTCCCCACGTAAATCACTCATAGTACTGGTTGATGTTTTGCATTCATTCGGTCGTAACTCCGGTCTGGTCATCAACTGGGCTAAATCGTGTGTGTATGTTCTCTCCGGGGAGGCTCCTATCCTCCCGCGGGGCTGTCCGATCCAGGTCGCCCAGCAGGGATTTAGGTACCTGGGTGTCTTCATTACTCTGGACCCGGAGGCTCGGTATGATCGGAACTTGCTTCCCCCCCTCCAGCGTCTGAAAGAGGATGTCGCGCGCTGGCGGCGTTTGCCGCTTTCGCCGCTCGGCCGGGCGGCATTGTTTAAAATGATGTCGCTGCCGCGTTTCCTGTACGCGTTGCAGAACACTATGGACCTCGTCCCAGCGCGCTATTTCCGCGAAGTGGAGAGTTTGCAGCATCTCCTGTTCTGGGACGGGAGGCCACGTATTGCCCTGGCTAAGCTTACGCTCCCATGGTATGACGGGGGGATTGCCCTCCCGGATATCAAACGGTACTATTGGGCCTCCCAGCTAGCTGCGATTAATCAGGGCCTATATGGGCCCGCCTTAAACCCGGCGTTTGAAATGGATAGGATGCTACTTCCAGGTGGTGACCATAATCGAGCGCTCTACTCTAGCGCGCCCGACGCTCGCCTAACGGGCCCCACGCGTGTCATGGTGCGAGTGTGGCACGCGGCCAATGCAGCCATGGGGTGGAAGGACCATTTGACCCGGGCGTCACCACTATACGCGTCCGAGCGGTTGGGCTCCTTGTGGACCTCGAAGGGCTTTGAGAAGTGGGACTTAATAGGCATTAGCAAAGTGGGGGATCTCTGGACGAGGGGAGGCTTTAAAACGTTCGAGATGCTGCAGACGGAATTTCAGTTGCAGGGCAGCGAGTACTTTCGGTATTTGCAGGTCCGGCATGCGCTGGGCTCCGTCTTTCCGGACGTTGCCTCCATCCCGGAGTGTTCCCCCCTGGAGGATAGAGTGCTGGATGGACACGTCCCTGACAGCACGATCTCATTGATCTACAAAAAACTGATCAACGACCGCTCGGACTTGTTGACGGCCCTTCGTGAGGCTTGGGTAGCCGATGGGCTGGAGCTGGACGACGAGGACTGGATCGCCGCGGTGGCCTCCCCGAAAGAGGTGGCCGTACCGGCTCGCCTTCGTTTCGTCCAGCTCAAGATACTCCACAGGGTCTACATGACGGGGCCAAAGCTCCTGCGTATGGGCTATGCTGAGGACGGTTTGTGTAAGCGTGGGTGTGGTGCGCTGGGGACTTTTCTGCATATCTTGTGGGAGTGCCCGGAGGTGGAGGGGTTCTGGCGTGGTGTGCATGAGGTGCTGCGAGTGGTCATGCATGTGGCGCTGTTGCCCGAGGCGAGGAGATGCCTGTTGAATGTGTGGGAGCCTACCGATTACTCGGTGCCGCAGACGTGGTGGGTGACTCTGGGGTATATGGTTGCCAAGCGTGATATTGCCCAGCTGTGGGGATCCCAGAGGCCCCCGACTGTCTCGGCCTGGAAGGAACATATGGATTGATGCATGTTTCGGGAAAAGGTGGTGTATGTGGCGAGGGGTAAGCCTGCGACATGGGTGAAAGTGTGGGGCCCCTGGAACGCCTACCGCGGGGGAATCTGTGCTCCACCGTTATTGCCTGATCCGTCGCCGGCCCCGTCCCCTTAGCCAACTCACCCCCCCGGTACCTGGGCATTAGGTGTACCCAGCCCTAGTTCTGATCTCTCCCCCCTCTTGAGATTCCTATGGATGGCTAGGATCCCCCCTCTAGGGGAGCATGTGTTGCTATTTCCGATTGAGGATTGCCTTGTGGGTTTGTTTGTATTTGTTGTTCTTTAAGTTTAAAATGGAACCGTATAGTGGGGTCTGGATAGTGTGGCTCGCAACGATGTTACCTCCTGTGCATGCTCAGCCGCAGCACCATGTGTTTTATAAATGTATATCGTATGCTCCTTTCATTGCTAGCGGCCGGCCGGAAGGTTGTAGGCCCATATTTGTATATTTTTGAGTCTTGTAATAAACGGTTTCGAAAAAAAAAAAAAAGATTGTACGAACAAAATGCTTTTTGTTTCAGGTATTCCTGCTGTTTCTGACTGTTTCTATGCTATTGGTGGGTGGAGTGTATTTTGAAATACAGTTGTTATTGCCTTCCATTTCACCTACTTTTTCTCCTAAACTAAGTTCTATTACCACTGTTTCTCCACATTCCTTTCATCCTCTGCCCCAACATGAACAGGTTAGACGTGCGGAATTCATGAATGACTCCTTCGTTCAACTCCTACATCAGCATCAGTTGGTGATGAATACTACCAACTGTTGGGTGTGTGGGTTAATGCCACATACCATGGATAGGGGTATTCCGTATTTGGTTCTACCTTACAGCTCCCAGGGGTCAGCTCGAGCATTCCAAACTATGTTCCGTAGTGCACTAGATTCCTACCCCATTCGAGAGCCACGTTCTGCAAACTTCGGTCCTGGTCCGTACCACAAGCCTTTGGCGATAGCGATTGCTGATTTAGATAGAGATATTTTTGATGCATCGCTTATTCCAGATGAAGAGGTGCAAGCATATAAAGATCTGAGTGAGGCTGAGTATAGTATGTCAGTGGGTGATAGACAGCTTAAGAGCTCGTCTCCAATATGGATCGTACCCCACCTCGGTAATTTCTGCTTGAAAGGTCTTGGTCGAAATCCGAGAGCCCAGCTTGGGAAGAGTGCTTGTACTGATACGTATGTTCTACCGATGCTCTCTTCCCCTGTTTTCCTGACTGCCAAGGGTACCTATTTCGTATGTTATGAACGTGCATATACATGGTTGCCCCGTGACTTCTCGGGTACCTGTTATATTGCGAATATTTTGCCACCGACTTTTACGGTTGCCTCAGACTATCACAAGACTAGAGTTGTGAGAGGCGTTATTAGCGAAGAGGACACTGCCGGTCAAGAAGCAGGAGATTTCTTTAAGGGTTTCTTGCCGTTTTGGGGACCTATGGTTAATAGTAGGAACCTGAGACAGTTGACCCGTGTGGTAGAATTGACTGCTAACATAACTGCAAGTGCTCTTGGTAATTTAACAGCAGAACTTCAGGCGGATAGACTCATTACGTTGCAGAACCGTATGGTTCTAGACGTTGTTCTTGCAGATAGAGGTGGTGTGTGCAAGGTGATCCATTCGAGCTGTTGCATTTTCATCTCTGACAACGCTCCAACTGTTTATCAAGCCATCTCGAAGTTACATAAGATCTCCGAGTCCATACACGTGGACGAAGGTAGTTGGACGCTTCTAGGATGGTTTTGGGGCCTGATATCAACTTGGGGTTGGAAGATTCTGATGATCATAGGGGTTGTAACGTTTCTGTTCACGTGTTGTCTTTGTGTGCAGTGTGGTCCTGCTTTATGTGGCCTCTGTGCTACAACGTGTATAAGACGACCATCTGTTACCAAAGAGACATTGATGGATAGAATGATGTTCCAGCAACAACTGAACGATTTGATGAATATCGAAATCGATTCTGATCTCGACTAGTGCTTGCCTACATGAGGGCAAAAGGAGCGTCTGAGGTTCCGTGAGAATCGTAATGACATTTTGGGTTTGTTCGAATATGGATGAGTTTGGTATCTACGAACTGCAAATTACGAGTTTAGTGGGTGTACGCGTTTTCGCTACGCTACTATGTATGGTTCGTCTCATTCGTGGGTGTGTCCATCTGAACCCTCGGGTTCCATTTTAGATACGGCATCCATTTTGTCTCTTGCCCTCAAGTAGCCAGCGAACGGACACTGTCCGCTTCGTGACCCTGGGATTCCCAAACTTTTGCGGAGGACACGTGTTCCTTTGAGGGTGTCTTTATGATGAGGGGGATGACACTGCAAGGGCAGATGGCTCCGCTCGAGGCTCATCTTGCCGTGCTAGTCTATTGTTTCAGTCGTGCATGCATTAGGCACGAATCCTTTGATCCTGCAATCATGCTTCCGATATTGCTCCCTACACTCTTTTCCAATCTGTTGTTCATCCTTGTTTTTCCTTTGCACCTGTTTCTGTCCCTTCTCCTAATTCGTTTACAGTCAGAATGGAATGTGCTTAATGTGGGGATAACGTGCTTTCACAGTTGGGAACCGGCAATGCTGCTGTAATTATGTTCCGGGTTTCTGAAAACATGAATGCGACCCTTTTTGAAGTTTACTGTGGGAACTGAGTTGTAACCTTTTGTTCGCCATGTTGTTCAATGACGAAAATGTGTATAAAAGGAGCGATCCACTTTTGCAATTTGAAGCAGTCTCTCAGAACCTACACGTTGTGTACTTCTTGCGATTTCTGTATCCCTGCAGTAAATAAACACTGATCTTTGACGCCGCAGGAAGTGTCCCGTGTCTCTGTGTTTTGTACGCCGGAACAGGTAACC
Source organism: Triturus cristatus (assembly GCF_964204655.1). Taxonomy (NCBI): domain Eukaryota; kingdom Metazoa; phylum Chordata; class Amphibia; order Caudata; family Salamandridae; genus Triturus; species Triturus cristatus. Next base: position 487,987,434 of record NC_140587.1, on the reverse strand, counting down.
CACGAAGGTTTCAGGTGTTGTCCCCTGGCACCGCTGGGCCTTACAATAGCCCAGTCCTTCACCATGCCATTATTTTTTAGGAGTATCATACAGCAATGCAATGAAAATAAGGTGCTAATGTACCCCATTTGGTAAATTCACCTGTTTCAAAACTCTGCGTCCAGCCATAGGTTACAAGCCCAATTACCTGCAGGCCTGTGCCTCTCTTTCAGGCCATTAATCAAAGGAAAAGATCCCTGGAGGTGAATCACATACACTTTCACTCTAGACACATTCACTCTATGGGCTTTATATAACCCTTCTTAGCCAAAAAACTGTCAAGCACTATTTATCGTTAGCATACCAATTGAACCCCACACTGAGATGTAATGCTTACACAATTTTATTTAAAAAAATATTTTCTTCTATTATGTATCTGTTAAAAATCTCGAAAACAATCCGTAGATGTACACAAAAGCAATAACGATAGATTAAAAATCACAGTTCATACAATGCAATGTCTTTAGTCAACATGTTAAAACACACGAAAACAGAGACCCAAGGAAGAGTACAGTCATAATCTTCTATTGGAAATCCATCTGATCCAAATACAATACATGATATATAGGGGGTCTTTAGTGAGAAAATGTCTTTCTTATCTAAAAGTCCCTTGTTTTTTGGATTCCTAGTTAGCACGACCGTCAACGCGTTTCGGTGGTATATCGTCTTTATAAACACAAAACCACCTTCTTCAGGACAGGAAATGATAAAGGGTCGCTTTTCTCCACATTGTAGAGATTATATCGTCAATGATGTAAGGTCGTATTATTTGATAGGGTTACTTGTTATTCTATCGTAGATACTTCTGATCACTAGATCTCGAGATTTCTTTTTTGTGTCTCCAATCTTTTCTATTTTTCGTTCTTAGCCAACTGATTTCCTTTTTTTTTCCTTTTTAGGTCGAGCCTACAGCAGCGCATGCGCTGTTGCTCGACTTTTACTAAGGGGCTTTTTCAAAGTGCTACCCACAAGCTTTTCTTGGCCTGAAGCTTGTGTGCATGTGCGCGTGCACGGGCGCAGCCACCATCTGCCTTTATTAGCTCTTCCTCCTCGCTGGCCATTACTTTCACTTTCGCGGCAATGGCCCTCCTCCCAGAATATTTAGGAGAATATTCTGAGTTCTAGCTACCAAAAACTCAAATTCCAAGCAATGACGGAGTGTACTGCAGCAAATACATCTAACATTGGGAGCCCTACATGCAAGGTAATGTTTTTGTACAAAAGGCACATATATTTTCTCCTTCGAAACTCTCTTACAATACATGTAAAACTTTCGAGATGGCCTCAAACTCCTTCTGAAATTACTGCACCAGAAGTTAAAGATGCTTTTCTTGAAAGTTCTGTGCTCAGTTTGGAAAGGTGGCCCAAGAATCCACGGGTGTTAACTCATTTATAATACAGAAATAAGCACCGTACTTTCAACTAAGTGCATGCCAACTGTGGAGCCCGCTGGAACCGACTTCATTAGCAGCCCTCTGTGTGATTCCCACATCTGGCCTAACGTAGAGATGTGGCTTCACTGCTATTGCATAAACTACATGGACAGTGGGCGTTTTATACACCACGGGAATAAGTCCATTAGAAGATAGACCACTGCTGGGATCGTGTGAAATAGACAAGTGCATAAAATTGCAACTTGGTGAACTTTTTTTTAACCTAAAAAGCTTCGGTTTAAGCGGGTATTTCTCGTGGCGGGAAACTGTGAGTGGTTTCTATGTGTAGGCAGTATGGAAGAGCCCACGCCAACTGGCCCTCTCCTGCCCACTCCGCCTGGCCCTCTCCTGCCCACTCCACCTGGCCCTCTCCTGCCCACTCCACCTGACCCTCTTCTGGCCCTCTCCTGCCCACTCCACCTGACCCTCTCCTGCCCACTCAACCTGGCCCTCTCCTGCCCACTCCACTTGGCCCTCTCCTGCCCACTCCACCTGACCCTCTCCTTCCCACTCCACCTGGCCCTCTCCTGTCCACTCTACCTCACCCTCTCCTGCCCACTCTACCTCACCCTCTCCTGCCCACTCCACCTGACCCTCTCCTGCCCACTCCACCTCACCCTCTCCTGCCCACGCTACCTCACCCTCTCCTGCCCACGCTACCTCACCCTCTCCTGCCCACGCTACCTCGCCCTCTCCTGCCCACTCCACTGGTCCCTCTCCTGCCCACTCTACCTGGCCCCCTCCTGCCCACTCTACCTGGCCCTCTCCTGCCCACTACACACGGCCCTCTCCTGCCCACTACACCTGGCCCTCTCCTGCCCACTACACCTCGCCCTCTCCTGCCCACTCCACCTCGCCCTCTCCTGCCCACTCCACCTTGCCCTCTCCTGCTCACTCCACCGACTCTCTCCTGCCCACTCCACCTGGCCCTCTCCTGCCCACTCCACCTGACCCTCTCCGGCCCACTCCACCTGACCCTCTCCGGTCCACTCCACCTGACCCTCTCCTGCCCACTCCACCTGACCCTCTTCTGCCCACTCCACCTGACCTTCTCCTGCCCACTCCACCTGGCCCTCTCCTGGCCACTCTACCTGATCCTCTCCTGCCCACTCCCCCTGGCCCTCTCCTGCCCACTCCACCTGGCCCTCTCCTGCCCAAGCTACCTCGCCCTCTCCAGCCCACTCCAATTGACCCTCTCCTGGCCACTCTACCTCACACTCTCCTGCCCACTCCACCTGACCCTCTCCTGCCCACTCCACCTGACCCTCTCCGGCCCACTCCACCTGACCCTCTCCTGCCCACTCCACCTGACCCTCTCCTGCCCACGCTACCTCACCCTCTCCTGCCCATTCTACCTCACACTCTCCTGCCCACTCCCCCTGGCCCTCTCCTGCCCACTCCACCTGACCCTCTCCTGCCCATTCTACCTCACCCTCTCCTGCCCACTCTACCGCACCCTCTCCTGCCCACTCTAACTCACCCTCTCCTGTCCACTCTACCTCACCCTCTCCTACCCCCTCCCCCTGACCCTCTCCTGTCCACTCTACCTCACCCTCTCCTGTCCACTCTACCTGACCCTCTCCTGCCCACTGCACCTGGCCCTATCCTGCCAACTCCACCTGGCCCTATCCTGCCCACTGCACCTGGCCCTATCCTGCCTAATCCACCTGACCCTATCCTGCCTACTCCATCTGACCCTATCCTGGCCACTCTACCTCACACTCTCTGCCCACTCTACCTAGCCCTCTCCTAACCACTCCACCTGACCCTCTCCTGCCCACTCCCCCTGACCCTCTCCTACACACGCTACCTCACCCTCTCCTGCCCATTCTACCTCACCCTCTCCTGCCCACTCTACCTGACCCTCTCCTGCCCATTGCACCTGGCCCTCTCCTGCCCATTGCACCTAGCCCTCTCCTGCCCACTGCACCTTGCCCTCTCCTGCCCACTGCACCTGGCCCTCTCCTGCCCACTGCACCTGACCCTCTCCTGGCCACTCTACCTCACACTCTTCTGTCCTCTCCACCGGACCCTCTCCTGCCCACTCTGCCTCACAATCTCCTGCCCACTCCACCTGGCCCTCTCCTGCCCACTCCACCTTACCCTCTCCTGCCCATTCCACCTGACCCTCACCTGCCCATTCCACCTGACCCTCTCCTGCTCACTCCACCGGACCACTCACCTCGTCCTCTTTCACATTCCCCATGAAACTCATGGACCTCAGTGCGTTATAATAAAATATAAATAAGTGCAGGTACCCAAACGTTTTTTAGGAGGCCACCACCCACTTCAGCACTGGCGCTATATCACTCATGGCATGAATACTGCCCTAAATTTGGTTGGAGCAAGCAAATTAAGAGAGCCTGCCTTCCACCAAGGGTCAATGTGATACCTGCGCTACCCATCTTTCGAAGTCACATGTCTGATAGATAACTCACTCCAGAGGCCTTTCAGAGACCTTACTTAGATCTGAATTCACCAAACTGACTGAACAATGACTATCACTCTAGAGTCCTGCTAGTCAGACTAACTCCTGCCTGACATCTGACTGACTACCTCCTGTCCAGCTCTATCACTCTTTCACTCACTGGCATGAACAGGGCACTTTGTTTATCCCCCTTTCCCTTTAGGGTGTCACTGTAAATGTTATCAGATTCATTACAGAACCAGGTGCATCATCTGCCTCTCATTCTATCCCCCAAACCACCATCACAACAAGCTCTGCACTTCAGCAATGGATGCTCATGCATGGCCTCTGAACTCCCAGGCTGGGCAGCTCGGTAGTCCATCCGTCAGAATCCTGCAGGTCCTTCGGGCTCTTGTTCTACAAACCCGGCACCTTTTACAGCAGCAGAATCCAGATTTGCACTAAGTTGGAATATAGTGCGCCAATCACATGTTGTACGCTGTACGTGGAAACATACTCGCCCGTCCAAGCTCCGCACAAGTCTGGCGTCCTTTAGGTACAAAGCAATCTGTGGCATGATAGCATACAGATACCGTTACTATATCACAGCAACACGGATGGCGCCTAACTCTGCCTTAGCCATGCCTTCGTGGCATAGCCAATAGGTCTCGCTTTTGGGACCTTATAAGTATTTAGTTATGCAGCACAATATACTTGGTGCAACAACATCAACTGTTGCATGGCTAAACACTTATAAGGTCCCAAAGGCGAGACCTATTGGCTATGCCAATGCTTGTTTAGACAGCTCCCAGGATGAGTAGCACAATTAAAAACCTTCAAAAAAATGTTTCCCCTTTAATTGTATGAAAGGTTCGCAGTGATCTGGGAGTTTTATTCTGCCTGCATCATCTTCGCTATCCCGTAGACTTTTGATGTGTCTATCCGGGAATTTCACGGTTCCCGCAATCTTAGCGTTGCGGAGTCTTATATTCTTGTGTTCTTATGTTGAGATCTCGAAACGCGTCAACGCTCGTGCTAACTAGGAATCCAAAAAACAAGGGACTTTTAGATAAGAAAGACATTTTCTCACTAAAGACCCCCTATATATCATGTATTGTATTTGGATCAGATGGATTTCCAATAGAAGATTATGACTGTACTCTTCCTTGGGTCTCTGTTTTCGTGTGTTTTAACATGTTGACTAAAGACATTGCATTATATGAACTGTGATTTTTAATTTATCGTTATTGCTTTTGTGTACATCTACGGATTGTTTTCGAGATTTTTAACGGATACATAATAGAAGAAAATATTTTTTTAAATAAAATTGTGTAAGCATTACATCTCAGTGTGGGGTTCAATTTGTATGCTAACGATAAATAGTGCTTGACAGTTTTTTGGCTAAGAAGGGTTATATAGAGCCCATAGAGTGAATGTGTCTAGAGTGAAAGTGTATGTGATTCACCTCCAGGGATCTTTTCCTTTGCTTAATGGTCTTAAGAGCCCTGTTTCCTGGAACTAGTTGGGCCATCTCTCTCTTTTTATCTCCTCTCTTTCAGGCGCCAGATGTTGAAAAAAGAGTAAATGTGTTACTTACAGTGCCGTCAAGGTGCAAAAGTGTTGAATCAAGCAACTGAAATAAAGTAAATACTGCGGCAGCAAAACAACTTATATAATTAGCATTCACGTTGAAGGCTACTGATGGAGAGCAGATCTTAACTTTCACATTATTAGGCATTAAGAGACTGTCCAGTTTGGGGTGTCTTTAAGTAAAAGGTAAGTATTAATCCTATTGTGCAGTGTACTGGTTATTCTTACTGAAGGAACACACATCCATAAGATTTTAGTCCAGATTTCTGTCCCAGGAGAAGCGAGGTAAAAGAGGCAGCAAACAATATGTACCGCCCTCTAGTGGCTACACATTCTTGTTAATGATACAGACATGCATTCTTTCTTTCAGTGGAGTCATTACAACATGTTTGAGAACAAGCATGTGCAAAGGTGCAGCACTGGACATTTCACTTGGGGGCGGGGGGTGGATGGCAGCTAATGCAGCAGTCTCTGCCTCCATCCCAGCTATGATGTTTGGAAATGAACGCTATGGCAGGGCCGGGCACATTACTGCAGCGTCTTCGGTCTGCGAGTTCCACTTGAACGGTGTTTCATCAGCACCGGGGCTGTCTTCACAGCATCAACGCAGGGTTTGATGAGTTGAGCACAGCACACCTTTAAATGCAGACACAGCAGCGGAAAGGCATGCAAGTGTATAATTACATTATCTCGACAATGTCAGCAGGGCAGTTGTTGATATGAGAGTATCTCACTCGATCTTCATTGAACAGGATTTATTAACGTATTTGCTTAAACATATTTAGAATATTAACACGGATGAATGTTGAGCAATCAAAGTGAATTACGGCTGAATTGAAACACTGTAGTAGTAATTTCCCTTGATTTCCATTTAAATGAGGGCAAAGAATAAAAGCATTACAATAAGCGCACTACATTTTAGTTTCTACGGGTGGGCTGGATGACCTCTGTGTAAGTCCTTTTTTCCTTTCCATAATCGAAGTTCCAGCTGCCGGGATTAAAATGTTTTGAAGCTCTTGTGTTGTAGTATTACACTGAAAAGGGAAAACACTAACGTTGATAAAAATGAATGACAAATTTTTCTCTTGAAAAAAAAAGCACACAGGCTTACCAGCCCTGACACTGATGGACACAAATTTTATGGCAAATGTGCACATTGTGCACAAGCAAAATGCCGTCACTTAGAGGGTGACCCCCTGACATGAAGGCACATTTTTGACAGGACTGTAAAAAATTCAGGACAAAGGGTTAGAATTCAGGACAAAGGATCAACATTCTGGACAAAAACTCAGGATAAAAGGTCAATTTTATGAACACATCCATAGATAGGCCATACCACACTACTTTTTCAGTGCATTTATTTACTATTTTATACATTGCACTATTTATACACTATTGTCTTTAAGTGATTGCCTCTAGGTATGCAACATCCAGGTGGCACATTATGTCCTTGTTCAATAGCAAATCAACGCCCTGGAGCACAGTGCCAAGGCATCACCCCTAAACAGATTTACTCATACTTTCCTGGATAAAAAGCAACAGCATAATTTGGATTGTTTCTAAACATTTTAAAACATATGGCAAACACTTTGGAAAAAACATTAACGTAAGTGACCTTCTCCTGGTTTAAACAAAAACATCTGTCTCACCTCAACCTCCAGTAAACGTTAAACCTAAAATAATTAATGAGGCACAGCACATGGTGTTGAGGTACCCACAACTTGTCTGTAGTCTCACAGGACTAGAGTGTGCTTTTGGAACTCTACATTTAGCTCAGAACTTGGGGCCCAGAATAACAGACAAATAGAATTAAAGAACAGGATGAATTTGAGATCAGATTTGAGATCCATAGCAACTGATTCAAAGGGTTGTTGCTAAGAACCAGACAAATAAGAGAAGAATGTTGTACCTTAATTCCCTTAAGTGCATTCCCCTCTTAGCTGCTCAGCCAGAATGAATGTGATGGATGCGTGGAATGTTGGAATGCCTGATGAGAGAGAGAGTGGAATGTTGGTGTGCCTGCTTGCGTGGGGAGAGTGACAGTTGGAGAGAGTGGGCTGAGCAGCAACCATTCTGCTCCTGGTGGGGCCATCATCTAGACTAATCTTGTCATCTACTGAACTACCTTGTACCATCTGGTAACCAACTAATAAACCTACTTAAAATATACCTCAAGGCTACGTCTGGAATTTACTTTTTCAACAAAGAACAAGGTGGGACAATTCCTCAAATCAGACAAGGTGGGCCTGCCTCGAGTATCAGAAAGTATTGTTCACCTGGAGATCTGTCTCAGCAGAGAGGAGAGAAACAGAAGAGACACTGTCAAGTGGTTGAACATTCAGCACCCACCCACCCTGGCAAGCTCTGCGAATGGTCTGCTTGACGTGCTTGCGAAGGGTGAGCAGGGCCAGACCCTTTGGAAGGTCAATTGCCCACTCTGTCGATGTCTTAAAATGGTTCTGCAGTTGAGCCAAGGCCAAATCAGTGATCTGGCTCATCCCTACCTGCCAAAGTTCAGGCAGCATCTTCAAAATATTTGCGATGTAAATTACACAAGCAAAATGTAATATGATAAAGATTTTAATTGTAAGAAGGGTTTTTTTAACATATGTTAGTGTTTTTTCCTCTTGATATATAATTAGACCTCAGATTGAACTGTTAATCAGCTAGCTTTCAATAAGAAGGGATTAATATCTGCCATTTCCCCACTGGTTTGGAGGATGGAAATCTGGGCAGAACGACACAGCCCCTCTGAGCCCAGTTTAATTGTTGGTCTTCTCTTCGACAGTAATGGGCCACATGGCACTAGTGAAGATAGTGATGCTACGGCAGTTATTATTTGGCAAGCTTTCACCTGCTTTTTCTGACACCTCGACGCATCCCATGTCAGATTTTGGAGCTGGGGCACAGCCAGTTATCTCTTTCCACACTAAAGCTACCAGTGACTGTGGGTGGTTCAGTCCATCTGGACTGCGATCGCAATTATTTAGCTGCACAGCTCCAATGGGTGTTTCGCTGGATGTCTGGCCACCCCCTGGCATAAGACAGGTTTACAAGTAAAGACTGTAAAGAGGGCTTACTGCACTACTCATCATTTCATACTGACCATTACACCCAACACCACACAGGGTTATTCCACTCGGCGTTGTCTTATCTTACTAGAACCCGTAAACTCACTAACACAAAGAAACCCTACCCTCCTGCAAACCTTCACTAGACCTCCCCACTCGCACAGAACAGCTTCGCTCAAGGCAAGTCCTTCAGTGGCATGCTGCAATTCTCTCAAAATTGTGGTATTTGTTTGTTGATGGCGAGTTACTAGATGTCTAAACCCTTATGGTAGACTAGAGTCTTCACCTGGGTCAAATCCTTTCTTACAAACACCTTAAACAATCATTAAATTCCCTTTTTCATGTCCGTCACCTAGCACCAACCCCACATGAAGTGTACCAGATGATCTACACCATAGGGCCTGGCAGCAAACTGATAAGATGGGTGCACAGAGCTTTCCTGTAACATTAGGACCACTACAGGGCTTCTCTCTGTACTAAGTGGGAGACTGACATGGCCAAACTTCTGCATGATGTGGACTAGGCTAAAAAACTGAAATATCCCCACAAAGTATCCCACTGCACCCGTTTTAAGTATTTGCAATTTGATATTCAATTTATATTTAATATTCTGAAATGAGCATACATTACACCTGCCTGAATTAACAAAATATACCCAGAAGTTGCAAGTGCCTGTCCTCACTGTACTAAATTATATGCCGCTTTGCTTCATATGCTTTGGTCTTGCCCCACCCTCCTTTCATCCCGGCAGATAGTTCTCGAGGTGAAGTCAACCAAGATGGGCCATGTTCTAATGAATTTCCCAGAGGTGGTCCTATTGGGTGTATTCCTCCACCCTAAGTTCGAGAAGCTCTCCACCAAGTCCTTTGACCATGCCCCTTGTTCTAACAAAACGCAATATTACACTGCTCTGGAAGGATTCACTTCCTCCAGTTATCATAAGTTGAACCTATGCCTCGCTCTCTTGGTTTCGACATGAGAGCATCCTGTTATACAGGGAGGAATGAGACGGTCTGTAGGAGAGTAGGATCTGCACCTTATGTTGCCCCCTTTTCTTCTGATGTTAACACTGGTTTCTGGCTATAGTCTGGCTGGGACCCTGCTAATCAGGGCCCCAGCCTTTATTCTCTCTAACCAACTTGGAGTGCATATTAGATGCACTAGTGATTGGATACTATGGTGCCTTATGAGCCCCTAGTATATGGTACCTTAGGTACCAAGGGCATAGGTACTTCACAGGCCTACCAGGGGCTGAAGCATGTATTATGCCACCCCTGGGCAGCAGACTAAATCTGACACCACAGGCCTGCTACTGCAGCCTGGGTGAGGTAGTGTTAGCACTCCTCACTGAGATATAGGGTCACTATATCTCTACCTATACACACATATAAACCTATCAGTCACCCCTAAGGTAGGCCCCATCAATCCTGAGGGCAGGGTGCTTGGTTTCCATGTGAGGGGGTGCCTCTGCCTGAGCAGGGCCCCGCTGCAGCTCTCAGAGTCCATTCTCTGGGGCTGTTTGTGAATGCGGTCAAACCATATACTCTTAAGTGCTTTATAACCTCGCGGTAAATGCTAACTCTGGGATGGCTGTATCAAAACATGTCGTGTTTGGTGTCAAGCGCTTTGGAATCATACCCCCACACCAGTAACTGGTGTGGGAGAATGATCCCACCCTTCTAGAGGGATAGACATCTACCCACTGTGGAAACACGGTAGAATCCTGAAGAGTCCTGGCATCACAAAATGGATGCCACCAGTCACAGACACTGGGCTGTCCTCCTGCTGATGATCGAAACTCGCGGTGGAGGAGGCCCAACAATAGGCATCCTGTCACAGGGAGGTGTGGTCACCTCCCAGACAGGGTTTAGTGTATTGGGGCTGGGTGGGTGCACTCCTAGAGTGCTTTGAAGTCCTGCACTGGGGGAGCAGTAGGCTCCTCTGTGCATATGCCAGCTCAAACCGGTTCAGGGGCTACCTGCCCCTGCTCTGGCGTGAAACTGGACAAAGGGAAGTGGGTGTAGCCACCCACTCCCCTGACCCTCCCATAGGTGGGTCATAGAGCTAGTCCCTCCCTTCCTTCTAGTATAAGTTAGGGAACCCTTGCCACTGCAAACTAGATATACCTGGACGACGCTCTGAAGAAGAATCCTGGACCTTCAACGTTCCACTACCTCTGGAAGACTGAAGAATCTCCCTTGGAGTCAAGGAGTGACTCCCCTGCTTGGCAGGCACCAAAACTTTGAATCAACGGTCGCAAACTTTCCCGCTCCCGCCGGAGTCCGAAGTCCCTGCTGCCCCAGAAGTGGATTTCCTGACTTCTCCAAGGCGACGCTGAGGCAAGTGGACCCCACGAGTGACGAGGAACCACAATACCTGAGTACCAGGCACTATTTTCGAGTGCAACCCCTGCACGACATTCTACAAACTTGTGCATTGGACCACGTGTGGTCCAAGCCTCCAGCAGGATTTCCTCTGAAGATCAGAGGCCTACCTTGTCCCGAGTGACCGTGGGCTCCTGGTGAGTGAATCCTCCCGAGGCGTCTTTGCAATCCCTTGCCGGTTGGCTTGTGGGTGCCGAGAAGACTTTTCTACAAAACCAAAGGGCTCCCCTGGTTGCTCCAGGCCTATCCTGACATACCGTCGCTGGGTGAGTCCTGGTCTGCACCGCTGACTTTTTACATTTTCCACAAGACTTGCTGTTGCCAAGGCTTATTGGCTCCAATCTGGTTGCCAACACCGCAGTAAGCTGCAGACTTTGTGGCACACGCCGAATCCAGCTCCTGGTTGTCGTCGAAGCCTCCTGGACCTCGTGGCTGAAGAATCAAGACACCCGTGAACACCTGAAATCACCCGACGACTGTGGGCATCCATCTTCCTTGCCCCGGGTCACTGCCAAGTGACTTTGAACACTGTCCCTTCTGCTTTTAGGTCTTCCTTCTTCTGAATCCAGGCTTGGATTCTACCGGACACTTCTCCTGTCTTCACAAGCAGCAAGTCTTCTTTGGCTCCCATTGAAAACGATGCCGCGACCCGACACCAAAAGACGCCTATGCACCCGGCTTCCCTGGGTGAGGTAACTCCAGCACTATGGTGCTCCTGTGGGTGTTGGCTCTAGAACTACTTACCCTGTAAGTGACTTTCTTGTAGACTCTCCCGAAGTATCCTAAAACTCTAAATTTCCAATCGCGACTTGCTCCATTGAAGTCAATTGGGATCCGCAGCTGTGTTCTCACACTGCATGCGTCTCCCGTGGGTCCTTTACTTACCTGCCTTGGGTGGATTAGTGAGGCCCCAGCGCTTCTGAAGGCCCTAGGCCTTGTCCCTTCTCAAGTCGTTATCTCTAAGTCTCTTTTTTAGTATTTGGTCTGGTACGCCCCTAGGGCCCCAGCCATATTTGTGCTCAACTTGTTGTGAAATGTTGATTTGTGCCTATGTTTCTGACTTCTAATCTCATAAAGAGATTAGCAGAGAGTTGTTAGTAATAAATACATATATATTTTATATATATACCGGTGTGGTGTCCTTTCATTTAGTAATTCAAGAGATTATAAGGTAAAACAAGCTGCTTTACATTCCTCTAAAGACTTAGCCTGAAGGCTGCTCTCCACAGCTACCACTAGGATAGATTTCTTAAAAAGGTTGTCTTAAACCTAGCTACCATAAGAGTCGAATTGTACTGGTGCAAGGTGGCCACTTTAACTAGTGACCAGCATATACCAGGCCAACTTCTCACACGGTCTGATAAAATATTTTATTGGACAGGGGTGGGATATTTTGGTGGAGGGCTTTAACTACTAAACCAAGGATACTACTCTACCCCATAATCCATCCAAGACACTTGAACTCTTGGTTTTTATATAGTAGTAGTCTTTTCCACATCTAGACAACTACTCAAGGCAGTGTTAAACACGTTCTTCTAAGTACCACATGGTTCATTGCTCTGCTTTCCTACACTTATAGTTAAATGAGAAGCAACTGGGCAGGTGGGTGGGGAGGAATAGTTTATAATGGGTCTATTTGTTAATCAGAAAATGTTTCATATTTTATGCAAATTTTCATAAATAGCCTAGCACTTTTTTCTGTAATTGTACAATGATATCTATTGCTACTTACCTGGCTACTATCATGATGTGTAACCTCTTTTGGTATACAACACTAAAATCTTTTTTTTAAACCACATGGTAATGTTTCAGTTTAGTGCATTATATCACTAAATTGCATTGACATTTATTTTAAAAGTGAAAGTTTCTAAACATGAACTTTAAAACGTGTTAGAAATTGGGTCTAGGGTCTGTAGCAGGGTTGTTGGAAGTCTTTGAGGTCAATGAGACTTCAAAACAGGGGGCAAGCCAGCAAGCCCATGGAGTCACTTTGGTTCTGGGGTGTAGAGATGCAGGTCCAGTCTTTCTCCCGCCCAGGCAAGGAGGGCAGCAGGCAGCATGGCAGGCACAGCAAAGAAGTAGTTCATCAAAGTCCAGCAGAGTGGCCGTCCTTTCAGCAGCACAGCAGTCCTTCTTCCTAGCAGAGAATCCACAGGTCCAGAAGTGTGCTGAAGTGGTGGTGTTTAAGGTCCAGTACTTATACCCAGTTTGTCTTTGAAGTGAGGGATACTTCAAAGAGAGGCCGTTGAAGTACACAGGGTCCCTACCTTTCCTACCCTGGCTCCAGACTCACTACAGGGGGTGTGCATTCTGTTGTGTAGGGACAGGTACAGCTTATTCATGTGTAAGTGTGAGTTCCTCCCTCCCATCCTGCCCAGGATGGCCCATCAGGATGTGGATGCCTGTCAGTCAAACCTAAGCTCCCTTTGTGTGTGGCTGTCTGGAGGGAATGCACAAAGCCCAGCTGTCACCCACAGTAAGTGCCATAAAAATGCTGAGTGTACTCAGCGAGATGAACCAGTGGTAAAAAACAAGCAATATGTGTAAACAACCTCATAACATGCAGACAGACAGTGATACAACGAGATCTACCAATGTGAAAAAACAGGCAATATGTATGAACAAACGGGAAATTATACAATGACAATTATCTGTGAAACATGGAACAGACATTAAAGGAATTCATTATAAAATCAGAAGAACCCTGGAATGGCTAATACATGATAAGAATCAGTCCTAAGTGATATAGAGCAAACTAAGTAAATAACCAAAATGGCGTGACCCATGCAAAAATCAAATAAAACATGGATGAACTAAGTAAATACCCATCATTGCTGGTGTAAACGAAACATGATACTTAGAATAACGAACATATGATGTTACATCGCGGTGTTTACACCGCGATGCCTTTACAACGCAGTCATTACAACGCAAGTTGTTACAACGACTTGCGCTGGAGGGCGCTGAATTTAGTAATAGTATAATTTACTATTCCAACTCCAGTCTACGTACAGTAGGGAAGGTGTTGGAATAGTAAATTATACTATTCCTTAGGTTAGAGCGCCATCCAGCACAAGTCATTGTAATGACTTGCGTTATAATACCCGCGTTGTAAAGGTATTGTGGTGTAAACACCGCGATGTAAACGATGTTTCCCTAGAATAACATAGTATAATGTGAAGCAATAGAAAAGCAGGCAATCATCTTTGCATGTAGTGACAGGATACAACCTCATGCAGAGGAAAGTAAAAATAAGCAGAATATGATGCCTAAAACATGAAAAGTAATAAACAAATAAACAAGAACCACATAAAAGCAATATAGAAAATTACTATGGAAAATAGTGGAATGCGGGAGCCTAGCTCAGAGTCAGTTAAAGAATCATGAAAAATGTCATGGAACCTGTCAGTGTGTTATAGGAAACATGAGAATTCAAGTCTATCATTGTGACCTCTCAGTGTCATAGTGTCCAGAAAACGTATCCAATGAGTTTCACGTTGTGACAGTAATCTTGACATGTCCTTATCAGCCTGAGGCTTCACCACTTCAAGAATGGTGAATCTCAGTTGAGCAATGGTGTGGTGGTGTTTGTGCCAGTGAGCTGCCAGCAGTGAACTGAAAGTCTTTGTTCATATGCGGTTTTGTGTTCAGTAATGCGGGTACGTAGAGCCCTTTCCATTTTGCCCACATTGTATAAGCCACACGGGCAACGGATCGCATAAATGATGCACTGACTATTACAGTCAGCAGTGAAATGTAATTTGATGATTTTGCCAGACCATGGGTGAGATATGCTACAGCCAACCAACACATTGTTACAATGAGAGCAATTAAAGCATTTACCCATGCCTTTGTGTTCCACACCAACATCTATTACTGGTTTAGAAAGAAGCTCTCTTAAATTCTGCGACCTCTTATAAGCAAAAATAGGAGGATTCGAGAAGATGCCTTGAAAATCAGGTGTCGAGTTGCAGTAATTCCCAGTGTTTCAGGATCACATTTTTAAGGCTGGGGATGAGGTTGAAAAAATGGACACGAAGACTTCTCTTTTGGTCAGCTCTTTGAGTTGTTTTTTCAGCAAGTTATCTCTTGGTAGATCTTGAATGCTTTGCTCAGCTTCATCCACTATTTCAACAGGGTAACCCTGGTCCAAATATTTTTCTGGATTCACACAATGTGACTGCAAGTTGTGGACCGGGGTTACCCCGTTGAAATAATAGATGAAGCTGAGCGATGAGTTCAAGATCTACCAAGTGATAACTTGCTGAAAAAACAAGTTTTCCTTTTGCTCAATAAATATGTGAATAAGCCACTGTCAGCGTTTCGTCTACCATTTCATGATGGACTTTTGTGCAATGGAATTTTGTTACTACATTGTATTTTGTATATTGAATTAGAATGTTTGATCACTTTTGATTGTACCTGGGTTACACTCTTAAGAGTGATTTCCTCGTAGTTCACCTGATGTCTAGGACAGGTTTTGAATCAGGAGGTTGGGCCAAGCCTCTTCAGGGGGTGCACACAGCACTGTTTTACTTTGTTTACACTGTTTACTTGGTTTTACTACTAATATAATTGAGTGCAACAGGTTGTTTGTGCTCTATCACAACTTTCTAAAAGTGTAATTTTCAGACTTTCAACTTAAAAATCCAACTTCACCATAAATTGTGATTTTAAATATTGAGTCCAGAGACACCAAACTTGATGAATCTTTCTTTTCCTAATTGGAAATTACATTTATAAAGTGTAATAAACTCTCCATGACAAAGCAGATCAAAGCCGTCTCCTCCTCCTGCTTCAACACCCTCCGCATGCTTGGCAGGATCTTCAAGTGGATCCCCACCGAAACTAGAAGGACGGTCACCCAGATCCTCATCAGCAGCAGACTGGACTACGGCAACTCACTCCACGCAGGAGCCCCGGCCAAACTCCTGAAATGACTCCAACGCATCCAGAACGCCTCCGCTCACCTGATCCTCGACATCCCCCACCGCAGCCACATCACACCCCACCTGAAAGACCTGCACCGGCTCCCTATCAACAAGAGGATAACCTTCAAGCTCCTCAACCATGCACACAAGGCACTCCATGACACCGGACCAGCGTACCTCAACAGCCGACTCATCCTCTACACCCCGCCCGCCAGCTCCGCTCCGCAGACCATGCCCTCGCCAACATCCCCCGCATCCGAAGAGTGACCGGCGGCGGCAGATCATTCTCCCACCTCTCCGCCAAGACGTGGAACACCCTCCCCATCCGCCTACGGCAGACCAAAGACCTTCTATCCTTCAGGAGACTCCTCAAGACCTGGCTCTTCGAACAGTAGCAGCATCCCCCCTAGCCCTTGAGACCCTCACTAGTTTGTAGTACGCTTTACAAATGCTATGATTGATTGATTGATTGATAAGGTAATACCAGTGTTAAGCTATGGGAGCGATAGGCCTTGCAGTAGAAAAAAAATAATGTAAGTGTTTTTCACTATCAACATATGTAAAACTTAAAACTACATATCCTACTTTTTACATACACTGCACCCTGCGGCTGTCTACGGCATACCTCAGGGGTGACTTATATGTGTGAAAAAGGAAGATTTGAGTCTTGCAAAAAAGTTATCTTGCCAGGTCGACATGACACTTTGAAACTGCACACACAGGCTCTGGAATGGCAGGCCTGAGACATGTTTAAGGGCTACTTAAGTGGGGGGGTAGAATGAGTGCCGCAGGCCCGCTAGTAGCATTTAAATTTACAGTCCTTGGGCAAATGTAGTGCACTTTACTAGGAACATATAAGTAAATTAAATATACAAGTTTTGGATAAGCCAATGTTACCATGTTTTAAGTACAGAGCACGTGCACTTTAGCACTGGTTAGCAGTGGTAAAGTGCCCAGAGTCCTAAAGCCAGCAAAACAGAAGGCAAATAGCAAGGGAAACCACGCCAAGGATGCCAGGTCTAACAACATTCATTAACCCTCCCTCTTTTTTTTTCCAACCGATTTTTGTTGAGTTTAATATCAGAGCATAAGGAAGAATGTACACTACACTTCTGAAGGGTAAATAACTCATGAGGGTGGCGTTACGGGGAACAGTAAACTCGCAGTACAAAATTCCTCATCCAGAGGATTGAAAAAAGAAACCCCAGCAAAATATTAAAAGAGAAAAAACTCTCTTGAAAGAGAAGGGAAGGGGGGAACAAGGAAAAGAGAGAAAGAAAGGGGTGATTAGACTATGTAATGGTAGCGAGTCTGCCAGAGCCCTGTAGTGAGATAATATCTTAGCTTTCGGGTGTCCAACAGATGAGCCGTTGATGCACTTTACAACACAAGTAGTATAGTATCACCTATGGTGGTTTGCATTTTTGCAAGTATATGCCAAAATAATCCAGTATGTGTCTAGCGCTGGATGCAGTGTGTAGCTTTGTGTATATTATATTGTCTGCACTTCTAATGGTACATAACATCTTCCACCACATTTCAAAGGAGATTGCGGAAGTTGATTTCCACTCCATTAGGATCACCTGGCACCTACTGTTAGCAGTAGGTCCAGTACTAATGAGTCCTGCGCAGGGAGGGACAATGGGACTGGATTTTCAGAGATTCCCAAGGCAATTGTCAAGAAGTGGATCTTGAACATTTGTTTAAAGATAGAGTGAATCAGAGATTGTATCCTGCCCCAAAGAGGTTGGGTCCTTTCACAGATAAAGAACATGTATTCCAAAAATAAATAAAAGTAAGGCCAATCAGCGGGAAATGCGCTATTATATGTTATGAAACCTCTACTGGTTAATGTGATCACTCCAGATGTATATGCGTGCACCCAGAGGTCCACAGAAATGAATCCTGTTTGGTACAGCAGGAAAAAGTGACTTGTGTATTGTTAGTGCTAGGAGATCCCTGAAAGCACTATGAATGTTTTAAGTCATTATTTTACACGTGTGTTATACACAGTATAATATAGGCTGCCACTAAATGCACACATAAATTTAGGTTAAAGATAAAAAAGGACTTTTAAAATATAGATTTCAGTAATATGCAAATTGTACCTGGTGCAAACATTTTGTATAACTGTCCGTTAGAAGCATGTATTTCACAGCTCATCTCGGAACACCCTTGCAGTACCCTCTCAAAAAGAAAATATCTTGTCATCAGGAAGCTTCAGGTGACTCTATCAATTAACACCTCCCAAGTAGCCTTTACATTTGCTGATTAACCAATTGCACACATTAGCATTTCTTTGGGGAAGCAGGCACCCTGACAAGAAGGCTTATTTCTTTTTAGCTGTCTTCCCCTCCCTCCAGAATGAAGCACGGGATACTCGCTTCCTTCCACTTCAGCTGGGGAATCTCAATTGTGGAAATAAACATTTGTCCTTTAGCTGAGAGAATTAAATTATGGACAAATGCCTTCCGTTAAGACATCAATCATGGACAATGGACGTTAGGGCTACTCTACGGACAGTCCATGAAAATTGAAGACTGGTGGTCACCCTGGTCACTCACAACATGGGGAGCCAATGGTTAAAAGTGTGCTGACATATTACCCCATACCCTATGCTGTGGTAGCAATAAACAAAATATGAATGGCATCTTAACTGACCAATGGATGAAGGCTGCTGACATAAAGCTCTCTTTGTATTTATATTTTATATACATTTTTTTACAAGCAATATTCTTGCTAGACAGCTAAAGCTGTCTCCAAGGCCATACCTAATAAACTGCTTGTATTTTACGCCATGAAGCAGTTTGTTTCTACTGTGGGCACTGTTTTACCTCTTCTTAGTTTCTATAGGGACTACACCCTTTATGGTCATACCATTTTCCTGCTCAGGGTAAGGTAAAGAAAGAAGGATTTGTGCGCTGACACTACATTCATACCTACATTAGGGGCAACGCAAACCCTGCTTTTGCAGCTTAAGCAGGGGTGGAGTTCTTGATGGGCCTCTTCTGTCTGCAGCTCGACAGATAAAGGCTCTTAAATGACAAGAAAGGAGGTTGGTTGGTTGGTTGAGTGAGTGAAAGGACAGATGGATAGGTGTGTAAGTGAAAGGGTGGGTGGGTTTATGAATGAGTGAAGAGATGGATATAAGGGTGGATGTGTGAAAGAATGAATCGATACGTTAAAGTGAGGGTGGATGAATGGATACATGTATGGATAGATGGATAAATGAAAGAATGGTTGGGTGAATAAAAGAGGGTGGTTGGATCGATGAAAGGGTGAATGGATAGATGAGTGAAATGGTGGATCGATGATTAGAAAGGATTGATGGATTAGTGAAGGGGTGGGTGGATGAGTGGAGTGAAAGGGTGGATAGATGACAGAATTAAACGGTGGATAGATGGATGAACTAAAGGATAGATGGATGGATTGATGGATGGATGCTGGGATGCCGTGATCCCCCCAACTTTAGAAGCTACAGCAGGGTGCAGTTCTTGATGGGCCTCTTCTGTCTGCAACTTGGCAGACAAAGGGAAGCTAGTGAGTGAAAGGATAGATGGGTGGATGTGTGAGTGAAAGGGTACATGGATGGGTGAGTGAAAGGATGGATGCGTAGATGGATGAATGACTTAAAGGATGGATGAGTGAAAGAATGGATGGATGGATGGATGGAGGAAAGGATGGATGAGTGAAAGAATGGATGGATGAGTGAGTGAAAGGGGGGTGGATTGATCGATGGGTGGGATGAGTGAAAGGGAGGATGCACAGATGAATGGAGTGAAAGTGTGGCTGGATGAGAAAAAGGATGGATGGACAGATGAGTGGCGTAAAAGGGTAGATGGATGGATGTAGTGAAAGGGTGGATGAATGAGCGAAAGGATGGATGGATGAGTGAAAGGATGGGTGAGAGAAGAATGGATGAGAGAAAGAATGGAGGGTAGATGGGTGGGCGGATGATTGGGTGGATGAGTGAAAGAATGCATGAATGAAAGGAAGGGTGGATGAATGAAAGGGTAGATGGATGGATTAGTGAAAGAATGGATGGATGAGTGAAAGGGAGGGTAGATGGATGGATGAATGAGTGAAAGCATGGATGGATGAGTGAGTGGGTGGATGTGTGAGTGAAAGGGTAAATGGATGGATAAGTTGTTAGGTGGAAGGATGGGTGAAAGGATGGGTGATTGGATGTCTGAGTGAAAAGATGTATGGACTAGATGAGTGAAAGGTAGGATGGATGGATGAATAGAGTGCAAGGATGGATGAATGGAGTGAAAGGGTGCATGGATGAATGGCAGAAAGGATGGATGGGTTAGTGAAAGGGTGCATGGATGAATGGCAGAAAGGATGGATGGGTTAGTGAAAGGGTGGATGTAGAGATGGATGGGTGAAAGGATGGATGGATGGATGGATGGATGGATGGATGGATGGATGGATGGATGGATGGATGGATGGATGGATGGATGGATGGATGGATGGATGGATGGATTTTGAGATGCATGCATAGGTTTGAATATGGTTGGGCGGACAGATGGAATAGTGAAAGACTGAATGATAGATGAAAGAATTAATGGATGACAGAATGTAAAGGTGAAATTGTGGATATCAGCAGGTGGATGGAAGGATGAATGGATAGATACTTGGATGCAATAGACAAGAGAGCTCGTCTGGGGAGGGTTGTGGTGGCTTGCTTCATTTGCTTGGTGCCATAAAAGCTTTGGTTTGAAGTGGGGGGGGGGTATTTTAATTTTCTTGCGACTCCCTTGCATACGTCATCAAGTAAACCAAACAAAACTCTGCTTCTGTTCCATGAAGTACTTGTTTGCAGATGCGCGCAGAAGCTCTGTCATGGAAGACACTCATCTATAATGTGCACTAAACCACGAATGGGGAAGTACGAAACACAGTCATACTTTGTTCCGCTGACGTTCGGAACAGGCGGGTGATTGTTCATCTCCGACCTGAATCACATGGTAAAACCCGCCTGATGACAGTTGCTCTGAGTGAGCTGGAGGAGGGGGGGGGGGTCCAGGTGTCCACCACAGGATGCTGGCCAGGGCCGTATCTATCATTAGGGCCCCAAGATCAGTGGCAGCGTGGCACAGGAGACCAGGAGTGTGAGGGTGTGTTTTTACCATCAACAGAAGGGGGGGGGGGGTCATTTTCTGTGATTGCATTAGGGTGCGTGGCACCTTCGTTGAGTCACTAATGTTGTGACAAAACAGATCGGCATGGTGTGTGTTTTTGGTTAGTCTGCAGGGTTCAATTTTTGCGTCAGTCAAATCTGTGGCGTTCTCTCACTGGAACAGGGCAGCTTCACTGCTTGATTTACGACGAATGTTTGCATAATAAGCAAAGAGGAACAGACCGAAGATTGAAGGAAAGAAACAGGAAGAAACTAGCCGGTGAGCAGCGCAGAGTCAGCTGATGGGAAATCGCAACCACTTGTTTCTTGCCATCTGGAGGGAAGCACGCGCTTCACCTTGCGTCCCGGCGGAGAGGCAGAGCCGTCTTTCATCATGGGCAGCTGCTCGGAATTCTACTTTAACGTGGACCATGGCTACCTCGAAGGGCTGGTCCGAGGGTTCAAGGCCGGCATTCTGACAAGCACGGACTACGTCAACCTGGCGCAGTGTGAAACACTGGAAGGTGAGGGTCACAAAACCACCACTATTCCCTCAAAGCTCTTGGCGCTGCTTAGTGCTGAGGCTGAAGGCATGAGAATTGTGAGCAAAGCAAATCTTGAACACATGATTGAGTAAACTATATAGAGCAGCTTTAGCGGGCCACTGACCTCTAGGCACTGGGCGGGATAATTCAGCCGCAACCAGTGTTGCTACTTTTATTCCTTGATCCCCTTTTCCACTCTAACCCACTATCTTCAGAAAACTGGGGCTGATAAACTTTTAAAAAAAATCCTTTTGATGGAATAGTTAATTGCTAATTATTTTATAATTAGTATATCATTGTTTGAATGCATAGGTAATTGGTGAGAAAATGAAATCCAACCTCTGCTAGGGATGCGGATGTTGATGTTAAGGGTGTATATCCCCCTATCTGTGGCTGGGATGCAGTCTGTGCTCTGGAGAACAGAGCAAAGGCTGCTCTGAAGGTGACCTTGTCTCTCATAGGGTGCTCTGAAGGTGACCTTGTCTCTCATAGGCTGCTCTGAAAGTGACCTTGTCTCTCATAGGCTGCTCTGAAGGCGACCTTGTCTCTCATAGGCTGCTCTGAAGGCGACCTTGTCTCTTGTAAAATCAAACTGAGTGCATCTGGGAGCTGCAAGGCTCTGTCTGAGTTACACTGGCCCACATGTACATGCCAGCACTAAACACACTGAACTTTGGCAGAAACGTGGGCATTCCTGCCTATATATACTGGATTTTTTTTCTAGTGTGTCCATTAACCGAGATTATGTGAAAAGGGGTGCATGAATTCGGGAGTATAGATAACTTGGGGAATTTAAAAGAACCATTTTTGTTCAGTATTTAATAAAACATGTGGATGTTCAATTTTTTAGTGACTCGCTATCAGTAGGTAGCTGGGGTGTAAACTGATTTCATTAATAACAGGTGAAGCCGGCACAATTGTGAATTGAACCTCAGAAAGACACAACCTAAGTCAATGGTGTAAAAATTGCCTTAAAACGTAACTCAATCCGATGATTTTTTTACATTTTTTGTGAAACATTTTACATGGTGGAAATTTCTAAAAGGCTTTTCAAAAGTCAAAGACAAAGAGAACGAGGAAGGCCGGAGGGAGTATTCCCACTATTTCGATGTGGCATCTAGGAGATATCTGTTGCTTGCACAGTAAAGGTTGTTCCCATTTTTGTCCACTCTGGGCCTGTGACAGGGAGCTTGCTACAGGTAATCAGACCCCCAAACACCTCTGTTTCTGTGAGATGCATGAGATTCCACACCTTCGTCTTGCATGGGCCTGCTCAGTGCCCTTTTCAGTCACTTCTACTTCCAACCTTTCTTATATTCACTTCAATCAATGATGCAAATAACATCTGATCTCATCGCTTCCTTGGCATTTTGTACACAAGGGTGCCAGAATAATGTTCCTGCATCAGTAGTGAAACTGATCTTTAGCCGGAGTTTCCTTTATGCACCTTTATGCACTCTGGGCTGCCACAGTAGATGGTGAGATGACCACCATGTAAACTGTAAATTGCAGGTGTGAATACCGCTGCGTCTACTGTTGAAATGGTTCATCTTAATCAAGGTGATGGCACAGTCTGCAAAATGGGCTGTTCTTCTGCTGTTCAAGGAGGTGCCATGGGTTCATGACTTGCTTCTATTTGTGTGGACGCCTGTATTTGCCCAGGTGTGGAAACTGTCATTGGTTCCTCAATCGAACGGGCAGTTTGGTGATTTTGCCGCGCTGTAGCCAGCATTTCTCAATTTGAGGAGCACGTAATGTTGGGAGGTTCACTCAGGCAGTAGTGATCACAGAAAGGCCTTCATCAGTTGGTTTTCTCTTTGAACTTACAGTGGTAGCAGCAGCTCCATGGAATATTTGGAAGAAGCCATTTGCCCTTCCGAGACGTGTATTACAGCAGTAGTCACCAAGCCTCTCTTATAGGAGAGAATGCCCCAGTTATTGCAGTGGCTGTGACGTTACAAGTGGATAGCCTTATGTGCACGAGGCATGGCCCTCTGCCACTGAAGAAATCCCCTTTGACTGTGTGTTCGACCATTCCAGGAGTACGTGGTTGGCCTGAGCAGCGCCCTCATAATGTGAACTCATGGCATGTAGGTGTGAGGATGTTTGTGGTTCACTCCTAGATAAAGAACATGGCTCTCAGTCTCACCCCCACAAAAACAAGGGTCTTGGAACTCTTAGCTCCACAGGCTCGATAAGAACGTGTTAGAGTAAGGTCTATTGAGTGCTGATGGCTTGTGGCATCAAAGCCTGTCCGCAGATAGATGGCTCAAGCCTCCCCTGATCCCAGTGCTGTCCCCTTCCTGACCCTGGGGATTGGGCATCAGGTTTGGGACTTGGTTTATTTTCATATCGAATATTGATCCTCGCTTGTCGGCTCGTCATTTTCTGGCCAGGAGTATGTTACATGTGGTGAGAAGTTTCCCAGCTTTGCTAGAGCACCTCAACCTCTCTCCCTCAGAGAATGCTTGAAGGGGAACGTGTTCCAGTTCTGCAGATATTTTAATATATGTAGCCTAGACGAATCTAGAAGGGGGGGGGGCAGTATCATAAGAGGTGATTTAGGTACATTGTTTACTGTTCTAGCTTGCATTCGAAATCATTGAATCGATCCTTCCTGATTTACCTCGGGTAAGAATGCGCTTTCTTGTCCAGGTTTCTCTGCAGTGTTAAGTGCTGCTCGTACATTCCTTGCAGCCCTTCCTGTAAGCTATCTGCTCCCTGGTAAAACATAGGAGCGCCAGTATTCAAGCATCCGCACGTGACCTCTGTGACCTTGATTGCCCGCCAGCGGCACGTGTTGTGTAAGCAGACAGTGCTTGGTGCAAACACTGCTCCCCGGCGTCGGTTCGCACTGGCGAGCCTCGGTCTGGTTCAGTGGGATCCCAGCAGTGCAGGTTTACACCTGTGTGAGTCTGACAACAGGAACAGCTAGGTGTTTGTACCGCGCAAAATGGTCCAAGTTTTCACTGGGTGAATAAAAACAATTAGTGACTACAATGCCCAGAGTGCAATGTGAGAGCAGATGAGAAAGAAGGTTTTAAGGACCAGGCCTGCTGAAGTTAGGATTGTGTGAATGAGGAGGGAACGAGTGAAAAATTAATGTTTGACTGGGTGACATAAAGCAGTCAATAGGACTGGCCTTTGGATAGTGCATGCAGACAGCCTCCACACACATTGGTGTAGATCACATGAAGCTATGTAGACAGAACAACACATATACATCCCTGTACATTAAGAAGCACTCCTACTCCGTGTACAGGCGGACTAGCACAAATGCCCCGACACACAAACAGACAATCATAGAGGTACACATGCCACATATGAAAGTCACCTAGGCACACAAAGCATCAGGTCTACAGAATGGCATGCGCAGAGCACCCCTCTCACCCTTTTGCAGTAGCTTGGCAGCTAAGATTCTCAATTTAAAAGGAGGCTTCCTTTTTGACATGTATGGCATTATTGTACCTGCCAGCAGTATATTTTAATCTATGTATTTAGAACACATTTGTTCAAGCGAATATCATTTATAACAAAGAAGTGTTTTTTACAATCATAGGCTCTGTTGTGATTCTCTGTTCTCCCAGCTGTAAGACCATGTCAAGCATGCTGGAGAAATAGCTCACTGAGTGGAACATGTGTACCCTTAGTGGAGTGTTAAGCATCAGGTCTCGAGTTAGGATACTCCTGTCCTCGTAAAATATTTAACATGAACAGAGAAATTGGACCATCTGCTATTTGCTTTATTAAAGACGAGTCTTTGCAGTCAGTTGCACCCACCAGGAAAGCGCAGGAAGAATGAGGGGAGACCGGCGGGTGAATGAGTGCCCAATCACCCAGACTAAGGGGGTTATTAGGATTGCGGGTGGACTTTAGTCCGCCCACCACCCTAGCGGTGCTGTGTCCGGCCGCCAGACGTACGGCGGTCCCGCACCGCTAATTAGGATGTGACCGCCACTCTGGCGGTCACATTCTGCATATTTGACATTGCAGCGGGTGCTGCTTACAGCAGCACCCGCCGCAATGCCAAATTGACATGTTGTGCACTCCC
The DNA here is from genome assembly GCF_964204655.1 of Triturus cristatus. Classification (NCBI taxonomy): domain Eukaryota; kingdom Metazoa; phylum Chordata; class Amphibia; order Caudata; family Salamandridae; genus Triturus; species Triturus cristatus. Next base: position 487,961,861 of record NC_140587.1, on the reverse strand, counting down.
ATGCACAACATGGCTGGCACCGCGCGGTGCCTGCCACCTTGTGCATGGGAATGCAGGGGGGTACCCCCTAAGTGCACCCACCACCGCCCCACCCCCCTTGGGGGCTCACAACGGGCCCCCAAAGCACATCCCCGCCAGTCTTTCCATGGCGGCATCGCCGCCCTGGAAAGGCATTTGAAACCAGGCATTGTAACCGCCACCATATTGTGCCCCAGCCCTGCCCGGCCTGCAATCAGAACGATTGCCGACTGGCGGAAAAGCGGCGGCCGCACTTTGCGTCCGCCGCGATACCCCCGCCATAATAATATGGTGGGGGGTAAATCAAGTTGGGATGGCGGGGGAATCACCACCGCTGAGCCGGTGATGGCGATTCGCCCACCATCCTAATGACCTACTAATTGTCACCCGCCAGAGATGTGATATAGTCACTCCAGGACACAGATAAACTGACACTTATACACAACAAAAAACACAGAGGAACCAGCACACAACGAACACACATGCAATCAGGCAGCATGTACACAGGATTACATAGAGGACAGTTTTATATATATATATATATATATATATATATATATATATATATATATATATATATATATATATATATATATTACACGTTCCACAGCGCGACCATCCAATGCAGCGCAGCAACAGGATACAGACTTCGTCAGCAAAAAGATGTAGGTAAGTGTCTTTATTCAAGCATCAATTGTCCAAATGACGCGTTTCGGCCGCCAGACATGCGGCCTTGTTCACATATATCACTGAAAAACCAAAGATTGAAATAACATTACAGTTAGTGGGAATTTCAGTGACAACATAAGGTTTTAAACGTACAAAACCACAGAAATTCACTTGTTATAGTGATCTCTGGTAACTATAGCTCGTGCCCTAAAGGAACTAATAATAGCCACAGGCTTTTGTCAATAATTTATTTTGCAAATGTTGCAGTGATATTATTAATGATGACATAGAAGATGCCATGAGTGATATAATATTTTGGGTAATTAGCAGAGCATGGCTAGGGCGTGATTTAAAGTTACCTTAGGGCACGAGTCATGGGAACCAAAGATATCTATAACTGGCGGTTTTCAGGGGATTGGAACATTTAAAACGTTACGTTGTCACTGAAATTCTCACCTAACTCTAAGGTTACTTTAACGTTTATCAATTTCATTGAATTTCTAGTTTTTTTTTAACGTAAAGTAAAATCTATGCCGCGTCAGGCTGCCAGTCAGGTTCGGTATTTGGATGACTACAGGGGCTGTGTCCAACGCCCCGCAGGCAGCCAAACCCACTCAGCGTACAGCCATGCCCTGAAACCAGGCCATGCGTCCAAGCCCTCAAACCCTGCAGGAAGCAAAAAGACCCCCCAGAGCACAGGGTTGCCTGCAATAGTACACGCAATTCAATGTTTATTAACATTGATTACTTAAAAAATATTTAACAAAATCTTTTTTAAATAATTGTCTTTATTTTTGCAGAATTTTATTATTGCATTTTTGGGGAGAAAAATGTTAAAATAAATAGTGAAAGACATATTGTCTTTTTTTAAGATAAAAAAAAATGTCACTGAGCAGTCCTAAAAATGCCGTCATAAAAACAACCATAATTAGGCCACATATTTTTTGGTACATCTTCAGGCCACATGTAACAGCAACCCTAGTGTCAGTCCCTAAGGGGTACAGCACTCCAAACTGTAGAGCAAAAGCTCCAGCCTGGTAAATGCTTCAAAAAACATATGGTAAGTTCCACTGGGGTCATGGTTTCAATGGCTCAGAAGACGTACTCTTTTTTTAAATGTTGCTGAAGTGGAAGAACTGTCTACAGCCCCATGCAGCATACAAAAAGTTTTTGGTGGTGCCCTTGCGCCTTCTAGGGACTTCACCAAAAACAAAAATAGCGTAAATAGCCCTTGCAGGGCATTATGGAGCGCTCCTTCAGGGAGCAGTGAATATTAAATGAGCAGCGGTGGCCGCTCATTTATTATTCTCTTTTTACTTGTTTTTTTGGATTTTTCTGGGTGTCCCAGTCCTCTGCAATACACCCAGTTCTTTTTGTTAGAGGGGCAGAGGGGGTTCCCCAGGGTCCTGTGGCCCGCCGACTCCCTCCAAGCAGCCGCATGAAATGGGGCAGTGCAGGAGCAAACATTTTTCTCTTAAGGGCCACTCACCTGGGGCACCCCACACATTTATTTTCCTTTGGGGATGCTGGGGAGTCCAAGGGCATCTATGGTCCCACCGGTTCCCTGCTCCTGCAGGAGTCAGCACTTTTAATTTATTTTTTAAAGTTGGGTGTCTTGGTGTCTACCTGGAGCACCCCATAGCAGTCCTTCATTGGGAACTGTGGGGGGAGGCCAAGGGCCCTCGCAGCCCCACCGGTTCCACTGCTTGCACCCATTGTAGGTACAGCAGGAGCTGGGAAAGTAGTTTTTACTTTGCTCTCTAAGGCCGGTTGAAATTCAATGTATTTTTCCTGCCAGACAGTGCTGACAGGGAAAAGTTTTGTTATCCCATCGGGCTGGAGCAGCTTTGTGCTCCAGACTGGAGGAAGAACATAACTTTTCCCTGCCTGTGCCCTCAGGCAGAGAAACAGATGGTGTCCCAGGAGTTGGAGACCCCAGGCCATTGAACCTGAGCCGACCCCAGGCAATTTTATGGCTCCAAGGGGGGGGTGGCCTCCCCATCCGGGGGATGGGGTCCCTGGGGCCTCTTCAGGCTCTGGGAGAAGGGCCAGATGACCCCTCCCCTTTATTAAAATGACAGCCCTGGGGGATAGGGCCCCTGGGGCATTATTAGGCTTGGGAAGGAAGACCGCTTATCCCACTCCCCTTTAATAACTCATTGGCCCTAGAGGATAGGGGTCCCTGCAGTCTCTTAGAGCTTTATGGAGGGGGGCCACGTGGTCCTTTCTTTAAATAATACATATGTTCCTCCCCCTGGGCCCTGGAGTACCCCAGGAGTACTTTTTGAGAGAGGTGCAGAAACCCGCTCTTTTTTAAAATTTTGCCACAGATTAGCAGATGCTCTGTCAATTTGTGGAACTTTAAAAAACAATAGTTTTTGGCCTCAGACAGGGTCCTTCTGGGACCCCACCCCCAGGACTGGGGGTTTAGGGTATCCCTACCCTGCCCCCTTTTTTTCATTTTAAAAGTTTTTGTTAGGACTCAGGACTGAGTCCCAAGCCCTAACATGGCTGCTGCCACATTAGTGTTTATGTAGTGGCAGCCAATCAGTGGGACCCCGAGTGAGACGGGTATGGCCAGACATGGGTCCCAGACTCTCCATGCCACTGGAGTCAAGCTAGCCTGGCTGATGAGGGGTGAAACCCTGAAATAGGTCCCAGCACACTTGTTTCCGGTCCTAGGAGGACCTGGCCTGGTACTGGCAGTTCGGGCTGGACTGTTCCCAATGGGTGCAGGGTCAGGACTGATTTGCATATGGCTGGGTTCAAACTGGAATGGCATGGGGAGCAAAAAAAAGATGAATTTAGGCCCAGATCTCTGTACTGGGGTGAATGTATGACATTGTTCTGCATTCTGTCCATCAATTGTTCTTTTTGCATTAGTCAATCAGATATCAGCATGAGATCTGTCTGCTCGCTGATCCTTCGCACCATGATATGTACAACTTTTTGAGCCTTAATTGCTCTAAAACTATTGAACCGATCTACACCAGATCACAAAAAGCATTCTTCCTAAACTATTATCTAGCTTTCTGCCACATTTGGCGTGAATACGCTCCGCAGTTTGAGCTGCAGCTGTGTCTAAAGTTCCTAAAGAAAAATGAATGGGGAAACATGTTTTGGGACCAACCTTTTTCTCGACACCCGCTTGAAGGATGACACTGAAACGTTCCAACTACAAACTAATCAAAAAGTAGCACTTTTTTAGGAAGTTTCGTGGAGATTTGTGAAACAGCACCAAAGTTATCAGCAACACAAAAAAGGCATTGCCTATGGAAACATGATCCTAACTATAATTACCATGCCACTGGGTAATATAGAAAGAAAGATAGATAGATAGATAGATAGATAGATAGATAGATAGATAGATAGATAGATAGATAGATAGATAGATAGATAGATAGATAGATAGATAGATAGATAGATAGATAGATAGATAGATAGATAGATAGATAGATAGATAGATAGATAGATAGATAGATAGATTGATTCATGAGGACCCGGGGACCGTCCCCCAGGGCTGGATTTTGTTTTTAAAGGAGAAGGGGCCCACATGGCCCCTCTCCCGGAGCCTCATGAAGCCCCGGGGACCCCATCCTCCAGGGCTGTTTTTTTTAAAGGGGAGGGGTGGTACATGTCCCCCCTCCCCAAGCCTCATGAGGCCCTGGGGACCTCACCCCCGGGCGTGTATATTTATATATTTCGTATATTTAGATATTCTGAAAATACAATTGACAGTGCCATTACAAAATCTATGAGACTTAGTAAAGATGAGTTATTGGGTCGCAATAGAACAGTGGTACAAGCACCAGCACAGCAAGATGTCATGACAGTAAGGGATAAGGATAAAACATCCAATCCCTTCAGAATTATCATGGGTTATAGCAGACAACATTCTAGCCTTCACAGGATTATCAATCTTAATTGGCCCACTGTACTTAGTGACCCTGTTATAGGCCCCATGCTTCCTTTGAGAGTGTCTATTATGCACAGCAGGGCACCGTCAATGAGGGACTGCTTGGTCAACACTAATCCTGAAGTGATTGATAAGACCACTTGGTTACAAACCAACACTGGGTTCTACAAATGTAAGACTTGTAAGGCCTGTCTTCATGGGACGAATACTAAGTCATTCACAGACCCCTTCAGTTGCAGAGAACACAAGATCAATAAGCTTTTAACCTGCAAGACTGAATATGCAGTCTATGTCCTCACTCGTCCCTGTGGGCTCAGATATGTCGGCAGTACAAAAATGGCCGTACATAAACGCATTCTGCAGCATCTCCGAGCAATCTCAAATCAAGATAATACCTACCTGGTGGCTAGACATTTTAAAGAAGCACACAATAGTAACAACAGTGGCCTCAAGTACTATGTCATTGACACCATTGCACCCAGTAGGAGAGGCGGGGACAGGGAATCTAGATTACGTAGATTGGAGACACGCTATATCCTCCAATTAAATTCTAAGTCCCCGGCAGGCCTTAATATTACTGAGGATCTCCACACATGTCTAGGTTAATTATTACTTGCTTTATACTCGTAACATGTACCATTTTGGCCCAAGCTTTTAGCATTGATTTTACCCATTTCCCCTGTCTTTGGCTATTTATTTATTTGACATTAGGGTTTCATTGTGTCTTTTATGGTATTGGCCTCAAATAATTAAGGTATTGTATATGGATGAATGTTATAAACATTGGGGCTTTTATAGATGTATATATTTCCCTAGGTTATTGGAATCATGCAATATTTTATTGCCTTGTATATAACCTATTTATTCTTCTATTTATATATATTTATATATTTATACATTTATTTATTTATTATGCCAGTACTGTATGTATTGTTTTGCACATTAGGACATTATTCCCTTTAAATTCTACTCATTTCTCTACAAAGCCAACACTCGTCAGGGCAATTTGAGCATGATTTCAGCTTCCATATTCACCCTTTGTTTACCTTAGCTGTTTCTTTTCCAGTATGACCAAAAAAATAATATATACTTTGACACTGTAACTGTCTATACTTAAGTGAAGAACGCTTTTTACAGTCACTTTTAATTCAGTACCACTTTAGCACTTTATATCTGTTCACACCTGGGAGATGTCGACCTGTCATACGAATCAATATATTCTTTTTATTAACTTTGATATCCATACCCACTACTATGCTGCTGTTAGGCTAATTATGTATGGTATTTGAGTTTTGACCTTTTTGTAGCCTAGGTATTATCAATATCAGTTATCAACTTTTGAATACCTTTTTATCAATTGTTGGCTGTGCATTCATGCATTGATTGAGGCGCTGGCAACTTTATGGACTGTATTGTTGACATCAGTGGCTTTTTTACACATATTTAAATTACTATTATGTCTAATATATTAGGACTTCAGCTGGTTAATGGAGATATCGATTTTAATGCATTGCTATATGCACTTTTGATTTGTTATATGCATAATTTTAACATTGTGTAAATCTATGATATGTCATTGGTTTTACTACGATGTATAGTCTTTCTTCAGTTACACTGACTACATCTCCCACGTGATTTCGAGTAATTTGCACTGTCACTTTAAATTCTTCACTCTCTGAAAAGTACATTGTCATGTGAGCAAGGCTCGGAGGAGCCGAAACGTTATGGCTGTTTACATTTAAAATAAAATAATTTGAATTTGCACCTACTTGAGGTCCGTGTCCGGTGTTCGTGATCGTAAGGAGGACTCCTGCAGTCTCGACGCGGTAAAAAGAATATATATATATATATATGAACAAACTCAAATCTCTTGTCTCACGGCGAAGAGATTTCGATAGAAAACGCACACTCTCGTGTTTTAGAAGTTAAAGCGGCTTTATTTCAGATTCTTGCTGTGCCCAATGCGTTTCACCTTTCCTCAAGCCTTGAGGAAAGGTGAAACGGGTTGGGTACGGCAAGAATCTGAAATAAAGCCGCTTTAACTTCTAAAGCACGAGAGAGTGAGTTTTCTATCGAAATCTCTTCGCCGCGAGGCAAGAGATTTGAGTTTGTTCATTAAAACCGCCGTGGCTCTGCCGGAAGAAACGCACCACCTCAACTAGAGCGCCAGCGTCAACAAAGAGGGCTACAATGTGGCTATATATATATATATATATATATATATATATATATATTCACCAACAATCCCTCCAGCCTGGAAGAAATTGGGACGCACTCTCAACAACTTGATTTTACGCATTTAATTCTCTTAGCTTCAAAAGGGAACAGGCATACGAAGATCTACGCGTTTCGGTATCGCAGATACCTTGCTCACGATCAACTGTTGCTTTGGGTCCACCCCCTATAAGTTCAAATGTAGTTACATCATTTCCTGTTTGTGACCCAAGCTCCCTAGGCATTGTGGAGAATGTAGTGTTCGTGATTTCACACAATTACTTCAATTATCATGTTTGTATTGCAAAACATTATCTAGTGCACTATTTACAAAAACAAATGTATTATGTCCTTTGAAAGTCTCTGGCATAAAGCCCTTGTGGTGCTTATGTTCACATTGTCGCCCCTTCGGTGGGGTTTGTTCCCAAAATAAAGTTTTAAATCAAATCAGAATTTTTTGGCCAAAATCATTCGCATTGTTTATGTTTTCTTTGCGTTGTTGCCCCTCCAGTGGGGAGACGGAAACTGTTACCTCTTTTTTGGTGTATCTTTATTCCACAAGTTGGTAATTTACAAATTCTTCTTCTTTAATGTTTCATCACATGATTATGTTTATTTCACATGTTGTTGCTGTGTGTTGTTTGGTGGCTTGCAATGTGTTGATTATTTCATAAATTGATTTGCTTTCATATCCCTTTAATTTACGATGTTTAAAAAGATCTGATTACTCAAAGATGTATGTAAAGCTCTTCTGATTGGTTAAGACCGTGCGGTTGTAATGTTCGTAATTTGAGAATGTACCTTGATTCATTGCGGCGCAATTGTTTTTCCCGATCTCCCCCACGTTCTTTTTTGGGGATGGTTTCAATTCCAAAAAATTTTAGCTGTTTCCAGTCTCCCTGATGACATTGCTCCATGTGTTTAGCTACTGCGTTGGATCTGTCCTTGTGTATTGTTGCCCGGATATGCTCCAATATCCTCTTTTTTAGTTCAAATGTTGTGCTCCCAACATACTTTAATGGGCACGGACATTCCAAAACATAAATGGTGTACTCTGTTTTGCAGGTTATCAGTTGTCGGATCTCCCATGTTTTGTTGTTCGCCAATTTGATTTCTTTGGTTTGTTTGGCAATTTGGCAAGCTTTGCACATGTGACATTTTATGAAGCCTTTTGTTTTCAGCCAGGTGGTTTCCTTCTTCTTTCCTTTGAAATGACTATGAATTAAATGATCTTTCAAATTTTTCGCACTCCTGTAAGTCACTGTGGGATGCTTTCCTACTAATTCTTTCACAGTTGTATCTAGTTGTAGAATCTTCCAATTTTTTCTTAAAATGTTCACAATTTTTTTGCTTTCCAGCGAAAAATCTGTTATCAATCGAATTGTTTGTGATTCAGTTGTCTTTTGTTTTCGAGATAAACATTCTTCTCTTGTTTTGTTGTTTGTTTTCTCCCAGCATTTTCTCACTATGTTATTGTTATATTTTCTTTGTTTGAATCTTTCTATGGTGATGTTTCCATGTTTGCGCCATTCTTCTTCCTCACTGCAGATTCGTCGAATCCTCAGGAATTCCCCGTATGGGATGCTGGAGATTAGAGATTCTTGATGAAAGCTTGTTGCTTGTAAAGTTGCATTGGTTGATGTCTTTTTTCTATGCAATGTTGTTTGAATATGGTTGTTTTTGATATACATTTCTGTGTCCAAGAAAATCACCCTTTCTTTGCTTATTTCATATGTGAATTTGAGATTTGTGTTACTGTTGTTTAATCTTTCAAAATATTCCTGGAATTCATTTGTTGTTCCGTCCCATATAATAAATAAATCGTCAATAAATCTTTTCCAACTGACGATTTTATTGACCATTGCATCATTACTCGTGTTCCACGCTATCTCCTTTTCCCAGTATCCCATCGCTAAACAGGCATAGCTGGGACTGAATGAAAATCCCATTGCAGTCCCGTTTCTCTGGCGATAGATCTCTTCTCCAAAAACAAAGATATTTTTATTGAGGCATATTGATACCATTTCTAGGAGCATTTTGTTGTGTTCAAAGTATTTGATATTTCGATCTTGTAGAAAGAAGTTGCACGCTTCCAGGCCCATGTCATTTTCAATGTTTGTGTATAAGGATATTACATCCATTGTTATTAGTTGATATGTTGACTGCCAGGGAGTGTTTTGTAGCAGTCTCAATAGATCCGTTGTGTCCTGTATATAGGAGCTGAGTTGAGTTACATAGGGGTTCAGAAAAAAATCAATATAGTTTGCCATTGGCTCTAATAGTGATCCCTTTGCTGACAGGATTGGTCTGCCAGGCGGGTTTTTTTGATCTTTATGAAGTTTTGGCAGGAAGTAAATTGTAGCTAAGATTGGATGTGTCACTGTCAGATATCTTCGTTCATCTTCATTTATCAGTTCTTGTCCTGCCCATTCCTGAAGTCGGTTATCCAATGATTCCTTTATTTCCAAAGTGGGGTTTTTCTTTAATTTTTCATAGTACTTGGTGTTCCAGAGTTGACGGTGTGCTTCCACAGCATATGCACTCTTTTCCATGATTACGATGTTACCCCCTTTGTCTGCCATTTTTATTACAATTTGATCATCAGTTGTTAGTTTTTCTAACGCATCTCGTTCTTGTTTAGTTAGATTATCCGAAAATTCCGGATGTTTTAATTTGTACAGGTCCTGGATAACTGCTTCTTGGAACAAGTCTATCTTATTACCTGGTGCAAGTTGTGGGTAAAACTTTGATTTTGGTTTCAATCCACTTAAGCCCGCTCCTCCTTGTGTGATAGCCTCTTGCAAAGGGATTTCTTCTCCCTCTGTAGTATCCAAATTTAGAAGCGTTAGGAAGCTCTCAGGATCTTTCACTTGTACAGTTGATGTTACTTCCTCTGATTTTTTCATTTTTTCTTTTATTTGTTTTTCTGCAAACAGTTTTGCCAGTTTTATCTTACGGATATAAAGATATAAATCTATCCGTACTTGAGCCAAGATGAACGAAGATATCTGACAGTGACACATCCAATCTTAGCTACAATTTACTTCCTGCCAAAACTTCATAAAGATCAAAAAAACCCGCCTGGCAGACCAATCCTGTCAGCAAAGGGATCACTATTAGAGCCAATGGCAAACTATATTGATTTTTTTCTGAACCCCTATGTAACTCAACTCAGCTCCTATATACAGGACACAACGGATCTATTGAGACTGCTACAAAACACTCCCTGGCAGTCAACATATCAACTAATAACAATGGATGTAATATCCTTATACACAAACATTGAAAATGACATGGGCCTGGAAGCGTGCAACTTCTTTCTACAAGATCGAAATATCAAATACTTTGAACACAACAAAATGCTCCTAGAAATGGTATCAATATGCCTCAATAAAAATATCTTTGTTTTTGGAGAAGAGATCTATCGCCAGAGAAACGGGACTGCAATGGGATTTTCATTCAGTCCCAGCTATGCCTGTTTAGCGATGGGATACTGGGAAAAGGAGATAGCGTGGAACACGAGTAATGATGCAATGGTCAATAAAATCGTCAGTTGGAAAAGATTTATTGACGATTTATTTATTATATGGGACGGAACAACAAATGAATTCCAGGAATATTTTGAAAGATTAAACAACAGTAACACAAATCTCAAATTCACATATGAAATAAGCAAAGAAAGGGTGATTTTCTTGGACACAGAAATTTATATCAAAAACAACCATATTCAAACAACATTGCATAGAAAAAAGACATCAACCAATGCAACTTTACAAGCAACAAGCTTTCATCAAGAATCTCTAATCTCCAGCATCCCATACGGGGAATTCCTGAGGATTCGACGAATCTGCAGTGAGGAAGAAGAATGGCGCAAACATGGAAACATCACCATAGAAAGATTCTAACAAAGAAAATATAACAATAACATAGTGAGAAAATGCTGGGAGAAAACAAACAACAAAACAAGAGAAGAATGTTTATCTCGAAAACAAAAGACAACTGAATCACAAACAATTCGATTGATAACAGATTTTTCGCTGAAAAGCAAAAAAATTGTGAACATTTTAAGAAAAAATTGGAAGATTCTACAACTAGATACAACTGTGAAAGAATTAGTAGGAAAGCATCCCACAGTGACTTACAGGAGGGCGAAAAATTTGAAAGATCATTTAATTCATAGTCATTTCAAAGGAAAGAAGAAGGAAACCACCTGGCTGAAAACAAAAGGCTTCATAAAATGTCACATGTGCAAAGCTTGCCAAATTGCCAAACAAACCAAAGAAATCAAATTGGCGAACAACAAAACATGGGAGATCCGACAACTGATAACCTGCAAAACAGAGTACACCGTTTATGTTTTGGAATGTCCGTGCCCATTAAAGTATGGTGGGAGCACAACATTTGAACTAAAAAAGAGGATATTGGAGCATATCCGGGCAACAATACACAAGGACAGATCCAACGCAGTAGCTAAACACATGGAGCAATGTCATCAGGGAGACTGGAAACAGCTAAAATTTTTTGGAATTGAAACCATCCCCAAAAAAGAACGTGGGGGAGATCGGGAAAAACAATTGCGCCGCAATGAATCAAGGTACATTCTCAAATTACGAACATTACAACCGCACGGTCTTAACCAATCAGAAGAGCTTTACATACATCTTTGAGTAATCAGATCTTTTTAAACATCGTAAATTAAAGGGATATGAAAGCAAATCAATTTATGAAATAATCAACACATTGCAAGCCACCAAACAACACACAGCAACAACATGTGAAATAAACATAATCATGTGATGAAACATTAAAGAAGAAGAATTTGTAAATTACCAACTTGTGGAATAAAGATACACCAAAAAAGAGGTAACAGTTTCAGTCTCCCCACTGGAGGGGCAACAACGCAAAGAAAACATAAACAATGCGAATGATTTTGGCCAAAAAATTCTGATTTGATTTAAAACTTTATTTTGGGAACAAACCCCACCGAAGGGGCGACAATGTGAACATAAGCACCACAAGGGCTTTATGCCAGAGACTTTCAAAGGACATAATACATTTGTTTTTGTAAATAGTGCACTAGATAATGTTTTGCAATACAAACATGATAATTGAAGTAATTGTGTGAAATCACGAACACTACATTCTCCACAATGCCTAGGGAGCTTGGGTCACAAACAGGAAATGATGTAACTACATTTGAACTTATAGGGGGTGGACCCAAAGCAACAGTTGATCGTGAGCAAGGTATCTGCGATACCGAAACGCGGAGATCTTCGTATGCCTGTTCCCTTTTGAAGCTAAGAGAATTAAATGAGTAAAATCAAGTTGTTGAGAGTGCGTCCCAATTTCTTCCAGGCTGGAGGGATTGTTGGTGAATATTTAGCGGCGTGGTTCGGCCGCAGGGATACGCACCCACGAGGAGCGCTGCAAAATACTCGGTAACCAGGAACCGTTGGAGTGGATATATATATATATATATATATATATATATATATATATATAGATATATGTCGATATCTTGCGCTGCAAGCAACGCAGGAAACAGTCGCACTCAGGATCTTGTTTTTAGCAGAGAAAGTATTTGTTGACTTGACGCGTTTCGACACACTGTCTTTGTCAAAAAGTCATATATAGATATATATATATACAATCCACAAAATCCACTTGGGCTAGAAAGATATCAACGACCGGAACAGCGCTTACCACCTAATAATAGTTATTTCTGAGGTTATAAGGCTATTGAATGTACCACTGGGGTAAAAATGATGGTTACTGTGATACCCAGACAGTCTGAAGAAGAGGCTATTTTGAACCTTTCTGTTGCAAAGAAATTGGGAACAATAAAGTTTCCTCTGCTTAGTGAAAAAATAAGAAAAAATACGTAATACCAAACTAAACGAAAAGTTAACACTGGGCGATCTCTGGTTTGACAATAATATAACTAATGTATTCGTTTTAAAATACACCAGACTGGACTCAGAGAACGTTAGAAGTTTAAAAAAACATTGTTTGATTTACACATTGAGCACTTAACACAATGGGAAAGTCTGTTTTCACTGTTTATCACATGCAAACCACATGTCACGTGACCAATGTTATTTTATTGTCTGTTTCCCTTTGTCTCATTACTCGTGAACAAGGAAAGTTTGTTTCCGAAACGCGTAGAGTTGTTTGCCGAATAAACTCTGCCTTGAAGCAATTGGGAGCCGTGAATCGTTGTCGTTTTTGCATATTACTGCAACGGAGTGTTTGGATATATATATATATATATATATATATATATATATATATATATATATATATATATATATATATATATATATATATATATATATATATATATATATATATATGTATGCTCCAAGGTTGTCCACCAGATTGGGGAGCACTCAAGGACCAGCGATACCATATGGACCATGCAGCTATTGTGGTGCAGCCTGACGCGTTTCGCTGATATAGCTTCCTCAAAGGCTGATCACTCCTGTTCTCCAATGGCGTGCGCAGTCATTCAAATCACTCATGCTGCTTGCTGATAGGTCAGCCATCTCGCACAGAATTGTGGGGCATGTAGTGTTCATGCTGCGCCATCGAACCTTGTATAGGTGCCAGGAGACTGAAGATTTCTGATGCTTCCCCTGTATGGGTCACAAGGGCTGGAAAGTCCTTATTTTCGGTGCCAGTTCTTCCACAGTGAACCGGGCAGATTCCCGACCCAGCGGCCCGCTTTGATTGATGCGGTGGTGCTGCCCCCGCGGCTGGACTGCCGCATGTAAATGTATGCTCCAAGGTTGTCCACCAGATTGGGGAGCACTCAAGGACCAGCGATACCACATGGACCATGCAGCTATTGTGGTGCAGCCTGACGCGTTTCGCTGATATAGCTTCCTCAAAGGCTGATCACTCCTGTTCTCCAATGGCGTGCGCAGTCATTCAAATCACTCATGCTGCTTGCTGATAGGTCAGCCATCTCGCACAGAATTGTGGGGCATGTAGTGTTCATGCTGCGCCATCGAACCTTGTATAGGTGCCAGGAGACTGAAGATTTCTGATGCTTCCCCTGTATGGGTCACAAGGGCTGGAAAGTCCTTATTTTCGGTGCCAGTTCTTCCACAGTGAACCGGGCAGATTCCCGACCCAGCGGCCCGCTTTGATTGATGCGGTGGTGCTGCCCCCGCGGCTGGACTGCCGCATGTAAATGTATGCTCCAAGGTTGTCCACCAGATTGGGGAGCACTCAAGGACCAGCGATACCACATGGACCATGCAGCTATTGTGGTGCAGCCTGATGCGTTTCGCTGACATAGCTTCCTCAAAGGCTAATCACTCCTGTTCTCCAATGGCGTGCGCAGTCATTCAAATCACTCATGCTGCTTGCTGATAGGTCAGCCATCTCGCACAGAATTGTGGGGCATGTAGTGTTCATGCTGCGCCATCGAACCTTGTATAGGTGCCAGGAGACTGAAGATTTCTGATGCTTCCCCTGTATGGGTCACAAGGGCTGGAAAGTCCTTATTTTCGGTGCCAGTTCTTCCACAGTGAACCGGGCAGATTCCCGACCCAGCGGCCCGCTTTGATTGATACGGTGGTGCTGCCCCCGCGGCTGGACTGCCACGTGTAAATGTATGCTCCAAGGTTGTCCACCAGATTGGGGAGCACTCAAGGACCAGCGATACCACATGGACCATGCAGCTATTGTGGTGCAGCCTGACGCGTTTCGCTGATATAGCTTCCTCAAAGGCTGATCACTCCTGTTCTCCAATGGCGTGCGCAGTCATTCAAATCACTCATGCTGCTTGCTGATAGGTCAGCCATCTCGCACAGAATTGTGGGGCATGTAGTGTTCATGCTGCGCCATCGAACCTTGTATAGGTGCCAGGAGACTGAAGATTTCTGATGCTTCCCCTGTATGGGTCACAAGGGCTGGAAAGTCCTTATTTTCGGTGCCAGTTCTTCCACAGTGAACCGGGCAGATTCCCGACCCAGCGGCCCGCTTTGATTGATGCGGTGGTGCTGCCCCCGCGGCAGGACTGCCGCGTGTAAATGTATGCTCCAAGGTTGTCCACCAGATTGGGGAGCACTCAAGGACCAGCGATACCACATGGACCATGCAGCTATTGTGGTGCAGCCTGACGCGTTTCGCTGATATAGCTTCCTCAAATGCTGATCACTCCTGTTCTCCAATGGCGTGCGCAGTCATTCAAATCACTCATGCTGCTTGCTGATAGGTCAGCCATCTCGCACAGAATTGTGGGGCATGTAGTGTTCATGCTGCGCCATCGAACCTTGTATAGGTGCCAGGAGACTGAAGATTTCTGATGCTTCCCCTGTATGGGTCACAAGGGCTGGAAAGTCCTTATTTTCGGTGCCAGTTCTTCCACAGTGAACCGGGCAGATTCCCGACCCAGCGGCCCGCTTTGATTGATGCGGTGGTGCTGCCCCCGCGGCTGGACTGCCGCGTGTAAATGTATGCTCCAAGGTTGTCCACCAGATTGGGGAGCACTCAAGGATCAGCGATACCACATGGACCATGCAGCTATTGTGGTGCAGCCTGACGCGTTTAGCTGATATAGCTTCCTCAAAGGCTGATCACTCCTGTTCTCCAATGGCGTGCGCAGTCATTCAAATCACTCATGCTGCTTGCTGATAGGTCAGCCATCTCGCACAGAATTGTGGGGCATGTAGTGTTCATGCTGCGCCATCGAACCTTGTATAGGTGCCAGGAGATTGAAGATTTCTGATGCTTCCCCTGTATGGGTCACAAGGGCTGGAAAGTCCTTATTTTCGGTGCCAGTTCTTCCACAGTGAACCGGGCAGATTCCCGACCCAGCGGCCCGCTTTGATTGATGCGGTGGTGCTGCCCCCGCGGCTGGACTGCCGCGTGTAAATGTATGCTCCAAGGTTGTCCACCAGATTGGGGAGCACTCAAGGACCAGCGATACCACATAGACCATGCAGCTATTGTGGTGCAGCCTGACGCGTTTCGCTGATATAGCTTCCTCAAAGGCTGATCACTCCTGTTCTCCAATGGCGTGCGCAGTCATTCAAATCACTCATGCTGCTTGCTGATAGGTCAGCCATCTCGCACAGAATTGTGGGGCATGTAGTGTTCATGCTGCGCCATCGAACCTTGTATAGGTGCCAGGAGACTGAAGATTTCTTACATGTAACACCACATATTGTGTTTATGTTTTGATCTATCCGTGTGACATGTGGTATATAGGGAGTACAAAACACGAAGCGAAAAAAAGAGTTCTGGAGCATCTTCGTGCAATACGTAATAACAACAAACAGTACCCCATAGCGAGACATTTCTTTGAGAAACATATGCAGGATAACACACTTGTTCGTATGGTGGTAATTGATACAGTGGATTTGGGAGTCAGGGGTGGTAACAGAGAACTGTCCCTTAGAAAACTGGAATCCCGCTATATTATTGATTTGGGCAGCATGGCCCCTATGGGGTTGAACTTAAGTGAAGAATTGGCTGTGCATTTGCACAACTAAATGAATCTGTATTGTCTGCTTTAGTGGTTACATGATTTTAACTATATTTTATTTTATTATTTTTTCAGGAAATTCTCTTATACAAGTGGACTATTTAGTTGAAGATTGTTAAAATCCTTGTGTATTTAAATCAATGCTGCTGTTATTAAGATATCATGCCCACTTGGGCTATACCGAGGTTTGAGAATTTATCACACATTACACTTAAACTGATATGTAATGATCTTTATTATACAGTGACATGATCGATATTTCAAAGTAACGGTTGGCACTATTATCGAACAACCAGATCGATACACATCTGAATGGAGTTATTATTGGTGAATAATTTAGATTTGTCCATATGGACGAGGATGTTGAAAGAGTCTCTACTCACCAATAATTTATTAATTGATTGATTACGCTTTGTTTCAGTTTTTGGAGTCATAAGTAATGTATTGCGTGTATAAATTTTTAGCGCATTATATGTTATTCCTCCATATGTTTTGTAATTCTAATGATTAATGGGATAGAGTAGTATGTATTCTCTATTTCGTTTGAGGTTTGTGCATTTAATTCCATTATCGGAGACTAGCGTACTCACCACTTCAAAATGGCCACTCCTTTAGTATTTCTTTTTCCACTATGTATATACGAGAAGTCCGCTCTTTGTTTTGACTGTTAGATACACGATCAATTTTGTATTTAAACATGGCGTAGAGTTAACCATACGAGCGTGATAAAGCCGTAATGGTGAAACGCGTCGTTCTGCTTCCTGATTAAAGTATTCACCTTCTATGGAGTGTCCGAGTGTTTCTTTGGCGTGAAAAGGAACAGTGTGGAGTGTATTAGAGGAGTTCCGGTATCCTGACTCGGACCGCCCGTGACAGCCCTGAGTTCTACCGGAGTTGGGGGAGTGATATATATATATATATATATATTCACTGAATAAAACATAGGTTTCATGGACGCTATAGTTAGAAATTAGCATTTAAAAAACCTTTGAAATTCACTGGAAAAACCATAGGTTTCAGGGACGTTATAGTTAGAAATTAGCATTTAAAAACCTTTGAAATTCACTGAAAAAACCATAGGTTTCAGGGAAGTTATAGTTAGAAATTAGCATTTAAAAAACCTTAGAAATTCACTGAAAAAAACATAGGTTTCAGGGACACTCTAGGTAGAAATTAGCAGTTAAAAAACCTTTGAAATTCACTGAAAAAAACATAGGTTTCAGGGACGTTATCGTTAGAAATTAGCAATTAAAAAACCTTAGGAAATCACTGGAAAAAACCACAGGTTTCAGGGGCCAAAACCAGAGAAATTCGGTCATTATAGTTAGTTGAGCTAACTATAACTCACGCCCTCACAATGCACTGGTGATGACGCCACATATTACATTATGTGAAGTGCAGAAAGAACCAACAGAGGTACAGAAAGAGGCAAGAGAGGTGCAGAAACAGGCAGGAAAGGTGCAGAAAGTGGGAACAAGGGTGCAGAAAGAGGCAAGACAGGTGCAGAAAGAGAAAAGAGGAGTGCAGAAAGAGGCAAGAGAAGTGCAGAAAGAGGCAAGAGAATTGCTGAAAGAAGCAACAGAGTTATACAAAGAAGCAATAGAAGTACAGAAAGAGGCAAGTGGGGTGCAGAAAGAAGCAAGAGCAGTGCAGAAAGAACCAACAGAGGTGCAAAAAGAGGCAAGAGGGGTGCAGAAAAAGGTAGGAGAGGTGCACAAAGAGGCAAGAGAGGTACAGAAAGAGTCAGGAGGGGTGCAGAAAGAAGGAAGAGAAGTGCAGAAAAAAGCAACAGAGGTACAAAAAGAGGCAAGAGAGGTGCAAAAACAAGCAGGAAAGGTACAGAAAGAGGGAACAGGGGTGCAGAAAGAGGCACGAGCAGTGCAGAAAGAGGGGAGAGGGGTGCAGAAAGAGGCAAGAAGGGTACAGAAAGAGGCAACAGAGGTGCAGAAAGACGCAAGACAGGTGCAGAAACAAGCAAGAGAAGAGCAGAAAGAGGCAAGAGAATTGCTGAAAGAAGCAACAGAGGTGTAGAAAGATGCAAGAGAAGTGCAGAAAGAGGCAAGTGAGGTACAGAAAGAAGCAGGAGCAGTGTAGCAAGAACCAACAGAGGTGCAAAAAGTGGCAAGAGGGGTGCAGAAAGAGGCAAGAGAAGTGCAGAAAGAGGTACTTGAGGTGCAGAAAGAGGCTCGAGGAGTGCAGAAAGAGGCAAGAGAAGTGCAGAAAGAGGCAAGAGAAGTGCAGAAAGAAGCAAGAGAGGTGCAGAAGGAAAAGAGTGAGGTGCAGAAAGAGGCAAGTGAGGTGCAGAAAGAGGCAAGAGATTTACAGAAACAGGCAAGGGAACAGCAGAAACAGGCAAAAGAAATGCACAAAGAGGCAAGAGAGGAGCAGAAAGAGGCAAGAGAGGTGTAGAAAGAAGCAAGTGAAATGCAGAAAGAAGACAGTGAGGTGCAGAAAGAGGAAGAAAGGTGCAGAAGAAGCAAGAGAAATGCAGAGAGAGGCAAGAGAGGCACAGAAAGAAGAGAGGTTTGTGCACCATTTGTACCAGTTAAACACCCATATTTTGCAATAGTAACACATGACCATTCCAGCTTTGTAAAGGGCCTTCCACCACGCTGTAACACATGACGCTGCATTTTTGGGAACATTTGAGCCGTTTGAGCTAGAAACAAGTTTGTTTTTGTTCAAATCTGCAGAATAGGTGACAGATGATGGAATATTTGGCAGATGCGGAAAATGTTTAATTATGAGAAAATTGGTGCAGCCGACCAGTCACATAATTCCAGTGGCCCTCCTCATAACTGCAACTAGGTCTAGAAGTGCTCCTCAGTGGTTCCTTCTTTTATTGTATCTCACTGAGTTTATAGTTTAGCTTCTATGGAAATGAGGAAGACTAAACCTGAGGTTACCACTCCACAACACAGACTAGAATACCACATAATTGCTCTCCAAAGCACATAATCCCACTCCACATAATTACTATACACTAAATACCACATACTTTCTATTCACATAATTTCACTGCACAACATACCACATAATTTTACTACACACAACGTACATCCACTCTACACCCAAAAACATTAGTAAAAAACTTTTACATTTACAACACCAATAGCTCTAACTCTCGCAAATTCGAAACCTATTAATTTGCAAATGCTTCTTTAACTAGTAGTCACGTTTGCAGAGTTGTGGAGAAAGGGTGCAGGGCCTGCGACCAGCAATCAGGATTTTCACTGCATTGGACCTACAGGAGGTACCAGGAGGGCTTCATAGCCCCCAAAGTCTCTGAGGAGTAAAGTGGACTTCATCCCCCATCCCGTAGTCTGCCAGGAGGCGCGTTTGCACAATGGTGCAGGGAGGGGGCAGGGCCTCCCGCAACACCGGCTTTTCTTTTTCTTTTGTCTTTGGAATGGAGGCTGTGTGGCCCCCCTTCCCTTAATTATTTTTGGGCCCTGTGGACTCCACCCCCCAGGGCCTCAACATTTTATCTGTTTAAAAAAAAACAGGAAATAGGCCACGTGGCCCCCCCCCTTCCCTGGGCCACTTCTGGCCCCGGGGACCCCATCCCCCAGGGCCTGGCTAGCCTGGAGCTTTTTGGGAGAAGGGGCCACGTGGCC
Organism: Triturus cristatus; assembly: GCF_964204655.1. Classification (NCBI taxonomy): domain Eukaryota; kingdom Metazoa; phylum Chordata; class Amphibia; order Caudata; family Salamandridae; genus Triturus; species Triturus cristatus. Next base: position 487,941,931 of record NC_140587.1, on the reverse strand, counting down.
CCCCTCCTGAGGCCAATTATGGCCCCAGGGACCCCATCCCCAGGGCCTGGCCTTATTGTCAAAGAAAAAAATGGGAAGGGGACCCCGTGGCCTCACTTCCCTGGGCCACTATTGGCCCGGGGACCTTATCCCTGGGGGCTTGGCCTCTTTTTTAAAAAAAAAATAATTCAGGGGAGGGGGGCCGTGTGGCCCCCCTCACCTGGGCCACTTCTGGCCCCAGGGACCCCATCCCCCAGTGCCTGGCCTCTTTGATGGGGACCGTGGGGGGAGCCCCAATACCCCCACAGCCCCTGTCGGCCCCGGCCTCCTTTGGGAGCCGGCATTGCTTTTAGGCAAGGGGAGCTGCTGACATGCAGCTCCATTTGGCCAAAAGCAATTCTGCTTTGCTTCTTGGAAAAGAAGCAAAGCAGTGTTTGCTATATCAGGGCGGGAGCTTTGCTCCCGCCCTGCCATAGCAAACAGCAATGTCCCAGGGTGGGCACACCGGGACATTGCAGGAGCCGGCCCTGGGGGGTGGCGGTCCCCAGGGCCATCGAGGGCTCGAGGAGGGGGACCATGTGGCCCCACTCCCAACTGATTTAAGCCCCGGGGAGGTGGTGGTCCTGGGGTCCACCACGAACCCCCGCATTTTAATGAATTGTGCCCCAGGGAGGTGGTGGTCCCCAGGGCTGTGTAGAGGGGCTCGAGCACCCCCACACTTCAATATTCAAAGTAGCCCTGGGGAGGTGGTGGTCCCCGGGTATTGGGGGCCCGCGAGGCCCCCCTCCCTAAAATATGAAATGCCCTGGGGAGGTGGCGGTCCCTGCGGTTTGGGGGCTCGTGAGGCCTCCCTCTTTTAATTACTGATGCCCCGGGGCAGTTTGGGGGGGAGGAGCCCCCCATGCATTTTAATAAAAAAGCCCCGGGGAGGTGGCGGTCGCCGGGGTTGCAGGGGTCTCCACACGCCCGCATACATTATAAACATTGCCCCCGGGACCTTGCCCACCCGGGGGCTTATAGAAAATGAAGCACGGGAGCACACGCTTCTTTATTTTTGTTTTTTCGGCCGGATTTGCGCACCCAGCGCAAATTCGGCCGATTTAAAAAAGAAAATGCTTTTTTTGGATCACCAGGGACATGGACAGTAGACTTAGGAGGAGGAACAAGGACAGATCTCTCCCAGATGCACGACGAGAGGGGAACAAGAATCCCGCTTAATTAGGATCCATTGAAACTAAGATTCATGCATTCCAGATAATAAATAAAAGTGTTACGAACACTGCTCTAGGAAGACTTTGACATAAAACTAGGTAGGTTAGTAATTCTTAACCTGTGGAAAACTGACCCTTGGGAGTTGCTTGGGGCCCAAATATCTCTTCTGTTACCTCCAGTAAGCCCCACATACAGAGATTGCTGAGACATCGTAGGAGGCCATGTCACCTTTTTCCACCACCCTACAAACGCGCCTACTAGTAGGGGGATGAAGTCCCCTTGGCTATTGAGGGTCCTTGGGGGCCAACAACCCCACCTGTTACCGCCAGCAAGTCCAACATAGTGGGTTTACTGAGAGGTTTTTGGTGGCCACACCCCCTTTCTCCACCACTCTGCAAACGTGCCACCTGGCACACGACTAGTTAGGGGAGGAAGTCCTGTCGGCTCTTGAAGGTCCTTGGGGGCCAACTAGCCTTGCTGTTACTTCCAGTAAGACCCACACAGCTGGATTGCTGAGAGGTCATCAGAGGCCACGCCCCCTTTCTCCACCACTCTGCAATCGCGCCTTCTGGCCACTGTTCCTCAAGAGAAGAAGTCCACTTTAGTCCTGAGGCCCTCAGGAGGCAAGGAGGCATCACCCCCCACCCAGCAGTGCACTGAGAGGCACATTTGCAGAGTGGTGGAGAAAGGAGTGTGGCCTCTGATCACCTCTCAGCAATCCCACTGAGTGGGGCTTACTGGAGGGAACAGGAGGTCTTCTTGGCCCTTAAGGACCCTCAGCAGACAAGGGAACTTCATCCTCCAACCAGAAGCGCGCCAGGAGGCACATTTGCAGAGTTGTGGAGAAAGGGGGCAGGGCCTTCCACGAGTTGCGGGGTTCTTTTGTTCATTTTTTCCTTTTCAGGAAGGGGGGGCGCGTGGCCCCCCTTCTCATCACCCTTCTGAGCTCCGGGGGCCCCATCCCCCAGGGCCTGATCCTTTGTGAAATTATTTTTATTTAAAAAACGGGAGCCCCCTCCCAGACCGATTCTGGCCTAGGGGACCCCATCTCCCTGGGCCCGGACGATATTTAACTTTTTTGGTTAAATTTGAAATGGAGGGGGGCTGAGGGGCCCCCTCCCGGGCCTTTTTTGGCACTGGGGACCCCATCTCCTGGAGTATGCCCATTTATTTACTTTTTTTTTTAAAATAATTGGGAGGAGAGCCATGTGGCCCCCCCCTACTGAGGCCGATTTCAGCCACAGGAACCCCATTCCCGGGAGCCAGACCTTTAAATATATAATTTTTTTTACATGGGAGGGGGGCTAGCACGGCCTCTCTCCCTGGGCAGAGATTGCCCCGTGGACTCCATCCCCAAGGCATGGCCACCTCATCGGGTTCCTGCACTTCATTTAATTAGGCCCCTGGGTGGGCCGGGTCCCAGAGGCAATTAAAAATAATGATAAGGGGCCACGTGGGCCCTCCACTGCCCTGGGGACCGCCACCTCCCTGGGGCTAAAGAGAAATAAAATGCCGGGGCCGTGTGGCCCCCCTGCTGCCCCGGGGACCGCCACATCCCCGTGGCACAAATGAAATAACTAAAGGGGTCCGTTGCAGGGCTGAAGAGAAATAAAATGCAGGGGCCACGTCGCCCCCCAGCTGCCCCGGGGACCACCATTGTTCCGGGGTACAAATGAAATCACTAAAGGGGTCTGTTGCGGGGGCTGAAGAGAAATAAAATGCGGGGGGCCACGCGATCGTGTCCCGGTGGCAATTAAAAAAAAATGATGGGGGCGGCGTGAGTTCCCTGCAGCCCCAGGGACCGCTACCTCCCCGGGGCTAATAGAGTCAAATGCGGGGGCCATGCAGCCCCCCCCCCATTGCCCCGGGGACCGCCAGGTCCCTGGGACACAAATGAAAGCACTAAGGGGGTCCGATGCAGGGGCTGAAGAGAAATAAAATGCGGGGACACGCGGCCCCTCGCAGCTCCAGGGACCACACTTTCCCCGGAGCAAAGGTGATGAAAGGAGGGGGTCCACGTGGCACCCCTCCAGGAGCCCAAAGTCCTGGGGTGCAGTTTGCTATGGCTTGGTGAAAGCACTGTTCCTGCCAAGCCATAGCAAACAGTGCTCTGCTTAATGAAAGTGAGAGCATTAAAAATGCTCTCCCTTCCACGAAGCGGAGCAGAATTGCTTTTGGACACTGAGAGCTGCATGTTTGCAGCTCCCTCTGTCCAAAGGCAATGCCGGCTCCCACAGGAGGCGGGAAGCTGGAAGGGACTGTGGGGGGAGCGGGGCCATCATTGCTTGTGGTCAGAGGGAGCTACAAACATGCATCTCCCTCTGCCCAAAAGCAATTCTGCTCCGCTTCGTGTTTGCAATGGCTTGGCCGGAGCAGTGTTCCCGCCAAGCCATAGCAAACTGCAGTGTCCCGGGGCTGGGCACAATCTCAGTCCTCAAATGTATCCACAGCTATTTTAAAGGTTGCATCTATTGCCAGAAGGGTACGTCGACACGTCATGTGAATGCAAAACAAAGCTTTAAGTAAGAATCAAGAACTATCTCATATTGCACCACGATATCTTTTAACACCAAGAGACATGTAGTTATCCCAATACCAGCCCTGTTCCACAATATCAAGCATAGTTTCATTCGTTGTGTCATGATATTGAAAGTATTTAATTAGCGAATGAGTGTGATCGAATGAACAAAATAAGTGAATATGAGTAATTGTACAACAGCTCTTGTCTTGTATCCACCTCATTGCTTGGCTCAAGTTCAACAAGATGGAGTAAAATAAAGTTTGCTCCCAGAGAGAATCAACATTTTCAATCTATAAGGACCCAGAAACATACTTATTTGTTTGAGGGCTGTGTAAAACCTTGTATTGTAACCACAGGCCACTTGAGAGTGTCAGGTCACCACCTATCCAGGATGCTAGGCTCTACCTAGGATACATTTTTAAGTAATCTGTTACACCTGGTTCTATTTTTCTTGGGTACCTAGTCTGAAATAGTAGATATTCTACCTAGTCATTCTGGACTTCACAACATGGCAGATGTGTTGTGCGAAGGGAACTACACTTAATTGCTGCGTGGAGTGGGATCCTGGTGACAGAAATTGTGAGTCACGTCTACATGGGACTGAAGTAGCACATCATATAGAAGTGGACTCATGGAGGGTCAAATAGGGGTAGATAAAGGTAACAGCTACTAGCCTTAGTTTGCATTTTGCTAATCCTGGCACTGCGCTTACTACCCCAGATCTCTGGAATCACGAAGGCAGTAGCAAGCACAAACATTTGACAAGGCTCAGGAGTTCTGTTTAGTTTCTGCTGATGTCTCTCATTGCCCTTTGCTTAGCAAGTGAGCACCAATAGGAGGCTATTCCGGCACTAAAGAGCTCAAGTGTGTGATCGTCACTGAGGGTCAAAGGGTGCATGATGTCACTTCTGCCACCCTATGGAGTAGTCCCCTTTGCTGTACTATAAAGCAACTTTGATGGCCAATGTCTGTTTGGAAATTTAGGGGTATGTTCTCTTTGCATTCTGTAAATCCTCACATTGGTATCACTTTGATGTTTTTAATTGCATTTCAGATTTGAAATTACACCTGCAGTCCACTGACTATGGCAGCTTCCTGTCCGATGAGACCGGCCCGTTGACTGTGTCAACTATTGATGACAAACTGAAGGAGAAACTACTGACAGAATTTCATTACTTCCGAAACCATGCCTTTGAACCGCTCGCTACCTTTCTGAACTTCATCACGTGAGTGGCTTTCTGCGGGTGGCTGGAGGTGGGTGCACTCGGATACAGATAGTTGGGTTTGGAAGGGCAGACACAGAAAGGGGAGCACCGTTGTTGCATTAGGCAGACATCTTTTCAATTACAGAAATTGGGCTCGAGATAGAGAAGGGCATGTAACCCTAACTGTATGGTTGCTGCTCTGCATGATATTAGCGATGAGCAAATCCGCATAATAGCTTCCTTTGGTCTTAATTTGTAAAATGTATCGTATTTAGAGTAGGGTGGTCATGTAGGTGCTGGTTACTGGCAGATCTCTTGTGGTGGGATTGGTTCCCATGTTGTCTTCCTGGTCCTGCTCGGAGAAGCCATCTGGTGAATCCTCATTTGGAGGTCTGAGGTGGCACGGGACATGGATACTAGTTTAGCTATAAACAAAGAATCTGCCTTCTCTCGTCTTGTGATATCCCTGATAGTTATGTGTCATCAGCAACCCAACACATCAGCCTTTCCCTCCACGTTGGCTGAGGCCGAACATGAAGTGGTGCTGACGTCAAGGGCCATGCGTCGTGGGCACTTGGCACATTCAACACTACGTCCCCAGCGGCAGCTTTTACCATTGCAGGCTGACCTTGTCATTGTGAACTTCAGATTAAACTCGGGCTGCTAAGGAACAGAGGGGCATATCAACAAGGGGTTTATCTCTGCTTTTTTGGCTTTAAAAGCCAAAAAAGGAGAGATAAAACTAGCGCCCTATCAACAACAGGGTGCTAACATGCAAATTTGCATGTTAGCACCCTTTTACTCTACGCTTCCCCTTGCATCTCTAATGAGATGCAAAGGGGGCGTTCCAGAGTAAAATAATAGGAGAAATGTCGCTAAGCGACTTTTCTCCTATTATCAAGAATGTCGCTAACCCTGTTAGAGACAAAAAAAGCAGCGCTAACCGCGGTTAACGCTGCTTTTTTACGTCTGGTATTTTTCTGACTTAGCCATGATATCCTATGGAAGGAGGATATCATGGCTAAGTTTGCCTGTCCCTATCAACAAGGTAACGTGAGATTATCGCTGGGTTTCCAGCGATAATCTCACGTTAGCCTGTTAGCGTGAGGATTTTTATCGCTATTGAGATAAGCGTTGCTAATAGCACGCTATCTCAGCGATAAAAATTCACGCTAGCCGGCGATAATTATCCTAGCGCTAAGTGTGCTTAGAGATAATTATCGCCGGTTGTTGTTGATATGCCCCGAACAACCCTCTTCGGAATGTTTCCAAGTCTAATTAAATGTAATCAAAAAAAGAACAATTCTGCTGCCACATCGCATCAGAAACTACATTTTCCTGTCACGTGCAGCAAAAAATAAGGTCGCTGCACGGGAACGAGTTGCTAGTCTTATGTAAGTGAATCGATATCAACCCTACAGACTCTGCATTTTGAGCACTGTAAAGAGATAATTGGAGCTTTAAAGACAAATCATTATTGGTTTCAGGTTATGGTGTACGTAAGAAACAACCTTTTCACACTTGGGGGCATATTTACAAGCCGCTATCGCCACCATAACGTCACTTTTAGTGATGTTGTGGTGGCGATAGGGGCCTCAACTCAGGGGTGAGCCGCATTCTTGTGAATACAGCGCATCCCTGTGTTTTCAGAATGTAGAAGTGTGGTGTTAGCAATGTTTGCTCAACGCCACGCTTCTCCATTCTGTTGTAAAAATGCCTCTTGGTGTTTCAGTACTTCAGACTTCCATGTAAAAGAAAGCACGTAGTTAAACGAAAGGTGATTGTGCAGAATGGTGATCGTGTGGGCATTTGATTACAGTGGCCAGGATTTAGTACATATGGCACATTGGCTAAGCTGCTTATTTATGAAAGCCTGCTCCTCTATTCAAGTCACTGGTATAAGAGTGTGCACCTTGCTAATGCCCCCCTACAGGAGCCACTGGGGCCCTCACATTCTGAGCACAGGAGAACTTCTGAAGACAATCATCTGCCTACACCTTGGCCATTCTAACATGGCTTCTACCTGGATTCAGGGATGTATTCTAATTGGATTTATGTATTGCTTACTGTCATGGAGAGGTGCAGAAGCACTTTATGGTCAGCAGCACTCTACTCTGTAACACAAAGTTAGTGGTTATTCCTATGGTTATCAATCATTGTTGTGTATTGTTTATTACTGGGTTAGCTTGTGGTTTTAGGAGATTATCAGAGGCTTTTTCTGCAGTTTCATATTGTACATTAAATTAGCAGGAGTTAGGTGAAATTAATAATGAAAGTTCCTGCAAGTTGAAAATGAGATGAGAGGATAGTCTTGAGGAGGTTGGATAATATTAGATAAGAAGGAGTGGTTACACATTTGAGTTTGTGATAGGTAGCAAATCAAACTGGAAAACGTGGGCCTGCTAGAAAAGGTGAGATATTGTTAAATTGCAAGGAGTGGTTACCCAGAAGGCGAGTTGATTTGTGAGGAGAGGTATGGGTAGGTTGTGGAAATGTAGAAGAGCGTAAGATGGATATGCATATCACAGAGTAGGCTAGGCTCAGAGTCATTAAGGCATACAGAGGATGGAGAGTAAGAAAAGAATCATTCTGTAGAAAAGAAAGAGAGAGAATAATCACTTTCTAAAAAATCCAGGTCAGTTTTCGTGGAGTGTATTTGGGGTATTGCGAGAGTGGTTTTTGAGACAGGGTGCAGTCTCAGGATGTATATAGAGTAGAAAGAAAGGATGAGGGTGGTTAACATGTGGGCAGGTGATATATGTTGTTGAGATGTTGGGTGTTTTGTTTGGCTGTTTGCTGTTGAAATGTTCTGTCTATTTTTGGTTACACAGATATTGGAGATTATTTAGATTTGATTGAGTTGTTACTTGGCTTATTGTAATACAGGGAACAGAGTTATGTGGTATGTCCGGATAGCTGGTCCTTATAATCTATCTGGTAAGATTTGGATGGTTGGGCCATCTCTGTTTGCATTGATTTTTCTTGTTATGAATAACTTTGAGATGGATGTATGGATGGCATGTTTTTAGGGGAACGTGATTCTCCCTAAAATTAGTAGTGGGTTGTTTGTCAAGACATTCAGCTGCTTTGGTTCTTGCTTGATCTTAGCAAGTTTTGGAGGGGGATCTGTCTGTAGGCGGAGAAGCCAGAACTTGAGATCATGTACATTCTCTGTCGGATCATGTGAGAAATAGCCCGGTCTAAAGAATTCTTCTAAACTCTAATTGATTCTCAGCGGCTATGATCTTTGCAGGTAGGGAGATTAATAGGTTTGTGACTGAAAGGACAAGGTGGTATCACTAATGGGTTTCTTCCTGTAAGCGTATATTATTAGTAAGTTCTTGGGTTGGGTGATTTTTTTTTTTCATGCATTTTGATCCTTTGCTGTTAATTGCTCTGTATGTGATGCATAGTAGCTTAAAAGAGGATCTACTTGAAATCAGGAGCCAGTGTAGAGCATTTAGAATTAGGGAAATGCACGTTCATATATTTACATTAAGACATAGGGCCTGATTTAGATTTCGGCGGACAGGTAACTCCATCACAATGGTGACCGATATCTCGTCCACTGAAATATAAATCCCATAGAATATTATGGGACTTATATTTCGGCGGACGGGGTATCCATCACCATTGTGGCGAAGCATCCTGTCAGCCGAAATCTAAATCAGGCCCACAGTCTTGCTGCTCAATTTTGGATTAGCTATAACTTCTAATTGTTGAGAGTGGAACCTTGTGATATAGTCCATTAGCATAATCAAGTTTGCAGAGGCTTAGTGATGTTGTTGATTGTACTTTCTGAGGAAATCCAAGATGAAGAAAGATGCATCTAAGAGTTTTCATTGTATATACAGTTGACTGAGACATCCTCTCCACTTGAGTATTCATAGAAAGTGTAAAGTCAAAAGAAGAATCCAAGATTTCTCACTTATTTTGCTATTTTTGTGCAGGTCCCAGTTCATATGGCCAGAAAGATAGAGGATCATAATTTTTCCATTCACCTTAGGTCTCTTTCAGTTTCTTGAAGCATTTAGCTAGACGTGATTTCACGTCATCCATTGATCTACGGATATGAGGCAGGAGTTTAGTTGTGATGTTCCTATATTCTTCGGGTTCTCCAGTTGGAGAATTTATCTGTGTGTCTTCTGCATAGTTGTAGCAAATTAAATTGAAACTGATGATTACTGTCAGTAATGATTTTGTGTATTTGTTAAAAAGTAGGGGTGAGATGACAGGTCCTTATGTGTTTTTTATGCAGTGAGGATTAGTTGGGAAAGTGGGTGTGCACATCAGGTAGAACCTGTTGTTTAGGTAACAGAAAATGCAGTTGAGACTGATGCCATCTATGGTGACTTTTTTTAGCATAAGAAGTTACATATCATGGTGTACTGTGTCAAAAGCTGTTGAATGGTCCAGGAGTAGTAATACAATGACATCATTTTTGTCAACTGGTGTTGCAATTTGGTTCGGCTTATTTAGTGCACCAAGCTTTTTTGATCACCCAGTTTTGGACTATTTACTGTGGGTGAGTCTCACTGCTTGTGTCTCGTCCATGGTAATCATATGGTACATGGACTGTGAACATTTACATCCAGTGTCCACCTTTTATGATAAGGCCGCTGTGATGCAGCACAGGTAAGGGGCACTTGGTTGTTTACACATGCACATGTGTGAGGACTGCGCTTATGAGACTACTGTCGTGTGCAGCCCGGTAACTGCACATCTGTAGCCTGGTGCGGGGAAAACTCTGCAAGGTTAGGTGGTGACCTGGTATAGACCTTATAATATTAGTAGACACTCATAGGTAACGTCAGTATGGTTTACTGTTTTGTCTGCAGTGACACAGGACAAAGGAAAGGAAGAAAGCTGGTGCAGGAAGTAAGTAAAACCAGCTCTCCATAGAATTCACAACCTTGGAGGTGAGGAGGTCTGCTGAAACTGTTCCTGTCCTATAGCTCCCCACCAGGAGTAAAATGAGACCAAGATCATTGAAAGACATACAACGGGCCCCAGTTATGGCCTGTGAAAGATCTGACATTTGACCCCCACCTTTTGGAAAAAATCAGAATGTGATGCTCTGTCATATTTCAATAAATTACCCCCGGCGTAGGCCAGGGCCTGGGGGTCGGTGCAAAATAGATTTATTAATTTATCCCGCGGAGGGGGCATGCATGGGGCCCCCTCCACACATCTTCAGTTGACCCCAGGAGCCCTCTCCTCCCCGGGGCCATTCGAAGATTAAGGGAGCTCGGGACCGCAAATTCAGGCCACTGAAACACGAAGAACGGGGAGAGCGACGTGGCATCCCACCCACGCAGGAGAGGTAAGGGGCAGAGGACCCTATCTCCAGGACCCTGCCGATAGACCAACAAGGGGGAGCACCGTCACTCCCTGTGCCCTTGTCTGAAGGGAGTGGGGCGGCCACCCCACACGGAATACCCTGGCCACATTGGGCAGGCAGCGGACAAACAAGCTGCTGGCTCCCATGATGGCAGAAGAGGACGCCAACCAGGTGGGGAGCTGGCAGAGGTAGCCGGAGGTGGGTTCCCTGTTCTGACTCCAATGAAGAGGCCAGTCGGGGTGCCCAGGTAGGACTGGGCAACCGCAAAAGAAGAAAAAAGAAAAAAGAAACTGTGTGAGGCAGCACTGCTGCAAAAGTAAGCGACCGGAGCTACTTTATTAATATTCACTGTCCTCAAGGGGATGCCCCAAAAGGCCTTGCAGCGCTTCTTCAATTGGTATATTTTTTGTTCCGGTGGTAGTCCCATAAATGGGGGTTTGCAGGAGGCACAGGACCCTTGTTGTATACTGATGATACACAGCTCATAATCTCATTTGATAAGGATATTAATAATGCGAAATCACATTTTGCAACCGCGATGCAAGCCATTGCAGCCTGGATGACAGAAAACTGTCTCCAGTTGAATACCAGCAAAACCTTGATTATGCTGTTTGGCAGGGCCCAACAGTTCTGGACCCCTGACTGGTGGCCTTCTGAATTAGGTTCAGCGGCAATTCCCAAAATGGCTTTTGAAAACCTGGGCGTTCGCCTTGATCAGTCACTAACCATGAAAGAACGGGTTTTGGCTACCACTGGCACCTGTTGGTATGTGATGTGACTGTTGCGAAGAGTTTTTCCTCTAACTCCACTTTGCCTATGAATATCAAAAGGGATTTTGATTGTGATACTACCAATCACTGACAGAGAGTGCAGGGACTGCAGTAGTAGATTTGTTTTCGCAGTTAAGCTGTCAAGCAACAAGATGGGGCTGGGGTGTGGCCTAATGGCCAGAGCTGCTGACTTTGGAGCTGGTAAACCAGGTTTGAGTCTTGGGGTCAGCTCAACATCCTGTGATTCTGGGCAAATCACTTAATCTCCCTACACCTACCAAAAAACATGAATGTGTCCTTGTGTAATACTGGTGCTTATGTAAAGCACTCCAATACCTTCGGGTCGAGTTCGTGCTAAATAAAACTGCAACAAACAAAAAAAAGATATGCTGGAAGGCCAAGCCAGCCACCATTTGCATAATCCAGACAAGACACCGCTATTACAAATGTTAATTTATGCCCACAGTCCAGAGACAGAAATCTGCACTGTGGTGATTCTTAGATAAAAAAAAGTGTCTGGTTAATGACTGAGGTTTTGGGATCAAGAGAAAGTGCCTCATCAAAGGCTAAGACTTGTTACTGCTATTTATTGGTTGGGTCATTGATCTGGTGCTGCTAGCAAAAGATTCAACTTCCTGTTTCCTATGCTTGGGCCCACCACCGGAATCTCAGTAATGGCCTTGTTCCAGTTCATAAAACAATAGCCATGCTGTTGGTGATGGCCTGCATGCATTTAGAGAAACTGCAGGACCCCTGAAGTTGAGGAGATTTTATTAATTACCTCTGTTTCATCTGTTTAGTTTTGGAACAGCTAGCTTTGCAACTGTTATCAAAGGCGACGTTAAGTAAACAGGAAGTGAGCAGCAGTAAAGAGGGACCCTGGGAAACTCTTTAAGGTGGTCCGGAGAAAGGCAACTAGGAATGTGAAAGTATAATGGATGCAATACGAGCCTCCAGGAATGAGTTTAGCTACATCAGGGCTAGACGGGTGATCCGAATTTGAGAAAGATCTTGCAGAAGGGTCAAATTTAAAAGTCACCCCGGAGTTAAGAATCATCATTGGTGCACAGGTCATGATGGTGAACGTCTAAAAAGCGATTCACTGTGAATGATTGAATCTAGTTTACTTTCAACTCATTTGTCAAGAAAGTTAAGATTTGAAATTAGCCAGTGAGTGGCTACATCATCTGGGTCAGGCGGTGGCTTCAGGTGAAAAGGTGTCATTGAGGCTTCGTGGGACAGAAAGAGAGGGGAAGAAAGTGATGATAATAATAGCAGCATGGAGAGGTTTCGCTAATCTCAGGTGGATTGCCAAGTAAAGTTGTTGTGACAGCTGATTTACTGAATGAAATAAATGGGGTAAATTAATGACCTCAAGAGAAGAGAGGGGTTCTAGTGTTGACTCCAGGATAGTCCAATGTTCAATCTGGCCTCGGAGCAGGGTGGAGCTGCCGGAAATCTAAAAAAAATCATGGATATTTTTGAACAGATCAATGGAATAAATGATCCAGCTGCCCTCTCCAAATCTAAAACTATACTACAAGGCAGCAACTCTTGTTAATCAATGGATTTGAGCCTTCTATTTTAATTTGTATTTAGGTTGCCGTTTTTCTTTCATTTCAGGTACAGTTACATGATTGACAACGTCATTCTGCTGATCACTGGGACGTTGCACCAACGTCCAATATCTGAACTGGTCCCAAAGTGCCACCCTCTTGGGAGCTTTGAGCAGATGGAAGCAGTGAACATTGCACAAACTCCAGCAGAGCTCTACAGTGCAATTCTAGTGGACACCCCCCTAGGTATGAAAGATATGTTTCGTATTTTATTCCTGGTTACCTAACACCATTTTTCAAAATGTGTGACTCACGAGGAATCAACACTTTTTTTATTAAGCTGTTTTTTTTTAGTTTAAAAAAATGTAAATTAGAGTTCACTTATAATGATGGCAACTATCATGTACTACACACAGATGTCTTGATTTTTGGAGGGGAGGTGTAGTCATTATTCACATTTCATCAACTGCTTTTTGCCCAGTTTCACAAAACTGTGGTAAACGTCAGCACGTGGAGTTGGGCGCCTTGAGGTGGGCTGACACAAGGGCAGATTTTCCACGACTTCAAAGGGATACAGAGTCATTGCACAGAGCTGCATACCGGATTCGCTTTTTGGCATAGATGCTGCAATTTTTATTGAGATTATCACACATTGGTTCTTTTCAACCCTAAGTGCTTTGCATCCCATCTGTAGGATTGTGACTGCAAATCATAGCAACAGGCCTTTTAAAACATGTCATTGGAAATTCCTCCTTGGCAGGCCACCATCCGTGATCAGCACGCACACTGTTGGCAAGCCGTTGGATACTTGCAGCCCGGCACGGGAGTGGTTCTCAAGTACTAGTGTTCTGACAGCACAGGTGTTGATGCTTTTTCCAGCCAACATTTACAAACAGTGTAAGTTTTTGCAGCCAATTGAAAATTTGCAAAAATTGCATATCCACTTATTCGCAGTCTTTGCAATACCAATCCGCTTGCAGCAGTCGGACCTCAGGTACGGCAGGTCACGGACCACCAAACTCATAATAAGGCCCTAAGTGCATGGTCAGCACATTGTGTTTGCAAAAATCATGGCATTATTAACAATCCCAATTAGGCTGATACAAGCCGATGGCGTTTCGACCTTAATGGCTTGAGGTCATCTTCAGGACAAGGGAACACAAGGAAGGTGATTGGTACCTAACGGGGAAGAAGATGAGATTTAACCCTGACAATGAATAGATTTACATCAATACAGAGAAACATGGGGTACGTGTTTTTAGGTACCTGAAGGGAAGCCAAGGCACCTGGGAAGGAGAAAAAAAAGAGAAAAAGGGGCTACTGCTAGCCACCAATCTAATGACTCAGATAAATCAGCCTCCTATTGAACCAGTAAAAGTGTGGTCAATACACTCCCATGGAACAAACCGCTGGAGCCTATATGCCAGGAGCTGGGCCAGCCCAGCTGGTCACCAGGGAGGAGGGAGGGGGTCCACAAGCTGTCATTCAAGGTATAAGTGATATTGAAACAAGGATGAAATGGTTAAAAGGGATGTAGGAAACAAATCGGAACAACCTGGTCTATTTATGGCATGAGGCAGACTTAAATAATCAAGGTTGCACAGATGGGGACCCATTGTGGAATATGACTTAAAGGAGAAGCACGTTCATGTTTGGCAGGTATGAGAATTTCACAAAATGTATTAATTGGGATCTCCAACCAACCTGGAATGAATCTGAAAGAAATAATGAAACATGATGATTAAGGGCACGCACGCGCTCTGTTAACTAAAGGCAGCACTGCCCGAGGGTTCTTACTAATCCAATTGAGGATGAAAATGTACATCTCCAAATGTGCAAGATTGTAATTGTAAGGGATAGTAATGAATACTGATTAAAGGCGCGTCGGCTATCAGGGTCAGCTGCTCTATAGGCGTCAAATGGGCGGCGACCCCCACATTCACGGGTCACTTGCATCTCATTTGTTAAAATATTACAGCTTTTATATGTAACAAAATAATCTCACTGATCATGTTTTTACATGTAAAATATGCCATATCACCTTGCACCAGAAGAGGGCTCCCCTGGGACGTATTGCGCGTGTGTCAGGCGTGGGCTGTTGCAGCCCGTCCTTTCACAGATTCAATACATTTCTGACATGCTGCACTAGCGTTAGACAGTGCAGCATGCCCAGTGGTGTAACAAAACTTAAGGGGGCCCCCGTGAAAGTGCATGGAGGGGCCCCCTGGAGCTAGGGCCCCCCCACACTGCGTGGACTGTGGGGGTCTTTGTTACACCACTGAGCATGCCAGATAATGGTGAATTGGGGCTTGTCACTCTTGTGCCCTATGCCCCATCAGAAGCCACGATATAGGAAAAAAGACAGCTTTCCTTCCTATCAGAGCTTCTGATGGGGCATAAGGGTGTGAGCCTCGCTCTGGCACCTTGTTTGCTTGTGAAAGTTGGGAATCGACGTGCAGAGGAAACTGTATGATAAAGACTACCCCATGTAAAGTTTCACGCCGTGTGTATGATTGAGAGCATGCTTATGTTTATGTGCCTTTCTGCAAACTTGTGCCAGTGTGTGTGTATGCGAGCGTATGTGAGTGTTTGTATGTGTTCTGACTATCGTTTGGTTTTATACTTTCGTGTGATAACCCCATCACTTTCTAAATTGACCAGCTGCCACTGCCCACTATAGAATAAGTATATATGTAGAAAACAATGGTCCTGAGCAGACACTAAATTTTACATAAAATTAAATATAGACCACAATGGGTTACTATACACATCCGATGTCAAGCCGGACAGGGGATTTTTATTTTTCAGATACTAAAGGATATGGTCAAGGATAATAAAAACACTACATTTATCGTGGGGCACAATCCTGCACCCTACAGCATGGGGAACGTGCGTGGGGAAAAAAGGAATAACAATGCAGACAGTTTAGGACAAACAACAGTTACAGGCAAAGACTGAGAGCCGTTGCAACTTGCAGGCATAAATGAAGTTGTAGCAAGTTTGACAAAATAGAGACCACAACGAGTAAGCACAATGGATATTTGTGGCACTATTTTTAAAAAGTCGACGTTTCGATCCCAAGCTCATTGATTAACGGGATCATCTTCAGGACTAAATTTATAACATTTGCCTGGTTTTTAACGCCCCAATTGAGGACATAGGGGTATCACATATGGCAGGTCAGAGTGGAAACTGACAATGAAGAACAGCGTTGTTGCTTTTGGTTTGGTCGCTTGCAGTTAAGGTTTCTATAAAACTTAGTGGGCGCTGGAGCGTGCTGCTCCTTGCCTGGATCGGCTGTTGGGTAGTTAGACTGTGGTGCAGATGGGCCACATTTCAATGCGCCAAGGTATTGCTTCAATATACTGATATGTTACAGTCCAAGCTGTGGAGAGATACAGCAATGGAGATCTCTGTCCTCAGCAACAATGTGCTGTGTAGTAACCGGCTCAATGGCAGGCACTGTGCCAGTATATTGAAGCAATACCTTGGCGCATTGAAATGTGGCCCATCTGCACCACAGTCTAACTACCCAACAGCCGATCCAGGCAAGGAGCAGCACGCTCCAGCGCCCACTAAGTTTTATAGAAACCTTAACTGCAAGCGACCAAACCAAAAGCAACAACGCTGTTCTTCATTGTCAGTTTCCACTCTGACCTGCCATATGTGATACCCCTATGTCCTCAATTGGGGCGTTAAAAACCAGGCAAATGTTATAAATTTAGTCCTGAAGATGATCCCGTTAATCAATGAGCTTGGGATCGAAACGTCGACTTTTTAAAAATAGTGCCACAAATATCCATTATGCTTACTCGTTGTGGTCTCTATTTTGTCAAACTTGCTACAACTTCATTTATGCCTGCAAGTTGCAACGGCTCTCAGTCTTTGCCTGTAACTGTTGTTTGTCCTAAACTGTCTGCATTGTTATTCCTTTTTTCCCCCCACACGTTCCCCATGCTGTAGGGTGCAGGATTGTGCCCCACGATAAATGTAGTGTTTTTATTATCCTTGACCATATCCTTTAGTATCTGAAAAATAAAAATCCCCTGTCCGGCTGGACATCGGATGTGTATAGTAACCCATTGTGGTCTACATTTAATTTTATGTAAAATTTAGTGTCTGCTCAGGACCATTGTTTTCTACATATATAATTGATACCCGTGGTCCTTAGCCATTTTTCGGGTTCCCTTGTTTGTATAAAACACTATAGAATAAGGGCAACAGTAACCTCGCCTTTTTTTTTTAGCTCAGTTGGAGATCAGAATGGCAAGGGGAGCAGGGCCATGTAAAGTGTCAGTGCCCTAGATCCCCATACACTAATAAGTATCACACAGACACACTGACTGGGTATCTAGAACTGGCCAGGGCACGTGCGCCCGGCCCCTTTTATAAGCAGGGTCACATGTCCTGTGACACCTGTGATGGATGGGTGTGGGGTGGTAATGTGAGCCAGCCCTCTGGAGTGGCTGGTACAAGAAACACTGGAACGGTGACCAGCCAGTCACTACATCCCTCTCAAACTTTATTAAAAATAAAACAACAAGTCCAACCTGTGATAGATAACAAAACTACAACAGAAAACTCCACAGAGTCTATTCGGCTGCTTTCAGGAAAGGATGAGTATACCATTGCAGCTAGGATCACCAGTTCTAATTGGCATAGTTCCTGTCCTCAATAAATGGAAGTCTATAACCAATGTCTATATACTTGGTTTACTGAGGTGGTGCATGTGGAGCGATAGTAAAGTATGTGGATGTTACATTTTCAAAATACGTAAGATAAGATGGATGACATGCTGGCCATTGTTTACGAGTCTTCCTCAGATGCCACAGTGCTTCCAGCTGTAAGATGGTGGAGTATTTTCCAATATCCTTCTCTCACTAGGTTTCCCCTCTCATACTAGGATTCCCCTCCCACAGGATTCCCCTGAGGTCCTCTTCACTCGGCTTCCATTGGACTGTGTGGACTTTGCCGTGTCGCTTCAACGCCATAATATAGGCCTCTGGGGGAATCACTAGGAGTCCCAACTTCAATTCACACACTCCGCCTTGAGGGTAGTTGTTTCCAGATCGGGTTACTCCTGCCACCCAGACTCTGGTGCACCAGCATTGACAGGACAGTCTTTGGGGTAACCAGCTTCCGACAAGAGATCTTCATGCTTCCTGGGACCTGCTGAGGAGCTGCTGTAGATGCAGCTCTCGTGTCAGGGATCTGCTCTCACTGGAGATCCCTGAAGCCCTTGTCCCTGGATCGCCACGGTCTGGTGTGGATAGGTCAGATCCTTTTCTAGATCCCACAACCGAGGTCACTCAGGACGTCAGAGCAGGACCACACTCCAGTCTCACGTGCGACCCCAAAGGTAGATGGTACAAATGGTCCAGCTTGCTCTCTTCTGAAAGCTTCAGATTTGCTTGGTGTAACCGAAGACCTCTGGGCAGCTAGCCTCTCATGATGCCATGGATTCTTCACTAACCTGAGTGTTACATAGGTACTGTGCTTTACTCACGATGCCCAAAACTCCTAAGACGTTCTTGCACTCAGTCATATTATGTACGTTGCGGTGTGCCAGATTCTATCACAGACTGCTGTGACCTTGTGCCACACTTCTTCTTTTTCCACTTTTTTCATTTCCCAATGCAGTCTAGTCTCATTTTGTTTTACTCTTCTTCTTTTTCTGACCAGGCCTCCACATGTGAAGTGCACTTCACAGGGGTCTCAGTGGCCATGTCCTACCCCTAGGATGATGCTTTCTCCTCATCCAGTGACCAGACCTCTCGTCGTGACCTTCTTCATTTCACGACCTCTCCTAGGTCTTCTTCCTTCGACTTCAGGCAAATCTTCTTTCTGATATCTCACAGGTACTCTTCTCTGACCTCTCACAGGTCTTTTTCTCTGACCTCTCACAGGTCTTCCTCTCTGACCTCTCATAGGTCATCTTCTCTGACCTCTCACAGATCATCTTCTCCAGCCTCTCACAGGTCATCTTCTCCATCCTCTCGCAGGTCTCTTCTCTGACCTCTCGCAGGTCTCTTCTTCACCCTCTCGCAGGTCTCCTCTTTGACCTCTTGCAGGTCTCCTCTTCACTTGAAGACGCACTCCTTGCACCTCAAGGCTACGCCGACGTGGCACTCTCTTCACCCTCCACTCAGGCAGGCTTCGCAGGGTCTATTACACCCTGTAATGACATGGGCCCTCCTCTTTGCAGGGATCCAGCTCATGCAGTCAGCTTCTCTGGTGCGACCTTCAGTGCAATTCTGACTTTGGGCCCTCCGCGCTTCATGTTCCCAGTCTTCTTTAGGGGCAGCCTCCGCTGGCATCTTGTGTGCTCGATCCTTTCTCTTGAAGTGGTGTAGCACGGGACTTCTCGTGGGGAGCAACAGTTTTTCAGTACAGAGGTTTACAGCCTCTGCCCTTCACAGTTCATGCCCCTGGGGCTGTTACCTCTTCAGTTCTGGTCCCCAGTATCCCTCTTCGCGCTGCAGGACATTTCCTCTGTCCCTAGGGGTACTTAACTACTGCAGTGTCCACCAATGGCCACTAGACATCACCACAGTGCCTTCATATGGCCCGCAGATTTTCTTGGCAGGGGCATCTGTGGCCAACTTGGGTCTCTTTTGCTGCTTGAGCTGCACAGTTTCTCTCTATATACACTGCTATGCTCAAGTTGCTTCCAGTGCAGGAAACTGCCAATCACTCTCTCTTCCACCCTGTTGATTGTCAGGGCCTTGCTGCGCCCCTGTATGTGTTTCAACTTTTGCTTCTATTAAACTGCAGGGAGCTACCTCTTCCTTTGCATTATTTGTAAGCCCCGGCAGTCTTCGCTGTGTCCCTGTCAAGCGTTGCCTTTTACATTCTTCAGCTGGTGCGGTACTGCCAAATGGCCACTAGGTGGCAGCGGCGCTTTATTTCAAGACTGGCAGCTTCCTAACGCTGTGGGCCTCTCATGCAGTCTCTGGAGTCAGTGCACCCGCTGGTCAGACCATGCTGCCCTCCTCATGTTTCTGCCGATGAGGGGCTGTAGACAGCCACGGCGGACACGAGCGCCTATCGCCATACCGTCACAACCAACACGGACCTTGCTGCATTCTTCCCCTAAGGTGAGTCTGCCTTTTCACCAAGCATAGCTGTAGGTTGTCTCTTGGGGGGGCAGTCCTATTGTGACGCGCTTCCCACTTGCATGGCACAGCCACTGCCTGTTCACTGGCATCACAACTGCTGCTTCTATTGTGGGGTGATGATTCGCTTCACTGCATACCCTGGTGGCAGTCTCCTCCTCCTCCTCCCTTCAGGCAATACACATGAGGACGGCCTCCCTCCCCCACAGGTGAGTCCATCAGGTGCTGGCCAATCACCTGATGGCACCGTGGTTCATGGCTCTTTCTTTCGGGGCGGGTGGGGGGTGGACAAACACCGGGTGGAAAAAGCCAGTGCAGTCCAGAGCTTGTCACGGAGTCGACATTGGCTCAATCTTATCTCGCCCTCGGACAGGGTGCCGCGATTTGGCTACCCGAGCACTTCTCCTTTCATGCTGAGCTCTCTAGTGTCTTACTGGACAGCGCTTTACTCCTCTCACTTGCAGTCACCTCACCTGCTTCTCTTTTGCAGCTAGCACTTCAGATGCGGGGTTGGCTCACGATCATCTCCCACACTCGGGGTCCATGCACCCCCCAACTTGGCACTCCACCGCTTGATCCACAGGGAAGTGCCACAACTCCGCTGCACCTCCTCCACCCGGCAGGCTCACCTCACACCCGCTGGTTCGGCAAGCACTTCGCCTGATCCGCGGCGCCTCACGGGGGTCGCGACAGGTAGCACCTTGGCCAGCATGTCCCTCCTTGTCTCCGGGGACACCACGCTCGGTGCTGGCACAGGCTCACAGCAGGTTGCCACTGCAGGATTGTGCGCAGGCAGGCACCAACTTCCTCACTTACTTATTACAGCTTGTTGGTGGGGGAAGCCATGACATAGACTACACTTTCCCCACACCAACCTTCAAGGCTGCCCCACGCACGCACGGGTCCAACCCGTTCATCACCAATGTAAAGTGTCAGGGCCCTAGACCCCCATACACTAATAAGTATCACACAGACACAGTGACTGGGTATCTAGAACTGGCCCAGGGCACGTGCGCCCGGCCCCTTGTATTAGCAGGGTCACATGTTCTGTGACACCAGTGATGGATGGGTGTGGGGTGGTAATGTAATCCAGCCCTCTGGGAGTGCGTGGTACAAGAAGCACTAGAACAGGGACAAGCTGGTCACTGCAGGCGAGTCGTAACTCATCTTCCTCGAGCGTGCCCTTACAATAATTAGCGGCACGCATGAACAATGTACCAAAATCAAGATGAGGGAAATTGAACCAATGAAGGGAACCAGGCAGCACAAGATCACAGATCTATGTGCATGACTAGGGCAGATCAAAACTAGCCACAACCCAATTTGGGCACTCACCTGAGTTCACTGTGTGGGGCTTTTCACTCACAGCGCATCCTGAATGAATCAGGAGCTACGCGTCGGAACGAGTGCGGCTCCAATTGAATGCTGGGATTGGCAGCCACTAGACCGCATGGGAGGCAGGTCTCAACTGTGATTATGGGTCTCTCCTGTGGCTTTAAATATTGCAAATGCATACAACATAACTCTTGTATGAGGCACAATAGGAAACACAAACCAATGGCTTGTAGTGCTATCTTCGGATTCTGTAGCGTTAATTGTTCCTTTCAGCGCATTATGGACACATAAACTAAAACAATAAATAGCATAATTCTTTAAACTTAATCCATTGGTCATTTGCAGGAGTTGCATGCATGATTATGCATTGATAAGCAAATCGTGTATAGACTTGAATTTTGAACTGTGTAAATGCAGTGCGTCTTTCCATAACATTAACTGATGTGGTCCAGGTATGTGATGCAATTGCTCCCAAGAAGGACCACCACTGTACTGGTCACAGAAGAGCTTTTTTCCATTTACTGATGTATTTTACGTTTACATGTTTTTGCATACAGCCAATTTTTTTCAAGACTGCCTCTCAGAAAATGACCTTGATGAAATGAACATTGAAATAATGCGCAACAAGCTGTACAAGGTACGTTGCTTTCTATATCACGGGCAATTTCTATATTTATACAAAAACATACATTTTTCAAAAATTTTAAAGTTTCATAATGTGCATGATGGGGACTTATGCACTGTGAGGTTAATTCTAAAGGTTGAGATTCAAATTTATAATGCAAAAATGTTTGCTGTGGCTTGAGCTGATATGGCTATATGTTACACAGGGAAAAGATGAGAAGGCTGTAATACATTGGGCTTCTTTTGGGTGTGAATGGGTTGAGTGATCCTATGCCCATTCAGGCCAGAAGGCACAGCTGAGAGACGAGTACACCAGTGGCGTAGATAGTGTGTCATAAGCCCCAGTGTACAGAAGGAAATGGCCCCCCGGGCTTCTGTTTGAATGCAAGATTCAGTGGGCCCCTCTGGACCCTGGTGCCACTGCACCTGCTGCACCAGTGGATGCTGCATCCCTGCAGCACACATTTTTTGAAAGGAACATACATAATTTGCTGGTGTGGAAAAACAGTGATACGAATCTCTACAAATATACAAAACGATAAAATATAAGACACTGTAGTAGCCATGGTTAGGCTATGAACCTGACAATAACCAGCAGTATCAGGGCTTTATTATGAATCTGGCAGTACATGGACCACCAGACTCGCTGGGACGCAGTGGTGGCGGTCTTCCGACTGCCCCATTACCACCATTGCGATCAGGCCGCCTTGGGCCACAGCACCACACTTTTCATTTCACAACCACCATGAGAAGTGTGGCAGTGAGGAAAGAAAGGGGGCCCTACAGGGCCCCCTTGTACCTCCCGCCTTGTGGATGCACACAGGAGGCACAACAGGTGCCCCCCAGTGTGCATGCACACCAGAACCTGCAAGGCATGGACTGCAGCAGGAATATAGCACATTACAAAGTGATGTATTACATTTCGTGCTTTTACAACGCGGTCGTTACAACTACAGCATTGTTAGTACGCAATACATTTACATAGCAAGTCATTAGAACGACTTGCTGTAGGGGGCGCGCTGGACTTAGGAATAGTATTATTTACTATTCCTACTCCAGTTTGCTCAACAGTAGGGAAGGTGTTGGAATTAATTTCCAAAACCTTAGCGCCCCCTACAGCAAGTCGTTCTAATGACGTGCGATGTAAAAGTATCACGGACTAACAACATGTTGTAATAGTACTGCGATGTAATGACAGCGTTGTAAACGCTGTTTCCCCTGCAGCAGTCCATGCCGTGCAAGTACTGCCTTTGACGTTCCCATTGCTCCCTGGAAATGCCAAAGAAGAGCCAGCCAGACAGGAGAAAACTCCTAATCTGGCAGGCGGTTTGTACATGAGTTTGGCAGTGCGGGAGGGGGGCTGTCCCGCACCACCAAACTCATAATGAGGCCCTATGTCTTTTATATATACTCTATATATTCTCATCCCATCTCTTTTTAATTTATACTTCATGGACCTAGCCCCCCTGGTTGAATCCTTGGGTTTTCCCTTACCTCATTTGCGGACGATACGCAAATCGCATTATCAGCCTGCAAGGATGCCAATGACACTGGTGCTCGCATACATGACTGCATGAAAGGAATCAATGGTTCTATGAATAGACACCATCTCAAGCTTAATGCAGGAAAAACTGAGGTAATCTTACTCGGCAATAACCCTAACCTTTGGTCGGCCCCGTGTTGGCCTAGGAAGATGGGCCCCCTTCCTGCATCCATTATTGATGACCACTTACTCTTGGGAAACCAAATTAACGCAGTTGTCTCCTCCTCATATAACACCCTGAGAATAATAAAAAAAATCTTACTTTTTTTGCCTGTCAGTCAGGAAGTAAGTCATTTCCACACTGGTATTATCTAAAATTGTTTATTGTAACAGCCTTTACATCAGCCTTCAATCTCAATATCTAAATAAAATAAGTTGCAGGTCCTCAAGAATTTGGCGGCCAGACTCCTTCTGGGCTTATCTAGGCACCATTCAGTTTCCACTGCTCTCAAGGATCTCCATTGGCTGAGAGTCAAAAACAGGATCAAATTTAAAACCCTTTGCCTGACTAACAAGCCTCTTCATGATTCAGGACCCTGGTTCCTCAAGAAAGCCCTCTCATGGTACACTCCATCAAGAAGTTTAAGATCAGTAGGCTCCTTCAGAACAAATACTAAATTTAAAAAATCTAAATGGGGTGGCAACAGCCTCGTGGTTGGAGCTGCGATAGCCTAGAATCCCCTTCCACTCGATCTTAGATCCACTCCCTCCCTATCTCAATTTAGGAGGCTGCTGAAAACCTGGCTTTTTAATCAATGAGTCAGCCACTATCCCTCCCACTGCTTCTGCTTCAGCGGCAAGACACCCTCGGGTATTCGCTGCCCTTTTTAAATAATTGAACATAACATAACATATATTCATGCGTACCAAGAAACAGTCCCTTTCCGCATGGTTAAAAAAAGTTGGATTTACCACCTGCTGCGGGTTGGTGATGAGGAGAGGGATTCAGAAGGGGTCTGGGGCATGAAAGGTCCTTGTGCACCAGGGGATCATTGAAAGCTCTCCCACGGTGTTGCAAGGGTCAGCTGGTTGTCCCGTTGTACCTCACCCCATAGCCAATACCCCATGCAGTCTGCAGTTTGAGTGTGTATGGATCAATGCATGAAAAAATGGCCTGGTGTTCCTGAGTCGGAAATACCAGAAGTGGGAACACTGGGCAGTTCATAGTCTAGCAGAGCAGTATCCTTCTGGTGGAAAGCCCAAGATTTCCGTTTCAGTCCATCGGCCAGTAGTTCAGTAGCATCTACTTTAGCTGTTAGCTCTATATAAATATAGGAGAAACAATGAAATCTATTTTTTTTATCAATAAGGCATTTTGTAAAGCACCAAACATTAAGGGCCTCAATACAATAGAGATCGGTCGAGCGTCCGACCACCATTGTTTCAGATAATGGGCCATCCGACAAGGAGTCGGCGGTCCCAACAGCCAAATTATGATGCAAATGCCATGGAGGCGGTCTTAAAATGCTGTTTACTATTGCAGCTTGAGCAGTGGCCCAGGAAAAGGGCCACTGCACAAGCCGCAATGGTGAAGAGCATTTTTCAAACATCCATGCACTGTGTGCCACGCACCATGTGGTGTCTGCCGCACGGTGGATAGCTGTTTGTGGGGGCACCACAGGTGCCCCAGGGCCACATAGCCAAGGCCCACGGAGGATGGGGGCCCTGCTAGGGGCCCCCAAAATCACTTTCTGACAGCCTTTCCATGGCGGTTGGACCGCCCTGGAATGGCTTTTGGAAGGGGACATCGTAGTCCCTAGGGCAGTGCCTGCGCAGGCACCACCTTCATTGTAGGGATTATGAACTGACCGACGCCCCTGACGGGCTCCTTGAGCCTGTCGGAAGCATCGGTCAGCCGCGCCGCCTGCTGCAGTCTGACTGACTACATCATAATGCAGTGGTCATACCGCTATGCTAGATGTCAGTGGGACCGATGGTCTGCTGGTGGCGATCCCACCGACATCATAATCAGGCCCTTATTTATTTATACTGCTAAAGTTATATATTCAGCATATCTTTGGAAAATGTTCCTACAACATATACAAATTCATATCTTGTTTTCTTTAGGCTTACCTGGAAGCATTTTATGACTTCTGCAAATCACAAGGAGGGACTACAGAGGACATAATGTGCCCAATCCTCAAGGTAAGTTTCAGTTGACCTTTCTGCATCACTTAATTGACATTGGGTCGTACAAATGTACGATCATGACCAAATTTACCTTTTTTATGCCTGCCAGGAATTCTCAACAGGATTCCTGGTAGACATGAACCTATTTGTGGGGGGATGGAAATCTTCACAAAGTTTGAAAATCTCTGCAGCCATGAATCCCACTCAAGTGATGAAAGGAGGGCATTCAAAAGTGTATGCTGGCTTGAAAGTGTGGGAATGTTTTGGACATTCCCAAACAACTCCCACTTCCCTTTCCACTCTGCATAAGGTTGTACATTTACTCCTGCACAGGGGCTAGCATAACTCACCTTCCATGGTAGGGAGTGGAATGTACCACCTCAGAGTTGGTGTGGGTGTAGCAAAAGGACCTTTACCATGGAGAAAAATCGTATTGGGGTTGAAGTGTGTATTTGCATGGAGGATCCTACACCCCAAGAGTGGACTTCTCTGCTATAGAGAATTCTGCATAGCTGAAATAGGATCCCATAGGAAAAACAGGCATTGGTAAAGCCAAAGGTCTCGCTTTTGAGGTCTATTGGCTTTGGCAATACTTTTTAACCATGCTTTATAGCATCCTCTTTCTTTGTAGCGTGGCTAAATAAGAAAAACAAGCCTAAGGCATGGCCAGCTGCGTCTGTTTTGGAGGAACCACACGAAACATGCAGACGCTTACAAAAGGGGGCCAACTAGCACTCATTTCTGGGGACAAACACTTATCACACCTCAGCAATACATAACATTGTAAAAATGTATTCTAATATTTGTGCTTTTATGGCTCAGACTATTCATGCAGAATTAAGCTTTTCTGACTGACTGACTGACTGCCTCAAGAACCTGACCGTCATTGGTGCCAGCCACAGGCAAAGCTTGGACCCTGGCACTTTTTCTTTTACAAATTAAGCACTGTAACACAGCACATCTCTTAAAAGGCCCGAAGAATAAGCATGAACAAGCAAAAACGGTGATGTGGCTCAAGCTAAGACTCATCCAAACTAACACTGTGGTCCTGAGCCATATGGTAGCAAAGAGAGTCATTGCTGCAGAGACGAGACCTAAGTGACGCATGGACATGGACCAATGTCTAGAGGCAGAGAGGGTTATTTATGAAAACAGGGGGTGCTGGGGGGAATTCCAGAAAATATGGGGATTGTGGAAGAATTACTATGGGTTAAATGAAATAGAGGGGTAAGACAATACATACGTAGATAAGGGGGATGTGAAATCTTAATGAAGAGGGAGGAGGTTGGGAAACTGAACATCTGTAGCGGGATGTGTCTCCTGGCACAAATGGGGAAATTCACCACTCAATATTTATTCTGTTCAGAGATATGAAAATAATGCCATTTTGACTCCTGAGCAGCACAAACAATGCACCATGGTTCATCCTGGCTTGTTTGGCTGGGCTTGGCTGGTGGGCCAGTCTGCCTCGACCTCTGAGGTGCTTTGGTGGAATCTTAGCCTGGCTAGAGGTGGGTATGCCTTGCACTCAGGGTGGCGCATGCAGTGATGTTTGGGTCTTTACATTAGACGACTGCAGAGGAAAGAGTTGGTTTTCTGAAAGAATGAGGATGGTAGAGGCAGGAGTCGAATGTTGAGAGCGTATGGTTGATCTAGGGATAGGATGACATGGAAAGGAAGAAGGTGTAGAAAACATAGAATGCTTTGAAGGCTGTCAAGGGTGAAGGACATTGTTGAATGAGAGAAATGATTGCATGAGTTGGTTGGTGCATGAAGAGGACGGCGGTGATTGACACAGGGCTGGTCTGCTGAATTAGTATCATGTCTGTGCATGCGCATGACTGAACTGCACACACAATGAGGGTCATCTCACTGGTCTTCTTGGTCTTTTGTCTCCTATAAACAGTTTGAAGCAGACCGACGTGCTTTCATCATCACCATTAACTCCTTCGGCACTGAACTGAGTAAAGAAGAACGCGAGAAGCTGTATCCCACCTGTGGCTCTCTCTACCCTGAGGGTCTGCAGCTGCTCGCCAACGCAGAGGACTATGAGCAAGTGAAATCGGCAGCATCCTACTTTGCAGTACGTAAAACCTACGCTTATGAGCACCACTCGGCATTTAACCCCTTGGGAGAACAAAAATAGGCATCTCAATGTATCATCCAGCGCGCGATACCGCAAGGTATCCAATAAAACACATATGGGGGAATGTAGTTAGAACAGAGCCCTTACAGACGCAGTATGAGGATATGTGCTAGCATGCACAATTACACAATATTGGTGTCATTTTATGTCAACAATTCAGTTTTACAAATACATTTACATTTTGTACATAGAAGACAGAAGATTACAATCGTCAAGGAAGGCATTTGAACACCTAAGATCAGCTTGTGCAAATATCTTTGTGACTCGGACCCTAGGCCGCCCAGTGATAGAAATGCTCTTACCTCTTGAAAAAGGCAAAAGGTTGTGTTTCACTGTAAGTAGCCGTAGCTCCATACAGACCTGCCTGCCTTTTTATCTTTTAAATCACATAACTTGTAACATATAGACTTTTAACATGCTCAATAGTGTTCAAATGTAAAGATTGAATGATAGAATGTATTCTTGCCGCGTATTTTATCAATAGGCTTCGTTCTGCATGGTCCAGGGACCTTTTGGGAATACCCCATTGTTTATAATGGTTGTCGTTCTGCATGGTGGCGTCTTGCACCCAAAAAGTTGCTCATGACCTAGGATGAGAATACTGATGCACAATGCATTAGAGTTCCTACTACAATGAGCATGAGATATGCAAGTCTTGGGCATGCTGATAAAAAATCTTAGATAAGTCATTCACTAAGAATAGCCTTATCACCTTCAGTCCTACAAACCAACATCATAGATAATGACTTACTTTCTTCTCCATCATGAAATCCCATCCAGGTCATAATAAATGCCCTCTCCCACAGTGGATCACTTCCATCAGGCCTGAAATCCAGAAACATACTCGCTTTGCTAAAAAAATAAAATATGTACCCTGATGATTTTACAAACCACTGTCCCTTCACTCATCTATTGTGCAAATTCCTTCAAATAGTTACAACACTGCAGCTTCAAAAACATACTGATCAGCACAACTTATTTCAAGAGTACCAATGCCACAACCCTGCAAGTCGCTAATAATGACCTAGGAATCACAGTCAAAGGGCATCCCTTCCTCCTTCTTCTCAACCTCCCAATGACATTCACACTATTGACCACCAAATATTAATCTGCACTCCTGTTGCTTCTTTTTTTTTACAAACAGGCACAAAATATCTGCCACCATAAATTTCTCAAAATACCCAGTCCCAGTAAAATCCAAAGTCCCTGAAGGCACCTTCCTTTCCCCCGTGATATCCAGAGCCTCATTTATGGGGTGTTGGTGTAGGGCAGAGCATTTTACTGCGCTGTCCTATGTCAAAGTGACGGTTTTATCCAATATTATGCATTCCTGTCCTTTCTCCCTGCGCTTGTTCCATTTTGGCAAGTAAGTGCCAACGCAGGTCCCCTTGTGCCTGTGTTGTCGGCAGAATTGTTTTTGTGCAGGAAGGGGGCCCCTTCTTGCACATAAGGAATCCTGGGAGGGTTTTTCCTCTTTCTATATGTGCTGCAGAATGTAGCATCCATACAAAGAGGAAAAAACAAGGAGAAATATGGTTATTTCTCCTCGTTGCGCCTCCCCTGGGGAGGCGTAAGGTGTTGACACATACCCAGGTTTACATGGTTTTGTAATCTGGAGAAGTGTCCCAATCCATCGGTGTTGCAAGGGAACACCCACAGCAACGCCCATGGAACGCCTCCAGAGTGCAGAGTAAGGCAATGCAGCGATTTGCGCTGCCTTGCCTTACTCCATATCAATGAGGCCAAAGTGGCTTTGCGTGACCTCATAAATATGATTTTGTAGGTTGCGCCGCAGAAGCGTCACATAAAGTGACGCTCCAGCGGTGCAAGAGGCTCATAAATATGCCCCTCAGTATCTACATGGACCTCCTGAGCTGGCTCTTTGTGGATCAAGATATCTCCTTTCACCAGCATGCGGCTGGCATGAAACTCTTTCTTGAGGAGTCATATACAGGTCATGTACTACACCTGAACACTGTCTACTCTAAATTTACTCTTGGCTGTCCTTCAAATAGTACCTCAGACAATGCAGCTAAACCTAGGAGCTATCACTCAACCGGCCTCCGAATACTGTCATCTATCCTGTGTATATTGCATGTCTTCTTGTATATAAACCTGCACATTGCGGACATACTTTTAAAGGGTCCTTTCCGATTATAGCTATATACGCTTCCGACAACTATTGCTGAATGTGATGCTTACTATGTTAGGCTTTGCTATGACCTTAGTGACCTCTGTACTGCTATTGTTAAAACGTTCATAGACTTTGCCAATCTGTATATTTGCACTCTGTTGCACTTGGGATGTCACATGCTATAGGAAACCATCAAATACATTCATAATGAAATCTCATAAACCTAAAGCCACAGAAAGAAATCCACACTCATTACTGAAAGCAAATTGCTATTCCAAATCATGAGATGGCTCAGCGAAATGCAACTAGACAATGTCACGCCTTCTCCCTTAAACTCACGAGTCTCTTGACTTCTACAATGACCGTCCCTCGCCTCTAAAGACCATGTCAGTATGAAAGCCACGCCCTTCGCTCTACCAAGTCAGTTTCCTACATCAGACCAAATATTTCTTTAGTGCTGCCAACATCCACACAAGTCCCCATCCTAATGCCCAGCATGTTATCCTGAACCCACTCTCATCCCACTCGTAACCTCCTGTCATGCAAGCAGCTCACCTAATCTCAACAGTACAGATATCCAACCACACACCCCTCGAACTCAGGGACCTTCACGACTTTCCACTCCCAGTGTGCACCAAATGCAAATCCCTGTGCATTACCTCTAAGGCCATACACTCACAAATACCTGATTACCCAGCTGACGACCTCTCCACCACTGGTCGCTTCCGCACCAGCTGAAGCAGCACCCAACTAACCTTAAAAGTTCACAAAATCAGAAAGGAAAACAAGTCTTTTCCTGTTTTGCTCCATCTGAAGTTAGTTCTTGCTGTAAGTGTGATAGCAGCATCGCTTAAACATTTCAAGTAGGAACTCAGCCTTCCTCTCTCCTGCATATATACTCCCGCTCACAAACCCTCTGCCTGCAATGTTCAGTTAAAACTATTCAAACCATGTACATCTATAATAATTGGTTATGCATGTAAACTTTTTAGTTGTAAATTAGAAGCCCCACTAACCTAGCAAACCTTTCACAATGATGTAACCTACTCACTTTGCCACTGTGAGTGCGGGCGCGGAGACCTGCATGAGGCCGCTTGTCTCACCCACCACCCTGCAAAGTGAATCGCAGCTCTGTGGGTCCAGGTCGATGACATGTATGTCTCCCAAACAGAAATTCAAAAATCTGAGTGGAGTTAACACATGTGGCAATGTTGTAAGATATGATCGGCTGTTTTACAGCTTTGGGGCTGCTAATTTTCATTTCCAGTCGTAGAACTTGTAATTAAAGATACAAAAAGCTGCTCATCTCCTGCAGGGCAAGTATTAGGACGCTACATTCAATGTTCTTTCTTTTGCGACACTGACATTATTTTTTGTTGTTCTGCAAGGAGTACAAGGCCTTATTTGAAGGAATAGAAAATGGAACAGGGGATAAAACGCTGGAAGACAAGTTCTTTGAGCATGAGGTAAGATATTTCAAAATAAACGTATATTGCCTGTAGCTGTACTGCAACAATGATGAAACTTACAAGGACAATCACCAGGGCTCATTGGCTGAAAGAGAACCCCAGTTCAAAATATGTGAATCCTCTAGAGGCTTATATTTTGATACAGTCAGTTTCCATGTACAATGTCACCGGGAATAATCACGTTTTGGTCTACAACTTTGTGCCACCTGGGGGATGGATGGAAGAAAAATCATATGGTTGCAGGCAAAAACGTGATTCCCAGTGGATTAGGCTCTAAAATGTGATGCAGAGGAAAAGCCTGCAATATTTATATTTACATTTCAACTAAATATAGGCGCCAGGCAAAGCGAACTGTGTATCATAATGCATAGTCAGAAAGCCAAGCCAACCAGGATATGTCAAGCTCCAAACTTTAGAAATGTCCATAACATAACATCATCCCAAGTCGTACTACAGTATCTAATATTACGAGGTGGAGCAAGGAGGGCAAGTGCAACCAAGCTTTGTTGCATATAAACTTACGCAAGTGCAGCTCAGCACTTAATCATTGTCGCTTTCCTTGAACTTCAGCATTGCAAAAAAGAAAGGTCTTTACAGAAAGTTTCCTAAATGCAGAAAAACACGTCCAGCAAAAGTGGTGGGGTAGAAATATGTAATATAATTTTAGAAATCACTGCAATCAGAGTAAGGGGACTTTTCACAGTGTCCGAGCCACGGCTGAGCTGTAGACCCTGGAGGGTCGGATTATATGTCGGGTAGAGTGGTTGCCCAGGTGGCACTCCGCGCCACGTGATCAGAAGAGGCTTCTGCACATCATATTTATCAGACATGGGAATACCAGCCCCTGGCTGACATCTGAGGCAATGTTCCAAAAAAGGAACACTACAAAATAGATTTTCTTGCTCTCAAATGAAGGAAACTGCACAATAATGTGTGCATGTTAGTGCAGCACCAACACTACAATAAACATGAGCCCTGGGGCTCATCTCTGGCAAACAAAGGCACAAATTAACCATTGGTGGTGGGCGGGCCAAAGGCGGGCCAGGAAAAGAGGAGGAGTTCCACAAATGTGTTCATGCTGTTATTTGTTCCTTCCTACTTTCTGCATTAAAATGCAAGCTATTCCGACCCTTTACACGGTAATCACTTTCCCGCGCGGTGACAGAAAATAAAATATCTCTCTTTCCTGTACAGAAAAACAGCGTCACTCTCCTTTGCCACTTCACACCATAACCAAGGCCAATTTGATTCCTGCCAGAATCTTTAAAATGCAGGAAGTGACATTAGCAATACATTCACAGCGTGACTTCAAGTGCTGGCCCCTCATTATGTACTTACCAAGTCACACCAAGTAGATTTCTTTTACCCTACTTTCATGCCTTCTGCCAACCTGTTCTGCTCCCTTTTGCATGCTCTAGAACTATTCTTCAAAACGCATTTTATACATGTTACCAGAAGAAAAATAAAGGGCAGAATGTTTTATCACTCATGCACAGGCCTTCATCATCAGTGTAACTATAGGATTCAAAAGGCCTACGGGGCGACATTGCTTTAGAGGGTCTTCCTGGGATCAACGAAGCCTACAGATGAGGTCCCCTTGTAGTCTTCCAATGGGGGCAAAATGAATGTCATGTCTGGTGTCAGGAGGGCCTTGTCAGGAACTGACAAAACCAAGCGAACATCATTTAGTCTTTGCAGGGAATTTCCACACAAATAATGGGCCTGCCAATAGGGATGTACTGGTCCAGGGCCAATAAATGTGTCAAGTGGCCCTGTGTTGTGTACTGAGTGCATAGGCCAAGAGTAAAATAATGAAAACAATATTGCGCTCTAACAGTAACACCATTAAAGTGTCTCCTTCTCAAAGAGCTCCTCTTACCTCATGTTGTGGTGTAGCAGGCAATCAAAGTAGCCGAAGAACCACAGGTTCATGGAGTGCTTGTATAAAGCAGATAGTGAACCCAGAAGAGAAAGGTGGACTGGAACATATGCAAAGTCTTGCCCACAGCAGGATAGCTAAACTCTTGCCTTGTTGGGACAGGGATCTCCACACAGGGTAATCATTTTTAGATAAACAGCAGGGTAGACTTCTGTAGCAATTGTGCCAATCCCATCAGTGCAAGTCAGAAGCGTTATCCCAGTACGTGTATCAGGAGCATCAGTCCAGGATGGAGCTCTGGAGGGTTGCCAAAGTTAGTGCACAAGATATCAGTAGAACAGAATAATATGTGTCAGGATGCAGGTCATATGGGGTTGTTTGCTCTGGTACAGAAACAGAAACACTTATCAGACTGCATATCGATGGAACATAGAGATAAAGGCAAATTCCAGATGACCATTAGTTATGAAGCACATCCTAAACATTCGATAAAAATATAATTGGTGAGCCTAAAACATGGCCTCCTTGTTTGTGTGGATAAGTACTGCTTCGCCATTCCAAGATGACAATCAGGATGGTGCCCACAAGCAATCTTACCTCATTAGCTTAGCAAAGATGGCATCCTCTTCTGTACAGCTGAGCCATGCCAACCGAGATCCAACTTATGCCGCACGGCTTTTAGACAAATGCTGTGCCCACTCCCAGCTCAGAACAAAAAGCGAAGGACTGGATGCTGAGAAGGACTGTCCAGTCATCTTCATGAGTGCCCAAGGGAAGGGTGACTCTTTTCAGGACCCACAGTACCACACTGCATAGAACCGCACATGTGAAAAGTGTCAAGTATCTTCTTAAGAGGGTCTCGGGAACAAAACTATCCCACAAAGGGTTAACAAACCTCCTTGACCAACCCTGTAGCTCTTGACCGAAGATTAGGATTAATACTGAAAAGTGATGACCGAGGCATCCTTGACATCAATGCATCTTAAAGAAGTTCCGACTGCCTGAGGCAATAATCAGGGACTACAATATTAGCATGCGGGAGAAGAATGACAAATAATAGAACAAATACTGGAAATGGTCCCTTATATAAGATTCAAACAGGAAGTGATGTCACAGGAAAAGATTCTACTAAATCCTAAATGGCAACCACTCAACAGACAGCCATCTTTGAAAGAGTCGTTTATAAGGCTTGCCCACGCCTCGTTCCTGAAACTCATGGCGTTCGTTTGGTAAATAAAGAAGAAGCTCAAGTTTGACATCCTTTCCCAGCAATGAATTGTGCGGTCCAATCGCAACCCTTTATACCTGACACTTCAGGCCGACCACAGGACCCGCTCTGCTGCTGGCCGACCACAGGACCCGCTCTGCTGTAGGCCAACTACAGGACCTGCTCTGAATGCCTGCGGCACGGAGACGGCAGAACGGTCCAGGTGGCAAGGACACTTTATCAAACCCTCAGCATGGCGCCCAACAAGGTGCTACCACTCCTGAACCTGTGCAGTCTTTGGTCAGCTCCACGCACTAGTCTTTTGTGCCCCTTTTGAATGTCTGTTTCCACAGGTGTGCATAAGTCTGTACAAACTGTTTTTGCTTCTACAAAACATTCTATATCATGACCAACATGATTAGCTTTGATTGCGCAGTTCTGTAAATACTAAAGGTCTTTTTCTGACGTCATAGTCTGGAAACACAAGAACAGGGTGCTTTGCTCGTCATAATCAGAGAAATTCAGTTTTCAACAAAAATGTGAATCCAAATCGTAATCAAATCAGACCAAATGTGTGATGTTTTTCATGTAAGATACATTATTGCATTGGTTTGCACAATGGTCTCCATAAAGCAGGTGTTGGTAACGTGCTGATGTTTCAGAAAGAGGCGTTGTTGATTTTGCCGTTCCTAACTGGATAAAAAAGAGCAGGGTCCACATTTCCAATTAACTGTAAGAACATTATTCTCACCTGTGCTTCAATTAAACGTACTTGTTATATTTATTTTTAGGTCAAAATGAATGTGCTGGCGTTCATCAATCAGTTCCACTTTGGAGTATTCTATGCCTACATCAAGCTGAAGGAGCAGGAATGCCGCAACGTCGTGTGGATCGCGGAGTGCATCTCTCAGAGACACAGAACCAAAATCAATAACTACATTCCTATCTTCTGAATGCGTGCACTCCAGTAACCAAAGAAACTCACAGCAGAGCTCTCCCCCTGCAGCCACTTCCTGCGGATGGGCCTCCTTCCTGAGAGTCGAGTGAAATGCTAACATGAAAGTCTGTATCCGCGGCATGACCCTGTCACCAGTAGTTTCAAGCCTGGCCATTGGGTGTTCCAAGTAAATAAGACACACACTGCTAAAAGTCAAGAAAAGACATACGTTTTCTTCAGTTGTAGTATTTGTTTGGGAGCATTCTCACATCTCGCGTGGTTAGACTAGAGTGCCTAATAGCAACCCTGCAATTTGGCATAACTATGAGCTAAAAAGAGGCTGCCTATAGGCCGAGTCAGGTATGACACCATCAGCCAGGCCTTGCAATTTAACCAATAGGTAGCCTTAAAAATCCCCACCGTGCAAAGTTGTGTTGGCTTAAAAGCCAGAACTGTGTGGACGTGTCACAGATGATACATCTTCTATTGGAAAGCGCAGGTAGTTCCATCCCTCTGCACAAAGCATGTTTGAATTCACTGGGTGTTGACTCTCTTCTTATACAATTCTAACAAAAGATGCCAAAATAAAATGAAAAACTATTTTTAGAGTTTTGTTTCCTTTAAGTACGTCATCAAGAACTCCAGGTATTGTTAACTTGTTTATTACATTGATTTTGTTTGTATATAGATGTAAGGCACAATCTTTAGCTACATTTTTAAAATGCCACAAAGCTTTGGTTGAAACGTCATAGGTTTACTCCTCTATTTTGTACAAATTTCAGAATTTCTAGGGATTCACAAAGCATTCCAGGAACACTCCAGGTAATTTGTAATAGTGGTCAATTCCTTGGAGGATTTTAATGTGTAGAATTTACTCATGAGGCATTTCCAACAGATGGAAAATGATGTATGCTCAAATGCTAGGCAGAGGTGCTTTTGCACATGCACATGTTTCTCCTCGATGGGCTGTATATTTTCTCACACATGGAACTCCCTTCTTACTCCCAGGAAATACAGGGGTGCTTCTTCTATATTCCCACACATTCATTCCTCTTTTTGACAGAAGCAAATGTAAGTTTATTCCTAGGGACTCAATGGACAAAGTACAATCAGAGAGAGAACGTTGTGTTCATTCACTACAGGTTCCACCTGAAAAGAATAACTCTAGTTCGCCTCCTAGGGACATGCTGCCTGATGCTCCTAAGGACATGCTTCCTGATGCTCCTAGGGACATGCTTCCTGATGCTCCTAGGGACATGCTTCCTGATGCTCCTAGGGACATGCTGCCTGATGCTCCTAGGGACAGGCTAGCTGATGCTCCTAGGGATATGCTTCCTGATGAAATAATGTCTGGGTTGGTTGTGTGTGCTTACACTTCCAGGGCTTTGAAGCTCCTTTGCACATAGATGGGGGACATTAGTGGTATGATACCTAGGCCTCACAAGTTAATTATCTTTGACAGCAAGAACTTGGACCCAAAATCCATAGAGAGATTGATGTTTGCTTTGCAAAACTGGACTCTTGTATTCTCTGGTTTGGAACGTGCAGCCATCAGTATAAGTACCTGGACAGACATGGGGACCAGACTTGCGGGGCTCATAGAGAATGGAGAACACAGCTAAGTGGAAACCGCATTGATGGGTCCAAGCAGTTACCCCACTCTTTGAGGCAAGTGGTTGCACAAACACCGTACCTAGCTTATGGAGAGGAGGGGCGAAGGCGAAATCTGCTAAACTTCAGGATCATAGTCCCCTGTTTCTATGAGAGGAAATATCTTCTCCAATAGTGATTTTACTCAAGATCTAGGTGTCACGAACACAGTACAAATAGGCCTCAGGAAACAAACCACTT
This sequence comes from Triturus cristatus, assembly GCF_964204655.1. Classification (NCBI taxonomy): domain Eukaryota; kingdom Metazoa; phylum Chordata; class Amphibia; order Caudata; family Salamandridae; genus Triturus; species Triturus cristatus. The sequence continues at coordinate 487,904,977 of NC_140587.1, read as the reverse complement.
TGGGCTTATCCATCCTAGCAGCACAGATGCAGCATTAAAGTAACCTACTCTCAATATTAATTGTCTGGGTGAAGGTTCAGATGGAGAGACGGCGTATTTCAATTTTCTCTGATGGTCCGTAGGGTCAGGAGGTGCTTCTGAACATCTGCATCCAAAAGTGGACACATTTCATCATGTCCCACACAAGTGTAACTGTCCTTGAACTATCCCAGCACACAAGACAACAATCAGGATGCTAGGGAACTTGAGGCATGGATTTACTGGAAATCTGGCAGCACACAGTTATAGAATGCCAACGTTTCATAACAGAGGGGCACGCTGTTTGATATCAAACTACTAATAAGACCAAAATGTGGTAACTGTTGAATACAATAGGGGGCCTAAGTAACTTAAGTCCTTTACATGTGGTCTCTCTGTGGAACGAATGATAACAGCAGTCCTTTAGACAGTGTACCCTCCCTGGTCTTATGGTCCAGAACTTAGGGCATGGCACTCCCAAAAAAGCTTGATGACTACATCGGGAAAAAGAAATAGGTCTGTGGAGGATGAATCCCATTGAAATGCTAAACATCGACCAGGGACTTGTAGCTTGAGGCGCTCCAGTGATAAAATGCTTTAAACTGTTTTCTGTCATTCCTGCTTCAACAGAGTTTAGCACTGAAGTTTTGATTACGTAGGATCTGAATCTTAGTGCAAGGTGGCGTAGGATCTGGAACCAAGAGCAATGAGTGGATGGCATTTTTCTGTTGTACAAAGCTGTGAAACTCTCACAGGATGCTACGGTCAATATTTAAAGAGTGTTGCTGCCTGCATCTCACACAAGGAGACAAAGGGCTATATTTATGAGCCCAGTTGCATCGCAATTGCACCGCCCAATGTGGTGCATGCTTGGCGCAACTCAAAAATGAGACTTTGCATGGCCCTGAGTGGCTTCATAAATCAGGAGTAACGCAGCGCAAAATTGCTGCATTGCCTTACTCTGCCCTGGGAAGGTGTTCCATGAGAATTGTGTGGGCGTTCCCTCATAACTCCTATCAATTTTCACGCATTCCCAGATTCACCAGAACTGGTTAACCTGGGAATGTGCCAAAATGCTACACCTTTCCAGGTGAGGCGCAATGAGGAGAAATAACTTTATTTCTCCTCGTGACTTCCTCTTTCGATGCAGCACACATAGAAAGAGGAATACGCCTCTCAGGATTGTTTTTGTGCAGGAAGTTGCCCCTTCCTGCACAAAAACAATTCTGCATGCAACACAGGCACCCTTGAACCATGGTGGAAGGGTGCCTGCGTTGACACTAGCCAGCCAAAATGGCTCCAGTGAAGCGGCAAAGGCAGGAATGCGCTGTATACTTTAGAATACGGCTCATTCTTGCCCTGTCACGCAGCGCAGCAATGTTACTTGCTGCCCTGTGTGACTATTTGATAAATATGCCCCTTAGTTGACGATGGCAGCATAACACTACATTCAAGTGTCAGTAACACTCCAACCGCCTCCTCTGCGTTGGCGCAAGAGAAGGACTGCAGCAAGACGGGAAACACACCATCTGGGTCTCCCTCGCCCCTTCTCCTCTGAAGGACACATCAACTGTTGAGGCCGGTAGAGTTACCTTCATGCTGAGACCTCAGTCCAGCCTCGTTTGCAGGTCAGGTCACAATGATACCCACCCTGCACTAAACCATATTTGGATATTGCGTGCATGCTCTTTGTCATATTTATGTTCTTGTTGTGTGTCCAGTTTTATGTATTGCCGATGGAGCTAAAGGACAAACCAACCATATTGGTTTTCCAAACCAACCAAGAATATGTGCCTAAAAGAGGAGGATTCATGGCACTAGCTCTGCATACATTTGGCAGTCCACAGGGACAGAGCCAGATTCCCTATATTCCCTCTGCCAGTTGCAAGCCTGAGCAGTTGGGGCTCTGGCCTTTCATTGCTGCACCTTCGGTGGGAGCTACTTTCTCATGGCTATGGTCTCCAGAAGCAGGGTAACCCATTTGAACCCTGCATCAGTTGTCTGTCGCTATGATGCTTGCTGGTTTATCAGGCTGGCAGCCAGTTAAAGTTGTGTCAACACTAGCTGCTTTGGATAGCCAGTAAATCAACCCATTACCTTGCTTAATAAGCCTGAAATAGAATGTTCTTAACCCCTTCAGTGCCCATGACGAGATGGTCTCGTCATGGGCCGCGGTTGCGCTGTGCCCATGACGAGACCATCTCGTCATGAACTCCGCCCGCTAATAGAAAGCCCGGCACAGGGCGGGGAAAGGGCGGGGCACGTAAGAGGTTAATTAAAAAATTTCATCCTGACTCTTATTTTATTTGATCTGCATTCATGCACTTGTGTTGAGGTGTTTGGATTGGTTGTTTGACTATTGCATACCAGAGCTATGTGTTAAACAGACATTAAATAATGGTTTCTGAAAAGGGGCTGTTTTCACTTGGAATGTAAGAGCTTTGAAGGACATTGTTTGGGAAATTCAAAGGATATTGTCCTGCAATATTACTTTTCTAGTCTACCAGGCACAAGGGCCCAGGGCAGATCATGACATTTTAAGAGCACGTGAGGCAGCAGGGACTTGGAGAGAGGTACCTTTCCAAGCACACTAATCATTGTCTGTGTGCCAAGCATTTTACTGCCTGTGTTAATATTATAATGTGATATGATCTGTTCCCTTTGATGTTACATATTACTCTGTTTAGGTTTAGCAGGAGAAGTGGTCTCACCATGTTGAATAACTCAAGTATAAATTGTTCTGACACCACCCCTTTTCACAATGTGAAATTCCCCCTAGAACAAGTGAACACCAGTCTATTTCACTTAGAAAATTATGTTCTATTCCCATACACAGACTCAAAGCACAGTGCCTCCACCCTGTCAGATTACTTCTTGAAGCTATATTGAGCAATAAGCAGAGATATTAATCCCACCCACACATACACATATTTAGTTATAAGGAAATACTGCCCACACAATATATTTGGCGTTAAAACATATTGTTGAAATAATTGAAACTATATAAACACAAATCTCTGTTGTCTTGTGGTAGAGAGTCTGATGTCTTATGAATTGTCATAATTGATACCGCCTAGATTTCTTATCCTTTATTGACAACCGCTTTGGCTGTTTGTGAGTATTTTACCATTGCCCCTGTTTCTTCCAATACACATTAGCATCTCAGAGTTCATTGACAGCTGTATTTACTGTTCACTGATAGGAAAACATCTCGGTGCGTTATAAGAGGTAATACTCAGTTTAATTTGCAAAGTTAGCAGAAGCTGGGAATCTTTCAGTTTCACTAACATATGACTCCTCTTAATTGTATCTCCTTTGTGATCTTGATGACACCTCTCCCAATAACTAAATTAAGTGACCAACATAGCAAAAAGTGTAAATGTGACCATAAGGAAGCTCGGCAAATAGCTTCAATTTATAAAGGTATTGTGCCTGGTCAATAACTCCAGCCAGCAGTCAAATACATCACTTACTGATTTCCCCTATCAAGAGAAAACACTAAATAACTAGAACAATGGGTCCCATAAACTCTCTTACTCTGAAGGCTGACACGTGTTTGACTGCTCGTGGTGTTTCTGGGTGCTCTCCTGTCTTCTTGAGCTCCGCGTTCCCCTTAGGGCAGCATGAACTTGAGACCAGGCGCGCAACACCCATTGGACTCACAGGGCTTCAGCCCCCCCCCCACCCCCCCCCCCACCCCCCCCCCCCCCCCACCGTCGTGTGTGGCAGCCCGGGATGAGACACCTTCCCGGGCAAAAAAGCAGCCGCACCCGAGCACTTCACAGGTCTTTAAAAGACCATTTGCATGTTAATGAGGCCTAGCTGTTGTTTCACCCCATGCATCGGATTTTAATATACCAACAGCTCGGTCTTATGGCGTCCAGGCCCATCTACTACAAGTCTTCCTCCTTTGCTTTCATTCCTACCTGCTGCTTTACTGGTCCGCGTGAAATCCTGCCCTTAATGCTATTGCATTTGGGATTCTGGCGATTTACTATGATCGAGGTGGTCTTACCCCAGAATGCCTCATTAACACATTGGCGCTACTGAATTTGGGTCAATCTTTTAGGCACTCCGGACCTCTTCTTCCAAAAACTAATATGAGAGGAGTCCTGGGCAGATTTGTAAATCAAAAAACTTTAGCCGATTGCTTAACGTCGCTGTGATTGTTTTTCATGTTCTATGCAGGAACAAGTTTTTTTTTTTTAACTTTAGCCTGGCACCTTTTTGAACAAATGCTCTTCAGGAGACTTTACGAAGAGCTCCTTCCCAGTCTTCTGCTAAATCCCAACTGACTCACACATAGATTTCAGTCAGAACCATCCTCAGTGTCCTGTGACGTCACCACAGACTCTTTGCAGCTTTGATTGGCATTATAATGAAGCATGTGGGAAATCACCCAAAAAAGACACACAGACAGAGACAGGCCCCATTCAGAATGCAAGCAGCAAATAATAACACTTAACATTCTGTTTAAAACATAGCAAGTGTGAAAATAAATGAAGGCACTGGCCAGCTGCAGACCAATTCTGCTTCTGCCAAGGAGGTCAACAAGAGAGTTACACATGAATGTGCATTTGAATAGATTCTGTAACTTTGATGTACAAGAATCATCTGCACACACTGGATGGCACTGTGAAGGTTTCGACAGTGGATCTCCAAATGTGACAGATACAGTGAGGGAGACAGAGACAATGAAACAATGAAAATGGAGGAAAAGGACACGATGAGAGACCAACTTGAAAGAGTGTGAGAAAGAAAGGTAGGGCAGGAAAAGAGAAGATTTAGGAAAGAAAAAGGAGAAAGAAAAAATGGGAAAAGAAAGGAAAGGTGAAAAAAGGGAAGGGAAGCAAGGAAGAAAAGGTGAATGGATTAGTAGGGGAAAGGAAAAGTGGTTGGAATGATGAATGGATAGATGGTTGGTTAGATGACAGATCGAAGGACAGTGAATGAATGAATGATGGATACATCTATACATGGATATACTGATGGGTGAATGATGTACCAAAGGATGTATACATGGAAGGGTGGTATGCTGGGTGAATGGATGCAAAGGTTAAAGGAGGGGCAGATGGATGAATCAATGGGAATGTGACAGTATGGATGGATAGATTAATGAAAGCAGGGTGATAAAACTCTTCAAAGGATGGTAGGCTCACTCGTTTTGGTGGCTCTCTGTGATTAGATGTATTGTTCAAAGTCGGAGGCAATTTATTTTACTGGCTACTACCTTGCGAGCAATGGTGATGTCTAATGAGTGATACCTGTTTGCATATTTGCATAGCCTTTATTTTGATATTCATAACTTTTTACTTAAATTTGATAATAGAATTCATCATTTTAGGAAATTTAGAAATTTATATCTGTCTATTCATGTAATAGGTGTCATTTTGTGAGTGTTTTTTCTGAACTGTTATGATAATACCATATGGTTGATTCTATGATTTGTTTTTATAAAATTAACACTTTTAAAAAACAAAATCAATCTGAAATTGGAGTTGCAAGTTTGGGATTTAGGAATACCAGGCTGAGCTTGATTCCAGTCTGGAATGGGTGCAATGACTAGTATTTCCATATTCGGAAAAAAGATTAGAATGGATATTACACAATACTTCTCTACCAATGAAGGTTCGATAGACTCCTTTTCGACGCTGTGGGAGGCATTCAAAGTTGTGATACGGGGGGCTTGCATTTCCAAACAATCTATACGATCTACTACAGTTAAACTAGAGCAGGAAATCAAATTGGAGGTACAATTGTTCTTCCAGACCAGGAAACCTATCCATTTGGCCACCGTAAGGGGGAAAATCTCTGAATTTGAGGAAGAGGCTGATAGGGAGACCTGTTTTCTGGGGAAGCTCTCCAGAGCACGAAGTTATGGAGAGGGAGACAGGCCTAGCAAAACCCTTGCTAATGCACTTAGACAGCGTACCTCTCCGGCCTTTATAGCCGAGTTATTGGATGAGGACGATTCCCCTATTAGAGGCCAAGAGGCCACGCACACACATCTCACTAAATATTATTCCTCACTGTACTTAGCAACGCAGAGCGCACCCCACCCAGACCTGGACGAATATTTAAACTCAATTGAACTACTTTGGTTGAGTGACGCCCATGGAGCTTATTTAGACGAACCCTTTTCAATAGAAGATATCACACAGGTTATTAACAGCGCCGGGGAAAAAGCGCCGGGGTTGGATGGCCTGATTACTACAGTCTCCAAAACTTTTACGGAGGAGCTGGCGCCTCGGCTGTTGGATGTATACCAGGAGTCGTTAGCGATAGGGATCCTTCCTCCGACCATGCAGAAGGCCGCAATCATTTCCCTTTTAAAACCAGACAAGGCCCCTAACCTATGTGATTCATATAGACCCCTATCGTTAATTATTGTGGAAGCAAAGATCCTAGCTAAACTAAATGTCAATACATTACAACTGCTATTATCACTCATTGCCAGGCCAGACCAGTCAGGATTCATCCCGGGTAGGTCAACGGCCCACAATCTGCGCACCTTCTTCACACCAAATTGACCCCCAATTGCCTGCAGTTGCGGTATTTCTTGATGCGACAAATGCGTTTGACTCCTTGCAGTGGCCCTTTTTATTTAATATCCTACCCAGATTGGGATTTAGTCACAATTTCATCAAACTAATAGGCCTGCCCTACACTAAGCCCGCAGCCCGTCTCAGAGCGAATAACCTAATATCGGAACCATTCAATGTAACCCGTGGAATAAGGCATGGATGCCCGCTCTCACCACTGCTGTTAGCGGTGGCAGTGGAGCCCGTAGTGGCTAGAATCCGTCAGCATCACACCACACGAGGTCTGGAATTTACAGACAGGGGTCTTATAATATCAATGTATGCAGACGACATAACATTATATATTTACAAACCAGACAAAAACTTCAACCCTGTGCTGAGAGAAGTCCTTTGTTACGGAGGGATGTCTGGCATAAAGATCAACTGGTCAAAATTATCCATTTTACCCTTGACTAATGCTCCGCTAGACACCAATGTGGAATTTCCGCTAAAATGGGCAGATGGCGCTGTTAAGTACCTGGGGGTGTGGTTGAGCAGAGACCTGCAGGAAATATGGCGTATGAACTTTGGCAGATTACTAGATTGGCTGGAACAAAAGTCGAAATTTTGGGCTGCCCTACCTTTGTCATTGGCTGGCAGAATTGCTATCACTAAGATGATAGTTCTTCCTAAATTTTTATACCTTTTCGTTACTATACCTATACCTCTAACCAAAGCCTTTTTTAACTCCCTGTGTTCTATTGTATTTGCCTTAGTGTGGGCTGGTAAACAACCCAGCGTAAGCTGGGAATTACTAACACGTCCACTTTCCGGAGGTGGACTGGGTGCGCCTGACTTTGAACTCTATGCGCTATGTGCGCAGGCCCAATTCCTCCATTTCTGAATATATCCTATCCCATTCCAGCCGCAAGTGGCCATAGAAACAGATATAGCTGATCCCACCCCTCTACACGTGGCTATCTATAAACCGTATCACAGATCAGCAAACGAGGTAAACACAGTTGAAACCTTGCATTGGGCTTGGGAAGGTTTAAGGAAACGTGGCGGAACTCCACTGCTTTATGCACCCTCTACCTCAGTAGCACATCACCCACTTTTTCCCTTTCCCAATGACAGGGGCTACTTAGAACGGGCACGCACTATGGGGATTACTACATTAGGAGACCTATACCCACAGGATGCCTTTTTAGAGCAACCACAACAACAGGAAGACACTCGGGTACCAATCCTGCATTTACTCTTATATTTCCAGCTTCGAGCCGCTTGTAAGAAAATGCAATCTGCTTTCCAAGCCCCCCCGGATACAATGCAGCTGCTAGGACACTTATTAGCTACTCCATCAACTCGAAGATTAATCACTAGATTATATAATATCACGCTTGGGAAAGGCTCATTATTTAGTTTGATATGTTTTTTAAAGAATTCATTTAAACCCTCCTTATTTTAGCTGCCTGTTGACTTGGGAATTTATCAAATTGTGCACTGTGATGTTGTTTTGCTGCTAGGTCTTACACGTTCAGAGTGTGTTATACTCCGTTTCTTTTGCACTTAGCACTTTACTGAGGCCAGTTTCGGTCTCAGCAGCCATCTTGTTGCGCCTCCCGCGATCCGCGGTCAGCGCTTTAGTCGCTGCACGCTGCACGCCGCCCTCAGTTAACATCATTTAATAGCCTCCACTAGGGCGCGCAGCGGACGCGCTCAGCGGGGGCCTAAGGCAAGCCCATCTGCGCCCGTCAGCGCTAAGTCAGCGGCCAGGGCCAGCCATGCTGCCCGAGTTGGGCCCTCTGCTGATAAAGTATTGCAGTTATCGGGCGAGTTTTTAAAGACACTCCGGCCTCCCCCTTGCCCTCTGCACAGAGGTTTCTCTATGTCCACTCAGTGGGACTTTGTTTGCCCAGATTGTGGGTTTTCATTGACGTCAGCTACTTCCTCTGGCGGTCTGCCCAATGAAGCTGCAAAGGCCCTGCGTATCAGATCGGCCCTTATTAATGCTAGATCACTGAGGAAGCATTACTTGGATGTGTTCGATTTGGTCTCCGACAATTCTCTGGACTTGTTGTTTGTCACAGAGACCTGGTTGGATTCCTCTTCCAATCCAATTGTTGCGTTGGCGACACCAGCAGGCTATAAGCTTCATCGCGTGCACCGTCCAGTTGAAAAAGGGGGCGGCCTGGCCATCTTGCATAGGGATGGTTGGGTTCTCCATAGTGAAACCTTCAGCATGTGGGGTGAGTGTGAAGCGTTAGACTTCAGTATACAATTTTCGCCCCATTTCACACTACGGGGTTCTCTTATCTACCATCCTGCCGGTCCGATGGACGTTTTTCTTAAATCTTGTGGGGATGCGGTGGCTGAGCGAGCATTACGTTTCTATCGCTATTTGATTTTGGGAGATGTAAATCTTCATCTCAACCAATCTGATGCTGGAGATTCGGCTGACTTCCTCAGTACCCTTCAACTGGCTCATCTCTCACAATGGGTTATTCATCCTACCCATCAGGGGAGCCATATTTTAGACCCTGTTTGTTCTAATTTCCCGATTCAGGTGGTCAAGCCCACGCCGGTCTCCTGGTCAGATCACTTTCTCATCTGTTTTTCTTGGGAAGTTACCCGGCCTGATATGCGAGTCGGCCGCCATCGTCCTCCAATTGTTAGCAAAATTGACCCTACCCAGTTTTCCAGCACTTTGGCTACATCTCGGCCTCCTCTTCAGCAAGTTCTCGAGGGTATTCTGTCTTTGTTTACTGACTGGATTTCTGCTTCAGTGTCTGCTCTTTCTGCACCTGGCCGGCTTAAGCTGGCTAGAGACTCTCCCTCTAAACCATGGTTTTCTTCTGAGCTGAAAATCTTAAAACATGAGTGCAAAATACTGGAAAGGGCATGGCGCTCTAGCGGCTACTATCTTCTAGCAAAACATACACTCAGAGCAAAACAAAAAAGCTATTATTCTGCTATAGCAGCCGCAAAAAGTTGCTATTTTTCGCAATGCATTGATCAGGCCAACAATAACTCCAAAGAAATATTCTCTATTGTGCAAAGTTTTATGTCTCCTAGTGCTCAAGCTCAAGTTGCACCAGTCTCGGAGACTTGGTGTAATACTCTTGCTAAGTTCTTCATGGATAAGATCTGCTCTATGCAAGCCAGCTTTACCTCTTGCACTATGGTATCCACGGCCTCTCTGCCTGGCCTACCTGCCGCTAGTCTTAATAACACCTTATCAACTTTTGAGCCCATTGATTTGGCTTGCTCTCTCAAAATTCTTAAGACTTTGAAGTCAGGCTCTCCGACTGACCCTTGTGCCGCCAGACTTCTGGCCACTGTTGCAGATACCATTAATCCAGAAGTTAACAAAATTGTTAATATGTCTTTGCGGGAAGGTCTTGTTCCGGCTTCCTTGAAGCAGGCACAAATTCTCCCTCTCCTCAAGAAGCCGTCTCTCGACCCAATGATACCGGGAAATTACCATCCCATCTCACTTCTGCCAAGCTTGGCTAAGGTCTGTGAGAAGGTTGTCACTAATCAACTGACCAAGGTTATCCAGGCATCGGGTCTGCTGCATCCGGCTCAATCGGGATTCCGGGCCTCATTTAATACGGAATCAGCACCACTAGAGGTGACAGAGGCAATTCGCGAGTGTTTGGATGCCAGCGGGAGAGCTGCATTGGTTATGCTTGATCTCTCGGCGGCATTCAACACTGTGCCTCACTCTTTGCTTCTTGATCGCCTCTCGGAGATCGGTATATCTGGTTCTGTCTGGCGCTGGATCCAATCTTTTCTGGAAGGCCGTTCACAGCAGATCTGGCTTCCACCATGTGCCTCAGTGCCTCTGCAGGCCGCCACTGGTGTCCCACAAGGGTCTTCCCTTAGCTCCCTTCTTTTCAACATCTATGTTACTCCGCTGATTTATTTAGCGGAGTCATTGGGGGCTATGATGATGGCCTATGCTGACGACACCCAGCTTTTGTTCTCGTGGGGAAGGGATGAGGACTCAGTTCTTGGGCTCAACACTGTCTTTCCTCGGTTTTCTGCTGGCTCTCTCAGGCGCAGCTAAAAGGTAATGAAGAGAAATCAGAGGTCCTCTTGTATGGCGTCTTTCCAGCTAAATTCAGAGAGAAGCTATGGCCCCCCGGTTTCCCCTTGCCTAGTGCATTGGGTATTGCTGCAAAAAACCTGGGGGTTTGGTACAATGAGAACTTGTCCTTTTCTACCCAGGTCAGGAAACTGGTTGGGACCTGCTTCGGTACACTGAAAGCTTTGAGGAAGTTTCTTCCTCTTCTTCCAAGACCCGCCAAAGAAACGGTGGTCCAGGCCCTGATTTTGTTTCGCCTAGACTATGCCAATGCACTGTATGTGGGCATTTCCGGCTACCTCTTGAAAAAACTGCAGGTTGTTCAAAATTCAGCCGCTAGACTCTTGCTGGGGATTCCTTGTAGGTGCAGTGTGTATGCTCACTTACGCTCTTTGCACTGGCTCCCGGTGGAGTCCCGAATACATTTTTAAACTCTGGCTATTGCTCATAGGGCACTATATGACTCTGGTACTACTTACCCCCAGAAAAGGTTTGCCTTTTATAACCCGGTGAGACAGTTGCGTGCTTCCTCCCAACTTTTGATGCAGACCCTAGGTTCAAACGTCAAAGGTTGGGCGGGTGTTCTTTTGTGCGTAAAGCTGCTCTGGCATGGAATGCTTTACCCTTGGCACTGCGCAGTATTCAAGATTCTGAGATCTTTAGGAAAAAGTTAAACACTTTTCTCTTTCAATAGTGTTTTGGTCTGTGGTTCTTTTTCCCAAGTACGCGCCAGGACAAAGCCCTAACACAGTGGAGAGCTGACCTGGAGGACCTACCCACAGACGAGCCATGGTCATTTTGCTGCTCACAGCTAAGATACTTATCCCAGAACTATAAACTAAGACTTATCCACTTCAAATTCATACATAGGATGTATTGCACCCCCATGATATTATACAAATTGGGGTTACGTCCTGATTCATGCTGCTGGAAATGCAGACGCGAAGCAGCTGCCTTTTTACATGTAGCGTGGAGTTGCCCACTTTTTGCTGAATTTTGTAAAGGGGTTTACGATGCTATACACGCTGTCATGGTGGCTCTGCTGGGTTATGTGAGGGAACTCCCACCTGAGAAACGCCGCTTGGTGGCCATGATGTTACTACTCGTGAAGCACAGGCTGGCCATCCGCTGGGGTGCCCCTAGAGCCCCCGGATTGCTGCTTGGGTGAAAGATATTGCTTATTGTCAGGAGCAGCTTGTGGCATTCTGGGACCCTATGCCCACAGCATACCGCCCGAAGGACATATGGCAGCCTTTCAATGTCTGGCTCAGAGGCCAAGATGCGGACCTCCCTGATGGTTCTAGCCCAGTGCCAGATGTCTCCCCGTCAAGATCGCCCCAATAGTCGCCTAAACATTAGCCACTTTGTAATGCTGCCCCTCGCATACATGAGTCCGATTAATTTGAAACATTTGAGAGGGTTAGTCCTAGTCATCCTTCCATTCCACATTTACGGAGTCTGGTTTGGTGTGTTTGTTTAGCCTACAGCTGACATTGCTGGGTTTAAGTCACTACATAATGGGAACCGTGATGTTGTGGGATGCTGATGTTAAATTTCTTTCACTATTCTGATTTTTCCTTTCCTTCAAAAAGTATAAGACGCAATGGAACAACGTATCTGATTTTTATTTGATACTGGTAGTTTACAACTACTATAATGATGTTTGTTTAGTCTACAGCTGGCATAGCTGTGTTTCAGTCATTACAACCATGGGAAACATGAGGATGAGGGACACGGATGCTAATTTCCTTTCGCTATTCTGATTAATCTTTTTCTTCAAGACGCAATAGAGCAATGTATCTGATTTTTATTTGATAGTGGTATTTTATAACTACTATGAAGATGTAATTTGAAGCAATACTTAATACATACATGTGCTTATGTTATGTATCCAACTGAACAAAATTTCAATTAAAAAAAACTGTCCACAACTCAGCTTCCTCTCATATTACTCGTTGTCTTTACACATTTCTTTGACCATGTACAGCACACCACTGCCATTTGTTATGTTATAGCAATACCATATACATACATACATATATACATACATACATACACGAGGATGCACAAAATCAAGGGACAAACGTTGCAGAAGGAAAAACACCTAAGTAAATTCAATAACCTAGTAAGTAATTATAAGCAGAAGTCATTACATCTCCATTTCCTAAGCAAAATGTAATCCATTACAGGTAGCCTCACACTGAGGAAATCCCACCCATATCTGTCACAGCTCACACCACATCACCATGAACATAACTACCCTTCTTTTGACGTCAATAAAGGACAGGACTTACTGAATCACAGCGACCATTGCTATTACTCTCGTCTTCTTGCACAGAATTAGTCAGATCACCCCCATGCACGCTAGCGGAAGTGCTCTAGTCCACCATTGGTCATTCTCCAATAACAAACCAGTAGTCTTCACGTTGGAAATGCACATGGGTGTACTGCAGCCACTACCTTCACTTTTGACTCAGCATATTTGATCCTGACTTAGTCACCCTCAGACACTGTCCCCCTGCTAGCTGCCTCCTTCCCATCACAATGTGTCTTTTTCATCCCTTGTTTGCCCACCCGTCATTATTCCAGCACTCTAATTCACAGCCTTTGTCTTTCCTGCTCTTCTAAATATTTGGAGCTCTGCTGGTGGGGATGAAGGCAGAGTCGCGGAGTCCGTACTCTGAGGGTTAGTCTATGGTTTGAGCGTGTCTGGTGCTTACCGGAGACAGAGTCTGGTAGTAAAGTGCAGGGCAGGTCCTCTGGGCTCTGGGGGGGGTCTGCTGCTTCTGGACACGCCGGTTTCTTTGCTGTAGGCAGCTCATGGTTGGGACAGGCCTGTAGGACTGTGACCAAGTCAGTTGGTTTTCTCGGTTTCTTCCTGGGTCAGCACAGCTCTTCGGTCCTTCTTTCTTCCTCGAATCTGAAGCAGCAAGGTACAGGCTCACCCCTAAATACTAAATTTAGGGGCGTCAAAGGGGTGTGTAGGTTGGGACCAATGGATCCCTTCCATAGGGTGGGTACACCCCCTATTATGCTACCCTCCATTGGGAGGGGTCAGGAGCCTCTTCCTAATTGGCTGAGTCCTCTTATCTTCAAGATAGAGGGAATGAGATGTGTGCTTCACCTCTTGGCAATGGAGGGCACACCTCTCTTCCTAACTTGGATTTCTCACCAATTCTCCCGCCCAAGTGGGGGTCATAACCAGTGGGAGCCAGTTTCTGGGGGCAGCAAAAGGCATGGACTGCGTCCAAAGATGGCAGGCCTTTGAAGCTTCTCCTTTCATGGGTGCAGTCCATCCTGGGGGAGGAGGCATGACACTTCTGCCCAGGAGGGGCTTTGTTTCTGGACCCAGAGAACGGATGCCCCTCTACCCAGGGGTCCAGAAACCTATCTTGTTGTGGCAATGCCAGGCAGCCATTCAGCAACCACCCCAGGGGGCATTTCTAAAATGACCTCTGAGTGCATTTTACATTAAAACCCACACTGGCATCAGTGTGGGTTTAATGTGCTACCAAACCTCCCAGTATTTAGTAAAGCCTATGGAGCTGTGGAGTTCGTAGAGACCAACTGTGACAGTACCAGCTAACCAGGACTCTTGCCCTTTCAACCTGGACAGTGGAAATAACAATGCAGCAATCAATGGTTTCAGAGCTCTGGAACAATTAGGCGTTTTATTGTGGCGCCCTCCGCCTCACGGAAGGGTGCTGTATGGTCACAGGTCCTAAGGATCCCACCGCTCGCCAACAATGTAGGACCTGGGGTCTCCAGGCCCTATGGGGCGGTAACGTGGCACCAGCGGTCGGGCCACCAAAGGTCTGTGTGTAAAGCAACCATACAACACGCACCTCACATGGGACGAGGAACACACACAATAAGTGACGCCACACTGTAGGAGTTATATAAATACTCAAGTTTATCCAAGTAGATCACGTTAGATGCAGGTCATGAGGTAGCAGTACATTTCATAGGCTGATAACACAATTCCTAGCGATACACATGTCAGTCAGGAGCTATAAAAGTTGGTCATACCCTAAATGCAATTCATGAAATATCAGTACTGCCTGAGGGACCACTACTATTCACGTAGGTGTCCAAGCGCGCTTCACTTTCCTGTAGCGCCTTAGGGGGGTGATTACAGCGCTGTGCGCGCTAACTGGTGACGACCTCAGAACGGGGCATCTAGCACCGAGAGCTACTCGTAATAGATGACATTTAGCACTTCAATATGGAACATGAATACCAGAGCGCCACTCGTAATCAATAGCATGTAGCACTTCAATATGGGCGTGAATAACAGAGCGCTACTCGTAATCAATAGCACGTAGCACTTCAATATGGAACATGAATAACAGAGAGCTACTCGTAATCAATAGCACGTAGCACTTCAATATGGAACATGAATAACAGAGAGCTACTCGTAATCAATATCACGTAGCGCTGCAATATGGCACATGAATAACAGAGCGCTACTCGTAATCAATAGCACGTAGCGCTTCAATATGGAACATGAATAACAGAGCGCTACTCGTAATCAATTACATTTAGCATTTCACTACGGAGCATAACTAACATAGCGCTGCTCGTAAGCGATGACATTTAGCACTTCAGAACAGAGCAGGGATATCAGAGCGACACTCGTACTCAAGGACAGTCAAGGCTTCCCACGGGACGGTCAGCAGGGAGCGCACGGGACTTGCGGAGCGAGTCTCTCGGGCTCCGGTGCAGTTCGTAGGGCACCGCGCTTCAGGGCAGTCATGGGGGCACCAGGGAGGGATCCCTCGGCGGGGTCTCTCTGTCGCGAAGACAAGGGGGACTCCCACGGAGAGGGAACCCGGGCTGAGGGTGCGGTGTGGCTCCCAACCAGTAGGGGGCGCACCAGGGGCAATCCCAGCCTCCAGGCTTACCTCGTTCTCGGCGTCGGAAGGCGTCCGCTCCAGCGACGATGGGGAAACTCGGCCCAGGCCTCGCGCACCTTCTCACGCAGCTGCGACGGCAGCGGCGGGGCCCCGGGCTTCTCACGGGCCTCGCGACTCTGCAGGGCACTTCTTCCGGGCCGCGGCGGTGAGCGCGCTGGCTTCCACGTCACAGGGGGGTGCTCAAGTTAAGGATGGGGGTTCCGCGCTCAGCGGAGCACGCTGCCGGGGGTCCCAGACCAGGTCAGGGAGCGCAGGGGTCACAGCGCTAATACCTGGTCGATCCCCGGTGGCTCTTCAATCTGCTTGGCATACGGCTTCAGGGGTCAGTCTGGACACGCAGTCTCAGTGCTTGGCATATAAGTTTAGAGTTCAATCTGGACACGCAGTCTCAGTGCTTGGCATATAAGTTTAGAGTTCAATCTGGACACGCAGTCTCAGTGCTTGGTATTTAAGTTCCTGTTCTCAGATGGTAGGTGAAGTCTTGTTGGCGCAGATGTATCTGGCGCCCTTCAGGGGTTCTGTTACGGGGGGTAGGGATGGAGAAGGCGACTAGGTCCTTCCTAGTCAGGCTGGGCAGAGGTTCTCTGGGTCCTCCTACTGCTGGGCAAGATCAGTGGGTTTCACAGGGTCCCTCACTCACTTAAGAGGCAGCACCTAAATCCTGTCACTCTCAGAGGCAGAAGTCCCTGGCTAGGCCCTACCGCCTACACTCCTGGTGGATTCTTCCAGCTCTGCTTCACCCCACTGGCCAACTCAACACAAAAAGTTCCCTCCCTCACTTAAGTAGCCCTAGGTCAGGTGAACTCTAGCCAAGGCGGCAAAAGAAAAACCACACCTCCCTTCTAGAAGGTTCCAGCACATTCCAGGAGCTTCCCCACTCTACCTATGGGACAAAAAGGCGGGCTGGTGTCGCAACATTGTTGTGGGGTTCCATCCAGCTCCTGGCAGCTAGGGTGCTACTATGAAAGACCACTCTGCAGTAGCAGGGGCCTGTGGCAGCCATCTTGGGAGAAGGGAGCACCTGCACCTTAACACTGATTGGCAATGAAAAGGCGCCCGGAGACCTAGTCCAACATAAAAATGAGGGTGGAAAAAATGAGGCACGATCAAAAATGGAAGGGGAGACCACCCTAGGGCTGACAGGTCCAACATGCGTCCCCCCCAGCCGAAAGAGGGGAGAGCTACCCAACCTCTAGGGAGTTCTCATCACTAAGGCGGAAAAACCTGGAGAGACCGTCAGCATTGGCGTGGTCAACTCCGGGCCGATGTTCCACCCGAAAATCCATCCCCTGTAGGGAAATGGACCACCTCAACAACTTGGGGTTTTCGCCTCTCATCTGCATGAGCCAGCGAAGGGGCCGGTGGTCGGTCTGAATAAGGAAGTGAGTTCCAAAGAGATATGGTCTCAACTTCTTCAGGGCCCAGACCACCGCGAAGGCTTCTCTCTCAATGGTGCTCCATCGCCGTTCCCGAGGGAGGAGTCTTCTGGATATGAAGGCCACTGGTTGATCTTGGCCCTCGGTATTGAGTTGCGAGAGCACCGCACCTACGCCGTGCTCTGAGGCGTCGGTCTGCACAATAAATTCCTTGCTGTAATCTGGTGTTGCTAGTACTGGAGCAGTACACATCGCATGTTTCAGCGTGTCAAAGGCTTCTTGGCATGCAGCTGTCCATATGACCATGCGAGGTTGCTTCTTTGAGGTCAATTCCGTCAAGGGGGCTACGATGGTACCATATCCCTTGACGAACCGGCGGTAATACCCAGTGAGGCCGAGGAAAGCTCGGACCTCTGTTTGGGTCTTGGGGGGCTCCCAAGCCAAGATGGTCTCTATTTTGGCCTGGAGGGGTTGCACCTTATCTCTGCCCACCAGGTGTCCCAGGTACACGACAGATCCCTGTCCAATCTGGCACTTGCTGGCTTTAATGGTTAAGCCAGCGCGTTGCAGCGCCTGCAATACCTCCTGGAGGTGTTGCAGATGGTCCTCCCAGGTGCTACTGAAGACAGCTATGTCATCCAGGTAGGCTGCTGAGAAGGATTTCAGGCCAGATAGTACCTGATTCACTAACCGCTGGAATGTGGCCGGAGCATTTTTGAGCCCAAAGGGCATCACTCGAAACTGGTAGTGGCCCTCGGGGGTGGAGAATGCTGTCTTCTCCCGTGCTCCATCGGCCATGGCAATCTGCCAATATCCGGATGTCAGATCAATGGTGCTGAGGTACCGGGCTGCTCCCAGCCGGTCCACCAGCTCGTCTGCACGTGGGATGGGGTGAGCATCTGTCTTCGTGACAGAGTTCAACCCCCGGTAGTCCACACAGAACCGAAGCTCCGGTGTCGTACCCGGTGGGGCCGCTTTCGGCACCAGCACCACTGGACTAGCCCACGGGCTGCTGGAAGGTTCTATCACCCCCAGCTCCAGCATCTTTGCCACCTCACGCTGGATGCTATCCTTCACTCGGTCAGAGAGCCGGTAAGACTTGTTCTTCACCGGGGGGCTGTCCCCTGTGTCCACATCATGGGTACACAAATGAGTGATTCCAGGCGTGAGTGAGAACAACGAGGCGAACTGTTCCAGGACATGGCGACAGTCCCTCTGTTGCTCTGGGGTCAAGGATGGGGAGAGGACTACACCTTCCACCGAACCATCCTTCTCTTGTACCGCTAGAAGGTCAGGAAGAGCCTCATTCTCTTCCTCTTCGCTCCCATCCGTCACCATAAGGAGAGCAAGCTCTGATCGCTCATGGTGCGGCTTCAGGCGGTTGACGTGGAGCACCCTGAGGGGCTGACGGGGGTTTTTCATATCGACTACGTACGTGGTCTGGCCTCGCCGCTCCACAATGTTGAACGGGCCAGTCCACAGGTCCTGGAGGGCACAAAGCTCCCCAGGTTCCATAACCCACACCTTCTGTCCAACGTCTAACTCGACCGTCCGAGCGTTGCGGTCATAGCACTCCTTCATCACGGTCTGGCTAGCCTCCAGGTTCTCTGTGGCTGCCTTCCACAGCTTGGCCATCTGGCTGCGGAACGCCAGCATGTAGCTGACAATGTCACGGGGAAGCTTCTGTGAAGTCTTCTCCCACCCCTCCAGACCCCTAACGGGATGGCCATAGAGCAATTCAAACGGGCTGAACCCGACTCCCTTCTGTGGTACCTCCCGGTAGGAGAATAACAAGCAGGGGAGGAGGACGTCCCATTTACGCCTCAAACCCTATGGTAGGCTTCGGATCATCCCCTTCAATGTCTTATTGAAGCGCTCTACAAGTCCGTTAGTCTGGGGATGGTAAGGAGTGGAGAACCGGTAGGTCACCCCACACTCCTTCCACATGGCCTGCATGTAGGCCGACATGAAATTTGTGCCCCTGTACGACACCACGACCTTGGGGAATGCTACACAGGTAAAAATCCCCAACAGTGCCCGCGCCACCACCGGTGCAGTGATGGTCCTCAGAGGAATAGCCTCTGGGTACCTTGTGGCGTGGTCCACCAAAACCAAGATGAACCGGTGTCCCGCTGCGGTCGGAGGGTCCAACGGCCCAACAATATCGATACCGACCCTCTCAAAAGGGGTCCCGACCACGGGGAGCGGTACCAACGGGACCTTCAACTTAGTCCCAGTCTTGCCACTGGCCTGACAAGACTTGCAGGTCTTACAAAAGGTGTCTGAGGCAATCCTCATCCTGGGCCAATAAAAATGGGGGACCAACCGTGCAAAGGTTTTGTCCTGACCCAGGCGTCCGGCTAAGGGTATCTTGTGTGCTAACTCCAGCAGGAAGGCCCGGTAACATTGGGGGACCACTATGGCCCTCGAAGATCCATGTACCGGCACCCTGGGCTCACTGTATAGGAGACCATCCTCCCAACACACATGATAACCTCCCAGTTCCTGACTGGCCACTTGGGCTTCGGCCTGCCGCCGCATGCCTGCAAGCGTGGGGCACGCCCTTTGTCCCTGACAAAATTCCTCCCGGGTAGGCCCTCCTTCCACATGCCAGTCAGCAAGGGTCGGCAAGTCCTCCACAGGAATGACATCTACCTCCGCGGACTCCGGGGGCACCTCTGCGGCCTCCCCATCCATCTCACGGGGCATGTCCTCTACCACCTTCTTCTTTCCATGTTTGGCTTTGGGTTGGGCCATGATTCCAGGCTCCAACCCAGGGTGAGTTCCATGCCGGGCAGCCATGGACCGCGTGCTTACGCAAGTCCACCCTGGTAATCCCAGCATCTCGGTGTGAGCGTGAAACTCGACATCTTTCCACTTGGTGTGCTCCAGGTCGTTCCCTAGCAAACACCCCACAGGCAAGGCAGGGCTCACAGCAACTCTCAGTAGGCCTTTGACTCCTCCCCACTCAAATGGAACACGAGCCACTGGATAGTGACTCATACTGCCGTCAGCCAATACGGCCGGATGGAACTCCTCGGGGACTACCTGGTCTGGGGACACCAGCCGCCGCACGACAGTGGTCATGCTGGCCCCTGTGTCCCTCAGAGCTTCCACCTCCTCCCCATTAATTCTCACCCTCTGCTGATATTTAGCAGTGTTCGGGGCAGGGACACTATGGGGACCACCTCTCTATCCCCGAGTGAAACCAGCGTCAGGCCTGTCCACTCCCCTTCCCTATCTGAGGGCAGCTCCACCCCAAGCGCTATACTACTCACCCCGGGACTTTTCCCGCCCGTTGGGGCTGGTGGTCGCTTGCGACACTTGGGATCTCCCCGGTAGTGTCCAATCTCCCCACACTCGTAGCACCGCACAATCCTTGGCTGCTGACTCCTGTCAGGGTAAGTGGGTCTTGTGGAATTGGACGGGGGTGGGGTTCCTACTCCCTTCCCAAACTTATTTTGGGGACCTTTCGAGAACTCCACCTTTTTATCTCCCCCCTCTTTCTTCTGGGGGAAACCCTGTCCGCCTTTCGAGCCATCTCCCCCGGGGCCCTTGTGAGACACCCGGGTGCTCACCCAAATATCTGCCTCCTCCGCAAGCTCACGGGGATCCATCAACTTGCGGTCCACCAGATGTTGGTGCAGCTCCGGAAAGCTCTTATCCAAGAGGTGCTCCCTTAAAAAAAGATCGTATAACCCTTGGTAGTCCTGCACCTCGCTGCCACGCACCCAACCATCTAGTGCTTCCTCGCATAATCAAAAAAATCTACCCATGTCTGTGTGGACAGCTTATGGCTGCCACAAAACCTTTGCCTGTACCTCTCGGGGTTAAGACCAAACTTTTTTAACAAGGCCTCTTTCATGGGGGCATACCTTACCTGATCCGCCTTGGCCAAATATAGCAGGGTGTCCCTAACATTGGGAGGTATATACCGGTATAAACCACCTCCCCAATTACTCTCGGGTACCCCATGGGCCGTCAAGGCTACCTCGTATGCCTCCAACCATTTCATGATGTCGTCCCCCACTGTGTAATTGGCAATTACCTCTTTAGGTAGGTAGAATTTTGATTCTTGAGGTTCCTTAGGTATGCTGCCACCATTGTCCTTATTGGACGCGTTCAATTGAAGGGCGCGTAGCTCCAGCTCTTTTAGCTGAAGCTCGTGCGCCAGCTTCTTCTCTTCCATTGCCCATTTCTTGTTCTCTCTTTCCCATTCTCTTTCATGTTCTAATTTCGCTAGCTCCCATTTTAATTGCCTCTCTTCCCTCCTGTCCTCGTACTGCTCTGGAGACGCGCTCCTTCTAGACCCTGTCCTACTACTGGCCCCAGAACGTCTCCCTGGGGGCACATTTTCCGACATATCTACATTTAAGATGTCTAGTACTTCCTGGGCGCTCTCCTCCTGAGGTGCATCTGGCGCCTCCTGTCCCTCATCCTCTTCCCTTCTGGGTGGGCCTCTACCCATGCCCTAATGGCTACCCACTGGCTACCACACTGCTGCGCTTGCGCTTGCATTAGCGCTGTGTTTTTTAGCATTTCCTTGTTTTGTATTTGTGTTTGAGATTGTGTTGAACTTACCCCTGTTTTTAAGTTCTCGCTTGCAGCTCGCGCTCCTATTCCCCTCACTGCATTTAAAAGAAGGCATTTTTGCCAGAAGCACCACCACTTTGGAGGGTCCGGGTCCCGGGGGCGAACTTTGGTGGGCGCCATTTTGGATTGGGGCACTTGATCCGGCGGCGGCCGCCACCTTGGAGCGGACTCGCGCGCTAAGGGCTTATTGGAGCGCCTATTTAAGGCGGTCCTCTGTGCGGTGGCTGTCTCTACTGGCTACCACACTGCTGCGCTTGCCCTTGCATTAGCGCTGTGTTTTTTAGCATTTCCTTGTTTTGTATTTGTGTTTGAGATTGTGTTGAACTTACCCCTGTTTTTAAGTTCTCGCTTGCAGCTCGCGCTCCTTATTCCCCTCACTGCATTTAAAAGAAGGCATTTTTGCCAGAAGCACCACCACTTTGGTGGGTCCGGGTCCCGGGGGCGAACTTTGGTGGGCGCCATTTTGGATTGGGGCACTTGATCCGGCGGCGGGCGCCATCTTGGAGCGGACTCGCGCGCTAAGGGCTTATTGGAGCGCCTATTTAAAGTCGCTTTTTCCCGCGCAGCGGGACGCGCAAGTGGACGCCTTCGCTTAGCCTGAGTCGTGCCGGAGTCCTGCCCGTCTGCGCCCGTCAGCGTCCCGGAGGCGCCGGGGCGGCGGTGGACGGCGGCCCGGTAAACCTCGGACGAGGATGATCTGTTACACCTCAGCGACGCTGCGCGCCCTGCAGACTGTTCTTGTTCTTGTCGCTCTGTTTTCCCGGGCCGTGTCAAGGGTAAACGGCGTTGCCCGGGCTGTGGCTGGTCGCCTGTGTGGACTCCTGTCACCGTCCACCGACCAGCAGTGGCTTGTGTTAAACATCTGTGCCTGCTGCTCAATACGAGGTCAGTAGGTAGCCATGCCCTGTACATTTATGATCTCCTTGTCAGGGAAAATCCATTATGTCTTCTACTGACTGAAACCTGGTTGGGCGAGGCGTCCAATCCGGACATTTTCTCAGCCATTCCTCCGGCGTATAATATCTTCCGGCAGGACAGAGCGAAGGGAAGGGGTGGCGGGGTTGCTGTGGTGGTGAAGAAGAGCGTGTCCTGCTCAGTTCTCCCCCTGAATCCCATCGGGGGTTCCGAGTCCCTTGCCTTTACGCTCAGACTGTCCCTGTGCCAAGCTCTGAAGGGGCTGCTGGTATACAGGCCGCCTGGCCCTGTGGGTTCCTTTCTGGATGACCTGCAGATGGCCATTTCCGAACTGGCGCTGTCCACACAGCATTGTGTGGTGGCGGGCGACTTCAATTTCCATCTTGACGTGGCGCACGATTCGGACTCAACTAAATTGCTGGATATCACATCCCCGCTGGGCCTTGTACCTTTTGTGATGGGTCCTACACATGAGAAAGGGCATACCCTGGACCAAGTGTTTTCGTCGGTCCCGATTGTTGATATTGAAACCCTGCCCGTGCTCTGGACGGATCACAGGCTGATTAGGTTCTCCGTGTTGGAGAACGGGCGAACGAACAGCAGCGCCCCCATACTGCCCAGACCAGCTGTGAGAGCGTTGCATAGAGTGACGCCCGATATGCTGGAGCAGGCGCTTGTGGATCATCCATGCCCCTTCTCGGGCAATTTGGAACAGGACACTGAGGCTCTGCAGCTGTGGCTGACTGAAGGGTTGAATGATCTTGCCCCAAGGGCGGCCCCCCGGTCCACGGCAATACGGCGATCTGCGCCGTGGTTTACGGAGGCGCTGCGCGTGGCTCGCAGCCAATGTAAGGTTGCTGAGCGGGCCTGGCGCCTTCAGTATGACGGGAAGGCCAAACTCGCCTATAGGTCGGCTGTGAAGGCTTATCACCGGGACATCCTGTGTGCAAAGAAGGAATATCTTGCTAGGAGGATCGAGGCGTCGGTGAACTCCTGTAAGGAGATCTTCACTGTGGTGAAGGAGTTCACGACCCCCAGCTCCAACTTGCCCCTTCCAGTTTCACCTGACTCGTGGGCGTGTGATCTTGCCAGCTTCTTTACAGATAAGATCAAGGCGATTCAGGCCTCCTTCTTGGAGAGGTCGGAGGAGGGGTGTTGCGGCTCCGGGGCGGGACGCGTTCCATCGTCCACGCCTGTTGCTGTGCTGTCGGACTTTCCATCTGTTTCTAGCGATGCGTCCCTGTTGCTGCTGGCCAGCCTTAAATCGGGCTCGCCGCTAGACCCCTGCCCTGCCAAATTTTTGGCCAGGATGGCGGCGATGGTGAACCCACTGGTCAACCCCCTTCTCAATGCCTCCTTGAGGGAGGGGAGTGTCCCACGCACCTGGAAAAGGGCGATGGTGATCCCCCTCCTGAAAAAGCCCGGTTTGGATGCCGAGGTCCTGGCCAACTACAGGCCAATTTCTCTTCTCCCGGCTCTGGCGAAGATCACAGAGAAACATGTGCATGGCATCTTGTCTGGTTTTTTAGAAACAAACAATCTACTTCATCCATCCAAATCCGGATTCCGTCCTAATTTAAGTACGGAAACGGCTCTGCTGGAGGTCTCGGAGGTCATTCGCGAGACTTTGGATGTTGGAGGCAAGGCCATGCTTGTCATGTTAGATCTGTCGGCGGCCTTTGACACCGTCCCCCATGTGGCGCTCCTCGCCAGGCTCCATGACATCGGCCTTAGGGGGACGGTGCTCAAATGGTTTACATCTTTTCTTGAGGGCCGCCGCCAGACGATCTGGGTTTCCCAGAGCTCCGCTGAGATGCCACCATTGGGAGTCGGAGTTCCACAGGGTTCTGTGTTGAGCCCGACGTTGTTCAACATCTTCATGTCCCCTCGGTGGAGGCTTATGGGGCCCAGATCGTGTCATACGCAGATGACACGCAACTCCTCTTCACCTGCGGAAAAGATCAGGCATTTGATGGAGAGAGTATTCGGGGGTGCTTGGGAATGGTCTTCGACTGGTTCCAGCGGAATAGCCTGAAGGCCAATTCCAGCAAGTCGGAGGTTTTATTCTTCGGCTGTGCTACCGACCCGGAGTGGCAGGAATGGTGGCCGTTGGATATGTGTCCTCCTGCACAGTCATCGCTGGTTGCCAAAAACCTGGGAGTCTAGCTGGACAATAAGCTTATGTTGAGAGCGCATGTTCTTGGTCTGGCTGGCACCTGCTTTGGCATTTTGAAGATGCTCCGCAAGTTTCTACCATTGCTCTCTGTGGAGCACAGGCGGATCACTGTGCAAGCTCTTATTGGATCCAGGCTGGATTACGCAAACGCCCTCTTCCTTGGCCTCCCGGATTATTTGGTCCAGCGCCTGCAGGTGGCGCAGAACTCTGCCGCTCGTGCCATTTTTGGCCTTCACAGGCGAGCACGAGTATCCGGGATGCTGCAGACGCTTCACTGGTTGCCCATCCGGAAGCGGATTATGTTTAAATCCTTGACGCTGATGCATAAAGCACTTTTTGGCTCTGGCGCTAGGTATTTGCAACGGAGGCTGTCTTTTTACCGTCCAGCCCGTTCACTGCGGTCAGAATCTCTTTTCATGGCCGTGGTTCCGCGTGTGAGGAAGGCCCGCACTGGGGGTCGCTCTTTTAGCCTCAAGGCCCCTCAGCTTTGGAATTCGCTTCCGCTGGTTTTACGCAGCACTTCTAATTTGCTTCAGTTTAGGAAGAGCCTGAAGACTTGGCTTTTTAACCTTTAGGTTTTCTTTTCTCCTTTTTTGTCTTGTGGTCTGTTATTGGTCTGTTGTGTTATTTTACACTGAGCTGCATGTGGAAAGCGCCGGGACACTCTTTCTGAGTAGCCGTGCGCTATATAAACACAATATAACATAACATAACATAATGGCGGTGCGGAGTTCCGGTCCTTTGGCCCTCCGTAACCCAGGCACCCCCATCCCCTGCCCGAACTCTCTCAGTTGCTTCACCGAGTACCCCTCGAGGTCAGCTAACCGGAATTCCATCTTGACAGGTGGGGACCTAGATACTAAGGAGAAAGATCCCTAGGGTATAGGTGACAGTACCAGCTAACCAGGACTCTTGCCCTTTCAACCTGGACAGTGGAAATAACAATGCAGCAATCAATGGTTTCAGAGCTCTGGAACAATTAGGCGTTTTATTGTGGCGCCCTCCGCCTCACTGAAGGGTGCTGTATGGTCACAGGTCCTAAGGATCCCACCGCTCGCCAACAATGTAGGACCTGGGGTCTCCAGGCCCTATGGGGCGGTAACGTGACACGAGCGGTCGGGCCACCAAAGGTCTGTGTGTAAAGCAACCATACAACACGCACCTCACATGGGACGAGGAACACACACAATAAGTGACGCCACACTGTAGGAGTTATATAAATACTCAAGTTTATCCAAGTAGATCACGTTAGATGCAGTTCATGAGGTAGCAGTACATTTCATAAGCTGATAACACAATTCCTAGCGATACACATGTCAGTCAGGAGCTATAAAAGTTGGTCATACCCTAAATGCAATTCATGAAATATCAGTACTGCCTGAGGGACAACTACTATTCACGTAGGTGTCCAAGCGCGCTTCACTTTCCTGTAGCGCCTTAGGGGGGTGATTACAGCGCTGTGCGCACTAACTGGTGACGACCTCAGAACGGGGCATCTAGCACCGAGAGCTACTCGTAATAGATGACATTTAGCACTTCAATATGGAACATGAATAACAGAGCGCCACTCATAATCAATAGAATGTAGCACTTCAATATGGGCGTGAATAACAGAGCGCTACTCGTAATCAATAGCACGTAGCACTTCAATATGGAACATGAATAACAGAGAGCTACTCGTAATCAATAGCAGGTAGCACTTCAATATGGAACATGAATAACAGAGAGCTACTCGTAATCAATAGCACGTAGCGCTTCAATATGGAACATGAATAACAGAGCGCTACTCGTAATCAATTACATTTAGCATTTCACTACGGAGCCTAACTAACATAGCGCTGCTTGTAAGCGATGACATTTAGCACTTCAGAACGGAGCAGGGATATCAGAGCGCCACTCGTACTCAAGGACAGTCAAGGCTTCCCACGGGACGGTCAGCAGGGAGCGCACGGGACTTGCGGAGCGAGTCTCTCGGGCTCCGGTGCAGTTCGTAGGGCACCGCGCTTCAGGGCAGTCACGGGGGCACCAGGGAGGGATCCCTCGGCGGGGTCTCTCTGTCGCGAAGACAAGGGGGACTCCCACGGAGAGGGAACCCGGGCTGAGGGTGCGGTGTGGCTCCCAACCAGTAGGGGGCGCACCAGGGGCAAGCCCAGCCTCCGGGCTTACCTCGTTCTCGGCGTCGGAAGGCGTCCGCTCCAGCGACGATGGGGAAACTCGGCCCAGGCCTCGCGCACCTTCTCACGCAGCTGCGACGGCAGCGGCGGGGCCCCGGGCTTCTCACGGGCCTCGCGACTCTGCAGGGCACTTCTTCCGGCCTAGGGCCGCGGCGGTGAGCGCGCTGGCTTCCACGTCACCAGGGGGTGCTCAAGTTAAGGATGGGGGTTCTGCGCTCAGCGGAGCACGCTGCCGGGGGTCCCAGACCAGGTCAGGGAGCGCAGGGGTCACAGCGCTAATACCTGGTCGATCCCCGGTGGCTCTTCAATCTGCTTGGCATACGGCTTCAGGGGTCAGTCTGGACACGCAGTCTCAGTGCTTGGCATATAGGTTTAGAGTTCAATCTGGACACGCAGTCTCAGTGCTTGGCATATAAGTTTAGAGTTCAATCTGGACACGCAGTCTCAGTGCTTGGCATATAAGTTTAGAGTTCAATCTGGACACGCAGTCTCAATGCTTGGTATTTAAGTTCCTGTTCTCAGATGGTAGGTGAAGTCTTGTTGGCGCAGATGTATCTGGTGCCCTTCAGGGGTTCTGTTACAGGGGGGTAGGGATGGAGAAGGCGACTAGGTCCTTCCTAGTCAGGCTGGGCAGAGGTTCTCTGGGTCCTCCTACTGCTGGGCAAGATCAGTGGGTTTCACAGGGTCCCTCACTCACTTAAGAGGCAGCACCTAAATCCTGTCACTCTCAGAGGCATAAGTCCCTGGCTAGGCCCTACCGCCTACACTCCTGGTGGATTCTTGCAGCTCTGCTTCACCCCACTGGCCAACTCAACACAAAAAGTTCCCTCCCTCACTTAAGTAGCCCTAGGTCAGGTGACCTCTAGCCAAGGCGGCAAAAGAAAAACCACACCTCCCTTCTAGAAGGTTCCAGCACATTCCAGGAGCTTCCCCACTCTACCTATGGGACAAAAAGGCGGGCTGGTGTCGCAACATTGTTGTGGGGTTCCAGCCAGCTCCTGGCAGCTAGGGTGCTACTATGAAAGACCATTCTGCAGTAGCAGGGGCCTGTGGCAGCCATCTTGGGAGAAGGGAGCACCTGCACCTTAACACTGATTGGCAATGAAAAGGCGCCCGAAGACCTAGTCCAACATAAAAATGAGGGTGGAAAAAATGAGGCACGAACAAAAATGGAAGGGGAGACCACCCTAGGGCTGACAGGTCCAACACCAACTCCCAGACCATGTATTCTTTATGGCTTTATTACGCTTACAATGTCTATGAATGGACTTAGACACAGTAGGGGTACAGGGCTCATGCCTCTGTACCGTCACCTTAGGACTAGTTCACCCTGCTAGAGGGGTGACTTACCTAGGCCTCAGGCAGTGGATTGCAGGCATGGCACACAGGGGTGTGTGCCATGTCGACTCTTCACCTTTCTCTGCACCAAAGCAGCCATCCTGCTGTGGCAGAGTGTGTGGGTTAAGGAGCAGAGCCTCTAAAGGGGGCACAATATGTGCTGCAGCCCTCTAAGGCTTCCTTGGGCCCAGTGCCCTTGGTACACATGGTATCTTTTACAATGGACGTGCCTGTGTCCAGAGCTGGGCCAATCGTGGATACAAAGGTACAACTTTGGGAAAGAACACAGTCCCTGAGAACCTGATTGGCTGGGACTGAGGGCACATCAAGTCAAAGTGCATCAAAAATCTGGCAAAAAGTGGGGGTGGGGTTACTGCAACAGAAACCCACTTTCCTACAGTCACAACTATAAAGAATCAAAAATCAGGTGACAAACAAGTGGAACATAGTTTACCGTCATGACAAAGTATATGCATGCCCTTTTTTGAGTTTATCAAAAGAGATGGATCTAGCCACCTTTTTAGAAATGCAAGTGGTGCTAAAATGCATCATAAATAATAAGATGGAACCCACGTTGATGTCCTATAAACAAGCTGTGTGTGTAACCACCTAAGTAAGCCATTACTTACATTACTAAGGACGTTCTCGGTATTCTACATGAAATATGTGTAAACTGTCATTTCAACAACTACCAGCAGGTGGAACTAATGTATTAAGAATAGCATTGTTGGCATGTAACGTGTAAATTTTGTATTCTTTTCGTTGTGTTTTTTAATAAACGGTTAAATGTGAGTATGTCGCTAATAAATTCTTGGTTTGTGATGCAAACCCCCTCCAGATAAGAGGACTTCGGATCTACCCGATGATGAAGTGGTTGTAAAGTTAGTCCTCTTATCAAATTGTGAGGAATCGGTAGACTGAATGCTAGACGTGTCTCCCTTGCTATCTTTCACCTCCAAGACACTGAGACCTAAATGCTTTATCAGGCACTGAATCCAGATTCGGTGACTTCTTCTGATCTGACCCTAAAGAACTTGAAGAAACAGATGGCATACATGGTCAGTTGGCCAGACACCTTGATCTGCGGTCATATTTACTCCTGTTGCTGCATACGAGAAAGACCCTGCCCTGTGTTATAGGGTTGGCAAGGCCTAGTCCAAACGGAACATGTTAAAAGCAGACACCACTGGGGACTTTTAATAGCGATTGTAACTCTCGCAGACCTCATCCCAACATGGAATGGCAATGTGAGCTTTTGTAATAATTTTGGAACACTTAATTCTACAGCCAATTTCAACACCTACTGCATGGCCAGAGTTGAAGATCTAATCAAACGGCCATGCGGGGTGTGACACTTCTTGACTTAGGATCTCATAAGGAGATATTGACAGATTCCTCTGCAGGTAGAAGACGGTGAGAGGAGGTCTATGGGTATGAAAGGAGGGATTGCGCCTGATGGTCTGGTCTGCTGTTTCCATGCTGGACTCCTGACTAAAGTCCTACTATGGCTGAGGTCTCCTATTTGCTGACATCATAGAAGCTGGAAATCGAAGCACAAGTGTGAAGAATGCAAGGCTTGAGTCACAATCAGGGTTGCAAGCTTGATTCCAGCACCCCCTGTACATAGCGCTTGATCCACCTCAGAAGGTATTCTTTTTACCCTGTATGGTCACCCTCCATCCCAGGAGGTTTTCACACTACAACTCTGAAACATATTCAAATAGTGGAAAGTGTAAAAGTACTGAAACATGTGGAGTGTATCAATTCATAATTCACCTCCACAATGTCTTCATCAGCATATAGTAGACAATGGCATAGTGTTGCCACGTGAGCCCCTTAGGGGCATCTTTACAAGGAGTTAATGGCACATGGGGCTGTTTTATAGAAAGTGCCTGTAAGAAACTGGCTTTATATATACTGCACCAAAGTGAGGTACAGTGTGTATAGAATGCAAGAGTCCCCAGAGGTAGGCAGATGTTAAAGTTTGATAGACAACCACTGAGCCCCCGCACCCATGACCACCATCCGCACCAACCGCCTTCTCTCCTGGACTAACATCAACGACGACGACAGCATCAAGATCATGAACACCATCCACTCCAGATCGCCGTCAGACCCATGCCCACACCACATCTTCAACAAAGCCAACACAGCCATCACACCCCAGCTCCGGAAAGTCATCAACATCTCCTTCGAGACAGCAACCTTCCCGGAGAGCTGGAAGCACGCGGAGATCAACGCCTTACTCAAGAAACCCAAGGCAGACCCCAAGGACTTTGAGAACTTCCGGCCCATCTCCCTGCTCCGGTTCCCTGACGAAGGTCATTGAGAAGACCGTCAACAAACAACTGACCCGCTACCTCGAGGAGAACAGCATCCTGGACCCTTCTCAGTCCGGGTTCCGCAGTAACCACAGCACCGAAACTGCCCTCATCGCCACCACCGATGACATCAGGACCCTGCTAGACAACGAAGAAACAGCGGCCCTCATCCTCCTGGACCTGTCAGCCGCCTTCAACACGGTCTGCCACCGCACACTATGAACACGCCTCCACGACGCAGGGATCTAAGAGAAGGCCCTGGACTGGACCACCTCCTTCCTCTCCGGCAGAACACAGAGCGTCCGCCTCCCCCCCTTCCGCTCCGAAGCCACCGAGATCATCTGCGGCGTACCCCAGGGCTCATCCCTCAGCCCAAAGCTGTTTAATATCTACATGGCACCTCTCGCCCACGTCGCCCGACTACATGACCTCAAAATCATCTCCTATGCCGATGACACCCAGATGATCCTCTCCCTCACCAAAGACCCCCACAAGCCAAAACCAACCTCCACGAAGGAATGAAGGCCGTCGCCGAATGGATGAGGAACAGCCAACTGAAGCTGAACTCAGACAAGACGGAGGTCCTCATCCTCAGATCCACCCCTTTGGCCTGGGACGACTCCTGGTGGCCGACCGCACTGGGAACAGCTCCAACACCCACCGACCACGCACGCAACCTAGGGGTCATCCTCGACTCCACCCTCTCCATGACTAAGAAGGTCAACGCCGTCTGTTCCTCCTGCTTCAACACCCTCTGCATGCTCCGCAGGATCTACAAGTGGATCCCCACCGAAACGAGAAGAACGGTCACCCAGGCCCTCGTCAGCAGCAGATTGGACTACAGAAACGCCCTCTACGCAGGAGCCTCAGCCAAACTCCTGAGACAGCTGCAACGCATCCAGAGCGCCTCTGCTCGCCTGATTGTCGACATCCCTTGCCGCAGCCACATCACACCCCACCTGAGAGACCTGCACTGGCTCCCTGTCAACAAGAGGATAACCTTCAAGATACTCACCCACGCACACAAGGCCCTCCACGACACCGGACCAGCGTACCTCAACAGATGAATCAGCTTCTACACCCCCACCCGCCAGCTCCGCTCCGCCGGCCTCGCCCTCGCCACAGTCCCCCGCATCCGAAGAGTGACCTCCGGCGGCAGATCTTTCTCCCACCTCACCGCCAAGACCTGGAACACCCTCCCCACCCACCTACGGCAGACCCAAGACCTGCTGATCTTCAGAAGACTCCTCAAGACCTAGCTTTTCGAGCAGTAGCAGCATTCCCCACCCCCAGCGCCTTGACACCCTCACGGGTAAGTAGTGCGCTTTACAAATGATATGATTGATTGATTGATTGATAGAACCTTACTCACTAAAGTGGTAGCTTGGTCGAGCAGTAAGGCAGTATCAGAAGACAGTGTTAAGCATTTGATGTACACACTCAGTCAGCAAATGAATTCACACACTCAAAGACTGAACTCTAGGCCAATTGTTTATGTATAAAAAATATACTGTTGTTTTATTTCTAGAACCAAGCAAGCCTGGTATAGGTAAGCATAAACATACTTTACAGTAATAAATTACTTGTGTGAGCACAGTTCAAAGTTGCAGTAGAAATTATTCTGGTTTTGGTTTACAGTTAAGGAAGCAGTTTGCAACACTTAGCAGGTATAGTACATTCAAATGAATGGGCTTTTTCAATAATTGCAAGTAAGTAACTTTTACGATACTTCTTCTATCTCAGTGCTGGATGACTAGATTCAGCACTGGGACATTTCCTGAAAACAGTTGAGAAAATGCGCTTAGGTCATTGTTACGATTTTTAAAGAATATTTCAAGTTTTCAAAACTCCACACAGTCGTTT
Organism: Triturus cristatus; assembly: GCF_964204655.1. NCBI lineage: Eukaryota > Metazoa > Chordata > Amphibia > Caudata > Salamandridae > Triturus > Triturus cristatus. The sequence continues at coordinate 487,872,676 of NC_140587.1, read as the reverse complement.
TTTCGAAAGAAAATTGTCAATGTTGTTCTATGGAAGAAAAACAGGTTATCGGTTTGCAGGTAAGTAAACAACTGTGGAAGTTAAATTCTGGGGTTAGACTCAGGGGTCCCCAGGGTCAGTGATGCACTGTTGTTGCACCCTCAGCGGCACTAGGGCGGCCGGGTGCAGAGTTTTGAGGCCCAATGTTATCCTATGGAGGATAGGGGGTCTCCGGTTGGTGGCTGCTGGCTAGCTGGCCACACGGCTGTGGGAGCAAAGCTCCTAGGGTTTAGGCCAGGGCAAAGGGGGAAACAAGAAGGCACCAAAAGTGCACCCTCAGCGGCACTGGGGCTGCCGGGTGCAGAGTGCTGTTTCGATATCGGGTGCCCTGTGGTTTTCCATGGAGATCCTCTGGTTTGAAGAAAGGCTGCAGGCTCGGTATGAAGACCTTTTGGGTGCGACCACCACTTCGAGGGGTAAGTTGGGATGTCGTGGGTTGGCTAGGCACCGCTGGTTTGGGCACACAAGGCCTTGGGGCGTCGGGTGCAGGGGTGCCTTTTCGAATCAGATTTTCTTACCCGCTCTGGTCGCGGTCGGGGGGGGGCTTCTGGTTTGAGGCTGCCGGCGTCATCTGGAGGCTTGAGGCAGGTCAGGGGTCACCGGATCTCAGGTCAGGATCGTCGGGGAGACCTCCTCGTGGTGTTGGTTCACTCTAGCTCGGGCCGGGGTCAGAGGGTGCAGAGTGTGCTGGATTCGCGGTTTCTGGCTGGCACCAGAAGCTGCAGTTTAAACACATCCGGTGTTCTCGGGAGGTAGAGTCCTTGAAGTAAAGGCAGGCAGGTCCTCCGGGGATTGTGAGGTTGCTGGCTGCAGGACACGCCGGGATTTCGCAGGATCAGGTTTGAGGGGAGACAGGCCTGTAGGGCTGGGGCCAAGTCAGTGGGCATCGTCCTCTTGTTAGCTCTGCACGGCTCTTCGGTCCTTCTTCTTATCTTCTTTTCTTGTGGTTTCTAATCTGAGGAAGCAAGGTTCAGGGTGCCCCCTAAATACTAAATTTAGGGGCGTTACAGGTAGGTGAAGGGCAAGGACCCAGGGCAGGGACCAATAGGTCTCTTCCCTGGGGTGGGTACACCCCCTATTCTGCCACTCTCCTGTGGGAGGGGGGCAGGAGCCTGTCCCTGGTTGGCTGGATCCCCCCATCCTCAAGATGGCAGGGACTCGAGGTTGTGCTTTACCTCACCTCCCCCACCTGAGGGGTGGAGCTGGCAGAGGTGGGCACACCTCCATTCCTCACTTGTGTTTCCCGCCGGTTCTCCTGCCCAAAATGGGGGGTAGAACCAGTGGGGACTAGTTGCTGAAAGCAGCAAATGGTCTGAAGAGGCTCACAAAGGCGGCATGCCTTTGAAACTTCTCTTTCGTGAACCCTGCCCATCATGGGGGAGGAGGCTTGGCACCTTGTCCCAAGATGTGCATTGTTTCAGGCCCCCGAGAGCAGCAGGCTCTCGACCCAGGGGTCCAGAAGCATGTCTGGTGGTGGCAGCCTACGCAGCCACTCAGTCAGGTCACTAGTAGTTGGTTGGATTTCAGGGGGCATCTCTAGATGCCCTCTGTCGTGCATTTTACATTAAATCCCACACTGGCATCAGTGTGGGTTTAATGTGCTGAGAAGTTTGATACCAAAAGTCTTAGTCTTCAGTGTAGCCATTATGGTGTTGTGGAGTTTGTAATGACAAACTCCCAGCACCATATACTCTTAACGGCAGCACTGCACTTACAGTGCCCATGAATGGACTTGGGCACTGTAGGGGTATCGAGCTCATGCACCTGTACCCTCACCACTGGCATAGGGCACCCAGCTAGAGGGGTGACTGATGTATGCCAGGGTAGTGGTTTGTGGGCATGGCACACAGGGATGTGTGCCATGTCGACTCTTCATTTTGTTCTGCACCAAGACATGCAGCCTGCAAAGGCAGTGTGTGAATGTCAGGGTACAGGTCCTCTAAAGGTGGCACAATAAGTGCTGCAGCCCTTATAGGTCTTCCCTGATCACAGTCCCTGGGTACCTGTGGTACCATTTACCAGGGGCTGACCTGTGGCCAGAGATGCCAATTGGGTTAGTTTTGGGGAAAGAACACAGGCCCTGGGAACCTGATTGGCAGGGACCCAGGGCACACCAAGAAAAAGTGCATCAGTAGTCTGGCAAAAAGTGGGGGGGTTACTGCAACAGAAACCCACTTTCCTACAGTGCCTGGGGGCGCAACGGGCATTCGCTCCCTCTTTGCACACCCTCGATGCACTTTGGTATTACAGAAGGGGCCACAGACACTTGTGCAGGCCCCTTCTGTAATATCGTTATCGCTGGCAGTGCTTTATTTGAGCAGGTGCTATCCGGTGCTCAGCACCGGCACCTAATCCTCAGCACCGGTGCTTATAGCACCAGTTAATGACACACTCATTTGGAAGGCAGGTGATTTTCCACAGAATCACAGGATGTTGAGCCACGCTGAGACTCAAACCTGGTTCCCCAGCCCTGAAATCAGCAGCTGTAGCCATTAGGCCAAGTCCTCTCCAGAATAATAAGTGCCGGGTTTCTCTTCAGGTGGCAGTTTGCCCCAGCACATTTCTCCTGTTAGCGCTGCCTTCTGAGGAGAGCCCCGGCACTTTTTATTTTACAATTTAACCACTGACTGGCACACCTAAAGTAAAACTTATTAAGAGAGTGACCCTTCAAACAAAGGGAACTGGGTTAAAACCAAATAATAGCAAAATGTTCCCTCTGGGATTTTATAAAGCGTCCCTAGATCTACACATTCAAAATGAAATAGATGATCAACAAGATAATAACAAAAGTTTTAATAAAAAGAAAAGGAGAGTAAACACAGAATAAAAATATGTATAAAATTCAAAATTCAAAATAAATTACCTTGACAGTAATGTTGGATTATGTCTTGTTTTAATAAAAATCTTTACAAATTAATATATTATCATGCAAATTAAAAACAAAATCCATTAAGGATTATAATCTTTCGACAGCCATGTTTCTAGAGAAAGGACACACATAGATTTGATGTTACCAATTTTCAAATCTCAAATTGCCTATCCTTTTACTATGTATGCCAATTCATTTGGACCTTTAGTCCTTCCTAAACATGATGGGCCTTTATAAAACAGATTCACTTCGTTGCAAAACAGTTCAATAAAAATAATATTTAGAGAAAATTGCCTTTACAATACTCCGGAATTTTTTTTTGTCGACGCTGCGTTTCAGTGGGAAATACTGGTTTACACCACCTTCTTCAGGACAATTTATTTAAAACAGTATTGTAGAGTCTGTAGAGATAATTAAAAAACAAAATAACAGTATATTTGTAAACATTTACAAACATTTTAGAGACACTTCAACATACTGTCAGGTTTATTTTAAAATACTTTTTAACCAACTAGATTATTCCAGTAGCCTCTAGTTTCTCCAGCTCCCTCTCTACTTGTGGCCGCAGATGGAAAGCAATGCAGAAATGCCAGAGAGAGACTGGCTGGAGAGACTCATCAATGTGTAGTTTGATGACTTTTCCTTTCATGCAGCCAATGCCCTCAAACATGTCTTTGAACTCCAATTGTACTTACGAAGGTTCTGCATGGTATACTGCAAAAGTAAAGCTGGTTATGCCCAGGCCTTCTGCTGTGTGGCAGCTAAGAAGCATGCCTTGCCCTTCTTGTGCTATGCATTTGTTGGTGTCCATTGTCACAGAGCCTTGCATTACAGGTGCTTTGAACATGCCCAGTATGGGCAGCATTCTGTCCTATCCGTAAGCAAACGCTGAGACCATGGCTATTTGAGTTTATAAGTAAATTAAGTGTACCAATCACGTGTAGGTCAATTTTACCATGTTTTTGGGCGAGGTCATAAGCACCTTACCATCAGTAACCAGGGAAAAAGTGCAAACGTCCTAAAAGCCATCAAAAACGTGTTCAGCAAAGGTAGGCAGAGGAAGGCAAATATCTGGACACTGTGGGCACACAAGCTGCAATGTAGTGATCATAGAGTCAGGTTGGACAGTTCCAATGGTGCAGGTTGGGGTGCAGGCCCCATTTTATCCTCCACTGACAATCCAGAAAGTAGATGCTAGTGACAGTGTCGAAAGTATCTACTTCCTGGATTGTCAGTGGAGGATGAAATGGGGCCTGCACCTCTACCTGCACCATTGGAACTGTCCAATCTGACTCTATGACCACTACATTCCTTCTTGATTCCTGTATATACTTAATGGCTATGTGAGGCCCACTGTGCTAAAACACCCACCAGATCCCTCACCTTCACCCCATCCCAATATCTTCGAACCATATTTGATAACTCCTAGTTAGGCTCATGTTCACCTTCTCTGATATTGTACCTCTGCTTAGAAATTATTAGTGATTTAGGCCGTGAGGGTGTTCAAAAGGCATTATTGGGGCAGAATGAAAGCTTAGACCTCACCAACAGGACAGTTTTAAGCCAAACACATACTTCTTTTTTTATATTTCTTTTTATTAAATATTAATCGACATAGAATATGCAGTACAGAGGAAGCAGATTACACTTTCTGAAGACCAGATACATTGTCAAACAAAATTGTGCAATAGTACACTGTAAGGACATTTTATGGGGTGGGGGTCATCCAAATCAATGCTATGTGGCGAGTTGTGAATATTCCCTCGGTAAACGTTCCAGGGGCTCCATATCTGTGACCACTTTCTAGGGCAGCCCCGTAAACACATACTTAACATTGTAAAAATCTTTTGTGAAAAATGTAGGGGAAATTAAATTACCCCTACGTACAGGAAAGTGAAACTTGAAAGAAATTGGAATATTACTTGAGGGGTGTGAGAACACACTTCAAATTATAATCGAAATGCTTGTCATGGTGAACCACTGAAGTCACTAAATAAACTTGAGCCTAACCCTCTGGTTGCCAGGCTTAACAGAGAGGCAATGTGCAAAGCATTTAAACAGCACTCAAACAGTAATGAAGTGAAAACACACACAAGGAAGTTCCCAAACCAAAGTAGAAAAATAGAAAATATTGTAATTAATAAAGTGAGTGCAAAATGACAAGAATCTAGCAAGTAGAATCAGAGATATACATTTTTAAAGTTTGAATTAAAAATAGTGCCCACAAAGCACTAAACATGGGTATCTGGTCACTCTAGACTGGGTCAAAGTCAGATCAGAATACGCTTTATTCGATTTAAAAAATGTTAAACCATAAAAGCAGAAATACATATTAAAAGAACTTACATTACATCAAGATAATTTGAGTAAAAAAGATTAAAAAGAGCTCAGACAATTTAAGAAAGAGGAGGACCATCCATTGTCGTCCGGTATCTAACCACCTTTTTCAGGTATTTAGCTATATGATCAGTCACGGTTCCATCATTCAGATATTGCAACTTTAAAAAGGCAGGTCGACATTGTCTCAGGCCATACAACTTTAAAATAGGTAAAATCCATTTTATCCTAAGCGTGGAATAGAATTTGCAGAAATACAGAACATGAATTGTCGACTCAGCAGAGTATTGTCGCACGGACGTAAACATAGGGAGCGAGACCAGTCGTTAGTATTTGGAAAAGTGACCCTGATGTGAAAAATTCCAAGGCGTAAGCGGGTCAGTAACAGCCTGTCATAAGCTCCTATGATATCTAGTAAGTATGGTTGCGTTCCTGATTGAGTCAGGAGTAGTTGGTGTGCTCTTACTGACGGTTTCACAATATTAGTAACTAGATTAATAGACTCCAAATGTTCTAGACATAATGATTTTCATTTGTTCCTAGGGACATTATTCAAACTGTCAGGATTGGCAAAGTACTTGGGGTGTCCTAGGCAGTGTTCCCAGTAACGTGCGCTCCCGCGCGCACGTCTGAACCCCCGAACGTGCAGTGCTGCGTGTGGAGCGCGCATCCACAGCACATCCCAGGAGAACCAGAGCGGCACGAAAAATTGTAATTTCCTGGTCGCGGTGGCTCCTGCGTTTGCTGCTGTTTGTCCTTCTTAATGAAGGACAGCTGGGGGCTGTTTGTGGAACATTGTGAAAATATTCCTGTTAATTGCAGCACTGTCATGCGCTGCAATGAGCATAAATATTTTCAGAATTGCCCACAATCAGCCCGCAACCGCACTTCGTTAAGAGAAGAAATACATTAAGTTCAAAAGCACAACGTGTGCTTTACACGTCGTTCTTTTGGACTTGAGGCATGTCTTTTCTTAACGGAGCACGGCTGCGGGCTGATTGTGTGCCATTGTGAAAATATTTATGTTACTTGAGGCACGCTGGCTTTAAAGATCATTCAATAGTAAGTAGACAGTTGTTTACCAGCCATTTGCTACTTCAGAGTGTTTGTTAGTGTTAACACAACTTAAAATACCAATGCCTAGGAGCACGCGATCAGGGCGCTGCTGCAGCTGCTTGCTGTCGGAGTCACTTAGTGGGTGCTCCATCATCGAGACACAGGTGGGTCCGTGACTAAATGTTGTGTTGAGGCCTATCACATGATCACTGCTCTTGGGCCGGGTGACATCACTCGTGTCACAGAGTGAGGCCCCGAGTCCTGAGATGGTGTTCTCCAGATTGATTTGGCTGTCAATCTCAGTGCTCTGTTTTTTGGTCTGCCTGCCCGGCAACACTAGGCACCAGTGTGTTGCGGGCTCACACATCCTGTTGGGGCCAGGTCCAAAACCCACATGGGAGAGAGCACCTGGAGTGATGCTATTAAGCAGCATCATTATTAATTACAAGGGAGGAGCCGAGGGCCCAGTCTGACTCGCAAGCTAAGGCTTGAAGGTAGGTCATTGTTAGCAACCCCGCCCGCCCGCCCAGCAACACAGATGGCCAGCACAGGTCCACAATGTTTTCCTGCGTCAGTTGGGGTTGCTTCACACACATCCTGTTTGGGCAGGGTCCCACCTGGGAGAGAGACCTTGGCGTGATTGCTCCAAGACTGAAGCATCATTAAAAGTTATGAGGGAGGAGACAGGAGGCCCAGCCCGAGTAACTCCTACTCAGGGAGGAAGTGTCAGGGTGTGTGTGATGGGGGCAGTAGGGCGCTCTACGTGTGATCATGTGAGCGGGCACTGCATGTTATCCCACTCTGAAAAGAAGTGTTAGGATCAGTTCCTCGTGTGTTTGAGGTGGGCCGGGACACTTCGCATGTGATCACATTAAGTGGGTCCAAGTGTGATCATGTGCGGCACTAGAGTGGTGAGAAAGGAGCTGTTCGGAAAAGGCAGAGGCTCCATCATTTCTTGAAGTGTACTGAGCAGGGTGAATGTTAAGAGCAGAGTTAAAAGAGTTAAAAAAAAAGCCCAAACAGTCATCCTATGCATTTTGTTGCTCAAATGGGTGTAATTTCTGATATTTATATGTTCCCCTCGTCTTTATTGCATGATTTTGTGTGCGTGAAAGTGTCACTCATAGTCGTTGAATGTCACTCATAATTACACTGAAATTATGAAAATGTCACACATAAGCAATCTGAAACCTTGGCAGCTATGTGCAGCGTATGACGGTGCTGCAATTAACAGGAATATTTTCACAATGGCCCACAATAAGCTGGCAACCGTGCTCTATTAAGAAAATAAATGCAGCCAGCACAAAAGAACAACGTGTAAACACACGTTGTGCTTTTAGGCTTGCTGCACACCTTTTGTTAATAGAGCGTGGCAGATTGTGTGCCTTTTTGAAAGTTTTAATGTTAAATGCAGCCCTGTGTATTAGTATGTCTGGCTCTGCAATTAACATGAAAACTTTCCAAAAGGCACGCATCTGCCGCCCTCTATTAACAAAAGGCATGCAGCAAGCCTAAAAACATAACGTGTGCTTTTACAATCACTAATATATGTTAGTGATTCTGAAAGCACACGTCCTGCTTCTGGACTTGCTGCATTCTTTTTGTTGATAGAGCGTGGCTGCGCGAAGATTGTGTGCATTTTTAGGTCTCGCTTGGCTATCGTGTAAGCGATCGCTCAGCGAGACTTATGTAGGGGCTTCAAAAAATGCTCCCAAAGGCTTCCCAGGCGGATCGGGTGGCAGTTACGCGCACAACCACGCGCATTCCATTTGCCACCAGCTACTTCCTGCGCGTGCGCCGCCTCACGCATTCAGAGAGATTTAGTAAGGGGCACAAGACCTTAGGAATGCGCTTTATGGCCAGTGCATGTGAGGCATTCAAGCGCGAAGCTGGCATCTGGCATCGGACTTGAAAGCAGCAGACTGCTTTCGCCAGCGCGCGCTCAGCCTCACTTCCTGCATCCCCTCTTACAACAAGGAAATTTCGTTATAACTCACACCCCATATGCTCGTTCCCTCCCACCCTTCCTTTGATGTCCGCTTTTCTTGTTGTTTACAAACCACGCCACACACTGCTGCACGCCACACACTGCAGCACGCCACACACTGCTGCATGCCGCACACTGTTGCATGCCGCACACTACCGCACGCCACACACTGCTGCGCACACTGCTGCATTACACACTGCTGCATTACACACTGCTGCACGCCGCACACTGGTGCATGCCTCACACTGCTACACGAAACACTGCTGCACGCCTCACACTGCTGCACGCCTCACACTGCTGCATGCCACACACTGCTGCACGCCACACACTGCTGCACTCCACACACTGCTGCACGCCACACACTGCTGCACGCCTCACACTGCTGCAAGCCTCACACTGCTGCACGCCTCACACTGCTGCACGCCGCACACTGCTGCACGCCTCACACTGCTGCACGCCGCACACTGCTGCACGCCGCACACTGCTGCACGTCACACACTGCTGCATGCTGCTGCACGCCACACACGGCTGCACGCCACACACTGCTGCACGCCACACACTGCTGCACGCAGCACACTAATGCACGCCGCACACTGCTGCATGCTGCACACTGCTGCACGCCGCACACTACTACACGAAACACTGCTGCACGCCACACACTGCTGCACGCCACACACTGCTGCACGCCACACACTGCTGCACGCCACACACTGCTGCACGCCACACACTGCTGCACGCCGCACAATGCTACACGAAACACTGCTGCACGCCACACACTGCTGCACGGCACACACTGCTGCACGCCGCACACTGCTGCATGCCACACACTGCTGCACACTGCTGCATTACTCACTGCTGAATGCTGCACGACACTGCTGCACACAGCACACTGCTGCACACCGCACACTGCTGCACGCCGCACACTGCTGCACGCCGCTGCACGCCACACAGCGCTGCATGCCTCACACTGCTAAACGAAACACTGCTGCACGCCACACACTGCTGCACGCCACACACTGCTGCACGCCACACACTGCTGCACGCCACACACTGCTGCACGCCGCACACTGCTACACACCGCACACTGCTGCACACCTCACACTGCTGCACGCCTCACACTGCTGCACGCCACACACTGCTGCATGCCGCACACTGCTGCACGCCGCACACTGCTGCACTCCACACACTGCTTTTATGCGAGTTTATGGTACTGACATTGTAAATGACAATGCCTTTTATTTGTTTTAAAACCAAAAGATAAATAAAAGGCATTGTAATTTTACAATGCCAATAGCTCAATCTCTTATAAATGCGAGACCTATTGCATTGCAAATGCTTGTTTAAAGTATTCATGTTAATTGCTGTAATTAACGTGTATACCTTCAAAAATGCACACAATCTTCCCTCAGCCGTGCTCTATTAACAAAAAGCATGCAGCAAGCCCAGGGCTTTAAGTGGGCTGGGTCCTGCTGATGCTGAGTTTTTAAAAGCCGGTGCTGAGACAGGTCACACTCAGGCTCTTCATTTTTGCCCTCACCCGCAAAAAAAAATCTCAACTCTGCAGCAGTGCAACTGCTGAAAGCCTTTGGTGTAACTTCAGAGGACTTTTTATAGTTTTTTCACAGTCTGATCATTTCAGAACTGAGGCATTTTCAATATATTCAACAAAGCTGTAGTTGTTGCTTATTTATCCTGTGCAACTAACAACCATTGACAAAGTCATTAGTCCTGGCTTGTTGTAGGTATAATGTTACTTATTGTATTATATATCTGGATGCAATGACAAAGGCAGCACAATAACGGTTGGGCAGCACACTATGCTAAGCACACATTTTTAGCTTACATTTTTTATGCCATGCCCTTAATTATATCAGGCACACCCCTTTTAGAGACCCCTCCAGGTTTTTCATCCCACTTAAAGCCCTGAACAAGCCTAAAATCACCATGTGTGCTTTCAGAATCACTAACATATTTTAGTAACTCTGAATGCACACATGGTGGACTTCTATGTACATTCCCTCCCTGCGTATCCAAGAAACCATCTTCAGAGCGGATAAGTGAACTCATGATTATCAGTTTTAAAGAGTGGAGTAACCCCCGCCTTGGTAGAGCCAGCTCTGTTCTGCAGAGTCTTGCCCTGATGACCTTGAATAATTCTTAAACAGATTATTGCAAATAGCATTCTCGTTTCATTTATTTTTAATCTGGGTAATGTGTGAGATTGTATTATAGCCATTTTTTGACAAATGTGTTTTTGTTTCATGCAGCATCCATTAAAAACGTTTATTTTAGATTTAAACAGGATCTCGGATATGAAAAATGGGAGGATGTCACAGTGATTATTTGCAGTAGTATTAGTGGGTTTCTACAGTTACAATATTGGAAAAATACATCACTATCCCTGAATATTAACTATAAACATATTTAGAATTTGAACCAGTGTGTCTGTGCAGTTTGTGATCTGGCCAAAATGACACGAGAAAGCTGAAACTGGATCATAAATTCAACGTTGATCCGCACAGAGGCCCCCAAAATATGTTTGGCCGACGGCGCTCAAAGTCCTTAAGATGTCCCTGAGCCGCCGCTGTGTAGTTAGTTAGGGAAGAATAGGTTCACTGGCACTGTGGTATGAGGCCGGTTGCCCCGGTTTCCTAATATATATTAGTGTAGCTTTGTCGTGGTTGCAGATGCTCTGCACTGCAACATCTCAGTTCGAACATGACACAACCATTGTATGCCAGTCACCAATACGAAGGCCACCCCCCTGGCTGAACTGGCCTTAGCAGGCATCAGGCGTTTGCCTGGAAGGGTGAGGGTCAGTTTTGGAGCAGTGGGGGCCAGTTGTGTTACTGGGGGCAGTTTTGCAGCCATGCTGCAATATGGGCCCTCAGTAACAAAAGCACCAGTGCTGGGGACCGGGTTTAAGCAGGAGTGCTTGACACTTGCCCCTCCTCCTCCACCCCACCTCTGGTGGGTGGGAGCCAGTGCAGCAAAATTGCCAGGGCTACTTTGGGTTCCCAGTCCAGCCCTTCCTGCCCCATCAAACAGGCCTCCTCCGTTCCAGTACCTAGGTAATTTATCTGCACAATCAAGCAGGAACTCCAGTGCTGTCGCTGCACCCACACACACGGTCGGGCTCTTGGCGCACATTGCCATGGCTGGAGCGCACAGAGACCTCACACTGCCGCACACAGAGGAAACAAATTCGAGGGAACATTGGTCCTAGGTCCTGTAGGAAATTTTTAACGTAGGTCAACCAAGGGATGCAGTCTACCCCATTAAGAGACAGGCAATCGTTGATCAAGTCCCTGTTCAAGCTAGTAGAAATACCGGTCCAGACCTTATGCCACAGCAGGATAGGCTGCATTTTAATTTGATCGGACAGATATGACAGGCCCAGCTCAGCGTGGCATATAAATGTGGCTGTGCTGTTTGGGACCGCTAGGAGATATCTTAAGAACCTATTTTCTACTAGCTTCAGGCACTCAACGTTAGCATAACCCCAGATGCCTGCTCCATACATAGTAATCGGAATACATTTAGCTTTGTAGATTGTTAGTAAATCAGCGATTGGGTGCTTTCCTAGCTTTCTAGCAAAGTGAATCAATGCACCAGTTGCTTTACAATATAATAATTTTCTAGATTCTATAGCTTTCGCCCATAGGCCCCTTCTTTCAAATACAATACCCAAGTATGAAAAGTGATTAGTGAGTTCGAGTTTCCTATTATTAATGAAGAAATCTCCACACTTGATTCTAAGCTTACAGCATTTCATTGTAAATGTTTTGTTAATGTTTACATGGAGGTCAAGATTTGACATGTAGGCAGAAAAGCTAGAGATAACTTTTTGTAGGCCAAGGGGGGTACGAGCCAGTAAGACAGCATCGTCCGCACATAACAATGCTCCAATTGGTCGTCTATCAATACATGGTAGATCCTGACAGTCACTACTCAGTTTTACTCCCAGGCTGTTAATATAAAGGGTGAACAGGAGGGGTGCTAGCACGCACTCCTGCCGCACCCCCTTCTTTACAGGGAAGCTGTGGCTGAGTTTGCCGCCTCTGCCATAGCGTACCCGGGCCCTGGCATCTAGGTAGGACTGTTTTAAAAAATTTAGGATAGGTGAATCAACCCCCATGGTCTCTAAAATACTCCATAGCTTCTGGTGGTTGACACAATCAAAGGCTGAACTCAAATCAACAAAACACAAAAATAGAATCCCCCTTTTGACCTGTAGATATTTTACCAGCAGGACATTCAGGTTCAGGCTCTGTTCAACAGTGCCCAAACCTTGACGGAAACCATAATGTAACTCTGAGATTATGCCCTTTTCCTCCACCCAGAGCTGGAGGCGATTTAAGACAACACGCCCGGCCACCTTTGCAAAAGAGTCCAGTAGTGATATCGGTCTATAATAGGACGGGTCATCCCAATTGCCTTTCTTATAGATAGGGACGAGTATGGACTCCGTCCAGGTGGCTGTGAATCCCAAGGTGCAGCAGGCCTTTAAGGCCATTGCTAGCAGGGGTCCCCAAAGTGCTGGACTTGATTTAAATAGATCCACTGGTATGCTGTCTGGGCCCGGGGCTTTACCACCCGTGCTCGCATTTATGGCTAAAATCACCTCCTGGGCATCAAAATCAAACTCAATCGGAAGATAATTTGAGGAGTTTACGCTTAAGACCTCTTCGTTTTGGGGATCCACCAGAATATTATAAAGGCTAGAAAAGTGAGTCACCCATGTATCCTCCCCTATTGTTATTTCAATGCTGGGCTTTTACCCGAGGCAAGAAAGAGGCATTCACGGCCTTCCAAAAACCTTTCATGTCTTTCAGACCTGATGCTTGTTTTAGATTTTGCCATAGTTCTAGCTTTATGGCCGACTTGCGTTACTTAAGGGACATCTTGTATGCTAATCTAACCCTTTTTATTGCTCCTCGGTCATTTATGGGCTTATGTAAGCCAGTTATCAGGGCTGCGTGAGCTTTTGAACATTTGGAGTCAAACCAGCCACTCTTCTTATCTGCCCCTTTTTGCTTTTTACCCGTAATCTATTTTGTATAGACTGAAATATGTTTATGAAGGAGCTAAGAACGTCAGATTTGTTAGCAGTTTCGTCGCAGCATGAAGTTGTCTTTACAGCTAGTTAAAAGGTGCTTACATAGTTTAATTTGTTGACGCCTGTCCACTTGACTGTATAACCGTTTTGTCTATTAATAACAATATCTTCCGCCGGGTGGGTAGCCAATGTTTTACTAGTTAGCACCTTGGCAGGAAGATCTAGAAGAACACTAATAGGGTAATGGTCACTAAAAGCAACGGAATGTATTTTAAAATAGTGTATTCTGTAAGCGTATCTATTTGATACTAGTATGTGGTCGATGACTGAGGACAGGCCAAGGCCAATAAAAGTGCTACTAAAAGGAATTGGGGATAGACATACATTATTAGCAAAGCCCAGATCCAGAATATATTTTAGCAAATTGAATTGGTTGCCAGGAGCAGAGTCTAAAAAATGGGACGAGTCATTATCATCATCTAATTCAATACCTACCACAAACATCTCCTATTGTATGTGGGCAGGGTCCACAATTAAAGTCCCCTCCCCAAATAATGCAGTAGTCTTTGCCAGTGCTCTTTTGAATATTATCCAAGTCTCTCTGCAGATGCGTTAGAGTTTGTTCAATATCCACGGCGGGTATATTATTATAGAAATTTATAAGAACTAAATAAGGACTATTGTCTATATTAATTTAAAGCACCTGATAATAGGTCTTGGACTCCACAAAGTCTATCTTGCATGCATTTAACCTATAGGAAATGTAGGTACAAAGGCCACCCTTATTCCTTCCCTGGCTCAGGCAGGGGAGGAATAAGGGTGAGTCAATTTGGCTTTAAGGCAGGGTTAGTCAATTTGGCTTTAAGGCCTGCCACATTCCAAAACAAAATTTCAATTTCATTAGTTCTAGGCACAGGCTGAGATGCACATTCAATAGGGGAGAGGACGCCATAGGGGCCATCAAGGTGATGAACAAGGCTATTTGATACATCACTGTGGTAAGTATTTATGATAAATTGAGTTGTTACGTTCTGAGTAGTATAGTTATTGGGAATATCTCCTGCCTCAGTGTAGGCTTGCTCGACATTAGCCACGGGGACTATACATGGCGAGGTTGGACCCAGTGAGTTATTTCCCGGGGTTTGTGATTGAGCCACATTACTACTACTATTTCTAAGTCAATCAATGCCCTCCGGGGAAGAAAGCATCTCAAATCTGTTAAACAAGGGTAGGCTGAGTTGGGAATGGTTCATGGGGTAAGCCGGGGTCTGCTGTAATACATTAGAAATATGGTTTATAGGAGGGTAGAAATAACCCAAGGGCATTACATTTATACCATGATTGATCACATGATTGGAACCCTGTCGGCGCAAAATTTCTTGTGTTAGATTTGGCGTTCTAAATGTAAGAACAATGCAGTCACCAGGGAACCTTTTATCTCTTTTCGCCACCCATCCCACTCTCCTTGCCATTTTAAACTTCCTAAATAGGACATCGGTTAGGCCAGATTTGGATCCGAGTCAACAGAGGGCCTTATTTTGTAAGGACTCCCAAGATTCAGTTGACTTTGAGGTGAGTTGTGGTACATTCGCCAATATTATTGTGTATGGTGTGGCCTCTGGTGGTAAATTTAAGGTCACCTCCTCCCCGTTTACCCTGTCCCTTTCCCTTGGAATAGTACCCAGGTTAGGCATCCTTAGAGAGTCACTGGGCACTATTTGGGCAGGCGCTTTGTTGTGATTTAAATTAGGAGTGTTCTTAGAGCCAACACATGCCCCGGGGACCGACTGTAACATATCTGCCAGGGGGGGCTGAGCTGCCCTGCCGTCATTCAGTGTGGTCACAGGGCAGTTATGCAGTGTGTTGTTAGAGCCTACACCCTGTACTTTACTCAACAGGTCCTCGATGACCAATGTCATGGCCAACAATTTCTCTAGGGAAACCAGGGCTGACTTTTGATGATCAGAAATATTGCCGGACCCCTGGCACTCCCTCGACACCTGGGGGTTCACCGGGGTGGAAGACAACTCTAAACGTCCGAACAAGTTAGTCAATATGCCATCCAGATGCTCTAGGCGACCGTGCAATAGAGCAAAGTTTTTGTCTATGAATTCCTTAATCAGTTCAAGGACGATGTCCAAGGCGGTCACGCCGGCAGCGATGCTGGTAGTTTTATCCTCCAGATGGCAAGGCTGCATTAGCGAAGAAGTGTCCGTAGTCTGTGTACCTATGGAACAGATCGTCACCTCAGGATTGCACTGAGGATTACGCTGTTGCCCTTTTTGTTGTTTTTGCTTCAGTGGGCCCGCACCCTTCTTGCGATTCACAAGATCCCTTTGTCTTAGCCCTTGTGCCATCTGTGGGGAGGTGGGAAGTCCAGGCCCTAGAGGCTATGCCGGGCCCGTTAATGGTATCCATATGTGGTACTGTCAGTTCATCATGTGCGAGGGCCGGGGTATCCAAGGCGGCCAGTGCCGCCACCGAAATGAGGGGAGATGAGCAAGTTTGATTTTGGGGAATACCACCCAAGTTGTGTGTTCCTAGTGAGGATCGCCTCGGCAGAAATGAGGGGTCTAGAGACAGCCGCCTCTCTGTTAATTCAATTTCGTGACAGAGCAGTGATTCTGCCCTCATTATGAAGGCATCCAAAGTCCCCTTGGCTCCCTTGCTCTTAATCACTGCAGGGTTGCTCATGGTTAGATTGTCAATATAAGTCTCTCTGCCACAAAAATAAGTACAACTCACAGTGCGCGCAAAACATGGAGGCAGAAAAGGAAATCGAGAAACATTACAGTACCTGGGCATCAGAGAAGGATTGTGGGGGCCTGTTGTTAGAGAGGGGGCCCGGCCCAGCCCAGCCTCCTCCGGGCTCCTATCGCGCCTCCAGGTGCGGGTGGTAGCGTCACGGCCAGCAGCGCAGCAGGACCGCTGGGAGATGTAGTCTCCTGGTTGCCGTTCCCCTCACGGCGGGAAGATGTCAGGCAAGGTAGGTAGGTAATGCTGACGATGGCCGTTCCCCTCACGGCGGTGAAGTGTGCATAGAACAGCGTCAAAGTCAAAAGGTAAGGGTGACAGAGATGGATCTCTTGTCAGATACAGGATCCAGGTTTGTCCCAGGGGAAAGTTTACCTTCTGACTTAGAAACTTTTGTGGAGAAAAAGTAATCATTTGCAAGTCTCGGTGGGGCAAGTTGCAAGCTGCATCAGAAGTGGGGCTCAATGATGATGGGTTGTGGGGTCCCGGTGCAGTCATTGACGAAGGTGGGAAAGGTACAAGCAGGGGAAGTCTGCAGACAGTGCCATCAACATTGATCTGATGCTGTTCGGCATCTGTCTGGGTGAAGCCCTCTATGTTCGGACTTTGAAACTTTTCTGGAAGTCAGTTCTCCTTCAGCGGGGCAAAATGGCAATGTGAGGCCGACTAGCAATTCAACACTGATGGCTGTGGCCTTGACTGCTAGCCCTGACTGTTGGTTCTCTAGACAGAAAGTTGGTAAAACATTTCTAAGCCCCACGTCCTGCCATTTGGAAACAGAAGGAGCAGACTCTAACACCAGCCAAGGATAGAGACCCTGGGGGTCACCACTTGGGGGTTAGGCCTCCCTCCAGCTGAGGCCAGCAGCAGGGTCCAGCAGGTTGAAATGGTCAGCTGGGCTGTTGCAGAGAGGGAGGCCTCTGGAAGCTTGTTGTGCCCCTGTAGCTCAAACAGGAGGCTAGTCAACTGACACTTGGAATCACTTCTGGGGTCCTGGGTTCAAGGCAGGCAAGTCCAGCCGTCCATAGGGTTCTTCAGACAGCAGGACACCCCTTCTTCGGATTTTTCACAAGCCCCGGAGAGTTCAGAGAAGAGGTCTGTGGGGTCCACAGGTATCCCCAGTGCCAGCCTGTGGGTGGAGGGCAATCCTTGTCCACTCTCTAAACCAGTTCTGGTCAGTTCTTTCCCTCCCACTGGCCTTGGAGCCAACCTGACTAGATAGACAAAGAGAAACCGGCCTAGGTATGAGCTTCACCTGCCAGTGACAGGGTTGGCATCCTTTGAAGTGCAGGAAGGGGCTGGGCACAGCCCCCAGGCCATTCTATCAAGGGAGGAGAACTTCTCCCCACACCCAGAGCTCGTTGTCCACTGTCTGGGAGTAACACACATTTCGTCATAGGGGAGTCATATGACAGTTGGACACTGACAGGAAAGTCTTTTGGTTTTTGGGGGAAAATCATAACTTTTTTAAAGTGTCATTTCTAAAATTGTAACATAAAATCTGACTTGGCCATTCAGTTGGATTTTAAATTACTATTAAAATTAATCCTTGAGATATTTTTGTGACTATTCCCAAACTGAATTTAGCACCTATTACCTGTACTAGTGCAAACCATTGTTAACCTATGGGAAGGTCAGCCATGGTATAGTGAAAAACAGCTTTGCATATTCCTCAGTGTTAGAACATGTAAAACATTAACTATATCTGTCCTAATTTTAAATACCTTGCACCCTGCCCTATAGGCCTTTAACAACTCAAAGTAAAAAAAAAAGTGATGGATCGAATGCTTGAATTAATCTCAGCCACTGGTACTTACTCAGGCAGCATCCAATCCATCATTATTTTGCACACCAAGGGGCATATCAGCAAGGGCCTGCGATAATTATCGCTCAGCACTTGTAGCGCGAGGATAATTATCGCAGGCTAACGCTGGATTCTATCACGGAGATAGCGTGCTATCAGCAATGCTCATCTCTCGAGCGATAGGAATCCATGCGTTAGCTGGAAAACAGTGTGATTATCGCTGGAAATCCAGCGATAATCACACTGCGACCAGCAAGACCTTGCTGATAGGGCAGGGTGGTCTTAGCCATGTAATCCACCTCCCATTGGATTACATGGCTAAGTCAGATCACAAGCAGGCGTAAGGAAAGTAGCGATAACTGTGGTTAGCGCTACTTTTCTTATCTCTCTGCTTGTTTGCGTGCAGCTTGATAATTTGATAATTGGAGAAATGTTGGTTAGCGGCATTTCTCCAGTTATTCTGACACGTAACCCCCACTTTGCATCTCATTAGAGAGGCAAAGCTGGGCGTTGTTGTAAGGGGCGATAAATCAGCAAAACACGCAATAGCGTGTCTTTGCTGATAAGGCGATAAAATGATCGCCGCTTTTCGGCCAAAAGCAGCGATAATGTATTATCGCCGCCTTGTTAATATGCCCCCAAGTACCTCAGTTTGTCAGAGCTATATGCAAATCAGTCTTGACCCTGCTCCAATCAGAACAGTTCAGCCCTAACTGTCAAACTAGGTCCTCCCTGAACCAGAACACAAGCAACCCAGGACCAGTTTCCCCTACGTTATGGGCTTATCAGCTGAGTACAGCTTGGTTCCAGTGATACAGTGTGCAAGGGACCCACTTCTGGGCATACCTGTCCCACTTAGGGCGGCACTAAGTACACAAAATAGTGATGGATGGAGTACTTGAATTAATCTTAGCCTCTGGTAATACTTGGGCAGCATCCCAATCCATTGTTATTTTGTACACCATGTCACGTCAGTTTGGACCCAGCTATATGAAAATCAGTCTTGACCCTGCTCCAATCGGAAAAGTCGAGCCCGAACTGCCAAGCCAGGACCTCCCTGAACCGGTACACAAGCAACCCAGGACCTGTTTCACCCTAGTTATGGGCACATCAGCCAGGTACAGCTTGGTTCCAGTGACACAGTGTGCACCGGACCCACGTCTGGACATTCCCATCCCACTTAGGGCGACACAAAGTATGCAAAAAGTTCCGGTGTTCTGGTTCAGAGAGGAGCTGGCTTGGCAGTTCGGGCTGAACTGAGATTAATTCAAGCATTCCATCCACAACTGTTTTGTATACTATAGGCTTTTAAGGCCTACCTTAGTGGTGACTTCTTAGTATTAATAAAAAAGGTTTAGGCCTGGCAAAAGTTTAATTTTGCTAGGCTGAAATGTCTGTTTAAAACTGCACACACAGGCTGCAGCGGCAGGCCTGGTGAAAAACCTTTAAAGGGCTACTACTGTGGGTGGCTCAATGAGTGCTGCAACCCACTAGTAGCATTTAATTTACTGGCCCTGGGTACAAGTAGTGCCATACACTAGGGAGTTCGAAGTAAATTAAATGTGCTAATTAGGTGTACGGCAATTTTACCATGTTTACGAAGGAGAGCACAAACACTTTATGACTGGTTAGCTGGGTAAAGAGCCCAGAGTTCAATGGTCAACAAAAATGGCTTCAGCAGAATAAGGCAAAACACAGAAGAATACACCTCTTTTTAGTCTGCAATACAGCTTGGTGGACAAGAAACCAGATGTGAAATACATTCTAACTCAAAGCCTTATAAATGTGGAACCTGTTTATAAAGTACTCTACTGTAAGCTGAAAATAGCAAGGAAATGGATTCCCCAAAGTTGCAGGTTTTGCGAAAATGGCATCAAGCACCCATTTTTTTATTGCAGATTTATATAGCGGGAACTCGACCCGAAGGTATTGGAGCGCTTTACATACGCACCGTATTTACATTACACATTCAGGCACGGGGAGATTAAGCTATTTGCCCAGAATCACAGGATGTGGACGCGACCCCGAGGCTCGAACCCTGGTTTCCAGCACCAAAGTCGGAAATCTAGCCGACTGACCACATCCTCTCCCCATCAAGCACTCTTTGACAACCATAGACATTAGATGGTCGACTGCTTGCTACTTTCTGCAAGAGGGCAAGGTGTAGGGCAAGGACTGGACCCTATAGAAGGTATGAACCCTGCTTTCTGCTGTTTCTGACGTCATTGCTCCATGACCAACGGTAGCCCGGGGCAAGTTCGGCTGCCCTTAATCGACGTACCTGAGCCTACTCGTTTCAAGAACTCCCTTTCAGCAGACGAAGGGAAAATGAACAGACGAAGGGAAAAGAACAGATTTCGAGGCCAAACGTCTCCCTCCTTACGGGCCTCCCCCATACATACCCAGAAGGCAAAGCGCATTCCGACACGTTCACCCAGTGCGCTGTTGGCTTCCACTAATGAAGTTTTGTATTGCTATGCGCAGAGTTCAGTGATTAAATGACAGTTTTGTTTCAGTAAGCAACAGAGACAGACAAGTATGCTTTGTACACAAATTCCTCAAAAGTTACACATTACAAGCCGCTTGCTGATGACCAGATACCGGACTTTGAAACTGGCTAAGGGTCTCGAACAATAATAACAAGACTCAAGTTCCGTCCACGGTTCAAACTTTCACATTTTGTCTCTATTTACATAGCGGTTGGACTTTGAGGTGAACACGTAAAGGGGCGCTATGCAAAATCTGCCAACGAGGGCTCTCATACTGTAACCTTCCGCGCGTTGCTATGTTATGAACCAGTTACAGCGGATTTAGCATTCATTGCAAAACTTGCAATAACAAACTCTCTGTTTGAGTTTAACCACGTTTCTGTTTTGATGCATTGCTGTCTTGTGCAACTACTCCACCCTGCAAAATGCTCCAAAGTCAGGCAGTTTTTACAAGAACAAAGGGGCAGATTTATGAGCCCCTTGCGCCACTTTTGCGTCACTTTTAACATGGGAAAAGTGACGCAAAAGTTGCGCAAGGGGCTCATAAATCTGCCCCAAAATGTGTAGGATTGTACTCCGCTTTGGAAAATGAACACATTTCTCGACAATGTTTTCTCGTTACTTGAGAAATCGTTTTGTAGATGTGATAATCTGGAACAATTTAATCCAATTACGGGATTTGTATTCGCTGATTAAATGTTAAAATATAAAAATGTCTTTTTAAGCGACGTAATTGGGATTTCAAGTCATGCATGCAGTGCCAAAGTAAACACACTAGCACGAAAAGTTGCTAGGCGGCCTCTCCCACTGAGTTGTTTAGGTGTGATTAATCTGGCGACAGTAATCGACATACTTTACAGCTTGGATTTCTTTTTCTAATAGTTTTTCAATTGTTTCCAGTTTACTAAAGACACTGTAGGATAGTAGGATCTGCTTCTATGGATAACCCCACTTTTTGCTTGATGTAATGCTGTTTTTGACTAGTCTGACTGGGATCCTGCTAATCAGGACCCCAGTCTTTGTGGTTTCTCCCCTAAATTGTTATGGTAAGTACTTAGGTACATCCCAGATTGGCTACTGGGGTACCCTTATAAGTCCCTAGTATATGGTACTAAGGTACCCAGGGGATAGGTGCCCCAGAGGTCCCCCATAGACTGAAGCATGTATTATGCCACCTATAGGAGACCTTTCAAACTATCACTACAGGCCTACTACCATTGCAGCCTATGTGAGCTGGTGCATACAGCACACCTTTTTCAATCTTGAGGGCAGGGTGCTCGATTCTCAGTGAGAGGGTGCCCCTGCATGAGCAGGACACCCCTAAAGCCTTCGGAGTCCATTCTCCTGGGTTGTAAATGAGACAGTCATATGACATATAGAGGGACACCGCGTCATTACGCGATGACCATCTCGAAACTGGCTGCAAAGATGTTGGAATCATACCCCCACACCGTAAACAGTGTGGGAGGTATGATTCTGATAGGGCCGGGTTCCTCTCTACCAACTTACTCTGGAACCCTTGGTCTATGGACGTTATTACTTGCTGAGAAGTGTAGAGGGGAGAAATAATTCATAACCGCAAACTAACAACTTTAAAGGAACATGACTCTGAAGAATCACAGACTCTGAATTCCAAGTTAGTGGGTTTATTACAAAGCCAGAAATAACTGGATATACAGACACCGCAAGACGAGGTTGTAGAAATACATTGGAACTAATAAAAATACAAACCTACAGGTGAGATTGAAACACTGGAGCATGAAAAGAGTGACAAATTCCAGAACGAGAACACAGGCAAGGGTTGCCCCCACAACAAGATCAGTCTTAATTTGAGGTTGGTAAGTGAAAAGCATTAGTCTGTCCCTACACTACTACTAGTTGACATCCCTACTTAGCATTCCCCAGCCAAGATCAGGAAAAGGTGTCAGTGTGTGAAGGCTTCCTAAGAATTGCACTCATGTTGTATGGGTCAAGTAGCCAATGCTACAGAGCTCGTTCTAA
The DNA here is from genome assembly GCF_964204655.1 of Triturus cristatus. Lineage (NCBI taxonomy): Eukaryota > Metazoa > Chordata > Amphibia > Caudata > Salamandridae > Triturus > Triturus cristatus. The sequence continues at coordinate 487,850,281 of NC_140587.1, read as the reverse complement.
GATGCTCCTTCCCTCTGCATTAATCTCCTCACCTCTTCTCCTGACTCAACCCCCGGGCAATTGTGATCATCTGTGGCGTACCCCAAGGATTATCCCTCAGCCCGACACTGTTCAACATCTACATGGCCCGCTCGCCCACGTCGCCAGACTGCACGACCTCAACATCATCTCCTACGCCGACGACACACAGCTGATCCTCTCCCTCACCAAAGACCCCCTCAGCGCCAAAACTAACCTCCACGAAGGGATGAAAGCCATCACTGAATGGATGAAGAACAGCCGTCTGAAGCTGAACTCAGACAAGACGGAGGTCCTCATCCTCGGCTGCATCCCCTCAGCCTGGGACGACTCCTGGTGGCCGACCGCCCTGGGAGCTGCACCAACACCCACCGACCACGCTCACAACCTGGGGTTCATCCTCGACTTAACGCTCTCCATGACCAAGCAAGTCAACGCCTTCTCCTCTTCCTGCTTCAACACCCTCCGCATGCTCCGCAAGATCTACAGGTGGATCCCCACCAACACAAGAAGAACGTTCACCCAGGCCCTCGTCAGCAGCAGGCTGGACTCCGGAAACACCCTCTACGCAGGAGCACCGGCCAAACTGCCGGAAAGACTACAACGCATACAGAAGGCCTCCGCCCACCTGATCCTGAACATCCCTCGACACAGCCACATCACACCCCACCTGAGAGACCTGCACTGGCTCCCCGTCAACAAGAGGATCACCTTCAAGCTCCTCACCCACGCACACAAGGCACTTCACGACACAGAACCAGCATACCTCAACAGTCGACTCACCTTCTACACCCCGAACCGTCAACTCCGCTTCGCCGACCTCGCTCTCGCCACCGTCCCCCGCATCCAAAGAACAACCTCCGGTGGCAGATCGTTCTCCCACCTCGCCGCCAAGACCTGGAGCACCCTCCCCATCCTCTTACGGCAGACCCAGGACCTACTAACCTTCAGGAGGCCACTCAAGACCTGGCTATTTGAGCAGTAGCAGCACCCCCCCAGCACCTTGCGACCCTCACGGGTGAGTAGTGCGCTTTATAAGTGCCATGATTGATTGATTGCTTCTTACTGACCCCGCGCATTTCACCACAGAGCAGCACTCCGTCGCATCCAACCCTCACAAAAACTTATGATTTTATTACAAGACCGGAGGCTACATTATGTATTAATCCTTTAATGCAGTCACAAGCAGCCGCACTACATCACAAAGAAAGAAACAGTTCTAGAATGTAGAGAGCAAGGTAAAAATGGCATGAGGCACAAACAGACTGCCTCTTTTAAATGCGGCTCACAGGCAGATAAGTAACAACTCCTTTCTCTCCTTAGAAATTGCTTTGTAACAACCTTCTTATTTGATTTAAAAAAAAAAAAAACGATCTAATTAATAACATGCTACTCTTTTCCTAACGATTTACTGCTTGTTATGCCTATTTTTATACCTTGTTTAAGGCGCTTTACTTCTACAGCTTTTTGCTCTCCTTCGCGTGGGTGACTATGGGCTTTTCCCCCCTCCTCACCCCCTCCCCATCGACTTCCTATTTAGGTCGTCGATCTTTCTTTCTCTCCCGTATATGAAATTTTATCATTTTACATTTAAATTACCTTGTCCATGAGTGTTTTTCCACCTAATCACTTCAGGGAATTTGAACCTTCTTGCTTGGAAAGTGTCAGGCAATCCAACGAACTGTCTGGCCTTTCGTCATCAGCTCTCTCTCTCCTCGGAGAATCATGGGCACCTGGAACGCACTATAGATACAATAACATTTGGAAAAAATGGTTTTGTTGGTGCATGGAGAGGAACGTGGATCCCTTGGAAGCTCCTATCGTCAATATAGTTAATTTCCTTGTCGAACAATTTGACAGGGGATTATTTTATAGATCTATTAATTGCTACAGATCAGCAATCTCCGCTGGACATTCCCTCGTCAATGGTAAGACGGTAGGTAAGAACAATATTATTTGTAGAGTTATGAAAAGTATTAGACTAAAAAGACCTCCCAGACCCAAATACCAGTCCATGTGGGATGTTAAAGCTATTTTAGACCATTTCTCTTCTTGGCCAGATAATGCTTACCTTAACAGAAAACGCCTCTCGCTTAAACTTGCTACTCTCTTATGTCTAATCTCTTTTCGTATAGTTTCAGATGTGAAATATCTGGATATTTCATATAGATCTTATGATATGTTTGGAGTTAAATTTGATATATTTAGAAGGACTAAAACGATGTCGGACTCTATTTTTTATCCTCGTTTTGATCTTTGCAAAAGGTTGTGTGTCGTAGACTGTATGAGAGAATATGATTTGACAATGAAGGACCTTCGTCCTTTAGAGGCCAAACAACTCCTTATCTCATTTGTTAAACCCTTTAAACCAGTTGCTTCCTCCTCCATTGCTAGATGGGTCAAGTCAGTAATGCATCTAGCTGGAATTGACCTTTCTAAATTCCAAGCTCATTCTCTCAGAGGTGCTATGGCAAGCAAATCCTTTTGGTCTGGAGGTAAGTTGAATGATATTCTTAAAGCGGCCGATTGGTCCAATGCTTCAACCTTCGCTCTCCATTACTGTAAACCTATTGAACATATGTCTGATATTGTTCTTCAAGGCTACCAACATGCATAATGTAGCCTCCGGTCTTGTAATGAAATTGCGATTCTCCTATTAACATGACCAGAGAATCTGGATTTCATTAAAGACACGGAGGCTATCATTATCCCACCCTTTTCCCCCCCCTTAGTTGGTGTAATTCTTGAAATATATATTTTCTAGTGTGTATTTTGCATTGATTATTAACTCATGTCTTTTTTATCCTTCTACCTTATGATTCTATTATCAAGCTCCTCTTTCTTTCAGATAATCCTGCATGATCACCTATTTTCACCTTTACCTCTCTTCGGACTTCTCACTACCTTCAGTTTCAAGATCAAGCTGGACCTCATCTCTGAACTTTATTTACTTCGTTGCATTTAAAAGAGGCAGTCTGTTTGTGCCTCATGCCATTTGTACCTTGCTCACTACATTCCAGAACTGTTTCTCTCTTTGTTATGTAGTGCGGCTGCTTGTGACTGCATTAAAGGATTAATGCATAATGATAGCCTCCGTGTCTTTAATGAAATCCAGATTCTCTGGTCATGTTAATAGGAGAATCGCAATTCCGTGATCAGAATATTCGGATCAGCAGCAGGGTTGAAAACGGCGGCTCTAACGGCCCCTGGAAGCCTGTTATTGGTTGCCGAGATCCCCGGGGCCTGGCACACAACACGCCTCAGTCGAGCTGCCTCCACAGCTGTTGAGGAGATGAGCTGGAGGATTACCCTGACGGGGTGTGAAGGCATCGTACGAAGGGGACAGCCATCTGAACGTCCCGGCGACCGGCAGCTGCGATTTGGAAATTAAGAGTCCTCTTACCGGTGGGAAAAGCCATCACCCACCAACACTGTGGGTCTCACCCTGCAGAACAAGCTGGCAGACCGCTCCTTGTGGCATAAGGAGTACCGCCCAAACGGACCGCTGCTGCGAGCGCTGGTGCCCCGCTGTCTACCCGCAAGGCTGAGGGGGAGATAGCGGAATCGCCATTCAAGGCAAGCTGGCGTGAGCTGTGGACCCCTGGACCAATGAGAGCAGATTAGTCTCCTGCGGGCTGAGACGGCCCCGCTCAGGCACCCGGTGCGTCAGTGAACCGCAGAATGCCGGCCGGACGCAGCTGCAGAGACTTTCATGGCCCTGCGGCCCCTCAGGTCCAATATGAGTGAAGCTCCCCTTCTGAACCATCGAGAGTCCCCACGGAACAATCAGGTGAGAGAGGGAGGGAGGGAGGCCCGGCTCCTGCCAGTGAATGTGTGCAGCAAACTTTATTCCATACGGAGCACACGGTCGGGCCCCTCCCCCATCGGCTCCATAGAGCTAGATGCCCGCATGTGTCTGGGGCTTCCTTCTAAGTCCCGGCCCCTGGAGAATCTACCTATATGGTCTCAGGCGCCCAGACAATCCTCCTAAAAGCGGTGAGGCAACCTCCCACCCGGCCTCTGCCGAAAGCACTATAAGTACTCTTTCTGCACCGCTGACCCTAAAATGGCGGCTAATAGGCAGCAAGGAGGAGTATATTACTGACATAGCCCAGGAGACACCTAAAGAACCTCGCAAATTACCCTTGAGGCCCTTGAGAATACAAAGGGCAAAGATAAAAATGGAGTCCGGCCGAATGGAACACCAGGGGCAGAACCTCTTACCTGACCCCAAGATGGCCACCACAGTGGTCCTTTACCACAATGAGCTACTACTCTTGGACACAAATTGGACATCCTCTAGACCTCAAGCATATCCCCCATCCGGCTCACCCATCAGGACACTGAACCTGTGATCTTCCCACCGACCGTTGAGACCTAGCGTTTTGGCCAATGCCCGGTGGAGCTACCTTGCTAGCTATAGAAGAGATGGGCTGTTGATTTCCCCCTCAGCCGTCACCTACCCAGCCAGAATTTGGGCAGACTTTCCTTCATCTCTCTGCCTTATCTCCCTCTTACCCTTCTTCCTTACCCCTCTTACCCTTCTACTCTCCACTTATCTCGACTTATATGCTCTTTAAATGTTTCTAGCAACAGATGTAACTTGTAACTGATGTAACTTTGTAACAATGTGGAACCTCATGTAAAGCGCTCTGATACCTCGGGGTCTAGCCAGAGCTATATAAAACTCAAATAAATAAAAAAAAACACCCACAGCTCCCTTCTGGATCACCTCATCCTGCTGGGCACTTCTCATAGGTTATTTTCCATTTCATTTCCCCATTTAATTTCGATACTCCCAGCTCCTGGCTCGATGGCCTTGATTCCTAGGCCTCCTTCAGTGAGAAAGAACACTGTCTCCCAATTATCAGCATTCTTTGCGTAAAAATATCCTCTCCCCTTCGAGCCTAACTCCTAACAAAAAGGCGTTAGTCTAACAAAGACAACTTTCTCCACCTGCAACAGAAACATGAGAACAGAACAAATCCAAGATGCACATGAAATTCAGCTTTTCTCTTCATGAGAGCAGTCAGGGAGAATACATTTCAGGCATACAGAAATCAGCCAACGTAAGAATGAAGCACAAATTTTCCTACGAGAATACACATTCGTAAACATTTTATTTAAGCATTTCTAAACCATCATGTTACATAAGCAGATCACATGCGCAAATCATTATGGCCAACTTATACAATCCTACACATTAAAGCTCAACTATCCACAATTTTTAAATTGGTGCAACCAAATGCTAAGGGTTACGTTATGCAGAACTGCAACTGCCACGTTAGCTTCTTTACCAGTCACAAAATATTTCTATCACTTCACCTTCACATGTTACTGCCAAGTGCATTCTTATAACCCAATGTTAACACAACAAAAGAATAAATGTAGGTGCAGACTATTTGTTATTATTATACACCCCTATGACTGAAAGAGCACCATGTGCTCCATCAGTCCCACCCGCGGATGACAAGTGTCATCAGAATCATTCACAACTCCCTTTAAAAAGAACCAACCTAAACAGAAGTAGTAGCCAGTCTTTCATGTCAAAACTTTTGTAGGCTGTTGAGATTTTCAAAGTGACTGTCCTGCAATCTCTCCATCCTCCTCTCACGCTCCCTAAGAGATCTCTCAGCCTGACCAACCTTATAAGCTTTTACTAATCACAACAACATAATCACACAAGCCACCACTATGATAATGGGCTTCAAGACGTAAACAAGGATTCCCTTACCAAGGTTGGCAAACCAACTTCCAATCTTCCCAAAACCTTTTCCAACCTTGTCCCAAACACCCTCTGTGGCCAAATCATGCACCTCATGGTGAATCTCAGTGATGTTACTTATATACTTCTTCAGATCTTTACTGTTGTCCGGTATATAAGTACAGCACTGTTGAACCCTCAACATTTTACAGACTCCGCCCTAATTTGCTAAAAAGATATCTAGGGCAAGGCAGTTCTGTATCACCATAGCTCTTATTGACACCATCTCTCCATCTACAAGCAACAAAGACTGAGCTGTATTCGCTGACAGCTTATCCACAATAGTTGACAACCTTCTAATCTTAATATCATTAGAACTAGTCCCAAACCTGGTATCATTGCTCCAAATACATCTCTAACAATTTCACCTGCACATACACCTAGCTTCTTTCTATGATATGATCCACCTTCCAAGGGTCCCAAATTCTTCACGTGATAAATCTTGGGGAACACAACAGCCACATAAAGCATACCATACCAATTCAGTGGCAATCTCACATAGGAATTTTCCCCCTCACAAAATACACATTCAGTACCACTTGCACCGCATCTTGCAAGAACTCCTTCGCAGTGGCTTCAATTGTGAAAATTTGATCACACATGCTCTGTCCCACAAAGACCTTATCATAGTACGTCTGTACCGTCTGATGAAAAGCTTTCCTCATCTTTCAAAGTCCAAAGCTATTGGACCATAACTCCCATTCGCCTTGTGTGCTAACTCTTCCTTGGTCCATTCAAATTTTCCTTCCCTACTGTTAAGTTTTATTGTTAGTTGTCTATGTCTCTCTTCCACTTGATCTACATACTTCTTCTCTATATCTGTTAGTATGCATGTCATATTATGATGGTGTGCATAGGCTGTATCTAATGTAACGGTAGGTATAAAATACTTCCCTACTCTATCTTCTTGCTTATAATAATCATACTTATTCAGGTGCTTGTAGGCTGGAACTTTTGAAAGCACCACATCATAGTTGGAGAAATAATATTCATAATGACCCTTACCGTAAAACATACTAAGTAACAAACTACGCGTAATTCCATATGTCAAAGGAAGATGGTGATAACGAATACTCTCCTCCACAGGCGCAGGTAACGGCATAAACACATAACAATCCCTCACGTCCATCGTGCTCACATACTCATATAGCAGCTTTTCATAATCATTTAGCGTGTAATCACCTTTAGACAAATCTGCATGTAACATACAACCAGTTTGATCGAGCATAGCCTTTTCAGCTCCTTCGATACACTTTTTTGTGCTAGAAGTAACAGGCTTGGGTGTCCCTTGCACTCCCACCCCTTCAACCTCCGCATCATGTGAAATTTCTTCAGACACAATAATAACTTCCGCTATCACTATTATCACTTCTACTATGAGTGTACCTATCATACACCTAAACCTACGGTTTGAATTTCTAGACTCCTTTTCAAATTGGCGGTTTAGCACAACAAGAGGATCAACGTAATGTCTCCTTCTCCACCTCAAATTGCTGTTCAACCAGTTCACACACACAGTTCACTGAAGTCCTGGAAATTAATTCACAGTTTGTTGCACCTTTATTTACACAGTTCACAAAGACTTCCTTAGCCCTCTTTCTTCTTCTAGGGAACGTCCCTAAATTTGTTCTTCTTCCACTTGGGCCTAGGTTATCTTCTTTTAAGCAAGCCTTATTTACAGTTCACAGCTTAATCAACAGTCTCTTATAAGCTCAGAACCAATTTCAACAATGACATATTGTAGAATCTCAAGATGAACGGCTGCAATCTCCTGTTCTGGTGGCTGAAATCCAAAAGTTGGAAAGGACCAATCTTGCAGAATCAAAACTCGCACTCTAGTCAAGATTGGAGGTCTTGGTACTGTGGTAAATATTTAATTACCTGTACTATTTTTTATGCGGTAAAGTCTAGTAAGAATAACTCAGTAAAAATAAGAGGCAGAATCCGTGGTATTAGAGGTTCTGAAAGGCTTTATTCCTCTACAAAGGAATTATGGTTCGAACCATAGGCATCAAATTCCATCACCACGAGGGTTCAGGAAGGGAAGGCAATACATTATTGACAAGTAAAGATATTTATATGAAAAGCATTACATTAAGACAGATGCAGGAGGCGTAACAGCTGATAATATAGATAATAATACACATACGTAATGAAAAAAGGCGTAAACATAGACGTAGACTAGAAACGTCATTAAACATGATGTCACAGGTGGGTGGATCCATAAGAGAATCCTGCAATGTCAGCAGAAATACTTGGCAGAGATGCGTGCGCAGCCGCATGACGTGTGATTGACGTGCAACTAGAGGGTGAAGGGGACTTGACATTTAGCTCTACATGTGGAGACAGAAGTCTGGGGGGTCATGTCAACCTAATCCCAAATCATATCTAATATCTTATGTTTAAAGAACTGTATTATCCAAAAGGAAAGGTCTCTCGGACGGAATCTATTCTATACTGACTGTTAGTGCGTGTACAAGCGTCTAAGTGTCTACATGAGATGCGAGGGGGCAGGAATCCTCCATAGTAACAGGGGCTATGAATTACTTGCATGAGGACAGTGAGGCCTGGCCCTTTGCTCGGTAGCTGGAAGAATGTTTACCTAAACTACTAGACAGGAATGCATCGGATGAGGAGCGGAGCAGATAATCTTGAAGGTGAAATACAGTTTTTGGCAGGCAACAGGCCGGATCAGGCACCGTTAGCCGCGCAGGGAGTAGGACAAAGTTCATGGATACAGATGCGGGCTCGGACTGGAACTTTCAGAGGCAGAAGGCAGGAAAAGGCTTGATGGCAGAATTCAGGGCCTACTCGCCTGAACTGTAAAACGTGGAAAGTGAACCACATAAAGTCGGTGGCCTTTCATACTTAGGAACGGAATATCCGACTCATTCATGGCGGATCTGAAAGAGGACATGTTGACGGTGGACGCACATGTATTTGCGTCTTCATAACTGGAACTGGAGGGAACATACATGTACTTGTAGCATGTACATGGAGCCGTTGGGGTCTAAGATAGGGGACATAACTGATCATAAAATTCATATTTCCTCATTCCCTCCTTGTCCCCTACGGACCCTCAGGAGATATCGATCTTCATCAATCCATCAATCTGTTCATATAGCATCATTTGTTCTTCTTTCTTCTTCCGGGATCTTGAACGAAAACTTGGATGCGGAATACACGATGTGGCACACAAACCACAAATCGCTGGCCCACATTGTAGACATAAGCAGCAACTGAATAGTATGAGAAAGCCAATACCTAGGAAGGATAGAATCCTCCATCCCCAGGCTGACAACATGCTCCAGAACCAACCAGACCAAGTCCAGGTGCCTGGACTCTGGTGTATCTGGCTTATAATCTTATGGAGTCGAGTTATGGCTTTATATACTGACGGCGCGTTTTCTGGTATGAAAACACAGCAACTTGATCCGATGACCCTACAAGCTCCGCCCCTATCGGCCAGGATGACGTCAAGGACAAGACGATTTTGAAGTACAACAATCCACATCGCAGACTGCTCCTCTGTTAAGTTGCCTAGGGCGGAAGTAGTCTCATTCACTACTGCTTCAAGGGTTCTAGTTAATCTACGTATCAGTTTACTATTAGTGACTGTACCTATATAGGGAAAGAAACCTTTATTGAAATCTGTGTATTGCTCCCATGCCGTTTCAGTGTAATCGACAATCGGGAGATCTCTCTGCTGTCTATTGTGTACTAAATGAGTATTTCTGTGATAGTCAGGAGGGGCTAGGAAAACAGGTGGCAGAAGGAATGCTATGTAACAGGTACCATCCCAATCTAGAGGTAAACGTATATATGCAGTCTGGCCACATATGAAGTAGGAATGACGAGAAGCTCTGAATGTAGACTTGCCTTGATCACTGAATTTTATCACAGTGGTACATTTACTATGGCCCATGTGTATGGAACCATTCTTTCTTACACATAATTCACCTTTAACTGGAAATACTGACATAGCGGGCAAGATTGGTGTAGCTTCGGATTCAACATTCAGAATCATGAGGTTAAGTGTAAAGTTACCTAATCCATATACTTCATTTTCTAAATCAGTTCCTGTTCTTTTGGGAAGTCCCTCCTTGTTAGGGTAGCAGACTTTAAGCAAAACTAGGTTCAAGTTTCCCCATACCCAGTTGTCTTGATAAACTACTGAATTTGAATCTAGGGAATTAATCAAACTAAACCATGCTCCACAGGAGCCATTGTGTGTGAACGGATACGGAAAGAGAGGCAAAACTCCCTTATAGTTCTGATAGGGAGGGAGTCGGCCACATATCCAACAATTGGTAGCATTGTTGGTCTGATGGGAATGATGTAACATACTAATAAAAGTGTTGTTGCGCAGCGCAAATCTATAAGACAACTCATGCGGAGGTAATTCGCTAAAAGAATGTTCAGCAGTAGCATTGTAAGCACGCTTAGAAATAGGGTAATACATATGTAGCAATACACTAGAAATGATGATCAGAAGACTTAGAAAAAACAAAATTAATAATGTCACTATGCAGTGACTACGAAGCGATTTACAGTACGCATGTTTTTTAAGCTGTATCTGTCTATTTCTCTCTCTATTTCGGTCTAGAGGATACATGTCAGAGACAAATTCAACCGATTCACCTTGGAGAGGACTTAAACAATCAAATTGTCTGACTTGCTAGACCTTAGTTTCAGTTTATAGAGTTCGTTCTCCGTCCTTTCAACCAAGGGGAGCTTTGAGTCTGTCTGTGAGGGAATGCAGGGCTGAGTGTTCACATCGGACGGTAGTCCATAAAATTTCTTGATATGGCTCTAGTGCAACCACCCTTTACGTCCCTCAATCTTCACGGCTGTCCTTGTGGTCAGCAAGACGAGCTTGGGCGACTGCCACCTGGGCTCCAGCTGGGTCTTCCGGTCGAAATTCCTCACAAGAACCAGGTCACCTGGAACCACGTCATGGGGCTTCACCTCAGTGTTATCGGGAAAAGCTGCAGCTACCTGTGAACGACAAGATTGTAGTGCAGACATCAAGGAAGCCAGGTAATCTGTCAGCATATTACAGTCAACATCAGTGATTTTACGAGGTATAGGCGTCCCCCACATGTTTGGTGGTCTACCGAAGATGACCTCATATGGGGATAGCCCTGTTCGAGAATGTGCTACCATTCTCATGTAAAAGAGCGCAACTGGTAAGGCTACTATCCAATCGACACCTTTTTCTCTACATACTTTGGACAATCTAATTTTCAGAGTTTGATTATGGCGTTCCACGAGACCTGCTGCCTCGGGATGTCGGACACAGTGGAATTTCCACTGATAACCTAACAGAAGTGAAACGTGTTTCATTAGTTCGGATGAGAATGGCTGGCCGTTATCTGAGTACACGATACGAGGCAAACCGTACCGTGGGAAGAATTCTCGAACTAGCTGTTTGGCAGTAGTCGGGGCAGTGTAATCTGAAACCGGGTAGGCTTCTGTCCAACGGGAAAGAGCACAGACAACTACGAGAACATATTTGAATCCTCGACATCGTTCCATCTGGATATAATCCATCTGGAGGACTTCAAAAGGGTGATCGGGAGGTTGAAATCCACCCTGCTCTACGGGAATGCTTTTACCTGGATTAAACTGACAACATATCATACAGGTGCGTACTTTCTGTTTGGCTGCTGCTCGCAAGTGTTTGTTGAACCAAATGTGTTGAATGCTGTCTAGCATAGCTTTTTCTCCTAGGTGCGCTGGACTATGTATTGTGTTAATGATGACTTGAACCATGGAATCGGGAAGAAACCATATAGATTTTCCCTTCGTCATCCATCCTTGATCCGTTTGGATCCCTCCTAATTCAGTCCATCTCTTTATTTCTTCTGGTGTAGCATGTGTCTGTATGTCAATTACATCAAGGGCGGGATCTTTAACTGTCATGCAATGTGTTGGTGTCGGAACTATTGTCTTTGTCGTGTCAGTTGTATGAGTCTGGTTCTGAGCAGTCTGTTTAGCTGTTCTGTCAGCTAGGTCGTTACCCTGAGAAATGATGTCGGTAACTTTTGTATGGGCTTTGCATTTCATAATCGATATTGCAGTAGGTAGATGAATCGCGTCTAATAGGGCTTGAATGAGGGGTCCGTGTTGGATGTGGGTACCGTGAGAAGTTAAATAACCTCTCTCTCGCCACAGTACGCCGAAGTCATGGACGACTCCGAATGCATAACGTGAATCCGTGTATATGTTGACTTTCTTATTTTTGGCTTGAATACAGGCTTGTGTCAGAGCGATGAGCTCTGCTGCTTGAGCTGACAGAGTGTTAATACAATTTGTTTCAATGACTTCAGTGTCTGTTGTGACTGCGTAAGCGGCCACTAACTCTCCTGTACTTGTTCTCATACATGAACCATCTACATACAATGTTAGGTCCGGATCTGATAAAGGGATATCTGTCAAATCTTGTCTGGGTTTCGTCGTGATAGTAATGACTTCAATACAATCATGTGCTAATGGATCTGTTCCGTTTACTGGCAAAAGTGTGGCAGGATTTAATGTATTACAACGTCTGATTTCTATGTGTGGCTGAAACAATGTTAATTCATAACCGGTGAGTCTTGCTATAGTCAAGTGTTGTGTTTGTGTGCGGTTCAAGAGAACCTCTACTGCGTGTGGTACTTGTACTGTCAATTGATGTCCTAACACTATGGCATCGCTTTGTCTGATTGCTAAAGCTGTTGCTGCCACTGATTTCAGGCACGCAGGAAGGGCCTGAGCTACGGGATCCAATGTACTAGAAAAATAAGCACATGGTTTGTGTGATCCTGCTTGTTCCTGAGTGAGTACTGACAAGGCAGTACCTTCGCGTTCGGTAACAAATAGTGTAAAAGGCTTACTGTAACATGGTGTTGCTAAAACAGGTGCTTGACATAAAGCTTTCTTTAAGCTTTCAAAGGTTTGCGTATGTTCTTGAGTCCAAGGGAGGACAGTCGATGTGGCTGCCTCCTGTGTTGTCAACTGAATGAGTGGTTTTGCTAGAAATGCATATTGAGGGATCCACTGCCTACAGTATGAAGTGAGGCCTATAAAAGCCCGCACCTCCTTTTGTGTCTTAGGTGGTGGCATGTTAGCAATTAACTGGATGCGGTCAGGTGTAAGCTGTCTTCCCTCCTTGGACAGCAAGTGCCCAAGATAAACAACTTGCTGGACACAGAATTGCAGCTTAGAAGGGGACACCTTGTGCCCCTTGTCGGCCAGAAATTGTAAAACCGTCAGTGACGCTTTTTCACATTCAGGTTCGCTTCGGGCGGTGATCAGCAGATCATCGACATATTGAAGCAGGGCGGTATTAACTGGCATGTGGATACTGTCAAGTTCTCGTTTCAGTGCTTGGCTATAGATGCTGGGGCTTTCTGTGAATCCTTGAGGTGCGCGTGTGAATTTAAAACTTCGTCCATTTAAACTGAATCCGAACAAATATTGACTTTCCGGATCTATTGGGACGCTAAAGAAGGCATTCTTGAGATCAATTACAGTAAAGAACGTTGCTTCAGAATCAATAGCTGTTAATAATGAAGAGATATCTGGGACCACAGGGTATTGTGGTACAATGCATTTATTTAATTCGCGCAGATCAATAACTAATCGATATACTCGTGATGCTTTTAGATCCGTTCTTTTAAGAATCGGAATTATCGGGGAATTACATATATTGGAGTCGGTTTCCACAACCACTCCTTGTGCAATGAGCTCGTCAATGATTTGCAGCAAAGCCACTACAGCATCTGGTGGTAACTTGTATTGTCGCATTCGTGGTAGTACCACTCCTGTTTTTAGTGTGACTCGATATGGTGTAATGTTCATGCAACCAACATCAGTAGGGCCTTGTGCCCATAAATGTGTAGGTAAATTCTGCAGCCGGTGATCCATGTCTCTGGACACGTAGTGACCTTTGAAGTCACGTAAAAATAATCGTACTCCTTCCGGAGAACAACATATTATAGCTCCTAGAGCTTTCAATGTTTTTATACCTAACAAGTTTTCTGGACATGATTTAGTAAGCAATAAATCTGTAGTTCGTGTCAATGGACCAACCGTAAGTGGAAGGGGTTGCGATACTTCATTAATGATAGGCTTTCCTGAGAATCCAAGGGAAATATTCTGTGAGCCTGAGAGGGGTGCCCCTGGAACTTCACTGCGTCGTATAGTTGTTCTGCTTGCCCCTGTATCAAGTAAAAACTTTCTGTCTTCCCCTAATAGTTCACTATGTACATAAGGTCCCTCTTGATCTACAGGAACCTCGATAAGGGGTAAGCCAACTTCCCTCTCTAGGCTATTTCATGTGTATCGCTGATAATCGGGATAATCAGTTTGTGCATACTGGTACATCTGTTGCGTTGTTGCTTGTGTGGCAGCAATAGGCTGCTGCTGTGATGTGGCTACGGTCTGTTGTGGAGCTGCCTGTTGCGGAGCTGGCCTAGATTGTGCATGCTGAGGGATTTGTGGTTGGTTCTGATCCTGTCTAGGTGGACGTGGTCTTTCCTGTGTTTTACCCGTGGCGATATTATGTTTCAGAACTGCACAATCGTGTATATAATGACCTTGTTGTTTACAATAGTTGCATGTCCCTTTCGCCGGACCTGCGGAATCACCCTTTTTATGACCATCAGCTGGAACTGACTGAGCCACAAGCATTTTCATTTTCGTGTCTTTCATACGTCTTTGTTCATGTTCTTGTTCTTCTCTAATTCTATTGTGGTGATATTGTAACATCTGTAACATTTGTGAAGGGGTGTTACCTTGCCAGGTACTCTCGAATTTCAATACTCTATTCTTAACTTGCGGTAGGGAATTTTCAACTAATTTTGTCACAAACAGATGTGGATATGACTCGCTACTTGCTTTTATGCCACTATTAATACCCAAACATTTTTCAAATCGAGAATAGAAATCACTGGTGTCTTCATCTTGCTTTTGTTTACAGGCTGAGATTGCACCCCAGTCCTCCTTTTTCGTAGTTAATAAACGTGGCAGTACCTGCACTAGTAATCCTGGTAGTGCTGTAGTCTTTTCCCCAAGCCCTGATCCTGCAGCTCGGGCCTTTTCTTCGTTTTCTAATGCTGTCCAATCTATCTTTTGGTCTCCCACCTCCCATTCCTTTTCTTTGAGTTTCTCGTAAATACCGGCAGGCATTAATACTTTTAATATTTTCATAATGTCGGGGTAGGTATACTCTCCCATGAGTAACATGTCTTTTATCTTACGGTGGAAACCTGCTGGATCCTTGTCATGGCTGGGTACTACTTTCTTCATTTCTAATAATTCAATTTTAGTTATGGGCGTGTACACAAACACGCGTTTAAAGGTATTATCTTCACCTCTGATTGGGTGTACTTCGCGTAAGGGATTCTGTCTATCTATGTGATACATTTTTCTTCCCATAGTGGGAACTGGAACATGTTCTGGGCATACGAAAACTATATACTGGTTTCGAAATTCTAGAATTTCTTTAATTAAATCAGTACCTGACCCTCTCCATTTATTCGTGAGTAATTCTGTCAATATGTCAGGTAGGGGTCCAGGATCGGAGTGTTGGCTTTTATATAACATAAGGAGGTGTTGAATCATGTATATACCAGCTAAACGCTGTTCGTCTGGGGTAAGGTTCAGAAACGTGTGTGCTAGTGCATCATCACTGTATTTGCCGGGACTGTCAGCCCATTGTACTGCTGACCTGGCTAATTCTTGTTCATCCATGGAATCGAGCATATGGTACCCCCTTCGGTCTCGGAGTAGTTTATCAGCAGCTTGGAATAGGTGTTCAGGAGACCTTATATTTAACATAGGGGCTTGAAAATTTCTGTTACATTCTGGACGTATCGGACGTATTGGATCATTAAAGCATCTGGTATTATTAAAAGATCTTCCTTTACCTACATAAGCCATTGTCTCTAAGTGTCCTGTGGGCATTTCTGATTCTTCGTCCTCCTCTCCCTCTGATTCATGTTGGTCTGTCTCTAATCTTTCTTTATGTATTCGTTCTACTTCTTTGCGGATCTTTCGGCACATAACTACTATACATGTCTGTCTATCATGTTTCCCTTCTGATATATTCTGACCCCATTTGGTAAGTACTTGCATTTCCTTCTGCTCTACCTCAGGCCTGTCTTGGTTTCTGATCACACAGTTTATGAAGAAGCGTAACAGTTGTCTCTGTACATCCACTTTCTGGTATTCCATGGCTTCGTCAATACTTTCAGGGCCTCGCCCTGATTGGACAAAGTGATATATATTGTCTAAATGTGCCATCATTCCTGGTAGCGTCGCTAAATACCTTGAAGCTCGTCGTATACGTAGTGATGACAGCAGCATACCGTCCCGTCTACCGGGCACAGGATCATATCTACAATCCACTAGATGCTCTTTAAACATGTCGGAAGTTGCTAGTTGGGGTGTACGTTCGTATGCTAAATCTCTAAGGGATAATTTATTTCCTCGGGGTGGCGTGGCAAAAATTTCTGTCGTACCTCCTGTCGCACCGTCTGAGGTGCTAGGCACGAAAGGATTTGTTGGATGTAAGATAGAAACTGTAGATGTAGGAAAAGCGGTAGAAACAGATGGACCTGTGGGAATGTGCGTAGGAGTTTGTTGTTGCGGGGATACAGACGGATGATCTTGGCGTTGAGCACCATCGGTGGGCGGTGTGTGTGGCGTAACATTAGCATATTCAGGAGCTACATCATCTAAATAGGAAGAAAGGAAAACATCTTTTGCTGTTTTGGGATGTGCTTTTATCGGGAGTAATGGAGGTGTCAAGTCTTTCGGTATTTCCGGGGTGGCCTGAGGTAACCCTTCGGCCAGAAGAGGATACATACCATTCATAAGAGTGTTTCGTTGTCTGTCTACTTGTTCTGCTTTTACTCGGGTACCTTCCTCAATTAATATATTTTCTCGGGCTTTATTCAAATTCTCCCTACTTTTCTCTTCCTGTCTGAGCGCTTTTTCTGTACGTCTATATGATTCTTTACGCCATAATTCAATGGCATCTTTCTGTGACTGTCTGGCTTTATTTTTCCATAATTCTTCTTCTACTCTCATGATGCAATCTGCATCCCAGGTCCCAGCTGCGGGCCACCTCTGACTTTCTGGTAAATCCTTGGTGTAGTCCACCCATAAATCAAGAAATAATACGGCATCTAGGCCATGCTTATGATACATAAAGTACCCTGGAGTGTCCCTAGGTGGAATGGGAACAGCTTCTTCGAGTACCCCTTTTCTGGTTTTGATCTGTCTTAATTTTGAAAAGAGCGGCATTTTTAGACCTTATTACTTAATCTTGAACACACTTAATACAATAAACACAATAATGAACAATCATTCACACCACAATATGTAGAACGTATTAAAACATTTAACATTTAACAGTTAACGAACGGTGATAACTAATAGGAAACTAGTTACTGACATAATACTAACACTAGATAATACTGAATTATATGCAAGACATACTAGATATACTGCTAAACAGTACAGATACACTGCTGAAACAGTGCAGACCGGATTTGTGTACCCAAACCCGTCTTGACCGGCACAACCTAATGTGCACGTCTAAATGCCTCCCCGGCAACGGTACTCACCGGGTAGCACGGAACGGAAGGCCTCGGAACTGAACTGGACTGGACCGGACTGGACTCGACTCGACTCGGAAACTTCGGAACCTGGTGGGCCTCTGTATACCTCGGATCTTGCTCTCTCAGCTAGGCTCTGGTCGGGATACTTCGCACTTCTCACCGCCTCGTCTGGGTGTTGATCGCAGCCTCAGTCACCCCCGCTTGGCCGGAGGGAGATACAGGAAATCCTGCGGGTACGCGTTTTTGTCCGTCCAGCTGTGGCAGGAGACCGGGCCTGCAACGCACCTCCGGCGCGTGAGATGAGAAAGTGTCCCTATTCGGGCGCCAATTTATGTGGTAAATATTTAATTACCTGTACTATTTTTTATGCGGTAAAGTCTAGTAAGAATAACTCAGTAAAAATAAGAGGCAGAATCCGTGGTATTAGAGGTTCTGAAAGGCTTTATTCCTCTACAAAGGAATTATGGTTCGAACCATAGGCATCAAATTCCATCACCACGAGGGTTCAGGAAGGGAAGGCAATACATTATTGACAAGTAAAGATATTTATATGAAAAGCATTACATTAAGACAGATGCAGGAGGCGTAACAGCTGATAATATAGATAATAATACACATACGTAATGAAAAAAGGCGTAAACATAGACGTAGACTAGAAACGTCATTAAACATGATGTCACAGGTGGGTGGATCCATAAGAGAATCCTGCAATGTCAGCAGAAATACTTGGCAGAGATGCGTGCGCAGCCGCATGACGTGTGATTGACGTGCAACTAGAGGGTGAAGGGGACTTGACATTTAGCTCTACATGTGGAGACAGAAGTCTGGGGGGTCATGTCAACCTAATCCCAAATCATATCTAATATCTTATGTTTAAAGAACTGTATTATCCAAAAGGAAAGGTCTCTCGGACGGAATCTATTCTATACTGACTGTTAGTGCGTGTACAAGCGTCTAAGTGTCTACATGAGATGCGAGGGGGCAGGAATCCTCCATAGTAACAGGGGCTATGAATTACTTGCATGAGGACAGTGAGGCCTGGCCCTTTGCTCGGTAGCTGGAAGAATGTTTACCTAAACTACTAGACAGGAATGCATCGGATGAGGAGCGGAGCAGATAATCTTGAAGGTGAAATACAGTTTTTGGCAGGCAACAGGCCGGATCAGGCACCGTTAGCCGCGCAGGGAGTAGGACAAAGTTCATGGATACAGATGCGGGCTCGGACTGGAACTTTCAGAGGCAGAAGGCAGGAAAAGGCTTGATGGCAGAATTCAGGGCCTACTCGCCTGAACTGTAAAACGTGGAAAGTGAACCACATAAAGTCGGTGGCCTTTCATACTTAGGAACGGAATATCCGACTCATTCATGGCGGATCTGAAAGAGGACATGTTGACGGTGGACGCACATGTATTTGCGTCTTCATAACTGGAACTGGAGGGAACATACATGTACTTGTAGCATGTACATGGAGCCGTTGGGGTCTAAGATAGGGGACATAACTGATCATAAAATTCATATTTCCTCAGTACAGTCACTGCCAGTACCCCCTCTATTTCCAGTTCAGGGACTACAAGCTCAATATCAATTTTCAGTTCCAGGATTCTGCTGGCTACTCGCGAAGACCTCAGTCTCCCGGTCCCCACTGCTCCCGGCATCTATGATCAAATAGGTCTACTCTGGGGCAGCGTACCTCTGGCAGGGTACTCTTGCTCTTCTCGACCTCCTCAGGCTCTCTTGTGCATGTTCTGTGTCACTTGGCTCTGATTCAGACGTTTCAGACACAGGAGCAAGATCTCTTTCAGATGCCAATCCCAAGATTAGCCTCCTCTGTCTCGCAGGCCACTATTCCCTTGTAAGCTCTGCTCTCTTTCTCTGCACACGACCACCTAGCGCACCAGTTCCTTCAGCTGAGTCTGACTCTGTACCACTCACAATGTAACCGTCTCCCTCAGAGTCAATACCTGGGTCTTGTGTAGCGTGACCCCCCCAGCTTACTCTGGTGGGCAACCAGCTTTATCTGCAATCCTCACAGCTGGGCTTGTATCCTCCTGTGGCTTTGCAACCACAGCTGCATTTTTTTCAGAGAGAGGAGCTGTTTCTTCCGAGAGTCCTGAAACTCTGTGCGTGTGGGAGGCGTGAATCCAGTTCAGCAAGCCTCCACACTTCACAGCTGTATTTGTCACCAGAAACACCTGATATGGACCTCTCCAACGAGCATCAAGGCAGCTCTTCCTCATGTGCTTGCGAACGAGCAACCAGTCACCTGGGCACAAGTCGTGGCACAGGTCCTTCGAGGTCGGGGCAGTTGCAGCTTCAACCTGGTGAGACACAGAATGGACCACGTCAGCCAGTCCTTTGCAATAATCAAGGATCAAATCATCTGTGACGTTTTTCAAAGGCTGTAGACGACACTGCTGGCAACTGCATCGCCCTCCCCATCGTGATCTCATGAGGCAAGAGACCTGTCCTCCTATTGGGGATACTAGAATACTCATCAACACCAGTGGCAATGCATCATGCGGACGAGCACACTTTTGCCATTGACATATTGAGGGGTCCATTAATCTGCTCCCCCATGCCAGATGCCTCGGGTCTGTAGCTACAATGTAGTCTCTGATCAACTTGTAAAGCAGCACAAAGCAGCTTCATAATCTCGCTATAGAACTGTGTTCCTCTATCCGACTCCAATGAGGTTGGAAAACCAAACCGTGGTAGGAACTCTCTAAGCAACAGCTTTCCTACTGTGAGAAGGTGGGTTGGTATATTCTGTCCACTAATTAAAGTGGGCACCTTGTACCAGGCCACACAACCTTTGTGATGTCTGAGGTCAAAGATAACCTTATTGAAAGCTATCCTAGTGGTAGCTAAGGAGAGCAGCCTTCAGGCTTTATCTTGAAGGAATGTAAAGCAGCTTGTTTTACCAGAATATCACCTCCTAAATGATTAAATGAAAGGAGAACCACACAGTGTTTATATAAAAAGATGTATTTATTAATATAACACTCTCTACTAGTCTCTATACGAGACTAGGGCACAAAGCACACAATACTGGATCAATAGAACATTCGTAAATAGCAAAATACACAGAGGGCTCCAGGGGGAGTCCGAACCATATACTAAACAAATGGTATAACGACAGCGTCTTCAATAGACACAGTGCCTAGAGCATGTAGAATCGCTGGGACCCCAAGGAACCACCCAGAGGAGTGACACAGGGAGCCCACGGAGGACGGGTACAGTGAGGAAACACAGATGTGTGCTCTGTACAACTCTATGGGAAAGTCGCGGTTGGAAATTTACAAGTTAAGGACACTTCTAAGAGGACTTCGAGTAAACCCTTTGGAACTTAGGAGGTTCTAAGGCCAACCCACCAGTGAGTACCAAAGTACCCGTGTTACCTATCCCAGAGGAGCCGGGTGCATAGGGGTCAAGTAGTGTCGGAAACCTTAGTCGTTTTCAATGGAGAGCTGCAAAGAAGTCCTGCTGCCAGGAGGGTGAAGAATGTCCGGGGAATCCAAGCTTGGATTCGAGGTGAGAAGAACCTGAAAGCAAAGGGAACAGAGTCTGGGTCACTTTAGGTGACCAGGGGCTCGGTAGTCGAATGCCCACCGATGTCGAGTGCTTCAGGAGTGAAGAAGGGTTGCTTGACTCTACAGCCACGGGGACCAGGAGATGTCAAGGGAAACCAGGGTCCATAGGTGAGCTGTCCCACAAAGGATGTCGACGACTGAGGGGTCGATGTCAGGCTGGAGCACCAACAAGCCTTGGCAAATGCAACCCACGTGGTCAGAGGAAACAGGTTACGGTGAAGATCAGCAAGGTCCAGGGGACTCTGCAGGCAATGGAGAGTCAGGGCAAGTATGGAGCAACCAGGTAAGCCCAAGAATTAACAAGTTTACCCTCGCCAGGACCCACAGGCCAACGGACCAGTGATCGCGAGGAGACCTCAAGCAAGTTTGCAAAGTACCAGCCCACAGGACACTCATGGAGTGGAGGCTGGGAATCTTTGGTGCAAATACTGCTCGGGGTCAGGACCACACGGAGTCCAATGCACAAGCTCAGGATTCATCACTAAGCATCTGCAACTGTAAATGTACGCGGTGCATAGGGGTTCGGGTTGCACAGTCCCCACGAGGGATATTGGTCTCAGAATCACTGAGAGGGCAGATCAACCTCTGGGACCTTCAGGAACCTACCTCTGTTGTTGCTGAAATCTTCTGAGTCCTCAGGAGCTTGGGAGAAGCAAACCAGTCAGATGTGTTTAGGTGCCTGCTTTTGCAGGGGAGTAACTCCTTTACTCCAAGGGAGATTCTTCACTCGTCCAGCATTGTGCAGGCGGTCGAAGTACTTGGTTTCTTCTTAGCAGAATCTTGACCAGGTACAATCTAAAGTCCTGTAGCCAAGTAACCCACTTTATACCCATGGTAAGGGGTTGGAAAGATTCGGTGGACCCTCCTAGGGGAGGGGCAGGACAGAGGGGTGGCTACACCCATGTCCTTTGTCCAGTCTCATGCCAGAGACGGGGAAAATGGCTCATAGAACTGGTTTGAGCTGGACTATGCACAGGGACACCAAATGTGGCCCCAGTGCAGACTTTCTGGCAATCTAAGAGTGCACCCACCCATCCCCAATACACTAAATCCTGTCTGGGAGCTAGTTATACCTCCCTGTGACAGGATGACTATTGTCATGCCTTCCTCTGTGCGAGCTTGGCTCAGCAGCAGGAGAGCAGAATCGTGTCTGTGACTGGCAGCATCCATTTTGTGCTACCCAGGTCGAGAAAGCTGGTACCGGGTGTACCGGTGACCCACATATGTCCCTTTGGAAGGGTGGAATCATACCTTCATGCCAGGTATGATTCCAAGGTGTTTGACACCAAACACGACATGTTTCTAAGCAGCCGTTTTAAAGTTAGCATTTACCGCGAGGTTATAATGCACTTAAACATATATGTCTTGCTCCATCACAGACAACCCCGGAGAATGGTCTCCAAAGGCTGCAGAGGGGCTCTGCTCATGCAGGGGTACCATCTCACGTAAAATCCAGCACCCTGCCTTCAGGATTGTTAAGGCCTGCCATAGGGGTGACTGATAGGTATTTAAGTGTAGTGATTTAAATAGATATAGTGAACCTATATCTTAAGTAAGTGGTGCAAGCACCAGCTTACACAGTCTGCAGTAGCAGGCTGATAGTGTCAATTTGGATGGCTTTTCAGGGGTGGCATAATATATGCCTCAGCCCATGGGAGGCCTCTGGGGTACCTATGCCCTGGGTACATGGTGTACCATATACTAGGGACTGATAAGGGTAACCCAGAATCTAATCTGGAGTGTACCTAAGGTACATGCATATCGATTTACAGGAGAAAGCAGATAGACTGGGGTCCTGGATAGCAGGATCCCAGTCAGACTAGACCAAAAACAGTGTGACATCAGCAAAAAGTGGGGGTGACCATAAGAAGCAGATACTACTTTCCTACAGAGACTATTACACCTCCTTTTCAGGTAAGCTTCCACCCACTGTGAGAAAACACACACCACAACCAGAATGTACCTCAATCCATTGCACCTAGGCATTTCAATGAAATCAAGATGGATCTTATTGAAGGGTCCACCAGATCTTCCAATGTGACTCAATGCAACCACAGTTTTCTTTCTAGCATTCATGTGTTGGCACGTAACACATCTGTGACACAGTGCTTCAGCAAACGCACAAAACCGTGGATTAAACCAAGTCTGTCTGAATACTCCCACCATGGCATCCCTTCCAATGTGAACTACTCCATGAATCTGCCTCACCATAGGGCTCAATAAATCATCTGGTAACACTGCTCGACCATCAGTTGAAAACCAAATACCATTGTCTCTTTTCTCACAACCTGCTTTAATCCAATCAGCTTCTTCCTGTTCTGACACTTCTCCCTGCAGACGCTTGATCTCATCCCAAGTGTTCGCTATGACTAACATCATGCTGAGCTCGGTTCTTTCGGTGTTCTCTCCAGTATATATCCCAGTGAAAATGGACCCCTGTTCAGCACAGAAATGCGCAACTTCATCTGCGTACCTGTTGCCCAAGGTCAGCAATTCGTTCCCCTTTCCATGGGCACCACACTTTACCACAGCTATTTCCTTTGGACGTTGCAAAGCTTCCAACAGATGTCTCACATATTCCCCATTTCTGATGGGAGATCCTGATGGCATTAAGAACCCCCTCTGTGACCATAGCTGTCCGAAGTCACGAACCACACTGAATCCGAACTGGTTATCGGTGTAGATGGTGGCTCAGATTTGATCACAACCAGGCATGCACATGTCAAGGCAATGATTTCAGCCACTTGTTTGAGTATACTCCGTGTAAGCAAGCAGCTTCCATAACTCCAGAAATGGTACATACAGCAAAGCTACTGTCAGATGACCCACATTGTCCCTTAAGCATGAACCATCCACAAAAAAGATTTCATCAGATTCAGGAAGAGGTCCATCGTCAATGTCAGTTCTCGGTTTGGTGCAAAGTTCACTCACATCGAGACAGTCATGGTCCTCACAATCTTCATCATCAACATTTGGAATAGGCATCAAAGTAGCAGGATTCAATATGGAACATCTTTTCAGAGTCACATTCTCCGAGGCAAGTATGACTTGCTCATAGCGTGTGAGTCTAATATTTGTCAAATGCTGTGTCTTTATTCATGTCATCAGAAGCTCAACTCAGTGTGGAACATAAACAGTAAGAGGATGACCCATCACAATACTTTCACACCTTTCAATGCTGAGAACTGTTGCAGCATGGGATATGAGACATCCGGGCAATGCTGAATCTACCGGATCCAAGGTAGCAGAGAAGTAGGCAACTGGTCTACGGATACCTCCATGAGTCTGTGTGAGTACTGATAGTGCACAACCCTCTCACTCACAGCAAAAGAGTGAAAAGGATTTGTTGTAATCAGGCATTCCTAGAGCCGTAGCGCGACACAGGCTTTCTCTCAGCTCCATGAACGCAACAAAGCAGTCGTTATTCCATGGTACTGGATCACCCACATCCTTGTGCGTCAACCTCTGTAGTGGTTTCGTCTTCAGTGAGAAGTTTGAAATCCACTGGCGACAGTACCCAACGGTTCCCAGAAACATCCTGACTTATTTTGTGTAGTATGCGCACAGTCATGTTCATGATCGCCTCAATTCCTCTTGCCTTTCTCAATGCGATAACCCAAACATTGAACCTCAACCAAACAGTACTGTAGTTTGCTCGGATACACCATGTGTCCATTCTCGGCCAGGTGATCTAACAAGGTAACAGTATAGATCCTGCAAGCATCTTCAGTTTTGGACGAAATCATGAGGTCATCAATATACTGCACAAGGGCTGCATTCTGTGACAGTACCAGACTCTCAAGATTCTTTTTCAAAATCCGATTAAAAATCGATAGACTCTCTGTATACCCTTGTGGGATACAACACCACATTAACACACAATTTTCCAGACAGAAAGCGAATAAAGAATAGCTTTTCTCATGTAAGGGTATCAAAAGGAATGCCTGACATAAATCAATCACTGTAAACCATTCAGCTTCACATGGAATTTGAAATAAGATCACTGATGGATTTGGTACCACAGGACAACATGGAACAACAATCGTGTTGACCTTTTGCATGTCTTGCACGATTCTGAACTTCCCACTCGGCTTCTGCAGTCCCATTATAACGGAATTGCATGGGCTCCCCATTATCTCCTTTAAAATTCCATGTTCAATCATAAACTCAATTACAAGCTTGATTCCTGCCACCGGTTCCGGTTTCAGATTGTACTGAGGTGTTCTTGGGAACTCAGCGTTTGGCTTGATCTGAATCTTAACTGTCTCGACCCCCTTTTTTCCTTAGTTCCTCAACTGTTAGCACAGAATACATCTCCATGCAGAGATACTGATTCACTAATTTGAATGCAATGTCATCATCATTGGTCTGCAACTCCACTCCCTTGGGTGTGCAATAGATGGTACAGTTCAATTTACACAAGAGATAATCACCCAACAAGCAGACTGGACCAGAATCGCACACCACAAATTGGTGTCGATCCTGGAAAGTTCCTATTCTCAAAGGTATCTCATCTGTCAATGGATTGGTCATTCTCTTATTCGCAACTCCTACAACTTGGATAAATTGACCCGAGAGGGGTAGGTTTGGGACTACTGCAGATCTTACAGTAGAACAAGTAGCAGCAGTATCAATCAGGAAAGTGATGGGATGACCGTCAACATCTGCCTCCACTTATGGTCCTATCTGGTTTACCTCAAAGACTGCTCCAATGGTACAGTCATGCACTTGTGGACTCTAACCCCCTCTGCGTACAGATCTGGGCCTTGTCACTGTATTTACAACCTCAGGTACCTCTACTACTTCCTCATCTTGGATCTGATTAGCTGGATTTGACCTACACTCGTGCTTCCAATGCCCGATTTTGTGACAATAAGGACATGCAGTGGTTCTCTTTAGGGTACCAATATCTATCACCGGTTTGGGATCTATGAGTTTACCTGTTTCCTGACCCGACGCATTCTGAGCTCCTCCATGGTTGTTTCCCTGCCTTCGTCCCAACGTTCCTCAACTCGGCTGTGCTTGGTCCACCCTGTTCGCATTCCTAATCTGGACTAGCGTCCTATGCTTCGAGTCCACTTCATCACTACAATTTCTGGCATGCCACAGAATCTCATCCACGGATTTGTTTTGCCAACGGATCAAATGCTACTGGATCATAAAGCTAATCTCTGGCCTTAACGCTAGGACGAATTTGGAAACAAACTGTCCCATGTCCTTTGAATCTAAAATGTCTAATCCTCTGTACTGCTTAAAGGCTTACAAGAGCCTTTCATAAGCATGAACTGATTCCTTGGGTAGTTTGATCTATTTTAACCCAATCAATATCTTGAGGTGAAATTTTGGACTGTATTTATGCATAAAGTGGGGGCCCCCTCTGAAGAGAATACTTTTAGGTCAGGGAGAAGAGGGGAAAAACCAGAACATTCAATAACGAGCTCCCAGGCGACCTATATTTCTTTCATTAGAATGAACTTGAATTCAGTATGGGCTAAGCAGCAGTATAGTCACATCAGCCAAGATGTGCAGAGTGAAATTCATTTTAACATGACTGTTTATTTAGCTTCTTTTTTGACATTGAAAGCATATATTTCAACAATTCCATTACTTTATCTCATATTTTATATAAAACTACATACATATATGTGATAGAATTATTTTTTCTCCTTTTTTATAAAAGCTTTTTGGGGATACAAACATGAATACAGACAGGAGTCTGGATGGTTTTGCTTGAGTATGTATGAAAATGTTGTTGTATGATTATTTCTCTACATTCGGGGTTATAAGTTCAATAATGCACTTTACATTGTATAGAGTTTTATGTAGCAGTTTTGTATATATTCATGTTTGTATCCTCACTCATAGAAACAAGTAACTGTCCGTCCACCAAAACGACCTGACAGTCACATATCCGACTGTCTGTCCACGAAATGACCGGACAGCCACAAGTAATTGTCTGCCTCAACTCTGGCCACCGTCTGTCCACGAAATGACTGGACAGCTGCACCTCAGACCCTCTGCCCATGAAGGGCAGGACAGTCATAGAAACAAATCGATGGGATCCACTCGCTAAAACCCATTCACACACAGTGACCCATGACATGCGTTGGCCACTCGAATCGCTGTGGTCCACCCTTATGCACTAGCTTTCCACACGACTCTATCAAGTTCTCTCACACACTTTTCCCTATCACCAGTGGGTTGACGATAGCGCTTCAAGACTCCCACAATCACTGGGCAGACAATTACAGCACTGGTGTCTTCCACAGTCTACACCACAAATCTACCCCGGGATCTTAGGCTACTTGTCAAGCCTGACATCATATCAAAGCATATCACATGGACCGTGCGCGTCCGGATCGAAACCACAATCACTCGACTCTCAACCCAACTCCGCAAGACATCACTCACTCAAATCATCACCACAATCTAACACACACACATCCCTATTCATACTCACTCCACTGTGAACCGCTGTTCCAGCCGCACCGTCACTCTCTGTTGGTCTCCGCCAAAGCCCGTCATCCTCCGCTCTCAATCCTCTGGGCTTTCATCCTTTGGCCTCTTTGGGGCTCTATGACTAAACTTTCCCTAACTTTTCTAAATTATCCCTTCACTCCAGAGGTAACCGTCCTCTTGCAAACAACTGATAGGGCCCTTGGTCAATGGACTGTTATTACCTGCTGAGAAGTGTAGAGGGGAGGAATAACTCATTAAGGCAAACTAACAACTTTAAAGGAACATGACTCTGAAGAATCACAGACTCAAAATTACAAGTTAGTGGGTTTATTACAAAGCCAAAAATAACTGGATATACAGACACCTCAAGACGAGGTTGTAGGAATTAATTGGAACAAATACTAGTACAAACCTACGGACGAGATTGAAACACTGGACCATGAAAAAAATGACAAATTCCAGAACTAGAATGCAGGTAATGATCGCCCCCAAGTCAAGATCAGTCTTAATTTGGGGTTGGTAAGTGAACAGCATTAGTCTATCCCTACACTACTACTACTGTGACATCCCTACTTAGCATTCCCCAGGCAAGATCAGGAAAAGGTGTTAGTGCATGAAGACTTCCTAAGAAATGCACTCACGTTATATGGCTCAAGATGCCAAAGCTACAGAGCTCGTTCTAGGATGCTCCTTCTCTCTCCATCGATCTCCTCACCTCTTCTCCTGCCTCAACCCCCGGTGCAGTGTCCCTAATTCAAAATGCAAAACACAGAACACGCCCACAGCTTTCATCTGGATCACCTCATTCTACTGGGCACTTCTCATAGGTGATTTTCTGTTTTGTTTTGATACTCCCAGCTCCTGGCTCGATGGCCTTGATTCCCAGGCTTCCTTCAGTGAGAAAGAACACCGTCTCCCAATTATCAGCATTCTTTGCATAAATATACCCTCTCCCCTTCGAGCCTAACTCTTAAACAAAAGGCATTATTCAAACTAACAAAGACGACTTTCTCCACCTGCAACAGAAACGTGAGAACAGAAAAAATCCAACATGCACATGAAATTCAGCTTTTCCCTTCATGAGAGCAGTCATGGAGAATATATTTTAGGCCTACAGAAATCAGCCAACGTAAGAATGAAGCACATAGGCCCCTAAGAGAATACTCTTACGTAACATTTTATTTAAGCATTTCTAAACCATCATGTTCCATAACACATCAAATGCGTAAATCATTATGAGCAACCTATACAATCCTACACATTAACGCTCAATTAACCACGTCCATGTGCAACTTTACTATGGTGCACGTTTATATCAATGCATTACATTATAAATGAGCAAACTTTGTTAAGGAATTGCAACCAAATGCTATGGGCTATGTTATGCAGAACGCAACTGACACGTTAGCTTCCTTACATGACCCAAAAAATTTCTAGCACTTCACCTTCACATGTTATTGCCAAGTGCATTCTAATAAACCAATGTTAACACAACAAAAGAATAAATGTAGGTGCAGACTATTTGTGATTATGATGCCCCCCTATAAATGGAAGAGCACCATTGTGCTTCATCAGTCCCAAGCACATTAAAGGTCCTCCGTTAGTTCCTCAGTGCTCCTGCTACCAGTCTTCTAGAACCGGACAGCACAACATGGCTGCTGCCGACCAGAGGCATGATTCTGCCCTCCTGCTGCTGAGCCACACTCGAGCAGGGGATGGCAGAACAATAGGCATCCTGTCAGAGGGAGGTGTGACCACCTCCCAGACAGGGTTTAGTGTATTGGGGCAGGGTGGGAGGGCTTTCCAGCGCCACATAATCTGTGTGCAGGGCACATTTGGTGCCCTCCATGCTTAGTCCAGTACAAACCAGTTCAGGGAGCCATTGGCTTCCACTCTGGTGTGAAATTGGACAAAGGACAGGGGAGTATCCTTCCCCTTGTCCATCCCCTCCTTAGGGAGGGTCCCCTGTATCGTCCCAATGCTTTCCTTAGGGTATTTAAGGGCTTACCTGTGGGTGGGTCCCTAGATTCGTCATGGGACAGGATGCAATTCAGACACCACTTCAACTACGACCATCTGGACTTATCTGGAATTCGCTCTGGGTATCAAGGCTGCAACCGGGAAGACTCCTGCGGCTCCTGATCTCTTCACCCTGCTTGTCTGCTGCAACATTCGGGCCTATGCTCCATACAGGAACTCGTCCAGGGACTGTGGACATCCAAGACACCTGAAGGAATCTCCCTTGAAGTAAAGGAATCACTTTCCTGCATCTGTAGGCACCACAACCAAGCTGACTGGTCTGCGTATCCTGTGCTCCTAAGGACTCTGAAAGGCTCAGCAATACAGGTGGTGGTTCTTCATATCTCTTAAGGCCTGACCTGTCCTCTCACCAAGCTTGAGGCCAGTATCCCTCGTCGGAGCCCTAGGAACTAAACCCCTGTGAAACACATTGACTTGCAGTTGTAAAGGCTTGTCGGCTTCCTTCCACCAAGATCTTCGGGCTCCTAGTATCCCCAACCTCAAGCATTTCCAGCAACCAAGATCTTCATTCTTACCACATCACTTGTACTCGGGGCCTGCATCTTTGGTGAGCTGCTCGAGGTCCTCTGCTACTCCGGTGCCTTCGGCCTGTAGGTACTCTTGAGGGTCACTTTTGAATTCTTTTGGGTTCCCCTGATTGCTCGGGGCCGACCCTGACTCCCCTGCTTGTGGTGAGTCTCCTGGACCTTGCTGGTCTCGACTTTGCACCTTCTTCTACAGTCACGTTGTTTAGGTGCCAAGGCTTGTTGGTGCTCCTGCCGGACACCGACTCCTCACTTCTGAGCATCCAACGTAGGACAGCTCATGAATGGCTACTGGTCTTCCACAGCATCGCCTAGTCCTCACAGCTGCAGCTCCAATGGCGCTGTCAACTCTTTTACGAGACCTGACATTGGTGGGCATTCGTCTTCCATGCCTCCTAGTCACTTCCAAGTAGCATAGACTCTGTCCCCTCTGCTTTCAGGTACTTCTCAACTT
The DNA here is from genome assembly GCF_964204655.1 of Triturus cristatus. Taxonomy (NCBI): domain Eukaryota; kingdom Metazoa; phylum Chordata; class Amphibia; order Caudata; family Salamandridae; genus Triturus; species Triturus cristatus. The sequence continues at coordinate 487,819,820 of NC_140587.1, read as the reverse complement.
AAATCCACCTTTGGGTTCCACCGGACACTTTCATACTCTCCAGCAGCGGCATCTTCCTGAAGTCCTCCACTGGGTTTGACGGTGGTTTCTGATGCCACTTCACACCTATGCACCCTGCTCCCCTAGGACAGGTATCCTGGTTCCTAATGTATCAATGGGTGAGGTGGCTCCCCAGCCTTCTGTCTTCCACTGGGTTTCTTCAGGGTCCACTGGAAAGGGTCCTTCTTCTTTAAAAGTGCAACTGCGAATTACATGTTGATTTGTATGGAGAACGCGGTCATGTTCTTACACTGCCCACAACCCCAGTGGGGTTCCTAGATACTCACCTTGGGTGGTTCTTTGGGTCCCCGGCACTTCTACGTCCCCTGACTATTATCTTGTCTCGAGTTGTGGTTCTCATACCACTCTTTTAGGATATGGTTTGGTCCCCCCCTGGTGACCACTGTGTATTCAGTGCTACTTACCTCTTTCTATTGTAAAGTATTGTGTGAATTGTGTATACCTCCAGTTAGGAGATATCTGTATGTGTTAGGGAGTGTCTTTTAATAAAAAAACATTTTTATAAATACACTGTGTGGTTCTTTTTCACTTAATCTATACCTATAAGATTGTGTTCTGGTAAAAACAAGCTGCTTTATACTCCTGGACTAAGCCTGAAGGCTGCTATCCACAGCTACCACTTCAAGAGCTTTCTAAGATTGTTTAAGACCACTAAAAGCACCATAAGGGTTGTCTGAATTGATGCAGGGTGCCCACTTGCAAAAGTGTGCATCATATACCAAGTCAGCTTCTCATAGACATCTTTCTGCTCCTCAAAAACAAACCAGAAAAGTAAGAGTCCCTAACAAAAGCAGGGTCTTTGCAAGCACGCTTGTACATTGACAGCAATGCCATGACAGAAGCCCAAAATGTTTTAGCGCCCAGAAATGTGGATTCGGTGAAAATAGGTCAAGGAAACCGGATGGTGGCAGTGTCTGTAAGCACCATAAATAAAAGCCATCATTGTTTCAAAGAAATAGCTGGCAGAATGATGGTTAGGAAAGGTTTATTGTCAAGTTATAGTGTTTAATAAATTGAAATCTTTTTCCTGTAGCTTTTTTATAGGAACAAATCTCCAATCATTAGGCCATCTTGCTTTCTTTCGTTTTACTGAGTGATCCTGTCTTTTTCCTCAGTAGACTTTACATCTTCAAGCTCACTGGAGATGCTCCATGTATTTTTTTTTTCACTAGCAAAGCGTGTGGCTCCTCTGGCACAGAGTAGAGGGTGACTACTGACAGCTGAGGTTACAGAGAGTGGCACATGTCTTTTTATCTTCCCCCCGGGAGAAGATTCTACTGACACACTCCATCTTCTTTTATTTGCATAGACTTCTGAAAGGTCTAGGTACCATTGGTTGTATGACGCAATATCGACCTCAAGGACATAGCAATACGGAAATATTGCTGAAAAATATTGAAGTCACAAATATCGACTTTACACATTTGTAATGTAAAGCACAATAATGACTAAAAAGATATTGTGAATACAAATATCAACATCACATAGGTGACTATTTATATTTAAGAGTATTTACCTTATAGTAACTTTAAAAACAAAAATTGAATACTATGAAAATAAATATATGATATTTTTATATAAATATATCATACAAATAATAAGGAAAACAATATGTAATTTTAAAATAATATTGACCAAAGAAAACAGATAAAATTAATTTCTAAAATAGCATGATTAAAGAAATACATATAACTATTAAATACACATGTATCAATAATAATTAATACTATACAAAACAACACACTATAAAGATATATAGGATTAATCAATTAAAAAAAGAATACAACATAACTAATAAACCACGAAAAATGTAAAAGTAATCTTCTAAAGTAATATTTCTCAAAGAAATAAACACATAATATACCATTTCAACAAATATGTATTTCAAAATTACATAACTAAACAAATCGAAAGCAAAACTCATATAAAAAGTCAAACAAAAACAGATTTTAAGGGAGGAGCCTAGCGCTTGACCAAGATGGCCGCGTGAGCTCTGAGCTCCCGAGACCCTCGCGCCCTCCGTCGACTATCCTGTCTCTAATCCTGTCTGTATGCATGGCATCGTGTAGTTGACCTGCCAGGGAGGCGATTGATGCTACCCGCGGTCGGATCGCCCACCGGGAACCGGAGCTACGCATGGCGGAAGATTGCGGCCTATCTCCGAGGAATGCCAGGGGCTAGAGTTGGCAGGACGCCCGACTTCTAGTTGAACAACAACGGCCAGGCGAGGTGTGAACGGTCGGATAGAGGTCCCCGTCCTTTCACTTTCGCTTTCTCTTCCTTTGTCTGCCCAGCCCCTGGAGAGCTCTTGGTGGCTTCATTATCCCTTGGACGCTCCACATGCTACTCTGGCGGCCCACTGCAGAACTGATCACTCCTGATTCCTCGCGTTGAGGAAGGGCCGTCTTATCTGAACCGACCTGCATGGTACCAACCATGTCGGGCAAAGCAGAGGTGGATCGGCTGAAGCCTAAATCTACCAGGCGGGGGGCCTATACTCAGGTCAATAATATGGACCGCTATGCTCTGCAGAAGGGATCACCGAGTGGGTCGAGCCAGTCGCCAGATACCCAGAAGGAGGCCTCGCCCTTGGCCCCGGAGCTCTCGCTGCAGGATGTCATGGGCGCGCTTGAAGGGATGCAGACTTCGATTGGGAGGCAGTTTGATGCCCTGGCGCATAAGGTGGATGCCATCTTGGTGGATGTCAACCTGATCCGTGCGGACTTGGGCAAAACGAATGAACGGGTTAAAACCCTGGACCTCAAAACCACGGGCCTCGCCGATGATGTCGCGGAACTGCAGACCGAGGTTCGTAAGCTGAGGACCGAGAGTGATCTCGCCGCCCGCAGGCTGGAGGACTTTGAGAGCCGGGCCAGGCGCAACAACGTGCGCGTTATCGGGGTCCCGGAGTCCTCGGATGAGGCTTCGGTTGACCTGCTCGTCGAGGACTTGGTGCTTAACCATCTGCAGCCTAAGGGTCTTGGAAAGTTCTTTGCGGTTGAAAGGGCCCATAGAGTGCCGGGTGGGAGGCCCAAGGTGGGAGCCCCACCGAGGCCGATCGTCGCCCGGCTCTTTCATTTTCGAGATCGGGACGCTATCCTGCAAGCATCGAGGGTGACGGGCCCGGTCCCCTTCCAGAACGCGTCGGTGAATTTCTATCCGGACTTCACCCAGCAGGTGCAGAGGCAGAGACAGGGCTTTCTGGGGGTGAAGAGGCGACTTCGGGAGAGGGATCTGAAGTATGCCATGCTCTTCCCTGCCAGACTACGTGTGGTGTATGAAGATCGGACATTCTTCTTTGAATCTCCTGTTATGGCCGATGAATGGCTGGACGCTTTGCCTCGGCGGCGGACGGGAGAGGATACTGCCGTGGATGGGGACAGTGGCCGGGATGGGCAAGGCTGATCTCTTGGAGCCGGTCTGATTCGATTTGACTTTATTTGATGACTTGATTAGAGTGCAGTAAATGCGGAGGGTTGCGGGAGGACGAGGGGAGCTCTTTCCTCCCTTAGGGTGCTTTTTGTAGATGTTGGGTTTTGTAGGGCGACAGGCACACTGCAAGTTGGGGGGGCTTTGTAAGCTGCAGCAGGGGTGCAGGGTGGGGGGGATGGTTGGGATTTTGAGGTTGTTGTTGGGGGGTCTGTTTCTGCAAGGCGTAGTGATCATCTTCGGTATTGTCCCATGGTGGCTCTTCGGGGGGGGGTGGGCCTCTTTGTGTTTGGGGATGGGGGGTAGAGGTTTAAGTGTTATTAGCTGGAATGTTAATGGTTTGGGGGATCGCATTAAGCGCGGGATAGTTTTGCAACACTTGAAACGGTCAATGCCAGATGTTGCCCTGCTGCAGGAGACACACCTTATAGGTAACACGTGCTATGCTCTTAATAGGAAGGGGTATAAATTCATAGCTCACTCGGGATTCTCCTCCGGGTCTAGGGGTGTGGGCATCCTTGTCAGGGCCTCGCTGCCATTTGAGGTGGACTCCACCGTTGTTGACGATAGGGGGAGGTTTGTGGCGGTGGCGGGGAGGTGGGAAGGTAGAACTTTGGTTTTAGTTTCGGTTTATGTCCCTCCAGCCCTGCAGGCCTCCACGTTTGTGGATCTGGGTAGGGCCTTGCTGGATCTCCCGGGGGGTATGCTAGTGGTAGGGGGGACTTCAATGCTGTCGGCTCTGGGCTGCTGGATAGGCACCCGCCCAGAGACACAGGGGGGGCTCAGAAGTGGCTTCCAGACTTCCTAGACACACTCGGCCTGATAGACTGCTGGAGGCTCCGACACCCCACACAGCGTCAATACACCTTCCACTCCGGGGCGCATGGTAGCCTCTCTAGGATTGATTATCTGCTTACTTTGGCTGTGCACGCCCCTTTGGTTTCTGAGGCCAGGCACATGGCACGTGGCATATCGGACCATTCGCCAGTGTGGGTCAGGTTGGATGTCGGCCGAGAGGGAGGGGGCAGGGTGGCTCCCATTAACCCCTGGTACTTTCGAGATTCCAAGATGCGCAGCGCACTGGTGAAGACAGTTGATAATTTTTTCAAGGATAATCAGGGGTCCGTGGACTCGGCAGTGTCGCTCTGGGAAGCATTTAAGACCGTTCTGCGAGGGGAGGCCCTCTCACTTGTAGTGGCGGCCAAGCGGCGGAGAGATGGCGAGGTTATGCAGGTGGAGGAGGAGATCATGGCTTTGGAGGGAGCGCTAGAGGAGGAGGTGACAGTGGCCTCACTGCATGAGCTGAGCTTGAAGCAAGCCGAGTATAAGGACCTTGTGACAAATGCCGCTAAGACCCTCAGTAGGGAGCAGCAGGGCCGCCTGTATGATGTTGGTGACAAGGCCGGGAAGCTCCTAGCTTGGCTGGATAAAAAAGAACGGGTTAATAGAGTAGTGCCGGAGCTGACGGGAGAGGGGGGAGAGGTGATTGTGGACCCTGAGGGGATTGTCCAGTCTTTCTCGGACTATTTCCGTAAGGTTTATGCCTCAGTGTCGGATAGGCCGCCCGGGGACTCGCGTGACCTCTTGCGGGATATCGCTCTGCCCTGTCTTTCTGATGTAGATAGAGATGATCTTGATGGAGACTTAACGGTCGATGAGGTGGCGGGAGCTATTCGCGCGCTGAACTCGGGCAAGGCCTCGGGCCCGAATGGCTTGCCGATTGACTTGTATAAATTGTTCCCGGATAGGGTAGCCCCTCACCTGCACGCCATGTTTGTGGAGGCGCGGGAGAGTGGGACCCTCCCGTTGGACCAGAGGCTGGCGGCAATTGTTGTGATACATAAAGATGGTAAACCCCGAGATAAGTGTGCCTCATATAGGCCCATATCACTCCTCAACGCCGAGCCGAAGATCCTGGCTAAAATCCTGGCGGGCAGATTGGTCAGGGTACTTGGAGACTTGATTCACCCGGATCAATCCGGTTTTATTCCGCATCGCAACACCGCCTTGAACCTTCGGCGCCTTCATGGGGTGATCGCCAGGGCTGGCACGCTGCGAGAACCGGCGATTGTGGCGTCTCTTGATGCCACGATGGCCTTCGATACGGTGGAATGGGAGTATTTGTGGGCTGTGCTAGCCAAGTTCGGCTTTGGCCCTGGTTTTGTGAGCTGGGTGAGGTTGCTGTATGAGGGACCCCTTGCGAGTGTGGTGGTAAATGGCCGGGCATCGACTCCGTTCCGGCTTGGGAGGGGGACTCGGCAGGGCTGCCCCCTGTCACCTCTGTTGTTCGCCCTTGCCCTTGAGCCTCTGGCGGCGTGGATACGCTGGCACCCGGATATCCGTGGCCTTCGGTGGTCGCCCGAACACGAGGACCGCATTTCGCTATATGCTGATGACATCTTGTTGTATCTTGCCTCGCCCAAGAACTCACTCATAGTGGTCTGTGACGTTCTTACGTCCTTCAGTAGGAATTCGGGTCTCGTCATCAACTGGAGTAAATCGTATTTATACGTCCTGAGTGGTGAGGTTCCGCCGGTCCCGCGAACTTGTTCGATCCAGGTTGCTCAGCAAGGCTTCGTGTATCTGGGGATCTTTATCTCCATGGACCCCGCTTTGCGGTATGAGAGAAACCTGCTCCCCCCCCTGGCGCGCCTGCGGCGGGATGTTGAGGGCTGGCGGAGGCTGCCGCTCTCCCTCGTCGGGCGCGCTGCCTTGTTCAAAATGATGTCCCTTCCTCGGTTCCTCTACGCATTGCAAAATACTCTAGATTGGGTGCCGGCCAAGTATTTTCGGGAGGTCGAAAGCCTCCAACGGACGTTGCTGTGGGATGGGCGACCGCGGATAGCGATTGCGAAATTGACGCTTCCATGGTATGACGGGGGTATCGCGCTTCCAGACATCCGACGCTATTACTGGGCCACTCAGTTGTCCGCGATTAACCACGGTTTCTATGGCCCGGCCCTCAGCCCTGGTTATGCCATGGACAGATGGTTGTTGCGCGGTGGGAACTATCTTAGGGCGTTGTACTCGCGGTCCCTCGACTCATCCCTCACGGGGCCCACTGGGGTGGCGGTGCGTGTATGGAAGATGGCAACTGACTCTCTGGGCTGGAAGGATAGGCTCACCCTAGCTGCCCCGTTGTTTGAATCTGAAAGGTTGGGTAGGCTTTGGCATACGAAAGGGTTTGATAAATGGGACTTGATCGGCATCTCCAGGGTTGGAGATATGCTGATTAAGGGTAGGGTGAAGTCCTTTGAAGAGTTGCAGAAGGAGTATGAGTTGGGGGCGTCTGAGTTTTTCCGATATGTTCAGGTGCGTCATGCCCTGCGGTCAGTCCTTGTGGAGGGTGAGAAGGTGCCTGAGTCCTCTCCTTTGGAGGACCGGATCCTTGATGGCCATATGCCGGAGAGCACGATCTCGCTCATCTACAAGAAACTAATAAATGTTCGGGCTGATTTGCTACTGGGGCTGCGGGACCAGTGGACTAGGGACGGACTCGAGTTGGATGATGAGGACTGGCAGTCTGCTGTTTCCTCTCCTAAGGAGGTTGCGATCCCGTCGCGTCTGAGGCTGGTGCAGCCCAAAATCCTGCATCGAGTGTATGTGACGGGGCCGCGACTGGTTCATATGGGATTCTCTGAGGAAGGCCTATGTAGGAGGGGATGCGGTATGGTGGGTACTTTCCTACATATCATCTGGGAGTGTGGTGTCATCACGGAATTTTGGAGGCGAGTTCATGTGGTGATGGGGGAGGTGACGGGCATTGCTATGCAGCCGGAAGCGCGGTGTTGTCTCCTGAATGTCTGGGGGCCCACTGACCATGATGAGGCACAGACCCAGTGGGTGACCCTGGGTAACATGATTGCTAAGAGGGACATCGCGCGCTTGTGGGGTTCCGGGGGGCCCCCCACGTTAACTGCGTGGAAAGAAAATATGGACTGGAGTATGCTCAGGGAGAAGACAATATATTGCGCCAGAGGCCGCCCTCGGAAGTGGCATGCCATCTGGGGGCGGTGGAATCAATACAGGGGCGGAATATGTCTTGCCCCTGATCTGGATCCCCCCGAGGAACAGCTTTCTTCTTGACCTTCTTTCCAGCTCAGTTGCAGATGTGATGGTTAATTGACTTCTTGGGCCTCTGCTTTTCCCCCCTTTTTCCTCTTATCATAGTACTCTGACAGTTAGACGATTGGGGTCTGGCTCCCCCTGAGGGGCTGTCACCGTGGGCATTCAGTGTTGTTGCCTTGCTGGGGTTTGTTGTGTGTTTGTAATTATTAAAACTGGAACCTTCTCACTGCTCCTTCAATGTACTGTGGACGATTCTCTATACTCTCCTAATGAAGCTGCCGAACCTCCGGGTTGTCGGCTGAATAGCTGTGTCCAGATTCTTGAAGAAATAAAGGTTTTTAAAAAAAACAAAAAAAAACCAGATTTTAAATATTCACACATACTACTATAGAGAAAATCCTACACAACTGTAATATAAATAGATACGCCTTGGAAGCAGGAACAACACATTTTTATAACTCTCATTTCAATCTAATAAATGTAAACAAAAATAAATTAAAAAACATACTGTTTTAATTCCATACTAACAAAAATCATAAAAGTACATGTAGTGGCAAGAACTTACATTTACTACAATGTTGTACTTTATAGGGGTCAAATTTACTATTCCCACCCAATAACACAATTAGGGAACATTTTGACTTTGGAGGGCCAGATTTATTATTCCCACTCAACAGTAGGGAAATTGCTGGACTTTGACAGGGTTGGACTCGCTATTACCACTCCAAAATAAGCCTCAGTAGGTAACATGTTGGGCTTTAAAGGACTAGAATTTACTATTCCTATTCCATCCTGAGCAACAATAGAGGAAGTGTTGGACTTTGACGGGGTCAAATGTACAATTTTCACTCAAACCTGAGCAATAAAATTGTCAGACTTTAGAATAAATTAAACAACGAAACATATGCAAAACAAATACAATAATTAAAATAAAATTAAAAAATATGATTACAAAAATCATATTTAACACATTAACTAAATTAACTTTAATAACTACATAGTTAATAATATGAAGAGCATTTTTTGAAGAAAAAAATCATGGAATATAGCTATGGCCTTCAGAAGTCATAAAGATCATGTATACCTGCCGGACTGAATAGAACCAAAGCTGTTTGCTATGCCAAAGGACCTGCAATCTAGTACTGCAAGATAGGTGAACTTATGTTGTGTGTTTCTTACATGGCCCATGGTCATTTTCCTTATGTTAGCCTAACTGCACACGTTGTAGGATGCTTTTATTTTGCACTCGTTACTACATAACACGATTGCCTTTGTGCCACACTATATTTTAACACAGAATCTGCACATGTTTTCGTATTTTGTTCTTTTCCTGGGATTTGGGCAGAACACACTAGACAAGGTCAAACAACACTGCCCTTTGTTATTCTCTCTGGTCAGACACTAGCACTTAGACATAACAAGAGAATGCAGTTGCTGTTTGGGAGCACACATATCTTGTCATAAAACTAAGTACTTGGGGTCTGAAAAAACACACTGACCGAAGGTCCTGAGGCTACAGTGCCTTGTCTGCCGAGATGTAGAGCATCCATCTATGAATGATAAGGTACAGGGTCCGCCACCAATTCCAGAGATCTATAATATATGATTGTTTAGATTAATTGGAAATGGAGAGGGTTAGGCTAATCTGTTGTATAACATGACGGGGCTTTTTATTGTATATAGCTTGTTAACCATGCTAATCATATTTTTGGTATGCATTTGCTGTCTAATTGTGGTGCAAATACTGCATATTAGAGCACGATAGTTTAAATAAATATTATACACTTCCTTTGTGTCTCTTGTTTATCTTATTGTGGACAAGTACGCGTGAGAGAGGAAAAGGCTGTGTCATGTTACCACGATCCCTGAGAAGTTTGAGAGAGTTGTGTTCTGGGGTGCCAATTCAGTGGTTTCTCTGGAAAGGTTAGAAGGGCAAGTGAGGCACTATAGCTAGCCAGACTCGAGCTCATAGAAACTGATGTGGTATGGTGACTCATTATCTACATACAAATGTTCTATGGTCCCAAGCATAGTTCTGTGCCTGAGCAGAATCCCTTCAACATGGCGCCACCAACGTTTTGGTCCGGTTCTTATTTCTGGGAACCCTGAGTAGTGCTTGTCCACAATACCCTCACACATTCTTTTGGAGATGTCCGTGGTGTTAGGGATTAATCTTCCACAGTTTTTAGGGATCACCTAGTTTTGTTGTTTTTTTCAGGCTTAAATGTTAAAAGTTTACAACCCAATTTGTGTTCCACTTTGAATCCACTTTTTAATTACTTATGGAGCAACCTATTGCTATTGCGGCCAACTGGCAGTCTATGCACATTTGACGGAACATAGAGTCCCTAATGCGGGAGCTCCTGTAATCTTTGTAGTAGAAGTGGAAACCGCCTTCCGCTTTGAAGTTTTTTATTCTTAGGTCACATTTCCAGCTGTGGATGCTAACACGATCACTTTTCACGGATACCCTACTCCCCCGGCACCTGCATACAAACCATATGCACTTATTGAAATTCCTCTTACCATCTGGGAACATCACAATTGGTTTAATGGCTCATAATCATGGGAGAATGAATCACTAGTGACAATGAACCAGAGGCCCACATATGTTGTATCGGAGACCCTCAACCACACTTTGTAAGCACGCGCTATATGGTTTTCTCCGCTCGTTTGGTTTAATGATGCCCTTCCCCATGTGTCTGGGATAGTTCAAATGGGTCCTCTCAGTAATGAGAGGGCTACTTAGCCAGCATTATCTGGGTATACTCCCTATGCAGATTTAGGCAATTTAAATGGTGTGCAAACCCGTGGTTTGTACAACGTTCTTGTCGTCTTATACAGACGTCTCACTCAATTTATTTTGCACATGTTATTAACTGGTCCAGCTAGACTTGGCCTGCAAACACAAGCCCAGTTGCCTGCAGTGCCTGTTATTAGTCCTGTAATTGTTCATTCAATTATGGGCAAAAGTCCTACTAATCGTGAGGAAATTCCTTTTTGGATTGCCCAAAAAATAGATCTACATGACGCTGTGTTACCACTTACAGGACCACAAGCCAAGCACAGAATTTTTAACTATGTGCTTACCCGCTGGACTGGTTCCCACTTTTACAGATTGCAACACCTGGGGGAATACTTTTGTCACAGTCTATACTCTTTGTCATGGCACTCCCTCGATGGCTGTTCTACCAAGTATCCTCAAACAAATACAGAATGAACATGAGCCAGGTCATGCCCTAGATTTGGAGATGAAATTGATGGGTAACTTTCCCATAGTCTCAGAAATTATTCTGTCTAATGTTTAAGGTGAAGCAGCATCTCTGGCTATATGTCAGTGACTTACCATGGTGGCAGTAGCAGATCTCAAACATGGGTTGTCTATTTTTATTGGTAATGTATATACATTACTAGAAGCAATAATTTGTGACACAGACCTTTAGTACCACCACTTTGCAAGCCTAGTGCTGATAGGGATTCCAGAACAGCCTGTGAGTTTGCAAAAAAAAAAAAAGGGATAAATCTAACAACAGAAAGGTGAACCTCACCGAGGTTCACCACACCCGGAGTCCTCTGAGAGATGGTACGCTTGTCATGATCACACTAAAATCAAGACTCCAGACAGGTATTAGGTACCTGATACAAGTTCTTCTTGTTTCTTTCAGGAATCATCAGACCAGCAATACAACAGAGGAGGGCGATCTCAACACAGACAAGATTAGTAAGTGAAATCAGAAAGGGATATACGACGTTTGTCTGACGTGATGATAATGAAGGAGGACAAAACTCCTCAATATAAAGCCGAGTTTCAGAAAAAGAAGACAGCGGCTTTGACTGCTAAGTAGGCCACAGATGGTGAGAACCCTCCTTCTGAACAGAAGTTGGACGGTGACTCTCCTCAACAGCGCAGTAGAAGTCACCATAGTATGCCGGAATCTCCAGCAGTTTCTGGTAGCGAAAGTAACTGAAACGTACGTTACAGCTAAAACCGCATACACATGCATAACCCCTCCAGACAGATCTTCAAATTGGTGTGGTCTCCGATTTATTCTCAATTCGTCGGGGCACTAAATAGGGTTGGCCCCAGTACCTCCTTTTCACCCTTGTCATTGAGCCCCTAGCACGGCTCATCTGGTGCGACGCGCATGTTAAGTGCTGGATGTGGGACACACGACATGATGACCGCATTGCACTATATGCCGATGATGTCCTGTTGCGTCAAAATCCACAGAGACTGGCCCACGCTGCCTTCATCTCCTTCATCTTTATGCGGAGACTGTATTGAGTGACAAACTACCATTCTGTTTTGACACTTGCTTTCGTTACCTTGGAATGCACGTCGCACTGCATCCTGAGCTAGCATGGAATCTTAATTTCACCCCACTGATCCAGAAACTGAGGCAAGTCCTCCTGCAGAATGTGGTGGGGAGAATTGCGCTTTATAAAAGGAAGATTCTGCTGAGGTTTTTTATGTCTCTTTTACAATTTCACACAGATTGTGCCCCGACAATGGTTCAGAGAGATGTACTCCTTGGCAAAGTCTTTTCTCTGGCACAAATCCAGGCCTAAATTAAATCTCGCTAAATGTCAACAGGTCCCATATGATGAGGGTTTGGAATGGCTAATCTATACCTCTACTATAATAATAATAATATCTTCTTTATTCGTTTTTTTGCAATTTTAAAAACCATATAAGAACAATTGTTTCGACAATACAATACAAAATAAAAGAAAAAGAAAAAGAGAAAAAAAAAAACCACACTAATCTTAAAAAGGTGTTGGTTAAAACTAATCGAATATCATGTCATATAGCTTTAAACCATAGATTTACATAGTTTCGTTTCGTCAACATAGACTCAGATCAAACTCCAATTTACAGGTTATTCCTATGTTTCACAATACATCTTAGAAAGTTGAGGACATGATAACAGATCAATTCAGAGTCTAACATTTGAAGACGTAGCATCGCCGGGCGACATTGTCTTAATCCCCATCGCTTTAGAACAGGTAGTAACCAAACCTTCCTATGTGGATGATGAAATTTACAAAACAGAATAGTATGTAAATTTGACTGTGTTGATACTTCATCGCAAGGACAAAGAGTGGGAATCGAATCCCAACTATTTCTATCGGGGAAAGAAACTAATCTGTCAGCAACATTCTATGATAGGTGCTAATCTGTAATGTCAAGTATGGTTGAATGGAGTAAGTGATCTGAATCAGATTGGCATGAATGGCCGATGGCTTTGTCGCAACAGAGGTCATCCTCATGGACTCCAGATGCGTTAACGCCAACTTTTTCAGCGTTCTCTTTGGGATTTCAATAATTTTTTTAGGGTCGGAATAATATTTCTCCAAGCCAAGATCCATGAGGAAATTTCTTACATAACATAACCATTTTATTTTTACAGAATGGTCTATGGTCATTGAGCCCGTCAAAATTTCCTGCGAAAAGACATTATTATCGGACGTCCAAATACGTCTCCAGAGCAATAGGGGCTGAATTCTTATCAAATCCTCAAGATAGGGGATTCCAAGCTCCAAATGGAGAGCATATACTGAGGTGCTCGTTGGTACGGCTAAAAGAAATCTCAGGAAGTTATTTTCAGCAACCTGGAGGGCGCTGACCTCTACGGATCCCCATACTCCGGCTCCGTAGAGGGCAATCGCCTGGCATTTAGCTAAGTAGATTTTTAGAAGCTCCACTGGGGGCCTTTTCCCTAGTCTCTGTGAGAAACTTATCAGGGACATTATAGCTCTCTTAAACAGATGACATCTGGCCTCTACTGCTGCTCTCCAGTTGAGCCCGTCGTCAATCATTACCCCCAGATAGCAATACTTCGTAGTCACCTCCAATTTTTGATCTTTGAGAAAGATGTTCTTTACTTGTTTCTTTTTTCGCCCGACTACCATAACAAATGTTTTTTTGACATTGACTTGTAAGTCCAAGCCGCCCATAAAGTCGACATATCTATTTAGGGATTTCTGCAGTTCGCATGGGGTGCGGGCCAAAATGACCGCATCCTCCGCGTAGAGCAAGGCAGGTATCAAACACCGTTTTACCCGAGGTAGGTCCAGAGCCCCCCTCATCATCTCCACCTCCAAACCATTTGTATACAAGGAGAAGAGGAAGGGGGCGAGGACACACCCCTGCCTGACTCCTCGCTCCACTCCGAAAGGCACGGTCAATTCACCCTTCGTACCAAAACGCACCCTTGCAGAGGCCCCAGAATATAACTCTCTCATAAAATCTACGAGAGGGGGGTCCACTCCCATATGTGTCAAGATGTTCCAGAGTTTTATGTGTGAGACACAGTCAAAGGCGGCAGATAAATCTACATACACCATATAAACTGTTTCTTTTTTTGCTTGGCAATATTTTCCCAGGATCAGACTGAGATTAAGGGCCTGCTCCACCGTTCCAAACCCCTCCCGAAATCCAAATTGTAGATCTGAAATAATGTTTCCCTCCTCAGCCCACTGCCGGAGTCGTTCGAGGACAACTCTACCAGCCACTTTACCTAGCGAGTCCAAAAGGGAAATGGGACGATAACAATTAACATCTTGGTGGTCTCCTTTTTTAAAGATTGGGACCATAATTGACTTTGTCCAAGAATCAATCAGGCCCACTTTTGCCGCTGCAGTGCATACTCTTGTTATGATGGGGGTCCAGAGGTCCGGATTAGATTTAAACAGGTCTACTGGGACCCCATCAGGGCCTGGGGCTTTCCCACTTTTACTTGCATTCAAGGCCACTAAAACTTCGGTAATATCGAAGAATAGGGAAATGGGATAATCAACATTTGGGAGAAAATGTTCTGGTCCTTTGCTAACAGTTGCTGTGTTTTTAAAAATTTTAGAGAAGTGTGCCACCCACGTAGCTTCATCAATGGCCACTTCTATCTTAGGGCTGTCTGAAAGACCATAAAAGAAAGCATCATAGTACAATAAAAACATAGCAGTATTAAAACATTACACAGTTGTGATAAAAATATTAACTCAGTCCAACGTCATTGCTTGATATGGTTTTAAGAAGACGTGAGCGTGTAAACCACATAGACGTTGAAAACTTGGCAACAGCAAAGGCAATTGGGGGCGAGATGTCAGATTTAAGTATTCTAAAAGCTGGGAGGTGTTGTTTGAAACCCATGTTTCTAAGTAATGGGCAGAGCCAATACTTCCTTGCTCTGCTGTACACCGGACAGAAGAATAAAACATGCAGGTCTGTCTCTTGTGTCTGCTTGCAAAGGGGGCAAAGGGCCATGTGTGCTGAGTGAGACCACAGGGCAGTGTATGCCCTCAGAGGGAGAGTGTTATAGCGCCATTGCATGTAAAGCTTTCTTGTGAGAGTGGGACCCATATCATTATAAGTTGACTCTAAGTGGTAAAAATCTTTAAAAGCCAAGAAGTGGGCAATATGGGAGCCCTCCCTCGCTGTCCTTATAGCACCTTGTAAGTGGTGTTCACGAAATACCTTTGTGATAAGTTTGCGGGAATCCCTGGTGCATGTAACCTCTGGATCATACCACAAGTCAGGTCTACCCAGTGTCTCACAGGTAAGCTTTATGTAACTTAACCATGGTATTTGTATGTTGTTACGGAGGCGCAAAATCTCTTGCAGCTCTGCTCTATATTTGGAAAGTTCTGGGGACGACCATATTTTACACCATAGGGTTAGGGGTTTTAAGGCCAACTCCTCTGAAAGCGGTCTTAAGCCCAGATCTAATCTGAGTGGCAGAAGAGGAGTACTGGCCGGTAAAGCTGTCAGCTGCCTGAGAAAAGTGTTCTCTGTTACCTGAAGCTTCTGCACAGGCGTATGTCCCCAGATTTCTGCACCATAAGTAATGGCCCCCCGGGCCTGGACCTTATATATTTGTATACGTGGGCCTATGGGTCTGTATGTAAGGCCCTTTGTCATCCTGGCAATGCCACCCACAGACTGGGTCAGTTTCATATTCGCTCTTAGTTTGTGTGGCTCCCAGGTCATGCGTTCGTTAATAACTATACCCAGATATTCAAAGGTAAAAACCCTCTCCAGCCTAGAGGATCGTATACTGGGCGACGATCGTGTGGTCGGGGGTGGGTTGAAGATCATAAATTTAGTTTTAGCAGCATTGATCTCCAACCCACGCTCCTCGCAGAAGCCTACAAAGCCATTCAAAACCCGTTGGAGTCCCATGGGGGATTTGGAGAGCAGCAGGGTATCATCCGCAAACATAATTGCGGGAACCCTGCTGCCGTCCAACTTAGGGGCATCAATATCGTTCAGGGTGCAAAGGTGATCTACGACCCCGTTAACGAATAGACAAAAGAGAGTCGGGCGAGAACACAACCCTGCCTAACCCCCCTATCGACCGGGAAAGCATCAGACAGTGTTCCATCCCTTCCACATCTTACTCTTGCATAATTCCCCTGATGCAACCTTCTCAAAATTGAGAGAATATCCCCGGGGACCCCCATCTTTGTTACCGACCATAACTTATCTCTGGGTACCAGATCGAAGGCGGCACGAAGGTCTACAAAGACTGTGTAAAGACTGCCGCCCTCAATCAGCACCGTCTTCCAATACAAAAGGTTTAAACGGAAGATTTGGTCGGTGGTGAAGATGCCACGCTGGAAACCCGCTTGGTAAGGGCTCATAATCGCCATTTCTTCGATCCAGTCCTGGAGGCGATTTAAAATGATTTTGCCGCTGCAGTGCATACTCTTGTTATGATGGGGGTCCAGAGGTCCGGATTAGATTTAAACAGGTCTACTGGGACCCCATCAGGGCCTGGGGCTTTCCCACTTTTACTTGCATTCAAGGCCACTAAAACTTCGGTAATATCGAAGAATAGGGAAATGGGATAATCAACATTTGGGAGAAAATGTTCTGGTCCTTTGCTAACAGTTGCTGTGTTTTTAAAAATTTTAGAGAAGTGTGCCACCCACGTAGCTTCATCAATGGCCACTTCTATTTTAGGGCTGTCTGAATCCAAGAGATATGGTGTTTTGACAGTACGCCAAAAAGCCAGACTATTCTTTTATACAGCACTGGAGTGTAAATCGTCCCATAATTTCTTTTTTAATTCAATGATTCTTTGCTTTCGTGCAGAAAGATATTGGCACCTCTACTATTTAGCGTCCCAGGTCCTAGTTATAAATGACTGGTTCAATGGGGGGTGGTCGAATCCAGCATACAGATTGGAGCTGACCTCATTGAGATTTGAGGTTATGCTGAGGTGCTTTATGACGCACAAATCCCTAGGGACCTAACCGAAGTGACCCAAATGGCTTTTCTCAGCTGGCATTCTGTGCTTTGTTATCCAGTTTGGGACTCCAAACTTACTCTGCAGATCTCTTTTTGGAGGGGGAGAAGGCTTCATGAAACGGTTGACCTGGAGGGATTTACTCACTGAGACACAAAAGGCATTTCCCTGCTGGGGGATGTTTGGTCTGGCGCCCGAATCCACTCTTTTCAAGAGCTCCAATCGACCTATGCCCTATTACGTACGCAATTCCATAAATATCTTCAACTGAGGCATGCTTTGAGGGCACATAATTACCTGGGTAGACACTTCCTGAATTCAATCCCCTAGAGGCTAAACTCTTGATGGGTGCAATATCAAAAGGGGGAATTTCCTAGTTTCACCGCTCTCTGACTATTAACGACACAACTGACAGCTAGAGCATTATGATTGGTGAGATGCCAAGATGGCCCCCTGCATTATCACAATTTCTTCTGAACTGCGGCAGGTGCAAGTGTACTACCTCCACTGTGCTTACCTCACCCTCAGCCTTCTCCACAAGGCACACCTCCTCCCTGGCCCCACATGCTTTAGATGTCCATATGCTCCTGAGGATTTCTATTGTCTGGACATGTCCTATTATTGTGAACTACTGGTGTGAAGTGACTAAAACATTATCAGAGGTACTGGGATGGGAAGTAGAACACTCACCAAAATCCCTCCTCATGGGAATCTTTGAGGTGATGGAGGGCACCAGGGCTGACCAGGCACTGCTTGGAGTGTACACCATAGTGGCTAAACGGGACATAGCCAGTAGATAGAAATCTCCACACCCGCCCTTGTTGTCTCAAGGGTGTTGCAGAGTGAACTGGTGTGTTCAACAGGAACAACTGGTATACAAAGCCAGGGGCTGCACCCAAAAAATATGAAGGTTTCAAGTGAATGGAAGGACCATTTTGGGTTTGGCTCGCTATTATAAATGCATAGCGGATGTAACTCAACGGTATTATTCATGTGGACGCAATGCTGTTGAATGTAAGAAATGCTAACACAATTTCCTATCATGATGACCAGAAATGGCTGGATGTGATATGGATATCTTTGTTACTAAAAATCAATAAAGCTGTTTGTAAAAAAAAAAGAATATACAGTCCACTGCCAACAGGTACCAAAGATGTGGGAAGTGACATGCAGATATTTAGGTCTCGACTACTAGATGGAGCATGCACCATCTGTTGTGAGATGTTTTGTTAGCGTTCAGTGGACTTAGAGCACTCCCATTGCTTTACCATTGCTTGGCTTTATTGTCACTCTCATTTGCTTGCTTTATATTCATTATTATATGTGAGCTTTCCTTCGACTTCTTGTGTTTTTGTCCCTCTCTTGGGGTACTGACACAGTATTGCATCATTCTACTTCTCTCTTCTTCAGGTGCTACTTCCATCTTTCAGTAGTGGCTCGTAGGGGGAGTGCTGCGGGGCGGTGAGGCGGGGCGGGGCAGGAGAGGGGCAGGGTGGGGGCTAGTAAACTCCGGCAAATGGCCGACCGGAGATAAGTACATAAATAAATAAATAAAATGAATTACATTGCTCGAGCTGCAACGCAAATGGCGTTGCAGCGCGCCCAACGTAATTAGTTTTATTTATTTATTTATGTCCTTACCTCCGGCCGGCCGTATGCTGGAGTTTACTACTCCCCACCCTGCCCCTCCCCCACCCCGCCCCACCGCCCTGCAGCGCTATCACTATGGGCCGCTACTGCCATCTTTTTTGTTTAAGCACTCTATGAGAGTGCAAAGTTTTGCAGTAGTTTCCCGTCCTCCATGCTGCTCTCTATCAGACATGTGCTTCTCCCTCTTTGGTTCTCCATAATGAGCTTGCTTGTGTGCTTCTCCTCCTCACCTACACATTGCTCTTTCTCTCACTCTCTCACTTTCATTTGCTTTGCTCCTCAACCCCTCCATGCTCCACGCTGCTCTCTCACTTTCCTTTTTGCTTCTTAGCACCCTCCATGTTGCTTCGCCCTACTGCTCCCTCCTTGTTGCCTCCGAACCCCTGAGTTGCTTTAGCTCCTTACGGACCCCATGATGTTGCTGGACACTGGGGGAAAAAAGCATCTGCACCATTTAAAAGGGTTTGACATCAAAGAGAGATACTTGAAATACCACGTTGAGATATACATTGTGATAGAAATGATTATATGCGCATTGTATTAAGAATGTAATTTGAAAAGGGGAATTTCCGAAATTACGTTGATTGTAAAGCAAGTTAGACTTTACTGCTAAAAGATATTGTATCACTGTCCCAAAATTGATAATAATAATAAAAAGATTTAAACATTAAAGGGTTTGACAAAACTAATATGTCCAAAAGGTGAACAACAACAACAGAGTTAAAGACCGGTTTCAGGGTATGTCACCCTTCTTCAGCCAGACTAGCTTGAATCCAGTGGCACAGTGAGCAAGGGACCCACTTCTGGGCATCCCCATCCAACTTAGGGCAAAGAGTGTTGCCAGGTATGCCTAGACGTAGGTCTCAGGCTCACTGTGCCACTGGATTCAAGCTATCCCGGCTGAAGAAGGGTGAAACCCCGAAACCGGTCCTAGGATGCTTGTTTCCGGTCCAGGGTGGACCTGGTTTGGCAGTTCAGGCTGGACTGTTCCCATGAGGCACAGAGTTAAGACTGATTTGCATATGGCCAGATATAAACTGGGGTGGCATGGTGAGCAAAAGAATGATGGATTTATCCCAGATCTCTTGACTGGGGGAAAATGTTTGATTTGTTATGCATTTCGTCCATCAATTGTGTGTCTTTTGCTTTCTCTCCCTAAGTGCGCCGGGTATGCCTAGACATAGGTCCCGGGCTCACTGTGCCACTGGATTCAAGCTATCCTGGCTGAAGAGGGGTGAAACCCCGAAACCAGTCCTAGGATGCGTGTTTCCGGTCCAGGAAATACCTGGCTTGGCAGTTCGGGCTGGACTGTTCCCATGAGGCACAGGGTCAAGACTGATTTGCATATGGCCAGGTCTAAACTGGGGTGGCATGGTGAGCAAAAGAATGATGGATTTAACCCAGATCTCTTGACTGGGGGAGAATGTTTTGATTTGTTTTGTATTCCGTCCATCAATTGTGTGTCATTTGCTTTCTCGCCCTAAGTGCGCCGGATATGCCTAGACGTAGGTCCCGGGCTCACTGTGCCACTGGATTCAAGCTATCCTGGCTGAAGAGGGGTGAAACCCCGAAACCGGTCCTAGGATGCTTGTTTCCGGTCCAGGGAATACCTGGCTTGGCAGTTCGGGCTGGACTGTTCCCATGAGGCACAGGGTCAAGACTGATTTGCATATGGCCAGGTCTAAGCTGGGGTGGCATGGTGAGCAAAAGAATAATGGATTTAACCCAGATCTCGTGACTGGGGGAGAATGTTTTGATTTGTTTTGTATTCCGTCCATCAATTGTGTGTCATTTGCTTTCTCGCCCTAAGTGCGCCGGATATGCCTAGACGTAGGTCCCGGGCTCACTGTGCCACTGGATTTAAGCTATCCTGGCTGAAGAGGGGTGAAACCCCGAAACCAGTCCTAGGATGCATATTTCCGGTCCAGGGAGGACCTGGCTTGGCAGTTCAGGCTGCACAGTTCCCATGAGGCACAGGGCCAAGACTGATTTGCATATGGCCAAGTCTAACCTGGGGTGGCATGGTGAGCAAAAGATTGATGGATTTAACACAGATCTCTTGACTGGGGGAGAATGTTTTGATTTGTTCATGTGGACGCACTGGTGTTCAACAGGAACAATTGGTATACAAAGCCTGGGGCTCCCCCCAAAAATATGAAGGTTTCAAGCGAATGGAAGGACCATTTTGGGTTTGGCTCACTATTGTAAATGCATAGCGGATGTAACTCAACGGTATTATTCATGTGGACGCAATGCTGTTGAATGTAAGAAATGCTAACACAATTTCCTATGATGATGACTAGAAATGGCTGGATGTGATATGGATATCTTTGTTACTAAAAATCAATAAAGTTGTTTATAAAAAAAAAAGAATATACAGTCCACTGCCAACAGGTACCAAAGATGTGGAAAGTGACATGCAGATATTTAGGTCTCGACTACTAGATGGAGCATGCACCATCTGTTGTGAGATGTTTTGTTAGCTTTCAGTGGACTTAGAGCACTCCCATTGCTTACCATTGCTTGGCTTTTTTGTCTCTCTCATTTGCTTTCTTTATATTCATTATTATATGTGAGCTTTCCTTCGACTTCTTGTGTTTTTGTCCCTCTCTTGGGGTCCTGACACAGTATTGCATCATTCTACTTCTCTCTTCTTCAGGTGCTACTTCCATCTTTCAGTAGCGGCTCGTAGTGGGAGTGCTGCGGGGCGGTGAGGCGGGGCGGGGCAGGGTGGGGGGTAGTAAACTCCGGCATAAGGCCGACCGGAGGTAAGTACATCAATAAATGAATAAATAAAATGAATTACATTGCTTGCGCTGCAACGCTGATGGCATTGCAGCGCGCACAACGTAATTAGTTTTATTTATTTATTTATGTCCTTACCTCCGGCCAGCCGTATGCTGGAGTTTACTACCCCCCACCCTGCCCCTCCCCTGCCCTGCCCCGCAGCACTCCCACTACGAGCTGCTACTGCCATCTCTTTTGGTTAAGCACTCTATGAGAGTGCAAAGTTTTGCAGTAGTTTCCCGTCCTCCATGCTGCTCTCTCAGACATGTGCTTCTCCCTCTTTGGTTCTCCATAATGAGCTTGCTTGTGTGCTTCTCCTCCTCACCTACACATTGCTCTTTCTCTCACTCTCTCACTTTCATTTGCTTTGCTCCTCAACCCCTCCATGCTCCACGCTGCTCTCTCACTTTCCTTTTTGCTTCTTAGCACCCTCCATGTTGCTTCCCCCACTGCTCCCTCCTTGTTGCCTCCGAACCCCTGAGTTGCTTTAGCTCCTTGCGGACCCCATGATGTTGTTGCACACTGGAGAAAAAAAGCATCTGCACTATTTAAAAGGGCTTGACATCAAAGAGAGAGACTTGAGATACCACGTTGAGATATACATTGTGATAGAAATGATTATATGCGCATTGTATTAAGAATGTAATTCGAAAAGGGGAATTTCCGAAATTACGTTGATTGTAAAGCAAGTTAGACTTTACTGCTAAAAGATATTGTATCACTGTCCCAATAATGATAATAATAATAAAAAGATTTAAACATAAAAGGGTTTGACAAAACTAATATGTCCAAAAGGTGAACACCAACAACAGAGTTAAAGTAAATAGAAAATTTTAAAAATGTATTTAAATTGAAAAGAAATGTGTGAAAACATTTTATTTTAAACATAATGTGGATTAATTGTATATATTTATTTACATGTGGAATTAAAGAAAAAAATGCTACATCATTTTTAACTTCATTTTTTATTAAATATTTAATTATGTAAATATATAAAATCTATTTTTTTTAAAGTTTAAATTAAAAAATAAATTCCCACCTAAAGTAAAAAGTTACGTCTTTAATACGCATTAATGCTTATTAAAAGTGGGTATATAACTAATTCAAAGTAACTTCATTATATTTTAAAAACATTTATTGTTACCTTAGTTTTTAAAGTAAAAAAGGCCTTTAAGGTATGTTATACTCAAATAACAAATGTGTACTCTTTTTGAATATGTTTAACATTGAATTATAGTTATACATATTTGTAATCTATTAATATTTTAAATAATTTAATTTCTATGGGATTTAAATTTAAGTCCCTAACTCAATTATTTTTTTTACCTCAGCGTATTGTAGTATCAGTGGTTGGCCGTTAGTGGTGCTGGACTTACTTCAGGTCTGAGCTGAAGTGATTTACTACTGTTTTAGATACCATTTTGGCTTTTGTAACTTTAGAAGTGCAGTTTGTGAATCACTATGTGCTTAATTTTTGTGGGTGGGTGGAAGTCCCTCCCTGAACCCTTTTCTGACTCTCCCTAAGCCCCTGCTTACTCCTTCCTTATCCCCTCACCTTTGATGATAAGTATATCCAATTTCCAGCCACTCCTGACTGTGTCTCCCATATTTACTACTAAAATGTATACCTCAGCAGTCAGGAGAAGTCCTTTGCACAGAAAAAGATAGGAGGGGCAGAGGCGGAACCTTCGCACAGAGGTTTGTGAATAGCATTTTGCAGCATGCTTGTAGTAAATTTGTAGCACTACAAAACGTAACATAATGTAAATAGGCCCCAATACATCTGGAAAAACCATGACTCAGAGAGAACATAGAGTAAGCAAATTTGGTTTGTGACTTAAGGCCTTTGCAACAGGACAGCCATTACAGAAGCCTAGTCGGGTTGGACAGCTCAAGGCCTAAATTCGTTTATTTGAGAGGTGTGGGAATTCAAAGCAGACAGTTCGTAGGCTGTGCAAAAGAGTTCACAGAACACAGTTGAAAGCTTGCAAAAGGGAGTTCGCGGTCTCAGGACTGGAAGCCACTAGCTAAGAGGAAACTGCCAACATGCGAGGTAAATGTGAGAATACAGTAAAGGTGCGGTTAGTGGGGCCAGGCAGGTGCAGACTGCCTGCCCGTCGGTAGAAAGCCAACAAGCTGTTGCTAGTTGCTGTGCATTTCATGTGGACCAGCCACTGCGCATCGCCAATCCTTGCACGAGCCAACAGCCGCCATCCTTCGAGTCTTCCTACCCCTACAGAGTCCGGTGAGTCCTGACAATAGATGCACCTTTGAGCAAGCTTGTCTTGAGTACTGTACTACTTAAGTAGGCATGGACGTTTCCTTTTGAGAATAAGGTATCCTCCTAGCTGATATGCATCGCCTTTGCATTACTTTCTCTACGTCACCTCTTCATTTTGCCCTTGCTTTGCTACTTTTTAAGTAGATGTTGCTATTATGGGGTCCCAGACTTTGGGAATTCTCAAATTCGCCCCTTGTTATTAAAAGTTTAAGCAAGTTATATGACTCGTGCAGAGTGCAGACATAACATTCCACAAACTGAAGTAGAGCCACTTCTGTACGATGTTTCCGTAGGGTTTTGAGAATTGAAAATGTGCAAAAATAAGTTTGTACGTCTGCCCCAAAGTCCTCCTTTGTGGCCTGGTAAAACGCACCTCTTTTCCTTTTGTATTCCTTCCTCAAAGTTTGTTTAAGCCACTAGTGGGTGTGGCTGTATTATTTTTCTACGTATCACTTCGTGGTACTTTTCTGTTTGACATGACTGTCAAGCAATAAATACATGAATGAGCAACCAGTTGTCAGGCATTGTTTTATGGAACTGTTAAAACCTTACGTCTCATTTTTATCTTCCTTCATACCTAAAATATTTTAACGACGTTTATAGGGCGCTATGCTATTTTTAGAAACACTAGTAACTGTATTATAGAAAATAAAGTTCTTAATAATTGTTGGCTATTGCAACTATGTGAAATTATACCACACGGTTCCATACATGTAATGATGTTAATTAATTGAACATGACTATTCCATACATGTAATGATTTTAATTAATTGAACATGACTTTTAAAAAATTAGTTTTTTTTTTGTTTTTTTTTTAATAGTGCCTGGACGAGGGCGAGCCTTTCACCACTGCCATACTTCCGCAGGAATGCTCCTCAGCTGTGGACACAAACACATAAAGAACTCAGGCTGAAGCGGGCTCGTCATCTGCGGCACACCCAAAGAGAGGAGTTAAACAGCTAGACAATACCCCCACGACATAAACCGGAAGTCACCACTCCAATCGACAGCCTCACACTGGGGAGCACCTGGACGTTTGTAAAGTAGTGTCTGCCACTGGGATTCATATAACATGCTTGGCAGTTACCAAGGAGACGAAAACCAGTAAATAATCTGACAAATTCTTTCCATTCCAAAGGTCAGCCACGAGTGTTGGCTGATAGACTTAGTTCTGTTCCTTTCTGTGACGCATGGACCAAGCACAGATTGATTGCATTTAGTTGGTCTCCGTTCGCTGATTGTGCCTAGAATGAAGTGCTATTTTGATTCTTTTTAAAGCAGCACAATTCCTTTAAGGAACACGTGCTGACTTACAAAAAGTTTTCCCATTTGGGAATACAAACACAAGGAGGGTGGTCTGCTGTTCCTTGCAGTCCATCATCCTGCGTTTGTAGTCAATCAAAGGGGGTTGCAAATAGGCATCTGCATAATTAATATTAATTAGGCAGGTCCTTCTGAGAACCCTGCCACTGGAGACTTTGTGACTCAACTTACTTGTACATAAATTGCACCTCAAAATGACAAACCGATCAAAAATAGTTGATGCACAATTGCTACCACTATTTGCGGCCTGTCTTATTCTACATAAGAATTTTGGAGCGAGGTTTACTTTCTGTAGTTTCCCATCCATACCCTCCCATACACTCCTCAGCAACAAATAAGTGGCTTGTTAGCATCTAAGGGTGGAACACCGGTTCATCCTATGATGTCATCGGGTGAGTGCTCCCACTTTCACGACACCTGACATTTTAGTGAATCCACATCTACCGAAAATGCTGTGTGAAACAATGCTTCAAGTACTATTAATGCCCCGATTACTTACCGGTAATCTTCATTACTCCGAGTCCTAGTCTTCCTCGCCACAGTATTCACAAATGAGCCTCAGGCTCCACACAGAACTCCAAGTAAAATTAAAAGAGCAGCGCTCTAGTCTCCCCTCCCTCCTCCAATATGGCCCCCAGTGTCTTCAGCCAATCCCATAAAGGGATACAGAATCAACATCACGACCTGATACACAAAGCCGCAGACATGAAGCCACCACCAGGGCCGGGAGGGAAGGGAAACTATACTGTGGCGAGGAAGACTAGGACTCGGAGTAATGAAGATTACCGGTAAGTAATCGGGGCATTACCTCCTCGTCCAGTCTTCCTCGCCACAGTATTCACAAATGAGCCGATACCAAAGCAATCAGCTTCATGTAAGGAAAAGACCACATCAAAGTGCAGTGAAAAACAATATTTAATATACAGAGGTACAGCAATCAAAGACAACCTCTCAAGGCATCCCCGCAGTCAACACAGAAGATGCAAACGAAACAGAACCCCCACCCCCAACCTGGAGGCGGTAATGGGACATGAATGTATGAGGCGAAGACCAAGTAGCAGCCCGGCAAACATCCTCCATGGACACCCCTTTGAAGGAGGCCCAAGACACAGCAACAGAGCGGGTGGAACGCCCTTGAACAGTAAGGGAGGGAACTTCAGAAACCGAAGCATACGCCAACAAAATGGCCTCCTTAATCCAGCGACTGATCGTCGAGAGGGAGGGTTTCAGTCCCTGACGTGACAAACCATAATTGACAAACAAGTTGTCCACTTTGCAAAATGAAGACGTGCGCGACAAATATATCAATAAAGCACGCCGAACATCTAATAGGTGCAACAGGGATTCCTCATCCGAGGAAGGATCAGGACAAAGACATGGAAGCACCACCTCAGAAGACCTGTGAAAATAAGAATCCACTTTCGGAATGAACGTAGGATGAGGGCGCAACACCACCCTGTCCGACAAAACCAACAAAAAGGGAGCAGAACGAAGGAATGCACCCAACTCACCCATACGTCTGGCAGAAGCAATCGCCACAAGAAACACCACCTTGAGTGTTAAAAACTTCAACTCCACCGACTCCAAAGGCTCGAATGGAGCCAACTGCAAGGAGCGCAAAACCAAAGGCAGGTCCCAAGGTGGAGGACACAGAATAGGACGGGGGCGTTGGAAAGAGAGAGACTTAAAAAGTCTAGCAACCAATGGTGAAATAGAAATCAAAGGGAGGACATGGAACGCCTGAATCGCAGCCCACTGAGCCCGAAGAGTCGAAATGGCCAAGCCCAGCACAAAACCATCATTCAAAAAATCCAAAATGCGAGCCGGATCCAAAGAAGCCACCGACAGATCGCGACACAGACACCAAGAAACAAATTTATCCCAGTGTTTAGCATAGGATTTAAGAGTAGAAGGTCTCCTGGATTGCTGAATGACCCCAGCCACAGCCAATGAACAGCCAGTTCGCATCAACGAATCCCTCTCAAGAGCCAGGCCCGCAGACCCAAGGAACGGAACACAGGCAGAGGAAGAGGAGGACCCAACAGAGGATAAGGACTGAATGGCAAGGCCCACCCCGGAGACACAGCCAATTCCAACATCAGGGGATACCAAGGGCGACGCATCCAACCCGGAGCAATGAGAAGCACAAAGGATCCCTCCCTCTTGATCTTCTGCAAGACCGCCGGAATCAGGGGAACAGGAGGAAAGGCATACAATAGACCCTTCGGCCAAGGGAACGACAGGGCATCCACCCTCCATGCATCCCGGCAAGGCATAATTGTGCAATAGCAACGGATCTTGAAATTGTCCTGGGAAGCAAAGAGGTCGACAATCGGACAACCAAACATCCGCCGCAACCTCCTGAAAATCACATGTGTCAGGGACAAAGAGCCCATGGAGGGAAACACCCGGCTCAGACAATCCGCCACAGTGTTCTCCGCGCCCGGAAGATAAATGGCAGATAGGGACTCCAGATTCAACTCCGCCCAACAACAAATCCGACGGCTGAGGCAACTGAGGGATTGAACTTTGCACCCTCCCTGATGGTTTACATATGACATCACAACCTGATTGTCCGTTCGAACTTGCACATGGTGACCCTGAACCAGATTCGAGAAATCCAACAAACCCAGAAGGACGGCTTTCAGCTCCTTGTAGTTGGAGGAACATGACAACACCGACTGAGGCCAAACCCCCTGAGTCGTTGAATCCCCCAGAGTAGCACCCCACCCCAGCAGGCTGGCATCGGTAGTGACCACGCGGGTGGGGACAATCAGAAATGGGCGGCCTCTGGACAGATGACCTTCGTCCAACCACCAACTCAGGACCACCCGAACCTCTTCCGACAGAGGAATCAAAACAGTCATATCTAGGGAACAGGGGTCCCAATGCGACAAAATGTGCGATACCACCGGGTACATGTGTAGTCGAGCCCACGGCACCGTCAACAACGATGCCGACATCAGACCCTGAACCCTTAGCCATAGGCTCACAGGAAGAGAATGTCCCACCAACAGGGCACGAACAGCAGACATCAGGGACAGAATCCTGGGAGGAGGAAGGAACACCATACCCAACTGAGTCCTGAACAGAGCCCCAATGAAAGTCAATTCCTGTGCAGGAACCAGGGAGGACTTCGGTACATTCACTAGGAACCCATGACGTTCCAGGACATGGCACACCCTCTTGACATGCAACTCCGCCTTGGGAAGAGAAGAAGCAGAAATTAAAATGTCGTCCAGCTAAGGAAACACACTAATGCCCTCCCCATGCAAAAGGCCAATAAGAGGAGCCAGAACCTTAGTAAAGACCCTGGGAGCAGAGCAGAGTCCAAATGGCATTACCTGGAATTGGTAATGCTGACCCATCACGCAAAACCGGAGAAACTTCTGAGAATCCGGATGAACAGGGACATGTAGATAAGCATCCCTCAAGTCTATCGACGCAAGGAAGTCGCCCTGAGATATCAGAGGAAGGATCAACTGAAGGGAAACCATCTTGAACTTTCGGTGAGGGATGTAAGTATTCACCCACTTCAGGTCCATCACAGGGTGAAGATCTCCAGTGCGCTTCGACACCAGGAATAGGATGGAATACACACCCAACCCCAACTGATCGATGGGAACGGGAATCACCGCACCCTTTACCACCAGGGAGTCGATGCCTTCCAAAAGCGCCAATCTCCTTACAGGATCTCTGGGACAAGGAGTAGCCCTGAAATAGTCTGGGGGAGTTCGGATAAATCCAATCCGCAAACCCTCTGAAACCACCTGCAGCACCCATTTGTCCGATACAGACAGTCTCCAAGATTCCAGGAAGAAACTGAGGCGACCCCCAACCGGACCCATACCAGGAGCGATCCAGTCACGACTTCGGTGCAGGAGTGGAGGAGGAAGAGGAACCGGAGAACCGGGTTTTTCCAAAGGAAGGAGCACCCCGGCCACGCCCCCTCCCACGAAAGGGCTGATCAGCTCGACCCCTCCGAGAAGGGCCAAAAGCCCTCTGAGAACCAAAGGAACGGAAGTGACCCGCCCTCTCAGGAGCCAGTAGCTTACGGTCCTCCGCCGTCTTCTTAACCATGTCATCCACCAGTGACCCAAAAAGTTTAACCCCAGAAAAAGGAATCTTCATCAGGAGATTTTTCTGCGCAGCATCAGCCTTCCACGAACGAAGCCACAACTGTCGCCTCGCAGCCACCGAAGACCCAGCTGCGGAAGCCGCAGCACCTAAAGAGTCAAAGGAGACATCCGAAAGCAACCGAACTTGTTGCTCCATCATCGCCAGGGTAGAAGAAACATCCTCCCCCTGGTCCATCAATTCAGACAGAGACTGAAAATCCTTAAGCAAGGATTGTATAGCGTAAGACGCATAGGCAGCCGCCCTGATAGAGAAATTTGCAGCTGCAAAAGTGCGTTTCACCGCACCATCCACTTTACGGTCAACCGGGTCAGCAGGAGAAGAATCCTCAGACACTACAGTTCCATGAGACACCATGCTGGCCAACAACGAATCAACCTTCACCGAAGAAGGGAATTTCACATCAAAGTCCTGTAGCGGGTACCTTTTACTCAAAAAGCGTGGAAAGGAACCTTTGTCCACATCTTTCCATTCATTCTTCAGGACCTTCAAGACCGAAGAGTGTAAAGGCAAAGAATCAGGCTCAGGACGCTGGTATTGTGCAAAGAGATCGTCTTCCAGAGGAACAACAGAAGCAGGAAACACCAAGTTCGCTCTAATGTGACCCAGCACCTCCTTCAGGTCGGCACCCTGCACAAAACGACCTCTGACATCAACATCCTCCTCAATGTCAGAATCAGCAGCCGCAGCTTCATCCACCTTAGCCCGCTTCGCAGGAGGAACAGGCGTCTGATTTTGCATAGCAGCAGCTACAGCAGAATTGATCATCTGCTGTAACACTTCCATAGATGGTATCTGGATACCAGAACCAGAAGCCCCAGGAGCAGAACCAGGAACAGAACCACTCTCCATAATAACAACACACCAGTGAACGCATGAAGAGAACACAGGCATAGGAGAAGACAACACGCCTGGCATAAAAGGCCCCGGGGTTGCTAGGCAACCAAACCAGCCAGAACCTGTAATTCAGACAATCCAGCATAAATGCCGGAAGAAAAACAGCCGCGCGCCTGTTCAAAGACATTCAAGTGAGGACCGTTACAGAGTGGAACCTCACGGAACGCGCAATGACCCAGCAAACCAACGAAACGCGGACGGGATACACCCGCCCCCACAGCACGCACACGCGGCATCATCAGGAGGTAAAAATGAGAGCGGGAGCCTCGGGCCCCCATATCTAACGCATCCGGCCGCGCTATGCCCGCTTAGCAGGACGCGCGGCCGGGAAACTAAACAAACCACGAGTCAGTCCCTGTTAGAGCGTTATATTACCTCGCTAGTCAAACATGTGTAGAAATACATCCTACGACACATGAAGTAAAACCAAAACGAACGCCACTGAAAGTCCGCTAAAGCAGGACCAGAGGCGCAAAGGCAGAAGCAGGAGGTAAAAACAATACATACAATTCATCGTGAAAAAACAACTCACTACTACCCCCATACTAGATACCCCAGGGCATAACGGGTCTGCTCAAGCAGGAACCCAGCCCCACTCACCTGATCAACAGGCAACACAGCACTCGGAGAAGTGCAGAAAAAAAGAACAGGTCGTGATGTTGAGTCTGTATCCCTTTATGGGATTGGCTGAAGACACTGGGGGCCATATTGGAGGAGGGAGGGGAGACTAGAGCGCTGCTCTTTTAATTTTACTTGGAGTTCTGTGTGGAGCCTGAGGCTCATTTGTGAATACTGTGGCGAGGAAGACTGGACGAGGAGGTAATGTCATTGTTAGAGGTAGCTTCACATTTGAATTGAGAAAATTATCAGGGCAAAGGGAAGACCGGCTGGGAACAACAAGAGGTAGTACACGATGCCCACGTTGTTGTCTCTTATCCTAGTGAACTGCTTTGTGATCCTAGTGATTTAAATGAGTCTGTGTTAGCTGTTGCTAGGTTTAAAGCCTGTTATTAGCCACTGTTTGTTAATAAAAAGTAAATTCACTTATTCAATAAAAATTGTTTAAAAGGAAAGTGTAACATCTATTGGCAACAGTTTCATCAATTATTCAAGTGATGTTTTGATACGATACAAGGGTAAATTTACAGACAAAGAGAAGGACTTAGTGACGGTTCAAAATGCTTTTTAGAATGAATTTTCAAAGAGATGCTCTTTATTGAGTAGTTTATGATGAAAATGAAACTAACTACAGACCTAAGACTTTTTCTGTATGATTTATGCTATTGGTTGCAAAACAATCTTATTCTCCCTACTACAAGATATTCCTTTTTTCCAGGCGAAGTATCATCCAGCCACCACCAGGTTTTGTTGAGGATTTTTGATGCTTCATTCCCTTCTTGTAATGATATACAAAGCTTCCACTTCTCAGATGCATGAATTGACACCTGTTGTTAATTCATTGCATTCTACATCTTTCTGCTCCATCTGCAAGTTTACAATCTACTCAGGTCACCCAATTCTAGGTCTTATATAAAATGCAAACATCCAGATCCTCTTTTATGTTCATCATAAAACTGCTACAGGAATCAGGGTCTTATCGAAGGCTTACACTTGAGGTTTCGGTGTAAAACATTTCTTAATGGGTGCTGAAATCCAATTAATCCACATCTATTATTCATCCATAATAGAAGTCCGCTGTCTTACAAGTAAAATTGAACCACTGAAATCAGCAAGTTTCATGATATTTCATCATTCTGTTTTTAAATTATATTTTGCTCTTTTCATTTTTACCACCAAGACTTACTTTCTTTAGGATGCCTGTCACCTCACCTCTAACAATTTTGTTAAAAGAAGTTATGTGGAAATCTAGCTGCTCTTCTGCAGCACTCCTGAGGCCAACATGAAAGAAGTCTGCAGGAGGAGGTTCCATTCCCTCCACAAAGCTCCTCATTATCTCAGATTTCCTCTGACCCATTGCCTAATCTTCCATTTTAGGATTACTAGTCTCACTCAGGCTCATTAAGTTATAAAAGTGAAAACGCCATTTTCTTCTTGGCTTATTTGTCGACACCTAATAAGAAATCTTTCAAAACGTCAACAAGCCGGTCGACTTGTGATGAGTTTGCTGAAACTTCAAGGCTTTGAAAAATAGAGGAAATCACAAGTTCATTTCACTCTTTTCAATTTTAGTTTCATAGCGTGATTGCTGTCTGTTGACCCAGTTTGGGAGACCACATGGCAGTCAGAAGCCTTTTGATGCCAACCATGGTGGTGGAGGTCATCTACCAGTCGTTGATGGTAAAGCCTTGATCCATTGCCTCCCAGACTCCACACTGGCACACCTTAAGGGCATTCTACTCACTACAAAATGTTTCATCCAGGGCAGGAAAAATTATACCAGCAGCATAATTTCCAAAGCTATCATGTGCAGCACCCGACTTATCTTTCAGAAAATCACCATCTCTGGTGGTTCTTGGTACACCAGCAGCGAGGACACCATCAGGCTGCCAACTAAGGGGTGTAAAAAAGGTAGCAGGTCTTTCCCTTCTATGCAAGCAGCATCTGGAACAGCATACCCATATCCACCAGGACTTCTCCAACACTGCTCCACTTTAGGAGAAAGTTGAAGATGTACCTCTTTAAAGAACACGACATCACAATGCATTAACAGTCCATAAACCAGCTACATTTCCTATAACTCGGTGACTTTATTACTGTCTTTGATCATGTGCAGTGCTCCACTGCATTTTGGTTAGGTTTGCGCTTGTGAAATATCACATAAATACATACATAAATATTTTATTTCAGAAAAATTAAAACATTTAAAAAAAGTCATTTTAAATTCCATTGAAACTAAATTTTGCAACACTTAAAACAATTATTAGAAAATAAGATATTTAATCAGAGACTCAAGCAGGGTGTACTGTTAGGTAAATTGTAAGAGATTTTTGATACAGGTGTAGCATGTATCTGTAATAAATGTGCTTTTCACTAAAAGGACACACCCAAACCCTGCACTCCCACCTGGGAGGCAAATAGACAAATTCAGGTGCTTTTTTAACACACACAAGTTTATTAATGCAATGTTTAAAAAAGGTAGGACAAATATATCAATAAGTGCAGATTCGCAGGTATTAAACACTTTTAAATGAACAAGTAAAATAAAATGCAGTATATACAGGTATAGCAAAGAGTAGAATATATATATATATATATATATATTTATATATATACGGTTCTGAAACGCGTCGGGACAGTGTTTGTCTTTGCTTGAAATAAAGCACGCTATTTGAAAAAGAATTGGGGCTCGGCGCAGTCTTTGAACTAAGGAAGATTGCTTGTTGGATATATATATATATATATATATGTGTTGATGAGAATTCCACCGCACTTAATCCAAAGGAACACTCGCACTCCAAGGTCCGTTATTCAAGAAAGTTTTATTGGCTACGCGTTTCGAGCAGACGCTCTTCTTCACTGGCCACAAAAAGTATAACACTCGTCCTCCATTTGTAATGAATGTAAACATAGAAAGCGGACCAAGCGTTGCTCGCAATCCGAGCAATGTAATAAACAAAAGACTTCAAATCACTCCAAGTGAGAAAAGAAAAAATCCTTGAAGTTTACAAACGCAAGTGCGTAAACAAAAGAGTGTGAATGACATCCAGAAAGCCAAGTGGCTGTTATACTGAAAACAACAAATATGCTTTTCACAAACAATTATTTCCATATGAACACTCCAGTAAACACTGGTCACGTGACCATTAAACACATGGTCCCATACAATAAAAGTTTAGAGTGAAAAACTAAATCACTAAAATTTGTTCACTACGAGATTATGAATATAGCAGGAGGGAGCAGGGAGTACTGATTGGACACCATTGTCCTAGGAGTGAAAAATAAGTCACACAACCA
Organism: Triturus cristatus; assembly: GCF_964204655.1. Lineage (NCBI taxonomy): Eukaryota > Metazoa > Chordata > Amphibia > Caudata > Salamandridae > Triturus > Triturus cristatus. Next base: position 487,786,025 of record NC_140587.1, on the reverse strand, counting down.
AACTGAATATTGAAAAAACATTTCCATTAACTATTCATCCGATATGTACAAAAAGTTCCTCATCTTCATTGAGGCCAAAGGGATTCTTCGACTCAAGAAGAATAATGTACTGTGACTCCAGGATTCTTAGTTGTTTTTGACGATCTCCCCCTCTGGGGTTAGCCGGCACCCTGTCAATTCCAAAGAATGAAAAACAGTTAGCATCCTTATTGTGATATTTCAACCAATGCCTGGCTGTTGAGTAGTTCAAATCGACATTTCTGATTGCCCTAAGATGCTCCAAAATCCGTTTTTTTACAGGAAAAATTGTACTTCCCACATACAATTTGGAGCATGGGCACCTGATGACATACACGCAGAAATCAGAGTTACAATTAATGAACTTCTTGATAAGACCAGTCTTCCCTGTGGGTAAGGGATAAGTCTTGACATTTTTGCTAGTAGTGCAGGCCTTGCATTTCCCACATTTAAAGAAGCCTTTTTGCTGTTGGATCCATGTCAGCTTCTTACTCGCTCCCAAATAACTTCTTACCAGCATGTCCCGTAAGGAACGTGCTTTGCGATAAGTGACTTGAGGATATACATTAACACTTGTACCCACCACTGGGTCACTTCTGACCAAATGCCAGTGTTTGTTGAGCGTGTGGCTGACTGCTTTTGCCGCCACATTATATGTGGTAATCATTCTAATGGTGTTACACTTTTCTTCGGGGACAGGTCTCTTTATCAGTAACGTGGTTCTCTTCTGTTTAGCTACTTTGTTCTGAGCAGTCAAAAGGACATCCTCAGGGTAACCCCTCTCTCGGAACCTTTGCAACATTGTCTCCTGCTCTCTCTCAAAGCTGCTCTCAGAACTGTAATTGCGTTTGGCCCTCAATAATTCCCCATAAGGGATACTCCACTTTAATCTAGAAGGGTGGTGGCTCCTAGCATGTAAAATGCTGTTCCCAGCAGTGGACTTCCTATATAGGCTAGTGGTCAAAACGCCCTCTTCAATCTTGACTCGTACATCAAGGAAGTCCATCTCATCCTGGGCAACTTTATGTGTAAAACGGAGGTTAACACTATTGTTGTTAAAAGTGTCAAAAAGTCTATCAAGGTCTGACCTCGATCCACCCCATATCAGAAAAATATCGTCGATATACCTGGTGTAAAAGACTATATTTTTCGTCAAAAATTCATTCATCTCCGTCCACAACAGTTGCTCCTCCCACCATCCCATCATCATACAGGCGTAGCTCGGCGCAAAGCAACTTCCCATCGCCGTGCCAACCTCCTGTTTAAACCATTGATCCTCAAAGAGGAAAAAGTTGTTATTTAGACAAAAAATCAACATGTCCAAAAGCATATTTGTCTGGTCAAACAAGAAGATAGACCTGTCCCTAAGGAAATGTTTGCATGCCTGTACTCCATCACAGTGTCTGATGCGGTTATACAAAGAAACCACGTCAATTGTTGTCAACCAAAAATCCTCCTGCCACCCTATACCTTCAATTTTGTTAATGAAATCTGTACTGTCCCTGCAGTATGATGGAAGAGACAGAACATAGGGAGAAAGGACAGCATCCAAAAAGATAGAAGTGTTCTCAAGAAAACTGCCTTTGGCTGATACTATTGGCCTGCCAGGGGGAATGGTTCGACTTTTGTGGACCTTCGGTAACATATAAAAACAGGGTGCTACCGGATGTTTAACAAAGAGAAAACGGTATTCGTCTTCCTCTAAAAGGCCAATAGTATCAGCCAAAGGCAGTTTTCTTGAGAACACTTCTATCTTTTTGGATGCTGTCCTTTCTCCCTATGTTCTCATAGGCTGGACTGTTCCCATGGGGCACATAGGTCGCGTGAGTTATAGTTGCCTACAGTAACTATAACGGGGGAATTTCATTGGTTTTTTATCAGTAAAATGTCCTGCTAACTATAACATGTGTGAAACCTATGGTTTTTTCAGTGAATTTGCAAGGTTTTTTAAATGCTAATTCCTAACTATAACGTGTGTGAAACCTATGGTTTTTTCAGTGAATTTGTACAGTTTTTTAAATGCTAAGTTACTTTACGCCATTTGTGGCGTGCGCGCCCACTTAACGCAGTTCGATCCGCACCGTGCGCACATGGAGGACATATGATGAGCATCGTTGTGACAGGTAAAATATATGTTTTGTTTAGCTCTGATCAGCCATGCACAAAAGGTGCCCTTCGGGCACCTTTTGCACACGGGGTGGGGAGAATGTGGATTTTTTTTGTTTATTATTATTTCTTACCGTACGCGTACGGTAAGCGTAATCGGCGAAATTTTCGAAAAAATTAAAATTGCCTTTTTTCACTTGGGGGATCGTTGGGGACTCCCTCGACATGGCTAGGTGCTTGGGAGCTGTGTAAACAGCCCCTTTACATGTTTTTGCACTTTGTTTTTCAACCCCCTGTCAGAGTGCGAGAGAGAAAATGGCGGCCGCCGCTTCCTGGTTTCGACCGATTCGAATGTTTACTAAGATCTAAGGGCCAATCAGAATCGCGCTCGCGCACGCCACCGTATGCGTACGGTAAGCGCACCGTAAGCGCACCGTAAGCTGGCTCAGATATATATATTGATTTAAAGGCTATTTTCTCAGAATCTACTGAACAGATTTACACCAAACCTATAAAAGGCACTTCCTTGACCTGAGGACTACCTCTCTGCCAAATTTCAAGTAATTCTGTTCAGCCGTTCGGGCTGTAGCTGTGTCTAAAGGTCCTATGGAAAAATGCATGGGAAAAATGCGTTTTGGGACCCCCCTTTTATCTCAGCCCCCGCTTGACAAATCCCCCCGAGACTTTCAGGGTAGGAGCGGAGCGTAGCGCCCCACCTATTTTGAAAAATTCGCGAGGATTCGTCAACCGGCGCCAAAGTTATTCAAAATAGAATGTTGCGGATTTCCTATGGAAACGTGGTCCTAACTATAACTACCTACTGGCGACCGCCAGTAGGTAATATATATATATATATATATATATATATATATATATATATATATATATATATATATATATATATAATGGTTAGGAACACCTCACCGATTGAAGTTGCATCATCCTTGCCAAACTCAAGCTTTGGGAAGCCCGTCAAAAGCCCAGGTAGGAGTTTCAATCAGGACTCAAGTTCCGTCACCTCCAAAGCAATACGTCTATTCTGTGGTGAACTTCCACCTGAACCCCGCAGGTTCCCAGCTTTAATACTATTACTCAACGTGAGGCGAAGCTTCTGGAAAACCTCACCCCCTTCTCATTGGAAAAAAACGAGCAGGCTGTACCAGTCTGCGTCAAGGCCAAGACGGAGGCTGGCCAAGCTCCCGTATTTTGACTTCGAGGCAGAGTTGCACATTCCACAGACACTTCCCACAACATATTCCAGTTCACTCTGGTCGGTGAGGTGCGAAAAACAAGTGAGGAGCAGAAAGACATTGAATATGAATCGCAAGCACTGCTGTGCATGCAGAAGTAAGGCAAAGTCAAAAAGCAAGATGACATGAGACCATTCCAAAGCCAATAGTAAGAACTCATAATTAAACAAATTGCAAGCACTGTGCACGCAGAAGCAAGGCAAAGTCAGAAAACAAGATGACATGAGGCCGTCAAAGGCAATAGTCAAAGTCAGAAAGCAAGATGACATGAGACCATGTCAAAGCCAATAGTAAGCACTTATAATATAAATTTACTGTTCTACTCCATGGCAGCTCTCACTAAAAGACAAGATTGCACGAGAGGAGAGAAGCAGGCATGTCTCATAAATCCAGGCTAGGGTGAAAAAACACACTAAAGTCAGTTAAAATGGTGGTAGTTGGGGCGTGGCTTAGCCGGCTGCAAGATGGCCGCACTTTAAGTGGGCTCTGCCGGCCAAGCCTAACATCCCCAACAATCCTGCAGCCAAATACATCGACTCTGCCCGGCACCATGCAATCCGGACTCACCTCACCCTGGGGCGACATTTGATGTGACTCTCGGCCCCCTGTGCCGCGGCGGAGCCGTGTTCTGCCGCCCGACCTCCACTCCGGGCCCGGGCCCTGCCGTTGGTGAGGCCCGGCTTTCCTGCTCCTTCGCTGTTGCGGCCCCTCATGCCTGGAGGGCTGGCCGGAGGACTGCCTACATTCCTTGATCACTGGAGCCGGTGAGTGCTACTGCCACTGGGGCTTCCCGCGGCGTGATTGGGGGCGCGCGAGTCGCACCGTCCGGCCCAGGCCTTCCCACAGTGAGGGCACCATTTCTCCGGTCCTTGGCGCCCGCCGTAGTGGCCCACAGTTCCCGGGTCTGGCGACGGGGGCGGCGCACCCCCACGACTCCCCGCCGCTTGTTGTCCTTCGCTGGGAGGCCCACAGCTCCCCCCAACGCTCTGCCGCGGCTGCCTGGTGCCGCTCTGCCACTCACTGGCCTCTTCCTCCCTGCTGCCTGCTTCAACTCCTTGGCTCGCGGCCAGCCTTAGCGGCCGACTTCCTACTGGGTTGCTTGGCCTCCGGACCTTACCCGCTGCAACTGCCTCGCTGCCAGTCTACGCCGGGTGCTGTGCCCTGTGGGCATTTTGACCTTACCGCTGGGCCCCAATCTGGCTATTGTACTTTCCAGTGTGGGCCCTCGGCCCTTGGCCATCTGGTTCCGACCTCAGCGGCATACTGCCCTCCATGTCTCTAAAGTGCCCCTTGTGCCCGCCTGACGATTTGACGCTCAACGCCCAGGGCAAGCGCTGCTTCTGCGGAGGTCCCGCAGCGGGGTTGGGGGTGTGCATGCCATACCGCGGGGCCTCTATGCTCATCACTGCTGCGGGGGCATCTCTGCTGCATCCTCGCTAGCTGTCCCCGCTATGCTAGCCCCGGGCCGGTGGCTGTCTGCCCCCATGTCTCCCCGCCGCTGCCACCCCGGTGGTTGTGTCCTCCTCTGTGCCGCCTACACCCGTAAAACCAAGCTCGAGGCCATGTCACGCTGGGCGGTCTCTGACTCCTGTATTTCCAGCTCCTCTCTGTAGGCCTAACGTCTTCATCGCGCCACCCACCTCAATAACTACAGCTGGGACCCCTGGAGTTGTTGGGCACCTACCATCCTTCCGAGGCTCTCCACTGCGGCTGCTGTGTCGGCCTCTGTTCTCCTGCCACCTCGCTAGTGTAGAGGACTCACCTTGCACTAGGTCTTGCCACTTCCTCACTGGACCTGCGGCCCCAACGATCACCTGCCTCTGCCCGCCATCATCACTGGGGGTGTTCTTTGCGGCTCTTCCAATACCCCTGCATCTGGCCTGGCCGCTGATTGCCCGCTATCCACCTATGACACTGCCTGCAGACCCTGGGCTCCCGCCCCAGGCCCTCATGCCGCAGTGTGGCTCAGCCACCCCTGGGCGCTGTCGCCTTCTCTCGCCGCTGCCTCTTCCCTGTTACTTGGCCGTGTGTCCCACCTGCCTCTGCCGGCCATGGGGAGAACCAACCCTAAACAGCCAAGGATCGCCTTCGACCAGCGCCGTCCGACTCGCCAGGAGGGCGCAATCTCTGATGGGGCGACCCCGCTGCCTTAACGGAGACGGCCCGAACACGTGAGGATGATCTAAAGGCTATCATGCTGGACATCAAGACCACAGTCACGGGCATAGCGGCCCAGCTGGATCAGTTGTCAGCCCGTCTGGACACAGTCAAGGCCCGAGTTGATTCCCACGACGCCCGCCTTCAGCATGTTGAAACTAAGGTCTCTGATGCTGAGGATGCCGCCGCTCAAGATTGCCAAAAATTGTTACAGATGGACAAGGTACTTGACCTCATTCGGAACAAAAATGAGGATTTGGAGGCGTGCTCCCGCAGGAGCAACCTCTGCATCACGGGAGTGCCCGAATCCACCAATATCTCTCGAATGGAGGACTTTGTGGAACAGCTCATCAGAAAACTCTTTGGCAACATCCTCTCCCCAGTCTTCATCGTCAAGCGGGCTCACCGCTCCCTCGGCCCTCGACCTGGCCCTGAACTGCCGGCTTGCCCCATCATTGCTAAAATCCTGAACTTCAGAGATCGCGATGCCATTCTTCGGGCGGCCAGGGAGAAGGGTGAAATTTGTCACCAGGGCAACTCCCTGTCGTTCTACCCCGACTACACTACCGCAGTCCAGGCGGCTCGCAGTGAGTTCCTCCCGGCGAAGCGGATCCTACTCATTGGCATATCCCACTAAATTGCGTGTCAGGCAGGGCTCCAAAACGCTCATTTTTCCGGATCCCAAAGCAGCTCTGGCATTTGCAAAGAAGTTGGACAGGTCTCTTCGGTCTTCGCCTGCCAACTCTCAGGCCGCCGCGGATGACAACCTCAGTGACAATGGCTGAAATGCTGCGCACTCCTGCTTGTCTGCTGATTGCATTCCATGTTGTTAAGGCTCTTGTTCCGAGTCAGCCCTCCTTGTTACTACAGCCTCCCAGGGCATACCATTCCATATCTATGTTATGGGCTTGATGTCCTTTATTACCTGCTGTTTTTTTCGTTTTGTCTGCTATGACCTACGGCTTGGCTACCCTATCTCTATGGCAGGGTTGTATGCTGAGCGACACCATGCCTCCATAGGTTAATTCCCTTTCCGGACCCAGACTTCTTCCTTCCCAATTATGGGTCCCCGGGGTGGGAATAGGTGGTATCTCAGCCTGATTGGGGGGCTGGAGTGGGTGCGGGGTGGGGGGTTCTCTCGGTTTGTTTGACTGGGGGGGTGGTGTGGGTGGCTGGGTTGGGGGTCCCTGGGGTTTGTTGCCTCCCTCTGAGGCTATATTGTTCTTTTTTGCACTGGTTTACGCAACTGGCCTTTTCATGACATGTCACTCCATTTGTGCAAGTTTTTCCTTTGCACCCCGCAGGTTCAACGTCATGTTTCCTTTGTTGTTCAAACTTCCACTGGGGGGGGTTGTTCTGTTTGCATCGGCACCCCCCTCTGTGGCTTCGACTGTAATTTGGACCATGTTACCTCATTGCGTTTTCAAGGTTATTGCACTGATCTTCTTCCTCCACTATTCATGGCAACCGCCACACGCATCTGCACGAAGTATTTTCTTCCCTCACCACTTTCCTCGTCACTGCTTCCCTTGGCACGGCATTATGACAGACACTGTCCTATGGACCTGGAATGTCAGTGGACTTGACGGCCACCGAAAGGTGCGCCTGGTCCATGCCCACCTCACTCGGCATAAGGTGGATGTTTGTTTTCTACAGGAGACCCACCTGATGCCAGCTACCTCCTCCAGACTTCTTTCTCGACACTGGGGTGAAATTCACTCCTCTTTCTATTCTAACTACTCTAGGGTGTGTCCATCCTGTTACGCAACGGGCTCCCTTGGCAGACTTCTCAGGTGGTTATCGACCCTGTTTTTTTTTTTGTGCTCCTTCATGGCACCCTGCAGGCCCAGCCCTTGACACTCGCTGCTCTGTACGGTCCCAATAGTGACGACCCTGACTTCTTTGCGCAAGTCTGGCACCACATTTCGGCCCTCTGCCCGGCTGCGCTTCTCTGGGGGGGGCAATTTTAATGTAACACTGTCCTCCACCCTGGACTGGTCCGGCCCCGCGTCTCTCACCCGCGCGCAACTGCACTCCTCAGCTGCATTCTCACTGATAACTCCTTATACGACGCATGGCGCCACATTCGCCCCAATACGCGCGAAGACACTTGTGTCACTGGCTCCCACGGCTGTTGGTCCTGCATGGACCTTTAGATCACCACCCCGGACACCGTTGCATGGCTCACCTCCGTTGACCACATGGCACGCACCCTCTCCGACCATGCTCCTGTTCGCTTATGCCTGCGCCTCCCACACTCCCCCTGGCGTGCTTTCTCCTGGCGGCTTCTCCCTAATGTGCTGCGCGACTCGGTCTTCTGTGACGAGATACAAACCGCAATCACAAATTATTTCGAGTTTAACGAGGGTTCCGTCGATTACCCGTCTGTGCTATGAGAAGGTTTTAAAACCCTCCTTCGTGGGGAATGTATTTCCAAACAGTCTGGTGTCCTTCCCTCATCCACGGTACTCTTGACAAATTGGAAATGGAGATTAAGGATCTTGACTCTTCTCACTCCCGGGACCCCAACCCAGATACGCTTGCCCAGATCCGAGGGAAACTCACGGAGTTCGCTGATGAGGCCAACAGGGAACGTGTGTTTTTTGGTAGGGAGGCACGGGCGCGCCGCTTTGGCAAGGGCGATCGCCTTGGAAAAACCCCCACCAAACACCTTTGCCGGCCTCCGGCTGCATCCTTCATCACCGCCCTCCAGGATGGTGGCCTTGATCGAACCACCTCCCCTGAGGAATTGAAGCGCGCTTTACTGCATTCTACACACAACTTTATACGGCCGGATCTGTGCCTCCGCGTGAGGTTCTGCACCAATATTTTGACACCCTCCAGCTCCTTTGGCTTGGCAATTCCCACCGGGAATTACTTGATGAGCCCTTCTCCAAAGAAGAAATCCTAGCTATAAATGGCATGCCCGGTGACAAGGCCCCCGGCTTGAACGGCCTACCGGCCTCCTTCTACAAGGCCTTCGCCCCTATTTTGGTCCCTCACTTAGCCGCCATGTATATTGAGTCTTTTGAGACAGGTCAGTTTCCCCCATCGCTCTGCGAGGCCTTACTCACTTTACTCCTAAAGCCAGACAAACCACCTGAGCTGCGAGATTCCTTTCACCCAATTTCGCTCATTAATACGGATAATAAAATTTTCGCCAAACTACTCGCTTCCCGCCTTCTTCCACTCATGCTGCTCATCGCCTGCCCAGACTAGTCCGGTTTTATCCCCGGCCGTGGGACCTCCCACACTCTCCGGACCATCTTCTCCATCCTGCATCAAATAAACCCAGTGCTCCCGGCAGTGGCCGCCCTGCTCGACGCCCCCAAAGCCTTTGATACCTTAGAGTGGCCCATCCTGTTTTATCTCCTCCCTCGCTTAGGTTTCAGCCCCGTCTTTATATGTAAAGTATTACTCCTCTATACCCTTCCCACTGCCCATCTCCGGATTAACAGCCAAATCTCTGAGCCCATTTCCATCGGGTGTGGCACTCGGCAGGGGTGTCCACTGTCATCCATGCTTTTCACCATTGCAATGGAACCCCTCACGGCGTGACTTCGCCAACATCATACCCAGAGAGGCATCGGCTTTGCGGCTCGCGCTCTACTAGTTTCTATGTACGCGGACGATGTTACTCTTTACGTCCGCAACCCTCAGGAGAACTTCTGCCAACTGGTTTGTGAAGTGATCCGCTACACCGGCATCCAGGTGAACTGGAACAAGTCCGTGCTGTTTCCCCACACTGATGCCACGGTGCCCTTTGACCCTGACTACCCCTGTGTGTGGGCGTCAGAGCCCACTAGTTACTTAGGTATTTGGTTGAGTAGGGACGTTGATGAACTTTGGAGGGCTAATTTCAGTCGCGCGGTGGACTGGTTTGAGTCCAAGATCCCCCTTTGGAGCCGGCTGCCACTAACTCTAGCCGGTCGCATAGCCATCGCCAAAATGGTGGTGCTCCCGAAGTTTTTATATTTATTCATCAATATCCCCAACCCTCTCACTGCCCATTTTTTCCGCAAAGTTCGTTCTTTGCTAATTACTCTGAACTGGGCCGGTCGGCAACCTAGCATCGCATACAATATTCTAACCCTCACAATGGCGCGTGGTGGGCTAGGCGCCCCCGATTTTAAACTCTATGCCTTCAGTGCCCAGGCCAGTTTTCTCCACTTCCGGCTTCACCCCACTCCGTTCCAGCCTCACGTCACGGTGGAAGCTGACCTGGCCGCCCCGTGGCGGCTCACGACCGCTTTATTCGCCCCGGCGAAACCCCCACATGCTGAGATCGATACGTTGAGACTTTACACTGGGCCTGGTAAAGGCTCCGTAAACTTTCAGGTTCTAACACGCTCTCTGCGGACACGATGCTAATCGCTCATCACCCGGCCTTCCCTCCTCTCCAGTCTTCTGGGATGGTTAAACACGCCACCCGCCTGGGGCTCTCTACAGTGTCAGACCTCTACACTGGGAGCACATTCTTCGCACCCTCTAACGACTCCGGCCCCTTGGCCACCCTGCTTTACTATCAGCTCAGGGCTGCCTGCAGGAAACTTCACCCCTCGTTTCTCCAGCCTCCCTCCTCGATGGCCACTCTCGACCTCCTCTATACGTACCCCTCCCCAAAGAAACTAGTCACTAAAATCTAGGCTCTCACACTGGCGGCGTCTTCCACCTCCACTGACCGGGTGCGCGTGGCATGGAGCGTGGACCTAGGTGTCGAAATCTCCCAAGTCAACTGGCTGTATTGTTGTAATCAGATTTAACGTCTCTCACCTAATTACCATCTGTGCCTCATCCACTTTAAGTATTTACATAGGCTCTATCGGACTCCTGTCCAGCTGCACAAGATGGGTCTCATTACCAACAAGAGATGCCTGCACTGCTCTGCGCCTGCTGCTGACTTCACCCACCTCGCCTGGCTGTGCCCCCAGGTCTCCGCATACTGGCTCGAGGTCTGCGCTGCTATTTCTGAGATCACCTCGTCGCTGGTCCAACCTGATCCAATGCTTTGCCTCTTAGGCTTTGTTAAATTTTGTCCAGATGTCTCCCGCAGATTGATTGCCATGCTGCTGGTCCTCGTGCGGCACAGAGTCTCCATGTGTTGGGGTCGCAGGCATGCACCTAAGGTAGCCCTCTGGCTGGAGGATGCATCACGTTGCCAGACTCTCCTGTCCGAATTCTGGGACCTTATGCCGGCCAGATCCCGCCCAATTGATATATGGGGTCCGCTCGTGTCCTACCTTTTGAGTCACAATTCCCAGCACCCAGCGACCTCTCCCGCGCTCCCCGCTAGTGCTCCACCTGTGGCGGCCGCCAGTGAAGGTCAATGAGTAGCATCCTTTCCTCTCTCACTCCCCTCTGCTCCTTCAGCCTTCCCTCTCTACTCATGGTGCCCCTCTCTGTGGTTCCCATCACTGTTCCAGTGTTTCCACAATATTTTTCCTCTGTATTGATTTAAAGTGGTACGTGTAACTTTCGCTATATCTTATTGTATAACTGTGCATGTTGATCTGATACAGTGAAATCTTGTAACTTCGTTGCGCTAAATTTTTGATAAAGGTTTTTGAAAACTCAAAAACCAAATGGTGGTATTCATCATAGAGTGCCCAACCACAAGAGTGTCTCTTTCATTACATTCCATCCCATGGCCTTCGACTATCACCATTTACACATATCAAAAACTGAACCTCTCAACTAAAGACACCACTACTAGTAAAAAATTGCTGAACTGAAAGCACAAGTATAATACTGTGAAATCATAAAAGCATATAATAATCATTTTAAAGCATATAGTAATAGCACAAAATGGAGCCAGTTATGTAAAACGGAGTCAATGGCCAATACGTCTTTCCCTCACTCATAACGGCCCATATCTTGACTAAGGACTACTATAATACATCAGTCTAAAGTCAACCACTTGGGGACGAAGCATAGATAAAAGATTATCTAAACACAATGTCTCATCTAGAAAACATTTAGAAAAGGCAATTATAAGGTAGCAGAAGTCGCAAGGAAGGAGGGGTAACAAAAGGAGACCACAACGGTCTCCCTTTGTTCCCCCTCCTTCCTTGCGACTTCTGCTACCTTATAATTGCCTTTTCTAAATGCTTTCCAGTTGAGACATTGTGTTTAGATATAAACTGTACCTGGTCTCACCTGGGTTAACGGGTTTACTCATGTATTTTTTTGCCTAGTTAAAAGATTAGGCACACACTGAATACAACAACATACGGATACCAAGATACATATTGCTACTTCCATCCCACCCAAACAACCAATCCCACCATCCCTGTTCCATATCCTGCTTGACTTCTTCGGCTAATTTGTGTAAAGCATCAATATGGGATTGGATTGACTTAGAATGATCTGAAAGATTAAAGCAACACAATTCCTCAAAATCTGAGCATCCATGTTCATGTTTCAGCAGTAAATAATCAATAGCGGCTCTGTTCTGTAATATGGCTTTTCTAGCACCCCGTACATCTAATAATAATTCTGCTAAAGCAATCGATGCATGATTCATATTTTTTACCATTAAACATGCCAATCTACTAATAGTTCTAGAGTTATAAATGGCTAGGGCTGGAATTCCTACTCATGAAGCAGCTAAACTAATATATTCAGATTTGGATAACAAATTAACTTCAGAGTCACAATGTTCACTAAGCTGAACAGCTTCTCTCGCATTCCGAGCATGTGATGATGGATCTAGCAGGAACATCATGAGACCTAATCTAGTAATGACACACGGTCCACCTGTAATGTTTGCTGCTGGAATATACGTATAAGTCACATTCCCACATGAGAATAACCACCCTACAGGCAACTTGACATGCCTGAAAAGACTGGCAACAGATACACACCATGTGGTTTTGCACATTTGCACAAATGTTGTCATTTAGATATTGGCACAGAATTTCTTCTTGCCAGCTTGTAATATGTTCAGTTTTATCAAGTTACTTTTGAGCACATTTCCCAATAATAGTTGAATCGCAAGTTAAATTGTAACAAATGTTTGCTTCAGTAATGTTAAAAGTAATTACTTGTGTCATGTTCTTCCAATCAGTATCGGTAGTTTCAGGACAAAATCGGCAAAACTCGTACGAGGATAGATGGGACTGTACATCATGATCCTCCACCACCCCGTCTGCATTTGTAACATTAAAGATTTGCAAAAGCACTTCAACAGGGGTAGGTATAGTTACGAGGCACGTGGAAACAATATCCATGTTGCTCATCATGTTGGACATGCAGAAGTACGATCTGTTGCGGACTGTCTGTGCAAGATAAGACGTACAAGGTTTCAGCCTCTTATCCGACCTATCAATCTTTTATCACCAGTAAGTACTCACAAAAATCTTAATATAAGTGCATCAATAATTCCCCATAAACAATAAACGCATTGTCTACAAAATAATTTTTCTTTTCATCTTTTTTTTTATTTTTATTGATCAAAAATATCAAAAAATATAAATTTTTCATTTCTGTGTTTTCTCTTTTAATTTACAATTAGTCATAAAACATTTATATGCATCCAATCATTGTTGTGAACATAATACACATTATTATCATATCACAGTTATTGAACAAATAAGAAACCCCCAAATGACACCAGAAATTCTACATTCTCACCTCGCATATTATTCTTGCATACCAACAAACATGCCACACAAGAAAAAAAGGAAAAGCTAGTTATAAAACGATAAAATACACAACTGGATAGATCAACTGGGATATCATTATTTGGTAGTTTCCCCAAAATCAACTATAACAGATGTAACATCAATTTGTATTTCCTCCTTTGTTCTGCTTTGGTTGATCCTTACAGGATTTATTTTCCCGATATGATGTAGCTGGTCTACGTACGTTTCGGAGAACTACTCTTTGGTATCACGTTCCTCAGGACCAATGAAAACAGTTTTTTATTTCTGTGCAACAATCACCCTACTAGCTGAACAAGAGGCCTCAAGGAAAATATATAAATATATCACTCTTCTTACATTATCCAGGGTAAGACGCATATAGTATATTTCAACCTTGATCTATATCCCAAAACATCAAACGTCAGTGGGCTTTGCCTCCATTTATGGAGAAGAAAAACTGTGTGTTCTCTTACAGGCATAGCATTACCAAGGAGAGAGAGGAGCAGTATCAAGCTCACCTTCGAATATTTTGGCTATATGAGATCTTAATAAATACAAGAAATCCCTACTACGACCAATATCTAGACATCAAGGGTAAGATATGGTAATACCCTGATAACCATATTAATACATGCAAGGACAATGCAGAGAGGACAATCTAGATAATCATATCCTGCCTAATTCTTATATTTGTTATTTAACAGATCACACTACTTGTAGATAAACACTGAATTAACACCCGCCCTGTTGGAAGCTGTAAGGCGATGAGAACTTGATAACTTCTGATGTTTCGCCTACAATGTAGGTCATTTAAAAAAAAAAATACAACATCATCTTGGATTGCACAGGGTGATTAAGATGAAATTTCATGATCTATTCACAAAATATGGTCTTCTGAATCTCTTAGCCCCCTGCTGGGTAGCAAGGAGGCTTTTCCCCTTTTTCCTATCTCTGAGTTGATATGAAAATTCATGTGTTTCTCATAGCTCACTTATGGGTGTCTTCTAAATCTCTTACTTACCTCATTGAGTGAGTCCTTCTTTTCCCCCCTCCTCCTTATCCTTGAGACATGCATGAACCAGCAATAATAAATAAATAAATAATAATAGTTGTTCTAAAGTAACTGTTAAGAACATCAATATTTCCCCATATGTTATATGTATTGCATTTATATTTGCAGAACAATCCCCCCTTTGCACAGGAATAAAAAAACGGTTTCATTGGTCCTGAGGAAGGTGATCCCAAAGAGTAGTTCACCGAAACGTACATAGACCAGCTACATCATATCTGGAAAATAAATCCTGTAAGGATCAACCAAAGCAGAACAAAGGAGGAAATACAAATTGATGTTACATCTGTTATATTTGATTTTGGGGAAACTACCAAATAATTATATCCCAGTTGATCTATCCAGTTGTGTATTTTATCGTTTTATAACTAGCTTTTCCTTTTCTTCTTGTGTGGCATGTTTGTTTTTATGCAAGAATAGTATGCGAGGTGAGAATGCAGAATTTATGGTGTTATTTGGGGGTTTCTTATTTGTTCAATAACTGTAATCTGATAATAATGTGTATTATGTTCACAACAATGATTGGATGCATATAAATGTTTTATGACTAATTGAAAATTAAAAGAGAAAACACAGAAATAAAAAATTAATAATTTTTGATATTTTTGATAAATAAAAAAAACAAAAGATGAAAAGAAAAATTATTTTGTAGACAATGAGTTTATTGTTTATGGGGAATTATTGCTGCACTTATATTAAGATTTTTGTGAGTGCTTACTGGTGATAAAAGATTGATAGGTCGGATAAGAGGCTGAAACCTTGTACATTTGTTCCTTTTCCCCCCTCTTGGACCTAAAAGTAACTGGGGAAAACCTTTTTTCTATATGCAGTATGTGCAAGATAAGACCACACGTTGTCCTTTCTAGTCAGTAGTTCTGACAATCTGCGCAGTTAGCTGGCCACTTCGGGGTAAGGGGTTCCTCGTCCCCCTCAGCCCCACAGGCACACGACCAAAAGGACTCCAGCGAGCGCAAGCAGAGCACCAACACGCCATAATGTGATCTAAAAGAACAGATCAAAACAGGTATTATTCATTTTTGTAAATAACATTTATCAGCAGGCACATGTTCCCATTTTTCCTGCCATGGCTTCATGATTAATAGGACATTGTCCTTTCCTGTTGCAATGATTTCTGCCTGTTCGGGGGGTCTATTTGGAGACTCTACCCACACTTTGGCTCCTGGGTTCTTATCAGTTGAGCCAAACCCTCCTTCCCCATGTACGGTGAGGAGGGCTGGGGCAGTCCCCTTCTTAACTACCCCTTCGTACACTGGCATGATCACCATTTGAGCAACTCTGTCTCCAGATTGTATCATCAAATCAGCATCTCCACTATTAAGTAGGATGACTTTGATTTCACCTTGATAGTCTGCATCAATGACTCCTCCCAGCACTTGGATGCCTTTTAAAGCCAATCCAGATCGAGGGGCAATCAAACCAAAGTGCTCTGGGGTATCTGAATTCCCACTCCTGTCTCAATGAGTGTAAGATCTCTTGGTTTTAGCCTGTACAGTTCCAACTCATGCAGATCAAGACCTGCAGCCTCCGGTGTCGCCCGGTACGGCGGCAAAGCTCCAGGAGCTGTCTCCCAGTAAAGAATGGTATTGGTAGCCACATGTGGCTGAATCTGCAAGGCTGGAGTTAACATTCGCATTAAAAGAGTCCCTGCATTTGCTAAAGGTCTGTTATTCAGAATTTGTAATGCTTCACTCAAATGATCTCTCCAATTCTTTAAAGAGCCATCAGACAACTTTCTCAATTGATCTTTCAACAATCCATTCTTGCGCTCAATCAAACCCGCAGCCTGTGGGTAATACGGGATATGAAAGATCCACTCAATATTGAGTTGCACACAATATTCCTGCACCAATCTGCCTTTGAAATTGTAGTGAAGACTGCTATTTATATACGTACAATGCTAAGTTAGCACAACCGCGTTAGATGTTAGAAAGCCATCTTGCCACTTTTGCTGCTTTTGCACACAACACTGTAGTTACATGTTATTAATTAAGAAATGCTTGCTCGCCTTTGCTTCACATGAGAACTGTCTGTTGTTCACATCCCTAACAGTGAGCTGCGACCTTGGTCTGAACATTGTGTAAAGAAACAGTCTGGGTCGCTAGACGGTGCATGTTGTTGGGTTCAAGTTGATCGACCCACTATTTAGCCATAACACGCACGCAGCTGCAAATACCTGAAAGTCGAGTGCTTTTAATATTGCAGGCTGCATGTTTTAGACACATTCGGAAGAAGATCTTTCCCAGGAGCAGAGTCTAGCTGATCCTGTGATGTGATTCCACTAAGCTGATCTTTACAGTATGGGGTTCCCCATTCAAGCCTAGAGACCCTCTATTAGTCTAATAATAATAATATTAGTTTACTAGCGAAAGGAAGGTGGCTGTCATCCACTGTCATTTTATTATGATTTCTCCTTTCATTTTCTATGGTATTGTAACTATGCTGATGGTTTTGATTTGTCTGCTTATGTTAGCCAAAGTACTGCATCTTAGGACACAAGGTTTATAAAATCAACTCTTTAAACTTTACCGTGTCTCTGTTTATTCTGTTGTGGACTGATATGAGAATAATTACGAACAGGTATTTCTGATTCCCACCATTCCTGAGAATACACTAAGTCGCTTGTTCTGGGTTGTCTATACATTGGGACCGCCGAGATAAAACTCGGATAACGAATGGGACACTGATGCTGGTCGGATAAGGGGTTCTGGGTTCTGAGGTGAGTTTTTGGTACACCACAATTCACTGAGGTCCTGGTTTCCTGTGCATAGTTCTGTGCATAAGCAGAATCCCTGCAACTTGGCGCACCTAACGTTTGGTCGATTGATTTGAAACGCCTTAGTAGTGCTTATATTAGTCCACAACACCCTCACTCTTATTTCCGGATAACAGGAGTGACGGGTTTAACCTACCTGTGTCTCGACTAATAGGTTCTTTCAAGCTTGATCATTAAAAAGGTTTTTTCTGAACCCCAGTGCTACTGTTGATATCGCTGATACTCTTTAGTGTGTCCTTATGGCGGTTGACATTGCCGCACATAGTCGTGCACCTCTGCGCCGTCATTTGATGACGTATGGGGTGCCGGAAGATGGGATGGCTGTTATTTTTGTGGTGAGCGCTGATGCGTCTTACCCATATGAGTTGTTTTACTCTTTTCCGGCGGTGGATGCAAACGATGGTACGTTTCATTCCTATACTCCCACGCAGCTACCTGCAGTCTATACGCCATTTAGGACACAAGAAATGCCTATTTCTGCCTGGCAGCATACCATTGGGTTTAATGGCGCCCTCCCCATGCGGTTGCACCGGCTAGAATGGGCCTGTTGTCGATTGCAGGGGCCACATGGCCGGTGCTGGCCGGTTTTACGCCTCATCCCCGCTATCTCACGGTGGCGGTGGCTGAGTTGTGGGTACTACACACAGCCCTGATTACAGTTCATAGGGCTTTAGTGCAGTACGTGTCACGCAACGTGCAGGTGGGGGCACCTGCTGTTGCGGGACAACGAACGGACCACCACGCGGTGGTTATTAGTCCTGTTATGGTTAATTCGGTGATGGGCAAGCGCCCCCAAAATAAGGATGATTTACCTTATTGGCTTGCTGAGAAATTTGACCAACTGGAGGCGTTTTTTCCGCATACCAGTCCTGTGGAGAAACACAGCATTCTCACCATAAGTTTGCCGAAAGACTTGGTTCCAGATATGGCCGATTGTGCAAACTGGGGCAAGGTCTTTGCCACGACCTACTCGAAGTGCTTTGGCACTCCGTCTATGTCTGTACTGCCCTCCGTCATTAAACGTGTTCAAGAGAATCACGGAGCGGAGGCTGCTGTTGAATTGGGAATGAGGCTTGTCGGGGTGTTCGATGTGGTTGCTTCCATGGTAATGGGCAACCTCAAAGGTGATGCCATTCAGTTCCAAGTGGCTAATAAGCTGGACCGCGTGGACGACCTCGACAGGCCTAAGGAGTTCGCTAAAATAATTGCGGAAGCCTATAGGACCATAGGTGCCTTAGGTGTTAAACCAACTGTGATAATTCCTGATATAGTACAGCAAATTAAGGTGAGCTCGTCTAGTAAAGACGAATGCCCTAATTTTCCTAAACAAAATTGGCGAGCAAAGAAACAGGGGAATCAGCAACAGAAACAGGGGTCTCGTCCTGCCTCACCCGTACAGTCGTAGTCGTAGTGAACGCACATATGATCTGCGCGATCGATTTAGTATTAAGTCACCTGATAGGTTTCAGGTTTCTGAACAACGTTCTCCTCGTTCTTCACAGGAAACATCGGCTTCACAATCCGGTGGCGGAGACCGTGGGAAAGGTCGGGGTGCCCAAGGTCGTGAGCAACCTCGTCAGACTGATGGCAAAGGCAAGCAGGACAAGTCTGCACGTCAATGACCTCCGTTTCAGAAGAAGAAAGTTGCTGCGCTAACAGCGAGGTATGCCACAGATAGTGCGGACGCAGCTTCAGAACCTGACATGGGCACTGACGCTGCTCGACAGCGCGGCGGAAGTTACAGTAGTGCGACAAGCACTGCCTCCATATCTGGTGGCGACAGCAACTGATACGTTCATAACTGTAGAAACTTCTGACACTAGAGTAGCTCCCCCTGACAGACTATATAATATAGTGCTTTTAATTGAAGGTGACATACAACGCACGATTCAAGGGATTTTTTGGGATAATCTAACCTCTTCGTATGATATTCTATTGGCAGAGGCAGATTGGCCCCCGGCTTTCATTTTAGATGCTCCTAGAGGGGAAGAGAGGATCCTCCCGTCCTTTGCGCACACAGTGCCAAAGGATCAAGCTAAGAAGTTCGCCGAGGAGTGGGCTCTGGTGCTTGCACCAGCTTTGTATCGTAATCAGGTAGGCTGGGATAAATTGTCCCCCAGCCATGAGATTCCATTGCGGTCCTCGTCCCAGCCACAACCCCAATATCCCATGCGTCGCGAAGCAAGACCTCACGTCGCGGCTATCCTTGAACAATTGGAATATCAAGGTGTAATTGAAACATGTGTGTCACCAATGAATAATCCTTTATTCACTGTGACGAAGCCTGATGGGTCGTACCGCCTGGTTTTGGATTACGGGCATTTAAACTCTCATTGCCGGACATGCGCAGTGCAGAATACCCACAGTTCGGCTCTCACCGATAGTCTCGTGAGAAAACGGTTTAAAACCACACTTGACATTTCCAACGGCTTTTACAGCCATAACCTGTCCTCTCTAAATAGTGAATGGACAGCGTTCACCTCGGGCGGCAAACAAAAACATTTCAAAAGATTACCGATGGGCTATAAGAACAGCCCTGGTGTCTTTGCCGCTCGTGTAGTCTCTCTATTAGAGAGCATTGACCCTGATGCGTACTCGTATGTGGATGATATTTATCTCACAGATGACGAGTTGTGGCCGCATCTGTGTCGCGTTGATCGCATTATTGTTTTGTTTGCAGACTTCGGATACAAATTCAACTTTGCGAAGTCTCACATTGCGGAAAATACAGTGTTGTTTTTGGGATACGAACTCAACAATGAAGGTCTCGGATTGGCTCCGCATTTCCTAGAGAAATGCGCATGCCTACGTGCTCCTACGACACTGAAGAAATTACAATCTTTGCTGGGTTTTCTGAATTTCGGTAGAACGTACATTCCTGATTATGCCCAGTGTATCAAGACGCTTTATGCCTTGGTACAACCTACTTTTTCCAAATCATGCTGGCTGCCAGAGCATTCAGCTATATTGCAATCTTTGCAAGCTGACCTTCTTGCTTCAAAATACTTACTGACACGTGATAACCACACTAACCTGGTCATAAGAATTGTGCCAGGCGCAGTGGGTTTCTCGTACTTAACTTTCAATGAGGGCGACACCATCCCCATTGCCTACAAATCACACCTGTACACTTCGGCTGAACTGCGATTTTCTGCTGTCGAGAAAGTTTTGACGGCGGTGCAGATGGCGATTCTGAAAGAACGAGCGCTATCGCAAGGAAAACGCATGTTGGTGGTCACACCATATGCTGCCCTTGAGGTGGTGACGAAAGCAAGTGTACCAAATTCTAAAGTTTTGCATCCACGGTGGATACAATGGGCCACTTCCTTGACATCGCCCGACGTCACATATATCTTTGACGCAGCTCTGCAGACTCAGGAGTTCTTACAATATGAATTTGTTCATCCAGCTCCTCTGTCTTTGCGCCCGCTCGAGGATTACCATTGTGTCATTTACACTGACGGTTCTGCGCAACCGGCGACTGGATCGAAGCATGCCTATTCAGCGGCCTGCGCAATTGTGGTCGGAACTTTCGTGAATGGTGAATTCCAATCTGATGTCGTGCATACGCAGTCATTGGGTGCTTGTACCGCACAGTTGGCGGAGCTTCGTGCTCTGGTGCTTGCACTGGAGTTTGCTGATCCTCGAGTCACTACCCTTATAGTGAGTGACTCGTTCTATTGTGTTCAATCTTACAACGACAATCTACATTTTTGGTCTCAAAATGACTACCGTGATTCCAAAGGTAGCACAATTAAGCATAAAACGCTTTGGGTTTGAGTGGCAGAACTTAAAGAACATCTGCCTCTCGTGAATGTTATTCACACTCTTGGTCACCAACGAGTTGGTGTCCATGCTGTCGGCAACAGCCTAGCTGACGAGGCAGCAAAAACAGCAGTGGCGACATACTTAGTAGCAGCAGTTACAAGATCACAAAGTAAGATCGATGATGACATCTTGGCAGCTATTGCTGCTACAGAGAAGGGAACAAAATACCCAAGAGATTTCCCTTCTCGTTACCATTATCGCTTAAGTCCTGATAACGTCCCGTTAGTGAGGATTAACGACGTTGGTGACAGATTGATTCCCAACGTGGACTGCAGACCCTCTTTGATATTAGCGGCTCACGAGGGCATGGCGTCTGCCCATGCCGGCGTTGCAGCTACGGTATCTCTGTTACAACAAGGTTAATGGTGATGCGGTTTATATAAACAAGCTCGCGCTTATGTTCTTAATTGTGACATTTGCCAGCGGATAAAACATTCAACTGCGGCGCGCCCACCACAGACTCAGTTGTACATACCTAATAAACCACTGGGGTGTGTTTATTTAGATCATTGCGGTCCATTTACCTCTGATACTGCATACAAGTACATCTTGGTTGCAGTGGATTCGTGCACACGTTTTCTGTGGGTATGGCCACAAAGGAGTGCTGATGCCCGTACTGTCATCAGGGAATTGCGTGTCTTTGTTGGAAGTTTTGCATGTGGTACCTTTCATTCTGATCAGGGCCCTGCGTTCGCCTCTAAGGCGTACAAAGAAGCCATGAGACATTTGGGGGTCCAAGTAAAATTTTCGTCTCCCTACCGACCTGAGGGTAATAGTGTGGTGGAGTGAATGAACCGTGACTTAAAGCAATCTTTGACAGCTAGGGTTTTAGGTACTAGCCGGAACTGGCTTGCTCACTTGTATGATATACAACGTGCACTTAATAATCTCCCTAGAAGGTCTCTGGGTGGGCGGACCCCATACATGATGCTCTTTGGCATACAAATGTTTGTCCCGGACCTTGATGGTCTAGACATGGCGGCGTCGGCCGCACCCTTTGACGTAGATGATCACTGTGCTGTATTGCAGAATCTACAAGAAGCCAGAGACAGTCTAGCAACACGTGCCCTCCACATCTGATGCTGTGATGCAGATCAGAGCTTCAGAATCTCCTCTACTTCCACGGACGGAGTGATCTCACAGTCACACACGCACACACACATCACACGCTGGTGGGGCCCATTACACCAACATTCATCCTACCACTCTATCCGTGCCCTGTATAAGGAGAAACACTTTCGATACCTAACCAATCTGCATGTACCCTAAGGTCAATGGCATCTATTAGTTGCTATAGATCAGGCGAAAACATTTCAAATAATAAGCAAATAAATTCAATAAACATGACAATAAAATAACCACCCGACACAGAGATTCAAACAGAATATTTGTTTATCTAAAATTGCAAGAAAAGCCAATTAAATGCAAATTCATTTCTCTCATATTTACCTATTCTGGCTAAAAGTCAGATCCTAAGTCAGAACCGGTCCTCAGTAATTCAATCAGAGTTTCTAGCCGTCATGTAGAGTCACCGTCCTCTCCGTCAGCATCGGGACCTTGGATCATCAGTTCAGGAAGAAGTGGCGCTAGACCTCTCTAGTCTACTAATATTTATACTAAAAATGTACATTCTGAAATGTTACAATCATTGTTCAAAACGGATGAATGGCGGAAATAATGTCATCTTGGTACATTTGAGATACTGTGCGAGATTTTCTCACACTTAGATCGTTCCAAATAATGAATAGAAAAATAAGGGGTCCATAACTAATTCGTTACTTCTACGGATGTCTCTTTTGGATAATTTGTATCCCAGTCGTGGGATCATTTCAAGTTCATAAGTTCAGTATTCGGTTTTGCAACAAATATAATGTTCAGGGGCTCTTGGCATCCGTCCTGGGTTTGTCGTCATGATCATGGCTTTTCAGTTTGTCGAGAGGGCAAGGTCACAAGCAGCGCAACGACTCCTTGCAAAATTTTCCATCAACTCGAATGCAGGCTGCGGGTGGTAGCCATCTTTTGGTAGGCCACATTGGTCAACTTTAAGTGAAATAAGACATAAAACAGAATTACTGCACGGAAATGATTATACAGTGTTATTCCCCTGCTAATACCCTTATGTGTATGTATTTATCTAGCCATTTGCGACATTAAAAGCCATTAATGCATATTAATTATAAGCGCAAAACACAATAACATCACATAAGCAACACCTATTTCGTCAATTTGCTTACCAACTTAGTTCATTTATTAATTTAGCCATGCAATAGCGTTCCCACGTGTAATTCTTCTGTTAATAAGATTGATTAAACCAGACTCGACAAACTTTTAGTAGTTACTAATTAATCAGTAGTACTTTTAATTATAACATGCGAAAATGAAACAGGTATTCGGTTTTAAAGTAAAAACCCTGCTCCATCAATCCCCCCTTTGGTGATATCTTATCACCACAAAAATCAAAAATCCAAAAATCAATTTAATTCCCCTTTTTGAAGAATTCAAAATATCTTCTTGTTCATTCTTTTCAAACCCTTGTTTCCATCTCATCTTCTATCTTAGTTTCTATATACATGCTTTCTCTTAGCTCTTTTAATTCTATTTCTTGTGGATCTCTTTCTGGTTTCTTTTGTCTTCTTTTAACATTTTCTTTTGTAATCTTCATTTTATTTCTTCTATATCTACAACACATACACCCTAATCTAAGAATCAACAATGCAACAATTACACAGGTTAATGGAAATAATATCTTACCAAAAATGGTACTACCTATTTTAGTTACAAAATTCTTAATAGCAATCATCTTATTAGCCATTTTAGTCCAGATACTTTCAGCTTCCAGTGGTACTAATTCTTCATGTAAATCAGTAATATTTTTGATATAAACTTTTAGATCTTTGCTTTCGTCAGGAATGTAAGTGCAACAATGTTGAACTTTCAGCATTCCACAGACTCCACCCTCTTTTGCCAAAAGAATGTCAAGGGCAAGTCGATTTTGCATCGCCATAGCACGCAAAGCAACCATTTCTGTATTAACCAAAAGAAAGCCTCCAGCGGTGCTTGTCGACAAGCGATCCACCACTGTTGACAGCTTCCGAATGCCAAATGCATTCAAAGAAATTCCCACTGCTGGAATTAAAGCTCCAAAAATATCTCCGACAATTTCTGTCCATGTTTCTCTTCTATAGCGTGTTAATGGATTTGTATGTTCAGCATCATCTACTCTATCCATGTGAAAAATCTTTGGAAAGACCAGGCCAACATAACATGTGCCAAACCAATGGTCAGGCAAACGGTAATAAGCCTTGTTCCCACAAATATAATACACTCCCGGGAAAACTGGATCTTCTCCTCCTCTAAATCCCCATCCGGTTGCAACAAAGTATGTATCATGGCACTCACTAGTCCCTTTGAAATAATAATCATACTGGGATCTCTTCCTAGTAATGCACAGTTTGCCTTTCTGTGGGGCATCTATAGCCATAGTTGGACTGGCTCCATTTTTCAACTCCTTTTCTTTCTCAATATCGCACATTGTTTCACTCATTTTATGCCCTTCTGCTTTCTTGTGCATGTTCAACCTTCTTCTCTCAACCATGTCTAGAAAATTCTTCTCTTCGCCCTTCAAACTGCAAGTTAAATTGTTTCTAAAAACATATTCTAAGGATAATTCTTTAGGGCCTCATGTAGGTAAATAAATTTTACCGGTTCATAAATACCGAGCCGTACCGAATCGGTAAATTAGAACCGGTAAGTTATATGTAGGTAAAAATTCGGTAACAGTTACCGATTCGGTAACAGTCGGTAAATACGAATCGGAATTCACCGAATCGGTAAATACCGAGGTGGTATCCACCGAATCGGTAAATACCGAGGTGGTATCCACCGAATCGGCAAATACCGAGGTGGTATTAAGCGAATCGGAAAATACCGAGGATACTACCACCTTCCCTTAACTGAGTAGCCAATATCACAATCATGTCATTACAGAAGGTCTCTCAGGCGTGAATAGGGGACCCCATACCACAAAGATCAGCTTAGTGAAATCACATCACAGGAGCATCAGGAGTCTCCTCGCAGGAAGGCTCGTCTTCGGTCTGAATAATAAACATGATGTCTGAGCTATGAAAAGCACCAACTGTCAGGTATGTGCAGCTGCGCGTGTGCCATGGCTAAATCGTTGGTCGAACAACCTAGAGTGGAAAACATGCATCGTGTAACATTCCAGACTGTGTGTCACAGCATGTACAGACCAAGGTCGCTGCGCAGAGCTTGGGATGGGAACAACAGAATGCACTCGTCTGAATGAAGTCTCGAGTCAGCAGTTTATTCAAGAAAGAACATGTAAACGCAGTGTCGTGTGCAAAGACACAAAAATGGCTACATAACATTCAACGTGGTTATGCCAACTGAACAATGCATGTACGTATTCAGGGAGAACTCACTACACGCCCCCTTGAGCGAAGCAATATGTAATAGGCAAGAAAAGAGAGAACGCAGAGTTCAGTTTCGTCAGAGCAGAACAGGGCGTAACCAATGCAGCGCCAAAGTCCTACAGTCCAATTAATTGCAGCATACAATTCCATAAAACACAATGCAAGTATAGTAAAAAACTCAAGCAGACCATTAGGAAGAGAAACACGAGAAATAAAAGATATAAATGTTGCGCCAGGGTGCTGTCCAGTAGCACAGGCGCAATGGACGACAATCCAGTTAATCCATGAATGTATAGGCAGCATATGTGGCCACGGCTTCCAACAAGCAATCGTTTCCAGGGCCACTAAAAGTCTCAGCCATCCAATTGAGTAAAGAAAAGGAACATACGTGTTCTCCAACCAACGGAGCCTCCAGCACAATCAGAGGGCACCCGGAATGTTCCTCCAAATAGCTCATGGACAAGAAGTCGTAGGCTGCCGCTGAGATGTCCCAATTACCCAGGATACCATGCGCCGCTCCACACGCCATGATCCGGACACCAGAACAGGACAACTCGTGAGACACTAAGGGCCGCATCAGTCGATCGAAATCCGGCACCGTAGACACCATGTTGGTCAAGCACAAATCCAGAGGCCATTCAAAGGGACAATCCAGGCAGTGTAATACAGGTTGTACGCAGGTGAAGTAGGAATACCTGAAGGATAATCCATAAGCCAGGCTCAAAGTCGCCAATGGCAAAGTACCATAGAAGTCAAGCATCCTATCACGAAGAAGATGCAGACGGGACAGGTGCTCGTGTGGCACAGAAGGAGCAGCCATTCCGGAGTATGAAGAGTGAAAGCAGCACACCTGCCACCAGCGCCAGAAGCAGCGGAACACCTCCGAAGATGCTCGAGAACAGTGAATGAACAAATGCCGGAATTACACCAAAAATAGTTTGGAAAGAGGTCACGAGACCCGAGCCCCACATGTTAAAAAAAATTGAGCCAGGCCGGTCGTGGACGAGGCATTGATAATACTTTGGATCAAAGAGCCGAAATGCAGGGGGAGGTCAGTATTCAGAGGCGCCTGTTCCTCAGTGCGCGTAGTAGCAACGTGAAGGACAAATATTTCACGAGAGGAAGTCAAAGGCACCTCTTTGTGGGACAATGGCGCTCTATTCTGCTCAACTTGTTGGACTCTGCTTTCAAGGTTGGAATCGAAGGCCAGATGGAAACATCCCGCAGCCCATGCGGGGGTGGAAAAAGAACAGTAAAGCAGCAGACAACTTCATGCGAGACAGTTATGTACGGGATTACCACTCACATCCCGCAGCAAACTTCATTATTCATAATTAAATGAATACCGTTTGCAAGCACAGTGAAAGAAGGTGTAATCACAGGCACTGGGATACCTCGTAGGACGCACGCCAAAATCGGGGCTTGTACATTGCATGCGCCGTGTACTTGCATGTGCCTATTGTCTCATGTATGAATCCTAGAAGTGAGAGTGCTGGAGCCAATATCTATAACGGCTTAGGCCTTCTCCATGTTTGCTTGGTCAATAGCTCTCAGTCTGGAAGCCGCCTCACTGTGCGACAACTTGCAGACCTCGTTGTAAATAGCATACGCGCACCTTTTGGTTCTGCCACCCACGGGACCATTCACAACATCATTCCATTCGGTATGCACATTGATGGAGTGGGTGGACTTCCTGATCCTGTAGATGTGCTCTGTGTCAGCTGGTGGACAGAGTGGGATGTGTGTCCCATCAATGCAGCCAATATAATGGTGGTAGAAATTCCTGAAGGAACGGGACAGGCAACTCTGGGATACACCACCCACCGCAGCTGTCACCACCTGAGAAATGCCGGATGCCAGCAGATGTGGGCTGCAGAGCACCTGCACATGTGGGGGTATGGCGTGCGCCCTTCTTATTGGCTGGTCCAGGAGTGGGTGCGGGTCCCTGATTGAGTCCATGATGGTTTGGGGGTGTAGCCTGTGCCTCTCATGTATCTCTGCATCAGTCAGCTGGAATAGTGTGATGCGCTGTCTGTGGATGCGTTCCTTCCGTCGCCAAACCCTCAGTCCTGCTGCCTGTAGACGTAGGCGCCTTGCAATGACGTACATAGCTGCCAGGGTGTCCACGCTGTTGCATTTTGGGATTGCTTAGCTGCACTGTTGTTGGTTACCACCTGCTTTCAATCCGTGTTAATTACCGACTCTTATTTACCGATTTTCTTGGATTTCTTAATTACCGAGTGCTCCTACATGTCATTTTGATTTTTACCACTTCATATTTACCACTTCATATTTACCGATTCGTTAATTATGTATTCGGTAACTATGAATCGGTATTTACCGCCTCATATTTACCGAACAGTGGTTTTTGGACTCCTACATCTCACTTGTCTGACTACCGGTCGGTAACGGCATATTTACCGAATTTCGGCCGTTACCTACATGAGGCCCTTAGTTTCTAAAAAAATCTCACCTAAAATGTTAGCTTCTTTTGCAGGATTCAGTGCTTTATTCATAGGCAATTGTCCAAGAATATTATCTATATTAGACATAGTATAATCTAATCTCCCTAACTGATAAAATATACTAATCAACACACTACATGAAATTCCATACGTAGCCGGAAGATGATGATAAGTCACTCCTTCCGAAACAGAGGCAGGTAATTGCATGCAAACGTAGCAATCCCTTCCTTCCATTGTCTTTACGTATTCATACAACAATTTAGAAAAAACATTGCTAGCAAAATCATTAATTGACCTATCCTTATGTATATGTACATTGCTAGTTCTAGTTGGTATTAGCTTCTGTGAACTCTTTCCTATATTAGTTATGTTCTCAGTATGAGCTTCTAAAGTGTCTATAGTGACTCTAAAAGAAATCAGTAGAGCAAGCACGCTCCAAAGCAGCATTAATAAACCTGTACAGCAGCAGCACATCTTGCACCATCTTTTCAGAAAGGTACATCTACTTTTACTATTTTCAGTGTTAGCCATTTTGTTAATTTGACCGTGTCTTTTGACTTAGCCTCTTCTACTCCTCTACCGAACCTTTTAGGGCAGCAAGTACCCACCAGATTATTACAACCTATTAGTTCTTAATTTTACTTCTTCACTTTCTTCTTCAAGTGACTTCCTTGAATTTTACTCAATTTGGGTTTTCATCACTTTTCACTGTTTCTTCATCATCATCAAACTGTATCAGGTCCTGAACATCCGTCTCTTCTCCAATGTCGGACAAGATAACTCTCAGGATTCCCACAGCCTCTTCTTCAGCAACCTCTTTCAGTAAAGCCTCCTCTGGACTTCCTTGACGGTCTGCCTCTTCTCCTTGTTCAGGCAGTGCCACATACGTCCATTCCAGTGACTTGTACCTCTGGTTTGGTTTCCTTATTCTTTTAGTTCTCTCAGGTATCTTTGTTTCTTCTTCTTTAGAGGGATTTTGACTTGACACTTCGTTCACTTGTTCAGCTTTCGAAGAGTTAACTCGTGTCAGTCTATATCTCAGTCTCTTTATCTTATTCGGCCAAAGATCTCCTTTAGCATTTCTCTTTTGTCTTCCTTCTTTATTGTTTCTTTCTCCAAGCCAAGTTCTCTTTCTCAGAACTCGTCCTCCATGTATCTCATTGTCACTTTCATCAGACTCTGTTTCAGTTTCCTCTTGTTCATCAACAGCTTTCTTTTCTCCAACAACTTCCTTTTCTCCAACAGTCTCTTTTTCCACCAATTGAGATTTCCCTACTTCTGTCCCTCCTCGGGTCTCCGACACGCAATCTTCTTGCTCTCTGCTTGTCCCTTCACCTAGCTTGTTGTTGATGTTCCCTACACCTCCTCGGGGTTTTTCCGCAATCTGTCCCTCTCTGTCTTTGTCTGTCCCTTCTACTTCAATATTTATCTCAGGTGGAACTTGTCCAATTTCCTCATTTGATTCAGGTGTCACTTCTGTTAGAATGTTCTTTTCTTTTCTTTCTTTCTTTTTGTGTTGGTTACTGTTAGTTGGAACCTCAGGAACTTCTTCAGAATCTGAACTCGCCTCTGCGGTTTGCACTGTTCTTTTCAGAACCTCTTCTGGTGGGATGAAAATTTCTCTTGACTCACTTTCCCCACTTTCAGGATTCTTTTTCCTTCTTACTGTCTCGCTGTCTGCATCATCACTGGAATCTGATTCTTCAAAGTATTCTTTTCCAGTGCCGTCTCTTGGATTTGGAACTCTCAGTGTGTGATTTGCATGTATCCAATTTTTCACTCCAGCACACTTCACAGCAGTCGTTGTGGTCAAAATGACTTGTCTTGGCCTTCCCCACCTTGGAACCAGGCAATTCCTTCTTCTGTGGACTTTTATCCTTACCCAGTCCCCTGGGCTCAGATCATGGGCTGGTTTCTTTTCAAGTGTGGTGGCGTCTTCTCCAACCTGGTGAAACACAGAATGAACTGCGTCAGCCAGGCCCTTACAGTAATCCAAAATCATGTCATCAGTTATAGTCATCAGCTTGTTGACTGGTACAAATGCATGTCTCATAGCACGTCCCATGATAATTTCATGTGGACTCAAACCTGTTGTTCTGTCTGGAGTAGACCTAATGGTCATCAGGACTAGAGGCAAGACATCGGGCCATTTCATTCCTGTGGCTAGGCACATTTTGCCAATTCTGTTTTTGATGGTACCATTCATTTGTTCAACCTCACCAGAAGCCTCTGGTCGGTAAGCACAATGTAGCTTCTGCTGTACACTCAATGCTTCACAGATTAGACCCATGATTTCATTATAAAAATGTCCTCCTCTGTCTGATTCAATGGTTACTGGGAACCCGTACCTTGGGATGAACTCTCTTAACAGTAATTTGGCCACTGTTATCCCATCGTTTCTTCTTGTTGGATATGCCTCCACCCACCTGGAGAACAAACAGACCACCACCAGGACATACCTCAATCTGTTGACTGGGGGTATTTCAATGAAGTCTATCTGCATTCTTGTGAAGGGTCCTCCCTCTCTGCCTATTGTTCCTAGGCTCACCACTGTTTTCTTTCCAGGATTGAATTGCTGACATATTAGACATCTCTGACAGAGACTTTCTGCTATCAGCCTGAACTTTGGACTATACCAGGTTTTCTTAAAGGCCCTTATCATAGCATCCCTCCCCAGATGTCCTTGGTCATGATACATCCTTGCCATTGTTGACAACATGCTATTTGGCATGACTGGTCTTCCATCCCTATAGACCCATACATGATCTTTTTCCCTTGGTGCACAACCTGCTTTCACCCAATCTTTCATTTCCTCGTCTCCTGCCTCATCCTGCAACTGTTTCACTTCCTCCCATGTTCCCACCTCATTAGTAAACATCAAGGAACAAGAAGACATTTCTCTTTCTTTACTCCGATTAATGGAATGATTATTTCTTGCACAGTATTGTGCAATGTCATTGGCGAATTTATTTCCCACGGTAACAAAATCATCACCTTGACCATGAGCAGCACATTTTACAACTGCTAGTTCTTTAGGCAGCTGTATCGCCTCTAGCAATTTTCCAACTACTTCAGCATTCTTTATGGGAGTTCCACTTGAGGTCAGGAAACCTCTTTGTAGCCATAGCTGGCCAAAATCATGGACAACTCCGAAGCCATATTGGCTGTCAGTCATCACAGTCACTCTCACACTCCTTCCAATCTTGCAGGCTTTTGTTAATGCCACCAATTCTGCCACCTGGGCGGATTTAACCCCTTTCAAAGGTGATGCTTCCACAACTCCTGAAACTGTACACACAGCATATGCAGCACTCAGCGTTCCTTCATCCGTTCTCAAGCAGGATCCATCCACAAACAACACATGATCACTCTCAGGCAGTGGCAGATCTCTTATGTCTGGCCTTGGTTTTGTACAGTAATCAAGCACATCCAGGCAGTCATGATCAACTTCATTCCTCACTCCCACACATTCAGCATCGGGCAACAGTGTTGCTGGATTCACATTCACACATCTCTCCAGGGTCACATTAGTTGCAACAAGAATGACTTTCTCATATTTAGTCAGCCGACTATGAGACATAAACTGTGTCCGGCTCCTTGTTAAAAGGATTGCCACATCATGAGGTACGAATACCCGTACAGGATATCCCATTATGATTCCCTCACTTTGTTCCAGACTTCTACAGGTTGCAGCTACTGCTTTTAGGCAACCTGGTAAACCCACAGCTACTGGGTCAAGTGTTGATGAGAAGTAGGCAATTGGCCTTCTCAGACGTCCATGTTTCTGGATTAACACTGAAAGTGCACATCCATTTCTCTCACTACAGTACAATTCAAATTCTTTTTCGTAATCTGGCATTCCTAGGGCAGGAGCTTCACATAGTCTGTTTTTTAATTCTTTAAATGCAGCCATTTCTTCTGGGTTTAGTTCCAATGGGTCTTTTACCTCACTTTTGGTCAATTTAATCAATGGCTTGGCAATCAAGGAAAAGTTACTTATCCACTGACGACAGTAACCCACCATTCCCAGGAACATTCTCATTTCTCTTTGTGTCATTGGGGCTCTCATCCCTCTAATGATTTTAATCCTGTCAATGGTCACTTTTCTCAGACCTTTCTCAATGTTATGTCCCAGGTACTGGACTTCTTTCTTGCAGAATTGCAATTTGGCTGGAGATACTTTTAATCCTCCATCTGCCAAGTGATTTAGTAAAGCAATGGTGTCTACTTCACAAGCTTCGCGTGTTTTTGATGCCACAAGTAGGTCATCAATATACTGGACCAAAACTGAATTTTCGGGCATTGTTAGACTTTCCAGAGATTTCTTCAGCAATTGATTAAATATTGAAGGGCTCTCTGTATACCCCTGTGGAATTCGGCACCATGCCAAAATCCGCTCTCCAAATCTAAAAGAAAAAATTGGCTGGCTGGCATGATGCAATGGAATTGAAAAGAAAGCATGACACAAATCAATTACAGTATACCATTCTGCATCATGGGGAATCTGATACAAAATCACTGATGGATTTGACACAATGGGACAACATGACACAACAATCTTGTTAATTTTTCTCAAATCCTGTACTATTCTAAACTTTCCATTAGGTTTCTTCAGTCCCATTATTGGTGAGTTACATGGGCTGCTCAATATTTCTCTTAACACCCCCTGCTGAATCATTTTCTCAATTATGGGTGTTATTCCTTCAATTATTTCAGGTGTCAGTCTATATTGCGGAACGTTTGGGTAAGCCACTCCCTCTTTTACAGTAATCTTTACTGGATCTACATTTCTCATCAGACCTACATCTTCTCCAGTAAAATCCCAAACTGCTGCTTTCACTGTCTGTTTCAATTCTGGGGGTAATGCATCTGGATTAAATATAGCATATGTTCCCAAAGCCTCACATTCCCTGTTATCCATGGTCATTCTGTATAGAACATCTTCATCTGGTGTTTCAAAGGTTATTCCATCTGGAGTACAGAAAATAGTGCAATTCATCTTGCACAGCAGGTCCCTGCCTAGCAAGTTCACAGGACTAGTGTCACACACCACAAATCGGTGCATTTCTGAGAATTTCCCTATTTTAACCCTTACTGGTTCAGTAAGTAGAGTTTTAATCTGTGTGTTGGACACACCAACTACTTGGATTGCTTCATCCGAGAGAGGAAGATTCTTTATATCAGCTGACCTGACAGTCGATCTCGTGGCTCCTGTGTCAACTAGAAAAGTAACACTTTCACCATTAATTTTCCCATCTACAAAAGGCCCTGCCTGGTCTATTTCTAGAGTTGCGCCAAGTACGCACTCCTCCTCCTCTCTTCGGCACCGTCAGAAGTCTCCCTCAGAGTCACTTCCCTCATTTTTCAGCCAGTATTGAGATACAGCGCTTGCGCGTTTTGGCTTGATTACCTGCTCTTCATCGTAGAACCCCGACTCTTGACTGTACTTCTGGGATCCTCTTCTCTGCGGCAAGGGTGGTTTTGGCACCTGATTCTGCTGCTTAGCAGCCTTCTGCTGTTGCTGATGCTGACCACACCCTTCACTCTGCACCTGTGAATTCAATGATGGATTGTCATCATTAGTAGACGGTGGATTCTTACACTCGGATTTCCAGTGCCCTAATTTTCCACAATTGTGGCATGGGAATTTCTTCTTGGCTTCCTCTATATTTCCTTTCCCTTTTCCTGGACCAAACCTGGGTTTATTTCCTGGGATATTTGCTTGTTCAACCAACTGAACTTCCTGTCTTTCTGCAACTTTCACCTGTGCCCACATTGCCTTTTCTTTTAGTTTCCTCTGCTTTGCCTCAATCTCATCACTGAAGTATTTTGCATGTCTCAGGATCTCATCAATCTTCTTGCTCTGCCAGTCTACGGTATGCTGCCTTATCATTTCACTGATTTCTGGCCGCAAACCATACACAAATCTATATACAAAATGGCTCAGGTCCTTGTCACCCAGATGTTCATCTCCACTGAACTGTTTGAAAGCTAATATTAGTCTTTCATAATATGCATGGACTGATTCTTTCAATTCTTGATGTGTTCGATCTATTTTAACCCAATCTGTTTCCTTGGGGGGTACCTTATTTTTCAAGAAGGCCATAACCTGCTCGTACTTTTTCATGACCTCCGGATCTGGAGCTCCTGTCTTTGGATCTCTCGGGTATTCCTTAGTGGGCCAGTCTATGACTATTTTACATTCTGCCCACAGGTCTGCTGGTACAATTATATCAAACAGACTATTCAGGTCAATCCACAGCACTTTTGACAACTTCACAAATCTGTCGACCTGTCTATACCACTCAACGGGCTTCTCCCTTAGTCGAGGAAAATCCTTTGTAAATGACAAAATATCCTGTCTGGTCCATGGGACATGTACATACCCACCTCCTGGAATCTCCCTCATAGGGTAGGCTGTCACTGCTTTCTCCTTTTCTTTCAGAGGGAATGTCGAGTAAGTTCTATCTGTCCCATCCTCTCGCTTTCTGTACCATCTGTCTTTCCATCTCTCCACATCTCCCCACTTTCTCAGCAAAGCAACCATCTCCTTAATCTGTCCTGTCCGGCCTGCATTGTTCAGATTCTCCATGTCCTTATCTGAAAAATCTACTCGGTAAGTCTTTTGTAAAGCTTTAACCTTGTCCATGTCAATTCCCAATTCACTGGCTATTCCTTTCAACCTGTCATGTATGTTCTTTGCTCTCCATGTGATGCTCTTGCACAGGAAGAGAATCTCCCCTTCCTGATAATTTTTCAGCGTTTCTGTAGGGATTGTTCCTACAATCATCTCCTCCATTTCCATACGTAGCCTAGCTACATCAATTCCCTGGGATTCTTTTTCTTTCCTCTGCAAAGCCTTCAGCCAATTATTCAAATCTTCAGCAGTTATTCCCACAGATTTTTCTGCACCCCCTGGTTCTGACACTCTTTGTGGCTCTAGGATTGATCCCCTGTTTCCTTCCACACATCCAGAGTTCAAACTTGAGTTAGTCTGCACACTCAATTCTCCTCCACATATGGTATGTCTCCACTGATTTTCTCCCGTTCTCCACTGTGTTTCTTCTGCTCTCATTACTGCCTGCTCCGGAGGAACAATCAATCTATTACCCACATATGGAACTGTCAAACCATTTTCACCCGTCCTCTGCTTGTCAAAAATCGGCATAACCGGACCTATTGTCACAGGCACTGTAACCGCCTCAAGATTCTTAGTCAGTTCCCTGATTTTCTCTGTCAATTCAAAGGTAGTCCTTGCTAGTTCTCTGGTCTTCTCATCCTCAGCTTCATTCTCCCTTTCATTCTCTCTTTCTATCTCTCTCTCTCTCTCTCTCTCTCTCTCTCTCTCTTTGTCTCTCTCTCTCTCTCTCTCTCTCTCTCTCTTTCTCTCTCTCTCTCTTTCTCTCTCTCTCTCTTTCCCTCTCTCTTTCTCTTTCCGCCAGAGAACTACTGCTTTTCAACCCAGGGGTGGTACCCTCTGTCTTAATAATCCACAGGGTGTCTCTCATTGGGGTCACTGCTGTTCCTACCTCTGGTTCTCGTCTATACGGGGGTGGTCTTTTATAGAGCATGTCCTCTAGGACATGGTCATCAGACTCATTCGCCCCATATCTCCTTGTTTCTACATTATGTTCTTTCTCTGTACACTTTCTCCCTTCTGTTTCCTCTGCTGTTCTCATAGGATATAATCCCTCAGTCATACTAGCATCTCGCCATCGTCTCATCCGGTTATGATGGGTTTCGCGATCATACTTTCGCCCGAACATATAGCGGTAACTCCCTCCACCCCTCTGCTTTTCTCGTTCATGCATTTCATCTTCCCATTCAGTTAATGCCTCAAATTGCGTCGGCCTAGGCCGAGGCTCTAGACACATCATCCGCTCCCGTAAATTTCTCAGTATGGCCAGATTAAATGAGCCATGTTCCGGGAAAGCTAAAACCCCATCCTCTTTCGTATACTTCACCCAGTTATCCAACCAAATACAGGTATGATACCCATACTTTGCAACCATGAAGGATGCGGGGGTTCTTATCGGAGAAAGTAACTGTCCTTCCCTAGTCACAATATCTTTATCCTTGTCAAACCAGTTCTTAACCTTACTAAATAAGGATTTATTTTTCTTTTCCTCAGCGTGGTAATACATTTTCTTATTTTTCCGCAACCCTCCTGTCCAATTGCAGCGCGACTCACACCAACGCACCAATCCTGGAGCGTCTACGTCACTAACTCAGTCCACGAATCCCAGCGCGACTCACACCAACGCACCAATCCTGGAGCGTCTACGTCACCATGTATGTCTCCCAATCCCTACGCGGCGTACACTAGCATACCAATCACCGTGTTTCCACCGTTCCAACCCACTGTCCAATCACAGCGCGGTCTCCTGATGTCAGCAGTCGCTGCAGCAGCTTCTGCTCCTGTCTCCTGTCTCTCGCGTCTACCCCTCCTTTACAAGACTACTTGGTAGACTTTGTTTCAACTTCTACGAGACTGTTAGTTACAACATACAAACATCTCCATTGTCTGCTTCGCTAGCCACAGAACAGCAAAAGACCTTTCCCACGAGAATTCTGCCTTTCCCGAGAGCAGCGCTTACCTCTGCTCTACTACAGAATCGTTACTTCTGTTGATAAAGTAGCACATCCCTCTACTCTACCCTTCTAACAAGCACCAATTAACTCTTTTCTCCAGAACGCTCCTAAGAGTTTCAAAATTAACCAGAATGCCTTCTCATTCACGCACTTTCACACCAGAAAATGTAGTACATTCACACAGAATTCTGTCTTTCCCGAGAACAGCGAACAGTCTATCCTACTACAGAATTATATCACACGTTAACAAAGCAGTGCTTACCTCTGCTCTGTCCTTCTACCAAGCTCAGTAAATACCTATTACCTTTCTAGTGATAAGCTTTAACGGAATGCAATACGGATCCCTGAGACCTAAGACCAGAACTTCACAGATAACCTCCGCTATCATATACACTTCTCTCACACAGAAAATACGTTTCTAATGGCAACACACTGCGATGCTACCTCATCGAACCCAGACAATGCGACGCGCAACTTCAATTGTCACACGTTTTCCCCTGTCTGCATACAGGGCCAACAATCCCGCCTTTTTCCGAGAGCAGCACTCCCTCTGCCCTACTACGGAACTGTCACTGACTCCCTACTTCCCAGAAGCCGTGCACAATACATAAAACTCAATACAACTTCGACATATAGTGTTAGTACAAATATCAATCAATAATCAACAAGCCGATATACACGCAAATTCGCCAAATCAAGACAATAGTTAACCATTCTCTGCTACCAAGAAACTGATGCAGATCGGAGATTCCGAATCTCCTCTACTTCCACGGACGGAGTGATCTCACAGTCACACACGCACATACACATCACACGCTGGTGGGGCCCATTACACCAACATTCATCCTACCACTCTATCCGTGCCCTGTATAAGGAGAAACACTTTCGATACCTAACCAATCTGCATGTACCCTAAGGTCAATGGCATCTACTAGTTGCTATAGATCTGGCGAAAACATTTCAAATAATATGCAAATAAATTCAATAAACATGACAATAAAATAACCACCCGACACAGAGATTCAAACAGAATATTTGTTTATCTAAAATTGCAAGAAAAGCCAATTAAATGCAAATTCATTTCTCTCATATTTACCTATTCCGGCTAAAAGTCAGATCCTAAGTCAGAACCGGTCCTCAGTAATTCAATCAGAGTTTCTAGCCGTCATGTAGAGTCATCGTCCTCTCCGTCAGCATCGGGACCTTGGATCATCAGTTCGGGAAGAAGTGGCGCTAGACCTCTCTAGTCTACTAATATTTATACTAAAAATGTACATTCTGAAATGTTACAATCATTGTTCAAAACGGATGAATGGCGGAAATAATGTCATCTTGGTAAGGGGTCCATAACTAATTAGTTACTTCTACGGATGTCTCTTTTGGATAATTTGTATCCCAGTCGTGGGATCATTTCAAGTTCATAATTTCAGTATTCGGTTTTGCAACAAATATAATGTTCAGGGGCTCTTGGCATCCGTCCTGGGTTTGTCGTCATGATCATGGCTTTTCAGTTTGTCGAGAGGGCAAGGTCACAAGCAGTGCAACGACTCCTTGCAAAATTTTCCATCATTTCGAATGCAGGCTGCGGGTGGTAGCCATCTTTTGGTAGGTCACATTGGTCAACTTTAAGTGAAATAAGACATAAAACAGAATTACTGCACGGAAATGATTATACAGTGTTATTCCCCTGCTAATACCCTTATGTGTATGTATTTATCTAGCCATTTGCGACATTAAAAGCCAATAATGCATATTAATTATAAGCGCAAAACACAATAACATCACATAAGCAACACCTATTTCGTGAATTTGCTTACCAACTTAGTTCATTTATTAATTTAGCCATGCAATAGCGTTGCCACGTGTAATTCTTCTGTTAATAAGATTGATTAAACCAGACTCGACAAACTTTTAGTAGTTACTAATTAATCAGTAGTACTTTTAATTATAACATGCGTAAATGAAACAGGTATTCGGTTTTAAAGTAAAAACCCTGCTCCATCAGCTGCACTTCAGATTCCGGTAGTCGGCTGGCTACCTCGAGTTGGTGATCTGGTCCGTGAGAAGGTGGAGAACAAGAAGGAGTTTGGCCCCTCTTATCGTGCACCAGTTCCGGTGCTTGGAGTACAGGGTACACGTACAGTCATTTTACCTCCACTTCCTGGTTGCAAGGATAACAGGTACATCTCTATTGACAATGTCAAGCTACAGTGAGTGGCCGATTCTTCTTAGTATGACTCCAGCGGTTTCTTGCCCTGCGATGCTGAGAAATTCTGTTGTGGCCCCAGCTTCTACCACCTTGCCTGAGGTTGCCATTGAGATGCATTCAGTTGCTGGTCCTTTATTACCACCGACAGCTGGTGGTCTACCTGAAGATATTGAGTATGCTTTTCCTGCGGATGTCCCATTGCCTATTTTACGATCCACCACAGTTAACCAGTCGCGCTACTCCTTTGACACTAATTCAATGACTTCCATTGCCCCATCAAAAGTTTCAATTTTTGTTGCCTGGTTTAAAAGACATTTTTTAATTTCCCCTTGGACTTACATTTGGCTGGTGCTCATATGTATTTTTCTGTTTATGTCCATTGGGTTTGTGGTAGTGTTTTTTAGACTTATAAATGGACACTACCTGAAAGAAAGATCTACAATTAGACTAATTGATGGAACTTTGGCCCCCCACTCCTCATCACATATCATGAAAAGGGACCAGACTTTTGTGAACATTACTGCCTGGCCTGTTTGTGATGGGATCGCTTGGGATGCCGTTAAATTACAAATTCATGGTCCCACTGAAGTGATTAATGTGCCAAATGTATTTCGTGTTTCTATGGGTGATGTAGTTAAGCAAAACATCCGCTCGGATGATTGGGATGTTCAAGCCATAGAGGCACTGTTTTCTGATTTGAAATATTATGCTGCATTTGATGCTGAGGATTTGTATTTAGACACTGCTAATTATGATGAGCAATTCTGCTATCAACATTATGGCACGCATTTCCTACACAAAGCAAATACGTTTAGAAATTTTGTAAATTATACGCAGTGGGAACACTGTCCAGCCCCTAGGCTGGGCAGCTCCTCCACGTTAGTGGACAAATTCACATATTTTTCCGACTTCAATGTGTCAAATCCGGCCTTCTTTTATTTTAAGGTTGCGACTGAGTCTGCTTCTAAAGTTAGACTGACACACACTAAATTGTTGTATTCCAAGTCCTTTATGGACGAATTGGCAATCGGAGGCTATGATCTGTGGAAAGCTACTATCGATCTAAAATCGGTTTGGGGCTCTAAACCGTGGCAGGTACAGGGAACAGAAGCTTTGCATCGTGCCTGCCTCATCCCGAACCACATGTTGTTTTTGAATTCGTCAATTTTTCAGACCACCTGTTTTGGATTGGCTACTTCTAAAAAATTAAATTCTCCCTCCACTCCGGGTCTGGGTGCTTATCCTAATTGGGATAATCATACGGATCTGTCACTTGCTACGTTGCAGTCATACATTTCCAACACATCCTTCAATATTTCCAAATTAAATCCAGAAGGGTGGTTAATATGGCAAACGAGCTCAGATTCCTGTCAATATCAGTTTCTGTATTTGGCTCCGGGGTATACACAAGTTCGTGTAGACCCTCGTTTTGAATCCTCTCACACTGTAACTACCTACTCAGTAGGGAAGTTATGCCAATCTTGTCTGCAACATTCCACCTTAGCATCTGTTAAACTTCATTTATCACAATTGAACGACAAAATAGATTTGAATGATTTTGTTAAAGGTCCTGCGGTTGGCAGGTCCAAAAGATGGGTATATGCAGTTTACAACGAGGTTTGGAAGCTATCACAGATTGAAGCTGCATCCAGATTACGAGCTATTGATCAAGCCAATATGGAGAAAGTATTGGCTGTTATAGATAATAGCATTAACACCCTGTCTTCCAGAATGTATACGTTAGATAATATTGTTTCATCTGTGGTTGACATTGTGCAGGATGATTTGTCTGTATTGTATCATGGTCAAAATCAATTAAACTCCGCTGTGTGGCTTATCCACAAGTTGATCACATTACCGTTCTCCCTGTTTAAGTTCAGTACGTGCATGAAACATTATGCTCTTGGCAGATATGAAAAACTGGGTACTGCCTTCCTGCACGAAGTTCGGTCACTCCCATTCACGTACAGATGCGTGAGGGACGGAAAAGAGGTTTACTTAAAAGGTGAAGAGTGCACTTCCACTCCAGATCACTCTGTGGTGTGTCGGCACATTCAATCGCATGGTGCATGTAATGTGCACCCTCCTAATTTATCTTGCGTCCTCAAAGGGATCCCGGTGCAAGTTATAACACCGTCTTTTACGCTGCTTGCTAACGGTAGTTATTTGCTATTAAATAATGAAGTTTGCTGTGGGATGTTAGTGGGAATTCCCTACATAGTGACTGTATCATAGAGAGTAGTCTGCTGTAGTAACGTCCTTTTCCCACCCCCGCATGGACGGCTCGATGTATCTATCTGGCCTTCCATTCCAACCTTGAGAGCAGAGTTCAACAAGATGAGCAGAATAAGGGCTCTATTGTCTCAAAAAGAAGTCGCGTTGACTTCATCCCGGGAAACATTTGTCCTTCACATAGCAAACACGCGCACAGAGGTGCAAGCGCTTTTGAATACTGATCTCCCACTTCATTTTGGGGCCCTAATTCAGACTATCTTTAATGCCTCGTCAACAAGTGGCCTTGCACATTTTTTCAAAATTGTGGTCTCCGGTCTCGTGACCTCCTTTCAAACTATTTTTGGTGTGATCCCGGCATTTTTTCATTCTATTTTTTCCAGCGTCTTCGGAGGTCTCCCTTTGATACTCGCCCTCGTAGCTGGGGTACTTTTGTTGATCTGCGTACTACGCTATGGATGCACAACTTGCGTCACACGTCAGCATTTCCCGGCTGCTCCATCTTCGTAACCGGATGCTTGAATACTATGGAACATTACCACTGGCAACCTTAAGCATAGCCTATGGATTGTACTTCTGGTTGCCCTACTTTTCTTGCGTACAGCCTGTTTTTCATTGCCTAGAGTGTCCGTTCCAATGGGCTCTGGATTTGTGCTTGTCGAACTCGGTGTCTCCCGCCCCGGATTATGATCGGCTAATGAGCCCCTTAGTGGCTCATGAGTTGGACTGTTCTGGTGTCAGGATTATGGCCTGTGGAGCAGCACATGGAGTCCTAGGGAATTGGGACATCGGAACGGCTGCAGCTGAATTCTTGGCAAGAAGTTATCTTGAGGAACCCGCCGGTTGTCCTCTGATGGTACTAGAGGCTCCGGTTGTCGAGGAACATGTGTGTTCATTCCCCTTGCTGAATTGGATGGCAGATAATTTTGCTGAACGTTCCAATGATTTCCTCTTGGAAGCCGTTGCAACTTATTGTGCTTATACCTTGATGGATTAACTTGGAAGTCATCCGAAATTCCTGTGGGATGCCTTTTTGTTTTTATGCCCTTCTCGTTGACAATCCATCGATGATAGTTTTTTCCCCTTTAAATGGTTTTTTTTTTCCTCTCCTTTTTTTTCTTCGAACTTTTCACTTACCTTATATGGACTCACAATTTGTGCCCTTGGTTCCGTTATATCGAACTTGAACTCTGCGTTCTTGAAATTGCGCCCCTACTGGTTAGTGGGCCGGTCAAGGGGGGTGTAGTGAAGACTGCTATTTATATACGTACAATGCTAAGTTAGCACAACCGCGTTAGATGTTAGAAAGCCATCTTGCCACTTTTGCTGCTTTTGCACACGACACTGTAGTTACATGTTATTAATTAAGAAATGCTTGCTCGCCTTTGCTTCACATGAGAACCGTCTGTTGTTCACATCCCTAACAGTGGCGACAAACAGGACGTTGCAAAATCACAGTTTTAATCAAATCTAGGGGAATGTGTATCCCTCTATTCTCTGCCCACCTGCTAGTAATATGTCCTCCAAAGTGTCCACACTTCTGATGTGCCCACCTCGCAATTCCAGCCAGGTCAGAATCCTGCGTTGCGACTTCAGCCTCTGAAATCTTAGCTTTTTCATCTGTGAGGGAATTAAACCAGCGGTCATGTGAGTCGGTGGAGCAATGAGCATCTACATGATATACGGTAACTGTACTTTGTGTCAACATGGTCCAGATCTCTTTCCACAATTCCTTACCCCACACCTCCTTTGTATTTATCATCCAATTATGAGCATGCCACGTGGGAAGCCAAGTTGATAGCCCATTGGCAGTGGACCATGAATCAGTGTAAATATGACATGTTCCTTGCAATTTTTTAGTTTCAAAGCTTGATACACAGCATATAGTTCTGCAAACTGACTACTCTTTCCTTCTCCAGCAGTGGTCACAGGATTGTATGACACTGACTTCCAGTGCCTCTTAGCCCCTACATACCAGGCTGCACCATCAGTAAACCACACATGCTTCTTGTCCTCCAAGGACAAATTGCTAAATGGCTTACCCCACTTTACAGGGGACTCCTGTATTTCAGGTACATCATGCAACACCTCTGTCTCTTCCATTGGCGCCTGCGCCACCTGCTCATGCAACACCACGGTGCCTTTGGGACCTAATCAGGCCCAATCCTGTATATACCACTTCCATTTGATTATGCTGGCTACCTGCACATGTCCAATTCTGTGAGTCTTGGAGGAACTCATCACCCGCTGCATTATTGGAATTTCAGGTCTCAAAATTACATCATGCTCTAGGGTCAATTGCTCAGTATCCACCAGAGCCCAACAGCATGCAAGCAACTGTTTTTCAAAGGGGGTGTACTTCTCTCCAGCGTCTGGTAATTTCTTTGTTCAAAACCCTAAGGGTACTTTCGTTCTTCCCTGCTTGTGCCACAAACTCCAATTAGCATATGGTCCTTTTACTGTCACATTCAGCTCAACATCCCCCTCCCCTACTGGCCACAAATCCAAAGCGTGCTGTATAGACTCTTTTGCTAATTCAAATGCGATCTGTTGTTGCTCTCCCCATTCAAATGCATTTTTCTTTCGCGTAACTTTGTACAAAGTGGCCAAAATCTGACTCAAGTGAGGGATGTGCTGTCTCCAAAAACCAAACAAACCAATTAACCTCTGGGCTTCCTTTCTGTTTCGGGGCACTGCAAATTCTCTGATCTTTTGTTTCACTTGGGGCACCACCTCTCTGTGTCCCTGATGCCACTGAATACCCCAAAACTTCACACTTTGAGAGGGTCCTGGTAATTTGGCGGGATTTATCTCCCATCCCTTGCTCTGCAAATGCTCCGCAATCCTGTCTAACTGAGTTTGCACTTGTTCTTGTGTCTCTCCCTGTATCATCACGTCATCAATGTAATGACAAAGCTGTACTCCAGGAATAATTGACACTTGTGGAGGAGTGTTGCTCAATGGTTAGAGCGGCAGACCCTGAAGCAGAGTTCTGGCCAAGGACCAGGGTTCGATTCCTGCCTTGGCAGGGCTCGGGCTCAATTTCCTCGGACCTGTCTATTCTCGCCTCGGTGCCTATTCTAATCACGGGCCCCACGCTGCAACTCTGGGTAATAGCTTGCTTAGCCTCCACACCGGCCCCAACAGCGCTAAGGATGCCTGGCTTCACCCTGGGGGTGCCCAGGAGTGGACACTTCACAGGGAAAGCCAAGAGGGGTTCCACAGCGGTATGAGTATCAGCGCCAGGAAACCGCAAAGACGACACCGCAAGGTGGCTGTCTGGTGACAGTGCGCTCTATAAGTACCTTGACATTTACATTTACTTCATCTAAATGCTCTGACACCAGCCGGTGACAGATTGTGGGACTATGTAAGTACCCTTCGTGGTAAATATTTAAATGTCATTTGTCTACCATCCCATGAGAAACTTAACTGCTCTTGACATTCAGGGGCAATTGGTATCGAAAAGAAAGCATTGGCAATGACAACAGTTGCATACCAAGTCCCAGGGTGCTTCTGTATTTTCTCAATTAAAGTAACAGTGTCTGGGACAGCAGCGGTCAAAGGAGGTGTAAGCTTATTCAATTCACGATAATCAACTGTCATGTGCCAAGTATTATCACTTTTGCCCACAGGCCACACGGGGTTATTCCAAGCAGTAGTAATTGGGGCCACCACCCCTGCCTCTATCAAGTCCTGTATGGTTGCACTGATCTCCTCATGCCCTCCTGGAATTCTGTACTGTTTCAAATGAATTACCTTAGTAGCCTGTGCCACCTTCACTGGGGGAATTTTCAAGGGACCCACCTTTACAGCGCCAACTGAAATATACTTCTTT
Source organism: Triturus cristatus (assembly GCF_964204655.1). Taxonomy (NCBI): domain Eukaryota; kingdom Metazoa; phylum Chordata; class Amphibia; order Caudata; family Salamandridae; genus Triturus; species Triturus cristatus. The sequence goes on along the minus strand of NC_140587.1, from coordinate 487,741,391 downwards.
GATCCACATTGATAGTACCCGTCCTCCAAATACAGAGTCATTCCCTTCAAAATATCAATTCCAATAATATATTCAGAGAGGGGCACAATCAATACAGTGTACTCTCTTTTTGGTATTCTGCCTATTTTCATTTGAACCTTTGTCTGCACTGCTGGTGTCTCTTTACCACCTAAACCTGTGATTGTGAAATACTGTCCGTTAAACTTTCTGGGATATCCATATATCAAAGTAGCCTCCGCTCCGGTATCTACTAGGGATCGGGCTTTCTAAACATTACGATGTTTCCATTGAAGTTCTATGTCAACATAACGTCTGTTGTCTTTGCGAGTCCATCTCTGTACCGGAGCTTGACCTATTTCCTTATCTGCCTTGTATCTGTCAACCTTTGCCCAAGACAAATCTGGGTACAATCTTTCATAGCCTCGAGGGAGGAATTCCTCCTCCCTCCGGTTCTCAGTGAGCCATTCGCTTTCTAAGTCTCTCCCTTCCTTCCTTCTTGAGCGGGCAGGTCTCTCCCCTCCTTCTCCTGTTCCCCGTCCTCGTCCTCATATGACTGTCTTTGCGTTTTATTTTGTTTATTCACACTCCTGCTTCCTTCCTTCTTATCCAAACCTCTTTTCCGGTACATCTCCCACAGACTTTTAGTCTCTATTCCATTTATCTTTTCTTTCTCCACACCATCTTTTAATAAAGCCATAAACATATCTCTTCTAGACAGCCTGTTATTGTCTTTACGAGTCTCAGACCTGGAAGCTCTTTCAGTCTTTATCCATTCCCCAACTCTCCTGACTCCCGGACTGCCTCAACCAACTGCGCCAAAGTGTTACCAGTTTGATTGATTAGCAAAATCATCATCACTTGTTTATATGCAGGGGGAGCTGTACAAATTATTCTATTTCGCACAGACGCATTCAACAGCCCATCCATCAATCTATGAGCATTGTCCAGAAAAATAGCAGTTTTCATCACCTCCTTCTTATGCCTCTGAATAGCATCTCTCAATGTATACCAAGGTTTGTCATTCACTGGCCAGTCTGACTCTGTCGGGTATTTATGACTACATCCAATCACTGCCAACTGCAACAAGATGATTTGATTATTGTCACTGTAATTCCTAAACTGCTCCTGCACTGTAGAATCAGAACTAAGCCTACAGAATTTCACTGCATCTCCATGGTCTAAAATTACTCCAGCAGCCCCTAGATCAAACAACCTAACCATCCACATAAGCAGAGACACTCCGGTTCTCTGTCGGAATCTGTCTAAAATGTCATTAGTCTCCTGCTGAGTAAAATCCTCCATACAGTACATCGAAACCCCCTGTGGGTAATTAGGACCACCTTGGATTTTACGACAATATAATTGTTGCGCATGAATCACTTTGCGTTCCATTGACTCACCCTGCCTGTCAGCCTGATCACGCTCGGCAACTTTATCACACTCGCCTCCAGAGTCTGAAAACTCTGAGGAATCGCAAATATTTCCATCTCACGTTTCAGGGTCCCAGTTAATTCCAACCTTTGCAATAGCTAAACGTACTTTTCTCTTGTTAACGCTTCCTCTCCTTTTCTTATACTTGTATTGTGCAATACGAACTGCAGCCTTTTCTGCCACAGTCTGGTAGATTTCCAGCTTATCTTGCAATCATTTATTCTGACAGGTTAACATGGTAGAGGTATTTGTGGCTTCAACAAACTATTTCTCTAATTTCTCACATTCACTTTGCAACTGAACATATTTTTCATGCATGAGACGAAAAGCATTTAGAAGAATCCAACCTCTTCTTCCTAATGTAGAGAGTTCCTCTCCCTTTTTCACAGGCACTTTTTGCAAACACGCAAGCACTTGCGCTGGCTCAGCGTCAGTTAAACACACACTCCAATTCTCACTCAAACCAGCACAATTAGCCCACTCATGAGCTAATGCGCTATATGGGACTAGCTCCCATCCAGGAATTTTAATTGGTATCCCAGAATCTGCTTTTGATTTCCTAGAAAACATATTTCTTCCCCTTTAAAAATTCAACATTCGAATCCTGTGAGAATGACGCCAAGATGTTATGAATGTGCTTTTCACTAAAAGGACACCTCCAAACCCTGCACTCCCACCTGGGAGGCAAAAAGACAAATTCAGGTGCTTTATAACACACACAAGTTTATTAATGCAATGTTTAAAAAAAGTAGGCCAAATATATCAATAAATGCAGATTCTCAGGTATCACTTTTAAATGAACAAGTAAAATAAAATGCAGTATATACAGGCATAGCAAAGAGTAGAATATATATATCTATATATAATGGTTAGGAACACCTCACCGATTGAAGTTGCGTCATCCTTGCCGAACTCAAGCTTTGGGAAGCCCGTCAAAAGCCCAGGTAGGAGTTTCAATCAGGACTCAAGTTCTGTCACCTCCACAGCAATACGTCTATTCTGTGGTGAGCTTCCACCTGACTCCCGCAGGTTCCCAGCTTTAATACTATTACTCAACGTGAGGCGAAGCTTCTAGAAAACCTCGCCCCCCTTCTCATTGGAAAAAACGTCAAGGCCTAAACGGGGGCTGGCCAAGCTCCCGTATTTTGACTTCGAGGCAGAGTTGTACATTCCACAGACACTTCCCACAACATATTCCAGTTCACTCTGGTCGGTGAGGTGCAAAAAACAAGTGAGGAGCAGAAAGACCTTGAATATGAATCGCAAGCACTGCTGTGCACGCAGAAGTAAGGCAAAGTCAGAAACAAGATGACGTGAGGCCATGTCAAAACCAATAGTCAAAGTCAGAAAGCAAGATGACATGAGACCATGTCAAAGCCAATAGTAAGCACTTATAATATAAATGTACTGTTCTACTCCATGGCAGCTCTCACTAAAAGAAAACAAGATTACAAGAGAGGAGAGAAGCAGGCATATGCAGGACCGTCTCATAAATCCAGGCTAGGCTAAAAAAACACACTAAAGTCAGGTAAAATGGTGGTAGTTGAAGGTCATCATAGGGTGTCCAACCACAAAAGTGGCTGTTTCATTACAGTGATTACAAAAGGTGTTCCTATAGTTCCTCAGAATTAGAGTAGAGTCAAAACGAAGTTTAGTATACCATGTGGACATGGATGGAAATCCATATGTTGGATAGGTTAAAGGACACTACCCATGTGGAGGATGCAGTGCATGCGCCTTTACATCTAAGCACAAGACTATAACTCTGAATAATACCTTTATCTGGGAAATGAGAGCACATACCAACTGCAATACTGCGAATTGCATTTATCTCTTAATTTGCCCCTGCAACCTCTACTACATAGGGATGACAACTCGCCCTATTAAATTACGCATTACGGAACATCGCAGTAATTTTCGTTGCCTCAAGAGTAACACCAAAATAAGTACCCACTTCCTTGAACGCAAACACTCACCAGACTCAGTTAAATGGTTGATCCTAGAAGCGAATCCCAATATAACTAAACAGAGTCTTTTTGCAAAAGAACAGCGGTGGATACATCGCTTGTCAACTGATAACAATGGTCTTAACGACGATATTCCCTGGGGTGCAATTAAGATCTAATCTGTCCTGTGATGAACACCACTCGATATTGATCACACTGAATTGAATTGGTCACGTTTGTTCAACCCTCCACTAATAGACATTATTGATTTTCCCTACACCTTACATGTTGATTTGGTACGACATCTAATCTTCCATCGATTATTGTCCGAACGATAGACACTGACTAGTATTAATACGATGGGATTTACTCACTAGATCACTATTACATCGTTCTTTAATCATTGATCCATTTTTCTTTCATCTTGTGAACTAACATATTGTACACTCCACTCCAATATGTCTGCCAAACACCAAGGTATAAACAACGTGTCTGACAACATATCCTACGGCCATTTAGTCTTGAGAATACCTCGCACCACGCTTTTTACATGAGTTGTATATTCCTTGAACCCATTGCGGTTATTTAGTTTATAGTTTTACGCTATTCCTCTAAGTATTTTCATGGACCAATGCATCATAAGCCCCATTTCAAAATGTCTGCCATATAAGCCCCCTTTGACAAGGGGTGCAGCCACCAAACCCCACCCCTAGTCACATGACACAACCTCTCGCATAAGTCCTCCACCACTTTCCACCACGCCACCTCCCGGACTCGGTGGAGAGGGTAGGTCACAGCGAGCTGCGTGAAGAGGAGAAATGTGAGTAACGGACAACAAACGTAACTAACTCCCTGTATAACCCGTGCAGGACACGACAAATACGACATTTCAACCCGTATGAGGGCAGATCTAGCTAATCAGCAGTTTCTGTTACTTTTGATAGTAACACAATGTAAAAGTGTTGTTTTGTTTAAACAAGTCCCCCGGCAACATAGTAGAAGGGAATCATCCGTGGACTCTACCCTGGCAAACCAGTCATACGGTGATTGGTGAGCAACCCATGTGAAGCATAATTAGTATATAATCTGTACCGGCGATCCTATACTTAAACGGGCTGAATGATCTCACACCAGGTTGTGCACTAGACTACATTATGTAATATAGAAACCTAACCTCTTTTGTCTTGACCATATGACATTTTTAAATAATACACAAACACATATACGAATAATCTTGTTGATGCCAAGCAACCATAAGAACTGTCAAATCAGTGATGATTTCAACATTACTCTACAAGACATTAGCTCACTTTTGCAATCAGCCATATCACTGCCTCTTTGCTCATCAGATAGCAAGGGGAGGGGTAATTAAGACGATGAGTACTCGACATTTTACCTTAGAGACCATTCTTGTCTGCTTAACTTTTTATTGCCTTCCATAAAACCGTCAGATTAGAGAGTACCATTGATTGATGCTAACCTTTTCTGATTCAGTTCTAAACATTGATGAATTCACACTCATGTACAGTCCACCGAGCACTGTTGATGTCTGGACAATGACTGAATAGGGTGAGTCACACATGTGTGTATTTTCTGCTGCTTTTAAACAGGATTTCCACACTGGTGAGTAGTCACTTTAGCTCACCGTGGGGATTCACCACTACCTTGTTTTTTAAGTCCTGATGAATTTCGCGACACATCACCACTTTTAATCAAGTTAAAGAGTGTGAGTCACATGAAGGCTCTCTCACTAATTGTTCCATACAATATGTACCCATGTATATGTTTTACCATACCTTTTTTTTCTTTTCAGGTAGCTCCTGACATTAACAGGTATTGTGTTAGAACATAACATTTAGGTTGTAAATAACCCTAACTTTATTAGTTTGTCAAATGTAGATAGTTTTTTTCTAAAGGTCCTGACAAATCGCGAGTATACTACTCAAGGCGAGAAACATGTTGACCAACTCCTTATAATTACATGACACCTTAATACGAGACATTATACTCAAATAAGTGCCATGTCTACACGCTTTTAATTTAGGGTAGGAGGCCATCAGAATAAAATAATCTTTCACCAGGCACTCCTGACCTTATTTTAACCACACTAACATACATCTACAACATTATCCAGGCCCCACACCCGCACTTCACCATACGGCAGTTGGATAGAAGATCTCCGCCAAAGTGCCCCTTTTAAGGGAGCCCGTTGGGCATTGCACCGCCGGCCCAACGAGGAGCAGCCCATATGATGAAGCATGACACCTGAAAGGGTGTGTGAGGGCATTAAAATCCAACATATGGATTTCCATCCATGTCCACATGGTGTACTAAACTGGATTTAGCCTTCGTTTTGACTCTACTCTAATTCTGAGGAACTATAGGAACACCTTTTGTAATCATTGTACTAGGGGCCCCTGTTCCTACTGGACCTCCCATTCCTGTGTGAATGGAAAAGGCCTCTCTTGTCCCTCTTTTTGTATTCTCTTTCATTACAGTATCATAAAATATGCCTATAGGGAATTTTATTTTTAATTATTTCTCGTATGATATATTGAAGTACATGTATTTTTCTCTTGTACATATAAAGAATATATGTGAATTGGAATTGGCCCTGATGAAGTAACATGGTAGTCCTAAAACAAGTGTTGGCCAACTATGTTAAATGAAATTGGAAAAATAAGTCATTCGAGAGTCCTGAAACCCTCATTTCATGGTTATAATATGCCTGTAGTGATTAGGTGCAGTCACTTACTGGCCACTGGGGAGGCCGGACATGGCCTGCGATTGCACGTACATGGCCCGGATTAGTACAGTGTCGATCGGTGGTTCTGGAACCACAACCTGTTTTAAAAGCTGCAACCCAGGGCAGTGCAGTCGTCAAGGCAGATGCAGCTCTGACTGGGCTGATGTGAACTCCATGGCAGTTTCAGCCCCAAACTGGCTGATGCAAGCATCAAGGCAGCTGCAGCCCCTACCAGGGCCAATGCAAACATCAAGGAAGTTGCAGCCTAGAAATGGACAGTGCAAAAAGCAAGGCAGCTGCAACCCAGCCCAGTTGATTTGTGGAAGCACATTGAAGCACATTGCCTTCTCACAGTTTTCACTGGGAACCACAGGAAGACCAGGAGACCCTCTGCAGTGCCGGTCACACCTGACTGCTGTCAGGCAGTCCAATTTCTCTGGGTGTTCCTCCAACTAGGAACATACTTGGCTTCTCCTCCTGAACAGTTTCTCCAACTACAGGCCTTTACAGACTCTTTCCCAGGCTCATCAGGCAGGCAGAGCTCTTGGCAGACTCTCTGCTCCTCCAGCAGAAAGTGCACACTTTAGGTGATGTTCTCTGAACCCTGGGAGACTGTGTTACACCTATGGCTGAAAGGAGGACTATGATGGGTTCCATGGCATCCCCTTTGGTGGTTGTGATTGTACGGTGACGGGCGTAAGGGAAGCCTGCCCAATGTTGAGGTTTCTCCTAGAGCAGGTGGAGGAGGTAGCACAGAGGCTCTCTGTGGGCTGCGCTCTACGTCAAGTGTTTGCAGATGCCTGCCATCTGGTCTGCTGATCACATGAGGGTGATCCGTGCAGTGCTTTTGGTAAGCATGAAGAAGGAGGGGGCTGATGCACATTCTCTTTGGCTCAATTCAGGCTTCGCTGTTCAAGATGATGGCCCTCCCTATGATGTAAATTCCAGTTACAAGCATTCTTAAAGCGAGATCAGAGTAGAACAGGCACATTTCAGCACATTTGGAAAGTTCCTTTTCAATGAGTTCTTCCTCCTGTTGTCAGCAATATATCCCTCAGAGATACCACTTCCTTCTTCTGCCCCTGTATTGTTCTAGCTTCCTGTGTAGTCTCCAATTTTCAATCTTCCAGGTACCTACTGAGTAATCACCTTTGGATGTTGTTTTTAATTTGGCTTTTTCCTCCTTTGACAGTTCCTTCTGAGGTCCACTTGTAGCCTTCGTGTTTAGGGCAGCGGGGTGCCACCGTGGGTACTGGAAGACATTACCCTTTCCTTCAACACCAGAGAAGGTTTGATGCCAAACACATCTAGTCATCGACAGACTAGTTGTCAGACAGTTACACGTCTTGGTTACAGAGCAGCACTTTGAGTCCTCCTTGGAGGACTCCCTTCATTGGTCAGGAAAAACCTGGAACTAGAACAAATCAAAGTGGTTTTGGTCCCACTTTTATAAACGTCAGAATTTATTTAAGGTGGTTCTCTTTCAAGTGTCTCTCTCCAGACAAAGATTTTATATATAGAGATGCTGCCCAAAGCAGATGGCAATGGGATTGTCTCCAAACTGGAGCACCCACAACATGGGCACACTGATCTGTGAGGTTTCTGCACCCAGCAGTCATCAACCTCTCTGACGCAATAACCAGGGATATACAAAAGAGCAGGCGTGTGCCAGAAGCTTCCCACCATGGACATTGCTAACAAAGTCTCCATGGAATTTCTAAAGGTAGCTCCATCTCGCTCCTTCTCACTTTGGCCTCTGGATCTCTACCCTGCAGGCAGTACACTCCCACTGGCTGGGGAAGCTGTCCTCCTCTTCCTTCTTCTGCCCTGCTATACCAGGGGTATTTAAAATGGATGCTACTTTCTTCAGTAATCAGACTCATACAAATACAGAGCCCTTCTTCTTCGCATGTGCCAAATGCACACTACACCTATTCACATTCGAAATGTGCACAGGATATTAGAACAAGGCTCTGGGTATTTCCATAACAGCAGGAAGTTTACATGACAAGGCCTGTAGAGGAATCTCTCACTGACTCAGATAAAATAGTCCAGTCATTGTGTCAGTCTCAAAACACAGCATACTGCCTCTACCACTTTATAACTTACACCCAGGATGGGGACAGGAGTCCTCTGTTCACTATGAACGCACACTTGACATGTCCTTCCTGGTCACAGAACAGTTCCTGGCCCTCGCTTAGTCAGTGACAGGCCTAGACCTCTGTGCACACACTAGATTAGCAAGATGCCAGGGCCGAAATAAAAGTCAGGACTGACATGCAGTGAAGATACTTCTAATAGGAAATTCAGAAAGAGGAAAGTTTTTATTTTAATGGTAAGTAGTGCTACAAATGCAGAAATGTGGAAATCGGTACTTTATCACAGATTTGTCCTCTGGGCAAAATTACTAAAAGGACATTAATAGCCCGCCTAAATAGTGAGGTCGTACACTGATCGCCAGGCTCTGTCTAGAGTGGTCTGACTGTGCTGTATCAGAACTATTTCATGATAGGCAAACTTAATTGTGAAACTGAAGCAGCTTCTAAAAAGAAAAATATATCAAACAAAATGACTTGCCAGAAATCCAAAAAATGTAAGAGATAAAACACGGAGACGCCTTATAAAACTTGCTGGGCATCAAATATATTGGGGCACAAATGAATCCCAACAAGTCCAAGATTTATCACTCTGTATAGATACAGTTTATTGGGCGATATATGAGTAGGAATAGCATTGGCTGGGATCGCATTTTCTGTGATGAGACATGGAAGATGAGGCAAGAAAGTTAATCAATGCTGCTAAGCTTTCCAGTGTGAATAAAGTGTATTTGTGGTTATTTGACTAAAGTCATTCTTGCTGAATGTGCATCCAAAAATGCACAAGAAAAAAAAATGACGTTTTGTTGGGGGGGGGGGGGGTGATAGATGAATAAATGTAATGTACAGAAGACATACCATTGAAAGGACAGCACTTGGGGCTCAGGGGTTCCAAAATTATTAAGTCTGAAATTATGTGTTGTGTTTCATAATTTCATACCTGCACTCCACATCTATGAGTTACTGTCCCTCAGAATCGGGAATATCAATGCAGACCCTACTCTCTGAATTACTGGGTCCTTTTCCGCATACAGGTTTCTGACAGTTCAGTTCCCGTTAGTTACCTGCTCTGAACAAGTGGTGGGAGCATGGTAGTTAGTTTATGTGGGTAAAGAGGACCTCTCTGTGCGGCTCTCATCTGTGCCACAAACAATTTCTTTTTCAATCTGCTATTTGGATCCCACCACAAACCGGAACACAAACTTTCCCATATCTTTGGGTTCGAGAGTCTCCATTCCACTATGTTGTTTCAACGCTTGAAACAACCACACATAAAAGGCAAGCACTGACTCTTTGGGCTTTTGGGTTGTCCTGTCAATCTTAACCCAATCAATATAATTCCGGAATTCTTCCTTTCAAAAAGATCATCACCAGTTGATATTTCTCATTATCAATGGTGAAGTAGCATTTGACACCGGATTTCTTGGAGGCACCTTCTCTGGCCGTTCTATAGCCACTTTGTAATCTGCCCACAAATCACTCTGGACCAAAATATTTAACAAAGTGTCCAAATCCAAGCACAATGCTTGTGAAATCTTCACAAATTGCTCAACCTGCATATACCATTCCACTGACTTTTCTTTCAAATTGGGGAACTCATTTGTGAATGACGCAAGATCCCTTCTTCTCCAAGGCACATGGCCATAATCTTCACCAGGTACTTACCTTAATGGAAGAGTTGAGGTACCTCTCCCTCCACTGCGGAGGGGGCGCTTCTCCTCTAGTTTTCTTTTGTTCTTCCTTTTTTGCCCATCTGCCCTCCCACTTACCTAGCTTACTCCACCTCCAGATGTTACTAATTAATTCTTTAACCTGCAATTTCATCCCTGATGTCCTCATGCTAGTTATGTTATTCTCATCAAAATGTTCTGCAGAGACGTGGTCCTATTCATATCGATCTCATACTTCTGAGCTAATTCAGGCTGTTTTTCATGGGCTTGTCCTGCACATTTGGTAACATCTTTACAAATGAACACAAGTTCATTCTTTTAATAGACATCAAATCGGGAATGATCAAGGTTTTCTAGTATCATCTCATCCAATTCTAACTTTAATTTAACCACATCCACTGCATTGTCTATCACTGGGGACTAAAAGACTCTTTATCCAATTCTGAGCTTTTGCCTCCTCTTGAAGCTTCGTTTATGAACTCAATCCAGTCATCTAGGTCATTAGCACTAAGGGCGTTCTATACTGCCTGGGCATTAGCCACTATCCCTTCTCAGGACTAGCCCTCAAAGGTGTTTTCCACATAGGGAAATCCAAGTTGGGTGTTCCTGAGGTAAATCCTCCTGTGGGGTAAACCACGTCTGGTTCATCATTAGATTTGCCCTTTGCAGCACGAGGGGCAATCACTTGAGTTGGAACCAAAGGAACTCTTCCCATTTCGGGACCCACAGAGAGGCTACATTTCATACCTACTCCAGTAGGGACTCCCAAAGTATGTGTCAGGTTCCCGGTCAATTCAGGTTTATACAGAGGAACCACGGGACCAATAGTGACCACCACAGTGAGTGAATCTGGGGCATTAAAACCCGTAGGGTAAATAGGGGCACTAATCCCTGTACTATCTCCCATCAAGTTAGAACTTGCATTTGCTAGTTCAGTGGCAACTCCAGAATCCCCTCTGGCTTCTGTACCATTCTCCCCCTCCAATTGTGCCTCAATGTATGGAGGTGGACGAGCTGACAACAACACATCCAGAAAATCATCATTAGAATCGCTATTGCTGGTTCCACCCTCACTGTGAGTTTTCTGTTTTGTCCCCCTTTCTCTTTTTCTTCTTCTTCGCTGCTTCCTTTCCTTTCTCTGCTTCTTCACATGTCAACGCAGGGTACAGTCTAACACCTTCTATCATGTCTGTTCTCAATTTTTTTGATCTGCATCCCATCTAGCATCAGCACAAGTATGACTGCCTTTTGACCTCTTCGCTGATACCTTTCCTTTTGCCTAACATGAGCTGCACGCTCCCAGGTATTAAGCACTTCATACTGTGCGGGTATACGAGGTGGCTTCATTTTTGTACAGTACTTTTCTCAAACTCTCAGTTATTCTCAAATTAAATGTGTCATAGAGGGAAAACATCAGTGCACCTTCTTTCTCAGTGACCTTATGCCATTGATTCAGCCTTGAAGAGGCCCATGTTTATAGTCATATAATGACCTGGCATATCTTCGAGTGGTGCTTCTTCTCCCTCTCGAACAGGTATTGCAAAATCTCCCCATATCAAATCTTGTATGGCCTTAAAGACTTTGATTTTTCAATAATAATGTTGACAATCACAACAGGTTTTTCATTTCAATCCAAGAAATAATTCTCTACCCACAATTCTCGCTCAGTGTCAACAACTAATAACTGTCCCTTCGCCCCTGAGCTAGCGGTCCTCTATATGTCCAAATATGAGGACAAATTTGTTCATAATAACAATCCATTTGCCGACTGTATCAGTAGCTGGGTCCGATACATCGACGATGTTTTCATGGTGTGGTCAGGTGATGAGCAAAAGTTACAATCCTTTGTCAATTGGCTTAACAACAGGACTCCTGATATAAAATTCAGTATGAATTGTTCCAAAACCAAAATGCCTTTCCTGGACGTTGAGGTTTACCCTACAAATGGACGTCTAATGACGACGTTATACAAGAAAGAAACTGACCGAAATCGAGCGCTACATTATTCCAGCAACCACCCACGCAGTTTAAGAGAGAACTTGCCCTATGGGCAATTCCTGCGAATCCGCAGAAATTGCTCATTTAAAGACGAATATTTTTTCCATGCAGAGAAGCTTAAGGCGAACCTTCTGGCTAGAGGCTACCCGAAAAAACTTCTGAAAAGAGCCATAAAAAGAGCATGGTGGACACCACGAGAAACATTACTGGAAAGACGGGAAAAATCACAAACGGAGAGAATGGTTTGTGTCTCTACATTCAATCCAACATCAAATTGGTTTAAGAAAATTATTAATCAAAATTGGCATCTGATCAAGAACCTGGACAATACATTCAACGAGAGCCCGCTATTTGCATTTAGGAAAGACAAAAATATTGCCAACCATGTAGTGCGAGCTGCACTACCCAAGACAAAAAGCACAGACATAAGAAATATGTTGTGCTTACCGCCCATAAAAGGCCACCACAGATGCGGAACATGTATATGCTGCGACTCAACCATTGAAGGAAATCTATTTGCCCACAATGGGATCTATTGGAAACATGAGAGTTTCTCCAATTGTAAATCTAAGTTCGTAGTCTATGGCATCAGTTGCCCATGCAATAAACTTTATATTGGCAAGACTAACCAGGAGATAAGGTATCGAATCCAGCAACATAAATCTCGGATTCGTAAAAAATGTCCCAAATGCACCGCTAGTGAATCATTGGATGCTGCAAAAACATACTGAAATGGATCTCAAATGGTCAGTGATATCCAGAGTTGAACAAGACCAGAGAGGTGGGGACTTGGACACTAAACTACTCCAGAGAGAAGCCATGCTCATTATCAAATTTAACACGTCGGTAGACGGACTGAATGAACTCTCCGAGATATATAACTTATGAGTGCCATCTATTCAGTAATTGAGCAAAACCTCGTCCTCATACCACTGATAAAACACACTTCAAGTCATATGCGCAGTGGTTGCCTATTGCAGCAAGACACTTCACATTGACGATTTGACTTGATTTAGTCCAACTAGCGCTCTTCATTAAGCAAAACCTCGTCCTTATACCACTGATATAATATACTTCAAGTCATATGCGCAGTGGTGGCCTATTGCAGCAAGACACTTCACATTGACGATTTGACTTGATTTAGTCCAACTAGCGCTCTTTATCAGACTAACGCGCTAGCTTTGGCGTTTTTGCCATTTGCAAACCTTTGTTAAACTACAGATTCTCCTAACACCTCCGGTCAGACTACGATTCCCAGAAGCCTCACAAACGCGCCCTCCGCGCATGGTTTAAAGATGCTCCAATAGGATTACAGGTACCTAACGGGTGATTAACTCCCAGAGAAAAGATACACGGACAACGCCGGCTCTCCAGGTAACAGCTCCCCGCTTTCAAAATAGATTCCACGAACACCGTAGGACTTTCTAGGCATTAGTAACCTGACGTAGCCCTTTTTCTCCTCTAGAGACTTTAATCGTGGCATAATCTCCAAAACGGCCGGCTGAACACACGCCGCGCTAGTTCCTGCTCCAGACATCAGACGACCGAGCGGTAGATTAATCCTCTCTTTCCCCCCTCCCTTGGAGGTAAGCGCTCTGAGATCTTTTCAAAACATTGCAGGTTTATACATTGTTGGCGACAGGACGCGCCTTCATTTTATTTCGTTCTTGCTTTCAGATATCGTTCAGTACCTATTAACACTCGGAAAACCTCTTGGTTGTTCTGATTCTAGAAAGAATTACCTTCAGTCAACCTGACACCGTTCTACACACCCGTAAGCCTCACTAATAATAACTAGACTGCGTGTTTATGTCGTCTCTATGTCGTATGGGTGTGTTTATTAAAAAGGATGTAGGGTGGCGATCTAGATTAGTTTCTACAGAAATAGGTAACCATGTCGGCTTTCCCTTTCGTTAGGGTTTGGGCTGAGTTCTCCGTTCCTTAGACTAAGGTAAGACCCCCCTTTTTGTCAATGCGGTTTTTCACTTACAAAGTGGGCCAGCTTAGTAAATCTTGTTTCTCTGCTTTGTTTGCAGTCTAGTGTTGGTCCTGATGAGAATCCCCGTCAACAAAGGGATTCGAAACGCGTAGACCTTGTTTTTTCTACGGCCAATCTTGCGAAAAAACAGCATTAAGCCTCATTATTATGCACAGTAGTGGTTTGATGGCCTTTGTGTAAAGATTATTAATTGAAGATTTCTGTCCTATGTTGTATGATATTGTGGTTGCACGAGTAGTATGAGTAGTATGAATGCTGGCCTCATGGGTGAGTGTATGAATGAATATAGTGGTGTCTAATTGTTTCCAATATTGTCATTATCAAGTTAAGTGTTTTTCATGTTTTTTGTAATGAATATGTACTGTTTAATTTAAAAATGTTTCTAAACGTGAACTAAAAAGATTTTTCACAGGATTAAATCCAACGAAACAATTGGTTGTCAGTGCCCCTGTTTTATTCAGGCCACGGTAATTTTAGGCAAATTCACACGCAGCATTGGCTTGTCTTTCTGTTCTTTTATAACAACCAATAACAGCGCACCCTATGATGTACTCAACCAATAACAGCGTGGATCAACTCCAACCAACCAATCTCAGTGTGACACACTGTAACGTAGTTGTCACTCCTCACAGCAGCACATCCTCCTTTACAATTTTAACAGATACACTCTCCTCTCAGCACACACAGCAATTTCAACAAATAACTCCACTAAAGAAGAAGTCAAAGTATTCAATCACACCAGAAATGGTTCGGAGTGCCACCGTCCAACAGACTCAGACACACACTCGAGTGAAACCTTAACTAGCGGTGATCACCTGGATCAGTGCAGCTGCTCCCTTGTGCAACAGGATCCACTACACTAACCACAACTTACTCTCACACAGAGTGCATGTTCCTATCTCAATTGTGCAGTCAACAACATCTCATGACTAGCACATCAAAACTCAGCAGTACAACACAGTTATCCCGGGATCTTAGGCCACGTTGAGCCCGATAACAACTTCAATTTCTTTACATTAAGTGCCACACTCGCACAAAAACTTGAAAGATTACCGCATCACACCAATCAATCTTCTCAAAACACCGTAATCTAAACATAAGCAATTGCAACGCACACCCTATTGATATTCACTCCTCTGCTGTTTCAAGTGTCCTGAACAGCTGGAACTCCACCGGTTCTCCGATGCAAGATATGGGCTTTAGGGACTTGGTCTGGGTTTGGACAGGTCTAGATTATGCTAAACTAACTCCTTTTGCTTCAGTAACCAACCATCTGACATGCAACCATCTTGGGAGCGTGCAGGAAGCGGTTACTATACCTCACCTGGTATATCTTCTTGGTTGACCGCAAGGCAAAAGGGGGTCAACCTTCAAATAAATAATTTAAAGTCTGTGTAGTCCATTTGGTCACAGAATAAGGACCAGGAATCAGTAACTAAAGTTAAGTGGGTTTATTGCAAGTAAATAATCATTCCAGTAAATGCAAAAATCAAGAACATGTTATAAATGTAAAGCATTACGACAAGCAAATTAAGGAGTTGAAGCAAATAAAGCATTCAATAATGTCAGAACAATACAAATGCCAATAATTAGGAATTGGTGTTCCTTTAAGAAACTCCACTCCTCCTTCCTAAACATGAATGGGTCTCTAAATCTAAATTATATCTGGGTCATAGGAAAAAGTCTCAAACGATACGGGAAAATGGGAAGGTGTCAGCACAGTGACAATTTTAATAGAATTCTTCTAAAATGGAACAAGTGTTTAGCAAAAAGCAACACTAGCAAGTAGAAAAGAAGCAACAAGGTCTGCACCCCTTAAAATCTAAAGAGATCTGCCCAAACTCCAACTGAACATACATTAATTGAAACATACAAATACTACACATTAACCAACTCTCTCTCCACCTCTCCAGGGACCAATGGTGTTAAACTTCACATTATGAAATGACTACAATTTCCAGACTTTTCCATCCCATAGATCTGAGATAGCCAGGATAACCTTGGCTATCCCTCTGTTCCTGATACGCGATGGATAGAAGGCTTCTTTTGCTCATTAAATCGTCCTGCTCTTGCCAAGATTTCTCTTCTCAGGCCTCACTATCTCTAATACGTAATACTCCTTTCTCTAGCTATGAAACCACAGATACCCATCTGCAAAGGAAAATAATATGCAGAGCAAGGAAAAATACATTTTATGTAGGGTAATGTGCACATGTCCATGAGTCTCTAGTTTTCTACAGTGAATAAACATCAGGAGTACATTTGAATGCTTCACTCCATGTTAATAAAGTTAGGCACACAAAGTATATGGGTGAGTATATGTAAAAACAATGTTTTTGTGACGTGTAAGAGTGGAGTAAAATTATGCACCTCTAGTGTGCACAAGAGGGTAAATGAAATACAGGTTTGCGCACTGACAGGTGTTGGATATACAAAGCATTTCTAAACATTATGGGCAGTGTTAACATTATTTTATCAGTATGGTGGGTGAGTGTTTTGATATGACTCTGAGAAATTGCACTTGAGCAGTCGCGTGGATTGTAGAGTTGCTCCTGTGTGGTTCTGCAGGCATCGTGGATTCTGACGTCAGTAAGTACCACACTACTTTCTGGATGCACGCTGACCGTGCGGAAGTCACAAACATAACCTTACGTGGTGGCCATATTGGAAGGTTGCAGTAAATGTGAAGAGTCTGCATATTGAACACTGTTTGAAGTACAGTGCCAAATATTTAACGCTGCTGCACGCGCCTCAGATAAGGTGGGAAGCCCAGTACATTGTGGCAAACATACCTGGATTACAAGAATACATTTGATTCTGCTGCATGTTGTATTGAAATACTTAAATTATAGTTCTTTTACACAGGGTTTGGATTGTTTAAAATAAGTAACAGCATAGTGTAGTAAAGAATGGACTGTGAGTAGTCCAGTTGTATTCCTGATGAAAATTGTCACAGAACTAAGAAACGCTAGTTTCCAGCATGACAACATAAGTTTTACAAATAAATCCACCAAACGAATTTTCATTGAACTGTTCATGGTTTGAGCTAAAGGAAGATTTTTTTTTTAACTACATAGCGTTGATTGATGAGGAGAACAAATTGTCACAAGAGCAAAAGAGAAGAATTTTGTTACATTTCATTGGTCCAAAAGTGTTGAAAATATATTCTAAAGAACGTAAACAAGGAGGATCTGGGGATGCAAATGTATTTGATGATGCTTTAAATGATCTTGACACATATGTTGCACCTAAAGTGTGTATAGGTATAACTAGGCATACTTCTTTTCAAAGGAAACAGTATGAGCATGAAAAAAAAGAAGAAAATGTGAATGTCTTAACTAAGTTAGCTTTGGATTGTAAATTTGGAGCACTACAGGAGGAACTTATTAGAGATCAAGTTATAATGCATGCTAAAGATCCTATTAGTCGGGAAAAGTTTTGGGTAAGTGGTGATTCGAATTTTAAGGGCATTTTGTGTATTGTATGTAAGGCTGAATTATCGAGCAGAAATGCTAATGCCATTAAGGGTGATGCTCAAACAAACTGTACAGAGACTGCTTTTGAATGTTAAGAAAGAAGTTAAAGGATTTAACAGCAGGAATGCAAAAGTGATTGGGGGGATTCACTTAGATGCTATTTTTGTGATCGTTACAGCCATTTAGCTTATTCCAACAATTGCTGTGCTATAAAATATGTTGTAGTGCCTGTGGTGTTATAGTCCATTTTTCAAAAGTCTGCAAGAAAAAGAAGGATTAACAAGTTAAGTGTGTACTGGAAGATTATACATCATCAAATGATGAGACTGGAATTAAAAGTTATGGTAGCAAAGAAAGAAGAGTACTACACATGGATGTCATTTAGGGGTCACCAGGGGTGCAGTTGAGACCCCTAGCTTGCCGTTTGCTACTCCTGGCCCCAGATGTGGCAAAATCAGTGCATTATTAGAGACAGGCTTTAACCTTCTTTTCTGCTCATTTTTATTACATTAAGACTGAATGATAGTTTATTATTCACAATTAGTGCAATAAAACGTGAAGCAGCAAGATCTGGACCATCACTGGCATCTTAGGTAAGAAAAATAAAATGGCTTTAAATGTATGTTGTGTGCATGCATATGGGTGAGAGTAAGTTTGTGTGAGAGAGCATGTATATGTGTGAGCATGTATGTTTGCATGTGAGATTGTTGGTGTGTGTGTCAAAATGAGTGAATAAGTATAAGTCAGTCAGAGTTAGAGTGAGTAAGAGAGTGTGAATGAGTGATTCAGAGAGAGAGGGAGTGCAAGAGACCAGGTGAAAATGAATTAGTGCAACTGTGTGCAAGTGGAAGAATGAGTGTAAGTAAATGAACGTAAGTGAGCCTGTGTTGTTATGCTTTAAAATCCGCCCTTGGACCTGGGATGCTTCTTGGTGTATAGAAGCACCCTTGGCAAAATGTTGGCACTGGCATACTGGAGATAATACTTGCATATGGGATATCCTCAGCAAAATGTTAGCACTGGCACATTGTAGGTACATTTTGGTATGGGGCACCCATGAACAAATGCCAGCACTGGCCTACTGGAGGAAATCCATTGCATAATTAGCACCTGTGGTAAAATGCTGGTGATGGCACATTGGAGAAAATTCTTGACATATGGGAAGACAACTGGGACAATGTCATTGGGCCATCCATGACAAAATGTGGTCCACGACGTATTAGACATACCCTTTGACATAAGGGACATCCATAGTGCAAGAGAAGCAGTATCAGGAAATTTCTGGCATTGGCATATTGTATGCAATGTTTGGGCAAAAGGGTCCACCATAGTAAAATGCTGGTCCTAGCAGTGGAGGTAATTTTTTACATAAGTGGGCACTCATAGGATATTTTGAAAACATAATTGGTTGTACTCATGGGGACTGTCAGGTTTCATTAGCTAGGCATGACATGAAAGGACTTGAATATTTAGTGAATGTCCTTTCAGAGCCTATGGCTGTTTAGCAAATTTATGTGAAAACTGTGCATTAAAGTGCAGTAGTAAAGCTATTTATTTTCAAACTTTTCTCAGGGTAGAGAAACCCCTAACCCTCTTTTCTCCCCTAGAATTGTGCAATTATTATGTAACTTCAGCAGTGTTGATTGTTGTAATGTCATCAGGATTAAGGTCATGTGACATCACATTTTGGGATGATTCAGCGTCAAAGGTCATATGATGTCACTTCCTGGGACCTCATTAAGGTCAAAGGGTATATGATGTCACATCTGCTACCCTTGGGATTTTGGTGAATCGACGTCCATGGTACTACAGGTGAAGAAACGTGTTATTTTTACTTTATAAATCTTTGAGTAAAAAGAAACCTACATTCAATCTGTCTTTCGGCAGTATTAGTGTAGATGTAGTGGTAAATTCTGGTATGCCATATTCCATTGTGAGGGAAAGGTATGGAGAGATACATTTGTTGACAAATTAAGAGATAAGTTGTATGAGTCGGATATTCAACCGGAAGGACATAGTGGAGAGAAATGTTTGGATTCTGATCTATAATTTTCAGGTTCAAAGAGAGGTAAACATTTAGAAAAATTCTATGTGGCAAACAAAGGTCCCTCTGTGCTATGACCACTGAGATTATTGTATTGAACCCCAACAGCCATGAGTAACCTTTAAAGAAATTACTGAAACAAAGTATTGGAGAAATTTCCAGAAGTTTTTTGAGCGGAAGATAGTTAGATTGGAAGGATATGAACATGGAATAATTTTGAAGGAGGATGCCCAATAGAAATAAGCATTGGCATAGCCAATAGTTCTCGCCTTTGGGACCTTATAAGCATTTAACCATGCAACAATTGAAGTTGTTGCACCAAGCATATTGTGCTGGATAACTAAACACTTATAAGGTCCCAAAGGTAAGACCTATTGGCTATGCCAATGCTTATATATATACAAATATATTAGAACTAAGATTTCCTGCTTCCAGTACCGACAGACCCAACTCCACCAACCAGTCTGATCTGTGAGGCATCTCCCAGGCGCCGCGCTGGAACATGAACCGAAGTCCCTCCAAAATTAAGGCTACTCGCTCTTTTAAGCCCTGATTTAAAAACATCTCCATATCCCTGACAAACACAGACTCCACAGCCTTCAACCTCAACTCGAATGTAACCCAGTATTCCTTCTGTTCACTGCACAGCCCCTCAGTGATAACATTAAGAAGCAACCCACTATTTACAGTGCCCACTGGTGCATTTACTGTGCTTGTCGGATTCACTCGTCTAGGTAAACATCTCCAGGAAGCCGATCCTGTTTACTACACCCATTTTATGGCTGTATTGCGTGATACCAAATCCGGTGAGGTAGGGGCGGGCCATAGATTTCAGATGCGCCTAGAGTCGAACCGATACATAGGCGGAAAGGCGGAACTACGTGAGAAGGCAATCGAGTAACTGCTCAAATGTTTTTGACCCCAGTGCCTGGGGGTGGGGGTGTCATCCATGGAAGAGGCTACTCAGATGCCCCATAATCCAATCGGTCGGACAATGAACTCACATAGTGCTTTGGTGAGGTCTTGGAGGGCCAGCACACGAAGAAAAACAAGAATAAGCCAGCGAGTGGTGCGCGCGAGAGCGAGCACCAGGCAAACTGTTTTCAATTATCGCGCCCGCGTCTGGGCATGATAATTTAAAACAGATGGTGCCCGTGCACGTGTTATGGGAGTTGGCATAATTGCAACAAACAACCATATCAATCCCCCAATTTGGGCACCGTGGGTTGCACTTTTGTGCATTTTGGGGCACTATTCTGCTCTAACTTTACCCATTGTAAAAATATTTTTACTGCCCAGGTTGTGACATTGTATGTGGAGTCTAATTAAGAAGTCGGTGAGCTCCAAGATACCCCTAAAGCTGTCGTTCTCGCTTTCTTACGGCAGCCCGTCTCAGTTAATATGCCTCTCTCTGCACGCGCAGTTCTGGACTGCTGCGGGCTGCAGTGTCAGCACCGCAGATGCTTGTGGCGTACAGGAGGGCTGCTGACACATCTCTGGGGGCGAGCACCACCTTCATGGCAGGCCGCGCAGGGTTTCTCTTTTATTAGGTGCTGTTTTAACGTCGGCGGGGTAGGTTGTCAGATCCGGTTGCTGCCCGGGCCACGGTGTGCAGGGGCTGAGCAAGAGACAGCCTGCTCGGCTGTAACCTGGACGGCACTAGCTGTTTTTGGCATCACTGGAAACTGCAACCATCAAAGAAATGTTGTTTTCACTGAACTGTGCATCTGGGGGACAGCTGACAGAGAGAGAGAGGGAGGAGAGGAGTGAGGGAGAACGAATGAGAGAGGAGAGGGGAAAAGAAAGAGCGAGAGAGGTGGGAGAAAGAAAAGGAGATGGGAGAAGGAGACAAGAAAGAGCAAAGAACGAGTGGTATCGCTCACAGGAACTTCTATACTCTTCATGGGTGCTCTCGAGGTGCCCCCCTGAGGAAGTGGGCTGGGAGGGGCAGGACAGGGTCACTCTTAGAATACCCCGCCGGCACACTCGAGTCCTCATCGCGTCCCTTGCCTCACACATCCTGTGTTTGCCTTGGCTTGGGTGACATCGCGTCATCCTACACCTCACCTGCTCCTTTGCAGGGGACGGCAAGCAGTAGGAACTAGTCTTCGGCTGCAGGTTAAGTGGTTATTTTCATGAGCGTTGTGCCGAGCACCTTCAAGACGGCAGTCTGTGTAGAAGGAGTTAATTAAAAAAGCAGAACTTCTTCAATGAAAAACAAGAGCCGAATTAAAGAGATTCCCAGCTTTGCACAACCCACGCCTCTCTTCCTTTTCCTTACTTTCCTGATTGACCTGTCTGTGGGGCACGATGTGTTTTCCAGGAGCCAGTCACTTCCTGGAGAGCTGTATTTTGGTTCAGGTCGCGATCGCACAGGAGGAAGTTGGTAAACGGCCAGCAAGAGTCTGAAAAAGGTCTACACACATTTGCAGTTGTTTAGAGACACGGGCCTGTGTAAGTGTCTCTGTTTATAGGATCGGGAGTAGCCGGGTTTCTGTGTTTGTAATGGACGCCCCCCTAATTGCACATCTATTTATTCGTCCCTGCAGGGCTGCTAGGACTCACAGAGAAGATAGAAAGAATACGGTGAAGCAGTGTCTAGCGTAAAACAAAACAAAACAAGCCCGCGAGTGGTGCACACGCGCGCGCCACAGCGAACAATCTGTTTTAAATTATCGTGCCTGTGTCTGGGCACGATAATTCAAAACAGATGTCGGCCGTGCGGGTAACCGCAAGCAATATGCCGTGGGCAGAGCAAAGGAGGGACATGCACCCACCTTTGCCCAATTGTGTGCTGTCTTTCTTAGAAAGACGCACGCAAAGCCCAATAGCCTATGACACAAACAAAAACACACACACAAGCGTGTGGTGAGCTTTCAGAACCCCTTACATAAAGTCTTGCTGAGCAGCGCGTGCGCGCTGCTACAGGCTCGACCTAAAAACATGAAGTGTGGATTATTCCATCTTATTGAGGGAAGACGTAAGTAAGGAGTTAGAAAAGCTTGTTCAAAATGAGCCTATAGAGGCTTTTAACTGGATGACCCCAATTTTTATAGCAAGACGTGCCAATGGAAAGATTTGTTTCTGCATAGGTCTTAGACTATGATTAAGGATGCTCAATATTTCTCTTGGCTCGATTTATTATTTGTGTGTCATCAGATTCCCTTGGAAGAAGGATTTAGCCAATTAACTATATTTATTAACCCTGAAAGATGTTTTCAATTTAAATGACTTTTGGCTTGGAATCTGCTGCCACAGTGTTCCAAAAGCTAATGTAGAAATTGCTTGGGAAGGTGAAAGACGTTTATTTTTTATAGGACAGTAGGTTACAGGATAGGATATTTGGTTACAGGAAGGAATAAGTTTGAACATGATGAATGTTTAGAAACTGTGTCATGAATTGTGGGTGAAAAGTGTTTAACAGTGTGTGCAAAATGTAAATATGCTGTGGAAAGCGTGAGATATCTTTGAAATGAGATCAGTGACACGTCTCTCAAACCACAGACTCAATTAGTGGAACCTATCAAACACGTGCTACCCCTAACAATGAGGATATTGTTAGAATGTTTCAAGGTACAGCTGAGTTTCAGTCAAAATGTGTGCTTAATTTCTCCAGTAAATGTTTTCACAGTAGACAGTTGCTGAAAAGCAAAAATAAATTTAAATGGAGTAATGAATGACAAGCAAATTTTTAACAAATTGACATAATATAGCAGAGACACCTGCTCTTCGACGTTTTGGTTGTAAGGCACCTAGGGCCTAATGTGGGTGGCGGTCGGAGGCGGTCGGAGGCTTTCCGACCGACATCCAAGGTTTCAAATCCGGCAATCTTATTACAATGACAGTGGTCAGATTTGAACCTGGCCGATCAAACCAACTTGCTTCCAAAGGGCTCAAGGAGCCTGTCGTCCAGTCAGAACTGCCACATAATCACGTATGGACGGCGTTTCCGCTATCAGAATTATGATATCCTTTTCTGATAGGCTTTCCATATTGGTCTTTCTGACATGGAAAGCCTGTGAGAAAGTGACTTTGCGGACTCCTAGCAAGGCCAACCTTCTTATGCGGCCTCCGGTTGGGGGCTTAAGCAGCACCTATTTTGCTGCCTTGGGAATCCCTGCACCGTGTGGCGGGCACCATGAGGCCTCTCCATGCACTCACCACTGCACCACTCCATCTATGGCGAGGGGGCAGGAGGGGTGACTACCATCACACGCCCGCCCATCTAACTCACCCTAGCTTCCCAGGATCAGCAGACTTGGTATGGTGGTTTACCCCACACACTGCAACCCTCGCAATACAAGGTGGGGACAGTAACGATGCTAGTATGCTGAAGAAAAGGGGATTTTGTCTTACTGCCCCACTGCGGCTGCACCATCAAATCTTCCACTGTACCCATGGCACTCTGGCACAGGCAGCTTCACCCTCTTCTCATCCACCAATTGCGCTGGCCAGCATTAGTGGGTGTTTTCGGGCACTGGATCCCAAGTGCTCCCAACAGCATTGCCCAAAAAGTAAAGCCTGGCCTGTGGGGCACGGCACCCCGCATGCAAAATGGAAAAACAGCCCTTCACAACCTTTTCACGCATCCTGGAGCTGCGTTTTCACGCATCCTGGAGCTGCGGTATGTAGCAGAGCTGATCTCTGCTCCAAGTTCTGGTTCAGGTACTGCAGAAGCGGCAAATCGACTACGCTGCTATGCAGTTGTGCGACACAGGTCACGGTGCCTGCCACACGGTGCAGGGATTTACATGAACTCCCATTTTTCTATTGTAGCTTGCGCTGCGGGCAATTTCCACCCGCAGCACAAGCTCCCATAGAGAAATGGGAGTTTGCAACCGCACCATGTGCGGTCGCATCATAATTGCAGTTTCAGGCCGCCGCCCCGAGGTCGGTCGGTTCCGAAACCGCAATGATTTCGTTCGGAAGCAACTCCGACCGACATCATAATCGGCTCCTTAATATCATTACAATGGATGCCAGATGTACATTCACTGTGGACAGCACGATAACCAATGTAATGATTCTATGAACGTGGCTCCTCCTGCGACTGCGTCACCTTGTTGCCAGAAGCCCTGCCCATGTCTGCCACAGGAACCTCTCATAGAACAGAACTCTGTGGACCAGTGTCGCACAACTGCATAGCAGCATATTCGATTTACCGCTTCTGCAGTACCTGAACCAGAACTTCGAGCAGAGATCAGCTCTGCTACATACCGCAGCTCCAGGAGATGTGAAAAGGTTGTGGAGGACTGTTTTTCCATTTTGCATGCCGGTTGCCGTGCCCCCTAGGCCAGGCTTTACTTTTTGGGCAGTGCTGTTTGGAGCACTTGGGATCCGGTGCCCGAGAACATCCACTAATGCTGGCCAGCGCAATTGGTGGATGAGAAGAGGGTGAAGCTGCCTGTGCCAGGATGCCAAGGATACAGTGGAAGATTTGATGATGCAGCCGCAGTGGGGTGGTAAGACAAAATCCCCTTTTCTTCAGCGTACTAGTATCGTTACTGTCCTCACCTTTTATTGGCAGGGTTGCAGTGTGTGGGGTCAACCACAATACGAAGTCTGCTGATCCTGGGGATCTAGAGTGAGTTAGACGGGCGGGCGTGTGATGGTAGTCACCTCTCCTGCCCTCTGGCCGTAGGTGGAGCGGTGCAGTGGTGCAGTGGTGAGTGCATGGAGAGGCCTACCAAGTTACTGTGCTCTGAGAAAGCCATGTGGGAATTTTGTATGGACTGGCTTCAAAGCTCAAGACCCTTACGTTTACCTTATGGTGAGACTGGGTTAAGCCTTACTTGGTAGGGATTGTAAGAATTCTCTTGGACTCTTGAATATCCTTAATAGGAGATACGCATGGAAATTTATTAGGAGTTTTAACCAAGTTCCTGTGGTGAAGGCAGCAGCTGGGTAAGAGAATCTGGGCAGTCAAGTAGTTAAGTAAATCTACTAGTTTTGTAACATGTATTTGAGATACGAGCTCGATTAAGCTTGTCTGTACCTATTAAGGGACACTGCCAGAGCCTAGAAAAAGGAGGAAGAGTACCTAGGAACGAGGCAAAAAACCTATATCAAATCCTCAGTGAAAGAATTACTACAAGACAAGAAGCCCTTGACTAAGTCTGGAAGGTTGGGAAAATCAGTGGTATGTAGGAATCATAACAGCAAAGACCCGAATGGTGAAACTAGACAGCTCCACCCTAATAACTCCAGTTCAGCTAGTGTAGGAGGAGGGAAACTGGAGATGTCAAGTGAACCCATTGTGCAGGGGCCTGTTGAAGCTATGACACCCAAGGCCTCTCCGCTGGTTAAATCTATAAAGGATTTTGTTGGAAAACACTTTTAGAACTGAGCAGTGAGAAGGGCAGTTCGAATTTGTCAAAACTGTCTAAATCTGGCCTGGGAACAGATTATGCCAGCAGTAACAACTTTGAAGTGTAGCTGCAGGACATAAAGGGGCGGGGAGGAGAAAGATTGGAACCTAGGTAGTCATCTTCCCCTCGCATAGTTAGGGAACGTATGCTGGATAATGCCACCGCAGCACTGACAACAGAAAGGATGTGGTCTTCTTACCAGAAAATACAAAGCTGGACCTTGATCATGATGCCAATCAATCAGCCAGTATTTTTATAATTAAGAGTACTCAAGGCCATAATTTAGGGGCTTCAGGGAATATTACTAATGAAAATAAAACAAGTACTGCCCCAATATTACATGACTGAGCTATTATTGTATACTTATTGTGTCACCCTAAGTGGGATGGGTACGCCCAGAAATGGGTCCCGTGAACCTTGTGTCACTGGAACCAAGCTGTGCCAAGCTATTGAGCCGATTAACTTGGGCGAAACTGGTCCTGGCTTGCTGTATTCTGGTTCAGGAGGGGCTGGCTTGGCTGTTCTGGCTGGACTGTTCCTATTGGAGCAGGGTCAAGACTGATTTGCATGTAGCTGGATCCAAACTGAGGTGGCATGGTGTGCAAATATTGATGAATTGGGATGCGGCCCGAGTGTCCATCAGTGCCTGAGATTAATTCAAGCATTCCATTCATCACTGTTTTGTATACTTATTTTGTTGCCCTAAGTTGGATGGGTTTGCACAGGAAGTGGGTCCTGTGCACACTGTGCCGCTGGAACCAAGCTGTACCCGGCTCATGAGCCCATAACTAGGGTGAAAACGGTCCTAGGCTGCTTGTGTTCTGGTTCAGGGCGGTCCTGGTTTGGCAGTTGAAGCTGGACTGTTCCTATTGGAACAGGGTCAAGACTGATTTGCATATACCTGGGTCCTAACTGAGGACGCATGGTGTGGAAAATGATGATGGATTGGGATGCGACCCAAGTGATTACCAGTTCCTGATATTAATTTAGGCATTCCATTAATCACTGCTTGGTATATTTATTGTGTCGCCATAAGTGGGATGGGTTTGCCCACTTGTGGGCCCTGTGCACACTGTGTCACTGGATCAAGCTATGCCCGGCTCATGATCTCATAACTAGTGCGAAACTGGTCCTGGGTTGCATGTGTTCTGTTTCAGAGATGGCCTGGCTTGGCAGTTCAGGCTGGACTGTTCCTATTGGGGCAGTGTAAAGACTGATTAGCATATAGCTGGGACCTGACTGAGGTGGCATGGTGTGCAAAATTGCATTGGTATGCAGTCCAAGTAATTACCAGTGGCTGAGAATAATTCAAGCATTCCATCCATCACTGTTTAGTATACTTACTGTGTCACCCCAAGATTACCCTACATCATGGAAATAGATATGACCCCCACTTCATATTGTGCCATATTGGACACACTGGTACTGATGCAAAAGACTCTGCAATGTATTTTCGAGGCTTTATTTTTAAATATGAATACTCTGAAGTCACATAAAACGTATTTACAGTCAATAGTCAATGAACTGAAACAGATAAATACGTGCATTACTTCTCTTGTTAGACCAGTAGAAAGAGTGGAGGATGCCACTGCTCAGGAAAAAAACTGGACTGGGGTCACTTCATTTGAAGAAGCTCCATCCACTGTATATATCTCTAAATAGCCAATGTTAATATAAAAAACTGTGAAACTCTTCAAGTCTCCAAAACACTATTTTAGGGAAACTGAGGCAAATAAAGAAAACAAAAGAGTTGAAAAGAAAAAGGGTGTGTAGGAAAAATCTGGGAAGGGAAAGTACGGGAAATGGTATGCCATTGAAAAACCCTGTGAGAGAATGTCAAATCTAAAGGTGAAAAAAGGAAGAAATAAGTCACTGGAAGGAGCTATCTACGTTATAGGACAGGCCAAAAAAAGTTGTACAAACATAAAAACTAGTAGAAACCCTATATTAAATAAGGAACCAACTGGCCCTACGAGGAAAAAGATGATAGGCAGCCTAGTCGACAAATCTGGGAGTTGGCCCATATATAGTATAAAAATACGGGACCCCCTGAGGGTTGGGTTTAGGAAGATAGAACGTGAAAATAGGGAGAAATTCAAAGACCGCTCCAATAATAACATGCTAGGGAAAGCCCGGATGGCTGTGACGATAAAAAACAAGTATGAAAGGGTTGAAACTCGAGCAGGAGATAAAGAAGACTCATTACGAAAGGGAATTTCAGAAGTAACGAGAAAGGATGGGAAACATTTGTGTCTTTTTGTGGCACCCAACCTAAAATATATGCATGGTAAAATGCAAAGGAAATTATAGCCTTTAAATAGATCTATCCTGCTTGAGATATTTTTTAAATGTCTTGGCCTCCACCTGATCTCCTCTAATGCAGTAGTGGCCGGTACGTTTTAGAGGGAGGGAGGGGGCGGGACACGCACATGCACACAAACACATAACACTCACCGCCATGCATTCACACGTGCGCACACAAACACAAATACATCCATTCACAGCACTCAAAATTATCAAACAATCATACATGCACGCACAAAACATTAATTTAAAAGAAAAAATCACTTACGTGCAGCCAGCTCTGCCTCGGAGGATCCAGGAGGATTGGTACCTAAGGTCAGCCAATGAGGGAAGGCAGCAGTCCCAAATTCATCACAGCCCGGGATGGGGTCAGTGAGACTGCTGACCCCACCCCACTCTGATGAAATGTCACTGATGGACACTCGGCCCCGGGCGCTTCAGCTCTTTAAACTAAATCGCCCGGGCGCCAGGCAACCAGTGACGCTACCTCTCGTCACTGAGGGACCATTGCTGAGGTCAGGACCTCAGCCCAGCAAAGATCAGCTCAGGCAGCCAGAAGCCTGTGCATTTTGCGCATGTCTGGCTCCTGACTTCCTGACCTGAAATGAATAGTGTTTGTTAGGCTGACCTTTGTTCAGCCGGACAGACACTGTTCGAGAGGGGCAAAAGGTGGAAGCTGCTCTAATGAGATCAAGCAAGTGAGCTTCGTTCAAAGTAATTCATGGAATGGGGTGACAAAGATCTCCCTATTTTCTGGGCTTGTTAGAGGTGGCTTTATAAAAGCTGAAGGCGAACTTCTAAGGAGAACTCCCACGTAGTAGTGTTCCTGGGAACTCTATCTTACGCTGTCATGCAGGACTTAGTACGAATCAAGTAAAATGTTATACCCAAGATGAGCAACAGGCCACGAGTCATATAGTAAATGGGAAGGAAGGCACTCTGACTATCACATTACCCTTGGAAGGTTGTAGCAATGAGACACTGAAGGGATTTGACCATAATCGGTATGCTAGTTTGAGTAGATGAAGGGTATCCAGATTTATTAAGTGATGTGGATTAGGGATGTCAGTCAGCACACAGAATTACCATGCCCTCCTGGAATGTTCATAGAATAAATAATTTAATGAAACAAAAGATTTCAAACATATAATTAAGTCATGAGATTCTGTGTTTCCAGGAGACATGACTGTGTGCAGATCATCCTCAGATAGTTGACTTTCTGCAGGTTTCCTACAGAGCTTCAAAACATATCTCAGGGCGTTTCTCTAGTGGCTTCCAACTCGAATAATGACCAAGGTGGCTACTAAAGTATGGGAAATTAGTGCAAAGAGTAAGTGGATATTAGCTTGTGGTATACAATTGTGCACTCTGAGAAAACATCTGAGTGCATAATTTTTTAAAAATAAATTCTGTTTATTAAACATCAATAACAGGGTCATGCGATACAAATAATCAATTTGCGTATTACGGGGAACAGTGTCATTACAAGCATTGGTGTTTCGCCTCATGTTATCAAGGTTGCAACAATATCACATGCAGTTTGTTTCAAATCGTCAAGTGTTCGTCAGGGGAGGGAACAATAGGGGGTTCGCACACTCCTCCCCGGTATACATTCCACTTAGTCCAGATTGCTATCCATTTCCTGGGGCATCCACGGGCAACATATACTGTTTTCTCTCTTGTCATACACCAATCCATGTCCTCCCTCCATCCTTTCACTGTTGGTGGTGTCGCAGCCCCCATAGCTGTGCTATGTTGCGCTTGGCAATCATCTGCCCGATTGTAACCCAGAGCCTTCCCTTTACATTTAAGTCTGTGGGCTCCCAGATGTTCAAAAGGCATCTTTTAGCTTCCGGCCGAAGGGTCACCTCCCAGACCACACTCATACACCCGAGGATTTTCTTCCAGAAGTCTTGAATCAGTGGCCACTCCCAAAGTATGTGCAGGAAGGTACCCTCCAGCCCGCATTGTCTCTTGCACATCCCATCCTCACTTCTACCCATGAGCATTAGTTGCCGCCCGAGAGGTAAACCCTGTGTACAATTTTTAATTGTACCAATTTCAGTTTTGCCGAAATGGCGACTTCTTTAGGTGAGGAAAGTGCCTCTTGCCACTCTTCATCGTCAATCTCCAAGCCGTCCCTCCCCCATTTCTCCCTAAGTGTTTTCAAAGGGTCTGGAGTATGGTGAACGAGTTTTTGATATGTTAGGGATATACTTTTTTCTGGTAGGTGTCCATCAAGGAGTCTATCCTCGAGAGGGGAGGCCTCCGGTAGAGACGTCCCAGCCGGAATGTTGACCTGTAGGAAGTGTTTGACCTGTGCGTATCTAAAGTATTCTGAGTCGGCCATCTTGTATGTCTGCTGTAGTGAGGTGAATGTCGCCACCCCATTCCGCCCCCAGAGGTCCCTTATATGCGAGATACCTATGAGATCCCATTTATCAAACCCTTTAGTACACCCTAGAGTTCCCAACCGTTCTGGGTCTCAAAGGGGAGTCGCTAGTGTGAGTCTGTTGGCCCATCCCAGAGCACGATTAACCACGTGCCATGAGTGCACCACGTGCTTGGTAGGTCCAGTAAGCGGAAACCTAGCCGGCCTAGAATATAGTGCTCTCGTAAAATCCCCTCCCGGTAGCAGCCATCTATCCATACTGTACACTGGGTCATCCCCGTTTCCATAATGACATTGGTTTATTGCGAACAACTGCGCTGCCCAATAGTACTTCTTGATGTCTGGTAGCGCGATACCCCCATCGTACCATCCAAGAGTTAGCTTCCGGAGTGCTATGCGCGGTTTCCCATCCCATAGTAGATCCCTTTGCCAGGCTTCGATGTCCTTAAAGAACGTCTGAGGGACCGGGTCGGGGTAGTTCTGAAGGGCATATAGAAATCGGGGTAATGCCATCATTTTGAAAAGTGCTGCCCTCCCGAGGAGGGATAAGGGTAGCGTTTTCCAGGTGTCGGTGTCTCTTCTGAGCCTCTGCAAGGGCGGGATGAGGTTCCACTCATATCGAGTCTTGGCATCTGTGGTGATGAATATGCCAAGGTATTTGAATCCCTCGACAGCTATCTGGATTGGGCAGTTCCTAGGTAAGGTTGGGGTTTTCCCATGGAGGACATAGAGCAACGACTTGCTCCAGTTAATTTGGAAGATGTCCAACACCACTCTCAGCGATCGTGGAGGGGAGGCAAGATAAAGAAGGATATCATCAGCATATAATGAGATCCGATCCTCCCACCCCTCGGTCCATCGAAGTCCCCGGATCGAAGCATCACTCCGTATACAGGCCACGAGCGGCTCAAGGGAGAGTGCGAACAGGAGTGGCGACAGCGGGCATCCCTGTCTGGTACCCCTGCCTAGTGTGAATACTTCTGAGATTTTGTTGTTGACCACCACGTGGGCCAGTGGCTCCGCATATAACAGCTGCATCCACCCTTTAAATTTGGGGCCGAAGCCCATCTTTTTAAGGACTGCAAAGAGGTATGCCCACTCCAGAGTGTCGAATACCATAGTCGCGTCCAGTGAGACCACTATCGCGTCTTCCTGGATACCGGGGCATCGTCCCAGTACTCCATGGAGACGCCGCAGATTAAGGGCCGTATTATGGTGGGGTATAAATCCCGATTGGTCTGGGTGTACCAGCTTAGATATAATCAGCCGGAGTCTATTGGCCAGGAGCTTAGCGAGTATCTTGGGTTCCGCGTTTAGCAGGGATATCGGTCTGTATGAAGTACATTCGTCTTTTGGTTTCCCCTCCTTGGGAATGGTAACCAGTGTGGCTATACGTTGGTCTCTTGGCAATTACCTTATTTTCTTACTGTCCTCATACATGGCTTTCAGGTGAGGCGCTACTTTATCTGGCTTGAGCTTGTATAGCTCAATGGGGAGGCCATTGGGGCCTAGTGCTTTGCCCGTGCTGAGGTCTCTTATTGCTTTGGCTAACTCGTCATTTGTGAGATCTCCCTCCAAATTTTCGCGGTCTTGCTCAGAGAGGACCGGTAGGTGAATATCTGCCAAGAAATCAGAGGAATCTTTTTCTGTGAGTTCAGAGCCCCTCTGGTACACTCTTTCGAAGTGAATAGCGAACTCTCTGGCTATTTCATGGGGCTCAATGAGCACCTCACCAGCAGTATTTTTTAGTTCAGACACCACTCTTTGCGCTCTCTCTTTTTTATCTAGCCAGGCTATCAATTTACCCGCTTTGTCGCCCTGGTCATAGAGCCGCCCATCTCTGTCTCTTGCGAGGGTTTTCGCAGCATCAGTCGAGATTGCTTTATATTCAGCTGCTTTTATTTGCAGTTGATGAGAAGTGTCAGGGTCCGAGTTGTGCTCGGCTCTCTCCTCAAGGCGGAGGAGGTCGCGTTCAATCTCAGTCAGCTGCTTTTCTTTATCTTTACGTCTTCCCGCCACGGCCGATATTGCGCGTCCCCGCAGCACCGCTTTGAATGCTTCCCACAAAGTAGTGGGGGAGTTCACCGTACCCTCGTTGTCGAGGAAGTATTGTTCAATTGCCTGCACCATCGCGGCTTTGGTATCTTGATCTTTCAGATACCAGGGATTTATCGGCACGACACAGCCGATTCTTTTTTCTCCAATAGTAAGGTGGACCCATATGGGGGAGTGGTCAGAAATACCCCTCGCCAAATGCTTGACTTCACACTTGTTCACGTCCTCCTGAAAGGGCGCGAGAACGTAATCAATCCTCGAGAGGGTATGGTGGGATCCCGACAAAAATGTATATTCCCTGAGAGTGGGGTGTCGCCGCCTCCAGAGGTCAATGAGGCCAAACGCTTCAAGAAAGTTGGGGAGCCATTGCTGCCCCGAGCTGATGTCTCGCGTGGGTGTCTGTCCAACTCCCCTGATGCATCGGAGTTAAAGTCTCCCCCAATCACGAGGTGCCCCTCAGGTAGAGAGAGAAGAAAGGTACCAAAATCCTTAGAGGAGTGGGCCTGTAGGCCTGGGGGGATGTATGCAGCCACTAATGTGAGTGTGTGCCCTTCCCACCTTCCTGAGACCGCTGCGAAGCGTCCCAGTGGATCAGCCCATGTGTGTTTCGTATTGAAGGGAAAGGTGTGCCTTAGGAGGATACCCACCCCTCGGGACCCAGTTGTGAACCCGGCGTGTGCCACCATTCTATAGCCCCATCTGTTAAGCGCTTTACACGTATTACCAATTAGATGTGTCTCTTGGAGTAGTGCAGCATCTGGCAGGTGTCTCTTGAATTGTTGTAGCACTATGCTCCTTTTTATTTTATCACCCAACCCGTTGACGTTCCAACTTATGAGTTTAATACTTTGATCCCAGTGCATACCAATTACAGTAGTGGAGCTTTCTGAACCACCCATAAAGCCTGTGACCCGACCCCTTTACTAATGACTGTAAATTGCATGACCAACGTGAAAACTCCCCGGTTCCCTCCCCCCACAACCAACAATAAACATTTTGAAACCCACAATCTTCCTAGCCCCTTTGTTTCACCCCCCCTCCCTGCTACCCTTCCACGTAGGTTCAAAACTACCCACATCCCCAACTAGCAGAGTGCCTATCGCCCTAATAATTGATCAACTGTGTCGTGGGGAAGTGGGCTAGAGCCAACTCTGGCCGCCTGAGGATCTCCCCCTGTGTTGCTCGAAAAAGTGCGAAGAACGAGATCTAAGGGTGGCGCCCCAGTAAATGAGGCAGGCATGATATGCTAACCAGGAACGTATCCTGCATATTATATTTATCAAGTGGGTCGGACTAATGTTCAAGTACATTCCTAGCACTGCAAAGAGTTCTTCCAAAGTTAATAGGTCATCCCTCAGTTCTGCGGACCCCAGTGTCAGCCACCCCATATTTCAACAATATATCTACTTATACTTTACGGTTTGGTGACATAGCCTCCGGCTTCAGTTCTGGAACCCCAGTTTTATCAGTCTCTTTGTGCCGCTGCCAGACCCGGACTGCTGGACCTTGATCTCCAGGAGCGCATGCTACGTCTTTCTGTGTCAGTCCGTTCCCCGAGCGATCCTGGTTCGCGGGTGTTAGGCTCCTTCCGGCTTCCCCCAGCCCCAGAGGTCCTCTTCTGTTCCGCCTTCCCATCCAGCCAGTCCTGTACCTCCAGGGGGCTGGTGAAGAAGAGTAACTTTCCATCAGTAAGAATTTTAAGCTTAGCTGGGAAGAACATCATGTATTTAAATCCACGTTGTCGAAGAATTGCCTTCACCCCTTCGAAGGAACGCCGCTCCTGCTGTACCTTGAGAGTGAAGTCTGGGAAAAAACGGATATTAGCGTTGTCATAGTGTAGGTCCCCCTGGACCCTCGCTGCCTGCAGTTTCGCATCACGGTCTCTGTAGTTGAGGATCTTTGCAATAATTGTTCTGGGGGCCGCGCCTGGCTTGGGGTTGGGAACCGGTGCTCGGTGTGCCCTTTCCACCGTGAAGAGTGATGAGAGTCATTTTGGTTTAAGGTGATTTAGGATGAGATCTTCAAGGAAGAGATCGACGCTCGGTCCCTCCAGTCCCTCCGGGACTCCCACCACTCTTATATTACTGCGTCGGGCCTGCCGTTCCTGATCCTCGAGCTTAAGGGCCATTTGGTGGTGCTGGTGGGTCAGGGCATTAAGTCTCTCTTGCAGGCGTTTAGTAGTTGTCTGGAGATCTATGACATTGGTTTCATTCACTTTGACTCTCTCTGCGGTTTTGCTCATATCAGCTCTCATCAAGTTCATCTCGGTGGACATTTTGTCCATTTTTGTTTCGAGGGTAGTTCCCAGCCCCTTGATGGCTGGCATTATAGACTGAAGAGACGGCTCCGCTTCGCCCGGCTGGTCCTCCTGCGCCCCATCATCCTGTGGCGTCGTTTTGGGGATGGCATATTTGTCCAACTTGTGAGATTGCACTGTAGTGGCGTGCTTAGGTCTCATGGTGACGATACCATGTTCACTTGTGCACCCCTCCAGATGTTACTTCTCCCTTTGAGTTGTTATAGTCTACTGGGGCGGCTGCTTCCACCACGATCCAGCCCACCAGATTTCACCGTCTGCTTCCTCTGCCACAAGTCGTGTGGTCGACAAGGCCGATCCCACCCCGACAACCGGTGGTGCACGGACTCAACTCCTGGATACAGCGCCGTCCCGCAACTCAGGTATGTGTTTATGAGATAGAATAGTCCATCTGGCACTCATTGCACCCCGGCGTCAAGGAGGGCTCATGGTTCAGACCGCAATCCCTAGTGCCGTGTCTCCCTCGTCCCGTGGGCCGGCAACGCATCCGCACCCTGACCCTTACCAGCGCGTCTTGCGGCCCCAGCGTGTTATGCTCCAGCAAGCTCTCCACTGTTCCGTCCGACTGTAGCTTCTCACGTCCTGCCGTGTGCAGGGCCCAACCCCGTCAAGGCGGTGAGTGCGCCCCCCGCACCTCCAGACACGCTCCTTCCTGCACACCGTCGATATCTGGCAAGGGGCCCAACAGTGGTATCTGTAGCCTTTATTGGTCCACTCCCATCCGACTTTGCCCAAGGTTAGTGTAGTTGTGCCCCTTCCGCACCAATCGCGTAGGAGCTCCGCCGCGAGGATACACCACCATTGATATCTCCCCTTGGGTAATGGTTGCGGTCTTTTCTGGACATCCGCCAACTCCCTTGCGATGGATCACCCTGAGGGAGCAGTGGGGACACCCCGTGCCATAGTACGGGTGCCCGGCGACAACAGCAACGCGAGAGGCGCACTATGTGGGTCCACGCAGCCCGTTGAAGTGTGCCACGCCCTCCACTCAGTCAGTGTCGCGCTTTATGTAGCTTCACTTGGTTTAGGGGCCTTCAGGTTAAGGTACATGCAGGTCTGCGAAAGCCCGTCCACCGGCGAGGGACACCACGGCTCTTCCGTCTCACCCTGGGTGTAGGCGCCTCCCCAGGCCTCCCAGTGCGCAGCCGGCCATCTATTGCTCCACAATCGGTGTTCTTGGCTTGGGGGGGGGGGGGATAAGGGCCTGGTCCCCGATGTCATCCCCCCCTCCGCGACGCGTACAGCGCCGAAGCTGAGCGTCGTCCTGGTGCTTCCTTGGTCGCGCTCCTCCCAACACACTGCCAGCGTCGCGCCCTCCACCCAGCCGGTGTCGCGCCCTATGCAGCTTCACTTAGTTGAGGGGCCTCCAGGTTAAAGTATGTGCAGGTCCGCGAAGGCCCATCCACCGACGAGGGACACCGCCACTCCTCCGTCTCACCTTGTGCATCGGCGCCTCCTTAGGCCTTCCAGTACGCAGCCGGCCACCTGTTATTCCACACTCGGTGTTTTTTGGCTGGGGGGGGGGAGGGAAGGGCCCGGCCCTCAATGTCGTCTCTCCCCCGCGATGCGTACAGCGCGGTAGCCGAGCGCCGCCTCGGTGGTTCCTCGGCCGCGCTCCTCATAAGACGCTGCCGGCGCCGCACCCTCCGGGGCTCAGTGCGTCCTACGGCAGCGATTAGTGCCGTAATTTCTGTGCTCACCGGTCCGGCCCGCCTCCGCAGGTGTGGGGCACCGTTCCGACCTCGTCTTGCCGGATTATAGCGGAGATCTAGGGGGATTTGAGCCTCGGCTCCAACGGAGCTTTTCGCTTAAGCGGCCATTACTGTTGGCGCTAAGCCACGCCCCCTCTGAGTGCATAATTGTGATGAAAATGTATGTACAAGTTGAAGATATTGCTGATTATAGCGCTCAAATAGAGACTTTCAGGTATGATCTGATTGAAATCACCTCAAGGTATCCAAGGTATTTCAGGGTTCTTTTGGGAGATTTCAATCACAGATTAGTTCTCTGCAAGACCGATTTATTAGTCAAGGCCTATATTATCTGTTCTGTCATATTCCCAGAAAGTTACGTCTCTTCGAGGGACTCTTCTTTAACTAACTGCCTCTCGACAAATGGTCTACTTAGCCTAAGTGGTCATATGCCCATGGACACCCTAGTCAAGAAAACCTATATATATGGGAACCAGAATTGCCCTATCGTGTATGCCCTATTGTACGCTTGGGACCATAAGTACGTAGAGTAATTTGACGTCTTGCAAATAGGAGGCCGTGATCACCTTCCCTTACATACAGAGGGTTAAATCTGGAAAACCAACAAAAAAGAGAGCCGGTGCTGCCACTAAAAATGGGTTATCTTAGACGACTAACAACGAGAATAACCGAGCAGCATCTATCGGAGGATGAGGTTCCTAAAACTTTGTTCATTGGTACGAGGAAATAATCAACCAAGTAGTAGTTTGCTTAAAGTGTAATCTAACCAGGGAAAATAATATGGGAAAGGGGAAACTACGTGAAAAGTGGCATAGAAATATGTGGTTTGCCGTAATTTAAAAAAAGGGATAAGAGAATTGGAAAAATATGCAAGATTCTCCCAGAACAATGAAACCAAAGCCCAGCTTTCTGACCTCAGAAGAGAGTTGAAAGGGTTGACGGGTATAAGAAAAGGACCTGTTATTACTGGTTGACTGCGGTGTGAGCCCTGGTCAATCAGCAACCACAATCCTAGTCAGGGTAAGGTACAAGCAACCCTAAATTAACCTGTGCTCAACCCCCTGGTAGCTTGGCACAGAGCAGTCACGCTTAACTTAGAGGCAATGTGTAAAAGTATTTGGGCAACACTTCAAACAATATAACAGTGAAAACACCGCACATGAAAGTTACCACACCAGGTTAGAAAAATATAGCTTCATTTATTAAAATAAAACAAGACCAAAACTAGAAAAAATCAATTAGTAGAACTGGAGATATAGAATTTTAAGGTTTTAGAGAAAATAGCGCCAAAAGGCATAAAGCTCCAACTGTGGATATCTGGTCACGCTGGAAAGGCAATAGGGACCCAGCTGGGCCCGCTGAACAGAGTACTTTAAATCCTGGCTTGCGGAGTGTTGTGTGGATCCATATCAAAGATGTCGTACAGCCAAGGCCATGCGTCGGTTACGAGATGTGGTGAGGCTGCGGTGCAAGGTCCTGTTGAATTGACATCGAGGACCCTGTTGGCAGAACTTGCGATGCGAAGTCTGGAATTGGGGACGCATTGTGCAGCCAGGTGATGTGTTAGTTTCGAGTAGCTGCTCAAATTCTACCAGGAAGACCAATTGTCTCAGGTTGTGATTCTCAGTTGGAACCCATTTCAAAATATGTCAACACCTTCTTATATCCATTTTCTCTGAATATCCGTTGTCTTATTGTTCAATCATATTTATGTGACACAACTGACTTCATAACAAAGGTGAAGAACTCTGCATTTGATTCTGACACACAGTGGCTAGTCACGCTGGATGTTGTGTCTTTATATACCAATATACTGCAGGATGATGGCCTAGATGCGAAAGTCCTCACTGAATTAATCTTGGAACTAGCTCATAAAGCATTGAAAAGTAATTATTTCAAATTCAACTAAGACTTTTTCTTTCAGATAAAAGGGATTGCTATTGGATGATCCTTCACCCTAGAGATGGAGATTTTTTTTCTGGTAGTATTTTAAGAAACATTCATATATAACAACATTCCTTTCATTGGAAAAATCACCATGTGACAACATTCATTGATGGCATCTTTTGAATATGGACAGGCAAAGAAAAAGCATTGGATCAATTCCATGAGTGGCTGAACAATCGAACACCAGGCATCAAGTTCAATATTAATAATAAGAACACCATTTTTTAGATGTAGAGGTAAAAGTCACTGAGAAGAGATTGACCACAAATCCATATAGAAAGTCAATAGCCAAAAATAGTGCCCTGAATTATGACGGTTACCATCCACACAGCCTGAAGGACAATTTACCAAAAGGAAATTTAAGTTTAAGACGGAACTGTTCAATTTCCCTATAAAGATCATAGAGCGGTGGGTCAGCAGATCCCTTGCCCTCTTCCTAGAAACCAACAACATCCTGGAAGAGGAGCAATTCGGTTTCAGACCAGCTCACGGAACCGAGTCAGCTCTGCTGACAGTTCTGGATGACCTGCGAATGAGGGCGGACAGGGGGGAATCAGCAATCCTGATTCTGCTGGACCTGTCCGCCGCTTTCGATACGGTGAGCCACGACATCCTGCTGACAAGACTAAAAAACATTGGAATCGGCGGAGTGGCGCTCGATTGGTTTCACTCCTATTTAAAAGACAGATGGCAGGCAGTAGCCATCCCTCCATATCAGTCGGAGTTTGTTAAAGTCCCACATGGCGTCCCACAAGGGTCCGCAATCAGTCCGATACTTTTTAATATATATATGCAACCCCTGCTGGGCATTATCAAGGCCCACGGTATTAGCGTGATCAACTATGCGGACGACACGCAGCTGATGATTTCCCTTGATGGTGTCCAGGCCAACTCACTCACGGCTTTCCATATCTGTATGGCAGAAATGACACTCTGGCTAAACCAGAACTCACTACAATTTAATAGTGATAAAACGGAAATAATGCACTGCTCAGTTGGCAGAATTACCAGAAGTCTACCCACCGATTTCTGGCCCTTGGACTCGGGGGAGTCATTAGCCCCAGTGAAATCAGTGAAGAATCTCGGAGTCAGCTTTAACGACTGTCTGAGCTTAGAGACCAATGTCAACAAGCAGATGAGTAGCTGCTTTGCTTTAATGAGAGGACTGCGAAAGCTGCTACCCCTCTTACCAGCGCAGGTCAGAACCACCATAGTTAGGAGCACCATTCTCAGCCGCCTGGATTACTGTAATGCTCTGCTTCTGGAATCCCCGGCCTATTTGATCTCCAGATTGCAAAGCATCCAGGCGGCAGCAGCGAAGCTGGCACTCTCCCGAGAGCGAAGATCCTCTACCACCCTCGCTCTAGCCGATCTTCACTGGCTACCTGTACATCAAAGGATCTGCTTTAAATCCCTCTGCATTGTCTTTAGGGCAGTACACGGAATGGGCCCCCGACCACTTCAAAAGAAATTCAAATGGTATATACCCACACGGTCCCTCCGTTCCTCATCTTCCAACCTGATAAGCATACCCAGGATCAGGAAAGCCACTTATGGTGGCAGAGCTTTCAGCATAGCCGCAGCCCATCTGTGGAACAAATTGCCTATCGACATCAGGAAAACAGACGAACTGATGGCTTTCCGTAAAAAGGTGAAAACATGGCTCTTCCCCAAAGTTTAATCTCACCAGAACTTTATACTATCCCCCTCCTCTGATGCACAGTATTTTCAGCAATATGTACACAGCGCCAGGATGCCCGTAGGGTTGCAGAAGCGCTCTACAAATGCTATAAATAAAAATAAATATAAAATTAAAGATTATTTCCACCATGCAGCAATATTATAAACAAAGTTGAATTAAAATGGTTACCCACGGAAGCTGGTGGGGAATTCATTAAAAAGATCACAGTTAACTTCACGTGCGACACTTTTAGAGGAGAAAGAAAAGAGCATGCAGGAGAGATTGATTTGTGTATTGACTTTCTGTCCAAAGACAAATCAGTTTAAGCGAATTATATGTCAAAACTGGCATATTTTATCCAACATGAATTGTAAACTAGAATGTCCCCTATTTGCTCTAAAGAAAAACTATAGCATTGGGAAGCAACTAGTTCGAGCATGTTTGCCCTTGCCGAATTCCAAAAACATATTACAGGAACAATGGAATCTATCTAACCTACAAGGAAATCAAAATGTGGCACGTGTTGCCTGTGATCACACCGTTGAATACTCTGAATTTCTTTTTGATAATATTAAGTGGACCCATTCACCACAAATGTTTTTTATGGGACTGTGTGCTTGTGTGAGAAATTGCATGAGGGGAAAACAAATCAAGAAGTACAACTAAGAATAATCCAACATAAATCAGGTATTTGACGTAAAGTTACATCAGACCACTCGTCAATCACTTTCTTCTACACCACCACACTGAACATGATTTTAAATGGACAGTCTTGTCAGTTATCCATCCCCATCCTACAGGAGTGAGTGACCTCGAGAGTAGCTTTTGTAAGTAGTTCAAGTGAGGTACATAGTTTCTTTAATTGTGTCCAAACTCTCTTGGATACAAGGACCCAATCTCCCTTGTCATGCAAATATTCTAAAAGTGGAATTGTAATTTAAAATCCGACTTTACCATAAATTAGGAATTTAAATTAGGATTCTAGAGACACCAAACGTGAACTGGTTATCTCTTCCAATTTGGAAATTACACTTATAAAATGTCATAAAGCAACTCCAGTGTTGTCCTATGGGAGATATAGGCTTTGCAGTAAAGAAAAACGAATTTAAGAGATTTTCACAAGTAGAGCATGTAAATCTTAGAAGTACATGTCCTGCTTTTTAAATACATTGCCCCTTCCCGCTGGGCTGTCCAAGGGTTACCCTAGGGGTGACTTATATGTATTAAAAAAAGGAGGGTTTGGTCCTGACAAAATGATTATTTTGCCAGGTCGAAATTGCAGTTTGAACTGCACACACAGGCTCTTCAATGGCAGGCCTGAGACATGTTTAAAGTGCTACTTAAGTGGGTGACACAACCACAGCTGCAGGCCCACAACTAGCATTTTCAGGCCCTGGGTACATATAGTATTATTTTACCAGGGACGTATAAGTAAATTAAATATGGCAATTGAGTATTAGCCAATTCCATCATGTTTAGAGTAGAGGGCACAAGCACTTTAGCACTGGTTAGCAGCGGTAAAGTGCACAGAGTCCTAAGTTCAACAAAAACGAATTCAGCAAAAGGTAGTAGGAGATAGGCAAAACGTTTGGGGATGACCATACAAAAAGGACCAGGTCCAACAGGACCCATCAAGAAAAATGTTGTAAAATCATGTTCAAAGTAAATGCAGCAAAACACAGCAAGGGCCTGGTCCACAATGGGTTTGGCAAGAAAGAGACAAAACTGAGATGCTTTGTGGCAGGAGATACTTGGATAACATTTCTGGAGGAATTTTATAAAACCAGGTTGATGAATCGTAATCGCCCAGCTAGATTTCATGTGGAAGAAGATATAAGGGGGCAGATGTCGGTGAGGATAATTAAAGAAACAATCTCAGCACTAAAATTGACTAGAGCAGCTGGCCCTGATAATTTACCAATGGTAATCATAAACACAAATATAGATTGGTGGTCTAGCTTACTTTATCTGCTGTTTCAAAGAATCCTAAGTACAGGGATGTTCCCGACTAGCTGGAAGTGAGCAGTGATCGAACACATCTATAACAAGCATTGGCATAGCCAATAGGTCTCGCCTTTGGGACCTTATAAGCGTTTAGGTATGCCTCACATTATCCTATGTATTGTGTTGCTATGCAGTATATTATCCTATGTATTGTGTTGCTAGATAATGAATAGCTGTACAATTACTATGTATTGGGTTATGCAGTCTGATTTATGATGAAATGCTTGACTCTTCTGCATGCTACTTATTGCTCTGCGAAATGCTCCTTTTCATATTTGCATGTATGTAAACTGTAAACGCATGTGGATGCTGGGGGTGCGAGCAGAGTAACCAGAGTGCTTTGGTTTAATGTATTCCTCCCGTCGCGCCACCCTCACTACTTTACTACAGTCACTTGACCCCCCGCAGTCTCGAAGACCTTGGCCCACATATCTGGGTTGAATAACTCTGCGGTGAAGCCGGGTGCAAAGTTTGCATACATGGCCTTTAGGGCACAGCATTGTTTCATGAAGTTTATGTACTACAGCTTCTGCTCGCCTGCCCAGTTCCACCAAAACCATTCGGAGCCGAAGTAAGGTAATGAGAAGACTCACTAGTGCAGGAATATCCCGAACTTGGCCTCATCGTACCAGACTGGCAACGAGCGCGCGTCCAGTGACCACCAGTCCGGATGTAGTGATCTTTGAATTGGTTTCCAGACGTCCGTTGTTGGAATGGCAAGCAAGAAGAACACACGAAAAAGCAGCAACATTTTGAGCCCGACTGACAAGCAGGGCAATTGGCAGTGATACATGGCAAGGGTGAGGATGTGCTGTAATGGCCAGAACTGCCGACTGTGGAGCCGGGGAACAAGGTTTGAGTCTTTGCGTCGGCTCAACATCGTGTGATTCTAGGCAAATCACCTAATCTTCCCGTGCCTACCAAAAATGAATGTATCCCAACAACATGCTCGTTGGCAACTAATATACTCCACGCTGGTTGGCAACTAATATACTCCAGTAATATAACGTGCAAAGGCATAGCTGTTGCTCGAGACATGTGGTGCAACCTGGAGGCGGTGGAGTCATTGCTAAGGAAAACGATTTCAGGCTCAGTCTGAAGCCTGGAAGGAGTATTTATAAAGTGAGCAATCTGTGGGAAGAGGATTGAATTATAAAGGAAGATAAAAAGCACCATGAGAGATCTTCTGCTCCAACCTAAACTGTTGGAAAACAAGCCTTTTGTTTATTTAAAGGTTTTAGGAAAACAGTATAAAGTGTTAAATAAAAGCTCTCTTTACATGATCAGTCAACCCAGGTAGTAAATGTTTTCACTATGCCCAAGATAAGGTAGCAAATGTTTAATAGCCGTTTACATCCAGACTACCTTACCAAAAGCAAGTTGACTACATGTCAGGATGACTAAAGAACCCGATATTGAATAACAAGTGCAGAAAAAAAACCAAAACCTTGTTTAAAAAAAGTCTACCTATTATTTTTCTATCTGCAGTGATGGGTGACATAGTGAAAAAAGGAGAAACGGGGCCATGACAGTTTTAGTCTCTTTTTAGGTCTTGCATATGCAGTATACACTATAGTGGAAGCTTTGTGGAAGCTCCGCCCACTTTCCGCCCATTGGCTTAGGTCCTAAATGCTGCCTTCCAATTGGTTTTAAGCTTTTTAGTCCCGCCTCATGAGGGCCATGTATCCTTCCACGGATACTGGCCCCTTTATCCCAAACACTATTTTCTTCCCTGTCTCTCCCCCAGTCCATGACTTCTGGCCCCCCAACTCACATTCGTGCCTTCTCCCACGCTCGC
Organism: Triturus cristatus; assembly: GCF_964204655.1. Taxonomy (NCBI): domain Eukaryota; kingdom Metazoa; phylum Chordata; class Amphibia; order Caudata; family Salamandridae; genus Triturus; species Triturus cristatus. Next base: position 487,697,407 of record NC_140587.1, on the reverse strand, counting down.
CCTCCCGTTTCCAATGCAATAGATCTCGTGTAAATGCGAGTCGTATTGCATTACAAATGCTTGTTTGGTGGCACTACTTGGTTCTGAGCGTCCCGCCCGTCCGAGGGATGGTGAACGGAGACTTAGGCGTAAAAAAAACAAGAAGGTCTGATATGAACGTTCCAAGCTCTAGGGATAAGAGGACGGAAATTATGCAAACTTTCGAATTCGCTGCTGTTTGGAATATGGTTAAGTAGAGGTAATGTTTTCTTGTCTCTGACATCTACCTCGACATGTGGGCGTAGCTTGTTTGGGGCGTGTTTTGGTGGAGCTTTGGCATTGATGACATGCATTGTGCTTAGTTAATGGGCTTGGCAACACAGTCCAGGGCAGCTCCTGACCTGGAGAAGATAGGGACACAGGGAAGAGGGAAAGCTTGCCAGGACGAGGTGAAAGTGAAAGCGCGGGGCGGAGAGCGGTGGTGAAACAGTTCTTTCCTTAATCAGTTGTGGCTGCTAATGTGTGACTCTATTGGGCTAGTGTCCTCGTCCAGGAGGCACCTTCAGAGCTCGAGCAGATCCTAGAAGGGATAGAGCGATTAGAGAGACGCAAAGGATGGTTTTATGGACAGGAGAAGTGGTCTGTGATAGTGCATTTAGCTGGCAGACTCTCTCAGTCGAGAGGCGGGGGACGCGATATTCCCATGGCTTGAGTAGTTTGTCCAATGCTGGAAGTTGATGAAAGGTTCTAGGTTGGTGGGAAGTAAGCGATACTCCATCCCAATTTGGGTAAAAGAAAATGTTATCATAAGGTAACCCCAGAGTGATCCGTTGTAGGGATGGGGCTCGTGCTAACCCCTGGTGTTTGCTGCTGTGTTGTCTATCTGCCAAAAGATCTCACACCCGTCCAGGCATCGTAGATTGATATGTATTGAAGGTATTGTAGTACGTGGTATTGTATTCATGAGTTTCTTGTCCTGCTAGACTAAGTGGGGTGTATGTGCCTCTGTTTGTGTTCCTGTATGTGTGCCTGTCTATGTCTGTGTGTTTGTGTGCCTGTGTGAGAGTACGCCTGTGTGTGTGTGTGTGTGGGTGCCTGTGTGTGTGCGCGCTTATGTCTGTGTGCACGCCTGTGTTTGCCTGTGTGTGCGTGCACCTGTGTGCGTGCGTGTGCCTGTGTGTATGGGTGTGTGTCTGTATCTGTGTGTGTGTGTGTGTGCCTGTGTGCTTCTTTCACTGATGAATGCCTGGAATCGGTGATGAGGCGGTGTCCCTCTGGCATCCGCTGGTAGAACAGCTTGCAGACCTGCTTGCTCTTGGGGTGTTACCTTGGTACCTAGAAAGCATGTAACCAGTACTAGTTGAATGAAGAGGATGTCTTGTCCTTGGAGTGTGCTGACATTAGTTCCTTCACTATGTTCTTAGGGGTCCATAGTGCCGAGACTTGTCACCCTATACTTGGGACAGATCTGCCTTACCTCGGCTCTGGTGCCATTCTTCCCTGCACCCTTAGTTCATTTGTATTCTGTCCTGATGTCCCTCTGTGTCACAATCTTTGTCCCTGGTCTCCTGTTTCCTTGTATCGCCTATTGCACCACAGTCCTGGAAGTAGGCAAAGTAAACGGCCTGTGGAGCAGACGGGCCTCTGCTGAGTGGAGGAATCCGGTGCTGGCGGAAAAAAGCGGTTGATAAAGTCCACGGAGCAGCCGTGCTGTTCGGGGGGCTGTTTTCTGAGAGGATCTTGTTAAAAGTGAGCAGTGGCGGCTGGTGACATTTGAAAGTGGGGGGCGTAAAAGTTTGCAATGAGTGCCCAGCGGTGAGCGAGCGAGCTTAGCGAGTGAGCCTAAGTGCCAAGGGTAGGCAAGAGGTGCATTTTCAAGCATATTTGAGAAAGCAAGGTTAATAAAGCGTGGGTGAAAATGTAGTTATGACATCAGTAAAGAGATTTCAGGAAGCTTCAAGTGATTCCATCAATTAAAGCCAATACCAGCTTCTAAGAACCCTTTACATTTGCAGATTGACCAGTTGCACACATTTACATTTCTTTCTACGAAGCAGGCACACAGGCAAGAAGGCTTGTTTAGCTGTCTACCCCTCCTTCAGTTTCACAGCACAGGAGACTTGTGCCTTACACTTCAGCTGAAGCATTTCAACTGTCGAGGCAGTTTTCTTTTCATGTTGTGCCCTTCAGATCCCCCCATATGACTACTGGATCACACAACATGACAACAAGGCTCGGCCTCAGAGTCAGGACAAATGAGACTCAAGCCTGGCCACAGCACAGGTCACGGGGTGTGGTCTCTGTCTGGGCTTGTCTCTCCTTCGTTCGCACCCTTGTGCAAACAACGTTTGGCAGCCGTTCGGCATACGAAGATGGGAGGGAGAGACAAGACTTCTGCACTTTATTGCTCGCAGAGTCCCAACCCGCATTCGGCCTGTACAAAATATCGAGGTATGAAGCAAAAGAAGTAACACCAACTGTGCGCCAAAATGTCCATTTAGATTGTACAGTAGTCACAGAATATTGCATATACAGAGGTACTTTGCTTGAATTTTCATAATTCATATCCAGGTATCAACATTATTTACAAGAAGCCAACTCTACCTTTAGCAGCCCGAACAGAGCAATAGTTAAACTTTCAAAGGGTAACTCATGTCAGATTAACAAATAACGACAGACGTGATTGCATCTGGTCAACAGTAGGCCAAATTTCAATTCGATACAATGCTAAATGATGGCATTAAATCAAGATAAAGAGCACAGAATGCATTTTGTTGGGCTGCTATTTTTTTAAGGCAGCATAAGGACAAAAAAGCGAACTCCAGCATTTCTTCATGCATAGCATTTCTCAACAATATTTCCTTCACATTTATTATGACGGATGATTGAAATTTTTTATGGCTCTGCCACGAAACGGGCAAGGGCTTGATTAATTTCATTCTGTGATAGGGTTTTCTTGCAGAACAACTAAGTAAGTAATGGCATGCATTTCCATATCCATCACGGTACCTTTAAAATGCCCTTTTCTGCATGGCCATTCTTCCACTAATTAATGCTCTGGTCTATTACCTTGACTATATTTGAAGTTATTATGGCTCTATCAATCTTTACCTGTCTAGTGAGTTTGCACATTTACCACACGATTTCCCAATGAGTGAGCCCCCCTCTTGGTGAAATAAACCCTCATCCCTGCAACAAGAAACATAACATATGACAGACCCCAACACCCTCAAAATGGATGATCAGCCAAGGCCCCTAATGACGAAAAAGGGGCCCTTCATAGTGTTTACTATTAAAGAAATCATAAAATTTTCCGCACAGTAACACAGAAAAATACAAGCTTCTTCTGATCTCTAAGCTTTCTCCAAGACAGACATAACATGCCCATTTTATTATACGATTAAACTAATGAATAATGGGCTTCGTCTGCCAGTGGGAGAATTATTGCCGGCGCATAAATGAGAAAATAAGTTCCTCTGATAACAATTGCAGTACTGTTCCACCTGTGCATACCCCCTCCACTCTCACCGCCAGCATACATGTGATTTTTTCACTCAATGAATGGAGATTCCTTACCGTAAGAACAAAATTCGGGCAAAACTTGACCTCCCGGTGATACAGCTCGACTCATGATTTTTACATGAATACAGAGATCTTTTAATAACTACAGCCATATCCCCGGGAACCAGAATGAAGTAGGCACACAATGAACTTTAACGACCGGCCTTCTCTCTATTTATTACTGGATTAAACTTGCCAAAAGCCAAATTGCCAGTCGCGGCTCGTGTCGTGGGGGGGGGTGTCGCACGGGGGTGGGGACTTTTTTTAAATTAAATCCTACCTGGCCTGAGCAGGTCCGGGTCCACCGTCCGCGCCGCTTTGGGTCCGTTTCCCTTACTTCTGGCGCCTACTCACTGGAACTGCCCATCAGTGCTGGCATGCTTTGCAAGACCCCTCTCAGCCAATCCTGGTGCTGGAGCAGCACCAGGATTGGCTTAGAGCAGGCTTACGCTCCGCCCGCCTACCCATTGGAGACCGAGGTTTGAGCCTTGGCTCAACCCTCGCTCTCCTAATGGGCATGCGCCAGCCTTTGTAAACACGAGTGCGCATGACTGGGCACGGTGCAAAAATCGCCCTCCGTCCCCACTCATGCGCACTTGTGTGCTGCTGGCTGCCTGTCAGTCAACATGACGCCAGACCACCCACCCCCTTCAGACTCTGAAGGGGGTGGGCAGTCCAACGTCATACTGACTGACAGTTCTCCCTCAGCGTTTCTCAACGTAAGTGAACTGAGAGTTTACTTAAGTTCAGAGACGCCGAGGAAGCTGCGGGTACGGGGCGCGGGTGGGGGGGCAACGCCCCAACGCCCCCAATGGACGGACCGCCACTGAAAGTGAGGAAATCTGTGGGGCTGCCTGTGCTGAGAAATGATGGCGTCCTCTGGGCGGAGTCACAACGCTGCCTGCTGGTGAAGCAGCCAGATTTGGCGTGATTAAGGAATTGAAAACAGGAAAGTGACTAGTATGTGAATTATCTTCAGACTTACGCACCAGGGTCCAGTTATTCAATTCTAGTGTTTTCATATATTTATCATGAGCATTTGAATGACGTCCATGGGTGAGACGTGGCTAGTGATTCATTTGCACATAAAGGGATTAAAATCAGGTTTTGCGTTTTAAATGAGGATCACGTGTGAGTCACCTTTAAATACCTATACAGGCCATTGTCAAGCATTGTACCTGGAAGAGCATGCAGCGTGGAATATTTGTGGGCACTTTTAAAATCAAGTTTTTTTAATCACCTATTTGGTTGCTGTATTTTTCTTTGAGGCATAATAATAATAATAATGTGCTGTTTGGCTAAATACTTATAAGGTCCCAAAGGCGAGACCGATTGCATTGCAAATGCTTTTTTTAAATTATGTGACAAGCACTGAGTGATGATACATTATTGTGGGGAATACATTTTCAAGGAAAGAGGGTGGAACAAATTAATGGAAGAGATTTTACACAGAAATGTAAAGAGGGGGTCAAACAGGATGCTAACTGTGAAGTGGGAAGAGTGTCGAAAAGAGACCTCAAACACGGGCGCAGCGAGAGGATTTAATAAAATGCAGCTAGACCTAATTATGCTGGTGAATGCTAAAGACTCCCATCACGATTCCCTTGCAAGAGGTCCTTCAAGACCATCGGTTTCAGAAACACACAGATTATTAATTCAGCGCATCGGTGAGCACGAAGCTACAATGTCCTGTGAAGTAAATGAGAGGTACAGGAAGAAATACGGTTGTGATGCAGGCGGTGTCTGGGAAATCCGGGCTCGAATCCTGGCTCGCACATTTAAACAATAGTGTGATCCAGGTCTACCACTTCATCTCACTGAGCAGTGTGTTTTTTAATTGCCAATTTTGGGAACATTTGTAAGATTCAGCGTGTGCCATAAAATGCATTGTCTCCAAGAGAGGTAATTCGCTAATTATATTACTCCCCAAGTAAAAAAAAAAAAAAAAAACTCTTGCTTTGCGTCTGGCAACCTTATCAGGACTCTTGTTTGTATAGCTAAGTCTACTTTTAGAAATTATTATATTAAAAGTCACTTGTTGCAATAATGTTATATAACGTACCAATCTTAAAAACACATTGAAAGTCTGAATTTCAATAGTCCCATTATCGGCAACTTTACCCACCCACAGTCTGAGCATCCATGAATAAATAAATACACAAGACCACTTTTGCTATGGGAAATATTGCTGCAGGTTTATTCCATACAAAAGTATGCAATATGGTGGGTTATTTTACGGGAGATCCAAGGCAACTGTACAAACCTATGCTGCCCCGCCCGCCTGATGAACCAGCACTGTAGGACACCCAATCAGTGCTACACCTTTTGGTGATCCTACTTCGGATCACGTGACACGTTGGTCTCTTATTACTCACGCCCTTTTCAGTACGGAGCGTAGCAGGGCAAACCCCCGGTTGGTCAGGCCCCCAACCGCCCGAAGGACTAACGGAGCGCTGTCGCGGTTTTCCTGGAACCTGCCCTGAGGCTCCTGGTCTTTGGCTCTGGCACCCCTACTGTGCTGCGCAGAGGTACCCTTACTGTACCCGTGTGCCACAGTAGTACCCTTACTGTACCCGTCTGCTTCCAGATCGCCCTGTAACTCGGCCACAGCTCTGGAGGCGGCCCCCCTACCAAAACAGCTCATTTCTGACCTGCAATCTGCTTTCTAGGGCCTCCTGCATGTCCAGTGGAACGTGTCCATGCCCACCTGTGACAAATGCACCCCATGTTTGTCAGCCTAACCTTAGGCGTACGCCTTGCTGGCAATGGTGACAATGGACCCCATCTTTATCAAATTAGCCTTTAACATTAGCCTCTGTGGAGGGGCGTGGCCAAGATGGCGAGGTGAGCGGACGTCTCCTCGACCGGCTCCCGATCCTCTGAGCCTCCAGACCTGGCTCTAACGCAGATTCTCCCCCCAATTCTACGGGAGACGAGGCAGAGGAGCCGGCGGAGGCTGCTTGGTGAGCCAGAGGGCACGAAACACGCTGACGGCGCCCTCCGGACCACCAGGAGGGAAATGCCGAGAGGAGGCGGAGCACCAGGCCGGGCCCCGAGAGGGCGTGCTCGGACGCACGACTACGCGAGCGCCCGAGCCCAGCGACGCGGCCTGCAGCTTAGTGACGGTGACTGCCGACACCCGACAGCAGAAGGCAGCATTGGCCGGGCAGAGAGATCGCATCATCAGTGGCGGACAGAGGGGAGACCTGACCCCGATGGACACACGCCCTGCTTCGGGCTGGCCACGAGAGGATATCGCACGTGGTGTGGCGGCCAAAGTGCTGGGCCCGAGGCCGCCGCGGAGCCCTGGAGACGGTGAGGGGACCCGGGGCTGCGTGGCGCAGCGGCGACCGACGCCCGAGAGGAGGCAGGCGCGTGGAATCACCGATGGCAGCCTTACCCGGGGCAGACTACGGCCACGGGAGAGCGGAGACACCAGGGAGGAGCTCATCCGCACAGGAGATGGCGGAAGAAGGGCCGCAACACGGTGCCTCAAGGGGGACGAGCTGGAGTGGACTGTTGGCGCCCAGAGGAGGTAGAGATCGGACCGTCTCCCATTTCCCCCCCCCGTCTCAATCGGGCAGAGCAGGGACGCGGCGGCAGCGGAGGGGCACTGACGGGGGACCCGCGGCCTACAGATAAGGGGCTCTGGAGTGGAGGAAGCAGCATAGCATCCGGAGTGGCCCAAACAAGAGCCGGGGCAGTCTGGCGGCACAAGGAAGGCGGGCAGCGCAGAGGGAACAGACCCAGCCACAGCCAGGATCCCCCGAGCGCCGGCTTTGGAGGAGGTAACCGAGTGGGAGCTGGTCACCATCGGGCCCACAACATATAGAACCTCCGGCGGCTGGGTGGCAGGGCCTGAGGCGCGGCACTCTCGCTGGGCAGAGGAGAAGGCCACGAGGAAGGGGGAGCAGTGGTGCGTGGAGAGCACACAGAGGCGCGGAGCCCGGGCGACGGACCCGGTGGAGGCCCAGCGACACGGACATGGCAGGCAGTAAAGGAGGGAGGAAAGGAGAGCGCACCCTCCCTGAACTATTGGGCCGCCACCCGCAAAGAGTGGACAGGGGACAGCAGTCACCCCACGCCTCCAGTAGTGCCCCGGACCCCAACGGGGGAGAACCCCCGCTCACCAGGTCCTTTATGGAGTCCCTCTTCGGATCCCTCAGGGAGGATTTCCAAACCCTAAAGAAAGAAGTGGCCGGCTAAGTGCGGGAGATCCGTCGAGAGGTGGACGGCCTGGGTGAACGGGTAGCCACGGCGGAAGAGGCAGGCCAACGGAGGGATGAGGAGTTTGAACAGCTCCAACAGGAGGTGCTGAGACTCAGGGACCAGCAGATTGACCTTCAGGCACATGCCGAGGACCTAGAAAATAGGTCTCGGCGAAACAATGTACGGGTTCGCGGAGTCCCATCTGCGGAGGAGGGAACGGACGTAGCAGGTTACCTGAGAGACCTGTTCCGAGAGGTTCTGGGGGAGCCGGAGGAGTTTTCCATCCGAATAGACAGGGCGCACAGAGTAGGGGCACCACGGAGGGCATCCATGCCTCCCCCGGACATTCTGGCTTACCTCCCGGACTACCCACTTAAAGTGCGTATCATGGCGGAAGCGCAGAAGCGGCAGCCCTTGACTTTCCGGGGACGCCCGGTGGCCTTATACCAGGACCTGTCGGCTATCACGCTCCAGAAACGGAAGACATTCAAAATAGCTACCGACTTCCTGAGAGAACACCGAACGCCTTACGCCTGGGGTCACCCCTTTAGACTTATCTTCAGGTGGAATGGAACCCTGCACCAACTACGCTCCCTGCAGGAAACGTGCGGGGTCCTGAGCCTCACAGCTATGGAGGACGACACTGCTTCGCAGCGCCGGGGGCGCTCTGGAGGGGACGGATGGCGGCGGGTGACCGGGCTGCGCTCCCGGGATCGACAGGCGCGGCCGGACTCGCCCACCAGGAGGGCCGGTATGGCTGACGCGGTATCGGAGGTGGCCGAGAACACTGGCTCCAGCGACATTGCGCTGACAGCGTAGGACCACTCCGGGGGGAGAACACAACAGCCGACTTCAGCTTGCAGGTTTGGGGGCTGGGGGGGGAGGGGGCGGGCGGGAAGAGAAAGATGGCTGGACGTCCACTGGAGGGCTTTACCAAAGACTTGTCCCCTTGGGGACCGGACTTGGAAATTGAGGACTCAGGGTCTGGGGCTGGGGAGGGATGTACAGGGGAGAAGGGATTCGGTGTTGCTGGTTCGTTGCCAAGGGGGGGGCTGGTGGGTGGTGTGGAGGGGGAGGTGTTCTTGTTGATGTTGGGAGGGGAAAGGGGGGGGAGGGAGTTCTCAGAGTGCGGGGTATGGGAGGAAGGGGGTCTGGGGAGGGGGGGTGAATCGTCCAGTGCGGGACCGACATGATGGCCAAGATAGCGACATCACTGATATTGCCGGTGGGCCCCGGAGGATACAGCGCAGGCGCGCCTGTCTTCACACATGACACCTACGACCCTTAAAATAGTTACGCTTAATGTGCGGGGCCTCAACAATCCGACTAAACGGCGTGCGGTGCTGTCCCTGTTAGAAAGCACTCAGGCAGATATTTGTCTCCTCCAAGAAACGCACCTCCTGCCCGAGACTGTGCTAGGCTGCGCTCTCCCGTGTTCCCCACGCAGTTTTTTTCCTCTTGTAACACTAAAACAGCGGGGGTGGCGATCTTGGTAGCACGACGCTTTTGAGGAGAAGTTCTCCACAAACAAGCGGAACAGAAGGGTAGACTCTTGGTCAATAGATTCAGGGTTTCAGGTCTCCCCATCACGATAGGGTCCTTATACAGCCCGAACGATCGGCAAGAGCGTTTTCTCAGCACGGCGCTGGGGGAAGTTACGGCTACCCAAGACCGGCACATTATCTTAGGGGGTGACTTTAATCTAGTCTTTGACTCGACACTTGATAGAGCCGCCCAACATTCGCCACAGACGGGGGAGTTCTCACCTGCACCCCGCAGACCGGAACTATTCTTATTACTCACACGCGCATAAAACGTACGCACGGCTGGACCACCTATTGGTCACTGGACCGGTCGGCGCCCTCGCTACCACGGTGGAGATGGGGGTGATCTCCATGTCGGATCACGCCCCGGTGTCGGCTACTTTTTCGATGCCGCCGGTTTCCCGGACCCCCCGGGTATGGCGCCTAAGGGACACCTTACTACATAGAAAAGACGTGACCCAGCAGGTGACGGCTGCGATTCAGGAATATCAATCCCACAATGAGAACCCGGCTACCACCAGGGCGACTCAGTGGGCTGCTCTGAAAGCGGTACTACGGGGGGGAGTTCATCGCAATCTCAGCGGCAGATAACGCACAACGACAGAGTAAAAGAGAGGAACTCACGCAGAAGGTCCGTGAACTGGAGCACATGCATCGCCGAACGGGGGCCCCCCGGATTTGGCGGCAGCTACAGGGGGCGAGAAAGACACTGGTGGCTCTAGACATGGATCGTGCAGAATACGCAGCGCTCCGTCTCAAGCACGCCTACTACACAGGGGGAGACAGGTGCGGCCGACTGTTGGCGAGTAGACTCAGAGTGGCAAGACAGAAGCACCTGGTGAAGACGATCACCGACTCCACAGGGTCTGCAGCTACGGAGGACGCCTCTATTGCGGAAATCTTCCGCAAGTACTATGCCGATCTGTACGCCGGGGACCCCCCGGATGCGCCCGCGACGCAAAGGTACCTAGACTCAGTCTCGCTGCCATCACTGACACCCCTGCAGGCAGAGAGTCTGGACAGGGACATTCGGGTAGAAGAGGTGATTTCCGCCATTGCCAAACCCAAGTACGGTAAATCCCCGGGGCCAGACGGCTACACACCCCTCTTCTATAAAACTTTTTGCACCACACTCACGCCGATCCTCACGCGCCTTTTTAACACCTTTGCGGAACCGGGGGCCGTGCCGCCGGATCTGTTGCGGGCGTCGCTGACGGTCATCCCTAAACCGGGGAAGGACAGATCACACTGTGGCTCTTACAGGCCGATCTCTCTCTTGAATGTTGATCTTAAACTGTACATGGGGATTCTGGCAGCCCGCTTGGCTCCCCTCCTGCCGGGGCTTATTGACCCGGATCAGGCAGGCTTCGTTCCAGGGAGGCAAACGGTGGACAACACCAAACGGATTACACATAATATAGAGAAAGCGTCATGGATCCGGGGTGAGAGAATGTTGATGGCGGTGAACGCCGAAAAAGCATTCGACCGAGTGCACTGGCCGTACTTAGAGCGGGTGCTGGAAAAGGTAGGGATGAGGGACAAATTCCGCAACATGATATTCAATTGTTACAGATCCCCGACCGCGGTGGTAAGAGTAAACGGATGCAGCTCCGGGAGTTTCAACATTGAAAGAGGCACGAGGCAGGGATGCCCGCTGTCGCCTTTACTTTTCGCCTTATATATGGAGCCATTCGCACAGCGAATAAGAAACAACCCGGAAGTAAAGGGAGTGAAAATGGGTGGTTTTTATCATGCCGTTAGCCTCTACGCTGACGATGTGATCTTCTCTCTGGAAGATCCACTCATAGCCCTGCCGGCCTGTATTGAGGAACTGACTGCCTTCGTGGCTGTCACGGGATTCAGGATGAATATGGGGAAGTCCGTTGCCCTGGATCTCTCGCTCGCGCCAGCGACCAGAGCACTCCTGCAGCGTCAAGTCCCGATAGTTTGGTCGAGGGACCCAGTGCCCTACCTGGGAATTCAGCTGGCCTCCACCCTACCCGCTATGACGGCAGCCAATTACACCGCTTTAGGCAGAACGATACGGGAGGAACTGACTAGGTGGGACCGCACTACTCTCTCATTGTTGGGCAGAGTGGCGGCCGTTAAAATGACGATCTTACCGCAGGTGCTTTATCTGTTTCGGGCGCTCCCTCTGCAGCCTCCGGTGGGGTGGATCCGGCGGACGCAATCGGACCTGGGGCGGTTCATTTGGCAGGGTAAGAAGCCCAGAATGAGGCAGGCACTCTCAATGCTGGCTCCGGAGGCGGGAGGCCTTGGCGTCCCAGACCTCCGCAAATATTTTCAGGCGGCGCAGTTGCGCTACCTCGTGGAATGGAGCAGGTGGGAATCGGACAAGCACTGGCTTTTTCAGGATCAAGCGGTGGCGGGCAGACCGTTGCAGGAGGTGCCGTTTCTGCGCAGGGCACACCGCCCCACTAATCTCTATGCCTCCTTTGTCACTGGGGTGCCGTTACGGGTTTGGGACGCCACAAATCTCACACACGGGTTGACCACGTTTCCCTCCCCATTGACGCCCCTGGTGGATAATCCGGACTTCACCCCAGGGATGCAGGGGGGCGCGTTCACTCATTGGCGCGCGGCGGGGTGCAGGGCTTTGTGTCATATTTACACTGCAGACAGGATCATTCCCTTCACGAGCCTCCGACAGGACTATGCATTTCCCGAAACTGAGAGAATGCGCTACATGCAAGTCCTTTTTTAGGCAGACGCCAGAATCGGGGACAAAGGGGCTACAGGAATTACAACAGGCAAGAACTTCAGAGAAGCCATCAACCTCAAAATGCAGGGCAGGAATATCTGACAACCAGGAGCAGACAATATTGGAGGTAGAGGAATTACCCATTATAAATCTGTCGGAAAAGATACTTACCAAGGATGAAAAAGATATTTTAAGAAAAGGTTTCAGCTTCGCACCATCAGCCCCACATAACACATATGAACTTGAAAGTGATCTTAAGATGTTCTTTAGGAAAATTAGATTAAATAGGTTTTTCCAAGATAAGGAATACATACAACCAAGAAATGTATCTGGCTTTAAACCCAAATCTACGTTTACCCCAAATTTAGCCAAGTAGACAAGAATGTTGAGATCTTTGAAAGGGTTGTAGAAATGGAGATTAAAAATATGAATAACATCACGCCAAAACACAGGAATCACAATTTATCTGTGGAACAGAAAAAAGCACTCAAGTCTTTACAGAAGTGTGAGGAAATAGTCATCAAACCGGCCGATAAAGGCGGGGGAGTTGTGATTTTCGACTCAAGGGATTATGAAAGAAGAATGAGAAATCTCTTAGATGTGAGGGACCACTATCGCCCCATTCGTTTCAATGCTATAGATGAACTCAAGAAGGAAGTGGCCTTCCTTCTTAAACAAGGACTAGAGGAACGATGGATTTGCGCAAATGAATATAAGTTTTTACTGAATGCGCACCCAATAACACCAGCAATCTATGGCCTACCTAAAATTCATAAGAGTTTAGACAATCCCCCAATGAGACCTATTGTCAGTAGTATCGATTCGATGTTAGAACCGCTGAGCAGATATGTGGACCATTTTTTGAAGCCCATAGTACAGAAACAAAGGTCCTATATTAAAGACACAGCCCACGCGATTTCTATTTTTGATGGACAGAGCTTCAACGGGAGGACCCAATATCTGGTCACTCTTGATATTGAAGCGTTGTATACAAATATCCCCCAAAATGATACCATCAGGGTAATCTCAGACATCTTAGAGAAAGAGAATCTAGAGGGCGCCAACAAATACTTCATAACATCATGTATAGAAATGGTCTTAAAAAATAACATCTTTTTATTTCAAGAGGAGGCTTATATTCAAGTTAAAGGGACCAGCATGGGGGCTACCTGTGCTCCCAGTCTGGCATGCCTCTATGTCGGAAACTTTGAGCAAATACATATTTTTAATGAGATTGCGCCGTATTTTGAAAACATACAGGGGTGGCACCTATTTATAGACGATATTATATTCATCTGGAACGGCTCTAGCCAGGAGCTTTAATCCTTTCTGGAATGGATTAATTTGGGGGACCCAAACCTTAAATTCACAGCGCACTACAGCAACTCCCAGGTAGATTTCTTGGACATCAAAATTAAAAATGTGGACAATACACTACAGATGGAGCTTTTTACAAAGCCCACTGACAAAAATACTCTCCTAACATACGACAGTAATCACCCTCAATCTCAAAAAGATAACATCCCCTTTGGAGAGTTTTTGAGATTGAGGCGTAACTGCACCACAATAGATGATTTTTACCGACATGCGGGGACTCTAACAAACAAATTGAAGGCGAGAGGGTATCTAAAAAAACTTATTAAACACTCCTTAAAAAGAGCTAGATTTTATAATCGAGAATGCCTATTAGAGACAAATAAAAATAAAAAAGATATATCAAGTGGGAGAATTGTTTTTGTTTCACAATTTTCCAACATTAGTAACAAAATTAAGAATATAGTCAACAGAAATTGGAAAATTCTTAATTATGAGGTGGATAACAAACTGGGAAAACCCCTTTTTTCATTCAGGCGCAACAAAACCATTCGTAACTCCTTGGTGAAAACTTATAGACAGGCGTATGACACTCAAACTACACTGACAGGTGAGAAAGCCAAAGGAAATTATAAATGTGGCACTTGCTCGATCTGTGCACAGTGTATGGAAACGAAGAGCATGATGTTTAACAACAAGACGATGTTGGCGACAACACTAAACAACTGCCGCAGTAAAAATGTGGTCTATCTCCTTATCTGCCCGTGCGGACTCGGCTACGTAGGGGAGACAGGCAGGGAACTTCGCATCCGTCTATTAGAACACAAATCCGCAATTAGGAATATGAAAGAGAAGGCCCCCCTTACAGATCACTATGGGAAACTTAAACATAATTGCAATGAATTTAAATGGTTCATATTGGAAAAAATCACCATCAACAGGAGAGGAGGTGATATTAACACCAGAAGGAAACAACGTGAACAGTGGTTCATGTGTCACCTGAACACAGTAGATAGGGGCCTGAATTCTAAGGAGGACTGGATGAATATCATCACGAGATTATAATATCTCGGTCCTCCAGTAACCTTTGATGTGGTTGTATCAATTTGAGTTACAGCGATAGTAGTGGGATACCCTCTGTAATTCCCTTGTTACTAACAGATGTTTATTTTATTAATTTTTGTTTCTTTTAACCTGGGGTTATCTCTCCCTTTGTGCAAGGTTATGTAATGTAAAAGTGAGAACGACTTAGCCTTAACGGCTTACAAATATAGAGGTCTCTATCCGCCTCATATGAAATGTTGATTATAGCATACTAATAAAAAACACGTCATTTACATTGGCGAGGCTTTTGCTGCTTTCTGCGTACACACTCATTATGTGGCAGCCCCTGGTCCGCGGTGACTACTACAATCACCACAATCTCTATAAGTACCAACATAACCCGCCAGAGACAAGGAGAGATAGTCGATAAAAGACAAAAAATAACTTTGTTGTCAACATTTTGATGAGAACAATAAAGTTTTTGGAGACACATAAAAAACGGGGGACTCCTTGTCTTGCCTAGACACACTACACGGTAGTGCGTGATATCTGGGCGAAAATGTAATGAGAACTTGTAATTTTATACCAACCAGATTTCTTTTCGATTAATAAATTGGGTTAAAGAGTCTAATTAATTTATACTGTAATGGTTCAAATAGAATGGTTTTTTAGTGATACGAATAAAATGAAATCATAAGTTGGACACAGACATAATAGAACGAATCAACGGAGCCGTTCTATACGACATAAACACATTACGGCCCCGCATGCGCATTAGTATTAGATGAATCTGGAACGAAAGGGAGCAACATAGAAGAGATAGCACCATTGGCCTATTACAAGTCACCTGATAGAGGCGACCAATAGGACGGCGTTGCTCCTAGAACAAATGGAGGACAGGGCACGGTAACAGCGGTAATTGGAAACCACACCACGGAACTATCCCTGCATGGACGCAACAGCCTGTATATTTTAAGGTAAGAAACCCTAGGAAAGCTTAGGGCAAAACTGTTCGGGTTTTGCCTCGACCGAGTGTGGGACTGTGGATTGGGGGCAACTATATAGCAGTCCACACGAGCTACAATCTATCTAAATCTCTGTCCTATTACAGACAGGGGAACTGATATGTAACAAGGACGCGTTGTCTATTGCCGGTCCGTATACAGATCCAAGATGAGCCTGTGACTTCTAATTTAAAAGGATACACTCTACATGCAGGTTACCCGATGATACCCATTACCAGGTACGGATTGAGCGGTCACACGGAGGGGGCAATGAGATGAGTGTAGCGGGTCGTATAATAAAGCGATATTTGTACATATTTCAGGTAATAAGAACAGACAATAGTAGCCGGGCCAATTCTACAGACAAGAATTAGTGTCGCAATTTGAAGTTAAGACGTACGAGTAGAATACGAGTAGAACCAACGAAAAGGTGAGAATACCTAGATTACACAACGTACAGGTTTTGAGCAAAAACAGTTCATTGTAGATGACAAGATATTAAATCAGATGTACATGTTTTACAGATCAGGGCACAGGGACTATTGAAGGACAAGTATCTATCCCCAACATACTACAAGAATCGTCCATTCATTGACAGTGGGCCATAATAATAAGGATATAGGAAAGAAAAACATATTAAGGTGAGAACACTCGAGATATATATTGAACATGAATGTGGATTGATAAAAGCAGCAATAGCAAACTCGCAGGGAAGGTTCTTAGAGTAGAGATACGAGAAGCGCAGATAAATCTCTAAGAAACAACCTTGTTAAAAAGAGAGCAAATAGGACAAGAATGGGGCCGGTCAGGATAGCTTTAATTGAATAAGAAGAATTTAGAATGAGGCGTACAGAATATAATTGACCTATGTATAATTGCAATATCTTTTCTCCCATACTTGGAATCTTGAATAAAACGTGGATTGAGAGAGAAACATATATTACTGGTCTTGATAAAGATAGCGGCATAAATACAGCCCATCGAAACGCGTCGCCGCATAGGAGTAACATAATCCAAAGAACCGGGTATCCACTTGTAGCGATAAATAGAGTCAGATCCCACAAGTGTATAATCCCTTGAGCTGTCTGAATTGGATGTGTGTTTTATGACAAATTGCAGTGTCTTTTCTTTTGTATTCTCTCTGTTATGCGGGTTCATAATAGGGTAATGCATTATATTTGATCCTCTGACTGCTTTCCCAAAATGAGAGAAATGTTTTCCGTTTAAATTGTGTGGTATATATTTTAAAGTTATTATTTGTACTGTGGATTCAGACCAAGTGTGTTGATAAGAGTAGAATAGGGACCATCATGAACTGTGGTTTTTAAATACAATGTACTACATGTTTTTATAAAATAAATGTAAACTATTTTTTAACTGATCTGTGTATGTAATGATTATATGTTGTGAATTGATTCTGTTAATACTTGTGTTATCAAGGGACTGCTAGGTGATATTAGGAACAGTATCCTATTCCCTTGATCTTTCCTTGAAGATTTTGTCAATATCTAAGTTATCAAGGAACTGCTAGTTGTTACTTGGAAGAGTACCCTATTCCCTTGATTTTCACAAGGGGTCCCTCTCTATTTCTCCCAAATCTACATGCAAGTCTGCCACTGGGCGACGAGCCCGCAGGTGCGAGAAACAGCTGATAGAAGGCTATTCTCTTACGAGCGCTGGCTCTTGTCGCGCACGTCTAACGCTAAGATCATAAGTGACCTTTAGAAATTCATCCAAAGGCCCGCTTCGCACTTCTATCACCCGGGAAGGGAACGTTGGGAGAAAGAACTGGGTAGGTCTCTGACCCACGCAGAATGGGAACAGGTAGCGTACAGGGCGAGACACTCGGCATACCACACAGGCCTAACGGAAACCCTCACAAAAATCTCCACTTATTGGTACTACACCCCTGACCGCATACATGCAATGGACAGTAGCAAAGAAGCCACCTGCTGGAGGGGTTGCGGGCAGATAGGAACGTTGACCCATATACTGTGCGAATGCCCCCTCCTTGACGCTTACTGGAAGGAGGTATTAGACACTGTAGACTCCCACTTCAACATTGAGCTGCCTCGCTTCCCAGCCTACATTCTGCTGGGTCTTCCAAACGCGCTGATGTACCCCCTAAAATCACGCAGAGGTAGGCAGATAGCAATAGCGCTAGGGTCAGCCATTCAGAACATCATCACACATTGGCGAACACCCACAATCTCCACAGTCATCGGATGGCTGCACAGACTATGGCATGTGCTTGGAATGGAGAAAATGTCGTTAGCAGCGGCGGGGGAGGTAGAGCAGTTTAAAGATATCTGGCAGCCGTTCCAGTCTCTGCTAGCCGCGGAATTTAGAGAACTGACCTGTCCAAGATACCTCAGACTCTTGCGGCTCACTGGGCTGGAAGGCTCGGATTCTTGAGCATACCTGGGCTAGGGTGCTAGGGCGGGGACTGCGGGACGAGGTGAGGTCGATCGACATCCGCACTGGACGAGGGAGGGGGGGGAGGCAGGGGATTTGGGAGTTGGGGAGGCAGGGAGAGGGGGGGGTTGTTGGGGGGGGTTACTGTTGGGTTGTTTAATATATCTTGGAAAGGATGTGCCCTAAGGGACGGGTCTTAGCTAAGGGACCCGCCACCCTGATCGGGGCCGTTCCAGCTAAGGGAGGACACTCTGCCAGGCATGTATCTGTGGGCGATGTGTATATGACATACTCCTGAAGAAGTAGGGAACTGCGGGGAGTTTCCACAACATAAACCCACTGCATAGAAGGGACTCCCTGGTTCCTTCCAGATCAGACGCGGCCGGCCCCGAGGGGTTGTAGGCGACTTGCTGTGTATCGACTTGACAGAACAGCGGAGCCCAGGAAGGGCTTAGGATGCACTGCTTTATAGGTACGATAGCTTGCCGGCCCGAGGGGTTGTAGGCTAAAGATGATGATGCCGTAGATGATAATTTTTTTTTTTTTTTTTTGATGTTAATAAAAAAGATTTAAACCTAACATTAGCCTCTGTGGAAAAGGTGTGGCGCAGCGGCCAGGGTGCCTGACTCCGGACCACGGGGTTCACGGTTCGATCCCCGGCGGCAGGTCAGCCCAGCACCATGTGACTCTGGGCAATAACTTGCTTAATCTTCCCGAGGGCCCCCAGTGCCGGGAAACCATTTCGGAGGTAGCTGTGCGCTTTACAAATTCAAGGTTATTATTATTATTAATCTGATGAAACCCAGACCTCTCTGGTCTGCGAACTTACACCATGAATTGTTCACTCTTATAGGGATGTTCAACAGCCTCCTCTGACTTAGCTCGTGTCACCTCTGTGGGGGATCATCTCAGCCCGCCAGAGCTCACATTGACCCACGTAGTTGCTGATCTCACTAAAAACAGCTAATTTTTCACCTGCAACATCTAATTTCCAGGCCTCCTGCAAATCTAAGGGAAGAGATCCCTCCCTACTGGTGATAGATGAACCCCATCTATATCACAATAGCCCTTGACGTTAGCCTGGATCAGCTAGTGTCTGATGAACCCAAAGGCCCTTCTGGTCTGTGAACCTCTGCCAAGAACTATTCACCCTCCTGCGGGAGAGTTCCACTGCCTCACATGACCCAGTCCCGTGCCAACTCTGTGCGGGACGATTTCAGACACCATGGCTCACATTGCCCCATCTGTTTGCTGATGCCACCTAGCTGCCGTCCTACTAGCACCATGTGTGCCTGAACACCTGTGTCCCCCATCTATGCGACAGCAGCCCACTTGATAGGTAATCGCTCCCACACCGCCTGCCTGCTTTGGCTATTAGGGTGAGGAGGATTATGCTTAACATTTGCAGTACCTTTGCTTTCTAAATCGTGACGC
Organism: Triturus cristatus; assembly: GCF_964204655.1. Taxonomy (NCBI): domain Eukaryota; kingdom Metazoa; phylum Chordata; class Amphibia; order Caudata; family Salamandridae; genus Triturus; species Triturus cristatus. The sequence goes on along the minus strand of NC_140587.1, from coordinate 487,678,181 downwards.
ACAGGAATGTTCATAACTAGCAGTATGTGACAATGAGCAAGGGTGCCCTCCTGCCCTTGCCATGCATCCCTTATTCCTTATGGGAATTTCGCCAGCTCAGCTCCCTCTGTGGTGAGACCCACTAAGCATACCAGGTAAGAGAAACTGTCTGATTTAATACAGTGCACACTGTTTGCGTTATGGTGCTTACATTAAGGATTGACTACTTTACCCCATCCTAGAATATATAAGACGGCGTGTCTGGCGCAAAGAGGATGCCAGAGAGGTAGGGGGAGGTATAAGTACCCTCCCCCGACCTCTGTGCGCCAGAAGTGGCGCGCCTAGCGCGCCAAGGTGAAGGACTCCCTGAGTCCAACCCTTAGACCAGTATGGGTGGCGTTTGTGCCCAAATGGCTCTAAAGGCCCGCCCGTTTGGGATGCCCCCTGCTGGGGCCACGGACAGCCACATTTCCTAGAGTCCTATCCCTTTAGAAATGATCAGTTACGTGATTACGCTTCTTGATACAGCGCCACACAGGCGCAGTGCCTAGAGGTGATATCCTAACCGGTCTAATTCCCATCCGAGATTTGGAGTCGAGACATTCAGGTCGCACATAGATTTCTGCAGCAGATGCATGGACCACTTAAGGTATTTCACAATGGAAGCTGCTTTACATAGCGCCTCACGTGCTATGGGGTTTTCGGCGCTAATCACCGCTGACATTTGGAGAGTGATGATGAGCACCTTAAGGTTATCAAGATTTGTATACGAGGTGCTTGGAGCACCTGAGTGTATGTCCCCCTACATGTTTGTGCAAAATTCTTTAACAAAGCATGAGCAGAGGGTCGAAAGGGACTGAACTAGCTGTGCATCCCACCCTCACAGACAGACCTCTTCACCACGTGCATGGAGCATCTTGTAATGGCAGTCTAGTTGTTCCCGGCCGCCGCCGGAGGTGTTGCACCCACGCGCTCCCGCCGGCGGGTGGGGCGCGCACAATAAAGGGAAGGGGCAGTCGCTGCGTACGATATCCCCTGGTGTGTGAGCCCAGTCTCTTTGCGCGGTGTGCACCTCCCGCAGCGCACTCCTGAGCCCGCGCTGCATCACCACACTGGCGACGAGGGGAGCAGAACTCACGCTCCAGCCCCTGCACGCCGTCACAGGCCGACCGGCAGCATTACCCGGCCCCGACATTCACCGGCACCACGCCGCCTGCAGCCACGTGGTCCCTGCCTGAGCAACGCAGACCCAACGAGGGCCCTCAAGCACCAGGCCTGCAGAGGGGTAATCACTACACCACTCCAGACTGCTGGTAAGGCACAGCCACCCTGGCCACACAGTGAGACCCATGCACTGCGACCTACAATCTCCTGCACTGCCCACGTGGGCCCTGAGCAACCCCAGGCGCACAGCCCAAGCTCCACCACTGCACCTGGCTCACCAGTGGTCAGGATAAGTTCTGTAATAGCGCTGCATAAGCCCAAGGAGGAGTGACATAAGACACCCACATTTGGGCCACCGGGGCCCACCCACTCTTTGCTGCTCCAGCAGCAAAAACCCCAGGGGTGTAGAAGAGAATAGCACCAGCTATACTAGGCGTGCGCATAACATACCAGCCACGCCGCATGCACTGAGGTAAACATGGGGGACAACCCAGATGGCCAGCCAGCGCAGATCCGCATCGTCACTCAGCACACGCCCATGGGGGTGCTGCCCCCATTCAGCAAAGCGGCTGACCCTACGACGAATATGTGACGTTACAACCCGATGATTTACATCGCGGGACGTTACATCGCAGTTATTACAGCGCAAATCGTTGCAACAACTTGCACTGGAGGGCGCTGGACTTAGGAATAGTATGATTTAACTATTCCAACTCCAGCCTACATAACAGTAGGGAAGGTGTTGGAATAGTAAATCATACTATTCCTTAGTGTAAAGCGCCATCCAGCGCAAGTCGTTGTAACGACTTGTGTTGTAATGACCACAATGTAAATGTATTGCGGTGTAACGACCTGTTGAAAAGGTAATTTGCCAATTGAGGGAGCTGGCGAGCACTCACCCTGTCGACAAGAGGGCTGCGGAGGAGATTCAAACCCAGCTCCTACAGGGGGTGCGCAGCAAGGTCCTACGAGGACTCATCCTGAGGCAGCCGAACATACCCCTCAGTGACATCCTAGTCATGGCCCGATCACATGACCTGTCGGGCGCGTGTGCAAAAGAAATGGACATGGCGCTGAAGCGCACAACCAAAAAGAGCGCGAACGTCAAGGTGGAGAGAGCCAACGCCATCACGACATGAGACAAGATGGGCAGGCCATGAGACCACCCTCCCCAGACTGTGAGAGGCCAGTGCGGGTACTGTGGGCACGAGGAACATCCACCACACAAGTGCCCCGCACAGGGAAAAACGTGCACCAACTGTGGAATTCCGAACCATTTTGTGTCTGTGTGCCAGCGGAAAGGCCCAAGGAAGGAGAATAGGGGAGCCAGACCCATGTGTAAACTTCTGGGACAATTGTCGATCATATCCCTGGCGTCATCCCAAGGGAGAAGAAAGAGTGAACGAGCCACATACCAGGTCGAAGACTCATCCACCGAGGAAGAAGAAGGTGAAATGTACCTTGTGTCGTTCACACGGGCACTGAAGAAACGGAGAAGGCCACAGCCCACGTGCACAGTGATGATCGCCGGGTCGGAAGTGAGCACGGTAATTGACACCGGTGCGCCAGTAAACGTAATGGGCATCCAACAATACAATCGGCTGAGGCCAAAACCCAAGCTCAGACCATCTAAGACTAAAATATTTGCATATGGGAGTGACTTACCCCTACCAATCTGAGGCAAAATGACAGTGCCAATACGGGCAGAAGACAGTGAAATCACGGCCGATATTCACGTTATCAACCAAGAGGCGGACACCCTCCTAAGCAGCCACGCAGCAGAAGATTTAGGATTAGTCATGTTCGAAAGGAGTGTACAGGTGAACCAGACCAAAGAACTACTAGAACAATTTGCAAACTTATTCCAAGGGCTGGGTCGGATCAAGAAAGCACCTGTCAAGTTGCAGATTGACCCGTCGGTTCACCGACGGCACTACGAACACAGGAGGATTCCTTTCCACCTCAGACCGATAGTGTAACAAGAACTACAAAAGCTAGAGGATCAAGGGTCATTGAAAAGGTCTCAGGACCAATGCCGTGGGTATTCCCGATGGTGATAGCTGAGAAGCCCAGACAGCCAGGGAGGATCAGGCTATGCATAGATATGTGCCTCCCCAACAAGGCCATAAAGCGTGAACGGCACATCACCCCGACGATAGATGACATAGTGGCCGATGTCAACCGATCTCGCTGGTTTTCCAAACTGGACCTGAATGCAGGCTATCATAAGCTGGTCCTAGCCAAGGAGAGCCGCTACATAACCACGTTCAGCACCCACCTTGGACTACGGAGATACAAACGCCTCAACTTCAGGATATCGTCCGCAGCAGAGGTATTCCAAGATGCCGTGAGGGAGATCCTAACAGACCTGCCCGGAGTGCTGAACGTGCTGAACGTGAGTGATGATATCCTCATTCACTCGGAAACTGCTGATGAACACTACCGCCACCTGAGGGCAACACTGAAGCGGCTCCAAGACCACGGGGTCACCCTACACAAAGGAAAATGTATTTTCTTTCAGAAACAAATAGAGTTCTTCGGGTACCTGGAATCAGGAAGGCATCCAAGTAGACCCAAGGAAGTCCCAAGCGATCAAGGACGCCCCGGCCCCAGTGACAGTGCCCGAAATACGAAGCTTCCTGGGGATGGCCACATACTGTGGCTGGTTCATCCCCAACTTGGCCATCATTGTGGAACCACTTTGCAACCTCACTTGGGCCGACGCCATGCGGAAGTGTGGAGCCCTGGAAGAAACAGCGTTCCAGAGGATCAAGACCACCCTCCTTGACCACACCACCCTGGTATACTTCGACCCTGCCAAGCACACGGAGGAATTTGTCGACGCAAGCCTGGTCCGCTTAGGGGTAGTACTGACCCCGCTTAGGGGCAGTACTGACCCAGTAGCAAGAACCCGGCCGATGGGCGGCCCAGGAATACGCCAGCAAGGCGCTCTCGCCCACGGAGAGGCGCTATGCACAAATTGAGAGGCAGGCCCTGGCCATCAGGTGGGCGTGCCGTCATTTCCACCTGTAGCCAACCATTCAGGGTTGTCACCAACCACCAACCCCTCGTGCCGTTGTTCAGAGGATCGGCACCGCACCCACCCCCGAGGATCGATCTGTGGGCCATCGGTCTCCAGCAGTATGAGATGGAAGTAGCATACCGCTCCAGCGCCAAGAACCCCGCCAACTTCTTCTCAAGGCACCCAGCACCACAAGACGAACAAGGCGATAAATCAGTCGTTGACGCAATGGAAGCTCACCTAAACATGATCTCCACGATAACGTGCCCGAAAGCCTTGACTTTGGAAGACATCCCTGTAGCTGCAGAAGGAGATCCTGTACTGTCCATAGTGCAAACAGCCGTACAAGGGGGACACTGGCACCAATTCCTGCAATCCTCCAATGACTGGGCCGGGCCTGAGAGAGAATGTCTCCCGAAAATGTGGAGAATTAGATACGAGCTAAGTGTAACACAAGTAGGGATTCTGCTAAGAGGGTCCAGGACAGTGATACCATCCTCTCTACAACACCAAGCAACCCAGTTGGCCCACGGAGGACATCAAGGAGTCAACAGAATGAAAGCCTGGATGCGTGAGGTTTCCAGGGCTGGAGGCTCATGTAGAGGAAACAGTGAAGAGGTGCCCAGCATGCCAGTTAACCAGTGCCTCGGAGAGACCAGCACCCATCCAGATGGAAGAACATGGAAAGACCCCGTGGGAGAAGGTGAGCATCGACTTCGAGAGCTTCCCCGATGGTCGGACGACCGCAGTGATGACCGACAGCCTCTCCACGTACCCCCTGGCAGAAGTGGTCAGCTCCACTGCATTCTCCCATGTTGCCCCAGTACTCGAAAAGGCGTTTGCAAAGTTCGGATGCCCGGAAGAGATCAAGAGCGACAATGGGCCCCCTTTTCAGGGAAGTGAATTTCAGGACTTCATGCAGAGGCACGGCATATGACATCACCGTATCACCCCACAAAGGCCTCAAGCCAACGGGGAGGTTGAGAGGTTCATGGGGACCCTCAACAAAGCCCTACGGATCGCTGTAGTGGAGAATGTGGCCCCTGAGCATCATCTACAATCATTGCTCCAGGAATACAGGGGCACCCCCCACAGTACCACTCGATGCACACCGTGGGCACTAATGTTCAATGAAGTCCGCTGGGATACGCTCGGTGTCTGCCCAGGGTGGACCCCACCCCCATACCACAGGGTAGGTGTCCTAGAGCGGAGAAAGAAGCAAAATCACACCACCAGCAAGGCACGGAGAACAGCGCCCAGAGAAGTACGAAGGGGAGACTCTGTACTCATGAAAGACAGAAGGCCAGGAGGTAAATTCCGAGCCAGGTACGAACCAGGGCACTGGACAGTGGTCAACGTGAAAGGGACCAGGGTAACGGTAGCGAAAAGAGGAGAGAGTCACACGAAACATCTCCTAGCTCAAGAAAGTGCCTGACCCTCACTCCATCCAGGAAGCTGACAGCACACAAGGCCCCGAGGGGCACGACGGAACAGAACAAGAACAGCCATCGATTGACACCGTGCCGCCGCCAACCCCAACGGCACGCAGCAATGTGCGTCAGGAGTCAGTACCACCGAACACAGGTACATATATGCTAGCAACGATGAACCCTGAGCAACCGGAGTCCAGCGTTGTTGCCCGGGGTGAACATCCCAGATACAGACTAAGAGAGAACCCCAGGCCCAGCTCCCGACTAAGAGACTACGCCTGTCAGGTGGTGAAGCAACCAACCTCCAGCCAAAGAAAAAGAGACTGAGTTGGGATGGGTTGTAATGATCGAGGCAGTGTAGTTGTTACCAGCCGCCGCAAGATATGTCGCATCCACGTGCTCCCACCGGCGGGCGGGGCGCACACAATAAAGGGAAGGGGCGTGCCGGCTCGGAGGCAGTCGCCATGTACGATATTCACTGGTGTGTGTGCCCAGTTTCTTTGTGCGACGTGCACCTCCCGCAGCACACTCCTGAGCCCGCGCTGCATCACCACACATCTGAGCTCAGTGGCGGTTTGCATAGGGCGTGCTGCGGGGTGGTAAGGCGGGCGGGGGAGGGGTAGGGTGGGGGGTTAGTAAACTCGGACATGCGACGGAACGGAGGAATTAATTTCCTCCATTCCATCGTATGTCTGCGTTTACTACCCTCCCACCGTGCCCCTCCCCCTCCCTGCCTCACCACCCTGCAGCACGTCCTATGCAAGCCGCCACTGTCTGAGCTGATTCTTCACGCCCCAACACATGTGATGCATAGCGCCTCGCCAGGTCTTACCTGAAGGTGAGGTGTTCGCCACTCTCAGGGAAACGAGAAAGGCCGCGGGTCAGCAAGTGGCGGCGGGGACCATTCCATGCAAATTAAAGAGTGCCCAGATAAAGGATAAAAGAATTCAAGTGTAATGGCACTTGTAACAGGGGCAGTCTCCTTGAAATTGAAACCATACCCAAAGGCGGGACAAAGAGCAGCATTCCACCAGTAAAAACAAACAACTACAGAAAGTCACACATAGGAACAAATAGAACGAGGGGGGTGTGGTCTAACATCACAGATAGATTATTGCATGCCTCGCAGAGCAGCGCATGTGCGCTGCCTGTAGGCACGACCTAAAAAAGGGGAGGTGGTAGCCCTACTTGATGTCAAAGCTAAATCTTAGGCCTGTTAACCAACCGAATTGGAAAATTCACCGTAAACTAGTAACAACTTAGTCACAATTTTCCAAACAGACTTTAAACCATTAGATAACTCATTGGACACTATTTTGCCACTCTCTCTAGTAGTGAATTAGTGAATAGAGCCGAGTCTGTGCTTGTTTTTTTCTAATTATAGAATGGCCTTCAATAATGTTGACAGAGGACTGCGCTGGAAAAACCACAAGGATAATGGATCCCTCTGCAGCTGCTGAGGGCCATCCAGTCATGTGTGTTGAATTTGTATAGTTCACACTTAGCTAAAAGGCAGCGGAGCGCTGTATTTGGCCAAATTCAAACATACAGTCCACTAGTGATAGGAGAGCTGGCTCGGTTCTGTGTTGTTACTGCATTGTGATAACACGTGGGTTCAGATGCATTTGGGGCAGATTACACACTTGTCTGAAATGTTTTTTTACAAATAAATAAAATCGCAGGTGTGCTTTTTGGCACCCCGTCTATTTAATCTAAGTACAGCTGATACGGATGAAGCCAACAGCCAGGCTCAAATTGTTCTTCCAAAATTCGGCACTTTCCCTCTTCCTCTTCTCTAGTATGCAGCAGTAGGGATACAACGATGTTTGAACGCAGTGCATGGCTTTAAGATAACCAATAAGTTAACAGTAAACACACAAAAATCAGCTGTGGTGGCCTTTGGCTGCGGCTCCTGCAGAAGCGGTCATTGGTATGCGTTCCTCAGCTTTCCAACAATATCTCCCTTGTGGCACAATAGCCAGGGAGGACGGAGATCGGGACAGTTTTCAGGCCCCACGGTGCTCTCAGGGGAAACAGGAAGAGGTGTTGCATGTGCCAGCCAGCCAATGATGTGATTGTGTCATTGACACAATGGCTTCGTTGGCAGGAGAGTCGCACCCCCCCTGGGCCGGGTCACCAGCGCAGCACAACAGCTGCTGGTCCAGTGCTGGACTGGTTGACAGGAGCACGACGTCCATAGCACCCTACTGGGAGCACTATGACTCTGGAGGTCATGTTTGTAGCACCCAAGATGGTTTAAAGTGTGTTGACCAAGGGGCAAGTCAAAAAGTGTTATCTTTTGTTGCTGCTGCCATGATGGTGAAATGAATTTCACTTGATTTAATGCCTGAAGGAGTGCCGTCTCTTCAGGTAATGCTGCTTGATGTTCAGGTATAGGTTGTAGGGACTGGCCATTCCTCCGTGGGCAGCAACAGGTTTTTAGGTGCTTGCGACCCTCTCCCACCATAAGTGTTTTGGGGCATGTGTGTGGATATGTGTATATTATATATAAAAACAATTGTAACACTTGAGCTGGGGAAGAGAGCAAAAACGGATGCACTCTCATGGAGTGGCCCGTGCTAAATAATTACAAGCATTGGCAAAGCCAATACGCTTGGGCTTTTTTAGGTGAATGTGTATAAGAGAGTGGCTAATTATTTGGTGTGGTTGTCAGATCACACCATGTAATAATGTCACAATATTTATCAGGCCGAGTTAGGTTTTTTTATAGTAACGTTGTCTGGATAGCTGTGGCACAGGGCAGTCAGGCTTAGGCAAACACGCAAGTGTAAAGCATTTAGAAGAACCCTAACAACAGGTCAGCAAGAAACACGACACAATAAAATTCCAACACAAATTTATAAAATTAAATTGTAATTTTATAAGTTATAGTAGGCACTAAATTTACAAAGACCTATTGAAAGGAACCAGAGATACCATTATTAAAATGTAGGCAAATGCTTAAGTTCCAGTAAATCTTTGTAACTGGTGTTGTGGTTTCTGAGCCAAGGGCCAGTCTTCTCTTGGACTGACCAGAATGGGTCAGGAGGCAGTCACAGAAGCGCATAGGTCCAGGGAGACCACCGGTTCGATCCAGCAGTCTCAGGGTGAGTACAGAAGATTTCACCTGGATGGCGGTTCCAACAAAGAAGTGGTGCTGATGCTGGGGATGCATGATGCTGAGAAGCTGCTGAAGATGGAGCTGTGTCAGAGATGCGGGGATTATTTCTTGGTCCACGTACTTCAGGAGTAGTCTCCGGCCGCAGGACTCGATCTCCCACGATGCCACAGGTGCGTCTAGTGCAGGTCTAGTTCCCAGTCGTTGGCTGCTCTCCACTTACAGTGGTCTTCTGCAGTTCTCCACTGGTGAGTGTCTGTTTCTTCCAGGAGGACAAGATTCCACTTCTATGATGGCCACGGGTCCCTTGGACTTGAGGGCACCTCGGCAGGTTGGGGCTTTGTCTCACAGCAGGCACTTCCACGTTCAGTGGCGAGCAGGCGATCCTGGACATATGGGCTCTCACAAGTGCAGGCTCCCTTCAGCCTTTGTGTCCCTGGTGTGGAACGAGGGTTCAGCTTGAGTCTTCCTTTACTGAGCTGTGTTATCAGCTCCTACAGACTGCAGGAGCTCTGGTGAATATATGGTTTAATACCGCCTCACCTCGAACAAAATGCCAATTTCTAAAAAGGACACAAAACGTGTCAAAGGGCAGAGAATGACAAGCCAAGGATGGCACTATAGCAAACCCTTATAACACTGTTAGCAAGAGCTTGCAACATCCCTGGCTCTAACAAGTCAAATGGTGGATGAATAAATGGGTGAGATAGTGTATGGCCAGCTGAATATATGGGTACGTGACTCCTTGCATATATTAGCGAATAATTGTGTTCTTGGGACGAATGAAAGCATAGATGGATCGTTTAGGGCATGTATAGATGGATGAATGGATGACAGCACATGGATAACTGCATGAATGCGTGCATGGATGGGTGGAAATGATAAACGAGTACGTGCATAGATGTATAAATGTGTAAAATAGAGTTCCTAATTTACAAGTCGAATAGGGATGTTTATAGTAATGGCGCATCCCCATTGGACTAAGTCAAGCACTTGTCGGCATCACATTTTTTTGCAGGTCAGAAGTTGTTATCACGTCAAGAGAGATGGTTTATGCTTTTCAAATTAACTCCATCTTGCAAAATATTAAAGCAAGGTTGCTTCAAAGCTCAGAGTGAAAAAAGAATAATGATCCAAAAAACAGGGATGTGCTTGTATCACACAAAGTTTCGATGAAAGAGCTGAGAGTGAGCAGGAAAGAAGACATAATAGAACAGGAGAGGAAGGAGAGATGGAAGCAAATGCAAATGGGCTGTGCTCGAGGCTATGTCCGGGCTCTTTGATGATGCTCTTTTGAGGGCTTTTTGTAGATTGTTGAGATCTAAGTAATGGCTCATTTGAGATACATGTGGGCCTACACCAATAATTTGTTGATCATAATTAAAACAGCTTAATAGACACGTATTTACACCCCTTGCCTGCAAACATGTTTGCATGGACAACGATGCCCATCTCTTTCCACATACCTAAGACTACACATGTTGCCTGGATCTGGCATTCATAAATAGGCGTTGCTACACAATGAATATGTGTGTACCAACACAGGTGCTAACATTTGCCTGGATGTTGACTCGTGCATGCACAAAAACAACTTTGCTCTCAATCATTTCAGTACTTGCATTGATACTTATGCACTTCGTGCATGTCCACCATATGTTTATATTTCTGTGGGCACCCCTGCTTGCACACTATGCATGGGTACATACACCAACCCAGGCTGGTATGTCCATTGCATGAATTGCTATAATGTAGCAAGCACCCAAATCCATGAATGTACCAGCTGCATTCAGTGAATATATAGCTGTGTAAACGTTATACACTTCCACCAGTGCACAATCAGACGGAGATGACACGAGCAGCAAGACTTCTCACTGTAGAAGTACGCTTGCTCTGCACGCCCTCCGAGGGAGCCACCGAGCCCTTAATTAAGAGTTATAGGTACAACTGACCCATACCAATTCAGCACACTTCATGGCACCATAAGAAGAAAGGGTAAGTGCAAATACTTATCTACGCAGGACACGCAATGGTGACTTGCCAATCAGGGCCTGAAGAAAGCCCTCCGACCCGACTGGGCACACATGAGGGCTGAAACATGTCGACCACTCAATCACCCATTTAGTGACACAGGTGGTATAGATCAGTAGCCTTTCTATTCAAGCACCACAACCCCTTTTTAATGTTGCCCCACCTCTGACAAAATAAATTTGCACCGGTGGCTAGGAGGCAATTTTAAGCTTTTCCACTTTCACCCTCACCACTCCTGGCACCATCCCTGATCACTACTGCGAATAACCAGTAGGTCTTACTCCTGGTGGAGGAAAGCACAAATAAGACCCAATGATAATGTTTTTCACGTAAGAAACATAAGCGGAAAACCAAGATATTCCGCTACTACGATAAATAGGTGAATGAGGGTTTTTTAGACGGTAAGAACCCCAGACCCTGGTAAAAACAGGACAAGTGATCCATTCTCCCCTGATTACTTGATACCTGCAGAAACCTGCATAAATATCTGCTCCCAACCACAGTGACATGCATACGGACCTCTTACATGGACACTACGTGTATACACTGGGGTGGGAGTAAAAACAGAATAAAGATGAAGAGTTGTCTGGACTAATAGAAATTATCAGAAGCGAACAAGATTGAAGGGAGTCGGGCAGATAAGTAGGGGAAGATGTCAGTGATCAGAAATGACTGAGCCAAATGAATTTGTTAATTCAAATACATAATCCGTGAGTTAAAAACTTCCAAATGAGCAGGGGCACACATTTTTGGAAATGTGACCTCGTGTGTTAAAGCCGGGAAGGTTATTGAAAGTCATGCTTATATCACCCAATGATGCTACAGTGTACGTGTGACTTTCACCAGTCTGTATTATGCAGTTCTGGTGGGATTCATTTTTCCAGGTTACTACTGGAGAACAATAAAACATGTATGCTGAAAGAATAGTTTGTTCTGTCAGAGCAAATCAAAAAGATCTGCATAACATCTGCTGCCATCTTCACAGCTGATCGTGGTTTCACAAACAAACTGAGCAGAATAACATCGTCATCCAATTTGTATGGATACAAATCATTTGTTGTGGAAGAAGAAAAAAAAACTTTCCTTCATTTCTATCCTCGCATCTTTCAATGTACTACATTGCTTGTATGAAATAGGCTTCATAGTGTTCACCGTGTTAAGGAAACTACAAGTCCCAGAATACAGTGAGCTATTGTCTAGAAACAGGGGGACCCGCTGACCGTATTGCTCACAGCACGTGACCACTAGCTGACCGTGCTGAGTGCTGCACCTTGTAGTTTGCTCAGTTTAGTGTTTGTGGTGGCAGGTGATAGGTTTTTGGCCATGAGACCTCTGCACAGTGAACAAGACATCCCCCTAACTGCACAGTTGTAAGAATTAACACAGCCAACTTGTGCCTTCAGATTCTGTTGTGGGAAGAAAAAGCGAGCATTTCTACGAGTCTACTCAAGTTCTGTGCTAATGCAGTGCCCTGCGGTTGTACTCACCACCTCACAGATGATGTGACACACAGCTCCTAAAGCAGCTCTCATGCTGGGTATTTTACTGCAGCTCCAGAACGTTCGGCTACTTGGAGTGACCCTCCTAGTACACTAGTTTCTAAATGCTTCCCCTCAAGGCCAGCGTATGAAGGGGGCGGGAAAGGGCACTACACCTACAGGAGAACAAGCATTTGCAATGCAGTAGGACTCGCATTTATGCGAGACCTATTGCATTGCAAACGGTAGTCATCACAGACAATGGGATCGAGGGCGGGGGAGAGGCACGGCCAATCGTAGTACGGGTAGGGGAAGAGGGGAGAAGGGGGCGAGAAGGCAGGTCAACTGGAGTGTGGGCGGGGGAAGGGGGAGAAGGCACGGACAACGGGAGGGAGGGGGAGTAGAGAAGGCAGTAGGAGAATCTAGTTAAAGAACATAATGCTCACAATCTAAATAACACGTACTGTGTGACACTCGAAGTATAGGGGCCAGTAGCCATGGAAGGATACAAATGACAACATGGCGGTAATAAGGAGGGACTAACAAGTCTATAAACGAATCTGAAGGCAGCATTTACGACGGACAGCGACACAAGCCAATGGAAAATATGGGTGGGGGTGTGGGCGGGGCTTCCCTCACATACTGAACTACAGCAGATCTTCACAAGAGCAGTGCTTGTGCGCTGACTCTAGGCTTGACCTAAAAAGGGAGAAGCGTCAGCTCATAAAAAACTACAGGCAAATAAACCTCATAGTGGGGTGGAAATATTCTCGAAAATTCTCTTAGGGATGTTGAAAGTATGGGCAGAGACAAAACATATCATTCCCATGGAGCAAGATGGGTTTAAGGAGTGGCACTCAACTGCAGACCACTGTTTCAGCTTATAGGCCATAACGCAGAAATCTGTGGTGCAAAGACGAGGCCTCTACTGTTGCTTCATGGATTTCCACTCTGCTTTCAACATGATTGATCGAGAATTATTGTGGGAATCTCTGAGAAAATATAACATTTCTAGGGGTTCACTCCTAATACTACACGGAGTTCATAAAAACAACTGGGCACAAGTGGAACTTGACAAGCAAGGCTCATGGTCAAGGAAAATAAATATTAAGACTGGCCTTAAACAAGGTTGTGTCCTGACACCTTTGTTGATCTCACTATTATTAGCTAATTTCCCCAAAACCCTAGAACTAATAAATTGTTTTAGACCAAAGATAAATGGTACCCATATAAGCTGACTTTTGTATGTAGATGATTTGGTCATTATGGATCTGACGGCAATTGGTTTACAGAGGAAACCAAAGTTCTCCCACATGGGAAAAAGAACTTTTAGTTCAAATGGTTCCTTCATGATACAGAATTTGAGAGAGTAAATACATGTAAATATGTGGGAATGTGGTTTGTTAATAAATTGACATGGAAAGACCACATCGAAGTATTACAAGCAAGAACCCTTTGAACCATAAGTGGGCTCAAGAAATTTGGTAAAACAAATGGAGGTCCTTATTTAAGACCTGTATTAGGAGCCAATCAAGCAATAATCCAGCCACAGTTTTAATTTGGAGCTGAAGTGCCTAGTCTCAGTGGAAAAAACAATTGCGATCTAGAGTAAGGTATGCGTTCGAAATCACTTTTGTCTCTGTCACCTTCCTCGCTGAACCAGGCTGTCCGAATGGAGACTGGCCTAACATCTTGGAACCACTTAACTTATGCAAGTGTGATTAGATTCTGGAATAGAATAGATCAGGATGACTTGACGAAAATGTAAATGTTAGGCCTACTGGTCATCAAAAAGAGTAAATTAAAATGGGCAATCACCGTTGGGCGAAGGTTCAACGATATCTGTAAAAGATTTCCAATAAAATATCATTCGCAACAAACAGTAGAAATTAGTAAAGGTGAGCTGAAAAGGCTGATAAAATGCTTGGCAAGGAAACATGATTAGAAATACACAGCAGAAAATAAATCTGTTTGTCATATAAAAAGAGCTCGTATGTTAGAAACAACACTTACATATTTAGAATACTTATCTATCGAATACATAATGTTGGAGTTTTTAAGACAGATATAGTCAGTTTTAATCTCAACCGCTAAGAGATATTGTTTAGAGGATAATAACATATGGAAGTGTGGTCTCAAAATGAAGTGTGATCTCCCTCACATTATTTTAGATTGCTTGTGGTTTTTTCACAGAGGAAGTCTTTGCTGAGATCCAGTTTAAGGGAATATACTATTGGGGAAAGGAGCCAAGTATTAACCCTACTAAAGGATATGAGATTGTTAGATAAAGCATGTGCACTGGAGAGGTACATAACATCTGTAAAGGAAGTGTTAACGAGATATCAATGTATGTAAAGTTTTATACTCTATTATGAATTCTGCTTGGAACTGTTTTATGTGGTATTTTCATATTTGTTGTGAATAGTTTTTACGATGCAATTGTTTCAACGCCACAGTCTGAATAATCACATTTTGAAAGACTGAAGATTATACATCATCAAATGATGAGACTGGAATTAAAAGTCAAGGTAGCAAAGAGAGCAGAGTACTACAGGCGAAGAAAAGTGTAATTTTTAATATTTTTTTTATAAATCTTTGTGTAAAAAGAAACCTACATGCAATCTGTCTATTGGCAGCATCAGTTTAGATGTTGTGGCAGAATCTGGTTCCCCATATACCATTGTGAAGGGATAGGTTTGGAGGGATGCATTTGTTGACAAATTAGGAGATGAGTTGTATGAGTCAGATATCAACCAGAAGGATATAGTGGAGAGAAATGCTTAAAGAGAGAAAACCATTTAGAAAAATTATATATAGCAAACAAAGGTCCCTCTGTGTTAGGATGGGTTGACCAAGGTGATTTTGAACACTTAGCTTTGTCTTGGTCGCCTCTCCTCACTGCAGCAGCTCAGAGGCACCGTTCCAGGCTTTCCAGTTCCTTGGCACCTCAGTTCAACCCCCCGTCCCCTCGATTATCTGTTTTTACTGCACTTGTGTGATTTTGTTGAAATATTTCTGTGGAATTACTTGTGGGATTACTTATGTAACTAGTGTTAGTCAATAGTGCTTTTTTAGGTTCATACTTTTGTTTTTCTTCTCCGCTGCCACATTTTTTCTGCTTTACCCTCAACACCAGTTTCGCCATTTTCCTGCTGCCAAACCCATGTCCCTCCTGCCTCCCGGACAGTTCTCCTACCTCCCAGGGCTACTTAATGCAAGTTGCCCTTGACCACTTGGCTTGGTCTTGGTCGTCGCACCTCCCTGCAGCAGCTCAGAGGCACCATTCCTGGTCCTCCAGCTATATGGCACCTCAGTTCAAGCCCTAGTCCCCTCTTACTGTTTTTTGCTCAACTCGTGTGATTTTGTCGAAATACGTCTGTGGAGTTACATGCATAAATACTTGTGTAAATACTGTTAGTCAATAGTGCTTTTTTTAGGTTTAGACTTTTGGTCTTCTTCTCCGCTGCTGCATTTGTTCTGCTTTACCCTCAACTGGTCCTCTCTGGTTTTGCCATTTTCCCGCCACCCAAGCCCCTGGCTGTGCCGCCTCCCAGACAGTCCTCCTACCTCCAAGGGCTACTAAATGGAGGCAGTGTGCAGTGAGTGTGCCGCCGGCGCACCGAAGGCGCGACAAAAGCTAGCCTGTCTATGCCTGTCTGCACCTGGACCAGCGCCCAGCGCCGGGAACCCTGACCCTCTGCGCTTCCACAGGTACTCCGCCCTCAGAGCTCTGTACCCTGGACCCCGCACACAACAACAACTGCTGCCTCACAACACCACGCTCTGCAGCGGGACCTTCCTCCTTCATCCACTGCCGTTTCACTGCCACCCCATCACTGCTCACCATCACGCCAACCCCAGATGCCAACACTCCACTGGACCAACTCAACTGCCTCCTGATCAACGCCAGATCACTCTGGAAACAAGCCACCAAAATCTGGGACACCATCACCACCATTGCACCCGACTTGACCTTCATCACAGAGACCTGGTTCACAGCCACACCTGCCCCTGACATTGCCACAGCAACCCCCAGCGGCTACAAGATGAAACACAGACTCTGCACCAACAGACATGGAGGAGGCATCACCATCATACACAGGGAATCAATCACCTGCACGATCACCGATGATGACACCACGCTGACTATGGAACATATGACTTTCCAGTTCCACACCGACGCCAAAACCACCATTAAAGACACCCTTGCATACAGACCGCCAGGACCATGAACAGGCATCAGCGGCACCAATGCCGAATTCATCACCCTGCTCACCATCGAATCCGAACACTACATCTTCCTGGGAGACCTCAACTTCCACCTGGACGACCCCTTTGACACCAACACCACCGACCTCCTGAAAAGACCAGACAACATCGGTCTCAAGCAGATTGTCACTGACCCTACACACAGAGCAAACTCACGCTAGACCCCATCTTCATGTCCAGCAGTAGAATCGGATACAGCAATACCTCAGAACTCACTTGGATGGACCACTCCATCGTACACTTCACCCACACCAATCCTCCATGCACTGCCCCCAACCGACACAGCACCCCCTACCACAGCTGGACCAAGGTAACCCAGCAGCAATGGACCGATGCCCTCAGCACCACTCAGCCCATCATCACTGCCAACCTGGACCAGACAGTAGAGAATTTCAAAGCCGGGATCACCAACGCTGCCAACCAAGTAGCCCTCACCAAACCAGCCAAAACACACATACCCCCCAAGTAAGCCAGCTGGTTCACGCCAACTCAACACAGCAAAATGCAGGTGTAAACAACTAGAAAGAATATGGTGAACAGCAAGAACAACACAGACCGAGCTGCCTACAAATCAGCCCTCAACCATTACCACTGCCAGCTCAAAGCCGCAACAAAGGAGGCCCAACATGCTGGATCAAAACCAGCACCAACCAATCCAAGGAACTCTTCACCATCGCCGGAGAGTTCACCTGCCCGTCAGCCACCGTAAACTCAATCCCTCCCTCACAACAACTCTGCGACTCCCTTACCGACCATTTCCACAACAACCAGCTGTAGAAACTTTGATCCCTAACCCTTCAAACTCTTTGTCAAATCAACTACCTCGACCACCAAACACCCACTCACTGCATGGGAACAGCATAGCACACACGCTATTGAACTCCCTCCACTCAGGAGCACCCACCGACACGTTTCCCCACCGGCTCTTCAACTCAGAAGCAATGAGCCCAGCCAGCAGCTCACCACCATCCTCAATGCCTCCATATCGACAGTGACCTTTCCAGATCCTTGGAAAAACGCAGCAGTCACACCGCTCCTCAAGAAGCCTTCGGCAGACTCCAAATAACTCCAAAACTACCGTCCCATCTTGCTCCTCCGGTTCCCCGCCGAAGTTCTGGAGAAGGCCATCAACCGCCAACTCACAGAACATCTGTAAAGAAAACAACTGCTGGACCCTTTCCAATCGGGTTTCAAAACCAACCACAGTACCGAGGCAGCACTGATCGCAGCAACAGACGACAACCGAGACCTACTTGATGTTGCTATTGAAATTTTGGTGAGAGTGTGGAAAATGTGAAGGGGCTGATGAGTCTTTCAAAACATTGAATACACCTACAGCTGAAATTAACTGCCCTGATTCACCATGGGAGTGTATTACTATGGGTATTATGGGTCCGATTGGTGAAGATCACAAGTATGTTTTGGAGGCAATGAATTTGTTTACCAGATATCCTTTCATAAGAAATGTAAGGAAAGCAGACTCTGACTTGGTATTGGATTTTCTGGATGACAGTTTTCTGAATAAAGTTGTGCCAGTGAGTCTACTTACGGACAATGGATTACAGTTTATGTCTAGTAAAGCCAATGCGTTTTACAAGGTAATGTGTTGGACACTGACCTACTTCATTATATAATCGCAGTACAAATAAAATAGTGAAGAGGTTCAATAGATTGTTGAAAGGTGCTATTCAATTAGCTAACAGAAATAATTTGGATTGGGAAACACAATTGTTTAAGACCGTGTGGTTTTATAGAACTACAGTGTGCAATACCACTAGAGCTATGCCATGTGAGATTATGAGGGGTTGTTATCCAGTATCAAAATACAATCCTGACTGGTTGTTTCATAGAAGTTCGGACACGGATTGGTCTGTAGAAAATGTGACAAAGAGAATACGAAAGGTACATGTCTGTTATGAGGAATACTATGACAAGAATAATAAATGCGCTGATTTAAGTTGATCAATGGGTAAGAGTGAATAAACCTGGCAGTATCCTATGGGAGGTAGTAGGTTCAATAAACCTTTAAAAGTGGTTTAGGTAATGAGGAATTCAGTGAAATTGTAAGACAATCAATATTGGCATTTGAGACATATTGCAGTTTGCTGTGAGAGAAGGAAAGACAAGATTTCTAAGTGTGTGAATTCAAACTTTTTAGGGGATGAAAAAATCATGGAAAGTGATGTAGGAAGTGGAGCTAATGAACAAGGAAGTGTAGAAGATGCACAAAGTAATGATACTGGGAGTATAGTGGATTATGAAATGCTTGGAGCTGAGTGTTGGAAGTGAGTATTGTGTGAATTGAAGTGGTGTACATTTTAAGGCTGCCGTGTAAGAGGAGATTTGGAGCAGTGTATATTCTGAGGTAGCTGTACAAAATTCTGATAATTCAAGTCAGGATAGAATTATTGAAGATCATGCATTGAAAAGGGTTTCCAAGCCACCTGCATGGTTACAGGCTTACAAATGTTATATGTGAGAGTTATGGTAATATTTGTAACTTATTATTGCCATGAGTTGTTGCTTCATTCTTATCTGATAACTAAAATAGTATATCATTTTAGATAATTTTAGAGTGTGACAAATTTTACTTATTACATTCTATAGTTTTGGTTGTATGCCTTGTTCTTTTTCTAGTTAAAAAAGAGGGGGAAGGTGTGTTGGATTTGTAGCATGATTATAACTGAATTGAAGGATGTAGAATGCTTAGCATACACATATATAAACTTAGGGATGAAATGTTGAGGAAGACCTCAACTGGATCTCTTTGAGGCTGTTGATGTTCCGGACCTGAATGTTTACTGCTCTGCAAGGAAGATTAAAGGAATGTATACACTTGTCTATGTGTATATTTTGTTTCTTACATAGCAGAGCATAAACTTGCATAATCCAGTTTGTGTTTATCACGTAATTTACAGTCACTTAACACTGTCAGGAAATGTTGAGGAAAAACTTCATTGGATCTCGTTGAAGCTGCTGACGTTCCTGAAAGTGTGCTACTCTGCAAGGAAGATTAAAGGAATGTACACACTTGTCCATGTGTATATTTTGTTCCTTACATAACAGAGCATAAACTTGCATTTATCCAGTTTGCGTTTATCACGTAATTTACAGTCACTTAAGACTGGATGGAGTAAAGCCTGTCTTAGCGGAACAGCGATATTGAGCATGAGCCCGGGCAGTATGTGCTGTGCAAACATAGCTCACTGTGATACATTTAGAAACTGTGAAGGAAATACATTGAACAAGTATACTGGGGTAAACACCTTTGAGACTGAGCATGCTATCACTATCATACATGTCAGCCCTCCTGATTTAGGTGGGACCCTACCAATTTCAAGGCTAGTCTCCAGCCTTACATTTCCTGCATGCAGAAACCCAATTCGGAATGTCAAATTATGATCTGCTGGAAACAAAACAAAAGTGAAATGTTGTTGCCTGTCACGCATGCTCTCATTTCCTTCTCCAAGAATTAACTCTGGTATCAAAGGTTAACACTTTGTAATTAATTCTTGAAGGGGGAGATTAGAGCATGTGACAGGCTGAAATAATGGTCTCCGACACCATGTACCTCACAATACTAAAACACAACTTGCCCTCCTAGAATCCTAGTAGCAACTGACATCCCGGTTACTGTCAGAACCCTAGTCAGTTCACATTCCAAGTGGCATCCCTATGGAACTTGTTTACCTCACAAAACTAAAACACCTTCCCCTTTACACGAAAGAACAATTAAAAAAACGAATAAATTCAAAAATTAATTAAAAAAAAAAAAAAGCAATATAAGCATAAGGTTAATGACCACAAACTTCTACGCCCATGTACAATAATAGAATTCAGTAAAGACATCTAAGCCTAAATACAATTATAGAATTCAATACACCAAATAATCTTTGAATTTGCATGCCATTTTCACCATGTGACACAATTTTTCTTGTCAATCCTGAAGATCCTACCAGACTCATTCACTATTGAAAATTGAACAATATATGGTTGATTAATCCCCATATTTTCCGATACTTGATTACATCTTAGACTCCCCTTTTCTTATCTTTCTTGGATTTCTTATCATGACCTAGTCCCCACTGCTGAGATGACATTCACGAGAATTCATGTTAACTTGTTTCAATATTACAGTTTAAGGTTTATTTCCACTAGAGTGTTTCAGACCTTCCTTCTCTGTCTTACCCTTATCCATTCAGGTACCAAATAAATTAGTATAAACTCTCTGTCCCCATAATAGTGTAAATGGGGCTTTTTCCATTGTACCATGTGGACTGATATTGTAGTTCTAAATTTTTGTTCTTAAAAATATAGTAGTAAATCAAACAATTAGATACCTAATTTTGTATGGAAGTAAAGAAAATGGACCAGAAAAGTCCAAACCTACTTTATCTTAGGCGGCACTTGAGAACGGTACTCAATGTAATAGAGATTCTTGAATCTTCCAGTGATTGTCTGAAAGAAGACTTTCAGGCCATTTATCAATAATGTGTTTCACATTACCTTCTGAAGATGCCTACCAGTAAAACTTTTTCACTCGTTTACACGTTTTAGAAATACATAAATGTCCTTGGTGAACTAACAATATAATTTCCTGTCTCACACTTTGAGGTGGAACAGATAATTCTTTACGCATTACCAGACCATTCACAATGGATAGTTCTTCTGAAATTTTAGAGAATGCATTTAAATCACCAGATAAACATCTACGTTCTGGCCATCCATTCATCACAAAATGCATCACTTTCTTTAAATTGCATGGTTTTGACATGCCTCCGACCACTTTTCCTAGGATAATTCCACAATCACTGATGGCATTCAGAATGGTCAGCACACACACACATTATCATCCAGGCAGTCTTCACTATCAACATTATCCAATGATATTCGTGAAAAACAATCAGCTTGGAAATACTTACCACTGGGTATATGTTTAATGTCATAGTTGTACTCATGTAGCTTGGATGTCAATATTATGAACCTTGCAGAAATATTGCAACTCTTTCCATTGAGTAAATGCATAAGTGGCTTATGATCAATGTATAGATCAAATGGGCATCCCAAAAATACTTTCAACCATTCTGTATAGCTCATATGCATGCCAAGGCTTCCCTTTCTATGATACTGTAGAATCTCTTAGGTTGTTTTCGAGATTTTAACAAAAAACCAATTGTTTGAATTTTCCCACCTATTGACTGAGAAATGCACCTAATCCAGTTAAACTTGTCAACTGTGATCATGCATTTTTTTCAGCTTTGTAAGGACATATGGGCTGATTAGGATGGTGGGGAGAGCGACAGGCTGGTGGTGATGGTTTCCCCGCTATCCTATGCAGCTTTCAGCGTGCATGCGGGCAGAAAGCCCGACCGCCACGCATCCGACGGGCTCCTTGAGCCCACCGGTGCTGGGGAGGGCCTCCCAATCCCTATAATGGTAGCAGTGCCTACCAGGCACCGCCGTAGGGATTAGGACGCCCCCCACCAGCCTTTCCATGGCAGTTCACCCGGGAAACAGCCATTACAATGCAGTCATTACAAGGAACTCCTTTACAATGCAGTCATTACAACGCAACATCCTTTACATCGCATATCACTACAACGCATGCCATTACAACGCATGCCACTACAACGCATGCCATTACAACGCATTAGAAGGCAAGTAATGGAAAACAGTAATTTTTGCCCCTACACTATCCAACACTTACTCTACTGTTGCTCTAAATGTATTATGCGTTGTAATGATATGCATTGTAATGGAATGTGTTGTAAGTGTAGTTTCTAAACATGCGCTGTGATGGCATGCGTTGTAAAATCATACCTTGTAATGGATGTTGTGATGTAAAAACCGCGTTGTAAAGGCATGCGTTATTAAAGTTTGCATTGTAACGTGTCCTATTCCCTGTCACGTAGTACAGGGATGTGCTACACATCCCTTTTTAGGTCTCGCCTGACCCAGCGCATGCGCTGGTCTGGCGAGACTTATTGAGAGGGCTCCAAAAAGTGCTACCAGGCCAGCCTAAAGCTACAGTGCATGTGCGCGGGCACGCGCGCCGCACTTTACCGCGATTGCTTTCACTTTCGCGGCCGCACGGCCGCTTTGATGTTTGATCGTGACCGCGATCACCTTCACTTTCGCGGCCGCTAGGCATAGCCAATAGGTCTCGCTTTTGGGACCTTATAAGTATTTAGCTATGCAACTGTTGCATGGCTAAACACTTATAAGGTCCCAAAGGCGAGACCTATTGGCTATGCCAATGCTTGTTTCCATTGTGGCGGGTGCTGCAGCAAGCAGCACCCGCTGCAATGGAAAACCTGTACAATGAGACCGCCGTGGTGGTGGGCGCATTGTAATTTGCCCTGTGGGACCCCCGACACTATGTTGGGCACTGACGTCCGCCTGCCATCCTAATCAGGCCCATAATGCTGGTGCTTCAATGATCAATTTCTTCACTTTACCAAAAACTTCTTCCAGTTCATCAGACCACACAGTCTTCCAGTTCATCAGACCACACAAATTTGATTCCATTTCTAAGCATATATCTTAAAAGTTCTACACACTGAGCATACCCTTGTACGAAACTTGCGTTATACTCAGCAATACTGAGAAATTATCTTAAAATGTCTCTGTCTTTTGCTGCCTTTGCATCTTAAATTGCTTTTATCAGGGAAAATGTGGGCTTTATACCATCAATCGTAATTCTAAGGCCTAAATACGCTAACTCTTAGACTCCAAATTTGCATTTGTTGCACCAAATAGTCATCCCAGTTTGTGTCAGTACCTTTAATAAATTCTTCAAAATGTAATCATGACTTTGCCTATCCTTTACAAAAATTAGGATTTCATCCCTGCATATCACTATATAGTCTGTCCATCTATTTCTGAAAGACACCAGCCGCTGATACTGAACTAAATGGAAGCATGGGATATTTATAAGCTCAAAATGGCATCACGAAAGTGGTTAGATTCTGCAATTCCGGTGTCAATGTGATTTCGCAATATGCAGATTGTAAATCAATTATGGAAAAAAAATCATCACCTAAATTGGCTAATAAGTTGGGAATTTTTGGGATGGAATGGCAATAAACTGATATACTTTTATTTAATGCACACAAGTCGGTGCATAACCTTATCTCCAGATTTCTTTTCGCAACAACAATAGGTGACACCCACTGGGATGACTCAATGGACTCAATAGTGTCTTGGGCAAACATATGATTAAGAGTTTTTTTTATTCTCTTTTACATGGAGGGGAACATTCCTCACTATGTGGACTAAAGGCTGAGCACCAGTTTGAGCTTGACTTTTTGCTCATATCCTTCCACTACTCCCACCTGTTCCCTGAAATAATTCTCAAATTCCTTCAGAATGTGTTAAACTGCCTGATCATTATCATTCACACAAACTCCTGGCACTTGCCCTTTTCCACACAAGCTATTGGGACCTACTCTTCTTCAACATAGTCTTCTGGTAACTCACTAACCACAACAGGATTCTCCGCCCCGGTATTAAGTATAGGCCAATTTAGCTAAATCCTGCCACCCAATAATAATCTTTCCTCTGAAAGCTACGTAAACCTTTGTGATGGTACTCCTTCCCATGCACCATACTCTAGTTGCAAAATACCCAATCACCTCAATGTCTTTCTCTCTGAAGGCTTTAGGAAAAATATCAGATGGTATCAAATAACACTTGCTCTCCCAATACTCATAAAAAGTAGACTCCCTTAAAATTGTTATGGGTGATCCTGACTCTGCCATTATTCAAATGGGTACACACCTGTTAGACCCGGGATCCCTGGTTGGCTGAGGTAGGTACCTTAGGCCAAATAGGGACCTTCGTTTCCACGTAAGGGAAAGGAAGGACACTTTCTCAGATAGCCCCCGCTCACCCTCTTGGTAGCTTGGCACGAGCAGCCAGGCTTATCTTCAAGGCAAATGTGTAAAGTGTTTGCAACCACGCTCACAGCAACCCAATGATGACACCACAAATATACGATAAGACCACACAATATAAATCCAACATATGCGTATTTGTAATATTCCTCCTGGCCGGTTGGTAGGCCAGCCAGCCCTTGTAAGTTCAGGTGATATTAATGAACACTTCTAAATGTTCCACTGCAGTCCTAATGCAATGCTATGCAGTTCATAATGCTAGAATCAGGCACTTTGCAACGTAAAAATAATGCAATGCGTAACGCAACAATCAGGTACTTCGTTATGCCGAAATAATGCAATGCATAATACACTAATCAAGTAGTTCGTTATGCAGGAATATTGCAATACGTAACACACTAATCAGGTACTTCGTTATGCAGAAACAATGCAATGCGTAATATGACAATCAGGTAGTTCGTTATGCAGAAATAATGCCATGCTTAATACACTAATCAGGTAGTTCCTTATGCAGGAATAATGCAATGTGTAATACACTAATCAGGTAGTTCGTTATGCAGAAATAAGGCAATGTGCAATACGACAATCAGGTAGTTCGTTATGCAGAAATAATGCAATGCGTAATACAGTCCAGCACCGATCACGGTGCCTTAGGCGGTCTGTTGTACCTGCTGTTCAACCAGTGTGAATGTGGTATGGAATATTGGTGTGGATGATGCTGTGGAATGTTGGGTGAGTGGAGATTTTCAGTTGGGAGAATGGGCTGAGCAGCAGGAAGGCTGCTCCTGGTGGGGCTCTGCTCAAGATCTTAACCTGAAATAAACATTTCTAAAGATACTACATGGAGTGGACCTACATCTATTCACCACATTTTGGCGACGATTTTTATAAAAAAAGAACCTGTGCGTGCAACTTGAATGGACTGGTCTGTAATTGAAAAAGTGTAACTGGAAAAAACTCTTCATGTAACTAAGCTTGACACAGCTACCTGGCACCCTGAGCCCCACCAGTGACCACAACATCGGTCGGCCCAACCCTTGTGTGCCAGTTCCTGCTGTGTTTTCCTGCTCTTGTTTGAAGTGGATCTGTGATGAGGAGTGGAGCTGCAAGCTGTTCCCCCATTTGACCATCTTCCTGTCTGCTGTAACTGTGGGAAAGTTGAGTTCCGCAGAGGAACAACAAGTAAGCAGTTTCCCTTTGGGGCAGACCGTCTGGGGAACTGTAACTTGAAGAGGTTTTCGTGTTGTAAAGAGTAATATGTCCCCAGAGTCCGAGTTTAACATACCGACGTGTGAGAGAAGCCCTGCTGTCCGTGTTTCTGGGCTGAGGAGTTTCCTATGTCCCTGTCAAGAGGAGGAACAACAGGTGAGGGGCTCGGAGTCCGGGTTATGGAGGTGTCTCAGGGCTCGTGTGTTCCCAGTGTCGGAGTCAAGTGGAGCATCACGAGGGAGGAGTCCCTGGAGTCCGTGTCACTAAGGGCGTTAAGGTGAAGGAGTTCCCTCATGCCGTGTGGAGAAGAGCAACGTGGGAGGTGATGCGAGGTGAACCCGTTTATTAGCTTTTACTGGCCTGTCTTTGTGATTGCAAGTGGTGCCGTGGATGGTGCTACTCCGGTAAATATTTTTGCTCCTCACTAATGAAAAAAGTGTTGCCAACCGTCACCTACCAGCAACGGTCTCTCCATGTACGTTATCTCCAGCGCGAGCCCCTGTCTTCGGCAGCTCGCGGAGTGTCCTGCAGATTCCACGTTGCCCTGCATGGACGGGCCTGGAGCCACCCGGCTCTCCGTCAGTCGACGTGCCGCCATCTTCGTTGCGGTTGGGCTGAAGCCACAGAGTGTTGGGTTTCTTTCCTCAGCATCTGCGGTGATACTGTTTGGCCTGTGTTAGTGTGCCCCGGCGTGGTGTTCTCGAAGTGGCATCCTTCTTCACCCAAGAGTTCTGGGCACTACACATATGTGAAAGTTTCTTTTCTGTGTTTCCTGTTGCCGGCTGGCGCCCCCTTCGTCTTGTAGAAGTACTTCGAGCAGTGTTCCTGAACTCCGTCTATGTTCAGGTTCGAAGCTTCCCAGCGTTTCCTGCTCATTTCGTATGACTCTCTTTTATACTGCTCACGATGACTTTTGGTGAAAGGGGTTTCTATTTCTTTTCAATTAACTCTTGGGGGAAATGTTTCATTTTGAGTAATGCAAATGTTGGGTTACTTCTTGATAAGGTGTTGTTAGCTTCATGCAAGGGTGTCATGCACTTTCAAAATGTTAATTTATTTTAACAAGTAGGCACTTTGCCTTTCAGTGTTGCCTTTTGTATGTGGTTTCATCTACCGTTGTTATGTTGTTTCTGTTGTCATTTTTTGTGTTCTGTCGCCCAGGGTTACCACCTTGGCGTGGTTGTGGGTATTGTCTGTTCCCTCTCTGTTGGGGGCTTACGCGTGAGATGGTTGTTGGGTGTTATGTCCTTTTGGTCTCCTACCTCTTTGGTGGGTGTGGGTGTTGCGGGTACGTCACCCTGTGGGTAATGTGTTTGAGTCGATCCTTGGTGTTAGGTCACTCTTTATCACCACCTGAGTATGTGTTGCAGAGTTGACTTTTACGTGTCAAGTCACTCCTGGTCATCCCCTGTCGTTGTTCTGAGAGTGTGTGTATCTCTCTGTTGATGGTGTGTGTATGAGTTGGCTCTTAGGTTCTGAGCCTCTCTAGCCTACCACTATTTTCGTGGTTGTGGGTGACATTGGGTGTGTTACCTTTGTGGGCAATGTTTCGTAAATGGCCCCTTGTGGTTGTTGTGGGAGTGGGTTTACCTCTCACTGTTGGGGGTGTGTATGTGAGAGGACTCTATGTTTTGGAGCCTCTCTAGCCTACCACTATTTAGTGGTTGTGGGTTGGCTTAGGTTTGTCTCCCTTGTGGGCCTTGGTTGGAGTCGACTATGTTTTTAGTCACTCTTGTTTAAAATGAGGAAGGGAGAAGCGTTGTATCTGCTGCTCTGCCAGTGTGAATGTGGTATGGAATGTTGGTGTGGATGATGCTGTGGAATTTTGGGTGAGTGGAGATTGTCAGTTGGGAGAATGGACTGAGCAGCAGAAAGGCTGCTCCTGGTGGGGCTCTGCTCAAGATCTTAACCTGAAATAAACATATCTAAAGATACTACATGGAGTGGACCTACATTTGTTCACCACACGGTCCCTCCGCCACTTGTGCTGACTCGCAGTCAGCCTCTATCAACAGTTGCCCCCACACGGGTATATTGTAACAAAAAGTGTGGCTCCGCGCTCCGGCCCCGGTACTGCCACTCCTTTGGCAAGTACGGGCTGCATTAGGAGCCGAAGCAGAGGCTCGCGCTGCAGGAATGGGAGAGGCCGAGAGCGTCTCCCTCCGAGCCTGCACCCCGCCCCAGGAGTCGACACACGTTACCTGGGGGGTGCGATCTCACTCTCCTCTCCTCTTCCAGCGACTTGGGCCTCCGATGCAATCTTTGTGAATTCCGGGCTACGGGACTCGGGACCTCCCTCGACGAGGTTGGTTTGAGGTCCTGCTCTGGCAATGGCAGGCTCGGGCCGGCGGCTCAGCTCCTCCGGGGCTGCTGGTCTGGGCCGCTGATGCTACGAAGATCTCAGGCTGCAACAGGGCACACGCACACAGCGTCGCTAAAACTCACTTGAGCTTCCGGTGCACGATCACAGAGCACTCCTCTCGAAGGTCTCAGGCTGCACGAAGCACACGCACACCGTCGCTGAGACTCACTTGAACTCCGGGTGCACGATAACAAGGCAATCCTCATGAAGGTCTCAGACTGCACAAAGCACACGCACACAGCGTTGCTGAGACTCACTTGGACTCCGAGTGTGCATGTTTACAAGGCAATCCTCCCGAAGGTCTCAGGCTGCAAAAAGCACACGCACACAGCGTCGCTGAGACTCGCTTGGACTCCAGGTGCCCAGGGCACTTCTTACGAGGGTCTTGGGCTGCAAAAAGCACACACACACAATGTCGCTGAGACTCTCCTAGAAACTTTTGTGTTCCTGAGTTTCCGCAACAGGAAGTCAACTCACCTCGGGCCCTTGGGGATAAGTTACTTCCGGACACAGCACACAGCAAAGTCCTTTCAAGCAGGGGGACACAGCACACAGCAAAGTCCCTTTAGCCTCTCCTTGGTTAAAACAGCAAACTGCAGGCCAGCCCCAGAACACACAGCAAGGGTCAGTCCTTTCATTCAGTCTCTTCCTTGGCAAAGGTTCCTCTTGACCACAAAGTAGCTTCAGTCTTGTTCAAACTTGATCAATCAATTTCTCCAATGTTCAGGGGCTTCAGCTCTCATAGTTATACCCCTAAATGTCTTTGAGATCTTTGTGTTCAGGGGGGCACTGATCCCTGTTCAAATCAGTTCTGGGTGCCTCCTTGTCAGTGACACCTTCTTCCTTTGATTAGTGGGGGTCTGGATTCTCAGTCACTCAGCAGGAGATGGGACCATTGTTTTATGGCAGCAACCCAGGCCTCTTCACCTCTAGGGGCTACTCCTCCCCCTCACTCCAGATGCAGGCCAGCCTGTTGCTGTCTCACCTCCTCCCCTGGGTCAAGACATTCCCCAGATCCTATCACTTTCAACTCCAGACAGTCAATCCACAACCAGGCAGAGACACACAGAAATGTTAGAGCACAAAAACCCATCCTCTTCTAAAAGAGTGGCTTTTAAACACCCAATGTAAAAACCACCTTCATAAAAAGATGTGTTATTACATTGTGAGTTCAGGCACACTAAACTTCACCTCTTAAGCCTTTGGGAAGATAGGCTGGAAAACATATTACACAGCCTCCCCATTCTATCCTATGGGCAAGATGGCCTTTCCACAGTGAAAAACGAAATGGAGATTATTTGTTTTTTCACGGTCAGGACATGGTACACACCTTAGTACATGTCCTACCTTTCATATGCACTGCACCCTGTCCAGGGGGTACCTTGGACTTACCAGAGGGGTGTCTGATGTGCATAGAAAGGGAAGGTTAAGGTCTGGCAAGTGGGTGCACTTGTCAGAACAACATGGCAGTTTAACAAACTGCGCTCAAGCACTGCAATGGCAGGCCTGAGTTCCCTCTGTCAGGCTACTTGTGTGGGTGGCACAATTAGTTCTGCAGGCCCACTAGTAGCATTTGCATTACTAGCCCTGGCACACATAGTGCACTTTACTTGGGACTTTACTAGGAAGGCAAACATACCAATCATGGACAACCAATTACATTACACTTTACACAGGGAGAACTTGCAATTTGACACTGATCAGCACTGACAAAGTGCTCAAAGCATCTAAGTTGGCAAAACGAAATCCATCACAGCATCCAAAATGGAGGAGGTACGGGCAAAAAGTCAGGGGTAATCACGCCAAGAAATGCTAGGTCTAACAACACCCAATAGTGGCATCAACCAACGGACCTTTAACCAAGGTGGTAACTGTAACTTAACTGCATTCAATTGATAAAATAACATTGTTATGTATTTCTAAACATATATCCTCAGAAATATCCACACTACTGATTTTTATCAGGTTCTTGTTGCTCCTACATACGGCCTAGAAACTACCAGTTTTCTTGCACATCATGCAATGTTTTCCAATGGCTGGGCACACAGGATTATTCCCTATATAACTCTTAGAACCACATCTATACCATTGTAGATTTGGTCTCTTTGTTGGATTCTTTCATTTTCCTCATGTGCTAACTAAACACACTGCTCCTTTGCAAGCCTCTGTATCAGCATCATTGGTTGTGACAACATGCTGACAGGAGTCTCAAAGTGTAGTGCCTTGAAGGATATCATGGAGCATTTTATGTCTTTGGCCATGTCAATGACTTCTATTAACGTAGGATTCCTGCATCCTATTACTCTCTCAGGTATCTTCCTCGAATAGCAATTAAATTCAAATTGGTCACAGATGTATACATCTATGTTGGCATTAAATTGACAAATATCTGCAAAAATCATTAAAGCTGATATGTACTCTGTTATGCTTTCCTTGGCTTGGCTTGTTGATTGAGCTTAAAACAATTATGCCTCTCTAACATAATACTTGGTTCATCTGAGCAGTGTTTAGATAATCTTGCCACAGCTTCTTTGTATACATCCCAGTGTCCATCACCATCCCCAGATTGACCTTGAGGTGGTGCTACCAAAGGCAGATTATCAAACACCTCCTGTGCAGTTTGATCCAAAGTAGCAAATACTAATGCCAATTTTCGTGTAGCAGAATAACCAGAATCATCCATTGCCACCAGATAATTCTCAAATAGTGTGACCCACGGTGTGCATTTAGTAAGTGGTTCCCCTGGACTTTGTAAAAATGGTAGGGCTTGTACGAAGTGATGTAAAACCGATGCTATAATAAACCCTATACAAAGTTAGAAATGTACTACTCTTAAAAATAGCACTTAAAACTGTTATTAAGTACTTCTCTTATCAACTAAAGAATAGCAATAGGAAATCTCTATTCAAATGCCACTGGTAAGAGAGGAAAGAGCACTTTACTGAAATACCTTACATCCTCAAATGTATTGCCGCCTCTGACCTTAAATTGGCATGTATAATATGCTTATCATTGCACATCGCAACACAATAAAACAAGACAGAGGAAAATCAATTAAAAAAAATTAATTACACAGTGGGTTTTTTTTACAACTCAAATTTCAGACACTTTTATAGCATCATGTGTGCCTGACAGAGCAAGTGCAGGCCAACAATGCGCTTCGAACCACAACAAACAATTGAAAGTAGCCTCTGCAGCATCCTCCCACGTCTTCACTGGAACTGAGCCTATCAACCTGCCCAAACCAAAATGGCTCCAGAGACGTCACAAGCATGATAATGCATGATGACACAACGAGCTCTCTCCAAAGTGGCATGCCTCCTCTGACGTGCTAACACAGCGCTTCACGCATACAAACACGGCAGTGCTCCACGTGCCTGTCCATGTGCCATTCTCTTCACATGTGCTGCAATCTTTGCTAAATAAGTTTAAAGAGATTCCCCAAAACAGGGATACTCATGCCATGCAGTGTATTAAAAAATTAGGCAACCACTTGGATGCTGAGACTTGAAGTAGATCAGTATCTTTGACCAAATGCTCCAGAAGAGTGGCAAGTGGTCGCCGCTCAGGTGATTTCTGCTCATTGCCAACATGTGATAATGATCACCAAAACGATCAGGTTGATTGTGTAAATAAGACTAATTTGAATATGGATGAAGTCTGAAATGGGATGGCGAAGTGAGCTAAAGAAGGATAATGGATTCAACCCAGAACTATGACTGGAGGTGAGTGTCTGAAAAGTTTCAGCACTCCACTCATCATCTCCTTGTGTATGCTTTTTTCGCCCTAAGTTGGCAGGATATGCCCAGACGTGGGTCCCTTGCTCACTTTGCCACTGCATTCAAGATAGCCTGGCTGATGAGGGGTGTTACCCTGAAACCAGTCCCAGGATGCGTGTTTCTGCTCCAGGGAAAACCTGGCTTGGCAGTTCGGGCTGGACTGTTCCCATAAGGATCAGGTCAAGACTAATTTGCATATGGCTGGGTTTTAACTGGGGTGGCGAAGTGAGTTAAAGAACAATGATGAATTCAACACAGATCTGTGACTGGGGGTGAGTGTCTGAAAAGTTTCAGCGCTCCGTCCATCATCTCCTTGTGTTTGCTTTAAATAGTTTATTCACATGCAAGGTGCCCATGACATGAACACAACTTACCCTCCTAGGATCCTGGTAGCAACTGATATATCAGTCACTGCCAGAATCCTAGTCGGTTCACATTTTTTTATTTTATTTAATGCAGTTTTATATAGCGCAGACTTTACCTAAAGGTGTCAGAGCGCTTTACATTAGAACCAAAACCGTTGCATGAGAAAATTTACAATACTTACAAGTTACAAAATACAACAAGGAAGAAGAAAAAGTTAAATAAAACAGTAGATGGCAGTAACACAAAAGTCAAAAGGCACACTAGGATTCGGAACGTACAGGCATAGATTACATATTTACAACATTGTAAGAATTTCCTTGAGGGGAAAGAAAAGGGATGCATTAATTCTGGAAGTGTCTTTAGAAGAGAAGGGATTTGAGGTTGGCTTTGAAAGTCCGGATAGAGGTGGTGGTACGGAGCAGTGGAGGAAGCGAGTTCCAGATACTGACCGCACTGCCTGAGAAGGATTGAGCCATCGATCTTTTCTTTTTGAAGGTGGGGGACTCAAGCAGGAATTTTTCAACATTACGAGAAGGTCTAGAACCTCCAGAGATATCAAGTTTATTTGCCAGATATCGAGGGCAGGAAGTGTGCAGGGCTTTGTGGGTGATGCAGGCAAGTTTGTAGATTAATCTTGCTTCAATGGGAAGCCATCGAAGAGCGAAAAGGATGGGTGTGATGTGGTCACTTCATTTGGCCCCAAAGACAAAACGAGCCGCTGAGTGGAGTACGGATTTGAGAGGGGAATGGTGAGATTTGGGGAGGCCAGTAAGCAGAGAGTTGCAATAGTCCAATCTAGAGGGGACCAGAGACTGGACCAAGGTTTTTAGGTCTTCTTTAGCAAGGAAACGTCGAATTCCCCAGAGAAGGTGCAGTTGGTAGCGTGCATTCTTTGCAATGGAATTGATGTGTGAGTGAAGATTGAGCTTTTTGTCGAGAATGACACCAAGGGATTTAGCGCTGTCAACAACGATAGGTTTGTTATTCAGTAAGCTCAGGTTATTCATCCAAGATTAAACAGGAGGAGAGGAGTGTGAGGTAGAGAGGAGGAGGAACTCAGTTTTGGAAGGATTCAGAATGAGTTGATGAGCTAACATCCAGTTTTGAATTGAGTAGAGAGTAGAGTTGAGGATCAGCGGCGTAACAAATGTTTAAGGGGCCCCCCCTGCAATGTACACCGAGGGGCCCCCTGCTCTGGATTTAATCCGGAATGCTCAGGCCCGATTACTGTGCTGAGGGGGCCCCCTGCAGCTCAGGGGCACCCGCACCGCGGGTGATGCGGGGGCCTGTGTTACGCCCCTGATGAGAATTGAGATGTCGTGTGAGGAAGACACCTTAAGGTACATTTGGGTGTCATCGGCATAAAGGTGATGGAGTATCCCAGATTTATTTAAGAGATTCAAAGTGGAATCCCTATAAAACTCTTGTACCTCACAATACTACACAGGCGTTGACATTTTATTTTTGGCAATGTTACATTGTACATACAAAAGCAGAGTTTGGAACTATGTTCGTGATTGTGCAACTTTATTAATCTGCCAAAAATGAAATGCTGGGTCTATCACCATGCATGCCAACAGCAAACATGTAAACATTTCAGAAGACGAAAGTGGGAGATTTAAAAAATAATAATAGGAAGAATGGATTTCCCCCATTGACTTATATGAAAGCAGACGGAATTTCAGGTGGGAGATAGCCAAAATAAAGTCCTTTTTGGGTTAATAATAATTATCCGGAGCCTTAGCAAACTGTTTATTTCCCTAGCAGAGACCGCGTTCCTTGTCCTCTTTCTATATCAGTGACTGAAGTTCTCCGGCTTCCACGGCATGGGGCGTGGTAAGGCGTGTGACATCACAGAGGGCGGTGCTCTGGTGTTGGTGGCCTCGGTGGTGAGATGGCAGCGGGCGGCGCAGGCCAAGGAGGCGGGTGAGGCCGAGCGGTAGCGTCGGCAGGCGTTGCGCCTGGGTAAGAGAGAGACTCGTGCCAGGCCCAGACCATTCAGGGCCGAGGCACCCGTTAGGCCCAGCTTGTCTCGCCTTGGGAGCAACTGTGGACCGTTATGTCATTCTGGTGCTCACACCGCCTGCGTCCGGTGCAGGACACCAGTAAGCTTAGGCGAAGAGCCAACAGAGAAGAGAGCACGGTTGTCTTCAGTAGGGAGACTCTGGAACCCAGACCCCAAACTAGGATTACTTTAAAGCACCTCCCTAGTAACTGAAGTGATTAACTCCTTTCACTAGCCCTCCCCGTCTCCTGCATTACCCTGCAGTAGTGGTTCCAGTCCTCCCGTATTGGTGCTAGCTCCCGGGGCATGTAACGTTATATCAGTGTTATGGTATATATACAGTATTGATTGAAGACGTGATTGATCCTCAGTAGGTACAATTGTGAATCAGCCATTACAGTGGGCACTGTGCCTGCCACCCTTTACGCTCTCGCTGCGAGTTCTGCTCCTTAGCTAGAGGTGCTGCATTAGCACATTCTTCTGCTCCGTGCCCCACATAAGTGGCACCCTCTCCGAAAAATGTGTGCATTATTTGCTGTTGGTAGATTTAGCTGCCTTTTAAGCTAGGCAAAGAACTGACACCTAAGCCCCGCCCACTTCGCAAGTATTTTTACTTGTCAACACTGGAAGGTTTTAGGCTCCTCTGGTGGTCTCTGAGCTGCTCCCCAAGTAGGTACAGTGATACAGTTTTCATAACCCCTTGAACTGGACCTGCCACGAGACTAGAGTCCACTCTCTTTACTTATTTCATTACAGTTACAAATGCACCAAATCTGCTATTGATGTACACACAGTGTTGACGGCAGAACACATACCAAACGTGTTTTTTGAACTGTACATAGAATTGCAGAAGGAACAAGGGTATCTGTTAGCGTATTTGGCGCTGTGATGTTTTGGGTATTGCCCTTATTGGCTGATTTTTCATTTTGATAGGACGCGATTTTCATTTAAAAGCATTTTAACTGTAAGCTTCTTAACATGGCTGACACAAGTCCGCAAGTTTACTGTATCTCGTATCTCTGAAGAAAAATTGCATTTTTGTAATCAGTGTCTCATTTATGGATACCCACGTTGTAATGCCGAGTTTGTCGCCACTGCGTTTGTGTCACTAACATATTTCAGTTATAGGGCGATTACAGATTAGCAGCCACATATTTCCTCACTACCTCAGATCAACAGGCGAACAACATGTACATTACTCCCAGAACTAAACGGTATTAATGAAGAACGTGTCACCTTGGAACAATTTTTATGTGACGCAGTGTACAGAAAGTGGTGGTCAAAGTTTGAATTTTTATTTTAATCTTTTCAGCCTGTTACTTAATCATCGTCGATTGTGGATGTCGGGGCACTGCAGAGCGGAATTATGCCCTCTGGATTACATATAGAGACTTTACTATTCAAACTGCGGAACGTGGATACATCTTGCTGGATATTAATCTAGATTTGGAGTTGTCCATAATATTGGTGCTGCGGTTTTAGCCCTTTCGTAAAGGGAGTGGATAAACCATTCACTGATCATGATACAGTTTCGGTGCACTGCCTTTTTAGATATATATTTAAGCTTTCAGACACAATACATTGATTTTGTTTTAACAAGAAACCCAACTCAACCATTTATTCTGCGAAGAACCACATGCAGATTGGAATAGGAGTGAACAGTTGAGCAGTTTCTTGGTTCCTCAAAATCGGTAAACAGTCCTCTGAAGTAGAATTCCCTTTTGCATTGATGATAGTGAATCGTAATGTTTTATCTCCTTTATTCTTAACAAAGATCAGTCATTTGTGACGCTTCAAAGAAGACCATGTTTAAATACTTTGGATCTTACCTGTGGCAGTCACATTGTTAAATCAGTTGCCTGAAACAGGTGTGTGAGATCCACCCATCGATAACTAACTGAAATAAAAAATAAAAACGGCATTTGGGATGCTGTTGTGACTTTGCTTGTTCTATTCCTGTTATTTTTTTATCTCTATTCTATAGTTACCCAGTCTTCACAGGAAATGTAAACTTGTTGCCTATGTCCAGTGTGGGTATCCGCATACTTTGAAGATATTATTGGCTATATATCTTGCAAATAAAACAGCACACCTCATTTTTTGTATAGTTTATAGTTTTTGTATGGGTCCATGCCTCTAGTGCTACAGAGGTACTAAAAGGGAGGAAAACGTAGTTGTTCAGTTGATGGCCTGCTCAGCCCTGGGTCACCCGAGCATGACTGGCCAATCTAAAGTCGATCCCTCGATAAAGCAAGAGCCGCATTTGCAAAAACTTTACACAGGCGTAACTCATGTGTAAGCAGGTGAAATGGGGTTGTCTTGAATCTTTTACTTTTAGTTTGGCACAATCATTATTTTTTAAAGACTTCTATGTGATTCTTAATTGTGGCACTCGTGACTTCCTCTCTCTGTTCATTAGCAATTGCCTCAATTTCTCTATTTTGCATCTCAGCTGGTCTTTCTTCTTCATGGCCACTGTGTTTACTCATGCTCGTTTGGTTATCCATCCAGTTGGAATCTTATTGTTTGACCGATGACTCCTTCGTAGTTTTTGGTGATCATTTTAGGGGCATAACTTCAGGATAATGGTTTGTGATGGCGTCCTCTTTGTGCTTGTGTGTTTTTGCAGTGTTTTTGGAAGAAGGTATGTTAGTTTGCATTTTGCCAGAGTGGGGTATTGGCACCAGGTGCAGCATGTGTTCCTTTATGTATTTGTCTTCTGTTGCATAGTTCTGTTTCTTTTTAGCCACTTTAAGGAAACTTAGTATCCAGATACATAGAAAGTCGAAAATAACACTTTTTGTTATGTGCACTGTATGACTGTTATTGAAATATCATTCTGGTTGGTCATTGATTCAAGAGAGGGCCCCGTTATACTGTGTAAAGATTGATAGTAGGGGCAAGAATTGTGGTGTCCATCCCACAGCTCCAGTCCGGCCATCCATCATCATCACAATGCGGATCTGTGGTGCATTAGGATTTTGGTTGTGTGATTGTCTTAACGGTTCTGTTTAATGTACAGAAGATAGTTTGTTTCTGTACTCTTGTTGACTGGCAGAGTGTTTCAGAGCTTTGCATCCTGTACCCTGATATCTGCCAACCATTGTGTCTATCCTATAACCCCCTAATGCAATGTTTTTTGCAAGTTTGTCTTAGTAATACAACTATTTCAGCTTCTCTTTGAAATCTTGGCAGTGGTCAGCAAATACAAAATAGTCGTTGAGTGAGAAATGGTCAGATTTTGTCCATGTTTACGACAAGGATTGTATCCAAATGTTGCTATTTTGTTCTCAGCACACATTTACCTCCTCTACCTTGTTCACCAAGAAAAACTGCAAGGTTATTTTTGGTATATTCAGGTCCTTTCATTGCTGTACCCTACATATCAGTATCTAATAGCTAGGGTAAAATTCTGACAATGCAGTCTATTTCTTTTGTTCCTAAAGTTTTTGTGAAGCTGATATCTTGTCTAAGCCTTCCTTGTGGAACAAGCTATATATCGACCGGGCATGTGGTCCCAGATATGAATCCCCCTTGGTCTCCTTGATGCCTAGCAATGGCAGTTATGTGTACTTTTTCTCGTCTTGGGGTTTCCAAAGGTGTAAATGCGGAAAAATCAAATGTTCCCAAAGTATTGTCTCTCTCGTTCAACCTTTGTTAATTTCAGAATGCTTTCTTGCCATATTGACCGTAGCAACTCCGATTACCTGGAATTTATACTTCAGGGAAGACAGTTTTTGTTACTTAGCAGTGTTTCTAGTTTACATTTCTATCCTTACGTCTGTACACTGAATAAACAAAGGTTAGAAATAGCCAGTTATAGTTCATAATTATGTTATGGTTGAGTATCTTTGACCTGTCTAGAAATGTAGATGTTTTGGGAGCATCTCTTTCAAAGATAAAAGTGGTGAAGCCCACTCACATCTGGTGACTGATAACAGGACAATATCCCATTGAGCCAAAGAATCAGTGCTTCACTGTGAACTGCTTAAAGACTCCTTAGGTGCAAGTCAGGCACCCACAAGGATCAAGACAAGATCACTATGGAAATATAGAGGTTTTCAGTAGATTTGCCTCTTTTTCGTTGTTTATTTCAAATTCTAGACATGTCCTGAACAATCGGAGTACTTACATGGTGTCTAGAGACTGATATTGATCACATTGTGATGCCTTTTAAAGCAGTTTAGTGTGTCCTCTCAACAAACCTGTCCAGAACTGTTAGAACAATTACACTTCGGTTGGGTGGCACAAAATGGTACCTAAAGTAGGTGATCTTGAGTTTATATATTGTTATTAAGGCACCCTTGGACAGGATTCCATTTAGGTGCATTAATAAAAGTAAAATTAAGGGGGAAAGAAGCATTGCTTGGATCCTCTGTACATGTGTCCAATGCTGTCATGTTATAATCACTTTTTTTACAGGAACCTGCAGGGCAGCTCGACCCAGTGCACACCATGGCTTCTAAAAGTCACCAGATTTTGGGGGGCGAAGAGGGGACTTGGTTGTTGGTGGAGGAGGTGACACCCCAATATTCTTGCACGAATCTTACCCAGACAACCAGCCCGAATTACTGGACCAAAATAAATTGTGTTATTCCATTACTCACTGGAGGTTGATGTAGCTGTATGACATGCCCCTCATGAGGATACTAGATTAGCCATACCCCATCATCGTAGCACAAGCTTTTTTCTTTACAATCTCATGTTGCTGATTCCCAAAAGTCTTTGAAAGAACTCTACCAAGCCTACCAAGATCTAATTACTTGCCCTTCACTCACCTCAGTCTCCTCCATGAGAACTCTTCTGTGGTTTCCTTCAATAATAACACTGCCAAATTCCAGGCCAGTATATCTTTTATATCACAGACTGACCCATCTTCAACCGCAATATCGGGCACTACTAGGTGCTATGCGTAAGAGCTAAGTAAGTCTGCATGTTTTATGCATCTCTTTCTGCACTAAACTTACCAGACTGTAAGTAGGCAAATATTATTGGGTTCTGTATTCCTGATGAAAGCCTAAGACTCCTTCTGCCCAGTGAACAGACTTAAACATGGTGACTACTTTGGGGATGTATGGACAACAATATCCCTAAACATCCAGATACAGGGATTTTAAACTCTGCTGAGGACACCCAAAATAAAGGGAAACTGGGGTGGCCCTTGTCTATTTTTATCTGCATAACCCTGTTAGGGTAAATGGTGGAGCACATCCTGGTTTATAAGGACCAGGATGAGACCCATGATTCAGCATATCACTAAAAGAGTGGGTGATGGTCTCTTGAAAAACATGAGTACTATTCACTTACTGGTACTACTTTCCCAGCACTGGGATCTCTTTTGGGTTGTAGGGTTAGGTCTCTAAAAATCATAAGAATGTTACCAAACTTTTAGGTCTAACGACTTGAATTATTTACTAGATCTAACCGTAATGCCCTTGACCCATAAACTGGTCTCCAATTGTGTGAGTCTAGGCAAATATTTCATTTCATCAATTCACATTTTTTAAATTCTTAAATGAGAACACATTCAAATATATGAGTTCAGCATGTCTGCTGAATAAAATGTTTGTTTGATTTAATATACTAAACTTTTGCTAAATGTATAACTTGAGTCCAGCCCACATTCATGGTACAGATCACCCCAGACTTTCCTCTTAGTTCACTAACAGCATTGTCATCTGGGCGGAGGCAGGACTGTTTCTCAGTTCATGTTTAAATAACTTTGATTTTATAAGATATGCATACAACAAAGGCAGACTGGTATACCAAGGCCATCAATAAGAAGAACAGAGTCTGTAATATCGGCAGTCCACCCCACCAGGAGCAGGACAAACTCCTCAATATCATACAGTTCAGAAGAAAAAGGTGTTGGTGGAAGATTTAGCCCAGGACCAAAGTTCAGTGACCACAGATCTTCGTATGCTTCTTGGCGCTGTCTCTCCATTTATATATCTTTTTCCGCCTTACAGCAGATGTAAAAAAACAAACAAAAAAAACCTAGCTTTTAATAATTACATTGCTAAAGCATGATGTGGTAGTACACTGCCATTTACAGACAGCACATCTTCCATTGAAATGGCCACAAACCTTCCCAATGACACTCAGTTTGTACTGCTAAAACTACATAGCACACAAACGATAATGTGGTTTCACCGAGAATTTTCATTTACAAATCACCAAGTACAGTGTTGTGATTTGTTTGATCGTGTTTAAAACATTGATTTCTTCACTCTTAAAAAATACAAAAAAATGTGCTTTCCTAATGTTTGATGTCTTTTGAAATATTTGTACAGTTCATTTACAAGTTATTTAATTGTCTATTCAAAAAAAACGGACACCTTACAGCCTTTATATTTCTTTGACTGCACAGAGAGTGGAATGAAACGCCTATTTCCAGGACAAAATAAGCAGAAATTTGTAAGAAGGCAAAAGTTGACAATAGACCTCTATCTCTGAATTCACAGCAAATTTGAAAAGATAAAAACACGAATTAAAGACATCTCTATGGCTCATTCACTTTCTCAAAAACCAGAACATCTGGGTTTTTTTCAGCGCAAGCTCTCGCTAGAATGGGTCAATAGATACTAATAAAAATGATGCGCCCTGATAAAATCTGACTTTGCCATGGTGATTGGTGAGTAGATTGTTTGAGGCCATAGGATAATTATTATGCATTCAATGTATTAACAGAGATAGTGTCTTGGATCCCTATTTAACAAAAAAAATCTTGCACACTCGCCCCTATTTTTTGGGTTTGAATGAACAGACTTTATATTGACCTTTCAATAATAATTTTGCAGAATCCGAAGAGTGCAGAATCACTCTTTTCGTCTTCTGTTTGATCTGAACCATTACCCTGTTATTGCCTCCCATTGAAGGCAAACCATGAACTTCAAATCCCTATATCTTGCCCATAAATCGTTAAGTGGATGTTCACCTGATTTCTTAGCCAAGTTGTCCATTCTTTCAGCTAGAAGATTAAGATCTTTCAACAATTCTGCTATGAAACATTAGTAGAAGTCCCCTTTATGCACAAGTACTCTGTGTTGTTCCCTCCTAGTACATATAAGACTGACTTCCTCAAATTCAGAAAGTTGCTAAAATCCTATCTACTATGGTAGAGACCGGTTAACCCTTCCTATGAGCTAATTGCCCTGTCTCTTGGGTTTGCCTGAGACTACTGGTTAGATGCCCAAATACCAACTTCAGGTCACCCCACGTGGCTGTTGTTCAGACTTGTAAATATGTTCCAAAGATTTACCATCTTATCTGCATATTAGGCTAATGGTTCCAGTCATCAACTATATATGTTTGTTGGATTATTTCTAAACTATAGCATCTGGCCGAAGATGCTCTGTGACTATCGTTTAGAAGTTTTGTAATGCTCGTCAAACCCCCAAATTAAATAAATAAATAAAAGAAATGATCTTGGCTCGTACTGCCCTGTTCGTACATTTTCTCATCTACTACTTTTAACTGCTCCTTATACTAAATGTAAGTCTTGCGCTGATGAGACTTTCAGTGCTCTGTCTCCGATTGTGTGATAAGCTACCACTGACTGGTAGATAAGTGCAATTGTTGTTGACTTTCTGCAAATCACTGAAAATAGGGTTGTTTTAATTGTTTTTTGAAAGCTTGCTCTATCTTTTCTTGCATCTAACCATGATTAACTCTATGGAGTGCACAATGTACGCAAATAAAACTACATTCCCAGGTCCTTCTTAACTAAATCCATTACCATCTGAGTCTTGCTAATGTATAATGCAGTGTCCACTGAAATATTTGTAGTTGACCTGGTTTCAGCATAGATCAGTTCTTGACCTTTTTGTACTGCAGCACTTCGGTAATAACTATGGTGATGCTTTTGTGGTGGCTTGCATTGATTGTGCTGTCTGATCGAATCATTTACCAAGAGCCAAAGAAGTTGATCCTTCTGATTTTGGATTTTCTTTTTAGATAGTTTCTTGCAGTGTTTGTTTTGATGAACTGAGTTACTGGTTGCAGTGCTCAGACGCACAAGTACCAAACAAGAGAGAGCCTGTGTTTCTATGGAAAATTTGCAATGCGGAGGGTATTTTGGTCCACTCGCAAGTTGACATTCACAAAGCTTTTGCCCAATACTACTGAAAATGTATATGCTGCTATGGAGGAGTTCTCTTTTTCATGCCGTACAAATATTCATTCAGGGGAAACGGACAATGGCTCCAGGAGAGGTAGGGCTACTGGGAGCAGACATAGCAGTAAAAGAGGGTAGAGTGGCAGTGAAGACTATGCTATGTGGGGAAAGTAACTACCTTCATACAGCATACCTGTAGAGTAATATTGTACATAATTGTAATTTTGTCACGCTGTGCCTAATAGTAGCCAACATATGCATGCTTCAGTAGACCTGTGTCAGTGATGGATTTATATTGCACTGTGTTAAAGCCTGTTAACACATATTTTATTGCATGAAATCTCAGTGTATCTTTGTAGGGAAGGATTTTTGTGTTGATTACCTGCTTTGAAAAACCCTAGAAGTAGAAGATTCTCAGACAACGATCACGAAATAGTATTGTCTATAGTGTACCATTGTTTAAAAAAATTATGTGATGGTCAATGCATTGATTCTATACTTGCCAGCTATCCTGGAACTTTAAAACTGATACAATACGTACAACACTATTGCAAGACTGCCTTCCGCTGCTATGTTTAATTTATTATTGCCTGCCATGTTTAGACAGCGCCATATTATCTTTTTTTCTACTTTTAGTCCTTTAATTTAGCATACATAGTTTTGAGTTTCTGTGTCTTTTTGTAGTTGTATCAGTGGGTGAATTCAAGGATGATTCAATGGGTGGATGAATCTGTACGAGTGGCAGGATAAGTGACAAAGTGCATGCATGATGGCTTTCATTTATTCCAGAACTGTTAATATTGTCAGGGCTTTTTTTCATGTTGACAAGCAATGATAAAGGCTGTAGGTATGATTGGTTCATTGGGTTATGTTAGAGCAGATGCCTTAGATCTGATGCGTTTGATATGAAAACGTACGGCAAAGGCAGTAGACCTGAATCATTTATTGAGAAAAGTATGGGTCAAAGCCAGTATGTCTTTTAGAATGGATTGTTATCATACTCTAGTAAAGCCCGCACTCAGGTATTTTGTTAAACATAATTCCACATATTACTGGCCTTTAGTGTTTGTTACCCCTTCTGATTAACTCTTAACATGAAGAAGATTTGCATTGTGGGAATCCTTGTTAGACTCGCTTAGGAGGGATTTGTATATTGTTTTACCAGCTGTTATTTTGTACATCATTTTTGTATTTTGGATATTGCCTGGTGGTTGCCCCATTGCAGGGCTTACGCACAATACAGTAGGTCATCATTACTTATACAGGCCTGACTGGTTAATTGGAAAACGTTATGGCAGATGCCTTAAGTATTCTATTTTTTACAAAAATACTGTGACAAAAGCAATAGTGCTGACTAGTGCTTAATATGTAAAAAAGAAAATGTCGGGGTCCTTCTCTGGAGGCCACTGTAGCTTGCACCACCCAGTGCCCCTCCCAGTGACAATTCCAACATAACTACTAACGCATCGCTCTCCTACAAGTGTAACAGTTCAGAAAATTCCAGGCTACTCAAAGCTATAGGAATGGCACGAGATGGCAGGTATTCTTCCTTAATGTACATTGAAGTAC
Organism: Triturus cristatus; assembly: GCF_964204655.1. NCBI lineage: Eukaryota > Metazoa > Chordata > Amphibia > Caudata > Salamandridae > Triturus > Triturus cristatus. The sequence continues at coordinate 487,634,392 of NC_140587.1, read as the reverse complement.
TAAACACAATTGTTATGTTCATCACAAAATTAGAAATACAGCTCCCCTTGTGGTGGACTGCCATTAGTGCAGGCGTTGAGAATTAAGTGCCGAAGCTCAGCACTGGAAACGATTGGCTCAAATTAAGCACTGGGCTGATTATAGGCCTAAAATGATGGATTTGTACTACTCCGTTTTAAAAATTCTACTCTGGAATTTTGCTATATGGATTCTGACAGATTATCATACTAGGCAAGAGTGTTGGTTACCCCCCTCAGTCAAGCCCTGGTGGTACTAGATTTGCTTTTCAGGATCCGTGTTAGGTCTCTTGGGAGGAATGTGTATTGGTTTGGCTGCAGTAATTTTATATGTTTGCTGAATGCTATGCATAACATTATAGTGTATTTATTCAATTACTTCTTGGATCCAGCCTGACATCTTTAGTTATCTATTAATAACAAGATTGGGGAGTGTAGAGGTAAAGCCCTCCACGGGCATAGGAGGTGGATACATCCTCCGCACAGAATCAGTTACTAAACAAAAGGATCCACCTCTGGGGGATAGAAGGAGGGGGAAGAGAAGAACCTGGGTTCAGATATCTAGGGTGGTGGAAGGTGTGTATCCTACTGTGGTTGGACACACACTGTGTTTGTTTAAATACCCCTCACACACCAGAATGGCCCTTGGTGTCATGCTTCATCATAGGGGTCTTCCCGACCCGCTGCGGGACGGGGCGTGCTACGACCTGCGACTACGCTGGAGCACTGATAATGTAGTGCTATGTGTGATGCAAGAGGGAGGGTCTGAAGTGGATGTAGGTAGGTGTATTAAAAAGGACCTGGCCTCATTAGACGTAGAGACTTTAATAGGCCAAGGGAGGCTGGTGCTGTTAAAAAGGTGGTGCGGAGATGTCCTCCGTAATGTGCGGATACTCCTAGTAGGTCAACAAGTTTCGATGCAGCAAGGCATCTTCGTCAGGACAAAAACAAGATCCCTCCTGTATAAATAACGTGTGCTTTAATTTAAAGACAATTGAAATAAGTGAAAATGCAATTAATAAAGCATTAGTATACAATACCTAATGGTATGCTTTTTGTGTCTGGAAAAAAAGAAAAGGAAAATGGTAGCTGAGTGTCCCAGGAAGCATAATACGTGGTACCCGCAAAAATAAGCGGTGCGCCACATAGTGACATTACGTGATGTCTAACCATAAATCTTAAAATGCAAAAAGAGGTGTAGTGACCTGTAGGGGAAAAGGAACAATACGAGACAATGCACACATGAAACAGAAAACACACACTCTATCGATTGGTGAGCAACTCTATGTTGAAAAATAAGGAAAAAGTAGCGTAAGTCTGATACATACTTATGTATATGAGGGAACAATGCCTCATGAACCTTTAGAACGGGTGGATAGGGCGAGGTAACTCTGTGCTGGCAGGGGAAAAGCGAGAAAAAGAGTCTATTACCTTCTACATTCTGGTCGTAATGGAAACGAAGAGTCCGCTCCCCGAGACGGCTGTACCGTACTTACGTGCCCCTTGAAAACCCTTAAAAAGTTAGAGGGAGCTAAATAAAAACCCTTTATAAAAATTAATCGGTCAGCTGGACCCTGGTCTACCTTTGCCTGAAAACGTGAGAAGGGGGGCGGGGCTTCGTTTCCATTACGACCAGAATGTAGAAGGTAATAGACTCTTTTTCTCGTTTTTCCCCTGCCAGCACCGGGTTACCTCGCCCTTTCCACCCGTTCTAAAGGTTCATGAGGCATTGTTCCCTCATATACATAAGTATGTATCTGACTTGCGCTACTTTTTCCTTATTTTTCAACATAGAGTTGCTCACCAATCGATAGTGTGTGTTTTCTGTTTCATGTGTGTATTGTCTCGTATTGTTCCTTTTCCCCTACAGGTCACTACACCTCTTTTTACATTTTAAGATTCATGGTTAGACATCACGTAATGTCACTATGTGGCGCACCGCTTATTTTTGCAGGTACCACGTATTATGCTTCCTTGGACACTCAGCTACCATTTTCCTTTTTCTTCTTTTTTTCAGACACAAAAAGCATACCATTAGGCATTGTATACTAATGCTTTATTAATTGCATTTTCACTTATTTCAATTGCCTTTAAATTAAAGCACACGTTATTTATACAGGAGGGATCTTGTTCTTGTCCTGACGAAGATGCCTTGCTGCATCGAAACACGTTGACCTACTAGGAGTATCCGCACATTACGCAGGACATCACCGCACCACCTTTTTAACAGCACCAGCCTCCCTTGACCTATTAAAATTTCTACGTCTAATGAGGCCAGGTCCTTTTTAATACACCTACCTACATCTACTTCAGACCCTCCCTCTTGCATCCCACTTAGCACTACATTATCAGTGCTTCCGGGTAGTCGCAGGTCGTAGCACGCCCCGTCCCGCAGCGGGGCAGGAAGACCCCTATGATGAAGCATGACACCAAGGGCCATTCTGGTGTGTGAGGGGTATTTAAACAAACACAGTGTGTGTCCAACCGCAGTAGGATACACACCTTCCACCACCCTAGATATCTGAACCCAGGTTCTTCTCTTCCCCCTCCTTCTTTCCCCCAGAGGTGGATCCTTTTGTTTTGTAACTAATCTTTAGTTATCTGCCAGGCTCTTGTATTAAAAAAACAGATATGATAAAAATACATATATACATAGAGGGAGTCTATCAGCCATTTCTCTGTGGGAGTGTCATTCGCCTTCTATTTACACCCACTGCATTGTGTAGCATAGGGCAGTGGGTAAACCTACTCATCCATTGGCTCTATTGCACTCTAAGTGGCAGGACAGGTTTTTGTCTGATTTGTGTGCCTCAGTTCCAAGGCTTGTATGTCGATCAATTTACTTTTGCATTTTTTCATTTTGGTGTTACCTTATTTCCTTTCCCCTTTATTTTTTTCATGTGAGCGGCTATCTGATCCCTGGACAGTGCTTCTGGGCAGCTCCTCTAATGCTCATTTCGTGTACATTATCCTGCATGTCTGTTAGCTTTAAACCCCTACGGGCGGGTGGGGAGCACCTTGAAGAGTATTGGCTATAGTGTGTCATTCCTTTACCATTCTTAGGTGACTGCCACATTTATAAGCAACATGTCAGCCATCTTGGATTGCTACAGTAGTTAATCACTGTACACAACCCCATTCCGAGATAGCCACACACGGCTAGTTCAGTTTTGTATTTTTTCTTAATCACAAGCACATGCTTGACACTTTTTATAGGGCAGTATTTTTTTTCACTATTCTTTTAACCTATTTTACTTATGCGTTTTGACTTCGTGTGTGTTTTATTGCAGATGAACGTAAGAATAAATAAGTGGGTGGATGAAATGATTCACAGAGTGCATGTAAGATGGGGTATCTAAACTTACCAATAACTGAAGAGGTATGTTCAGTTATAATTTAGAATGGAGAGCCCAATTGTTCCAAAAGACAACCCTCCAAGAGGGAAGAATACAATAGGTTTTCTTATAAAACCCTCACCCACCAGAGTTGCCCCTTGGTGGCATGTTTCATCATCTGGTCCATCCAGTTCCGGTGCAGAACAGAGCCCGCTGCTACCTACGAGATGCATGTTAAAACTTTAAGTGTATCAATATGATAAAGAGAATGAAAGGAGTAGAAAAGTGAGATTTAAAAATGCCTGCCTCACTACGCCACTGGAGTCAAGCTATCCTGGCTGAAGAGGGGTGAAACCCCCAAACCGGTCCTAGGATGCTTGATTTCGGTCCAGGGAAGACATGGCTTGGCAGTTCGGGCTGGACTGTTCCCATGAGGCACAGGGTCAAGACTGATTTGCATATGGCCATGTCTAGTAGGTAAACCACTCTTTATTCTGGTCAGTATTGGTTAAAAACAAGGGGAACATTTGAAAGGAAAGGCTATAATGTGCCTGCCTTTCTAAAAGGTCAACATGTTTCAAGCCGTACCATGTACTATAAAAGATGCAAAATTCCCACATCATGGGTCCTCCGGGCCCTGGCTATGATCAGGTAGAGTTGAAACTTTGGAGTGTGACTACAAGTTTACTGTATAACCAGAGGACCCATGATGCGGTAAGTTTGCATCTTTTATAGCTATGGGCAATAACCACCGGTGCAGTATAATCAAAAGTATTCCAATTAGGCATGCAGTGTACATGCGATTAGCATTAAAGAAGTGGTAGCAGGGAGTTAATTTCCTGTGGTCCTGATGAAAAGCCTTTGGGGTACAGCTTGAAACATGCTGATCTTTTAGAAAGGCAGGCACATTATAGCCTTTTCATTCAATTTTCCCATTGTTTTTAACCAGTACTGACTAGAGGCCAGAAAAGAGTGGTTTACCTACTAGGCAGATATTTTTAATCTCACTTTTCCACTCCTTTTATTCCCATTATCGTTTTGATACACTTAAAGTGCTCCCTTGATCTCTTAGGTCGCAGAACGTCCCTTTCTACAGAGGAATGGGATGGACTTGATGATGAAGTATGCCACCAAGGAGTAACTCTGGTAGGTGAGGGTTTTATAAGAAAACCTATCTTTTTTTTCCCAGTTGGTGGGGTTTTTAGAAAAAATTAGGCTCTCTGTTTTTCATTCACGTTTTGGTAGGAGGAGGAGCCTTGTTGATCCTCTTTCTCCACCCCCTGTTTTTTTAGTAGCAGTTATTATTTAGACCTACCTGACAGATTAGCGTACTAGGTAAGGGTGTTGCTGTTTGTTGCCTTTGCTTGTATAAATGGTATATTCCTCAAACCACTGGAGATGATGTAAGTTGATTGGACTCAAGATGGCATTCCAGATAGCTTAGGTAAAGTAATGTCAAACAAACTTCGGCATACATGCAATTTTTGGTAGCCAGTAGGTACCCAACTAAAACCATTGCTGTCTAGGTTATCCTCACAAATGTATAAATTGCTGTCAATAATGAGCATTATCTCCACAGATTCTAAAATAATTAATTGTTTGGAGGTTGATCTACATCTACACCACACTTCACTCACTCTTTCGCATTCGCTTTTCACATATCTGCACTAATGACCACACTTCAGTTTAGTCATCTACACTTTCATATACGCTGATCGCCTTCAAAAGAAAATGTGTATTTCTAAAATCATGAATGTCATCTGCTGGAAATAGTTTCCCAGCTTTGCCATTACTCTAATGCAGTGGTTCTTAACCTTTTGACTTTTGTGGTCCCACACTTAATTCTGGAACCTTAGGACCACCACTGAATCATTATTAGAATCTGGGAGCCCCCACTGAGTCATTAACTGAAGCCGGCGACCCTGGCCTGAGCATTCTCAATGATTTGAACAGCAAAACAATAAAAAAAAAAAATACTGAAACAAGCATTCATCAAACAAATACATAGATAATGAAATATTTTATTTAATTTCCAAACAAATCTCAATATCAAATCAAAATTTTAATAGTAAGGTTGGAGCTTTGCTAAATTCATTTGAGTTGCCATCATCCATACTATATTCTGTTGGATTCATTTACACTGCTTCCACGAATCAATACGAGGGTACTTACTTAATTTTTAGCCTCCTATTTCAAATTACATCGCATTTACCGAATGTTTGAAAATGTACATTTTGCTTTTTATTGATGTACGTTTTATTGATATGTTAATATTACATTTTCAAAGCAACCATCGATCCACTGAGTATGCTTTTGCAGACCCCTAGGAGTCCCTGGACCACTGGTTAATAACCACTGCTCTATTATGTTATATCTGCAGCAGACCTGTGTCCTGCTTCCCGCATCTTCACATTCTGGCATATGTCATGCCTAGGAAGCTTAGATTGCTTTCTTCCTTTCATTGGAAAACTACTCCCACCAATAACTTGTTAATTTACAATCCACAACTCTTTTATTCTTTAGCGGATAACACAAGATCTCCTAGCTTAGGTAGCACTAAGTGTGTTGCACGTCTGTATGCTGTACACAAAATGCACACCACAGATGGGACTTTGAATAATCAATGTTTTGTGTTGAGCAAGTCGGCCCACATCTCACCTTCACCATGATGTATGTTCTTACTGTACTCTTTCCCCTCTTTTTGTCTTCCACTGCCTCTGTTGGATTTGAATTTCCATTGTATGTACATCATCAATATTTGGCACCTTTTCCTGTTTTTAGTGATGTTATCATTTTACTTCCATTTCCTGTATATTGGACACCATGAACCATGGTTGTGCTTCTGTATTGGTACATGGAACATACATGCACAGGTCTGCATGTATGTAAGTTGCTCACATATGTGATATGGAATGGACAGCTACAGGCTCCTACCTACTATTCACAGGTGATGTGGTGTGTGCATGAGTATTGACCAAGATGGGCAGGTACTACTGAGCATAAGGTAGATTCACTGTAAAAAATGTTGTACTGGCTCATCCATTGAAACTCACAAAGACCTCAATGTAGAAAGAAGACTGTCAGTCATAAGTATATTGGGGAAAATTACTGATCTCAATGTGGACAGTTAGTGTCTAGAATTATTTCAGGACATGTGGAGTTAATGGTATTTTTATTATTGTATAATCCTACATGAAGCTCGGGATTTTTTGTTTCAGAAATGTTTCTCAGATCTGTATGGGGTATACACCTTGCAGTTCTACTAAATGTGAACATTTACTTTGAGCTTGATCTTATTTACATCAGGAGTTGGTAAAGAGTGGCAGGCACCGATGCCTAGAAGTAGCTTTGTGTCATGTTGCAATATCCAACAGGAATTGACTCCAGCATATCGCCATTCAGACCACCCCCCCCCCCCCCACAAATTGATCAAAATAGAGAGTAATGTTAGCTAATTGTGACCTCCATGAGTCTATAGCAACATTTTATTCTTGAATTTAATGAAGAAGAACTATGTTTTGGATGAGTTTAATTGTATGTTACTTGCACCTCCAGCTTTCAACCATTGATTGACTTAAGAATGATAAATGCCTGAAGTCGATGGCAGTCCCATAAGTATGTGTATTATTTGCATGCTGGATAATTCTGGTAAATAACGGTCATGCCAGACTCACCTATTGTCTCCACATACAGCTTCTAAAATACTGGTGGTTGCACTGACTCTGACACTATAAAACGTTTTGATCTAATCTGTACAGTATCTTTGCCTCCTGAATAAAGTCTGTTTGATCCACCCTGTAATTTAATTTTACAACTTGCTTGCTGGTGGAGGATGGTTAAAAGAATCCCATTGCCAATGGTGCAGAGAGGCCCAGCGGTTTACTTGCATGTAACTTTGAAGCCAATCTTCCATTATCTGCTCAATACTGAAGCTTAGACATTGATAAGTAGTTGTTTTGCAAATATATGTACGCAGGGTTGCTACACCTGTTACTGTAACCATTCTTGTATGTGGAAGGTGGCGATAAGCAGTTAGTTCTTAAAACTGTTTTCTTGTCTTGCACAAACACAGTCCTCCAAGTTAAGCGTGTGTGCATTTGCTAGGTGTAACCAAGCTTAGCCAATGAAACGGGTTCAGTGATGTTATAGTGTCAGTATTTTCTTGTCTTAGTAAATCCACCGTAGTATCATAGAATGGAACACAGTAAGATGTCTGCAAATGTGCTTTGCTGTTGTAATTTCGGTTTACGTTCATGGGTTTCAAGCTGCTATAAATTATGTTAAAGGATTTTTTTTTTAAATAAATGTTTGCTTATCTCTATATATATATATATATATATATATATATATATATATATATATATCATTCAGGGTATTGTGATTTGATCATTATGTGTACTTGTACAGTATTGGAGGAAAACAGTCTTGCTGGAATGTTGCAGCAGAACCATTTGGAAAAATGTAGTGATTTTTTTTTTTTTAAATATTATCTAGCAACCTGTACAAACTAATTATAGGCTCCGTGTCATTTTATTACTCAAGAAACTACCTTAAACATCAGCACATTCATGTATTAGCACTTCATCATTATTACTTTGTACCTATTGAGTCCCAGAACAGGGTTTATCAGGCCCAGTGTACACACCTAGATGTAACACAAAAAAGCAATGTGGTACAAGTGCAAATTGTACCTGGAAAATCTCACACCCTAGCAAGTGAATTCTCCACCTGGAAAAATGTTTCCTCCGTGTAGAAATACGTATAATTTACTAATTCTAAATTCATCCACACTGACTTCTTCAGATTGTTGACCCGGTGGTAAAGTTGTAGGAGTATGTGTCGAGATGGCGCAGTACTCATTGAAGTTTTAAGAATGATGTACATGGTAGAGCTCAACTGCGCTGACTGATGGGCCTCTGATAACCTTCATTCCTCATCATTAATTTAGCATTCCTGTAAAGCGCTAGCCCCTGAAGGTATGCATGCACTGTACAAGAAACAAAACCAAATATATAAAAACAGTTGCCAAAATGAAACTGATAAGAGGGTAAAAATTCAACAGTACAAATCGACCGAGGCAATGCAAAACTTATGAAAAGGAAAGTGAAGTAGAGGGAGCGCAGGAGGAAACTAAGCAAAATAAACTCATCTGATCATTTTTCTAGGTAAGGACCAGATAACTGTCTCAAGTATGTTCCACTGTGTTAAAGCCTGATAACATATATCTTATTACATGACATCTCTCAGGTTATCTTTGCATTTAGAGATAACCATTGACGCTCTCAGAGAATTGTGAAAATATGGTTACATTGGTTTTGTAGACGTGACACACCTTACTGCAGATTTAATTATGGCTTTTGCAGTGACCAAGTTTGACTGCTTTGCTTCCTTCTAGAATGTAGTTGCCAATATCAATCCTGGAGATAACTAATGCATAGACCACAATTTTCAAGTGCTCCTTGTGAATGGGAGATCTCGTTTTATGAGGGAATGGAGGAAGAGGTTTGCAGATTTTGCCACATTGTTGAAATGTGTTTGGAGTGACTGAGGGGGCCCCCCCAAGGAGAGAAGCACAGATATTTTGCTGGTTTGCCAGTGATCTCTAGGGGTTTGGAGGGTAGGGGTTGGTAAGTTGTGTTTTGGGGTGGAACCCTGTCCCCTTTCTCTTGATGCACGGTGCACAGGAAAACTCAGTCTTCTGGATTTCTGAGCAGAGTAGTGCTGTGCTGTTGTTTTTGTTGCTGGGAAGTCCCAGTGACTGGTGCTTAATGTCTGGCGATACTTTGGGAGGGCATTGGCACTGTGTAGTGCTGTTAGACACTTCCTGCAGCCCTGATTGCTTCTTTCATGACTATGGTTTAAGTTAAGCTTTAGTTGGTAGGTTATACTCTTATTGTTTAGATTCAAGATAGGGAGAGCAAGTAGAGTCGGTTTTTATAGAAGAACAGTGTCTGAAGTCACATCTGGGCATCCTATTTGATGCCTGAGCTTTGGAGCACACATCAGTGTTTGTGATGAATGGTGCGGAAAGAAGTAGCCTAATACTGAAATGGTCTATGAGCTCTCTGTTGCATGCATGACACCAGAATCGGACGGATAGCTGCCCCAAGGGTATTACAACCATTACGTGGTACATTTGGTCCGAGAACAATTTCTGTAAAATAATTTTGGGTATATGTATCTGGTGCCGAAGAGAATGGGTGGATGAAGGGGGTGGGGGGGAAGGTTTGCAGGCCGCATTCTTGCATGAAACTCCTTATCCCAAATGTAAGGATGAAACTAGTGAAAACATAGGGGAAGGTAGAAGGCTGTTCCATTCTGCCCTACACTACACACTCCAGTGGAGTGGGCATATATTTTGGCATCTATGACTCCCACTGTCAACAATACACTCAGACTGATTTGGAAGGCAGATACTACTGCCGGTTAGTAACTTTGTTAGTGACAATATGGCCACTTACCCGTACACACCTTTACCTTCACCAAAGCTGTTTGCAGGTGGGAATTTTGGGCCAGTTTTTTTTCTCCCAATCTGCCTATCCCAGTTGGCAGAAAGCACCCTAGACACCAGGTGTTTTTTTTTTTTTTTAAATGGGGAGAAGATGTCACTTTTTAGTTTTGGACTGCTTACTTTCACCCCAGAGGCACAGTGTCCTTCTACCCCTCAATGCTATGGATTGAGGCATTTATCTCCACCTGTCTGCTACAGAGGGGAGGAAAACACATTCGACTTCAGAAATGTACTTTTTTTCTCGGTATGGGCTGATGGCTGGCCCATCGAGGCTTCGGACTAAGGTAACCTGTTGCTGAGGCCAAGATGGTACATGTATGCCATTTAGAACCCCTATCTGCCCCTGAGGGTTCCAGAATGCACACACTTGATACAAGGAATTTATCAGGACCTAGACCAGGGTGTCTCCAACCTTTTCTGTGATTGGAGCTACTCCTGTTGAATGAAATGATCCTGATCTACACATTATTACTGTTGTAACAGTGGATTCATCAGACATGGTTACGTTAGTGGCCACATAAGCAAGATATGAGTAGTGTTTACCTTGGTTCATGAGGCAAAGTTACCAACAGTAATGCAAAATAAAGCCTTTGTCAATGTGGAATCCCTTTACATGTGTAATATAAAACAGCTTTACAGGGTTGTGGAATTTCCTATAGCCCGAAGCCCAGGACATATTGTTTGGGGTCAAAGACAAGAAGTTTTCATGCTTGCTTATTTTGTCCTTGGGACAAGTAGGCCCATCCCCTTGCAGCACAAACCCTTTGGCTGCCACATTACACTACTGCATTATGGATCAGGGAAGGGCATTGTCTGCAGTTAAGGGAATAGATTGGCCCATATGTTAATACTGTTCGAACTTGTATTTAAGGTTCATTAATACAGAGCTTTTTTATTTTTATTAGGATGAGCGCTCTAAGGAAATGTAAGTTCAGTCTGCGCTTCTAACAGTGGTTCCAGTATAAAAATGTGTACACACGTTTCCAAAGTTTAACAATATAAGGCTACGTAAAATGCTTCCAGGATGCTCTCTGATTAGATAAAAGTATGTGCTAAAGCTTGAAAGCAAGATTGATGATTCTTTGCTTTCAAAATAAATTAGTCATAAAAAAATGCAACTAGAACAAAAAAGTTTTGCTAAACTACTGTAAAATTGTAGGTACCATTTTTTTGAAGCATCGTTTCGCAAAATGTGTTGATGCATGTTAGTATTTCCCAAAAATATTCATAATGGAAAAATCAGTGTAACTAGTTGTAACAAAATTATAAGGAACATGAAAATAAACGAGCATTGTCAAAGCCAGTAGGTATGACTTTGTCATACAGCCTTTTGGTTATGCGAACGCATGCCCTGTTTTGATGTGGGTTCTGTATAATGTTATTGTTGTGGGAGCAGCCAGGCTCCTTCATAATTAGAACAAACATTGTCAAAAGCAAAAATATTTTTGGTCTCAAAAACAAACATTTCCCCAGTAGTTCCTTTCGCTGAACAAAACTACTTTGTCTGGCAATATGCTCCTTGTGAAAGCAGAATGCTGTCACTCAATCAAGTGAGGCGATAGAGAGAATTTTAATAAAAACAAAATGCCAGACCTATATAGGGGCCCAATTCTTAAAGTCACAAGTGCACCCATGGTATATGTCCTTTCAGTAGTGCAGATTTATGGCTTTCATGAATTCACAAGAATTTACAGGTCAGGAAATTGTACTCCTAGAAAATATTTGTGAACTGCATTTTAGCACTGGCACACAATCGCGTGCAGATTTCCTCATGCGAAAATCTGTTGAGCGGTAGCAAGTTCACTTTCCCACCAACCACATTTTCCCCTAGACCTGGAAGAAGTTTTACTTCTGCCCTTGTAAGGAGTAAATTTCCAACCTCTTTCTATATGGGAAGATATTAGAGACAAGCTGATGAACATAAAACGTGCAAGTTATTGGGTTTGCACAGACTCAAAATGGCATTCCAACCATGGGGAACTATTGCTTACCACCTAAGCCCCATCATGTAGCTCTGTGGAAAGGTGACAAAACAAGGGAAGTGCTAGTATTCAAACCCTACTATATATGAGCTCTGGCATAATCAGAGATGTTATTATTAGTGCTCTTATGACATGAGATTGCTGCCATAATTTGTCGCCGCACTACAACGCACCAAAGGGATAAGTGGATTTTGTTACAGGACAAGTATTTTTATGAAGCAACCTGTCCCAGGGAACAACTAGATAGTTCATTAAATTCTACACCCCTGGAATTAGCAGCAATGCCCCAGGCACCAAGGTCATATTAATAATACATCTTCCGAGTTCTGCATGATTTATCACTCAAATATCAGCTTTAAATGTATTTTGAAAATTCAGCCATTTTTCTTTAAACATAAGCTTATAAGTTCTGAGAATGCATGCATTTTAGTCTCTAGTATTCTTTTCAATTTTGTTGTGTGTGTATATATAATAATTGAACCAAATAAGTTTTAATTTAGTAGGCTGAGCTGCACACAGGAGAGCTACTTTTGAGTCACTTGAGAGCTACCAGTAGCTCAAGCTAATCATTGGAGAATCCTGACCTAGAAAGTCTGTGTCTCCTGGGCAGAGGTAGATGGGAATGTTTTCAAATATCTAAACTATGTCTAAAATACGCCTTTTACTTCTCAGTTTCCATGAGGGATGTTTGTGACTAAGTTGACAGTCACCTAGGCTTTTCTTAAAACTAGAAACTGGTGACCTATAGGGTGATATGGCTTGTGTGGATCCAAGCACATTTTGCTACTCTGATTGATTGTCCTTCAAATGTCAAACCTATCCTTAAAAAATATAATTTCTGTTTCCATGGAGGATGGCTGCAGTATTTCTCACTTGCACAGGTCAGAATCCAGGCAACCTTAAAATCCCTAGGTTTTTCTGAAGACCCAGGAGAAAACGGGATGATGAAATTTACACCAATCCCATAACTTATTCCTTCTACCGAATGCCCTGCAAACATCAAAGTATGGGTGGAAAAAAGAATGTAAGCAGATTTATGCTAGGGCAAAAGCCATACAATACGTTAAGTAAGCACATCATGGCACAACAGAAGAAATGTGCTGAATATTTAACCTGTAGGAGTATAATGAAATGCAGTGGTTAATGAAATCCTAGCGAGTAAATTCATTTATACACTCACTTGCGTGCCAGTGCTATACATGAATTAAAGTCCTCGACACAGGAACGGTAGGGTTGAGACCGATAACATGAGTATGTATCAAGGAAGACAGCAACTATAGGGCCTGTATTTGGCACAGGTGGGCGCAGCGCAAGGCTGCAGAAATGTACTTTTTAGGTCTCGGCTAGCGAAGGCTGCGCTTGCGCAGTCTCGCTCGCGAGATTTAACGTTTTAGAAGTGGGGCTTTAACCCGCCCCTCTTCTTCCCTCTTCTCCATTGGCTGGCCTCTTAAATGCTGGTCAGCCATTGGAGAAGAGCTTTGTCTCTCCAAACAAGCCCCGTCTTTTTCCGATTCAGGGGCGTGTTTTTTACTTTCTTTCTCTCCTCTGGAATGTAAACATTCCAGCCAACGGCAAGAGGAGAGAAAGAAAAACACGCCCCCGAATCTGAAAATGCCGCTGCCTTTCTCCGAGGCATTTCTGCTTGACCTCGGAGAAAGGCGGCGGTGTTCAGATGTTTCCTCTACTTCTCTACTGCTGTGGAACAGGCCTTGTTACTACTGGTGTAGCGTTACCTTCACTGGATCGACGCCGCCGATGTGCCATGATTGCGTCAACAGTAGGCAAACAGTGCCTGTCCTCACTCTATGCTAAGTAGATCACTGTTGCAATAACACTGCGTCTCAGGAAAAGTCTATTTCTGTGCCCCTTGATTGCTTACTTGAGGGTTCTGCTATGCCAGATTCAGGACACTCACAATCCTCCTGCCATTCCAGCTGCACACCAGGTGCACGGCAGGTAGCGTGGTGCAGCTACTGACCTCTGGCTATCGCTGCAGCCTACGCTCCGTGAAAGCGTTCCTTCAATGTGTTGGCTAAATCTGTAACGCTTAAAGAACACCAAGTGCCCCCCCCCCTTCCCACCTCAACTTTATTAACTGTAGGAGGCGTTCACTCGTGGTGTGCGCTTGATCACAGAAGAGGGGTGCTGTTCTGTGACAGCCTCACTCCATCTTTTAAAAGGGGCAGTGCATACTCGCGCCGGTCTGGACGATTAAATCGGGGGTACCGTGGAACCCCAGAACCAATTCTGGCAGGCATGAGGGTTGGGGTGAGAAAGTCAGTAATTGGCTCCGCAACCTTCATGCAAAGATTGGAATCAGCTGTTGAACCATTAGGCCCTTCTCCGGACCCCAGCACAACCATCACCATTTTCTGCTCTCAAGAAAATGGCCACAGAGGATCCTGTTGTGTTGCGTCCTCTGCGGGTCTTAACGGGGATTACTAGCCAGCCCCAGTGACCGGGAAATGACGTGATTCTAGTAAAGATTCCCCTGAAAAGCGCCCATCGCCTTTTAATAATTTGTTAAAACCTAAACCGCTGCGAGCCTCTCAGAAAAGATTTCCTCTTGGAGTCCCAGGGACCACCCGCATGGCGGTGGCATTAACTCACAGCCACGGATTCCCTAGTCCCCCCCCGCCCCCAACTCCCCTTCCGCACCAACAACGCCCACTCCTTAACATTGTGGGTGCTCCAGTCTATTAGGAAACGAAACAGAATCCGGCCCCTGTGAACCTTTCCTCTCCCAGCGCGAGGGTTAAGGTGGATCGAGAACCGATCTCTCCACGGACCCACTGTTCCCTGTTATGCAGGAAACGTTTGTGTATGTTGATTGAATTTAATTTCCTTGCAAATCGCTATTTGGCTTCTAAGGCTGTGTTGTTGCCTGGGGCAGGTAGGATACACAAGGTGCACGTGAGGTGAAGCAACAATGCCATGCTTTTCAACCCAGTGTCGTTTGATGGACCTCTTGATTGGGTAGAGGCAGTGAGCAGGTGAAACGTGAGCCTGCCTGCTTCCAGGGATCGCGTTGAAAAAGAGGGAAGGACCGTTCATGCATCAAACGGACAACATGATAACTTTATTCGACTTCAGTTTATAGGATTGGGCAGTTGGTACCTATATACTTTATCTTTATCCGCACGAAGCTGCAGCACTGGCTCCAAAATTGACTTCGCTTCTGGGGGTTGTTATAATCTCATGGCCCATAAAGCTGTCCGAGGGAGGACTAGCGGTCCCTGATTTTGAATTAAACTACCTGGCGGCACAGCTACAAGTGCTGACACAGAACGTTGCGAAAGTGTTCAGAGGCCCGGAACTGGAACGGGAGACCGGCATCCAGAGGCACGTTCTATCCTACCTAGTCATGCAACAGAAACTAGACCTGAGAGGCTTATCCATTGAGGAGAGAACTCTTCGATTATGCTGGCAAAGGAGCATGAAGAGAGCGAAAGCGGCGCGACCTTATGCACCGGAGATCCCTTTGGGAATGCTGACGGCGTTGCCGCATGGCGGTGACTGGTCCTCGTTGGCGGAGTGGGAAGAGCTGGGGCTGCAGATGGTGGGGGACCTCTACGTCGACGGGGCGCTGGCCCCCTTCGAGGTTTTGCAGGGGCAGTTTGGCCTCCCGGATGGGAGTTACCTCCTGCATGCAGCGGTGAGTGCGGCGATACAAAAACATTGGAGGGAAGGGTTGGCGGAACCTACCGCAAACCTGACCTGCCAGTACGTGGTGATGGCGGCGGGGACGATTAAGGCGGTGACCTGCCTCCATTCTAGACTGTTGCAGGAGGGGCTGGAGCTGCTCACGGCATTGAAGGAGCGGTGGGAGGAAAGCATAGGCAAACCCATTCCGGACACGGTCTGGAGCCACATCATGCGGAGGACCTGGAAGGGTAGTGGGAATGCCCGTTTTCAGCAGGTGCATTTCTTCGTCCTCCATAGGGCATATCTGACCCCGGGAAAGATTAAACGATACTTTAAGGTGCGGGATGCGGCTTGCCCGAGATGCTTGGCCCTGGGGGCCGAACTAGACCACTTACTGTGGGGGTGCCCGAAGCTTGGGACGTACTGGGCTGAGGTGGGGGAGCTTTTGAATGCAGTAACTGACCGGGAGGTGGAGTTTGACATGGCGGCATGTTTACTGCTTTGGTTCCCTCACACGGCAAAGACGAAAGTGACGAGCAAATTCATTGATTTAGGTCTCATGTTGGCCCAGAGGGAAATTACATGGCACTGGAAATCCCGTGAGGGCCCATCAGTCGGGCGATGGATATCCGAGCTGCTGAAATGGTCTAGATGCGAGAGTGTGCATAGAAGGCAGCAGGCCACCAAGGCGGATAACGAGAAGGGGTTGGAGGGGGTAAGGGCTTGGGAGATGATCGTACAAGCTCTGCAGGACTACCGGCTGGAGCGTGCGGAGCGCAAATGTTCGGAGAGTGGAGTTCCTTGAGGCTGGGGAGACTATATGCAAACCCCGATGACTAGCGCGCATTAATGTTAGGATCCACTGGTAGGGCCCGCATCAGCAGCAGTTGGGTGGGTGGGGTGGGTGGGGGGGGAGTTAGAATCTGATAGGAATAAATGCAGAGGCTATAATAGGACATAGACCGGGCTTTGCTATGAGGAAATCGTTATGATCACATGAATCACTGCCTTACCACGCCGCCCGGCCCCCGGGATGTGGGCTAAACGGCTGTGTGCATTGCTATACCGAGGGGTGTGATCTGAGATTATACGCGGGTACCGGTTGCCCTAATGGATGTTTTGTTTATAATGCTGCAATAAAAACATGTTTAAAAAAAAAAAAAAAAAAATGGCCCATAAAGCTGTCCGAGAGTGATTAAGGTATTGACATTGTAAATAACAATGCCGTTTCTTTAAATGTTTTAAAAACATAAACAAAAATGTCATGAGCAATGCCAATAGCTCTAACTTTAACAATGCCGAGATCATTGCATTGTAAATGCTTGTTTTGTATTAGACTGGCCCAGCAACAGAATGAAATGAAATTCTGCCGGAAACAAAAGCATCTACCGGCTTGCTGCCTCCGTTGCCAATTGGCAGGCCTGTCCTTCATTCTGTGTAGTTTAAGTTTCAGCCTGCACGTGAATGAACCAGTGTAGGCACCCAGTCTTCTCGAAGAGGGAAGGCTCCTCGTGATCTGTTGTAACACCAAAACTATGTTGAGTGAGCAGTTAAATGGCTTCTAACCCAAGCTGGCCAAACACTTGCCATATAGTTTTAGCTGCCAAGAAAATGTCTTGTCCTAAAATATATATATAATTTTTTTTTTTAAATGCTCGCTATTCTAACTAGGGGACGGCAATTTGAAAATCTTGCAATGTATGCAGTAAAGCAAAGCAACTATATTTATTAGAGACGGACTACTTTAGAACCGCCCTCACTTGGAAACTGGACTTTTGATGTACAATCAGTTGGGCTGACTCAGGAAACCTTTACAAAGAACATTAAAATCCACTTAGTTTACTGCTGCTTTGTTATGTTATCATCATTTGTAAAGCTCCTTCTACCACCCTAGTACTTTTCTTAATCTGGGTGCCCTTTTCGTACATGCTGGGGTTTTCTATTGATTGATTGCGTATTGTGTAGGGGTGTGCAAAACTTGTGTTTTTTTGCTGTAGCACAATTGTTACTGAAAAATGATGTGTAATTAAGCGAAATGCATCTCACATTCTTAAAATGACCAGAACGATCTGTTTGGGTAGAAATTATACTAGAAAATGTAATTTGGAGTTGATTTCCGGTTGCTCATGTTCAAAACAGTGCTGTTTGTATTCAGATTTGTAGTTTTGGGCTCCAACATTACTGCTCGGGGGAAAAATCTACTTGGAATATCTGTTGACCACTCATCTTAAAGAAACTACCCTTCACTCCAAAACACTGCTGGTCACGTTCTGATTTGAAGTTTTGTGCTCAGAAATGCCCCAAACAATCCGCTTGTGTAAAACAAAATCCTACAGAAATGCTGCTCTCATTCAAAAAATAAACTGAACTGTGTGTCTAGCGTAAAACAGTTCTACCCAAAATTTGGCGATTTTACGTAATGTCTTAGTCTCAGTAATTTTTCGTTAATTTTTTGTTCCGGTAATATTACCAAAATTTACTGGGGTAATTAAAGTTTCACTCAGGCCTAATATTGTATGTTTTGTGAGGTTAGTAGAGATTTGTTAAGTGTAATTGTGTGATTGTGTTGATTAATGTGTAAGTAAAATAAGTGTAATCCTAATAACGATTGTGTGTTGTGGATGGGTGGAAGTGAGAAAAGGACTTTGCAGTTGATCTGGGTAGTTAATAGCCTATTCCAACTGTTTACCAAACATTGATTGTGTGCCAGGTAGATGTTTTTGATGGGATGTGCTTGTGAGGGTTTGGTATCTTTAGACTAAATCTAAGAGGTATGGATGTATAGTGATGTGAGAGGAGGTGCTGCGTTTTGACAAAATCAGCAATATTTTGTGAGATATGGCTTTGAAGCTATTTGTGCTCATGAGGGCCTTAGGGTTCCGTTTAGTGTGTTGTGTGGGGGACTTAAACTATAGACGTGATTGAAAAGGTGTGTATGAATATTGACGGGTAGAAATTGCTATTGTCTCATTTGATTTCATCATGCCAGATGTATTGAATGTGATTGATTTGACCAATCTACCTTGTTATGTTATGTTAGCACTTGTTATACTCCAACTCGAAGGTGTATCTCGGCGCTTCACTAACTGTGGTCCAACAGACTTTTTTTTCGAGTTCTTTTAAATTTGACCAGCTCTGTGCAAGAGCAGATTTGAAATCTCGGAGCGGATTAGATCCAAGATGTCTGACGGGGCAGTAATGGCTAAGCCTTCTGTGCAGGTAGATTGGGCCTTTACCAGCCAGCGACTTATGGGTGCCACGGCATAAGTTAAAAACAGCATGTTCCATGATTGGCAGCCTATGCAAGGGAATTGGAATGGTGACCAAAGGAGAGCCTAAAGGAAGGATGCAGAGGAGTGTGGCTCAATGGTTAGAGCGGCAGACCCTGAAGCAGAGTTCTGGCCAGGGACCAGGGTTCGATTCCTGCCTCGGCGGGGCTTGGGCTCAATTTCCTCGAACCTATCTATTCTCGCCTCTGTGCCTATTCTAATCACGGGCCCCACGCTGCAACTCTGGGCATAGCTTGCTTAGCCTCCACACCGGCCCCAACAGCGCTAAGGATGCCTGGCTTCACCCTGTGGGTGCCCAGGAGTGGACACTTCACAGGGAAAGCCAGGAGGGGTTCCACAGCGGTATGAGTATCAGCGCCAGGAAACCGCAAAAGGCGACACCGCAAGGTGGCCGTCTGGTGACAGTGCGCTCTACAAGTACCTTGACATTTAACTATTTGGGCGGCTGTGTTCTGTACAACCTGAAATTTAGACATCAGCGTATCATTGACCGCTACAAGCAAGGCGTTTCTGTAGTCCAAGTGACTTCTAATTAATGACTGTACTAAGGTTTTCCTGGAGGATGACTGAAGCCATGGGAATGCTTTCTTCAACAGGCGCCTAGTGGCAAAGCATGTACCGCAAATGGTTGAAACATGGTCCTTCATAGACAGGGTTTGGTCTAGCTTAATACTGAGATTTTTTTACTCTCTGCCTCGGAGTCGGACCAGACCAAGTTTGAGAGGCCTCCAGTCAGCAGACCAGAACTGCTGAGCTTTCTGAAAAGCAGTGTTTCTGTTTCGTCACTGCTTAGTTGCAGACCATTGGTAGTCATGCAGGCCGCTATTTTTCTCATACAGTCTGTTAATCGGAATTTCACCCTATCCAGATCATGTCCACAGGAGATGACTAATTGAGTATCATCAGCATAAGATATTTTCTTGAAGCTACATGCTTTGACAACTGGTGCAAGGGGGGGCTACATAAATGTTGAATAATGTGGTACTCAAAGAAAAGCCCAGAGGAACCCCCTTATTGACAAGCATTGTACGCGATTTGAAAGAGTCCAAAGAGATTGTGTCTGTTTTTTCCAGAAAATTCATAAACCATTGTAGTGCTTTGCCATAGATGCCTACATCATAAATCCTGCGAATTAGTAGAGCATATATAAAACTTTATAAATAAATAAAATGAGCGACAATGTTGAAAGCTGCTGACAAATCCAACAGCACCAGCATAGCTGGAATGCCAGTGTCAAGTGGCAGTCTGATGGTATCCATAACTGCAACCAGTCCAGTCTCTGTGCTGTGAAATGCTCTGAATCCATATTGTGAAAGAACAAGGATCCCATGCTTTTCCAGAAATGCGGCTAGCAGTTTTTTAAAAGGTTTTCCAGGATTTTCCTAAAAGATGAAGCAGTGAGATGCGGCGATACAGAGATTTCCTGGGTCGGCGTTCGGTTTCTTTAGAATGGGGAGATCTGTGCGTCTTTTCAGACCACCAAAATGTTGGCCAAGTCCAAGGAGAAGTTAAAGATGACTTGATGGAAGATTCAATCAAATTAGATAAACTGGCAATGATGCTGGGAGGACATTACTCCAAAAGGGAGACAGGTTTGGCTTGTTCTATCAGCCCCCTGAATTTGCTCCAGAGTGCAGGGTTCAAACCTCTCCCAGTAGGAGGTGGCAAATTGTAATTGGATAGCTCCTCTAGCTGCCTGGAAATAGTAGGGAAGTTCTTATAGATAGTTAATTTTCTCCTACCGGGTGGTGGAGGGGTGGGGAAGGCCGGGGCACGAGTGGAATCATGTGGTGTGATAAATTCATTGAGTGCTTTAAAAAGTTCCTCTGCCGAGTTGCCGCTTGCTCAAGTTCATTGGTGATGTGATTTTTACCTGCAGTGTTTAATTTTTTTATGGTAGCCTATTAAGTATTGATTTGTATTCTTTGTTGTCTGAGAGGGTGTTGGTCTGGCACTACCTTCTTTAAAGCCTTGTGCACTTGACCTTCTCAGTTCTTAATTCAGTGGAGTAGCAAGGAGCATATTCTCTTCTGAGGATAGCTGTTGCCTGCCTAAAAAGGCGGTCTTGTCAAACGCCAAAGAGAGAGAGCTATGGTGGTCGGCCAAAGCAGAGTTCATGTCACTACTCCGAATAATCTCCAAGGGTTGGAAAGCTTCGGAAAAAGTCATATAAGACTAGTTTCCATTGTTTCCTGGCTCGTCTGTAAGCTCTTCTGGGCTTGTCGGTCTCATTTTGCCTTAGGGATCTGTAACTTAATCAGATGATGATTGGACCAAGTGAGAGGTTGTGGGGAGTTACTCCTAAGGCAAGTGCATTAGTGAAAATTAGGTCTAAAGTGTGGCCTGCCACATGGGTAGGACTGATCACTTTCTTTTGGAGACCTGTCCTTTCCATGTCTGACAGAAGTAAGGCTACCTCCGATTTCGAGGTGTCTTCACTGTGAAAATTAAATTCACCCAGCAACAAAAAGTTGTTAGATGCCAATTTATGTAGCGCAATGCGGTCTACGAACAAATGGCTTAACTATTTATTAGCTGCGAGCGTTAAAGTGCACCTTTCCAATGTTCTTCAGCTGAGCGCTCAATTTTATAGATACACAGTTACACCCAGTCAGTTAGGAGGGTGTCAATAAGTACTACATTAATTGTATCACAGAAAGCAATTTGCTATGCCACCACCGATCTGGATTCTATGTCAGGACCGGAGGCTCCGATTATGCTTTTCTCTTTTCGCTTTATTTCCAAACCAATATTTCAGCAGCCAGAAAAGCAATAACTTTGTTTTATTTTCCCAAAGGATAAAAGAAAACCACAACAATATTATAATAAAGCAGAAAACATGAGCAGGACTACAAATCCCATAGGCCCAAGGGGCAATGTCCAGGAAGTCCATCAACTATAGATGTCCTCCATCTTGGCTGTCCTTCCTCTTTCTTCGCTGCTTCGCAGCCAGTTCAGTGTCTTTTATTGTTCTTGCATGTTTCTACCCGAGTGCGTATCTGCTTGCGGGTCGCGCTTGGGCCTTAATCTGTTTTCCGATCTTTTGATCATTGTGTTTTGTTGTGGTGGAATTCTTGTGGTTTATTTGTTACAGATTCGCTTTTTCGGCCGCGGGAGCGCTCCTTACGCGGCCGCGGGAGCGCTTGTGCGGCGTTTTTCTTCACCGCTGGGGGCGCTCTGTCGTCTCGTTGCTCCCGCGGCGCGTTTCCCTCAGAGGAGGAGTCGCACAGCGAGAGCAGCAAACTGAGAGCCTTGTCCCCGTTGCCGCCTTACCTGAACGCCCTCCTGCAGGGTCTGTATCTCCCGCATTGTTCTCTAGTATTGTACGCCCTGGCGGGGATCCGTATTGCGGTTTTACCGCGCTCAGCGCCTGCGGGCAGTTTTGTTTCAGCACACGTGTGTGTGCCGCGCTGGGAGGCGGTGAAGGGTTTGGTCAGCTTGCTGAGGACTTCACGAGCCTGGGGCTGGTGCTGGCCTTGACTGCAGCTCTTTGACCAGCGCACAAAAACCTTTTGCAGCCTACTTGTCTGCCCACACTTACCTGGTTTCCATGGCCTTACTCAGTCTCTGCTTCTGCGACGCTGGTGTCTTTTGGGCCCGGTTAGTTTGCCCTCACTGGGGTGGGGATGGAGCAGGATGGTGTATATGTGGAGGAGGAGGTGGAGTACCTACCTTCTGACAATGCTTTCTTTGAAGCAGTAGATTCCTCAATTTACCGTTGCGTTAATGAGGTTGTGGGTCCAATGGAGGAGCGCCTTTCGGCGAAGATTGTGCTGGAATGCGCCAAGTTGGCGCAGGCTCGTTTTGAGGCCCAGCCCTGGGTGGTACCCCCGCGGAGGGGCCTCCACCCCCTTAAGAAGAGTTGTCCTGAGGGTGACACGGGGGGTGCGCAAGGTGTGGACAGAGATGCATTCGAGCGCCTGCAGAACATGTTTTTGGCTAAAACAGTCCGAGCTCCTGCCTCAGAACCCGATCCACTCCCCGCGCCAGATTCCCCGAACATGGATGGGGATACGCTGGGGGAGTTGGACGACAATACAGGGTTTTCGCATTCTTGGAGATCGGCTGCTTCTTCCACCTCTCTGCTGCAGGATAGCTTGGGCATGCTGGACCCTGATGAGATTATTCATCCTCGATCAGCGGCCTGGGTCCCTGGGGACAACGTGGCTAAGTTTGTGGCCGGCAGTCTCCGCAAGCCCTTGGAGAAGGAAGCGAGGGGTTGTCTGAGGTCTGAGTTCCCGAGTCCCACTTTGGAGGGAAAGGTGGCTTGCACGCCGGAGCTTGACTCCAAGATGGCCACTTTCTTGGCCAAATACATTAAGGATCCACGCAAGGGGATTGACAGGTCTTGGCGCTCCTGCCAAGACAAGCTGTTGGACGTTGTGGGGCCAATGACCAAGATATTAGACATGGCGGAGGAGGCCAAGGTGTCAGGTTCCACCATATTCTCCAGAAATTCTTTCCAACTGGGCACAGCGCGCCATAATATTCTTGGGCAATGCTAATTGTGCCCTTTCGACGGAGCGTCGTCGCTCTTTGTTGATAAAATAGGGGACCTGGCCTCTTCTGAAGCGGGGCGGTGGCGCAAGGGGGTCTTTTCGGAGACCCCTTTGTGAAGGAATTGGGCAAGTTTGTGGCCACATTTACTTCGCTGGACAATGCCCAGTCCAGCATCAAGAGGGTCTTTCCGTCCCGGGTCTCTCAAGGGGCCGGTCGTGGCAGGGGCTGCGCGACCGGTCGTGGTGCGCAACACATTCCCAATAGGGGACAAGGCTCCCGAAGAGGACAGTATAGCGGTAACGCCAGTTACTCGTGAGTTCTACCCTACCAGAGGACAATGGTTCCGAGGCCGTGGAAACTTTAAGAACAACGCCGGTGGCGGAGGTTCAAGCGGTAAGTGTCTTGCCAGCGGCGCACATCCGTATTGAAGGTCTGTTAGCGAGCTTCCAGGGGGTTTGGGCAAATCTCACAATGGATGCTTGGGTCTTGCAGACTATCCGGGGGTTTCACATAGTTTTATGACACCCCGCGCCAACAGGTCCGTCCACACCCCATTTCTTTTTCCGTTGGGGATGCTCAGCTGGTCGACGAAGAGGTCTCCGAGTTGCTTCGCAAAGGGGCCATTTGTCGTGCAGCTTTGCACCCCCAGGGATTTCTGAGCAACCTTATATTGGTCGATGGGGGGGCAGCGTCCGGTCATCAACCTCAAGGAGTTCAATGGATGGTTGGTGTACCGGCATTTCAAGATGGAGGGGATCCACCTCTTACGAGATGTGCTTCTCCCATCCGATTGGATGGTGCGGTTGGACCTCAAGGACGTGTACTTGGTGATTCCCATCCATCCTCCGCATCGTCAGTTTCTGCAATTTTACTGGAAGGGTCAAGTTTACGAATTCACCGCCCTTCCGTTCGGTCTTTCCTCGGCACCCTGGTGCTTCACAAAGGTGCTCCAATCCGGTCGTGGAGTTCCTCAGGGTGCAGGGTATCGGGATGATTGTGTACCTGGACAACATTCTGATTATGGCGCAATGCCCCAGAAAGTTGTCCGAGCAGCTGCATCAAGCGGTGGCGCTTTTACAGGCCCTAGGTTTCGTCATCAACGAAGCCAAGTCCATCCTGAGCCCGGTCCAGAGCGTGGTTTTTCTCGGGTTCATCGTGGATTCGGCACGAACTGCGGCAGAACATATCCAAGACTCTCACCTCGCTCCGCCAGATTGCCCGGATGGTGGGACTTCTGTCCTCGTCCATCCAGGCAATCTTCCCAGGTCCCTTGCATTATCGGGCTCTGCAACACTTGAAGGCGTATCACCTCCGGAGGGGGTTGTCTTACGACCAGTCGGTGCCCCTTACCTCGGAGGTCAAAGACGAAATGGCGTGGTGGCTCACTCACATGGAGGCATGGAATGGCCGTGTGATTTTCTGGTCGGTTCCGGACCTAGTCATCGAGTCAGACGCCAGCAGGTTGGGTTGGGGCGCCCGCTGCGGGAGTTTTCCACAGGAGGCGCTTGGTCATCAGAAGAACACGAGTTGCACATAAATTGAAATCCGATTGGCCGCACTCTGCTAGTCCTACCAGCGTGTTACCCCAAAGAATTGTGGTCCATGAAGTAGCGTCGGCGGGTACGCCTATGCCAAAAGATTAAAATGAAAATAAGTGTTTGGAACTCCTAGCAGGGTCCTTCGCGGTTCGGTGCTTGACCAGGGACCGCGTGCAGTCGTCTGTCCTGTTACAAAATGGACAATGTGTCCGCGGTCCGATACGTCAATCACTTGGGGGGGGGGGGGGGTCCCCGCCCCCGCCCCCGCGTTTTAGCCAACCTGGCGAAAGATTTTTGAACCCACTGCCTGGCTCATCATATTTTGGTGGCAGCGGAGTATCTTCCGGGTCAGGCCAACCAGGTGGCGGATTGGCATTCGAGGCATCTGGTCGACTCCAGTCAGTAGAAACTGGATCCTCAGGTGTTCCGGTGGCTGGCGGACCTTTGGGGCCCTGTCACGCTGGACCTCTTTGCATCCCGGTTGGACCACCAGCTTCCTCGCTTATTCAGCTGGAGGCCAGACCCGCTTGCGGTGGCCACTGATTCGTTCCTGCAAGACTGGAGTGTGGAGAAGGGTTGCACTTTCCCTCCCTTCTCGATGATAGTACGGTCGGCGGCCCAGATCCGCTGCCAGAGTGCGGAGCTGGTGATGGTAACACTGTTTTGGAGGTCGCAAGTTTGGTTTCTGGTTCTTCTGGTACTTTCCTGGGATATTCCAATCCTACTCCCCCTGTTTCTTCAGCTCCTTTTGAATCAGAACGGGGAACAGCATCATCTAATCAACAAGGGGTCTCTCCGCCTTGTGGCATGGCGGCTTTCCGGCTACATTGGTCGCTTTCGCGACCAGCTGAGGAACTCTTGTCCAAGGCCTGGGCTAACAGTACCTCGAAGCGATATCGCTCCGCCTGGACGAAGTGGATGCGTTGGTGTCTTCGATGGAATCTGGATCCCATGGTCGCGGGAGTCGTTCCCGTGTTGATCTTTCTGGCTGAATTGGCAACGGCTGGGTTGGCGTATCGCTCAATCAACACCATTAGTTCCGCGATTTCAGCGGCCCATTGTCTAGTGTCGGGGGCCCCCTGGGGGAACACGCTTTCGTGTGTAAACGTATGTGGGGCATTTGTCTCTTTGCCTCCGGAACCCCGTTATTCCGCCTTGTGGGACATTAACTAGGTTCTAAATTTATTCTTGTCCTGGCAGGTGAATAAGTATCTATCTTTGAAGGAGCTTTCAGCCAAATTAGCTATGTTCTTGTGCTTAATCTCTTGTCGGAGAGTTTAGAATGTATGCGCTTTATATATTTCAGCGCTGGTTTTTCTCCCGGAAGGGGTGACGTTTATGGTGAGTCGCAGGACCAAGTCGCTTACGCGGTCGATCACTTATCCTGCTTTTTTGGATATCCCAAAGTTGTATGTCGTGAATTGCCTTAAGGCCTATGAAGACCTTACTCAAGAATTTCGCCCTCCGGGCGAACGGCAGCTTCTTACGAAGACCGCATAGAGCAGTCTCCTCCCCCACTATTGCCTGGTGGGTGTGTTGGGTCATGCAAGAAGCGGATGTTGATACATGACAGTTTGGTGCTCATTCAGCCAGAGGTGCAATGGCCTCTAAAGCTTTTTCCTTGGGAGCTTGCTTCGAGGACCTGATGCGAGCTGCGGACTGGTCCTCGGATTCCACTTTCAAGAAGTTTTACTTCAAGCCAGTTTTAGACGTCACTCAGTTGGTGGTGAGTAAGCTTTGAATTAGCATAATCGGAGCCTCCGGTCTTGACATGGAATCGAAATTTGCCTAGCATCGCAACGGTAAGTTTCAATTCTATTAAGGACACGAAGGCGAGGATTATCCCACCATTGCACGTTTCGTGTGAACCCACCCGTATGTGCGTAAGTAACAAACTTTTTCTTGTTACTGTTCATTATTCACATGTCTGAGATTTATTGACCGGTTCTGGCTTGAAGTGTGGTTGTGCTGGGTTGCTCTTGCACGAGATGCTGGTTCGTGATGAACCTTACACTGTCCTTTGTCTCTTGTAGGGAATGATGGCGCAAAATAAGGCCAATAAAGATGTTGCGTGACTCGCGCGAAGAAAGAGGAAGGACAGCCACGATGGAGGACATATAGTTGACATGGACACTGTTGATGGACTTCCTGGATATTGCTCCTTGGGCCTATCGGATTTGTAGTCCTGCTAATTTTTTCTGCTTTGTTATTATAATATTGTTGTGGTTTTCTTTTATCCTTTGGGAAAATAAAACGAAGTTATTGCTTTTCTGGCTGCTGAAATATTGGTTTGGAAATAAAGCGAAGAGAGTAAAGCATAATCCTCGCCTCTGTGTCCTAAATAGAATTGAAATTTACTGTTGCGATGCTAGGCAAATTTCGATTCTCTGTCCAGCATGTCTAGTTGGGAGTTCTCTGGAAGGACAAAATAGATACAATGAAGAGCTGCTGAATTTAGCCAAGTTTCCGTGAAAATACACAAGTCTGGAGAGAGAGGGAACATGAACATAATTCAGTGGAATGGTTTGACGTGGACCTAATGTTAAAATACAGGCCATTCGCATTCTGGGGTAGGTTCAGGAGAGAAGGATTTGAGGTCGGGCTCAGAGGTGCAGGACTCTGAGCCTTCGTAAGAGCCGAGCAATGCATGTTGGCTGTTGGACATACAGTGAGTACGGGGCCAACCACCTCTATTGCCCCAAGCATCAGAGAAATAGAGGAACAGGAAAACCTGCAGCCTATACATGATACTGGGCCTTCCAGATAGGGCGTGAGATGACATGTACAACAGGTAGCTTGATTGCCAAGGCTAACGAGCCTTGAATTAATTTTCTAGAGTTCCATAAAGGAATATAGCAATCTCTCCATGGCACTAACCTCACTGGTCAAAGCATCCGGGGTTCTGGCGACGAACAGGCATGGATGGGCCAAGACAAGCTTTCCTTAAGCGTGCCAGTGGTTCGCATCTGCGCTCTCATCGAGCCTAAATAAGCGTCTTCCCAACTATGAGCAGAGCGCCTAGACAGCTAACCACCCAAGGTGGCGACTTAGATTGTCAACCAGGATGTGGTGCAGAAATACAAGCTCTCTCCGCACAATTGGTAGTGCCATGGCGGACTGTCTGGAGAGCAGGGCAAATAGAATAAAGCCCGTTTTGAAATTAAGCAATTCAGTAGAAGCTCCTTTCGAGAAGTACGCCACAATGCAGAAATGCCCAAAAATATAAAAAAGGCTAAAATAAACGTGCAGAGATCTTAAGCGTGAATATGCAAAAATAACATCGAACAGTATTAAAAACCTTACGCTCAGTGCTAGTAGCTTGCCTGTGGTCAACTTGTAGTGATAGTTATGTGGTGTATCAGGGTGATGTTTATATTATCCGAATAGCTGACTGTTCGATAAACCTTTTGATGTGTTACTTGCTTGTGCAATGTTACGTTAAGTAAGGCTTACGGACTGGGTTGTCCTGTGACATAGCAGCAGCACAGGTAGCGAGTGTACGTTTTAGAATTATCAGTTACCAGTGCATAGCTAATAATTCGGCCAAAGTAACCAAATAAAACGATGCAGACTTTTGAAACCCAATTAGTTATCCGTTATGGTCCTTTAGTCCGATTACCCATGGAGTACTTGAAATAAAATGAAAAACACCAATTTCAGATGTATGTTTTTGGGGAAGAAAAATCTGAAACCCAACACTCCTAAATATCTCACATTCTTCAATGAGCAACCACATTTTTACAACATTTATTTTTCTCCTTTATGTAATCCTATTCATGTGTACTTTAATCCGCTCTTTCGGTATGCAGCGCAAGCAATAAGAAAAGCACAAAATGTTGCAAAAGCCACTTTCCGTCCTTCCAGCACAGATCTCGTTTGAGGGGTGATAAATACAGATGCGAGACTGGGTTGTCAAAATGTGAAATCGGACTGTATTCTTTGTTAACATAAAATGTGTTGTGCAACATTTTTAGCTCTGACTTAATTGCAAAGTGGTCACTTATGTGATCAGCAAAGTTGAGCTTTAGGTATACTTTTTTGATGGTATGGCTAAGGGTTGCTTGGGTGAAATCTTATGCAGAATTTAGTAGTTGGTTATAGTGACGCCAATTATTGTGTTTTTTTGGGAAAACGTGCAACAGGATACCATTGCTAGATAGTGTGCTTTACAAATAAATATAACCTAATGTGTCTTCTACTTTTATAATTGGGTCTTTAGTAGTGGATTGTCATTATACTGTAGTAAAAAGACTGTAGCTCAATGTTTTGTAACAAGAAATATCACTGATTATTGTAGTAGTCAAGTGTTTTGGTTATCCCCTCTGACAAACACTTGGAGTTGGAGATTTGTACTTCGATAATACTTGGTAGGCCCGCTTTAGAGGGTTTGAAAATTATTATGTCAACTGCAGTTTTGCAGTATTTGTAAATGTATTTTTACAACTTTGTGCTTTATGGCTGCCATTTTACATAGAACACAGGAGGCCTCAATTTGTGACTAGCAAATTATTAAGGCTATAGGCTTTACCAGTTAATAGGAAAAAGTTTCGTCAGACGTCATAAATCTGATCGGTTTATTATGAAAAGTAATGAAAAAAGTTATGACAAATTAACGAGCTCTGTCTGACTTACTGTGAAATGCATTTAATAAAGTCAATAATTTAAGGATGCATTATCATTGTACAGGTGTTGAAGATTGTAGCCTGGTATTATGTTACATGGAATCTCATAAATACATAGAAGTACTATCTTGATGATATTTGCACAGCCGAGTAGTGTTGTTGGAAACTTAACATTTATTTAATATTTCGCATAAGCCTCATCCCTAAATACTTTGTACTAAGGACAGTGTGGATGGGGATTTCATAAACCCTATACAAACACATTTGGTTTTGTGTATGTTAAGCTTATAACATGACATTTTGGTGTTTTCCCCTGCACTACTTAAAATGTCCTTACCGGATTTGGTGTACTCAGTAGTATATAGTCTGCATAGCCGATACATGTAATCACATGCCTAGGTGGATTATGTGGTGTGGCTGTGAGACCTTTCTATGTAATAATGTTCTAGTCTTTATTCCGGTTCAGTTAGGTTTCTTTAATAAAACACTTAGCTCAGTCCTAGGTAGCTGTCAGGCGTAATCAAAGGAACAAGTGTAAAGCATTTACAAGTACCAAAACATTCAACTGGTAGGAAACACTGCACGATAAATATCCAACAACAATTTATAAAAAATACTGTGCATTTTTGTCTTTCAAATGGACACCAAGATGACAAAAATCTATTGAGGGAAGCCAGAGATATGAATTTTTAAAGGTAAGTGAATTACTGCAGTTCTCTTTTTAAGAAATGCAATAAATCACTGTCAGCGGATTAGCAGTTAGTAGCCAGCGGGCTAGAATGGCAACTTTTCTTAACTTGGATGGGCAACATCAGGTCGGGGCCTGCCACATGTACCACTTAGGTCCAGGGAGACAGTTACCTGTTGGGTTCAGCAGTCTTGGAGTCCTCCGTGCATGTTTCTCCTTTACCGCAGTCCATTTAAGAAGTTGTCCTGAGGCTGCAGATGCTGAGAAGATGCGGTAAGTGTTCCTGGGGTCATCCTGGTATCCACAAGCATACAGGATTGTCTCCTGCCTCAGGACTCGATCTCCCATGTTGTAGCAGTGGAGTCCAGTGCAGGTTCAGTTGTCACTGGTCAACTGCTCTCCCGGTTGCATTGCTCTCAGTGATTCCTTGCAAGAAAGTAAATTATTTTCTTTGGGGGACCAGCTGCGGGTCCCACAGACTTGGGGACCCCTTAGGACTCAATCGCCCAACAGGCACGTCTGTGTCCAGTGGCGGTTAGGTGTTACTATGCTGCTGGGTTCTCGGAGTGCAGCGTTCCTCAGCCTATTGGTGAAGCTTAACAGGAGACTAGCCAGCTAGCCCTTGGAGTCACTTCTTTCACCCTGGCACTAGTGGAGCTCTTTTCCACAAGGGGGCACAGCAGACGCAGTCCTCTTTGCGTGTCCCTCTGGGTACAGCAGGTGCAGTCCTGTCCTTGGTGCTGCATCTCTTTCCTGGGCCCATGGAGTAGCAATGCAGTCCTCCTCTTGTCTTCTTGATCAGAGGACTGTGTGCCAGGAAATTGTCACTTTTATGCCAAGTGTGATGTTTGTTGGTGGCGAGAACTCACTAGCCATGGGACAAAAATTCCCACAGGGCAACCATTCCCACTTTACATAATTTCTGGGAAAGTGTGGAATCAAAATCTCCCAGAAGGCACTATTCCACCTGCTATCAACATGGCTAGACTCTTCTTTTCGTGTGTGGAGCGCTCTAGCCAAATGGATAGGTTTGGCTACCTGGACCTACACTACCCATGAAAAATCAGTTCCGCAACCGTTTTTCCTTCCCTTTTTGAGATGCCAGCCAGAATGTCTGAATAAAAGAGAAGCCCCTGAATAGTGTAACTTGCATTTGTTCAACATAAGTGGCTTCCCCTTTGAATTTTGCCATCTGTGGCGCGGACCCCTCTGTCCATCCTGCCAGGAGAAGGTTGCACCTCCTCCCTGAATAGGCCTTTTGTTTCCTTTCCTGAGAGTCGTTCACACCTCTCTCCAGGAGGGCAGCAGGCTGTCTCGTGGATAGCAGTTCTATATTTCAGTTGCAAGTACTGGAAAACTTTCTATAGCTGCCCTCTGCTTTTACTTATTTTAAATTCGACTCCAGCAGTGAGTTTGGTTTAATATAACAATTGATACGATACCTTAGAGTACAATCTTTGGTTTTCCCAAATAGAAGGTAGCACTTAGCTCTGTGGCTAGTGCATATGTTAGCCAATGTGGCTAGCAGCCTTACTACAATGAAAACGGCCATTTTGAGTTTTCATGGGCAGGGCATATTAAACCCAAGAGGATCATGCCCTTTTAAAAAAAAAATATCTGTCACTCTGCCTGGTGGGCTACCAAGACCTTCCCTAGGAGTGACTTATTAGTATTAAAAAGGAAAGTTTTTATTTAATAAAAAGTTTATTTTGCCACGTTGGATTGGCAATTTTAATTTTGCCGGGCTAGACTGCAGTACAGGCCCAGAGTCAAGTTTTCATCTTGTCACTGCAGTTGTGGAACAAATAAGAGCTGCAGTCCAGCAGTGTCATTTAACTTTTACCATGTACTAGGGTCTTATTGGTATGTTAAATATGCCAGTCGTGTATTAGCCAATTTTACACATACTTTGGGGGATCAGAGCACATGCACTGAGGCCTGGACAGCAGGTCCAGTGCATTTTAGATTTGAAAAACCAGCACCTAGGTCAACACTTGGTGTCAAAGTTTGGGGTAAACCTGCAAAAATGCATTTCTCTACAGTAATCTTATAGGTTCAACTGCTAGATTGCCCATCATTTGTAAAAGGGAGTCCATTTATAAACCAAATATGGTGAAAGTGGACATCCCTGTGTGATTGAAAACTTTCCAGAGTAAAGCCTGTTATTGAATATTGTTGCAGGAGTTTGGTGATAGATATATTTGATTACCTTCACAGACAGGAAAGGCCATTTCTTGCATAAATCCCTATAATAGCGGCCATCCCACCATGTTAATATCCTTCTCAGCATCTAAGCATATTTGGGCTAGGGGTTGTGCACTGGATTCTGCCCAATCAATGAGCATAGTAACGTGATTGGTATGTGAAGTAGAGTCTCTCCCAGGGACAAATCTGTGCTGTTATGGTAAACTGTCAATTTTGCCAGTATGGCTGGTTGCAAAACTTTTTAATACATTTTGTAGTCTCTACAAAGTAAAGAGACTGGGCGATAAGAGCCTAATTGATTGGGAGATTTATTATTCTTTCAAAATGATATAATACAGCCATGATTCCATGATAGCGGCATTACTGCCACTTACCATACTTCTGAAAGTACCTGGATAAAAGAGGTACTATTGCTGGAAATATCAAATTGTATAATTCAGCAGGGGTTGCATCAGTTCCAGCGACCTTGGCTATTGGGGTTGATTTAAAAGAACCAACCATTTATTGGTAGGTAAAAGGCTGAATTAAGTATGCCATATCAAGATCATGAAGTTTAGGTAGTTTGTTACCCTCTAGAAACCTCATAATATTTATTTCGTAGATTCCAGATGTTGCCATGTTAGAATGATCATTGGAGTACAGTAGTTCTTAATAGCTCAAACTCTTCAGCAATGCCAGATTAATCATGAATGACCACTCCCTCACAAGTTTTACTAGACACCACTCTTTGAGTAGCAGTATTAGAGTTTGAGCAGCCACCTATCAATTTTATCTCTGTGCTCGAAATGCAGATGCTTGTATCTCCTGACTTGGTAGGCAGGTGTTAAATTTGATATAGTCTTAGTTTTCTCAGGATTTTTAGAATTTTCTACCATGTTACTGTTTTTAAATTGCCATTGTCTGGACCTTTAGTGAATTTCATTTGGAGATCTTCCAAAGCCTCCTAATGTGATCTAAGCCTATTCCCTTCTTTTTATTTTTGCCGTCTAATGAGGACCACATATTCTTTAGTGAAATCTCTTGTATAAGCTTTTAGTGTATACCAGACTATCCTTGTATTAACCCTTGGTTAACTGGTTCAAGGTTTGATACCTGGATTCATAGTTTAAAAAAAATAATATTCTTGTTCTTGAAGTAAATGATTCGGAAAGGTCCACAATTGGGTAGGAGGCTTACTGCCAGGGACACTTAGATCCAGAGAGAGGGGTGCATGATCTGGTACCCAAAGTGGATGAAATGAAATCTTAGACCAAGACACTCATCTTCTAGTAATTGAAAACTCACCCTGAAATAAAATGTATAGGCTCTTATGGTGGTTATCTTCTCTCCATCGGTCTACAGGTCGTATTGATCAACTAGTTGAGAGATTGCCTTCCTCATCACACACATGCGTGGGCGGGTATCTACATGTGTGGTATCGAATGAAGAGATTTAATACAATTAAAATCTTCTATTGTTAAATAATTCCCTAGTTTATGTAGCAAGGCTCTATATTTCAGAAAAGATAGTTGGATCATCCTGATTTGCTCCATATATTAAGCATATGTTAAGTGTGGTAGTTTTCAAATGCAGTGTAATTATTACCCACCTCCCTGTGGGGATTGCTTTTTAGGTCTCGCTGGCGTTGCAGCGCGAAGCGCTGCTGCCAACGAGACTATTGTTGCCGTGTTTACTCCCAAGGGAGACAGACCTGGGCACGAGCCGATTCTGGTCTGTGAACGCGCTTCACAGTGGAACAGCTTGTGCGCGTTAATTCCAGATGAGTGCTCGTCTTCGGAAGACGTGCTGCGCATTAATTATAGTTGAGTGCTCCAGCAGCCTGGGGCGCCTGTCGACCTGCTGTGCTAATGATTACTGTGGGGTCTCATGCTGTGATAATTCTCACTTTCTGTGTTGTGATCGGGAGCAGGCGTATTACTGGCGCCACCGCCACTCCTTCATTAGTCATAAAAGCTGCATGGCAAGCGATAATTAGGGCGGCATGTTTTAGGACATTTTTAGCAATTACTTTGTTTGCTTAGTGCTATTAGTGATATCTTTCGTGCATCCAATGCTCTATTTAAACGTGCAGCACTGAACACTTTCAAAGAAGGCGAATCAGCGACATTCATTGGAGACACGACCTATTTGAAGACGCTTGTTTTACTGGGGTAAGTTCTGTGAACTGTTTAGTTTGTTTACTTTATTATAGTATAACTGGCAGGGTTGGCTAAATTATGCCAGAAAAGAAAAAATATGCAGGAGATGATGGTATGAGGCAAGTGTGGCAAATGTATAATTATGCGTACACCATATAAAAGCAAGTTGCATAATGTCCGGTGTTGGGCGGATGGGTTCACTGTGCTGTTGCGTCGCCTGTAGGTGTGGTTATGAGTGCATGTGACTAGCTGGCGACATGTCCTTGTACTGTTACTTGCCTTTGCACTTCTTTTTTTTTTTCATATATATATATATAGCACGAACTCGACCCGAAGTTTATTGGAGCGC
Source organism: Triturus cristatus (assembly GCF_964204655.1). Lineage (NCBI taxonomy): Eukaryota > Metazoa > Chordata > Amphibia > Caudata > Salamandridae > Triturus > Triturus cristatus. The sequence continues at coordinate 487,599,572 of NC_140587.1, read as the reverse complement.
TTTACACGAGCACCGTATTTACATTACACTTTCAGGCACGGGGAGATTAAGTGATTTGCCCAGAATCACAGTATGTTGATGCGACCTCGGGGCTCAAACTCTGGTTTCCAGCACCAAAGTCGGCAGTTTAGCCGACGGACCACATCCTCGCCCTTGCCCTGCTGATTTTCAGGGACGGCTGCTCTGTCTTCACAAGGGTCGGGCGAACTATGACTCCGCTGCCTGACTTGGAACAGATCTGTTAGGTGTTTGTATTTATTTTTTACTTTTTTTTATTTAGCTCAAACTCAATCCGTAGGTATTGGAGCACTTTACATGTATACAACATCCATTATAGAAGGACACATTCATGTTTGGTAGGTACGTGGATATTAAGTTATCCATAACCGGCGGAGCCAAGGCTGGTCTCTCTACCTCTGTGACTCCGGTTGCTGCTCGCGCCTCGTGTATAGCTGGTTTTCCTAGTTATCTGGCGAATACAAAAGCGGGCTTTGCTGTGTTTCTGTTTAAAGGCTACACATAAGGGGCTCAACTGATCGAATTGTAACCAGCTGTCCAACACAATACCGGCAGAAGGGCTCAGTGAGACGTACACTTGTAAGGGGCAGAGGTTACACTCCCGGCAAGTCTGCCTCAGCCTTCATTCTTCCGAGGTGGATCAATTGAATACCATTGATTGGGTAGTAGTTATATCTGTTAACCGAGCGTAGAAATGGAGCAAATTTAATACGGAGGGCTATTTGAAAAGTATATTTTTTTTCCAATGTGCCAGATGAATTTGTCTTTATGTTCTTGGGAGTTATAAGAATCTTGTAGTGTGTACATCAGGCGGGTCATGTGTCTTTGGAAAACTAGCACCTTTTTGTGATATTGTAGTTGCATGATAGTTTCACATTATAATAGTGGGGGCTCGGATGTCAAACCTCCTTTCCGGGTGTTGGTCCTTGCCAGCAGTCATCACCTACTGCCAAAGACCTGCTTTTTAAAATGTATATCACCTGTCCACCTCCTTCCCCTTCCGCTACCCCCCTCACTAGAGCCCTCTCTCCCTTTCGTTTTCACCCTTCCAGCCTCTCTTCGTCCGTTCTCTCTTGGTCCGCCATTTCTCTCCATGCCCCCATTTCTCTCTCCCTGTGCCCCCTTTCTCTCTCTCCCTGTACCCCCCCTTACTCTCCATCCCATTTTCCCGTGACCCATAGCTTTGGCTGCAGGTGAGTTGGCACAACTTCTGTGAGAGAAGTGTCTCTAGATTAGGTGGCACGTGTCCCTGCTGGGACCATGGTCAGGCGTTTGTCTGTTACACAGAAAACCACGTCTCCGTTAAACTGCAGTTTGAGAGTATTTTTGGTTATTGTGTTTATTTACTGTACCAAATGAATCATGGTGGAACCGGGAATCTTATGCCAGAGCAACACAGTTTGGAGAAAAATCATGTGATGTTGCAGAAATCGCTTCATCTCTTAGTGGTGTTTAATGTAGGTTCATTTACAAACCCCAGCCATCATACAAGGTCTCTGGAATGCCTTAGACCTTGCAGAGTCTCTTGATGCCCATGAGCAACAGTAAAGAGCACGTTCACCGCTGAAGAGAGTGACCACTTCACCATTCATCCCTTTTTGCCTGCAAACAGAGCTGACCACTTCACCAGCTGAACAACATTTGCACAAGCGTCGCCGATTTTTAAAAAAATTTTTTTTATTGCATATGATGCCCCAATCACTTCAAGTACATTTGTTGTGATCGGTAGTCCCTGTCCCCTGCTATACATTCCATCGTACATTGTTAGATCCTGTTTTTTGTATTTTTATTCATCCATTCACACTCCTTTACGTTAAAATAGCCATTACTGTACAGTTGCTAGAATAGCTTATAATATGGTATAGTGTGTAATTTTTAAATAATCACTCCACTGCAAACAAAAACATTGATACAAAACACTGCCATTTACAATGCCAGTAGCTCCAACTGCAACAAATGCGAGACCTATTGCATTGCAAATGCTTGTTTGATGTTAATTAAACTCTTAGCTTTAATCTTGAGTTTAACCCTTTGATATTGAATGTAGCAATCCTAATATTAGCAAAAGACATGGGTAAGATTCATTATCTATGAATGACAGCATTTTAGATGCCCCCTGCCTTTTTAAAATGCTTCTTCCCCCTTAACCTCCCACTCAACCTTAGTTGTTCCCTTCATTGTCCTTCCACCTCCATACCTAGAGTGCCTTAAATTGTGTACTCTAACCCTAAGAAAAGCACCTTGAACCTACCTGGTCTCTTCAATGCCCCTCTTCTAACGGATGCCATTGAGTGCATCCAATGGGAAACCGTGTCCATCCCAGCCCAGTACCAACCGCCAATTAAACAAGCATTGGCATAGCCAATAGGTCTTGCCTTTGGAACCTTATAAGCATTTAGTTATGCAGTACAATATCCTTGGTGCAACAACATCAACTGTTACATGGCTAAACACTTGTAAGGTCGCAAAGGCGAGACCTCTTGGCTATGCCAATGCTTGTTCTCATAAGAACAGAACAGTCTCTGAGGCCCATGGCTATGTGTGGATGGGGCCACAGGCCTCACAGTGCCACGGCAGAGTCGGTGGTTGCACACAGAGTGCACACACAATGCCATCATCGCTTGGCAGACCAGGACCACAGCTCACGTCCTTATGATATTAAGACATGTCGAGGCTTCTGACAACAGTCACACGTTACAAAATCCTTCACAGACATTAGAAAGCAGCGAAATGGCGTAGACATTACAGAATGACTTACTATGCAATTCCTGCTGAAATAGCCACTCTCTGCCATAAAATAACAGAAAAGTACTGTATTTTATTAATATAAACAGAGTTCTGACCTCAGAAAAGCATCTTTTTAGTCGGAGATTGTAACCCGCAGAGCTAGAGGCCATGAATATTGAGGTGGGCTAGCTTGTCTAAAATAAAAGAACGGAGGAGGAACAGACCCTGCGGACAGTACCCTCTGAAGTGAAGAGGGTGCAGCTGTGCCCTGGATGGTGGTGGCACCCCAGGAGCTGGCCGGGGAAGCAGGGATGGATGTTCTGCTGGAAGGAAGGGACGGCGCTTCGCAGGGTACAGAGAGGAGCTGAGCTGGTGCCGGGAGTGGGTTATGTACAAGGGTCGCGGCCGTGACACAACAAGGCAGCAGATCTACCCGGGGTAAGTAGAGGAGCTGGCTCGAGCTGATCCTCCACATCTGCATGGCCACATCATGCTCCACTTCCCATAGTCTGCAAAGCAAATTCCTGGGCCACGCTCCTTCTGTAAGCACTTGCATTGAATGTTATTCCCAGAGGAGAGGTAATCATTATTTTGGTCGCTATTAAAAAAAAGAGCATGAATTCGAGTTTCCATCATTTTCAGGAATTTGGAATATTGGCTGGTCCTTGCCTGCCTCCCAGCTTTTAATGTTTTACTCCTGTTATGTTTAACAAAGGGCCCTCTAATGTTCCTAGTTTATTGATCGGGACAACTACTTTTTTTTGTTTTGTTTACCTGGAAAGACTCCTACGTCTTTACCACTCTGTTTAGCTGTATAAGCGACTCCTGTAAATATTTTGTGCTAAATTCTCAGGATGCTGTGAAGCATCACACCTCCAAAAGGGCATGAGGGCCAGCAGGGGAGACTGGTAATATTTCTTAGACCACTGCATCGGTCATCACGCCCGCATAGTCAATCTTGAAAGGAGTGATATAGTAATTAGAATTAAGGAGATGGTAATCAACCATTACTGATTTGCTTTGGCTTGGAGATGTATATAGCGATAATTAAGTACTATATCTGCGACAAAAGCTGCAGTCTGCTTTACTGTTGTACAGTGCTACTAGAATCCCTTGGTTTCGTAATCTCCCCCTCCTCTAGTTTCACTAGGGTTATTTGTTTCGTTTTGGAAGCCGTACTTGTGGTCTTTTACCATGCTTCACGCGAATTAAATTACAGTTACTGTTTAGTAAGTTTAACCTTGCTAATAAATATATTGAAATATTAATATCTTGACAATATCCCTCTTAATGTTTTAAAAGGTATTTAAACCTGCTGTTCATTTTCAGACATAGATTAATATCTGCTGTCGCACATAAGAAGACCAGGCAGCTGTGAGCTTCTTGCAGAGTGCCCTCATCACTGTTTTTATATCGTGGTCTCGCCTGTTTGTTTCAGTTTACTTCAAAATCAGATCGCTCTTTTTAAGGGAAAGAACTTTGGTAGCTAATCAAAAGATATGAGATTTTTTTCTGATGTACTAATATAGTTCTATTAATTGTAAAATTAAATGTAAGCTGGGCGTGGGTAAGTCGTATCAAAATAGTTATTGCAAGTGATGCTTGTTTTGTTTGAATATTGATTATGTTTTATTTTTTGTGCACTTGGGATTGAATCTGGTGATATTTGTATTTTAAATGTAAGCAGTATTCGACATTCTGCTTCGTTATATATTTGAGGGCCAGTAAACTTGGAGGCTTGTTTTAACTCTACTGGCCAGTCTAACTAGTTGTGAAGCACTGCAGTTTTCAAACCCTCATATACAGAAGTTAGAGCAAAATCATTTCGACACTGTTGCCGTAACTGCAGAATCAGTCGTAAATCAAAATAGTGTAATGATACATTTCACAGTTCAGGCTCAATCACGAGTTGGGAATCTGTTTGTATACTTCAGATTTAAACCGTGTGTCCATCCTTTGGCCTTATTGTACAATCATAGTTTCTATCGTTTAAGCAAACCCATTTAGTGTTTAATAATTGGAGTAACCCATGTAGTGTTTAATAATTGGAGTAATTGACCGGCTAGCGCTAAATGATGCAACTTTATCAATTACATGCAAATTCAGTAAACACTGTAGCTATGTTAAATTAACTGACACTGTAGCTACATTAAATTAACTGTTGGTAAAGAAGGATTTTCGGTTTTGAAAAGGTGCCTATCCCAAAAGGACTTGTGCTCTGCCATGCGTGAATATTTCCCACTAGACGTCAGGGACATTTAATTGGGGGATGAGGAAGATGGTTGTCCCCTTCCCCAGCACAGGTCACTCCTCCTCCCAACCTCTCAGCCACAAAAAATCCTATCTCCTCGCCTAAGGGGACAGATCTGGGGATACCCCCCCTCCCCATTCTAAAGCACCCCTTCTTCCCCTGGGAGAGGAAATCCCACTAGGTGCCAACGATCTTTTGGTGCCGTTCTGCTCCTTAGCAAAGAATGAGAATCTCATCACTTTGGACAGGCACAGACGGACTGGAAGAGGATTCGGTGAAGGGTGGAAATTATCCCTTTTTGTGTCATCACTAGCAGCTGGACGGACTAACACATTTTTAGATGGGACCAGGCAAGGGCCAGATAAAGGGTATCGATCATCCCCAAACCTTGTGAACAAATAATGAAGTTTTGCACATCTTAATGGAATTGGGTAAATTAAGTGGGGCTGGTCATTAAGAGGCTTTCTTGGAAACTCAAAATCCTGAATATCACCTGTAACAAGGGAGCATTGTGCTCATCGAGGACAGTATTGGACAAGGGAGGCATTTCTAAAAGAAGAGTAGTTGTGAACTGTTACACAGCTTTGTAAATAAGACACTGGCACATGAAAGGCATATTCTGTTTGGAGGAAGACCGAGTCGACATAACTTGTGCAAGACCATCGGAGAGAGGTTCCAGCCTGGTCTTGTCACTGAACTCACCATTGATGCCTAGCCAGATGTATGACCTGATACTTATTAGTGATCATTTTGGGAATATTTCCAATTCTTGTATTTACTCAACCCATTGGAGCTGTTTATTGATAGACTTTTGGGAGAATGTCAACTTATTCGAAGGACCCTCATATCTTTAGAGTTTGAATATGAACTTAACACAACCAAAGTAAGCGGAGCTTTTTCAGTTGTTGGCAAGTGAGAGGGTTGAAGTAGTTAATAGACTAGGTGACCCCATACTTGTTGACTCTAACACTCTACAAAAACTCCCATAGAGCATAAATTCTACCACCAGTACTGACGAGGGGTTTTATGTTAGTACTCTCTTGAGCTGATGAGAACCCATGCAAGCATACCACTTGGAGACCCTTGTTTCTCAAGTGTACTACCTAGATATTGACTAAACGTATCACATATCTTTTCCAAAACTGTTATTGTGCTAGCTGATTTCGTGATTTAGAATGTTATATGAATGACGAGATACAGCTGTCTGAACCATTGGCATCATCTTCGCACCTATTGACAGAGTATGCCTACTAGGCTGGGTTGTTAATCTCTCCCGCTTGCATTAGCTAGAAATTGAAACCGTTGCATTCCATTGTCTGAAACATCCCAAATAGTGCAGTGTCTCAGAGTGTTGTGGACAGTTGAAAATTCTAGAGGATAACTAGTTGCGTGTTACAGTGATCAGATCTGAGGTTTTTATGTTGCAGTGGGCTTTCAGTGCGGTCACTTTTGGGAGGAAAGGTTTAAGTGAATAGAGTTGAATTTCAATGTTTGAGCTTGATACTCGCGCCACTGCAGTTGCCTTTTTTAAGTTCAGTGTTAGGGAACCCTATCAATGCTAATTGGCACCCTGGGTTAAGCTTCTAATTTCTTTTACTATAGAATTACGATACTGAAAACTATTGTTTTGCTCAAGTTACTTTATTAATTTAACAGTTAACCTTACTATATACCCTAACTTTTTTTTCCACTAACTTTAATGGTACACAAAGGGGATTTATTTGAGGTGTATCTAATTCCCCTTATGGGATGAAAAGCCCTACAGTTGGGTTGTACATCCAGGCTCTTAGTTGGTACTATACGTGAAGAATTATCTTTGGCCCTCAAAGATTCAAGACCATGTCAATTGGTTTTAGCCCTGACCACAGTAGCACATTTGTGTGTCTAAGTTGGATGGGTTTTTGAGTGACCAATGAATTGGTTCAACTGACACCTTGCAGCATTAGTCATACTATGGCGGTCATAAGAGGCACCATCCTTGGAGTATTGGCAGATACCTAGGATTACCTGACCTTTGCCTTACTACTGGCGACATGCTGTTGGTTGACCTCCGTGCCTGAGCCACCAGCTTCTTAGTAAAGCAGTATGTCCTTTATCTTGTGAGTCTGTTGTTGATTAGTGAATCTGTATTGCCACTCTTTAAATTGATTCTCTGTACCGTTGCCACCATGACCAAGATTGATTTTTATTTTTTAACAAAAATAATCCACACACTAGAGCTATATTATGAACAGACAAGGTATTTACTGTATGGTGTTGCGCAATATCCAGGGTGCTCCCCAAACAGTCTCCATGTAGTATCCTGCTGGAGCGGTATTACAACTTTAGTGTGCAGGAAGATCCGTTGCATTTACAGTTATCCATTGGCTGCCCCCTGGTCCTCCATGTCATAGTCCGGAATTTGACTGCAATCTTTGCTATGCAGACTAGTTTGCAATGAGTATTGCTTTGTCAGCTGACCAAATGTCTCCCTTTTGGTAAAATATAGATTAATACCCCCAAAATCACTTCAGAAGGTACATGTTGGCTCTCAAAGCTACAGAAAACTAATTTCTGCAAACTAGTTTGACAGAAAATCGGCGTTTATATAAAAACAGCTATTAACCAAGAGCAAGAAAGTTGAATAATGTTAATTTATGCAGTTGGCCATTCTAGTGTCAGAGAGCAGAATACCCCTTTAAATGCACATGGAAGCCACGTAGGTGTATGGTTTAATTAAGACCAGGTAACAACTTATAAATACAGCACGAGAGGCAAGAGCTAAATGGCTCCACTGGCAGTTCTGTGCAGGCTGAAGAATGGTGTAAACACGAGGGAGCCAGCATAAATAATAAGGCAGAAATATTGCACGTAGGTAATGTGTCGTAATGGTTTGATGTTAAAAACAAAACAAAAAAAAAAATGGGGCATCTGCCTCATGTGGATGTAAGATACAGCCGAAGCCATTTCAAAATCAGTTGCGTAATGTTAATAGAAATTTATATAGTTGCCATTAGTGTGCCCTTGCAGCACTGTTGCGCTTGGGTGCTTTAGTGTCCAGGTATCAGGATTACGTCACTGACTGTAGTCTCTTTACAGTTCAAGTACTGTCACGAGTAGCGTGGATGCACTTAACATTTTATGTTCGTTTTATAAATAGTTCTGTCTACACATGCATAATAATTCAACCAATTAGGCTATGTGCCATCTGAAGGATTGGTATGTTCATTGCCTGGCTTTAAGTATGTGCAGCTTAGATTATGGTGTCTTCCTAGGCTTCACAATAGCTCTGTAGCTCAGTCAAGTTTGAGGGGTTTTGCATGGGCATTGATGTAGTGTTATTTAATTGTATTTATATAGCGCTTATTACCCCTGATAAGGTGTTGAATCGCTTTTCGTCGAGGCGCACGCTACTCCAACACCCATAGGTGGATTAGGGGTGGATTAGTAGGATAAAATATACATTATTATTGGGAATGGTGGGAGAGGTAGACCTATGAGTCTGTTAGTTGGATGAATAGGATAAAATAAGGATTGAGGAGGGAAGAGAAGGGTTGTTTAGGAGTTCATAGCAGTAAAAGAGGTTTGATGTGTTGTCTTGGAGAGGTATAGTGTTTTATGAAGATTGCTGTTTTGAGCTGGGTGGGGTCCAACTGTATGCTGCCTTTGAGCTGCTTTGGATGTATGTGAATTATTCTGACTGTGCTGTATGTGTGCTTAGTATTCGGTCTAATGTGTTCTTTTGGACGGGGTTGGTTGTCTAGTGTGTGCACATTAGCTTCCAATCACTAGTCGTGTCGCCGTGGTTCTGCACACCCATGGGCAGCTCCAGGATGTGAGCATGGCATTAAATACAATTAAGTGCATTGTACCATCCCCTAAACAATGGCGGTGGAACATTTCAATAGAAGGATTGAGGAAAAAATATGGTTGACCAGGATCAATGGCGTCTGCTGGAAAAAGGAATTACAAGAGCTTCTTAATTATATTTGAGCCTGTTATGACACTATGGGCAAAATACTGTTAGTTATTCAGGGGAAGAAGACTCCACACAAAACTTGGGTATGGTACTTACATTAGCACTCCCCTTATACATGAAGTGGCATATCTGCACTTTTGTTGGTTGCTTGACCGTTTCCCTGTCTGTTTCCCTTTGGATGCTGGGTAGAAGTATAGAAAAGCTCTGCCCACCTTTCTCTCTTACCTGGACAGGAGTCTTCTTTGGATCTGCCACCCTTCCATCTTGAGGCTGCTGCAAAACCGTAGCATTTTGATCTTATTTGGAACAGCACTTTTATCCTGCAAGTTAAGCTTTCTAGGGTCGTAGTCTTGAGTAATCTGATAAGTTTACTTCATCCTTAATATTTCTTGCCTCAGCCCCCTTTTGAATCTCTCTCTGCCCAATGTGTTTGGAGACTTGCATTACCACCTTCACTGCGTATGTTTTGCAATGCACGACCTGTGTAGGAGCCAGTTGATGGTGCCTGAGCTTGTACATTTATAGATACGAAGTATAGAGTCCAAAATTGCAAGACAAGGGTGGCTGTAGTGTGTGTGAAATAAGGGAGACTATGGTAACCAGAGAAGTGGCCTTCAAGTGGAAACTGCGTTGACCTGCAAACTTGGTGTATCACTGTGCCGGGTTCCTTGTCCCCAAAACGCAGGTTCCCCCTATCTATGACAAAACAACCTCTTTTTGCATGGGAGACACCTGCGTTTTTGGTCCTGGGCTCAGCGGCCATCTGGGGAAACCTACCAAAGTAGACATCCTGGGGAGTCTAGGGAGGTGTGGCTGGCTTGCATCGATCCCCCTACATTTGTTTATCTAGACACCTCAATTTTAGCTAAATAAAAAATCACATTTTCCTCACAGTTCTGTGTGGGGAAAATTGTGGAATCACCGGGCCCACACAAATTTCCTACCACCCAGCATCTCCCGATTAAAATGCTACCTTACTTCTGTGGGTGGGCCAAGTGCCCGCGAAAGGGTAGGGCCCAAGAATTATTGTGGAGGCATAAAAATTATCGATCACAAAATGACCTGGTTTTGCAAGGGGGTCACCTGCGTTTTTGGTCCTGGGCTCGGCGGCTATTTAGGTAAACCTACCAAACCCAAACAAGTCTGAAAACTAGACACCTGGAGGAGTCCAGGAAGGTATAGGTTTGCGTGGATCCCTCAATGTTTTCTTACCACACAAGTGAGGTACCATTTGTTTCGGCAGACTTGGGGGAATACTGGATGGGTGAAGGTTTGTGGCTCCCCACAGATTCCAGAACTTCCCATCACAGAAATATGAGGAAAATGTGTTTTCTTGACAAAGTTTGAGGTTTTCAAGAGATTCTGGGTAACAGAACCTGGTGAGAGCTACACAAGTCACCCCATTCTGGACTCCCCTGGGTGTCTAGGTTTAAAACATTTACAGGTTTGTTAAGTTTCCCTATGTGCTGGCTGAGCTTGGGCCCAAAATCCACTTCTAGGCACATTGCATAAAAAATTTAACCTGAAAAATGTGGTGTCCATGTTGCATTTTGGGCCATTTCATGTCGCAGACACTAGGCCTACCCACACAAGAGAGGTATTGTTTTTATCAGGAGACTTGGGGGAACACAGACAAGTAGAAGTGTTAGTACCATTTGTCTTTCTATGCATTTCTGCCTTCAAATGTATGACTGTATTAAAAAAAAAAAAAAGTAATTTTGAATGATACCCTCTAATTCACATGCTAATATGGGTACGCAAGATTTCAGAGCTGCACAAATAACCACTGCTTCTAAACTCCATATCTTGTTCCCATTTCAGATATACATAGGGTTCCTTGATGCCTATTTTTCACTCTTTATATTTTACCAAATGAATTATTGTATACCTGGTACGCAATGAAAAACCATTGCAAGGTGCAACTCAGTTATTGGCTCTGGGTACCTCGGGTTCTTGGTGAACTTACAAGCTTCATATTGCTCCGCAACCAGACGGGTCCTACGGACGGAATTGTACATAGCTTTCAAATCTACCATAGTTAGAAGAAGTTACAGGTGACCATATAGGCACAAATGGATGTTACTTTCTATAGGAAAACCTTGAAAGATCTACACTAATGAATCCTTGCTGAATTCAGAATTCAGTCTACTTTTCAGGAATGTATAGCTATCCAGGATCCGTTATTTGTTTCACACCCATTTCTACCACTTACAGGAAGGAGGTTGAAAGCACAAAAAACAGGCTATGTCCAGTAAAATGCAAAACCTGTGTAGAAAAGTTTGGTTTTCTGACAAAAGTTGGCCTGTTCCTGAAAGCTCTGGGAAGATTGTGATTTTAGCACCACAAACCCTTCGTTGATACCATTTGCAGGGAAAAACACAGGCGCTTTCTTCTGCTGCACTTTTTTCCTATTGTTCCCCAAAACCCCACAATTTTGCTGTATTTTGCCTAATTTCTTGACCCCCCTCCAGGGGAATCCGCAAACCCTGGGTACCTTTAGAATCCTCAGCATGTTGGATGAAAAGTATGCCAATTTGCGTAGATATCTTATGTGGACAAAAAGTTATAGGGGCCTAAGCTCGAACCACCCTAAATTGCCAAAAAGGGGGTGGTACAGGGGGAAGAAAAGGCCTGGCAGCGAAGGGGTTCAGGTGCTTCAAATATTTTGCAGCCACTTAATAGCTGTTCTTTGGAATGATGTTCACCATGCATATTCTATAGCCTTTCTACCTGTTTACAACCAAAGTAATGCAGAAACTTTTGGAATTTGGGGGATGTTTGATCTTTTATCCACAAACAGTATCTAGCCCAAATTTGTGTCCTTTTTACTCCCTGACCTGTTGGGATTTCAGTCACTAAGGCACTTTTACCTCTTCCCATTCTCTTACCCCCTGCACTTATGCTCCATTACACCCATCCGCACTCCTGTTTTGCGTCCTCCCTCACCAGGCAGGCCTATGCTCCTGCACTTGTGCCTCAACCTTCGTACCCTACCCCACTTTCAATTTGGTCCTCCATTGCTCCCCACTACCCCCTTTGGCCAGTCCCTTCTAAAATAACAGGGTGTAAGCCTTGTAGGGACTCTCACAAACAAATGTCTGTGACTGATTCCCACATGGTGGTTTATCTCTGCTGTTTAGGTTTGGGACATGGAGCAGTCTGATTCATTCGCCATGGTCATTAGATAAATGGCCAAAATATTTGATTTGCAGTTGCCTTTTTTTGAGGTAAAAGCCAACGTTCTCTCAGAAGCATTACAACCTGCACAGTTCTTATCTGGACCCCATTTTCTGCTTAACGAGGCCCTGACTGATGGCCTAGTTGCATCTTGGGGTAAACTCTGGTCTTGTCCATATGTAGACAGACAAGTGGCATGTCCTGACTGGCTGCTGTTGACCCTTTCTCCCTAACACAGCACCCTGCTCCAGAGGGTCTGTTAGTATTAAACCCAAATTCTTTCCCAACTGTGGCCCAAAATGAAATGAGTAATATGGAAAGAGGATGATTACTTACGCTAGTCTCTCTCTCTGATTATTCAACACTAGTTGTTTGATGTGAAGGCACTCCCATGCATTATGGGAGTGGGTCGCCTAGATCTTATCAACAGTCCAAAAAGCATTTTTGCGACAGTTTTGCACAGACCATTCAAGATGGCCAGGTTGGAGCCAAGTAGGCACTGGGCACGACTGGCTGTGTATGCCGATTGGTCGGTACTAGTGTGGTGTCATGCATGAATTAGTTGCATTGACTTCTCGGTTATGTTGAGGTGTCGTTTATTGATATGCCTTTTGCTAGGCCTCGCCTGTTTGGTGACTAGTCAAACTCTAGCCTTGAGTGAGTCGGAGAGTAGAGCCACTGCACACTCCCTTGGTTTGTCCACACCTCAAGGCAGTAGCCCTAACCATTTTGACCTTTTTGAGGCATCTAGGGGTTTCACCTTAAAACCTCATCAAGGCCCTCCTCCCGAACAGGCACCCTGGTCCTTTCTGGGTTGTGGTTGGAAATCCAGCAGACAGCTTCCTGGTCTGCATGAACAGTGCACTGTCCCTCTGGTAATAGCCTCCAAGCTGCTTTAGTCTTCCCTAACAGCACCCCATGGGAGGTAGGATCAGTCATTTTCTCCAGGTGTGGCAAGCCACACATCTTGCATATAGTCTATTGAGGCTACACCCTGCCATTCGTTTCGGTCCTGCTGCATCTTCAATCCACATCATAGTAACATTCGGGTGACCATTTCTACATTTTGCTGCTGGAAGTTCAAGCTCTTTTGAAGGAAAGAATCATAGAGAGGGTCCTAGCCTTAGAGATCGGAACTGTGTGTTAATCCCATTATTTCTTGGTTTTGAAAGAGTGGAGGCCTTTTCTCTATTTTTGATCTTCTACCTCTCGGTTTCTTTCTGTAGAAGGACACATTTAAGATGCTCATGCTGGCCCAGGTTCTTTCTCCCCTCGATCCAAGAGACTGGATGGTAGTCTTTGACCTGTATGACACCTGTTTCCATCCTGCAGGAAGTTCAAGGTGGGCCATAAGCATTTTCAGTTTGCCATGTTCTCCTTAGGCTTCAACAGTACCCCACAGGTGTTCATATGTTGATTGTGATGGCCACAGTTTTCCTTCGTAGTTTGTGGGTACCAGTCTTCCCCCTAAACTGACGACAGACTGTTTTGGGCGTGCTCGTCACAGTCCGAGGAGGACCATCTCCGGAATATGGCCAACTTCCTTACATCATTTGGGTTCACGATCAACATGCCAAAGTGATACCTGACTCCTTCGCAGAGTCTCCCTTTTAATCTGAAACATCCTGGATACGGTGTGCTTTCAGGTCTTCGCTCCAGATCTTTTAACCTTGATTCAGGGTAGCTCTGAGGCATCTTGGCCTATTGGCCTCGTGCACCTGCTCTTTGTCAATGTCAGATGGCACAGGCGGGCTCTGCAATGGGAATGAAGTCTGTGGGTCCAGCACCAAGCAAACGCGTCCAATTTAATTCAGGTCTCTGAGGAAAATACACACTTTGTGGTGCCAGCACCAAGTGTTTCTTGAGCCCCAGTGGGAGTATGTGATCGCCACATTTTATACATTGTGGGGATAGTGCAGTGGATGCCACTTTCTTGTCACTTGCACTAAAAGGTTTTGAACAGATAGAGGAAGGCTAACTTTTCAGATCTATATTGATCTTGCACTGAAACTTCATTAGTTACTAAGAAGACGTTTATGGCAGCATGTTTGTTGCAGTGCTTGAGACTACTACGTGGCAACAGTAATTTAGCTACAGTCTAAGATACATGGCTGCTTTGAATGTGGCAAACTACAATTATGTAAGTATATATATTTTAGAGTCTGTGATAGTGACTCCGTAGTTATAGTTGGATTGGTTAGTGTGAGCAAATGAAAATCCAGGATCTTTAATAACTCCAGCACAGTTTGACACCTGCACAAAATATAGCTTATGTTCACTTAAGTATGTTTTTACCAAATTGAATCTATAATGATGATGAGGTAGGGCAAAGTAACTTGGGGCAATACAAAAATGGCCTTTCGAAATTCAGGTCATCTAGGAATTTTTGCCTCAGTTGTTTTTCTTATTTTATTCCAGTTGGATTATATACAATAATTATTAATTTGTGGTCTGACTCTTGTGGTCTGCGATGCTTACTCAGGGGTCTGTGATTTTATGGCGAGACAGGAGGCTAGCATTATGCATTAACCTTGATTTGCAACATTTGAGCTGCAAACACTTCAAAGAATACAGAAGTAGAACACTAAACATCAAACAGTGGATAATAGAACTCCACAGTCCAGTAAAAGCCTTCTGTCTGTCGTCTTCTTCCTCTTTTGTTTGTATCTGAGCAGATAAATACTTCATTTAATGTATTTTATTAATGAGTGGATGATGTATGGTGTTAAGCCAACATCGGGACTCGTCCGCATCCTGGTGCAAAGACTATCCTATAGACCATTGAAATGTTGTCACTTCATGTACCAGAATTGTTTCCCTTGCTGATATGTGATCTGATGCATAGTTCATTACAGAAGTGTATAGCTTTTCATATACATGTAACCTAAAAAAGTCAATAAAACAGAGTTTAAAAAAAAAAAAGAGAAAGAGTTGTATTCAGTCGCTGAAGGAAAAGAAAGAGCATACAGAGGTCCAGGTGGTAAGTGCTCTTAAAAGAGAAGGCATTTAAACTGTGTGTCTGTCAGACGGGTAGTCCCAAGCAGCTCAAAGAGAGTTGGTGTCAAGAGCGACACCAATGGATGGGCAGAAACTGCCTGCAGGTGAGCAGGTACATTGGATCTCTTTGGACAACTCTGACAGAAATATGGATGAGTATATTTTAGATCTAAGCTATAAAGATACCTTGGATGATGCATTTAGTGATCATGCAGCCAGTAGGAATAAAGGTAAAAGGTCAGTAGTTGATCTCTTGGGGCAAAAGTTGTTTTATATTTAAGGATATAAGGCATCTACAGGGGTGAGATTGGAGGCCATTGGAACATGTGGCAGAGTACATTAAGTACTGGATAAGGAGGCCTTTGGTGAAAGAGAAAATCAGTATTATGAAGGAGGAATGTTCCCATCTCGTTATTGGAGAGAAAGAAACAACAACTCCAAATTTAGATACAGGGTTGATTACTTACCTCCTTCAAATTAAGAAGAGAGAAAAGGGTTGGAAAGTTCACTTAAACATTGCGACGACAAACTTTTGGATACCTTGGGACTATTCCCTCCACTCCTGCCAACAACCCTTTGCAAGCTTCTTAAATAACTAACTTCTATTATCATTACCAATACAGTTGGAAGCCATGCTTGAGTTACCCAGAATGGTGTCACTAACACCAATTGATAATGCTGTCTAGTCACTTGAAATAACACTCTGTATCATTGAAAAAGGTGGAAATGCATAACCCCTGACTAATTCTATGTGAAAGCATCCACTGCCATGTCTCCCGGACATGGTCCCCAACTGATGTAATCTTTTAGCGAATACGTCAACCTGGAAGCAAACCGATTAATTTGCAATGGGCCCAGATAATCCTGAATCCCTCTTTCAACTTCATCGCGTTATTGAATTCCAATCTGCCAATACATTTTGTTCCCTTGCAAGTATTGAGCACCAATCTTGAGTTCCAAACACAAATCCCACATTTTCTTCACTAAATCCGATAACCTCTTCAATCTGCTACCCCCCAATTTGTTTTTGTAAGCCACTGCCCTAACACTGTCCTTCAGCTGAACCAAAGTTCCCTGAATCCGAGTACTAAAACTGTGCAAGGCAAACATTGTTGCTCTCATCTCCAAACAATGTATAAGCTCCTCTCTCTTCATCATACTCCAAATACCACCAGCCTCTTGTCCTGACCACATTGCGCAAATTCCTCGATTGCTTGCATCTATCTCCAGAACAAACTCCCCAAAATCGCTCAACCATTCCATGCCTCCAAATTATCTGACCATCGTCTCTTGCTTACATGGATATAAACACATTGTTCCCATACTAAAAGTTTTGCGATAGACCTGAAGTCTTTAAGCGCTGCAAAGTTGTGTAATGTAATGGTCCTGGAAACACTGCCTGAACCGAAGACAAAAGACCAATCACACACGCGAACTCTCTCAATCTTATCTGTTCCTTCTTTAAAACCAATTTCACCTCGTCTTATTTTCTTGAGATCTTTCTCTAGAAGTAAAAGCTGTACCGTCCCAGTATCCACAAAGCCTAAAAACTCTAATTTCTGAGTCTGAATCAAAACAGGCTTCTCCCTATTTATGATAAAGCCTAAAGACTCCAATAACTCCTTCACTATAGTCATCTGAGACTATAAACTTGCTGCACTCGAATTTATTATAAGAATATCAACCAAATAAATAATCAATCGTATTCCTCTCTCTCTCAAAAAACCTACTAAAGATCTCATCACCTTCGCAAAACACGATGGGGGTGACGATAAACGGGAGGCACTGAAAACAGTGACCCTTCCATCTGAACTGCAAAAACTGACTTTCAACAGCAATTAGAATTGTAAAGTATGCATCTTTTAGATCCATCCTCAGCATCCAATCAGACTCTTGTAAAACATCTCTTAACATACGAATCCCCTCCATTTTGAAATGTCTGTACTTCACATTTAAATTCAAATCTCACAAATTTAAAACTGGTTTCTAACCTTGGTCTTTCTTTTCCAAAAGAAACCAAGTGCTCCCAAACCCAATCTAACTGTCGCCCAGTTTTATAATTGCAACCTTCTCTAACATCTGTTCTATTTCCTTGGAAACACTTTCCTCAAACTCTTGCTTGACACAAATACCTCTTGGCTTCTCTGCTAGCTGTGGTTGAGATAACCTATATCAGATAACTTGTCAAAGCAGCCAATACTGAAGGAACCTTTGTAATCCAACTGCATTGCTCTAGATGAAACCTCCATGTCCCCCCCCCCATTCTTCTCTTCATACAACCAAAAGTAACCTTCGTACTCACCCGTTCCCAAGACAATAGTTATTCCTTGAGCTCTTGAAGGTCTCGCTCTAGACCCTCTTCCACTTTGTGGAAAAAATCCAGATACTCCTCTGCCCTGGGACCCCGAGTTTTGGGACTTTTTAACACCACAGTAGAGAGGTTGCAATCTCCTCCCAGCCATAGGGTACAAACTATGTGCAACTCCAAAAACTTTATGCACTGAATAATGATCCTTGACTAATTCCGTGACGGTCTGAAATTCTAAACTATGGATCTAATCATCCCTTCTTCAAAACTAACCTTTAGCCTCCTCACTATGCTCTTGCCTTGCTAAAATGTCCTATTTAGGATCTATACACGGAAGTACAGTCGTGCTTCTCTCTGCAGTCCTTGCATTTCCCAAGAAAGATATCGCACATTGACACCAATCTCTCAACAAATGGATGTCTAAATTCGTACCTTTCAGATGGGCCTCCTCCATCATATCAAACATTCTTGCCAGAGGACCCAATGATGTCTAAATTTGTGCCTTTCAGATAGGCCTCCTCTATCATATCAAACATTCTTGCCAGAGGACCCAATAGAGCATTCACTGGTGGGGGCAGACTCGCTGAACATTCTAGTTAAGAAAATATCATGAAATCTGGCAGATTCTGACTTTTTGGGAGCAGCTTCAGAATTGTTTATTGAGTCTTGGGCTCCACAAATGCATAAAAGATAGATATAGGAGTGGATGGACTGCCTGGTTACGTTTGTGCGTGGCAAGGGACTTTGATCCCGTGGAGTTTTAAGAGGTAATGGTAGCTAATTGTTTTGCAGACTTGTTTCAGAGGTTTTTCTTACAGAATGGTGAATTGTTACAGATTAGCTATTGCAGCTGGACATTCTTTAGTGCAGGGATTGTCAATTGATAAGAGTCCTTTGGTTTGTAGAGTGATGAAGGGAGTACGCTTGCAGAGGCCACCTAGAGCGAGATACGAATCACTTTGGAATGTGCATCTGATTGTCCATGGTTGTGTGATATGGTGTATCAAGGAGTATGAAACAAGAGTATCATAGAATAAAAGTTATGGAGTGGTTCAGTTGTTCATTTGTTTAGTGAGACCGTTCAGGGGTGTTTTGACAACTACTATAGCGAGATGGGTGAGGTCAATGATGGAGGCAGGTATAAATGTATTTTTGTGTACAGCACATTCGGTTAGAGGTGCAATATCTATTAAAAGTATTTATGAATGAGGGACTACAGTAGGGACTTTGAAAGCAGCAGACTAGTTGAAAGCGGAGGTGTTTAGGAAAACTTATTTCAGACCAATTGAACATGTTTCAAGCAATGCGTTGAAAGGCTTTGAACATCCAACATGCTAGCCTTCTGTCTTGTCATAATATGTCTATTTTCATAGGTTTTAAAGCATAGAGAATTGTGATTTTATTAAAGACAAGCAGGCTAGCATTATCTCTCCTTCCCTACCTCGGTGTGTGGTTATTGGTTGTATTTTATGAGGCTGTTTTTATAAAAAAGGAGGATTAGCAGTCTACTGTGAATCGAAAATATGCAATTAAGGGAAAAAGTTTAATTGCCATTTTTACATTGCAGGGAATCAATGGAAGACGTTGGTGCAAAGAGCAAGATCTTTTTAGGAGAACCTTTTTAGGAAGAAGATGATAAAAAAGAGGCTTCTGTTGCACTGTGGAGTTCTATTTTCCATTGTTTGATGTTTAGTGTTTTACTTCTGGATTCTTTGAAGTGTTTGCTGCTCAGAAGGGGCAAATAAAGTTTATTGCATAATGCTAGCCCTCTTATCTTTAACAAAAGCCTGATTTTCCATGAAGTGGAACTTATGAGAATCAATATTGTTTAAGAAATTAAATAATAGCAGATAAAACAGTACATTTACATAAAAAGCAAAATTAATGTTTTGAAACCACTGTAAAGTGGAGGAATGGGATGACAAAGATTAAGTAGGTATCCTTACCTTCATTTGTGGGAGCAGTGCAAGTGAAGCAAACTGAATCTAGCCTGTGGTCTCAATTGAAACAGTGGTATGTGGCAAAAAGGAGAATGCATTAGGAGCAAAAAAGACCGTAATAGAGAGTATAGCAGAGTTTTCTGTTTTTCAGATTTCTCTGGATT
Source organism: Triturus cristatus (assembly GCF_964204655.1). Taxonomy (NCBI): domain Eukaryota; kingdom Metazoa; phylum Chordata; class Amphibia; order Caudata; family Salamandridae; genus Triturus; species Triturus cristatus. The sequence goes on along the minus strand of NC_140587.1, from coordinate 487,580,032 downwards.
TATACTGCGCGATTTAGTGACATAGTATACATATAGCTCTATAATTAATAGAATGGTAAAGCAACTTTATTTACATGCTTTTGGACTATTTAACGGGCCGTTCCCTGTCTAACCATGGGGTCCACCTGCAGTCATAGGTGGTGAGGTTGAAGAGGGACATTTCGCTCGGCAGTGAAGTTCTGCTGTGCAAACAAACAGCGTTAAAAGGCAGCTGGCCTGTACTCCTGGGCTGATTCCACTTTAACATTTGTGACTATGATACTTTAAAAGCATGGAGAGTTTTATGGAGATCATTTTGCACAGCTACAGAGTTTTTACCTATTGATGAATATTAATTTTTTGATAAAGCGGCACAATAGTAAAATATGCGGTCACCATGTTCCCTTCTTTTACTCTACTCATCCGTGAGGAATGCTCTGTGAAATCAAAGTGCTTCAAAGAGGGAGAAATAAAAATGCACATAACATGCGAATAATATATTTCAGCGTGTGCCCCAAGATCCTGTAAGACGACCCCTTCCTTGGAGCTTCCACGTTGTGCCGTTTCCCCTCAAATGGTCATAAACTCAGCTTGGTATCTTCTCAAGACATTAAGAATCCGATAACCAAGTCTTCCAGAACAAGCATTGGAAATGCAATAGGTCTCGCCTTTATTTAAGTTAAAGCCATTTACTTTGCTAATGGTATTGTATTTTAGCTATGTATTATTGAGTGGATGTATGTGATATGTTGTGGCTTTATGTTTTTAGAATTGTAATTGGTAGCTGTGCAGTAGTTTAAAGCATAGCGTTAGGAGTAGAAGAGCAGTGTTTAAGATTTGGGGAAAGTGAGTGAGGAGAAGAATAGCATGAGGGTTAATGAAGTATAGTGAGGAGTAGAGTAGCATGAGGCAGAAGAAAGGGGAGTGGGGAGAGCAGTATGAGGGAGAAGGAAGAAAACGTGGAGGAGATTAGAGTGCTTTTGAAGGAAGGAAAGTGTGGAGAGCAGTATGAGGCATAAGGAAGGAGAGAGGAGTAGAAGAGTAGTAGGTGGGATATGAAAGGAGTGTTAGAAGTGTTGATTTTTCGATTAGGGCAGATAGCCTGGCACAAAGCAACACGCTTCCTGGGTTGGATGGGACGATTGACAGAACAAACACCTTTGTGGGTCAGCGAGCTGCTCCGTGAGGTTGGTCGCTTGCAGGGATGTGCGAAGTGGAAATTGATAGACATCGTGCGTTTGGGGGGTGTGAGAAAGAGGCAGGCAGTACTAACATTCTCAGAACTGCAGAAGGACTATCACTTAGCATCTACGGAACATTATAAATACATGCAACTGAAACACGCCCTACATAGACACATTAAAGACGGGGAGCAGATTCCGAAATATAGCCCTCTAGAGGACAGATTGTTGCTGGACCCTATACCAGAAAAGTCACTCTCCGCTACATATAAGAAAATAGTAAACCATTCCCCAGACTTACTAGCCAAGGTGAGAGAGGCATGGGAGTCAGATGTAGGACTATTAGAGGATGATGACTGAGCCAAAGCAGTCCAAGAGAGGTGGCAGTCAGGGCTAGATTCCGACTAATACAGTTGCGGATCCTACACAGATCCTATTACACTAGTACACTGCTGCGCCGAATGGGTCGGATCCCGACAGAGGAGTCCCAAAGAGGGTGTACCCAGAAAGGGCCATTCTTCCACATTTTATGGGATTTCCCGGTGATACAGAGATACTGGACTAAAATTGCAAATATTCTCACTGAAGTGCTCAAACAACAGGTTCCGACAGATGCTAGGTGGTGTATATTATCTGTGACCGGAGAACTGACATGGCCTAAATACTCAAAACTATGGGTGCAAGTGGCGGCAATGGTTGCGAAAAGGAATATAGCCAGAACATGGGGGACGGCCCAACCACCTCTGGTCTCCCAGTGGTAAAAAGATATGTACTGGTGCAGTGCGGCAGAACGAACGATTTATGAAAGCCGAGGCTTCCCTAAGAAATGGGGTAAAATATGGCAAAGGTGGGAAGATTACAGGGGGTTTGGAGGGCAGTAGGACACCTACTCACGGGGCGGATTGGGATTTAGGATTTTCTTATCGAGTAATAATAAGGAATGCACGTCACACTGAAAATGTTAATGAGAACATGTAATTCGTTCACAATTTAGGATCATGACAATGTAACGTTGACTTGGGTTTAATAAAAAGATTCTTTAAAAAAAAAAGTGTGGATTTTTTTGTAGTGGTATTTGTGCTGGTAGGTGGTTTATTGGTGGTAGTGGTGGTTTTGATGCTTATACTGTAGGTGGTAGTTGTTTGTGTGTTGGTGCTGTAGATTTTTGTGTTAGATGATGGTTGGTGTTTGATGTTGGTGGTACTGCAAAAGTTGTTGTTAGCAGTATAGTGTAGTTAAATATAGTAATTTTTTTTTAGCTCTGTTAATGTTACATGTTAGTGCATATTAACAAATCGTAATACAATTTTGTTTTGAAGGTTCACGTTTATCAAGTATACATGTGATATAGATAAAAACAGCTGCACGCACTGCGCGCTGACTCAGTGTCATATTTTCCTCTGACACTGATGATTGCGGGAATTTTCCTAACACTGACATCTCTCAGAGATGTTCAGCAGGGACAGCGTGCTTCGCCCAGCTTGCGGGTTGTCGGTGTGATGTCATTATTTCGGACTGGTCAGTGTGAGGCGGAAGAACAACCAAATAACAATTTACCGAAGTGTAACGTATAGAAAGACGTGCGAAAATAGCGCCCGCGCGTTTCACTGCTGAAAGGGGCATTGCATGTAACCTACGTATACAATGTGTATCCTAGCTCAAGCGGTAGTGAAGAGAATTGCGTCATCTTGAGGTTGGAATAAGCTCAGTGGGTTAAGCACGCGGTGCAACGGTCTGAGTATCGCCCGCGCAGGTCACAAGTTCCAACCGCCGCAGGGTTGGCTCAGCCTTTCATTCTCCCAGGGTGAACATTTGAGGTAACATAATTTAGAGAGTGATAGCATGGACTTGGTGTTCCGGGCTGGGACACATCCATGTGTGCACATCAGGCCCATAGTGGATGGGTGTGAAAGGTCTGAACTTTGCAGTGGGGTAGGGGGGTCTGAGCAACAGCGGATTAACAAAACACTTCCGTCCTAACGAGTGCTGGAACCTGCCTGAAACCCACACATCTGGCCCATGATCCAGGGGTATTTCCTCTTTAGTGGCTCTCCACGTGTGGGGCGCTTCGCAGAGGTCTGTCGAATTTCCACCCCTCGGTCGCGGGGCATTAAGATAACAAGAGCAGTGTCTGCCTTTTCATGAGGTTTGGGGGGGTAGCTGCTGGAGGGGGTGTAGAGATGCACTCCCCTCCACCCACCTATGACAGGATGAATCACACTAAACTGCAGTTGTCAATCGTGCACAGGTGCAGTGGCACAGGAGTGAGCGGGGTCCCCTGCACTACAATTAGCCCTGGCCTGTCCTGCTAAACCGGGGGGGGCCCTTCCCTGCCTGCACAGGGCTGTTAGTCGCCCTTCCCTGCCTGCATAGGGCTGTCAGCCGCTCTTCCCTGCCTGCATCGGGCTGTCACCCGCCCTTCCCTGCCTACATAGGGCTGTCACCTCGGCTCACGTTTCCGGGGCCCCTTCTCTGCCTGCTTTCTGACTGCTTTAAGCCTGTCCTATTGGCTACCGTTGCCGGGTCCCCTTCCCTGGCTGCTTTAAGCCTGTCCCATTGGCTACCGTTGCCGGGGCCCCTTCCCTGGCTGCTTTAAGCCTGTCCCATTGGCTACCGTTGCTGGGTGCCCTTGCCTGCCTGCATAGGGCTGTCACCTCGGCCACCCTGATCGGCTAGACAGAGTGCGAGCAGCCAGAGGCCCGAGAACGAGGCCCGGTAATACCCTCCTAACTTGACAGGCTCGTTCTGCATTTTCTATTAATGGGGGTTCCTGAATCTTATTGTGTTTGTACAAGAGAGAGGCAGGTGCTCCAGCCCCAGCGAGACAGGGAGAAAGAAAGTGAGCGCTCGAGAGACAGACTGCACAGGAAAGTCAAGACCGTGAGAGAGAAGTAGTGTTAGTGGGCGGATGGAGAGACCGAGTGGACAGGTGGATTCATGGATCTTTTGGAAGGGGGTGGTAGGTGGACGGATACGTCGGTGAGTGGGTGGCTCGGCAGATGTCTGTGGGACCGCCATGAGGTGAATCATACGGATAAGAATGAGGCACCGACAGAAGGTGGGGTGCACATGAGAGGGTTGCAATGGAGAGGTGAGGTGACGGAAAGCGGGGCACTGGGCGAACCGAGAAAGAATAGATATGTTCTACATGCACCAAGGGCTGTCTCTACCCGTAAGTGCGGGTCACTCACTTCTGACCCCCCCCCCCACACTAATCAACACCGCCTTAAAAGTCACGGCGCTGACCAAAACTCACACCCGCAGTGATTGGTGAACGCCCCAAGTCAAAGCAGAGACATACGGAGACATACAGGCGAACCCAGCGCCTTGGCTGCGCCCACAATCTAGGCTGATCTTGGGGCATAGCTACCCCACCCACATGCCAGTAATGATAAACAAAAAAGTGCAGAGCCCATAAATATAAAACAGACCCTCTCACGCCGCCGGTAAAAGATCCAGTCCTGGTGGGCAGTGCCAAGAGGACAGGGTGGTAACCAGGAGGGACTAATAAGCCTCCGTTACAATCAAAACACACGGTTTACCATAATCAGTGACGCAAAAAAACGCACACCAATAGAAATTACTGGCGGAGCCGAAACTCAGCTTCTAAAAGTATATTGATTCCAAGAAGCCCTCGCAGAGCGAGCAGCGCAATCTTGCAGCGCCAGGCGAGACCTAAAAAGGGCATTTTCTTACAGTGACATGGATACAATCAGCACTGGCCAAGACTGCCCTCTGAGGCTCTGGTAGCCTTGGAGTTGAAGTACGACTGGACAGGCATTTGTCTAGAATGGCATAGTGGCTGAAAACGTATGGCCTAGAATGTGTCTCCAAGGGATCACCAGTGGTTGAAAATAATTCAACCATTTCTTCCAACATTAGATGCACTAAGTAGGACGGGTTCACCCAGATGTGGGTCCCATGCTCACTGTGCCGCAGGACTCAAGCTATGCCTCATGGACAACACCTAAATAGGCCAAAACGTGGCAGACGTTGCTTGCGTTCCCATCAAGAGGAAACCTGGCCTGAGAAGTTAGGCTGCAAAGTTCCAACTGTAGCAGGTCAAAACTGAAAGCAGATGGTTGGCCTATGTCTACACTGGCATTGTGGGCAAACACCCCCCCCCCCCCCAGAAAACTGCCGCTAAAGCGGCGATAATGGGCTTGATAATATACCCTTGAATTCCCATAGAAGCCCATGTTCTGGTGCCAACATGGGCTTCTATTGGAATTCTCTGCGGCATATTATCAAGCCCATTATTGCTGCTTTAGCGGCAGTTTTCTGCCGTTAAAGTGGCGATAATTTTAACGCCGTTTCTTGGTAATATGCCCCCACGTTTCTAAATAGATTTAAAGTCACTGTGGTGGACGCTGCTGGATTGGAGGATGGGGGTAGGGACTCTAGAAAATGCATTCGTTTTGTCCCCATTGGGGTTAGAGAGATGCAAGTAATACTCCTAAAGCCAGCATTGATGGGCACACAGAATGGGCAGCACCCAAAGGCTCTAGGGCAGGAGAGGATGGGCTGTCCCACCGCTCCTCTGGGGCTGATGGAGAGGTGATGCAGAACTCCCAGGAGTGTAAGGAGTTCTCTTCCACTAGGGGACGGGGGGTCAGATGGCAAACCAGCCCTTGTCCTACCCCTGCTCGACCACTGAGACACGGGTTCAGCTGGCCACAAGAGAGACTGCGGGAGGTGGCAGCAGGAATGAAGGAGCAGTGGCAGGGCAGGGGGGCGTCTCACTAAGCAGGAGTTGTCTGCCTGGGCACATCCGTGGGCCTCTATCCCGGGTGTCCCTCAGTGAGCAGTGCGCGTGCCAGTAGGTGCGGGCGCGGTGCTGGTGTCACTCAGTGAGCAGTGCGCGTGGCAGTAGGTGCGGGCGCGGTGCTGGTGTCACTTGCTGCAGGTGCGGTGCTCATCTCAATGCCACCCTGTGGATGCAGGTGTGATGCTGGGACCACCAGGTATGGATGCAGGTGCGATGCACGCGCCAGTGCGTGCAGGTGTGTTGCTGGTGCGAGGGCTTGTAGTGCGGGAGTTCTGGTGCCAGGGGGCACAGCGTGGCTCTGCTCCCAGTGGGTGCAGGGGAGTGTTGGGCCGCTGGGTCTTGGTGTGGTGGTGTTCCAAGGGGGTGCAAGCGGATGTGGCATGCTGCCAGCGGTGTTCGCTGTGCTGCTGGTGCCAGTGGGTGAGGGTGCAATGCTGGTGCAAGTGGGTGAGGGTGCGGTCCTGATGCCACTGGGTGAGGGTGTGCTGCTGGTGCCAGTGGGCGAGGATGTGCTGCTGGTGCCAGTGGGCGAGGATGTGCAATGCTGGTGCAAGTGGGTGAGGGTGCAGTCCTAATGCCACTGGGCGAGGATGTGGTGCTGGTTCCAGTGGGTGATGGTGCGGTCCTGATGCCACTGGGTGAGGGTGTGCTGCTAGTGCCAGTGGGTGGGGGTGCAGTGCGTGTGCCACTGGGTGAGGGTGTGCTTCTGGTGCCACTGGGTGAGGGTGTGCTTCTGGTGCCAGTGGGCGAGGATGTGCTGCTGGTGCCAGTGGGTGAGGGTGCAATGCTGGTGCCAGTGGGTAGGTAAGGGTGCGGTGCTTGTGCCACTGGGTGATGGTGCGATGGTGATGCCACTAGTTGAGGGTGTGGTGCTGGTGCCAGTGGGTGAGGTTGTGGTGCTGATGCCTCTGGGTGAGGGTGCGATGCTGATGCCTCTGGGTGAGGGCGCGATGCTGATGCCTCTGGGTGAGGGTGTGCAGCTGGTGCCAGTGGGTGAGTGAGTGCTGCTGATGCCAGTGGGTGAGTGAGTGCTGCTGATGCCAGTGGGCGAGGGTGTGCTGCTAGTGCCAGTGGGGACGGTGCTTTTGCCACTGAGTGAGGATGTGATGGTGATGCCACTGTGTGAGGGTGTGATGGTGATGCCACTGTGTGAGGGTGTGGTGCTGGTACCATGGGCCCAGGTGCGGTGATGGTGCTGATGGGAGTATTTGTGGTGCTTGTGTAAATACAAGTGCACCTGCTGGGGAGCAATAGTGCATGTTCGAGAGTAGGCACCTGCGAGAGAGAGAGCAGGTAAGGTGAAACAAGGCGTGACAAACAACGCCGCTGTAGAATCGAAGGCCTTTAGGCTCGACTGGGGTGGGGGCAATACATCTAAATGCGGCCCGCCCTGCAACGCCCGGGTCCGGCCTACTCCTAAATCTGGAACTAACCCGCCTGCGGGGGCGTCTGTTTATATGGAGCCGTGAACCTGGGGTGGAAATATCTGCCCCTCGGGTCCCTCAGGCCCTGTGGTCCCCGGCCCCCTCCCACCTGGTGAGATGCTGCAGCACCTGTGCGCTCGGGTGACGCCCACTTCCTGGACCTCACTTTCTCTTCCTAATGGAGAGAAAGTACAGCTTGGAATCCGCCGCGCTCCCCTGACATCCGAGGAATGCTGCTGCCTTCCCTGCGCCATGACAGCTGGGGAGGAAGCGTGTGGGACCCTCGCAGACAGACCTCTCTCTACAGGAAGAAGTAGTGCATTTTCACCCTTCTTCAGGCCTTTCTTGTCCAGGAGTGTTCTCTTTCAGGTGGTGCTTCATGTATTGTTGGCTGTATCGGTCTTTTGACCGAGGCCCTGGACAGAGTTTATTCACAAGAAGCTCTCCTGGGGCGCCTGAGTCGTGGCTTCTAGCAACCCTTCCATTCCAGCACATGGATTTTAATCTAGCGCTGCCCTTACACCTCAGCACTTGCCTCTGGTTGAGAAAGCACTGCTTCTGTTTCAGAACATGATTGGGGGCAGAGAGCGCGAGAGCTGGAGCCTAAGGGCATCCCATAGCCTCATGTGCCGCAAGCACGTGCCGTACTGGCACCGCGGCCCTCGCGCAGCTCTCCCACTGTCTCTCAGTGCTGATTTGTAGCCCCCTTGCAAGCAGGGCAGTGTGCGCCTCCCCAATGTTCCCGAGTACTGGCCTGCAGCACCCCATGCAACTCCAGGAATGGAATCACAAGCGCCTCTTATGTGCCCGAGCAGTGCCTGCACTGGCACACACAGGCCTCTTCCAGAGCACCCCTCCAGCTGCCCTGCAGCACAGCCCCCACCCTGCTAGTCCCGTGTTCTGGCCCACTGGCAGCTCGCTCAGTTGTCGCTATGCATGCGCTGCAGCACCCTAGCTAACCCAGCACTGCCGCCCGCGTGCAGCGCCCCACTGTAGCCCCGCACTGCAGCCCACGTGCAGCGCCCCACTGTAGCTCCTGTAACTAAGGTCCCAAAGGCGAGACCTATTGGCTATGCTCATTAATACAATTCGAACAGAGCTGTTTGCAAGGGATTATACAACAGATCTGCATGGAAGGAGATACAATCATTTGCACAGGATCACACCATTTAGTTTGGTAGGTAGCAGTGATAAGAACTCCGGTCTCTTGTTTCCTAAAGCTGTAGACGCCAAGTCTTATGCGGATGATCATGGATTGTACTTTCTTCAATGTCAACACACCTTTGCTTTTTGTCAGCTAGTTTAAGCAAAATCCGACTGGTTTTGGGTGATCCAAATGTTCTAAACCTCCTTCCCTTAGAGGAATCTGATCCCAGTCCTCGAGTTTGTACATGCAATATATTTTCCAACGATAAGTCGTAATGGAAATCATTAACACACTCCCCCTTGACCAGCAGACATTTAATTAGTTTTTCATTGACTTAAAAAGTCATTTTAACATAAGTGCTAAACACTGCAACGTTGCAGTGATTACATTTATACAAAGCCCTCCCTGTCTTTACATGCTTTCAATATAGAACAAGCACGGTCCGCTTTCACTTTCGTCCGTTGTGAAAGCTTTTTTGTCTTTATGGGGCCATGTGTTTGAAACACATGGCCCCATAAAGATACGAAAGCTTTCACGACGCACGGAAGGCAGACGAGCCCGTTCAAATGGGACGGCTCAAAAAGCCAAACAAAAATGTCAGGAACAGCTCTTTTCCAATAGCTGGCCACCGTTTAGCATAAACGGTGACGCCAGCCAATGGAAAAGAGGGGCACGGCTTAATGCCCTTTACAGAAAATACCCCAAATCATGAAATCTCGCCAGCGAGACTGCGCATGTGCACAGCCCACGCCAGGCGAGACCTAAAAAGGATGAGAGAATAGTTATCTTTGGGCTTTCTTACCTTTTTTTGTTTGTTTTTTTGCTTTCCATTCAAATGAATACATTGTTTCTTTCTGTAGGAAAAGGTTCCAGAGCTTGAGAATTGTATCTATATGTCTTTGGAACTACATATTTCTATTTTTTATTTCTGAAGAAAGGAGGTGTCCGCATTTGGAAACAGGTTTTTCACTTTGGTTCCCTCTTGGAGAAGGACCCCAATTTTTTTTCCCCTCAAGTTTGCTCACTATCATGGAAGTTATGATTGTGCCTTTCAGACATGTTCAAAATGGAAACTAATAATTTCTCTTTTTCTTTAAAAATAAAATAAAAACGTGGTGGTAAGCGAATTAATAAGGTGATGTGCGGGTGCTGACAGCTAAATGTCAGGGTTTGCTTGCAGTTTTTATTTTGTAATACACTTCTGTCTAAGTCTTGGATCTACGAAGTAAGACATTTTCACTGTTAAAGATGCTAATAAGAGTAGTGTGAGAAAAACAAAGATGGATTTACCAAAAAAAAGTTTAATTTTAACCATCAGTTCTTCCTCAGTCAGTTGGTTCATTCTGAGTGAGTCAGCTCATTCTGTATCAGTTAATTTCAATCCTTGTCATGCAAAGACTTCTTCTGTACAGAGGTACTTAAGAGGCCCCAGTGTTTATTTAGGAATAGTTTTTCACCTTTCAAGATGCTACTGAAGGGAATATGAACACAAACAGTGAAGTGGATTGAAATAACGATGTTGAATGGTGCACCCAGAAATTTAGAATCCACAATTCTTTCGGTAGTTGCCTGGAGGATGAGAGGCTGATACTTATTCAGGTGTCAACCAGAGGGAAAACTAATATCCCATCCAGAATTGGTTGATTTACGTGCAGTACTGTGAGCACACAATCTCGCTATGCTTGACAATTGAACTGGCAGATCGCCAAACACAATCGCGTTATGGAGGAATAATAACCTTTACAATTTAGATCCCTGATGAAGTTCAATTAGTTTGAATAAAATACTTTGGCTGGATGTTTCTGGTATTTATGAAACGCATGGAAAGTGAATAAAGAAAGATCTTTTATGAAGATACAGAATTATGGACTTCTAAATTTCTGGGTACACCATTCCATATCATTCATTCAGTTTGCTTCTGTTTGTCAGAGGTATCACACAACAGTTGATACTGGAATTGTGGTGCACCATGCCCTGATAGAAAGGAACTGTGTGGGAGGTGCTGTTGCTTGTGTCCTCCACTCTTCTTTTCCTTATACGAACAGTGAAATGACCCTCATGCAGCAGGGGAGTAGCTTTTCTGCCACTCGTCTTTTAAGGATCTGGACTGCATTAATGGCGCATTCGCCCTTAATTAAACCGAGCTGTGTTAAATGAGCTATGAAATCTATAAATTACCTCTTTCTTGCAGTGTTCTACCTTAAAATGACATAACGTGAACATTACGTCATTACAGTATTTTGATCTGCTATACAAATACTGATATGCAAGTTGTTGGAAACTGCGAGAATTCGCTTTGATGCTTGTTCAGCCTTGGCCTGATTGACTTTGACAATGCAGATGCTTGGTGGATTGCAAAAGTGGGCCTATGGAAAGAGTGGATATGTGAGCGACACAGGCTGTGGAGACAAGGCATCTCCGAGGCGAATCTCAAAACTTTGAGAGCAATTTCCATAGGATTGGTTGTAGATCTCTGAACTGGTACCAATGTCGGGGGTGGGATGAACTCTGGCCACCAAAAGTCTGAGGATAAGCGCTAGCCGACTGTGTGTGGACTAGCTATGAGAGCGAGGGAGGGAGGTATAGAAGAGACACATTGGAAAGTGGACTCTGGAAAAAGACACATTATGAAATATGCACTGTGATAGAAACACTAAGGCGAAAGGTGCTAATAGACAGGAGTTGAGGGTGAGAGAAGGGCTCTGGGAAAGGCAATGCAATAAAACATTATTTTTGCAAAATGTAAACATTATCAGTAAAAGTATTTTATAAGCAGTCTCTGCCAAAGTTTGTGGGGTTAAAATGTGTAAACACCTATAACCACTGATTTTTTTAAAAGTTTTGAAAACACTGGAAAATACCTCCCACAGTTGAAAAAAATGAACACTGAAAGTATAGCACATCTCTTTGGCCTTTGGATTAAAGGTAATTTTTAAAAAGCTCCAACCTTCCCATGAAAATTTTGACTGTAGCATACTTTTGTCAATTAAATAAAATATTCAATTTGTATTCTTTTGAGGTTAAAATTCTAGACATTACTTAGTAGGGGTCCCAAACTTCCAGTAGTCTTTCGGGAGGAAGGCAGGGGTGGAGGCCGGCGGGGTGGTATCGTGGAATCTGAGGGCTAATGTCCAAACGCATTCAATATTTTTTTTTTTCTTTTCATGTTGCAGGTAAAAGCTGCAGCCTGTGACATGGCCACAGCCTCACCACGGTGTGACACCAGAAACAACCACCCTGCAAGATGTCAGCTGCATGTAACTGGTAAATTGCTGATGCAGTTGTTGTCCCTATATATTGGTGAGGTGGCTCTTATTAGTAGGAGTATATTTAAATGTTCAGAAGTGTATTAGTTCATGTTGTGACCTATTGAAAAAAACATCTGAAAGACACGTTGGTGATAGAATCCCTACCTTAGAATATCCCCTGGCGTCAGACTGGATCCGGAAATTTTTCGTCCGCAGTACCCCTGCACGTCTGTAGGCGTTGTGGTGCGGATCCGCGTACGTTGCTGGCGTCCTAGCCGCCGAGATGACGTTGTCATAGCTACTCGGACGCGCCCACGCGCGCTGACGTCAGTTCTTTCTTTTTCTGCGCCAGCAAGCGCAGATCCAAGAGCGGTACCCCTAATTAATATTTTAACTTTGTTTCCTGAGAACTTGTTTCTCTTACCTTGTCGAGTATTCGACTCCTGGTGTAGTAGGGATGCCCTGGTTTAAGGACCTGCTGTCGGAACATGACGGTAGCGGACCTGCACGACATCTCTCTTCTGCTTGGGGCACGCCCATGACCCCGAGGCGTGCCCTGATTGTCGGGCCATGGCACCGAAAGCTTTGCGGGAGCGTTCCCGAAAGTCACGGAGGCCGGCAATCAGTTCCGCACCGATCGAGGTCCCACTCACGTGGGAGGTCGAGGGCCGTCACCATCGCTCGTTGGACTTGGGGACAGGTAAGCCATGGCGCCATAAGAAGTCGAAGAAGCGACGTCGCTCTTCGTCTACCCCTCATCTACCCCTCACCAGTCGCGGGACGCGGTGGAGGGGGGCGGGCGGTCACTCCCGATGGAGCCTCCGTTGTTGCCTGCGGCCTACCCACCCTTTGCAGGCCCGCACGGGTCTCCGGACGAAATGCAGGCTTTTCTGTCGACCAGGAGTTGTTTATTTGGCCCATCGAGTCCCTCCGGAGCGCCTTCGGGCCCCGCGGACCTGTTGGGTGGTTCTGCCCCTGCTGTGATGCCGCCTTTGGCCCCGTCTACGCAGGCACGATACTCTATGGCGCCGCCTTCTCCGGCCTCGACGCCGGGCATGGCGCTGCCGCTGGCTCCGGGTGCAGCGCCAGATGCGGCGCCGGACGGCGCAGAACCCGGGTTGGTCTATTACCCCCCGGGTCCGTTTCTGGGTGGAGAGTTTATCCCATTCCCCCAGGCACCTCGTCCCTACCGGCCTCTTCAACAACTGGTGGACGAAGTGGAGTACTGGGAGGGGTCTGAAGACACTCTCGCAGCTCATTGCGAGGATGAGCCATAATGGGAAGGTGATACGGAAGGTCGAGTAGATCTGGATTTCACTCCACATCCTGGTACACTGTCCCCCTCTTCAGTGGCTACAGAGGAGGTTGGGACTTTTTCTGTAGTGTTGCGTAGGGCCTCGGAGGCGCTTAACCTTGAGATCCCTTCTGTGCCTTACAAGACTAATCTTCTGACTGAAATACTGCAGCCAGCGTCCTCCTCTGCGGAGCCGCTGCTGCCCTTCAACGACACCCTTACCGACGTCCTGTTGAGCACCTGGAACAAACCCAACACAGGGGCTCCTGTGAATAAGGGTGTGGCGCGCCGCCACCGCCCGGCGCCGGACGACCCTAGCTTTCTCACACAACACCCGACGCCTTAGAGTCTGGTTGTCCAGGCCTCTGCTTCGTCGAGCGCATTTCCTTCTGCCCCTCCAGAGAAGGAATCTAAGAAACTGGGGCAGTTTGGGAAAATGATTTTCACTTCTGCCAGTTCAGGGTTGCGGGTGGTGAATACTGCATGACTGTTGGGCTGCTATTCACATTCTGTGTGGGACACGGTGGCACAGGCGCTGCCTCAATGCCCTGTGGAACCGCGAGCGGTGCTCTCCCAGGCCATTACCGAGGGGAGACATGCCGCTAAATTCACTATCCGTTGTGGACTTGACATGGCAGATTCACTCGACAAGGCACTATCCTCAACGGTGGTGCACCGCCGTTACGCTTGGCTCAGAACAACTGGCTTCTCCAGGGATGTTCAGAACACTTTGTTGGACATGCGCTTTGATGGCACACCCTGGAACGCTTTAAGGACTCTGGGGCTACGGTCCAGTTCTTGGGTCTCGCCACCACGCGCACTCCCCCAGGGCCCGCTTTTCGATCGTTTCGAGGTCAGGGTCGTGGCGCCCAATCGCTTTCCTTTCAGTCCTGCAGGTCTGCACAGCCGCAGTCTCAGCGCAGACGTGGGATCCGATGTGGTGGGTCCCGAGGCCAGCTAGCAGGTCAATCCACTACCACTCCTGCCGCCACCTCAAAACCTTCCTAGTCCAGTGTTTCAGACCCACCGGACGCCAGTGGGCGGCAGCATTCGCCATCACCTTCCCCACTGGCACACCATCCCTTTGGACAGGTGGGTTCTGCAAATAGTCCGAAGGGGCTACCCCCTCCCCTTCGAGTCTACCCCTGCAGTCATGCCACCTCAGTACCACTGCATTTTGGGGGATCACTTGGCACTTTTCCAGCAGGAAGTGGCGGGCCTTTGGCCAAGGAGGCCATCGAGCGCGTTCCGACGCCAGAAGTAGGTCGTGGTTGTTACTCCCACTACTTCTTGGTTCCAAAGAAGGACAAAGGTCTGCGCCCTATCTTAGACCTCTGGAACGTCAATCGCTTCCTCCGGAAGGAGAAGTTCAAGATGCTCACGCTTGCTTAGGTCTTGTCTGCCGTAGACCCGCAAGACTGGCTGGTAGCGTTGGACTTGCAGAATGCTTATTTTCAAATCCCCATCCTGCCAGCCCACCAGCGTTACCTACGGTTCACGGTGGGCAGCCACAAGCACTTTCAGTTCACCGTGCTCCCTTTCAGCCTTACCAGCGTGCCTTTGGGTGTTTACGAAAGTGATGGTGGTGGTCGCAGCTCATCTGCGCAGATCAGGGGTTTCAGTCATACCCTATCTCGACGACTGGCTGTTGAAGGCGGGCTCACCCCAGGCCGTCTTCTCCCACCTCCAGACTACGGCCAACCTCTTGCATTTGCTGGGGTTTTCCATCAACTTGCCGAAGTCCCATCTGATTCCCTCTCAGAAGCTCCTCTTCATCGGAGCGGTTCTGGATACGGCGCAGTTTCGGGTTAATCCGCCCAAACAGCGAGTCTGGGACATTCAGGCTATGATTCCGATCTTTCGACCTTGGTCCTGGGTTTCAGTCAGAAAGACCTTGAGGTTGCTGGGCCTAGTCTCCTGCAGATTTATCATGCCAGATGGCATATGGTGGCTCTGCAGTTGGACCTGAAGTTCCAGTGGACGCAGCATCGGGGAAACCTGTCTGACTACTTCCAGATCTTGGAGGGCACTGCACTGGACTTGCAATGGTGACTCACGAACCAGCGTTGGGTTAGCGGAAGATCCCTCTCCCTTCCCCAACCGGAGCACACAGTAGTGACGGACGCGTCCCTCCTTGGATAGGGCGGCCACATGGGAGAGGCGGAGGTCAGAGGACTCTGGTCTTCGGCGGAATCCAAGCTCCATATCAACCTTTTGGAGCTTAGGACGATCCTACTTGCACTGAAAGCATTCCTTCCCTCTGTCAAGGGGAGAGTAGTGCAGGTGTTCACGGACAACACCACTGCCATGTGGTACTGCAACAAGCAGGGCGGGGTGGGGTCGTGGACCCTATATCAGGAGGCTCTACGTCTCTGGACGTGGCCGGAACGTCAAGGCATTTCCTTGGTGGTTCAACACCTGGCAGGTACCCTGAACGCCAGGGCGGACGAACACAGCCGCAGGTGCATGTTGGATCGCAAAGGGCGTCTTCACTCAGAGGTGGCACAAGGTCTCTTTCAGCACTGGGGAGAACCTTGGTTAGATCCATTTGCCACCGAAGAGAACGGGCAATGTCAGCAGTTCTGTGCGTTGGAATTTCCAAGGCGGCACTCGCTAGGCGACGCATTTCGTCATGAGTGGAGTTGCGGTCTGTTGTACGCCTTTCTGCCTATAACACTAATGCCCAGAGTTCTGAAGATCAGGTGCGATCGGGCCAAAGTCATTCTTGTGGCACCGGACAGGGCGCGAAGAGTTTTGTATCCCGAGCTGCTCAGTATGAGCGTGGATCCCCCGATCCGACTGCCTCTTTGGGAGGATCTCCTTTCGCAGCAACAGGGGACGGTTCTCCACCCGAACCTGTCCAGCCCCCCCTCCTTGGGTGGAGATTGAGCGGCGACAGCTGATTCCATTTGACTTGCCTCCTGAAGTCTGTGATGTGATTCTGGCAGCCAGGCGTCCCTCCACTAAAACGGTATACGCCTGTCGGTGGAAAAGATTTGTGGCATGGTGCACAGCAAAAGCTGTTGATCCTCTCTCTGCCCCTCTTTCTGAGGTCCTATTGTTCCTTCTCTCTTTGGCCCTGCAGGGCTCTGCTCTGGGCACTATCAAGGGCTACCTTTCTGCTCTATGAGCCTTTCTCAGGCTGCCTGATCAGCCCTCTCTTTTCAAGTCTCCAGTTGTCAGTAGATTTCTCAAAGGCATTACTCACCTTTTCCCTCCTATTCCTTTTGTGATGCCTCAATGGGACTTGAACCTGGTTCTCACATACTTGATGTGCGCTCCCTTTGAGCCTCTTCATAACTGTCCTTAGCGGATATTAACTTTGAAAACTGTCTTCCTGGTGGCCATCACCTCCGCTAGGCGGGTGAGTGAGCTCCAGGCTCTTTCCTGTAAACCTCCTTTCCTGGTGATCCATCCGGACAAGGGTGTGCTTCGACCGCGCCCCTCCTTTCTTCCAAAAGTAGTGTCTGCCTTTCATCTCGGGCAAACTGTCACTCTGCCCACTTTCTTTCCGCCTCCGCACACTTCAAGAGAAGAGGAGAGGCTCCACTGGCTGGACCCAAAACGTGCGCTTTTGTTCTATCTCAACCACACACAACAATTCCGGGTGGATGATTTGCTCTTTGTTGGCTACATGGGCGCCAAGAAAGGCCGGGCTGTGCACAAGCGAACTATCTCCCGATGGGTTGTCTTGTGCATTAAAGCCTGTTACTCTCTGTCTAAAAGGAACCTCCAGTTGGGCTGCATGCCTATTTTACCAGGGTGACAGCAGCTACTACAGCATTGGGACGCGGTGTTCCCCTGCAAGACATCTGTCAGGTGGCCACTTTGGCTTGGTCGCATACTTTCACTAAGCACTATTGCCTTGACAGTCTGGTCCGGAGAGACGGCTTCTTGGGCCATTCGGTTCTCCGTGACTTTCTGGTGTAATCTCACTTCGCAGACCCACCACCGGGGTTGGTATTGCTTGGGTATGTATTCTAAGGTAAGGAATCTCTCACTAACGTGTCTCTTTCAGATGCACAAGTTAGTGTTCGATTCATTACCCCCCGCCCATCCTCCCCGTTCTGCGAACTGTTCTCTATGGTTTAGGTCATCCCTTTTAGTGCCCTAGTTCTATTGCACCGGTAGTCGGTCTCTGGCATGGCTCTGCGCTCCTGGCGCGGAACAGTTGTGTACAGCAACGTAGGCGGAGCCGCACGACGACGCCTACCGACGCGCTGTGGTACTGCTGATGAAAACTTTCCAGTTCCAGTCTGACGCCTGGGGATATTCTAAGGTAAGGAATCTATCACTAACTAATGTCTCTTACAGATATATCGTTACACAAGTAAGTAACTTGTGCATACAGCTTGATGGCCCTACTGTACAGAATGTTGCTCTGTACACCTGCAAATCATTAGCTTATGAGGCATACTATTGCTACAAGGCAGTCCAATTCTATCTTAGATAAATTGTTGATTCTTTTAGAGACTTCTATCTGCAAATTCCACACCTTAGAATATTCCCCATGCCTGAGACTGGCTCCGTAAAATAGTACCTCTACATGCTGGTAGGTGGCTTCGATCAGCTTGGTGTCATCCACATCAGGAGGGATGTCGCCATTCCCATATAAGTGCCTCCCCGGCTCGCTGACATCAGTTCCTTCCTTTGTGCACCAACAACGTGGATCCGTAGAGCTACCTCAGTCATTTTTTAAACACTTTTTTTAGACTTTTGTTTTTAGTTTTTTGTGTTGTTTTTTTAAAGCTTTGCTTCCAGTGTGCTAGAGACATGTCTCCCAACAAACCTACGGAGTTTAAAACAGGTGGAGATCCACATTTCGTTTGCCTATGATGCCTTCGGTCAAGTCAGGAATCCGAAGGCGGTTTGCGATTGGGCGTTGAAGCTGCTGTCTGCACAGTAAAAGAAAGCTCCGCACTGAACCCAGTCCTGTGGGAGATCACGTACCTGCAAATGATCATCCTCACGGCCCAAGAATTCTTTGTCCAAGTCTGGTAAGTCCAAGAAGCCTTAGCAGGAGTCGTCGAATCGTTCCTCCGCTTCCCTGCCCAAACAGGCTTCGCTCCTGCATTCCACCTGTAGAGCCAGCGCACAGGCCTGCACCGTGCTGCCCTGAGTTCCGTGGAGCTGAAGCGACGCCTGCCCAGCTTAAAGAATTTTATGACGCAATGCATGCCCTCTTTGAGCCACTGATTCCCTCTGGCATGGTTTGGGTCTTCATGGAGCTGAGAGGTGCTCCTACTGAGTTACCGTTGTTCGGTGTGCCCCCAATGTAGTGTAGTTCCTATATCACTGATTGGCTCTGCGCATTGGAATAATATACACTATAGTTTTGACATAGGACTGAGGTCAGTATGTCTCTATCGAGTACATTAAACTTAATTACTTATGTGTGCCAGCTAACTCAGAGGTCACTAGAAACTTCTCGAATATACAAGAAGGGATTCGTTTCTGACAACCGCATAAACATGACAACTTTGTTTCCTTTAGTCGGAACAATCTCAGAACCGTGGAAACAATAGATAAGTTTCACGCAGTCAATCGTGCATGCTTCGTTTCTACAGAGTTGCACATAAATAGACTGGTGTTTCAATAAAAAGGGGTTTATTTAAGTCTTATTTCTCATGCAAGAGATATGTACTGCTACAATCGTAAGACACGATGCGAAGTACAATAAGATAAAGTAATACTGCAATAGCATGGTTTGTAGCTATAACATATATTCATAAAATACATACATAAATAACACAGGATAAAATGTGAATACTCATCTGATGCTTCGAAATAGTTCTACGCCAGTGTACCTAACCTAAGTGTAGTATGAGGTAAGAAGTAGGTGCTGTTTTCTAAAGTATAGCTAGCTATAGTTTGTTTTGCCAAGAGTTGCCAAAAGTTTCTCTAAGTTCTAGTCTGCTCCCTTTCTTAGAATGTGTGAGGTTGGAATCTCTTTCCGGGACGCAATATCTAACACCCCGCAAGGGGAGTCAGAAACACTGGAGCTGGATTCTCTGCGAGGAGGATGACGGCGTCTGGTCAGTGCATCAGGCGGGAACTCGATCTCCTTCCAAACTTGTCATGGCGAACCGCAAGTAGGCCGTCGAACTGGACCGTACTGGAACCGTGGTTTGCCAGGGCAAGTGCAGGTATATTTATACCTTGAAGGTGTTTAGGAATGCCTGTATTGACGTAAAAGTCGGGCATCGGAACATCATGAATGAACCCTTAAGGAATAGATGTTCATGCATAATAAAGGAGTTCTTGGCGAAATAAATATCCAAGCAAGGGAAATTCCTAAAGGCTTAAGAGTCTGGTTTTCCAAGAACTCGTTGTGACGTGGATTGACGGATGTAGGAGACCATGCCTGTTTTTGGTTAGCATGGACAATGCCTAAATAAGGGCTGGATTTTCTGTGCCTAAATAAGGGCAATATGAATTGTACCTTTATAAGGGCATAAATCGGGAAACCTATATACGGAATCTAAATCTACACACAACACCCACTCCAGTTTTGTATGAACGACATTACTAAATCCCAAACATACTAAACATATCTAAAAGAGAGTATTGCATGATTAACTAAAACATGCTAAAACATATCTAAAAACATATGTCCTAAAAATGCATTTCAAAACCATTGCTATGCATAAGGTGCTGTACATATTAAAAGCAATATTTCAATCTAAGCATACGTGTGCATTGGAAATGCTAAAAAGAATGAACCAGAAATATATTCACATGATGAAATGGCTCGTTAATACAGAAGAAAAGGGGCCAAAACCATTTCATATCCGGTTAACACAAATAAATTGTTGATGTGACAAGGTGGCATAATGTCCCTGGAAGATTTTCAAAGAATTCTGTTCTCTATGAATAGTTCTACTATAAGCAGATTACTGTGCCAAAAAATGAAAAAATACAAATTTGAAAGAAAAAACAAATTAATCATAGGAAAAAAGTTCCAAAGTTAGTCCCTTGTCTGAAAAGAAATGAAGGGCAAATTCAGAGTCTCATCGGAACACTGTGTGCCTGAATCAAAAGTCAGTGTGTGGGCCTGGAGAAAACATGAAATCTTCTAATCCTGTAGACAAAAAGTCGTCTACCGTTGTAGGTGAAAGTTGGAATACCTAGTTTAGAAGATTAACTGCACATAGATGTGAACTATCGCCTTCCGCATTGGTTGCATCAGCAGTGTTCGAATAGAATGTTACCTGCGTGCCTGATGTTTCTTCTCGTACCTCAGCCGTAGCAATTTGTGTCTGTGAGATCTCAATGAATGCCGTCATCAGGATTGGTAGCCGCTGGGGACAACACAGAGCATGGGCCTTTACCGAGTCCAGCAGAGTATCGATATCCATAGGCATGACTGATGGGAGAGTTAGACAGATGTCTAGCACGCATTCTTCACTGCAGAGCAGGCAGCGTAGAACAGGTAAGATGCAATCTTGCCAGATTGGTCTGAATGACAGAAACCATGTGGTGTATAATTCTCGTAGACGAGGTAAACCCAAAATTTGGACGATGCGCTCACGACACTCCATCTCCAATAGAGCTCTCTCCATGGTGAATTGTGTGTCGCTGGTGATTTGGCTTGCCATATCGTAGCAGTAGGAGCAAAAATAGGATCCCTTCAACGAGTGCTAAAAGGAGAGGCAGTCCGCCAAACAGAGTGCACGAAGTTTGGAAATATGCCGAGGACTGCTTGAAAAGGTGCTAACAGTCCTGCACATACGTTCTTAAATACATGTATAATACCGCTCGTATCAGACATGTTTAAGATACGACCTAACATTTCTGAGAAATGTACAGGGCAGTTTGTATACAAAAGGGTATGTATCTCGGCAGAAGTCCTTGCGACCTGTAGATCATAGGTTTCTCTGGCCGAGGTAAGTGGCACGGTTTTCTGTAAAAGAATGGCTTTCATTCTGCTTAGAGTATCAATTCGTATAGAAGAGATGTTCAGTGAAGGCCATAAAGGCGACTCCCTGACTGTGTATTTGTGGAAACAAGACTTTCATACAGCAAGTGACCCTGGATGTAACCGTAACTAGATATGGAATACCCGGCAACATGCCACAGCTGCTGTGATCATTCAACATAATGTAACTCCCATTAGAAAGCTGGCAAAAAATTGGATTGATCATTGCAGCCGGTGAACCTTGCAGGTGACAGGATAAGATTTTAGTGGAACCATCACAGGCCCGTGTAAATTAATACCCTGACAAAGGAGAGAACCGCTTAGTGCGTTTTCACAGTTTGTACCACTAAGAAACACTTCACGTTCCCCCACTCAAACATCTATGTGTGTAAGGTAAATCCCAGTATGTCTTGATGTATCCTTTACCCAACCTTTCATATTTGCCTACTGGTATATGTTTTAGGCAATACTGAAAATGGAAAGTTGTAACAGGCCGAGTAATTTTACCATGTATGAGCCATTCAGTAGCTGGTTTTTCTGCCACTGTGAATGGTAATTTCTTCAGTTTTTCAATGCTCAGCACCGTAAAGTCTGCTCCCCTTTGTGCCAGTTTGATCTGTTTATCAGTGAGATTGAATTCTGAAAACAGTGACGTAGTGTTGATTAAACGCCAAGGCACATAGCCTGAACGCAAGTTTTGGAGCGTCCAGCCTAATAGCATTATAGAACGTAATTGAGACTGACCATGTTGCAGCATGACCAAATCTTGTTCCATGATGTCTATGGCAGAAGACACAATGCTGTCCAATGAATATATCCTGGACGACAGAGTTGTTAACCCATTATCTACTACAGAGAGAGATTTCTCTAAATTAATACGATTACTTTCTCGTATTCGTTCTGCAGTCTCTGCGTGGGTAATCTTCCATATTTCATTAAAAGCGGCGTAGATGCTGGCATATATTAAACGTTTTTGACGCGGTTTTCTTGGTCCTAACAAGATTCCCTAAGGTCTGCGTCTTTAAGTAAAGATAAGTGTTGTTTTACATCCTGCAGTGTAGCTTTCTGTACCCAATCAAGGCAGAGTTTCCCTACACTGTATGTTGTTACTACCCCTGGATGCTGTCTTTGAACAAAGCGTGGGTCTGGTCTATTGACGGTGAAATCCTGTGTTTTGTTCAGGAATCTATCTTGACAGTTGTTTGTGTCTGTGGGCCAGAGCAACCATTGTTTCCATTCTGGATCTGATCTGTTGTGATGCAAAATATTATTTACGTCGACCTCCCTCCGTGTAGTGCTATGACTTGCAGGTATAGGTATGGTGGGTGTGTTCATGTCTTTGCTCTTAGCTAACCCAAGGCAAGACGTTTGTTAGACAGTGTCATTCAAACACATAATTTGCTCAGGGATGATACAGGCTCCAAACAAAGCCTCTACCCCTTGTACTTGCCAATCTTTTGTACCCCAGACAGATTTTGTCTCAATGTTGTCTTTCTGAAAGTTGAAACCCTGTCTAGACAGTTGGGCAATAAAGGCTGCAGAATAAATCTGTTTCGTATTGGTTAACATATTTTTCGTTCCTGTCTTGTTCACATTTTTAAAGTAAAACGTTTCTGGATTAGACAAATTGTAGCCTGAAAAATATGGAAATTTCATTGCGAAAGTTTTCGAACTACCCTTTTGAGGTGTAGGACAATGTTCCCATTGGTTATACATAAATACATTTCTAGGTGTTGCAGATTTATGCAAGAAATGATGTCCATAGTGGTTATAACAATACATTTGTTCTTAGTCTGATGAACCCTCTAAATAGTAATGATTTGTGAATACTGTAGACATCTCTAGATCAGACATCATGTTATTAACAGTCTCGAAGTTCCAATCATCAGAAAAGGTTCTAGAGGTAATAGTCACTCAATTAAATCTTAAATAAATGTGTAATTTTCAAAAGCTCCGACGGGCCAAAAATATCATTGTTTGGTCCCAAACTATACCATCATGTATAGGAATGGCTGTGATGTTCACTGCTTCACGATGGGATGATTTGTGTGGCTGGAGAAGTAAGTTCACTCTTTTACATGCTGTGTCCATTTGAATATATCTTCCACTATCAGCATACCGAGGAGTTATTACCAGAGCTAACCATAGTAGAAAAAAGAATATTCCCAAAACAATTCATAGTTCAATCCATGGTGAAACCAGATAAGTCTTTTTCAGGAGATTAAAAAAGTCTGTTGCTTGTTCTTTGAAAGTTCTTTGTGCTGGCGTTGTTTCAGGTTCGCTGGGATCCATAGAAAACGTATCAAAGTTCATGAAATAGCCAGAGGCAGTTCTGTCAATGGTTGGAATTGCATCAGGATTTGTTGAATTAGCTGGAACCAGTTGATCACTTGTTACTTCGTTGTAGACATGTGTATCAGGACAAACTGTTAGTTGGGTTTCAAGAGGGACGAGTTCCATAGCTCTGTTGCTTAGTCCTTCATTTCTCACTGCAGAATCTTCAAAGGTGACGAGTCTCTCAGTTTGAACCTCTTGGATTGTAGCTAGCGGGGTGCGCATGCTACATTGTCCACTTGGCCTACTGGTTAGTATCGGCCACATAGTGTGGTTTGAGCAGGTCGATTGACACAAATCTTTTCTCCTTTTTACCAGCAAGGGGCGGCAAAAGTACTGTTCTTGATCCGTGGATTGCTAGGGCAGGTTCTGGTTGTCTGTAAGAAGGCCCAAATTCCTTCTTGTCTGCGATCTTTTCTCTGACTAGATCACCAAGCTTTGGGATCCAGACAGGCCTTGCCGGGATGGACAGTTTTTCCCCAGTGATGGTTGACTTCAGGAGCACGTTGCTTTGTTTCATTCTTAGTTCATTCAAGTCCTGTAAAACAGCCAAACGATCTTTGATATCAAATTTCTTATTTTCCATCACTGTGCCTTGCATATCAAGGTCCGGTACCAACATTCTAGTTCCAAATAGAACTTCATATAGAGTGACACCCCATAGAGAACTTCTTGGCAAGTTAAGTGCGCGCTGCACCCCATAAAGTTGTTTGACCCACCCATCACCAGAACCTAATACCCTAGCTGTTATAGACTGCTTTATGTCCCGGTATTTTCTTTCCACAACAGAATTTCCCTCAGGATGGAATGGAGAAGAATACCCAATGCTATACCCAAACTGGCCATGGCTTTTTTGTTAGTTCGAAAGCTAAACGCAGGACCCTGCTCAGAATGTAGTGTGCCAATTGCGTATGTGCCGATAAAGACTCGCAAATCTTTTATAACAGTTCGAGTGTCAGCCGAGTGCTGAGGCCACATCCATAGGAACCAAGAACACAAATCCACTGCGACCATGATATATTTATAGTTACCATCCCTTTGTAAGGGACTGCAGTGGTCCAGGTAAACACATGCTAATGGTTATCTGAAATTAACAGGGGCGTCTGCGCAGGATGTTTCACTGTAGAGACTTTCATCTTCTGGCATATAATTCACATTCCAAAACATTATTCCTGGTCTGTTTCCTAATGCCTGACCACCAGTATCTCTGTTTTAATAACGATACTGTGGCGGAAACACCTGCATGGACAGAGGCAATCCCTTCATGTGCTGCTAGGATTAGTCCTAATCTATGTTTCATGTTTGGTATTACCCTATCCCCCACTCCAGGGATTCGAGCAAACGGAACATTGTTCGCATCAAATATATATGAGTGGAAATATTTTAGGTAACGCTGCACCGCTGCCTTGGCTTGAAGCATTGACAGCCAGCATGATTTCACTGTCTTTTCGTTTTTGAACGAGTGATTGCAGCTACAGAAGCCTTTTGCACAGCCCCTTTCATGGCTTCATTCGCCAATGAATTCCCTTCAACGTGAACGCCATCACGTTGATGACTCAGCGTGTGTATCACATGAGTGTTTTGTAGTCCGTTTTGCAACTCAGCTACTTGTTCCCAAAGCGTTTTATGCTTGATTGTGCCACCTTTTGCATCTTTGAAACCATTTTGAAGCCAATTCTGTAAATATTCATTATATGATTGAACACAATAAAAAGAATCGCACTCTTGAGTGTAGGGAATTCGCGATCCGTATTTTCAAGTGCCATTTTAAATGCTTGTTGTTCAGCTCGCTGAGCTGTAAAATCTCCTAGAGATTGCGTTTTCCTTACCATTGGTCTAAACTTGCCATCGAGCATACGACTTTTAACGATCGCGCCTGCTGCACTGTAAGCTTGTTTACTCTCCGTAGCGGGTTATGCAGATCCGTCAGTATACATTATAAATAGGGCTCCCGGTTTTCCGTTTAAACTGATTTTTACATATAAATACAGACGAAAAACAAGTTTTCCTTTATCTGTATTTATATATAAAAACGGGAAAATACTAGTACATTTTGTCATTGACCATCTGGTGTCTCCCCCTCCGTAGAGGGTTAAGAGGTGTCCGCCCAGGCTGAGACAGCTTCCCGGGAACACACTCAGCCGCACCCGAGTACTTCACAGGTCTTTGGAAGACCGTTTCCTTGTTAATGAGGCTTTGATGTTCTTTCACCCTTAGCATCTGCCGATTGCACCAGCACCCGTCTTTTCTTTGCATACTGAGTTTTACAATATCCAAGGCCTGCAGAGAAGGCTCGGCATTAGTGGCTGTTCGGTGACGGGCGGGGAGCAGAGAAGTAAAAGGTCTCCATCTCTTGCTTCCTGCCCAGGCAAGACAAGGAAGGTGTCCGCTTCTGCACTGCCGCTGGCAGCTGCCCCCCCCTCTCTTTCTTACACTTATTCCCTCTCTGTCTGTATAACTCCTCCTCACTTACCGAAAACCGTGACTCAAGAAATGTTTCTCACCCTCTTTTTCTTCCTGACGTTCATTTGTTCCCCTGTGAAATGGATGCAAAAAAGAAAACCACTTTTGATGGAGATGCCATTTCGACATTTTTCTATTCCAAAGTGCAGCCACGGAAATAAAAGTTTCAAAATATGAAAAATCAATAACTAAATAAAGCAAGACGGAGTGTTCTTAAAGTGGCCGGATCGGTTTTATTCAAACCCCAAAAAACATTAGTGTCACTTTACAGAGTTTGCCAGTGAAGCGCTGTTTTCCCCCGGTGGGGAAGTGCGCCAAACCTGGAGGTACAGCAATACCTGGTTGATGGGTGGATTGGAAAACAAAATGTGTACGGCGGCTTTGTGTTTATGGATGTGGTCTTTTTAAACAATACTGTTTGTTTTGTAAGCATATAAGCAGTGGACTTTGAAATGTGTCCTTTCTGGGCCCTGTAGTTTTCTGGCATAAGCACTCAGTGATTTCTGAATAGTGAGTGTAAAAGCGTTAAGCTCACCATGTTGTTCCTGCTTATATTTATATATTTAAACTTTCATTCCCTATGAATGTTTGCTTTTTCCAGGGTGTTGTTAGTATTTCCTTTAGGGAGCATATTGCTCTTGCCTAGTGCGTAATTTGAATTGAGTCGCATCCAGGTGTTTATAGCAGATCAAATTGGATTGTAGTTGAAGGCAGTGTGATTTTCTCTGTGGTGCAGTATGGTATTCAGTGAGGGAGCGGATGTGGCACTCTGCCTATGACAGAAACTGCAAGGCTGTGAGACAAATGGCTTGTGATAGCACTTTTAAGCATATTTGGGACATTCTGCAAATGGCAAAGTTTTCAGATGAATGTATAGTGTTGACCAATAAAAAACCGAGCGCATGTGTGCATTGTCAATTTAAGTAAATGTGGAAAAATACTAGCTGTAGCGTCTTCTTTTGCTTGTGGCAAAAATAAATATGGATAAATACAGAAGAAATGCCCGAAAAAAGATATGGATAAATACAGACGGAAATGGCAAAAAATTAAATACCATAAAACCGGGAGCCCTAATTATAAATAAGTACTGATCAAGAGGGAGAATTTCAGTAGGCAGAGGACATTCGTGTTCGTATTGCAGGAATGCTTGTGTTTTTAAATAAGGATCAAAAATATATTCAACATCAGTTGCAGCAAGAGAATTAACCCATTGTATCCATCTTGGATGTAAAGCTTTTGCATTCGGAATGCTAGCTTTAGTAACTGCCTCTAAGGCTGGTACAGGAGTCACAACCATAATGCGTTTCCCCTGTGCTAGGGCTCTTTCTTTTGCTACAGCGGTTTGAACTGCTGTCAGAATCTTTTCTGTAGAAGTGAATTTCATTTCTGCTTGTGTATACAAGTGTGATTTGTATGCAATTGGTACTTTTTCACCATTGTTAAAAGTTAAATAGGTGAATCCGCATTGTCCTGGAATGATTCGGATCACTAAGTTGCGTACATTTATGCTTGTTTGCAAGTGTTTAGTTGCTAACATGTCTATTTGAAGTGAACGCAGAATTTGTGTGTGTTCTTGTGTCCAAGTTGTGGCTTTGAAATCAGGTTTGATTAATTCGTAGGGAGGTTTAACTCTGCGTAGTTTAGAATGTATGTTCTTCTAAAATTCAGGAAACCTAGAATCGACCTAAGTTTTTCATTGTTTTTGGAGGTTGGAGCAGCGCAAACTTTTATAAAAAAGTTGGCTGCCAGGCTTTTGCCTTCACTTGAAAGTTCATATCCTAGGAAAAGGACTTTTTAAAGTTGAATTTGTAACCCTCGGAGGCGAAGCCCAATATAATGGTGTTCACCCTGTTCAAGTGTCTGTCCAGGTCATCGTCTGTCAGATATATATCATCGACATAAATTTGTAGTAACTCTGTTACTCTTGCTGAGAATAACTCGGGCTGTTTTTGAACCCCTGTGGGAGTCGACAAAATTGACTCTGGGTCCCCATTATTGAGAAAGCGGTCAAATATCTACTTTCAGGTGCAATATTTTGACAAAAGAAACCATTTGAAATGTCTAATGTGGTTATGTACTTTTTACGTACGTTATTCATTAATGCTGTACTGCGTGCATTTTGCACTGCAAATGTTTTACAACAAGAGTTTAGTTGTCTGTAATCCAAAACAAGACGATATGTATTGTCTGGTTTGGAGACAGGAAACAAAGGATTGTTCATTGATGAGGTGCAGGTTTCAATCACCCCTCTGGTATTCAAGTTGATCTAAGATCTCCCTGACTTGTTTTTTAGCGTCTTGCTTAACCGGGTACTGCCTTTGTGCAGTTGGTTGATAATTTTTTTTTTTTTTTAACTGGATTGTGTGGTGAGGCGAGTCCTCATCCCATCCTACATGATTCTTATATAATGCTGGGGCCTGGACCACTGCCCATTTCCTGGCATAAGTATATTTTAAGTGTACTGGGACATCGTTGGAGAAGGTTAGCATAATGATGTCTTCGCCATGTGGACACTCCCCGACAAATTCTGGTGGCCAGTCTTGGTCTGCTAGAAGTATATCGTAACCCTTTGAAAGTTGCTCCCAAAAGAGTGCTTTCACTTTTCTTGGTATGTTTCCCTCCATCCGAAGTGTTATTTCATATAACCTATGCGGAGAACTAACCCTGGTATCTGCAGTTTCAACTTGAATGTCCTCATTCAAGTCCACTGTCTCCAGAAGCCCCTTCAGGTTCTGGTGAGCTACTGTAACTTCTGCTGCGCTGTCCAACATTGTCTGAGCCCATTCTCCGTTCTTGAGTTGTGTTCTCAGAATCCTCAGCATGTCTGATCTTCAGACCTGCTACCTTCTTTTTGGAGAATTGAGGTTTTGTTTTTGTTTTTTTGAACGTGTTGATCATCTTTGGACTTTAAGCGTACTTCTTTGTTCTGACCGTCCTCTTCTTTTGGATGTCTGTGATGATATCTGAAAGGTACAAGAGGAACGTGTATCAGTATCTTGATATCTGTCAGGTTTTCTCAAATTATCCCAATTCCTGAGGTTATACCTCCTTTCAGAGGGCTCCTTTTGAGGAGACCTACCTCGGAATTGAGAATCTTTTTCTTTTGAATAGACCGAGCCTGGTAATGTGATTGTAATGTTTTAGGGCGCCTTTAACCAGAGCTCATGCTCCTGGTATGTGAGTGGAATTATATTCCTCAGGTGGATCATCTTCTTTGTAGAAGTGAAACAAGTGTGTTACTGGATTTGATTCTGGGAATTCTATCCATGAATAGAATACCTCTGTCTGGTGAGATTCATGTGCCTCTATCACAAAAACTGCTCTACCACCTCTTGGTGTTAGGACATGTTTTATAAGTTTTAGATTGATGGCTCTCCTTAAATTTGGATGGATGTTTATAGCATACTCATCTGTTTCTTGAAAACCTGTACGATTAAAAGCTGTTGTGACTTGGTCAGCCGCAGCTCCACCAGTATCGGTGTTTGTGCCGTTTTCGATCATTGTTTATTGAAAGTTTCAGAGCAAGTTTCAATGGAATAAAGATAAGGTGCACAATATTTCGGAACACTGTATTCTTCAACGTTGAACAAACCAAACAGCTAATACATAGGATTTTTTGTCCTACTCAGCTATATGGCGGATATTATCCCTACCCACTCCAGACGTCTTATAGAGTATTATGAGTAGGGGTCTCTGAGAGAAGCACGACTGAGTTACTCCAGTATTTAGTGTTAAATTAGTGCCTTACCAAATGTTGGGCGCCATGTAGTGTAGTTCCTATATCCCTGATAGGCTCTGCGGATTGGAATAATATACACTATAGTTTTGACATAGGACTGAGGTCAGTATGTCTCTATCGAGTACATCAAACTTAATTACTTGTGTGTGCCAGCTAACTCAGAGGTCACTAGAAACTTCTCGAATATACAAGACTGGATTAGTTTCTGACAACCGCATAAACATGACAACTTTGTTTCCCTTTGAGTCGGAACAATCTCAGAACCGTGGAAACAATAGATAGCAGTTTCACTCAGTCAGTCGTGCATGCTTCGTTTCTACAGAGTTGCACATAAATAGAGAGACGGGCGTTTCAATAAAAAGGGGTTTATTGAACAGTCTTATTTCTCATGCAAGAGATCTGAACTGCTACAATCGTAAGACAGGATGCGAAGTACAATACGTACAGGGTTAGCAGTAAGATAAAATAATACTGCAATAGCATGGTTTGTAGCTATAACATATGTTCATAAAATACATACATAAATAACACAGGCTAAAATGTGAATACTCATCTGATGCTTCTAAATAGTTATACCCCAGTGTACCTAACCTAAGTGTTGGTGCTGTTTTCTAAAGTATAGCTAGCTATAGTTTTAGTTTTGCCAAGAGTTGCCAAAAGTTTCTCTAGGTTCTAGTCTGTTCCATACCTTAGAATGTGTGAGGTTGGAATCTCTTTCCGGGACTCGATATCGGACACCCCGCAAGGGGAGTCAGAAACACTGGAGCTGGATTCTCTGCGAGGAGGATGACAGTGTCTGGTCAGTGCATCAGGCGGGAACTCGATCTCCTTCCGAACTTGTCATGGCAAACCGCAAGTAGGCAGTCGAACTGGACAGTCCTGGAACCGTAGTTTGCCAGGGCAAGTACAGGTATATTTATACCTTGAAGGTGTTTAGGAATGCCTGTATTGACGGGCATCGGAACGTCATGAAAGAACCCCTAAGGAATAGATGTTAATGCATAATAAATGAGTTCTTGGAGAAATCAATATCCAAGCAATGTAAATTCCTAAAGTCTTAAGAGTCTGGTTTTCCAAGAACTCCTTGTGACGTGGATTGACGGATGTAGGAGACCATGCCTGTATTTGGTTAGCATGGACAATGCCTAAATAAGGGCTGGCTTTTCTGTGCCTAAATAAGGGCAATATGAATTGTACCTGTATAAGGGCATAAATCTAAATCTACACACAACACCAATGCCAGCTAGACCCTATGCATTTGCCTCCAGAACGACACAGTCACAGGTGCCTCCTTCCACCCTAGATCCTTCCATTCCAGTGCCATCCCAGACGCCTCCCGGGGTGCTCGAAGATGAACTTATCGCTGTTCCTGACTCTGAACCGGCGCTTACCTGACACTGTCAGGCATCAATGCCAGAGCTGTCTAGGCCTTTCCTGTCCCTGGACATGCCGCCTGCAGATAAACCCTTATTTGCTGACAGGGGGGGGGGGGATGAGGAAGAGTGGTTTGATTCTCTAGAGGAGGACCTTGAGCCAGTGGAAAACTTGCATGAGGAGCTTGGTGGTGCCAGTGGCCTGGACCCTCCCAGGAATCTAGCATACTTTTTCCTACAGGCCCCGTGTCCGAGAAAAGCGTACCCTTTGCCACTGTGATGTGCAAAGCAGCAGAGGGTGTTGACCTTCATCTGCCTGCTGTCGAGGACAAGCCCACCGTCTTGACGGAGGTGCTTCACCCAGTGTCAATGGTCAACTCAAATGCATTCCCTTCCACCTCACTGGGCAGGGAATCCAAGAGACTGGACACCTTTGGGTAGTGTTTCCTCTTCCACCAATAGCCTCTTGGACTAATGTTCCCGTGCATTGTGTGACTCTGTTGCACAGCTGCTCCCCATGCCTCCCGTGGAGGGCTGAGCTTTCCTCAGCCAAACTTTGGTGGATGATTGGGATGCAGTGACATTTCTTAATGAGTGTGGTCTGGATACCACAGACTCTCTAGGCAGAACCATAGCATTTACGGGTGGTGCTACTTGGCTATGCTTGGTTGTAGTCCACTGGATTCTCAAGGATGTCCAACCGTCTGGTTTACATACCCTTCGATGGCTCCCACCTATTTGGTAACAAATCTGACTATACATTCAAGTGCGTTTGTGAGAGCTTGGTCACTGCCAGTTCTCTAGGGATTCCCTTGCTGCCCAGACCCAGCAGCAGTCCTTTCACCCCTACCTCTCCCGAGGTTGGGGCAGGTATGGATGTCAGCAATATCAACAGTACCCACCATTACAGCAGTCCTTTCATGGGGGGAGGGGGGGGGGGGGGGATCACAGATCCCAGCTAGGACGCGGGATTCAGACCTAGTGAGCTGTCTAGTCCTCCAGCTGGTGCCTTCTCTAAGTTTATAAACCTCTTTGGTGCACCCTCCATTCAGAACAGTCATCGTGTTGGCGGTAGGATCATGCACCACCTGCCACAATGGTCTGCGATAACCTCAGATAAGTGGGTGCTTCAGATTGTGCAGGAGCGGTTCTCCCTCCGATTTTTGGAAACCCCTCTGCTTTTGCCACCATCCCGTGAATGGCTGACCGAGAACCATCTTTCCTTGCTCAGTCAGGAAGTTCAGGCTCTTCTGGCCAAAGAAGCCATTGAGAGGATGCCCACACCAAACATAGGGCGTTGTTGTTATTCCTACAACTTTCTGGTGCCCAAAATGGATTAAGGCTTCTGTCCTATATTGGATCTACGCCCTCAACTACTTTCTGATAAAAGAGAAATTCAAGATGCTCAAATTGGCTCAGATTCTGTACCCTGGATGGTAGCGCTTGATCTGCAGGATTTATATTTCCACGTTGCCGTTTTGCTGACCCACAGGCGTTGGTTAACTGGGGTTCACGGTGGGCTACGAGCCTTTCCAGTTCGCTGTGGTCTCTTTAGTCCTTAACAGTGCCCCTCAGGTGTTGATGAAAGTGATTTAGGTGGATGCAGTCCATTTCCGGAGGTCTGGGTTTCCAGTATTCCCCTACCTCGACGACTGGCTGTTAAATGCAGGCTCCTCCCAGGCAGTCGTTTCCCCCTTCCAGACTATGGCGGACCTCCTGCATTCGCTGAGGTGCACTATCTATGTGCTAAAGTCACACATTAGATGCTCCCTTTCTTCTGAGACATTCTGGACAGTGCGATTCCGTACCTATGCTCTGGAGCAGCGAATCCAGGATGTTCAGACTATGATTCTGACATTTCAGCCTCTATCCTCGATTTCAGTGACACTGACTGAGGCTGCGGGATCTCATGGCCGCCTGCATCCTGATGGTGAAGCATGCCGATCGCACATGCGGGCTCTGCAGTGGGACTTGAAGTTGCAGTGGGCACAGCATCAGGGAAATCTCTGACCTGGTAGAGATATTGGAGGGAACTGCACAAGATTGACAGTGCAGCTAGCACAGTGCAGACCCCTCTCTCTACCCCACCCAATGCTGAAAGTGATGAACGATGCATCACTTCTGGGTTGGTGCTGCCACCTGGGAGAGGTGGAGATCAGAGTTCTGAAGTCTCTGTAGGAGTTTCAGCTCCATATCGACCTGCGGGAGATTTTTTTGGCATTGAAAGCCTTCCCTCCATCCATCAAAGGAAGGCTGGTTCAGGTGTTCACAGACAACACCACTGCAATGTAGTTTTGCAACAAACAGGACTGGGTTTGGTTGTGGACTCTGTTCCAGGAGATTCTTCGCCTCTGGACTTGGCTGGAGCGCCAGGATATCTTTCCAGTCATGCAGCACCTGGCAGGCTCACTGAGTGCCTGGGTGGTCAAATTCAATTGTTGATGCCATGTGGATCACAAATGACCACTGCATCCGGAGGTGGCACAAGATCTTTTTTCGTGTCTCAGGATATCCTTAGCTAGAACTGTTCGTTCTGCTGAGAATGCAGTGTCAGCACTTGTACTTATTGGAGTTTCCAAAGCACAGAGACATATTTTGTCCCGGGTGGAATTCGGGATGCCTGTACGCTTTTCCGCCAATACCACTCCTGCCCAGAGTTCTCAAGAAGATCAGTATAGACTGGGCCCAGTCATTGTTTTTGGCTCCGGATTAGGCACGGAGGGTTTATTCCTGTCTTCCTGAGCATGAGCATCAGTACTCTGGTCAGGCTGCCCCTTCAGGAGAATCTCCTGTCGCAGCAAAAGGGAAGAGTCTTCCACCTGAACTTGTCTGCCATTTCCGCTTTCCTGTGGTTGTCCGATGAACTGTCCCTGTTCACTTCACCTGTTGACTGAGTTTCTGAAAGGTTTGCAACACTTGTTACCTCCAACCCCTTTTGTGAAGCCCCAATGGGACCTCAATCGTGTCTTCCCTTTTCTCATGTGCTTCCCCTTTGAGCCCGTATACAGCAATTCTCTGCGGCTCTTCGCTATCAGAATGGTCTTTGTGGTGGCCATTATATCGGCCAGAAAGATCAGCGAGATTCAAGCTCCCGGTTTGCCCTCCGTACACCAGATTTTTCCCTGACAAACTGGCTCTTTGGATGCATGCCTGTTTTTCTTCTGAAACCCCATTTCATGTTGGCCAGATCATCACTCTGACTGCTCTTTTTGCTCCCCCCTCATCCCTCTGAGGAGGAGGAGAGAATCCATCACCTGGACCTAAAGAGAGCTCTTTCATTCTGCTTTGAGCACAGTGAGGAACTTTAGGTGGACTATCAGCTCTTCATCGGGTTCACTGAAGCGAAAAAGGACAAGGCTGTGCAGAAGCAGACCATCTCTCAATTAATTGTACTCTGCATTAAGGTCTGCTATGCATTATCGAAGAAGAAACTTCCTACAGGGCTTATTGGCCCATTTCACCTGGGCCAAGGCTACTATTACTGTTTGGCACACGTGACACCTATCCTGGAAATCTGCCAAGCTGCTTCATGGACATTCCTCTACACGTTCACGAAGCAATACTACTTGGACACTCGGGCCCCTTTTTGTTTGAGCCAATCCGCAAACCCACCTCTGGGAAGGTATTCCTTGGGTATCTATTCTAAGGTAAGAAGTCTGCGGTTACAAGTCTCTATCGGAAGAACAAGTTGTTAACTTACGGTAATGCCTTTCATGGTAGAGACTAAACGCAGATGCTTCACCCTAACGATCCCATTAGATATTGCACGCTGGTCAAAACGCTGGTTTTGATGTGGCTACATGTTTTTGGTGTGGAAATAGTCCCAAATGAAACTGATGTCCGCTCGCCTGGGTGGTGCTTATATGGGCGCTACAACGTCACTTCCTACATGGACTACGCAGAGCTGAACGACGCCACCTACCGGCACGCAGAGATACCGCTCAAGGTTTTCTAGATCCAGTCCTGGCGCATGGAAAATATATTCTAAAGTGAGGAATCTGCAGTTAGATAGTCTGCGTGACAAAAAGTGTTACCGAAGATAAGTAACTTCTTCTTTAAGTTTAGTTTAGGCACGTATGTTTTACGGGATGACATTTTTAAAATTCTTTTAAAATAGGTTCCATATAATGTTATCTTTTGGAGCATTGTATTTTACCTTCAAATATTGTAATTTTGAATATGTTGGTAACTGAAAATCAGATTGTAGAAATACATTTAATATTTTGTTTACATTCCAAACTTTTAGAAACATTTTGTTGGGTTGTAACATCCTAACAGGCCCCTTCCAGTGTCCACAAGGCTCTCTTCAAGATGGCTCATATTTAGTCCATACCATATACTTTACCCGATGATCCAATATAAAACAAGTTCGCTGCCTTTTTTCTATAGCTGGCCCTTGCTTACCAGGTTGTTTTATTGCAATATCAAGGTGTAGGAAAGTTCACCTTTTTGACAGTCACCCCCACTTTTTACCTAGTGTTTTGATGCAATTTTGACAGAAGGGCACTGGGTTCCAGCTATCCTGGTCCTCCGTGCCAGATCAATTTCCCTAAAACGGGACAATTGTTCCTCAGTTGGCTATACCTTTAGCACCCCTGTAAGTCCCTAGTAGATGGTAGCCCTGGTACCTAGAGCCTGGGTGCTAAAGAGGGTCCCTAAGGGCTGCAGTATGTATTGTGCCACCCTAAGGAATCCCTCAGCACACTCATGCAAACTACCATTGCAGGCTGTGTGACATGGTGCAGACAAAAGTGAAGACACAACACATCCTGTATGCCATGCCTGCAGACACTGCATGCAATGCATGCAAGTCACCCGTACAGCCCTAAGACAGGGTGCATTATATTACATGTGTTGACATATCTGCATGAGCAGATATGGTCCTGTTATGTCTAAGTCAATTCATAGACCTTGCAAGTGAACATTATAGACATTACAAATGAACAGGGAAGCCATCTTAAGGATATGTACTGGACACTGGTGAATACGAGCTCCCCAGCTACATGATGGCTTCACTGAAACCAAGGCATTTGGTATCAAACATCTCGTATTAATAAACCCACACTGATTTTATTGATGGAGATATTAAAACATGCACCCAGAGGGCACCTTAGAAGTAACCTCTGAAAACCCACTAGTTTGCTGCCTGACTGGTACAGACCAGCCTTCCACCACAGACGCTCTTCTGACCTAAGTGGTGAGAGCCCAGCTTTCAGAGGTCAGGCACAATGCATGCTCTGGCAAGATGTGTTTACACCACCAAACAGGATGGCTAGCGAGCAGCATACCAAGATCAGAGGCTTCAAAGCCTTTGCGGCCTTTGATATACGACCCCGGCATCCCCCAGACCTGGGGGATGCAACCCGCTGCCGTGAGGCCCATTTAGCACCAGGACCGATGGGAAATTCGTATGCAAAGTAGGCGTGGAGCACACTCTGGTCAATCACACCCCTCAGGGGAGCTGCCTGATGTGCCTCACTCTAGGGAATTTCTGCCATCTTGGTGGTGATAGAATTTAGGAAAGTCAGACAGGATTATGCCCACTTCCCACAGGAAGTGGTCATACGGGGGTGTAGTGACCCCAAGGGTAAGTGGCCCATTGGCTACTACTCTCCACTCACCTATCTCCCCCAAATATAGTATTTAGGGGGCTCCCTTAATCCAGAACTTCAGATTCCACTAAGTACAAAGACGAGGAGGACACTGAAGAGCCGATCCCTGCAAGAAGTGAAGACTGCGGTGGACTTATGGCGCCAAACCCTGCCTACCGCACAGAAACTCAACAATTGCAAAGACCAGACACGTTCTGCCATTGTGCGTTCTCCACAAGCTCCAGAGGGTTGCCAGCACTTCACCGAGCAGCCAGCATCTCCCTTGGAGTAGAGTAGCTACTCGCCTGCAGGCACTGGCTGCAACGTCTGGTTTAAAAGAAGCTGCTGTCCACTGGGTCCAACGAGAAGTAGCATCCCAGGAGAAAATCAGTGCATTCAAGGAGGTCAGATCCCTCTACCTGCCAAGTCTGAAGAAGCCAGAATCTCCCTCCGGGCTAACGGGCCCTCGCGCAACCTAAGGTTGTTGAACGTCCAGTCTGGACTCCAGTGACATCGCTGACAATGAGGGACATCAGCACCAAGAGTGGCTCAGCTGCCTGGTTGTCGTCCCCCTTGCTGGCCCTGACTGACAACAGTGAGCACCTTGTTGAGGGAGAGCCAGTCAACTAAAAATCCCTCTGCACCCAAGCTACCTACCCTGGCCTAAAGAAACCAACTGTTTTCCCAGGACCCTCACTACCTGAGCTCCCAGACGTGTCCCCAAGTCACCCTTTGCAACCTATTACCAACTGCCCCCCCCCAGCCCCCCCCCCCCCTTCTACTGTGTAGCGTGCAAGGCTACCAACCCGCTCAGCATTTCTGCAACCGGTCTGACCAGGGCAAATAAGACCGATCTGCTGGTGGAACATTAGTCCTTATCCCCGCACCATCGAAAGGGGTCCCGCAGAAAAGTATTGCAAGTGTATGTATGCAGTGAATTTTCTTTCTCCCATAGAATATTTGATATATTATTTTATAAAGCGCAACGTATGCCCGAAGGCATCTTGATGCTAGAGTCTAAGCTAAAGAAAAAGAAAAACATCTGTAATAGGGAGTATTGGTGTCTACATAGAGAATGGGAATAGCCAGGTTTTTAGCTGTTTCTTATCAATCAGCAACTTTGATTGGCTTTATAAGTGCCAGGGAAGCGTATTCCAGAATTTGGTGTTGGACTATACAAAGCCTCTGCCCCCTGATTCCCACTGGACCTTGTGGTGACCCTAGCGCCATTGGCAGACATCAGATATGGGTGTGGAGTGTTCTCTCCGGAGAATATAGGCCAATAACCAGCCTGTTTTATCCCCTTCCCTATGCAGTCGCTGTCTATATTCTTTGAGGGTATATTTATCTAGGCGGTCCCAGGTACCACTAATTTGTAGATGCAGCGCTTGTTCTCAGGGTGTCGTCCTCCGGTCCCTCTCCATGTCAGTTAGTTCCCTCTGTAGCTGCCTACGAATGCCGCAAGTCAAACCTAGGTATGTTCCCCTCATCACGACAAGCTGAAAGAGCGAACCATTGCCCAGCGCGTATTATTATATACAGTTGCTGTTTACAAAGAAATTATACAAGAATGGTCACCTTTTTAAGATTTATCGAAACCTTGTATATAAATATACACCCTGTTACTTATGATTAGGTTCCATTTTTCACTTTGGGACACAGTGCACAAATATCTCTTCTACTGTTAATTTAAACATTGTATATAATAAGTCTGTGTTTATAAAACAAGTCATAATTGTACAAATGTGTTGGTGGGTCCTTTCCCTCTGACATTATTCTACCCTCTTTTTATTGCGATTGTGCAAATTATATTGCTTGAATCATTTTTTATGAGTCCACAGGAACCGTTGTTTCCCTTTATATAATATACAATTAAAGTCTCCCATCCAGAAAGTGGACACCCCTATCATGTACAATTAAATCATGGATGTTATGATAGAACAGTGGGTCGTCCAAGTTTGGTGCGTAGCTATTTAGTATAAGCAAGTCCCGTCCATCCAATTCCACTCTTATAAGCACAAACTGTTCGGCCACGTCGGCCTCAAGATGTGTAAGCGTGAATGGGATTCAAGGTACCACCCATATCATCGTGCCCCTGGTGTATGTAGAGTAGCAGGAATGGAACATGTTTCCGCACCTTTTCCTAGCCAAGCGCGTGGCTCCTTAGTCATCCAGATGCGTTTCCTGTAAACATGCTATGCAGACTGTCTCTTTAAATAGAAGAGTACTTAATGCCTCTTAACATACTTACCAAAGTCCCTTACATTTCAGCTCCATCCTGGTATTATCACATCTCTAAGCGCCGTCCGCCCCGACCCCATTGACCATCTCAGCAGCCCACAGCCAAATTTTGATCCAAAACCTGTAACTCCTCACTCAAACTTCCCCTCCCACTGGTATATATAGTGCAACTGTGTAACCATTAATGCCCACCATCTGCTTGTGTTGGGACGTACACAGCTACCCCTCTGTTCCAACGGGGACCAATAAACCATCAACCAGCTCCTCTCCAATCACTCTTTCCCATTTGTACTTTGCAAACTTTAAATAACTGATGTCCCCTCTCCCTTATTTACTCTTTGCAATTCACTCGTACGGTCACTCATCATTTGCGTCCCCTTGTACAGGCTCAGGGCACACCAGTGTCGGGCAGTCAGCCCTAAAACTTACCAGGGCCTTAGGTCAAGGACCCTCGTCTTCCACACATGCTCGCTAGAGAAGGACATTCACACAGGCAAACTGCACCAGACAATCACACCTCACCGCCTCCCAGTGCAAACGCCAATATGGTTTCGGGTATATAATCAGGAGGGGTGCTGAGCGAAGAAGCAACTGTCCCATCCTTGCCCAGCAATGGCTCCTCTTCCTGTTACGTTCCCTGGGAGTC
The DNA here is from genome assembly GCF_964204655.1 of Triturus cristatus. Lineage (NCBI taxonomy): Eukaryota > Metazoa > Chordata > Amphibia > Caudata > Salamandridae > Triturus > Triturus cristatus. Next base: position 487,540,686 of record NC_140587.1, on the reverse strand, counting down.
TTCCTCGTCGAGTTGCATGGTGCCGCCCGCTCCGACCGTGACCCTTCGCTTCTCCATCGGAGCTGTGTTAAGTTTGCTGCCATCCAGTCTCGCCTGATGGGGCTATCTTTTTGTGCAGCTTCCCCATCTTTTCCGCTGGCTGTGCGTTTTTGGGGGGTAGTGCATCATCTCGGATTTCCAGCCATTCCCACACTTCCTCAGGTGTTTCGAAGAAGTGTCTTCGCCTGTGCCAGCACTTTAGTTTTGTGGGGTACAGTAGCATGTATTGGTACTGAAGAGCCCTCCGTTCCTGTTTGACCCCCAGAAAGGATTTGCTTAGGTCCTGCACCTATTTAGTGTAGTCCGCATGTATGGAAATCTTAGCATTATCATAGTGGAGGTCAGGGTGCTCCCAGGCTGCCGTGAGTATAATGTCTCTGTTCCTGAAGTTAAGGATTTTGGCTATCATAGCCCTCGGACCAGCACCCTCTCTACCACAAAGAAATCTAATAGTCCCTAAGGGTGAAATTCAGTGCGTACCCAGTTCTCCAGGAATTGTTCAGCCGATCCCTTCTCTCCCCGTTCAGGGAACCCTAGGACATGGATACTGTGCCCTGCCTTCCACATCTTCTGCCCTCCGTTCCAAGGTTTGCGTGGTTGTGGGCATCTGTGCCGTTTGCTGCTTGAGGGTGGCCACCTCCCCCTGCAGATCCACAATATTACCTTCTGTGGTAGTTACTTTGTCCGCCACTTTATGTAAGTCAGATCGCAACAGGTTCCAGTCTGTGGATACCATCTGTATCTGTTGCTCCAGCACCGCTCTGGAGCCCTGGATCGCTGCCTGCAGCTCCACTCGGATGGGTTCTGACTGTTCCTGTGCCTTTCCATTGCCTCTGAGACCTGATGCCTGGTGAGTCTCTGAGTGGGACGTCTTGGCGCGGTGTATTGGGTGATCGTGTTTGGAGTTGTGGTATGTGCTGCCTTGTCTTTACCCATGATGCATCACACTGGGGTGGGCGCTAGTAGTGAGCGAATCCCGCGCCGTCTCATCCGGGGCCTATGCAGCAATGTTCTCTGGTCGGGGATTTGGAATTCCTATAGCCCGACGCTCAGGACATATTGTTTGGGGTCAAGGGCAACAAGTTTGCATGTGTATTTTGTCCTTAGGACAAGTAGGACCAACCCCCTACAGCCTAAACCCTTTGTCTGCCAGTTTGCAGGACTACAATATGGATCAGGTAAGGGCACTGTCTGCAGTTAAGGTCATATTTTTGTCCATATATTGATGCTGTTCAAACTTGTATTTATTGTTCATTAATTGAAAGCCTTTATTATTAGGATGAGCTCTCTAAGTAAATGTTGTAAGTTCTGACTGCACTACTGACGGTGGTTCTAGTATAAAAATGTGTACACACGTTTTCAAGTTTAGCAATATAAGGCTATGCATAATGCTCCCAGAGTGCTCTTTGATTTGATGCAAATATTTGCAGAAGCCTGAAAGCTAGATTCAGGATTCTATGTCAGGACTGGAGGCGAGGATTATGCCTTCTTTCTCCACTTTATTCATACAGCAGCACAGAAAGAACAACAAAGACTACGTTTCCCATTAACCATAGGGAAGAAAGTAGTCAACAACACTGTGTCAACAACCAATCAAAGAGACGAAAAGTGTCCAATCAGAGCCTCTCAAGTTCCTGATAGTCCCTTGTTAGTGTCCAGATCTCCTCTTTCTTCGCTGCTGCGCAGCCAGTTAAGTCCCCTCAGGGTTTCTACTGTTTGGGGGGCTTTGTTATGTCTTTTTATGACTGCTTTGTGCTTTTTTAGTACTGTATTCTGCTCTATCGGGGCATATTGATCTGCTTTATTGTCTTGTGGCAAGGTTATCGTGATTTATTGATTTGTGGCAAGGTTTATCGTCAGATTGACGTGTTGCTGTGGTGCTTTACTTCGCGTGCTTTGCATGTTATAGGCTTTGATTTGCCTTTCTTTTTCCCCCGTTCGATAGGTAGAGGTTTTTTTTCCTGTCAATTTGAGGTTTTTCTCACCGCGGGACCGAGAGTCGTCTCTCCCTCCTACGCGGTGGTGCTGGCGCGCTCTGGTCCTCCCGCCGCCTGGGGGCGCGAGAGGCGGTGTTTGTACGCGACGTGTCTCTGGTTTTTTGTCAGTTTCCAGAGATGCGCGCGCGTTCGACTGCCACCGGAGCCTGGGCTGAGAGAGACGCCGAGTTCTTCGGTCTGTACCGGCCCGCGAGCCTGTTCTTCGCTCACGGGCCTAATTTGCATATCTGACGCTCGTATCCCGGTAATTGCTTTTAAAGGGGATTCGAGTCTTGTATTTTGCACGATAGTGCTGACGCCTCCCTGGAGGTCGTCTACTTGCCGTTAGGCTTGCTTTGGGGACATTTTCCAGCCCAGATAACTCTGCATAAATTTGAATTGGTTTCTGCCAGCCTCTTTTGGTCCCCTCAGGGCTAGTCACCCTGCACAGAAACTGTGGTTCTGCCACGTGTGAACACTTTAAACTGACACCCAGTTGTGAATAATTATTTGCAAGTGCAGCGCAAAAGCCATCTTGCCCTTCCACCTGTAATGGATTTTTACGGGGATTATCAGGACGAAGAGGAGGATCCTCTGGCGGATATGCCATGGGGCGATGCTTTTTATGAAGCAGTGGATACCTCCTATTTATAGGGCAGTGGACCAGGCCATTTCTCCTTTGGAGGACAGGCTGACGCAAAAAATTGAGCAGGCATTTTTACGCCTTGAACGTAAAAACTCTCCATCTTCAAATGCTCAGGACCTCTCGGGTCCTCCCCCTCCTAAACACTCCTGTGCCCACGGGGTGGATGTGGACGCTTTTGAGCGGCTCAAACAGGCCTTTATTGATAGCCATCCTATGGGAGGTACTGGCGACTCGCTAGCCCTTAACCTCTCTCCCTCCCCTGCACTTCCAGGTCCTTCAGGGGATCCTGACGCCAGCCCGTCTAGGTCTTGGCTCCCGACCCGACCTGCACAGACCCCTTTGGTGCCTTCTGACTTACAACCGCCTCCTACACCTTCTGACATGTTGGACCCTAATGACATAGTCCATCCTCGCTCCTCAGACTGGGTCCCAGCGGACAAGGTAGCGACTTACGTCGCAGAACATATCCAGCGCCCGCTCGAAAAGGAGGCCCGCAACTGTCCGAAGCAGGGGCGGTCGCCAAAGGGGGCCTTTCTGGAGAGCCCTTCATCAAGGAACTGGGCAAGTTTGTAAACGCCTTTACGTCATTGGACAGGGCGCAGTCCACTATTAAAAAAGTGTTCACTCGGGTTTTTCGAGGGGCCGGTCGAGGAAGGGGCCGCTTGACCGGTGGACAAAATCATCAAGTCAACCAGATAGGCTCCGGTCAGTATCTGGACCAGTCGAAATTTGGAAATTTCTACCCCACGAGAGGACGCCGTGGCAAAGGCAGAGGTCACAGGGGAGGAACATCTAACGCAAACTCTGGTGAGTGTTACCCTTTTTTCCCCACAAAGCATAGGGGGACGCCTGGCCAGCTGTTACGGGGCATGGTCATCCCTCACTCGCGATGCATGGGTTCTTCAGACGATAAGGGGGTTTCACATAGAATATTTCGGAAATCCTGTTCAAAGGGCTCCCCCGCGTCACATGCAATTTTCCATTCACGACGCACTCCTGGTGGACGAGGAGGTGGATTCCTTGCTTCGCAAGGGCGCTATCTCTCTCGCAACACTCCACCCGAGGGGTTTCCTCAGCAATCTCTTTTTAGTGGACAAGTCCGATGGAGGCAAGCGTCCGGTCATAAACCTCAGCGAGTTCAACGAGTGGTTGGTTTACCGCCATTTCAAAATGGAGGGTATTCACCTCTTGCAGGATGTTCTTCGTCCTCACGACTGGATGGTACGTTTGGACTTGAAGGACGCTTATCTGGTGATTCCTATCTTTCGGCCTCACCGCCGTTTCCTTCAATTCGAGTGGCGTCACCGGATTTACGAGTTCACGTCCCTCCCTTTCGGGCTGTCTTCCGCACCCTGGTGCTTCACAAAGGTGCTCAAACCAGTGGTGGAATTCCTGAGAGTTCGTGGGGTCAGGTTGATCGTCTATTTAGACGATCTCCTCCTGATGGCTGCTTGCCCCAATCTTTTAACCGACCATCTACAGATGACAGTGTCCTTGCTTCAGGACCTCGGGTTTGTGATCAATGGGAAGAAGTCCCTTCTCCAGCCGGCTCAGTCCGTTACCTTTTTGGGGTTCGTCATCGACTCCAGGGCCTCTACTCTAAGCCTGCCGTCCAGGAAGCTTGCAAAGATCCGCCACGAGTTGCGTCGCGTTTTAGCTCAACAGCGAGTTTCACTGCGCCAGCTGGCCCCGGTTGTAGGTCTTCTGTCTGCCTCTAGCCAGGCGATTTTTTCCGGGTCCGCTCCACTACAGGACCCTACAGCGTCTCAAGGCGTACTTTCTGCGGAAGGGGTATTCGTACTCCCACAAGATCCGTTTATCCGACGAAACTCAGAGCGAAATCCAGTGGTGGTTAACACACATGGAGGCATGGAATGGCAGGGCAATCTTCGGTTCCGTTCCGGATTTGATCATCGAATCAGACGCCAGCAGGCTTGGTTGGGGCGCCCGCTGCGGGGATATTTCCACGGGAGGCTTGTGGTCTCCCGAAGAACAAAAATTACATATCAACTGTCTCGAGCTTCTGGCCGGCTTGTTTGCAGTGAAATGTTGGACCAGAGACTCAGTACAGTCTTGCGTACTTTTGAAAATGGACAACGTGTCAGCTGTCCGTTATATCAACCACTTTGGAGGCACCAAGTCGAAAGCTCTCTCCGATCTGGCGGCGAGCTTCTGGCAGTATTGCCTGGACAGTCAGGTATCGGTCACAGCGGAGTATCTTCCGGGTCGAGACAACGTGGAGGCCGATTATCAATCACGTCACTTCCGAGACTTCAGCCTCTGGAAGTTGGATCATTTGGTGTTTGCCTCCCTCAGCAATCTTTGGGGTCCGTTCACGGTGGATCTATTTGCATCTCGCCTGGACCACCAGCTTCCGAGATTTTTCAGCTGGAAGCCCGACCCTCGGGCAGCGGCCACGGATGCGTTTCTCCAGGACTGGAGCGTGGATCGCGGCTATGTGTTCCCTCCGTTTGCTATGATTACCCGGACAACGGCTCAAGTCCGCAGGCAGCGGGCAGATTTGGTGCTCATCACACCTCTGTGGAGGTCTCAAGTGTGGTTTCCAGTTCTTCTGGAACTTTCCTGGGATTTTCCAATCCTACTCCCCCAGTTTCCGGATCTCCTCAAGGATCCGTACGGCAATCCTCATCCTCTAGTGTCGGCGTACTCGCTGTGGCTCATGGCGTGGAGGATTTCCGGGGTAGATGGCAAGCCCCGGGCCTTTCACGATCAGCTGAAGAGCTCCTTTCTAAAGCCTGGGCGGATAGCACCATTAAACGATACAAATCTGCGTGGGGCAGATGGTCCTGTTGGTGTTTGCGACGGGGTTTCAATCCCGTGGTCGCGGATGTGGTCCATGTTGTAAACTTTCTGGCGCATTTGGCTTCTAATGGCTTGGCATATAGGTCCATTAACACTTTCAGGTCAGCCATTTCCTCGGGTCACATCCCGGTAGGTGGTTCGGCGGTGGGCGAACACCCTTTGATCTGCAGGCTCCTTCGGGGCATTCGACTTTCCCTATCTCCGGAACCGCGGTATTCGGTCCTGTGGGATGTTAATCAGGTGTTAAATCTCTTCCTGTCTTGGAAACCAAATAGGTTTTTATCCCGTAAGGAGTTGTCGGCGAAGCTGGCAATGCTGCTCTGCTTGATCTCTTGCCTTAGAGTGTCGGATGTGCGCGCTCTCGATATCTCGGGTCAATGTTCACTCCAGATGGGGTGACGTTTACCCTTTCTCGCCGGACAAAGTGCAATACAAGAGTTGTCTCTTACCCGGCCTTCGCGGATTTTCCGAAGCTCTGTGTGGTCCGTTGCCTCAAGGCCTACGAGGAGATGACGGAAGAGTATCGTCCTCCGGGAGAGCGTCAGCTGCTCATTGCGCTCCGGAAACCCTTTAAGGCGGTTTCCTCCCTCACCATCGCGAGATGGGTGCGTTGGGTGATGCAAGAGGCTGGAATTAGCCTCCGGCATTTTGGGGCGCATTCCGCGAGATGGGCTATGGCCTCGAAGGCGTTTGGTCTGGGCGCCCACTTGGAGAATATCCTCAATGCGGCGGACTGGTCCTCGGATTCCACCTTTAAGCGGTTTTACGTCAAGCCAATTCTCAATATGGCTCAACTGGTTGTGGGCAAGCTTTAAACAAGCATAATCCTCGCCTCCAGTCCTGACATAGAATGAAAAATTTTCTAGCTATCGTAACGGAAAGTTTCAATTCTATTAAGGACTCGGAGGCGAGGATTATCCCGCCCTGTGTTCTCAGAGGAGATCCCTCCCCGTATAGCAGTAAGTAAATTCTTTCCTTCATGTTTATGCCGAAGGAAGTAGTGCTTGATGATATGTTCTAACTACCTATTCCGTTGGTTTCTTTTCTGGATTGCTACCTAGGGTTGTGTTTTCCCCTTGGTAATACTGCCTTGTTTGTTGCAGGTTCGGATACCCACAAACAGGACTCCTGAAGTTGAGTACTGGGCTGTCTTCGTGCTCCAAAAGAGGAGATCTGGACACTAACAAGGGACTATCAGGAACTTGAGAGGCTCTGATTGGACACTTTTCGTCTCTTTGATTGGTTGTTGACACAGTGTTGTTGACTACTTTTTTCCCTATGGTTCATGGGAAACGTAGTCTTTGTTGTTCTTTCTGTGCTGCTGTATGAATAAAGTGGAGAAAGAAGGCATAATCCTCGCCTCCGAGTCCTTAATAGAATTGAAACTTTCCGTTACGATAGCTAGGAAATTTTTCATTATTTACTTTATAAAAAAAAAAAAAAGTGAATTGAAAAGATGAAAGCAGGAAAAAAAACATTTTTGTAAACTACTGTAGAATTTCAGGTACCATTTCTTTGCTGCATCATTTAGTAACGTGTTGATGCATGCAAGTATTTCCCAAAAATATTCATCATGGACTATCTGTGTAACCAGTTTCAATAGGATTATGGGAAACAAAAATAAACACGCAAAGCCAGTAGGTCTGAAATTGGTGGTCAGCTTATTAGTTTTGTCAATGTGTGAATTGTTTTGGCATGGTTTTTGTAAAACCTTACTGGTGTGGGAGCTGCTGGGCACTCGCCATAATAACAAGCATTGGCAAAAGCAAAAATAGTGTTTGATCTCAAAAAGCACACACTGTCACTGTAATTAATGGCACTGAACAAAACTCGTTTGTGTGCCGATATGCTCCTCGTGAAAGAGCAGAATACTGTCACTCACAGTGAAGCCAGCCAATACATAAAGAGAGAGACCGAATTTTAATAAAGCAAAATGTCTCGGTCAACGCCAGAACCGATTAGCGGCCCTATTATTAAACAAAGTCTCAAAAGAGTGCCCATGGTATATGTCCTTGCATTAAGGTCAGCTATACGGCTTGCATAAATTCCCAAGAACATACATAAGTTGGGCAAGAAATAGTACTCCTAGAAAATATTTGTGAACTGCATTTTAGCATGAGCAAATATGCATGTGTAGATTTGCTGATGTGAAAATCTGAGTGTTTGCAAGTACACTTTCCCTCCAACCACTTTTTTTCCCCAACTCTGGAAGAAGGTTTACGTCTGCCATTGTCAGGAGTAAATTCCCAACATTTCTCAGTATGGGAAAAGATTAGAGAAGAGTTGTTGAAAACCCTTAAAACATGCAAGTTAGCAGGTTTGCACAGACTCAAAAGGGCATTCTATCCCTGGAACTATTGCTTACCACTGCGTTCAGCCCCAGTATGTAGATCTGCGGAAACGTGGCAACATAAGGGGATTGCAAGTATTCAAACACTACTATGGTATGAGCCCTGGCATAATCAGAGAGGCTATATCAGAGCTCTTATACAATGCGATTGCTGCCATAATTCGTCGCTGCACTATATGGCACCAAAGGGACGAGTGGATTTTGTTACAGGACAAGTAGATTTATGAAGCAACCTGCCCCATGGACAAGTACATATTTTATTAAATTCCACAACCTACACCAGTCCATGTGCCAATCCACACAGGGGGGCAGTGCGTCACTTCTGGCTGTTTCTCAGCAGGCGCCCCAGAATCACAGTTGTACGACCCCTCAACTGTCAAGGGGCCCCTCCTTCCAGGCTCTATTACGGGGACTTCAAGCTGCAGCACCCCAGTTCTTCCAGGGGGATATCACATCAAAACTCTTTGTGGTCTATTACACTGAACATACTCACTACAAGATGAGGCTGGCAGTATTGTGCATCCAGAAGGTAGCTCCAGTCCAAGCCTGAAGTGCAGTCCCTGCTCGGGTAGCGGCTAATGAAGTGGTGCATCCATATGATGTACGTCTGATAACAAGTGTCCCTGTGCTCCCTCACACCAGTGTGGCTACAGGGCCCAGTAAGTCATGCATATAGTCTCCATAGAGTTCTATCGTGGCATGCAATGCAAATCCAGTGCCCAAACCTGTGCATGTACCTCCCGGGTGTTGCTCCTTTTCCTGGCGGGGGCCCCACTCGACTCCGCACGGCCTCCAATAGAAGGGAGCAGAAGTTCTCACAGGAGCGAGGCTGCTCCCCTCCCACCGTCTCAGGTATGCTCTTTTCCGCACTCCGACCATCTCAGCCACCGGCCTCCCACCACGGCAGCCCTGTCTTCCGGGCCAATAACCGTTGGGGCAGTCGGCCCTATTCAGCAATACTTGTCCAACTCCTCATTGCTCTGCCTTATCTTGTGGTTTCTGACTGCTCTACCGCCAAAGGGGAAACCGCCCCACCTGAGCACCCTGTAAGCCACGCGGCTACACATCGTGACAGCCTCTCCCAGGTCACCGACGGCTCTAGTGCGGGCTCTTGGCAGCCTCATCGCCTGCAGTGACTTCCTCCCAATTGACTTGCATGGGCTGCGCCGCCGTATCCAGTATCGCCCGCTTCCAGGACTTCGCACCTGGGCTACAACATCCTCCCCGGCACTCGCGGTCAATGCTGAAGCACTTCCTCTAGACCTCTGCGGAGCCCACAGTGTTCAGGCGCGGCAGTCTGCGAAGTGTCGTGGGGCCTGCATGTCTTTTCCCCGCTGCCTTGGGCCAATCAGCTACTGCTTGTTCCCGGCGCTGCAGAGGGAAATCTCATCAGTTATGGTCGACGGGGAGTCAGCTGCATCTGGTACATCGATTATGCCTGCTTTCAGAGCAGTATGTGACAGGATTATGCAGGATTAGGAAATGGATTGGCCTGGAGCGCCTAGGCTCACGTCCTGTCGGCCATGTTGCTTGACCATGCCCTGAAAAACCTTTTCTTTAGGTATGCAGGTCCAAAACCGTGTAGTGCTTTGTGTGCTGTGCACAGTGCTTTAAACACCACTCTCTCTTTTAAAAAAAAATGTTTTATTGGGAACCAGTGCAGCTTCTCCAGGGTCTTGGAGACTGAATCAAATTTATTGATGCTTTTTAATCAGTTTGACCGCTGCATTCTGTACTCTGCAATTTCTTAGGAGAGCTCTGCAGGATACACCATTACAATGCGTACAGTAATCTAGTTGTGACCAGACCAGAGAAATTACCACTATCATCTCATGGTCTCGCCATGTAAGGGGAAGGAAATTTCCTAATTGAAGATCTGAATAATTTTTTTAAATGCCGTCCAGTGTGTGTCCAGCCTCATGGGTGGCCATATTGACCAATTGGACGAAATTAAAACAAGTCAAGTTGTCTATCGGGGTTCTAGTGTCTCTGGTATTTATATCTTCAAAATAAAATTGAAGTCTCCTAAGATAGTATAGGAAAGCATTATGCATAAAAACGCACTGTTAGCAATGTTAACTAACACTATAAAAAGTCTATTACGGAAAAGTACTTGGCTCTTTATGAAGTTCTTGGTTTCAACATATATATAAAAATACCATGATATTTTTCTAACTTGGTTTGGCTCTCCTTTTTGAGTGTGTGCATCATTTATTGACTCTTTTTGTGCAGCAAATGTCTAACACTCCTTTCTGATAAGCCTAAGGCTACTCGACCACACTATCCTAGATAGAGCACCTGTCCTCTCATAAGGGATACCTGGACTCTTTGCACATCATACCTCATTTTGGTATGCTATATAAAGAGTCTGCTTCCTACATGAGGTATTGTATAAATTTTTTTTAAGACACACGGTTTAACCTGGTGATAGTGGTGTTAAGCAACCTATATTATGAGGTTTATAGTAGCTTCATACATCATCATAAACCATCAGTCACTCTTCTTTTAGTACTGCATTGGACTGGAGTCTCCATTGCTAGTTCCACAAAACCATGGTAGCTTTTCATTAAAATCCTAGGCTATGCAAATAAGTTCAGTGTAGATTGTGTATATAAATGTATTTTATGTGGGTATCTCAAATATGTGGTTTGGGTTCAGACCTCAACATGTGTTGGCTAACCATGGCATAGGAACTTTTGGCATCTCTGTTCAACATGACACCTAATCAAATTTAAATAAATAAAGCCTATCCATCTGATATTATCATAATGACTGAATATATAGAATTATAGATGGGTAACTGTGAATAAATTGTTTTTCTGAGTGACATTAAATGGACAACAAGAACAAAGCTTGAGTTATCCATGATGTCAATCAGAAGCCTGAGGCGAAAAACAACCTTATTATTCAAACTCTGCTCTTCTATAATTTTTTTTATTGTATATGCACCTCCCTACCACCCTGGATCATCTTGCCCTGGCTACAGCATATACACGGGGCAGAGAAGTTCTTGGGCACTGATAGAGAGCAAGTTTGAGCTAAATAAGAAGAAGAAAAAAAAAACTTGGCCTCCTGCAACCTAACACCACCACAACCCTTAAGATTTCTTTCCCAAATTAAAAAAACATAAGTACGTCCCCTCCTGCCACTCACACCCACCATCCTCTGGGGAAGAACCCTCCCCAAATTGAAAAATAATACTGTCCCTTTACATTTTGATACATCTCCCTTCTGTACTGGACCCCTGCCACCCACCCCACCACTCTGTCATCGACGCTCTCCCTGTTCTTTCATTGATAGCTGACACCTCACTGACCATTGTGCTGTGAGTTGCTTGTGAGGACAGCTTCATTTCTCCTCTCAGCTGTGAGTGCAGAGACCTGTGCTGGCAGGATAAGTTCTGGAGATCCAGACAAGGCAGCGGAACAAAGGGGGGAACGCAAAAGGTGCACACGAGTCAGTGTGTCATTGTCAATATCCGCGTCTTCGGACTGGTTGAGATTTCCCCCAATCTGAAGTTATTTTTTTTTTCTTTCTTGAATTCTTCAAGCTTTCATTGCAGGAGGATGTTCTGTTTCTGGATTGGTTTATTTCCACCTTGATAAACTCCTGTTTCTTCCCAGCCATCATTTGTGTTTTCCAATCCGAGAACTCTTTGACCTAGGTAGTTATCATTTCCATGTATTTCCTGCAGTTCTTGTTTAAGGTTGTCCAGCAAGACAGCAAAGCCATCTTTCAGCCCCTTGAAGTGATCTTCTAAGACTTGTCTCATGACCTTGTCAGTGTCCGAAAAATTTTCACCAAAAACGGTGTACTAGTTGTGTTGTGCTCATTTATTCACTTTAGTGGGCACGTCAGGGGTGCTAGCAGGGTCCTCAGAATTAGTTACCTCCACAGGTGAATCAGTCTCCAGGCACTTTAGCCCCTTTGCAATGTATTTCTATTAAAATGGTCCTGATGCAAGGTATCAAAAATGCTGAAGATACTCAAGAATATTGTGGATGCGATGCGGTTGATGGGGCTCTTCCTGCAGCTACTCTGTGGTCCACGAAGGAGGTAAGGTGGTCCTGGTAGCAGGTTAGACGTGCCTCGAAGTCCTCTTCATGCTGGTAGAGGTCCAGTCGCTGCTGGGCTACCAGTCGCCTGGTATCGCGGTCACATCCAATTCCTTCCCTGGGCGATAACTCTGCTTTTGAGTGACCAAGCAGCTCTTAGGTGACTCTCCCGGACTCTGCGAAATCGGTGCAGTTTTGAGTGTTGTATCCTGGTCTCTGGTGCTGCACTGTGATGATTGACTGTGATCTGGAGATTTTGGGCTACCACCTTGCCCCAGCAGGCTTTGCAGCAGGTGTGGCCCTGTGCTGTGAATGGGAGGTCAGCCAACTGACCCTTGGAGTCTCTTCGCTTTGTCTGGACTCCGGAGATGACTCCTCCACGAGCGGGACATGGCGAGCAGAGTCTGTCTGTTGGTCTTCTTTGCTAGCCACCCGGTTCAGCAGGTGCAGTCCACACTTGTGCTGCCTCTTTGCTGCTTCCACGGGACAGCAGGTCAGTAGGTTCTTCTTCCAGTCCAGTTGAGATCTGAGTTCTGGGTGCCAGGGGTGTCCTATTTATGCTCAGAAAATGCCCTCCGGGTATGATGCAGTTGATAGTCAGTGGGCTGTCACGTTCCCTTCCTCCTGAAGAGCACTTCCTGGGAAGTGTGGCATCTGGCTATCTCAAGGTGCACCATTCTGCCCACTCCCAACAGGGCTGAATGGCAGAACCCCTCTCTTGACATCCAGAGCTCCCTAGCCCAACCCCAAGATGTGGCTACAAAAGGGGCTGCACACCCATGAAAAACTGGTCTGATAACCGTTTTTCCCTCTCCTTCCTGGGTGCCAGCTAGTCTGCCTCAACAGTGGGGCTGCCCCTCTCCCCAGTGTTCACCATTTGCTCTTCAAGGTTGGCTTCAGCTTTGCAGCTTGCCTTTTGGGACAACACTCGTGTGGCTTCCTGAAGGAGGGAGGTAACACTACTCTCCAGTACAGGCCCCCTATTTTCTGTTTTGCTGGGAGTCGCTAGTACATCTCCGTAGGAGAATAGCAAGTTGTCTTGGACTCAGGCTCCCTGTGTAACAGTTAAGGGCAAACAAGAGTAAATGCAACAAAGTTGCAACTTTGTTAAAGTTGAGCACTACAATTTCGACTTGAGAATCAAGTCTAGCTTAATGTAATGAGATGCTTGATAATTTGGAGTATCAACTTTGGTCTGGAGTTAGCACAGTTGAGGGGTTAGCGTGTAACCCTGTTCTTGCCAATGGGATGACCAAGTCTTTCCACAATAAAAACAACAGTTTCGTGTTTTTACTGCGAGAATATATAAAATATACACACCCTGCCATATGGCTCTTTAGACCTGCCATAGGTTGACTTGCACATATTACAGAGGGAGGTTTGGCCTTGCTTTTTAAGTGTCAAAGCTGGGCTAGGATTTTTAAACTGCGCTTCCATTCTGCAATAGCGGACTGGGAGACTCGTTTTACCTTTGTCACACCTAGGGTGGCTTAACAAGTGCAGCAATCCTTGGGGTGACTCTCTAACCTAAATACCCTGGATAATCTATACTGGGGATATATAGGTAAGTTAGCCTAGGCCAATTGGGTGTAGCCAATGTAACATACATATTTTTGGGGTCAAGGCACTGGCACCTAGATCTAGTTAGCAGGCCTCCGTACATTCTGTGTTGAAAAACTAGCAGCATCAGTCTAAAAAAAAAACTTTGGGGTGACCATACAAAAAAAGCATTTCCTTACATGTCCCCCCTCCAGACAGAAGGTGATAAACTACTAACCTTTATCCTGGTAGTTCTCATCATCTAAGTGGAAGAAGCTGGAAAAGCCATCTCTATTGGCATGGTCAGTCCCAGGTCTGTGTTCCACTGTTAAGTCCATACCCTGTAGGGAAGTGGACCACCTCAACAACTTTAGGTTCTCCCCTCTCATCTGCATCAACCTTCTAATAAGTCTGTGGTTGATTTAAACTCTGAAGTGAGTCCCAGACAGGTAGGAGCTCAGCTTCTTCAGGGACCAAACCACAGGATTGGCTTCCCTCTCAATGGCACTCCAACGCTGCTCTCTCTATGGAGGAGTTGCCTTCTAATGAAGGCAACTGGCTGATACTGGCCCAGATTATTTACCTGTGATGACATTGCCCCTGTCCCAGGTTCATAGGCATCTGTCTGAACAATGAATTCATTACTGAAGTCGGGTGTCTTCAGGACAGGTGTTGAGCAAAGAGCTGCCTTGAGTGGGTCAAACGCCTTTTAAAGCTGCTCAGTCTAGATTACTTTTCTGGGTTGCTTCTTGGAGGTAAGTTCAGTTAGTGGTGCCACTGTGGTACAAATAACCTTTAATAAATCTCCTGTAGCATTCAGTCAGACCATGAAAGTCTCTGACTTGTGTATGAGTCTAAGGAGCTTCCCAGCATTCTGAGGATCTTGGTTTGCAGAGGTTGAATATGACCTCCACCAACCTGGTGGCCCAAGTAAACCACAAAGCTTTGCTCTATTTGTCACTAACTTACCTTGATATCTAGACTTACCTGCTGCAGGCCCTGAAGCACTTCTTTGAGGTGGACCAGTCGATCCTTCCATGTGGAGCTAAATACAGCTTTATCAAGATAAGCTGCACTTAAACTCTCTAGATCTGACTGAGCTTGATTCACCAACCTCTGGAAGGTGTCGGTGCATTTTTCAACCCAAAGGGCATCACTTTAAATTGAAAGTGCCTTCAGGTGTGGAAAAAGCAGACCTCTCCTTGGCTCCTGGGTTGAGGGCTATGTGCCAATAACCTTATATCGGGTCAAAGGTACTTTGATATTTTGCTGCCCTCAGCCTAATAATGAGGTCATCCGCTATTGGTATGCTGTGGGCATTCATCTTGGTGACTGCATTGAGGGCCCTGTAGTCCACACACAACCTCATCTCAGCTTCCCCTCTCTGGGATTGGGCACCACCGCCACATGGCTGGCTCATGGACTACTGGAATCCTCAATCATCTTGGCAATCTCTGCCTTGATGCCAGCCTTGACTTGACCATACAGCCTGTGTATTTTGCTCTTGACAGGCAAGCTATCACCATTGCCCATATCATGGGTATACCATGTTGTCAGACCTGGGGTCAGAGAGAACATTTCAGCAAACTGCCTCAATAACTGATAGCAGTCTACTTGTTGCTGGTCTGTTAGGGTGGGGGCGTAAAGTATTCCTTCCTCACTTCCATCTTGGGCGTTGGATGATAAGAGGTCTGGAACGGGCTCACTCTCTTACTCCTCTCTTCCATCAGTCACCATCAGCATGGTAATTTTTGCCCTGTCATGGCACATCTTAAACTTACATGGCAATAAGCTATCCTACTACCCTTTCTCTAATGCTTTAATATAGTTTTATCATCCTGCCCCCGATATGAATTTTTTATATTTGTATTATGGACCCTCATGTTACATCATCTAGTCGCACCCTGGTTCTTTAAAATCAGGGTGGGCCCTACTATATCCCTAGGAGCACTTTAAATATTGTTCTAATACTAATGGGATTAAAAATATTAAAAATAACTGGTGGACATCCCGGTTTCCCTTTATTTTGTGTGCCACTGGTATGGCTAAAAAGTATTATTATTAGTCGGGTGAATTTAAGGGGAGGGTTACTACCTGAATACCCTAAAACTGTGTCAGTATTGGTTATTTTTTTAAAGTATATTATGAAAGTAATGAGCCTTAAACTGCATTACACTAGGGCAACGTGGTTATGAGTAATAAGGAGGAGGTTATGAGGACTCCTCCAAGTTTTCTACCAAAGGTCGTGCCAGCTTTTCTGGTAACTGGGGCCAATTCCAACCTGTTTTAAAAATCTAACTACTCCAGTGACACGAGCCAAGAACACTGATGTTAAGATGGTTCTAAATTTATTTGAATAGGACGAACAGCTTAAGTCACTCAGATCGGTTTGTCATTTTTGGACTTGTTTGGAAGGGTTTAGCGGAGCCACTACATGTCTAGGTAGATTGTTTCAGGCTTTCTCTTTTATTATTAGTAAATAAAACTCTCCCTCCGAGGCCTGACACTCACTCTACTAGAGGAAACGTTTTCAGAGTAGCTCACTTAGACATGTCTCAATTTAAGAGCTATGCAAAGCCATTTGTAACTATGTCCTCACTTTCTGAAGACATTGTCTCAGATCAAATTTCATGGCAGACACTCAGGTGGCTTTTACTTCACTTAGGCACCTGTTTGGGTAAGCTACATTTTGCTTATTTGTTTGCTCTGCTTTATCATGGTTGGTCTTGACACTCTGTTCAGTGCTTGTGACAATGAAGATCCCCAGGGGTAGAAGGAAAAGTTTCTTACCTGCAACCCTAGTTCTCCTCCTGAGGAATCTTCATTATTGTTATAAGCAACCGGCCTTCCTCCTCTAATAAGAGTCAGCATTGCCAGTAGTTTCAAACCCAGGATCCGGATCTTACCATACAAAGTAACTGGCTCGATTGTCATGTGCTTCCCTGAAGGAGCAATGTCAATTTTCCTGCCTTTTAGCTTTGCAGCCTGTTAGAAATGGGATTTCTGGTTGGCTAGGGCATGCTCAGAAACCACCACTCTAGTCAGGGCAAGGGAGTTGCACGCTGAAGATAACCCCTGCTCACCCCCTTGGTAGCTTGGCACGAGCAGGCAGACTTATCTCAGAGGCAATGTGTAAAGTGTTTGGGCAACACACACACACATACAGCAGCAACACACTAGGCACACCATAAAAGAAACTCCTCAAAATGTTATATAAAAAATAGCCTTTGTATTATTCAAAACACATTAGAATCACCACACATATACACTGTACCAACTGGCACTAGGCAATATTTACAGGGGATTATATACAGGACAGGGCCAATAGGGCCACTGTCAGAGCCATCGCAAAGCACAAGTAGTAATATCACATCCAGTAACTGCTGGCAAAATACTGTACTCTGCATTAGGACCTGCAACATAAACTCATTATGTCTGCATCACATTAGGCCTAAACACATTACGCAAAAACAGCACAAGTAGCGAATGTAAACCACCACCAGTAAGTACTGCCACAATAATGAGCTCAGCATTATATCACATTAGCATTAGGCATAGAACACCTTGTGCATAAATCACAAGCATAGACACATTATGCATAAGCACTATAGCATAACATTAGGCATTACATTATAGGCATAAACACCTTATGCATAGGGCATCACATTAGGGCCTTGCGCCCTCCTGGTACACACAGGTACCAAACCTGACCCCAGGCCAACTGGCCTTTCACTAGGGCTCAAATGCCCTCTGTCTGAAATGTCAGGGCGTAAATGTAGGGCCTCTCAAGTTGCCCTCCGGCTGCCAATGCAGCAAGAACCACGGTGCGCAATGTGCTGGGCCGTGGGGTGCATCTCACCCCCTTCTCCACATGAAAACATAATGCCCCCATGTTGCAGCTGCCTGCGCTCCTGCGGTGCAGCTGGGGAAATGAGACCTGAGATGAGAAATGAGACCTGGCACACCTCTGGGACTCCTTACGCAGAAGGTGCCCCCATCGGTGCAGCTGCCCTCTGTCCGGCGGGGCCGCTGTAGTCAATCTGCTTTGGCACCATTGTGCCGGGGGAGCCCCGCTCTGGGGCTCCTACAACCAAATTATCCCCCACGTAGCAGCTTCCCGCAATCAGCAGTGCAACTGGGAAGCTAGCGAAACGGCACCAGCTGTGCCTGGAGAGCCCCGTTCACCGGGCTCCTCTTGGGCCAACACTCGACACCGACAGTGCCCCGTAGGCCCCCACTCCTCAAAAATCAGCACTAACGGTGTGCCTTGGGGAGCCCCTCTCACCTGGGCTCTCAAGTGGGCTTCTTCCGGTCTCTGGGCACTGGGGCTAGCACAGGACTCCAGCCGGATTCTGGCGGGGAGCCCGCTGGGCTCCGTTGTCCTCTTATTGGCGTCTGTTGAGCCCACGGGGCTCCGACCTCCTTCCGGCACTTCCTGCCATGCCCACAGCTAGACAGAGGCACCTGACTTCTGCTGTCCGGCGGTGCTGCGGCGGCTCCTGGCAATTGAGGGCTGGGCTCCCGCTTGTAAATAAACACCGCAGGCGGGGTAGGCTCCCGCCCCACAAGCACAAAAATGTGGGGTGGGCTCCCGCTTGAAGAGGCATAAAACAGCGGGGTGGGCTCCCTCTTCCCACGCAATATATGGGAATCCCCACGTCTGGATTCCCTCGGAATCGATCACAGCTCAGCACTGCAAAGCCACAAGCACTCCTCCTGGAGAATAGAGCGCCCACAAGGCACTATGCCCCCAACAGTTCCAGGGCAAAGGCTGGGCCCAGGCAGGCCAGCTCACAGGACCCTCCAGCAGGGAGGCTGTCCCTCATGGCTGTTCCTCCTGGGGTCACAAGGAAGCACAACAACCTGGGGTCACAGCCCCAGTACTTGTACTCCATTTTCCTTTGTCTGCCCTTGGCACAGGGCTTGGGGAACCAGCCTGAACTGGTTCTGGGGTATTTTGGAGCACTCTGTTTACAGGGCTCCTCTTCCCCATTGTCAGGTGGTGGCTTGGTCATCAGACCACCACAGGGGGGCGGAACCAGCATTCACCCACAAGGCACAGGCCTCTTCAGGGTCAGGGGACTACTCCTCCCACTACTCCAAATGCAGATCTCCAATTCAGTTGCGCGCTGATTCACCCTGCCCTCCCTGGAGCCACACACCTCACCAGCCCCCCTCAATCCAAAGCCAGACATGCAATCCACATCAGGCAGGCAGACACATAGCACATAGAAATGCCAACTTCTAGAAGTGGCATTTCTAAAAAAGTGATAATAAATCTGCGCACACCATTGCGCAGCATTTATGATTACTATTCCAACCATACCAGACTTGACCACGCTGCTCCTCTCATAACTGGAATTACCACTGAAACACTTATCAGGGGATCCCCAATGCATTCCTGTGAGAGGGCAGCCTCACAGCAGTGAGAAAGCAAAATGGCTGTTTGTCACTACCAGGACATGTCACACACTTAAGGTACATGTCCTACCTTTTACCTACAATGCTCCCTGTCCATAGGGCCAGCTAGGGCCTATCTCGGGGGTGACTGACATGTAGTAAAAGGGGGGTCACAGACATGGCACTCACTTTAGGTGCCACGTCACAGTGGCATTAACACTGCGCGCACAAGCCCTGCAATGGCAGATGCCTGAGACAGGTTTGAAAGGCTACTTTGGTGGGTGGCGCAATCAGTGCTGCAAGCCCACCAGTTGCATTTAATATACTGGCCCTGGGTATCTGAGATACCACTTTACAAGGGACTGACAGGTAAATTAAATATGCCAAACCGGTGTAGATCAATCTTACCATGTTTACCACAGAGAGCACACACACTTTACACTGGACAGCAGTGCTAAAGTGCCCAGAGTCCTAGAACCACCAACACCATGTCCGAAAAAAGGCTAGGAGGAAGGCAAAAAGTTCAGGTAAGACCCTGCAAAAAGGGCCAAGTCCAACACAGCCTATTTGACTTAATTATCCTATATTCCTTCTCTTTCTTAAAAAGAAAAGTCTTGTTATTATGAACATTTTTTTATTACTATTATTTAGAGTTTCTTTATTACCATTTTAACCCCTTACATGCTGAGGCTTTCTTACACCTAGTGCTGAGGCATTTATTTGGTATTTCGGGTTCTTAGCGCATGGGGGTTCTACCGGGACCCAGGGTTTATAGACTTCACTATAGAGAAGCAAAAGAATAGCCGAAATGTAGCTACAATGTGTTTTTGTGGGGATAAATGGGGAATAAGTGGTGTGCAAGATATTATATGTTTGTTTTGCTAAAAAACAACAAAGGTTTGTTGTGCTAAGATCATCTACCACGCTTTCAAGGCAAGCTGAGCTGTGTCCAAAAAACAGTTTTTTTTGTCATTTTCGTAAGAGGGGGTCAATTTTCCTAATTTTTTGGGTTTCATCCTACTTGCAGTTTTTAGCAGAAACAGTTCTCATGTGTGTTAACAGATGCCTATATATTTTGGGAAAGCAGACAACATTCTGAATTCAGCAAGGGGTTATTTGTGTAGATCCCTGAAAGTTTTCCCAAATAAACTAATTGTTGAAATAAAAAAAATAATGAATGTAAGCAAAAAAAAAAGAAAAAATAGCAATTGGTGACAAAGTTTACATCTGTAATTTTTTGTGACAATGGCAGATTCAGATAAGCAATATTACGTTAGGTTCGTCTGACGCTTCTGGTGACAAGAATATATAAAGTTTGTAGGTGTTCCAAAAAACATGTGATGCCCAAAGCCAACAACTGAGCTGCAACTGATAATGATTTTTCATTGTGTACCGACCATGCAGAAATTCATATGGTATATTCTAATGAATGAAAATTGAGTATGAAGAAACCCTGTGTATTTCTGTAATGTGCACTAGATATTGAGTTTAGGAACTGTGGTTATTTTTATGCCTGTGAATTGGGGGTTTCCCATGCTATCCTGTGATTCAGAGAACGTTCTAAAAAACAAAAGTGTTCTTTCTTGCACACACTACTTTATATTTAGAGCCCAAAAATACAGCAGAGAAATCATATTGTAATAATAATAAATGTTCTGCTATTCTGTGTTCCTACGTGTGTCACAAAAACGGTATCTCACTTGTTTGGCTGGGCCGGGGCGCCCAGGATACCAAATCATTCAAAATATGATCTGAAAAAATCACATTTCACCGAGCAAAGTCAATGCTTTTTGGGGTTTTTTACAATGTGGTTAGGTCTTGAATGTGTGCCCTAGCTCATCTGCCACCCTGAGAAACCTGCCAAACCCGGATATTTCTCGAAAGTAGCCAGACAAGAGTCTAAGGTGGTGCGATTTGTGTGGCTTCTATGGTGCTTTCTTACCAAAAAGGACTACCAATTCTCAAACATTGGCTAAAAGCATACATTTCTGTGAGAGAAAATTCTGGAAGGATCCTCACAATTCCTGCCACTCAGCATTCTTACACTTCTGGTAAAAACTGTACCTACCTTTGGTGGCTGAGTCTAACACCCGTGACACAAAATAACCTAAAACTTGACATGGAGACGACATGGCTTGGCGGTGAAGCTAGCTGCCCAATTTAGGTCTGACCTCAGTCCCCCAGGGAAATCTACCAAACCTAGACATCATTTAAAAAAAAATCCATAACAATAGACACTAAGCGAAGTCCAGGGTGTTGAGACTTGTGTGAATCTCACAAGGTTTGTTTTCCCAGATGCCCTTCCAAACCTCAAGCTTTAGCTATAAACAGACATTGTCTTCACATTTCTGCGAGTGAGAGTTCTGGAATCTGTGGGAATCCACACATTTCCTAGCTTCTATTATCCCACATGTCTCCTGATGCTCAAAATCCACAGCTACCCCTATCACCAATCTTTCTATGTTGCGTTTTGGGACAATTTGTGCCAGTAGCATTTTTGTAAGGAAAAGTGTAGGAAAATCATGTGTTGGAATTTTGTGGATATTCACAAATACAGATATTCACAGAAATGTAAGTAAAATGCAGGAGTTTAGGCTTTTTGTCAAAGTTTGAAGTTTAAGTAGTCTTATTATCAAGTATACAGGTAGGCTTGTGGACTTCTGCCAGCTGACCTCTAACCATGACCGGAGAAGTGCTCTCATCGTGAGGTGTCGTAAGCACATTCACTTCCCACCTGTCTGAGAAGTTAATTTCAAAGCATTGCACTGCTCTGTCTTTTTTGAGCTTCCTAAAACAAGCTCCATAGGGAATAATTTACGGTGCTTTCAAATTGTACAGCAGGCCTCAGTGCCGCCTTTATACAGTTCACTAGAATCCTACAAAGATTGTATGTATATAAAGCTTATAACCTTCACGAAGGAGAGATTAGACTCTCTCTCATACGATCTTCTCACTAACTTGTTACGTGGAAGAGCAACCTGGAGAACTAGGAGCAACAGGTTTTCAGGTTCCTCAGTAAATCCTAAATTTGGATTGGTATGTCCATTCTCAGATAGTTTGTGTGCTTCTCAAAATGTCAGATGTATATCAGAGGAAGATTAACACTGATTGCTAGGTGTGCCAGATCCACTATCTTGTGAGAGTGGACCAGACTTCCTTTTAACAACTCAAGTTCATTAGGTGATACCCTCTAAATCTTGAATTCGAGCCAAAAAGTGTGTTTTTATTAGTTTGATGTTAATCTATTTTTTTTTCCCCGACATTAGCATAAGTGACCGGTTAAGCTTTAAAGAAGGGTTCTCCAAAGTCGGTTCTGGAGGGCTGGATCCATGGCAGATTTTAGCATATCCCTATTTAGATACATGTAGTTATCTTAAAAATCTGGCTTGGATCCGGCCATCTGGAACATACTTTAGAGAACCCTGCTTTAAAGGGTTAACACTTTTGTATATGTGATGTTTTAACTTACTAGTCATCACTTCTGTCAATCACATCATGAATTTTTTGACAAATGTGATTGTTTGGAGAAGTGGAGAAGGATTCTAACAAAATGTGTTTTCAGCCACATTGAAACTCAGCCTGCATGGACTTGTGAGTTTCGTTCTTTAGGTGAAAAAAGATTCCACAGCCATGGGGGGAAACCTTAAGGTGACCCACCATAGGGAGGTGCTGATTGGTACCCAGAGGTGTGAAAAACTAGACTTTCTCATCCATTCATATGATTCTTTTGCGTCAGCCCTTGTTGCTGCTGCTCCTGGATTAGACTTTTTTTTTAAAACACTATGGGGTCAATAAAGTTCTTACTGATATGCATATGAACTCCATATTTGACCCTGTGTCAGATATGCAAAGGTTTTCATCCGGTCACAAATCATCTGATTTCGTAACTGAGAGAATTTGCTACCTTTAGAAAACTTGTTGTAATGTGCTATACTCTGTAATAATCAAATTGGAGGGAGAAAGAAGAGCATGTGACCCACTCAGCTTCTTTTTCTCAAATGTCAAAAATATCAGGTGGAGAGTGGATCACTAGTCCTGAAAAAACCATGGTATGCAATATCAGAACAATGTACTGTTAAGAAACCCTCATTCACGTTTTACAGGTGGATACAAGCGGTATATTTCGATTCTCCGCTCTGTTGTTAACAACGTGACCGCATCATCATTGGGTTGGTAGTATGCTTCCTCCGCCCGGAGGTTATCCCACTGGTTGTTTCAGTAGTGATCATAAAAAATAAGTGTTGGTGTATGGTGAAGTGACGTGTGGTGAAATATTAAAAAACTCGTAAAGCCAGTATGTGTCTTTAATTAAACTGGGTTCGAGATAGTTAAAATTTATGGTGTGCACAAGTTAGACTAGTTGCGGTCTAGTGCACTGTAAAATGTCCAAAAAAAGTCACATTTTTTTGGACATTTTACAGTGCACTAGACCGTAACTAGTCTAACTTGTGCACACCATAATTTTTAACTATCTCGAACCCAGTTTAATTAAAGACACATACTGGCTTTACGAGTTTTTTAATATATATCACCACCATACACCAACACTTATTTTTTATGATCACTACTGAAACAACCAGTGGGATAACCTCCGGGCGGAGGAAGCATACTACCTGATATTTTTGTAATGTCCTATACCCCAGAAAAGATTTTCAAAATGCTAACTGAGTTGTAGAAATGGTTACCAATTCAGTATTTGTAAAGGAGGTGTTTTGGGTATCCATCCTGAATACTGAATAGGAACTCGTATAATAGTTGGTATTTGTAACTGGTCGAAGTCATTGATAAGTTACTGCCTCCCTAATTCGAGGTGGTAACTGATTCGGAAAGGGGAAAGGGTCCAAATTGTGCTGATAACTTCAAAGGAATTAGGCAGTGGTCCATAAGGCGACTGTCCGCTTATATTGAAGGTTTTCAAAACGGAAAACCATTCTTAAAAGCAGAATCGTTTCTTTTAAGAAACTTAGATGGTTTTCTTTAAAAAAATAGCAATTTCCATTTTGAAAAACATTCCTAGCTATGGTTGGCTGCAGTCCATTGTAAGTCACCATCCTTATATCAGAAAAGTGATAGGTTTCTCTCCTCAACTGATACATTTCATGATATTGTTGCTCTTGCTAGAATATTGTTTATTTGGAATTGAACAACAATTTAACTGAATTGTTTATTGTATGCCACCAGAGAGTACCCATCTGCTATGTGATCCTTTTATAGTTTTTTTTCCTTGATTTAGTTTCTAGTGCCAAGTTAAAGAGGAGGAAAAACTGGTTTGGAACATCAGTCTATACAGAATTAGCTGCAGATGGAGAAACAAAGAAAACCACAAAATCAAATGGTTCTAATCCAAAATGGGATGAGCAGATCACTCTGTAAGTTCAAATGTTTTTTAATGCATATACTTAAAGTTCTAATATTCCTCAAAACGAAAGAGTGCATATTACTTGAATGAGACAGTTTTTAATATTTTTATGTTTTGTTTACTTGTGTATTTTCGTTTAATTAATGTAAGCACATTTGTTATTTATATATCTCTGCATCTGTTTTGTGTTAATCCTTTTAATAGTATCTTTTGAAAAAGATCCAGATATAGAATCCATCAAGGGTTATGGTTAACTCACTAAAAACAATACTTCTATTACTGAGTCCAGAATTTCTTTGAAAAATCTTTTTCAATAAATTGATCTAAGTGACAAATTTGGAAGGGGATGAATGAGAAACCGAAATAAAATCGAAGGTGCCAGAAAATCTGTAAAGCATATGACACAGCCTGTTATTTCTGCTTGCCCTGAAGGTATTTTGTGATTAGACACCAGTTGTAGTAAACCTTACGATATTCTTTTATACTTGTTAGGGGTTTAAAAAAAAATGATACTTTAATCAGTAGCTGCCAACTATTTCTGAAGGGAGAAAGCTGTGCCACTGTACCGGCCCCGCTGGGGACTACATTACCCTCCCTCCCTTATTCCTGTAAGGCGCTGGGCCGCCTCTCTAAAGTCTGCCTTGTACTGCGACCAATCTACCCTAATGTACGATGGCCAAAAGGAAGCTTAAGGCATCTGAAACAGGAGGTGAGATAATCAATATGTTGGATTCTTTTTTGATCAGAGAAGCAGATGTCCTTACTAAGGAGATTTAAATTACTGTGCGTCTCCTCTCTGGAAGAGGGTAAGAGCCCTTATTACTAACCCAGGTGACACTGATGTGGACAAGGGTGGGGAAATTACTAACATGCAGTCCACCCAAAGGCTACCCCGATGGTTATTGGCCCAATGCAGTAATTTTAACCGTCCTAGGACAGTTGACAGTCCCCCCCCCCCCCATTTGAACCACTGGGAAAACGGAAGAGGAGGAGGGCCAAAACTGTTAGTACGGCCACATTTTCAAAAGGCAGTAATGTCCGCAGTGACCTCAAAAGGATACCAGAGGTTCCACCTCAGGGGTCGCTCGAAGTACCTGCTCCTCCCCTGGCCTCATATCCTTTGCTGAACGAAGATTCCTTGGGTGTGAAGCTGGAATTAATGCTCAATACCCTCTTACAACCTATTTCATTTCGATTGTAAAAAAATAGCGGAGAATATAACCCTTATTATAAATACCAAATTGGCAAATGAGCACATGTATCACAGAACAGTTTCACAGGGTTATCCACGTGGCCAACCACCAGCGACGGTGCCTTTGATCCAACGTTCTGCCCCAGAGTCAAGTGCTTGTCATCCCACTATTCCTTCTGTTCAATCTTCTACTGATTTTTTTGAAACTCCTGAAAATGGCAATTAATTTATTGGGGTTATGGGAGCTTGCATCCCGACTTTATCCACCTCTGCACCATCTGACCTGGAACATCAATTGGGTGTGGAACGACCGGCCCGCAACAATTCTATCGCACGGCAAGGGAAGTTAGCGGAAAAGTGTCCACCATGGACAAAGAGTCTGGCTAGCCTAACAACTGTGCCTGGTGATAGATTAGATCTTCCGCCTGCAGTTGCCCTTATATCATAGTTCTTGTTAATACACCTGAACTGCCGCGGTCTAAGCAGGGCAGTTGATGGATAAGGTACTACATTGGCTTTCAAGATTTCATAAGGGATATCCCAAACTGTATCATCATATCATCATGGCCAGACGTGTGTCTTGGGTGAGCTGTGGACTGAAATCCTTCAAGGGGGACTGTATAGTCATCAACTATCAACATTTGGTTGTACATTTATTAAGTAATTTACCAGGTTCTACCAGGTTTGACACGCAAATATTTGCCTTACCTTTGTTTGTTTTTTATAGGCCCGAAGGGGTCATTATAGCCCTCATGTGAGTGTAGAACCCATTCCACCTTCTAATTTCTCTAATCCTTGGGACGGTATAGCTTCTCTAACTAGCAAAAAATATGCACCAGTGAGTGGGTTAGAAGAATGCGATTGACTTACTTATCCCACTAATATAACTACTTCGTTCAAATCCCAGGGTCTCTCCAGGCTGCCTCCAGTACAGGAAGAAATAGTGACCAAGGATAAGACTACCTTAAGAATAGCTACTTGGAATATAGCTGGATACAATCGGAAGAAGTGTAGCAATGATTGGATATCCTTTGTCTTCAAATATGATATTCTCGGTTTCTAGGAAACTTGGGAGATTACACCAATTTATCTCATTGGGTACTGTACATATCAGACTAACACAACTCCATCTGGAGCCGGTCCAATAGTGAAGGTTTAGTTACTTTAATTGCAAGCTTAGTGAGAATTCAGGGAATGCCTTTCATTAATACCTCACTGTATTACTAAATTCTCCTACACGAAGGACAAAAGGAGAGGGACTGGATTTTAATTAACTTCTACAACAATGATCTTACTGGAAGTATGGCCTTTGTAATTGAACCAATTGAGAAGGATATAGTCCAATTAACGGAAGCCCACCGCAGACCCATCAATATTACTTGGCTGGGGGACTTTATTGCCATAGCTGCGATAAAGCTGCTCTAGGGGTATATGGTCTGGTCGATATTGCAGGGGATCCTATATATCATTTGTCACACCATTTATGGCAACGCATTAAATAGTCCACTAATGGTCCATAATCTTGTGATAGCAAACCCATTAGACGCCAACTCATGGCAACTTGAACACATTTTTGTCCCGGTCATCAAGTTTGACCATAGATTATCTAGTAGTGTCGGAACATATTAGAAATTGGATATCCCAGCCTGGGGCCAATTTCTACGCATTTAGCGACCATGCTGCGATTTCTTGTCACTTTCTTTGGAGTCTGGGGAATATAATTCATGAGACTCACATTTCTAAACCTATGATTAAAAGAAAAAATGGTGTCGTGCTGAAATGGGGGAAGATTGACATGGCCACAATTATTTCTAGCTTTGTTGCAAAGATGTATAGGGAAATCTTTATCTGCCTAGACTCCTCTTTGTCGACCGATGAGATTATCCCAGCATTCGACCAAATCTTATCTGAAATTAATAATGGCCTATTGTGCCCATGTCCCCCCAAGCCACCCCTAGCAGTTTGCTGGTTTGATGATGTCTGTTCTAAGGCACTCAATCTCCATTGTGCCCTAAAGGTAAAACCCTGGGATATAGTATTGGTAAAAGCATTGCTGCTTGCCTACAAAGATGCAAGAACCAACAGGGTCCGGGCCCTGAAAGAATAGGCCTGGGAAACTCGCCGAGGCAGCAGTCTTAAAGAATAGCAGTGATTTTCAGAATATTGTTTATGCACCCTTCCTCAGTGAGCACCCAGAGATTACCACTGACACATGTTGCAGAGGAGACCTAGGTGACTCACTTTGGAGTAGTGTTTGGTCAGCCAGGAAATGCCTTCTAAGAGACATCAGTCCCACAGATGATTATATCTGATGTACATCCACACTTTGGTCAGGAGGAGGTGACATCTGCTCTGAATCAATTTAGCCCCTCTAGAGCACCGGGCCCTGACGGGGAACCAATTGATTTCTTTTTAACTAACGAAGCGCTCTGGCCCCACTTATTACTAACGCTTTTCATGCTATTGCCCAAGTGGGCCCTCTTCCCTCTTGTCATCCCAATTTTTTAAAAAGGCAATAAATCGTTGGCAATAAATTACAGACCAATATCACTTTTGGACAGCACTGCAAAATTAATGGGCCGCCTGCTTCTAAACAGGCTATAAGTTTGGGCCCAGGAAAAAATTTTTATCACGTTCCCAGGATGGATTTAAAAAGGGAAGAGGGACAATTGATCAGTGTCTCAATTTAAATGTACTTATTGTTAAATATACTGCGGTGAAGGGAGGTCAATTGTATATAAGGCCCTTATGGACCTGTCCGCTGCTTTTGATCTGGTAGCCCACTTGAAATTATGGTTGATTATGGAAGACTTGGGCATTGAGAAACCGATCATTGACTTCATTCGAGGAATGTACACCGGTGCTACAGCCTGTGTTCAGAATGGTAGATCGGGTGACACAACCAGTTCATTTGGGATCGCTCATGGGGTCAGGCAAGGGTGCGTACTCGCTCCTTTCCTATTCTCCCTCTATACCAACGGTGTGTAAGCAGCCCTGGCCACGTCTGTTAATGACGTTCCATAGATGAACTCCACTCCAGTGCTTCTCTATGCAGATGATGTATTCTTTTTGGCCCGACTGGCAATGCAGTGCAGCATCTGATAGACACTAGGTTTATAAACCACTTATAACGTAGAGAAAATGAAGCTAATCATTTGTTCTAGTTGCAGGAGAGAGACCAAAGAAAATACCAAGTTGAAACATTGAAGGAAGAAAATTGGAAGTGGTGGATTCCTTTTGTTATCTGGGGGTTATTTTTGATTGTAAAAACAGCTGGCAACCCATGGTGGATAACAGGAGGCTAATGATGGAAAGAAGCATAGAGGCACTGTCCAAATTTACAGAAAGGTCGGGAACAAAGCCAGTTGATGTAATTAAAAAGATCTATGAAGCAAAAATTACATCGGTCACAACATATGGGGCTGCTATTTGGGGAACCGCCAGCATTCACGTTTTACAACACTGCATTTGGAAGCATCTGTTAGGCCCTCCTAAAGCTTGTTCTTCATATATCTGTCACTTGGAACTGGATGTTCCCTTCATATCGTATTTAATCTACATCGCTCCACCCCTTCTGTGGCACTCTGTATGGAGAAGGGAAGATCTAAAGCTTACACATGACATATTAAGAGATGGCTTAAACCTTGATGGTGTGGCTAAGGTTAAATGGCTGCAATACATAAAGATTAGCTTTTACTCCGTTGGACATGCTTATTTATTTGACGTTCCACGTAGTCTAGGGCTAATTTATATTCTGTAGCACCTAGGTTGAGCACGCAGGATTACACGTACCTGGATTTTGTGACGAACCTTAAACCTAGATACCTATTAGACAGATTTAGCTTTAATTTTATTCCCCTTATGTTGGGATATTCTCCTAATGCATTTTCCTTGGAGGCACTCAGTTTGTTCTCACGATTCTTGCTCTTCCCAATGCGATTTACATTTTTTATTCTTTTGTAAACTGTATAGGGAGGAAAGGAAGAGATATATTTTGCCACTCTTGCAAAGAATCAATTTTAGAACATGTCGCCCTGCCTTGTATTGTTTTTAAAAGTCTTCTAGATCCTTTCACTTGCTTATGTCTTGCCTCCTTTATTCTGTGTGCCCTAAACAGGAGAAAACAAACCTTGTTACGCTGAGTCAATTTGTGCAGGTTCTGAAGTATTGTATTTGCCTTTAACTATCTGTGTATTTTTATATATTTTGTAAACAAATTCTGTTATATTTAAATTATAATGTATGTAATTGTATGTCACGTATTTTTTTATCTTTTACTGAAGTAGTATACTTTTTATGCTACATTGGCGAAATATAGTGAGGATGATGATACACTAACACTTAACTTTCATCTCGAGCTAGAACGTCTGGCAAATGATGTTCCATTTCTTTGAAACTGAGATTCTGAGAGTCTGATGATGTCTAGGGAGAACAGATGTATTTATCTTGTCCTCCCATTTCTGCTAAAGCAAGAACTACCTTTTTTAAAGTTTGAGGACCCACCTTTATTTCTGAAGAAGAGACTCCCTCAATTCTTCATAGGAAAAAAAAAATCCCTGAATAGATTTTCCTGGTTTTGCCCAAAAATGTAGTTCTGATCATCCTACTCAAACACTGCTGTCTCTTCCAAGAAGTTATAGAATGCCCTGAAGGGGACATCGGAGTCGTTCTGGTACTCCTACTCTACCACATCATCTTCAAAGATAAATATCCCATTTGAAGTTCTTTAAACCAGAGCCTATTTGTTTATACCATTGGCTCCTGTCACCTTCGCAGTAATTTAGACTAGGAGAGTAGCACAGTTGTTAATGCCATTGGCACTAGATTTCCTTGACCCAGCGATTAAATCTTCTCACCAGTAACTTTAAAGGTGTGAACATCTTTACTTGCCAAACGGCCATTCCAACATTTCGGGTTGTCGAGGGCTCCGGGCCCATGGGTCCAATTCAGCAAGGTTACGGCCAGCCAGCCTATGTGACACTGGAGCTGTGCCATCACATAATAGTGTTCCTAGTTAGTCACCCCAGGCCTCCTTCTGAGATAGGAAGGCAGAGCTTTGATAGGGCGACTCTTGCCTTGGATGTGTTCCAGACTAAGGACTTCAGGAGTGTCCTCAGATCTCTGAATAGTTTGCTAGGGATAGGAAAGGGGAGTGCTGCAAAGAAGTACAGAAGTCTGGGGAGTAGGTTTATTTTTGATATTGCGATGCGGTCCATGGGGGATAAGGGAAGCTCAATCTAGAATGGGAGTGTAGCGTGGGCGTTGGCGCTCACCATGCCCAGATTCCCTTCTATCGGGTCCTCCTGTGAGTGTTAAACCTGCACGCCCAGGTACTTGAAAGAGTCACAGGACCAGGCGAGTGAGGCGTTGGGTAAGCCCGTCCTCTGTTCTGCGGACAGAGGAGTCATTGGAAATAGAAGTGATTCATTCCAATTCACCTTCAAGCCTGATGTGCACCTGTGATTATCGAGCAGGCTCACCAAGCCTTGCAAAATTGCCTGTTGACCAAGGAGATAGACCAGCGCAGCGTCTTATATAACAAGACAATGTGCCATTAATTGCAAGCCCTGATGCCCCAGTTCAAAAACACGACTGCGGAGTGCACACGCCAAGGACTCCATGGCCAGGGTGAAAATAATTGGTGATAGATATCTCAAAGGTTTTGGAAATGATCTGGCCTTTTTTCACCCACGCACAGTGTGCTGTACAATAGCTTCACCCAACAGAGAAACTGGGGGCCTATGCCGTATCCTGCTAGAACCGCATGCAAATAGTCCCACCTCGGGGTGTCGAAAGCTTTCTCCATATCCAGAGAGGCTATCCACATCGGGTACGCCTCCGTGCATGCCCAATCCAGCAGTTTAAAGAGACAACATAGATTTAGGCCTGTGCTACGGCCATAGATGAAGCCGTTCTTCTCAGAGTGCACTAGAAACTGCCCAGTATTTTATAGTCCAAATTCAGGTGAGATAGTGGGAGGTGTGAGCTCGTCTGCAGTGGGTCTATGCTGGGTTTAATCAGTACCACCAGTACTGCCTCGCTGTGGTATAGCGGAAGCATATCAGAATCCAATGCCTCTTGGTAGAATTGCCTCTGTAATTTAGTCTATTGATATGTAGCTCCTGGTGATCGAAGTGAGCCGGAGCCTTATATAACGCAGCATAATATTTATGGAAGTAACTATTGATCCCTTCTTGCGTGTTTATCCGCTGGCCATCAGCCGTTGTGGTCGTAAATGTCTGTGCTAGGAGTTTGGAGAGTTTTGTTTTTCAGCAGCCATGCAAGTGTCTTGCTTGTTTTATCCCCCTCAGCGTGTTGTCTGACAAGGTATTGTTTATAGTCCAGGGCACATAGTCTGTCCATTACAGCTTTGTGGGGTAGCCTGGCTTTGGTTAGTAAGGGTATAATGTGTGGATCTGTGTGGCAGAGACGCTCGTGACATTGGATTTTGATTTTTAAATCTTGTAGCTCCTTAGTAAGGGACATGCGTGAACTGTATACTGCTTTTATTGAATGCCCACGCAAAAACCACCTTAAATGCATCCTATTCCATACCAGCATGGGACACCATGCCTTTGTTGGTTTGAAAATATGTTGTGATGGATTACAAAAGGGAAGCACGCAGAGTAGCATCTTTAAGTGCCTCTAAGGGGAGACACCACGTCTGTATACCAGCTCTGGATGTACCCCGTGTTAACTGCAACTGTAGGTGCTATGGTCCGATAATGTGCGGGCGAGGTATTCCACGTGGGTAACCATGGGTGGGGCCTCTGCTGAGCAGTTGTGTGTAGGTCTTGTAGCCCTGAATAATGAGTACACCTGCCCTGTGGGATATTTGCCCCGCCAAGCATTTAGCAGATGCAGGTTGGTAGCCCGTCCCTGCAGGTGCTGCGATAGGAGAATGGATTGTGCCCCAGGGATTGGTGGGCGTGACCGGCCGAGGTCGGGAGTGCAGTTGTAGTTTCCACCCCAGTATGTGGAGGCCGACGGATCAAGGAGTAACCGCGGGGACAGTGTATGTAAAAATGCAGACTGACCCATATTTGGTGCGTATAGTGATACTAGCACTACTGGGGAGCTGTCTAGGAGTCACTCCAGTATCTCGTAACAGCCGTTCGGGTCTGTGCGTGTGTGGAATGTCTGGAGCGGGGTCCCAGGAGCTATCACTATCACAGCACCCCTTGTGTACTCTGAATATGTGGTCCCTACTACTGTGCATCTCCAACGTTTGTCCAAGGAGGTGAGTGTTAGCGAGGTCAGGTGCATTGCTTGGAAGAGCGCTATGGAGATCCTGCACAGTTGTTGGTATACCCTATGTCTTGTGGCATGCCCCGCCAGCCCACGGACATTCCACGTAATTAAAAGCAATTGGTTACCCTGCATTTTAAAAATGTTGTTTAACCTATTTGGTGTTAACGTTGTACTAGTCTGTGGGGACCAGTCACACGTGTGTAGCATGCCGGTAGGATCAGGAGACCCTTGTGACGCCTAGTCTAGTATGCGTGTCATATACAGCACGTGTGAGTTAATAATTTGGACAGAACGTTCTGATGCCCAACTCCCAAACCTGGCCAGTTTGCCAACAGGCAAATGGCCATCTGCACTTAATTGCAGAAGAACTTAATAGTAAATATTTAAGAGAGAACTGTAGTAGAAGAGAGTGCAGAAGAAAAAGTGAAGAGAGAATAGACATAGAAAGCATTGACTAGATGGTTCTATAACAGACACTTATTGTGGGTGGGGCATGGAGACGTGGCAAGTCCGATAGGCCAGCTTTGGTAGTGATTACATACTTAGGCCAGGGTTTTTCTAGTGTTGCGTATCTTGGTCTGCAGTGCCAGTTCTATTCATGGGGGCAGCCATCGCCACAACTGATTGTGCTTTTTGTCCGCTGCGACTCTGTTAGTTGGTGGGCATGCTCCATGGTGATGTCTGTTTCTGATCCCGATAGCGGAGGGGATCCGGTGTTTGCGTGTTTCTTTGTGCTTTTAACAGCCTGTGCTCTCTCCTTTGCTGCCTGAGCTTTAGTGGGGCGGTGCAGTTGACCACCACTACGTGTCTCACCTTGTCCGTGGAGCTACCATTTCCAAAGGGGACTGCTCTCTTTCTTTTGGTTATGCGGCAGTCCGTTTTCCGGGGAAGAGCAGAATGTGGATTTCTCGTTGTGCTGAATCTGCACAGTGGTTTGGAACTGTAGAGCATACTTTACTTTGTGATCCCGCAGACATTTTTTGACTTCCAGAAAGGAGGATCTGCGGTGTTGCACCATTAGTGTGTAGTCCGGCTATATGTGCACTGCAGCATTCTCGACCTGCCACGACCCCCGGGCCCTTGTCACCTGCAAGACATGGTCTCTGTCACTGTAGTTGAACAGACGGGCTACTACCGATCTGGAGGGGTTACCCGGGCGAGGGGGTCCATCCGGCATCCTGTAGGCCCTCTCCACTGAGAAGAACTTGGAGTGTTTGCCCTTCAGTATTACTTTGGAGAACCAGGTCTCGAGATTTAGCTCCATACTTTAGCCTTCAAAGCGCTCCAGCAGGCCCACAATGCGCACATTGTTCCTCCGGGACCTCCCTTCCTGATCTTCAGCTCGTTTCTTAAGTACATCTCTTTTTGCAGTGCTTTATTTGCTCTGATGTTGTCGCTAACGTAGGTCTCATGGTCGCTAATGTCGATTCAGTTTCCTCTATCCTGTACATTATTTTTTTTTATGATCCCATTTCTGCCCGTAGATAGTCTATTTTGGGGCCCAGCATTGTTTTTATGTTCATTACCGCTGCCAGAAGCTCATCAAACTGGTGCGAATGGTCCGTTTGGTCTGTTGATACAGGCTTCGTGGTTTGGGCAGCTTCGGCGGTGTGAACCCCCAACTCTGGCGCACTCCCAGCCAGGGCCTGTGGCCTGTCCACCCTGGTTTTACTCGTTTTGGAGGGCGGGCAAGAGAGGAGGTTGTGCGATGTTTCAGACAGTCAGAAGTCAAAAGTGGGGGCTACAGTGCCCTGCTCCTGGGCCCAGACAAGACCCGCGGTCAATTTTGTGCAATTTCCAGCGTGGAGTTCGTATTTTAAGAGGCTGTGATGAAGAGCGAAGGGGACCCGATTATCTGGTCGATGTACAGGGCTGGTGCCCAAGCCTCAGTGGATGCTGCTTCGCCCGCCCAGGCCTTCAAGTCCTTCCTTTTCCTTTATTTGTATTCTTCTTTTATTCTTAATCCCCTTTGTTTTGTGCCCAGAAGGGTTGGGCTGGCCCAGTGCGCCCAACCAGCATCGCCAAACTCAGCCCTTTAGGGGCTATGCTATCTGTGTCTTGCCTGCAACAGGATTCCTCTCTGTCTGCCGCACCACCATGCACGGTCCGGAAAGTCCCCACCCACCCCGCCTGTGCACAGCTGCTCGATCCGGGTTCACTTGGGCGCTGCAGTCGCCCGCCGCTCCACCAGAGCCCCGCTTCTCACTGGGTGACACCGCAGGCCGCTGCAACCGCGTCGTCTGGTCAGGCCACTCAGGAGCTGAGCAGTCGCGCCGGGGTACCCAGCCCGATCTGCTCTGCCTCAACTCGGTCCACGTCCCACGAAGCCACTCCACACGGATTCTGGCACCCATCTTCTGCTACAGCCAGAGCAGAGGTCCACACGTCCTGCGGGGCCCCACCATAGCTGCTTGCCTGTTTTTAGCGGATTGATTTAATTTTCAAATGAATGGTTTTTAGTTAAGATTGAACCCACTATGACTTAATCTACATTTTTAGATTATAACCTGGATCAAGAACTGTTGCTTTTGGACACCTTGTGAATATCACTTTTAGTCAGTGGGTATTGAATTAGTATGGGTAAAAACATCTGTGGAGATGGAAAATGTGTATATATGTTGACTGGTTGACTGAACATGTGCAGCATTGGCGTCCTCCACATTTATCTCTTCTGTGTAAAATGCTAATGGATTTTCCCCTCTTATAAAATATATTCTTTCAGTATATAGTAAGAGGTCTTTTGGTTAAGAGTTTGTTTACTACAGTGTGAATATTGTAATTCCAGTCCCTCAGAGCCTGTATTGCAATCTTAGAAATAGGATCCGTTTTATTTTGCTGTCCACATTTAACTTATCTCATGAATGCAATATGTTTGAGAATCATTTTAGAATATTAATTTGTTGTAGTCTAAAGTAAAACTGCCACTATGCTGCAGTTCAATAAAGGAATTCTTGGTAAGGGATTGAACCCCTTCGCTGCTAGGCCTTTTACCCCCCCTGTGCTAAGCCTTTTTTGGGCTATTTGGGGTAATGTGCGCTTAGGCCCCTGTAACTTTTTGAACACATAAGGTATCCACGCCAAATTTGTTTCCTTTTTTCCAACATCATGGGGATTCTAATGGTGCCCAGGGTTTGTGGATTCCCCTGGAGGGGTCCCAGAAATTAGCCAAAATAGAGCAAAAGTTTGTTTTTTGGGGGGAAAAACGGGCTGCAAATGAAAGCATCTGGGTTTTCCCTGCAAATGGTATCAAAAAAGTGTTTGTGGGGCTGAAATCACAATTTTCCCAGCTTTTTGGGAATGACACACTTTTGTCAGAAATCCAACATTTTTTATACAGTTTTAGCATTTTTCTGGAACATAGCCTATTTTTGCTATTTTTTGTGCTTTCAACCTCCTTCCAGTTAATGGTAGAAATTGGTGTGAAAGCAATAATGGATCCTGGAAAGCTATACATTTTAGAAAAGTAGACAAAATTCTGAATTCAGCAAGAGGTCATTTGTGTAGATCCATCAAGGTTTCTTTATAGAAACTAACAGTTAAAAATAGGAAAAAATTAAAATTAGTTGAAAAAACAGCCTTTTGTGTCAACGTTTTCACCTGTAACTTTTTTATAATTATGACAGCTCTTTGAAAGCAATATACCGTTACATCCGCTGGACCTTCCTGGTTGTGGGGATATATAGGACTTGTAGGTTCACCAAGAGCCCGACGAACCCAGAGTCAAAAACTGAGCAGCAATTTGCAATGGCTTTTTATTATGTACTGGGTATATAGCAATTATTGTGGGAAAATGTATAAATGGAAAAATCGGTATGAAAGACACCTATGTATTTCTGAAATGGGAACAAATTATAGAGTTTAGAATCAGTAGATATTTGCACATTTTCGAAATTGGGAATACTCATACTAGCATGAGAATTATTGGTCATTTTTCAAAATGACTTCTTTTTTACACAATGTCTTTCATTTGGAAGGCAGAAATGCATCAAAAAGCAATAGGTAATAACAGTTGCTTTACAAATCTGAATTACCCTAAGTCTCCCGATAAAAATGGTACCTCACTTGTGTGGGTCGCCTAGTGCCCGCGACAGGAAACGGCGCAAAACGCAACGTGGTCGCACCTCAATTTCGCAGTGAAAAATGACCCTTTTTTTGGGCAAAGTGCTTAACTGTAGTTTTTTAACCCTAACTCTGCCGGCAACTAGGGAAACCTAGCACACCTGTACATTTTTGAAAACTAGACACCCAGGGGAATCCAGGATGGGGTGACTTGACTGCCTTCCACCAGGTTCTGTTACCCAGAATCCCTTGCAAACCTAAACAAATTGCCAAAAAAAAACACATTTTCCCCACATTTCTGTGGTGGAAAGTTCTGGAATCTGCGTGGATCCACAAATTTCCACCGACCCCGCGTTCCCCAAAGTCTTAGGAGAAAAATGGTACCTCACTTGTGTGGGTC
This sequence comes from Triturus cristatus, assembly GCF_964204655.1. Lineage (NCBI taxonomy): Eukaryota > Metazoa > Chordata > Amphibia > Caudata > Salamandridae > Triturus > Triturus cristatus. The sequence goes on along the minus strand of NC_140587.1, from coordinate 487,503,597 downwards.
GGCCTAGTGCCCGCGACAGGAAACGGCGCAAAACGCAACGTGGTCACACCTCAATTTCGCAGTGAAAAATGACCTTTTTTTTGGCAAAGTGCCTAGCTGTTGTTTGTGAACCCTAGCTCTGCCGGCACCTAGGGAAACCTTGCAAACCCACACATTTCTAAAAACTAGACACCCGGGGGCTTCCAGGGTGGTATGGCTTGCGTGGATACCCCAACGTTTCCTTACCCAGAATTCCCTGCAAACCTCAATTTTAGCTGAAAAAATCACTTTTTTCACACATTTTTGTGTGGGAAAGTGTGTCATCACTGGGCTCACACACGTTTCCTACCACCCAGCTTTCCCCCAGGTCTCCCGATAAAAATGGTGCCTCACTTGTGTGAGAGGCCCAAGTACCCGTGACAGGCAAGGGCCCAAAACATAGTGAGGCGACATCAAAATTGCCTATCTCAAAACCTGGTTTTGCAAGGGGGTCACCTGGGTATCTGATAGAGACTACTAGCCACAGATTCCTTCACGTAGAATTATCCCCAGGCGTGAGACTGGATCCGGAAACTTTTGCCACCGCATTCCTGCGTGCCGGGGCGACATCACGCGACTCCGCCCAGGCGTCGTCCGCGTACGTGATGTCAGCGAGGTGACATAAGACCCGCCCCGGCGTGCCCTCGTCAGTTTATTCCTTTTCCGCGTGCAACGCGGATCTGTTCCTTGCTGCATGCCTGTTTAAGGCCCCCTTTCATTCATTCTTTTTTGGTGAAAACAGTGTGCGAATGCCTTCGGGCTTAAAAACCTGCACATTTTGTGGGGGTCTTATGTTGGCGACGGACCCTCACCTCATTTGCATGTGGTGTTTGGGGGAGGATCATGGCACCTCAGATTGTGCGGCGTGGCAAAAGTTGAAGCCGAAGTCGCGGTGGGAGCGCCGCATGAAACTTCTCTCGGCGCGTCTCTCCAGGTCGACGTCCTCCCCTCAGTCTGCTTCGGCGGACGGCTTCAGATTCGGCCGTGGTCGTCGTCCTCTCCTTTCTCTGATGTCAGGTGAGCGTCTCTCCCCGTGGTTAAGTGTCGCAGCATCGAGAGTCCAGATGGAGACTTCCGCGGCGGCTTTGCAGGCCTCGCTTGCGTCTGATCCTCCTTCCCCTCCTGGGGTGTCGGCGGATCCCTCGCCTGTCTTAGGGCCCTCGGCGCCGCCGGTGGCTCCGACCCAGACTACGTTGGAACCAGTCTTGGAGAATGTGGTGCTGTTGGGATGCGGCTCCTCTGGGGCACCTCCTTCAGGCCACGGCATCTCTGCCTCACCGCAAACCCCCGCGGGCGTCCCCATGGTGTGGCGGGAGGTCGCTCGGGTCACATCCCCGACTCCCTCGGTCCCTTGGCAGGGTGGTCCTGTCTAAGGCCGAGGTGACGCCGCTACGGCGCCGGCCAGAGCTGGACCGTGCGGAGCCACAGGGGTCAGTGGCCCCTCCTCGTCCCGCTCTGGGTGGAGGTCGAAGACCGACCCCTCGTCCCTCTCCGGGCCCCTCTCGTACCGCCTCACAGGCGGCTGCCACAGGGGTAGCCGGGTGACCTTCGCCTCCTACTGGGCCGCGGCTGGAGGAGGGCTTCGGGCCACTCCCCGGGCCCATCCTGTTACCCCATGCAGGTAGTCGCCTCGGCGGGGGTCAGGCCGGCGCCGCTCCGGGGCCGGTGCGGCGCCAGGTCCACTCCGGGAGGTCCCTTGCCTGGCGACGCCGGATGGCGCGGGTGTCCTTCCTCAGGCAGCGGGCTCTACGGCTCCACGCAGGGGTCGTACCACGGATTCGTCTTCGGACGCTCCTTCTCCGGAAGCAGGTTGCATATTGGTATCATCCTCCCCGGAGACTGGTCGCCTTGTGGTGTCCTTTTCACCGGCGTCGATGGGTGGCTCAATGCCCTTCCTGAGGCAGGGTTGTTCGTCGGAAGAGCAGCAGGTCCCTCATTCTTCGGCTCCTCCTGACTTCCAGGTCTTGCCGGCCCCGCTTGGCCTCGGGGACGGCGGCCTTAGTTTGCAGCCGTCGCCCACGGAGGAGCTGCTTTCTCCACTGCGGGCCCTACAGATGCGGGTGCGGCCTTCGCTCATGCCTTGTCCACGGCTGTGGGCATGTTACGCATGGGTGACCCGGTGGCTCACTTTCTGGCGTACCATCTGTTGGAGGTCCTCCACCAGGGCTCTGGCGGGAGGGAAAGCTTGCTTCCCTTTGAAGGTTCGCTCCTTTCTGCCTTGACGGGGGCTTGGAGGCGTCCTGCCTCCAGGCACCCGGTGCCTCCGCATCTTCTGCATCGGCACCTTCCGACGCCGTGTGACCCAGCGTGCCTGTCCGTTCACCCCTCAGCCGCCAGTCCCCTTCTGCGGACTGCTTTTCCCTCCCTGCCACCCCTGTTGGCTCCGCCGTCCAGAGAGGCCCGCTGCCTGGAAACTTGGGGGCGCAAGATTTTCGCCTCGACCTGCGGGCCCTTAACACCTTGTGTGTGCTGGCTAGGGCCTCCTCCTGTTTGTGGGACTCGTCTTAGTCTCTGGGGTCTGCAGCGTCCCAGGAGCCTGCTCAGGTGGATTTGCGGCACCATGCTGTGGATGGCCGTGAGCTTGCAGCGGTTTTTCTCCGCTGTGCTCTGGACGTCTGAGGCGCTGGGCCGGGCCATGGCTTCCTCAGTCGCTCACCGTCGCCCTGCTTGGCTTCGGGACGGCGTCTTCCCCGAAAATATTCAGGAGAGGCTCATTGATCTCCCATTTGATGGCAGTCTGTTTCATGCGCCTGCCGACTCCGTCATCCAGAGGCTCTTGGTGGGGCTCCGTCCTCCTCCTCCTCCTCTTCCTCTGTCCCCTCCTCTGTGACTTCCCAGTTAGGGTTGCTTTTGGGCCTTCTTAGGCCGACTGTTCTAGTTGTGTAGTAGGTTTTTCTGGCCGTTAAGTCCTTCCTTGGGACTTTGGCCTTGTTGGCTGCTGGACGGCCCCGTTGTTGTTGTTGTGTGAGTTCTGCAAGAGTTGTTGCGCAGACTTGGCCCCGAGGTTGGGCCTTCGGCTTTGCTTGGGCTGCTGTCAAGCCTGTAGCGGGGATGCTTTTTTCCCCCGTCGTTCTTTTGTTTCTTCCTCTGCTGCGGAAGTTCTTCCAAAGAGGGTTCCCATATATTGGGACTTCACGTGCCCTATGTGGGGTTATGGTAGCTGTCATGTGGCTTGCGCTCTGCTGGAGGGTTCTGGTCGCCTTCGGGTACCTGTTCTCCATGGTGTTTACGTAGGTTGCTTTTGCTTCCTGAAGACGTGTGCGCGGCCACTCGCGGTGGTGGCCTGGGCCTCTCCTCCTCTTCCCGCTCCCGTTCTGCGGTCTGGGATGTCCCTGTGTGCTCCCTTGCTAGGCATTGCCTACTTGGTTTTCCTGGGGCCTCGGGCTGTTCTTCTTGCTTCTGGCCTTGACTGCTGGCATTGTTCTGGCTGGCAGGCTTCTCTCCATCTGGAATGGGCCCGCCTTCTTCTCCTTGGTTTCCTTGGGCCCTCTAGGCTTCTTCTTCTTCTTCTTCTTCCGTCTTCCTGTCTTGGCATACGGCGGAAGCTATGTTGCCTTGTAGGGGAGTGGGGTGCTTCGGCCTCTCCGTCCTTGCCCTTGGTTCCTCTGCTGTGAGTGTACGAGCCTCTTCAGCCTTCCTTCCCTCCTACGTCCCCTTGGGGTCAGTGGGGTTCTGCTCGTGGGGGTTCCCTTGGCCTGGCAGGGGCGAGGTTCTACCTGGCCCGCAGATTTGATCCCCTGTGGGGTCCTTTGTTCTGCTTCGGCTGGTAGCGTCCTTTTGCAGACCCTCCTTCCCAGGGGTATTGCTAGGGTGTCTATTCTACGTGAAGGAATCTGCGGCTACTAGTCTCTATCAGATGTGCGAGTTACTTACCTTCGGTAGCTATGTATCTGGTAGAGACTATTCTAGCCTCAGATTCCTTCACGGCCCGCCCTTCCTCCCCTATTCTGCGAGGACCCTTGGGTTGGTCTTCGGTACTCACCTCCCGGTGGGGGGCTGTGTCTCCTGTGAGTGCCTTCCTTGTTCTTGATGGGTGGCTCCGTCGGGGCGGTTCGTTCTTCCTATGTTCTTTGGAGGATGGGGTTCCGGTGCTCCGGTGCCCTGCTACTCTGTCTACTCCAGGTTTGGGGGGGATTGCTTCTATCCCTGTCCTCCCTCCCCTCCCTTCCTCCATTGCTATCCTCTGGTTTGAGGGTCCTCTTGCCATGTCTTGCCCTTGTGGGTGGTTGCCCTCTAGGTTGGGATGGCTTGGTGGCTTGTTGTCCCGGTCTGTCTTGGGACTGGTCCCCTTCTTTGCTCCAGATGAGGGGGGTGGGCTTCCTACCTGTGCCATGACTTTTATGTCTGTTCTTCCCATTGGGGCACAGGGATGGATGGTTGTCTATGTGCGGGCAGGGTGGCTGCGCAGGTTTCTGCTTGTTCTTCTTTTTTATTTCCCTGCCCTTGGGGTCTGCAGTGTTGGCACTACCCTGGTGGTTTTGTTAGTCACTGTTTCTTTCCAATTTTCTGCTCTTCGCACACTGTTTCCATGCTCCCACAGTTTTTAGGTCTCGGGACCATCCGGTCGGCAGACCGGAAGTCCGGAGATTTAATGTCTTTGAGAAGAGGGGCTTGCACCCGCCCCTCTTCTCTCCTGTTCTCCATTGGCTGGCCTCTTAAATTCTGGCCAGCCACTGGAGAAGAGGTCCAGTCACTCCGATTATGCCCCGTCCTTTTCGGATCGGGGGGCGTGTTTTTTGCGAGAAGTCTCAGGGAGGAGACAACAGCAAAACACGCCCACAAATCCGAAAAGGACACTGCGTTTCTCCGAGGCAGTTCTTCTCAGCCTCGGAGAAAGGCGGTGGTGTCCGCACCGGACGCCACACAGTCTGATTAATTGCTCGAAGTCCCACCCTGCGGCTCGAGCCCGTAGCTGTTCAGCCCTTACCTTGTATCCCTGGAGCCCACTCGGGTTCTTGCACGGTGGGTGAGCACGGATGGTCGGTTCTCAGCGCTTTCAGGCCTCCACAGTACCTCAGGTGCTCCCACCGGGACCCGTAGCCACTCCCCGCCGCACAGCGCCTGATTTCCGGCTCAAAGGTACATTCCTGTCCCACGTTCCTCTTCTGACTGCATGCCAGAGCTCTCCGCTTCTAAAAGTACTTCCTGCATTTCAGCAGCTCCGGGCTGCCGGCTCAGCTCTCGAATCCACTTCCTGCATCTCAGCCCTGCACCGAGAGCTGCCTGAAGTGAAGAAGAGAGCTTTCGGGTGCAGCTGCCGTGGCTGACTGGAGGGCACAGCTGACGAAAACGGCGATTGAAGATTTGTAGGGCGCCGGTCGTATCAGACGTAAAGGAAGTTGAAGTCTCTTCACATCGCCGCCTCTGCTTTTGTGGTATTGTGGCATCTCCGAAGTTTACAATGTCCCAGCTTATTTAATGAAGTCGGCCTCTACTTAACTGATAGATTATGCGTCATCAGACAAACGAAATTGTCAACGTGCCTGGTTCCGAAGCTGCAGCAGAATTTCTCGATCATACCATTTGCTCCCCTTTAAGTCAGCTACTTGTTTAGTCTGTAGAATCAAAGCCTTGTTACCAAATCCTGCGTATTGTGCGCAGCTGTGTCTCAATCTAAAAAAGCTTCACAAATTGAACATTATTTAAAGTGATGTAGTGTGCACAATAGCACAGTACAGGAGTGTGTTCTTGGATGTATGCTTAGTAAATACATCCATCGGTGTGCAGTTTACGTCCTTCCACCTTGAATACCACTTCAACGATTGTGTGTGATTCTGGAGGAAAAAAAACTCCTGAGGACACCGACTCTGCAGAAACTTCCTCCACAAAGCTGACTCCTCAATGTTTCCTGATTTACTGGCATTCCTAGGACATCAGGTTTTAAAAAAAACCCTGCAGTTCGTTTTTTTCCAGTATCATAGATCCCCTGTTTCCCTTTCACATGGGAGCTCCCTTTGGTGGGTTTGTGAGGTAATCCTCACGCTGGTTGGTGCTAGCTAGCTGTACCACCACAGACTGGCTTCTCCACCTCTGCGCCATGGCTGGGGTGCTCTACTGTACCAACAGCAGCCCTTCACACCCACGAGCTGCTTCCCATCCGTGCACCTCAGCACCGTGTCAGGGGAGGGACATCACAAGAGGGGGTCAAAGGGCATTATGTGCCCCAGCTACCGCGCCATTCCAGGGCCCGCATCCCTAATGCACAATGAATGTTCTTTCACCTGTATCCCTGCTGCGCCTGTATAAGGCCTTAGCATTCTAATAATACTTCAATGTCTGCCCCTCCCTGACACCAGCCCTTTGAGGGGTCGATGGGTAGTATTGAGTTTACTCTAGCAAGCCAGGACATCTCGAGTCCTGCTCTGGCTTAATCTCTCTGCACATAAGTGTTCAAATTAATTTACTCGGCAAAGCGCACGCTCGGGTACTGCGTCCTTCCTACCCACCCGGAAATACCTAAAGGTCACATTTCAGCTGTCTCCGTGACTACCTGGTATAGACTGCACTCGCCTTCAGGCCACTCTACTCGATGCACCAGAAGTTCGCAGTGCCTCCTGGAAGCAGACATGGGTTACGTGAGCCAGGACTTCTCCCTCAGTAGAGAGAACGCAAGAATGCACCCCCTCTCGGTTTATGTACCCCCTCTCGGTTTATGCACCCCCTCTCGGTTTATGCACCCCCTGTGAGTGTATGCACCCCTTATCGGTTTATGCACCCCCTGTGAGTGTATGCACCCCCTCTCGGTTTATGCACCCCCTCTCGGTTTATGCACCCCCTCTCGGTTTATGCACCCCGGCTCAGTGGGTTAATGTGTTTGCTGCAGAGGTCTCTATGTGTGTGTGTATGTGTGTGCCTATGTGTGTGTGCCTCTGTGTGTGTGTGGCTTTTTTTGTAGGTGGCTCTATGCGTGGGTGGCTCTGTCTGTGTGTGGGTTGCTCTATGTGAATAGCTGTGTAGGTGGTTCTGTGTGTGTGTGGGTGGCTTTGTGTGTGTGGCTCTGTGTGGGTGCAAATGCAATAGGTCTCGCATTTGAGAGAGATTAAGCTATTGACATTGTAAATAACAATGCAGTTTCTTTAAAATGTTTCAAAAACATAAACAAAAATAATGTCATGAGCAATGCCAATAGCTCTAACTTTAACAATGCCGAGACCATTGCATTGTAAATGCTTGTTATCTGGTGATTCTGCGTTGTGGTGCGGAAATTTCTCTGAAGAAAACTGACGTGGGCTGCCGGGGCGGGTCTTATGTGACCTGGCTGATGTCATGTATGCAGACGATGCCTGGGTGGAGTCGCGTGATGTTGCCCCTCCCCCGGCACGCAGGGATGCTGTGGCAAAAGTTTCTGGATCCAGTCTCATGCCTGGGGATAATTCTACGTGAAGGAATCTGCGGCTAGAATTGTCTCTACCAGATACATCGTTACCGAAGGTAAGTAACTCGTACTTTTGGCCCAGTGCTCAGCGGCCATCTAGGGAAACCTACCAAACCCACACATTACTTAAAACTTGACACCCGGGGGCTTCCAGGGCGGTATGGCTTGCGCGGGTCCCCCAACGTTTCCTTACCCAGAATTCCCTGCAAACCTCAATTTTAGCTGAAAAAATCAATTTTTAACACATTTTTGTGTGGGATAGTGTGGGCTCGCACAAATTTCCTGCCACCCAGCGTTCCCCCAGGTCTCCCGATAAAAATGGTGCCTCACTTCTTGAGGGTCTACCACCTCCAGATAGTTCTAGCTTTTGGCTTAGGTACTTGGGGGTTTTGAGATACAGAGCTTTGGGAGTCAGGCAGGCGATCTTTAGCTGTATTCTTGCTTCAAAAGGCAGCCAATTTAGAGATTTTAGGACTGGGGAAATGTGTACTGATCTTTCTGTGCCCTTGGTCAGTCTGGCCGCCGCAGTATAAATGAAAATAACATAACATAACATAACATAACATTCAATACAGCCTTAAGTGGGGCCAAGGTATATTTCGGGAGGCCACATAGTGTAGCACTGACCTAGTCTAGCCTTGGCAAAACCGGCGCTTGAACCACCTGCTTGAAGTCAGCTTGTGGGAGGAAATGTTTGAGATTCCTGAGTAGTCTCATCTGGTGATTGGCTCCCTTGCAAACCTTACTAAAGTGGTTTTTCAAATGTAAGTGTTTGTCCAGGGTGAATCCGAGCGATTTGGCTGAATCAATAATGATGGGGGGGTGGGGCAGATGAAGGCAGTGAGATGTTTCATCCAGAGGTCTACCTTGGGGTATGATTCAGAGGAGAAATGAGCAAGAATTCGGTTTTGGAAGTGTTGAGTAGGAGGTGGTTCTCCATTAGCCAGTTTTGAGTGTTCATGAGGGTAGTGTTGAGTGATGTGAGATTGTCAGGTGAGGAGATTTTCAGGTAAAGTTGCGTGTCATCTGCGTACATGTGGAAGAGAATGTTCATTGAGTTTAGTGCATTTGCAAGTGGTTCCAAGAATAGGTTGAATAGTATGGGGGAATAAGGCAGACCCTTGTGGGACACCCATGGATACAGGCGTGGGCTGGGATAGGGAGTGGTTCACCTTTATTCTTTTGGATCTGTGGTGGAGGAAGGACGAGAACCATTGCAGCACCAGACTAGAGAGGCCCATCCTGTGTTCCAGAACTGATAATAGGTTGTCGTGATTTACAGTGTCAAATGCTGGGAAAGGTCAATGAGGATCAGGAGGCAGGATTCGTTGTGATCGAGCATTTTTAGAATGTCATCGAAAACATGAATGAGAGCCGATTCAATGATGTGTCCGCTCAGAAAGCCAGATTGGTGATTGTCTAGGAGTTGGAAATTTAAAATGTGAGCACAAAGTTGAGATTGGACACATTTTTCAAGGAGTTTAGCCAGAGTAGTAATGTTGGAGATAGTGCAGACCTTAACAACTTCCGCCCTATCCGCATTAGGTTTTTTTTAAGATGGGGGAAACCTGAGCTGCTTTTAGGCAGTCGGGGATCATACCTTGAGACAGTGAGGCATTGACAATCATTTTCCAGAGGGGGGGTGATGACTTCCTTGATTTCTTTGAAGACGGAGGGTGGTAGCGGGTCATTAAAGTGATTGGATGGGTTGATACTCTGAAGAATTTTGTTAATGTCTCTTTATCTAAAAGGGGTGAAGGTGTCCCAAGCCAATAGGATGGTAGAGAGGCCTTTTTAGATTCTAGTTCGATATTGATGAGTCTCGATTTCTCAGATAAAAATGTAGCCAAAGCGTCGCAAGAGGGTGGACTGTGTCCTGGGTCAGACCGAGTGGGTGTGTCACACGATTGTTTAACAATTTCAAAATGTTTCCTGGGACGATTAGAGGCTTGGTTAAGTTGAGATCTGAGGTAGTCTGCCTTGGCGCTCTTGATTTGTTTGTTATAGGAGCTCCTTACCATTCTGAGGACTTTTAGCTGATCCGAGGCAGGATTGGAGTTCCAAGATCGTTCAGTTGCCAGTAGGTTGCGTCGTTCAGACTTTAGGTTGTCGTTAAACCATGGTTTTGAGATTTTTGTTCACGCATTTTTTGTTGGATCGGTGCAACGAAGTCCATGATACTTGACATAGTAGAGTTGTAAAAGTCCGTAAGTAAGTGAACCTCTGGCTTGACAACTTGGGCGGAAAGGGCAAGTTTACATTGGGTTGCTAGTTCAGCTGTATTGATATGTCTACGGTCCCTTTTCCATACCTTCAGCTTCTTCGATTGAGGCTTCCAAGCGGACACCTCCCGGTTAATGTAAAAGAGGATGATGTGATTGTCAGACCAGTAGGAATGGGAGATGTTATCCAGAGATATGGTGGTTCCTTTGGAGATGATGAGATCCAGGATTTCTCCTTTATTATGCGTTGGCCTTTCACATTATTGGGTCCGCTCGTGATCATCTAAGAAGGATGTGAGGCATGTAGCAGTTTGGTCATTGGGGTTAGACCAATGAAGGTTGAAATCGGAGGAAGATTCGGGGAACTGCTAAATCGACATTACCGGAGATGATTTCCAGTAATTGTTCGATGGAGGAGAGATTGTTCCCGGGGGGTGATAGAAAGTATGTAGTTTTCATATCGGGATGTGAATACTTAAAATGTTGAGACGGAGGTATTCACTGGAGGAGGGTGCAGAGGTCTTGGAGTGAGAGACCGAGAGAGTGCTCCGATGAATAGAAGCTAGGCCCCCACCCTGCTTTTTCACTCTGTCGAGACGAAGTATGTCATGGGAAGGAGGCACTAGGAGGTCTAGGATAGGAGAAGAGGCGGAATTTACACAAGTTTCGGTAAGGATGATGATATGTATCTCCTGGTATTGAATGGCTGTAGTTTCCCAGTTTGGATGGCTTATTGGACTACTGTGACTTTGTCAGTACAAAATGCAGTTACATTGCAACCATTAGGGTAGCTGGGCTACATCTGTGACTGTTATCCTATGAAATTAATGTTCTATATAAATGACTGATTATTCTGTTCAACTTTAACATGATTTTTCAAAAAACCTTTTTCAGTGTTCCACCTAATTTCACATGTTTTTGTCTACAGGAATGTAACCCCTCATACCACTTTAGAATTTAAAGTATGGAGCCATCACACGTTAAAGGCTGATGCATTATTAGGAAAAACCACTGTAGATTTAGGAAAAGCTTTGGAAACGCACAACAGAAAATGTAAGTTAAACTGCAAATGTGTTCTATATCTTGTGTAGTAATAGAAACAAAAACCCAGAAAGTTACAATCTTCAATATCATGCCTCTCGAGTTACATATTTATTTTAGTTTTTTAGCTCATCAACCGCAATTATCTGAAGCATGTATTCTGCTATAAATTGAAGTATTTATTAATATAAGGTTAAATGTGAATTGCTGATTAAATTGTTATTTTTGGTTACTCCACTCCCTTTCACCACACCATATAGTCTGCTATCACTCATTTAACTGTAGTAGGAAACCTATTCAACATTGGTTGGTTTGCTTTTCTCCCAATTACTTGTAAAAGCAGCATTCTGTGTAACTTGATTCAGGGCAAACCTCTATTCCTCAACCATATTCTGAGCCACTATGGACAAGAGAATTTCATGTTATTTTATTGACGTGCTATAGAAATGCTGTTGAAATTTAGCAAAACTGTTTGTGCCGACCCTGTCAACAAAAAACTGTTCGCTATCTCACTCATAATATTTTGCCCCACGTGATTTTTTCCAAGTGATTCAGTTCTGTTGTCTTTCAGAAAGCCAGCAGCATACACAAGCATGTAGATTCCAGATGATGCAAAACTTGCATGCAGATCCTTTCACTCTAAACCTATATTCATCTGTTCGTCCCGCTATATTCTAGTTGTCTTCCCAACTCCATTCTTCCAGATAAGAGCAATGTCAAAGATGGTAAAACTGGAAATTGCTTATATTGAAACAAGCAAATATGCTATGTTAGAACTGCTGAATGGGTGATGACTCCAACTAACTTGATACCACTGGACAACACTTGTTCAATTGCTCTACCAGTAGATGTGTTCTTTGCTCAGGCATCCCAACTTTTATTAGTTGCAGATATTTTGAAGGAAAGTGCAAGTGTGAGCTGATTTGTGTTTACTCCTGTAGGATTCCTTTTGTCACTAAGTAGGAAGTAGTAAAATCATTTCTGTGCGAGACTAACCTGAGTTTCTCCAACATTGGTATCTTTTATATATTCACATGCTTGGCTCATTCTCTTGTCAAGCTGGAAATCCCTCAGTACATTAAAATAGCACTATGCAGTGTAAAATATACAGCATACAGTACATAGTGTAAAATGGCCATAGGCCTGAAACAACATAGAAACCCCAGCTTTATTTGAAAGAACCCACATTTTAGCCAATGAAATGGAAGCTTAAGTTCTCCTACTCTCCGTAGAGGCCACCTGATTTTTATTTCTTTCAAATCTTTCCTCTTTGCAGCTTGAACATGTTAGCATGTGTGCATGTATGCTAAATTAAAGCTGAATTTGATTATTATGTTTGTGTTGAAGCAGTTAATCTAGGAAATAAAGTCCAAGGGAGTGGAGGGTGTAGGCTGCATGTACATTGTTTCCACATCTGGATTAACTGGTTGAAGGCTTTGAGAGAGCTTCTGAAATTACCAACGTAAAACCTTATGATTGGTGAAGTTTTTCTTTAAATATAGCAAGTTCTGTTTTCTGCTTTACTTAACATTGCCTACATTGGTCACTAATTTTAAATCAGTGAATAGGATGTGTAAGTGCTGCACACGAGAAAAACTGATGTACCACAACGGAAGCTGCCTTTGACTTTCTATTGTAACTAATTGTATTGAGTTTTAAAATCTGTTTTTTTAAATACAAACTTTCTGTATGCAGTGGTTTTTTAGCATGTGTGCTTGCTCAGCCTCTGATTTGTTAGAGGGGATGAAGAATTAACTATTTTTCACATTTTCATTTTTCTTTTTTTTAGTGGAAAGGGTCAGAGAACAATTAAAGCTTTCAATTGAAAACAAGCATGGCACTGTACAGACTGGGGAGCTTACCGTTGTTTTGGATGGTTTGGTTGTTGAGCAAGAATCACTAGCAAACTGCAGTTCATCAACAACTCGTAAGTCAATAAGGTTGTGCTCATATGTCTGATTTAGAGAAATAAAGAAATAGACGCTAAAATTAATTTGCTTGTTTTTCAGTTGAAATGCACCAAAATGGAGATGCTGTTCATGAAACCAGAAATGATTCATTCACCAGATGTAGATCAAGGTTAGTTCTTTTTAGTTGACTCGTTGCATAGCTTTGATGATAAATTATACATGCTGCACAGTATTGCTACTCTTTCCACAATCATTTTCCTTTTTAAGTGGAAATATGTTTGCATTCAATAATATAATAGGTTTTAGACAAACCAAACAACTCTTCACTATTCTCATTATCTTTATAACCATTCTCACTTAAAGGTGCATTAGAAACCTTTTGGCATAAAAGAATACATTGTGCATAGACGTTTTAAATTGTCACATCTTAGAAAGCCGAGGGGTATAAAGGGTGATTAAACAGCACCTAGATGTGTTATGTACATGCTTTAATTGTTGGGTTTAATGCAGGCACTAAGGAAAGAATGGCAGGTAGTGGGGATTGCCATGGTAGCGGATAGTTAGAGGGACAAGCATTGAGAAAGTGTTGGTCTATCAGAATGTATGCACCCTCTTCCCATATTGAACATGGTGCTACTTCGTGCTACTCCTCACTTATTTGTTTGCTTTACTTACTTGCCACCTTTTGATGAGCTTTTCCTTACATTGGTGTACAGCCTTGTACAGTGAAATCATCTGATAGATTCCCTACAACTTGAAAAAAGCTTCTTGCCTTCAGTAACAGTCTTTATTGTGAATACTCTACCTGCAGGTTCCTCACCTTCACATTGCATCTGGAAACTTATTCCATTGTTTTCCTGTGCTGATAGAGGAGCGAGCTCCAACTCTGCACTTGGAAGCAACACTGTGGTGACTTCACTGCAGCAATAAAACTGCCACCCTGGTGCATCCAGTGTCTGTTCCCCGTCCATTTTCTGTGCCTTTAGAGGAGAGGTCTCAAACCTTTAGATGAAAATCATACAGAGCTACTATTAATATTAGTTTAACACTGACCACGTCAGACAAGATCACATTACTGGCTACACCATGCAAGGTTACCATCAGTGATTACCTCAGTGCAACAGGCAAGGTGTTGCCAGAAGATCTGTGAACATTTCTTTTTCAATTTGGAATGCATCAGGATAATACCACAGCTATAGCTGCAATGTCCCTGGCACCTAGGTAATCATTTTATTAATGTCTCCCCAATGCCTCATGATTTCTCACTCAAGTATCTGTTTTAAATATATTTTGTTAATTCAGCCATGTGTTTGTAAACATCAGCTAAGCGTTTTGTGGCAATGTTTGGCCACATAATAATTCAACCAAGCAAAAAGTCTACTTTAGTAGGCTTGACTACACACAGGCAAGCTTAGCACAGCTAGCTGGAGAGCAACCAGTAGCTCACAAGCTCCTTGTTGGAGAAGCGTGCATTAGAAGCAGAGACAAGAAAATTAAATAAATTATTACCTAGCTATAGTAAAGGAAATTTCAATTCTATTAAGGACTCTGAGGCGAGGATGGGCTTTTCTTTCCCTGCTTTATTTTCCAGCAGCAATTCAAAGAACATAACCATGACAAACTACACTTCCAGTCAGTCAATGGGAATAAAAAACAAACTAGTCCTCCAATCAGAGCAGCGTTGTCTGATTAACTGTCCTTGTCGACGCTCTATCCTACTTTCTTGCTGCGAACACAGCCAAATACTTCAGAAAATTATTCCTGTTTGATTGTCTCAGTCCGTGAGAAAAGAGAGAATTTATTTAAGATAACGAAAATATCAGGACAAACACCAGAAGGAACAATATTAAGAACAATAGTCTAATAGTCAGCAAAACGCGAATTACTCATCTAGCTGATACAGCCAATAAACATGTCAAGTATTTGAACTACATTTAACATAAATTTGTCTAGTATTTGATTAACTGGAATATCATTCTAGGGTGGGAAGATTGAGACCAATCAAATAAGGTGGTCTAATCCTCACCTCCGAACCTTTATAGGAAATTTATCATTTTATGTCTGTACCAGAGGCGAGGATTAGGCCACTCTAAACCTTCCAAACCACCAGAGATGCCATATGTGTAATTTATTTAAAGTAAAATCTATTAAAGGTAAACTCCGATGACCAATCTGCTGCACTAAGAATGTCCTCCAAACGAGCTCCCAGAGAGAAAGCTTAGGAAGCCATTGCTTCCCGTACAGAATGAGCTCCAAACTTTGAAATATCCGTTCCTGCTTCATGCAAAACCCATCTGACCATGGTAGGGGAAGAAACAGCTTTGTGAGGCTTTGTAAGCGCAATAAACAATTGTTACTCACCAATGGTAGGGGAAGAAACTGCTTTGTGAGGCCTTGTAAACACAATAAACACAATAAACAGTTGGTGCTCGCCCAGAGGATGGATATCTTCGGTCATAGATTCATAAGCCTTAATAGCTATGTCCACACGCAACTTAATTACATCAGGAAAGGCTGGGTATGACACAATTCCAGTATTTGTAAATCTTTTTATTAACATACATCAGCTTATTAATTTCAGTACAGAGGAAGCAATAAGATCTGGCATCATGGAGACAATAGGTGAAATCAGTAATAGCAATATAGCACATGGAACATCTATGGGGAGGGAGGGATCATCATAATTGACAGTGCAAGGCGGTTGGCATATATCACCACGGTAAGAATTCCACAAACCCCACATGCGGGTCCACTTTCTAGGACAGCCCTGAGCCACATACACGGTCTTTTCTCTGTGCATGGACCAGTCAAGGTCTTTCTCCCAGGCCTCTACCATGGGGGGATGAGATCCTCCCCATAGCTGTGCGATATTCCTTTTGGCGTGCATTAGCCCCAGGCTGACCCATTGTGTCAGGGAAACATTCAAATCCGTCGGTTTCCATACATTCAAGAGGCATCTACGGGCTTCACGATGGAGATGTGTGGATAGCACTGTATTGATGGTGTCGTGTATCTTCCGCCAGTAGGGACGAATAAGCTCACACTCCCAAATGATGTGCATAAATGTTCCCACTTGGCCGCATCCCATCTACATTTCCCCCCCCCCCCCCCCCCCCTGTCGGTTCTTCCCATTTGCACCAGCCAGGGCCTGTCATGTATACCCTCTGAAGGATTTTGAGTTGTACCAGTCTAAGTCGCACTGGAATAGCAACACTCTTGGTGAGGATACTGCCTCCTGCCATTCTTCATCATCCATCTCAATACCATCCCCCGTCCATCTTTTCCGCAATGATTGAAGAGGGTTTGTCTTATTATTTATCAGTTTTTTTTATATATTGGGGAGATAGCCTTGTCGGGAAGGTGGCCATCCAATACCCTATCCTCCAGTGGGGAAGATTCAGGAAGGGTGGTACCTCGCGGCAGAAGGCATCGCAAGGTGTGTCTGATCTGCCTGTAGCGAAAGTATTCTGTGTCCGCAAGATCAAATTGCTGTTGCATGGTGGTAAATGATCTAACATCCGACTTATCCCAGAGGTCTTTGATGTGTGAAATTCCGATAAATTCCCACTTGTCAAACCCTTTTGATTTCCATACGCTACCCAGTTGTTGCGAGTCCCACAGTGGAGTCGCTAGTTTCAGTCGGTGATATAAGTGCCATGATTGATGGCTGCTAGATGGGCCGCCCAATAATATTTTCTGATGTCTGGGAGGCAGATTCCTCCGTCCTACCAGTTCAAGGTAAGCTTGGTTAGGGCTATACACAGCTTTCCATCCCACAGCAGGTCCTGTTGAAGGCCCTCTGCCTCTTTGAAATAAGACAACGGAACGGGATCCAAGAAGTTCTGCAGGGCGTACAAAAAACGAGGCAAAGACATCATTTTGAAAAGAGCCGCTTTACCCAGTAGGGAAAGAGGGAGAGACTTCCAGTTGTTTATATCCTTCCTCAGCCTGGCCAGGGGCGGGAGTAAGTTCCGAGCATACCGAAGCGATGGGTCTAAGGAGAGAAAAAAACCCCGAGATACCTGAAGCCCTTTGTGTTTATTTGAATAGGGCAACCCTTCGGTAGTATAGGCGGCTCTCCCGCCAGGACGAACAGCAGGGACTTACTCCAGTTAACAGAATATCCGGAATATCAGCCAAAAATCGCCAGGCTGTCCAAGACCGCTATCAGAGACATACTCGGGGAGGCCAAATAAAGTAGAATACCATCCGCATAGATTGAAATGCGGTCTTCCCACTCTGGGGCCCAACGCAGTCCCCGTACAACTGGGTCCCTACGTACCCATGTCCCCAGTGGCTCCAACCCCAAGGACAGTGGACACCCCTGACGTGTCTCACGGCTAAGTCCAAAAGTGGCTGACTTTTTATTGTTGACCACCACTTGCGCCAAAGCTTCAGCGTATAGGAGCTGTACCCATTGGATTTGTTTTGGGCCAAACCCCATTTTCTCCAGTACTGCCCAGAGGTAGGGCCGTTCTATGGTGTCGAGGGCCATGGTAGCATCCAGGGAAACTATGATGGCTAGTTCTTGGATAGTGGATACTCTGCCCAGTACCCCATGGACTCTACGCAAATTAAGAGCCGTATTACGGTGTGGGATAAAACCATATTGGTCTGGGTGGACTAGATTTTCAATTACATTGACCAGACGATTGGCCAGAATCTTGGGCTCAGCAATTAAGAGATCGGCCCATACGACGCACAGTCAGTTTTGGATTTCCCTTCCTTGTGAATAGTGACTATACTGGCGGTCCTCTGATCTCTAGGGAGTGTCCCTTTGTCTATGGATTCTTCAAACATGGACCGCAAATGTGGGGCCAGTTTGTCCGGCAGAAGTGTATATAGAACTTGATAGGAAGACCATTGGGACCGGAGGCCTTCCCCGAATTTAAGGATCTGATCGCTTTCGCTATCTCGTCATTCGATATTGCACTCTCTAGAAAGTCGCAGTCCTCTACAGAGAGCTTGGGAAGCGCAATGTCCGTTAACAGTTCACGGGAACCATCTACAGTATAGGGAGCGACGGCAGACTAGACAGTACTAAAGTGGTCAGCAAACATGTCCACAATGTCTTGCGGATTCATGAGAGGGATGTCCCCCCTCATCACGGAGTTCAGGCACCAGCCTGCACTCTCTCTCTCTCTCTCTCTCACTCTCTCTGTCACACACTCTCACACTCTCTCCCACACTCTCTTCCACACTCTCTTCCACACTCTCTCCCACACTCTCTTCCACACTCTCTCCCACACTCTCTCCCACACTCTCTCCCACACTCTCTCCCACACTCTCTCCCACACTCTCTCCCACACTCTCTCCCACACTCTCTCCCACACTCTCTCCCACACTCTCTCCCACACTCTCTCCCACACTCTCTCCCACACTCTCCCACACTCTCCCACACTCTCTCCCACACTCTCTCCCACACTCTCTCCCACACTCTCTCCCACACTCTCTCCCACACTCTCTCCCACACTCTCTCCCACACTCTCTCCCACACTCTCTCCCACACTCTCTCCCACACTCTCTCCCACACTCTCTCCCACACTCTCTCCCACACTCTCTCCCACACTCTCCCACACTCTCTCCCACACTCTCTCCCACACTCTCTCCCACACTCTCTCCCACACTCTCTCCCACACTCTCTCCCACACTCTCTCCCACACTCTCTCCCACACTCTCTCCCACACTCTCTCCCACACTCTCTCCCACACTCTCTCCCACACTCTCTCCCACACTCTCTCCCACACTCTCTCCCACACTCTCTCCCACACTCTCTCCCACACTCTCTCCCACACTCTCTCCCTCCCTCACTCTCCCACACTCTCTCCCACACTCTCTCCCTCCCTCACTCTCCCACACTCTCTCCCACACTCTCTCCCTCCCTCACTCTCCCTCCCTCACTCTCTCCCTCACTCTCTCCCTCACTCTCTCCCACACTCTCTCCCACACTCTCTCTCTCACTCTCCCTCACTCTCCCTCACTCTCCCTCACTCTCCCTCACTCTCCCTCACTCTCCCTCACTCTCCCTCACTCTCCCTCACTCTCCCTCACTCTCCCTCACTCTCCCTCACTCTCCCTCACTCTCCCTCACTCTCCCTCACTCTCCCTCACTCTCCCTCACTCTCCCTCACTCTCCCTCACTCTCCCTCACTCTCACTCACTCTCCCTCACTCTCCCTCACTCTCCCTCACTCTCACTCTCCCTCTCCCTCACTCTCACTCTCCCTCACTCTCACTCTCCCTCACTCTCACTCTCCCTCACTCTCACTCTCCCTCACTCTCACTCTCCCTCACTCTCACTCTCCCTCACTCTCCCTCACTCTCCCTCACTCTCCCTCACTCTCACTCTCACTCTCCCTCACTCTCCCTCACTCTCCCTCACTCTCCCTCACTCTCCCTCACTCTCCCTCACTCTCACTCTCCCTCACTCTCCCTCACTCTCCCTCACTCTCCCTCACTCTCCCTCACTCTCCCTCACTCTCCCTCACTCTCCCTCACTCTCCCTCACTCTCTTCCCCCCCCCCCAGCTCCGAGGGGGGGGCCTTTGATCACTGTCTTAAAGGCCTCCCATAACGTCTGAGAGGAGGTCACCGATCCGTCATTTTCTATAAAATAGTTGTCTATGGCTCTGGTAAGTTCCTTGCAAATATTGGGGTCCCGTAGATAGCATGGGTTATTAGGGGCCACTCTTCCCACCTGCTTGTAATTAAGCACTAAGTGGATCCATATCGGAGAGTGATCAGCAATACCTCTGGCTAGGTGCTTAATCTCATGTATGTGAGTGGCCTGAGATGCAGGGACTAAAAAGTAGTCTATGCGAGCAAGGCTCCCATGTGCCCCCGAATGAAAGGTGTGCTGCACTGTACTTGGGTGATCAGTCCGCCACCCATCCACTAGCCCCATGGTCTCAAGGAACTCCGGAATCCAGCACGCCGTTGATCCCACCTCCCGGGGGATGTCGGTCTAGCTCGCCCGAGACCACCGAGTTAAAGTCACCCCCAAGTATTAACAGGCCCTCTGAAATAGCGAGCAGGATATTTCCAAGATCTCAGAAGGTGGTGGCTTGTAAGCCAGGTGGTACATTGATTGACATGAGTGTGATGGGGTGTCCCTCCCACGTGCCTGAAACCCCAATGTATCTACCCCTATCGTCCGTCCAAGTGGCATGTACTGCAAGCGGGAAGGATTTTCTCATCATGATACCAACTCCCTGCGAGCTGGAAGTGAACCCTGCATGTGCTAACATGGTGTATCCCCATCTGTGCATGGCCTTACATACATTACCAATCAGGTGGGTTTCTTGAAGCAGTACGATATCAGGGGCCTGATGTTTAATGTATTGGAGGGCTCCACTGCGTTTGATTTTATCCCCCAGCCCGTTGACATTCCAGCTCAGCATCTTAACCTCTTTGTCCCACTGTGTAGCCATGATGGATTAGAAAAGGTCAGTACGTCCACTGTGAGCAATATCGTACATGCTGCTGATGCAAGAACTACAACAAAAAACAAACTAAGTTCCCCCTCCCAACACCCCCCTACCCCGCTGCCCTACACTCTGGGCGTAGAACTGCCCATCGAATAACTTGCAGAGTGCCTGTCGCCCTCGTCAAAAACTAAAAGTAGAAAAAAAGTGGGGGTGAAGCACTCAGTTTCCCTGCCTCCAGCTGACTTGTGTACTTGCCCAATTGAGATATACGTGCCAAGTTCGTAGGAGTCAACAGCTGTAGAAAACCCATTAACCAGGCAACCCACCACCCGATCCAACCCCACCCTAGGCCCAAAATACCCAATTCAGGTTCAAATGTAGACTCTACCTCGTACTCAGGGAGGCTGCAGAGTTCCTCCCTCCCTCCCTACCTACCTACCTCCCTCCCTCCCTGCTGCTGCGGTCGCGTGGGCTCCTGACTGCCCTGTTCTCAATCCAGTCTGCTACTGCTTCCGGATGGTCGAAGAACCAAGTTCTCCCCTCCGTCTCGACTCGGAGACGCGCTGGCAACAACATTGAATATTTCAGGCCCCTCTCTCTGAGATCCCTCTTTACCACAAGGAACGTGCATCTCTGTTTTTGCACCCTCTGTGTGAAGTCCGGGAAAAAGGTAATATCAGCATTTTCGTAGCGGAGGGGGGGATCCCCATCCTGGCGTTCTGGAGAATAACATCTCTGTCACACCTGGGACCCTATGGGCCCTTTCAATAACAAAGAATTTGCTGAGGCCTTTAGGTTGCAGGTGCTTCAGGATGAAGTCTTCAACAAAGAGGTCGGGGGACTGTCCCTCAGCCCTTTCCGGAATTCCCAAAACGCGCAGGTTATTGTGAACTCCCAATATGCGCAGGTTATTGCGTCGGAGGCGCTTCGTAGTCGTCTAGCTTTAGTTCTGTAAATTGGCAGAAATTCTGAAGGTCTTGGACCTCTCCTTGGAGCTGCGTGACATCCCCGGTCAAACTGGTTGTGATCATTTCTACTTGTTTGACCTTCTCGTTTAGTTTAGCCAAATCTGCCCTAATCACATCGATTGCCATAGTGTCCATTTTGTGCTCAAGGGAGGTAATGGCATCCATGACATCCTTTAGCGACAATTCCTGATCATCTTCAGTCTGTTCACCCAGGGAAGCGCCTCTAGACTGTCGATTCTGCTGCATATCCTTGGGTATGGTGTAGCGGTCCAAATTGTTGGACTGTGATGTTTTAGGCCCTTGGGGCCCCGCGGCCTTGCTTCTGTCCATTGTGCCAATATGCGTCGGTACAGGCCCTTGCAAGAGTCAAACCAGGCAAATAGAGATTTCAAATGTATAGGCCTGACCTATACCCGGCCTGCGTGGCCACGGGACACTCGCCTCTTCGTGTAGATGATGCCGGGGTATGTCACACGGCAAAAGTGCAGAAGGCACGAACGTGCTGCACCTCCTCTTCCCTAGCCGGGGGACTGTGCCTTTCCCACTGGCTCCTGAGCCCCTGCTTTCGTCTTCTGCCAAGTTCTGCCCCAGTATGGAAGGAAAGGGGGGGAGGGGGTATCAATATCCCCGCTCCTGTGCAATGATCGGAGCGGGGATGGCTCAGCCGGTAGAGGGGGGGATCTCCCCTGTGCCTCAGTTCAATAGTTATGTCCTCGAGCCCCCCTGCACCTCACCGCACCTCCAACTGGTCGACGCCGGGCTTCCACCGGCTTCAAGGTCCAAATTCAGGGTGTCCCAGCGCAATCTCCGTCCCTTCTCTGGGCACCTGCAGGTGTTCGGCCTCCACCTCCGCCGGTCTAAGGAAAATGGTGCCCAAATCCCGGGTGACCCAGCCCAATCGCAGCCTTCTCTCCGGGCCTCCGCGGGTGCTCGGTTTTGATAGATACCAATCGACGCGAGGAGGTTATGCTCTCCTCTCCCGGCAGTGGATGATCTCCGAGTCGTCCCCCGGGCCCGGCGTCGCCACAGGAAACAGACAGCACTGCTGTGTTCTGATCTCTATATAACAATATAGGGTGTGGCTCTAATCAGTAAGGCTGAGCCCTTTGACCATGAAAACAAACCAACTGCCAATACTGATTAACATTTATGGATCTTAATTAACCTGGCGCAAGATCAATAAATCAATGCAACCTTCCACTACTCAATAGCATTTATTTCAATAGCACCTGTTCTTTTACATTCCTCATTTTTTTTAAAAGAACAATAGTACTTCATATACAAAATTTCTTTTAAAAAATCACCACGATAGAAAATACAGAACAAAGAAGAATTGTAGAACAAAGACAAATTCACGACGCAATCCCAAACTCATTTCACTCCCAGTTACACTCAATCACTCATGCCACAATCCTCATTCAGCGTTGTATACGGATGATTACATTAAACAACTTTGTTCAGGCCCATCATTACTCTCAGATACCCCTGAAATACCCACCTCCTCCAACACCTCAGTCCCAGACCAACTGGAGAAACTCAGGAAAAAGCAGGTTCGTCTACAGTTAATGATCCTTATGCTCACAGATTACCTCAAAGCAGAAGTCATTCCCTTAGGTCTCCAAGTACGCAATATTCCCGGGATCTTCACTGACAATCCAAAATATATTTCCAATTTTAGTTACATCGGAACTACATGTTCCCGCCACTGGCTAGTACTTGGAATAGATATTGCCACAGAAACTCTCAAAGAGCTTGAGACTGAGATCTCAGATATACTTAAACAAATTCAAGATTCCAATCCAACCACTGATGCAAAGAAATTGTTGGAACAGATTGAGAAAACTGTTGCAGACTTCCATAGAATCGAACAGAACAAGAAAGCTAACAAAATAAAGAAAGATATAAAAACCTACAACATAGAGACCACCTACCCGTATTTACAAAAAGATTTTTATACTAACAGGTCCTACTCCACACATCATAACAACCGTCCGTGGGGTCGCTACAACAGACGCCACAATCTGGTTGGCTTTTCAGACACCTCAGCTGACTCATCCGACAACTCGGACCCAGGAGAGGGTAGTAGCACCACAAGACGTGGAGACTTAAATCAGAACACTTTTTTAGTCAGGGGCCAACAAGATCCACCCCAACGAGGCAGAGTGAAGAAAACCCAGCGGTGGTACAACCCACCGGGAGAGAGAAGGACATGCAACAATTTTTACCAATGGTAATGACAGATACTCCTACCAACTGACGTGATTCCCATCTTTAATCTCTCTTCCCTCTCACTGACCTCAGACGAACTCTCTCTCCTCAAAAAAGGATTATCCTTTGTTCCAACAATTCCACCTAATTTCATGGATCTACAAACTGAGCTTCTCAGATTTTTCCGCCGCATCCGCCTACAGGCGTTTTTTCAATTGCATCCAATGCCAGAACAAACGGCCAATACTCCCTTTCGGCCCCCATCCACTTTTCTACCATCTGCTGGTATGGTACCCCCAGAGGTAATCACTTTTGAGAAAAGGATACTGAAGGACCTCTCTAGCCTACAGAGTAATAAAAGGTTCATTCCATTTAACATTACACTCAAAGAGAAACAAGCTATCACTCAGCTAAAAAATACCGACTCATTGGTAATCAAAAGTGCAGATAAAGGTGGTGGAATAGTGCTCCAAGAAAAAACAGCGTACATATCAGAAATCGAACGACAACTTAACAACAAGAACACTATATGAGGTTAGCATCAAACCCCGCTAAAGAGATTCAGGGATTAATCCTCAGCACGACCACAGAGGGACTCCGTGCCGGCTTCCTCTCTAAAAAGGAATTTAATTTTCTGAATGTAAAATCAGCACGCACTCCTGTCATATATACGCCCCCCAAAGTTCACAAAAATATTTCAAACCCTCCAGGCCGCCCCATTGTTTCTGCGTGTGGTTCAATCTTAGAACCACTTGGGACTTACGTAGATTTCTTCATTAAAGACTTCATTCCCACCACTCAATGCTTTGTTAGAGACTCAATGGCAATGATTAAGATGATTGAGCATCATCCATTTGATCCCTTGTCAGAGACTTTATGTACCATGGACGTGGAGTCGCTATACACCAATATCCCTTAGACAGCTGCCCTTTTAGTAATACAAAGAATATTGGAGTCACGTCCACGCCCACATGCTGTCCCCAGTAATTTCATACTACAGCTTTTAGAACTCTGCCTTACCCGCAATTTCTTCAGCTTCAACAACACCTTCTACCAGCAAATCAAAGGCACCTCGATGGGTGCGATTTTTGCCCCAAATCTGGCAGTGCTCTTTATGGACCAACTGGAAACTAATGTCATTCTGACAGCTTCAAATCCCTTCTTTCCAGGCATCGTCTTTCTGGGCTATCCTTTACCATTACTACTGACACTGACTCCATAGCATTTTTAGATCTCACCATTTTTCACAACGATGGCGAACTACTTAGACGCCTTTATCGCAAACCCACTGAACGCAACACCCTCCTTAACTATGCCAGCAATCACCCTAGGGCTCTAAGGGACTCATTGCCGTATTCTCAATTTTTGAGAATTAGGAGAAATTGCTCTTGTAAGGCTGATTACTTTAGAGAATCATCTGTTCTGGCCTCTAGACAGAGGCTACCCAAAAATAATTGTAAAAAATGCTTCTAAAAGAGCTTGGTACTGTCCCCGAGAAGTCCTTCTGACCCCTAAACCCAAAAAAGAACTGCAGAGAATTGCGTGCGTGACCACTTTTTCCCTGGTATCTAACAAATTGAGAAAAACGATACTGCACCATTGGCCTGTCTTAAATGCTGGTAACCTCACCATTGAAAAACCACTATTCGCTTTCAAAAAAAGCAAAAATTTGAAGGATCACCTTGTCAGGGCTGCATTACCTGTCGCTCCCAACACCACTCTTCCTGCTAGTTGGGGTCTGTCCCCCATCATTGGTCATTCGAAATGTGGTTCATGTAATGTTTGTGTGTTCACCATTGAGGGCAAAAGCTTCACATTTAAGAACATCACAGTGCACTGTCAAGCTTTCACCAACGTTATCTACCTTATCCAATGTCCCTGTTTGAAAATATACATTGGACAAACTACGCAAAGAGTCAAGACCAGAATGTGTCAGCACAGAAGTCGTATCCGATGCAAGACACTGAAAGCTCCTCTTGTTGAACATTTTACTGACGCCAATCACAACGAAGATGATTTGCGCTGGACAGTCCTCAAATCGCTGAAGTTACCCCAAAGGGGCGGCAATATGGCCCAACTTCTAAACAGAGAGGAATTAAAGGCAATCATCCTCTTTGATTCCATCGATAATGGGCTCAATAGGACAGAAGACTGGACATCTTTACTGTAAACAAGTGTAATTCTGCATTTTTTCACCCTAGTCACTTTCAGCTATCTTGACTGTCACTACTAGACTAAACTGTTGGTGTTTGAAACGAATAATGTAAATATTTGAACATTACGGCTTCATTTTTTGTCAATTCTCTCCCCCCTTTAACTGTATTGCATCACTGTTAAGACGGGTCTGTTACTTTTCCCAACCCTTAAACAAACTGTGATTACCAAGTATATGCTTCTATTCACCATGGTCAGAAATGCATTTCTTCAATTGCTACTATGTATTGAACAGTTCTTTATTTTCCAAGCATGTGCACAAAGCATCATACCACACGGCTGTCTATAGCCATCACCATAAGAAACTCACTTCACTTCAGTTTCACCGTTACAAGATGTCTGCCAATGCGGTACTCCACTCCATCATGGCCACCGTCCTTTTGCCGACTTGATCCTTTCCACAGTCCTCCTTCTATGTCTCTTCCCCTTGTCCCTCGCCACGCCGCCTACTTAACACACCTGCCACCCCGCAGTTGCCTTGCTATCACGCCTCAAGGAACAGCAGATTCTTGCTCCCTCCGGCCTCCGGTGACTCTCTCCGAGGTAAGCCTATGCTAGAAACCCCACCCGCTAGAGCCAATCCTTGCTCCAGTCCCCTCCCCACTAACTACCCTCTTACGATCCTCCAGCTCCGGTCCTGAACCGGTTCGCAGCCGATTATCGCTGCACGAACTTCCTCCCAAAGCTCATCCTTCCTTCCAGGCTCAAAGGACAATTCGCTCCGGCCTCCCGCGCTTTTATTCTTTTCTCCCAGGTAAGCCCATTTTCAGCATTGCTTCTGCATTCGGCAGCCTTACGCTCCTAGAATCCCCCCTCTTAACCTCTGTTCCCTCCCTCAGCTCCAGCACCCCACAGCGCCTGCTGGATCCCCCTGCGTCATCACTGCACTGCCTTTGCCCACCCTTGCTGCCAGTCCGTCAATTTACGGACCTTCTCTCTCCTCGCCCAAGGTAAACTCACGCCCAGCCACCAGAGTCCCCCGTTTTTACGCCTTGTTGCCAGGTTGATCTCATACCCCCTTCCTCCCTTAGGTCCATCCTGAGACAGCCGCGGGCTTCCCTCCTTGCATCAGGCACCCGCATAGCTGCTCGCCAGATCAGCGCTCTTCGGTTGCTTACAAGGTTTTAATGCTATCACTGCGCCGTGTCTTGTCAGCATTCATCAATTGTTTACACTTTGAACGCACTAATTTTGCCAGCGAGCATGTACCGCCAACACCGCGCCGCTTCTTGCCATTCCACCACAATGGTCATCATCCACAACGTTTTATCTCAGCAGGGCACTAAGCACTCTCTTGCTTCATCTCCAGGCATGCTTGACACCGTCTTCCGCCACCCGCATACGTCCTCGTGACATCCTTCCCACTGCCAACACTGGGCATTTTTCACAACCAATGTTGCTCCTTCACCGTCGTTGACCATATGGGTATTTCACTCGTACTGTGTGCTACTGCACACAGCAACGTTTTCATTCTTGTTCGCATGTTGAGCATCACGCTCACCCCACTTTTTTCATATTCATATGTATATATGTTCTACATTTTCCAAACGGTTGTCGACTAGATATGCTGAAAGTTTGGTGGACCATAATTACTGTTTAAATCTTGTATATTTTCTTTGTTTCCTTTTTTCCTGTCTCATAACTTTGCAGGCTGTTTCAAATAACTTATCAGGCAACAGTTCACATTCTAGTCCTGATGATGATCCCACAGTATTAAGAGCTAGGGATCGAAATGTCGACTGGTTTAGCAAAACACCACAATTTAACCACTGTGTAAATTCTATTGTGTTGTTTGCTGGTATAAGCTTACGTAAGATTATCGTGTAATGTAAGCCACCTTTTGCTCTTCTTTTAACTAATTTCTTTGCCTGTTATTTTCTCTTTTCTATTCTCTCCATCCCTTTATTTCTAAGCTCGGTACAGGATTGTGCCTTTCTCACCCTTGTTGTTTCCCTTATTCCGTTCATTCCGTTTTATTTTGTTTGAATAAACGTTCCTTTGTCCGGCTGGACATTGGTAGACTACTCGTAGTGCTCATTGTAGTCTATGTAGCAATGCTTTCATTATTTCCTCCTATGCTAAGGACCTTTGTTCTTTAAAATATACAATCCTCATTCACCCACAACTAACAACCTAAACACAATCGTATGCCCGCTCCTTGGGTCCCTGGAATTAAATCTTAAACTGGTGGACCAAGGTGTTAAAACCAAACAAAGCAATATTTGATATCCTGCTTGGTTGTGCACAACATCTACTCTCAGCAAATTCCCAGTTCCAACAAAAATATTATTTACAAGTGCACAACATGACCATCCTAATTTAAATAGACAATTGTTTGGTGAAAAAAGAACAAGGGTCTACGCATTTCGAACCCACGTATTTCCGGGGTTCTCTTCAGGACCAAAGACACTGTAGCACAAAAAGAAAGAAAAAGGATTTGTACTTTTTTTTAAAAAGCCTTCTCATTATCGAGCGCTATCATCAAAATTCACTACCTCCCACCAAGCTCTTACCAATTTGACTCTCACCAATGATGGAAGTTTCTACAGGGATATGTGCTGTGAAGCCACTACATAGAGGAGAAGAAATGCACCAAAAAGTCCTGTCAGAAATTGGGTATGGCTCGTAATCTACAGGAAAAAACGCCTCAACGGCAGAAACTTACTTTAATTAATTCAATACCGTGTCGTGGTGTAAATAACCGCCATTGCCGAAGCATGTATCTTGTTGTAAAAGAATTTTCACTGACGTCCAAGTCTGCAACAGAGAGCGCAGATGGCTATAATTTGTGTATGAAAACAGTGTCTCTTTTCGTGGCCTTTGTATCAGTTAACATTACGCGTACCTTTAAAGCCGTCATGCGCTAGGTGGGATGCGAGCAGCGATTATTCAGCGGCTCGATTCATTTCCAACCTTTTGCCACTAGGAAGAAACGTAAAAGCCGGTTAGTTGGCTGACGGTGCCGCCGATGTGGATTAATTTTCCCGCGCCTGAACTGCTCCAAACCTTAGCGCGGCGACTACTTCCACAATAGTCTCAATGACTCTCTATTCCTGCACCTACGGCGGCACGTGAATTGCGCTAGTCTCGGTTTCCCCTTACATGTGGAGCATTCGCTTGGCTTCTGGGGGATTTAACATAGGATTGTGTGAAACGTAGTTCATTTGCCAGTGTGAGCAAAATTCTCAGTACCAAACTGAAAAAAGTATCCGCATCTCTGCTCAAAATCCAGGGAATTATGGGAGATGTAGTCTGTTTACAAAGATAGGCATATCTAAAAAGTTATCCTGTGGAGCTGTAGTCCACCTTAAACGACCACCTACAGTTAATATAGTTCCGATAGTTCGTTTAGCCCTGAGACAGCAGTGTCAAATTTAACAATAAGCATTGCTTCTCTTTGGGATAATTTTAAATCCATTTCCCCATCTCTCGGATTGCATTCGATGTTTGAATTAATTGTCCACTGCAAATCTTTCCATATGTGATTTTTTTTGTTCCAATGGTTCACCAATGGAGCGGTTTCCACATTTCTTCTAATACGATATTTGTGTTGTGTGAGCCTTTGACGCGCTTCTTGGTTTGTTTTTTCCTATGTACAATAGTGAGCATGGACATGTGATCCCATAAATGACGTATTTCGTTTTACAGTTTGTAAATGCATCGTGCTTCCGATGAATGCCATTGTGAGTTAACAGTGCTCCTTCCATCGTTTGTTCACAGCATAAGCATGTGCCGCACTTATGATGTCCTGTTACAGGTGTTAGCCCCATCAGTTCTCTCAAAGATGGTTTAGGGGTCTTTTTTACAGCTGCCCTAACTATATGGTTTGATATGCTTCTTTCCTTTTTGAATGCAAACAATGGGCCATTTGAAAAAGCCGGATCCAGGTTCGTTATTGGGTGCCAGTTCTGGTTAATAACTTTTTTATTTTTATTATTTGAATTTGGACAGAAGGTTGTGACACAGACTTGACGTTGCATTGGAGGTTTTTCATGTTTGTTTAGCAGTGTCTCCCTGGGTGTCCACCATGCTCGTTTCAGAGCTGATTTTACTAGTTTTTTTGGATACCCGCGGTCCCGTAATTTCTCAACCAGGTTGTTGGTATGCAAGGTATATTCGTCCTTGTAAAAACAATAACGACGAATCCTTAAAAACTGTCCGTATGGTGTATTTTCTCTCAAACTTCTAGGGTGATTACTGGAGAACAAAAGGGCCTTATTTGTATCTGTAGATTTTATGTACAATGTTGTAACTGGTCCACCCTCTGCTGGGTACACTTCTACATCTAGGAAAGGCATGTTATATGCTGAATGATTTATGCTGAACTTGATATCTGATGTTCTTTGATTTAACCACTCATAGAAGTCCATTAGTTGTTCCACACTTCCTGTCCAAACCATGAAAATATCGTCGATGAAACGTAACCATGTTGTTATGTACTGTTTAAATGGATTATTGTTATAGACCAACTTGTCTTCGTACATCGACATGAACAGTACTGCTAATTCCGGGGTGAAGGGGCACCCCATCACTACTCCTTTTATCTGGAAAAAGAACTCCTCTCCGAAGGCGAAGTAATTTTTCTTGAGAGCAAATGCGGCCAGTTCAAGAATAAATTCTGTTGGAACTCTAACTGGTTTAGGTCTTTTTTCCCGAAAATATTCCAGGACCGCCAAAGCTTCATCCTGTGGAATTTGGGTATATAAAGAAGTGACCAAGTGTCACCATTATATCTTTTTCCGTTTCAAATGGAACATCCTTGAGTTTGTTAATGAAATCTGTCTTGTCTTGAAGATAAGATGCAACTTCATCCATAAAGGCCTTCAAAAAGTAATCTACATATTTTGAAATTGGCTCAACCAGAGACTCGCAACCGGAGACTATTGGTCTCCCTGGGGGACTAGTCTCGTTCTTGTGGACTTTTGGCAAAACATAAAAAACTGGAACTCTAGGATGTCTGTTCAGCAGAAAGTTGTATTCTTTTGGGCCCAAAAAGCCTTGTTCAAAGCCTGCTTTCAGAATGGCAAAGAGATGGTCTTGGAGTTCAAGTGTGGGATCTTTTGGAATTCTTTTATAACAACCAGGATCATTCAGTTGTCTAAGCGCCTCAGTGGTATACTCTGGTGTTCCCCAAACCACAATTGAACCCCCTTTATCCACCTGTTTAATGGTAACCGAGATCTGATCTCGGCGTCTGGTGGCACTGTGGGCCCCGGCTTCAGTGCGGCAAGTAGGCCCCGATCCATGGGCCACCGTAACTTCGGCCACAGATGACGGTCGAGAGTGGGGGTGGCAGGATTTGGTGCTGCTGAACCTCCGGTGCACGTTTCTAGCTTCGGGGAGATCGGATCAGGGTATCGGATAGGCGTGGGGGGATTCAGGGTGACAGAGCTTCCACTCTAGGCGGCCATCTCGGTTCGGTGCTTGGCCATGCCCCCCCAAGATTGCCTGTATTGATGAAGAAGGCTGGCCCACTACGCGAGCTAGGTGGCGTAGGGTAATCTAGGATTTGGACAGCGTTCGTCTGAGTTCATGTCTGAGTTTGGTCAACTTCCAGGATGGAAGACTGAGGGTGCCTGCGACGGAGTCCACCACAAACCCCAGGATCAGGGTAGATTGAAAGGGAGTCAAAGATGACTTGTCTTCGTTAAACACACAACCTAGAGACTCTAAAAGGTCTATCGACATCTGGGGTAGCTGGGAAAGACAAGCGGGGCACTGGTTCATGATTACCATATGCTCGCGATAGACTAATAGCCAGACTCCCTGGGCCTGAAGGTGTTCGATCACTGGTTTCATCACTGTGTTGAAACACCATGGAGCGAATGACAGACCGAAAGGTAGGTAGGTGAATTCAAATATCTGCAACCCCCATTGGAACTGGAGGAGGAGTCTGTGGGAAGGAAAAATAGGGATCGTAAGGTAGGCTTGCTTCAGGTTTAGACGGACCATTCTATCCTGTACTTGCAAAAGATCCAGTAGAAAATGGATACCCTCCATCTTGAAGTAGCGTTATATCTACTACTCATTGAACTCCCTCAGCTTGGTAATCAGAGCTTATCCCCCGTCCCTCTTCTCCACTAGAAAAAGGTTGCTGAGAAACCTCGGGAGTGGAGAGCGGTGCAGACATCAGCCCCATTGTCCAACAGCAGGAGAATCTCTGCATCCACGAACGCTGACTGTTCTAGAAAAATATCAGTGGTACTGGGCGAACTGGTTGGAAGGGTGAACCGGAAAACTTTATCTGGATTCCCCAGACCGATTAGAGTACCCAGGTGTCTAAGGTCGGGGACCACCAATTTTGGAAGAAATTCCTCAACCTGCCCTCCAAGCGGATTCCCCTGGAAGCCTGTACACTCACCTTGTTGGGCATTGTGCACACTGTTGCCTCTTCCCCCCTCGGCGTTTGGTTTAGTTTTTGTTGAGTAGAAGGAACCAAATTTTGCTGGTGTCCTTGGCGATAGTCACCACCTCTGGCAGAGGGCTGATAAGAAGTGCGGGTGGTCGAGCACCCTCTGCCACTACCGGCTCTGGCAAAAACAAGTGGCATGAAGATACGCCAAATAAATAAATAAAGGTCTGGGCTTTCGCCAAAGACATGAAAATATTCCACAATGTCTCTGATTCCTTAATAAAAAATCCCCAATCAAACTTCCTTCAGTTTTAGGGCCTGCCTCTGAGGTTAAAAGTTCTCCTAGCTTGGGGTCGATTTTAATTAATAGGGACCTGCGTTGTTTAGTGGTAATTTCACAATTGGCGTTCCCCAACAGAATTATGGCCCTTTGAGACGAACTTGATAGGGTCTCTGGAGCAATGAGGGACCTCAATGCTTTCACATCCTCTGCCATGTCCAGAATCTTGCACAGAGGACGGCCCACATCCAGTAGCTTGTCTTGGCAGGATTGCCAAGACCTATCTATAACCTTCTTGGGCTCCCTTACAAATGTGGTAATAAGGTCACAATCTTGGGATCTATCTCTGGCGTTGGGGCTACTCTACTCTCCAAAATGGGCCTGGGACATTGTGCCCGGAGACAGTTGCGGACTTCTTTGTCCAACAGTTTACCTAACCTTTCTGCTATGTATGAAGCCACTTTAGGGGCTGGGGACCACTCCCCGGAACCCAGATGCAATAGGTCATCTGAGTCTAGCATATCCAAGATTTCCGCAGGAACATCTCTCAAATCATCATCTGTCACAGGAGGAGGGCCACCAGACGGTCTCCAGGGCCAACAGAATTCCCAATCCCCATCCAATGTATTGGGCGAATCCTCCCCATCCCCTGACTTAGGAGGCGGAGCAGTGGGAAAGGGATCCCCAAATATGTCCGGTTGGGCAGAGATGTAGGGTTGAGAATCCATGAAGGCCTTCTTGAGGCGAGCAAATGCATCCGTGTAGACACCAGTATCCTCTGAGCGCTTGAGCTTGGTGTCGGGGTTTGGCGTTGGCTGGCCTGTAGGTATGGGGGCCTGAAGCCCAGCACGTTCTTCCCTTTGATCAAGCAGTCTGGAGCATTGCGCCTGCAGGTCTTGTATTCCCATCTCCAGGGGTGCCACTACCTGGGTTACTGCCCTGAATATAGAAACAGCCATGATCTCACATAATTCATCATCAACTGGTAAGTAAGACTCTTCTTCCTCAAAATAGTCCTCCTAGTTCTCCATTATGGTTTATGAAGGAAGGTGGGTGAATGTAAGTGGTTAACAGGCTGTGGAGACCCAGGTAAGTGCAAGTAACTGGCTGGACCCAGGTATGAATAATTAGAATGCAACTGCCTGGGGACAGCACTCCCTTGGAGTTCTGAAGGGGAAAGGTTCAACTAACTGCCTGGGGAAGTCCCCGGTATTTAAATAATTCTTCTACTTGCGGGGCGGGTGTCAAGCTCCAGGCAGCAGCTCTCTGAAAGCTCAGATTCTATGTGGGTATTAATCTTCCTCTGCAGCCAGACACTCTTCACCGTGATTTGGATTGAAACTGATCGTGGTGAAATTGACCTGCCAGCTGCTGGAAAGGGGGGGCAATGGGGGGGAGGGGTTGAATAAGTAGCCCAGCCCCCTGGCGGTCAATATGATTGCACCACGCAGAGAGCTTGGGTACAACGTGACACCAAAGTCGCGACAAACATTCCAGTGGACGTCATGGGAAGCAGATCTGAGCACAGAATAACCCGGCGAGAACCGGAAGACCAGTGCCACACTATAAAACCATAAATCCCTTTTCATATAAAGAAACAAGCAATAATCTATGTAGAAAACCGCGCAAGAGAGCCACTTACCGGTGTCTGGTGGAGCAGCAAAAGAAAGAGTACAGAGATGATGACGCTGCTATGATTGGAGGATTTGTTTGTTTTTGTATTCCCAGGGACTGATTAGAAGAGTAGTTTATGTTCTTTGAATGGCTGCTGGGAAATAGAGCAAGGAAAGAAAAGCCTAATCCCGACATCCGGTCCTGACATAGGTTCTGTAAGTAGATGCAATATCCACCATAAAGAGTCACTGACGGTAAGT
Source organism: Triturus cristatus (assembly GCF_964204655.1). Taxonomy (NCBI): domain Eukaryota; kingdom Metazoa; phylum Chordata; class Amphibia; order Caudata; family Salamandridae; genus Triturus; species Triturus cristatus. The sequence continues at coordinate 487,469,710 of NC_140587.1, read as the reverse complement.
AGCTTTATCTTCTGATGGATACTTCTACTTGCAGATTCCTAACTTGTTGAATAGATTTCAAAGCAGTACACCCCTAGGTGGAGGGTCTTAAAGAATGGCCAGACAAGAAAATCCTGGAACACTGAAAGAGCTAAATGACCATTGCTTCTCACCTCCGAATCTAGACAATGATTTTGACAAAGATGTGAGAAGTGTGAACCACAGAAAGGACCGTCCCTAGTTGTGTCTTAAGAGATGCCCAATTTAGTGGGGGCAAATCACAAAAATTGACGGACTGGCATCACACACCACCAGGTGTCATGCTTCATCATCTGCCAGTCCTCGCCCTCTAAAAACCGCGTTTGATAGAGGGCGGGCATACACCTGAAGACAGGGATGCACTTCTAGACTAAGTGGGGGCCCAAACAAAAAAAGGAGTGAGTGAATTTAAAAACCATCATAGTATACCTGAACAATTTTTATTCTATCAGGTTACTATGTGGGATTAAAATATATAAGTGTGGTGAGTGGGGACCTTATCATCCCGTCGCCGCTGTGAATCCGTGATTGTTAATAGGGGGTCAACATGTTTCTGCCTGTATTGTCCACTTGGGTACGTGGCATTCGTCAGGACCTTAAATATTGGGCTCCAATCTTACCACTGGGGGCGTAGGCCTATAGCCAGCTGCCACCCACTTAGTCTAGAAGTGCATCCCTGTCTTCAGGTGTATGCCCGCCCTCTATCAAACGCGGTTTTTAGAGGGCGAGGACTGGCAGATGACTAAGCATGACACCTGGTGGTGTGTGATGCCAGTCCGTCAATTTTTGTGATTTGCCCCCACTAAATTGGGCATCTCTTAAGACACAACTAGGGACGGTCCTTTCTGTGGTTCATAGCTTTGGTTGGAGGCTGACCGTTCTCTAGTGCCCTAACGCCTCTAGTTCCCTCCCCGGGCCAGACCCTGGGTGTAACTGTGGTTCTTTTTTTTTTCTAAAGATGTGAGAAGCCCATGTCGCCGCTCAGTTCATCTCGACCCTACGTGTGGACAGTGATGAGCTGGAAGACTACCCTGGTTGGATGGGCTCAGATTCCCTCAGACTGTCAATCTTCACATGGGCATAGCAAATTTGATCTATACAATTATCCATCAGTACACTGTTTTCTTTGGTACTGCTTGGCCCTTGCTGCCAATGTACCCCTCTAAGAGCTGGTTGTCAGATCTGATCTCCTTAGTGTGGTAAATATAGAGCTTGATTGCCCTTCTGCAGTCTTTGGATGGGGTGGATGGTGAATGGAGAAAGGGTGATGGACTGGCCTAGATGGAGAGGTGACGCAACCCTGGGCAGGAAAACGACTTATGTTTGCAGGGTGAACTTGTCCAGAAAAAATCGTGTGTAAGGAGGGTTAATTCTCAGCGCCTGCAACTCACTGATTTGCCTCAATGAGATGATTACAACAAGAAAAACAGATTTCAAAGATAAGACTCAACTGCCAATTATGGAGGGGCGTGAATCGAGCACCCTTGTAAAAGGTCAACATTCTGATCCCATTGGGGAATGACAAAAAGAGCAGGAGGATTCATGTTTGTCAGTCCCTTCAAAAACCTCTTTATTAAGGGTGATTTGAACATTGTGGTCTGAAACGCAGAGGAATGTTGTCAAGCTTACAGTGTACCACTTCCTGGAACAGTAAGAGTGCAAACTGGCGAACCTCCGACAAACAAGCCATCAAGCGGTCCTAGTCATGTCCTGGCACCAAGCAACAAACTTATTCTAAAGTAGACCGTCGTGGTGGAGGAATGACAAGCTGAAAGGATTATATCAACCACCTCTGGTGTCGACTGGAAAGAAGGCTAATTGCTCATGCTCAATCGTCGGACATGAAAAGGAATGCTCTAGAGCTTGGGGTGCAGTACCTGCCCCTCTGTCTGGGAGAGCAGGTTCACACAGAGTTAGAAGGAGCGGGGGACACAGGGAGAGGTGTGGGCAGTCTAAATGCCACACCCTTCATTGCCAGTATGGGACTATTAGGATGACTTTGGACTGGTCCTGGCAAATCTTCCTCAGAACCTGGCAAATCAATGATATGGGTGGAAATGTGTAGCGAATTGGAAAGTTCAACCTTAGTCGAAACACATTTTCCAAGGCTCCCTGCAGCAGATACTTTAGGGCACAGAAGTGGAAAATTGGCATTGCTGTGATTGGCAAAGAAGTCCACCTGAGCGATGCCCCCCAAAGGGCAAAGATGTACTGTACTGCCTACAGATCAAGACACCTCTCATGGTTGGCAGTATAATGCTGCCTGAGGCTGCCAGCTCTGGTGTTCAATGACCCAGCCACATGAATGACTAGCTAGTGTAAATGCTGGTGCACTCATGACCTGAACCTTAGCGAATCTTGACTGAGGGCGAGACCCTACTTTCCCTATTTGTTCATGTAGCACCATGCAGTTTTGTTTGTTGAGATCTGAAAAGACTTGCTGGAAAGGAAGGTCTTGTGTTCCAGTCATATTGCCATCAGTTTGAGCATGTTGATGTGCACAATCTACTTTTCTGGGGACCAGAGATCTATGGTTAACAGTTCCACCAGATGAGCACCCCACCAGAGGGTGGATGAATCAGTCGCCACTGTAGCAGAAGGACGTTCCCTGCTCTGCCGCCCACCAAGTTAAGTCTGCAACGGTATCCCAAGGATCATGATGTGTTCGCCACATCTTACTCATGCTAGACCACTGCCTGCAGAGGCATCCCTGGAGAGACCTCATTGCCAGCATGCATTTTTTTTTAAAACATATTTTTATTGGCATTTTATTCCCAACATTACTGATTACAAGGTTCCCGTTATTTCTTCACTTTCAGTTATTTTGTACAGTACTGTTACATCAAATTATATATTTCAAAGCGCACAGGATGTATGTCAGATTCAATGTGTATACAGATTTTAGGATTGGAATGTCGCCTATTGGCGTATCTCAGCTTCTAACAGATGGATATCTAGTCTGCATTACGGTTCGCATTCTATCCAGTATTTTTCTAGGTGGGCAGTTGTCAGTGCTATTCTATTACATAATGGCACCTTTATATTGTGAAGAATAAACCACAATTTCCAACCATTAACCAAAAAACGTATGCAGATGGGTGGCTTGTGTGTATAAATATTAATGACCTACTCGGGGTAAGTAGATTACAGGGCCCACCAGTGGGCCCCTCGACAGGCTGGGAGGGTTCCTCACAATACGCTAGTATCTTTCGTAAGTTCGCATCTCTTTCTTAGTTATAAACTTCACTAATGTTCAATAATAGGATCTAACCCCATATCTGGAGACAAGATGGCTGTGTTATGTTTTCGCCTGTTCCCGCTTGCTACCACTCTCCCCTCTCTCACTGCCTGACTGTGCCGGTGCTTCCCAAGACACCAGTGCTTCTTTCCAAAGATCAGATATGGGCAGGTCTGCACCCCCCTGTATTCTTCCCAGCTCAACGCTCTGCTTTCATCCCCAGCCCAGTTGATGAAATCTTGATTCCAAGCTGCAAACTGGGGTTCAAATGCTGATTTCTATTCTAATGCAATTCAGCGCTTTGCTAATCCCAAGGCTAGATCTATCAGTCTATTCCCAACTTTGCACTTATGTGGTCTTGGAAAAAGTCCCAACAGGCATGTAAGGGCTAGTTCTCGTCCCAAGATATCCTTAATCCTAGCCAAAATTGCCTTCCAGAACGTACGCGTGCTCTGGAATTCCCATGTCATGTGTATAAGGTCTGCGTCTATGTGGGAGCATAGTCTTCATTTCCGTATTTCCCATCCATAAGGGACGTTGAGGCTGTGAGGTGTCATATAGGTCAATTGTATGACCTATATGTGTATGAAATTAAATTGTATATATTTCAAGCGGGTATTTCGAGAAATCTTCTTAGGGGATTGTAAAGTTTTCCTCCAGTCTACATCTGAGAGTTTACCATCTGCAATCCTCTCCCACCTCTCTCATAATACATTTAATGGTGCATGGGATGTGGTGAGCAGGGAAGTATAGAACCACTCCACGCCCCGCCGAACTCTGGGTAATCAATGAATGCAGAGCTGGGTGAATCTTGGGCTCTTCCCGCCCCACAACTGACCAAAGGTGCGCAAAACTGTCCTGAGGGAAGACCACAGCTCTCCATCAGTCCCTCAAATGGGATCCGTGTTTTATTCAGATAGCAATTCCCAACCCTCTCCAGACCTACCACTGTCCAGGGTGCCAACTGCTCAGGGAAGAAGATCGCCCTAGGTTCCCCATGAGGTAAACCCACCAGAGGCAGCAAAGAGGTATACTTCGTAGTTCCCGACATGTTAACCAGACACCTTTTTCAGGTCTGTAAGGCTGTTTTGCAAAATGGAGGGCTGTGGAACTGCAATTGTTGGGTTCAACAGTTTCGCCAACAGTAAGCTAGGGTAGGCGCCAAGTTCCGTTAAATAAGTGCCCTCCTCATTCGCTCCCTCCAACCATTGCGCCAGCCATTGCATTTGGGCATTAACGCCCTCTCCTGCTGTGTATGGCGTTCATGCCCCATGCACCGTTTCTGCACTACTCCGCACTGTGCCCGCACTACTGCCAAACAATGACCCACTCTTCACAGTGTACCCACTACAACCACCCATGCAGTGTTTAGTGCGATTACTACGCTTTCCTCAGCACGGTTTGTAAAGTGCCCATGCCATTGCCAAGCCCAGACTCCCCACCACCCCCCCTCCTCAGTGTGCCTTGTAAGTACTCCTGCACCCGTATTTCTCTATCACCTTTACTGTATAATGCCTGCGCCATTACTACACCACTCCCTCGTCTTTGTATAAGTCGTCTAGAGTTAACTCCTCCTGGGCTGTGGGTTCCAGCACCCCTGCATGTTCCTCCACGACTCCGTGCACTATGTGTTGCTGCACCCTAAAACAAGCGTTGACTTCCCTGCACTGTATAGCGCTAGAACCCCAGTGCTGTTACTGTACTACCTGCGTACTGTATAGTGCCAGCAGCACTAATTCTCCCACCCCCCCCCCCCCCACCCCGCACTGCATGGTGTCGTCATCCTTTCCCCATTACTACAGTATCACCTTTACTCTGTGATCCCAGAACCCACTCATCATTAGTGACTTCCCCCACTGCATTGCATGGTGCCAGTACCACGCTACCCCTGCACTGTAGATGCCATGATGATCGCTGCCACATCACTCCACTACCCATGCACTGTATGGTGCCAGCGATGGAAGATGCCAACATCTGGCTCTGCTCGATGTTCTGGTGGCCCGAACACCCCCCTCACGTGCACACTTTGTGCCAGGACGTATTACCCAAGCCACCATGCGCTGCCCCACGGCCCATGCAGGCTCACGTCTTCCTTCATTATGAGAGTAGCGTTTGGCTGTGCAAACATGTGGGAGGACTGGTCTCGAACCCGCTACCACCACGTCAGCGTCGCCAAACACCACCTCTCCCCCAAGCGATCTCTCGTCTGCGTGTGCCCGGAGCCATCAAACTGCCCACTGCGCGCAGACAAGCAACGACCACTCTGGGCTGACTGACTTTAACCCCAGAGCTTAAAACCCTAGAATGTAGGTTTACTGTATACCCCTGTAGCACGATGACACATTGGTTCCAGTCCTAGGCTTTCCTTTACCAGACCACTGCATGCTGGGAGTTGTAGTCTTGGTTTACAGCGCTGGAAACCACTGGGCTATCACACCTGAGGGCAATGACTTGTAAAAGGCGCATTGAGGTCTGGGAGAGTTGTGCCCTTGTGATGATAACCCTATTCTAGTACCATTATTGAATGTTGTGGAAGGCACCGCCATGAGGTAAATGTTACGCTAACACCCTCCTCCGCCAACCCCCCCCCCCCCCCAAATCCTTGCATTAATCTCAGCCAGTGGTCACATCTCTGGGCCGCACACCGGTCCACCATGCCATCTCAAGCGGGACTCGGCCATGTGCAAATCCAACGGGCTCCGGTACAGTGCCCCTGAGTGTCATGGCACAGTGAGCACAGGTCTGGGCACATGCCTCACACTGGGGGCATTGCATTTTCAGAGGGGGCCGGATGAGGGAGGGTGACTGACAGTAAAGGGCTTGGAGAAGCTAGTGGTATTTATTGTCACGGTCCCTGAACCGATGCCCTCACCTTCACATCCATTCTGTAATTTAGCTGGGGCCGATAACTAACATTGACTTGCTGCTGGCAGGAATCTGATACTTTCCGACTGTTACAAGATGTGTCCTGGGGCCCTGCCTACAACTGTGTCATTTTCTATTGACTACAAATTAAAAAAAGCAGAAGAAATAATACTGGTTGTTCTGCATTCCTTTCTGGTTCTCTTTTACATTTGTAGCACATTCTTTCCTGCATTTGTATAGGCTTCTTATTACATTCGTTCTCTCTTTTTTTATTTTCTTATTACATTCTGTGCTACATTCTGGTACTTTTGATGTATTTGCATATATTATGTTTTTGGTTTTAGTTCTGGGTTACCCGATTTACATATCCCTAATTATATTCAAAGGCAAAATCCACACACAATAAAACACGTACAACTTCACCGGCAAAGCGGTCTTCTCAGAATATGATCGTACATGGGTAATTGTGACATGTACATAAAACATGACCTATGCAAAGACATTACTAGTAAATGCCACCTTAGTAAACTGTGCAATTCAGAATATTATCTACAAATGCAAGCATCTGTCAGCAGTTTGCATGCCATTCACAGCGGTGATGTCAGACATGCTTATTCAAGCTTTTTGTTTTTTTTTCTTCGTAATAACATCGAATGGCATTTAATTAGATGTGGATTTTCTTTTTAAGTGCTAGAAGTTTACATACTACTTACTATCCTACCGCTTTGTCCTTGATGCATTGCAATGTTGTTTCACCTTATATAGTTCTACTCCTGTTATCAACCTTAAAGCTATGTAAGGCCGAACTAGTCTGGCAAAATCTGATCTCCAAATTAGAAGTTAAACAAATCTCTCCAACTGTGGCATTACACAACTGAGTTACCCTACCTTGACAGCACAGACCAAGCTAATATTAGTTGTACAAAAAAAACAAGCATTGGCATAGCCAATAGGTCTCGCCTTTGGGACCATATAAGTTTTTAGTTATCCAGCACAATATCCTTGGTGCAACAACATCAACTGTTGCATGACTAAACACTTATAAGGTACAAGGTTTAGCCATTCAACAGCTGATGGTGTTGCACCAAGGATATTGTGCTGCAAAACTAAATACTTATAAGGTCCCAAAAGCGAGACCTATTGGCTATGCCAATGCTTGTTAAAATTATGGCACACTCTTCCAAGCATCCAGATCATCTGGCTATGACTTGAGTTTATCTTCTGATGTTTTGGGAGGCACAAGTAGCAGAAACGATGGGTGAATTCTGTATCTTAGGTGAGGCCATATGTTCCACATTAATTGAACTCTTCCCAAATATTTGTAGGCATGTCCTTTTGATTGTTGCCAATATTTTATTAGGTCTGGCTTGATTGCCCGGCTGCCAGAATGATACAATATTTCCATGTTTTAAACTATACAGTGTGATTTGGTTCCACCTATAGGAGCATTTCTCTCGCATCATTTTATTATTTAATGCATTATTCCGTGGCTTGTGGATTGCAAGTATTGCAAAATATAAAGGACTGTTTTACATCTGAAAGCTGCAAGCAGCCATCACATGTTTTTCCTTGTCATGCTTTCGTTGCAAACAGAAAGCAATCCTGTTTGTATCTTTTTTTTATTTACAACTTTGTGCACTTTTTGGTAATGGATTTTGGCTACAAACATCATGTTCAGATGAGATTCTCTGCCAGAACTCTGTGTGCTTTGTGGACAGCAGGCATCATAATTCCCTGGCTAGAAACAGCACAGCCGCATCCTGTCTTGTGTGTACATTTGACATAACTGGGCCGGCTAAACAGGGCAAAGGTGGCATGCGCCTGGGTATGAAATGTACCTACATGCGGTAAATGGTTGTTTGTTCTGGTGCCAGCTTGTTGTGGTGAAATGTTGGTCGCCAGGTTTCTTCCGCTGCTCACCCACAAATTGTCACAGGTGAGACTCACCTGCAGCGGCTTCAGAATCCCGGAAGTACTATTCATCTTTGGCACTCTGCTGTGAAGTAAAGCAATTGAATAGCGCCTGCCTTTGAGAGGGGATAGCATTCCCCTCTGCGTGACACACGTGCAGAACGTCGAATGTCATGCCCACACTAGAGTTTTCAAGGAGGTCCCGACTTAGTTTTCAGCCCTGCGGAGTCGGCGTGGGATCAAAGTTGCTCGCTCGTGTTCTTTGGGACTAGACGGTTCCAGCAGCATGTTGGGCATTTGGTGGGATGGTGGGTGCTCCGTCGTACGGCCGGCAGGCACATAGGTCAGGGCTGCAGGATTACAAGGGGGGGGTGGCTTCGAGCGAGTGGGGGCATCCGCTTGTTGTTGAAATGGGGAGGTCGAGTTCTGAAACTGATTTATGTCACCTGAGACGTAAAACCTCTGAAAATGTCAAGGCAATGAAAATGTGAACTTTGTCACAGTTCGTGAAAATGGGCTGTCTGTGGCTACCCACACCTCGCACACCGGGAACGTCACCTTTTTAGTACAGTTTTAGGATGATTGCTTCCTGACGTACGTACACACGCACGCACGCACACACACACGCGCACACACACACACACACACACACACACACACACACACACCGTGTCTTGTCACGGCTAACACATCTGATCAATGACAGTCCACAAAGAAACGTTTCTGTACGCTAAGAATGTGTGCTGTTTCGCAAGGCACAATGATAGATTACGTGAAAAATACACATGCATTAAGAAAACAGGCATGCTTTACCTGAGGAAGAAACAGTCCACCTCTGCACAGCGCACGGCTCAGTTGCGAAACCTCCCAATGCTGTCCGGTAAACGATGAAGGGGTAATTTGTCGACGATCGCACTACGCCGAGTGGACCAGCCGGGTCTCAACGAATGGCTGGCTCAATTATGCAAGTGCGGTTACTGCCAGACGCACACCTCCTCCTCCTCCTCCAATAAATACCTGAGTGTATGCAGATTGGACGTCACTTTGCCCTCCAAGCGCTGCAGAAGGGACTGACATTTGCTCGAAACCATCTGTGTTAATGTTCAAAACACTTAACTGGGCAATCTATTCAATAGAAAGGGTGCACGTTGTATGTAGTTGGGATCTTTTTCAATAATCAAATTATATAATGGTGTATTTGTGTCATTTCCTTAGACCGCACCGGTAGGGCTGAGATACCCAGCCGAAATGTGTTTGGGGGTCTGTATTTCTTTCTGGATGTAGCGATATTTCCCCAAAAGCTAATTGTTGGCACATCTCGACGATCCAAAGACATGTACATGTTTTGCCCTGGGTAGTAAACAGGTCGAAGTTTGTCGTCAGTTGAAATTGGAGGCTCTACACATTTTGAGAACGGGTAAAGAGACGGCATCATAAAATTACATCGTGTGTAGATTAATGCGCACTCCACTTGGCGCCATTTCCAATCCCACGCCCGAGTTTCCTGACTACTCAGGGAGGTGACAGGTCATGAGACCGGAAGTATGGACGTGTTCTTGCAGCGAATCTGCTGCTTCCTTGTATAGGTGGGGAGCAGCAAATATACCTGCCCAATCAATATCAAATAACTGTCCAAAATAAAACGAACAGTTGCGGCACGGAGACATGCAACTACATCAAGATGCCACTCCTGATTTCGACGTGACCAATAGGGCTGGAAAGGTGGCTCAGCGAGTTAAACATTTACCTCTGACATCTAACGTCATTGGCAATTCAAGAGTTCGAAAAGTGTTGACAACAATTGAGACTAACCAGGTCGTTTGATTGGGAGTCAATGCATGTGATGACAGTAACACCTGGCAATTACAGCGAATAGAACGGACAGATGTGCCGTTGAAAACAAGGTATTATTTGTACTGCACATTAAAATAGCACACAGAGAATTTCTGGATTCAAATACGCAACCTAGACAACTATGTGTTTAAAACTGAAACTTGCCACGAACCCCCTTTTCCTTCTGTTGGTGTAAATAATACAAATAATCCACGTTCCCTATCTCGCCTCCTTACAACCGCCCCCTCCCCCAGACAAACAGCCCTTCCAGTATATGATTTAAGAATGAATCATTGTTTAAAGATTGAAGTTTTAACTTCCTGATAAAGTTGCATTGTATTAATGAAACCCCGACCCCCAACTCTCCCAGCAATAATCACTTTAGGGATCTTAAAAAGAGTCCAGAAAAAGGGTTCCTGCGTGTACCAGTAAAATGATACATAATGCGCATGGAGCTGGCGACGAGCTATATTTTAAATTCCATTAGAAGCGTACAATAATCCATTTGACAACAACCACAGCTTAGAGGGTTGAGGTAGCCCGCAGACCCGAGAGCGCACTGCTTTTGAGGAGGGACAAGAGGCCAAGGCCAAGTTTATCAATGAAGGCCCCTCCCCTTTTCCGCTACTGGACGTCAGGCAGGCAGTTGCCGGTAGTTTTCAACGGGAGCAGCTGCAGTGGCAGGAGCGCGGAGGTGTGGGTGTAAAGAGTGTTCCGGGTTGAGTGACCAGCGGCTTCGGCTCCCGGCCTCCGGGCCCCGGCTCCAGCTCCTGATTCAGCGCGGCTCAGACGGCAGGACGGCAAGTTTTCCTGGCGGCTCATTTGGCGGTTTAAGAGGGATTGGCGAACGGACCCCAAGGCTAGCGGTTGGTGTCAGTGTTTAACTACGGACCTCACGGGAAGGGAGGATCTTGTGCGCAGAGCTCCCTCGTGACTGAGCACAGAACACAGAGCACAGAACACAGAGCTACGGCCCACAGAGCTACGGCCCACAGAGCTACGGCCCACAGAGCTACAGACCACAGGGCTGAGCCCAAACGGAGCCGACCTAGTGAACGCTATTGCCGCTATTCCCGCTGCCCGCTCCCGCGCCCGTCTCACCTGCCGACTCCCTGCTTGTTCCCATCCCCTCCCTGGACGTGAATCTGCCGGCCCGCGGTGTTGGGCGGCTTCCGCGGTTCCCAGCAGCCTCCCACTGGCGGCGGAACAGGGGAGAGGAGAGTGGACTGCAGATTCGAGGACAGGTGCACAGGGCGCTGAAAAGCCAGTAAGGAGGCCTGACAACTGAGCACTCACTGCGAGCTGCAGAGGATGTAGTGGATCTAGTGGACGTAGCAGGGGCAGCAGTAGGAGCGGTCCAGGAGACAAACGACCACCGGTGAGTCTGATCTGCCAGAGGTTCTGCACTACTCACTATTCACTGCCTGTCGCCCATTGTCTAGTCTCACAGTGAGTTGAAAGTTGATGATCACAGCCCTGACGATCTCCCTGTCGTTCTGGGTTACACTTACAAATACAACTACTTTGTGGTCGGAGAATCCCCCACTGGGCAAAGAATTGGACGCGGCAGAAGATGTTCTGAAAAAAAAAAAAAAAAAAGAATTAGTGTTCTCGCGACGAGCCAGAATTACCTTCTTTGTTACAGAAGATTACACCTCCTATAGTGTGCTGGGGGCAAAGCAGACAACGACGCACGAGCGCAGCCACTGCTAGAGGTAGTTGCAAAGTTGCAAGAGCAAGAAAAAAAAATGAGATCAGGCAGAGTGAGGCATTCACCTTCCAACTCATCTAATACAAAATCAAATTTCAAAATCAACTTTCCATCTAAACCTCGGAAAAGGAAACTAGAGTCAGAAAGTCAAAAAAACAGCGGAGATACGATGTCAGTCACTGATCAGGAACCAGTCGCGAACTAACTCCCACTTTCGATTCCAACAAATACTCAAACGTAAAGTGTCTCGACAACGATAAGGAACTCATTGTATTACCCTGTCTAGCGACAGCTCCTCCACAACTGCAGCAATCACAGGAATTATCCCAGGTGTCTCCGCCTTCGGTATTAAAATCACCACCAATGGGTCTAAACAATCTCATAACCATTGAGGGAACGCCAGTGAAGAAAAAGAAACGTTTCTTCCAACCAAAGATATACACACAGTTTTCTTTCCTAAAAGATCCTGGATCAGCAATTTTTTCTAAGACCGGGAACATCCTTGGCCTCCACACACCGCTCCTACCAAGCAAACACAATCAAAGTTATATAAAAAATGCCGACAGCAACCTAACAGGCCCCCCCAGGCAAGCCGGGCCTTTGAATACATCTAATATTGAGGCAGCTGAAGTAAGGTTAGTACCATCTCCATCAAAGGTAAATAATAGGAAAGTGGGCTCACTTACTCACTTAGCAACCTTGGCAGTCCAAGCAATTTCCAGTCACACAAATCTGGGAAAGGAACCGTCCAATATATTCGTAAACAAAAATTGGATCCTACCAAGGAAAGTTGAAACCATAGAGGCAGTAATCCACCAACGTCAACACCTAGTGAGCCATGGTGAGAGCAAGGACTCTGAGATCCAGTGCCATAAAGAGGAGGAAAGGAAAGACTTACACTGTCCTCAACCATTAAGTAGTTCGCCAAAACCAAAGAAACCGAAGAAGGTACCCCAGGACATCGAAGAAATACAAATATTGCAGCAAACTAAAACAACGGAACCAGGAAGCAGAACCCAGTGCTATCAACCGGCCAAAATTTCTTTGATCCAAAACCAGACATCTCAAAAGCAACATAGGAAAAATTGTACTAAATGACAGTTTAGCAACAATGACTTCACCTCAACGTTGCACCTTGCCACAGTACAATGATCTTCACCCTACAGACCACTACGCAAACAACGACATGTCCTCCATAGCAGCACAGGAATGGGAGGAACTGGTTGCAACCTACAACCAGGAATCAGTCGGACGCAGTCCATCCATCGACGCATCACCAAAACTGGATAAAAATAGCACCATTGACCATCTGGGCAAAGATTCAATATGGACAATAATTTTGAAAACTCTGCAGCATTCGACTACGGCTCTAGAATTTCAATCTCAAAAAATGGACTTGCAACTCATAGTTTTGCAGACAATGGCGGACACAATCTCAGGAATTGACCAGAAAATCTTAGAATTAAATGGTCTCATAAAAAGAGGCCAAGACGCTGTCTATGAGTCCCAAACAAACTTTCCACAAGTACAAACTTACGACCCGATCTTGGACAAATTATCATCCTTACCAGCAATGCTGGGAGACTTGATAAACGACTTAAAATTGACAGCTTTACAAACTCCGACTTCACAAACTTCGGATCTACCGCCAGAATCCTCATCGACATACACAAATCGAGAGAACGTGCCGCCTGCCGAACAGAGCTCAACAACCAAATTACTCTTAAAACAAACACCATCTCCTGACAGGTCGGACACTGCCCCCACGACCATTACCATAGATAATTCAACTCTAACAAGCAACCAAGCTTTGAATAAAACTCGTAGAAAGAAGAAAAGGAAAGGAAGGAACAGGTTGCCAATGAACGGAAGGCATTATAAAGAGACACAACTGTCCCCCCCCACCACCTTAGCAGCAACTAGCGACCAAAAAGGAAAAAACAATGATCAACCACCAGCCTCCCATAAGACCATAGATAGCACCACTTCTCCTTTTTTAGTACCTTGCGACAAACACACATCCAATTCGACCCAGGAAATTGCCCTAAAAGAACCTGAACAGGAATGCCCTCAAATCAAACTAAACCAATCGGTACATAATGCTCACAACGCTGAGCCAACGTTTGTTGAACATACTCGAATAAAAAAAAGTGCGGACAACGCTACAGTCACCAAAACAGAGTTGCCGCTTCAATCAAAATGGCACTTAAACAGCAACACAAGGCCACAAAATGCAGATAATGATCCAATGCAGCAACTAAACCACTCAGACACAACACGCCTAGCACGTTCCCCTCAACCCTTCCACCAAGATAACGCGGGACTTTCAAATTCGATAGTACCCCAGCAGTTGTATAGTCAGGCATCAATCCTTTTCATTCCTGAATATACATCCAGAGGAAGGGATGACATATTGAACAGGGGCAACATACTGAGACTCTTGCACTCAGTTAGTACCCTAGAAAACATTAGCCCTACAGAATTTGCACAAATAGAATTTCAGCCAAACACCGAACCCCACCGCCCGGAAATAACAAAAGCAACCTAGAATTCCACCGAGACAGTGAGTAAAATCATGGAAGAAGAAGAAACATTCCGACAATGGGGGATAGGGTTGAGATTAGAACAGCGCCCCCGCTATCCAACACCCCTGTTACCACCCAATAGGTCTCTAGCACCCAAAAGATCCAACTCAATTCTAAGGGGTGCTAGGAGTAATTCCCCGATGAGATACTCCAAAGACAATAGTAAATTACAAATAGGGCAAAATCCAAATTACAGTACTTACTTTCCGCGAGATTGTAATCCTAATTGGAAGTCAATCCAACGCACAATTAGCACAATGACTGGCGCCACTTGACAAAAAGGGCAAGAACTAGCTAATCCTTCAAATAGGAAGAGGGATATCCGCATCTGCTCATGGAACATCAATGGCTTAGCCAGTAAAAGCAATGACCCGGAATTTCTTCAATATCTGAACAGATTTGATCTCTTATTGCTTCAAGAAACATGGGAAGAAAAAGCACTAGATCTATTGGGGTTCGCATCATGTTGTATCCTGGCTAACAAAAACTCCATCTTTGGGCGGAGATCAGGTGGATTAATGCTTTTTGCATCTATACAAACCATAGGTGAAATTACAGAAATAGACTCTCACATATCTCCCCCGAGTGCAATACAGGTGGTAAAAACTTCCCTTTGGTTACGGAACATGCCTCAAGAAGTAATCATAATCAACGTATACATACATCCAAAACACAAGCAAAAGGCCGCAAAAGATTTGGGAGCAGCCTTGGAGAAGATAAGGGAAGAACAGGACTCCGACTTAATCATCATGGCGGGGGATTTTAACATGCTTCTCATCAGTGAGGACCAAGACGATGACTTTATTCGAGATTTGAATGTGGCGTTCCCACACAAGGCTCGGTAAAAAACAGCAAACTAACTAAGTGTTCAAAAACATTGCTCCAAAATTTGGAACATCTCAACCTAAGGGCCTTAAATGGGCGTTATGATGAAGACAACCCACCAGTTGCAACCTTCCACTCCAATAAACAAACCTCTCATCTTGACTACATGTTTATATCTTTAAACATGTTTAGCTGGACCAAAATGTTCAGAATAGGGATGAGTGACCTCAGTGACCATCTACCCCTAGAAACCACAATAAAAGTCACCTCGAAATTGGAAAAGGAAATATACAAAGGCCCCTGCTTGGAAGTCACGTCAAACCTACGGCGGTTACAATGCAACATCGACAACATTAGGTCAGTAAGCACAACAGCAAAAAATCTTTTCATTCAAGCAGCCAATTCCTCACGTAAAGCGTTGGAAAACTGGCAAAGCTTCATTACAAAAATTTGCGAGAAGCTGATAAACAACAAGCCGAATACGTCACGCCAGGGGAAGAGAGTCCCTAATAAAAATCCAGTAACCCTAGAAATGAAGACTCAAAAACGGCAAATAAATCAAACACTAAGGCTGTTACGAAAGGACCCAACAAATTGCAGTTTGCGAACAGCCCTACAGACAGCAAAAAAACATCTGAAACGGACGAAATGGGGAAAAAAGGAAGGAACAGAACGAAGAGCTATGGGCAAAACTCCATTATGAAGGGAAGCAGAAAAACAGCTCGAAATTCTGGCAAATGGTTAAAAAAATAAATAACCCCGACCACCGTGTCAAAACTCACACATACCAGAGGAGGTTTGGACAAAATATCTGTCACTGCATTTTAACAATGAGGACATCACAGAGGGAGCCGTAACACACCTACCTCGTGCAGTAACCACGTGCCCCAAAATCGAAGGCAAAGAAACCAGCCGCATACCCACAAGACTCCAGGAAAAACATGAGAATGGATCCAAGATCTCACCTAAGCTTGATAAATCAGTACCAATGGCAGAAGTTTCGATATGTGCTGAGCAATGGCAAAAATTAATTACTCCAGCTGACGTACAACGACAAATAAAAAGAGGGCGATCTGCGGGAGCACCGGGCCCAAATGGTATTCCACCCATGTTGTATAAGGAAGACGTGGAATTTTGGAGCAACTCATTGGCATCTTTATTCAATAGTCTAACTTATACCCAGATACTTCCTGAGTCCTGGTATGGGTCAGTCATCAGCCCGATCTATAAGCACGGTAGTAAGAAGCATCCAAATAACTACCGACTCATTGCATTATTAGATGTAGAGGCCAAATACTTTGCAGGCATAATTTTGGAAGAGTTAACAACATGGGCAGCTGAAAAATCCATTATCCCGATCACTCAAACAGGATTCTGTAGAGGCCAAGGCACCACAACCAACATGGCGCTGTCCCTGCTCATGGGACAGGCCAAAGAGTCTAAATCACCTTTATATCTTACATTCATCGACTACACTGCCGCATTCGATCACATAGATCGTAACAAACTTTGGCAGAAACTAAGCCACTGGGGGATACCGAAACATCTCTTAGACGTGTTAATACTACTTCACTCCAACACTTGGATTAAAATCAAACTTGGAACAGGAACACACCTTTCGAAACCTATCAAGACAACAAAAGGACTAAAACAAGGGTGCGTACTGGCTCCTCTTTTATTTAATCTTTACTTGGCTGATCTACCAGGAGAACTTGACAAATGCTCCAACCACGCGCCTAAACTCGGGTCAATTATTCTCTCCAACTTACTATATGCAGACGACTTAGTGTTAATAAGTCGAACCCCAACGGGCCTTCAACATCTTTTGAATGTTGTATATACCTTCTCTGAAAGAAACGCCCTTCAAATTAATCTTAAAAAGACCAAGGCCATGGCTGTGAATTATAAGAAAAAAAGGGAAATTCGTTGGTACCTGAACGGAGAGAAAATGGACCTGGTAACAACCTATAAATACCTGGGAGTAATCCTAGACGCAAAAAACACGTCCAAGCCACAACTTGAATCCCTACGAGGGAAGGCGACTATGATCCACCTGGCCATCAAATCACTAAAGGCAAAACTTCCCGATCTTACACTTAAACCCCTCCTTCAAATACTGCGTGCAAAATTGCAGCCGACCATCACATACGGGAGCGAATCCCTACATGGGAAGGATGCTGCCCTACTGGACATACTTATGGCCAAATCATACAGGGCCATTTTCAATCTTCCCAAATACGTTTCTCCTGCTCAGATTCGGCTGGAATTTGGAATAACTAAACAGACAATAGGAAGGCAGTGCCCGTATGCAGGAACCTGGCACAAGATTCGCGCCGCTGAGAATGGCTCCTTAAGTTCCAACGTATGGGGGGGGGAGCTATTTCGTCACCAAAAATCATTGGCTAGAGACCATCTATTGGAATCACTTCAAGCCTTGGGCCTGAAAGACTTATGGGAAACTCCAACAGACCACCTGACCTTTAAAAAAATTGCAAAAAAGTCGGCGCGCATTATCAGTAATTGAAGACAAGAATGATCTAGCGAAAAGAGCGCATGGTTGGACAACGCTGGGTGATTACGGGCCAGTACAACCACAAGTATACCTTCGTACTGGCATGAAAATAAAAATCAAAGAAAGGTTTCTGAAATTACGCCTCGGAGTAATTCCTATACTCCCACATTTGCCACCTTGGGAGAGGAATAACTCCTCAGAGCAGTGCCGGCTGTGTAAAACTGGCAAGGAGGACATTGTTCAAGTGATCTGTACTTGCACTAAATTGAATGACATAAGGCACAACTTACTACGCCCTTTTTTTAAGCAGTTTGCCACGCAGACTTGTAGACAAGCTGTAATACTGTGTTTTAATCCGATATATACCAAACTGAATTGCCAGGTCGTAAAGTTTTTCGATTTAATGTGTAAAAGACTTAAGAGCACCTGATGACAACTAAAAAAAACAACTAAAAAAACTTTTTAAGGTTACTTAATTGATCTCAAGTAAATCTTTAGCCAATGGCAATGTATCAACGAATTTTAAAACACTTATTTCGATGTTTTTATGATATTTTGTAAAGATTTTAACTAATCATGTACAAATAAACTTAGGTAAGGTAATTGTTTATCAATGAAAATGCAGCTATTAGGCCATTTTCTGAATAATTTACTTAATGCGACTATTGTTTGCAGAACATATATGAAGCGCTCCAGTTCCACAAATCGAACTTTCACGCAAAAATACTGGTTTATTTAAAACTTTTCATACTGCTTTGTGTCTTTTTCCACTTTCCGGAATCGTTTAGGCAATTTTACTTGCCTCTTAAAGATGTTTCTTAAAACTCGAGCACTTAAATTATTAAAAAAACAAAACAAAACACGCAGGTGGACCAACCATCACAAACTCAATGTTTTTCAATTTTTCAATCCGAATTCAAGTGGTGTCACATACAGTAGGAATACGTAACCAAGACCAATTTGCTCTGTGATACTTGAAACCTTAGGTTTTGAATAACAAAGTAAAACTACATGCACCGGCTTGTACCAAAACACCAATTGTCCTCTTCACACCCCACATGGAACACGTCGAGAGTTGCCTTTCTCCAGGTCTTATTTGATTCTATCCGCTTAAGAGAGTTGAAGCCCATCCATTCCTCACAAGTTGATAAATTCCTGCCTGAACATATTCCTGAGCTCCAAGGAGCAGTAAATTAAATTAACTTTTTTACCTTTCCCGGCCGGCGACGGTTCTCGAAACCAGGCTCGCAGTGGAAAGCGACTCAGCGACCCCTTGTGGTTGAGTCATCCAAGCGTCACTGGGTGCCCAAGACTGGCTCTGCTCGTGGTTGCACGAGCACATTGCCTCCCCAGGTAACTGAGCAGCAGCTAGGTCTGGGCGTGGCCCCCCGGCAGCTGGTGGATGCGGAGCGCCTCGGGTGTATCCCGGGAGCTCCTCACCCAGCCGTGCTCACAGGAGGCACTCGGAGGAAGCAGCAGCGCTTCAAGCATGCAACATTCTGATGCTCCGTCCATCACCACCCCCTTTTGTACCGCTTTGTTCGCCATAAGTTGGCAGGGTATGCTCAGACGTGAGTCCCTTGCTCACTTTGCCACTGGATTCAAGCAAGCCTGGCTGAAGACGGCTGAAATGCCAGAAACCGGTCCTAGGAAGCTTGTTTCCGGTCCAGGGAAGGCATGGCTTGGCAGTTCGGGCTGGACTGTTCCCATGAGGCACAGGGTCAGACTGATTTGCATATGGCCATGTCTTAACTGGGGTGGCAGAGTGGGCTAAAGAAAGGTGATGGATCAAACCCAGATCTGTTGACTGGGTGTGAGTGTTTGATTGGTTCTGATGCTCCGTCCATCACCACCCCCTTTTGTACCGCTTTGTTCGCCATAAGTTGGCAGGGTATGCTCAGACGCGAGTCCCTTGCTCACTTTGCCACTGGATTCAAGCAAGCCTGGCTGAAGACGGCTGAAATGCCAGAAACCGGTCCTAGGAAGCTTGTTTCAGGTCCAGGGAAGGGATGGCTTGGCAGTTCGGGCTGGACTGTTCCCATGAGGCACAGGGTCAGACTGATTTTCATATGGCCATGTCTGAACTGGGGTGGCAGAGTGGGCTAAAGAAAGGTGATGGATCAAACCCAGATCTGTTGACTGGGTGTGAGTGTTTGATTGGTTCTGATGCTCCGTCCATCACCACCCCCTTTTGTAACTTCTTGCGGGACATCCAAAGTTGTGCACTCCTTACCTGCGCTCAGCAGCGACTATCCTGGGTCTGCATCAAAATGCCGTGGAGTCTGGCCGTCTTGCAAAAGCGTGTCCGAAAGAGCCAGGCGGGGCGCCCTGCACAGGATTCGAAAACTGCTAGGGTATGTGCATCAAGCAAAGAGGACGGTACCGCTTCTGGGCAGCTTTTTTTCCCCAAACATCCTGTATGTAAAGAGAAAACCAGCCAGCGAGGGGTGCGCGTGCGCCACAGCGAGTGATCTGTTTTCAATTATTACGCCCATGTCTGGGCACGATAATTGAAAACAGATGTGGCCTGTGCGGGTAACCGCAAGCAATAGGCCGTGGGCGGAGCATAGGTGGGACATGCACCCACTTTTGCCCAATTGCGTGCTGTCTTTCTTAGAAAGACGCACACAAAGCCCAGTAGCCTGGGAGACAAACGAAAGCACACGCACAAGCGTGTGGTGAGCTTTCTAAAGCCCATTACTAAAAGTCGAGCATGCAGCGCATTCGCGCTGCTCTAGGCTCGACCTAAAAAGCAAACACTCATAGGGAATGCAAGATCAAGTAAAGCATGTGAAATGTATGCAGGAACAGCATAGTTACCTTTTTCACTCATTATTCAGAAATTAGTGAGTGTTCTTGCCTGAAAAGTTAAGGCCTTGACTACAGGACCCAGAAGGTACCAGTTTCAATGCCCATTGCTTATATGCTTGCAAAACGTAAGCAGTATGGTTTAAAAAGACCACATTCGTGAACACACAGCCGCTGTACACATTTTGTTTTCCAATTCACCCATCAAGCAGGTATTTCAGTACCCCCAGGAAAGGTGCATTTTCCCACCCAAGGAAAACGTTGTTCAAAGAGACAAGAAAACAAAAGTAGCGCTTCACTGGCAAACACTGTAAAGTGGCACTAATGTGTTTAGGTGTGAATAAATCAAGCTGACCACCTTGCAACTACTCAGTCTTGCTTTAGTGATTTATTTTTCATATTTTAAATTTTTTTTTTCCCTCCAACCCGAGGCTGCACTTAGAAATTGAAAAATGTCTGAAAAAGACAACGTTTCCAACAAAAGTGTTTTTCTATTTTGGATCCATTTCACAGGGGAGCAAATACACGAAAGGAGGAAAGAGAGGGTAATACCAGTTTCTTGAAGTCTCGGCTTTCACTAAATGAGGAGGAGCGAGACAAAAAGAAATGGAAGAGGGGGAACAAAGGGGGAGGGGGGGAGCTGCGAGCGGCAGGAGAACTGGACACTGTCCTTGTCTTCTCTGGGCACAAAGGAAAAGAAAGAATCCTTTTCCTTCTCTGCCTGTTTTGCCATCCCCCAAAAGCTGAGCCTTAACTATCGGCCTTCGCGATTTCTGCCATCCGGGAGGCATGTTTACGATGAGAAAGTAGGGGAACGGAATCTATGACATTAGAGAAGTAGGAGCATGCCGTGTCCTGCCGATCCCGCCCACTTTGACCACTGGTTATATGTAAGCTTTTTCCTTGTGTGCTTTTTCGAGGCGCCAACTATGCTACTAAAGCGCCTCAGTCCTTGTGGGGACTTTAATCTGAGTTGGGTTGCAGCGAGTTTCACCGAGTTTGTCCACAGATGTAGTGCCTAGAGGACAGCACATTTGCAGTGTGTGCTATAACTAGTATCGTAGTTGCTGAAAGTGAAAAAGCGAAACAAGGAATCGGCCTGAACACTGCTGGTCAGTTTTGTTAGGTGGCGTCGCCCCAAGGGCGACTGTATAAGCCTCCTATCCATTTAATGCACCTCCTGCTTCCCACTCCTACTGTTCTATTTACTGCTGGTGCATTCTGGGACTTGTAGTCTTGGTTTACTTCACCAGCCTATTCTCATGGACTATCGCTTCAGAAAAACATGTTAGTTCAGGACAGGAAAGTCGTGCAATCATCTGGTAATGCCAGATAGTGAATACCTTTTCTCAGGGCACCGGTCCACCTAAAGATTAGGAAGCGGACTAATCAAGTTAGGCAGTATTCAAGTGACATCATGGCACAATATCATGGTGCGTGACGTCACAGTACGTTACATCACGATGGGCGCATGACACTGCATGTGGCATCACTAAGTAACATCACAGGAAGTGGCATAACTGATGTCACAGGAAGGGGCATCACAAGAACTGACAACAGATCTTAAGACCTCACAAATATGTTTACCAGGTATATCCTAAGTGTATTTGAGTGCATTACGAGATTTAACAAATTAGATTTTGCGTTGGGGTTGTGCCAAAAATGTGACCCAACTCCGATGCAACTCTGGGCCTCAACTTATACATTTATGTTTTTAAAATTCTGCAACAGAGAAATGGTCAACAAAGAGAAACACGGCAGTAAATCTGTTGTGCTTAGTTGGTTGCAAAGTCTGCATTTTATAATATTTTAAAGGGTTAAGGCATCTGCTGCACAGATTTTTGTGGGCCCAATAAATCTCGGGGATTAATAATAATGGTGAGATATCTCTGGAGGTTAACACAATTGCTGGAAAGATTTGTGTTTTGTCTAGTCTCAGTTTTGGAATAAAGTAGTATACAGGATTAATGTGGCTACTGAAAAACGCGGCATGTAACATGCAGATGACAGATTTTTTATTTATATAGCTAGGTAAGTGAATTACTGCTTTTAGCACAGATATCCTTTTGTTACTTGCAGTCCATAAATTGCAATCCTTCTAATATTGCACACAGAGCTATGCAGGAAATGTGACTCCTACACCAAGTGGCCCTCGCTCTCTCTTGCAGGTCCACTGGAATTGTTTGATTCTGTGGCCACTGCATTTTTCAGATAATTATGTATTTGCCACATAATCCATCATCTGCTGCATAATTTGCAGATATTAACAAAAACATTTCCGTTTGTAGCTCAAACGGATCAAAAGGTACTAAACCTGTAGCGACACATGTTGCTGTGCAGAAGAAGTCACTTTGCAAAGGTTGACTGTTGCTTTCAGTTACGTATTGCTGTATTTGGGTCTTAAATTAGTACTAATAAGAAGAAATGATGCTGCATAGTTTGCATTTTCCTGCCACATAAATTGGTAAACCCTGCTGCATAATTTAGTTCTGTATTACTGCCCATTTCCAGTGGCCTTGAGCTTCTGGTAATGTCTGATACTGCACACCTCATCTGGTAATGCTGGGTACTGCACACCTCCTCTGGCAATATCCCAAACTGCACACCTCCTCTGGTAATTCCAGATACTGCAAACCTTGAATGGTAATGCCCTGTACTCTATACCACGTTTGGTAATTCCAGATGCTAAACACCTTGTCTGGAAATACCGGGCTGAGAAGAAACCGTGTGTGGTAATGCCAAATACCAAACACCCCCTCTGGTAATTCCAGATACTGCAAGTCTCGTTTAGTAAAGCACCTCCTTTGATAACACCTCGCCTGGTAATGCCAGACACTACACACCTCCTGATAATGCCAAATTTTCAACTTGTTCTATGGTAATGCCTGGTTCTGCACACCTTCTCTGCACCTCGTCAGGGGTAGTAAGCGCTATGTTAATAAAATAACAATTACATCTTTAATGGTAATTCCATATTCTGGACCTCTTGTATATGATACTAGATTCTGCACATCTTAAATTTTAAAGACAAATTCTGCACGTCTTCTGCAGTAATAACCGGTCCTGCACACCATGTTATGTTAAGTTATATCCATTTATAGCGCGCTCGGATACTCGTGAGTGTCCCGGTGCGATACCAGAGGGGTGCAAGGAGAGACTATCAGACAAAAAAATGCGTTTTGAGCTTCTTTTTAAACACCGCTGGGTCCTGAATGGAACGAAGGGCGAAGGGGAGAGCATTCCAAGCCACACTTGACTTAACCACAAGGGAGCTGCCAGCCAACCTCTGGAACTTAAAACGTGGAACCCGGGCAAAGCGAAGGGACCAGGATCGAAGGGCCCGCGAGGGGACGTAAAAAGAAAAGCGCCTCTGAAGATAATGGGGACCATAGCCTTGGAGGGCACGATGGGCCACAACCAGAGATTTAAACTTGACCCTATCCGCCACAGGCAGCCAATGAAGAGAGCGCAGTTGGAGAGCCACACTATTCCTTGCCGAAATGCCCAAGAGCAGTCTAGCCGCCATATTCTTGACCACCTGTAGTTTTTTAAGCAGGTAGCCAGGGACACCGGCATAGAGAGCATTGGCATAGTCCAATCGTGATAGAATCCACGCACATGTAACAGTCTCTCTTGCTGCCTGCGGAAGGAGTGGGAAAAAGTTCCTGAGAGTCTTAAGAAGGCCAAAACAACAGCCAGCTGTTTTCTTAATATGTGTTGAGAAAGAAAGACTCTCATTGAACCATACTCCCTAGTTCTTGGCGGGCTGTCCCGAAGAAAGAGGCAGTGGGCGCGGCCACAACTGCTCTCGAAAATCAGCGGGAAACTTGCCAAAGAGCAAAATCTCAGATTTTTGTTCATTGAACTCTCTGGTAATGCCAGATTCTGCACATCATCTATGGTAATGCCAGATTCTGCATGTCTGCTATAGTAATGCCACATTCTGCACGTCTGCGCCCGTCCGCGCCTGTCCGGGCCCAGGGGCCATAATCCCTGGTCCTCCGGCCAGCAATCCTCTGATTTACTCCTCTACAGAGCTTACATCTATAAGACCCAAACCGATTTTGCAGTGTGCACATATTTTGCAACCTGAGAAACTCACAAGCACATGTCTAGTATGTAAGTATGAACTAGATGTGACCCCCGACGTACCAGAGGTACTTACCGGTTCGAACAAGATCGTGTGATCGTTTGCCAATGTATCTGAACTGCGTGTCAACACATTGAAGTCATCCTTTTTCCCCTTCTCCGTGACCACCCCAGACCCGGGATACTCCCTGAGCGGGATCCTGGTGCCATGTTGTGCCGACACCTTCCACTATTTAGGTATCCGCATTTACCGTAACAAAGCCGACCTTTTTGATGGCAACATCAACAGAGCCACAACCGCTATCCATTCCCAAATGACTTTTTGGGGGACTCTTCCATTACTGGCAGTCGCCCTTACTAAAATGGTGATACTTCCTCTTCTTCTCTATTACTTTACAAACCTACCTCTTTACATTCCTCCCACCTTCTTCAACAAATTTGAAAAAACAATTAGAGATTTAACTTGGGGTGCATCCAGACACAGAGTTTCCATTAAAAGGTTTTACCTGCCCGCGGGGCAGGACGGCCTTGCCGTTCCTAACTTTGAACATTATTATTTGCCCACTCAGTTGCAATAGATAGCCAGGTGTATAGCATCCTGTCATCTCTCGGACACGGCCACTCTAAGCCCACCCAGGCCACACCTCACCCTCTTACATCTGTTCCATCCATGCGTGAAGCCCAGGGGCATAGACTCCATGTTACTCTTGGTGGCCTATAAATGCTACTGTAGAAGCCTATTTATCATCTGCTCCACAAAACCGTCCGCCCCCTCTATTCCTCTTTTGAGGACTCCCAGGGACCAAAAGATTACTACAGCGGCAGAGCTACATAATTGAGACACAGCTGGCATTCGTGACACTGGGGATCTCTTCCGGGACGGTACCCTCGTCCCATACACCGAGCTTTTCTCACAAGAGGATCTCCATCCGGGTTATTTTTTACTGCACCGCTTTCTCATTGCAACTCTCTCGGTCAGATGGGGTAACCTGTCCATAGAGCCTCCCATGCATCAGACGATTCAATACTTACGCATAATGGATGAAGGGGGTCCCCTGACTCGGTGGTTCGCAGCATCTCTCCGTCAGCATGCTGCAGTCTCACTAGACTCCTTAAGACTCCATTGGGAGGAAGACTTGGGACGTTCCTTCTCTGATTCAGAATGGATATCTGCCCTGGAGAGCCCCACTCGAATACCTCGTAACCAGCGCTTCCGCCAAATGAAATTTTTTATCTTACACCGAACATACCTTACCCCCGCCAAAATTAATGAGTACTTTCACCGCACAGACTCTACTTGTCCCTGATGTCACTTAGCTGACGCAGAGGTCCTACACATGTTGTAGCACTGCTCTCAATGGATACTGGATCGAAGTGGCTGCCACCCTTGCTCGCTGCACTGACCGCGACGTCCCTTTCTATTGGGAGGTATATCTCCTGCATCTATTCAGCAGGGGCAGGCAATATAGGGTAACTTCCCGCTTCTTGGACTTGGGCCTGGCAACCGCTAAACGTCTAATTACCAAACGGTGGAGATCACCTGTCGCTCCATACACAGTATGGCGGCGTTGCTGTAGGAAGCTGGCTCTGTATATATACTATACCAGAGCGAGGTATATTGCGCATAGTCCATTGGAACCCCAAAGGTATGCAGAGGTAAAGTTAGATAGCACCTCACTCTCTATTTGTGGTAGTGTGGTCGAGCAGTAAGGCAGTATCAGAGGACAGTGTTAAGCATTTGTTGTACACACTCAGTCAGCAAATGAATTCACACACAAGAACTGAACTTCAGACCAATTGTTTTTGTATAAAAATATTCTTTTTGTTATTTTATTTTCTAGAACCAAGCAAGCCTGGCACAGGTACGCAATAAGTACTTTACAGTAGTCATGCAATTGAAATACAGTTTGAATGATTGTATATGTACTTTGGTTTGATTTACAGTATGGATGCAGAGAAATGCAATAATTAGTAAATGCAGTACATAGATTTCGATAGGCTTTTTGGTAAAATAGCAGGTAAGTAACTTTTGAGTTTACTAGGCTTACACAGAGTAGTATACCTAGATACTACTCTGGGACAGTTCCTGAAAACAGGTAAGTAAAATCGTTTTTATTATATTATACAATTTTAAAGAATTTCTTTAGTTATCCAGTATTGGGGTATCTTTCATAGATTCACATGCCTTAATCATTCCCCGTCGCCGAGGTGGGAGTCCCACGGTAAATACAAAAGTAGTGCCAAATAATAGTAGTCGTAGTAGGCCCCAAAGAAAAGGCCTGAGGCCTAGATCTTAGCAGCCTATCTACATCATTATGCCAAAAGAACCAAAAAAGTGGTCTCAACCAAGCAGCACCCACTATAACACTCTCAGCAGAGCCAGTTCTCCTCAGATTTTCACCGCACGTCGCGTGGAAGGGAGTCTCCCTGAGTGCCACTCAGTTTTTCTTCTTTATTCCATGATGTCTGACAAGAAAGCCTTGTTCAAGTCCTGCAGGTCCCGAGCCTGTCGACGAAGGTCATGTCTAGCCCGTTGACTACGATCCTGTCGACTACATTGACAAAGAGCCCGCCGACGACGAGTCCATCGAAGGAGAGCCCGTCGACAACAATTCCATCGACTGGGGACTTACCTGTTCCGTCTGCGGCACCTGCATTGCCTATGGCTCCTACTCATTCAACATCTGTTTCATCTAGGAGTTTTCAGCTCAAAACATTTCAAAGACATGTGTAGCAATATTTCACCGCTTACTCCCTCACATCTCCTGGAAACATATGTGCAGGAAGAGGATGATGATTACGAGGACGAAGAGGAAGAAGGACCATTTGGGATAGCTCACCATCCTTCGGAGCTACACATCAAATGTCAAGATTATGATGATGAAGAGGAGGAGGATTACCAAGGACAATATTATCAAGAGGACATTGTCGTCCCGCATCACAGAGTTTACCATAGACAACCTCGCCAGAGTGAGATGTGCCATCTGCCTCCAACTCTAATACAAGACCTGCAAGCCATGCTAGCAGATTACAGACAGCGTTTTCCCCCACAGCAAGTAATTCCACAAGTTCCACCACAACCTGTGCCGGTTCCAGATACTTTGCCTTCACCTGACGCTCCTGTTCCAACGCCTCAGCTTCCAGACCCTTCTAAAGACCCTCATCATGGTCAGGACACGTCCTCCGAAGAGGAAGTTGAAGAGGGTGAACTTCCAGAGACCATTCCTGCAGATCCTTGGGATTCTTTTATCATCCCTATGCCTTCACCACCGACTCCTCTACCATCTGATTTGCCCCCAGAGGATATAGGGGGATTTCATAATCTAATGCAGCGAGCTGCTGCTAGATTTCAATTGCCTGTCATGGTTGAACAAACTGAATGCTTCCCACTTGATTTTAAGGAGGAATCCAGAAAGATTACGAGGGCTGTCCCGATAATTGATTACATCTGGAAAGAAGGGATCAAAATCATAAACTCCTGCATCTGTGCCAGCAGTGCTTCCACGGATAGATAAGAAATACCCTGCTCCGGCCAATAGTCAATCCTGTCACATTGGCCATCCTCGACCAGATTCGGTCATTTCCCAGGCTGCCCAACAAAGATCTAAGAACCTGGCAACACCCATTACTACACCACCGGACAAGGAAGGGCGTTGCCTTGATTTGATCGGCAAGAAGGTTTCGACAATGGCAGCTGCCTCCATCAGAGCAGCTAACTCCCTAGCAATAATAGGGCGTTATGAGCGCCATATGTGGTCGGAGATGGCTGGACTTATTGAGCTTATTCCAGAAGACAGGAGACGGGAAGCAAGAAAAATTCTATTAGAGGGAGAGCGTGCAGCATCTGAAACCATAGATTGCGCACTAGACATTGTCAATACAAATTTTCGCCAGCTGGCTGGTCCGGCAGTACTCAGACGCCAGGATTGGCTTAAGGCCACCACTTTCAGACCTGAAGTCCAGACAAAAATATTGGACATGGCCTATGATGGAGAATCGTTGTTCGGAAAACACATTGATGAAGCCCTCCAGGCAATAAAAACTGATACAGATACGGCAATATCATTGGGTTAATTACAGTACAAACTCAGAACCTTCAGAGGCGCAAGGGGCGTGGGTTTTCCTCTAGAGGAGGATACCAAAACCAGCAGAACAGACAATACCAGCCCCAATATAGACAAAGTTACCAATCTTCATACAGGCAATCCAACACGTCTGGTTTCTCTCGTCAGGGCGGTCGAAACCGATCTCAAAATCAAGGACGAGACGCCAACAGAAAGCAGTGATCTCTGCAGGGCACCTACCACACCTATTCCCCTTCCCATGGGCGCGAAAATTTCAGCATTTGTGGACGAGTGGCAAGAAATTACCTCAGGTGGGTTCTAGACCTGGTGAACAACGGTCATACCCTAGAATTTGTCACCAAGCCACCCACCACTCCGCCCAAGGGACCCCCTCGCCCTCGTCTTCACTTATTATTCAAAGAAGCTTTAACGATGCTCCTCAAGAATGCAATAGAGAATGTTCCATCACATCAGAAACTGACAGGTTTTTGATCAAAAAGAAATCAGGGGAATGGCGCCCGATTCTAGACCTTCGCAACCTGAACAGATTCCTCAAAAAACAAGGATTTCGCATGGTCACACTTTCAGAGATTCTAGGTTGTCTCAACGAGGGAGATTTTATGGCTTCTCTGGATATGGCAGACGCTTACTTCCACATCCCAAACATCGCAAATATCTTCGCTTCACTCTGGCTGGCGCCCATTATCAGTTCAAAGTGCTCCCATGAACTAAAATCGGCTCCAAGGATCTTCACAAAGTGCCTAGCTCCTGTAGCAGCAGCGTTAAGATCCCAGGGAATCCAAGTATTCCTGTATTTGGACGATTGGTTAATCAAATGTCCTTCAGAACGAGCAGTCAAGATTGCCATTACGACTATTCATCTTTTCAACTCTCTGGGGCTAACTGTGAACAGGAGCAAATCTCAGTTACGCCCGATGCAGGTCCTTCCATTTCTTGGAGCTTTGCTGGATACGGTACAGTGCAAGGCATTCTTATATCCCGAACGACCGATTCGTCTTTAAAAGCTGGTAATTCTGATTTCCAGAAGAAAGTCAGTTTCTGTCCGCATGTTTGCTTCACTCCTGGGGATGTGCTCTTCGGCAATAAATCTCGTCTCTTTGGCAAGACTCCGAATGAGACCTCTACAGGAGGAGCTACACCTTCAGTGGCAACAGGCTGTGGGTTCCTTCGACGACATCCTGAGAGTCACACCACGCATGAAAAACGCTCTGCATTGGTGGTAACAGATGCCCAACTTAGCAGAAGGACTCATCAGGATGGGGAGGTCATCTCCAAGATTTACAGATACAAGGAAAGTGGTCTCCAGAGTACAAGAAACAACATATCAACAGCCTGGAATTGCGAGCAATTTTCCTGTCCCTGCAAGCTTTCCTTCCATGGATTGCAGGTTCATCTGTATTGTTTCGGACCGACAATACCACCAGCATGTTTTACGTAAACAAGCAAGGAGGCACAAGATCGGCAACTTTGTCAAGAGAGGCTCAGGAGTTGTGGGAATGGGTCACACTCCACAACATAACCCTCAGAGCAGAACATGTCAGGGGTCTCCACAATACCCTGGCGGACACGCTCAGCAGGTCCCAATCTGACTGCCACGAGTGGGAGCTAGAGCAGAATCAAGTGAACAGGGTGTTCCGAGCTTGGGGCAAGCCGGCACTGGATTTGTTCACAGCAAATGACAACAAAAAATGCCGATATTACGCCAGAAGATACCCTCAACAGGGATCAAGGGGGAATGCCCTGTCCATGCAATGGTCGGGGATTTGTGCTTTTCCCCCCATACCTCTAATCCAGAGGGTAATACGCAAGATGAAATTGGAGGGCTGCCGTCTCATCCTGATTGCACCCCGGTGGCCACTCCAGTACTGGTTCCAAGACCTGTTATTATCCCAGGACCAGCCGATTCGTCTTCTTCAGACACCCACAAAATTGTTGAGGAACAAAGGTCAGGTGCTTCACCCGGACCCTCAGTCTCTACATTTACACGCATGGCTCCTGATTTCTTAGAATTCAAGGACCTTAACATCCCTCAGGACTGTCGTGACATATTGACAAAATCGCGAGCTCACAGCACAATTAAGACTTACCGTCTAAAATGGAAGCGTTTTTGCTGTTGGTGCGAGGCTTACAACGTTCCCCCGATGGAAGCTCCTGCGGAACAGATCCTTCCTTATTTGCTACATCTGGCAAGGTCTGGGCTCACTTTTTTATCAGTCAAAGTCCATTTAGCCGCACTGTCCAGATTCAGAAAGGGTGCTCAACATCCTTCTTTATGTTCATCCTCTTTGATCAAACAATTCATGAAAGGACTTTTCAGAGCGTTTCCTCCAGTAAGGCTTCCACCACCGGAGTGAGAACTTAACACTGTCCTAACGCAACTAATGAAACACCCATTCGAGCCGATCCACAAGGCCGAACTCAAATTCCTAACCTGGAAAGTTGCCTTACTTCTGGCTCTGACATCCGCTAGAAGAGTGAGTGAAATTCAGGCCTTCACTATAAAAGAACCATTTCTACATTTCACTCAGGGCTACGTAACCCTCCGGACTAATCCTACATTCATACCTAAAGTATCGTCACAGTTTCACCTCAATGAACCGGTAAAATTAAGGACTTTCTTTCCAAATCCGTCTACACCAGTGGAAAGAGCCTTACATTCTCTTAAGATGTTTAAAATTCTACTTTAAAAAAACAAAGAGCATTAGAAAATCCGACCAGTTGTTCGTGGCTTACGGCCAAACTACTCTGGGAACTGCAGTCAGAAAAGCCACAATTGCCAGATGGATAGCATCTACAATCCATTTCTGTCATGACAAGGCTAACAGGCCATTGCTAAGGAAAGCCAAGGTGACTCTAGAAAATATCTATTGTGCTGCGACATGGAAGAATGTCCACACGTTCACGAGACATTACTGCCTTCAATCTACACATCGGGACGGTGCAGCAGTTGGACAAGCATTTGAGGTCAGTTTCAGGTACCTTTTCTGTCTTTTAAATGCTATCTATGGCTTGCATTATTCATGACACTGACATTTTCTGCAATTATGGCATGTCTGACATAGAATGTTATTACGGTGCATGTTTCATTTCCCTGTGTATGTTACATGCTTTTGAATTCTAAAGTTTGGTTTATTATACCTTTTGTTAACAAGTTGTGGATGCAATTGGGAGTTTATCAGCACTAGTCTCCCACCATCCGCAAACGACTGTATACTTGGTATACTGCTTGCTACTCTGATTCAGGCATGTGAATCTATGAAAGATACCCAATACTGGATAAGAAAACAAGTTACTTACCTGTAACTACAGTTATCCAGTATTGGTATCTTTCATAGATTCACATGCACCCACCCTCCTCCCCGTAGAGTCAGTTCTCTATGTTTTGGGGCACTTACTTCCCACTTGTGCTAAGGAAAATCTGAGGAGAACTGGCTCTGCTGAGTGTTCTAGAGGGTGCTGATTGGTTGGGACCAATTTTTGGGTTCTTTCGGCATAATGATGTAGATAGGCTGCTAAGATCTAGGCCTCAGGCCTTTTCTTTGGGGCCTACTACTACTATTATTATTTGGCACTACTTTTGTATTTACCGTGGGACTCCCGCCTCGGCGACGGGGAATGATTCAGGCATGTGAATCTATGAAAGATACCAATACTGGATAACTGTAGTTACAGGTAAGTAACTTGTTTTCTTTCTCAAACTCCACACTTAGAAACATTTCACAGAAAAACAGTCAATGTTATCCTATGGAGGAAAGTAGTGTTATTGATTTTGAGGTAAATATTTGGTAGTGGGAGTTGAGGTTCTGGGGGTAGACCCAGGGGTCCCCCAGGGTCTACGATGCACTCTAGTTACACCCTCAGTGGCACCAGGGCGGCCGGGTGCAGAGTGCTGAGGCCCATTGTTATCCAATGGGGGATAGGGGGTGTTCGGTTGGTGGCTGCTGACAAGCAGGCCACTTGGTTGTGGGAGCAAAGCTCCTGGACTTTAGCTCAGGGCAAATGGGGAAAAAAGTACCCTCAGCGACACTAGGGCTGCAAGGTGCTGTTTCGACGTTGGGCGGCCTGTTTTTAATAGGGAACCTCTGGTTTGCAAAGGAACTGCAGGCTTGGGGACGAAGGTCTTGTGGGTGCAACCACCACTTCGAGAGGTAAGTTGGGAAGTTAGGGGTTGGTTAGGCACCATTGGTTTGGGCACATAGGGCCGTTGGGCGTCTGGTGCAGGGGTGACTTTAGGGGTCGGAGCTTCCTACCAGCTCCTGGTGGCGGTTGGGGAGACCTTCTGGACTAAGGCTGAAGGCGTCGGCGGGAGGCTTGAGGCAGGTCCGGGATTGCCGGATGTCGGGTCAGGATCGCTGGTGTGACCTCCTCGTGGTGTTTGCTCACTCGAGCTCGGGTCGTGGGTGGTGGAAGCAGAGTGGTGGGGATTCGTGGTTTGCGGCCAAGGCCAGAGGTTGCAGATGAACAAATCCGGTGTTCACGGGAGACAAAGTCTTTGAGGTTTAAGGCAGGCAGGTCCTCCGGGGTTTTCGAGGTTGCTGGCTGCAGGACACACCGGGATTTCACAGGAGCTGGTTCAAGGGGGATACAGGCCGACAGGACTGGGGCCAAGTCAGTGGGCGTCTTCCTCTTGTTAGCTTCTACACGGCTGTTCGGACTGTCTTCTTCTTGTAGTTTCTTCTTGTCTGAGGAAGCAAGGTTCAGGGTTTCCCCTAAATACTAGATTTAGGGGTGTTACAGGTAGGTAAAAGGCAGGGACCAATGGGTCTCTTCCCTGGGGTTGGTACACCCCCTATTATGCCACCCTTCAGTGGGAGGGGGGGCATGAGGCTGTCCCTGGTTGGCTTAGTCCCCCCATCTTCAAAATAGCATGGACTGAGAGTTGATATTCACCTCGCCTCCCCCACCTGAGGGGTGGAGTTGAAAGATGTGGGCACACCTCTCTTCCTCACTTGTTTTTCCTGCCGGTTCTCCCGCTCAAAGTGGGGGTCAGAACCAGTGGGGACCAGTTGCTGGAGCAGCAAGTGGCCTGGGGAAGCTCACAAAGGCGGTAATCCTTTGAAGCTTCCCCTTTGTGAACCCTGCCCATCCTGGGGGAGGAGGCTTGGCACCTCGTCCCAGGATGTGCATTGTTTCAGTCCCCAGAGAGCCGCAGGCTCTCTACCCAGGGGTCCAGAAATATGTCTGGTGGTGGCAGTTGAAAGCAGCCACTCAGCCTGGACACTAGTGGTGGGTTCGTTTTCAGGGGGCATCTCTAAGATGCCCTCTGTGTGCATTTTTCATTCAATCCCACACTGGCATCAGTGTGGGTTTAAATGTGCTGAGAAGTTTGATACCAAACTTCTCAGTTTTCAGTGTAGCCATTATGGTGCTGTGGAGTTTGTAATGACAAACTCCGAGCTCCATATACCTTTAATGGCAGCACTGCACTTACAATGTCTACGAAAGGACTTAGACATTGTAGGGGTACAGGGCTCATGCACCTGTACCCTAACCACTGGTATAGGGCACCCAGCTAGAGGGGTGACTGATCTCTGCCAGGGCAGTGGGTTTTAGGCATGGCACACAGTGTTGTGTGCAATGTCAACTCTTCACTTTGTTCTGCACCAAAATACGCAGCCTGCAAAGGCAGTGTGTGAGTGTAATGGTACAGGACCTCGAAGGGTGACACAATAAGTGCTGCAGCATGCCCTGGGTACCTGTGGTTATGTTATGTTAAATCAATTTATAACATGCACAGATACTCTGCAGTGTGTCCCGGCGCGAACTGAGAAAAGGAACCGCAGACCAAAGCACTATTGAAAGAGAAGGGTTTTAAACTTTTTTTTAAAGATCACAGAATCTTGAGTACTGCGTAACGCCATGGGTAAAGCATTCCATGCCAGGGCAGCCTTACGCACTAAAGAACTCCCACCTAGCCTCTGGCGTTTGAATCTAGGAGTCTGCATCAAAAATTGGGAAGATGACCGCAACTGTCTCGTAGGATTATAGAAGGCGATCCTCTTCTAAAGGTAGGGAGGACCCAGGCCTTATAGGGCCCTATGGGCAATAGCCAGGGTTTTGAATTTTATTCGAGACTCCACCGGAAGCCAGTGCAGAGAGCGCAAATGAGCACGCACACTACACCTGCAAGATATACCCAGCTGGAGTCTGGCGGCCGAATTTTGAACGGCCTGTAGTTTGTTCAAGAGGTAGCCAGAAATGCCCACATAGAGTGCATTGGCATAATCCAAGCGAGACAAAATCAAAGCACGGACAACCGTTTCTTTGGCAGGTCTTGGAAAAAGGGGTAAAAACTTCCTCAAGGCTTTCAAGGTACCGAAGCAGGTCCCAACCAGCTTTTTGACCTGGGTAGAGAAGGAGAGATTCTCATTGTACCAGACCCCAGGTTTTTTGCAGCATTACCCATTGCTTTAGGCAAGGGGAAGCCAGGGGGCCATAACCTCTCACGGAAGTTAGCTGGAAAAACGCCATACAAGAGGACCTCTGATTTCTCTTCGTTACATTTTAGCTGTGCCTGAGCGAGCCAGCAGAAGACCGAAGAGAGACCGTGTTGAGTCGCAAGAACTGTGTCATCATCCTTTCCCCAAGAGAACAGGAGCTTGGTATCGTCAGCATAGGCCATCACCTTAGCCCCAAGTGACTCCGCTAAGTAAATCAGCGGAGTAACATAGATGTTGAAAAGAAGGGGACTAAGGGATGACCCTTGTGGGACACCCGTAGCTACCCGCTACGATACCGAGACACAAGGTGAACGCCAGATCTGCTATGAGCGGTCTTCCAGAAAAGATTTGATCCAGCGCCAGACAGAGCCAGATATCCCAATCTCCGAAAGGCGATCAAGAAGCAAAGAATGTGGCACAGTGTTGAATGTCGCCGAAAGATCAAGCATCACCAATGCAGCTCTCCCGCCGTCATCCAAACACTCACTAATTGCCTCTGTCACCTCCAGCAGTGCAGACTCAGTACTGAACGAGGCACGAAATCCCGATTGGGCCGGATGCAACAAACCCGAAACCTCGACAAAATTAGTCAGTTGCTTGGTGATGACCTTCTCACAGACCTTGAACAGGCTAGGCAGCAGTGATATGGGGCGGTAGTTTCCCGGTATCATTGGGTCAAGAGACGGCTTCTTGAGAGGGAGAATTTGTGCCTGCTTCCAGGAAGCTGGAACACAACCTTCCAGCAAGGACATATTAACGATTTTGTTAACTACAGGATTGATAGTATCCGCGGCCAAAAGTCTAGCAGCAAGGGGATCAGTCGGAGAGCCTGACTTCAAAGACTTAAGAACTTTGAGAGAGCAGGCCAGCTCAATAGGCCCAAAAGTCGACAAAGTATTAGTCAGAGTGGCGGCCGGCAGGCCAGACCGAGAGACCGTAGATGCCATAGTACAAGAAGTAAAGCTGGCTTGTATAGTGCAAATCTTGTCCAAAAAAACTTCACATGAGTATAACACCAGGTCTTTGAGACTGGTGCAGCTTGGGCACTAGGGGACATAAAACTTTGCACAATAGAGAATATTTCTTTGGAATTATTGTTGGCTTGATCAATACGTAGAGAAAAATAGAAACTTTTTGCAGCTGCTATGGCGGTGTAGTAGCTTTTTTGTTTAACTCGAAGTGTGTGTTTTGCTAGAGGGCAGTAGCCGCTAGAGCGCCATGCCCTCTCCAGTATTTTACATTAATGTTTTAAGGCTTTCAGCTCTAAAGAAAACCATGGTTTGGAGGGAGAATCTCTAGCGAGCTTAGGCCGGCAAGGTGCAGAGAGAACAGACACAGAAGCAGAAATCCAGTCAGTAAACCTTGACAGATTTCCCTCGATCTCCCTGGAGAGTAGGCCGAGACGCAGCCAAAATGCTGGAAAACTGGGTAGAGTCTATTTTACTAAAAATTGGTGGACGATGGCAGTCAACCTGCCTAGCAGGCTGGGTAATTTCCCAGGAAAAACATATGAGAAAGTGATCCACAGTAACACAATAAGTGCTGCAGCATTCCCTGGGTACCTGTGGTACCATTTACCAGGGGCTGACCTGTGGCCAGAAATGCCAATTGGGTTTAGGCTTCAATGCTGTTTTAGGGATAGAACTTAGGCCCTGGGTACCTGATAAGCAGGAGCCCAGGGCACACTCAGTCAAAGTACATCAGCAATTCAGCAAAAAGTGGGGGCAGCCATGCAGAAAGAGGGCACTTTCTCACAGTTACTCTTTGCTGAACTGGGCAAAAGCGTAGAGCGTCGCCTTATGCAGGGAAGACTTGCTGGGCCTTCGCAAATTCCCCCTGGCCGACAGTTGGAAGGCTATTCTAGCTCATTTGCAGAACGTAGACACAGCCCCTGTACATTCTTCCATTTGGTAAGGGGATCGAACTGTTGTGTTGTCATAACTGGGAATATTCCCCCATCCTACATAATCAGAGGTATATCTAGGGCAGATCTCTTAGCCAGTCAGGTGGCTAGCTTAAACACACACTGCATTTCATACGAACGCAACACATATGTGGAGAGGTACTAAACTGGGTGCGACACAGCAGCATGTCACTAACAGTTTATTCTCCCCCTCCTTTAACTTACTTTGTCCTCATTTTGTTGAACCCCACTCTCCCTACTCAAATGTGTTATGATATTCTTGGATTATATGCATTTTCACGGACCTCATAGTGGCACTAACGTCACAATCCATACCGGCATGTGGCCCTCAAGTGTATGTGTACTGTGTTTCTCCTTTCATACCACAATGTATGCCCAAATGAATTTAAACCGCCCCACTATTATGGGATTACTCGTGTGGGTATACCATGCATACATCTGTTTTGCTTCTGTTGTATATTATGGAAACCAATAAACTGATTCACAAAAAAAAATTTAATGAAACGGATGTTATGTGCTAGACTTATTCCTACTCTCGGCAGCATCAAGTCAGACCCTGTCACAGCCCTACTGCTCCTTTTGTTGGAGGGGTGGAGCTAAAGGATGCCAGCAACATTATTGGTTGTAGACCCTCAATCTTCCCCTAGTTCTGCAACTTTAAAACTGGTTTTATTTGTCCTCCAATTTACGATCTTCTGGTTTGTGGAATGGGATTCTCATTTCCTTGTAATTTCGGAGACCATTGTGATAGATCGCTAGACGATTCAGCTTGACGCAAGATTACCTTCATCCCCTTTCTATCTACCGCTCCAGACAGTCCAGATACTACTAAATAAACACAACTGTGGCTCTTATATGCACGAAGGGAGGCTCGTCTGCATTGGTATTCCATTCTAAAAAAGTAGTTCAAAACAAAGGATTTCAAACTACCAACACTCAAGGATTTTCTGACCATTCCAGTGGGAGATTTACTACCCTGATCGTCAGTCTGCAATTAGCAGCATAGTTCTTGATCTAAATGTCATCATTTGAGTTTAGCAGAAAATATATTAATATCTTAAAATGATATATGCCAGATTGCTGGAAAATCGAAGCACTATTTTAATTGATGTCATGCATGGCATTTTTTTTTGTTGTGTAAAACATTTTATTAATCGGCACCAGCATATCAATCACATTATTGAGGAGTAATACAGGGATCACAGGTCGACAGTAGGGTACATCAATCAGTACAAGAAAAATCATTGGGAAGGTCTAGGGCGAGGGGGGATCATCTTCAATGGGGGAGAGAGGCGGCTGACATATATCTCCACGATAGGAACTCCACATGCCCCACACACGAGACCACTTCTTAGGGCAACCACGGGCCACATATACAGTTTTTTCTCTGAACATTGGCCAGTCTAGGTCTTTCTCCCAGTCACCCACCTCCGGAGACCGAGACGCTCCCCACCTCTGAGCAATGTTTCTCTTGGCAAGCGTAAGCCCCAAAGTGGTCCACTGTAGCAAGCAATCATTCGGCTCCCAAATATTCAAGAGACATCTAGGAGCGTTCAGGCTGAGTTGTGTAGACAGGACAGTGTTAATAATCTCATGTACCTTACACCAGTAAGATTGAATACTATCACATTCCCAAATTATGTGCATAAAGGTGCCCGTTTGACCACATCCACGTCTGCAGTTTCCCTCATCCATTCTCCCCATCCGTACCAGTTGGGGACCAGTCACATACACCCTATGGAGTATTTTGAGCTGAACAAGTCGGAGGCGTGCAGGTATTGCCACAACTCTAGGCGAGGACACAGCCTCCTGCCATCGTCTTCCATCTCAATTCCATCACTGGACCTCTTCTCCCGAAGCGATTGTAGGGGGTCTGGCATGTTGTTTATTAACTTCTTATAAATTAATGATGTAGTGTTATCAGGGACGGGACCATCTAAAACTCTGTCTTCCAATGGAGAGGACTCGGGAAGGATGTTACCACGCTGCAGGTGGGAACACCGAGTGTGCCTAACCTGTGTGTAACGGAAGAATTCCGAATTTGTTAATTCGAATTGCTGCTGTAGGGTGGCGAATGATTTAACATCAGTTTTTTCCAAAGATTACCTATCTGCGAGATTCCTATAAGGTCCCACTTGTCGAACCCCTTGCTCTTCCACAGGCTACCCAATTGTTCGGAGTCCCACAGTGGTGTCGCGAGAGTAAGCCTGCGACTCCAACCGAGACCTTTAGTGGCTGTGTGCCAAACATGGACTGAGTGTTTGGTGGGACCCGTGAGGGCAATGCGGCGCTGTCTGGAATAAAGAGCTCTATTATAGTTCCCACCCGGTAAGAGCCACCTGTCCATGTTAAAACCTGGGTTTCCAGGGCAGGTGTAAGTGCCATGGTTTATGGCCGCCAGGTGAGCCACCCAATAATACTTCTTAATATCGGGGAGGCTGATGCCCCCATCATAACAATTCAAGGTGAGTTTTTTAAGGGCAATACGTCACTTACCACCCCACAGCAAGTCCCGCTGGAGACCCTTCACCTCTCCGAAGTAGGACACCGGGACCGGGTCTAGGGAATTCTGCAGAGCATACAAGAACCGGGGCAAAGACATCATCTTGAAAAGTGCCGCTTTTCCCAGTAGGGAGAGCAGAAGTGATTTCCAGTTGCTTATATCCCTACGCAGCCTAGCCAGGGTGGGGAGTGAGTTCTGGGAGTAGCGGAGTGATGAGTCCAAGGAGAGAAAGATCCCCAGATATTTAAAGCCATCCGTACATAGTTGTATTGGGCATCCCCTCGGTGGGACGGGCGGCTCCCCAGCCAAAACAAACCACAGAGATTTACCCCAATTAATGGAGTACCCGGAGTATCTGCTAAAAATGGCAAAAATATCTAGAACCACTATCGGGGACCGTCTTGGAGAAGTCAAGTAAAGCAGGATATCATCCGTGTAGAGCGAGATGTGGTCCTCCCAATCTGGAGACCAGCGCATTCCCCGGATCATCGGGTCTCTGCGTATCACGCCGCCAATGATTCCAAGGATAGGGCAAACAGGAGGGGGACAATGGACATCCCTGCCGGGTCCCCAGGCCCAACTCAAAGGCGGCGGATTTCTTGTTGTTGACTACTACTTGCGCTAGTGGTTTAGTATATAGGAGCTGTACCCATCGAATGAAGTTCGGGCCAAACCTGAACTTTTCCAGTACTGCCCAAAGATATGGCCATTCAATGGTATCAAAAGCCATGGTGGCATACAGGGAGACTATCACAGCTGTTTCTAGGATGGAAGCCGCTCTGGCCAGTACCCCATGCACCCGTCGCAAGTTAAGCGGCGTATTACGATGCGGAATAAAACCAGATAGATCCGAATGGACTAAAGTCTCGATAACTGTGACAAGACGGTTGGCCAATAGTTTAGCCAAAATCTTGGGCTCCGCATTCAGGAGGGAGATCGGTCTGTACGACCCACAATCGGTTCTAGGCTTTCCCTCCTAGAGAATGGTGATGATGGTGGCTGTCCTCTGGTCTACTGGTAGAAACCCTTTTTCCCTGGAGTCCTCATACATACCTTTGAGATAAGGGGCCAGCCTATCCAGTTTGTTTGTATAATTCAACCGGGAGTCCATTAGGGCCAGTGGCCTTACCCGATCGGATAGACCGTATCGCTTTCACGATTTCGTCATTGGACATGTCACTGTCCAAAAAGTCGTGGTCCTCTGCCAGAAGTTTGGGCAAGGTAATGTCTGCTAGAATCCGGCGGGAATCCTCTAGTGAATAGTGGGCCATCTATGCATATACAGTGCAATAATGTGTAGCAAATTTGTCCACTATGGCTTGTGGGTCTGTAATAGCGCCGCCTCCCTCCCCGCTGAGTTCTGGCACTAGACGGCTTTCCCATTCCTTCTTATCCAGCCATGCTAGTAATTTCCCGGCCTTATCCCCCACTTCATATAACTGCCTGTGCATGCCATTTGTTGATCATTTGCGGGAATTCTTATGCAAAACTTTAAGTATGTTAAACTATGCGCTATGTTAGTATATTTGCGAGTACATATAGCAGCAATTTCCACGTAGACTAAAAGCATGGACCATAGACTTATTTTCATTTAGCCAAGTTTTCAAAACCATTCAAGAAGGGGGCTAAAAGTTGCTCCCTCTACATGTAGTCCCAGCACCACACCAGGTCCTGAATTTGGTTTGGTAGGGCTGATGAAATCTCAATTGGAACCTACAGATAAGTTTAAAATATTTAACATTTAAGATTGCATTTTTGACAGACCGCCATTACTTCTCTAAGAAGAACCTACTGATACTTTTCTTATTGGTACCTTATCTGGTCTATACCTAAAGATAAGATCGTTATGAGAACTCATAGCCAGTTTGACATGGATTGGAGAATCCTTGTTTGGAACAATCCGAGAACACATTGCCATAATTTTTTATTTTAGGTCAACTAATGAATCTTGGAGGGTTCTACATATTCTAGATGTTAGAATGACAATTGTGTGCTGCAGCATGTATTGAATTCAAGACATTAAGATAAGAATAATAAAACCATTTTTTGTGGCTCCCCCCCGGATTATAGCTTGGAGGTTATCATAGTGATGAGATTGATGTGATATTGAAATGGACAGAGGTGGGTTTGATGTGCTGTACAGGATATGACCCATTTCGTTCCCCATACCAACTATGTATTCTATGTTGTCAGTATAGTATATGTATTACTATATTCGTTTTATTATTATGGGAATCCATTTGATGTGTTTTTGATTTTTTTTTAAAGGTTGGATTGATGTGCCTATTATCTTGCAAGTAGTCAAAACGTATTGTTGACTAACCTAAGTTGCAGAACAAAAATGTTTCAAAGTGTTTTTAATTTTGATTGTTGGTGGTATTTAACTAAAGAGATATGTAGTTGATTGTAGAGTGTGTATGTGAATATTTAGTTTGTTCCTAGGATTTTTGTTTTATTATGTGAAAGTTGATCAATTCAAATGTTATTAAACTAATAAAAAGTAACCCATGTAAATTTAAAGTTATCCTGTATGTACTATTGACAAAAAATTTTGATCAACGTGCATTGATTTGTGTTTATAAGCTAAAACGTATTTTGTTCATTCAGATCACCCAATGAAGCCTATAATGGAGTAAATACTGAATTACCAAGTTCTACAGCACACAATGAACCTAATAGCACACCTGTTTTGTTGAATGGTGACCAAATAGAATCACCTCCTAGTCTTGCAGCAAGACCCAAAACACCAGCAGCCAACTCTCTTACAACCCAGCCTTCAAACAGCACTGGTAAGCTATGCTATGTTAAAAGATTTACCCAATGGCATGCATATATCATGTGACTTAGTTGTCTGTGAGTTGACTGTCATTCGACAAAACTACAAAGTGTTTGGTGTGCATATGTAGCTACAGACGATAACAGATAAAGGTATACTGGTTTTTAATGTGAAACCTTTCTGATTCTGTATGCACGCATGTCTGTGTGGTATTGAGGAAGTGGGGGCAAAAATATGTGGCTAAATGGGTGCATGACTGGCAAAACGCACGGACGGTAAGATTGACTAATTCTTACGTTCACCCATTCGCGATACAATACACAAACCTGCTAGTTAATAGTCCGTTTTAAGCCAAACCTATTGTCTGTACCTGTGCTTGTTTGAATGATTTAGTGTGCAAGCACTGGAGTATTCAAGTACTTCTCATCCAGGGGATACTCATCAATAGTCATAATCTATGAATAATCCCCGCCCATGTGCGGGATCCCGGAGCATATAGAAAATACATATATATAAATATATATATATATACATATGTGAAAACATATAAATGCAGCCTAATAATGTTCAAAACATGGCAATGCTGTAAATTACATATTTTTGCATAGTAGTGCCCCCGTAACCCGTAAGGAAAAAAGGAAGCATCAGGCAAATTATAACACAGCACTGCTTTATTGCCATAAAGCAACATGTAATTGTAGGCATTCGCCAGTAGGCTGCAGTAGAGTATCAAGAATCCAAGAAAACTGACACCTTGCCTTTAAGGCATTAGAGTAGGGGGACCGTGCCTTTAAGGCCTGCCCGTGACCCCCTGCTCCCATGATGCACTACAGGTGACAGTTGGGCCAGTTCTTTTTTCCGGCTCCTTCTGTGAGGATCCTGGAGCTTGAGCTCTTCAGTTTTTTGACTGAAATTTTGAATTACAGCTTTTTCTAGCTTTTTTCGACGTTTTCTGGCTTATAAGGGCTAATTCTGCTGGTTCCAGTGAATTTTCCAATTTTTTTCCAGTCAGAATGTCTCCTTTATTTAGGAAATGCCCTTCTTGTGGTAATAAAATGGCACTGTTGGATCCACACTCGGTGTGTATTGTGTGTTTACCATCAAAACACGATCCTGACCAGTGTCCCCACTGCCAGAAGTTCTCAAAGCGCACTCTGAGGGACAGAGAGCGCATTAAACTGCATGCAAGACTGGAGAAGGAACGAAGCCGTCGTGAAGGCGAGCATTCCTCATCAAGACCACCTTCTTCAGCTACGCAAGTACAGAAACGGCGACATACCAGCTCCCCGGGCTCCAAGAAGACCAGGAGTCCAAGAGGTTCGCCGTCGACGTCGAGGATGCCGGCGAAGAGGCAGAGAACTTCGGCGTCAAGGGATTCATCCCACCATCAAGAGTCTCCGCCGCGCAAAAGTAAGTCGGCGTCGAGAGGCGGCCCTTCGGGCTCGAAGGCTGCTAGTCTGGTGACATCTGAACTGTCTCCGTCGACGTCGAGGCTTCCGTCGACGTCGAGACACTCTCCGCCACCCTCGAGGGGGTCGACGTCGAGAGATGCGGCGACGTACATTCCGCCGCGAGTGGGCCGGTCGCCGTCGATGGTTACCCCCACTCGGCGACATAGAAGGTCGACGTCGAGAGGAACATCGACGTCAAGAAGTCGACGTCGAGAGAGGTCGCCGTCAAGATCACCACGTCGACGTCGAGAGAGGTCGACGTCGAAGGTGCCCAGTCGACGTCGAGAGAGGTCGACGTCGAAGTCGCCCGGTCGACGTCGAGAGAGGTCGACGTCGAAGTCGCCCAGTCGACGGCGAGAGAGGTCGACGTCGAAGTCGCCCAGTCGACGGCGAGAGAGGTCGACGTCGAAGACACGGCCGACGTCGAGG
Source organism: Triturus cristatus (assembly GCF_964204655.1). NCBI lineage: Eukaryota > Metazoa > Chordata > Amphibia > Caudata > Salamandridae > Triturus > Triturus cristatus. The sequence continues at coordinate 487,425,707 of NC_140587.1, read as the reverse complement.
TCATCTAGCCGACGTCAGGTGCCAGAGAAGAGGAGATCGACATCGAGGTCTCCACGACCGGCGTCGAGACCAGAACGGCATACCTCACACTTGCCGATGGTGACGCAGACGTCGTCGACGTCAAGGGATTCGACGTCGAGGGCGAAGGCTGGACCGCCCGCGGAGAGGTCCCCAGGAGAACAGTCATCATCTCCGGGACTGCACATCGTGCAAATATCTCCAGAAAGATCACCCGAGGCTCCAGAGCGGTTTGGACTGTCACCGCGCTGGTTACGAGATGTGGGCGCTGCCGCATGTCGGAGTCCGGGATCGGACTACTCCCGCATGTATTCCCCACCGCGCAGGAGTAAATCGCCTCCGAGGGATCCACGGCCAATTTCACCACGCCGGTCTCGTTCCAGGGACCGTCGCACCGCGCCAAAACGTCCAAGATCTCCGTCCAAGCGCAGATCAGGATCAAGGGCTCACCAAAGCGAACGCTCCCACAAGAGGCGACGCACCAGGTCGTCCACTGGGACTGCATCCACAAGATCCTCAGTCCGGGACTACTCCCCTACTTTTTCATCCACGCCTCCATCGCGAGTGTCCCCGGTGGATGACATTATAACGTTCTCGGACGTCCTGGGTAGAGGGGCGCAAAAGTTGAACATCGCACTGCACGCCCCTCAGGCACCCACTTCTGTGATCTTTGACACTTTACACCATCGGTCAGCTCCCAGACCTCTGCTCCCGTTGGTGCCAGGATTGTTAGAACCAGCGATGGCCACGTTCCTTACACCGGCTACAGCGGGCTCGGTCCCCTCGAGAATAGCAAAGAAGTACAAGGCTCCGGCCGAGGACCCTTTATTCTTGAGGGCGGACCCGCCAGCGGATTCGGTGATAGTGGCGGCGGCCATGAAGTCTCACTCAGCCTCAATATCTGCTTCTGTCCCCCCTGAGAAGGACAGCAAGCTTATGGACTCCTACGGCAGGAGAATGTGCAACACATCTGCCGCGCACATGAAGGTCGCTAGCGCTTCAGCCCTGCTAGGGAGGTATGATCGTTCCCTATGGGATTCCCTGGCCAGATTCGTGGAGAAATTGCCTAGGGAGGACAGGCAGGACTTCACGGAGATCCTACATGAAGGCGGACTGGTGGCCAACCAAGTAATAAGCGCAGCGGCGGATGCATCAGACCTAGCCGCGCATGGCTACTCCCATGGCATCTGCTCCCGCCGTTCGGCCTGGCTCAGATTAACAGCCCTCAAACCAGATGCGCAGAAAAGGATTCTTAACCTGCCGTTTAATGGATCATCGCTATTTGGAGCTCATGCGGACGACCAAATGAGCAAGATGAAAACGGAATTGGACACTGTAAAGGCTGTGGGACTGGAAAAACGCAAAGAGTTCCGCAAGCGCTTTCGCCAGGGCGACAAACGTGCCTTTCACCAGCGCGTTCAAACGCCCCAATGGTCCTCTCAAAACCAACAGAGGTCCCAGTTTCAGCAAAGGGGCCGGGGCAGAGGAAGAGGAAATGCTAAACAGCAGCAGTCCTCTAACAAGCAACCTCCCAAGCAGTGAAAACTTACTTCCTCCGCACTCGTTCGCCACTCCGGTGGGAGGAAGTGTTACCGCTCACCTGGCAGAGTGGAATACAATTACAAACGACAAATGGGTGCTGAGTATTGTAGAGCGTGGCTACTTGCTGAGGTTCAAATCTCCCCCTCCGCAGGTACCCCCACGGAAACAGCCACTCCCTCTCAGCCAGAACAAGCTTTTAAAGGACGAAGTTGCCACTCTCCTCTCCAAAAACGCCATAGAGGAAGTTCCAAACAGGCAGAGAAATCGGGGAGTGTACTCCCGGTATTTTCTTGTTCAGAAAAGAGGAGCGATCGGAGACTACAGACCCATCCTCGATCTCCGCCTACTCAACAGATTTCTCAGAAGGGAAAAATTCAGGATGCTAGCACTGCACCAGATCTTCCCACATCTACACCAAGGGGACTGGATGTGTGCCATCGATTTACAGGATGCATACTTCCACATTCCTGTCTCAGCGAAACATCGGAAGTTTCTCAGATTTCGCATCTTTCACCAACATTATCAATACAAGGTCCTGCCATTCGGCCTCAAGTCCGCGCCACGAACGTTCTCAAAGTGCATGGCGGTGGTGGCTGCATTTCTCCGCAAACGGAAGATATTCGTCTACCCATATCTAGACGACTGGCTCTTAAAAAGTTCCACCCCGGTTCAACTCCAGAGTCATCTCTCGTTCTGCCTAAACCTTCTACACTCGTTGGGCCTTCAGGTCAACTACCGGAAGTCGATCCTCAATCCAACTCAGCGGATCCACTACCTGGGCGCCTCTCTAGACTCCTCAAGCGCAAGCGTGTGTCCTTCGGAGGAGAGGTTATCCTCCATGCTGCAAAAAAGCCGCACGCTTCTCAGCACGGAATATCCCACAGCCAGACAAGTGTCATCTCTCCTGGGATCCATGGCCTCGTGCATCTACATCGTGCCCAACGCACGTCTGCACATGCGTCCTCTGCAACAAGACCTAGAGGATCAGTGGTCGCAGAGGACCGGCCGCTGGGAAGATCACATTACCCTTCATCAAGCCGCCAAAGATTCCATCCGGTGGTGGATGAAGCGCTCCCATCTGCTTCACGGCGTCCCATTCCATCAGGCGCCTCCGACACAGACGGTGGTCACAGACGCCTCCATGCAGGGCTGGGGGGCTCATATGGGCCGGCTTCAAGTACAAGGTCTCTGGTCCGCTACCGAGCAGAGCTATCACATCAACTTCTTGGAGCTACGAGCAGTCCATCTCGCTCTCAAGTCCCTGTACCCATCCCTGCAGACCGACTATGTTCAGGTTCAGACGGACAACACCACAACTATGTTCTATCTGAACAAGCAAGGAGGGACCAGATCACGGGTCCTGTCTCTGGAGGCCCAGTCAATCTGGAAATGGCTTCTGGCGAGAAACCTGACGATCGTCGCTGTTCACCTGCCAGGGACCCTGAACGTGCAGGCGGACGGCCTCAGCAGAGACTTCGTCGAAGCGCACGACTGGGTGCTCAACGAAGGCGTCGCTCAAGACATCTTCCGCTTGTGGGGCATACCAGACATCGATCTGTTCGCAGACGCGGACAACAAAAAATGCCCCGTCTTCGCCTCCAGGTTCCCTCAACGGGGGTCGCAGGGGAACGCGCTTTTGATCAGCTGGTCGAGGACATTGCTTTACGCTTTTCCTCCTCTCCCTCTCATCCCGGCTGTGATTCAGAAGTTCTACAGGGCCAGAACTCGGATGATCCTAATAGCACCGGAGTGGCCCCGGCAGTGGTGGTACCCGGATCTACTCCAGCTGTCGGAGGTACCACAGAGGAGGTTGCCATGCCTGCCGAACTTGCTGACCAAGGACAAGGGGAGAGTGTTCCACCCCAATCTCCCCTCCCTCCGCTTGACGGCATGGCTCCTGAATTCATCCAGTACGGACATCTAGATCTTCCACCGGACTGTATGAGCATTCTTCGGGAGGCAAAGAGGCCCTCCACGAGGAAGTCGTATGGCTTTAAATGGAAAAGATTCTGCTTCTGGTGTAGAGATAACACCCTTGATCCGATCCGGGGTCAAGAACAGGTTATTCTCCCCTACTTACTGTACTTGGCGAAGTCTGGGTTAAAGTACTCTTCCATCAGAGTACACTTAGCTGCTATTACAGCCTATAGGAAGTCTCCTACCCAGACCTCATTCTTTCAGATGCCAGTGGTAAAGGATTTCTTAGAAGGGCTTAAGAAAGTTTACCCACCTGTGAGGTCTCCTTCCCCTTCCTGGGAACTGAACATCGTTCTCTCTAAACTGATGGGAGGTCCTTTTGAGCCGATTCATAAGGCCTCCTTGCAACATTTGACCTGGAAGGCTGCCTTCTTAGTAGCCATCACTTCGGCCCGTAGGGTTAGTGAAATTCAGGCCCTCTGCTGCAAGGAACCTTACACGGTGTTTCATGCTAATAGGGTGGTGCTCCGTACTCATCCGAGCTTCCTGCCCAAGGTGGTTTCGGACTTCCATATTAATCAGGTGATCACGTTGCCCACCTTCTTTCCTCAGCCGACCACACCCCCGGAGAGAGCTCTACACTCTCTTGACCTCCGGAGGGTTTTGAAATTCTATCTAGCTAAGACCCTTACTCTTAGAAAGTCAGACAGGCTCTTTGTTAACTATGGACCCACTAATACCGGGCTGGCTGCGGCCAAGAGATCTATCTCTAGATGGATTGTCTCTTGTATAGCTTTGGCTTACCAACTGTCCCACAAAGTTCTGCAGGGCAAACCTAGAGCACACTCTACTCGGGGGAAGGCTTCTACGGTAGCACTCCTTCGCAACGTTCCCATGTCTGAGATCTGTAAAGCGGCTACATGGCGCTCAGTCCATACTTTCACGCGCCATTATTGCCTAGATTCAGACGCACAGGCCGACGCCCAGGTGGGGCAGGCCTCTTTGAGGAACCTATTTGCATAACTGTAATGCAAGATGTGTCTTTTAATGTATGTTTTAACTGTTTTGTTGCTCGTCCGCGAGACTTTGGGTATGGGCTTGCTACTCTATTCATAGATTATGACTATTGATGAGTATCCCCTGGATGAGAAGGATTAGTTACTTACCTGTAATCCTAGTTCTCATCCAGGGGTATACTCATCAAAGTCATAAGCGACCCACCCACCTCCCCGGACGAGCAATGTTTTCTCTTTAAATAAGTGATGTATGGAAGGCAGATCTACTCAGGTGCGGAGGCACCGCCAAAAAGAACTGGCCCAACTGTCACCTGTAGTGCATCATGGGAGCAGGGGGTCACGGGCAGGCCTTAAAGGCACGGTCCCCCTACTCTAATGCCTTAAAGGCAAGGTGTCAGTTTTCTTGGATTCTTGATACTCTACTGCAGCCTACTGGCGAATGCCTACAATTACATGTTGCTTTATGGCAATAAAGCAGTGCTGTGTTATAATTTGCCTGATGCTTCCTTTTTTCCTTACGGGTTACGGGGGCACTACTATGCAAAAATATGTAATTTACAGCATTGCCATGTTTTGAACATTATTAGGCTGCATTTATATGTTTTCACATATGTATATATATATATATTTATATATATGTATTTTCTATATGCTCCGGGATCCCGCACATGGGCGGGGATTATTCATAGATTATGACTTTGATGAGTATACCCCTGGATGAGAACTAGGATTACAGGTAAGTAACTAATCCTTATGAGACCTGATTAGTAAGATGCTGTAGCTAAAATTAGATGATACTGCCACTTCCCTGACAGATTTCAGTACTTAAAATGAGACGTAACTGCACTTGTCAAAAGGACTGCCATACCTACAAGCAGAACAGTACAAGCACTTGGATTTTCCCAGAAGCAGATCACGGACACCTTTTAGCAAAATGTCAATCTTATCAAGATAGTACTGTTACTTCTGTCTCCGACACTCTAAAGGTATTCTGTGAAGAACTATCACGGAGATCTCTCTGAAAGTCTAAAATGCTTTTTGTTGGACGTACTATATTGCTGTATATACGTTCTGCTTTCCAGCTGTCCATTGCCCTTGTTAGGCTTAAAGTGCTTTCTGGTTTGTCTCAGTGCATTATTCATATAGCGCTTTTACTCCTGGTGTAGTTTTATAGCTCTCCAATTTGTATTGGTTACTGGATGCCTTTTAGGGTGCATGGTCTAAGGGTCTTTGTTTCTAATTTGGCCTACGTTGAGTGAGGTGTAAGGGGTTTGAATACAATTGAGATGGAATCCCTGTGCGTCTAATGTTGATAGGCATAAATATGGGTTTTAGTGGAGTATGTGAGAATAGATGCAGTCATTCATATAGGTACCAGCTTTAGAGTGGGCAGTATCAAATGCAGAACCTGCCATTTATAGACTTCAATTAGATTTACTCATCACCATCCATCAAAAGGATCCAAACCATCGGAGGCACTGTTAACCAGCATCATTATATGGAGTCCACCAACATTGCAGGCCTTGTCAAACAACCATATTACTGATACATAAGTCCATTCTGAGGTTAAAAAGGGCCCACTAATTGGAGACTCGGTTTTACCACCAGGAGAGTGCTATATTGCATCCAACCAGGAGCGACCGGTGGCCTGACAATTTAAGGTGCTTTTTGATCATAACAATGTTCAATTAGAGGACCAGCTAATCGAAAGCACTGTTAAACCACAAAGGGAGTGGTATCCAGGGGCTGCTCCTCCGTAATGGCCGGAGGAGCGTTTGCCCACAGCCCATGCCAGAAGATGATAAATAAAATGATAATAAAACAATGTTATTATCATTTTATTTATGCTGTCTGAGCCCTGCAATACAAAAAGTATGGAACGGGCCAGGCATGCCTCTGAGGAGCAGTGTGCACTCATAAGTGCATGTGCTTGGCTGGCCAGCCGTCCTAGGCCTGCCAAACACACATGCGCACTTACGTTTCTACAACCACGCTGTATGACACAGCCAGGTTGGAGAAAAGCCACAGGTTCCAATGCACCGTCTGAGTGGCAAACAAGGCCGTTCAGACCAATCCTGGCATTGCTCTCATGTGAGAGCAGCGTCTGGATTGGGTGTGGAGCCTGTGCCCTGAGGGCCCATCCCCCACCGGCTGAATAGAGAAGCTACGAGGTAGGTGTCAGCGGGAGCCGAGCAGCAGGTAAGACTTTTTTAAAAAAAAGAATCTTTTATTTTATTTCTCCCCCCCCCCTCCTCAACCCGCTGCCTCCAACCTTTCAGCTAGCAGTCGTGAAGTGCGATTATCCTGCCGTCCATTCAACGCCACACGCAGTAATGCTGCACATGGAGCTTTTCCATTGAGGCCTCTTAATTAAACGTGTCAAGAGGCGGAGGTGCTTGACGGCCACTACAGAAGGGCAGATGCAAGGATTTCATTCAGAGATTGACTATTGTGTAGGGTATATCCAGAAAAGAAGAGTCTGATGTAGAGTTAACAAGTTGTGGAAAAACCACACAAGCCCCTATTGCATCCTTAATACGTACGTTCCTGTGTTGAAAACGGCAGTAATATCAAACGCAAGTATATGTTATTATATTGTGTTCCATGTTGCATTCTGCCTATGGAATGGCCATACAGCTCCATTGGGGAGCGAGATCTTCCTTCACTGGTTTCGAGGATTCTGTCTCAAATCATACGTTTTATTGTTTGTCAGAATTTATATGAGTCGGTGTGTGGATAGTTGATATTTTTGTTGCTAGAACTAGATAAATAGTTTATATGTGATGACCAGGGGTCTAGTGAAGGTGTCATCTGTGTCATGTCTCCCACGCCATAGTTTATTAGTTTGCTATTCTAGACACCCGCGGCCACCCTACCACTTTAGGTAGGCGGCGGTCGTCACTTGTGCTATGTTGAGTCCACTTAGCAGCAATAGAGGCCAACCTGATTGGAGGCACCCAGGAGCAATTATAGTGAGGCAGAACCTGAAGATCATTTCCCCCTTTCTAATCCGTAACCGGGCCAGACAGGGAAACTTCTCAGGAAGGTGGCTTTCACTTTACTGCCCCTCACCTGGATGCCCTGGTAGGAATGCCTGAGAGGTATTATGTGCACAGGAAAGGTAGGAGTAACAAATCTAGCTGGGCTCTCTTACGGGAAGGAGACCATAGGACAGCTGATGACATTATGCCTAACCTCCACTGTGGCCATAAACATTTCTAACAGACCTGAACTTCTTTTTAAAACCATTAGAAAAGCTTAACCCAAGGAAGACATGTTTTAGAGCTGCCTCAAATCATGGACTAAAATCATTTCCTAGCATGCATGCATTTTACCAGGTACGTGTTATAGTACATTTATCTACTTAAGTACACCTTGTTTTAAATAAACACTTGTTTGCCATAAACAGCCTTTTGGCTGAAGAGATGCTTTCTGTTTGAGATGGCATTTGCATTTAAGAAGTAGTATCTGGCAGCTGCTTCTACTGCTGAAATCAATACAAGTCATCCATTTTCCATAGGAGGCGAAATGATATTTTAGAGCTGCCTCAAATCATGGACTGAAATAATTTCCTAGCATACATGCATAGTGTCATGTGAGAGAGAAATATGCATAAGCCCCTGGTAAAGTGGAATAACATGTGCCGATGGCATGTAAATTAAATGCTACTAGTGGACCTGCACCACTCGTGTCACCCCAAGATCATCCTTTATTAAAAATGTTATTAAATCCAAATAGCAGAAAATACATAAAATAGCCCAAGAACATGAAAAATCTATCAATTGTGGAGATTGATAGAGACAAGAGGATGTACTGGTCCCAAGCCCAGGCACCCCGGGCATGTGGCAGGGGGCAGCAGATCCAGTCCTTCAGAGTTCCTCTCAGTTCAGACAGCAGATTCACTCCTTTTCTAATCTTCCACAGGTCAATTTCGTTTTCCAAATATGGTGCCTTGGGGTGCAACATTTATGAATGGCATCTGCTAATGGGTGGGGATGACTCCTGACTCTTCCCTAATCAGGGGTGTAAAAGTTCCTTGGGGCAGATCTGCCCACTGTTACAGTAGTTCCTGTTTGCCTAAGTGCAGATAATCCCACTGTGCACCGTATTCCCAAAATACAAGTTTATGAAACCCTTCTCCTCTTGTGTAAAGCCTGTGTTGCCAGCCAGAGGGATAGCCAGGGTAATGAGCAGTTCCCTCCTCTCAAAAGTATTCTGGCGGTAGCTTTCCTCCCTCTGCGCTTGGTGCTAGCCTGATTAGGGTACAAAGGCTGGGCAGTTTCCAGATATCACCTAACATTCTATTGTGATAGGACAGACCCCTTTGAAATGAGTACAGTTGCTGGGCCAACCCCAACTGCTCTTACAGCTAGGCGAAGAAAATAAGCCTCCAGCAGCTCCAGGCATGGTAAATGTAAGATTTCCTATATATTTAATAAAATCCTACTTCACCGTTAGATTGGATTTTTATTAAATATAGAAAGTCTTTCAATGGAGTCTACAGTTGATACTGCTCAAGAGTTACAGACTAAAGTGTATAATCTATACTTGCAATTTCCCTATGTGCCAATTCCAACCAGAACAGTGGCAATGTTGTTTTGTACTCAGTAACTGAGGCATCATGCCATTTCTAATGTTACGTGTTCCATTCTTAAATAGTATGCACCTTACCATGTGGTCAGCTGGTTGTGCTTAGGCATGACACGTATTTAACATTTAAAATCTGGTTTTCCTTCCTGTTAAAAGGGTAATTTTGAAATGTCTTTGCAGCAGTGTTCAAGCAACTTCTGTCTGGCTAGTCATGGAAGGCCTGAAGCAGTGTTTTCCATGCACACTCTGTGGATGGCGTAATAGATGCTGCAGTCAACAGTTGGAATTTACCTTGCAGGCCCTGGGTGTATTTTATGTACTATAAAGTGAGGACAAGTTAAATAAGTCAAAAGGGGATAAGAAAAGGAAACCATGTTTTAACGGGTGCCCGCACAGGCTCTTTACTCCTGTTTAGCAGGGTTAGCAGTGCTAAGTCCAGCACAAATAGGGACCAGAACAAGGTGAATAATCTTTGAGAGACCACTCAGAAAAGGTGCATTTCCAACATAAATTGCCCATATCCAAGAGCTTAGGGTAGATTAATCAGTTCCTTGATTGTTTTCCCTGCTCGAGTGATAGAATAAGGACAGTTTGCCACCTCTGCAGTGGCAGTTGTCTGTTTTGTGTCCTTCTGTCAACATCTGCCTTAGCAAATAACCCTGACCATGGGGGAAACTGTCCCTTCGTCTTTAGACCCTATTTATGAGACGACTAACCCTAGCTTGCTCACAGATGCAGCCTAGTAGATGGGCAGTATCGCTATGACCAACAAGGTAATGTGCATTGTTTTGTCTCCAAGGTCAGACGGCTTCCTCCCAACTCCCAAACTATGACCTTAGCACGACTGGGGAAATTCAAGAATCTGATCAGGGTTGCCTTAAAGGCCTCGATTGAACACAATCCAACTTGGGCGATGGGCACGCCAAACCCTGCGAAAGCAAGTGGACTGGTCCCCGACATGCACTGAGGAGTGCGCCCCCTTTTTTTCATTGTCCTTTCAAGACCGTGCTTTTAAAATTTCTAATGAGGTGGTGTTAATCAAAATGCTTTTTAAATAACATTGGGGACTATAAAATTCTGTTTAAGGGCATATGGCCAACTATAAATCCAGGTTTTGGTTGGAAAGGGGGAGTGCTGGGGAAAGGAGGGGGGCATTTCGCCAAGTACAAACACGATTTATTGTAACAGTCTGTTTTTACTGTAATGATTTTAATTAACCCATCAGTTAATACAATTGAATTCAATTCCAACCCGGGGCAAGCTCTGGCCAAAGGACTAACAACCAGCAGAAGCCACTGATGGCTGTCCGTGCCAGGAGCGAGGCCACTGGTCATCCACTGACAATGTGGCTGCTTCCAACCTGTGGCTAGGGTAGACTTTGCTTCCAACAGTTGAGCTGGCAAGGAGTCATCCACTTTTTCCCGAGGTCACTTGGGCCCCTTGGAGTTTTCATAGTGGAAGGGGGTACAACCACAGGATACAGACACCCTCCTTCCGCTTGTACTTCCATCATCCCAGGGATGACACCCTCAGAGGAGCTCCCCAGCTCAAGGTCTGTGCTCCAGGACTGATGGTGCCTGGCAGTCCTGGACTTGTAGAGTGGACAAACGGTCCCCCCTCAAGGGTGACACACTCTGTGTCTTGTAAGAGTTAGCCTGGCCCACTACCCTAGTGTTCTGTCACTGATAATGCAGGCAACACCTCCAGGCCAGAGGTTGCCAAACCAGTGTCCTCTAATGTTAGAGTAGGTAACTCATGGCCCTCTCGTTCGCCCACTGTGAACGGCATACACCTTCTGCCCTTTACCCTTCTCTGAAGCTTTTGTACTTCCTGTCAAGGGTATATGTGAGAAGCTGGGTTTCTGTTGCAGTAACCCCACTACTTTCTACTGATGCACTTTTGACTTGATGTGCCAATCTGGCTCCCAGGGCCTGTGTTCTTTCCCCAAAACTAACTCAAACCCAATTGGCATCCCTGGCCACTTGTCAGCCCTGGTAAATGGTACCACAGGTACCCAGGGCACTGTGACCAGGAAAGACCTCTAAGGGCTGCAGCACTTACTTTGCTACCTTAGAGGCCCTGTACCTTTACACACACACACACACACTGCCTTTGCAGGCTGCGTGCCTTGGTGAAGAACAAAGTGAAGAGTCGACATGGCACACATCCCTGTGTGCCATGCCTACAACCCAAAGTCCTGGCATAGATCAGTCACCCCTCTAGCTGGGTGTACTATACCAGTGGTGAGGGTACGTGTACATGAGCCCTGTACCCCTACAGTGTCTAAGTCCATTCTTAGACATTGTAAGTGCAGTGCTGCCATTAAGAGTATATGGTGCTGGGAGTTAGTCTTTATGAACTCCACAGCACCATAATGGCTACACTGAAAACTGGGAAGTTTGCTATCCAACTTCTCAGCACATTAAACCCCCACTGATGCCAGTGTGGGATTGAATGAAAATTCACACAGTGGGCATCTTAGAGATGCCCCCCGAAAAACGACCTACCACTAGTGACCTGGCTGAGTGGCTATTTTTACATATCCGTTAACAGAGCACGCTGTTGGGAAGCCGCGGAATATCAAAAGTTTAAAATACTATGCAGTATCTTCAGTTGGCTAATACAGCGTTTCAAACTGCAGATTGTGTAAGCAGGACATGAACAGGCAACACCGTTCGGGTTGCCAGACCCTTTTTAGAGTCAAGCTTTTAATTGAAATGCATGGAACGCATTTCCTGGACTGGCAAAATTAAATTAAAAAACAGAAGAGAGAGAACCCGATCTATGAAAAACATCTGGTCCCTTGTTTGGTGATAGCAGGAGATAACTAGACATTGTGTCTCCATTTATATTATTAGATAACATTGGATAAATCTGTTCGTCCTGAAGAAGGTGAAGTGTCACCGAAACGCTGTCAACCGTTTTCTCTGAACCATTGAAGAATTGGTTTATGAATTTTTATTGTTTGTTGAATTTGTTCTTTGTATATGTATACGTATGTACCAATGCAATTAGCCAACTGTACCAATGCAATTTATGTCTCTATGAAATTGTCATATGTTTGAAAATTTGAGATAACGAAGATTTTAATAAAAACTTTTTTTATAATAACATTATATAATTGGTTACACTTTTTTAGAAAAAAGCATTGTTTTGTCTAAAGCTGTGCAGCAACCATAAATGTGGATATTTTGCATTTAATATTTCAATGGTGTTTGGATGATCCCATACAAGGTACCTATGACACATGATCTGCCTAGATTGTACCAGTCTAAAACAAGTGTTTTTCTTTCTTATCAAGCAGAAAAGGGAATGTGTTTGTTTGGTGCTTTCAGCTGCCACCACCAGACATGTTTCTGGACCTCTGGGTTGAGAGCCTGCTGCTCTCGGGGGCCTGAAACAATGCACATCCTGGGACGAGGTGCTAAGCCTCCACCCCCAGGATGGGCAGGGTCCACGAAGGGGAAGCTTCAAAGGCTTGCCGCCTTTGTGAGCTTCCCCAGGTCACTTGCTGCTCTCAGCAACTGGTCCCACTGGTTCTGACCCCCACTTTGGGCGGTAGAACCGGCGGGAAAAACAAGTGAGGAAGAGAGGTGTTCCCACCTCTACCAACTCCATCCCTCAGGTGGGGGAGGCGAGGAAGCATTTATTTATTTATTTATTTATTTGCAGGTTTGTAAAGCGCTAGAATCGACTCCAACTGGAGTATCTCTGCGCTACTGGCATAAGAATCCTATATCAAGAGTGGAGCATGTGGAAGGCATTAGATTGCATTTGTGAACAACAGAGTTTTTAGTTGTTTCCTAAACACCAAATGTTCAGAACAGGAGCGAATGGCTACAGGAAGACAGTTCCACAATTTAGGTCCCAACACTGAGAGTGCCTTACTTCCGTGCCTGGCTTTCTTAGCACGCGGCACTACCAGTGAGTGCCCATTACTGGATCTGAGCATTCTAGATGGAATGTATGGAATAAATTTCTTTTCCAAATAGAGTGGACCTTGTCTATGTAGGCTCTTGTGTATTAAACAGCAAGTTTTAAATTTTATCCTTTGACGGATAGGAAGCCAATGGAGTTCTTCTAACAGAGGCTTAGATGCTGTTCTTGGGGGGGCATTTAGAACGAGGCGAGCCGCGGTGTTCTGTATAACCTGAAGTCTATTCAGTACTCCCTCATTTGCAGAAAGTAGGAGACCATTACAATAGTCAATCCGACTCATGACAAGGGCCTGCACCAGCGTTTTCCTGAATTGCTCAGGCAGCAATGGAAAAACTTTCCGCAGCAAGCTGATGGTGTGGAAGCATACGCCAGTGACATAGTTTGTATGTTGTTTCAATGACAACTCCTGGTCAAGGCGAACCCCCAGATTTTTAACTATCTGTTTGGGCTCAGGTGCTATGCCTAGACCAGGAGGCCACCAGTCAGGGGTCCAAAGCATTTTTGCTTCACCAAACAGCATCACCTCCGTTTTATTTACATTACACTGTAGGTAGTTGGAGGACATCCAACATGCCACAGCTTCCATGCCAGCAGAGAAAGACCTCCTCAATTCCGGAGTAAGAGTCTTAAAAGGGAAGAGGAGCTGCGTATCGTCCGCATAAGACACGGGGATAAAGCCAAATTTACGCATCACTCTCGCTAGGGGTGCCACATAGATGTTAAAAAGTGTTGGGCTTAAACAAGAGCCCTGTGGCACCCCTTTCGAGACTTTCATCTCTGCTGAGCGATACGTACCCATGGTGACAGTCTGGGTACGATCAGAGAGGAAGCTTCCCAACCATGCCAGAGCTTTGTTCTTCACCCCCACGTTCGACAACCGGTCAATAAGAATGTTATGTGACACGGTGTCGAACGCTGCTGACAAGTCCAATAAGACCAAGATCACTGAAAAACCCCTATCCTGGAACATGTGTAGGTCATCCATAACAGAAAGTAATGTAGACTCAGTACTGTGTTTCGGCCTAAAACCAGATTGTGAGTGGTCAAGGCCGCCCACAGTTTCAATAAAGTTGGAAAGGAGTCTGTTGACATACTTTTCTGTAAGTTTCCCAAGAAAAGGTAACAGTGAAATTGGTCTCAGATTAGATAGTTCAGACCAGGCAATGGTGGTATTTTTCCTGATGGGCCTGACAAGTGCACGTTTCCATTCTTTAGGAACAGACCCCGTACTCAGAGACAGATTAATAAGTTTGATGACAGTGGGACATAATGTGTCAAATAGAGAGGGTATTAATCTGGCTGGAATGGTATCGTCTGGACTACCACTTTTGATCTGTTTAACCAACACAGATAGCTCTTCCTCAGTAATGGGGGGAAAGGAGTCCAGAGTATGTATGCCATGATCAAACTCTGTATTTTGAAAGGCAGAAGCCACATCTGCAACCATAACAGCATTGGATGCCACAATCTTCTCGTAAATAACATCAATTTTGTTAGAGAAAAAAGAGGATATGTTGTTACAGAGCTGCTGAGATACAGGTTCAGTGCTTTCGCACGCTACAGGTTTAGCAAAAGAGTTAAGTACCTGGTAGAGAACCCTGGAAGAATTTCCTGCTGCCGTAATTTGGGAAGTTATATGTGTTTTCCTCGCATTCCTGATTGCTTTATGATAGCTAGATAGCGAAACCCAATAGAGTTTCCTATCGCTCTCCAAATGGGAGGACCTCCATCTTTTCTCTAGTTTCCTAGCTGCTTGTTTTAATATTTTCAGGTCGTTGGAGAACCAAACTTCCTGTTTCTGATTCGGCCGGGATTTGAAGCTCTTTATGGGGGCTATATTATCTATGGCTGCTCCAGATGCCGCTTTCAATTTACTCAAAGCACTTTCCACATTGTCCAAACGAGTAATGGAGGGCGCAATAAAGTTGTTTGAAAAAACTTCATTATTAACTTTATGCCACTGCCGACGGAGACAGGGAAGAGCAATTGGTTTGTACAAAGTGTTGGTGGAGTAAGAAGAATAAAATTCGATAATATAATGGTCAGTCCAACTAACTTGAGTGGGCGGAGGGCAAGTAACTGCCAGAAAATTGGATAAAATCAAGTCTAATGTGTGTCCTGCCCGGTGAGTTGGCCCAGAGTTCCTTTGGGTTAGCCCCAATAAGGAAAGATCATTTAACACAGATTGTGCCTCTTTACAATCTATCACATCACTGTGTATGTTGAAGTCCCCCACCAATAAAAAGTCCCTGTCAATAGTAATATGGGGGGCAAGAGCCTCAATTAACGCGTTGGAAAAATTAGTGCATGGACCTGGGGGGCGATATACTAAGGCACCCGTCTGGATGTTTTTAGGAGAATAGTGAAATTTAAAAATCAATAATTCAATAACTGGTGAGCTCAATTCAGCCAAAATGGTACAGTAAATGTCATGTTTGTGTACAATGGCTATCCCCCCTCCTAACTTGCTCGGACGGTCCAGTCTAATTATTTTGTAACCTGAGGGAATTGCTAGCGCAATTGCTGGATTAGAATGGGGTTTTAGCCAAGTTTCTGTGAGAAAGCAAAAGTCAGGCTCACAGGTAGAGATAAGATCCCATACCTCAGACGTATGTTTAGAAAGGGATCTAATGTTACATAGTAAATTTTTCCTTCCGACAAAGGGTTTACTTCCATTCATTTTAACGCTTGAAAAATGGGTATTTTTATTAAAACCAGTCTCCTGTGAGGCTATGCCAAATTGAGCTCGACAAAAGCGGCAAGAAAATGGGCTGTCTAACTGGAGACATCTTCCCATCATACACTCTTGAGGCTGGTGTTGATTCTGGCCTATCGCAAGGAGTACCTGTGCTGAGTAGGTCATCCTAGGAATCGGCGTAGATGGGTGGTCAGTGTTGTTTGGCCCCATAGCCCCTGGCCCCGTCCTGTCGCGGACGGGCGCAGACGGGCAGGTCTTTGGCTGGTCTTCGGCGCCGTCAATGGCGCCCCTCTGCGCGCAACCGCTGCGCGCTTCGACCTCCGAGGGGCTAAATAGCCCTGTGGGGATTGATGTAAGAGCGCTAACCGCTCGACAATTCCGGTTTTACTGGGCGTGTCTTGCTCTTGTCTGCCCGCCCTCCGCTCAACGGTATTGGCTACCGAGTCGGACCAGGGCGGGTAGACTGAAACACCGAGTCAAGACAGAAACCGGCCCCCGGAGCCCCACACAGTACAGAAGGAACAATAGGCTGTCTATAAGGTAATGTACAACACAGATGGAAATGTTGTAGCAGTGCGTGTAAATAAAAACAACGCCGCAAGTGATGTTAAAATGATCCTAAAAACGTATTAAACAAAGCCAATAGCCAATGGCACGCTACACTGTATAATGTACAATGCTCCGTTCTGATAAGGGTTTACCTGACGCCAAGCGGGGTCGGGAGACACTGCCACTGTCCTCCCTTACCGCAAATGGCCGGTCCTCCTCGCCGCCTAAATAGCCCTGTGTGGATTGATGTAAGAGCGCTAACCGCTCGACAATTCCGGTTTTACTGGGCGTGTCTTGCTCTTGTCTGCCCGCCCTCCGCTCAACGGTATTGGCTACCGAGTCGGACCAGGGCGGGTAGACTGAAACACCGAGTCAAGACAGAAACCGGCCCCCGGAGCCCCACACAGTACAGAAGGAACAATAGGCTGTCTATAAGGTAATGTACAACACAGATGGAAATGTTGTAGCAGTGCGTGTAAATAAAAACAACGCCGCAAGTGATGTTAAAATGATCCTGAGAGCATAACTCTCAGTCCCCGCCATCCTGTAGATGGGGGGACTCAGCCAACCACCTTTAACGCCCCTAAATCTAGTATTTAGGGGCACCCCTGAATCTTGCTTAATCAGATCAGAAGAAACTACAAGAAAAGAAGAAGGATCGAACTGCCTTGCCTTGCCGAAGCTAGCAAGAGGTAGATGCCCACTGACTTGGCCCTAGCTCTACCGGCCTGTCTCCACCTGGAACCTGCTCCTGCGAAATCCCAGTGTGTCCTGCAGCCAGCAACCTAGAAAACCCCGATGGACCTGCCTGCCTTCAACCTCACCCAGAAGACCTTTGTCTCCAAACCTACAGTGCCTTTGCAAACCGGAGGTTCCCCATTGCAAACAGGTGCCCAACGTTGAAACAGCACCCTGCACCCGGCTACCCTAGTGCCGCTGAGTGTGACCCTTTGGTGCTACTTTTTTTCCCCATTTGCCCTGAGCTTAAGTTTAGGAGCTTTGCTCCCACAACCAAGTGGCCTGCTCGTCAGTAGCTACCAACCGGAGGCCCCCTATCCCCCATTGGATAACATTGAGCCTCAGCACTCTGCACTTAGCAGCCCTAGTGCCACTGAGGGTGTAACCAGAGTGCATCCTTGACCCTGGGAGACCCCTGAGTCTGCCCCCAGAACGTCAACTCCCACTACTTACCCTAAAACCGATAACACTATTTTCCTCCGTAAAATTGCACTAACAAAAACTATTTTACTTACCTGTTTACAGGAAATGTCCCAGTGTAGTATCCAGGTATACTACACTGTGTAAGAAAAGTAATCTCAAAAGTAACTTACCTGTAATTTTATGGAAATCCTATACAAAGTTTATGTACTGTATTTACAAAGCACTGCATTTCTCAGAAACAATACTGTAAGTCAAAACAAAGTGCATTTACAATTACAATCCAAACTGTACTACAACTGTATATTTACTGCAAAGTATGTATCCCTTACCTGTGCCAGGCGTGCTTGGTTCTAGAAAATAAAATAACTAAAAGAATATTTTTATACAAAAACAATTGGTCTGAAGTTCAGTCTTTGAGTGTGTGAATTCATTTGCTGACTGTGGGTACAACAAGTGCTTAACACTGTCCTCTAAGTTTACCTCTGCCTACCTTTGGGGTTCCACTGGACTCTGTGCACTCTATACCTCACTTTAGTATAGTATATACGGAGCTATCATCCTACAGGATAGTGTTTCCAAAAACATTATGTTCGAGGCATGTGAGCTGTAGATCACATGCTTTGCATAATTCTGCCATCTAGTGTTGGGTCCGGTGTTTGCACTTTGTTTTTCTTCGAAGAAATCTTTTCCAGTCATGAGGTAGGTGACACCTCCTTTCGGTGATAGTGCGCATGGACTCCATTGTTAGATAGTTTTTTTCTGCCATCGGGTTTGGACGTGAATTGCTGCGCTCTGGTTCTGCACCGTTTGTCGGGTTCCCCTCAGTGCGCAGTCCACTACTCTTGACGGTATTGTTTGGAGATCACGTTTCCCATTCTCGGCATATAGTATCGGTTCAAACATTTCGATCGGAAAATTCATGGAGGGTCATTAGGGCCTAACCGCGTCGGGTCAGCTCGCAATCAATAGAATGTACTCCATTCAAACTCTGCCTCGGGTGTTGAGGTAAGTATCCACGCACTGACTTGCACGAAGTGTGCAACTTGTGTCTATCTCCAGAACACAACGAACAGGACTGCGAAGCGTGCCGAACTTTTCGATCCAAGAAGACGCTCTGTGATCGTCTGGCTGAACATCACAAAATGCACCAACAAAGCAGCTCTGAGAGAAAGTGCCATCTTTCTTGCATGGCATGCCCCCACTTTTTGCTGAATGTACTCGATTGAGTGTGCCCTGGACTCCTGCCAATCAGGTGCCCAGGGCCCATGTTCCTTCCCTAAAAACCTCAAACCCAAAATTGGCAAACCCTGGCCACATGTTAACCCCTGGTAAATGGTACCCTAGGTACCCAGGGCCTTGTGACCAGGGAAGGCTTCTAAGAGCTGCAGCACTCATTGTGCCACCCTTAGCGGCCCTGTACCCTAACACACACACACACACACACACGCTCACACACGCTCACACACGCGGAGTGTCTGGGTACAAGGCAAAACAAAGAGTCAACATCCCTGTGTGCCATTCCCACCACCTACACTGCCCTGGCATACATCAGCCCCCACCCCCTCTAGCTGGGTGCCCTATGCCAGTGGTGTGGACACAGGAGCATGAGCCCTGTCCCCCCTACAGTACCCAGGCCCACTGTAAGTGCAGTGCTGCCATTTAAGAGTACATGGTGCTGAGAGTTCGTCAAACACAAACTCCACAGCCCCATAATGGCAACACTGAAGTCTGGTATCAAACTTCTCAGCACATTGAACCCGCACTGATGCCAGTGTGAGATTTAATGTACAAAGCACCACAGAGGGCATCTTAGAGATGCCCCCTGAAACCTAACCTTCAATCCACGTCTGGTCTGGGAGGCTGCCTAGGCTGCCACACATGTTGCTGGACCCTGGGTAGGAGAGCCCCCACTCTCCTGGGCCTGCAACAATGTACATCCTGGGCGAGGTGCTAGGTCTCCTCCCCCAGGATGGACAGGGGGAAGCTTCAAAGGCATGCCGCCGCTGTGAGCTTCCCCAGGCCACTTGCTGTACCCAGCAAACTGGCCCCCACCGGTTCTAACCCCCACTCTGGCCGAAAGAAATGAACGGAAACCCCAAATATGGACCGGGGATGTGCCAGCCTGCCAACTCCCCACCCCTCAGGTGGGGGAGGCGAGGTGAAGCACATCCCCGGGCACTCGCCATCTTGAAGATGGGAGGCCCTGCCCAATCAGGACTAGGCTACTGCCCCCCTCCCACAGGAAAGTGGCAGGATATGGGGTGTGGACCCACCCCAGGACAGGGACCCATTGGTCCCACCCTTTACCTACCTGTAACACCCCTAAATCTAGTATTTAGGGGAACCCTGAACCATCCTTGCTTAGATTCCAGATTCCGAAAAACAAAAGAAGAGCAAGAAGAAAGAATACCTGCCATGCAGCTGCTAAGAAGAGGAAGACACCAACTGCTTTGGCCCCAGCCCTACTGGCCTGTCGACCCTCAAACCTGCTCCTGCCACATTCCGGCACCTCTTGTGGCCAGCAACCCCACAAACCCCGGAGGACCTGGCTACCTTTTGGCTCTGAGCACCTGGGACTCCCATGAGCAGTGGCTCTGCTGACAACCAGCTTCTAACCCCTGCATCAGCCCGGAACCGCGAACCCTGCACACTCTACATCCGCCAAGCCTGGCCTGTGCCAGAGTGAACAAAGACCCCGAGGACGTCCTCCCAGCGACTGTGACCCCGAATCTGGCACCCAAGAACTCACCTAGATGCTCCTGACCACGCCTGCAGCCTCAGAACCAGGTATCTCCCCAACCACGATTAACAGAGGGGAAGATTTCCTGACTCCAAAAGGCACCCCGGCACCCTTCGGCACCCTGTGTCCTATGCCTGGGTACCTACCTATCCTCTAACTACCCAACTTACCTCTCGAAGTGGTGGTGGCACCTAAAGAATCTTCATCCCCGAGCCTGCAGCCTTTGTTCATCCAGGAGCTTTCCGATTGAAAACCATTGAGCGCCCAAAGGCTCAAAAGCACCCTGCACCCAGCCGCCCGAGTGGCCCTGGCAGTGTAACCTCTACTCCTATCTACTTCCCCATTTGCCCTGAGCAAGTGACCAGGAGCCCAGCTCCCACAGCCGTGTGGCCTGCTAGTCAGCAGCCACCAACCAAGGCCCCCCTGCCTCTCATAGGATAACATTGGGCCTAACTCACTCTGCACCCGGCTGCCCCTGTGCCGCTGAGGGTGTAACAACTGTACTTACCTGTCCCTGAGAGACCCCTGAGTCTGTGCCCAGAACCTTAACTCTGCCAGGTGAGTACTTACCCAAAAGCCGATAACCCAATTTTCCTCTATAGGGTAACATTGACTGGTTTCTTCTGAAATTTCTTCTAAGTGTGGAGTTTCTAAAACCTAAAATATTCACCTAAAATCAACCGAGTAACGAAAACGAAAATACTCACCTGCTATTAGGAGAGATCCCAGTGCAGAAAAGTACTCACAACCATACTTACCATTAACCCAATTTTCTTCCATAGGAAATCATTGACTGTTTTTCTGTGAAATTTCTTCTAAGTGTCGATTTTTGCAAACTACAAATATTCTTTAAAAATCGTACCAACTCTGAAAACGTAATTGCTTAACTGTTTTAGATTGAGGTCCCAGTACTGAGCCTAGGAGCCTAGTACTGGATTACAAAAGTAATGAGAACATACCACACCTGTAACTTGAATTTTCTCCCATAGGGAATCATTGACTGTTTTTCTATGAAATTTCTTCTAAGAGTCCACTTTTAAAATAGCAACATATTGCCTAAAAATCACAACAGTAACTAAGTCGACTTTACGCACTTGTTTCCAAGAACTGTCCCAGGACTGAATCTAGGATCCAGTCCTGGAGTTAGAAAAGTAATCCTGAAAGTAATCTATTGCAAATAACTTAAAACTTCCATTGAGCTCAATGTATTATTGTGTTTGAAATTGTGTTATGTTATAAAACTTATCAAGCGCTCGTTCACCAACGGCTTCTTGGCGCTGAGGGAGACGTGATGCAGCAGTAGAGAAAAGAGAGCTAGTTATCATATGCCTGAGAGAACAACCATGTCTTCAGCTGTTTCCTGAACATTGCATAGGAGGTGGCCGTCCTCAGCTCCATCGGGAGCGAGTTCCAGAACTGAGGAGCTAAAACTCCAAAACGAGAACCTCCAAGTTTCTTGCGTTTGAAGGTGGGGGTGACTAGCAGATTCAAATAGGAAGATCGTAAATTACGAGCGGGGACATAACGTAGAATCTTAGATGAAATGAAGGCTGGGCTATTACCATGAAGAGCTTTAAAGATTGTGCATCTCACCTTAAAAAGGCCGCGCATAGCCACAGGGAGCCAGTGGAGGCGCTTCTCTGGCAGCCTGATTCTGGACTAGCTGGAGGCGTCTAAATTGATACGCCGGGATGCCTACATAAAGAGAGTTGGAGTAGTCCAGTCGGGAGATGACCAAAGCCAAGATCACTAAAGTCAGAGCTTCCTGAGACAAAAATCTGCTAATCTTCTTAATTCTGCGTAGTTGAGACCACCGAACTGATCTGAGCTTTCATTGATTGATCATTGCTTACCACTATACCCAAACTTTTGGCTGAACTAGCCGGGAGGGGGGGGATTGCCTAAGGTAGATGGCCAAAAGTTGGAGTTCCATGGGTTAGCAAGTCCACCGGTGAGGATCAGTTCCGTTTTGTCGGGGTTGAGCTTCAGTTGATTTTCATTCATCCACTCACTTATGAAAATCATGGTGTCTTGAAAATATGAGACAGAGGATGGGTGTAGATTAATGTCGAAAACTAACTGAAGGTCATCTGCATAGTTATATGTCACGACTTTCCTATCCCGAAGAGAGGAAATTAAAGGAAGGAGGTAGAGATTAAAAAGAAGCAGGGAGAGGGAGGAGCCCTGAGGTACTCCACAAGAAAGTTCCATCTTCTTTGAGGAGAAGTTATCGAGACGTACCGATTGAAATCGGTTACTAAGAAAAGAGGAGAGCCACTTTAGGGCCAGGCCCTGTATCCCGGCGTTGCAGACACTGTCAATCAGGATGTTCTGATCGACCGTGTCAAAAGCTGCTGATAGATCCAGGAGAACTAGGGCCTGGGTGAGCCCTCTATCTACGCCCCCTCTGAGGTCGTCCATAGCTGTCAAGATGACTGATTCTGTGGAGTGGAAGGGTCGAAAACCGGCCTGGTGGAGGTCCAGAATATGAAACTGTTCAACAAAGGTACTTAATTGAGTTGAGACATATACCTCTAGAACCTTACAGAGGTAAGGTAATAATGAAATTGGGCGGTAATTGCCAAGAACAGAAGGGTCAGCACCTGGCTTCTTCAAGATGGGAATAATTTCCGTACTTTTAAAGAGGTCAGGAACTATGCCCAATTCAAGTGATTTAGTAAGAAGAGAAAGTGGAGGGTCTGGACATTTGGAAAAGACCTCCTGGAGGACATGGGGAGGACAAAAGTCCGTTGGGGAACCAGAGCCAACTCTTATAAGTAAACCCAGAAAGGTCTCCAAAGGAATATGGGGAAACAGTCAGCAAAGGCGCCAAACCACAGATATTGAAAACATTTACTGGAGTAGCAGAGGTCGGAATGCTAGCCTTAATGGCAGTGATTTTCTCCATAAAATATGAATTGAGGGAATCACAAAAGTTGTGAAGGGTTTGGCTTAGGTACAATTCTGTCAGGTTTGGAAAGCTTGTTGACTATTGAAAAGATTTCTTTAGATTTACTAGCTGAGTTTAAGACTTTATTAGAGAAATAATCAGTTTTGGTTTGAAGAATAGAGTTTTTATATTCTTTCAGCAGGATGGTGTAGATATTTTTATCAGCTATATGGTAGTGAAGTCTCCATCTGCGTTCTGCTTGTCTCAGTGCTAACTTCTTAATTTTAAGGTCAGCAGAGAACCATCGCTGTGCATCATGAGGTCTAATAGTTTTTGTAAGCTTAAAAGGAGCGACGCGATCACATGCGGATTCAAGCCATAACTTAAGGTTTACAGCCTGAGTGTGGGTCGACTCTGAGGCAGACGGAGCCGTAGCGGTTAAAAGAGAACAAAGGTGATCAATATTGGCATTTCAAAAATTTCTAGACTTACAGTTTTTAGTCATTTTGATTTTAGTGAGGTGAACATCAGGGAGAGTAAAAGAAACAGTGGTGATCCGACCAAATACACGGGGAAATCAAAGGGGTCGGAATTATCAAATTAGCTGTCCAGACTTGATCTAAAATGTGTCCCTTGATATGAGTGGGTTCATGCACATTTTGAGTGCAATTCATTCCGGACAAAAGATCTGTCAGCTCAATAGAGCTGACACTCTCTAGTTCATCCTGAGGCCAATAATTAAAATCACCAATGATGAGAAGTCTAGCGTAAACGATAGCCAAGTGAGAGATCATTTTACCCAAAACCTGGGGAAAGGTAGGCATATCGCAAGGGGGTCTGTAAAAAAGAGCGCAGGTAAAAGATGACTGGGGAGATTTCAGTTTAAAAACTAAACTGTCAACAGAGGGCAAACCCTTGATCTCTAGTATCTTAAACTGATGATCCTTAAGGATGATAGCTGCAACCCCACCGCCCACTTTCCCTGGGGGGGGCGGTTAGCTTGCAGGATGTAATAATTATCTGGCAGAGCTGCCAAGATGTCAGGAGTAGACTCTTCAGTGAGCCAAGTTTCCGTGAGAAGAAGTAAATCGGGCTTTTCCGACTGTAAAAGTTGGAAGATCTTAAGTTGGTGCTTCACCATGGACCGTGTGTTCAGATAAATGACTGAGAGTCCCATTTTTCCCTGGCTATTGTGGGTATTAAGGGCATGCAATGTACTGGGTGTGACGAGAGTAGAATTGGGTAAGAGTTCAGGAAAGGTGGCTCTATGTTTAAAAACACCCGACTCAATTAAACTAAGGCGGATATGGTCAACAACATCATGGTTCCGATGCAGCTTCCTCAACTCCATGGCTGAATATCTTAAAAAAAGAGGGCAGAATTTCTGGCCCCTGGACCCGTACGGCCGCGGACGGGCGCAGACGGGCTTGCCTTTGGCACGCCCGCTGCCCTGCCTATTGCAACAACCTGTAACTATCTACAAAAGTCAATTGTATATTGCAAAAGTATTCAACTAAAGCCTCTCATCCTGAGAAAGTATATTTTAATACCTATTGTTGGTTCTAAAATAAAACAAACATATAATTTTTTATATAAACCATTGGCCTAGAGTTCAGTTCTTGATTGTGTGAGACCATTTGCTAACTGAGTGTGTACAACACATGCTTTACACTGTCCTCTGATACTGCCTTACTGCTCGACCAAGCTACCACTTTAGAGTAAGGTTATATCTAACTTTAGCCTCTGCCAAACCTCTGGGGACTGTGGACTCTGTACACACTGTACCTATTTGGGAACAGTATATACCGAGTCACTTTCTCACAGGCTCCGCGCCGGATCTCTTTGGAGAAAATTCCTACCATGAAGTCTTCGGCGCACAAGGAGCCGAGGAAGAGGAGGAACACATTTCCGTGTCCGAAGACGAATCCGACTTTGAAGACGTGCCGCAGTGTCAGCGTACAATGAGTACTGATACTCCCCTGCCCCAAAATGTGCCGAAGAAAAAGGCTCCAGGCCCTCCTCTGCCTTCAGGTCAAGGTCGTGACCGAGAACATGTTTCGAACACCCAGCCTTTGTGCTCGGCACCGTTACACACATCAGAGCCTTCCGGCTCTGGATCGAGTCAGTCCCATTCCGAACCGAAATCTTCTGCACCGAAATCAAAGCACATCATCGTGACCATCCCTTCAGCACCGAAACCTTAATCTTCGGATCAGAAAGCCTCGGCGCCGAAACCTTAGGCACCTAAAATTCTGGCGCCGAAAGACCAGGCAGCTCAACCCTCATCCAAGGGCCTCTTTTCGACGTCCCGCCTTCCAACACGGACCCGAAACAGAAGGAACTAGTGATTAATCCAAAAACTGGACTTATTCACGTAAAACTGCCAGTTAAACGGAAGCCAGAGATGAAGGAACCTTACCACATTCCACTTAAAAAAGAAAAATGGTGGTACTAATCCTTCTCCTTCTCCTCCTCCTCCTCCTCCTCCTACACTTCCTTCACCCATTGGCCCAAATTTGGTAATTACTCCTACATATTCACCACAACCACAGTCATCTGACCACCAAGATGACAGGGCTGGCAATGGGGATGTAGCAGGGGACATTAGTCCAGATCCATGGACGGACTACAATACAGATCCTAATAAAGACAATGATCCTGACCTATACCCTTCAAAACCCTCTCCACCAGACGACAACTTAGGGTACATAGTTACTCGACAGGGCTGCTGAATATCATGGGGTTCAACTTCACAAAGAGGCCCTTGAAGAGGTTCTTAAGTTCCTCTCAAAGAGAAACACGCTCACTGCCCATGCTCAAGGGTATGCTCAAACATGCAGATGACATTTTTAAAGACCCTTTGCATGCGAGGATTGTCACACCTAGAGTAGACAAAAAAAATAAGCCGGCATCTATAAGACCCAATCTACATCAAGGGTTAAGTTCCCTCAGACTCCCTAGTCGTCTCTAACGCTCGCAAAAGAGCAAATCCTCAAACCACAGGAGACGCCCCTCCTCCTGATCAAGAATCCAAACTTATAGATGCCTCTGGCAAAAGAAGAGCGGCACAGGCAGCCAATCAGTGGCGTATTGCTAACACACGGGCTCCTTTAACGCGTTATGACAGGGCTCATTATGACGAGCTAGAAAAATTGCTCCAATTCTTGCCAGACGAACATAAAAATAAAGCTAATGATTTAATTCAGGAAAGAAAGCTCATTTCTAGTACATCCATTAGATATGCATTAGATGCAGCTGATACGGCAGCTCACGCAGTTAACACTAGCGGGCTTTTAAGAAGACACGCCTGGCTCAGAATTTCAGGGTTTAAACCTGAAGTCCAAGCTTCCATTTTAAATTTACCCTTCGATAAGGAACACCTCTTCCGACCTGTAGTAGATAGTTCTATAGAAAAAATGAAGGACACTGAGGTTGCAAAATCCACGGGGGCTTTGCAATCCCCTTCCAATCGGGGCTTCTTTCGCCACTCTTTTTACAGAGGGGCTCAAAGCACATATCCTCTGTGTAAGAAAGTGGCTCTGTATATACTGAACCAAAGTAAGGTTCAGTGTGCACAGAGTCCACAGTCCCCAGAGGTTTGGCAGAGGCTAAAGGTAGATATAACCTTACTGTCTAAAGTGGTAGCTTGGTCGGGCAGTATCAGAGGACAGTGTAAAGCATTTGTTGTACACACTAAGTCAGCAAATGGTCTCACACACTCAAGAACTGAACTCCAGGCCAATTGTATTGTATATACAAATATATAGTAGTTTTATTTTAGAACCACAATAGGTATCAAAATACTTTCCCAGAATGAAATGCTCTAGTTGAGTACTTTCAATAAGCAATAGACTTTTAAATACAATAGTTACAGTTGTTGCAATAGGCAATACAATTCAAACACAATTTAACATTGAGCTCAATGGGAATTTTTAAGTAAATGCAATTACAATTACTTTGCGTATGATTTTCTTACTCTGGGTTGGATCCTGGATTCAGCCCTGGTGCATTTCCTGTAAACAGTTGAAAGAAATTGTTTTTGTTACACAGGCGATTTTTAAGGAATATTTGTTTGTTTCAAAAATCGACACAAGAATTTCTGGCAAAAACCAGGCTATGTTAACCTACGGAGGAAAATCAAGTTATTGGTAAGTACAGTTGTAATTACTTTTCAGGGTCAGTGCTGGGCACCAAGCACTGGGATCTCTCCTGATAACAGGTGAGTAATTTCGTTTTCGTTGATCGGGCGATTTTTTTTTTTGTGAATATCTTAAAGTTTCAAAACTCGACACTTAAAAGAATTTCCAAGTGAAACCAGTCAATGTTACCCTATGGAGAAAATGTAGGTTATCGGATTTCAGGTAAGTACTCGACTGGCAGAGTTAAGGTTCTGGACATAGATTCAGGGGTCTCCCGGGGTCAGGTAGGTACAGTTGTTACACCCTCAGCGGCACAGGGGCAGCCGGGTGCAGAGAGAGTTAGGTCCGATGTTAGCCTATGGCGGGCAGGGGGCCCTTGGTTGGTGGCTGCTAGCAGGCAGGCCAATCGGCTGTGGGAGCTGGGCTCCTGGTCATTTACACAGGGCAAGTGGGGAAGTAAGATAGGATAGATGTTGTACTTCCAGGGGCAATCGGTGGCTGGGTGCAGGGTGCTTTTGAGCCGTCGGGCGCTCAATGTATTTCATTGGAGAAGCTGCAAGATGAACAAAGGCTGCAAGCTCGGGGACGGAGATTCTTCAGGCGCGACCACCACTTCGAGAGGTAAGTTGGGAAGCTGTAGGTTAGGTAGGCACCCTAGGAGCTGGGCACGGGGCCGCAGGGTGCCGGGTGTAGGGGTGTCTTTTTGGCATTGGGAAATCTTACCCTCTGCTGGTCGCGGTTGGAGAGGTCCCAGGTTCTGAGGCTGCAGGCGTCGTCCGGAGCATCGAGGAGGGTCTTTGGGTGCAGGATTCTTGGTCACAGTCGCCGGGGGGACGTCCTCAGGCACAGGCCGGGCTCGGCGGGGGCAGTGTGCTGGATTTGCGGTTCCTGGCTGGCACCAGGGGTTGTTGCTTGTTTTGAGCAGAACCACTGCTCGTGGGAGTCCCAGTCTTTTAGATGAGCAAGGCAGGCAGGTCCTCCGGGGTTTTCGAGGTTATTGACTGCTGTAGACGCCGGGTGTTAGCAGGTTCGAGGGCCGACAGGCCTGTAGGGCTGGGGCCAAGTCAGTTGGTGTCATCCTCTTGTGAACAGTTTGCACGGCAGGTCTTCTTGTCTCTTGATCTTCTTTGCTGTTTCGGATCTGGATTTCAGGAAGGAAGGTTCAGGGTGCCCCAAAATACTAAATTTAGAGGCGTTACAGGTAGGAATAGGTCAGGGACCAAAGGGTCCCTTCCCCGGGGTGGGTACACCCCCCTAGCCTGCCACTCTCTCGTGGGGGGGGGGCAGGAGCCTAGTCCTGATTGGGCAGGGCTCCCTATCCTCAAGATGGTGAGAGCCCGGAGTTGTGCTTCACCTCGCTTCACCCACCTGAGGGGTGGGGTTGACAGAGGCTGGCACACCCCTTTTCCTCACTTAGGTTTTCCTGCTGATCTTCCCGCCAGAGTGGGGGATCAGAACCGGTGGGGGCCAGTTGCTGAGTACAGCAAGTGGCCTGGAGAAGCTCACAAAGGCGTCATGCCTTTGAATCTTCCCCTGCCCATCCTGGGGAGAAGACCTAGCACCTCGCCCAGAATGTGCATTGTTGCAGACCCACGAGAGCAGATGGCTCTCTACCCAGGGGTCCAGCAACATGTCTGCTGGGTGGCAGCCTCTCAGTCAGGACGCTGGTTGTTGGTTAGGTTCAGGGGGCATCTCTAAGATGCCCTCTGTCGTGCATCTTACATTAAATCCCACACTGGCATCAGTGTGGGTTTAATGTGCTGAGAAGTTTGATACCAAACTTCTCAGTCTTCAGTGTTGCCATCATGATGCTGTGGAGTTCGTGATGACGACCTCCCAGCACTATATACTCTTAATGGCAGCACTGCACTCACCGTGCCTAGGAATGGACCTGGGTACTGTAGGGGTACAGGGCTGATGCACCTGTACCCACACCACTGGCATAGTGCGCCCAGCTAGAGGGGTGACTGAGGTATGCCAGGGCAGTGTGTTTGTGGGCATAGCACACAGGGATGTGTGCCACGTCGAGACTGTTTTCTTCTGCACCAAGACACTCAGCCTGCTAAGGCAGTGTGTGTGTGTCAGGGTACAGGGCCTCTAAGGGTGGCCCAATATGTGCTGCATCCCTTAGGGGCCTTCTCTGGTCACAGTGCCCTGGGTACCTATGGTACCATTTACCAGGGGCTGACATGTGGCCAGAGATGCCAATTGGGTTTAGGCTTCAATGCAGTTTTAGGTAAGGAACACAGGCCCTGGGCACCCATTGGCAGGAGCCCAGGGCACACTCAGTCAAAGTACATCAGCAATTCAGCAAAAAGTGGGGGCATACAATGCAAGAAAGATGGCACTTTCTCACACTCTGAGAATAGCTTTGCCTCCTACAGAAGCAACAATTAGTCACCCTTTTCCAGAGGTTACTTTAGAGTAGGATTTCAAGGTAAAAACGGCAAGGGAAGAGGTCAAGGTAACAGAACACGTACTTCCCCTGCAGCCAACAGTGACTTGCTTCCTCCACCCCGATCATTCCTCACATGTCGGGGACGTCTTTCTCAATTTCTACCCATCTAGAATACAAAACTTCAGACAGATGGGTCCTAGAAATGATCCGATCTGGTTATTGCCTGAAGCTTACCAGCAATTCCCCAAACAATTTCTCCAAGATCACACAAAATGTCACCAGAGCATTTAGACCTACTCAAACAAGAAATTCTCTATACTTTCTCATACCCTAAAAGGACGGCTCTCTCAATCCTATATTAGAACTCTGAGACCTAAATCTGTATATCCAATCAGATCATTTTCCCATGGTGACAGTCCAACAACTGCTCCCAATCCTTCAGCAAGGCGACTTTCTGTTAAATTTAGACTTCAAGGACGCGTACTTCCATATTCCAATACATCCTGCTTATCGCAAGTGTCTCAGATTTGTGGTAGCAGGACAACGTTACTAGTTAAAAGTGCTTCCATTCAGAGTCACCACTTCACCCAGACTATTCACCAAATGCCTGGCAGTAGTCGCAGCTCATCTGCAAAGACAAAACATTCACGTCTTCCCATACTTAGACGACTGGCTCATCAAAGCCATTTCACAAGAAAGTGTGTTTGAGGCATATGAGCTGCAGATTACACACTATGCATAGATCGCCATCTGGTGTTGGGCCCGGATGTTTGCACTTGTTTTTGTCTTAGAAAATCTTTGCAAGTCATGAGGTAGGTGACTCCTCCTTTGGATCATAGTGCGCATGGGCATCGGCTCCATTCTCAGATTGTTTTTTTCCGCCATCGGGCTCGGCTGTGTTTCTAGTGCTCCAGTTCGGAACCGTTACCGCTTTTCTCTTTTGACGCGCAATCCTTCCCTTTTCGACGGTATTATCTCGATCGCGTTTTCCCATTCCACGCGACTCTCAACAACTTCAAAGTCTTACGGTTGTCGACGAAGGCCTTCGGGCCTACCTGGGCCTCATCTTCTGGCTCATGGAAAGGACGCCATTCAAGAAGTGTCCTCGATGTGGGTCGAAGTTTTCCCACACTGACCTGTATGAGGTGTGCAACCTCTGCCTCTCACCGGAGCACGAGTCCAGAGACTGTCCAGCTTGCGCCTCCTTCCGCTCCAAGACGACGATTCGGGACAGACGAGCTAGAAGAACCATGGCTCGCTCTTCATCTTCGATCCCCGACGACATCTTCCAAGAGGGCGTCGATGTACCAGAGCAGGGGGCGGGTCGAGGAAGGCCCCATCAGCGCCTCCGAAGCAGATGACTCTGACGTCGAGGACATCACTCCAGCACAGAGGGCCGTGAGTACAGACGTCGACCCCGACCCCAACCCCCCCCCCCCCTCGACACCATCTAAAAAGGCTTCGGTACCACCTTCACCTTCAGACCCAGGTGCACACCGAGAGACTGCTTCCCATGCCCCGCCTTTGGGCCCGGTAAAGAAGCCTACTAAGCCTTCAGGTGACTCAGGCTCCAGTCAGCCTACCCTTGGTGCCGAAAAACATACACAGGCACCGAAAAATAAGTCGTCGTCCTCCTCATCCACGCCGACCGCTGCTTCGACATCCAAGCACTCTGCGTCGAAGACTGGCACTGGCTCCTCAACACCGACAACACACTCTGAGCCGACCAAAAAACTGCCACCAAAGGGTCCCGACTCCCATGCTTCGAAGCCGAAAAAGAACTCTGAACCGAGGAAACCGGTTCCAGTGGCCAAAGACATTGCAAAACCGCACGGTTCCAAACCCAGAACCGCTACTGAGTTGGCGCCGAAAAAGCCTACGGCACCAACAACTTCAGCACCGAAGGATCTGCCTCCCACAGAAAAACTGTTTAGCCCAGATCCTACCCAAAAAACTCTTGTGAAGGATCCTAAGACTGGTCACTTAATGCTTAGCATCAAGAAGAGACCGCTACCCCCAGAGGAAGGAACTATATCGAACAATTCCGACTAGAAAAGGTGTAATTAGCTGAAAGTAAGGTGATCTCTGTGGATGTGGACAAAGAGTGGGTTTTAAAAACTTAAGACTGAATATACAAAAGTTCTTGCTGTACAAACAATTGGTTACATGTTGAAGACGGAATGTATGTAATGCAGGAAATACTTGCTATTGCAGAGAAGGTTGAAAATTGAAAATGTTAATAAAAATATTGTTTAAAAAAAAGAAGACCGCTAGATACGCCTGCACCGGCTCCACCACCTAAAAAGAGAGACTTTGCTACCTCTCCATTAAGGATCCCTTCTCCTCTTCCTCCTTTCCCACCACATCGCTCTCCTACACCATCACCTACTCCAGTAGATGATGATGAGAACACCTCAGATGATGCAGGGGGGGGTGTGGACGATCAACCACTAGGGGACCCTACTCCTACTGGCTCCCCAGACCCCTGGGATGAATATAGTATCCCAGACGTCCCTTACACCCCACAAGAGGACTTCTATCCCTACAGTGTACACTATCGGCTTCAACCAGCTCCTCCACAGAGCTGCCCAGTACCACGGGGTTGCTCTACACACAGACCCCGTGGAGGAAGATTTTCTAATGGACACTATTGACACCTCACAAAGGTCCACCTCAATTTTACCAGTGCTTAAAGGGGTCATTAAGCATGCACCAGAGGTCTTAGACCCGGTCAGGGCTCGAGTCATCAACCCTAGAATAGAGAAAAAGTATAAGGCTGCCCCTACTGATCCAGCCTACATTATAGGCCCCACACCTCTAGACTCCCTTGTAGTCTCCAATGCGCGAAAGAGAGCCAATTCCCAGTCATCAGGTGACGCACCACCACCAGATAAGGAATCTAAACTC
Organism: Triturus cristatus; assembly: GCF_964204655.1. Lineage (NCBI taxonomy): Eukaryota > Metazoa > Chordata > Amphibia > Caudata > Salamandridae > Triturus > Triturus cristatus. The sequence continues at coordinate 487,393,203 of NC_140587.1, read as the reverse complement.
CTGGACGCCTCTGGCAAACGAACGGCATCACAGGCGACACACATATGGCGCATTGCCAATACCCAAGCGCTGTTTGCTAGGTATGACAGGGCACATTATGATGAGCTGGAGTCCATAATGCAGCACCTCCCAGACAGGTATAAAAATAGGGCCAATTAACTCATTCAGGAAGGTAAAACCATCACCAACACCTCCATCCGTTGTGCCTTAGATGTAGCAGATACCGCCTCAAGGGCAATAAACACCAGTGTCCTTCTGCGTAGGCATGCCTGGCTACGCATTTCAGGTTGCAAACCTGAAGTCCAGAGTTCCATATTCAATCAGCCATTCGATGAGCAACACCTATTTGGCCCTAATGTGGACGTATCCCTTGAAAAGATGAAGAAGGATACCGACACAGCCAAATCTATGGGAGCCTTGCAGTCGCAAGCTCCAAGACGTTCCTTCCGTCGCTCATCCTTCGGAAGCACCCACAGAGGCTACTCCTCGGATAGCCCCTACACTTCTTACAAAGCTCCCACCCAATCCACCTTTACTAGAGGTTACCAAAGAGGTGGTTACAGAGGGAACAACAACAAAGGCAGAGGCAAAACCAACAACTCCCGCTCTGCCTCCACTGCCACCCAATGACTTCCCTCCACTTCCCCCAGACCATTCCACTCCAGTCGGGGGAATACTCCAACAATTCCTTCCTGTCTGGGCCAACATTACTTCCGACAGGTGGGTGCAACAGATAATTCAATCAGGCTACTGTCTCGAACTAACATCTACCCCCCCAAACAGCATCCAGTGTCACAGGAACATTTGTTACTGCTAAAGCAGGAGGTAATCTCACTCCTACAAAAAAGTGCAATAGAGCCAGTTCCCCTGCACCAACAAAACAAAGGAGTTTACTCCCTGTATTTTTTCATACCAAAAAATGTCGGCTCTCTAAGGCCTATTCTAGACCTCAGACCTCTAAACCTATATATACACTCAGACCATTTCCACATGGTCACACTCCAGCAGGTCCTTCCTCTGCTTTCACAGGGCGACTTCCTTGCTACCCTAGACCTCAAGGATGCCTATTTCCACATTCCCATTCACAACGCTCACAGGAAATATCTCAGATTCGTAGTGGACGGTCAGCACTATCAAATCAAAGTACTCCCATTTGGAGTCACCACAGCACCACGAGTGTTTACCAAGTGCCTAGCGGTGGTGGCAGCACACGTAAGAAAACCGCACATACACGTCTTTCCATATCTGGACAACTGGCTCATAAAATCCAGCTCATACAATCAGTGTGTACAACACACTCACGCCACTATTCAACAACTTCACTACCTGGGGTTCACAGTGAACCTCGCCAAGTCCCTTCTGCAATCCTCCCACACTCAACAATACCTCGGTGCCACAATTGACACCTCAAGGGCGCTAGCCTATCCCAGTCCCACCAGGATAGTAAGCATGCAAACTCTTCTCACTAAATTCCAACCGCAGAACTCTCTTCCAGCTCGAGTGTTCATGCAACTCATAGCGATGATGGCCTCTTGCATATTCATAGTGCCTCATGCAAGACTCCAGATTCGTCCTCTCGAAGAGTGCTTAGCACCCCAATGGAATCAGGCTCAAGGTCAGTTAACAGATCTGGTGTTGGTAGACGGTCGTACTCATCGCTCTCTGCAGTGGTGGAACACCAAGAACCTTTCCAAAGGGCGACCGTTCCTAGAGCCAATTCCTCGAATAGTTATGACGGCGGACGCATCGCTCTCCGGCTGTGGAGCTCACCTACTACGTCACACTATGCAGGGCAGGTGGACACCTCAACAAAAGTTACTCCACATCAACCACCTGGAGTTACTAGCCATATTCCTAGCCTTAAAAGCATTTAAAAAATACATATCAGGCAAGGCTGTCTTATTCCACATGGACAACATGACAGCCATGTACTGCATACAAAAACAAGGCGGGACACACTCTGCAGCTCTCTCAGCTAGCACAGAACATATGGCGGTGGGCTATACCTCAGAACATTTTTCTCCTAGCCCAACGTGTCCCAGGAGTCCAAAACACCATAGCCGATCTGTTGAGCCGTCAAACACAACAGATCAACGAGTGGGAACTTCATCCGCAAGTTCTTTAACCATTTTTCCAAATGTGGGGGCAACCACAGATAGACCTCTTTGCCACCCAAGAAAACGCCAAATGCCCAAGCTTCGCCGTCCGATGTCCTCACCCATTGTCCAAAGGCAATGCGATATAGATTAACTGGTCAGGCAGATTTGTGTACACTTTTCTGCCTCTCCCACTCATTCCACTAGTGGTGCGTAAACTACAGCAACATTCCTTAATGCTCATCCTAGTTGCTCCAACTTGGGCCAGACAATCGTGGTACACCACATTGCTGGAACTCTCCATAGTTCCGCACCAGAAGTTACACCTCTCTCCACGCCTCATAACCCAGAACCATGGAGAGATCCAACACCCGGACCCAGCTCAGCTCAACCTGGCGATCTGGCTCCTGAGGTCCTAGAATTTGGTTACCTTAACCTTCCCCCTGACTGTATGAACGTCATTAAAGAAGCTAGACGGCCGGGGGGGCGTGGCTTTGCCGAGCTGCGTAATGGCCGCACATAAGAGCCGCTCCACCGGCCGAGCTGCATTAATCCCGTCAAAATCCGACAATACTGCCCTAGGTGGGGGCTTGCAGACGTCCCAATATCTGCTGGGTACGGCGATCTTCCCGGAGACCATAAGCGAGGGCGGCGGAAGTAAAAGGCGACAGAGGCGACTGCGAGGCCTTCGCGCGTCTGAGATCCGGTAAGCCGGGACCTCGGGTGAGGTCGCCATCCCGAATATCGGCCAGGCGGCGCGGCCACAAGAGCGGTGCTGCGGTTCCTGAGGACGGAGTCCCTTCAGACACCGGCTGCCGGCTGAAAGACGAGAGCGGGAGGCTGTGCACAATCCACACCGAGACCCTGGAGGAGCTGCAGGTAGTGTCCCCGAGGAGGAGAGGGCAGCAGGTGGCAGCGGGGAGCATGAGAATTGCGCAGTGAAGATCTGCGAGGGCGGCCTGGGAGCATTGGAAGCGGCCTGATTGTGGCGCGGGGGGGGGGGGGATGTACGGAGACCTCCCCCCGCAGCATTAATTGAGAGCGGTGCTGCCTCCCCTCCCCCGGGCCGGAAAAAACAGAGCCAGGCCGCAATGAATAAGACTTGTGTGCCGAAATCTGCAATGTTACAGATTAGCGGGTACTAGTACGTCCGTAAGGGCATACATGCATTGTATGGGACAAGCGGAAAACGGTGATTGTGCAGAGCGATTGGGGAAGCTGAAATGTACACCTGACAAGGATAGAAGAGGTGCCATAAGGAGTTGGAGATAAAATTCCCCGTTAATTGGCTATGTGGAAAGGGCTGCATGCACAAAATAGCGCGTGAGGCAAAGCGGACTGCAGTGCAGTAGACAATTGCTATTTCTAGCCACAGGCTGCCCAGATAGCGGACTGGCCTATGTGGATACTCGGCGGGGCAGTGGGTGCCGGGTCTGAAGATGCCGCACATTACTGTGAAGCATTTCGGGAGGCCCTGGGGGAGCAGAGGAGTCACTTCTTGATGAATATAGAGCCTGCTGTGGGCTGCTAGTGCCACCTTGGAAGCACATGAGTACTGTTCCAATTGGCAGAAGGTAGCTGTTCAGTACCCTAATAAAAGTGGGGAGTGCCACGAGGACGAAGTAGAGAAGCTTTGCAGGCGCCATGTGGAGTCGCCGCGGCGGGGTGTACCTGCTTGACCTGCTGCTTTCTGGAGCGGATGGAAAAGATGTGACGTCTGGGGCCGAGCCTTGCTCCTTTGTGGAGGTGACCGGTGGCTGACGAGCACACTCGACAGCGGCTTCCCAAGCGGACAGACGGATAGCCTGTGTAGGTTGCCTTAGGAGGGGGATAGTATTTGGCTAGCCGAAATGGGGAAAAATGATACAAGACAGCCCAGGCTCACTTTTGATAAAAAAGCCACCAAAGCGGCAGAGGGTGAGACTAGTCAGCAAAGTCAGGTGGAGGAGGGTGCAGCTTCGGTGCCGCCAGCAGAGGATATTCGATCTATGTTTAAGGAACGTAAGGCAAGTCTTCAAGGCCTGGATTCCAAAATGGACTCCCTAGCAGAGCGCATGGACCGAATAACGTAGAGGGCGGACAAGCAGGAAAGTCGAATGGGAGTGTTGGAGACTAGACTAACGGAGACAGAAGAAGGGCAGACGGACATGGCCAAACAACTACGTGAAATGGATGGTGTGCTGCAGGTAATTCAATTAAAGAATGAGGATTTGAAGTCACGGTCAAGGAGAAACAACGTACTAATTACTGGCGTATCGGAAACCACAGATATCCAGAACATGGAACGTTACAAAGAGACCATGATGAAAGAGCTGTTTGGGCCCTCCTTATCTCCCATGTTCCTCATTGAGCGGGCTCACAGAACTCTGGGCCCTAGGCCACGACCAGGTGCACCGCCAAGACCTATCCTGGCGAGAGTCCTGAACTACAGAGATAGGAATGCGATCCTTCGAGCAGCATGGGAGAAGGGAGACGTGCAATATGACGGAAATAACATTGCTATGTACCCGGATTTCACATTGCAGGTTCAAGCGGCCCGAAAAAAATTCATGCCAGCCAAAAAATCTTTCAGCAGATTGGAACTAAGTACTTGCTGATATACCCAGCCAAGCTGAGGGTACAGGGCCTTGGCAGGCCTGCCTTCTTCACAGATGCAAAGGCTGCTCTGTCGTATGCTAAACAGTTGGCCAAGGAACAGAGACAAAAGCCGAAGCCGGGGGATTCGAACGAGGCAAGCAATCTGAGCGACAATGACTGAGTGCACCAAAGTGCTGCATAGTTTGGCCAATAAGTCCACACATTTGAGCCACTGTATAGTAATGCTTGAACTGACGAGGGCACTCGTTGATTGTAGATTCTAATGGGTTCGGCTGTTAAATTCCCTGGCGTCACTGCGGCTGTACTAATATGCATGTTGTCACAGACAAATAACTATGGCACCGAGACCTGGGGCAGTCAGTGTTAAGCTCGGCCACCCTGCCATGAGTGTAGGGTTGTTATGCCGGCGGACCTACGTTCCCCACGGGATGATTCCCTTAGGGCTCCTTTTATGGGGCTACTGTTTACAAGTTGGGGTAATGGGGGGGGGGGGAGGGAGACTTCACAACCTGATTAGGGGGTTGGTGTGGGTGGGTAAGAGGGGTTTGGGAAGGGCGATTTTGGGGTAGCTGCCAAATGCTATATGCACACTCGGAGGTTGTTGGTTGTCCAAAAGAACTCGTACATATGCGGATTCAGCCTGAATGATGGTCAAAGTAGTATTGGGCTGGAGGAAAATTGCAAAGGTGTAATGATAGACCCGGTGTCTGGTGTGTGGGTTGGGAATGTCGGTTCCTTGATGCACAGATGTCACACTTAAAATGTATTACTTGGAATATTAGAGGTCTAAATGATCGGAAGGCGAGACTGGTACATTCCTATCTTGCTCGGCATGGTGAGGACTTATGTCTGCTGCAAGAAACACATCTGACAGACAGCACAGCGGGTTTGCTTGGGCACAAAAGATGAGGAGAGGTGGTGTCCGGGGGCTACTCCAACTATTCAAGGGGGGTGGCCATATTGTTGCGCAGAGGAATACAATGGCGCACACATCGCGCAGTGGTAGACAAGGAGGGGAGATGCATACTGCTGCAGGGTACACTATATAACACACCCACGATGATTATAAACACATATGGCCCAAATAACGACGACTCAGATTTCTTTCAGCTTATAGGGCACCTGATGCAAACACTTAATCACACATCGGTCATATGGGGGGGGTGACTTTAATGTGGTTCTCTCAGACGTTGCGGATAGGCAGGGCGCATCACGAGAACACCACCCAAGAGCAGCGGCGACGCTGCATGACATTGCAGCAGATATGCATCTGGTGTACTCTTGGAGGATGTTGCACCCCACACTTAGAGAGGGCACCTGTGTGACACATCACGGCGCCTGGTCGAGGTTAGACTTCTAGTTGTTGTCTAGGGATCTATACACTTGGGTAGCGGAGAATGAGCATCTACCACGTACATTCTCAGACCATGCACCTGTACAGCTGACATTTAGAGTGCCAGGCCCATATATAGCTCCGTTTAGTTGGAGATTTCCCTCTGGGGCGTTGCAAGACCAAGTCTTCAGAGAAGAATTACGGAGGAAGATAGAGGACTACTTTGCACTAAATGAGGGCACTGTAGACTCACCAGGAACTGTGTGGGAAGCGTTTAAAGCTGTGATACGAGGTGACTGCATAGCACTCAAGACAGGGGTACTCAAAGACATACAAACTACATTGGGGAGGTTGGAGCGGGAGATTGGCGAGTTGGAGTGAATGCAGGCCTGCTCCCCAGATCCTACTAATATGGCGAAGATCCGGTCCCGATTGTCGGAATATCAGGCAGAAGTGTAGAGAGAAACAGCGTACCTATACAAATCTGCACAGGCGCGGCGATATGGGGAGGGAGACAGAGCAGGGAAAACACTAGCGGGTTTACTTAGCCTCAGCCTAAGGGGGCGGATTATATAACAGAAATAACCACGGAAGATGGTGAGTTAGTTAGGTCCCCGCCAGAAATTTTTAATACGATGTCCCGATACTATGAAACACTATATGCATCGAAGACTAACCCTCCCCAGGCGGATATAGAGGACTACTTGGATACTGTAAAACACACAAGATGATGGACGGAATGTTGCACATTGGCAAAACATTCACCCCCAGTCTCAGATCTGGGTTTAATCTATCTTTATTTTGCTCACCACGCCACCCCAGTTCAGACATGACCATATGCAAATCAGTCTTGACCCTGTGCCTCATGGGAACAGTCCAGCCCGAACTGCCAAGCCATGTCTTCCCTGGACCGGAATCAAGCATCCTAGGACCGGTTTTGGGGTTTCACCCCTCTTCAGCCAGGATAGCTTGACTCCAGTGGCGTAGTGAGCACGGGACCCACATCTGGGCATACCCTTCCTACATAGGACGAACAGCAAAACACACAAGATGATGGACGGAATGTTGCACATTGGCAAAACATTCACCCCCAGTCACAGATCTGGGTTTAATCCATCATTATTTTGCTCACCACGCCACCCCAGTTCAGGAGGAGGGGATACTGCTATACAATGTATGCATAGTGTGTAATCTGCAGCTCATATGCCTCGAACGGAATATGCTACTTACCAGTATGCATCTGTTCTTGGCATGTAGAGCTGCAGATCTACAAATGCCCACCTGCCTCCCCGGCTACCTTTATCTGTTCCAGTATTATCTTATTTAGATACAGCATACATGGGCATCTTTCCTGTTTCTTACAAAACTCCATCATTTCCCTGCTGGCGAAAAACAATCAGCGGATGGAGCCGATGCCCATGCGCACTATGATCCAAAGGAGGAGTCCCCTACCTTGTGACTTCCAAAGACTTTCCAAGACAAAAACAAGTGCAAACATCCGGGCCCAACACCAGATGGCGATCTATGCATAGTGTGTAGATCTGCAGCTCTACATGGCAAGAACAGATGCATACTGGTAAGTAGCATATTCCTTACAACCCACTCACAAAACAGTACAGCTGCTCCACGATCTCGGATTCACAGTAAATCTGTCAAAGTCCCATCTCCAACCCTCCAACATGCAAACGTACTTGGGAGCTACTCTGGATACACAAAAAGCTCTATCTAGCCTGTCCCAATCCAGCCAGAATCTGCAACATTCAGGCTGTAATTTCCCAGTTCCTACCCCCACCACTCATTACCAGCTCGGGTATTCATGCAGCTACTAGGAATGATTGTGTCTTGCATCTTAATAGTTCCCTATGCAAGACTTCAAATGCATGCTCTTCAGGAATGCTTAGCAATTCAGTGGAATCAGTCTAAGGATCAATGATCAGATCTAGTGTTGGTGGATGGCCGTACTCCTCGCTCTCTGCAGTAGTGAACCCACAAAACCTTTCCAAATGGCAGCCATTCATCGACCTAGTTCCACAGACTGTGCTAACAGCAGATGCATTGCTCACTGGTTGGGGAGCTCATCTCCAAATTCACGCAATTAAGGGCATGTGGAGTCAACAGCAAAAGCAACTTCACATAAATCACCTAGAGCTGCTAGCAGTATGTCTTACACTCAGAGCCTTTCAAACTCACCTTGTAGTTAAAGCTGTCCTGATACGCACAGACAACATGACAGCCATGTATTTTATACAAAACAGGGAGGGACACACACTCAAACTGTCGCACCTTGCACAGGCCATTTGGAGGAGTTCCAAACATCACGAAATCGATCTCCCAGCAGAACACCTTCCAGGAGGAGACCATCAGATGGCGGATCTACTCAGCAGGCAGAGACAACAGATTCACTAATGGGAACTCCACCCTCAAGTAGTTCTCCCGTTCTTTCAGATTTGGGGCTTCCCAGACATAGATCTGTTCGCCACACACCAAAATGCAAAATGCCAAAGCTTCTCCTCCAGGTATCCACGCCCATTGTCCAAAGGCAATGCACTATGGATGAACTGGTCAGGGATATCTGCCTACGCTTTTCCGCCTCTCCCACTCATTCCACTAGTGGTTCGGAAGCTAAGGCAAACACCCCTCTCGCTAATCCTAGTAGGTCCCACATGGGGCAATCCACGTTGGTTCACCACCCTGTTGGAGCTCTCAGTAGTTCCTCATGAAAAACTACAACTCGCACCCAATCTCCTCACGCAGAGCCGTGGAGAGATAAGACATCCAGATCCCACACATCTCAAACTAGCAATCTGGCACCTGAAGTCATGGAGTTTGGCTATTTAAATCTTCCGCCAGACTGGATGAACATTATTAAAGAAGCTGTACGACCTACTACAGGAGCTTGCTTATGCAGCAAAATGGAAGCTGTTTGTTATTTATTGTAATAACAACCATATCAACCCGCTTCATGCTTCAGTTTAAAATATCATTGGCTATTTAATGCATTTACAACGGTCAAATTTAGCGTACACATCTATACTCTAACATCTTGCTGCAATAGCTGCATACCTTCAGAATAGACATCTGTCTCTTTCACAGTGCCTGTTATTAAAGCCTTTATGGAAGGACTCAAGAGTTATTCCCCCAAGACCTTCACCTGCCCCAGTGTGGAATCTTACCAGACTAATGGGTCCACCTTTTGAGCCATTACATAAATGTTAACTGCAATTTCTCACTTGGAAAGTTGCTTTCCTCATCGCTATTACATCACTGAGCAGAAAGGGTGAGCTTCAGGTACTAACCATAGAAGAACCATTCTTACAAGTACACCAAAACAAAGCAGTTCTTTGTTCTGACCCTAAATTTCTACCCAAAGTAATTTCTACTTTCCACATCAACCAATCTGTTGAGTTGCCTGTGTTCTTTCCTCAACCAGATTCTGTGGCAGAACATGCTCAACATACCTTAGTTGTTAAAAGAGCATTACTCTGACATAAAAAGGACAAAACCTTTTCCTAAAACTAAACCACTCTCTGTTGCTTTTGCTCCCCCTCACAAAGACAATCCCCTTTCTAAATCTGGTATTGCACGGTGGATAGTCAAATGTATTCAAACGTGCTATGGAAAAGCAAAAAGGACTTTACCAATTCCCCCTTGAGCACATTTCACTCGCAAACTGGGGACTTCTATGGCTTTCTTAGGAAACATTCCCATAGCTGACATCTGTAAAGCTGCAACATGGTCTACACCTCACATATTCACGAAACACTAAAGTGTAGATGTGTTAGCAAACCAAGAAGCTAAGGTAGGCCAGGCAGTTCTTTGTACACTCTTTCAAACAACGGCAACAGCTACAGATTAGCCACCGCTTTGGTAGATTACTGCTGTATAGTCTATGCAAAGCATGTGATCTACAGCGCACATGGCTCTAACTGAGAATGCTACTTACACAGTGTGCATCTGTTCTTGGCATGTAGAGCTGTAGATTCACATGCTCCCACCCGCCTCCCCGGGTACCTATACCTGTTGCAGTCATATCTTACTTGGATACATGGACATCTCTATTCTACTCCTACTAACTCCATTCTCACCCTCTGCGGGAAAACAATCTAACAATGGAGTCCATGCCCATGCGCACTATTACCAAAAGCAGGAGTCGCCTACCTCGTGACTGGAAAAGACTTCTTCGAAGAAAAACAAAGTGCAAACATCCGGACCCAACACTAGATGGCAGACCTATGCAAAGCATGTGAATCTACAACTCTACATGCCTAGTACAGATGCATACTGTGTAATAGCATTTTCCTTTCTTAGGGTGACCTGGGCTGCCACCCTCCCTGGTTCTTAGCTCCGTTCCAATTGTGCAGTGTATGGGCATCTGGGGGACAGACAATTGCCCTTCTCTGGGCAAGTCCCACCACCCATTCTAAGGAGACCATGGCCACAGGGCAGTCACCATCTCTATGGACTGTCCTTACCATACAGACTTCTCCCTGCAGGTACTTTCCTGGGAGGACCATCCTCCTTTCCACTGCCAGGGAATGCTGCAACAGGTATTCTGCAGAATGGTGACGTGGACCCCAAAACTGAGACCCTCTTACCTTGTGGGTCCACTTCCAAACAAATACACTGGGAAATGCTCTAACCTCTCCTGTGACTGACATCTCCCTCATGGTACAATAGCCACCCAGGCAGCATGCCCCCTAGTGAGTGCCTTCCTGGGGAACGATGCATCTCCTTTCTTGTTGACAGTCAAAGTGATATGGCACCATGGGCGTCGTCCCAAAAAACACCACTTCCTATGCTCAGAGGTGGGTTGCGGCTGTTTCCCCTTGTTAGACGTTGAGGCCCTAAGGAGTTCTCACTTTTAACCTTCTACTGTGGGTCTGAACAACCCTCCTTGAGATCACTTCCAGGTACTTTCGAGGACACTCATTTGCTGAACCAGGGTTTGTTTCCTTCCCGAGGTCTACAGGAACAGAGAGCTGGGAGCCTATCAGGTGCTGGGGTAACTCTGAAAAGCAGTTATTCAAGATGAGCTTCTGCCTAATCAAATTGTACAGCTTATTGTAATCCCTTATTCCAGCCATCCAATGCCCTGCTAGGTAAGGCTACAAAATCTTCCCTTGACTGGTTGACTGTTTCTGGGCATCTTTGAACTTCAGACGATACTTCTCTGGGGTTAGACCACATTTCATGCAAGGGCCTCCTTCATGGGGGCATGCTTAGCCTGGGTGGCTGCAGCTATTACCATTGGTTTATTCCTCCCAGTAATGATCATGTGGTTCCGCGGGCTAAGCCTCCTGTCGTGAACAGGACCTTCATCTCTTCTATGGCCAAGGGCACCTTTTCTCCTCAGCAGCCAACACCAGTCTTTTCTCCTTTTAGTGCAAGGGTTGCAGCTGCTGTCATCTCTTCACCAGCCAAGAAAGCCAATATTTTCTCCTCAATGGCGAGGGTAGCCAGCTTCAATTTCATTTTAAGGTACCCTACGCCTACCTGTCCTTTAGCTGTACTGGCAGCAAACTGTAAAAAGACACTGTACTCTAACCTGTACAATACAGGTGATGCTCCTTGTCGATAACCCCACTGTGGCACTCGGTCCTCCTCGATGTAATCCACATGTCCTTCAGAATCACTATCATGCTTTTCTGAAGTAGACTGTAGCTGATGGATCTCCTTCTAGTCTCTGGGGGGCAATGTGTGGTAATCCTCCTTCTTGGACTCCCTGTTCAGCTTAATTGCTCACTGCTTGCATATACTCCTCAGCACTGCCACGCTAAGGCTCCCCACATTACCTAGAACCCCTTCTATGTTCTCCAAAGACTTCAGAAAGGGTGAAACACCTTATCATATTTTGAACAATCAGAACTGCTCTTTCTGGGCACAGTAATTGGCTGCTCCGTAGCTAATCAAAATGTTCGACATGCCTTCCAGCGCTGCCTTTGAGCCCCAGGAGGGAGAGGGAAGTCATTGTCCTCTGCGCAGTGCCACCTTCATGTATGCTGGCCAGGAATTCTCATGATATGGAATTCAAATGAGGAAATCACTTGGATTCTGGACCTTTGTCCAAATACAGAAATTAACAAAATGTGTCTTACATTTCAGTTATTATTTTTGGCCGCTATACTGTAGCCCTTAACTAAAATTTTAATCTTATTCCAGGGAAGTAATTTTTTGCTATAGGGAACTTAGTTGTATGTTTGAATTACTTACATGTAATATTATTTTTTTTCTTTTCTAGGTGTATCCCTCTTTTTAGGACATGTTAAACATTTTAATCATTCTTAAATGAAAGTGTGTTATTAATAGAAAATGCACATTTAATTTGTCCTTTTTTATGCAACGTGATAATCGGGACTGCTCAAGTATATTCATAGTATTTTGTTTGAGAAGACTGTTCTATTCTATATAAATGTTACCGAGTTGTGAACTAAGTTTCATGGAAACATGAGAACTACATTTCTTGTTATTGTTCAAAGAACATACTCTTGCAGAATGAGAAAGTAGAAGGGCACCAGTCAGCTTTCTGCTAATTGTTTATCCTTGACAACAGTCCCATGACAACTAAATATTGTTATATAAGCTGAGCACATGGTGTGAAGGGTTAGAGAAGAACTTTGTGTTAGGCGGCCCAGACCGTTCTAAGACATGCAGAATCTCATCACCTACTTTTGCTGAAGGGCGACTGCAGGCATTCAGCTTTCCCCTGCTCAGCCTATTAGCATGGTTGCCTGCACAGATGGGAATAGCAGTCTCTGGTATTCTGTTTATCATAAAACCTTTTGTTCAAATAGGTATGCATGTGTGAACCATCTCTGAAATTCAAATTAGACTTTTTTGTTGGTGCAAATACTAGGTTAGTAAATAGAAAAATGAGCATGAGATTACTATAAAGGTACACTGCCAATATGGTGAAGTATTTTTTTTGTTGTTTATGCTTTTCGGTGCATGTTGCAGCAACCATTCATTGTAGTTACATTTCACATTGCTTGCACTAGGAATTTAAAAATATATCCATTATTTCCTAGTGTTCTTGTGTGCCTTTTCTTATTAAAAGATGGTTTGGATTCCACTAGCTATCTCTGTATGTCTCCTAGGATAGATCGTTACCTGAAACAGATCACACTGAAATATTGCTCATCGGGTTGTGGGTCTGGTTGCAGTCCAGTTGGCTTTCTATCTCAGGCTGGCAAATTGACAAAGTCCTTAGTGCCAGTAAGTCTAGAAAGCAGAATTCTGGGCCGTTTTCTAAAGACTGTAGAGAACGTTATCCACATATTTATCTGACAACATGACATAGGCTTTTTATGTGCTAGTACTTAAAGATACTTGTTTTTCTTTTCAGTTAACAGGGAGGAACTATCATCTGCAGCAGAAGGGAGTGATGCAACTACTGCTGCTTTATCGCCTCCCATAGAAAGATCCATATCGAATGAAGTCACGAACATTGTTACATCAGTTAATCAGTCCTCCACCTTTACAGCAGTTAACCCATCAGCTGGAGACGTTGCACTTTCTCCTCAAAATAGCACACCCACCGCCAATAGTAATACAGCCTCGGAGTCTGAAATTCCAACCTCTACTGCCCCTGTTTCTGCTGACTCAGAATTATCAAAACCAAGACAGTCCTCATCTAGCCCTTCTGGGGAACCTGTAAGACAGCAGCCTGGCAGCACCACTGCAGAGCCATTGCCTCCTGGGTAGGTTGACATTGACAATTTATTAAGGTTCAGTTGGCATAGCTACAAATTGCATTGTACAGAAATGTTTCCTTGCATTTCTGATAATTCCAGATACTACATTGTGTTATGTTGACTTCTCAGTGCCTTGACAGATACCTTATCCATATTTGTTTTGCAAAATATCTTGAACCTCTAATCACCTTATCACATGGTCTTTATGTCCAATTGTACACAAGTTTTTGGCTCAATGTGCTTTGTAATATGCGGTTTATTTGATAGAGACTTCAGCCGCAGATTTCTTACCTTAGATTTTCCCAAGCGTCAGATTGAATCCGTAAACTTTTGCTCCCCTTAGTCATTTTTTAAATTGGCTTTTTTTGACAGTTTGTCAAACTAGACTTCTGTACCTTTTTTCTTTTCTATTTTTCGGAGATGTCCCCGAAGAAAACTGGGTTCAAGCTTCATAGTGACTGTCACAGACTAATGTATGTAACGGCCCCCCTCACTTGGTGTGTCTATGGTGGCTGGAGCGAGACAACGACTCTGCAAAGGCATGAACTCAAAGGCCATCCATGAGCGAGCTATGAAGCTTTTTTGATGCTCATCATGCGACTCCTTGCTGCTCCATGTACTGCTAGCTCGGGATGTCTCTGGCCCGCTCCTGGGGTCGCTTGCTTCGCTCTTCCCCGCGATGCCGAACTTCTTCAGGTAAGTCTCACCATAAGTTGTTGCAGTCAAAGCGCTCTTCGTCTTTTGCACGTCGCCCTGTTTATTCATTGGGTGCTACGGAACATCGCCACAGATCTAGGCTTCACTCCCAGGTTGCTCCTGTGGAGCTGATGTCAGACACTGGGTCCGCTCTGTGCTTTCATGAAGTTGCACGAGCAACCACTGCCCAACTATGGGAAATACGTGACCCTTACTTTTGGCCGGCTGAACCCCTCTGAAGTATCTTCGGGCCCCATGGGTTAGGAAGGGTCTCTGACTGGGGCTCTGCCGGCGAATCAACTTGTTTTTTAAAATTTTTTAATTTTTTTTGATTTTATTAACCAGGTACAGCAGTACAGTCATGCTTCCATGGGCACAAATCATTTGATATCTAAACAGTGCAGGATTGCTCATAAGTAGTGTACATCATTCAATAAGCTCCTCACGGCACGCAGCAGAAGCTAACGCATATATATCGGCTACAGGCACATTTTACATTTGTTAGTGGCTGGGATGGTCTTTCATACAGGACAGTGTGTACATTAAGCCAGTGGAAAATTCAGCTTCTTGACCCATTATTAGACAGTCAATATCTATATATGGTGTGTTAGTCCAGTGAGCAAGTTCTGACAACTCTATAATATTAACTAGACCAGCAAATCACGTGTGGGATCTGTATGCTCCCTCAGGCTGTGTAAACGCGCAGGTAGGCCAGCAGGGGGTCCCAGATATCCCTTGGGTGCGACGATGGTGACAAAAGTTCCGCATAAGTGTTAAGTTGGGCTTTGTAGAATATCAAGTCCGCGAGCCAGTCCTTGAATTTGGGGGCGCGCCAAGTGGAAACTCCGAAGTGAGAGGGAAATCTGTGATTTATTCCAGTTTATGTGAATCCTGGAATTATCGCCAAACCGAATGAACTCCCTGAGAATAGGATTTAAACTTATGCTCGGCTCGGGAAGATAAAGATTAATGGCGTCAGCATAGAGTGAGACTAGAATATGCTTTGAAGGGTACGGTCTAGCGTATTCTCTGAGATGCTGATGGAGTTTAGCAGCTAGGGGTTCAACAGCAAGCGTAAAAAGTAATGGCGAAAGGGGGCAACCCTGTCAAGTACCCCTAGACTGGGAAGGGGTGGAATAGAGGCCATTTACTTGAGCAATAGCCAGAGGCTCACTGTAGAGTAGCGCAATCCAGGAAAGGAAGGTGGGCGGAAGGCCCATTCTGCGCAATATCGCAAACATGTAGTCCCACTTTAGGAATCAAAAGCTTTTGTGGCATCTAAAAACACTGCGGCTGCGTTCTATTCAAGGTCAATGTCTTGTAACAGGGCAAATATGGTGCGCAAGTAGTGTTTGCGGTTGCCCTCTTGGTGATGAAACCTGCCTGGTCAGTCAGCACCAGTCCCTCCCTCAGCAGGTTCAACCTGTTGGCTAGCACTTTAGCTAATATCTTGGTATCACAATGTATTAAAGATAAAGGTCTGTAGGCTTCACACTTAGCAGGATCTTAGCCCGGTTTAAGGAGTGATATAATCATAGCTTGCGCATGGATGGTGGAAGAGTGCTGATGTCCAGAGCTTCTTCGTATACCTGTTTGAGAATGGGAGCTAGTTCATTGATGTAGCATTTATAGAAGTCAGCCGGCAGGCAGTCCGGACCAGGGGCTCTACCAGACCGTAATTGCATTATGGCCGCCCGTACCTCATCTTCTTCAATATTGGCAGCCAGAAACTCTCTGTGAGAATCATTGATCCAGCCAAGGGGTGTATCCTCAAAATAAGATGGCAAGCTATATGTCCAGCTGTATGCGTGCTATAGAGACATGAATAATAATCAGCGAAGGTGTGGAGTATGGCCTTGGGGTCTGTTTGCAACATCCTTGAGTCGTCTTCTATGCAAAATATATTGTTGGCAAATCTAGGGGCTTGCGTTACCTCTGCCAGTGCTTTACCAGGTCTCTCCCCCCTCCCATATGTTCGGGCGCGATGATACCTGGAGCGAAATAGGGTTTCTCTCTCCACAGTATCTGAATTGTCTATCAATAGCTCTTTAATCTGTGCACGCAGCAGCAGCTTGGGAGCTTCGGCAATGGACATGCCCTTCGATGGGATTCGCCTGTTTAGCGACAAGGCATATTCGGCTGTAGAGTAATTTAAGGACAGTAGGGTCACTGCTAAGTTGTCAAGCATCACCATGACCCCTCGACAGCTGCAAACCACCTCCCGCCTCTATCGTGGCTATCATAGGGGCTGTCAGCCATGCCCATTTTCTCCTAGCCAACAGGCATTACAATCTTTTTGTGGTTGTAGATGCTGCTCCCCCAATCAGTCACTCCCTCTTGGCATTCGCAACGCAAAAGACTCTTTAGTTTGCCCTTCTACCACTATGAGCACCCGGTTAGTGGCAGAATCTGACGCCACATGCCCCAGCTGCCCCAATGGCGGGAAGTAACTTCCGACAAGTAGCTGCATAAGTTCGTCCAGCATGGCTTTGCCCTCCCATTCCAACAGTCCCTGCCACCGTCCACAGATCTGCTGACTGAGGGCCACCTCTTGCTATTTTGACAGGAAGTACTGGCTCTTCTGGTCAAAGGAGCCATTGAGCAAGTGCTAGCATCAGAAGTAGGTTGACTTTGCTATTCCAGCTACTTTCTGGTGCTGAAAAAGGATGAAGGCATCCGTCCGAGCCTAGGTCTATGCCCTCTCAACCACTTCCTGAAAAAGAATACGGTTATTAACCCCCCTTTGGCTCAGGTTCTTTCTGCCGTTTACCCTTGAGACTGGATGGTAGTGCTGGATTTCCATATTCCAGTCCTGCCTGCCCACAGTCTATCTGTGGTTCATGGTAGGCCAAGAGCATCACCAGTTCGATGTGCTCTACTTTGGCCATAACAGCACCCCTCTAGTGGTCACAAAAGTGATGGCTGTTGCAGCTCATCTGTGGAGGTCAGGGTACTCAATTTTCAATTATCTAAACGACTGGCTGTTGAAGGGGGGCTCCCCACAGGCAGTCGTCTCACACCTCTAGACTGTTACCGCTGAGGCTCACTATCAACGTGCCAAAGTCACACCCGACTCCCTCTCAGATGCTCCCATTTATAGGAGCTATTCTGGATAGAGTACAGATTTGGGCTTATGCTTCAGAACAGTGTGTACTGGATATTTGGATTATGATTTCAATGTTTCAACCGCTATCTTGGGTTGCGGTGAGACTGACTCTGAGCCTGCTGGGTTTTATGGCCTCCTACATCCTTGACTGACTGGCATATGCAGGCCCTCCAATGGGATCTGAAGTCCTAGTGGACACAGCATCATGGGAACCTCTCCCACCTGGTCTAGATTTCAGAGGGAACTGCAAATAATCTGCAGTGGTGGCTCAGACAATTGTGTCAACGGCAGTCCTCTCTCTCTTCCCCATCCTTATCTCACGGTATTGACAGATGCATCACTTCTGGGTTGGAGCGGCCAACTGGAAGAGGTGGAGATCAGAGGTCTCTGACGGAGTCTCCTCTCCACATCAACTTATTGGACAAAGGAGCAATTCGCCTGGCATTGAAAGTCTTCTTTCCATGATGGGTAGGCTGATTCAGGTGTTCATGGACAGCACTACTGCCGTGTGGTTTTGCTACAAGCATGGCGGAATGAGGTTGTTGACTCTGTGCCAAGAGGACCTGTATTTCTGGACAAAGGCTGTAACATCAGGAAATATTCCTGGTGGATCAAAATCTGGCAGCCTTACTGAACGACAGAACAGATTAACTCAGATGTCTGCTTCGTGAATCACGAATGGCGTCTTCATTCAGAGGTGGTGCAAGGTCTCTTGAGAGATTGGGGAGAACCTTGTTTAGATCTATTCGGCACTTCTGAGAACGTGCAATGTCAGCAGTTCTGCGTGCTGGAGTTTCCAAGGCTACTCTCACTCGGGGATGCAGTTGGGATGAGTGTAGCTCAGGACTTCTGTACCTCTATCTGCCAATATTACTCCTGCCAAGAGTTCTCAGGAAGATCAGGGACGACCGGGCTCAAGTCATCCTAGTGGCTCTGGATTGGGCATGGAGAGTATGGTATGCCGAACTCCTGAGCATGAGTATCTGTCCTCAGTCAGCTGCCCATTCAGGAGCATTTCCTGTTGCAGAAACAGGGCAGAATCCTAAACCCAAACTCTCCAAATACATGCATGGTGATTGAGTGGCGACAGTGGAATGTGTTTGATCTGCCTCCCGAAGTGTGTGATGTCATCTTGGCAGCCAATCATTCCTCCATGAAAACGATTTACATCTGCTGATGGGACAAATTTGTGGGCTGGTGTACTATCAGATCTGTTGATCCTCTGTCTGCACCCTTCTCTTAAGTTCTTTTGTTTGTCTAATCTCTTGCCCACAAAGTCATTGCTTTGGGCACAGTTAAAGGATACCATTCCACATTCCCATTTTCCTGCGGTAACCAGAACAGCCTTCCCTGTTTAAGTCACCTGTTGTGACTAGTTTCTTAAAAGGTTTACAACGCGTGTCCTCCTACTCCCTTCATTATGTCCCAATGAGATCTTAATTTAGTCCTCCCCTTTGTCATGTGCTCACCATTTGAGCTTGTGCACAGCTGCCCTCTCAGACTGCTGACCAACAAAACAATCTTCCTTGTGGCAAGAACATCTGCCCAGAGGGTTGGTAAGTTGCAGGCCCTATTGGTTTATCCCCCATGTATGACCTATTTCCTCCAGACAAACTGGTCCTTAGGACCCCTGCCTCCTTTTTACCAAAGGTACACCTTATTAAGTCAGACCGACTATTTGCACCCCTCATCCTACCAAGGTATATGAGAGACTCCACTGTCAGGAACCAAAAAGAGTGCTGTCTTTTTACATCAATGATGCCAAAGACTTCCGGGAGGACAATCAACTGTTTATTGGTTTTACAGGTGCAAAGAAAGTCAGGGCAGTTCACAAAAGAACCATCTCCATGTTGATTGTCCTCTATTAGAATCTGCTACACAATTACTAAAAAGCTGCTTCTTGAGGGTTTAAGAGGTCATTCCACATTTAAAGCTGTGACCACTGCGTTAGCTAGAGGGGGGTCCTAGTTCTGGTCATCTGTCGGGCAGCTATGTGGGCATTACTGCACATATTTGCCAAACACTACTGCCTAGACAGCCCGGTCTGGCATGATGGGCACTTTGCCTGCTTGGTCATCCAGGACTTAGTTGGTTAACAAAGTCCGCAGGCCCACCTCTGGAGAGAGATTGCTTTTGTATCTATTCTAAGGTAAAGAATCTGCAGCAAGAAGTCTCTATCAGATAGACAAGTTACTTGTCTTTGCAAACGCCTTTTCTAATATACTCTGTCTAGCAGCAGATTCCTTACCAACCCCTCCTCGTTCTCTGAACTGTATTGCATTTACAATTCAAGGGATCCTTCAGGACCACACTTTGGTAGACTAGTCATTCCTCTTCTATTTGTCTCCATGCTTCTGGAACTGAGATGAGCTCGCTGGGGTGGTGCCTATATGGGCACCGTCCACAAACCTTTCAGCTTGGACGACGACCCCACGCAAAACTGAACTACGCCACCTACTAGAGAGCAAGGGGATTGCTAAAATATTTCAGGATCCAGTCTCACTTCTTGGGAATTGTCTAAGATGAGGAATATACAGCTTGATAAAACCCCTACCATATAAGGCATTACCAAAGGTAAGTAACTTTGTCTTCTCAACCTATCTTTATCTGGGAAACCTGGAGCGTTTTGTATTTCTTTAGGTGTACCGTCAAACTGTACTGCGGAACGTGCACACAGTCCCAGTGGAAGGCGTACTTTGCTGACGGCCCTACACTTGCCTGCACAGACACCACCCATAGAGCGAGAGCAATTGCTCAGCGAAAAATTTAAACTGGAAGCTAGATAAAACACTGTTTTGATTGTCACATCCAGGTGGATGAGGCAAGGTCGGTTTGTGTTGCAGTGCCAATGGTGAGACCTTATCCTTCCACACTTTGGCTCCTCTTTAGCTCTGTCCTCTATCAAGTCACTCACACTTACAGACTTGAGTGTCATTGGGGAGGAAGGGATTTGTAGTTCAAGAAAATCTAAAGCTGCGAAAGCAGATGCTGCAAACCTGCAAATTGATGCCTCTTATTTCCACCTTTTTATAGTTTTTGTCTATCTGACCGCTTTTCTGAAATGTTTTGCAGTCTATTTCAAGGCAGCAAGATTGGGGTTATGCTGTGAAGCTGTTTATGTATTATTGAAGGGTAAGTAGACTTAGTTCAAAAATATAAACACATGAAAATTTGTCCTTGGAAAGACTTCAGCTATTATTTTTGCATTTAAATTAGTGAAGATTGAGATTACAAAATATGTATAGTCGTAGCATGTGTTGGCTGCAGATACTTATGCTATGCACACTCCTGGCAGCTAGTTTTGAGCTGGGACTCAGCAACTTGTTTTTCTCGACTGAGTCTTGTATTGCTGGCGTGAGGCCGAGACTCTTCCTCTTCGAGAGAATGCACATCTTCAACAGCTCCATTGTCAGATTATTTTTTTCCCGACATTGGGGTCAGGTGGGTTGCACTGGTGCTCTTCATCTTAGATGCATTCACTCCCCTGGGAGTGCGATGGACTCGTGGTGGCTTCTACTCAAAGAATTCAACTCTGCCTCGTCATAGTCAGCCATTGGATTTAGGCTTCAGTGACCTTTCCGTTGCACCAATTCGGGTCAGCTTCAACACGAGAGAGCCCTTCCAAGTTCTACTGAGAATGTTTGGCTCCGGGTGATGGAAGGTAAACAGACTTTTTGGAAAGTGCCCTGGATATAGGCAAAAATACACATACTCTGACCTCTTCTTGTCTCCGGAGCACAACGAGCAGGACTGCGCTGTCTGCGGCCTGTTCAAGAATCAGAAATAGAGGGGTGCGCCATGTTGTGCAGTCCGCACTGTCACTTGCAATGACTCCTGTCAACATGAGAGGAAGATCACGAGTCGCATATGTAGGTTGTGGAACTTCTTAAAGGACAAACGGCATCAAGATTCGGGCCCAGGATGAAGACAACACCAAGGGTTTTGAGTACCCAAGGTCTCCAAAATCCGATCCATACCAAGACTTCCTCTATAACCCTCTCTTCATCACTGTGGTACACCACAACCTTTGGGTTGTGGATGACCGAGAGCGAGCCTTGAAGCTGAGACAGGACAAGACACGCTCAATCCCGACCATATGGACAGAAATGGAAGGAATGTACAGCCGTTGTAGCAGCACTCGGGGCTGCTAGTCATAGAAGCCTGCGCAGCCTATGGCGTGACAAAACCTTGGATGCCCCACCCTCCATTGAGGTTGACGAAGTTGCCGGAGCTGACCAAATGGACAGCGTCGATGCAGCATACCCAGTCAAAGCCGAGCCATATGTCGACTCTGAAGAAACAATCAGCATCTACATCCCACACTCTAGTAGAGCACAGGGAGAAAAAAACTGATAGACATGTCGCTCAAGAAAAGTAAAACCACAGCCACTATGGATATGGACAGAAATGTTTTAGAAAACCTGCAAGAACTAATGGTTAAAAAACATTCTCTGAATGAGGAACATTTGCCAGAGAGGGCCCACAAAGAGAAATGCTGGGCACTGACCTACCACTGCCTCTTCCAAAGTAGATGATTATGGAGCATAAGGCCACTAGTCCTATGCCACCTCCATAGCCTGTTTCTATCATTCACACATTCAGTCGAAGCAGACATAGGGATCCCTTGTCAGTATAGCCGTGACACAGACTCGGAGGGAGCCCATTCCTAATGCCTAGACCCTTTGGATTCATATGATACAGAGCTGCCAGACTCAGACATTGAGGTAGCTAGCTAAAGTATCGCCGCCTGAGGATACTGCCTCCCATCATAGCGTCATTCAGCATGCTGCTGAATACCATAAAGTACAGATGCATCCTATGGAGGAAGAAACTGACTTCTTCGTCGAGACACTGTACAAGACAGAGTGATTGGGTCAATGGAGATATTCAAAGATCCAGTCAAATCTAGGGTACTGATGCCACGCATTGAATGGAAATAAAAAGCCTTCCTCTACTGACCCACTTTATATCTGGGCAAACCCAACACCTGACTCCCTTGTAACAACTGCAGAGGAAGAGGGCAGCCTCGCAGAGTGCTGGAGATACCCTTCCTCTTGGTAAAGAAAGCAAATGCATCGATGCGGCACGAAAACGAGTTGCAGTGGGCCATGCTTTTCATTGGCTCATTGCCAACTCAGTGGGTATGTTATTGCACTATAACAGGGACACTTGAGATGACATGGAAGAGTTACTACAGTTCAATTCAAATAACTTTATTTCAGCCTAAGTCAGACAAGTGATCAATAAATAACATAGAACACATGTAAACAACATCACTTCAACATTAAAGGATTGCATTTGGGGACATTAAATGATCATATTTTAAAACATTTGAATTAGTCCAATTATTCCTAAGTTTTCCCAGAATGATTTCATGTACAAAAAAATGCAGTGAAACAATCACATTCAAATAGTTATTTTATAAGTCTAAAAACGTTTTAGATCTCAAAACATGTTATAACAGTAATAGCCCATCTTTTTGCTCACATCATGTCCAAAAGTAAAATTCATAAAACATATCCCAGAGCAGTGTAAAAATAGAGAAGAGTTGGTTACTGAAGGTAGGCAAATCTCAAATGCAGCTATATTCTGCGCCTCTGACTACACGAATTCCCCAACATACTAAACCTTCTCACTCACAACAAGGACTGGGTCAGGCATCCAAACCCCGAACAACTCAACCAGGCAGTCTGGCTCCTGAAGTTGTAGAGTTTGGATACATGCAATTGCCTTCAGAGTATATGAACATTCTAAGGAGGCAAGACTCCCAACCACAAGTGTGTTAAGCAGCTCAGTAGAAACACTTTGACTACTACTGTATAGCCCAGCACATAGACACTTGTGTGTCTACTGTACAACAGACAATATGCTACTTGTTACATCTACAAAAGTCACATTTAGCATACACATCCATTCACCTTCACCTTGCGGCGGTGCGATTTACCTGCAGAACCACAAGCATCAGTCACTTTTTCGAATATCAATCATTAAGGCTTTATGCTGTACTATATGGCATAACAGCTCGATGGATCTGTATAATGTACAGTATGTGAACTGTGAAAATGTCAATAAAAATATGTTACGAAAAAAATCAATCATTAAGGCTTTCATGGAAGGATTGAGAAAATAATTCTACCACGTGCAACACCGGTACCCTCGTGGAATTTAAATATAGTTATTACAAGTTTGATGTCCACCCCTTTTTTGAACGACTGCATTCTTGTCCACTACGGTTCATGTCTTGGAAGGTTGCTTTCCTTGTAGCTATCAGCTCCCTAAGAAGAGTTAGCGAGATTCATGCTCTTACCACAGAAGAATCTTATTTTCACGTTTTTCAAGATTAAGTACTGCAGACAAATTCCAAAGTTCTTTTGAAGTTCGTCTCTCCATTTACACCAAACACTTAATCTACCTGTTTTCTTTCCAAAGCCAGAGTTTGTGGCAGAAAAAGCACTTCATACACTTGGAAGTTTTCCAGATGCATGGGATACAGGATGCTGAAAATGCTCCAGGCTGCTGCTGATGCAATGCGGTCGACAGGGGTCTTCCTGCGGCTACTACTCATTCCAGAGGCTGTGAGGGGGGGTCCTGGCTATGGGGGTCGATATCCTCTTGGTCCTGGCAAAAGTCCAGTCGCCTGGTATCACATTCACTGTTAAATACTTTCCTGGGTGATAACTCTTCTTCTGTGCGACCTAGCTGCACTTCGGCAGCTTTCCCAGGTCCAGCGGTGCCGGGTGCAACTTTAAGCGTCAGATGAAGGGGCAGCGTATAACCCAGTACTCGCCAGTGGGGAGACCAATTCTCTCCGCAGTAAAAATGACAGTTCGGCATTTTTACTGCCTGAACATGTGAAATACATGTTCTGCCTGCGAAATACGCTGCACTGTGCCTTAGGGCTCGGTAAGCCTGCAATGGGGGTGACTTACTCAAATTACAAAGGAGTGTTTGGCTTTGCCATTGCTTTAAATGGAAAAGTAGGGCTAGTAAGTTAAAACTGCTCTTCCAGTGTGCAATGGCAAACTGAAAGGCTCGTTTTACTTTTGTCACACAGAGGGTGGCATAACCAGTGTTTCAATCCCCTGGATGTCTTAACTTGAATACCCTGGGTACCGTATGTTGGGGACAAATAGGTAAGTTAGCCTATATCAATGAGGTATAGCCAATGTAACATGTGTTTTGGGATCAGGGCACATAGGTCTGTGTAGCAGGCCTCCTTGCCACTCTCAGATTCGAAACAACCAGCTGAATTAATCCCAAAAATTGCGGGTGACCATAAAAAGAGGCAATTATCCAGTATTAGGTTATCTTTCATAGATTCACATGCCTGAATCATTCCCCGTTGTCGGGATGGGAGGCCCCGGTACATAAATAAAGTAATGTCTCACTAGACATATAGAGTGTTAGGCCAAGGGCCTCCCCTTAGTAACATATCCACGTCCTTTTGTAAAAACGAACCAAACTTTGGAGAGGAGCTAATCAGCTATCACCACCCTCTAGAACCTTCTTGGAAGGAGCTCTAGTCCCTCAGATTTTCTACTGCACATCGTGCTAAGGGAGTCTCCTCTGAGCTCTGCTCAGCATTCCTTGTTTTTGGATTTCCAGTGCTTCTTACTTCAAAATTACAACGTCGGGGTGAAGTTCTCCAGTTCTTCATGGCCGATACTCCAAAGAAAGGCCTTTTTACAAATGATGATGAGGAGGAGGATCAACATGAAGAAGGGGAACTTCAAGATTCCCAATCTACTCGTGATGAGTGGGACGATTATGTACTCCCCTGTCCAGCTGCCCCCTGTGCCCGCTTCAGCTGACCCGCATCCTGAGGACATTGGGGGATTTCACAACATAGTGGAAAGAGCGGCATAGCGTTTTCAAATATCTATGCCTTCACACCAGCAGAATTGCTTCCTCTATTATTTTAAAGAGCCTTTTAAAAAATCCGTCCGATCTATCCCTATTATAGATTACATATGGGATCAGGGTGTTAAGATAATGCAGAACCCTTCCTCGGTGCCTCCAGTATTACCTCGTCTGGATAAAAAATACAGGGCTCCAGGTACTGCTCTAGCTTGCCTAACCGGCCATCCTAAACCAGCCTCCGTAATCACACAAGCTGCTCAGTGGAAATCAAAAAATCCTTCCGCTCTGCTGACCGCTCCTCCGCACAAAGAGGGTAGACGGCTTGATAATATCTGCAAACGATTCTCGTCCCTGTCCGCATTAACAGTGCGTGCATCCAATTCCTTGGCACTGTTAGGATGCTATAACAGGCAGATGTGGGCAGATATTGCTCCATATCTTGCGGCCTTGCCGGATGACTCAAAGGAAGAAGCAAAAAAGATCTTGCTGGAGGCCGAACGGTCTGCATCCGAGATCATAGACTGTGCGATGGATATCTCCTCTACTGGATTTCGCAAACTGGCTGGCGCAGCTGTAGTACTGCACCAGGGTTTTTTGAAGGCGACTTTGTTCCGACCGGAGGTACAAACAAAAGTTTTGGACATGCCCTACGATGGTCAGCTTCTTTTTGGAACACACATCGATGAAGCTCTGCAGGGTATAAAACAGGATACCGACACGACTAGGGCTTTGATTCAAGAACCCATCTTTTCGGGGCTCAAGGGGAAGAGGTCAAACATCTGCCAGAGGTGATTACCAACACTGATCTTCCTTTTCTTCCACTCGGCAATATCGGCCACAATATCAGCAACGTCAACAGCAATCCACCTACACCAAGTCTTCCTTTCGTGGCAAAGGAGGTCGACAGAAAGACGCTGCTCGGCGACAATGACTTCCCACTACTGCCGGTCTCCAACTCTTCTCTGCCCTCCACGGTTGGAGGAAGAATTTCCCACTTTCTGAAAAATTGGAAGCAAATAACAACAGACCATTGGGTTCTGCAACTAGTTCAATTCGGACATTGTGAGAATGTGCCATCTTTCTTGCATGGTATGCCCCCACTTTTTGCTGAATTGCTGAATGTACTATGACTGAGTGTGCCCTGGACTCCTGCCAATCAGGTGCCCAGGGCCTATGTTCCTTCCCTACAAAAACCTCAAACCCAAATAGGCAAGCCCTGGCCACATGTCAGCCCCTGGTAAATGGTACCAAGGGCCTTGTGATCAGGGAGGGCCTCTAAGGGCTGCAGCACTCATTATGCCACCCTTAGAGACCCTGTACCCTTACACACACACACTGCCTTGCAGGCTGAGTATCTGGGTACAAGACAAAACAAAGAGTCGACATGGCACACATCCCTGTGTGCCATGCCCACCACTTACACTGCCCTGGCATACATCAGCCACCCCTCTAGCTGGGTACCCTATGCCAGTGGTGTGGGCACAGGAGCATGAGCCCTGTGCCTCTACAGTACCCAGGTCCATTCCTGGGACCTGTAAGTGCAGTGCTGCCATTTAAGAGTACATGGTGCTGAGAGCTCGTCAAACACGAACGCCACAGCACCATAATGGCAACACTGAAGACTGAGAAGTTTGGTATCAAACTTCTCAGCACATTAAACCTGCACTGATGGCAGTGTGGGATTTAATGTACCAAGCACCACAGAGGGCATCTTAGAGATGCCCCCTGAAACCTAACCTACAATCCACGTGTGGTCTGAGAGGCTGCCTAGGCTGCCACACAGCAGACATGTTGCTGGACCCCTGGGTAGGAGAGCCCCTGCTCCCCTGGGCCTGCAACAAAGCATATCCTGGGCGAGGTGCTAGGTCTCCTCCCCCAGGATGGACAGGGGGAAGCTTCAAAGGCATGCCACCTCCTGTGAGCTTCCCCAGGCCACTTGCAGCCCCCACTGGCGGGATGCCTGGCCGGAAACCCCAAATAAGGACAGGGAATGTGCCAGCCTGCCAACCCCACCCCTCAGGTGGGGAAGGCGAGGTGAAGCACATCTCCGGGCGCTCACCATCTTGAAGATGGAAGGCCCTACCCAAACAGGACTAGGCTAGTGCCCCCCTCCCACAGGAGAGTGGCAGAATAGGGGGTGTACCCACCCCAGGACAGGGACCCATTGTTCCCTGCCCTTTACCTACCTGTAACGCCCCTAAATCTAGTATTTAGGGGCACCCTGAACCTTCCTTCCCCAGATTCCAAAATACAAAGAAGAGCAAGAAGAAAGAAGACCTGCCGTGCAGCTGCTAAGAAGAGGAAGATACCAACTGCTTTGGCCCCATCCCTACCGGCCTGTCGACCCTCGAACCTGCTCCTGCTACATCCCGGCACCTCTTGTGGCCAGCAACCTCACAAACCCCGGAGGACCTGGCTACCTTTTGGCTCTAAGCACCTGGGACTCCCATGAGCAGAGGCTCTGCTCAAAATCAGCTTCTAATCCCTGGCATCAGCCCGGAACCGCGAACCCTGCACACTCTGCACCCGCCATGCCTGGCCTGTGCCGGAGTGAACAAAGACCACGAGGACGACCCCCCCCCCCCCGGCGACGGTGACCCCGAGTCCGGCACCCAAGGACTGCCCTCGACGCTCCTGACGATGCCTGCAGCCTCATAACCAGGTACCCCCCCAACCGCGATCAACGGAGGGTAGGATTTCCCGACATCAAAAGGCACATCTGCAACCGGCGTCTTACGGCCCCCTGTGCCCAACTCCTGGGTACCTACCTATCCTCCAACTACCCAACTTACCTCTTGAAGTGGTGGTGGCACCTGAAGAATCTTCGTCCCGAGCTTGCAGCCTTTTTCCAACCCAGAGCTTTCCCATTTAAATCTATTGAGCGCCCGAAGGCTCAAAAGCACCCTGCCCCAGCCGCCCGAGTGGCCCTGGCAGTGTAACCTCTACACCTATCTACTTCCCCATTTGCCCTGAGCAAGTGACCAGGAGCACAGCTCCCACAGCAGCATGGCCTGCTAGTCAGCAGCCACCAACCAAGGCCCCCCTGCCTCCCATAGGATAACATTGGGCTTAACTCACTCTGCACCTGGCAGCCCCTTCGCCGCTGAGGGTGTAACAACTGTACCTACCTGACCCTGGGAGACCCCTGAGTCTGTGTCCAGAACCTTAACCTTGCCAGTCGAGTACTTACCCAACAGCCGATAACCAGTATTTACAAAAGTCAATTGCATATTGCAAAAGCATTTACCTAAAGCATCTCATTCTGAGAAAGTATATTTTAATAACTATTGTTGGTTCTAAAATAAAACAGACATATATTTTTTTATATAAACAATTGGCATAGAGTTTAGTTATTGAGTGTGTGAGACCATTTGCTGACTGTGTACAACAAATGCTTTACACTGTCCTCTGATAATGCCTTACTGCTCGACCAAGCTACCACTTTAGAGAGCAAGGTTATATCTAACTTTAGCCTCTGTCAAACCTCTGGGGACTGTGGACTCTGCACACACTGTACCTATTTGGGAACAGTATATACAGAGCCACTTTCTCACAGACATTCACTAGAATTCATTCAAATTCCTCCCCAAACACCTCCCCGACCTATGCTTTACAAAAATGTACGTGGTCTGCTCCTGGAACTTTCACTTATGCTCCAGAAGGGAGCTATAGAAAGAGTTCCTCTACGTCAAATGTTGAAGGGATTTTACTCCCGTTTTTTCCTAATACGCAAAAGGAGAAGAAATGGAGACAGATATTAGACTTGAGAAATCTCAACACATTCTTGAAAAAGCAATCGTTTCATATGGTTACCATCCAGGAAGTACTACAGCTACTCAATGCATACGTCTACATGGTGTCTTTAGACCTTCAGGATGCCTATTCTCACATCCCAATCCACCGCAACTACAAAAAATTTCTGAGATTCGCAGTAGCGGGCAGGCATTACCAATTCTGTGTCCTGCCGTTCGGACTCAAATCGGCGCCACGCATTTTTACAAAATGCCTTTCTCCGGTGGCCGCATATCTCCAACAACAACACCATCAGGTCTTTCCATATCTGGACGACTGGCTCGTCAAATCACCCTCTCCAGAAGGCGCGTCCAGGTCTTCCGACGCCTGTCTAAGGCTTTTCGATTGTTGGGAGGCTTACTCTCAATCAGGACAAGTCCGTCCTTCAGCCTTCCCAGCGTATAACTTTCCTGGGTGCCACTCTCGACACGCTCCATAAGAAAGCGTTTCCATCACAAGAGCGAAAAGACAAGCTTCTTTCCTTGGCACTTCACATACGATCCAAAAAGTCTTACTGTGTGCCTTTTCAAATCCCTGCTCGGGATGATGTCTTCCTGCATTCTACTAGTTCCACACTGTCGCCTTCACATGCGCCCTCTTCAAGAAGCGCTTTCAGCTCAATGGGTCCAATGCATGGTGTCATTCGAAAATATCATCCAGGTGACCCCTCAGATGATAAAGGCTCTACGGTGGTGGATTTGCCCTCAGAACCTTTCTCAAGGCTTGCCTTTCTTGCTTCCTGCTTCCCCACATACCATCACAACGAATGCGTCCCTGGAAGGTTGGGGAGCTTTCCTCCAAGAACTCCAGATCAGCGGGAAATGGTGCCTTTCCTAAAGGAAACTCCACATAAATCTCCTGGAGTTATGAGCGGTTTATCTCGCTCTTCTGGCATTCCTACCACAAATCAGGAACTCTAGTGCTTGTACGGACCGACAATACCACGACAATGCACTATTTAAACAAGCAGGGAGGGACTTGTTCTCTAACACTCTCTCACTAGTCGCAAAAAATCTGGAACTGGTTGCTCCTTCACAACATTTCTCTTTGAGCGGAGTATGTTCCAGGAACACACAACGTTCTGGCCGTTTCTTTGATCAGACAACAGACAGCATGTCACGAATGGGAGTTTAATCAGCGGACTCTCAACCGCATATTCTCTCAATGGGGCACCCCTCTTCTGGACCTCTTTGCTACCAAGCAGAACGGCAAATGCCAACACTTCGCAAGCTGGCATCCCCAGAAGGGATCACTAGGGAATGCGTTTTCAATCGCATGGTGCATCGTCTTTGCATACGCTTTACCACCAATTCCCCTGATTCCCAGGGTTCTCAGGAAATTGAAAGCGGAACCTTGCATGCTCATCCTGATAGCTCCAGCTTGGCCATGCCAATACTGGTTCTCTGAGCTTCACCTTCTCTCCCTGGAACCGCCGATCCGGTTGAAACCGTTTCCCTCTTTTCTCACTATGAACAACCAACAAGTCCAGCTACGGATCCAGCATCTCTCAGATTATCAGCTTGGCTCCTGAGTTCAGAGAGTTCCAGGGTCTAGACATACCTCCGGACTGTAGAGCAGTTCTGGCAGATAGTACTAACAAAACATTCCTTAAAATGGAAGAGGTTCTGTATCTGGTGCAAGTCAAACAAAATACACCCTCTTTCATCCTCTCCAGAGCAAATACTGCCTTACCTTCTTCATCTGGCGAAATCTGGTCTCGCTCATGCCTCCATTAAAGTCTATCTGGCAGCAATATCCCGTTTCAGGAGATCCTTTGCAGGCCCTTCTCTGTGGTCTCATCGGTTAATTAAACAATTCCTTAAAGGCCTGTTTAGAACATTCCCTCCGGTAAAGACCTTACCTCCTTCATGAAAACTCAACACAGTTCTGGCTCAGCTTATGAAACGCCCTTTTGAGCCAATACACAGAGCTGATCTTAAGTATCTCTCCTGGAAAACAGCGCTCCTTCTAGCACTTACCTCGGCAAGGCGAGTGAGTGAAATTCCTGCTTTCTCAATTCAAGACCCTTTCCTTCAATTCAAACACGACAGGGTTATATCCCTCGCACGAATCCGAAGTTTATCCCCTTAAGGTTCCGTAAAACTTCCATCTCAATGAGCCTATGGTGTTGCGATCCTTCTTTCCAAATCCTCAAACAGTGGCAGAAAAGACTCTGTATTCTTTGGATCTTAAACGCTGCCTGAAATTCTACATTGACAAGACAGACATTCCACAAATCCAACCAACTCTTTGTAACTCACAGTCGACCTAGGAAAGGTCTCCCACTCACTAAACAAAGTATCTCTTGCTGGATCTCCGCAGCTATTACTTTTTGTCACCAGCAAGCGGGGCAGCCCCTGCTCTCCACAGTTCGAGCCCATTCCACGAGGGCAATCTACTTCAATGGCCCTTTTTGCAGGTGTGCCCATTGTGGACATTTGCAGAGCGGCAACATGGAAGACGCCGCTTACATTTACCAAGCATTACTGCCTGGATACGGAACTCATGAAAGACGCTGCAGTGGGTCAAGCGGTGCTCCGTCATCTATTTCATTAGAGGTGAGCCCTTCCTTTCATCCCACCATCCTTTCTTCTATACGCACATTTCTCTATTTTGTTTTATTCCTATGCTATTTCATTGCTTTTTGGTACTTATTTTCACGTTGATATGTTATCTGGTGAATTCATATATACTGTACCTTTCGAAATGTGCTAATCATTGCTTACTACTCTGATTCAGGCATGTGAATCTATGAAAGATACCCTAATACTGGCTAAGGAATGCGTTCCTTAACTGTAACTGCGGTTATCCAGTATTGGTATCTTTAATAGATTCACATGCGACCCACCCACCTCCCCTGGAAGGACTCTCTTGGGGGTCTCAGTGATACAACTACTTAGCACTGTGCTTACGAAAATATGAGGGACTAGAGCTCCTTCCAGGAAGGTTCTAGAGGGTGGTGATAGCTGATAGGCTCCTCTCCAAAGATGTGTCCTTTTTTGCAAAAGGACGTGGATATGTTACTAAGGTGAGGCCCTTGGCCTATTACTCTATATGTCTAGTGAGGTATTACTTTATTTATGTACCGGGGACTCCCATCCCGACGACGGGGAATGATTCAGACCTGTGAATCTATGAAAGATACCAATACTGGATAACCGCAGTTACAGGTAAGTAACACATTCCTTCCTTACAATCACATCACCTTATGTTTTTTTAAGTTGGAAAAGTAATCCTGTTTTGGGTCTTACCTGAGACCGCACACATGCCTGTTTTTGCTTGGGAAGAACATTTTCTGGAAAAAAAATAATAATTAATGGGGCTTATAGCGCACCCATTACTTAGCATTGCTTGGCTTCATGGTCACTTTTGTGATTTTTTTTTTGTGCTTTTCTCCCTTCGATGGTGCATGAACCAAGGACTGACTGTTTTGTTAGTGTTGTTATACTGCTCACACTCAAATTTGGGTACTTTTTCTTGTTTTTTTATATGTGTAAATTAAAGGAAAGCCTCAACATGTTGAGTTTTTGAGGTACATATTTCACACTTCATGGAGCCAGGGAAAAAGGACAAACTGGAGCTCTGACCAGTGTAATCATATGCTCGCTAATGTGATAAATTCTCATCAATTTGCTGATTTATTTATTGTATATCAGAAATGGTTTATATGACAGAAATGAAAAGTTGAAATTTGGACTTGCTAGGTAAATGTATCGTATACATTATAGAATTTGGCTTTTGGGGTGCCCCTACATTATTATTTTTGGTTTTAATTTGCTGATGTTATGGACAACGACCACTTGGATATGCTCTTTGATGGCTTGTAATTGTTTACACACTTAAATTACCACACATAAAAATGCTGCCAATGTGCCAAAGAGTTAGGCAGACTAGGTTGTGATCAGGGTATATGCCAAAGCATGCATTTGCACGTGTGTGTGTCTGTCTGCGAGTGTGTGTGTGTGTGTATATAGATATATGTGTGTGTAAGTGTCACAGAATTGGCAAACATGACTCCATAGTTACGGGTTGGGCTAACTTTTCATAGCAAAGGTGATTTTTGTGTTTCTTTTTTCTTTGCTGCTGTTTGATGAATCTACACAAAACTTTCCAAAACTAGTAATCTGGATTAGTTTCGCAATGTACCGTTATGTGCGAGGATTCTTTTTCTGCTGGGTTTGGTATACATACGGTCAGTAGATTGTGTTTGGTGGGCTTCAGAGGGTTAAAATATAGACAAATATTGACAGTTGAAAATGTGTTTTTGATTTACCTGTAGCTTAGCGCTGTTTGAATTTCCTTACTTACACAATCCCACAATCCAAAGATTGTGGAGTCCAAAGCACAAAAGTCTCCATATAAATCATCTAGAACTACTAGCAGTGTTTCTAGCACTCTGAGCCTTTAAAATTCACCTCATAGGCAAAGCTGTCCTAGTCCGCACGGACAACATGACCGCTATGTACTATATACAGAAACAGAGGGGGTTGGACGCCAACTGTCACGCGTAGCACAAGCCATTTGGAAATGGGCTATACACTACAAGATTTATCTCCAGGCAGAGCATCTTCCAGGAGTAAAACAATCAGATTGCAGACCTCAGTAGACAGAAGCAGCTAATCCACGAGTGGGAACATCATCCTCACGTTCTCCTCCCCTACTTTGAGGAATAGGGATTACCTCACATAGATCTGTTCGCCAAAGCACAAAACGGCCAAGCTTCGCCTGCAGGTTCCCGCACCTGCTCTCCAAAGGCAATGCCCTATGGATGAACTGGTCAGAGATATTTGCTTATGCTTATCCGCCTCTCCCACTTATTCCATAGGTAGTTCGGAAGCTCAGGCAAACATCTCTCACACTGATTCTCATAGCTCCCACATAGGCACGTCAACCTTGATTCACCACCCTGCTGGAGCTGTCAGTAGTTCCACACCAAAAGCTGCATCTCACCTCCAGTCTCCTCACTCAGAGCCTTGGAGAAATCAGGCATCCAAATCCAAAAGAACTCAACCTAGCGATCTGGCTCCCGAAGTCATAGTTTGGTTATTTACAATTACCAGCAAACTGTATGAACATCCTAAAAGAGGCTAGAAAGCCTACTACTAGAGCATGTTATGCAGCAAAATGGAAACGGTTTTTTATCTATTGCAACAATATCAATACTTTTGATGCTTCTGTGCAGAACATCATCTGTTCCCGGTTACATTTACAGAAATCTGGACTAGCCTACACATCCATTCGCTTACATCTAGCAGCAGTAGCTGCATACTTACAAAACAGACAACACTTATCTCTATTTAGAGTCCCAACGATTAAAGCCTTTATGGAAGGATTAAAAAGAGTAATACCGCCAAGAGTCCCACCTGCACCAGTATGGAACTTAAACATAGTCCTTACAAGACTAATGGGTCCACCCTTTGAACCAATGAACAGGTGTCAGTTACATGGAAGGTTGCTTTTTTCATCTCAATAACCTCACTAAGGAGAGTTGGTGAACTCCAGACATTAACTATACAAGAGCCCTTCTTTCAGTTTCACAAAGACAGAGTTGTTCTTCGAACCAATTCTAAATTTCTTCCTAAAATAGTTTCTGCCTTTCATATCAATCAATCAGTTGAGTTACCTGTGTTCTTTCCTCAACCTGGTTCTGTAGCAGAACGAGCTCTACACCCCCTTGTTGTTAGAAGAGCTCTACTATATCATGTGCCAAGAACAAAAGAATTTCGCAAAACAAACAAGCTTTTCGTTGCTTTTTCACCACCACACAAAGACAATCCCATATCTAAATCGGGCATTTGCAAGATGGATTGTGAAATGTATCCAGACATGTTATGTGAAAGTAAAAATAACTTTGTTAATACCCACTAGAGCTCAATCAACTCGCAAGACAGGGGCTACTATGCCCTTCTTAAGGAAAACTCCCCTAGCTGATATCTGCAAGGCAGCAACATGGTCTACACCGTGCACACATTCACCAAGCACTATTGTGCAGATGTGTTAGCAAGGCAACAAGCTAATGTAGGCCAGGCAGTAATCAAAACACTGTTTCAAACAACTACAACAACTGCAAGTTAGCCACCGCTTTGGGAGTATACTGCTGTGTGGTCCATGCAAAGCATGTGATCTACAGCTCACATTCCTCGAACGGATAATGTTACTTACCCAGTAAGCATCTGTTCTTGGCCAGTAGATCTGTAGATTCACATGCGCCCACCCGCCTCCCCGGGTACCTGTAGTTGCTGCAGTTGTCACTTTACATACATACGCATGGACATCTCTATTCTACACTTACTAACTCCATTCCCACCCTCTGCGGGGAAAAAACTCTTGAGTCGATGCCCTTTTGCACTATCACCGAAAGGAGGAGTCACCTTATCTCTTGACAGGAAAGACTTCTTCGGAAAAAAACAACTTGCATACATCCAGTCTGAACACTAGATGACAGGAGTATGCAAAGCATGTAAATCTACAGCTCTACATGCCAAGAACAGATGCTTACTGGGTAAGTAGCATTATCCTTTACTGGGTAATGTTTGTTTGTCTGATTCATGCAAAACTTGAATGACTTAATTTGTTTTTTGTTTTCTACCTAGATGGGAACAAAGAAAAGATCCTCATGGAAGAACCTATTATGTAGATCACAACACACGAACTACAACATGGGAACGTCCACAGCCTTTACCACCAGGGTAATATAAGCCTGTATGCTTTTCATTATGTGATAGATTGAAATTCACAAATTGTTTATCAAACATGTCTTTAATTGGTCTTCTCCACAAAAGCCTATCAGCATATCTTGATTAATAAGGGTAAAAAGGGAGCATTGCTGGTAAAGAGATCAGGATGTGTTTTGCAAATAATAAAACAACCAAACTAGTGTTAATATCAGTCTTCTCCAATGTGTGTTAAGCTAGCATGCATTGGGCTTCACATAATTGAAATTGTTTTGAGCTTGGCTGGGTTCTAAAATCTAGCTCTTTCTGTACAGTGAATATAGCATAGAATATTATCCATGTTTTACACAATAGTTCCATCTTACCTTGTTCATCCTTTGCATGGATTATGTCCGCGACCTTTTGTGGGGTACACTACCAACTGTCAAGCATAATAGCGGTCTCACCAAAGGTTTTCTTTGTTGCTTTTTTGAAGTTCCATATCCCAAACCTCATCATGAAGTAAGCCATAGCTGTTCAGCCAAACCACTCAGGTGCAAAAAGGGGAGGACTTGGTCAATCAATTTGAGTGCAGCATATTGTGACCCCAGGACACCAGTGGTAAAAGACAATAACCCTAACAGGTTTTTCCCTGTAATACTTGACTGTCCTAAGATCCAAAGGAAAATCCTCTTAACATCTATCCTTACTTATTGCCTCCCGCAAGAGGTTCGGTTTAAAATTAACTGTAGTCTCCATTGTACATTTACTAAGTGCCTTCTGCTTCAAACTTTCTGTTGGAACCAGCAGCAACGCCACCTATGTGTGAAGATCACCTTCATACATTATTGCTGGTTTATGTTTGAAGAAAGAAGATAAACACCCTGTTATCAGTGTGCTTTCTCACTCTTTGGGGGCTCATTAATGGTTCCACAATAGCATTAGGTTATATCCTTTTTTGTTTAATCATTTAATGTTGAACTGTATTCCATTGTATTCCCATTATTTAAATTATTATTGATGCTTCTAACTGTGGGTTCCTCAGTTTTAGAATATTCCCAGACTGGATCTGGAGAATTCTCCAGCAATATTTCCATGCACTAATAGGTGGCCCCATGTTGCTCTGCTGTGTCTCTGTACCTCCGAGGAAGTGGCTTTGCAGAGCTGCACATGAACTCCTCCACTGCGCTCTAGCGTTAGTTCTTTGCTTTTCCACGTCATTCAATTAAGATTTGGAGCTGCTCTTCCACCTTGTTCCAACTTCTGAACAGTGTGCTGGAGAACGATGTCTCCATCGAAACAACAGGATTGTTCTTTGAGCGCAAAATGTTCAGCTGAATGACTTGTGGTGGTCTCCTGAAGCCTCCACAAGATGTCTGACTAAAAACTCCAAGCACAGGAGCACACTCATCCAGCAACGTAAATGTACTCAATAATTCTCAGGCATAGCAAACAGATGTAACATCTTCCTCTTGGTACATTGATAACATTTTGTTAAACAGTGCACTCCTTTCACTGCAGCTGCAACCTTGAGAGTTACATGCAAATTCCAAACTGAGAACATCATATCTTACTCCCTGGTCATCTTGTTCTACCTGGAGCGGAGTTCTGCAAAATGCCTATGTTAGTTGCTGGAACTTCTGCATTTAGTAGTGCATTAGCAATGTGATCAAATGATTTGAACAAAATGGAGCCTTTTTAATTTGTGCATAAACCCAGGTACCAACAGTTCCTTTCTTGTGGCACTGTGTGCGAACTTTCTCACCGCTTAATATTGTTTAAATGAATAGCCATATTCTGGAATCCACACTCACTGGAGTTCTACCTACTTATCTAATTCCTTCTTGCAGCCTTTGAAATCTCTAAAATTCCTTCCTTCTTGTAAGCACACTGAGCATAAACTAGACCCTATGCATATTAGTACAGGGGTGGGGTAATATATAAAATATCTTCTTGTCCATGGGACAGGTTGCTTCTTAAATCTACTTGACCTGTAAACAAATTCACTTGTCCCGTTTGTGCCATGTAGTGCAGCAACAAATTATGGCAGTGATCTTATTATATAAAAGCTTGAATAATTTCCTCTCTGATTATGCCAGGGCTCATACCATAGTAAGGTTTAAATACTAGCAATTCACTTATTTTGCCACCTTTACACCGACCTACATATTGATGCTGGAAGTAGCGGTGAGCAATAGTTTCATGGTTGGAATGCCCTTTTGAGTCTTCACAAACCTACTATGTTGCATGTTTAGGGATTTTCACCAGCTCTTATCTAATCTTTTTCCATACTGGTAAAGGTTGAAAATGTATTCCCGACAAGGGCAGAAGTTCTTCCAGGTTGAGAAAAAAGAGGTTGGAGGAAAACTGAACTTGTAAACCATCAGCAGATTTTCGAATGAGCAAATCTACACATGCATATTTACTCATGCTAAAATGCAGTTCACCAATATTTTTTACAAGTACCATTTTCTAGCTTGGTTTTGTAAATTCTTATACATTTATGAAAGCCATAAGCCTGCACTAATGCTAGAACATTTAGCAGTGGGTGTACTTTTGTGATTATCTTTAAGAATTAGGACTCTAATTAGGTCTGGTTTGTTTTCATTAAAATTCTATCTCTCTCTATCTATATATTGGCTGACTTCTTTGTGAGATACAGTATTCTGTTATTTCCCAAGGTGCACATCACCACACAAAGTTGTGTTCAGTGCAAGGGACTACTGTGGCAATGTGTGCTTTTTGAGACCCAAAAATGTTTGCTTTTTCACCATTGTTTGTTCTAACGATAAGGGCCTAGCAGCTCCCAAAATAAAGTGTTTCCTCTAATCTTGTTTAAACTGGTTGCACTGATTTTGGTACTTAAAATTTCACAGTAGTTTAGCAGAACGTTTTTTGTCTAGTTGCATTTTTCTGTTAACATTTCATTTTAAAAGCAAAGAATCCTCAGTCTTACTTTCAAGCTTCTGCAAATACTTTTATCTAATTCGAGAGCATTCCAGGAACATTATCCGTAGCCTTGTAGTGTTAAACTCTGCAAATGAGTGTGCTTATTTTTTTTACTGGAACCACTGTCAGTTTGGATAGCATTAACATATGGACTCAAATATTACCTTCACTCCAGACAATGCCATTCACTTATTCACTGTGAACTGGCAGCCAAAAGGTTTATGCTGCTGGGGGTTTGGCCTACTTGTCCCAAAGACAAAATAAACATGAAAGCTGGTTGTTCTAGAACCAAAACAATATGTCCTGGGTATCGGGCTACATCCCTGTAGTAGAAGCCAGAGTAGCAATACATCGGTTGCTAATTCCAGAAACCTTCCAATCCACTTTCTCCAACACCCTAGCTGATTTGATCGTTTCCCAAAATCCTTGTTGGCCCATCTCCTACTCTTTCTGTGAGACTTTTGTGATATAGGATTTAAGATTTTAACCATTCTGTGTATTGACAGAGATGAAAGTGCAGCACTGTGTTGATAACCCTTGCTGACCCCGCCCTCCTTCACTAGAATTAAAGCCAAAACCTTTTTATTTTTCAGAATCCTACTGTACTTTGTATAATTTCTTCAGTAATTTTAGATAAAGCAGCAGCAGTGTCATTAGCTGCATTTATTCTATATTTAATGCTGCCCCTACTGGTGGAACCATTGCTGAAATAATGTCTAAAGTATCTTCCCCGTGTCCCTTCTTTGACAGTAAAAGTAAGTGTTCCTCAGTTGTTTGATATATGCGTGGGTATACTAAAGCCAAATTGCAGCAGCAGCAGCAGCCACCTCTTCCAGTCGGCTAGGAAATGTAAGCCTTCTTTACACAAACATGATACATATCTCAATAACTCTTCATCTTATAGTAGCACATAAATTGCACTGTCATGTTAAAAGTATGCAAGCAGTTACTATTAACCATGTTTTCGATTTCCCTTGAGTAATATGCAGAGCATTCTTACCATTACAAGCCCAAAAATCTAAGCTGGATCCATTAGTAGCAAAATATTTTCCCTTGATATTGGTTCATTATGGAACCTTGTCACCCTCTTTTGTTTATATGTGTAATTTCTAATATCATTTTCATAAGCCAGTAAAAAGTTTCTAATTTCCAGGCAGCATGCACTGCTCATCTCTAGGCATTGAAAATGTAATTTCTTTTGCTTTCTCATCTACATCTTTAAATTCGTGATTCTGTGCAAAATGTCCTTGATATCTGTGTGTGAGCAAATAAAGGTAAATAACCAGATAAAGGAAAAGAAATTGGTCTTTGCACATATGAAACTCCTTCACCCAAAGAGGCAGGCATGCATGTACACACCCAACAGTTAGAAACGCTCATGATTTAGTAGTAAGGTTCTATCACTGAACATAGGTGTTTTCTCAAATTTTGATTAAAAAAATGTTCATCATTTTGAAGTATTGCTCAGGTGGAGGACCTATTTTTTTTACAGGGCGGATCATTTGCATGGGTAACATAACCCCATTAATGATCAGAATAATCTGTTGCCCATGCCTCTCCTCCTTTGCTTACTTCATTGACTAGCTTCAACACCCATCTTTTGCTGGCTTCTTGTGATTGGACTGCCTGCCAAGTTTGTTTTTTCTGGCAATGACCATTTACTGGGGAAGCACTCCTTCAGGATCTCGGTCTTTGTAACCCTCCTCTGGTGCTCTCTGTATTTATTTATAGTGGGATGCGTGCACACAGCTTGGCAGCTTTTCACACTTCACAGCAGTTTTCTTTACCAGCAGGACTTGGTATAGCTCCTTCAACTGAGGTTACAAACCGTTATTTCAGATAACATTCTTTACTGGGACCCAGTCTTCTGTTGCTAGATGAGCAGACAGCAGTCAAAGGTATTGGGGCTACTTGCTAAACCTGGCAAGACATGAGGCACACCACATCAGACAATCGGTTTACAATAGACCATGATCGGACCTTCAGTTATCAACAGCAACACAATTTTGAGTATGTCTGTAATCCTCATTGGCAGTCCTGTCAAGTCTTCATGGAGAGGATAAACCTGTTTTATTATTCACTATGCAGCAACGACTCTAGTACCAGAGGTAAGGCATAAGGCCATTTTAAAGTAGTGGGGAATGCACACAACTTTGTCAAATTATTTTTCTTATGCCATTTAAGCATTGTACCTTGTCTGAAGATGAAGGGTAATAAGCACAATACAGTCTGTGTGATGACCACAGCCTCACATATGAGTTTCAGGATTTCTTTTTTGATGTCAACCCTATTCACTTTCTATGTACATCGGTTTCTCCCCCACTCCCCAGGATCAGTTCTTTAAACAACAGTTTTTATCTGATAGAGACTTCTAGCCGCAAGATTCCTTTCCTTTTGAATTTTCTCCAGGTGTCAGACTGGATCTGGAAATTATTCTCGACCAGTTCCCCTGTGCGCTTGTAGGTGGCATCATATGGCTCCGTGTGGCATTATCTACATCATCTGCACTGGATGTTACATGCTCGGTTCTTATATTGGCGCCGCCCCAGCACTCTGACTTCAGTTCTTTTCTTCCCTGTCCCATCAGCGCTGATCTGGAGAGAGCTAATCCTTAGTTATTTTTTTTATTAGATTAAACTTTTCTACTTTTTGTTGAAGTGTTTTTAAGATCTTCTCCTGGTGTGGCAGGGATGTCTTCGGAAGCTGGCTTAAAGCCCTCTGGCGCCCTTCAACGCTCGATGTCTGTGACAGATCCGCATCTTGTATGCCTTTGATGCCTCGAGTGTGACCGCAATCTGAAAGTCTACGTCAATTGCGGTGCCATGAACCCTGAAGGCTTGAGGGAGCGATCGCTCAAGCTCTTGGCGGCTCAATGTCGCGACAATCTCGATCAAGAGGACTGAGTCTGGAGCGGTCGTAGAGTCATAGATCCACGTTGCACTCAAATTCGTTGGGCCATTTGGGTAAGTCAAACTGCAAGTAGTTGAAGAGGTCTTCGACTTCACCTCGTCTGTCTGCCGACGAGATGCAGGAGCGTACGCATTAGAGTTTCCAGGAGCAAAAGCGCCCCCCTCTCAACAACACAAAATTTATGAAGACGTGCCTCATATGTGAGCAACCCACTCCTGCTGGCCTACCTTTGGGACCGGCCGATTCGGGAGGGCCTCCTACTGGATCCATGCTGGCAACTCTGGTGCCAGTGAGGCCTTTGGATCAACAGATGGATCTAGACTGGCGTCGATCATACCACCTCAACCTTTACCGGGCCCAATGTTGTTGGCGCCGTCCCCATTGTCTTCCCTGACCCCGACGCAGAGCTGGAGGTGCATTGTTGGAAGCGGACTCGGGTGCCGACTGGAGCCATGCCTTCCAGGCCGGAGCCTGAGCACTATTCTTATGGGCTAGGACGGGGAGGATTGGACCCAGAAGGATAACATAATATTGACTGGCGTGAGGATTTTGGGGAAGTCAGTGGACTGGACACCTCTCCAGATACTGGAATCTTTTCTCCCCCTGCCGTGGCTACTAAGGAGGAAGGATAGTTTGTGGTGGTTGTGAGTAAGGCGGTGGAGGTCTTGGACCTTAGCCTACCCTCTATGGCACTCAAGACCGATATCTTGACTAAGGTGCTTCAGCTCTGTTTCCCGTCTTCAGAACCGCTTCTCCCTTTTAATGAAGCCCTTGCAGACATTCTGTTTGGGACCGGATTGTCTGCCACCTCTGCCCTGCTCCATGGAACCCTAACTTCCTCAGAGCTTGGTGGTCCAAGCCTTCACCTCCCATGGTACATTCCCTACTGCGAAAAATGAGTAGCGAGATGCACACCTTATTTATATCCTTGAAAATTGCTCTGAAACTTGACGATATTATTCATTGTAGGCGTGCATGCCAGGTAAGCGCTCCGCCCAATTGCGCCGCAATATGAACAAAAACTCTGGACCCTATTTCAGCTCCAATACCGGCAGCACAGCTACTTGATTCAATGAGTCCAATCAATTAAATCTTTGATCAAAGATTTAATTGATTGGACTCATTGAATCAAGTGGCTGTGCTGCCGGTATTGGAACTGAAATAGGGTCCAGAGTTTTTGTTCACATTCCCTACTGCACCACCAGACAGGGAATCCAAGAGGTTGGACATCTTAGGGACTAAGATATTTTCTTACACCA
This sequence comes from Triturus cristatus, assembly GCF_964204655.1. Lineage (NCBI taxonomy): Eukaryota > Metazoa > Chordata > Amphibia > Caudata > Salamandridae > Triturus > Triturus cristatus. The sequence continues at coordinate 487,350,260 of NC_140587.1, read as the reverse complement.
GCCTGGCACTTCAGTCCATCAATACTGGATGCCTTTTGGGCCACTATTCTCTCAAACTGTGGGATACAGTTGTGCAGGTGCTGCCAACGGTTCCAGCGGTAGCCCAGGCATACTCTCCCAGGCTGTTGCCGACGGAGGGACGAAAACATAGTTCATGATCAGATATAGTCTGGATGCCACCGACTTACTGGGCAGAGCAACTTTGTCAACAGTGTCCTTATGGCACCATGCCTGGTTGAGGACAATTGGGTTTTCAGGGCATGTCCAAGCATTGCTTATCAACATGTCCTTAGGCTCCCGTCTCTTCGGATACGAGGACTGCAGGGCTATGGCGAAGTCCATGGGCCTTTCGATGGCCTGAGTTGCCCCCAATCCGCCTTTCACCCCTTTCAGGGCAACGGAAGGGTCTTCCAGCCATGTCTATATCCTCCCAGCCACTGCGGCATGCATGCTTTCCAGAAAGCGTCCTGCGTGGTCAAGGACGCAGCACCCACAGACTCCATGGGGTGGGCAGCCAGAGGTCAGGCCAGTCCACTACTTCCCCCGGCAGCCGCAGCCTCCAAACCCTTATAGCGTGCCCTCTTACTATCATGGGCACCCAAAGGGGGACAGGATCCATCATCACCTGCCCCACTGGCGGTCTATGACATCAGACTGGTGAATTTTGCAGATTGTCTGATGGGGCTACGCCTTCCCCTTCGTGACTACCCCAACCTGCATGCCACCTACTTAGGACAGGTTGACGGCGCCCCCTTATCCATTCTCCGCCAATAAGTGACTGCTTTCTTTGCCAAGGGTGCCAACGCCATAAGTAGATTGTGATTGCTATTCCTGTTGCTTCCTGGTGCCCAAAAAAGACGGAGCCCTTCATCCTATTTTAGACCTGCACCTCTCAATTTCTCCCTCAAGAAGAAGAAATTCAAAATGTTTATGCTCACTCAGGTCCTGTCTGCCCTGGACCCGGTAGACTGCAAGGTAGTGTTGCACTTGCAAAATGCATACTTTAACATCTCTGTCCTGCCTGCCCACAGGCGTTACCTGAAATTCACGGTTGGTCACGAGCACTTTCAGTTCACCGTGCTCCTCTTTGGCCTCAACAGTGCCCATCGGGTGTTCACTAAGGTGATGGTGGTGGTTGCAGTTCATCTGCGGGGGTCAGGGGTGCCAGTCTTCCCCTAGCTCGATGACTGGCTGTTAAATGCGGGCTCTCCCCAGCCTGCAGTCTCACTCATCCAGACTGCGACAGACCTCCTGCATTTGCTGGGGTTCAAAATGCCAAAGTCGCACCCGACTCACACTCAGACGCTCTTTCATCAGGGATGTTCTGGACACGGTGCAGTTTTGGGCTTATCCGGTGAGTCCAGGATATTTAGGCTATGATGCATATGTTTCAGCCTCTAGCCTGGATTTCTTTGAGATTCTGAGGCTTGTGGAACTCATGACCTCTTGCATCCTGCTGGTGACTGCCTGCTAGCATATGCGGGCTGTGCAGTGATAGTTCAAGTGGGCGCAGCATCAGGTAAATTTCTCCGACATAGTCCAGATCTCGGAGGGAACTACAAAAGGCCTGCAGTGGTATCTAACAAACTACTGTTGGTTCAGTGGTATACACCTCTCCCTTCCTGAACCAGACCTGAGAGTGGTGACAGATGCTGGGATGGGGCGGCCATCTGGGAGAGGTGGAGATCAGAGGCCTCTGGTCTCAGGCGGAATCTGGACTTCACATCAACCTGTTGGAGCTCTGTGCACTTCGTCTGGCATTGAAAGACTTTCTCCCCTCTATCAAGGGAAGGCTAGTGCAGATGTTTCCTGACAACACCACTGACGTGGTACTGCAACAAACGGGGGGTGGTGGAGTCGTGGACCCTTTGTCAAGAGGCCTTGCGTCTTTGGACATGGCTGGAATGTCAGGGCATTTCCCTGGTGGTTCCACACTTGGCCGGCTCTCTGAAAACCAGGGCAGACTAACCCTGCCGACAATGCTTAATGGATCACAAATGGTGTCTCCATCCAGAGGTGATGCAAGGTCCCTTTCAGCAGTAGGGAAAGCCTTGGTTAGATCTACTTGCGACTGACAAGAATGGAACGTGCAATAGCAGCAGTTTCTAAGGCAGCTGTTGCTCTGAGATGCCTTTTGTCTCTAGTGGAACTTAGGCCCTCCTGTATGACTTTCTGCCCATACTAATCCTGCCCAGAGTTCTCAAGAAGATAAGGAACGACCTGGCCCAAGTTATCCATTTGACTCGGTACTTGGCATGGAGAGTCTAGTATCCCGAGCTGTTAAGCATGGTCATCGGTCCTCCGATCAGGCTGACACTTCGGGAGAATCTTCTGTTGCAGCAGCAGGGATGGCTTCTCCACCCAAACCTGTCAGCTCGCCTCCTTCTTATGTGGGGATTGAGTGACAACAGTTGACAGTTTTCCACCTTACCCCCAAAGTCTGCAACGTTATCTTGGCAGTCAGTCACCCTTCCACCAAGATGGTATTCGCCTGCCGTTAGGGAAACTTTGTAGCTTGGTGTTCAGAAAGACAGATCCCCTTTCTGCCCCCCTTTTTCAGGTTCTTTTCATTCTTTTTCTTGCCCAGTAGGGCTTTCCTCTGTGCACTCTTAAGGGCTCTTTCTGCTTTTTCAGCTTTTCTATGGTTGCCTGACTAGCCATACCTCTTCAAATCCCCTATTGTAAATAGATTTTTAAAGGTTTGCAACATTTGTCTCCTTTCATTATGCCTTAGTTGGACCTCAATCTTGTCCTCACTTTCATTGTGTGCTCTTTTTGAGCCTTTGCACATTTTTTCTCTCAGGCTCCTTAGCATCAAGGCAGTCTTCTTGTGGCTGTAACATCTGCCCAGACGGTCAGCGAGCTTCAGGCTTTGTCATCCAAGCCTCTGTTCTTAAACACCTACCCAGACGATCGGGTGCTTCGTATGAGAGCTATCATTCCTCAGAAAGTGGGCATTAATTTTCACATTGACCAATCCATCACTGCCTATTTTTTACCGATTTGATAATGTGGACCTAAACAGAGCGCTGTTGTTCAACTTTGACCACACTCTAGTACCGGGTGGATGAGCAATTCTTTTTCAGGTATATCTCTGCAAAGACAGTGCGGGCCGTGCAGAAGGGGACTAGCTCATCATGGATTGTAGTCTGATTAAGGATTTGCTACGCTTTGGCCAAAAAGAAACCCTCTGAAGGTTTGTATGCTCATTCCACCAGAGCTAAAGCTGAGACCACTGCGTAAGCACACGGAGTTCAGTCCTGCATATGTGCCAGGCAGCAACGTGAGCTTCCTAGCACATGTTGACAAAGCATTACTGCCTGGATTGTCTGGTTCATCGGGACGGGCCTTTGCCCGTTCGGTCCTGCAGGACCTCCTTGTATGAAATTGGTTCGCAGATCCACCCACAGGGAGACATTGCTTGGGTATCTATTCGAAAGTATAGGAATCTTCTGTAGGAAAGAAGGTCCTTTCTGGCATAGATGTCCCCACTTTTTGCCTGGTGTCAGTGAGTTTTGATGGTAGTTCACTGGGATCCTGCTAACCAGGACCCTAGTGGCATTGCTCTCTCCTCTAAATTCCATTGTCAGTACTTGAAACACCCCTCAATTGGCATACTGAGGTACCATTATAAGTCCCTAGTATACGGTACTGAGATACCCAGGATATTGGTACACCAGGGGTCTCCCATGGGCTGCAGCATGTATTGTGCCACCCATAGGAGCCAATGCAAACTGTGTCTGCAGAGTTGCCATTGCAGCCTACGTGAAATGGTGCTTGCACCTTTCACTTGGATATAAGGTTTCCCTTATATCCCGATCACTGTACTTTTAACCTATATCACCCCTAAGGCAGGCCCTTTAGTCCAATGGCAGGGTGCCTGGTTCTAAGTGTGTGGGTAGCCCTGCAGGAGCAGAGGTACCCATACAAACCCCGGACTCCATTCTCTGGGCTTTGTTAGTTATGGACAGTCATTAGAAGGCATGTATTGGAAACTTGCAAGTCGAGATGTTCATCTACCTAATGGCTGTCCTGTACCTGACCATGTTTGCTATCAAACATGTTGGAATCATGCAACTAACCGATTCAAGTGTTAATTGCATTATACAATGTACTCGGGGTTTCCTTAGAGGACCTCAATACCTACCTCTGTAGCCTTACAGGTTTTGACTGCCAGCCTGTGCTGCTGCTGATGCTAGACCGTTTTCTGCCCTCCTGCTGATGATCTGATCTCGGGCAAGGGAAGCTGAGCAAAGGATTTCCCTTGAGGAGAGGTGTGACCACCTTTCCTTTAGAATTAGGTAGGGTGGGGGCACGTCCAAGCGCCACCAGACTGCATTGAAGGGCACATTTGGTGCTCTCTTTGCATAAACCAGTTTTGGCCAGTTCTTGGAGCCCTTGGCTTCTGCTCTTGCGTGAAACTATACAAAGAACAGGGGAGTGTCCACCCCCCTGCCCAGCTCCTCCCTAGGGATGTCCCCAGGGCTCCTCCAGGTGGCCACTTGATTCTGCCATTTTGAATCTTAGCCCTTGGGAGCCTCTAACTGGGTAGGCCAGCTCAGTAGCGTTCCTGACCCCCTCCGATAGGCAGGGCACCACAGAAGAGGTCCTTTACCTTTTTAGGGTTATTTAAGGGCTCCCCTGGGGGTAGGTCCTTAGATTTGTCCCAACAACTTCAAGATCCGACTGACTGGTATCTGAAGACTGTCCAAAGACTCTTCTGTTGGTGGACACTGGAACTCTGCTTTACTTTGAGTCAAGACCAAAGACGCATCTGCTTCGTTGGGAAGATTCCTGCTGCATCTTTGCCCCTGTGCTTCAAGTTCTCCAACTCTGTGGCCGTGCATCCTCAGTCACCGAGGACTCAGCCTGCATCCCAGCCAAAAGGAATCTCCTCTGAAGTGAAGGAGTCATTTCCCTGTATCTGCAGGCACCTCTACGACAACTGGTTTGCTGAACCTATTGTCCCACAGACCTCGCCCGGCTCTACAACACATGGGAGGTTTGTTGGTCTTTCATTGGCATGACCAGTCTTACCTGCAACTGGGGTGACTGTGATCCCTCTCCAGTCGATGTAAACTGCCTCCCTGTGCACCGCGGCGGTTTGCCATTGCCAAGTCTTGTTGGCTCTCTTCACGAAAGATCTTCAAGCTCCAAGAAGCCCCAGCGTCCCACAGCTCCAAGAACGGTGCCCTTCATGCATCCTCAGCATCGTGGGCCTATATCTCCTGTGTGCTGCTGAGGCTTCCCTGCGACTTCCTGTGCCTGCAGCCAGAGGGTCCTCGAGGGGGCTTCATTGAGTCCTGCTGGCTTTGCTGCATGCTGAGGGCCGGCCTTGACTTACCCTTGTTGACTTAGTTTCACAGACCTTGCTGGTGTGCAACACAGCATCTTCACCCACAATCTGTTGTTTGCACATAACCAAGGCTTGTTGGTGGTCCTGCTGGCCAATGACCTTCCTGTACTCGTCGACCGGCAAGGGACAGCTCATGTAAGGCTCCTGTGGTCCTGCATTGTCGCCTGTGCTCCAAAGCTGCTGCTTCATTCTCACCGTGCTACAGCAAGAACCAAAGACAAGGGCTGGCATTGTGATCCTGAGCCTCCTGGTTACCTGTTGGTGGTGTGGACTCTGTCCCCTCTACTTTCAGGTTCTTCTCATCTGGATTCCACGTCCTGGTTCCACCAGCCTGGTCCACGAGACTCTGTAGCTGCTTAACGTCCAAAAACCTCAATTGGCATCTTGGGGCACTTCCGGCACTACTACTTCCCTGTGCACCTGGGCTCCCTGGTGTAGGTATCCTGATTCTTGGGGTATCCACGGGTGGGGTGGCTCGCCAACCTTTCTTCAAACAAGTGTGTGCGTCGGAAGGTGGCGTCGGTCGGCTCCGCGTTAGTCGTCGGCGTCGTGCTCACCGAGATGACGTCGTGGCAGCTACTCGGATGCCGCCCTCGCGCGCTGACGGCAGTTCTTTCTTTTTCCGCGCCAGTCAGCGCAGGTCCGGGAAGAGCGGTACCTCAGTAATTTTTTTACAAACATTTTCTCGACTTTTGTCGACGTTTTGTTTCGAGTCTTCGACTCCGAACAGGTGCACAAGGGATGCTCTGTTTCAAGGCCTGCGGTTCCTGTGACCGACTGATGTCGGTGACTGATCCGCACCGTGTGTGCCTCTTTTGCCTGGAGTGCGACCATGACCCCAAGTCATGCTCTGACTGTCAGTTGTTGACGCCAAAGGCTTTGCGGGAGCGGTCCCGAAAGCTGCTTGAACGACAGCAGTCGGCAGCGAGCCGTTCGTAGTCCCGGTCGAGAGGGTGGTCGAGGGACCGGTCGCGGAGCCACCATCAGTGCGGCTCGAAGTCTTCGCACTCTGGGTCGGGTAAGTCGAAGCATAAGAGGAAGTTGAAGAAGCATCGTCGCTCTTCGCCTTCTCCTCGTCGGTCAGCCGACTCGATGAGGTTTGCGGGTGGTGCCACGCCCGCAGCTCCACCCGCAGAGCCTGAAGGGTCGACTCCGAGCTTCCCTCCCTTTCCGGGACCAGAGCGACCCCCGCCCGGCTTCGTACGTTCTACAAAGCGATGCATGCCATCTTTGGGGGGACCGACCCGACCAGCGCTCCTTTGGGCCCCACGGACTCGGTTGGGGGGGGGGGCCTAGGTCTTCGCTGCCGGTGGCTCCGGCCCCCTTGGATCAAGGCCTGGATCCGGAACGGCACCGCTAACATGCACGATGCGGGTCGCCCCCCCATCCGGCATCGACCCAGCCTCCTTCCTGACGTGTACACGTGCTGGGCGTCGTCGATCGATGTCGGATCCGGCGCGGAGTGGGATTTCCGTGCCCCTGTTCACTTCTGGGGCACCTTTCCAACCACAGTGGCAACCAGAGGAAGATGAGGACTGGGAGGGGTCAAGTGACCCTTTAACTGATGAGCTTGGTTCTGGACTGGACTGGAGAGAGGAACAGGGGGATGCCAGTGGTGTTGGCACTTCACCCGACCTTGGCATGTTGTCTCCTCCTACCGTGGCTACGGAGGAGGGAGCGTCATACGCTGTGGTGTTCCGTAGGGTGGCAGGGGCTCTCAACCTCGAGCTTCCTAAGGTGGCGGTCAGGACTAACCTCCTGACTGAGGTGCATCAACCGGCGGCGTGCTCTTCGGAGCCCCTACTTCCGTTTAATGAGGCCCTCACTGACATCCTTTTGGGCACCTGGTCTGTGGACAGGATGATCGCCCGATGCCACCGCCCGGCTCCAGGCGCCCCACTTTCCTCTCCCAACACCCCACCCCGGAGAGCTTGGTGGTCCAAGCCTCCACCTCCAAGAGTGCCTTCCCTACTGCTCCACCGGAAAGGGAATCAAAGAAGCTGGACCATCTTGGGAAGAAGTTTTTCTATTCCGTCAGCTTAGGGCTGCGATCTGTAAACACTGCATGCCTCTTGGGCCATTATTCGCACTCCGTGTGGGATACAGTGGCGCAAGTGCTGCCTCAGTGATGGATGCAGCGAAGTTTACGATCCGTTGTGGGCTGGACACCGCTGACTCTCTGGGCAGGAACATTTCAACGTCGGTATGTCCGGAACACCTTGATGGACATCGCCTCTTTGGCGACAAAGCAGACAACGCCATAGAGGGCTTCAAGGACTCACCCCCCCTGTTCCGCAGCAGCCTCCAAACCCTCCTAGTCTGACCTTTCAGGCCCATCAGTGGGCGGCAGGATTCGCCATCACTTCCCCCACTGGTGCACCATAACTTCGGACTAGTGTGTTTTGCAGATAGTCTGAAGGGGCTTCACCCACCCCCTCCGAGACTACCCCCCCAGCCATGCCACCTCGTTACCACCGCATGTCGGAGGATCAACGGGCACTTTTCCAGCAGGAAGTCGCGGCTCTCTTGGCCAAGGAAGCCATCGAGCGAGTTCCTGTCCCAGAAGTAGATCGTGGTTGCTACTCCCACTACTTTCTGGTTCCCAAGAAGGACAAGGGCCTGCATCCTATCTTGGATCTCAGGGACGTCAATCGCTTCAAAGGTTCAAAATGTTTATGCTTGCTCAGGTCTTGTCTGCCATCGACCCGCAAGACTGGATGGTAGCGTTCGACTTGCAGGATGCTTATTTTCACATCCCCGTCTTGCTGGCCCACTTGCGTTGTCTGCGATTCACGGTAGGCCATGCGCATTTTAAGTTTACCGTGCTCTCCTTTGGCCTTACCAGCGCCCCTCAGGTGTTCACGAAAGTGATGGCGGTGGTCGCAGCTCATCTGCGCAGATCAGAGATTTCAGTGTTCCCCTCTCTCGACGACTGGCTGTTGAAGGGGGCTCGCCCCAGGCAGTCGTCTCCCACCTCCAGACTATGACCGACCTCCTGCATCTGCGGTGGTTCTCCATCAATGTACCGAAGTCGCACCTGATTCCCTCTCAGAAGCTCCTCTTTATCGGAGTGGTTCTGGACATGGCACAGTTTTGGGTCTATCCTCCCGAACAGCGAGTCCGGGACATTCATGCTATGATTCCGAACTTTCAGCCCTTGTCCCGGGTTTTGGTCAGAATGACCCTGAGGCTACTGGGCCTCATGACCGCCTGTATCCTGCTGACCAATCTTGCCAGGTGGCATATGTGGGCTCTACAGTGGGACCTGAAGTTCCGGTTGGCGCAGCATCGGGGGAATCTGTCCGACTACGTTCAGATCTGGGAGGGCACTGCTCAACAACTGCAGTGGTGGCTCACGAACCAGGATTGGGGCAGTGGCAGATCCCTCTTGCTTCCCCTACCCAACCACACTGTGGTGACGGATGCCTCCCTTGTGGGGTGGCCACGTGGGAGAGGCGGAGATCAGAGGCCTCTGGTCTCCGGCGGAGTCCGAGCTTCACATCAACCTTCTGGAGCTCCGGGTGATTTGTCTTGCACTGAAGGCATTCCTTCCCTCTGTCCGGGGAAAAGTAGAGCAGGTGTTCACGGACCACACCACCGCCATGTGCTATTGCAACAAAGAAGGTGGGGTGGGGTCGTGGACCCTATGTCAGGAAGCCCTTCGCCTCTGGACATGGCTGGAACTTCAAGGCATTTCCTTGGTGGTTCAGCACCTGGCAGGTTCTCTGAATGCCAGGGCGGACAAACTCAGCTGCAGGTGCATGATAGATCACAAATAGCGTTTTCACTCGGAGGTGGTTGAAGGACTGTTACTACAGTTGGGAGAGCCTTGGTTAGATCTATTCGCTACCGAAGAGAACACGCAATGTCAGCAATTCTGCACGTTGGAATTTCCAAGGCGGCACTCGCTCAGTGATGCTTTTCGTCCCGAGTGGAGTTGCGGTCTGTTGTACGCCTTTCCGCCTATACCACTTCTGCCCAGAGTGCTGAAAAAGATCAGGCGCGACAGGGCCCAAATCATTCTTGTGGCTCCGGATTGGGGAAGAAGAGTCTGGTATCCCGAGCTGCTCAACATGGCCATCGCTCCACGGATCCGACTGCTTTTTTCGGGAGGATCTTCTGTCGCAGCAGCAGGGGACGGTCCTCCACCTGAACCTGTCCAGTCTCCACCTCCTTGCGTGGAGATTGAGCGGCGGCACTTTACGTCTTTCGACCTGCCTCCTGAAGTCTGTGACGTAATCTTGGCAGCCAGGCATCCCTCCACAAAGACGGTATATGCCTATAGGTGGAACAAGTTTGTGGCATGGTGCACAACAAAGGCTGTGGATCCCCTTTCTGCCCCTCTGTCTGAGGTCCTATTGTTCATTCTCTCTTTGGCCCAGCAGGGCTCTACTCTGGGCACTATCAAGGGATACCTTTCAGCCATCTCTGTCTTCCTTCGGCTGCCAGATCAGCCTTCTCTTTTCAAGTCCCCGGTAGTTCACCGTTTCTTGAAAGGCTTAACGCATCTCTTTCCTCCAATTCCTTTCGTTATGCCTCAGTGGGACTTGAATCTTGTACTAACTTACTTAATGTGTGCTCCCTTTGAGCCACTTCATAACTGTCCTTTACGTCTCTTGACTCTTAAGACTGCTTTCCTGGTAGCCATCACTTCTGCTAGAAGGGTGAGTGAGCTCCAGGCTCTTTCCTTGAAACCTCCTTTCCTGTCTGTTCACCCAGACAAGGTGGTTCTCCGGACCCGTCCATCCTTTCTTCCTAAGGTGGTCACTGCCTTCCACATCGGACAGACCATTACTTAGCCCACCTTCTTTCCGCATCCTTCAAAGGAAGATGAGAGGCTCCACCGTCTGGACCCAAAACGTGCGCTCTTCTTCTATCTGGATCGCACAAAACAGTTCCGGGTGAATGATCAACTTTTTGTTGGCTACTTGGGTGCAAAGAAGGGTCGGGCTGTACATGAGCGCACCATTTCTAGATGAGTGTTGTGTATTAAGGCTTGTTACTCTCTAGCTAAAAAGGAGCCTCCAGTGGGGCTATGCGCTCACTCCACCAGGACGACGGCAGCCACTACGGCCTTGGGAAGAGGAGTGCCTCTGAATGACATCTGTCCTGCGGTCATGTGGGTATCGCTGCACATGTTCACCAAACACTACTGCCTGGACAGCCAAGTCCGGAGAGATGTCTTCTTTGGCCGTTCTGTTCTCCAGGACTTCCTGTTGTGATCTTGGTTCGCAGACCCACCACTGGGGTTGGTAGTGCTGTGGTATCTATTCTAAGGTGAGGAATCTATAACTACCCTGTTTCTTTCAGATGCACAAGTTACTTACCTTCGGTAACGATATATCTGTATGAAACCTTAGTTAGTTATAGATTCTTTATTGCCCCACCCATCCTCCCCTTTCTGTGAACTGATTTCTAGGGTTAAGGACATCCTTTTAGGGCCCTAGTTTTGTGCACCAATGGTCCGTGTCTTGCATGGCTCTGCGTTTCTGGCGCGGAAAGTCGTGTACAGAACTGACGTCAGCGTGCGAGGGCGGTGTCTAAGTAGCTGCTGCAACGTCATCCCGGCGACCACAGCGACTAACGCGGAGCCGACCGACGCCACCTTCCGAGGTGCAGAGGTACTGCTGACGAAAAAAAATTCTGGATCTAGTCTGATGCCTGGGGGTAATTCTAAGATAGACAATCTATAACTAATGTTTCTTACAGATATATTGTTACCGAAGGTAAGTAACTTGTGCATTACTGTCAATACATCTCTGTATCCCCTGCATAGTGCCATCCCTATAAAGTCACTCTACAACTGTAAAACTCGTCGATAAGATCAAAGGGAATGACTTACCATGACCACAGTTCCTTTCCCCATTTTTTTCTGGAAAACCAATCATTGTGAGCAAATGTCATCACACCATAATCTCTGAAAATTAGTACTTATTGCATCTCTGCCTGAATGGTTGTTCCTGTGAAATAACATGACTATTTGTAACAATAAATAATTTGGCAGCACAACTGTTTTCCGTATTCACTCACGTCCACTTAATTTTTCTTGCAATTCCTGCTTTTTCTCCTGACCTGCATCATCTTGCATATTCCTGATCTCTTCCGTTGTATGTGCAGACACATCATGGACTGTCACTACTTCTATTACAATAGTGTGCTCAGTCGAAACATTTAGTGTTTAAAACCTGACCACTGAATCTGCAGAATGATTGTCTTGACACTTGATCTGACCCTCAATGTGCTTCACATTTCTCATCAGCTAACAGAGATCTTTGCAGAGTTCTCAATTGATCAATTTTTTGGGGTCATTGCATATTGGAATACAAGCTAATGTCCTACACCCCCCTGGTGACCAAAATGGGTGATGGCTGAGCATAGCCCCCAATCCCACAGCTACCCCTATTGCTAATCTCTCCACTTAGCTCTGTAGGACCTTTTATATCAAGGTCTCTTGCCCCGCTCACACAAGTAAGGTACTATTGTTTTAGAGACGCTTTGGGGGGGGGGGGGGGGGGGGGGAAATTTGTGGGTCTCCACAGATTTCAGAAGTTTTCCTCACAGAAATGTGAGGATAATGTATTTTTCTTGTCAAATTTTGAGGTTTGGGTTTGCACTGGATTTTGAGTACATAATCCTGGCAAGAGCCATGCTAGTCACCCCACGCTGTATACCCCCAGGTGTATGGTTTTTAAAAAAGTGCAGGTTAGCTAGGTTTCCATCGGTGCTGGCTGATCAAGGGCCCAAAATCCACAGCTACCCACTTTGCGAAATAGGGGTCTATTTTGGGTGGAAAAATGTGATGCATCTATGATGCGCTTTGGGACATTTCCTGTTGAAAGCACTAGGTCTACTTACACAGGTAAGGTACCATTTCTTTTGGAAGACGTGGGAGGGTAGAACAGTAGAAAGTTGTTTTTACCAATTAGATTTCATTGCATTTATGCCTTCCAAATGTAAGCCAGTGTGTAAAGACATTTTGAAAAATGGCCTCTAAACACAAAGCTAGTATCGGCAGACACAAATTCAGAAATGTACATCTAACCAGTGCTGCTAAACTCCTCACCTTGTGCCCATTTCAGAAATATGGAGGTTCCCTTGATACCCATTTTTCACTTTGTTTATTTCACTATATTAGTTGGTCTGTACTTCGTACACTATGAAAAACTATTATATGGTGCAGTTTAGTTGTTGGGTCTAGGTACCTTGAATTCTAGGATAACCTACAAAACCTCTATATCCCCGCAGTTTAGCAGTGTCTAGTGGACGAAATAGTATATTGCTTTTGGAAATCGACAATTGTGACAAAATAGTTACAGAAGAAAAGATAGTCGCACATGGTCGTTTTTCCTAGTCGTTTAAAGTATTTCTTTATTTTAAGTACGTTTCTGTGGGAAAACCTTGCGGTATCTACATATATGCTCCCTTGCTGAATTCAGAACGTTGTCTACTTTTCAGAAATCTATAGCTTTACTGGATCACCAAAGGGGTTTGCGCTTGTTTCCCCCACAACCTATAAGTAGGTTTAGAGCACAAAAAATAGGAAAAATGGGCTGCCTCTTTGAAAAATTACAAAACTCTGGCCATTTTTTTTTATTTTTTATTCAGCTGTGCGTATTTCTGAAAGCTGGGAAGACAATGACTTTAGCAGAGAGAACAGTTTGTTGATGCTATTTTTAGGAGAAAAAACACACTTATCGAGCACATTTTTCCTATTTAAAAAAACACCAACTCAAAATGTAGCTATATTTTGCCTATTTTCCCTGTCCCCTCAAAGGGAATCCACAGACCCTGGTTACTTTTAGAATCCCCAGGATCTTAGGGGAAAAAAGGACACAAATTTAGCAGTTTTGGAGCCTGGGCATTCCCAAATAGCCAAAAAAGGACTCCACACTCAAGGGGAAGGGGGCGGGAGTGTGAGACCCAGCAGTTATGGGGTTAAGAGAACTAGTTTTTGTGTTATGCTCCTTGGGACAGGGTAGGAGGTTGACATTCACTGTGAAATTAGCCAATTGCTGAAGTTGGTTGATCCACAACCCTATGCTGTATGATGTAGTGGCTAAAAGAAAAATGTATATGACAAAATGACAGACCAGTGGACATAGAACGGTGACTGAAAGCCCCAATAAGTAGGTATATTATACATATCATTTCAGTAAAACTAAAGTCTTTGCTAATACCAGACCTAAAAATCACTGAAGGATCAACTGCCATTGTGATGCAGTCTTTTCTGTGGTTGGTATTGACTACCTTAAAGTAATAGCACAGATTGTTATCTACCTGGCACAGCTGTGCTGCATAAAATCTTCAATACTAATGGTTATAATAGTAGTTAATATAATAGGCTTAAGGAAGCATGGTTCTCCTATATCCTTTCCTTCGCATCATATGTTTAATGACCTGTGGCAGTAGACCTCTTCCTACAGAAGATAGATGTGCATCCCGCCCATGTGTTACCCGTGTTATGGATTTCGCTTATGGCATTTCCTTTTGGTTTTCTCTGTCTGGCGCTGTTGCCTCATGACATTGAATGTTGACCCGATTAGAAACCTTTCTCGTTATGTTAAGGACAGAGCCGATTGCCTTGAGTGCCACTGCGATTAACACATGTATATCATTAACTCGAGAAATAAAGCAGTGGCCCATTTAAGATCCACACCCTAAATCTCCACTGCACAGCCAGATCAGTTTGTACTGTTGCTCATCTTACTATCTCCTTACCGTCTCCCTTTTCTATCATATGTGCTTCTACGCTTTTATATCTTCAAGACACTAGATCTTAAAATTGGACTTTCAGTCCTGTGCTTTGAAACATTTGGAGATGCAAACAGTCCTTACAGCAATCTTGCCTCTTTCTAAGGCTCATAATGTCTACATTTTTTCTGTTGGATCCTTTCGCAGAAATTACTCCCCCCCCCCCCCCTCCTATGAACTCGTACAAGGTCAATAAATCTTGCATTGGAACGTACAGATGCTCACTCAGCCCGGGTTCTTTTATCCTTGTACTTGTAAGTTTTGCTCTCATCTTTAGACACACAAGGCAAATATTTTAATATATTCCTATCCAGGAAGGTCCGTGTTAGTGTATCTGGTTCATATTAATAGTACCACTGTCATGATATGACTGCGCCTGTTGTGTCCACGGTTGGTCGTCATTGTTGACTCCAGCTGCTGTTTTTCTTCTGTAGCATGGGGCATAGTTGTCTCTAACATTAAAGAATACTGCATCTAGGCACCTTCAGTTTGAAAACCTTGGAAAAGCGATTGTAATAATGTAGCAACCAGTTCACATAGAATTATAATATGAATCTTAGTGTATGACATGTTGTCAGTATTGTTTCTTTCTCCAGAAAAAAAACCTACACTGATGTTGGGGATTCTCAACCTGTATAGTAAGCTGCAGTGCTCTACCTTGTGATGCCAATAGATTCAATTTAGTATAAAAATGTATGAAAGAATACCTACTCCAAAGAACCCTTGTAAGTAAACACGTTTTGCTACAAGTTAGCCTATTTAAAGTATTTTACATTGTTATGCTTTTACCTGTAGCAGACTAGTCATCAGAAGTTGTATGCACTTTTTTGATTGAATAAATCGTGTCGATGTCCTCAAACTTGGTGTGAGTATGTGTATGCATATACAAAGTGCTGTTATGCTATATAGACATGTCAACTTATAAGTTGGGTAATGTATATTCACCAAAAGTGCATTATTGGACTGTACTTAATCTTAATAAAGGAGACTCCCCTGCACACAATTAAGCATCATTTGTTAAGCACACGTTGAATTTGCAAAGAAGCTGTAGGTACTAAATGCTATATTTATTCCCTGAAAAATCTCAGTTTAAGAGACTTTATAGTTAGTTGTTCTAAAGAGATATGAACTAATGTTAAAAAAAAAAAAACAAGCACTAACCACTGAAATTTGCCAGTTCTAGGTTAGCGAACTAACTAACTTGAACCGCCATCATGCATTGCTTAGGACCTCCTTTTTGTGACTCTCTAAAGCAGGCTTTCACTGTAGTGTATTCCAGTAGGGTTCCATGGCCCTGTGTCCTGTAATAGCTGCCTCAACAAGTTGTGGCTATCCAATCAAACGGGGGTCCCCTTGGGTCCCCCAGACTCGCCCCTAGGGGTTAGGGAGTGTTCGCCCTGCCTCCTTATATAATTTCTTTAATTATCAAGACACAGGGACTGCATCCTGTAATGGCAGCCACTGCATATTGTTAGTGTTGTTGCCAGCCAAGGAAGATTGACTAGTCTCCTTTAAATTGGCCTATCGGAGTCTGTTTGGACACCAACAGTCCAGATATGCCTAACTTTTTATTCCTTCAAGTCCATCCAAGTCTAGGTAAAGTTCACACTTTTAGCCAGATTTGTTGTAATTCCGTTGAGCCATTTTCTCTCTATAGGAGAGCAAATTTCCTATGGGAATTAATATTGGAAGTCTAATGTTTGATGCCCCACTCCTCTTCTTTTTTTTTTTTTTCTTTGCTTTTACCCCACTTGATTGAAGAAGCTGAGGTGGCTGAACTTTTTGGGGATAGTTTCATGTAGATTTGTCAAGTGACACCAAAGGTTCTAGCGAAACAAAGACTCTTGATGTAAAATCTGACCTAACTGGAAGTACACAAACTCAATTTCAATACAGTGACGACTGTCACTGTGTAATGTGTGTGTGCACACACTTTATTATTATTTAGTTTTTGCATTTGTGTCTCAGGATGAATAAGGGTCTTTTTTTAAAGGTGTTAAAAATCAAAACCTAAGAGCAAAGTTCAAAGGAGCAAGTAGAAAAGAGGGTTTTATATTGTTCACTCTGTTTAAAGACTTCCAGGTAGTAGAGCACTCAGACCCCGCTAAGTCATGTAGTTGAAAGGCATTTTTGGCCAACCTTGCATCAGGGAAGGTTGAAAATGTCAAAACACGTCAAGAAAACGTACGTTATTAACGACATTAAAAATATTAAAAGATGTTGAAGAAAATCATGTAGGTAAATAATTTCTTCACAATGCATTGTTGTTGACAGACTCCTTGTGATATGCTGCTTAGGTTTGGCCTACTTGGGCAAGGATAATATTTTGCCATTGAACCACTATTGAATGGATGTTTTTTTGTTAGGTGGGAACGTAGAGTGGATGATCGCGGCAGAGTTTATTACGTGGACCATAATACCAGGACAACAACTTGGCAACGGCCAACAATGGAGTCAGTCAGGAATTTTGAACAGTGGCAGTCTCAACGTAATCAACTACAGGGTGCTATGCAGCAGTTTAACCAACGATACCTCTATTCGGTAATTTCCACACTGTTTACCATTTATTACATTAATGGTGCATCCTGGTAGAGTGAGACCAATGTTGGACTGAAATAATTATTACTGTAACATGTTAACTTACCTTTTTTGTTGTTAGTTTCACTTTAATTAGAAATTCATAACATTTTGTACATATGAGAACTACTGAAAGCATAACCCAACTCGCCAGTTAATATAACCATGATGACCCCATACAGTGAATTGGAGATGTTAATGACCTCTCATCAGCAGTGTATTGTGAGTGATCCACTGCCATCAACCAATATTGTACTATATCCTCTAAGCAGTAATACTCTTTAGTTTGTGAGGCAAAACTGTACCTTATCCACATCCTTTTAAACAAGTGCTATACACCCCATTCTGTGACGTTGTCAGCCCATCATGTAATAGCATCCAATAGAGCATTCTTGGCTGCCCCTTCCTAGTACCATGCATTAGTTACCCAATCATGCCACAGCAACTGTTTGACACCTTAGTAGTTACCCCAATAGCTTGTCCTGAGCCGTAGTCTCCACAATCAGCCGGTACTGTAGAGTAATAGTCTTCCCAGTCAACAGTGCACAGTAGCGTCAAACATCATTATTGCTGTCTTCTGTTTACCCCTCAGTCTGCTCTGCATAATCATTTGGCCAATTAATCAGTATTGTACAATCATTAGCCTCTAGAAGGTAGTAATTGGTCAATTAGTCAGTTCCTTTTAGTAGCAGCTGGGCAGGATTTGCCCGTTCAGCCGATACTATTCACAGTTCATCACATCCTTTAGTGGTGTTTTGTTTAATGAGATCAGCTACAGCTATCTAATATTGGCTTTGTCTGCTAATTATCTGCAAATGCTGCTTAGCTTAATACTGTCCAATCAGCCAGTGTCCTGCAGAATGTGAGTCCGCCTTTACTGTGCATCTTCCATTCCATTAACTAGTACTGTGCATCTGCAATGGTTCCTTCTTTACTTGGGGTAGGCGGATCTAAAGGGACTGAAAGGGTGGAAAATGAGGTCCCACTTGGCGATAGGTAGAGAATTAATCTGCATATGTAGAATTACACTTGGTGTGGTTTGATGCGAGAAGAAATGTCTTTGTAGGCAGTGCGGTAGCAAATAGATTGGTAGAGGTAGGCAATGAATCTGCAATCATTTTGCTTTAGTTTACAATAGGAGGAAAAGAGACTGAGCTGTGGAACGTCTCTGTAAAACAAGTAAATATTGATTGTTGGAGTTATTCGGAAGAGCTAAACATGTTGTCTGCCACCCTCCTGCATGAAGTCCATATTTCGTCGAAGAAATACAGAACATGTTGACACATCAAAGGCCTCTTCAGGCGTAACACTCAACTTCTTTCCATCTTTACCCATCAACTTGTTCTCAAGTGTACTAGAATCCGCAGGCTTTTCTTCGATGCTGTATAAAATCCCATAGTCACAAGGAAACAAGATAACGATCAGAAAATAGATTATTAATGTTCAATTATTGTGCCTTAGATTCAAGTATACGCCCAAATGTTGTGTTGATGTTTAAGGGGAACGAAGAGGATAGTCAGAGTTTAGAAGTCTTACCAAGTGGTTTGGATCATCTCCTTTGTTTGACTCCGTGAACTACAAGGCCATTCCCGATAAGTGAAGCCCAGTAGAACATTGTGCAAGAGGAATTGAATTTTGCATACTGCAATTGGGAATGTACAGCTAGCCAGACGTTTGGATGGCTAAGCTTCTGTGAAGCTCCTAGTTGCTGTCTACTTACAGTACAGTTATGCCATCTGCAAGACCTAATGTTGAGAATGCTTGAGCAGAGGGAGAAACAATGGGGTAAACAGAAGAAACACCTGAATGTTGTTTGGGTCCAGTCAAAAATAACGCTATGAAGTCGCAAATCAAAAATGGTCTTTTTAAACTGCCACTGACCCGATGAAGCTGGTGGTCTCAAGCTCTGGTCTACATACAGAAGCCCAGCTGTTCTTGATGGAAGATGAGCTGCAAAGAGGTTTAGATCATGGTCAAGCAATTTCTTTGCCTGCAGGTAAGAAGGAGCAGGGTGAGTGCGATGCATACAATGTGGTGTATGATAATGCTTTAATATCAATCACTTGTTCTGGGAGTCCAAGGGACCCTGGACAGTGACTGGCTGTGTAGAGTGTGGAATTGAGCTCCAGTCATGCAGCAGCAGATTTGGTGGTCCTCCAGCACCGGTCTGTGCAACTAGCAGATAATGGCTTACTGTGAAAGTAGGTTCCATCCTTAAGTTGTTGGCTGGCATCCCTACAAGAGGTGCTCAGGTAGTTTTGTCCTGGATCCCCTGATCCCATCATGGGTTAGAGTTACACTAACACTTTTGGAGAAAGTTTAGTACCAGTTTATAAAGTTGTATGGAAGCTTAGGATATACAGGGAACAGGATGCCAAGTCTTTAGAGTGTGATGGAGGGCCTACGAAAGAATGACTTTGTAAGAGATGCAAAGAGTCTGAACCTAGGTCTGGGGTGTATTTATTACAAAGGAGAAACCTGTAACCAACATAAAGGTGTAAAAAGGAGCATAATACCTTTTAAATAGGCGTGATATGCATAAATGGATGATGGCTATGGCTAGAGAGAACAAACCCAGTCTCAAGAGATGGTTGAGAGTAAGTTGTGGCTTCTGTGATTCATCTCTCTGCAACGTGTGACATGGTTTCCCAAACCTTACCTATTCAACACCTACATGATGTTGGAATCCATGGACACGCACTCTGATGGATCTGCACCTTCCAGACTGGAAGGAGCCAGGCTGACTGACTGGGACCATACACCTCGGATGCCAGCAGCCTCATCCGCAGAGTTCCGCAAGTATCTTCACTGAGCCTTTTTGACACACACATGTGATCCATCTAGCCAGCATAATCCTCTCTCACGACATCAGCGTCCTCTCCTATGCTGACCACACAACCCATTCTCTTTTTCAAGGACAAGAAAGCCCAGTACCAAGATAAAGTTCAGTGCTTGCATGACTGAAATCAATCGCTGGATGTAGACCAGCTCTCCGAATCTGAATGCCAACAAGACCAACATTGTCATCTTCGGGAAGAGCCCTTACCATGGGTTGCACCTTGTGGCCAACAGAGCTAGGACCGCCACCCACCCCAACAAAAACCTAGGATCGTCATTGACAGCAAACTTGACATGACCTTCCAAGTCGACGCTGCCTTATCTCATGTTTCATACCCTGAAGATGCAGAAGAAGATTTTCAAATGGCTCCCAAACGGTAGCGGCAAAACAGTCACAAATGCCCTTGTTACAAGCAAGGTGGACTATGGAAACAACATCAACAAAAATCTCAACTGAAGTTCGAACTCTGGGACTAGAATCACTCTCATCTTTCAATGCCACAGTTACATCACACATGAATGAGCTCAATTGGCTCCCATACACATAAGGAGTACAATTCAGACTCCTCACCCACACTTTCATGGTACTACTTAACACTGCCCCAGCGTATCTCAACAATCGCATCTGCTTTCACAAACCTTCCAGGCACCTCCACTTATCCAGACTCTTGCATGTAGACATCCCGTAACATTCTGCTACATCACTCCTAAAGGGTGTTATGACCTGCCGCTACATAGAAGAGCCTCCGCCTCGCTTCTTAAATTCTGTACTATTTCCCACTAGACCCTAGATTGGCTATACTCACCTGCTCAGCACCAGGATACCATCTCTGCAATAGTACACTCTACAAAGCTGCATACAGCACATAACTGAGTGGATTCTGGAGGCTGCAGTTTGCAGGAGAAGAGGATTAAATAGAAGGGGAAAAGGATTGGATGAGGCACTTTGTGAGACATCTGTAAGAAGGGAAAATGTAACTTGTGCTTACTTTTTAAAAGAAGAGTTAGTGCAGCAATTAACAATATTTTTAGCCTTTCCAGTCTACCTTTCTCCTCCCCATCTGACTTGCCTTTCAGTAGAGAGAGTAGTGTGGCAAAAGTAAATATAGAGCCAACAAACACTTAATTGACATTGACTACTGCTTAGTAAGGAGTGTTTATTTCTAACATTAGTTAGGATTATTAGATGCACTTTATTCTAACTTTCGGTATTAAGTTTCAAAGTGAGTCACTTACGGGACATTACAGAATTTGCAAGTTGAGTGTGGTGTTTCTTAGGCCTCTTTTACATTTAATGAATGCATGATTTCCTTTCTGCCATAAATTGGAACACTGATCCTTAAAGTCTGGAGGAGGTAATAGCATATCAAAACAATGTCTCAGTGTGAGTTACATCTAATGTTCGAGGCATGTGTGGCTGTATATACAAATGCTGTAAATACTCCTGCCATCTAGTAATGGGCCCGGATGTGTGCAAGCTGTTTTTCTTCAAAGAAGTATTTTGTGTCCAGAGGTGGTGACAATGCGCATGGTCATCTAATTCATTGTTAGATCATTTTCTTTCCGCCTTTTTGTTAAGGTGTGTGCTACTGTGTTCGGGTCGACACCGTTGTGGTGCTCTTTTTGGTTTACACGGCTCCTTCCATCTCTCTGTACTTTACTACAATCTCATCTCCCTTTCTTTCTGTCTTAGGCCGATGTTTGATTACTTCGCTCGACCGCGACCCCACCTGACTTTGCCCTTCACAGCTTCCTCCCGTCTCTGCATTGCGTGTCTCCACCATGCTTAGACGTTGACGGAATGGACTCCATTCTGGTACTGTCTTTGCCGCCACGCGTAATATTTTCAGACCAATCTCCATCAAGTCTACTATCTGTGCCTGTCACCAGAACACAACGGAATCCATTTGCTCCAAGAAGACATTTTGCGACCTTCGTGCTCGTCGACTCGAGATATTGCGTAGGGGTGGAGATGACCCCCCAGTCCTTTTTAGTCCCAAGGACATCGAGGGGGAACATCATACGAACATCATCCACTACAGTCTGCTTCAGATGAAGAGGCTTTCTTCCCTGAAGAGAGTTCTGGCTCTGACCTGGAGATCGAGGACCTTCTGCCTGCACAGCAGTTCATGAATACAGCACCCCCTCCACCTCCTACACCGCCCTCAATCCGAGCAGCCTTCAGCTAAAGGGCACCCTCGAGCACCAGAGATAAGCTGTCAGACCACCACTGCCTTTGGGCCATGGTCGGCACTGACAAACCACTTTGGACGTCCTGCCTCTACGTTGACCAGCTGGTCTGACACCGGCACAGTCCAGACGATTCTCCATAAACTACAGGAGGAGCTTGAATCAGGGTAGAAACATCTAGTCATCCACCCCCACACAGGCCTCATCCTTTCATTCCCTTTGGGGCCTGCTGCCACACCGCCAAAACGTCAGCCGTCCTTGGACATTTCAATTCCAGCAAAACTATGCAAGAAAGCAGATAAAGCTACCTGCCCATCACCCCCATGCACATCCATCTCCTCACCCTGTTCCTCAGCCTTCGTCCTCCCGCATGCTTCTCCAGGGGACCCTCTTGACATCACACCTCCGAAATCTCCACACTCACGGGTCAGGTTGATAACATATTTGACACTCCTCCGCATGGTGACCCATGGGACTCCTACGATGTAGACCCAACAGGGGACACAGACCTCAACCGTCCCTCCCCTCTGTATGTTTCTACATCCTATCAGGAACTCATTAGTAGGGCCTCCTCCTTTCAAAAGGGGGAAGTCCACACTGAGCCTTTAGAGGAGAACTTCTTCTTTGAAACACTCTACTTCACTCAACGCTCCACTCAACACCTCTCGATGCTTAAGAACATACTACATGACACTCCTGAAATTTTTAAAGTTCCTGTCAAAGCTAGTGTTATAACACCTAGGGTGGATAAAAATATAAAGCCTCCCCGTCCGACCCATCTATGTACGCAGTCAGCTCCCGCCCGACTCTCTGGTGGCCATCATTGCCTGTGTTACAACAAACAAATGATGGACGGAATGCTGACAATGCAGACATTCTCCCCCAGTCAAGAGATCTGGGTTAAATCCATCGTTCTTTTGCCCACTACACCACCCCAGTTCAGACATGGCCATATGCAAATCAGTCTTGACCCTGTGCCTCCTGGGAACAGTCCAGCCCGAACTGCCAAGCCATGTCTTCCCTGGACCGGAATCAAGCATCCTAGGACCGGTTTCTGGCTATCAGCCGTCATCAGCCAGGATAGCTTGACTCCAGTGGCGTAGTGAGCACGGGTCCCACGTCTGGGAATACCCATCCCACTTAGGGCGAAAAGCGTTACAACAAACAAATGATGGACGGAATGCTGACAATGCAGACATTCTCCCCCAGTCAAGAGATCTGGGTTAAATCCATCGTTCTTTTGCCCACTACACCACCCCAGTTCAGACATGGCCATATGCAAATCAGTCTTGACCCTGTGCCTCCTGGGAACAGTCCAGCCCGAACTGCCAAGCCATGTCTTCCCTGGACCGGAATCAAGCATCCTAGGACCGGTTTCTGGCTATCAGCCGTCATCAGCCAGGATAGCTTGACTCCAGTGGCGTAGTGAGCACGGGTCCCACGTCTGGGAATACCCATCCCACTTAGGGCGAAAAGCGTTACAACAAACAAATGATGGACGGAATGCTGACAATGCAGACATTCTCCCCCAGTCAAGACTGATTTGCATATGGCCATGTCTAAACTGGGGTGGTGTAGTGGGCAAAAGAACAATGGATTTAACCCAGATCTCTTGACTGGGGGAGAATGTCTGCATTGTCAGCATTCCGTCCATCATTTGTTTGTTGTAACGCTTTTCGCCCTAAGTGGGATGGGTATTCCCAGACGTGGGACCCGTGCTCACTACACCACTGGAGTCAAGCTATCCTGGCTGATGACGGCTGATAGCCAGAAACCGGTCCTAGGATGCTTGATTCCGGTCCAGGGAAGACATGGCTTGGCAGTTCGGGTTGGACTGTTCCCATGAGGCACAGGGTCAAGACTGATTTGCATATGGCCATGTCTAAACTGGGGTGGTGTAGTGGGCAAAAGAACGATGGATTTAACCCAGATCTCTTGACTGGGGGAGAATGTCTGCATTGTCAGCATTCCGTCCATCATTTGTTTGTTGTAACGCTTTTCGCCCTAAGTGGGATGGGTATTCCCAGACGTGGGACCCGTGCTCACTACGCCACTGGAGTCAAGCTATCCTGGCTGATGACGGCTGATAGCCAGAAACCGGTCCTAGGATGCTTGATTCCGGTCCAGGGAAGACATGGCTTGGCAGTTCGGGTTGGACTGTTCCCATGAGGCACAGGGTCAAGACTGATTTGCATATGGCCATGTCTAAACTGGGGTGGTGTAGTGGGCAAAAGAACGATGGATTTAACCCAGATCTCTTGACTGGGGGAGAATGTCTGCATTGTCAGCATTCCGTCCATCATTTGTTTGTTGTAACGCATTATTGCCTGTGAGCGAGCCAACTCCCAGGCTAGCTGGGATGCCCCACCATCAGAAATAAAAAGTAAACAAATAGATGCAGCAGGGAAAAGGGTGGCAACCAATGGTGTATAGCGAATTCTGTTGGCCTTCTAGCAAGATATGACTGTGCCAACGTGCACCAAGTGGAGCAAAAGATGGTTTCTGAAAGCAAGCAGATATCGAACAACTCTATAAGCTGTGCTCTAGATGCAGCAGACACCGCTGCCAGGGGTGTAAATTCCAGTTTTCTGCTACGCAGACACGCCTGGCACCGTATCTCTAGCTCTAAGTCGGAAGTTCAGCAGAACCTGCTGAACATGCTTTCTGATGGTCAGCATCACGGAGAAGGAAAATAATATAGGCAACTGCATAAGCGATGGGGGCACTTCAGACACCCTCTTTTGCCGCATTCCTTACTGTAGAGGCTCAAAGATCACCTCCCTTGAAGACTCCACATCTTAACTGCGCAACCAGGGCCAGCAATCCTCCCCTAGGGGTTATTTTAGAAGGTCCTGCAGGGGAAGCTCACCAAAAGGAGCTATGCCTGCCACCAAATCCTGATTAGCTCCCACCCCCTCCCCCACCACACAGCACCGGTCAGGGGGCACCTACAAGGCTGCTTTTCGACATGGTAAACAGTCACTTCAGACCAGTGGATGATGGGTATTATCCAATATGGTTGTCTGGAGCTTACTTCCACTCCTCCCACCATTCTACCTCGTAAACAGACTCTCACCAGAACACCAAAGGCTACTCAAGGAGGAGGTCAAAGTGCTCCTCCTCAAAGGGGCTAAGGAACCCATCTCCCACCATCAACAAGGCACAGGAGTGTACCCACTATACTTCTTAATACCCCAAAAAGAGTGGTCCCACAACTTGGAGGTAAACATAGCCTGTCCAAATTCTGTGAGGATCCAATCCTTTCAGGTACTGCTCCCTTTGTTCCAACCAAATCAACAACTCACAATCAGAACAGTCATGAGCCTCCCAGCCATCATAACCTCCTGCATTGCCATATTACCTCATGCCAAGCTTCACATGCATCTGTTGCAAGATTGCTTCGCGCAAGAGTGGAATTATGCAGAGGGCCATTGGGATGATCAAGTGTTGATTGACCGCCACACTAACCACTCTCTGTAGTGATGAAACACCATCAACCTATTACAGGGGCGGCCTTTCCTCGACCCGGTTCCCAGAGAATTGTTACAACAGACCCCTCCCTTACTGGGTGGTGGGCGTTCACTTACAAGATCTGATTGTCCAGGGTCAGCGGAAAGCCAAGCACCAGGACCTCCTCATCAACTACCTGGAACTTCTAGCCGTTCACCTACTGTTGAAGGCTTCCCTACCTCACCTGATAGGCAAGGTTGTTCTTTTCCGAACAGACAATATGACAGCCATGTATTACTTTTAGGAACAAGGGGGTGACACGCTCTCCACAACTGTCTCCTCTTTCCCAGAGCATTTGGCTTGGGCTCTTTGCCACAAAATTCATTTGCTAGTGTAGTATCTTCCAGGGTTGGCCAAATATTTTGCCTACCTCTTCAGAAGGATGCAGCAACAAGTCCATGAGTGGGAACTCAATCCGCAAGTTACTGCGCTACTTTCACAGGTGGAGGTTCTCACAGAGGAACCTGTTGGCAACAGCAGAAAATGCCAAATGCCCAAACTTTCCCTCCAGGTTCCCACACCCACAGTCCAGCGACAATGCACTATGCCTGTGCTTTTCTTCCTCCTCCCTCTTCTTCCTTTGTGGTTCGGAGGCTTCAGCAGGCATCCCTCACACTCATCCTAGTGGCACCCAAATGGGCCTGCCAGCCCTGGTTTGTGACTCTACTTCGAGCTATCTGTGGTTCCGCACAAGAGGCTCCCCAACACACCGGACATTCTCACATAGGACCATGGAGAAATCAGGCACTCAGATCCCTCAACTTGCAATCTGGCTCCTGAGGGCATAGAATTTGATTACCGTAATCTTAACCTTGAATGCAGGACAATTCTCAAGGAAGCACACAGACCTACCACTTGTGCCTTCTATTCAGCCAAGTGGAAAAGATTTATGTACGACTGTCACTCAAGATATTGATCCTTTGAAAGCCACAGTACAGGACATTGCCTGTTACTTAACTTTCAGGTTTCTGGTCTAACGGACACATACATACTGTTACACCTGGCTGCTGTGGCTGCGTACCTTCCGAATTGACAACACATCTCTCTTCATTAAAGCTTTCATGGAGTGTCTGTAAAGGATCTTTCCTCTTCGGGTCCCACTGGCACAATCATAGAATCTCAACATTGGACCCAATTGACTCAAGGGCCCTCCTTTTGAGCCCCTCTACTCCTGCCCTCTTCATTTCCTCTCCTGGAAGAGGGCCTTTCTGGTTGCTTTCACCTCACTTAGGCGTGTCATTGAGCTTCAGGCATTAACCCTGTAAGAAATTTTTTTCCAAGTACATAGGGATAGGGTTGTCCTCCGCACGAACTCCAGATTCCTCCTTAAAGTAGTCTCACTTCCACCATAATCAGTGTATTGACCTTCCTGTTTTTCCCACAACCTGATTCAGTTGTGGAATGGGCTTGCCATGCTTTGGTTTTAAAACAAGCCCTCGGGTACTACGTTGATCGAACCGGACCATTTAGAAAGAGTCAACAACTTTTGTCACTTTCTGCGAATTCCCAAAGGGAATGCTCTATCATACATGCAAAGCTAAAGCTAAGAGGACTCTGCCCACTGCTCATAGAGCACTCTACACTCTATGGCCTTCCTGAGGAACATCCCTTTAGCTGATGTATGCAAAGCAGATACCTGGTCCACAACATACACTTTCACAAAACATCACTGTTTGGATGTCCTAGATGTCCTAGCCCACCAACAAGCTAATGTTCGTTAGGAAATTCTCCGTACACTCTGACAATCTTCTGGCTAGTCACTGCTTTTTGGGATTACCCAGTAAGCATCTGTCCTTGGCTTGTAGTGCTGTAGATGCACGTGTGTGTGTGTGTGTGTGTGTGTGTGTGTGTGTGTGTGTATTTGTATTTGTGTGTGTATTTGTGTGTGTATTTGTGTGTGTATTTCGCAGTGGCTCCTAAGCGTCCGGCTGGACCAATGAAAGGACCTGCGACTGAGGATCCTGCTAACCTGGCAGTAGAGGATATGAGCCTCATGTTGGTAATGGCCGATCTGGATAATGACAACAGCCAAGAGTCTTCTACTTCGCAGGAAGTGCCGAACACCTTGCAACAAGCAATGAGCCTAGCACATAATGAAAACTTAAACATTGAACAAAATGTACTCACTGGGTTCAAGCTAAAGTCAAAATTTACACCAATGACCAATAGAGACTCTGTGGATGTGTTTAATGACCTTGTGGTTAATGATGTCAAAAACCTATGTCGCACATTAAATACGAAAAAGCAAGCATTTACCCAACGGGATAAAGAATATCATGCTTTAGTGAGAAAGCTGAAAAAGAATGATGCATGTATTGTGCGTGATGCAGACAAAGGGGGCAATGTGGTTCTATGGGGCAAAGATCAATACCTCAAAGAAGCATATAAGCAACTCAACAACAAGACAAACTATGTGAGAGTTAGCAAAGATGTGATGTTTGCCAGTCATGTTAAGTATAACGAGCAATTGCAGAATTGGTTTAGACATGGACTGATTAGCAATGATGAATTGTTATTTTTGAAAATCAACTGTCCCACTACACCGGTCCTATACCTGATACCCAAAGTGCACAAAAGCATGGAAAATCCTCCGGGTAGGCCAATAATTTCGGCAATTGCGAGTGCCTTTGAAAACACCTCTAAGTATGTGGATTATTTTTTAGCACCCATGGTAAAAAAGCTCCCGTCCTTCATCCAAGACACGGGTGACTTTTTGCGTAAAATTTACGACATCCCTTGGGAACCAGATTTTCTATTGATGACTATAGATGCAACAACTCTCTATACAAGCATTAGGCACACAGACGGCCTCAATGCTGTTAAGCACTATTTGAGAGAGAGACCTTTGAAATTATGGCATCATACCCAGATGCTGTTGACAATGATTTCCACCTGCCTTAATAATAACTTCTTTCTCTTTAATGGGGAACTATTCCATCAGATCTGCGGGACAGCGATGGGTGCCTGCTTCGCCCCCAGCTATGCGAATTTGCATAAGGGCTGGTGGGAGGAGCAGGTAGTCCAATCGCGGTTCTCCATGATATGGCAGGAGAATGTGATGTTTTGGTGTCGTTACATTGACGATCTTTTTGTAGTATGGAAAGGATCTGCTGGGAGTGCAAGGGATTTTGTCAATGGTTTACAAGAGAACGACCTAAATTTGAAACTTACACATGAGATCAGTGAGTCCAATGTTAATTTCTTAGATGTAACAGTCTACATTGTTGACGGCAAACTGGAGACCAAACTATATCGTAAGGCGACAGATGGAAACACCTTACTACATGCCACAAGCTTCCATCCAAATAATCTAGTGAGAAGCATCCCCTATGGTGAGTGCCTTAGGGCAATGAGGAATTGCAGTAATGTCCAAGACTTTAACTTAGAACTGGGTTGTCTCAAGGGACGCTTTGCAGCCAGAGGATATCCTCAATCCTGGGTGAAAACAGCTATTTGGAAAACACAGAAGACATCTAGGGAGGCAATACTCTTTGACAGGGGTCAAAATGCAGGCACCCAATCTACTACTAATGAGGATCAGTGTAGATTAATTACCAACTACAATGCACAGGAGGGCAGCCTACGTAAGATACTACATAGACATTGGCATATCATTGCCAATGATCCAGTGCTTGGAAACAAGTAGGACACAAACCTCTGATAACCTTCAGGAAAGCCAAATCATTAAAATAATCATTGGTATCTAACATGCTGCCAATGTCTAAGGGGCAGACGTCCAATATTTGGCTTAAGAGAAAGGAAGGATTTGTCAAGTGCATGAAATGTAAGGCCTGTATCCATGGCAAAAACACTTCGGCTTTCATGGGAGGTCTATCATCCCATGAAAGTAAAATCAAGGGGCATCACTCCTGTAAAACTGAGTATGCTGTCTACGTGCTGCGTTGCCCATGTGGCTTGCGGTACGTGGGCAGCACAATCCTCCCTGTACACAAGTGTGTTCTCCAGCACCTTAGGGCCATTAAAAATGGGGATAAAACCTACCCCGTGGCTAGGCACTTTGATGCATACCATAAAAGGGACATTAAGGGCCTTGAATACTACGTAATTGATGCAGTTCCAGTGAGCGCAAGAGGAGGTGATCTTGTGAAAAAATTGAGGCAATTAGAATCCAGTTACATCATTCGCCTCAACTCCAAAATTCCTGAAGGTCTTAATATTGAGGAGGACTTTCACACACATTTATGATCCCACCTCGGACGCACCTCCCTATCTGTATTTTAATTATTTCACTTATAAGTCTTAGAACTTATTTTAACTAGCACAAGCACTTTACACAGACTAAATACAATTCGGAAATTGATATGAGCAATTTTCTCATAGGTCTACTACAGTGTCGAGTTTGCCCACTGGGGCTATACACGTAGAACCGCAATTATAGAAATTCTGTCCACTGGGACTGTGGTATGTACCCGCTGGGGTGGTAATCTTTTTGAATCCTTTTGAATTTATTTCCTTTTTTATATTTCTATAATGGTTACGGTTCTAACCCCCTTTTTGTAATTCTGTAATATTGTGAATTGCAACGTATAAATAGATGGTTAATTGTAGAGCATGACACTGTATTCACACTGTATCAATTGTTTGTAATTGTAACCGTGAGCGCACGTTCTAATTCGCATATGTCCCGAAACTACGAGTCTGTTAACACTTTCTATGCTTCAGTAGTTCTTAATTGTCACGTGAGCACTGTTTACTTCAAAAAGGCTGAAAACTTTATCTCAAACGTTGGTGAACAAGCCTGCTTTGCAGGCGAAACGCGTATAACGTTGTGAGCTGATTAAAGATTTATGCGCAGCAGACAAGGCGTCGACCTTCCTTTTTGACAAGAGGATTCTTTATTTTGATATATATATATATATATATATATATATATATAGTTATAGTTAGTTCAGATAACTATAACTCGCGCGACCGCCACTCTATCACAAGGATGATGTAATCAATGATGTCATGAGTGATGCCACTGACCATGTCATGAGTGATGTAATATGTGACGTCATGAGCAGTGGATTGCGGACGCGCGAGTTATAGTTATCTGAACTTACTATAACGGGGGAATTTCATTGGTTTTTTACGAGTGAAATGTCCACCTAACTATAACCTGTGTGAAACCTATGGTTTTTTAAGTGAATTTGCAAGGTTTTTTAAATGCCAATTCCTAACTATAACGTGTGTGAAACCTATGGTTTTTTCAGTGAATATATATATATATACACACACACATATATTCACTGAAATAACCATAGGTTTCAGGGCTGTTATAGTTAGCTGGACATTTGACCCGTACAAAACCATTGAAATCCCTCTGTTATAGTTAGTTCTGCTAGCTATAACTCGCGCGCCCGCAATCCACTGCTGATGTCACATGTTACATCATTCATGACATGGTCAGTCACATCACTGATGACATCATCCAGTGAATGTGGTTTGGTGTGTTATTTAAATATGTTTTATATATATATAGCAATCTGCATTGAAAAATGAGTGGATATATACATATCTGGATGGAGGATTTAGTAGCAGTGTGTTTGACTGTTTACTTGACTCATTTATAGTGTCTCACTAAATATATTGGATAGTGACTAAACTGTGTGAATATCTGTATCACTTTGTCAGTTGTTGTGTAAACTGCTGCACCAGTTGGTTACTAGCTATGTGAAAGTCTATATTAGTTATTGATTAGTTAACTGAGTATTTGAATGGGAGAGTAAATGTGTGTGTGGTTCGGTGGGGGGTGTGTGACTGCCCAAAGATGTGTGAATAGTTGATTCAGTAGGTATATGAGGTTAAAACAACATGTTATAACAGTTGTTTGGGTGAGTGAATATCTTTATGGGTGTGGTGATGAGCAAATATATCTCTCAATGGTACATGTCCAACAAACTAGAAAAATAAAAGGCAGTGTATGTGACAGTTGTATATAAATAAGTATACATAAGACTCAGTGATTGTATGAGTGACTGTATGGATAACTGTATACTTGTAATAGTGATTTTATAACACACTGAGTATGAGTTCCTATCTATATGAATAGATGAAGTGGTGTTTGTATAAGTGTGTAGCTAAGTAAATGTAAGTATGATCCATTGTTTGCTTAAGTGAGTAGTATGACTGCATAAGTGAATAGGATGTGTGCTGGTTTGTAATGTCGATATAGGTGTATAAGTATATTTGATAGTGTTCTATTGATCGTTGACCGCATGTATGAGTGAATCTATAGGTAAGTGATTAGATGTGCGTGTAGATCTAGGAATCACTGAGTGGGTTTTTAGAAACTTGTATTGGTGTCAGTGGATTCAAATATGGTACTCTGTATTTTACAGTGAGTGATGAAAGGTTATACTAGTGTATGATGAGGTGTATCTGATTGTCAAGTGGATAATGTAATCAGAGATGTCATCAGTGATGTCATTTGAGATGTCATCAGTGATGTCACTGACCATGTCATGAATGATGTAATATGTGACATCATCATCAGTAGTGGATTGCGGGCGCGCGAGTTATAGTTAGCAGAACTAACTATAACGGAAGAATTTCTATGATTTTGTACGAGTGAAATGTCCAGCTAACTATAACAGCCCTGAAACCTATGTTTTTTTCAGTGAATTTCAAAGGTTTTTTAAATGATAATTTTTAAATGTAATAGTTAAATGTATTTTTTTATACTGATTTTCTACAGTTTTTAACTTTTTATTTTTACATATTTTATTTTTTAAATTACATTATATATTTTTAATATAAATGGAAATAAAAATGTTTTTTAAAATATTGAAACAGAAATATTGTTTTTTTTTTTGTTGAATGTATAAGTGCAGAACTAGAAGTGTGTTGGTTAGTTAGGGGACTGCATGCATAGTGGATAGGGGTTTGAAGCAGTCCATGTGCTAAGGCCTGGCTCAGTGCATGAGTACTTGGGTACTGACTGAATGATTAGAGTACTGCAAGGAGAGTGCCTGGGTGAATTTCTAAGTTCGTGGGTTTTGGCGCAGTGAATGGATTAGTACAATGTGCTGAATTGGTCACTAGAGGAGTGTAAGGGGAGTGACAGGGTGTTTGCTGGAAGTGTATGGATACTGACTGGGGAATTGAAGGTGTGAAAGACAAGTGTGTAGGTGGTTAGAAGACTGCATGCATAGTGGATAGGGGTTTGAAGCGGTCCATGTGCTAAGGCCTGGCTCACTGCATGAGTACTTGGGTAGTGACTGAATGATTAGAATACTGCAAGGAGAGTGCCTGGGTGAATTTATACGTGTTTGGGTTTTGGTGCAGTTTAAAAAAAAAATTCAGATGGGTACTGGTGGTAACTGACTCGGACTAACCAGTCCTAGAGCCAGTGCTATGCTAAAAGACACTTAGAATACAGTTAAAACACCTACATACACTAGGGAACACTATGCTTTGGGGTACCACTGTGATTAGAATGACCTCCTCTGTAAGCCCCTAGTATATAACAGGGCAGGGGGATTAAAACTACCTCTCAAAACGCGGCACAGGGCGCGTTTGCACACTGGTGAAGGGAGGGGGGGGGCTGAGATGACGTGTGCAAACACGCCCTGTGGCCGTTTTAATTTGGGGGATAAAGTCCTCTTGAGTCCTGAGTGTTCCTTAGGTCCAACTAGCTCACCAGGTATCTCCAGCTAGCGCCACAGAGCTGCGTTTCAGAAAGGTGTAAAAAGTGGCACTGCCTGGACCACCTCTCTGCAACGCAGCGCAGTGGCGCTTACTGGAAGCATCTGGTGGACTAGTTGCCCCCAGGGTCCCTCAGGATTGAAGAGGAATTATTTCCCCATCTTAAAACCCGCCACAGGGCGTGTTTGCACACGTCACCTCAGGCCCCATCTGTGAGAAAGTGCCATCTTTCTTGCATGGTATGCCCCCACTTTTTGCTGAATTGCTGATGTGCTTTGACTGAGTGTGCCCTGGGCTCCTGCCAATCAGGTGCACAGGGCCTGTGTTCCTTCCCTAAAACTGTATTGAAGCTGAAACCCAATTGGCATCTCTGGCCACATGTCAGCCCCTGGTAAATTCCCTAGGTACCCAGGGCATTGTGACCAGAGAAGACCCCTAAGGGCTGCAGCACTTATTGTGCCACCCTTAGGGGCCCTGCACCCTGACACCCACACACTGCCTTTGCAGACTGAGGGTCCTGGAGCAGAACTAAATAAAGAGTCGACATGGCCCACATCCCTGTGTGCCATGCCCACAAACCCACTGCCCTGGCATACATCAGTCACCCTTCTAGCTGGGTGCCCTATGCCAGTGGTGTGGGCACAGGTGCATGAGCCCTGTGCCACTACAGTACCCAGGGCCATTCCTGGGCACTGTAAGTGCAGTGATGCTATTAAGAGTATATGGTGCTGGGAGGTTGTCATTACGAACTCCACAGCACCATAATGGCTACACTGAAGACTGACAAGTTTGATATCAAACTTCTCAGCACATTAAACCCACACTGATGCCAGTGTGGGATTTAATGTAAAATGCACTACAGAAGGCATCTTAGAGATGCCCCCTGAAACCTAACCTACAATCCACGTCTTGTCTGAGAGGCTGGCTAGGCTGACACACGGCAGACATGTTGCTGGACCCCCGGGTGGAGAGCCCCCCGCTGTCCTAATCCTGCAACAATG
Source organism: Triturus cristatus (assembly GCF_964204655.1). NCBI lineage: Eukaryota > Metazoa > Chordata > Amphibia > Caudata > Salamandridae > Triturus > Triturus cristatus. Next base: position 487,316,387 of record NC_140587.1, on the reverse strand, counting down.
CACTTCCTGGGCGAGGTGCTAGGTCTCCTCCCCCAGGATGGGCAGGGGGAAGCTTCAAAGGCATACCGCCTTTGTGAGCTTCTCCAGACCACTTGCTGTACTCAGCAACTGGCCCCCACCGGTTCTGACCACCACTCTGGCGGGAAGACTGGCGGGAAACCCTACGTGAGGAAAAGAGGTGTGCCAGCCTGTGCCAACTCCACACCTCAAGTGGGAGAGGTGAGGTGAAGCACAACTCCGAGCCCCGGCCATCTTGAGGATGGGGAGCCCCGCCCAATGAGAGATAGGCTCCTGCCCCCCTCCCACAGGAGAGAAGCAGGAGGGGGTGTACTCACCCCAGGACAGAGACCTATTGGTCCCTGCCCTTCCCCTACCTGCAACGCCCCTAAATTTAGTATTTAGGGGCACCCTGAACCTTCCTTCCTCAGATCCCAATTTCGGAACAAGAAAGAAAGCCTAGAAGAAGACGACCTGCCGTACAGCTGCTAACAGGAGGACGACGCCAACTAATTTGGCCCCAGCCCTGCAGGCCTGTTGATCCTTGAACCTGCTCCTTCTAAATCCCGACGTCTCCTGCGGACAGCAACCTCAAGAACCCCGGAGGACCTGCCTGCTTTGACCCTCTTAGAGACTGGGACTCCCACGAGCAGTGGGTCTGCTCAAACGGCAACACCCCTGGTGCCAGCCAGGAACCGCGAATCCAGCCCACTCTGCACCAGTGCCCAAGGACCCTCCTCGACGACCCAGACAACGCCTGCAGACTCAGAACCAGGGACCCCTCCAACCACGACCAGCAGAGGGTAGGATTTCCCGACGTCCAGAGACACCCGTGCACCCGGCGCTCCCAGCCTCCTGTGCCCAACTCCAGGGTGCCTACCTACCCTCCAAGATCCCAACTTACCCCTCGAAGTGTTGGTCGCCCCAGAAGATCCACCGTCCCCAAGCCTGCAGCTTTTGTTCCCTTTTGAAGATCTCCATTGAATAACATTGAGCGCTCGACGGCTCAAAAGCACCCTGCACCCAGCCGCCTGAGTGCCCCTGGCAGTGCAACCTTTGTCCTATCCTACTTCACCATTTGCCCTGAGCAAGTGACCAGGAGACAAGCTCTCACAGCCGCGTGGCCTGCTAGCCAGCAGCCACCAACCGAAGGCCCCCTGCCTCTCATTGGATAACATTGGGCCTAACTACCTCTGCACCCGGCTGCCCCTGTGCTGCTGAGGGTTTATTAACTGTACCTACCTGACCCTCATAGACCCCTGAGTCTATGCCTAGAACCTTAACTCTGCCAGTAGAGTACGTACCTAAAAGCCGATAACTCACTTTTTTTCCATAGGCTAACATTGACTGGTTTCACTTGGAAATTCTTCAAAGTGTGGAGTTTTGAAACTTACAAATAATCCTCTAAAATCAGCAAAACTACGAATTCCAATTTACTCACCTGTTATCAGGAGAGACCTCAGTGCTGCATCTTTGAGCCCAGTACTGATCCTGAAAAGTAATTGCGGGGGCGCGAGATATAGTTATCTGAACTAACTATAACAGAGGAATTTCTAGGGTTTTGTACGAGGGAAATGTCCAGCTAACTATAACGCCCCTGAAACCTATGGTTTTTTCAGTGAATTTCAAAGGTTTTCTAAATGCTAATTCCTATCTATAACTTATCTCTAAAGATATCATGAAAAGCATTCTTTTTTAAAAGTAGGGTGCACATTAGTTTTGTGGAAAAGCATCTTTGTGATTGGTTAAGAAAAAACAGTTTCAACGTGGAGTACATATCATAGGATAAAATTTGCTCAGCTCAACCACACCTGCTACTTTCATTTGGAAGGCACTGTTCGAACTTAAAACAATCGTCAACTTTTAACCTGCACGTGTCGTTAAATGTTCAAGAAAATGTTACAAAAAAATATCGTAAAGTTTTAAAAAATGTATGAACTTTTAAGCTGCATGTAGTGTAGAATGTTCTAGGAAGTGTGTTGATAGAATACGTTGCACTTCTGACTTCTATGTGTTGTTGAATATTTAAAAAATGGTTCATATGGAAAATTAAAAAGAAACCAATAGAGAAGTTTTGAAACCTAAAATAATCAAGGAACTATTGTAATGTATTCTTTACATGTATTTATGTCTGCAGCAACACAATTATAGACACAACAGCACTAGGAAGAGGAAGAAGCGGGGAGTGGGGGAGATGGGCAGAATGGCACACATGCACAATTAAGTATAACACACATATAGACTAACAATGGCCAAAATGAAACACATCAACAAGGAGCACAAGTCACACAACCTGCCAACATCACACTACTGAATGAGCATAGAAGTTAAAAGCACGCTGCATTCATACAGGATGTGTACAAAGGCCAGTCGTTGGTGTTGTGGGATGTCTGAGACCGTGGTCATCATGCATGAGATGCCCAGCATGTGGCACATGGTCGAGTTCACTGTGTTATGTTGCCAAACAGCTGCTCCTCCCTTCCACGAGTCCCCACACTTTTGTATGGTGAGCTGTTGTATCTCGTGCACTCGTATGGCACGCCATTGTAATGCCTATTTGCGCATGTCCTGCTACATTCCAACTACAACATCACAGTGCCGTTTGGAGGTGGTGCATGCCACTTTACAATATCGACTGCTGCGGCTCTTGTAGCAGGCCACACCAGAACACAGACGCACTTACTGCACTTACTGCACTTCCTGTACACGGACATGTCCGAGACACCCCGTTCCCCTTGCCGGATAGGCACACCCCTGCACTGACCTGTGAACGACAGACCAGCACACGCCAGTTGTGCATGCAGAAGGATGCGTACGTAGCTACACATCCAGCCTCACTGACAACGCTGAGGTGACAGCACACTGTGATGTTGCAGGGCTCGTGCGTATCATGCTAAGACAATGACCACAGGGACACACTTACTAAGATGTGGGTTTGGAGGGCATTGGCGGTCCTGGAGTTGTTGAGATGAGTCTTCTGGCCCTCATGGGTATCCCTGTATCATGCTCATTGACTCTGGCACCTGTGGGTGTTCTGGTGTGGCTCTTGGCTGGGTTCCCTTTCATGGTGCAGGTAGTTGTCCTGCTTAACACCAGCAGAAAGCGGGTGTAAAATCCCCGGTGCTAACGTGTCTTATTGCCGGAATTTGTTTCACATTGCGATTGGTGTGAAAGTTGTGATGTGAGTTTTTTTCGTGTGCACAACAATATACGAACTGAGCAGTGTATCTCGTCCAGATCCAGCACGTGACGCACTATTCCCAATCAGTATAAAGACAATGATATTTCTTAATAGATTTTGTGTGTACACTGTAGGTACAGCCAATACCTCAGTGCAATACAATTCAGAATTTAAGTATTTAGAATAAATCGCAAAGGTGCACCTCGTGTCTTTTTGCACGGGAATGGCTACTCTCCATTTCATTATCAGCACTTTAACGGAAGTAAAGTTGAGATAAATCTAACACACTATTCACAAGTTGGTGCAAACTGCAGATATCACCAGTATTCCAGCGATAAGTGCCCCAAAATTTAACACAATGGTGGACTCCATCAAATAACAGTAATAAGAACAAGAAAGAGTCACACAGCAGTTAAGAGAACAACCAAAAACATATTTTTTTTTTCAAACTTTATTTTTTATAATAATAAATATATAAACGAAAAACTAGTTTCCAACTTTATTTTTTTATTAACATAAATATAAACAATAAACAAAATGTAACAACAATAATACAAAACAACAAGGCGGAACACTCCTGTGGGAACCACGGATGTCGACGACAGACCTGGAAAATCAGAAAGATTGTTAAAAAAAAACCAATATGGTATTCTCAACAAAATACCACAAGAAACAAATCACAGATATATAAAATGCATACAGCTAACAAAAGTTTATAAGTTTAACTTACAAAAACTGTAAATTTTGCCGCTTTAAAATATTTACCAAATCTGAGGACATTTTTTTGCAGAAGGCACCACACCCACAACGTTTTTCTTCAGTGGTGAAGAAATGTTTAACTTTTTCCAAGGGGCAAACAAAGACCAATGCCACCTTCTTCATTCGCAAGATTTGCCAAAGAGTTCTGTTACGAGGGGATCCTAACAAAAAATACTCGTGCGGCACAGCAAGTATGATGAAACACCTAAGGACCCTTCATCCAAACAATCTTGCACGAGAAGAGTGCAAACAGATGAGAAACACTCCTGTTCTGTATATGTAAAAAAGAATCACAAATAAATGTATATTAATAACTTTCAAATTTATACTCTTCCATTACTGTACAAACACATTTTTTATAAAATCTGACTAAGAAACTATAGCCCTGAACCACAAGTGTGACGATGGTTAAAACACTACATGCATAGTGCATACTACTTTGAAGCAGTTCATGCCCTAAAGCCTACCTCACTAAAAGACTACATGCTAACTGACTAAATGATTACAGTACTATAAGGAGACACACTGGGTGAGTGACAGGGAATTGAAGGTGTGAAAGACAACTGTGTAGGTGGTTAGAGGACTGCATGCATACTGGATAGGCATTTGAAGCAGTCCATGTGCTAAGGCCTGGCTCAGTGCATGAATACTTAGGCACTGACTGAATCATTAGCGTACTGCAAGGAGAGTGCCTTGGTGAATTTATAAGTGTTTGGGTTTTGGCACAGTGAATGAATTAGTACATGGTGCTAAATGAGTCACTAGAGGAGTGCAAAGGGAGTGACAAGTGCTGGACTGTATGGATACTGACTACAAAATTGAAAGTGTGAAAGACAAGTGTCTAGGTGATTAGAAGACTGTATGCATAGTGCATAGGGGTTTGAAGCAGTCCATGTGCTAAGGCCTGGGTCAGTGTATGAATACTTAGGCACTGACTGAATGATTAGAGTACTGCAAAGATAGTATCTTGGTGCATTTATAAGTGTTTGGGTTTTAGCACAGTGAATGGATTAGTACATGGTGCTGAATGGGTCACTAGAGGACTGCAAAGGGAGTGACCGGGTATTTCCTGGAAGTGTATGGATACTGACTAGGGAATTGGAAGTGAGAAAGACAATTGTGTAGGTGGTTAGAGGACTGCGTGCATAGTGGATAAGGGTTTGAAGCAGTCCATATACTAAGGCCTGGGTCACTGGATGAGTACTTAGGTACTGACTGAATGATTAGAGTACTGCAAGGAGAGTGCCTGGGGGAATTTATTAGGGTTTGGCGCAGTGAATGGATTAGTACATGATGCTGAATGGGTCACTAGAGGAGTGCAAATGGAGTGACAGGGTGTTTGCTGGAAGTGAACGGATATTGACTGGGGAATTTAAGGTGTGAAAGACAAGTGTGTAGGTGCTTAGAGGACTGCATGCATAGTGGATAGGGGTTTGAAAAAGTCCATGTGCGAAGACCTGGCTCAGTGCATGAATACTTAGCAGTGACTGAATCATTAGAGTACTGGAAAGAGAGTGTATTGGTGAATTTATAAGTGTTTGGGTTTTGGCACAGTGAATGAATTAGTACATGATGCTGAATGGGTCACTAGAGGACTGCAAAGGAAGTGACAGGATGTTTCCTGGAAGTGTATGGATAATTACTAGGGAATTGAAGGTGTGAAAGACAAGTGTATAGTATGTTAGAACACTACATGCATACTGCATAGACATTTGAAGCAGTCTATTTGATACTTAGAAACTGACTAAATCATCAGACTACTTCTAGGACAGTGCTTGGGTAAAACTTTTAAATTTTCAGTTCTGCCACAGTGAAGAGAATAGTACATGGTACTGCACCTTAGTGTCAAACCCTGACTCATTTTATCAATGCATAAGCAAAGACTAGCTTCTAATGCTACTAAAACTTGACAACATGAGAGGTTTTAAATTAGTTATCTGTCAGCAAATACACAATGTTACCAAATGCTTCTCTCACAGTGGTTCTCAAATGCACACAGACTCACAGTGTGATTCTAGACAACAACCACTATACCTAGGAGTTTACCAAATCTCATTCACTACAGTGGAAGTGGTAAAGGAACTGCACACAATCTACATATTTCACGAATACACTTTAATGTCCATGCCTAACTAATTTAATCAACGCATAAGCAAAGACTGGCTTCTAATGCTACTAAACCTTGACAACATGACAGGTTTTAAAACAGTTATCGGTAAGTAAATACACGATGTTACCAAATGCTTCTCTCACAATCCTTACCCAAATGCACACAGACTCACAGTGTAATTTTTAACAATCAACACTATCCTAGGACTTTACCAAAACTCATTCACTACTGTGGAAAGGGGTAGGGGGACTGCACACAATCTACATATTTAAGTACAGCACATCAGTGTCAAAGCATGACTTATTTAATCAACATATAAGCAAAGACTGGATTCTAATGCTACTAAAACTTCACAACATGACAGGTTTTAAAAAGGTTATCTGTGAGGAGGAGCCTAGCGCGCAACCAAGATGGCCGCGTAGGCACAGGGCTCCCGAGGACCTCCACAACTTCCCACGTCTATCCTGAATTTATCCTGATTCTATCGACGGGCTTCTACGGGCGAACCTACATGGAGGTGATACCTGTTGTCCAAATTCGAATCGGACATCGGGAACCGGAATAGCATCGATTCCAAGTTGGCGGCCTACTCCGGACCTTGCCCCGGACTCGAGTTGGCATGGTGCCCGGGCAGAAAGTGAACAACAACGGCATGCGGGACTTGGACCGGTGCGCACCCCCTACTTTCACTTTCGGTTTCGGGTCTCCTCGCTGAAACTGAGGGGCCTTGGATTGTCAGCACAGATTTATAGTGGGACGACTGGGTATCCTGCCTGCTCTTGGATACTAGCCTGGACTACCTTTCGGGATCACCGAGGCTCCCTAGATTGGCTCTCCGGGGATTGCTCATCGTGTCGGTGGCCGACACTCTTGGCGACCATCAGACAATGGCGGCTAGATTGGATGGAGATAAGCAAAAATCCAAGACGACTAGGCGAGGAGCTCATACTCAAGCTAACAACATGGATCGCTATACCCAGTCGAGAGATTCCCCTGGTGGCCCTCGTAAGTCACCGGAGAGACTCAAGGATGGCCCGGGATCGTCAACCGAGTTAACATTGCAGGACCTCATGGGTGCCATCGATGAGATGAAAGTGGCGGTCGGCCAGCAATTTGATACATTGGCCCATAAATTGGACGCGGTTTTGATCGACGTTAAACTAGTCAGAGCGGACCTTTCACAAACAAATGAAAAGGTCAAATCCCTGGGTCTGACGACGTTGAGTCTGGTAACGGACGTGTCTGACCTGCAAGCCGAGGTCCGTAATCTGCGGACGTCCACTGCTTTGTCTGTCCGTCGACTGGAGGATTTTGAAAGTAGGGCTCGGCGGAATAATAAGCGCATAATCGGGGTGCCGGAGAAATCGGAGGGCCCTGCGGCTGACCTCTTCGTGGAAGACCTTGTGATCAACCATCTCGCACCCAAAGGCTTGAGTAAATTCTTTGCGGTTGAGCGGGCCCATAGAGTTCCGGGTGGTCAGCCCAAACCGGGCGCTCCCCCGCGGCCCATCATCGCCAGAATTATTCATTTCAGGGACAGGGATGCTATACTGCAGGCCTCGAGGGTGAGTGGGCCGACGAAGTTCGAGAACACTCATATCAGTTTCTACCCGGACTTCACACAATTGGTCCAAAAGCAGCGACAGGAGTTCATGGGTGTCAAACGGCGGCTGAGAGACATGGACCTGAAATATGCGATGCTCTTTCCGGCCAGGTTGTGTGTTGAGTTTGAGGATCGGACGCACTTCTTTGATCGGCCGTAGGAGGTTGGAGATTGGCTTGATACCCTGCCTCAGCAACGACGCCGAGAGGGACAGACCGAAGGGAACGGAGTGGGCTTGGATGGACAGGAATAGACTTTTGGTTCCCGGTGACTGACTACTGTGATGACACTTCCATATTTTGGTTTGGTGTTTCTATTCAATGCCCGGGGGTTGTGGGGTGCTCAGTGAGGCTCTTTCCTCCTCTGGAGTCTCTTTTTGTAGCGTAGTTAATGTTAGGGCGACAGGCACACTGCAAGTTGGGGGGGCTACATGGGCTCACGCAGGGGTGCAGGGTGGGGGGAGTTGTAACGGGAAGGTTGGGGGGGAGGGGGGGGAGTTGGGGAATGTTTGAATGTTCTACAAGGCAACGTCACGCCATACGATTGGTGGTCGGGATCGTGTTCTCGGGGGGGGGGGGGGGAGGGGGGGGGGTTGTGCGTTGGGATGGGATGGGGGTAGGGGATTGAGAGTACTCTCGTGGAATGTGAATGGCTTGGGGGATAGGATTAAACGCGGAGCAGTGCTGCAGTTTTTGAAACGGCTGTCGCCAGATATTGTCTTTCTGCAGGAAACGCATCTAATTGGGAATTCTTGCCATGCTATGAATAGGAGGGGATATCGTCTCGTTGCGCACTCTGGTTTCGATGTGATCCATGATGATAGGGGGCGGTATACTGCACTTGTAGGCCGATGGGAGGGCAGAACCATCTCGCTCGTTTCTGTTTATGTCCCACCAGGATTACAGACCGTAACTTTCGCTGATTTGGGGCGAATGGTCCTGGGACTCCGGGGGGGGGGGGGGGGTTCTGGTGGTGGGGGGCGATTTTAACTGTCGTATCTGGCGGGGCGGATCGTCACCCTCCCAGGGGCACAGGCCTGGCTGAGTGAGTTTATAGATACCCTCGGACTGATCGACTGCTGGAGACTAATGCACCCGGGGCAGGTGCAATACACTTTTCACTCAGGAGCCCATGGGAGTTTGTCGAGACTTGATTATGTCCTTATGCCGGCGGCCCAAGCTGTGATGATTAGAGAAGTAAGACATCTGGCCCGGGGTATTTCCGATCACTCCCCACTACTGTTGCACATTGAGGTCACCCACGGGGCTGAGGGGAGGGTGGCACCGATAACCCCTGGTACCTGCGTGATCCTAAAATCCGGGCGGACCTGGTCAAGTCTATTGACCACTATTTCACTGAAAACGTGGGGTCAGTGTCCTCTGCTGTCTCGTTATGGGAAGCCTTCAAAACAGTGCTCCGTGGGCAGGCTCTTTCTCTCATTTCCCACTCCAAGAAAAGCAAGACTGAAGAGGTGGTTCGCCTTGAAAACGACATAGCCAAGTTGGAGGGGGACCTGGAACTGGGTGTTACGAAAGATACGTTGCATGTTCTCAGTCTTAAGCAGCTTGACTATAGAGCGTTGGTTACTGACGCAGCCAAAGTGATGAGTAGAGAGTAACAGGGGCGCTTATACGATGTGGGGGACAAGGCTGGTAAATTGGTTGCATGGTTGGACAAGAAAGAGAGACCGAGTCGAGTGGTGCCGGTTATTGAGAGAGCGGATGGCGTGCGTGTGACTGACCCTGTGGAAATTGTTGAATGTTTCGCGACTTATTTCCGTGACGTATATTCTCCAGTCTCGAATGGTCTTGAGGATGACTCTCATCTGTTGCTGAGAGATGTAGTGTTGCCGTCTTTGTCAGAGGCAGATAGGGCACTGATGGATGCGACGTTGTCGCCTGACGAGATTGCTTTGGCCATTCGCTCGATCGCTTCTGGCAAGGCCATGGGTCCCAATGGCCTTCCCATTGAACTGTATAAACTGCGCCCGGACAAGATGGCGCCTCATCTCCGCGATATGTTTCTTGAGGCACGTGACGTGGGCTCCCTCCCCTATGATCAGCGTCTCGCTACCATAGTCGTGATTCACAAGGAGGGGAAGCCGCGGGATCGGTGTATTTCTTACAGGCCCATCTCCTTATTAAATGCTGAGCCTAAAATTCTTGCTAAGGTTTTAGCTAACCGTCTGGTTGGGGTCGTCGGCGACTTGATCCATCCGGACCAGTCCGGTTTCATACCTCACCGTAATACGGCCCTGAACCTGAGGCGTCTTCATGGAGTGCTCGCCAGAGCGGAGTACATACGTGAACCGGCCGTTTTGGCGTCCTTGGATGCCACTATGGCGTTCGATACCCTAGAATGGCCATATCTTTGGGCGGCGCTTGCAAAATTTGGTTTTGGCCCCGGGTTTATCGGTTGGGTGAGGTTGTTGTATGAGGAACCGTTGGCTCAGGTAGTTGTGAATGGCAGAGTGTCGGCGCCCTTTGGGTTGGAAAGAGGCACGCGGCAGGGTTGCCCGCTGTCACCCCTCCTTTTTGCGCTTGCCTTGGAACCTCTGGCTGCCTGGTTACGATGGGAGCCCTTATTGCGCGGCATTAGGTGGACGCCTGAATTTGAGGACCGCATTTCTCTTTATGCGGACGACATTCTCCTGTACCTCACATCTCCCCGGCAGTCTTTGATAGTACTGGTCGATGTTCTGAACTCATTTGGTCGCAACTCCGGCTTGGTCATTAACTGGGCCAAGTCATGCGTCTATGTTCTCTCTGGGGACGCTCCTCTCCTTCCGCGTGGCTGCCCTATCCAGATTGCGCTGTCACGGTTTAAATACCTGGGAGTGTTCATAACTTTGGACGCTGTGGCCCGTTATGAGCGGAACCTACTCCCCCCCCCCACTCCAACGACTGAGGGCCGACGTCTCGAGGTGGCGACGGCTTCTGCTTTCGCCGCTCGGGCGCGCGGCGTTGTTTAAAATGATGTCGCTGCCACGATTCCTGTATGCACTGCAAAATACACTCGACGTCATACCGGCCCGCTATTTCCGTGAGGTGGAGAGCCTGCAGAGGCGGTTGTTCTGGGACGGGCGACCCCGAATCGCTCTCACAAAATTGACACTCCCTTGGTATGATGGAGGTATTGCACTCCCCGATATCAAGCGTTATTATTGGGCGTCCCAATTGGCGGCGGTGAACCACGGGATGTACGGGCCGGCCCTGAACCCGGCGTTCGAGATGGATAAAATGCTATTGCCTGGGGGGGACTATAATAGAGCACTCTATTCGAAGTCTCCTGGTGTGCAGTTGACAGGCCCAACAAAGATAGCGGTACCGGTGTGGCATGCTGCTAATGCTGCGATGGGTTGGAAGGACCGCCTGACTCGAGCGACTCCACTGTATGCTTCGGAAAGGCTGGGCTGTTTGTGGAAAACCAAAGGGTTTGAGAAATGGGATATGATTGGCATATGTAAGGTGAGTGACCTCTGAGTGAAAGGGGAGTTTAAAACGTTTGAAATGCTGAAAGCGGAATATAAGCTAAACGATAGGGAGTATTTCCGATATGCCCAGGTCCGTCATGCGTTGAGCTCGGTTTTCCCTGATGCCACCGCTATCCCGGAAAATTCCCCGCTGGAGGATAGGGTGCTCGATGGCTACGTGCCTGACAGCACAATCTCCTTGATCTATAAAAAGCTTATCAACGATCGGGCGGATCTGTTGACCCGCTTGAGGGAGATCTGGGTGGCTGACGGTTTGGAATTAGATGATGAGGACTGGGTCTCGGCAATAGCCTCCCCGCGGGAGGTGGCAATTCCGGCCCGCCTTCGGTTCGTACAACTAAAGATACTCCATAGAGTGTACGTCACTGGTCCCCGCCTGATGCGCATGGGTTTCTCCGTGGATGGGATGTGTAAGCGTGGCTGTGGTTCGCTGGGTACTTTCCTTCACGTTATATGGGAATGCCCTGAGGTGGCGCTCTTTTGGCGTCGGGTGCATGCGGTAATGGAGGAAGTCACTCACGTTGCGCTGCTTCCAGAAGCTAGGAGATGCCTGCTGAACGTGTGGGAGCCAACCGATTATAATGTGGCACAGACGCGGTGGGCGACTATGGGAAATATGGTGGTCAAACGTAACATTGCCCAGTTATGGGGTTCCCAGAGGCCGCCCACGGTCTCGGTGTGGAAGGAGAATATGGATTGGTGCATGTTTAGAGAAAAGACGGTGTATGTAGCGAGAGGCAAGCCGCGGAAATGGACTGGGGTGTGGGGTCCGTGGAACGCTTATCGCGGAGACATCTGTGCCACTCCACTGGCTGTTGTACTGGATGCCTCTTCGTCCCCCTAGCCGAGCGTTCCTCGTCTGTTAAGTTACAAGTGTGTTACGGTTTGCTTTCTCCTCTGCTCCCGTGCCCCCCTCCCTTCTCTGCCGCTGATCATTGGTTCCCTACCCCGGGGAGCGCGTCCTGCAATTTACAATGTCTATTGCCTTGTTTGTGTGTAATGTTTCTTAATTTTCAATTGAAAACTGAAACCGTATCTAATATTGTCACTCAACTGTTGCTTCTGCCTTCATTGGGTGCGATGATGGACTGACGGGCTCCCCGGATTGACCAATCTGTATAACGGTGAATGATACGTCTCATGCTACTTAGCGGCCGGCCCAAAGGGTTGTAGGCCCATGTTTGTAACCCCTTGAAGTCCAATAAAGGTTTCTTTCAAAAAAAAAAAAGTTATCTGTAAGAAAATACATGATATCAACAAATGCTTCTCTCACACTGATCCCAAATACACACTAACTCACACTGTGATTCTAGACATGCACCACTATCCCTAGGAATTTTCCCAAACTCATTCACTACAGTGCAACTGGTAAGGGAACTGCACACAATCTACATATTTCAGGACTGCACTTTTGTGTCAAAGCCTAACTCATTTAACCAACGCATAAGCAAAGACTGACTTCTAATGCTACTAAAACTTGACAACATCACAGGTTTTAAAAGAGTTATCTATCAGCAAATACAAGATATTACTAAATGCTTCTCTCACAGTGGTTCCCAAATGCACACAGACTCACTGTGTGATTCTAGACAAACACTATCCCTTGCACTATACCAAAACACATTTCTTCATCTAGAAGTAGTACTACATTTTAGTATAGAAACATAACATAACTCATTTCACAAATTCATAAACGACTGGTTTCTAATTCTACCAAAATATAAAAACCGCACAGTTATCTATTTACAAACACATGAAAAACACAAATGCTTATCACAGAATGGTTTCTACATGCACACACATTGTAGAGAAAAAAAGTACTCCCTACGCTTTAGCAGGAAAAATACATTAGTCTGATTAAAATCAAAATAGTCTACATACATCCCCTCACAATTAAATAACTCATCTTTCAAGTTCTTTTGTAGATTAAGAAGTATATCAATCACTCACCATTTTTTCTTTTACAGAATCTCTGCACTGTGCACCTCTCAGCAAAGGCAAAGAATGGAAAAGTTTCCCTTTCATTTTCCACACATATACATGTAAACATCAAATCACAATCCTTCACACACAAACTCAAAAGCAATCGCACATTTCTATTGGTTAAACATTTCAACCCTTTCCAACTGAAATACATTTCAACCCTTCCCCCAATCTGCCTTCTGCCTGTTACCATAGAAACAGGTCATAGAACACTGCACTGAGCTCACAGGTCACAAGTTCAGCACACAATGTTCCTACACAAGACAGGAAGTATGCTTGATTTTTCAACATATCAGCTTATCATATATAATGTTCCTTACAATCTGTTTTTGTTAACCAATAACAATCATACCTTTAAAAAACAGAAATATACACCCTACCTTTCAGTGTAGAAAGTTGTCATACAACCAATGATTTCTTGCCGGTTTTCAAAAAACATTGCCGTGTATCCGCGCACCCACCGCGAGAGAATCCGTGCATCCAACGCGATAGGATGCGCGCACCGTGCGCGCATTTCTCCGTTTTTTTGGGACCCCCCTAAGCACCTCTAGAGGGTCATAGTATTTCCACTCTTCCCCCTTTATATGTTTTACACACTTATTCCCCTTGCTTCTTCAGCCTCGCTTCTACCGAGGCAGAAAATGGCCGCCAACAGTTCCTGGTTTCGAATGTAGAGACACTCGACAGCCAATTAGCATTCAGCGCGCGATCGGGAAGGTGCGCGTTCAGTTCGGGGAGGGTGCGCTTACGGTGCGGTACTGAGGACTACCTCTTTGCCAAATTTGTTGTCATTCCGTTCAGCGGTTCGGGCTGTAGCTGCGACAACAGATCCTATGGGAAATTGCATGGGGAAAACGTATGTGTGTATATATATATATATATTCACTGAAAAAACCATAGGTTTCACACATGTTATAGTTAGCTGGACATTTTACTGATAAAAAACCAATGAAATTCCCCCGTTATAGTTACTGTAGGCAACTATAACTCACGCGACCGCAATCCTCTGCTGATGCTAATACTGTATTTAGACACTTATTTGCCCATGTCTTCTTCCATTAAATTTTAGCTATACATATATTACAAATATTTTTTTTTCATAAAGACACATATGTCATCAGCAGAGGATTACGGTCGCGTGAGTTATAGTTGCCTACAGTAACTATAACGGGGGAATTTCATTGGTTTTTTATCAGTAAAATGTCCAGCTAACTATAACATGTGTGAAACCTATGGTTTTTTCAGTGAATTTGCAAGGTTTTTTAAATGCTAATTCCTAACTATAACGTGTTTGAAACCTATGGTTTTTTCAGTGAATTTGTACGGTTTTTTAAATGCTAAGTTACTTTACGCCATTTGTGGCGTGCGCGCCCACTTAACGCAGTTCGTTCCATGCGCGCACGGTGCGCTTCGCGCACCGTGCGCGCACAGTGAGCACGCGGTGCGCTTCGCGCACCGCGTGCCCACGTTACGCTAGATGGGCCATGAACGCACGATGCGCTTCGCGCACCGTGCGCACATGGAGGTCATATGATGAGCATCGTTGTGACAGGTAAAATATAGGTTTTGTTTATCTCTGAGGAGCTATGCACAAAAGGTGCCCTTTGGGCACCTTTTGCACACGGGGTGGGGAGAATGTGGATATTTTTTTTTTTTTTATTATTTCTTACCGTACGCGTACGGTAAGCGTAATCGGCGAAATTTTTGAAAAAATTAAAATTGCCTTTTTTCACTTGGGGGATCGTTGGGGACTCCCTCGACATGGCTAGGTGCTTGGGAGCTGTGTAAACAGCCCCTTTACATGATTTGCACTTTGTTTTTCAACCCCCTGTCAGAGTGCGAGAGAGAAAATGGTGGCCGCCGCTTCCTGGTTTCGACCGATTCGAATGTTTACTAAGATCTAAGGGCCAATCAGAATCGCGCTCGCGCACGCCACCGTACGCGTACGGTAAGCGCACCGTAAGCTAGCTCAGATATATATATTGATTTAAAGGCTATTTTCTCAGAATCTACTGAACAGATTTACACCAAACCTACAAAAGGCACTTCCTTGACCTGAGGACTACCTCTCTGCCAAATTTCAAGTAATTCTGTTCAGCCGTTCGGGCTGTAGCTGTGTCTAAAGGTCCTATGGAAAAATGCATGGGAAAAACGCGTTTTGGGACCCCTCTTTTATCTCAGCCCCCGCTTGACGAATCCCCCCGAGACTTTCAGGGTAGGAGCGGAGCGTAGCGCCCCACCTATTTTGAAAAATTCACGAGGATTCGTCGACCGGCGCCAAAGTTATTCAAAATAGAATGTTGCGGATTTCCTATGGAAACGTGGTCCTAACTATAACTACCTACTGGCGACCGCCAGTAGGTAATATATATATATATATATATATATATATAACGAACCCACCGTCACTGCTGCGATTGGCATATGATTAAGAGTCGCTAGACTCGAAACGCGTAATGCCTGTTTTATTGATTCCTTTTTCCTGGAATAAAAGAACTTTGTACAAGCATCGTTGGTGTGGCCCGTTTTGACGCTGCTGGAGAGAGCGCGCCGTGTGCTGTGGATGTTTTAGAGGTGTCTGACACACCCTAACCGGGCCCCGAATCTGTGAGGCAGAGGCATTCCCTATGTCAGAGTTAGTGTGGAAGCTGAAAGCTTATCAGGAATGCCCGCCGGCTGCCAGTATGAAGCATGAACTAAGCATTTATGGAAGGGCTAATGAGAGGCCCGCCGTATCTTGGGACGTGAAGAGTTTGAGCAGCCAGGATTTGCGAGAGAAATTCTCTGAAGCACTTCATGCTTGATTTTGCCTGGAAGACGAATTACGAGCCGCCAGAGGACACGGTGGTAGTGAAATTTTCTGATGAATACTGTGTCCAAGGTATGGAACTTTTCCTCTTATAGCGTGCATTGCTCTTGGAACACTGTGGATTCAGTTAAAGTTTTGCCAACATCGACATTGGGAACCAGAGAAATTATAAGGACGGTTATGAGGCATTGTGGGAGATTGAGTCCCGAAAATCAAGTTAATAACGAAATAAACTGTGCAACGAAGATTAACTAAGAAATAATGCCACTAAAGGTTTAAAGGATTAACCTGGAGAATATTGGAGTGACTGTACTTGTCTTCGTTACATATAACACTCGAACAACCAATGATACCTTGTTGAACATTGTAGAAAATGAACTGTTCCTTTAAACTGGTAAAATTGTCCTTTCTCAATGTCTTGCAAGTTACGTTTAAAAAGCTAACGAACCCACCGTCACTGCTGCGATTGGCATATGATTAAGAGTCGCTAGACTCGAAACGCGTAATGCCTGTTTTATTGATTCCTTTTTCCTGGAATAAAAGAACTTTGTACAAGCATCGTTGGTGTGGCCCGTTTTGACGCTGCTGGAGAGAGCGCGCCGTGTGCTGTGGATATATATATATATATATATATATATAAATTACCTACTGGCGGTCGCCAGTAGGTAGTTATAGTTAGGACCCCTTTTCCATAGGAAAACCTCAACATTCTATTTTGAATAACTTTGGCGCCGGTCGATGAATCCTCGCGAATTTCTCAAAATAGGTGGGGCGCTACGCTCCGCTCCTACCCTGAAAGTCTCGGGGGGATTCGTCAAGCGGGGGCTGAGATAAAAGGGGGGTCCCAAAACGCGTTTTCCCCATGCATTTTTCCATAGGACCTTTAGAACGAGCTACAGCCCGAACGGCTGAACAGAATTACTCGAAATTTGGCAGAGAGGTAGTCCCTAGGTCAAGGAAGTGCCTTTTGTAGGTTTGGTGTAAATCTGTTCAGTAGATTCTGAGAAAATAGCCTTTAAATCAATATATATATCTGAGCCCGCTTACGGTACGCTTACCATACGCTTACCGTAAGCGTACGGTGGCGTGCGCGAGCGCGATTCTGATTGGCTCTTAGATCTTAGTAAACATTCGAATCGGCCGAAACCAGGAAGCGGCGGCCGCCATTTTGTGTATTTCACTCAGAAAAAAAAGAGTGAAAACAAGAAAAGGGGGCAATGAGGAGAGTTACAGACCCCCTTACATTTGTGAGGGGGTCAAAGAAGGACTGTAAAGTACAAAGAAAACATTTATTGATTTTAAAAAAAATCACGGGGTACGCGTACGGTAAGCTTACGGTAAGCGTACGGTAGAAAAAAAAAAAAAAAAAAATTAAAATCAGATTTAAGTGTTTAGATATTAGGGGGCTCTAAAAAGAGCTGTTGTGTTTATGAAATGATTTTTTAGTGGTACCTACAAGTAAGTACCGATGCAGAGTCTAAGGTTCAAGAGGAAGACTCTGTTCCCTTCATCATTGAAGTGCACACCATCTCCTCTATAAATGTCTTGCATGTCATAACGCAAGTTGTTGTGGTAAACGGCACCCATACCATAGTCACGGAGGAAAGCAGAAACAGATTTGTTGACGTGCTTTCTTGCTTTGTCATCGCACCGCGTGCCCACCGTGCGTGCACGGCACTAACTGCGTAAAGTGGGCGCGCGGTGCGCGAAGCGCACCGCGTGCTCACTGTGCGCGCACGGTGCGCGAAGCGCACCGTGCGCGCACGGAACGAACTGCGTTAAGTGGGCGCGCACGCCACGAATGGCGTAAAGTAACTTAGCATTTAAAAAACCGTACAAATTCACTGAAAAAACCATAGGTTTCACACACGTTATAGTTAGGAATTAGCATTTAAAAAACCTTGCAAATTCACTGAAAAAACCATAGGTTTCACACATGTTATAGTTAGCGGAAATTTTACTGATAAAAAACCAATGAAATTCCCCCGTTATAGTTAGTGCAGGCAACTATAACTCACGCGACCGCAATCTTCTGCTGATGACATATGTGTCTTTATGAAAAAAAAATATTTGTAATATATGTATAGCTAAAAATGTATGGAAGAAGACATGGGCAAATAAGTGTCTAAATACAGTATTAGCATCAGCAGAGGATTACGGTCGCGTGAGTTATAGTTGCCTGCACTAACTATAACGGGGGAATTTCATTGGTTTTTTATCAGTAAAATTTCCGCTAACTATAACATGTGTGAAACCTATGGTTTTTTCAGTGAATTTGCAAGGTTTTTTAAATGCTAATTCCTAACTATAACGTGTGTGAAACCTATGGTTTTTTCAGTGAATATATATATATATATATATATATATATATATATATATATATATATATATATATATATATATATATATATATATATATATATATATTCTACTGGCAGTCGCCAGTAGATAGTTATAGTTAGGACCGTGTTTCCATAGGAAATCTCAAAATTCTATTTTGAACAACTTTGCGACGAATCTTCTCAATTTTCAAAACTAATGGGGCGCTCCGCTCTGCTCCTACCCTGAAAGTCTCGGGGTGATTCGTCAAGCGGGGGCCGAGAAAAAAGGGGGGTCCCAAAACGCGTTTTCCCATAGGACCTTTAGTCGAAGGTACAGCCCGAACGGCTGAACAGAATTACTTGAAATTTGGCAGAGAGGTAGTCCTCAGGTCAGGGAAATGCCTTTTGCAGGTCTGGTCTGGTGTCAATCTGTTCAGTATTTCCTGAGAAAATAGCATTTAAAAGCATATAAATATCTATACGCGCGCACCGTTCCGTCCGCGATTCTGATTGGTTGTTAGATGTCAGTCAACATTCGAATCGGTCGAAATCAGGAAGTGTCGGCCGCCATTTTGTCTCACGCACTGAAAAGGAAAGGGGGAAAAAAGGTGGAAAACGTGAAAAGGGGGCAGGGAAGAGAGTTCCTGACCCCCTAGCCTTTGTCAGGGGGTCACAGAAGGACCCCCCAGGGGCAAAAAAACATCATTTTTTTTTTTAATAAATCGCGGGGTGCGCGCACGGTAAAAAAAATTTAAATATATATATATATGTCATGTGATCAAGGCTGCTGCGTCAGTCGAAACGCGTAATGACATATTGAGTGAGCAATAAACATCCTGTCATTCCAACTAAGAGGAGTTCGTGCTGGTTCTTTTCATCGCCCGTGGGGAAGTTGGAAGGCAGCAATTCAGTCATATATATATATATATATATATATATATATATATATATATATATATATATATATATATATATATATATATATAAAGAAAGATATAACTTAGCATTTAAAAAACCGTACAAATTCACTTAAAAAACCATAGGTTTCACACACGTTATAGTTAGGTGGATATTTCTCTTGTAAAAAACCAATGAAATTCCCCCGTTATAGTTAGCTCAGATAACTATAACTCCCGCGACCGCCACTCTATCACAAGGATGATGTCATCAGTGATGTCATGAGTGATGCCACTGACCATGTCTTGAGTGATGTAATATGTGACGTCATCACCAGTGGATTGCGGGCGCGCAAGTTATAGTTATCTGAACTAACTATAACAGGGGAATTTCATTGGTTTTTTACCAGAGAAATATCCACCTAACTATAACCTGTGTGAAACCTATGGTTTTTTAAGTGAATATATATATATATATATAGATTGGGTTACAGGTAAGCTGCCCGGCGCTTAAAAGGTCTCAGACACTGTTCCCCACCAGTGTAATTTCAAAATATTAAACAAATACATCTGAGAACAGTAAACATTCAGAGATTCAGTAATATACAGATGATTAGTCTTCTTGTTCATTCATTTCATGATGCTTATTTTCATTTCTTTAGAGGTCAAAGTTCACAAAAATTATCTCAGAGATGCAAACACGTGTTTCGCGCCAGCTGCGCTTCTTCATACATGTATACATACGTGTTACTTTATACACTTACATATATCTATCACAACTTCAATGAGTAAACTTAAACAATATATTCTCCACCACATCATAATTTACTTAAAAGAAAAAAGAAAAAAAGACAAAAGAAAAGAGAAGAAAAAAAAGAAGATAAAGTAAAAAAGTAAATTTACACCAAGGAAAATGAAAGAGAAAAGGAGAATAGGGCTAACGCATTGTTGAACTTCCATCTGCACCAAGTTTATCAATCTGTACATCTAATATCAGAAAAGCATTCGTTATAAATTTAGAGCAGGGGCAGAGTTTACCTCATCTTCCATATTTGGTCTCTTTATTAACAAACAAAACGACAATCTTCCCAAATGATCAAGTTTCCCTATGTTTTGAAGCAGTTCCTAAAATTAAAATTAATCAATTGTTTATTGTTTCATAGAATTTATATACTAGTGACTTCAGTCTACTATCTTTAATAGCATCAAGTCGCCCAATAAATTTTATCCAATGCCAATTTATAAAAAATAACAGATTTTTATATTAATTTAAATACCAAGTTCTATGAGATTAGGTAAGTACTTTTTGAGTTGGCGATTTTCAGAAACAAAGAAAATATAGCTGTCAGATTTGAGGCATGAGCTTTGAACAGGCTAATGTTACCCTATGGGAGAAACATAAACTTCATAGGGGTTCTTGCAAGCGAGTTACAGGGTTGTTCTTCTGGACCAGCAGTTTTGGTTTACCTGCCCTGGTGTGTCCGGGTGCAGAGGTGCTGGTCACAAGGGTAGTCTTGAACGCTACAGCTGAAGTCTATGTAGAAAACCTGTAACAGGAAAAGGCTGCAAGTGGAAACTTGGGAAAAATCCATCAGAAACCACGGGGGAGGTGTGGGGGAGCTCTGTTCTTGAGGGTCTCTGGGTTAAGGGTGCACCATCAAAGACTTGGGCTGTGGGGCTCAGGTGCAGAGGTGTTTTGGCCGCTGGGTTGCTTGTTTTTGAGGCTCTCACTGGTTAGGTCAACCTGGAGATGTGTACAAAACAAGACGGCAGGGCCACTCTCAATGATGACCACTCTGGTGCTCTCGTCAGTAGGCCGTACTTAGCAGTGTTGGGGTCCAGACTGGACACTGACAAAGCCTTGGCGGCTTCAAGGGGTCCCATACCCTGGGTATTAGTGCAGGATGGCTCCTGGAGGTCCTGGCATCTCCAGACTTGGTAGGGTGACTGATCTGACCTCCTGAAACACAGTGACCTCCTAGGTGACTACTGCGTCGGTGGACACGGTGGTCAGCAAATCGGTGAACCGGACGTTGCGGTTGGTGCCTGCATGCTGCATGGAAGGGAGATGCTGTCTGGTTTGTGAAGTACTGGCAGCCCTCCAAGGCTTTTGGAGGATGCACAGCTCTGGACGATTCGGGGGTCTTTGCAGTGGTTGAGAGGAGCAGGCAGGCAGGGGCTTGGCGCCAAGTCCACAGCTGGTCTTAAGTTCTTGCACTCTTTGGCTCTTCTTTGACCTTCTTCTTTAGTGAGGCAAATCAGAGTTCCTGGTGTCAGGGGGCCACCTAAATACTCAATTTAACGGTTTTAAGGGGAGTGAAGGAAAATAGCCCCAAGTTCCTAATATCACTCTAAACAATATGGTGGAATTCTTAGTTCGTGGATCACATCAGGTAGCCCACCTTGAGGGTGTGGCTAGCCTGTTGGTGCAACCCACCTACTGCATAGGTAACATCTTGTGCGTCCTGGTGCCAAATGTGCCTTATGGCTGGGGTTGTCATCTCCTAGGTCTGGGGCAAGTCAGGGTTGCATATCAAAAGCTATAAAAGCTATGAAGTCCCTGAATTTGATATGCTAAATCACTAGCCATCCTGTGGAGGGGGCCTGAACACCTTCCTCTGGAGTAGGCATTGTCTCTGACCTCAGAGCGTGGGCTCTCTTCTGCAGGGGGTCAAACTCATCTATGGTGGCAGGTTGGTTAATGCCGATAGATTTTTCAGGGAGCACCTCTAAGGTGCCCTCTGGGTACATGTTATAGTACTGTCAATGGTACTGATTTATCAAGGTAAAGTGTTTGATACCAAACACCAGTATTTTCAGTAAAACCAGTATGTAACTATTGATGACCAGTGCCCAGTACATGTCTTAAGGTGGCTTGCCTCAGCACTTGCAATATCTAGTAATAGAACTAGACATCACAGGGGCATTTCTGCTCATGCAGGTATGTCCTCACATATGTTATATTGCACCATACTTCGGGATCCAAGGCCTTCTGTAGGGGTGACTTACATAAAGTACCTAATGTGCGCTTTGGCATGGCACAAGGTGCGTGCGCCATGTCATTTTTTTAATGGTTTGCACCATTTCACACAGCCTTCAATGGCAGTCTCCATGCAATTTTTGGTGTGGGTCCCTCAGGGTGGTATAAGACATGTTGCAGCCCTTAGGGATCCGCTTTCATACCCATGCCCTAGGTACAAGGGCTACCATTTACCATGGACTTATAGGGGTGATAAAGTCCTTGCCATTTCGGTTACATTTAGACTTTAACTGCTTTTAGGGGACGAAGCACTGCAACAGAGGTCTGCTTAGCAGGCCTCCATGCACTGTCAGAGTTGAAAACCAGCATCTAAGTCAAAATGGGGGCAAAAGTTGGAGTTCAATTGCAACAAAATTCCAGTTTTCTACAATATATGTAAATAGATCTGCAGACTTTGTTTCGCATTTCATCCCCACCCTCTATGCGGGAAAACGATCTAGGAATGTAGTCCATGACTATGCATCTTATCACCAAGAGGAGGAGTCACAGTACCTCGTGACTCAAATGGCTTCTTAGATTAAAAAAATAAATTGTACACATCCAGGCCAAACACGAGATGTCCGGAGTATGCACAGCTTGTGCATCTACAGCTCTGCATGCCATGAACCGATGCTTAGATAGTATCATTTTCCTTATGACCTCATCACTGATTATATGGATTATGATTTAGTTTTGAATGTTCTTAGTTTTAGTAACAATCCAGTTTAATACAATAATTTTGCATTAATTGTAGTCATTCAGTAATTTGTTGCCCTATACAAAGGCTTTCATCTCTAGTCGATTTATATTACATTTTAAATTGTGATTAATTTGCATTGTTGATGACTAATAACAAATGTTTTACTTGTTTTTCCCACGACAGGCTTCAATGTTATCAGCTGAAAATGATCCTCTTGGACCTTTACCTCCAGGCTGGGGTATGTAAATTGTCCATTTGTGTTTGATTGTTGAATAAATACAATATTGTTTGTCCCGGTGCAGTAGTAGTGCAATGATTCATTTGCCTTGTAGTGACTGAAAAAGCAAATTAATTTCCTCCTAGATAATATCCTTTATATTCTCTTTTGCTTCTTCTTCTAGTGATGTACATTGTCGATAGCTAGCACTTAGTCAGTCCTACCTAGGTTATAA
This sequence comes from Triturus cristatus, assembly GCF_964204655.1. NCBI lineage: Eukaryota > Metazoa > Chordata > Amphibia > Caudata > Salamandridae > Triturus > Triturus cristatus. The sequence continues at coordinate 487,293,064 of NC_140587.1, read as the reverse complement.
TATGTTCTCTAGATTTTCTAGAGGCACAGAGATAGGTCTTCTAGACCCCCTGACACTTCTCAGTCAATGTGCCAGTCCATAACATAAAAACAGTTCTACAGTAACCATTCTATAGCCCACGGAACCTTATTTGCGCAAAATGTGTTTCAGGTAACGATCAATCTCATGAGCTATATCTGGAATAATTAGTGGAACCCCTAAACGTTATTTCATTAAGGAATAACCCACTCAAGAGCTCTAGAACACAATGGTTAAATTTTAAATGTTAATTTTATATCAAAATTCTAGCCTAGTGCACATGATATGGATTGAACCACAATTGAGACAAATAAAATGGCAGCAGCAACGTCCACCAAAATCGTAAATAAGAGCAGCCACTTCAATATTATTGCTGTTATAAATCTATTGCAATCCTATCCTCATTCTGCTGTTTCTTAGCTGCTAATCTCATTCTAGCACAATATAAAATGAAACCTGTTTGAGTTTCAGAGATGGTATGTATCCACATACCGGTTTGAACAATAGAATTTTTTTTCACTGAAATAGAAAAGCCTGTTATTCTAGTTTCACAAGGCCAACTGCACTGATAAGCCAGCAAGGAAAGGCTAAGTGCCTCCCATCCTAGTAGCCTTCAACTGTGTCTACAGATAATGTGTACGGCGTGTTCCAGTGTCGCCTGGCGTGAGGATTACCCTCTCCAACCTCTCATTCTTTGTGCTCAGCTCTTAGAACAGTTTCGCTGTTACAGAAACTCTCACAATAAATAGAGTTGCATGATGCCTTTTCACTTATTTTCCTTCAAGATTGTGTTTTTTTTTAACAACAACAATAACCAATACATATTTATCAACCTTCTAGAAAGCCGTCAGAAATCTAGCAGAATGCAAAACAGAACAGTCAGCACTTAGATTATATAAAGCAAATATATTCAAGTAGTCTTGACTATCGTGTTGCAGAACATTATATAAGCTAAATGAACATTCTAGTAACCCTTTAACTGCTGAGCCTTTTACATTCCAGTGCTAAGCCCTTTTTTGGTTATTTGGGGCACTTCGAGCTTAGGCCTCCATAATCTTTTGTTCATATAAGGTATCCAAATTTGCGTCCTATTTTTCCAACATCCAGGGGATTTTAAAAGTATCCAGGGTTTGTGGATTCCCCTGGAAAGGACCGAGAAAATAGGCAAAATCTAGCTACATTTTGAGTATTTTTTTGGGGAAAAAAAGGAAAATAGTGCTGTGGATGTGTTTTTTTCCCCCCTAAAAATTGTATCAATGAACGGTTTGCTGTGCTAAAGTCACTATCTTCCCAACTTTCAGGAACATACAGAACTGAATCAAAAAAACTAATTATTTCCACAGTTTGGGCATTTTTCAAAAAGTTATCACATTTCAACATGTTTTTGTGCTTTCAACTTACTTCCAGTTTGTGGTGGCACCCAGAATGAAATCCATGGGTGATCCAGGAAAGCTGTAGGTTTTTTGAAAAGTAGACAAAATGCTGAATTAAGCAAAGGGTCTCATTTGTAGATCCTCAAGGTTTTCCCAAAGAAACTTTTAAAATAAAGAAATATTGAAAATGAGTAGGAAAAAAAAAAACATTTGTGACAATGTTTTCATCTGTAACTTTGTCATGATGGTCAATTTACGAAAGCAATACACCATTGCGTCCATTTGGTTGCAGGGATATATAGTGTTTTGTACGTTTTCCAAGATTCCGGGGTACCCAAATCCAACAACTGAGCTGCACCGTACAATGGTGAAATATTTAGAGTGAAAAATGGGTATCAAGGAAACCTCTGTATTTCTGAAACTGGCATAATATATGGAGTTTGGGAATAATACTGGTTAATTGTAAATCTCTGAATTTGTGGGTACCCGTACTAGCCTGTGATTCAAAGTTTTTTTTTCAAATTGTCTTTCTTACACATTGGCTTACATTTGGAAAGCACAAATGCTGAGAAATCCAATTGCTAATAACAAATGTTGTACTATTCGATGTTCCAACATGTCTTCCGATAAAGATGGTACCTACTTTGTGTGGGTAGGCATTGTGCTCACTCCACAAAATGGCCAAATCAAACATGGGTACATCACATTTTTCCACTGAAACTGGCCCTTTTTTCCAATGTAGCTAGCTGTGGATTTTGGGACCTAGCTCAAGCGGGACATAGGGAAACCTAGCAAACCTGAACATTTTTGGGAACTAGTCACGTGAGAGAATCCAGGGGGTCGGTGACTTGAATGGCTTCTTCCAGATTGTTTTGCTCAGAATCCCTTGCAAATCGCAAACTTTAACTAAAAATTACATTTGCCTATCATTTATGTGATGGTAAATTCTGGCATATGTGGAGAGCCACAAGTTTCCTACCAACCGGGGTTACCAAATGTATCTCGATAAGAACATCACCCCATTTGTGTGGGTGGGCCATGAGACCACATCACAAAAGGCCTTAAAGGGCTACTTTGGGAAATAAGCAATAGGAGTAACTGCGGTATTTGGGGCAGTGATGTGGCACCATCCATGCAAACCTACAAATCAGACATTTTTTAAAACTAGACAACCAGGGGATTCCAGGGCAGTGTGCCCTCCATTTATCACATAAGGTTTTCGTACCCATAATGCCTTGCAAACCTCTGACTTTGCCTTAATTCACACATTTTCCTTTAAATTATGTCATGAAAACACCTATCGTTACCCACTTGTCCTGATACATGGGTTCACCTAGTGGAAGAGCCAAGTATTCAGCTTTGTGCGGAAACCATTTGTTTTGTGAGACAGTGCAGATGTTTAGGGGCAGGTCATTCTACAATTTTGGAGAAAATCAGGAGAAGTCACTTTTCCCCTGTTCTACTGTTGTCTGCGTGGGATGTGTGTGAGTATAAGTCCGGCTGAGCAATTGTGTCTGGAAGGTTTCTGCAATCTGAGAGAGTTTTGAGGTATTCTGGGCCAGTGCTGTGCGTCAGGAAATTGAAAAGAGCTGTGAATGGGGAGCCAGTGAAGCTATTTGAGGTGCAGGGTGTGTGCGAGTGTTGGGACGTTGTGGGAGAAAGCTGCCTGGAATGAGTTAATGAATGATGGAATTTATAAAGCGCCGAAAACGCCCCCGAAGGGGTATCTCCGTGCTCTAGATACGGGTATGCGAGGCAAGAGAGATCAGTTAGTGTAGAATTCTGTTTTATGGATGTAGGAAAGTGGCTCTGTATATACTGTTCCCAAATAGGTACAGTGTACACAGAGTCCTTAGTCCCCAGAGGTTTGGCAGAGGCTAAAGTTAGATATAACCTTACTCTCTAAAGTGGTAGCTTGGTCGAGCAGTAAGGCAGTATCAGAGGACAGTGTAAAGCATTTGTTGCACACACTGTCAGCAAATGGTCTCACACACTCAAGTACTGAACTCTAGGCCAATGGTTTTGTATAAAAGTATATGGTTGTTTTATTTTAGAACCAACAATAGATTTCAAAATATACTTTCTCTGAATGAGAGGCTTTATATAAATACTTTCAATATGCAGTAGGCTTTTGAATGCAATAGACACAGTTGCAATAGGCAACACAATTTCAAACACAATAATACATTGAGCTCAATGGGAATTACTAATTAAATGCAATTAGTTACTTTGAGGATTACTTTTCTAACCACAGGACTGGATCCTGGATTCAGTCCCGGGACATTTCCTGTAAACAGTTGAGTAAAAGCATTTTGGTTACAGTAGTGATTTTTAAGCAATATTTTGGTATTTTAAAAGTTGACACTTAGAAACATTTTCTCATATAATCACTTATGTTATCCTATGGGAGGAATTTCACTTAGCAGGTAAGTGGAGTTATTGTTACTTTTTCTAACTCAGTGTTGGATCCTGGATCCAGCACTGGGGCACCACCTGTAAACAGTTGAAAGAACGTGTTTTGGTTATACAGGTGATTTTTTTACGAATATTTGTAAGTTTGCAAAATCGACAGAAGAATTTCTGGCAAAAACCAGGCAATGTTATCCTATGGAAGGAAATTCAAGTTGCAGGTAAAGTATGTTCTTGTTACTTTTGTAATCCAGTGCTGGACTCCTAGGTTCAGCACTGGGACATCTATCTAAAACAGGTAAGTAATTACGTTTCCACAGTTGGTGCGATTTTTAAAGAATATTTGTAGTTTGCAAAAATCGACACTTAGAAGAAACTTCACAGAAAAACAGTCAATGGTTTCCTATGGAAGAAAATTGGGGTTAGCGGTAAGCATGGTTGTAATTACTTTTCAGGGTCAGTACTGGGCACCAAGATCCAGCACTGGGATCTCTCCTGATAGCAGGTGAGTAATTTCGTTTTCGTTACTCGGTTGATTTTAGGTGAATATTTTAAAGTTTAGCAACTCCACACTTAAAAGAATTTCCAAGTGAAACCAGTCAATGTGACCCTATGTAAGAAAAGAGAGTTATCTGCTTTGGGTAAGTACTCGACTGGCAGAGTTAAGGTTCTGGGCATATAATCAGGGTTCTCCCAGGGTCAGGTCAGTACAGCTGTTACACCCTCAGCGGCACAGGGGCAGCTGGGTGCAGTTAGGCCCAATGTTATCCTATGGTGGGCAGGGGGTCCTTGGTTGGTGGCTGCTGGCTAGCAGGCCATGCGGCTGTGGGAGCTGGGCTCCTGGTCACTTGCTCAGGGCAAATGGGGAAGTATAGTAGAGTAGAGATTGCACTGCCAGGGGCACTTGGGTGGCTGGGTGCAGGGTGCTTTTGAGCGGTCGGGCGCTCAATGGATTGCAATGGAGAAGCTCAAAAACGAACAAATGCTGCAAGCTCGGGGACGAAGATTCTTCAGGTGTGACCACCACTTCGAGAGGTAAGTTGGGTAGTTGGAGCATAGGTAGGCACCCAGGAGTTAGACACAGGGGGCCGCAGGGCGCCGGGTGCAGGGGTGCCTTTTGGTGTCGGGAAATCTTACCCTCGGCTGGTCGCGTTTGGAGGGGTCCCTGGTTCTGAGGCTGCAGGCGTCGTCAGGAGCGTCGAGGTGGGTCCTTGTGTGCTGGAGTCGGGGTCACGGTCGCCGGGGGGACATCCTCGGGGTCTTTGTTTACTCAGGCACAGGCCAGGCTTGGCGGGTGCAGTGTGTGCTGGGTTCACGGTTCCTGGCTGATGCCAGGGGTCAGTTACTTGATTTGAGCAGTACCACTGCTCGTGGGAGTCCCAGTTGCCTAGAGTCACAAGGTAGCCAGGTCCTCCGGGGTTTGTGAGGTTGCTGGCCTCTGGAGATGCCGGAGTTTAGCAGGAGCAGGTTCGAGGGTCGACAGGCCGGTAGGGCAGGGGCCTAAATTTAGGGGCGTTACAGGTAGGTAAAGGGCAGGGACCACTGGGTCCCTCTCCTGGGGTGGGTACACCCCCTATCCTGCCACTCTCCTGTTGGAGGGGGGCAGTGGCCTAGTCCTGATTGGGCAGGGCTCCCCATCTTCAAGATGGCGAGAGCCCGGAGATATGATTCACCTCGCCTCCCCCACCTGAGGGGTGGGGTTTGCAGAGGCTGGCACACCCCCTGTCCTTCCTTGGGGTTTCTGGCCAGTCTTCCCTCCAGAGTAGGGGTTTAGAACCGATAGGGGCCAGTTGCTGAGTACAGCAAGTGGCCTAGAGAAGCTCACAAAGGCGGTATGCCTTTGAAGGTTCCCCTGCCCATCCTGGCGAGGAGACCTAGCACCTCGACCAGGATGTGCATTGTTGCAGGCCTAGGAGAGCGGATGGCTCGCTACCCAGGGGTCCAGCAACATGTCTGCTGTGTGGCAGCCTAGGCAGCCCCTCAGACAAGACGTGGATTGTAGGTTAGGTTCAGGGGGCATCTCTAAGATGCCCTCTGTCGTGCATTGTACATTAAATCCTGCACTGGCATCAGTGCAGGTTTAATGTGCTCAGAAGTTTGATACCAAAGTTCAGTCTTCAGTGGAGCCATCATGGTGCTGTGGAGTTCGTGTTGACTATCTCCCAGCACCATATACTCTTAAATGGCAGCACTGCACTTACAGTGCCCAGGAATGGACCTGGGTACTGTAGGGGCACAGGGCTAATGCACCTGTTCCCACACCACTGGCATAGGACACCCAGCTAGAGGGGTGGCTGATGTATGCCAGGGCAGTGTGTGTTGTGGGCATAGCACACAGGGATGTGTGCCATGTCGACTCTTTTGTTCTTTACCCAGACACTCAGCCTGCAAGAGGCAGTGTGTGTTTGTCAGGGTACAGGGCCTCTAAGGGTGGCACAATACGTGCTGCAGCCCTGAGGGGCCTTCCCTGGTCGCAAGGCCCTGGGCACCTAGTATACCATTTACCAGGGGCTGACATGTGGCCAGGGTTTGCCAATTTGGTTTTAGGTTTCAGCACAGTTTTTAGGGAAGGAACATAGGCCCTGGGCACCTGATTGGCAGGAGTCCAGGGCACACGCAGTCAAAGTACATTCAGCAATTCAGCAAAAAGTGGGGGCATACCTTGAAAGAAAGATGGCACTTTCTTACACTGGAGTTTTCTGAAACCTAGAAAGTCCGGACACTTGCGTAGTTATACAGGGAGCGAGTTCCATTTCCCTGGGGCGAGGTAGGAGAAAGCTCTGCCCCAGTGCGAAGTTTCCTGTAGCGTGGGATCACAAGAAGGGCCTTTACCCTTGAGTGATGAGATCTGCCAGGCTAGTAACGCTTAAGTCTTTTCGCGACCACGAGTTTTATGGACTAGACAACAAATTTTTACTGATTTTTTTTTTTTTTTTTTTTAGCAGATGGGCAGCCAGTGAACAATTCTCAGCAATGGCAGGGAGGAAGTTCTGGGGGGCATATTGAGTGCCAAACGATCAGCCGCATTCTGAACAACCTGCAGTATATTCAGCAAGGATACGTCTGCAAGATGGGCATTACAATGGTCGAGGCGACTGATAAGGCTTGGTTTGGAGTATTGTTAGTTGAGTGAGGGAGTAATTCAGTATTGGGTTGAGTCTGTTGGTGAAAATGAAGTGATGGCATGTGTATCTGTCCTACCTTGACTATCTTCCTTCTACCTATGCGATATCCCTGTGAAAGCACACCTAGCCTAAGCTTTTTCTACCAGTTCATGTCTGTCACCTTCAAAGACTTGCATACTTGTCAACTGAACCTTTACTAAAGCCTTCCAAAGCTATTTGAAGCTCAAGAAAACCTTTTTTAATGTTCTTCAGAGCACTCACTGTGCTAAATGTAGATCCTTCTAGTTTGTGGATGCTAGACACACGGTCCTCGAACTAAGTGAGCATATCTACTTTTGAAACTAAGGCAAACCTGCTGAGTAAGCCTGCCTAAATTCCCTAATGAGCACTTCAAAACTAATCAAGACTTATATTTTCGCCACACCGAGTACTAAGTGACAAAGTAAAGCCAGTAAAGATAGAAATATGGCTACATTCTGGCATTTGGTGAAGTGGGTTAAGGGGAAACCAAGTCAAATACCTAGTGATCATGTAGCACCCGAACTGTGGGTATCCCATTTCAAGACCCAGTTTGCTATTGCAGATCATGATGTAGACCATGATCATGAACCATTCCTGATTCCTGCAGGTATTCCCCCCCCCCCCCCTTGCGCTTTACTAGGCAGGAGGTAGATCTAGCAAACACAGTCCAGAGAGGTAGAGCGCCTGGGTTGGACTGTGTACCTGCTGATCTGTTCTTGCAAAACAAGGCTATACGGGCAATTTATATTCAGTCCCTAGCGAATGCTATTGCCAGTGGCTCCCTAATACCAGACTCATGGCAGGGAGCAGAGATCCTTCCAATATTTAAAAAGGGGGATCGTTCAAATCCTGGTAATTATAGGCCCATAAGCTTAATCGACTGCCTACAGAAAGTGACTGCCAGGCTCGTGTTGAGTCGAATCCAGGTTTGGATAGATGATTATGATATCCTCTCTCCATTGCAGGCTGGGTTCCGCTTACACACGAGCATTATCGACCAGGTTTTTAGGTTTGTTTTAATTTACTGGCGCGTGGTGATCTTAAGAGGCGATACATTATATGCTGCTTTTGTAGATGTAAAGGCGGCTTTTGACCTAATTCCACGTGCAAAGATGTGGAGAGTATTTGCGGAACAGGGCATGACTTTGGAACTTTTGGCCTTTTTAATCAAACTCCACAATTCTAATTTTGCACAGGTTCGATGGGTCAGCAGGGGAGGGTGACAGATAGGTTTCCGATTGCCAGAGGGGTTCGTCAGGGGTGCGTTTTGGCTCCAACTCTTTTTTCTTTGTATATAAATAGGGTGATTCTGTATTTTATGAATTATCCAACCGATGCCCCTACTCTTGCTGGCATGAAGATCCCCCTGCTTATGTTCGCAAATGATACTCTGTTAATTTCCAAAACCCAGAAAGGCTTGCAGACGGCCATCGATAGATTTGAGGAGTTCTGCCGGGACTATGGCCTTATATTCAACGTGGATAAGACCAAGTTCATGGTGCTACATAAACATAAGATCGTAAAAGGGAGAGTAGCCATGAATGAAGCCACATTAGAGCAGACTCAAGTTTTCACATACCTGGGTATAACTTTAGGTAGTAAACTCAATTGGAAACCACATATAGATCAGTTGGTCCTCAAACATGCACAATTGTCTGGTGCCTTATTAAAGGAACAGCGTCTCTCACATACTAAGCCTCTCGCCCCTGCGTTAAAAATTTACAATTCAAAAATTAGTGCTTCTGTCCTCTATGGGGCCGAATTATGGGGTTTTAGCAACATAGCACCATTGACGATTTCCCAAAATAATTTTTTGAGGGGTATAACCGGTCTTCCACAATCTACACCACACCACTGTTGCCCCTTTACTTAGATTTGGGTTGTCATTTTTTCGAGGATGTGGCACGTTATAGACCAGTGGCTTACTGGAGAAGGCTCTGGGTTACCCCTGAGCTTTCCTGGTATGCACAGGCTCTCCTCGAGGTAAGGGATGCTGACAGTGCATGTGTAATTCCCTGGTTGAGGCAGGCAAAAGTTATCTGTAGTGCAATGGGGTTGAGTCGATTGTGGGAAAATCCTGTAGACAATGGTTTTCCTTCTAGAAAGGATTTTAAGAAGATTTACTGGAGTATGGTTACTATGCAGCTCTTTTCGTCTCTATCTAGACCGTCTCTAACGAGGGAGTTTTTGGAGATTAAACATGTTACCGAATATGAAGGATACTGGGATTTTATCATGGTTCCTATTTACAGGAAACGTTACCACCAATTTCGGGTGGGCACACTCCCAGTTAATTCATTTGTTGGTAAGTGGTGTTCTGCGACCTGCACCAAATGTTCATTCTGCCCGACCTAGACCGAATCTATAGTGCATATCCTATTTATTTGTCCAGCCTATAAAAAAACGAGGCACAAGTGGATTAAACAAATCTGTTTGTCTAAGGGTATTAACACTGGCAGCGAAGCATTTAGGATTCTAAAAACAGACCCAACGGAACCCATGGTAATTGCGGTTGCCAAATTTTTCAACTGGATGTGGGCCATTCGTGCCAATAAGATGAGATTACGCTAATTTGTTTTTTTAAATTGTAGATACCTGGTCTTTTTATATAGTCACATTTATACATGTGGCACGTACTGTTAATAGGCATGGGGTTTTTATTGAGTATTGTTTGTGTTTTTGGATGGAATTACTTGATGAAGTACTTTCTAACTGTGTCAGTTTCATATTATTTGTGGAAATGGAATGTTTTAATATTTTAAATGTAAATGTCTTTTATGATTTTTGTTAAATCGGAATAAAGACCTATCGAATCGACAACTTGATGTTCGAGGCATATGAGCTGTAGATCATATACTATGCATAGATCGCCATCTGATGTTGGGCGCGGATATTTGCAGTTTGTTTTGTTTGAAGAAGTCTTTGTGGTTACGAAATAGGTCACTCCTCCTTACGATGATAGTGCGCATGGGCATTGACTCCATCCCCAGATAGTTTTTTTTTCCGCCATCGATTTCGGATGTGATTTGCTGCGCTCCAGGTCGGTATAGTCTTCGAATGCGCAATCCTTCAGCACTCGCCGGTATTGTTCTCGATCGCGTTCTCCTTTCGAAAGTCTTCCTCCAACTTCATATAATCTTCGATCAACAGCTTCAATGCGGGCAGTTGGGCCTATCCATGACGGCCGTCGATGGAACGGACTCCGTTTAAAAAATGTCCCAGGTGTGGTGCTAAATTCCCACACACAGACTTTAATAAAGTGTGTAACCTCTGCCTCTCCCCAGAGCACGAGGAAAGGCATTGCAAGGTCTGCACATCGTTCCGGTAGAAGAAAACCATCCGTGATTATCAGGCTCGACAACACGAAAAATCCGGCAGCAGCAGTTCGATTTCGGACAGCTTCGGAGCAGGTTCGAACATCCATCCAGAACTCCAACCTGCAGAATAGGATATGTCCGTCTCCAAAGCAGATGACTCCGAGGAAGACTAGCAGACCGACAGCCCGGCTCAGCGGACAGTGTGTACTACCACCCAGCCCGCCACCAAACCTAAGTCTCCGGTAACACCTTCTCCCTTGGGCTCAGGTCAACACCGTAAACAAATTTCAGACGCCCCACCCTCGGGCCCGGCTATGTAACCGAAACAAAAGAATTCCGACTCTGGCTCGAGTCGGGCCCATTCCGGCACCAAACATACACCTTTGGCCCAGAAGCCTAAAACCAAGCTGGTGCCCCACACTTCATTGCCGGCACCGAAGACACCTTCGACGCTGAAAATCCCGACACCAAACCCACCAAAAGACAAAGCTTCGGAGCCCAAACAGGACAAATCGAAAGCTTCAGGGCCGAAACAGGATAAAGCCAAAGCTTCGGACCTGAAGAAAATCTCGGATCCGAAAACCACCTCACCAAAGATTTTGGAGTCAAAAACACCTAAAAAAACCTTCACAGCTTAAGCCTATTAAGGAACACACTGCGGCCAAGCTTCCGGCGCTGAAACAAGATACACGACTCAATGACCCTTCTTTTCTAGAATCTTTGGATCCAAAGCAGAAAACACTGCATATTGACCCCGAAACTGGCAAACTTCTCACCAAACCTCCTAAGAAACGGAAACTAGACCTTCCAGGGGATCCTCCCATACCTCTCAAACGCAAGGACATGGGTACTAGCCCTTCTTCTCCTTATATACCTCCCGCTCCTCCTCCTAAGTTATTTATCTCACCAGAAAACTCACCATCACCTAGGCACTCACCTGTGCCACAGGATACTGATGATGATGGTTGGGGATGGGGATGGGGATACACTAGGGGATGATGACGATCATAACATACCACAAGACCCAGACCCATGGGATGACTATGATCAAGATACAGATCTACACAATGACCCTGATCTGTATCCCCCCAGGCCATCACCGCCTGATAACATTGGTTATGCACAACTTATTATTATGGCTGCTCGCTACCATGGGGTAGAACTACACACTTAGTGGAAACATTCGCACCCACACAGAAATCCACCCACACCCTCCCTATGCTAAAAGGCATGTTAAAACACGCAACATAAGTATTCAAAGACCCTGTTGGAGCCTGAACACTTACACCAAGGGTGGATAAAAATATAAAGCAGCTCCCACACACCCAGTGTACGTCAAAGGCCAGGTACCTTTAGAATCTTGTGTCTAATGCACGCAAGAGGGTTAATTCCCAAGCTACAGGCGACGACCCTCCTCCTGACAAGGAGTCAAAGCTTATAGACGCTTCAGGGAAAGGAATTGCGTCACAAGCTGCTAACCATTAGCGCATTGCCAATGCCCAAGCTCTCCTAGCGCGCTATGACAGAGGGCACTATGACGAGCTGGAAAAACTAATGCAGTATTTACCAGAGGAACACAAAAACAAGGCCAATGAACTCATTTAAGAGGGCAAACTAATAACTAACACTTCCATAAAATGTACCCTAGATGCGGCTGATACAGCATCCCATGCTATTAACTCCAGCATATTACTGCATAAGCACCCTTGGCTTCGAATCTCCGGATTCAAGCAAGAAGTTCAAACTACCATACTCAATCAGCACTTCGATCAAGAGCATCTTTTTGGACCTGCAGTCGATACTTCATTGGAGAAAATTAAGAAAGATACCCAGACTGTGAAGTCCATGGGGGCCTTCCAACTCCCTTCCAACAGGGGTTCCTTTTGCCGCTCCTTTTACAGGGGTGGCCCCAAAACAATGTCATCAGAAAAGCCCTCCATTTTACAAAGGCCCCAATCAATCTACCTTCACCAAGGGATATTTTCGGGGAGGATACAGAGTGAACAATAATGGGGGTAAGAGCCAAAGGTTACAAAATATCGCAATTCCCTATTACCAAGCAGTGACTTCTCTTCACTACCCCTGACCATTCCATTCCTGTCGGGGGAAGTGTCTCACAGTTCCTACCGGTCCGGAACTCCATCACAACAGACAAGTGGGTAAGACAAATTATCCAGTATGGTTATTGCCTAGAACTCACCTCCACTCCCCCAAATATCCCTCCCAGACAATGTCCAATGTCGTCACAACATCTGACTCTCCTAAAACAAGAGGTTCTCTCCCTGTTACAAAAACATGCAATAGAACCAGTCCGTTTGCCTTATCAGGACACAGGAATTTACTCTCTATATTTCCTAATTCCAAAAAAGGACGGCTCTCTCAGGCCAATACTGGACCTCAGACCACTAAACCTCTATATTCAGTCAGATCACTTCCACATTGTCACCCTCCAATAGGTGCTCCCATTGCTTCAACAAGGCAACTTTTTTTCCACTGAATTTAAAGGACGCCTACTTCAATATTCACGTGTTCCCATATCTGGGCGGCTAGCTCATAAAAGCCAAGTCACACAGCAGCTGTGAATAGGCAGTTTTAGGCATTTTGTACCCACCAAAGCGGGAGAGAGCACTAACTTGCTGCTTTCGGTTGGTCTGGTGGGGGATTTGTCGAATTGCCTCTTTTATGTTGAATGCCGCTATTGGTGGCAATTCCAGCGAAATATCAGACTGTTTCAAAACAATTCATACACCAAAAGGAAGGTTTCACTCAGGGAACTTGAAATCTGCAGAACAATATTCTAGTTTGTATTAATCACCCCAGAAGTAGCATGCCATATTCTCTTTGAATTGTTGCTCTGTGGAATAGATGTCATTTTCACCTACTCTGGAATTGATGCTGGCTTTATTTGTTTACTCGAAGAAAAATTAGAAATGAACAACCTTCAGTAGGGTCATTGAAAATTCACCATACAGACTTGAAAACAGTGAACTGAAGAATGATGGAACTAATCAAAAAATCATCTTTAAGCTAGTTGATAAGCCAGATCTAATATCTCTAAATGCCCATTGTTTGTTGATTTCTCGGGTAACGGAAATGAGGGCTTATGGCACTCTAAAGATTTCTACACCTTCATATGTATATCCTGTAGTATAATTCAGTGCTATGAGGTAGGGAGAACACCCGACTCCCCAACACGTGACCAAGCTTGAAAATTCAATTGATTTTTATCCTCCAACACATGCTAATATCACCAGACAACAAGTACAATAATGTATAAAGTTTCCACAGATTCTTTTGTTTCTGCGTTCTTTATTTGGTGCTTTAGTCTTTAGCCAACGCATATTTCTTCACCTCAGGGAAATTAAACTTGTGTCTTCATCAGGGCTAAAATACATAGACAATATATTGTAATGTGTCTTCATCATTCTTACTATTTGCACTTCTAAAACAGTGACATTTGTGCATTGCATATTTTTTTCTGTTTTTCAGGGCGACTTTGTGGTGGCAACCCATGTGCATTTTTTAGATATGTTTGGACACTAAATCTACGTAAAATGTGACAAAGTTGTATACTTTTTGTGATTAATTGTGAGATGACCATATACCTTGCATTCTCATTAATAAATTCTCTTTTTGACTTGCATACTTGTATATCCATATAAAGTACATTACCATTTCTTTAAAGTTCATTTGAATGTTTCAAATTTGGTGCTGCCAGAATATCGCCTTCCCAACTGTGCCTCAAAAATAATCGCCAATAATAATTTCAATACTGTGTAGAAAGCCACCCTTCTGTGTGTAAACAATGTGCACGTCCGCACTATCGGTCACCCACGACCAAGGCAGCGGCGATATTCCTGGACGCGGCTAAAGCGTTTGACTCGCTAGAGTGGACATATCTTAATACAATATTACGGAGGATGGGTTTTCCACCTGTATTTCTCCAGTGGATACAACTGTTATATACTGCACCAGTGGCGCGGGTACGCGTGAATAAATAAATCTCGGAGCCCATTGCTATTCAAAGGGGAACTAGACAGGGATGTCCACTATCTCCGCTATTATTTGCACTAGCACTTGAACCATTGGCATGTAAAATTCGACAAGGGCATCACTATTCTGCACTTCATAGACCACTGCTGCATAAGCGAGATATTAACACGATAGATGCGACAAATAAGGCATGGCACATTATGGGTCGAAAAGCCAACAAACTGCCGCTATACGCCCCGGTGCTGCGGCTCCACTGGCACCCAGAGATTTCGGTCACTCACGAAGAAGTGGGAATGGGATTGCTGTGGCAGGCGGGCCTTGATACTATGGGAGATCTATACACAAATGGGGTTTTTAGAACATTAGATGATTTGTCGTACATTAGTAATAAGACGTTGTTGTTTCAATTTAACTATCACAGACTACAAGGTGCCATTAAGAAACTCTATCCAAATTACCCGACGGAGCCACCAATACTGTCCGCCTTACAGTGGCTGATCATCACTCCTGCTGCTAAGCATTTGGTATCCACGCTATATGCTAAATTGCAGCAAGACATAGCTGCCACTACACATAAAGCGATGGAGAAGTGGAATAGCTGCTTAGATGATCCCTTGACAGTGGAAGAGTGGGAGATAGCTTGCTCACTAACTGGTATGTTAACACCTAATGGTAATTTACGTATACTACACTACAAGTATCTACATCAGACTTACTATACACCTGCTCGGCTGCATGGCTATGGGCTCCGCACCGACTCCAGATGCTGTCGCTGTAATGAGGAAGGGGCAGACTTTGTGCATCTGGCATGGACTTGTGGGGCGGTGGCAGATTACTGGCTAAAAGTAACGCAGATGTTGGGTGTAATGGTGGACCATGATGTTGTGTGCAGCGCTCGCACATGCCTGCTGGGTCTGCTCCCAGGGGTGCGGGCTCAGAAGCGCAAGTTCTGTGTGATTTCATTGCTCTTGGTCAAACTGAGGATATCCTTATGCTGGAATAGTAGGCAAGCTCCCAAGATCAAAAACTGGCTGTGTGACTTAACGTATTGTAGGGACACTCTACAAACGTATGAAGAAGAACTCCCTGCTAGGTCAAAACCGCGAAACTATTGGAAATACCTGACTCAATATTTGCAAATGCATCAAGTGGACTGATTGAATGTAATAACTGCACTGGCAAACGGGGGATATTAGGTGACACTGTATAGATATAGAAATGGATGATGGATGTTGTTGTACTGAGGCCGAATTGTTATGATTATAACTGGAACTGTATATTTTGACAAATGCTATTAAATAAAATAAAAAAAAACAATGTGCACGTCCTCCTAGTGTAATTCATAAAGAACATGTACCTATTGACTGGTCAAGAAATCTGTCTACAAGCTAAAAGGGAGACCTGGAAAAACTCTAAAAGTAATCCTATTTGGATATCTATTCCGGTCCATTTCCATCCAAATGTCTCAAACAATAATATTAGGGCATCCTACCTTTCTGCCGGTTATACTTCCGTCCTGGCCTGCATATATACACGCTCTCCGGGTATTTCCCTTTCTCCAGACTCAAGCGTGTTCTTGCTTGGACTATGTTGTCATTTTTTATATAATTCAATCTTCCTTCCTTGGGTGCCCTTATCCTTAACATACAATCACATGAAATATGTCTAGCTTAACCCCTTCCCCGCTCATGACGGAACCGTTCCGTCATGAGCCACGGTTGCCGTGTGCTCATGACGGAACGGTTCCGTCATGACACGACCGTTGGCGGCCGCTCCGCGGCGCTGTTTCCCCGCCTGTGCGGGGGGACAACGCAAATGGGCGGAGTCATGACGGAACCGTTCCGTCATGAGCACAGCACAACCGTGGCTCATGACGGAGCGGCTCCGTCATGAGCACAGGCCCGCCGCGCTGCCCCCCTGCCCCCCCAGCGCTGCAGCGGAATGTCCGCAGCAGCGAAGGGGTTAACTAAGACTCCTGCTTAAAGCAATATCTAAAAAACTCTAAATTCTTATGGAAAAAGACATTAAAAAAATCCTCTCTATGCTCTATCTACTTGAAAGAGCATTATTGTTTACTTGGGATATTTGACATTGTCATATTATTATGTAAACATCAGTAAGTCATATTATGCATGTGTCCTCGATGAGGTTCATATAGTCAATAAATAAATGTTTTAATTCGCCCAGAAAGTATTGAGACTCTTGATCTGTGTTGAGACCCATTTCAGCACATCTCAAGCGTAAAATCCACATCGCCTCCTTTCTCCGCAGGATGAGTTCTCGGTTTCCCCCACGGGGTCCCTTGGCACCAGCTCTTTGCCATAAAATTCAAACGATCTGTGCTTGTCTTGCATCTCACATGTTGCAATATGTGCAGCTATGGGGTATCTCATGTCATTGTGCATCACTGCCCTCGTATTCACTGATCCTATATTTGAGAGCTCATATAGTGCTCTCCACATATCTACGAAGTGCAAATAGTAAGAATGATGAAAGGACGCATTACAATGGCGCTGAAACACTTGTTAGCTGACTAATTAACCAAATAAAGAGCGCAAGAACAAAATAACCTGTGGAAACTTTATACATTATTTGACTTATTGTATGGTGAAATTAGCGTGTGCTGGAGGACAAACATCAATGATATGCCGATTGTGTTTGACTGGAAGATGGTATGCAGTTAGTCACCAAAAAGGTTTGGAAACTGTGTCTGCTGGAGTCTTTATATTTTGTATATAGAATGGGCTGGTGCAAGGCAAACGTGGCTGCTGCAAAGGTTAAAGACATCTCTTATGCATTAATATTGCCGCAAGTTTATGTAGCCTATAAAGCTTATATTTATCATGTCTACTTTCAAACAATTTCTTGAAGGAGGATGCAATGTAAAACCACATCATTTCACAGTTTTTTTAACAGTTACCTGAAAGCTCAACCCTTGAGTCATTCCACAACCGCTACCATTTGTCCTAAATATGACCCATTTCCGAGGAGAGTGTGATAAGGAAGAACGAATGGAGCAGGTATTGCCAGCGATTTGCTGGTGGAATTGAGCATCAAAAGGATACAAACCCCATGTAAAGCGATGGACTTGCAGAGGAGCGAATGTCCTAGTGGGTTGGTGCATACAGATGTGTTTATGAATGCCAGCTTGCTTTTGCCTAATCATGGAATTCAAATGGAACCCACCATTTATGTTAAAGGAATGCCTATGTGTATTTTTTCATACCAGCCTAAAGCTTTGTTTTCCTGGCAATCATAGAAGTGAAATGCAGTAATTGGGAAGGCTATCTCTCCACATAAGAACCATGTGATCTGCCACAGAAAATGGGGTGCTTTATATTTCCTCAATACTGAAAAGGGAATAAAATATTCTTTTTCAGCCTTTGTTGTTTGGATTGTGGTGAAACCTAGCACTTTCAATTATAAGCTGCCATGGCACTAAGCATTTAAAGTGTGTGATTTAATTGTGTTATTACTAGCATCTGTGCCGGCCTTTGTTGTAAAAGACTTAAATATGCCTTCAGAAGATTGAGAGCTTATGAGATTATGGTGGACCCCTCTTGAGAGGGTCTGAAAACCATCTGTTAATATAAAAGGTAGTTTCATTATTTCTCTGTCCATTTTCAAAATTCTTTTTGCAGCTTCTCTATCTGAATATTCTTTCTCTTCTTTAATGATGGCATGATATGATAAAGTTATTTATAGACATGATAAAGTTATTTATAGAGTGCACGTACACCAGCGGTTTCTTGGTGCTTAGAAGGGATGCCTAGACAGATGCAGTGAGAGTTAATTAGTTATAGGCCTGGGAAAAGAGCCAAGTCTTAAGGGATTTCCTAAACTGGGGGTAAGAGGGAACCTGGTGCAATTCGGGGGGGGGGTAGAGCGTTCCAGAATTGGGGCGCTAGGGTCGAGAGTCTTAGACCGCCGTGTTTTTTTCATTTGAATAAACAAGGGGTCAGTAGATTCAGGCTAGAAGAGCGTAGTTCGCGAGAGGGAGCATAGCGCTGGATTTAGGTAGCAATGAAAGCAGGTCCATGGGATGACAAGGCTCTGTGGATCAGGCAGCCGAGCTTGAAGAGACAGCGCTGGTTCACTGGGAGCCAATGGAGGTTTTTAAGCAGGGGTTTTGCGTGGTGGGATTTTGGCTGGCCGTAGACAAGCCTGGCGGCTTGATTCTGTACCATTTGTAGCCGGTGCGATTGATATGCAGGGATACCGGCGTACAGTGAGTTGGCGTAGTCGATGCGCGAGATCACTAAGGCCAGCGTGACTTGGGTAAGGGCTTCAAAGGATAGGAATCTGCAGATTTTCCGAATTCTTCGCAGGTGGCAGAAGCAGGCGGAGACCACTGAATTAATCTGGGCCTTCATGGTGAGGTCACTACTGATTGTTACACCTAGGCTTTTGACCGAGCTGAATGGGGAGGGTGGGCAGCCCAATGAATGGGGCCAGAAGTTAGAGTTCCAAGGATTGGCAGGGGTCCCTGTGAGAACAAGCTCCGTCTTATTGGGATTGAGCTTTGACTGGTTTAAGTTCATCCAATTGCTGATAAAATTCAGTTGCTGATAAAATTCATGGTCGACTGAAAGTTCTCTATAGAGGAGGGTGACGAGTCAATGGTGAAGACAAGTTGGAGATCATCTGCGTAATTAAAAGTGACTACTTCTATCTTCAGAAGATGTAAGATCAGCGGGAAAATATATAGATTAAAAAGAAGAGGGGAGAGAGAAGAGCCCTGGGGGACCCCGCAGGTCAGTCTTTTTATCTCAGAGGAGAAATTGGCGAGACGAACCGCCTGCTATAGATCTTTCAGGAAGGAGGTGATCCATTTTAGCGGTGGCCCAAGGATGCTGGCGCTCTCGACCCGGTCAACCAATAAATTGTGGTCTACGGTGTCAAAAGCTGCCAACAAATCCAGGAGCACTAGGGCCTGTGTGGTGTTTTGATCAGCGCCCTTCTTGAGTTCATCGTGGACCGCCAGAATAATGGACTCCATGGAGTGTTCAGGCCTGAAGCCCGCTTGATGTGGTTCTAAGTAGAGGGAAAGTACCACAAATGTGCTCAGGCAGTTATCTACATGGGCCTCCAAAATGTTTCCCAGGAAGGGTAGCAGCGATATTGGGCGGACGTTACTGAGTACAAGAGGGTCAGAGCCTAATTTTGTAAGGATGGGTATGACTTCCGCGGTCTTGAAGAGGTTGGGGACTATGCCCGTTCAGAGGGAGTTGTTAAGGAGTGATGGGGGAGGTTCGGGAAGATGGAAGAAAACCTCCCGCGCGATGTGAGAAAGGGGGGGGCAACTGTCCGTCGGGGAACCTGAACGAACCCGTTTGAGGAGGGAGAAGAAGACTTCCTGTGTGATAGGTGGAAAAAGATCAAGATGGAGAGGGTTGCGGTGAGGGCAACCGGGATCAGGGGGTAGGATGGCTCTGGGGATGCTAGCTTTGATTTTGGTAATTTTGTCATTAAAGTACGTGTTGAGAGAGTCGCAGACTGATTGAGAAGGGGTGGGTTTGACAGTGACACGGTCAGGTTTGACGAGTTCATCCACAATGGAGATGATGTCTTTAGCTTTGTTGGTGGATTCCAGGATTTTCAGAGAGAAATATTCTGATTTGGCTCTAAGGATAGCGGTCTTATAGTCTTTGAGGGCCGATGTGAAGATAGATTTCTTGATAGGGCAGTAATCTTGTCTCCACTTGCGTTCGGTTTGACGCAAGGCAAGTTTCATTTCCTTGAGGTTGTTAGTAAACCATCGCTGGGCGTCATGGGGTCTCTTGTTTTTGAGCTTTCTCAGGGGGAGCCAGGCTATCTCTTGCCGAGGCCAGCCAGGCATTGATGTTTTCTGCCTGGGTGTGCGGAGAAGCCGAGTGGCCAGAGGGAAGAGAGGTAGACGGCATAGAGGTGGCTAAAAGAGAGTAGAGTGTAGTGGTGTCTACCCGGCTCCAGTTCCTGGCCATCGACTAATCTTGGAGGGGTTTTAATGACAAGGGTGTTGGGGATCGAAAAAGAAATAAAATGGTGATCAGACCAAGTGCAGGGGGTAATCTGAAGGTCAGTGATCTCGAGATTGGATGACCAGACCTGGTCCAGGATATGACCTTTTATGTGGGTGGCCATCTTGATGTGCTGGGTGAAGTTCATTTCAGTTAACAAGTCAGTGAAATCCACCGAGCAGGGGCTCTCACGCGCATCAAGTGGCCAATAATTAAAATCGCCGATAATCATTACTCTGGCATGGTTTATAGCCAACTCCGCATTGACATTGCCAAATATTTGTGGAAAATTGGGCATGTGGAGGGGGGGGGGGCTACAAAATAATGCACAGGTGAAGGATGAGCAGTTAAAATCGAGCTTAAAAAGGAGGCTGTCAACAAAAGGGATTTTCGAAGTTGATAAGGAGGTAAATTTGTGTGATTGTGATATAATGGCCGCGATCCCTCCCCCTGCTCTGTTCTCAAGCCTGTTGGCCTGGAGAGCGTAGTAGTTGTCAGGGATTGCAGCAAGGATATCTGGGGTGGATTCAGCTGTTAGCCAGGTTTCTGATAGAAGAAGTATGTCAGGCTTAATGTTGTCTAGAAGATAGAAAATTTCTAGTTGATGCTTGACCAGCGAGCAGGTGTTGAGGTACCAGATAGACAGCTTGTACTGGTTTGTGCTGATGAGGGGGGTTGGAGTATTGGGGGAATGTCTCTTGCAGTTGTCGGAGGCCTGTGATCAGGAAGGTTGCTAATAGATCTGCAGGCAGTGTACTTATGGGTCAAGATCCCAGGTTTATCTAGGTTACTCCTGGTGGATGGGTTAATGGTCCACTCACCCTGAAGAGAGTGAAGCTCAGCTGTGGAGTAGAGGAGGGGGGAGCGGACATAATGCCTGGCCCCGACCAGCCGCGGACGGGCGCAGACGGGCTTGCCTTGCGCGCGTCCGCTGCACGATGGGTAACACATTGGCAGATATAGGCTGTAAGCACAGCGCTAGTCGCAGTGCTCCGCCCCCAATTGCCACTGAAGAAAGACTGTCAGCCTGCACTCTCCACAACAATCGGGAGAGCCCCGTGGTGGACCGGGGTGCAGGCGGCAAAACAAAGAATAGGGCAACACTTTTTAAAATCAGGAATATAGTGTGACATATACTAAAAATCAGGATTGATGTGCAAAAAAGGCAATTCAATTTTAAAAAGATACGTTTAGTTAAGAGGCTAGCGGTCTGCTATAATTAATGCTGGCCAGAAAAAACTCACAGAGCCTTACATAATTAAGTCGCCGCTACAGTTTGTCAGCGCGCGTGGCATATATTAAAGTCGACACATATTGTTTATTTTTTACCGGATGGGGGCCAAGTAGAAACTCATTAAAATACATGTCCTCACACAATTTTCGACAGGTTCTTTTGCAGTTGAACTGAAATCTGCTAGGCATCCCTGGCACAATTTACCCTCACTACATGTGATCGCTGTTCTGGGAGAATGTTGGAAACGGGTAGTGTGGTGCAGAGCGGGTGGGCCAAACTCCAGAGGAAATGTGCAAAGCAGCCACGCAGTACACACAGGGGACACACAAGGCACACTCCAAAGAGAGACGCTACACAAGATTGTGTAAGAATAACTTTTGTATTGTAGAAACACAAGGTAATTTCAGTAATCTCTATACTGCGCCAACCGGCGCCAGGTCAATATTTACAGGGGAGAGTATATACATGGCAGGGCCAGTCGGGCCCCTGCCAGATCCATTGCGACATACAAAGAAAATGACTAAGTCCATCAGCCACAATTCCTGCAATAAAAACACATCAGAGCGTAACATTCGGCATTAGGCCGGAACACCGGCAATGAAACATCATGGCATCACCATATGCATAAACGATATGAATAACCCCTGAGGCAGGAAACCTGTAAGCGGAAAACATCAGGCATCCTCCTGTGGGCATAAACAAAGTAGGCAGAAACCATTAGGCATCAAACACACAGTGGTCAGGCATACAGCCTGAATTAACACCTTATGCCGGCCATCCCAGGGGACCTGGAACATGAATACCATGGGCATAATCAGGTGAGCATACTCTGCATTAGGCGTAGATCACATTTAGCGTGGGGCATTTCCCTAGGCGTAAAATCACATTATGCAGTTCATCATTATGCATGAAACATGAGGCAGGCATAATCATAATAGCATCCAGCCCCCTATGCCCAAAATCAACAGCAGTGAGGCAACAATAGGTATACTAAAATATATCGGGCATGAATCCTTTGATCATAAGGCATAAACACACAACCAGTGGTGCACACGTAGTCCCACCTGAAATAATTGCCCAAACTTGCAGAATAACCGCTGGCGCCACTGCGCCTGGGAGCCCCCTACTCTGGGACTCTATCCATCAAAGTGGCCCCCTTCGTGGCAATAACAGAGGGCCACTGGCACACCCTGGTGCTCCCTCCTCTAGGGCGTGGCAATACAGAATGCCCCCAAACCATTGCAGCTGCCCACTGTCCTGCGGGGCAGCTGTGCAGAGTGCAGCGAGTTCCCGTAGTGTTGGAGTCCCCTCCGGGACTCTGAAATCCCCCAGTGCTGCACTAGTCAGAGCCCAGCCCCACTCACCACTCCTTGGGGGCTGGGCAGGTGAGTCCACCGCCGACACAGCTCACTGGTGCCAAAAGCAGCCTGGCTCGGTGTCCCTATGCCCCCGGGAACACAGACGCTGCACCTGGGGAGCTCCACACTCACCAGAGCTCCTGGGGACTCCTCGTGCCGCTTCCCCTCTGCCGCCGGACTTCCTCCGGTCCTGTTCTCGGATTGGCCCGACGTCGCTCTTCCCCATAGCGTCCATATGCGGGGTAGGCTCCCGCTATAGTTTTAAATCGGCAAAAGGGCGGCAATACCCGCTTTCCCTTGCAACGCGATGATTTCTCCAGGCGGCAGTCACTCGGGGTGGGCACCCGCGGCAGTCAGCAAAGCGCCGCCGTTACACGGGGTCGGCTCCCGCGGCGCTTTTAAGTACAAAACAGTTCTTCCTGGCCACACAGCGCTACTGGGTCATTAAGTTCAGCGCTCACCAGATGCTAGGCAGCCCCACCAGCTTCAGGGGCAAAAGTTAGTGCTCCTCTCCTCCTGGGCACTCAGCACATAGCGCTGCCCACACCAAGCGCTATATAGCAGGCAGGATACAGTCACTCCAAGCGCAGCGCCCACCAAATTTGGTGCTCACCTTACGCAGGGCAAGCAGGCAGGGAGCACAGGCCAGTCCAGTATAGCACTCTTCTTCCTCCGGCGCTAGTCTGCAGAGCAGCAGGCACTCGGATTTGGTCTCCCTGGTTCCCCTCACACTGGGCAAGGTCAGACAGGATTACTCAGCTATCTTGGGGACAGCAGAGCCTCAGCTAAGTCAGCCACAGTAGTGTAGTCTCCTCCTAGCTCCAACCGCCTATACTCCGGCAGAGGTTCCCCATGTCCAGTGGTGCCCTAGCTATGGCTCTCCCTGGCCCTGTGGACAGCAGAGGGGTGCAGATAAGCTCAGGGCCAAGCACACCGGCCCATCTGGTGGTACCCCCTGGCAGCAGGTCCCCTCTCTCTCAGGGCCATGCTCTAACTGAGCACATGGCAGCCCAGCTCCGCTTTTTTTATGACCCTCACCCCACCTGCCAGACAGTGCCAGAAGCTTCGAGAAGCGTCTGGGGAAACTGGTTCTAACTGGCCTCGGGGGAGGTGTCCAGCACCCTGTCTGCTAGGTTTCCCTCCAAAAGCTGGGGCTGCTGGGAAGCGAACAACTAGACTGGCAACCAATTTTCTGCAGACAGGCACAAGCACTCAGCAATGGCGTCCATTTTAAAAGTGACATGTGTAAACACAAAGTCAGTCTGCGCACGCCATTGCACAGCACATCTTATGGCATCTCACACCACACATGGCCTATACATTTCTCTACCATGGGGGAGATAAAGGTGCGTACACCATTGCACAGCATTTAACATTTGCGTTTAACATGCATTCACATAACATGTTGCTTCCCATGAAAGCGAAAATATTCAGGTAAACGGGCCAAGTCCAGAATATATGCTATATCTGAAATCTTGTGTGTTTAAGGGACCACCAGTCTTTGAAAGAATCATGTTTGTGCACACATCAGTATCTATTGGCATTAGGGCAAATCCATCTGAGTTAAATGCAGTCAGAATATATATAGCATTTTACATTATAGTATTAAATTCAGCATCAGTAATGTTTTCTTTCCATTGCCAACATGGCAACTGTGTCAAATTAACTTGTGCATTAGATGGCATTTTTAGATCTCTATTGGATGCAAACCCCATGGATCATCTTGTTTAGAAATATAATTTCTCTAGGTATCAAGCATGCTGTAAATAAAATATCCGAACCTTTGATGCACCTTATCTTGGTACTTTTTCCATTTATATTTTCTTTACACTGTTTATAACTGTGCTGGGTAAATGAACCTTTGATAATCAGATTCTTATGAACCTGTCTGGTTTTTGTGAATAGTAACATGTAGATCTTTCTGTCCTGTCCTCACTGTTAAAATAAGGTAACCTTTTTCAGACATTTTGGTACCAGTTTATGGGCAGAAGCCCTCAATGCTCTGCTCCCATTGGGTATAATTCTATATTTCACAGGGACTACTGGTTCTATGAATGTAATAATGCCTATAATGATGTAATCGAAACAGCTCTTGATGATGATTCAGTATTTAGATAAGGATCTTAATAATCTAGTGTAGCATATTACGATTGACAAGAGATTTATCATTTAACAGCATTATGTCAGCCCATTAGTTTGATGAGGAACTTCTTTCCAAATAACACCATGCAGCACAGAATATGCTGTGATATTCAAGGAATGATAATTCTGCCGACTCTGTGTGAAAAATGCAGCTGCAATTCCTCAACCACAGGAAACACCACTGTTTTACCAGAAATAAAATTCCCTTGTATCAGAAGTAAAATCTCTCAGCACTATAATCCACATTAACAGGAAAAAGACTTCACTGGCAATCCAGATACTTGACCATGGTGGAAGAAAGTATCCATCACGAAACCAGCAGCAAGTTAGCAAGCCATCTGTAGCATTGATTAACTGGAAGAAGATTTGTAATTTCTTCTCTTTCGAAGTCAACATCCGAATCATTCTCTTACCGTGCTATTTCTTGCAATAAAAGTATTTCACGTGCTGTAGGCTATATTGTTGTTTTAAATTGCAGCGTTAGATTCATTCATGGAAAATAGCCCTTGGTGTAAGGCTGGAGACAAAGCAAGCCCTTAGTCCCTAAAATGGGATGTATTACTTCTCAGCTGTACTTGGGATATCTCTCGCAGAGTAGGGAAAGGAGGTGCTGACCTACTGAGGTGGCATCTTGGTGTCAGCAGGGTTCTGCTGATTAGAATTGGCGACATAGGCCCCCATTACTATGGCAGTAGGACAATCACAGTCAGGCCGTAGGTGGCGGTCCCACTGCCATCGGACCCTGCAGGACTGCCCGCTGCACTATGATGGCGGGCAGATGTAGGGCGGGCAGAGAGACCGACCGCCACACATCTGACGGGCTCAAGGAGCCAGTCAGACCGTTGGAGGGACTGCAATCCCTACAACAGTGGTGGTGCCTGATCAGGCACCGCCGTAGGGATTACAATGTCCCTTTCCGCCGGCCGTTTCATGTCTGTTAACCTGCGATGAAAAGGCAGGTAGAAAGGGACTTTGGGGGCCCCCAGTGGGCCCCCTGCCCTCCTGGGCCTCCGCTATGGGTCCGGGGGCACCTATGGTGCAGGAATAGGTGAGATGTGTTTATTTTGTACTGCGGCGTGTGTTGCTGCCCGTAGCACACGCCACAATACAAACTATACACATTGTAATGTGGCCAGCGGGACCGCTGACTACCAGTCGGGCAGTCTTGCTTCTGTACGTTATGTCCGACCGGCATCGTAATAGGGCCCATAGTGCTTTTAATGCGGTTTGGCACCTTCCTGTTTTTCTTTGAGCTAGGCTATGATGGCCAAATTATTGTTTTAGTACCTTTTCTCCCGAAGAACTGGAATGGGTGATCTGTAGGCTCTCCCGAAAACCGGTTTGTCGGAGATCTTTTCTTGTATTAGCTCTCCGACTTTGGGTAGCCACCCATCATCCGCTTTAGGAATCTTCTCTTCACCAGTACCAGTGCTCCACATTAGATAGTTTAGTTCTAGTTTCTTGAGCATTTTGTAATCGATTCAGACGGAGCAAAGGATCTGGTATTTTGAACTCTGCCAGCTTTCCAGGGACTTTAAAATCAGGTACATACATTATACTACAAAGAGCATCTCATAATGGGGGCTACTCTTCTAGACATATTATCTAATGCTGTCTGAACCCCATACTCTCTGAAACCATCCAGATTATGCAGCAACCTTAATTCTCTGTCCAATGCCCTAGCGGTCAATGCTTGTTTAAGCATACTTTTGGCTCATTTTGACCTTCAGTTACTTCCCGGGTGGATAGGATGTATGGCAGACATACTCCCAGAGCAGACCTAGCATCCTTAAACGCCTTAGTAGCAAACACAGGACCACTTTAGGAATGAAAGGTATGAACTGCTCCCATTGTTACAAGGCTCTGCAATCTTTGACTGCTTGGGCAGTGGCAGTCTTTTGTGGGCAAACCCAAAGGACTCTAGAGCATGAATTGACTGCAACCAGTATGTATTTATTCCGGTTTGGGATTGGTTCAACATGGTAGAGGAAAATTGCCCCAAAGTGTTTGTCAACAATAGTAAGAGGAGTCAGCGCTGTCTTTGCAACAGTAGAATGTTTTATCTGTTGACAAATAGTACACTGCTTACATATTTTTGGTCAGGTTTGAAACAAATATATCATGCAACCAAAATAGTGTTGAAAATATCGAGATATGAAAATATCATCTGCAAAAATAGCGTTGCCAAGACTATAGATTTAAGGTAAGTAATATCAATTTTGAAAATATCTCCAAAAATATAGTTGTCAGTATAGTTCTGTAATTATTATCCATTTTAGTATATAATTTAAATGTTTAAGTTGTAAATTTGTTGTATAATAGTTTTTTTGTTATTTAATTGTAAATTTTTCAGTAGTTATTCAATGAAATGTAATAAATATTTGTGATTTTTAGTACCGTAGCGGGTTGTGGGTTATATGGGTACAGGGTGGGAAGTAATTTAATTAAAATGAATAATTAGTTTTTAATTAATATTAAGTACTTGATAATTATGTTAATTGTGTAATTATTTTTTTTAAGTTACATTTTAGGTGCGGGTTGTGAGTTTATAGGGGTACAGAGTGACGTTCTAGTCTATACTTAGAGCTACTTATGTTCAATGAAACACATTGAGAGCAACTAATATGTGTTCTATAGTTTTTTTCTATGTTTAATAATTCAACCAAGCAAAAGCTTTCTAATTTAGTAAGCTGGGCTACTTGGAGGTAGCTGGAGAGCTGCAGTAGCTCACAGGCTACTGGTTGAAGACCCCTGATTTATAGATGTACAGGGTGGGAAGTCTTTAAATTATAATTATTTTTAATTATTTAATTGATAATTATGCAATACATTTTTATAGGTTGTGTTGTAGGGGATACCGTGGGAAGTAAATTAATTTTAATTAAGTAATTAATTTTTGATTGATATTAATTTAATTGACAATTATGTTGTGTGTAAAAAAATTGTTAAATTTTAGGAGCAATTTGTTGGTTTTGTATGGGGATAGGGTGGGACGTAACTAAATTAGAATTATTTAATTTAACAATTTTAAAATAATTCTTTAAATGAAAAATGACGTACATTGTGTAATATATTAAATGTGTTTTTTGGGTGGGTCTTTGTATGTGTAGAAATTAATTATTCTAAATAAAGTGAATTCATATAAATTATAAAAATGATAATTATGTAAAATATGTCAAATGTATTTTTGTATGTCATATAACAGGTTTCAGTTGAATATGTAGGAGTAAATGGTGGGAAGTTAAATAAATATTAATAATGTATTTCTTAATTAGCAATAATAAATGTTTAATTGAGATTTAAGTAGTAAAATGATGGAAATAATATGCAGAGCCTGGTTTCCCATTTCTGCACCTAGTAGATGTAACGTAATTGCATTATAGCCCGGGGGGAGCAGTACCCGAATAGGCACAGCCTATTGGAAGGGAGGGTTCCTCAGGGATTGGGAAGATTTAGGGGTCACGGGGGCTCCCGCTGGGAGAGGGAGTGGGGGGGGGGAGAGCACTGGGTGAGGGTTCAAAGCGGGAGAAAAAATTAAATTATACCTCAACTCCGCCAGTAAGCAGAGATATCCTTTTAACTCCAGTAAAAGGTGTCCGGGCCGCGGAATGGTGAAATTAAAGGGGGTCGTAATATTCAGTTTATCTCTTGGAATTTAAATGGCTTGAGATGCCCAAGGAGACAGAGATTAATCTTTAAATATCTAGAGCTGTCACCAGTACAGGTCTGTCTGTTGCAAGAAACCCATTTAAATCAAACAGATTATCTTCTCTAAAATACCTTGGATACAAGGTTTTTGCTACTCCCAACAATCAATAAATAATCGTGGGGTTGCAATTTTGGTAAAGAAAGGGGTCCCTTGCATGATTAAATCAGTTCAGACAGACCAAACAGGCAGATGGATCATTGCACAGCTGTTTTTCGAGGGAGTAGAATTGACTTGTTCATCTTTCTACGGCCCTAATATAAATGATCCAACTTCTTTGGCCAGACTGCAAGATAAGCTGATCAGGACGAATACCCCTTTGGTAATAGGTGGGGATTTTAACATTAGGCTTGATCCCGTAGGGGATAGATCTAATTTGAGTCACGTTAAAGGTAACCAGCGTTCCCGTAGGGTTATGAAAAATCTATTATTAATTCTAAATTTGGTAGATCTCTGGAGAGCTAAGATGGGGAGTGTCCAGGGCTTTACTTTTTACTGTTAAGATATCATCACTCCTCCAGAATAGATTGTTTTGATTAATAGAGAGAACTTAGATAATATTCTCAGTATGTCGGTATTACCTTCTCATTTATCTGACCATGCTCCCCTTCTGTTTTCATATTCTATAAATAATAACAGTCCTCAATCAAGATGGACACTGAATAGAACAATGTTATTAGGTTCGAGGCATGTGGGCTGCTGAATTCATATCTGTGCATAGATCGCCGCCTAGTGTTGGGTCCGGATGATTGCACATTGTTGTCCTGGAAGAGTCTTCGAAGTATCACGAGATAGGTGGCTCCTCCCCTGGACTACAGTGCGCATGGGCATCCTCTCCATCCTCAGATTGTTTTTTCCGCCATTGGGTTCGGATGTGCTTATCTTAGCTCAAGTTCGGAAACTTTAGTTTAAGGCCAAAAGGCCTTTTAATTTCGCCGGTATTGTTCGCGTTCGGTATCGACTAGCTTTTTTTTTTTTTTTTTAGTAACTTCTTCACGCTTTTCGGATCCGCTTCGGTCCGAACATCGATCAACACTCGACGATGGAATCGAGGACTCCTTTCAAAAGATGTCCTTTATGCCATGCGAAATACCCACACGTCGATGTCCATCCGGTGTGCAACAAATGTCTCTCACTGGATCATGATGAGTCCAAATGTATGGCCTGCGCCCGGTTCCGCTCGAAGAAGACTCTGCGGAATCGACGGGCGGCGAGATTGGAGGCACAGCAATGAGCGCCTGCCCCGGTCAACATCTTCGGAACCGAGGATGAGGAAGTCGAGAGCGTAGCAGACATAGACTCCAGCCATGCTTCCGAACGTGAATCCCGATCGGAAGACGATGATGAGGTGATCTTCGAGGATGAAGACGTCGTCGGCGAGGTAGGAGACGACGATGAGGCCCTTGGGGCCGAGGAAGACCGCTCCAGCGAAGAGCTAGGCCAATCCGTCGATACGGAGGCCAAGAGACAAAGTCTTCATAAGGCTCAGGTCGAGGGATCGCCTGCGGGCCTTACCCGAGATCAGTCGCACAGTTCTTCGGCCCCGCCTCAAGGCCCGGCCTCGAACATTTCACAGGAGCCATTAATGTCGAAGACGACTGGATTTCATTCAGTGAAACCAAAACCATCCGTTGCACCGGTTACATCGAAACCGAAAGTGCAACTGGTTTGGGTCGGACCAAAGGCCTCGAAGCCCTCCACTCCTTCGACGCCGACGCAGGTCATCGGCACCGAACACGCCAAAAAGGACTTCGGTGCCGAGCTCACCAATAAGGGTTCCGGCACCGTGTCGAAGAAGAAGGCCCTCGGTCCCCACAAGGCGCCTCGGCCTATGGCACCGAAGATTGCGGCCCAACCCTCCAAGGTCCTGGTGGTCGATCCGTCTGCGTCGACATCAAAGAATGCGGCGCCTGCCAAATCATCGGCTCTGAGGAGCGTCGATACCAACCTTCGGATCGACGACCCAAAGACTGGGAAAACATCGGACACCGCATCGACGCCTGCCTCCAAGGTGCCTACCGGTTCCAAAGCGCCATCTGCGTTCACATTGCAACAGGTCTCAGCGTCGTTGCAACGCATCAGGGACCGGGCAACCCTCGAACCTAAGTCGGGTCCCGAACCGCGCAAGGTCGCACAAGCACACTCGGCGCCGACGCACATCACATTTGGATTGCCGCCGTCCAGGGCACCGAAAATGTTCGAAATTCGGACACGTGTCCACCAAACACAGACACTATCCGATGGACAAATCAATGTCGAGCCTTTGCAGGAACACTTTATCGACGCCGACACTGGTCGGCTGCTGCTCCGCAAGCGGAAAATTACACCAGAGAAGGGTTTGGAGTCATACAAGATTCCTTTAAAACAGAAACTGCCAGCCAGTTCCACACCGGTGCTTCAAGAATCCTTTCAACCCTACCTTCAGGACCCACCGTCTTTTTCTCCAACGCATTCGGAGGCAGATGACGGAGAGGACTATATGGGGGATGATACCACTTATCCGGTGGATATCGATCCTGGTGACCACCTGCAAGACCCAGATCAGGCATGGGGAGACCCCACCGACCAGGGTAACGCACCAGATGCTCCTGACATGCAGCTTTATAATATAAAGACATCTCCCACAGAGGATACTGCTGCCTTTAATGCCCTCATTGAACGGGCTGCTGCCAATCATGGAGTAGAACTCCATTCTGATACTGTAGAGGAGGATTTCTTGGTGGACACGTTCGCCTCCTCTGAGAAAACCGTCAAAACTCTGCCAATGTTGAAGGGGGTTCTAAAACCTGCTAAAGACATTTTTAAAGAAACAACCAGGGCACGGGTGTTGAACCCGAGAATCGAGAAAAAATACAAGCCAGCACCCGGAGACCCTATGTACATTAAGGGTCAATTACCATTAGACTCCATGGTTGTTTCTAATGCTCGCAAACGAGCACATTCACAAACAGGTGATGCTCCTCCCCCCGACAAGGAGTCCAAAGTGCTGGAGACATCAGGCAAAAGGATAGCAGCGCAAGCAGCAAACATCTGGCGCATTGCCAACACCCAGGCACTCCTGGCCCGTTATGATAGGTCACACTATGACACTCTAGAATCGCTGCTACAACACTTGCCAGATGATTACAAAGAGGCAGCGGAGCTCCTTATCAGAGAGGGCCAACTCCTTACAAATGCGTCCATCAAATGCGCACTAGATGCAGCCGACACTGCAGCGAGGGCGATCAACACTAGTGTAATGTTGAGGAGGCACGCATGGTTGAGAATCTCAGGCTTCAAACCTGAAATTCAGAACAAGATCTTTAATCAACCGGTCAACCCAGACTTTTTATTTGGCCTCGAGGTTGACACTACCCTCGAAAAAATTAAGAAAGACACAAACTGCAAAATCTATGGGGGCTCTGCAGTCGCAGCAGTTTCGGAGTGGCTCCTTTCGTCGCCCCGGGAATAGAGGAGCAGCTAGAGGTCAGGGGTCCCAGCAGCAGTACAATAAAGGGAATACACAAAGTACCTATGATAAAAACAATAGAGGTGGATATCGTGGATCCATCACCAAAGGCAGAGGACGTGGGTATGGCAACACCAGGTCCTCCCCCAAAAACAAACAGTGACGCCTTCTCCCTGCCCCCGACCACATAACACCTGTCGGGGGGAGACTCCAACAGTTCCTGTCAGTCTGGAAGTCCATCACCACAGACAGGTGGGTCAGGGAAATTATCCAGTACGGTTACTGTCTCAAATTAACGTCCACTCCACCCAACATACCGCCAAAGCACCGTCCTATGTCCGTAGAGCTCTTGGCATTATTGCAGCAGGAAGTACTAAGTATGCTGCAAAAAGGTGCAATAGAAGTCGTGCCCGTAAACCAACCGGGGACAGGAGTGTACTCTCTGTACTTCTTGGTCCCAAAAAAGGACGGATCTCTCAGACCTATACTAGACCTGAGACCCCTCAACCACTACATTCTGTCAGAGCATTTTCATATGCTCACCCTCCAGCAGGTTCTACCGTTACTCAGTCAGGGAGACTTCCTAGCCACACTGGATTTGAAAGATGCGTATTTCCACATACCCATACACCCATTACACAGAAAATATCTCAGGTTCACTATTCAGGATCAACATTATCAGTTCAAAGTTCTCCCTTTTGGAGTAACAACAGCACCCAGGGTCTTTACCAAGTGCCTAGCGACAGTGGCTGCACATTTACAGAGACAGCACATTCACGTCTTCCCTTACCTGGACGACCGGCTTGTTCAGGCAAAGTCAGCCCAGCAATGTGCCAGGCACATATCCCACACCATTCACCTTCTTCACAGTCTAGGATTCTCAATAAATTATCCAAAATCACATCTTCAACCCGCACACGTGCGCCAGTACCTGGGCGCAACCATAAACACTCTGGAAGCCACAGCTCAGCCAAATTTGGTAAGAATCAACAGCATGCAACTGCTGATCACAAAGTTCAAACCTCAACACTCCCTTCCAGCGCGAGTGTTCATGCAGCTGACAGGCATGATGGCCTCCTGCATCTTCATAGTCCCGCACGCGAGACTACACATGCGCCCGCTTCAGGAGTGCTTGGCACGTCAATGGAATCAGGCTCAAGGACAATTGACAGACCTAGTGTTGGTGAGCGGTCGGGCATCCAACTCTCTGCATTGGTGGAATCCACAAAACCTTTGCAAGGGCCGACCGTTCCAAGAGCCTGTTCCACATATAATACTGACGGCGGACGCGTCTCTCCAGGGATGGGGAGCTCATGTACTCACTTACACAGTGCAGGGACTATGGACGACACAGCAAAAGAAGATGCACATCAACCTTCTGGAACTGATGGCGATCTTCCTGGCAATGAAGGCATTCAAAGTACACTTGTGCAACAAAGTCGTGTTGATCCGGACGGACAACATGACTGCCATGTACTACATACAGAAACAGGGAGGAACACACACTCCACAGTTGTCTCATCTGGCTCAGAGCATGTGGAAGTGGGCCATTCAGACGAACATATTCCTCATGGCAGAACACCTCCCGGGAAAGGACAACCAGATGGCAGATCTGCTCAGCAGACACAGCCACCAGATGCACGAGTGGGAGCTACATCCGTCAGTACTCCAACCGTACTTCCAACAGTGGGGTCATCCAGAGATAGACCTATTCGCCACAAAAACGAAAACGCAAAATGCCAAAGCTTTGCCGCCAGGTTCCCACATCCGCAGTCACAGGGCAATGCAATATGGATGAACTGGTCCGGCAGATTTGCGTACGCTTTTCCCCCAGCGCCCTTGATACCGCTGGTGGCACGCAAACTGCGGCAACACTCCCTAACACTCATCCTAGTTGCTCCCACGTGGGCACGCCAGCCATGGTACACCACGTTTCTAGAACTTTCCGTGGTACCGCATCAAAGACTGCGGCTAACACCCCAACTTTTAACACAGAACCTTGGCGCAATTCAGCACCCAGATCCGCAGCAACTAAACCTAGCGATCTGGCTCCTGAAGTCTTAGAGTTTGGCTACCTCAACCTGCCTCCTGAATGTATGGATATCATCAAGGAGGCCAGGAGACCCACAACCAGGGCTTGCTATGCGGCTAAATGGAAAAGGTTTGTCATTTACTGTACTCACAATGACATTAATCCGTTGGATGCATCCATTCAAAACATCATCTGTTACCTGTTACACTTATACAGATGCAATCTGGCGTATAGCTCCATCCGTATACACCTCACCGCGTTAGCCGCCTATCTTCAAAACAGGCAGCACCTCTCTTTATTCAGGGTGCCCGCCATCAAAGCCTTCTTAGAGGGACTCAAAAGAGTGATTCCTCCAAGGCATCCACCGGCTCCAGTGTGGAACCTAAATGTCGTCCTCACCAGATTAATGGGTCCACCTTTTGAACCTCTACATTCATGTGAGATTCAATTCCTCACCTGGAAAGTAGCTTTCTTAGTGGCGATCACTTCATTGAGAAGAGTTAGTGAACTCCAGGCACTAACCATTCAAGAGCCATTCATACAGGTTCACGCAAATAGGGTTGTACTACGTACCAACCCCACGTTCATGCCTAAAGTCATATCGCAGTTCCACATGAATCAGACTATTGAACTGCCAGTTTTCTTTCCTAATCCAGAAAATGTCGCAGAGAGGATGCTCCATACACTAGATCTAAAGAGGGCCCTCATGTACTATATAGACAGAACAAAGGATTTTAGGAAAACACAACAACTCTTCATTGCTTTTTCTCCACAACACAAAGGCAATGCCATTTCCAAAGCAGGGATAGCCAGATGGATCGTTAAATGTATTCAAATTTGCTATCAAAAAGCTAAACGCACATTAACGATTCCCCCAAGGGCCCACTCCACACGGAAGTTGGGTGCGTCCATGGCTTTCCTGGGTAACATTCCTTTAGAGGAAATATGTAGAGCAGCTACATGGTCCACTATACATACATTTACCAAGCATTACTGCGTAGATGTACATTCAAAACAGCAGGCAGCTGTAGGACAGGCTGTTCTCAAAACGCTTTTTCAGACTGCTGCAGCTGGCACGGGCAGCCGCCGCTAATGGAGGGACTGCTATATAATCTATGCACAGATATGAATTCAGCAGCCCACATGCCTCGAACCGAATATGCTACTTACCAGTATGCATCTGTTCTTGGCATGTAGGGCTGCTGACATTCATATCGCCCACCCTCCTCCCCGGCGCCTGTAGCGGCCGCAGCACTCAGACTTACTGTATAGCATGGTCATCACTTACTGTATCTACTCCATCACTGCCACAATGGCGAAAAACAATCTGAGGATGGAGAGGATGCCCATGCGCACTGTAGTCCAGGGGAGGAGCCACCTATCTCGTGATACTTCGAAGACTCTTCCAGGACAACAATGTGCAATCATCCGGACCCAACACTAGGCGGCGATCTATGCACAGATATGAATGTCAGCAGCCCTACATGCCAAGAACAGATGCATACTGGTAAGTAGCATATTCGATCCAGGAATTATGCAGTCAATCAGAGACTTCTCTTTAGAATTTTTCAACATCAATGTAGGTTCCACATCTATAGAACTTGTGTGGGATGCCTACAAAGCTAGTCTGAGAGGGTCATTACATAGCTTAATAAGCTTCAAGAACAGAACTAATGCCTTGGAACTCCAAACCCTGGAGAATAGAATATCTGAACTAGAAGCGGAAAGGAGGCTTATTAATCTGGAGGATATTGGGAAATCGACCTTGATAGGGAAGAGATTAGAGGAGGCTGGGCAGGATCTTAGGATTTTCCTTGACTTGAAATGTAAGGCCCAGTGGCAAGTCCGTAACATGGAAGATTTCGAATACGGTGAAAGAGCCGGATCCGTACTGGCCTGGAAAGCGAGGATAGACCAGGCCAAAAATTACATAAATGAACTTATCATAGACAATGGGGGGACCAAATCCAGCAAGCCAGAAGAGATGCAGGAATGTCTTCTGTCTCTCTTCTCGAATCTATATAAGGAGAACATAGATCCCCCTCACGACCTGATATCGTCGTGATTAAGTGATAAGCCTTTGTCTGTCCTCACTGATTCCTCCAAAGATGCCCTAGACGCCCCCATATCCATTGAGGAGATTAGAGACCAAATAAAGAGATCAAAAAATAAAAAAGCAGCCGGCCTTGATGCCCTCCCCAATGAAGTGTATAAATTACTACTTAACGAACTTCTACCTATACTCCACACTTTATTCAATTCAGTTTATAGCTCCATAGGGGTAATCCCCAGTTCCTGTAGGAAGGCCACTATTGTTTTAATATTGAAGCCAGGAAAAGACCCCTTGATGGCCAACTCCTACCGTCCAATCTCCCTGCTGAATGCCCACTATAAGATCTTTATGGGCATTCTGGCAGGGAGATTGGCAAAATTGGCACCAAGCCTGATCAACACTGACCAGAAAGGCTTTATGGTAGGGAGAATAATCCAGGAACAAGCCCAACTTTTGATAGGAAATATTGACCTAGCTGAGACAAGGTCTGATTGCCTAGCGGTAGTGGCCTTGGACGCCGCCAAGGCTTTCGATCGTGTGTGCTGGAGATATCTTTGGGGGGTCCTGGAGGCCATGGTATTGGCCCCATCTTCGTGCAGACTTTAAAGAATTGTTATAAAGGGGCTATGGCGAAGATCCTATTGAATGGTTCTCTGACCCCCTGTTTTGACATCCAGAGAGGGACATGACAGGGATGCCCCCTATCCCCTCTTTTATTTAATATATGTATTGAACCCCTAGCGCAGGCAATAAGATTGGATAGTACCATCATTCCATTTAGATCGCAGAATTATCAGTGCAAAATAGCACTTTATGCCAACGATGTTATTGTGTATACTAGCGACCCCGATTCTACCATTCCGCGGCTTGAAAACACGTTGAAGGAGTTTGGTTTGATCTCAGGATATCTTGCTAACGCGGCTAAAACTGAAGTTATGTGTTTGAATATAGCTTATAAGGGTGGCCCCTCCAGCAAAGAATTTAAGTATCTAGGGGTTAAAATTGTTAAAGACCGGATCAAAATCCCGCTGATAAATCTGGCAAAAATCGAAAAGGAAATTGACTACCTCTTTGCCAGATGGAAAAACCTCCCCCTGACGATCTATGGGAGAGTCAGTCTGGTAAAGATGTCCGTCCTCCCCAAGTTGACATACCTTTTTAATGCAGTCCCCTTAACTTTCCCCCAGAAAAATTAGTAAAATCCAGGGCAAAATAGGAAGTTTCATATGGGGACAAAAAAGCCCAAGGATGTTGTGGAAAAAATTAAGAAAACTTTTAAAAGGTGGGTTGGCCCTCCCAGATATTACCTGGTACTTAATGGCTTTCCAATTCAAGGGCATCAGGATGCTGTTGACTACCCCAGAGGAAACCTCATGGGGCAGGTTACTTGGAGAAATGGCTTTAACAGAGGGAGGCAGTGGAGGTGGTGGGTTCCTATATAAATTCGGGGCACCCAGATTCTTCAAGCGTGTACGTCTTAAGGTCTTGAAGGCTGCTTTGTCGACCTGGTACAAACTAAGATGTATTTGGGGCATAGGTTATTATTCCGATTTTGCCCCCATTTGGGATTCCCCGGGGAGCCCCGCCCCCGCATGTGCGACAGCCTGGCGGCTCCAATAAAAAGATCTGCTCTTTTGAGGTTGTCGGACCTGGTGGATCTAGATGGGGTCCTCCCCTGGGAGGTTTTACTAAGATCGGCCCCACTTTTTCTAGGTTCAAGTTCAGTTAAAATCATGGTACGAGGTCGATGCGGGAGATATTAAAGGGAGATGGGAACTTGGACAGTTACTACAAGACCCGCAGCCTAAAAAGAAAGACATCTCTTTGTGGTATACAAGGCTCCTTGAAGCAGAGGACAGTGAGGTTCCTTTTCAAACATCAGTATGGAACTCAACTCCACTTGTACAAGGTATTGAAGAATCGTTTGAAGTTTCCCTCAAGTTACTCTACAGATACATCAAGCCCGCCCACCTAAAGAAGAACCACTTCTTTGTGCTAAACAGGCTATATTATATCCTGGCAAAAATTGCCAAATTTTCCCCGGTACCTGCTCCAACCTGTCCTAGATGTAAACTAGATAAAGCGGATGATATTCATATTTTTTTCCACTGCCCAGAGTTAAGCTCTTTTTGGAAAAATGTGAGGGAATCATTATCAGCTATCTTTGAAATCGATATAGAGGTCGACCTCCACCGTGTTTTGTGGTAAAAATGATCCAGTAAACGGGTCACCTATACAGTCTCACAAGGGCTTATTGTTACATCTTATAATTTTGGCCAGGAGGGAGATTTGTATTAGGTGGAAAGATCCGTTCCCTCCGGACAGAGATAGTTGGTTAAAAGCCGCGCTGAGGATGGCTCAGCTAGATCAAGACAGCAGGGGGGATAGGCCTGATAACATCTGGTTCCCATTACTAACCTCGGGACGTGGCCTTAGATTGATCCCTGGTTAGATAAATGTGCCAAAAGTGGGTCCAATGATTACACCAGACCCCAATAACGTGGGGAAGGCAATGATGGCCTAGACAAAAGCAGTTAGCCGAGGGGCGCCCAGTTTTAAAATAGTCGGCTTGTTAAATCTGCCAACGTCTTTGGTGAGATGAGGAGAGAAAAAAGAAAGAAAAAAAAAAGAAATAATGTACATTTGGTGTGTGTTGATTTATTTGAATGGATTTTGGGTGGTAATTAACTACAATTATTTTAGGGATAAATAATTATTTTAACTAATATTTAATACACGTACATATTTTTTTAATAAAGACTTTTAAATGTGTTGTGTACCTTGTTGAAGTATAGTGTAGAAAGTTACTTACGTAATACATTTAAAAATAGGTAATTATTTTAGTGATTTATTGTCTGTTGCGTTTTTAAATGTTAATAATATTGTATTAGTTAATATTTTGGGAATATAGTTTTGTATTTTAGTTATAATATTTGTAGTAATTGATATGTATTTAATAATGTAATACGTATTGTATTTAAAAAATATGTAGATTTAGATTTCTTTTAAAATTTCTTTTTTTTATATCGTTTACTATGTTTTTGAAAATATTTTATTATGTCGAAGTGAATTAGTTTGTTTCTAATGTTGCACTGACTGGAGTTGGAATAGTAAATTTTACCCCTCCACAAATCCAAAACTTTCCCTACTGTTGCTCTGACTGGAGTGGGAATAGTAACATTTACCCCTGTGTAATTTAAAAATTACCCTACCGTTTCACTGAATGGAGTGGGAATAGTAAATTTCACCCCTATGTAATGTAACCATTTTTCTAAAGTTTCATTGTGTGAAATGGGAGTAGTACATTTTATCCCTCCTCAGTCCACCACTTTACCTACTTTTGTATAAATTGTAGTGGGAATAGTTTATGTATTGAGGGCCTCAGTACGATGTCGGGTGGAAAGCAGTCCGACCGACTCCTTGACGGAATAGTTTCCTACCGTTTCGGGTTCGGGGATTCCGACCAACCCATTACGATGATCCGTACACCGGTTTCAGGGTTTCACCCCGCATCAGACAGGCTAGCTTGAATCCAGTGACACAGCGAGCAAGGGACCCACGTCTGGCAAATCCTTGGCCACTTAGGGCAAACATAGTGAATGGTGAGCCAGTGTAGCTCCTTCAGCTGTGGTGTGAGGTGAGTGCAGCGTGGGAGGTTGAGAGTGATTGATCAGCCTTCTGGTGAGATTTCTGTTGATTCCGGCATAGAGGGTTTTACAGTAGTCCAGCTTGCATTTGACCAGGGTGTCCACAACTGTTTTCAAGGTGCTGATTGGGAGTCATTTGAAAATCTTCCTCTGCATTTACAAGGTATGGAAGTATTAAGCGGTGACCGCATTGACTTAGGCCTTAATGTCGAGTTTGCTGTCAATCACGATCTTGAGGTTGTGGGAGTGGGAGGTGGTGAGGTGGGAAGGGGGGTATCGGTCCTAGCTCTGTCTGTTGGTCACCAAGGGGAGTGCCATAGCGATGATTGATGCAGAGGTTCTGTGAGGGAGGGATCGAGTTGGAGGCAGCCGATGGTGAGGTGAAATCTTTCACAATGGCGAAGATTCCTTTGCGTGTGTTGGTGCTGGCATCATTGCGGTCTGGGTCATTTGGTTGTAGCATCGCAGGGTGGATTTGAATGTGCTCCTGTCTGAATTGTCCTGGCTTATTGTACGTTTGCGCTTCAGTAGTTTGCAGTGGTGTTTTACCAGTCTGAGTTACTCTGTGCACCAACTGGCCTTGGGTCTGGATCTTTTTGTATTGTTGTGTTTGAGGGCAGCCAGAAAGTCGGAACAGGAGGGGATACAATTGTTCAAATTCTTAAGGGCTTTGGGGAGGCTGTTGCTGTTTTTGGGTCGATGGGGGTTGAGAACAGTGTTCCAGTCCTATCCAGTGATGCTGTTGAAGTTTTGGAGGGTTGGCCGTGCGATGGTGCTTGTGTGTTGTACGGGGATGCTCAACTTGACATGGGTGTGGCCTGTCCAGGGAACTGGTGTGAGCTCTTCGACTCGCATATTGTCTATCCATCTTTCCTACTGAAAGTAGATCCCCTTTCACATAAGCCAGCCCATCACTCTTCTATCCTTATGCCCTCCTCATCCCACGAAATTGGAGGACCAGCTGGTTGCTGGGTATATAGTGTCTTACTTTATCAACCACTCATGAGAATTTAGCCTATTATCTCATTGTTGGCATCTCAGAAGCCAAGATGTCCAAGGAGACCAATTGCACCATTTTCTGCTGGGTTATCCTTTGCATTAGGATCTGCTATACCTATGGCAAGAAAGACCCTTCGGCTAGTGTTCATGCCCCTTCGCCATGGCTGCTTCCACCATTTTCACTAAAGAAGTTTCAGTGGTTGACATCAGCCAAGCAGCCAGACTCCTCTTTTCACAGTTTTTCTATACATTATTACATCACAACTCAAGAACGCATGAACTGATACTTTGCCAGGACTGTATTGCATGACTTCCTGTGATGAACCCCACTTCCCTCAGAGTCTTACTTTGAGACTCATTTATAAGGTGCGAAATCTCCTGGAAAAAGTTGATGAGAAGAATGTTAATTTTAAAACAATACATCTGATGGAGACCTCTAGCTGCAGATTCCTTATGTTAGAATGTTCCGCAGGCATCAGACTAAATTCGAAAATTATTAAGCAATTACCTTGTGCACTGGTAGGTGGATCTGTTTGGCTCTGCGTAGCGTCATTGCGTAGTCTGTGCCAGAAGTGATGTGCAATTTATCTATATAGGCGCCACCCCAGCGCACTGATCTCAGTTCCTTCTTTCCCATGCCACTAGCGCAGATCCGGACGAGCTCCGTCCAGTCAGTTTTTTTACAGAACTTGTTTGACCGTTTTGTTGAATTCGAACAGTGTGCTTTTTTCTGCCTGTTGTTTTGGACTATTTTCCCGAAGAAACCAACTGGTTTTAAGCCTTGTGGTTCCTTTCAAAAGCAAAAGTCTGTGAGAGACCTCCACTTGGTGTGCCAGAACCAGGACCACAATTCAACGGTCTCCGCATATTGCAAGACTTTGAATACAAAGGCTATTTGGCGGGTGGGCCATGAAGCTTTTGGCGGCTCACCACATGACTGCACATCACTCCAAGTCCCTTTCACGAGGGAGGACAAGGGACCAAGCTCAGAGTAGCTCGTCCTGGTCATTACCACGATCCCAGACTTCTTCAGGTACATCCCACAAGAAGAAGTTGAAGACGTCAAAGCGCTCTTTGAATTCTCCGCATTGGTTCTGCTCATCTAATGAGGCACGGGAACGACATCATAAATACAGGCCAGCTCCTAGATTGTCCCTGTGGAATCCTTACCTGACACTGGGTCCACACTTCATTAAGTTTGTCGGAGCGACTCCTGCCCAACTTTGAGATATTTATGAGGTCATGAGCCTTATTTTTTGGGCAGTCAAACTC
Source organism: Triturus cristatus (assembly GCF_964204655.1). Taxonomy (NCBI): domain Eukaryota; kingdom Metazoa; phylum Chordata; class Amphibia; order Caudata; family Salamandridae; genus Triturus; species Triturus cristatus. Next base: position 487,250,918 of record NC_140587.1, on the reverse strand, counting down.
CTCTGGGGTACCTTTGCGCCCCATGGATTCGGAAGTGATTCCAGTGGCGCAGACTGCATTGTGAATCCTGACTCCAATATGGAGCTAGACCGGCATCTCACTATGCCAGTTCCGGTGCTGACCAGGCCCACACGGCCTGAATTGGAGATGAAGCGCTTTCACAAAAGGGCACATTAAGGAACATAAATTAAGGTCTGAGTTTCCTATGGCTATTCTGACCCCCTAGCACAGTATATGGTCCGGGATACCTGGTATGAGGAACAGGCTGATGCCAGTGGTCTGATACCTCACCAGACACTGGCCTTCTCTCTCCTCTCTTAGTGCCTATGGAGGAGGTGGCTTTCTTTGTGGTAGTAGTCCAGAGGGCAGCTGAGAACCTGGACCTTCAGCTGCCTACGGTCTAGGTCAAGACGATGTGCTTCAGCCTTGGGTATTTTCCCACTCAATACAACTAATCTCCTTTAATGAAGCCCTCACTCATGTCCTACTCTGGACCTAGGCCAAGGCTTGCACAGGACTCATTTTCACTGGACTATTTCCTGCTACCAGCGCCCAGTGTCTGTGCACCCAGCCTTACTCTCCTACCATCCCACCCCTGAGAGCCTGATGGTCCAGGCCTACACCTCCAAGATAAATCCAGATGCAGTCTTTACTGTGCTACTGGATAGGTAATCCAAGAGGCTGGATACCTTTGGAAAGAGGATTTGCTCTTCCACCAGCCTAGTTCTACGGGCCGTGAACTCTGCGTGCTTATTGTGTGGGATACGGTTGCTCAAATGCTACCTATGGTCTTTAAGGAGGCCCGATCCATACTCTTCTAAGCTATCGCTGACGGGAGGTACGACAGTCCTTTCGTGGCCTTGGATACAGTTTCCACAAGCCTTACAGGACCCAGAGGTCTACCCCATTTGCTCCCCACCTCCGGCAGCCACAACATCAAAGGCTCTTAAGTTTGCTCTATACCATCATAGGCGCCTGGTTGGTGTCAGGTTTCTGCACCACCTACCCCAGTGGAGGGAAATCACTTCAGACAAATGGATGCTGCAGACTGTCCAGAGGGGCTATGTCGTAACTTTCAAATAAAAACCTCAGCCTTTACCACTGTCCACCGATTGGCTAATAGAGGATCACCTTTCTCTCTTGCAATATAAAGTGCAAGCTCTTTCGGTCAAAGGAGCCATAGACAGAGTACCAACAGCAGAAGTAGGTCATAGTTGCAAATCCCACTACTTTCTGCTGCCGAAGAAAGATGGAGGCCTCCTTCCTATCGTAGACCTTCGCCCTGTCAACTACTTCTTGAAAAAGGAAGAATTCCCGATGCGCACCTTGGCTCAGGTGCTGTCTGCCCTTGACCCTGGAGACTGGATGGTAGTGCTGGACTTGCAGGACACATACTTTCTTCGTCCTGCCTGCATACAGGCGTTTCCTGTGGGTCACAGTGAGCCACCAGCATTTTCAGTTCACTGCGCTCCTTTTGGCCTCCGCAGTGCCCCTAGGGTACTATCCAAGGTGATAGTGGTTGCAGCACACCTAGAGTTGTCTCCGACTTCCAGACTACGGTGGATCTCCTGCACTCGCTAGGGTTCACTATAAAAAAGTCACACCTGACCCCCCCCATTCAGATGCTTCCTTTCATCTGAGCCGTTCTGGACACATTTATGAGGCATGCAATAGTTCGAAAGATGTGTCCATCAGAAGAATGTTACTTTGACAATGATATTTCAGTGGATACTATACCTTCCTGTAGATTCTTCTCCATCCTCTTTCCTCCCTGTGAGATAGTAGAGTGACATGGTGTGCAAACATAGATACTGTATTGTCCCTATTGTTGATGTTCTCTTGCTTCGCCTATGCATGCGTGCCAAGAAAATACTAGGAGCTAATACCAGTGTGCCGGCTTGAATGCTGTTCACTCCGTAGTCATCTCATCCTGGGCTGATGGTGTTGCAACTGGTGTACTTGGCACCACATGGGTGTGCTGGAAAGCTATTGCTTAAGAAAAGTTTCATAATCCGGTCTGCTACTTCGAGGTTATTCATAAAGTGAGCAATCTGGAAGGAGATATAGTTCCAACCATAAACTCACTTTTGAGTATGCTTCATTGCCTTTAGCCATTGAAGTTAGCCAAACATTTTTTTCTGTGGGCTCTGACTGAATCATTACCCACTGTTAAGATTGTTGGTTGTAGCTGTTTTACAATGATGTGTAATAATAGAAATTATTTAAATGGCATATGTTTTTGTTCCATTTTTAATGTATTGATATATTGCTTTGAGGAAAAATATTATTTCCCTGTCTCTTCCTTTGTTTGTTTCATTATTGAACACTTAGAATTGATATAAAGTTGTTAAAAGATTCAGTGTCTGCAAATGTGGCTGCTCCGTGTTTTGTTTTTATAATACTATTAAAATTCACAAATATTTAATAAATGTGTTTTACTTTTAGAAAGGAGAGTTGACTCAAATGACAGAGTTTACTTCGTGAATCACAACACAAAAACAACTCAATGGGAAGACCCCCGAACTCAAGGGTAGGTATTGTTGTATTACACTTGCATCTGAATAGGTTTGCAATCATAAAATTAGAAGAATTCAGCATCACCTGCTTTAAAGCTATTGTGCACTGCACATAGTTGCTTCGTATAACACTTGTATTGAATGTGCACACCAATTTTTTAATAGGGCATCACTTGCTTAGAAAATAGAAACAAAAAATGTGTCAAGGATGTGGAGAGGAGAGCGATGGGTGGAGTGATGGCAGACTATGCTTGCTTTACATGCCTGAATACATGACTCTTCAATTCTACTTAGTTCCATCATGACAGGTGACTTAAGTAATATGCAGATGAACCTTTTGACATTTTAGAGAAGTACAAGCCTGCAGTGTCACTGATTACACTTATGGCAACCATACCTCGACGCTACATTAAACAAGATAATTTTAAAGCAAATTTTAACAGTGAGGCTTATGGCATTGCCGATAAAAGATATCAACAAGCGCTGGAAATCCCTAGAGGCGATTACCACCTGCAGACTATGTCACCAGCATGAAGAATCCATGGTCCATTTGGTCTGCATATGCCATTGCCTAATACACTCACGTCACACTTTACTAAGGCCATTGTTTTTAAAACATGGGACACGTAATTGCAAGGATGCCATGAAACTCTTGTTTAGCCTGGAGACACCGATGGAATTGGCTAGTTTCGCCAAATTTGCACACAAAGTTAAAGAATGTTTAAGCAACGCACCTTGCACTTTAGAACTTCAAGACTGCACTTTGGGCATGCTCAGACTTTGATTTGCATGCTGTGACAAGATGTATCTATTTTGCACTTAATTGGAATCTCTCTTCCAAAATAGGTCTTTGAATGCCTTGAATTCATAACTGATACATGGGTTTTAGTGTTTTTATTATCTATGATCTGTATTTTTAGGATTTGTTTTACTGGATGTAGCGCATCCAAATTTGTAGTAGTTAATGATGAATACTGTAGCAAGCAAGTTTTGTTGATATTTTATAAGGCACTTTTTTTGTTACAATGTTTGTTAATTGATGCAATAAAATATATTCATTCATTCACTGATTGCTGGTAAGACTGAACATATGAAATTGCTGACTATTGGTAATGGTAAAAGTGAAGTGGGGCATCAAACTAGTTGTGCCCATCTATTCAAATCACGCCGTGTTGGAGAAATCCCAAAAGTAATTTTTTTTTAACCTCGCATTGAGAAAAAGCTTAGAATGGAGCAGCAAGTGGTAGAAGGGCTTGATTTTAGACCAGTTTCTGAGCGTTCCTGGGAGGAAGTAATTTCAAGTTTTCAGGAGGAGGTAATTATTATTTATGAATAATTAGTTCTCATGTAGCACATAGCGACTGCTAGGGTTTTCCAGAGCTGTGGCTGAAGATAAGGTGAGTAAGTCATAAGAGCAAAAATAGCCACGTTTTCTGTTCCTAGCAAAACAGAATGCAGATTCTCAAGGTGTGAGGAAGCGTGTTCCAAAGCTTTAGGCGCAGGGCGAAGAAGGAACCGCCACCCATCGGGGTGCATCTGAATCTGGGGACTGTGTAAAGAAATTGGTTGCTTTAGTGTTATGGGCTGGAGGGGTGGCAGGGCAGCACCAGTATTTGCAGACACTGAGGTCCAGAATTAGAGCTGATTTTGTGCATGAAGCAGAGAGCTTTGAAATTGATTTGTCTGCTGTGAGCCAGTGGAGGTCACGGAGGGGGCATCCGACTCTGAGAAATGTTTGGGGAGCCGGAACAGAAGCCTGACGGTAGAGTTCTGGACCACTTGGAGGTGTCTTATAACTGCCTTATCAGCACTAGATACAGGATGTTGCCATAGGATAGCCTTGATAGAATCATGGCCTGGAAAACTGTCCTTTGGGCCGAAAAAGCAAGTATCCACAGAATCTTCCTAAGCCATTTCCTAATTACGAAACAAGTTAAGGCTACTTAAGCCAGCTGAGAGTTCATGGAAAAGGTGGAGTCCAGCCAGAAGCCTAGGATCTTCACCTTATGGGAAGGTTCAGGAAGAGCCGCCAACATGGCAGGCCAGTGTTGAGGCCCCCACAGCTTAGGATTCTTGCCCAATACCATTATCTCGGTCTTGTCGCAGTTTAATTTTAGAGTTGGTATTCATCCATGTGGAGCAAAGTCAGAGGCAAGATTTTAGATCCTCCAAATTGAGTTCCTTCTCGTTAGACAGAGAGAAGACGATTTGAGTGTCGTCTTTATATGAAAACAGGGTGAGACTGCAGCATTCCAACAAGTCTGCCAAAGGGCGGGCATATATGTTGAATAGCATGGGCTGTGTGCAGAACCCTGCAGGACTCCTAAGGCAAGGGAGTGTGAGCGGGACACTACTAGTCGAAGGACCTGGAAAGTGCAATCCTCCAGGAAGGCGGTCAGCTATGCAAGCACTTCCCCTGGGAGACCCAGTTTGGGCAGTCTTTCTGTGAATGTCATGAGACACCGTGTGAAAAGCAGTGCTCAGGTCTAATAGAATCCGCGCAGGTGTCCCACCCATATCCAGGAGCCGTCTTATATATTCCGTGACTTCTAGAAGGTGGATTGGGTATTGTGCCCTGCTCTGGAGCCTGACTGGGAGGGTTGTAGAGCATCCTGAGTTTCCACAGATGTAGTAAGTTGGGTGTTAGCATGTTTCTCTAGTACCAAGGAGAAAATTTGCAGCGGTCTGAAATTGGACCAGTTGGCCACGCCCAAGTGGGATTTTTCTAGCAAGGGTAGAAGCATAGAATGCTTCCATACTTCAGCCCCTCATGTAGAGAGGAGTTCAGAAGTCCCCCCAGAAGTTGCATATGGTGTAGGCTCAGAGTACTCCGCTGGGCTCCTGCCGTTCAGGTGCCCAGGGCCTATGTTCCTTCCCTAAACACACAACCCAAATTGGCAAACCCTGGCCACATGTCAGCCCCTGGTTAATGGTACCCTAGGTACCCAGGCCTTGTGACCAGGGAAGGCCTCTAAGGGCTGCAGCACTCATTTTGCCACCCTTAGAGGCCCTGTACCCTTACACACACACACTGCCCTTGCAGGCTGCTTGTCTGGGTGCAAGACAAAACAAAGAGTCGACATGGCACACATCCCTGTGTGCCATGCCTATCACCTACACTGCCATGGCATATATCAGCCACCCCTCTAGCTGGTTGCCCTATGCCAATGGTGTGGGCACAGGAGCAGGAGCCCTGTGCCCCTACAGTACCCAGGTCCATTCCTGGGCCCTGTAAGTGCAGTGCTGCCATTTAAGAGTACATGGTACTGAGAGCTCATCAAACACGAACTCCACAGCACCTTAATGGCAACACTGAAGACTGAGAAGTTTGGTATCAAACTTCTCAGCACATTAAACCCACACTGATGCCAGTGTGGGATTTAATGTACCAAACACCCCAGAGGGCTTCTTAGAGATGCCCCCTAAAACCTAACCTACAATCCACGTCTGTTCTGAGGCTGCCTAGGCTGCCACATATCAGACATGTTGCTGGACCCCTGGGTAGGAGAGCCCCTGCTCTCCTGGGCCTGCAACAATGCACATCCTGGGCGAGGTGCTAAATCTCCTCCCCCAGGATAGGCAGGGGGAAGCTTCAAAGGCATGCCGCCACTGTGAGCTTCACCAGGCCACTGCAACCCCCCACTCTGGCGGAAAGCTTGGCCGGAAACCCCAAATAAGGAGAGGGGATGTGCCAGCCTGCCAACTCCCCACCCCTCAGGTGGGGGAGGCGAGGTGAAGCACATCTCCGGGTTCTCGCCATCTTGAAGATGGGAAGCCCTACCCTATCGGGACTAGGCTACTGCCCCTCTCCCACAGGAGAGAGGCAGGATAGGGGGGTCCCTGCCCTTCACCTACCAGTAACGCCCCTAAATCTAGTATTTAGGGGCACCCTGAACCTTCCTTCCCCAGATTCCAGATTCCAAAATCCGAAGAATAGCTAGAAGGAAGAAGACCTGCCCTGCAGCTGCTAAGAAGGGGAAGACACAAACTGCTCTGGTCCCAGCCCTACCGGCCTGTCGAACCTTGAACCTGCTCCTGCTCCAGCTCCAACCCGGCATCTCTTGTGGCCAGCAACCTCACAAACCCCGGAGGACCTGGCTACCTTTTGACTCTTAAGCCTTTGGGACTCCCATGAGTAGAGGCTCTACTCAACATCTACTTCTAATCCCTGGCAGCAGCCCGGAACCGCGAACCCAGCACACTCTGCACCAGCCAAGCCTGGCCTGTGACGGAGTGAACAAAGACCACGAGGTCGACCCCACGGCGACTGTGACCCCGAGTCCGGCACCCAAGGACCTCCCTTGACATTCATGAAGAAGCCTGCAGCCTCAGAACAAGGTGCCCCCCTAACCGGACCGGCGATCAACAGAGGGTAAGATTTCTCGACACCAAAAGGCACTCCTGCACCCGGCGCCCCGCGGCCCCCTGTGCCCAATCCCAGGGTACCTACCTATCCTCCAACTACCCAACTTACCTCTCGAAGTGGTGGTGGCACCTGAAGAATCCTCGTCCCCGAGCTTGCAGTCTTTTTCTAAACCGGAGACTTCCCATTGAAATCAATTGAGCGCCCGAAGGCTCAAAAGCACCCTGCACCCAGCCGCCCGAGTGGCCCTGGCAGTGTAACCTCTACACCTATCTACTTCCCCACTTGCCCTGAGTAAGTGACCAGGAGCCCAGCTCACACAGCCGCGTGGCCTGCTAGTCAGCAGCCACCAACCAAAGCCCCCCTACCTCTCATAGGATAACATGGGGCCTAACTCTCTCTGCACCCGGTCGCCCTTGTGCCGCTGGGGGTGAACTAACTATACCTACCTGACCCTGGGAGATCCCCGAGTCTATGCCCAGAACCTTAACTCTGCCAGTCGAGTACTTACCTTTAAACCGATAACTCAATTTTCTCCATAGGGTAACATTGACTGGCTTTTTCTGAAATTTCTTCTAAGTGTGGACTTTTCAAAACCTAAAATATTCACCAAAAATCAGCCGAGTAACAAAAACGAAAATACTCACCTGCTCTTATGTGAGCTCCCAGTGCTGGATCTTGGTGCCCAGCACTGACTCTGAAAACTACTTACAACTGTACTTACCAGTGACCCAATTTTCTTCCATAGGAAATCATGGACTGTTTTTCTGTGAAATTCCTTCTAAGTGTCTATTTCTGCAATATTTAAATATTCTTTAAAAATCGTATAATATCTGAAAACGTAATTACTTACCTGCTTTGGATAAAGGTCCCAGTACTGAGTCTAGGCACCCAGTACTGGATTACAAAAGTAACGAGAACATACTATACCTGCAACTTGAATTTTCTGCCATAGGGAATCATTGACTGTTTTCTATGAAATATTTTCGAAGTGTCACTTGATTCCAAGTACTGACCCAGGAGTGAATCTAGGATCCAGTTCTGAAATTCCAAAAGTAATCCTAAAAGTAATCTGTGGCAAATAACATGAAACTTCCATTGAACTCAATGCATTATTGTGTTTAAAATAGTGTTGCCTATTGCAACCACTTATAACTGTTTACAAAAGTCAATTGCATATTGCAAAAGTATTTACATAAAGCATCTCATTCTGAGAAAGTATATTTTAATTTCAATTGTTGGTTCTAAAATAAAACAAGCATATATTTTTTATATATAAACCATTGGCCTAGAGTTTAGTTATTGAGTGTGTGAGACCATTTGCTGACTGAGTGTGTACAACAAATGCTTTACACTGTCCTCTGATACTGCCTTACTGCTCGACCAAGCTACCACTTTAGAGAGTAAGGTTATATCTAACTTTAGCCTCTGCCAAGCCTCTGGGGACTGTGGACTCTCTACACCCTGTACCTATTTGGGAACAGTATATACAGAGCCACTTTCTCACAGGTGGTCGCAGCTCATCTGCGCAGATCAGGGGTTTCAGTCTTTCCCTATCTCGATGACTGGCTGTTGAAGGCAGGCTCGCCCCAGGCAGTCGTCTCCCACCTCCAAACTACGGCCAGACCAACTGCATTTGCTGGGGTTTGCCATCAACATGCTGAAGTCGCACCTGATTCCCTCTCAGAAGCTCCTCTTCATCGGAGCAGTTCTGGATACGGTGCATTTTCGGGTTTATCCTCCCGAACAGCGAGTCCGGGACAATCAGGCTATGATTCCGATCTTTTGGCCCTGGGTTTCGGTCAGGAAGATCCTGAGGCTGCTAGGCTGCTGGGCCTCATGGCCTCCTGCATCCTGCTGATCTAGCATGCCAGATGGCATATGTGGGCTCTGCAGTGGGACCTGAAGTTCCAGTGGATGCAGCATTGGGGAAACCTGTCCGACTACGTCCATATCTCGGAGGGCACTGCACAGGACTTGCAGTGGTGGCTCACAAACCAGCGTTAGGTCAGCGGCAGATCCCTCTCCCTTCCCCAACCGAAGTTTACAGTGGTGACGGACGCATCCCTCCTGGGATGGGGTGGCCACATGGGAGAGGCGGAGATCAGAGGCCTCTGGTCTCCGGCGGAGTCCAAGCTCCATATCAACCTTCTGGAGCTTCGGGCAATCCTACTTGCACTGAAAGCATTCCTTCCCTCTGTCAAGGGGAGAGTAGTGAAGGTGTTCACGGACAACACCACCGCCATGTGGTACTGCAACAAGCGGTGTGGGGTCGTGGACCCTCTGTCAGGAGGCTCTACGTCTCTGGATGTGGCTGGAACGTCAAGGCATTTCCTTGGTGGTTCAACACCTGGCAGGTACCCTGAACGCCAGGGCAGACTAACTCAGCCGCAGGTGCATGTTGGATCACTAATGGCGTCTTCACTCAGAGGTGGCACAAGGTCTCTTTCAGCACTGGGGAGAACCTTGGTTGGATGTATTCACCACCGAAGAGAACCTGCAATGTCAGCAGTTCTGCGCATTGGAATTTCCAAGGCGGCACTCGCTATGCAACGCTTTTCGTCGCGAGTTGAGATGGGGTCTGTTGTACGCCTTTCTGCCTATACCACTTCTGCCCAGAGTGCTGAAGAAGATCAAACACGACCGGGCCCAAGTCATTCTTGTGGCACCGCACTGAGCTCGAAGAGTTTGGTATCCCGAACTACTCAGTATGAACGTGGATCCCCCGATCCGACTGCCTCTTCGGGTGGATCTCCTGTTACTGCAACAGGGGACAGTCCTCCACCCGAACCTGTCCAGCCTCCACCTCCTTGTGTGGAGATTGAGCGGCAACAGCTGAGTCCATTTGCCTTGCCTCCTGAAGTCTGTAATTTGATTCCGGTGGCCAGGCGGCCCTCCACTAAAACGGTATACGCCTGTCGGTGGAAAAAATGTGTGGCATGGTGCACAGCGAAAGCAGTTGTTCCTCTTTCTGCCCCTAATTCCGAGGTCCTATTGTTCCTTCTCTCTTTGGCACAGCAGGTCTCTGCTCTGGGCACTATCAAGGGCTACCTTTCTGCTCTTTCAGCCTTCCTTAAGCTGCCTGATCAGCCCTCTCTTTTCAAGTCCCCAGTTGTCAATAGATTTCTCAAAGGCATTACTCACCTTTTCCCTCCTATTCCTTTTGTGATGCCTCAATGGGACTTGAACCTGGTTCTCACATACTTGATGTGCTCCCTTTGAACCTCTTCATAACTGTCCTTTGCGGTTATTAACTTTGAAAACTGTCTTACTTGTAGCCATTACCTCCGCTCGGCGGGTGAGTAAACTCCAGGCTCTTTCCTGTAAACCTCTTGTTCGAGGCATATGAGCTGCAGATTGTACACTTAGCATAGATCGCCATCTGGTGTTGGGCCCGGATGTTTGCAGTTTGTTTTTCTTCTTGGACAGTCTTTGGAAGTCACGAGTTTGGTGACTCCTCCTTCGGTCCGTACTGCGCATGGGCTTCGGCTCCATCCTCAGATTGTTTTTTTTCCGCCATCGGGCTCGGATGTGATACTTCGTGCTCCGGCTTCGAACTTCTACGGTTCCAGCCTCGACGGAAAATCCTCGATTCTTCGAGTTCCTTCATCATCTTCATCTCTCGAAGCGGCACTTTCTCCATCCCGTTCATCGACACCGGCCTTCGGGCCCTCCGCGACTCCGGTCCCGGCCGATGGAAAGGACTCCGTTCAAAAAGTGCCCAAAATGTGGGTCTAAATTTCCCCACACCGACCTCCATCAGGTGTGTAACCTTTGCCTCTCTCCGGAACACGAGGCTAGAGACTGCCCCGCCTGCAAGTCTTTTCGATCGAAGAAGACCATCCGAGATCGAAGAGCTCGACGCACCATGGCGCACTCATCCTCCGCAGCTCCACCGGACATCTTCGGAGACGACGCCGAAGCTTCGGGGCAAACACACACCGAACAGGAGGAAGACGTCGTCAGCGCTTCCGAGGCCGACGACTCCGACGTGGAGGACATTACACCAGCGCAGCGGGCCGTGAGTAATATGCCCCCTCCTACCCCCACGCCGAAAACCAAAGAGACTCAGGTTACTCCCTCGCCTGCCGGCCTGGGCAAAACCAAAACCAAAACTTCGATCACCCCACCTTCGGGCCCGGTGTCGAAGCTCCCAAAGTCTCATGGCAGCTCGGGATCGAGCCAGCCGACACCCGGTGCCGAAAAACAGCATCCGGCACCGAAGACTGCAAAATCCAGCTCGACTCCGAAACCACCGGTGCCGAAGCCTGGACACTCGGTGCCGACCAAACACAAACACAAATCTGTCGGCACCGATGCTCCGGCGCCGAAACATCATTCGACGCCGAAACACCCGGAGACCTCAAAAAAGCATGGCGCACACAGACCATCGAAACCCCCGGTTCCGAAATCACCGGTGCCGACAGACGACTCGACACCATTGGCTCTGTTTACACCAGACCCTTTACAAAAGACTTTGTCCAAAGATCCTAAGACAGGGCTTTTGACTTTAACTACCAAGAAAAGACGCCTTGATGCTCCGGCTCCTCCTCCTCCACCCAAAAGGAAGGACTCTGCTACTTCTCCCCTCAGAGTGCCCTCCCCACTACCGCCTCCCCTACCCCCTCCACCTCCTCCACCACCTCCACCTCACAGGTCTCCGCCACCTGTACCTCACTACGATCCGACCCCATCCCCAGATCCGGATGATGGGGATCCGGACAATTACCCGGCGGACGCCCCAATGGATCCCACTCCACCAGGGACCCCAGATCCATGGGAGGATTACAATAACCCTGATATACCCAATGTACCTCAGGACGACCTATACCCATCAAGACCGTCTCCTCCAGAGGACTCCTTAGGGTTTCACCATTTAGTGCAGAGAGCAGCACACTACCATGGGGTGGACATGCACAGTGAACCAGTAGAAGAAGACTTCCTACTGGATACATTTGATATACAAGACAAATCCACTTCCATTTTACCCATGCTTAAGGGTGTCACCAAGCACGTTTCAGAGGTGTTCAAAGACCCTGTCAGAGCCAGAGTACTGAACCCTAGAATAGAGAAGAAGTATAAGGCGGCACCCACAGACCCTGCTTACATCAAGGGCCCTGCTCCCCTAGATTCCCTAGTTGTCTCCACAGCTAGAAAGCGGGCTAACTCCCAATCCTCAGGAGATGCCCCACCGCCAGACAAAGAATCTAAACTTCTGGACGCGTCTGGTAAACGCACCGCCTCCCAAGCTGCAAACATGTGGCGCATTGCAAACACACAAGCACTGCTTGCGCGATATGATAGAGCACACTATGACGAACTAGAGGCTCTTATGCAGCACCTTCCAGAAAAATATAAGCACAAGGCTCATGACCTGATACAGGAGGGTAAACTAATTACAAACACCTCCATTAAGTGTGCCCTCGATGCAGCCGACACTGCTTCTAGGGCCATAAATACCAGTGTCCTGCTTCGTCGCCACGCCTGGCTCAGGATCTCAGGTTTCAAGCCTGAAGTCCAGGCATCCATACTCAATCACCCCTTTGACCAGGAAACACTCTTTGGGCCAAAGGTAGACGAAGCGCTCGAAAAGATGAAGAAAGACACAGACACAGCAAAGTCTATGGGGGCACTCCAAACACAAGCCTCCAAACGTTCCTTTCGACGCTCGTCCTTTCGTGGCACAGGCAGAGGCTCCTCCACCGATAACGCCTCTACCTCCTACAAGTCCCCTCCTCAAAATACCTTTTCAAAGGGCAATCAGAGAGGTGGTTACAGGGGTAACAACAATAAGGGCAGGGGCAAAACCAACAACACCCGTTCTGCCACCCCCCCCGCACAATGACTCCCCTCCGCTCCCCCCAGACCATTCCACTCCGGTCGGGGGCAGACTACAAAACTTTATCCACGTATGGGAGTCCATAACATCGGACAAATGGGTAACCCAAATCATTCGGTCAGGGTACTGTCTCGAACTAACATCTACCCCACCCAATATCCCACCAAGGCACCGTCCAATGTCTCAAGAACATTCCACACTGCTCAAACAAGAGGTACTCTCACTCCTCCAAAAACACGCTATAGAGCAGGTCCCCGTCAATCAACAAAATCTAGGGGTCTACTCCCTATATTTCTTAATACCAAAGAAAGACGGGACCCTCAGACCCATTCTCGACCTCCGGCCTCTAAATGCCTACATACACTCAGACCATTTTCACATGGTCACCCTACAGCAAGTCCTCCCACTCCTCTGCCAGGGAGACTTTCTCACAACCTTGGATCTGAAAGACGCATACTTTCACATTCCAATACACCCCTCTCACAGGAAATACCTCAGGTTCGTGGTGGACGGGCAACATTACCAATTCACGGTTCTCCCCTTCGGGGTCACCACCGCACCGCGGGTGTTTACCAAATGCCTAGCAGTAGTAGCAGCACACCTCAGACGTCAACACATTCACGTCTTCCCTTACCTGGACGACTGGCTGATAAAAGCCGCGTCCTACGACCAATGTGTGCAGCATACAAACAGCACCATCCAACTGCTCCACCAGCTAGGCTTCACGGTGAACTACCAAAAGTCCCACCTCATACCATCTCACACAAAGCAATATCTCGGGGCCACTATAGACACCTCCAAGGGTATTGCCTATCCAAACTCAGCCAGAATCACAAGCATTCAAGCCTTACGCAAAACATTCCTTCCTCAACACTCTCTTCCAGCAAGAGTGTTTATGAAGCTCATAGGAATGATGGCGTCTTGCATCTTCATAGTGCCCCATGCAAGACTCCACATGCGTCCACTTCAAGAGTGCCTAGCACAACAGTGGAACCAGGCCCAGGGTCAGCTGACGGATCTGGTGTTGGTGGACGGCCGCACACATCACTCTCTGCAGTGGTGGAACACCACAAACCTTTCCAAAGGGCGGCCGTTCCTGGACTCGGTTCCTCAGGTGATTCTAACAGCGGACGCATCGCTCTCCGGCTGGGGAGCGCACCTCCTACACCTCACCATGCAAGGTCTATGGACGCCACAGCAAAAATCGCTCCACATCAACCACCTGGAGCTCTTGGCGATCTTTCTAGCCCTAAAATCTTTCCAAAAACAGATTTCGGGCAAAGCAGTCCTCATTCGCACAGACAATATGACTGCGATGTATTATATACAAAAACAGGGGGGGACACACTCTCCCCAGCTCTCCCGCTTAGCCCAGAGCATATGGAGATGGGCAATTCCCCAAAACATCTTTCTCCTGGCACAGCACGTTCCAGGCGTACAAAACACCATGGCAGATCTGCTCAGCAGACAAACACAACAACTACACGAATGGGAACTGCATCCACAAGTTCTTCACCCATTCTTCCAACAGTGGGGGCATCCTCAGATAGACCTCTTCGCCACCCACGAAAACAAAAAATGCCCAAGCTTCGCCGCCAGATACCCACACCCATTGTCCAAGGGCAATGCGATATGGATGAACTGGTCAGGCAGATTTGCATACGCCTTTCCACCTCTCCCACTAATTCCATTAGTGGTCAGGAAGCTACAACAGCACTCCCTCACACTCATTCTGGTAGCTCCGACGTGGGCCAGGCAGCCGTGGTACACCACGCTACTACAACTGTCAGTGGTACCACATCAAAAATTGCATCTATCCCCATGCCTCCTAACCCAGAACCATGGAGAAATCAGGCACCCGGACCCAGCTCAGCTCAACCTGGCGATCTGGCTCCTGAAATCCTAGAATTCGGATACCTTAACCTTCCCCCTGATTGCATGAACATCATCATGGAAGCCAGACGTCCTACCACTAGAGCATGCTATGCCGCAAAGTGGAAAAGATTCGTAATTTACTGCCGTAACAATACAATCAACCCTCTAGATGCATCCATACAGCACATAATATGCTATCTGCTCCATCTTCACAGGTGTAACCTGGCATATTCATCCATACGCCTACACCTAGCAGCGATCGCTGCCTATCTACAAAACAGGCAGCATTTATCACTCTTCAGAGTGCCCGCTATTAAAGCCTTCATGGAAGGCCTTAAACGAGTAATTCCTCCCAGGGCACCACCTTCCCCTGTATGGAATCTAAATTTGGTTCTTACACGTCTAATGGGTCCGCCCTTTGAACCAATGCACAAATGTGAGCTACAGTTTCTCACCTGGAAAACAGCTTTCCTTGTAGCTATCACTTCCCTTAGAAGGGTTGGTGAAATACAGGCGTTCACCATACAGGAACCCTACATACAAATGCATCACAGCAAGGTCATACTTCGCACAAATCCGAAGTTTCTGCCCAAAGTCATTTCCCCCTTCCACCTCAATCAATCAGTGGAATTACCTGTCTTCTTTTCGCAACCCCAATCTGTTGCAGAAAGGGCCTTACACACGCTTGATGTAAAAAGGGCGTTACTATACTACATACAAAGAACGCAACCCTTCAGGAAGACTAAACAATTGTTCGTTTCCTTCTCTCCACCACATAAAGGCAACCCCATTTCAAAATCAGGGATAGCTAGGTGGATTGTAAAATGCATACAAATTTGCTATCAAAAGGCAAAGAGAACATTATCTGTTCCCCCTAAAGCCCACTCTACAAGAAAGTTAGGGGCTTCTATGGCTTTTCTAGGGAATATACCCTTAGATGACATCTGCAAGGCAGCCACATGGTCTACACCGCACACCTTCACAAAACACTACTGTGTAGATGTGCATTCCAAGCAGCAAGCTAGGGTGGGCCAGGCTGTACTAAAGACACTTTTTCAAACAGCTGCAACGGATACCGGTGGTCGCCGCTAGGGTTGGGTACTGCTATATAATCTATGCTAAGTGTACAATCTGCAGCTCATATGCCTCGAACGGAATATGCTACTTACCAGTATGCATCTGTTCTTGGCATGTAGAGCTGCAGAGTTGTACACGCCCACCCGCCTCCCCGGCTACCTGTATCCGTTCCAGTACATCTTATTTAGATACAACACATGGGTTTCTCACTGTTATTACTACGCTCCATCATTTCCCTGTTGGCGAAAAACAATCTGAGGATGGAGCCGAAGCCCATGCGCAGTACGGACCGAAGGAGGAGTCACCAAACTCGTGACTTCCAAAGACTGTCCAAGAAGAAAAACAAACTGCAAACATCCGGGCCCAACACCAGATGGCGATCTATGCTAAGTGTACAACTCTGCAGCTCTACATGCCAAGAACAGATGCATACTGGTAAGTAGCATATTCCTTTCTGGTGATTCTTCCGGACAAGGTTGTGCTTCAGCTGCGTCCCTCCTTTCTACCAAAGGTAGTCTCTGCCTTTCATCTCGGGCAAACTGTCACTCTACCCTCTTTCTTTCCGCCTCCGCACCCTTCAAGAGAAGAGGAGAGGCTCCACCGTCTGGACCCAAAACATGCGCTTTCGTTCTATCTCAACCGCACACAACAGTTCCAGGTGGATGACCAGCTCTTTGTTGGCTACGTGGGTGCCAAGAAAGGCCGGGCTGTGCACAAGCGAACTATCTCCCAATGGGTTGTCTTGTGCATTAAAGCCTGTTACTCTCTGGCTAAAAAGGAACCTCTGTTTGGTCTGCGCGTCCATTCTACAAGGGCGATGGCAGCTACTACAGCGTTAGGACGCGGTGTCCCGCTGCAAGACATCTGTCAGGCAGCCACTTGGGCCTCTTTGCATACTTTCACTAAGCACTATTGCCTTGACAGTCGGGTCCGGAGAGACTGCTTCTTTGGCCATTCGGTTCTCCGTGACTTTCTGGTGTAATCTCACTTCGCAGACCCACCACCGGGGTTTGTATTGCTTGGGTATTTATTCTAAGGTAAGGAATCTATCACTAACGTGTCTCTTTCAGATGCACAAGTTACTTACTTGTGTAACGATATATCTGTAAGAGACATTAGTTAGTGATAGATTCCTTACCGTCCGCCCATCCTCCCCATTCTGTGAACTGTTCTCTAGGGCTCAGGTCATCCCTTTTAGGGCCCTAGTTCTATTGCACCAGTAGTCTGTCTCTGGCATGGCTTTGCGCTCCTGGCGCGGAAAAGCTGTGTACAGAACTGACGTCCGCGCACGTGGGCGCGTCTAAGTAGCTCCGACGTCATCTCGGCGGCTACGACGCCAGCGACGTACGCGGAGCTGTGTGATGATGCCTACCGATGCGCAGGGGTACTGCTGATAAACTTTCCGGATCCAGTCTGACGCCTGGGGATATTCTAAGGTAAGGAATCTATCACTAACTAATGTCTCTTACAGATATATTGTTACACAAGTAAGTAACCTGTGCTATAGGTAAGCAACTCATTTTCTTAGGAAAGGGCTGTGCGCTTAACACGTGCACCGTGCTCTTGGGGCATCTAATACAAATTATAAAGGCCCAAGGACATTAACTCCACTCACTACTTGTGATTGCGTACAATTAAAAAAAAATTCATGTAGCCAAAAACTGCAAAGCGGTGTCTGCGGACACCCTACCTGCACTTGTTTGTCTGTCAGAGATGGCTAACCCTTTTGAGGTTTGGAGTCTGGTGGTACCTTTACATCAGTGTTGGGGGACTTTGTTCCTTATTCCTACTACCCCTTCTGCCACCAGACAGTATTTCAAACTAAATGAGCTTCTTCTACAGCTCATCGTTGAATTGCATAGTAACACCTGGGTAAGAAAAGTTGTCAGTTGACAATGGTTTATCCCTGAAAGTTTTCACCTACAGTGGGCTGAAACAAGGATGTATCCTGACGCTGCTCCTGTTTAGCCTACACACATCTGGCCTAGCGGATACTTTAGTACATTCCTTGGATAAAGCCATATAGCTAAAAGGAACTAAAATTCAATTTTTAGCATACGCAAATGATTAGTTATCTTTTCCTGTCAACTACCTAGATAGGATTAAAAAGACAGCTGAGGAGAACCCAGTCATTTAATGCAGTATATATCCCCTGCATTCATTTTAATAAATGCAAGGTCATGTCCTTAGGGCAGTGAAAATCCAAATACATCTGAACAATAGGAGGCACTAAGCTAGAAGAGTTTTCAGAATACACATACCTAGGTGTGACATTCCACAAAACCTTTAAATGGGAAAATCATATAGAGAAGTTAAGTGAATTTTTGTGTAATTAGGGCAATAAAAAGGTGTTCTGTGACATATGAAAGGGGAGCAATGGGTCCTACAATAGTCGTTTCAAAGGCTAAGATTATTCCAGTTCTTCTATATGGGTTGGATAAAAAGGTTTTGAACTCCATCAGAAGGGAATTCATTTTACAGCAGTCTACTCCCCATTGCCGTATTTGTCTGAATTGTGGCCTCACTTCTTTGGTGGCTGTGATGGTTATTAATAAAATTAATTACTACTTTGTACGGCAGCATGTAATAATACCTTAAAAATAATTAAGAAGGCTCAGGAGACGTATATACCCCAGGCAACATTGTCTGAAGCTCAGTTTTACAGCAGCTGGATAAATATAAACTACCACCAGTAGGGGTTCTAACAAATATACCTAGATTATCACAAAAGGCAGTCATTAAAAAAAAGGTACTAAAGAACAAGCCTTGCTTGACGATAGAGTTCGCAGGAAGATACACACATAGTAAGTACGTTATAGAAATCTATTCATTTTTAAGACTAGGTTCTATAGAGTTCATTATGCAAGCATGAGAGAAGGCTTTTTTGTGCGTGTTAGGTTTCTGTATCTTCAATATAAAGACTTTGACTCTTGGTCATCAAAGGGGAAATCTGTCCCTTGTGTAGGATGTGTAAATTGGTCTTTGAATCCATCCAACGTGTTATACGCCTATATCCATCATTAGAGCCTCAGAAAAAATACCTGAAGCCCGTCTTAAAGGCACTGACATTTTGTTGTAAAGGCAATACACCATAAACTGTAGCACAATTGGCAAAAGTTTTAAGCCTGGCATACAGGATATGGGAGAGATGCTTTCAGACAGTTGATGGCAGGATTTAATGTTTTAGTTTACTCTTTTTAACTAATGTATGTATTTTTATGATAACTTATTACTTAGAAGGCAGTATCGTTTTTTAATTCATCTGAACTATTGTATATGATTTTTAATGAAACTTAAACAATAAACTTAAAACTAACTAACTACCCCTCCTGAGATATAGGCTATCAACCAGGACTCTGCAGCCACCTCTGTCCTGGGCTTTTTTTTCAATTTTTGCCTTGTCTTCAGCATCTATGCCGCACTGCTTGTCCATGACTCTGCCCAGGTAGGTGAAGGCTTCGACCTCTTCCAGTTCATCACCTGACCGTGCGACTGCAGTTGTGCTGGTCATGTTAGCCTTCAGGATCTTGGTTTTTCCCCTGTGAATGGTGAGACCAAGTTGTGGTGATGTAGCAGCCGCCTTGTCGGTCTTCTCTTGCAACTGCAGATGGGTATGGGAGAGTAGGGCCAGGTCGTCTGCAAAGACCAGGTTGTTGATCTGCATCCAAGGTGTCTACTAGATCCCATTTCTTCTCCTTGTTGTGGATGTCTTCATGATTCAGTCTATGGCCAGAAGGAAGACAATAAGTGAAAGCAAACAACAATGGCGGACTCCAGTTCTTGCTTGGAATTCTTCAGTGACTTGTGCTGCATGAACTGTCTTGCAGGTCATTTCCTTTCAAGAGTTTCTGATGATTCTTAAGAGTTTACCTAGTGTCAGAGGAATTTCCAAAGGGTCTGTCGGTCCACCTTGATGAAAACCTTATCATTGTCGATGAAGTTGACATGGGGGGGGGGGGGGAGAGTTCCATTCCATCGATTGGTTAATGATGATGTCTAGTGTTGCAATCTGGTCTGACAGGATCTATCTTTGCGAAAAGGCAGCTTGCTATCTAGCAACTGCGCTTTTACTTCATTCTTTTCAGGATGACTGTGTTGAAGACTTTGCCTGGGGTTGATAGAAGAGTTAAACCTCTGTAGTTTGTGCAGTTACTCCGGACACCTTTCTTGTGGATCTTGATGAGATATCCCTTCTTTCACTCTGATGGCACCTTTTCCTCTTACCAGATCCTTCCAAACATAGGGTAGAGCAAGTCTACTGTTTGTTTCTGCCTTCAGTACCTCTGCGGGAATGTTGTTGGGTCCTGCTGCCTTTTTCATTTATCAGATCCTTGATAGCTTGCCTTATTTCCTCCTTGGTTGGTCTGCTACAATCGATTGGCAAGTTCTTGTCAGCTGGCTGTATGTCTGGTGGAGAGTGCATACGGGCTGGTTCAGCAGTTCTTCAAAGTGTCGTCCTATCTTCGTTGTTGGTCTTCGTAACCCTTGATTGTCTTCTTAGCTTTGTCTTTTACAGGTCTTTCTGGCTTGCTGTATCTGTCAGAGAGATCCTTGTTATGTTGTAGAGTTCTTTCAAGTTTCCATGGCTTGATGGTTCCTGGGCTTGATCACAAATAAATGTTCACTTGTCTTCTCTTATGCTTCTCTTTGCTTCTTTGTTGGGTTCGGTGTATTTGCATTGAGCTTTCACCTTTTCTGCTCTTGTTCGACTAGTGTTGACTGCAGCTTTCTTTTCCTTTCTCTCTTGCACTTTGCAGAGAGTCTTGGTGGAGATCCATTGTTTATGCTAGTATTTCTTGGGACCCAGTACCTCCTGGCAGTTTGATGTCGCTGTTTCTTGGATCATCTCACACTGACTTTCTACTGGGTCTCTGTCATCCTCTAGTTCTTGCAGGACTTGGAACTTGTTACTGAGGGTGACTGAGTATTCACGTAGTTTCTGTGCATCTTGTAGGAAGGTGCAGGCATTGGTTTGTCGGTTCCATCCATGCTTTCTTCACCTTTAGCCTACCCACAACAAGGTGATGGTCTGACGCCACAACTGCTCCTCATCACTCTCACATCCTGCATGGACCTCTGGAACTTTTGGCAACGCAGACATGGTTTATCTGATTCTCTGTTGAATCGTCTGGTGACACCCATGTTGCCTTGTTTATTCTTTTGTGTAGGAATGCGCTTCTGCCTATCACCAGACTGTTCAGGGCACAGAGATCTGCAAGCCTTTCACTATTTTATTCATGTCACCGAGGCCTTAATTGCCCATGACTTCTTCGTACCCAGCGCTGTTGCTTCCAATCTTGCTATTGAGGTCCCCCAACAGTATGGTGATGTCTCGCACAAGGCATTTCTTTAGGATTGACTGGAGTCTGTTGTAATAGCACTGGATAACATTTATGTTGATCCTCTTTTTCTTTGTGTGGAAGGTCGCTGTGATTCTGGGACCATGGACTTTCCATCCATTCAGAGCTCTGTTGGCTGCTGGTGTAAGCATCAGTGCCACTTCCTGAGTATGTGGGTCACTGTCTTCCTCGTGTCCAGAATACAGCAGCATTCTTCCTGGAGCAAGTCTTTTCTGTCCGGACTGTGCCCATCTGGTCTTGCTGATACGAAGCAGGGCAAGATTGTATTTTTTTAATCTCCACTGCTACTTGGGCTGTCTTGACTGTGTCGTACATTGTCCTCACGTTCCATGTCTGGATGGTGATGGTCTTGCTCGAAAGCAGGTGGATCGGCTTATTGGCTTCCAGCGATCTCGGACTTTCACCACAAAGTGTCATAGCTGTCTGTGAAGGAGATTCCTCTCTCCCCAAAGCCTGGATGTCTTTTTGTTGACGTTTCTGTAGCTAGGGTTTTTGTACATGGTGGAGTAGTTAGCCCCACGCATAACCCTACACCTTATTCAGCTGGGCTTTGTACAGGCCATGGTCGAGTTAGTGTTGGGAGAGACTGTCTGTATTCTTAGGGGCCAGTCTATTGAAATATCTAGAGTGGAGGTACCCCACTGAGGGTTTTGGGAGATGGGTGGCCCCATAGTCTGTCAAACTGGGTCAGGGAGGACCTAGGACACACGTTTGTAGACCAATATCTCACAAGGATTGTCCAGAGCATACTTATGTAGCAATTTATAAGTCCTAGTGCACTTTATGTTCAAGAGGCAGCAACAAGTTTGACCCTTTCATATCTTTCCTCTCTTCTTAAGCTCTGCACTCTGTCAACCACTAAGATCTGCCTTCCAATTACTGCTAGCCCTTATCCTCCACAAGGATTCTCTAGTAGCATGTGGTTGTTTCCAGCAGAGCTGTATTGTTTTAAGTATACTTGTCATGTGTATTGTAATCTACTGCTTTCTTTGTTCTCTGTACAACACTTGGGCTGTAAGCATTTTGGAAGTTAAACAAATGAATAGCTGTTCAACGCAAGTTTAGGAGATGGGGTACCAAAAACTCTGCCAGTCTAATATAGATTCTGCTGGAGAGGAGGTAAAGTCATTCACACTAAAAGAAACCTTAAATGCAATCCATGCCCAGAAATCTGGCAACGCCCCTGGCTTGGATATTTCAGAATGCACCTCAGATCTGGGGATCCTATATAAATTCTTTCTAATGGATACATCTGCTTGTGGATTCCTCCCCTTTTGAATTACCCCAGTGCGCTGCATTCCAAAGAAACGTTTCTCCTCAGCTCTCCCACATCGATAAGGACGTCATTATGAAACTGCTCCGCACACAACCCACCGTGACATCATCTGAGCCATAAGAAGACCTCGTCGGCGTGCTGACGTCCGGTCCCTTATTTCCGTGCTGTCACCGCATATCCGTTTTTTCCCAGAACTTTATTTCTGGGAGTTTCTTTGTTGCTGTTGTCACAACTTTGTATCTGTCGAAGATGAGTACTCAGAGGAAGTCCGGTTTCAAGCCATGCAGAGAATGTGGGGGCCAGATGTCTATCACTGCCCCCATGAAGATTGTTTCTCTCGTCTGCATGAATCCAAAAGCGCTGAAGGAGAGGGAGGCCAAATTATTCATAACAAAGGCCAAAAGCAGAAGAGAGGTCGTAGGAAGTCAAGGACCCGCTCGAAGTCTCCAACTCCACATACTTCAAGGTCTTCAAAGAAACACAAGAAGAAGCGGTGCCATGGTTCTCGGTGTCGCTCTTCAATGGATTCGACTCCGAAGTCGGTATCCCCGAGTCCCAGACACCATTGCAGGGATGAGATATCTCCAACTCCTTCAACGGGGGTGTCTCCGGCCCCGTCTCCAGCTCCGAGAGCAGTGACTGCACCGGCTCAGAGATGCAACGCCTCCACCATTGCCGAAGTCAACCACTCCACCTCTGGCTCCGGGGTCTCCGCCGCTGCAACCGGAGCCAAATTTAGTGCCTACCTGAGCAGTTCCAGAGCCTGTAGAACCGGATCCGACGTATCCTGCTTTTTTAAATACAATGTTTGGCTTGTTCGCCAGAGCAGCAAACCCTACTGGTGCACCTGTGGCCCCATGGTTCAGTTGGCATATTCCCTGGGAGGTTCGCCACATCACTTTCCCCAGGCACTGCTTATGCCTTTAATGCCTATGGCTCCAGGGCGTTGGCCTTCCGACACTGAGATTGTTGGCGCCGTTGCAGTCTTTGGAGGGACAAGCCCTTCTATATGGTTCATCCCCAGCACCGTCTGGTACCGAACCGGTGCCGACTCGACTGGCTTTGACTCCTGTTCCCTGTGGTCCTCCTTTCAATGATCCTGAAGTCACCAGTGCTGCTTCTGGCGCCACCAGTTCCGAGTATTCGGTTTCGGAGAGAGACGCAAAGACTGCTGGAGGAAGAAGAGTATCAGGAGGGAACATGGAGGGGCTGAGGAAGGAGAAATTTTAGATCCTGACTTGGAATCTAAGGGTTTACAGGAGGCTAGTGGCCTGGACACCTCTTGAGTGGGAGCTTTCATCTCCAAGGGTTTGCTGACGCAGGAGGTGACCACATATCACACTGTGATCAGGAATGCTGCAGACCTCTTGGATTTGCCTCTTCCTTCAATGGAGTTTATTATTTTGACAGGGGTGCTCCAATCCTCTTCCTCTATTTCAGAACCTTTACTTCCCTTCAATGCACTGTTGACAGAGCCCATTCTCGATTTCTGGCAAAAGCCAGCGTCCGCCCCAGCAGTTGCCCGGACCGTGGCAAGGAGGTTCCTTCCCATCTACGCCTATGTATCAGGAGTCAAAGGGCATGGAGCAATCGGCAAAGAAGGTGAGCTCGTTGGCGAGTATAGTCCTTAAGTCCACAAATGCCACATGCCTTTTGGGTCGCTAAATCCATGCCCTCATGTACTCAGTTAGGGAGGTTGTCCCTAAGTTGCCCTAGGAGGTACAAGGGCATTTCTCAGAGGTGGTGTTGGATGCCCAAGCTGTTGTCTGTCAAGTGATACTTTCTGGTCTAAACACAGCTGATTCGGTAGCCAGGGCGATGGTTGCGTGGTTCAGGATTCTCGTCTGATGTACAGGCTACATTGCTGGATTTGCCCTTCGATGGATCTCACCTGTTTGTGGCTAAAGTGGATTTGGCGCTGATGAGCTTTAAGGACACTGAAGCCAAATCTAAGTCTTTGGGGCTTCAATCTCAACCCAGAAGCTTTAGGCAGTTCCACAAGTTTCGTGGCTCTGGAAGAAACTTGTCCTTTTGTGCCAGGCAACAGCTGCAGCAGCAGGCAAATCCCTTAACAGATCCTACAGGGGAAAGGGCAGAGGTCGTCCGCAGGGTCCTGCACGACAGGAAGTCTCCTCATCTTCTGCCCCTCCAGCTGGTGTGGCAGGGAAGCTGCTCTAGCTCTGCCATCCTAGAGCATTCTTGTCTAGTGGGAGGAGGGGTGTCCCATTTTCTACAGTATTGGAGGTCTGTTACTACAGATCTCTGGGTGTTGAACATAGAAGAGAATAGGGATTCCCTACTCTTTCAGAAGTTCCTCCCTCCTTCCCTCCTAGTCAGGGCTTTTGCTCGGAAGAGCATCTTCTGCTTCTCCAGCAGGCGGTTTTGTCATTGCTGCAAAAGGGTGCAATCGAGGTAGTTCTGGAGCAGGAAAGGAGTGTATGGGTGCTTCTCTCAGTACTTCCTGATTCCCAAAAAAGACAGCTGTTTACGACAGATCCTCGACCTCAGGGTTTTGAATTTTCACCTCAAACAGGACAAAGTCAAAATGTTGACCCTATCTCCAGTTCTTCTTGCGCTGGAGAAGGTAAACTAAATGGTGTCGATCGATTTACAGGATGGGTATTTTCACATTCCCATCCAGAAGTTACATTGAAAGTATCTTCGTTTTACGGTGGGGTCGCATCATTACCAGTTTGCGGTTCTTCTATTCGGCCTTACTTTCACACCGCAAATCTTCACAAAGTTGATGGCTGTAGTGGTAGCTCATCTCAGAAGGTCTGAGATTCCTGTTTTTCCCCGATCTGGATGACTGGCTTCTCAAAGCAAAGTCACCAGAGATGGTGCTGCATCATTTGCAGGTAACAGCACAACTTTTAGAGTTGGGGTTTTAGATTAACGTATCCAAAGCTCACCTGGTGCTCTCATCTCAACCTGTTTATAGGGGCAGTACTGGACACTACTGTAAGTCATGCCTTCCCGCCTCTACAGAGGTTTCAAGACATCCAGGCTATGATTCCACTTTTTCAGAATGGAGCAGCTGTTCCAGTCCTGAGGTCTTGCGCCTGCTCGGTCGCTCGGTTTGCTCCCTGCATACTGTTGATCTACTATGCATGCTGGCGTATGAGGGCCCTGCAGTGGTGCCTCCGCAGGTAGTGGTTTCAACACAACGGAGATCTTGAAGAGGTGGTCAGAATCTCCAGACATAGTGCAGCAGAGCTACTATGGTGGAGTGTTCCAGGCAACCTGTCTCAAGGGAAGCCGTTTCAACCCTCTTCTCCGGTGGCCACTGTGATAACGGATGCCTACACTCTAGGAAGGGAAGCCCATCTGGGGGGATCTGGAGGTCAAAGGTCTTTAGTCTCCAGAGGAAAGATTGTTTCACATGAATGTACTGGAATTGCGGGCAATACGTTTGGCTATCATGGCCTTTCTCCCTTCCCTTCGCGGACTGTCATTTCAGGTCTTAACGAACAACACTGCCGCAATGTGGTACATAAACCAACAGAGATGAGTAGGGTTGTTTTTTCTACAGAGAGGCTCTGCGACTCTGGTCCTGGGCTCAGGACCATCAGATTTCTGTAATCGCAAATCATCTAGCGGGAGAACGGAATGTTCGCGCAGGCAGTTTCAGTCGGCCGATCATGAGTGGTGTGTCCATCCAGAGGTGGTCCTGCACATTTTCAGGATGTGGGGGTTTCCTCAGTTGGACCGGTTTGTTACTCACGAGAACGCGCACTGGCCATCATTCTGCAGTCTCCAGTATCTGACACTGGGAGCATTGGGGGATGCATTTCAGTTAGAGTGTGGCTTCTAGTTTCTTTTATTTATTTCCCCCCATAGCCTTGATTTCTCGAGTTCAGAGGAAGATTCGCCAAGTCACATTGATTGCTCCGATTAGGACACAAAGGGCGTGGTACACAGACCTCTTTACCTCTCATTGCACCCTCTGCTCTGTCTCCCCCTCAGGGCAGACCTCCCCTCTGTCACAGTGGCAGGTTCTACACCCCCACCAGCAGAGCCTGCACCTTCATGCCTGGAGATTGAACGGGGCAACCTGAGTTCTTTCTCTCTCCCTCCGTATGTGGTGGACGTTATATTATCAGCCAGAAGACACTCCACCAAATGTGTCTATTCTGGTAGGAGGGTCAAGTTTGTTGAAGTGGTGTGGAGAGAGACTGATTGATCCCTTACAAGCTCATTTATCTGATGATTTGAGTTTCTCTTTTCCTAGCGCAACAGGGTTGTGCAGTAGCTACTGTTAAGGAGCAAGACCACTGACTCATTGTCAGTGAAATTGGTCTCCCTCCCTCGCAGCTCCACCATTAAGTGAGGCCTTCCCCCAAGCCCCTGCACTCTCGAGTGTTGGTGTTCGAGGCCCTCCTCCACCCGCAGGTTTCACCTGTGCCTCATCCCTGGTGGTCCAGTGGACCTCTGTCTCTATTCTCTTGCTCTGCTTTTTCTCTCCTTTTTCACTCGTTTTTTCCCTCGCTTCTAACTCCCCCCTTCACTCTCCTTCTGGGTCTTTCCTCCATTTTCTGTAGGTTTCCCCTAATTTCAAGCACCCCCCTTCACTTGTCTTCTGTCTTTCCTCCGTTTTTCACTGGTTTTTTACCCTCATCTCAATCTCCCCCTTTCACTCTCCTGTGTCCTCTGTCTCTTTCCTCCACTCTTTTTTGCACTTTTGCTGCCTTATTTGCACTTTTCTCTTTTTGCCTTTTTCCTTTTGCCTTTTTCAGCCCGTTTTTCCCTGCCGCTGCTGCCCCGCTGCCCCTTCCCCCCAGCACGACCAGTGCGACCGGCCCAATCCAGCTCCCCTCCCCACTCCCGCCTCCCAGCTGTCCAGCCCTGCCCGACCCCTACTTAATGGCGGCCGCTGCGTGGCCGCGCCGCCGGGGCGCCAAAGGCAAGCTCATCTGCGACAGTCCACGACCCAACTGCGACCAGCGCCTGGAACCCTGGTTCTCTACACTACAACCCAGCGGCACTCCACGCTCTCAACCCAGGCCGCAACAACAACTGCAAGCTAGCATCACCAGCCGACACCCACGGACCCTTCTGCTGTCACCGCTGCCGGCACACCTGCAGCACTGCCAAGACCACTGACCCAGCGCAATCCACCCGCAAGAATACAACCGAACCGAAGACCCTGCAATGCATCCTCCTCAACATCCGATCCCTCCACAAACACGCCACTGAAATCTGGAACCTCCTCGACAGCACTACCCCGGACGTAGCATTCTTTACCGAAACCTGGACCAACACCACCTCGGGTCCGGACATCGCCATTGTCATTCCCCAAGGATACAAGATCTCCGGGAGGACCGCCACACCCGCCCGGGACGAGGAATCGCCATCGTCCACAAATCCACCCCCCACCTGAGCACACTCCCCGACGAGCCCACAAACCTGATGGAACACCTTCACTTCAAAATACTAGCCAGCCCTACCTCCACCTTCCGAGGAACCCTCATCTACCGACCCCCTGGACCCCACGGACCTTTTGCCAACTCCATCACGGACATCATCTCCCCGCATGCCATCGCGTCCACCAACTACACCCTACTGGGAGACCTCAACTTCCACTTCGACAACCAACTAGACCCCAGCACGACATCCCTCCTGGACAACCTCCACAACATTGGACTCCACCAGATCGTGACCAAACCCACGCACTCAGCAGGACACACCCTCGACCCCCTCTTCACAACAGTCCTCCCTCAGCCCTACGCTCTTCAACGTCTACATGGCTCCGCTCGCCCCCATCGTCCGAACCTACGGACTCAACATTGTGTCATACGCAGACGACACCCAACTCATCCTCTCCCTATCCAACGAACCCAACACTGCCAGACACAACTTTCGAGAAGGCATGGAAGCCGTCGCCAAATGGATGAAAAACAGCTGCCTACAACTAAACATCAACAAAACGGAAGTACTCATCATGGGCCCAAAACCTAGACGCCTGGAATGACACCTGGTGGCCCCCGCCCTCAGAAGCCCGCCCACCCCCACAGAGCACGCACCCAACCTGGGAATCATCCTGGACTCAGAGATCAAAATGGACCGCCAGATCAACTCCGTCTCGTCCTCCTGCTTCCACACCATCCGCCTCCTACGTAAGACTTTCAAATGGATCTCTCTCTCGAACACAGAAAGACCGTCACTCACGCCCTGGTCACCAGCAGGCTCGACTACGGCAATGCACTCTATGCCGGAATAAACAAAAACCTCACCCGCAAGCTATAGAACATCCAAAACGCCGCCGCAAGACTGGTCCTCAACCTACCAAGACACTGCCACATCTCCCAGCACCTGCACACACTCCACTGGCTCCCCATCGAAGCTAGATTCACCTTCAAGATGCTAACCCACGCTCACAAGGCCCTCCACGACACCGGACCAGCATACCTGACTAGCCGACTCAAATTCCACGCACCCCAAAGGACCCTAAGATAAGCCCAGCTCTCCTACGCCATTGTCCCCCGCACCAGAAAGACCAGATCGGGTGGCCGCTCCTTCTCCTTCCGCGCGGCCAGAGCCTGGAACGACCTTCCGCTCCACCTCCGACAGATAACATCGCTCCCCATCTTCGCAAGAAACCTCAAAACCTGGTTCTTCAAAAGACCCCCTCCTTGATGGACTGGAACCTGCGAACGCCCCCCAGCGCCTTGAGACCCTTAAGGGTGAGTAGTCGTGCTTAACAAACACCTGATTTGATTTGTTTTGATTTGTTAAGGGCGACTTATCTGCCTTGTCGGCTTTTCTCTTTACCAGACTAACCCTCGTTGTTTACTTCTTCCATTGTAATGAGATTTATTAAGGGTCTCACTAATAGGTTTCCTCCCACTCCTTTTATTATGCCGTAGTGGAATCTGAATTTTCTTCTCACATTCTTGATAGGTTCACCCTTTGAACCATTACATAGTTGTCCCTTAAGGTTTCTAGCGTTTAAAACTATATTTTTAATTGCCATCACTTCAGTTAGGAGGGTGCGTGAATTGCAGGCTCTTAGCCTCCTTTTACATCATTCCATGCGGATAAGATGGTTCTTAGGGCCAAAGCTGCTTTCCTGACTAAGATGGTCCCTCCTTTCCATTTGGGGCATTCCTTCACCTTATCCACTTTCAATCCTCCCCCTTCTAAGGAGGAGGAGACACTTCATCACCTGGATCCCAAATGGGCGTCAGCTTCTACTTGGACAGAACCACGTACTTCAGATTGGACGATCAACTCTTCATTAGTTATGTGGGCAAGATGAAGGGCAAGGCTGTCCACAAAACGACGCTGTCCAGGTGGATCATCCTGTGTATCAAGAATTGCTATGCCTTGGCCAAGAAGGAGCCTCCTGAAGGTATTCGTGCTCATTGTACCAGAGCTAAGTCTTCTTTGGCTTTGGCTAGAGGTGTGCCTGTGGTAGACATCTGCAAGGTGGCAACTTGGGTCTCCCTCCACACTTTTGCGAAGCACTATTGCTTGGATTCGGAGGTGAGGATGGATGGCCATTTTACTCGTTCTGTGCTGCAGGATTTTTTGGTGCAGTCAGGCACCTTCCCCCCAGAAGCTGGACTGCTTGTGGATTCTATTCAAAAGGTGAGGAATACACAGGCAGATGTATCCATCAGAAGAACAAGTTACCTACCTTTGGTCACTCTTTTTCTGGTGGATACACTATCTGCTTGTGGATTCCTCACTGACCCACCCACCCGCCTCTTCGTTGCTGGTCTGCTTATACCGAAAAATAATCAATGTGTGTTTTATGTGATTTATTGTTGGAATTATGTGATACTTGTTACTAGGAAATGTCTATGATATAGAATTTCTAGGTTTGGTGGTGTTTTGTATACCTTGTTTAACTGTGGGAAGGTTCTTAGTTCACCCGTTTTGCCTTGAAAAAAATGAGTGGAACTGAAGTCAGTACGCCGACAAGGTAGTCTTATTGCTCCGAGGATGACAAGTGAAGACTTGTGCAAAGTCGTTCCATTGTGACATCCTTGTTGACGTGGGAGAGCGGAGCAAAAACGTTGCAGTGGAATGCTGCACATGGAGATAATTCAAAAGGTGAGGAATCCACAGGCAGATACAGTATCCACCAGAAAACGTGTTACCTAAGGTAAGTAACAACTTGTTCGTCTAACGTATTGATGGCTGTAGCACCAATCCCAAGGTCCTGGAAAGGAGTGGAAATATTCATATTTCTAAAAAGGGTGACAAATCTACTCCGGGAAAGTACAGCACAAAGCCTGATTGACAATGTCAAGAAAGTTTATATTATGCAAGTTTTATCTAGACTATGGGACTGGATTTCCCAAACTAAAGTGTTATCTCACTTAAAGGTAGGATTCAGATCCAATACTGGTACTATTGATCAGATTGTGAGATTCCCATCTATTAAGTGGAAGATAGTAGACCTTAATAGGGGGTTACTGTATGTCGCCTTTGTGGATCTGCGAGCCACATTTGATTTTGACCCTAGTGGTTTTGCACAAGACCGGGGTTCCACAGGGACTACTGTCTCTAATACAGGCTTTATATACAGGACATTTTGCTAGGTATAGGTGGGGCCCCCCAGGGGAATTGATGGAAGACATTCCAATCAGGAGAGGCATAACACCAGAGTGTATTTTGGTCCCTACACTTTCTTTTGTACATAAATGGCTGCATCCCCTAGCTTTACACTGCGAAAATGGCTCCCCAGAGGTAAAGGATTACAAAATATTGTGCATTCTTTTTGCAGATGATACTTTATTATCTAAGACTCCCCGTGGTCTATCCATTCGTTTGGAGAAATGTAACACTTTTTGATTAGAGAATGGCCTGAACATTAATAGTAATAAAATTAAGTACATGGTGTTCAGTGCCAGAAGGAAAAAGTGCAAGAGTAAGTAATTGGGGGGGGGGGGTGGGGGTGTTTGAAAGGGTACATGAGTTTGACTATTTGGGCGCAAGATTGGAAGGCTTCCATAGATGGGGTACACCAGGTACAAAAAAGTGTTATGACTCTAAAACAAAGAACAGCGTCCATCATAAGATTCGCCATTTGATCTCCCACTTTTATTATCCCCTCACCCCCAGTGCCCCCCTCTGGAGATTTACAAGTGTGAAGCTTGTCGGGGAACTATGAATTACGGCAGTGTAACCTAAAGACCCTTGGAAAAACTGAAAATGCCTTTATTAAGACCCTTTTGAGACTCCACACCAGTGTGCTGATGCTGCCAATTAGACTTGACCTAAACCTAAGATCAATTTCTGACTTTGCATTGCTGAGACCTATCCAATATTGGACAAGGATCTGGGCTAATGGGAATTTAGGCCCCTATAGGGATTGCATCAGAGTCATATTAGATGACCACCATGTTGCGAAGATTCCCTGGCTAGTCAAGTTTAAAAATTTGCTATTCAAGTTGGGTCTGGAAGGTTTTTGGCTGCAGCCTTCTGAAATACCCCAACGTGCTGAGGATAAGCTGGAAACATCCTTTTTAGGTCTCGCTGAGTCAGCATGCATGCGCTGCTTGGAGAGACATTTTCTAGGTGAGATTTCAAAGTGGTGCCGGCTGGCCTAGCGCTTGCGTTCACGCGAGCGTGAACACGTGCATCCGCCAGCTTTCATCCCCGCAGCGCATTGCACACCACTCGCCAGCCTACTTTTGCCATCGCACGCGCGCGCTCCACTCACGCGCGTTCACGCGCGCTCCACTTGCGCGCGTGCACGCACGCTTGTTAAACCAGCCTACTCGTTGCGCGCGCGCTTGTTTTCTTTTGCATTCATTCTGATGCCCGCTTCTTTATTTAATTTAGCAGCGTGGTCCGCTTTATCAGCCGCCGCTCTATGAACCCTTAGTTTGAAAAAAATAAATTGAGTGAGCGCACGATAGGGTGCTTTCACTTTAATGGCAGCCACAGCCTTTTATTTAGACGCTGCTCGCCGTATTTAGCTTACAGCGAGCCCCGTCTAAAGAAAGGGACGCGATCCCCCATTAAAGTGTAAGCTCCGCAGGGGGGTTTTCACAATCACAATTTTTTGGGGGTAAAAACTCCCCACTATCACTTTAAGAAAACTGCGCCCGATTTTGTGGTTAGAATAGCGAACTCTGCAGAAACTGCATTTCCCCGGAACTGTGTACCTGCGACTCAGCAGCAGGGACAAGTTATTCAGCAGCACACATCACCAGTTGCTTTCAAAAGCAGAGATGGCAGATTTGCTTCCAGGTTTTGCAGCGGGCCTGGGGTTATATCAGCAGGCACGGTGGAATCCGTGGTGCCATCTGACTGCTCCTCAGGTAAAGACAAGCATCTGTGTATCATGCCTATTATATGCCCTTTGACGAATTCACACTTTCGAATGCACCACTTTCCCATGTTGCTTGTGTCACCTTGCATGGTACAAACAAATGGCGAGAAAAAAGGGACTATATTGGTAATATGATAATGTTTTTGGAATTGCCAGAGTTTTAATATTCAATAGCCGGAGCTAGTTAGCAAAGTAATATTTCAAAGCTTTATTTTTCATTCATGCGAGGAACTCAGGTTCAGATTAGATTGAGATTGCAAACTCCGAATTATTTGGAAAGCATACCATTTATTAGTGTTTTTGTATGTATTAGAATGCTAATTTGTTAAGTACAGTATAGGAATGTTTTGGAATTGTTCGTAATTTTTACGTCTTTTCCATACACAAATGGAGAGAATTGCCCAGAATCACAGGATGTTGAGCGTCGTTGCCGAGACTCGAACCAGGTCCGAGGTCGACTGCTCTAGCCCAAGGCTATCCTCTCCACTGAGTGGCTTAACACCTTTGACCACAGTGAAATACTTCGCAAAGGAACGAAGCGCTCTCGGACCCCCTCTCAGACTTAGCTCTTTATGTTGCAGCTTTCAAGGAGTGCTTGCAAAGTTCAGCATAATTGCAGGCAGACATGTTCCGACACTGAGTTTGATCTTCAGTAATTGTAGAAATACTCCAAACTAAAGCGCATCTTTACATCTTTCTACTATGCTCCTGGGTCTAGTATCAGTTTGATTTAAGATGTGATAAGCGTATTCATTGAACTTCACATACTAACACTAATTATATAACTGAGCGCAAAGCACTGACCTTTGCTGTAAAACAGGAGAGGTGGTTTGTAACCCTGCTGTCTCAGTACAGCACCATATGCAAAGCTAGAGTCCTGGCTCCCTTCCTCACCTGACCGGATTGTTTGATCTACGACCCATCGCTTTGTTTCACTAATTATCATTTTCATTCACCATCCAGTTTGAGAGCTCGTGAAGTAATAGTTTGGGATCTGTCCTCTTCAAAATCTCACTGTTATATATGATTAATATAAAATAATCTGGCTTCACTTTTTATAACAATATAGGCCATGTAAATAGAAAACTTGACAAAGTGGCACATTTTGAGTAGCTCATGGCAACATCGTCAGCACTATCCCTGGATGTTTCATGTTTAAAAATATATATTACCTTCGATTAATGTCTCACGATTATATATTAATGTTGTGCCATTAATTGAGATTTTTAAAATATTTATTATATTTTTTTATGACATTTGTTGCCTGATTTACATCTTGAGATGGCGTGACTCGTGCTTTTGCTCTTAGTGCTAAGCGAAACCTCTGTGTCTGCTCTCCTCAAGGCTGTCCCTGTCGCCCAACCCCCAGAAATTGAGCGTCTCCTATGCCTTTGAATGCATCGCATCCTGCTTATGAAAGCACGCCTTATTGTGTGGGTTTTTCTTTTTTTCAGTCTTTATTTGAAGATATTTAAGCTGTAAAGATGCAAAAGAGCATAATAGATGACAAAAGGGAGGCCCTTGTCCGTTTTGACAGGAGTCCGATAGCAGCATCTTCGTTAATGTCCACAGATGGTTGGACCGAAATCAAGACTGTGATTACTCACTGGCAGTTGTGTTAAACAGTAACTTTCTACTCTCTCCTATCAGAGTAGTAAAATTGACTGCAAGAACTTAAGGAAGTCCAGGACCAGAGCAAAACAGAGTAAATAACTTAAAACGCACCAGTGAAGCTGATGTTGCGCTTAAGTTTTAACTACCCAAGCAAAAGTGCTTGCAGATTAGGTCACAATGCCCTCTTCGGAAGTACTCCTTATAGGCAGCTTAAGCCGTTCTAAAGATCCGAAGATGGCGAGGAAAAAGAAGCCTGACCAAACTCGCATAGCTGCACTTCCAGTTTGCCAGATTTTTTTTAAAGCGTTAGTTAATATTTATACACAGCACGCTTTACCTTTCGTTTGTTGTGGGCGCAAATGTAAACTTTTAAAAAATCATTAGGTTATTAATATTGCACCAGCAATAGCTGAGATGATACATTTTTCTGCTGTAAAGTCATTTTGTTATATTGTGGTGCACAAGGAATAATTTCCTGTAGGCTGCATAAAATACACAACCCGCTCGCTAATTTGAGACCGCATTATTGATTCTACCACAGAAACCTTTCAAGAATGAGCACTAGCAGAGCCCCACCAGCAGTCTGAGAAATATATTCATTTAGTAAGGTGAGTAGTACTAACGGTGACGTTAATCTAATTTCAATGAGCCTACCTCGCAAACATTTTGTTATAACTAGATTGGAGTTACTTATGTATTTCTTCTAGTTTACTCCTGAACCCATGGCTAATACAAGACTGACTGACAGCAAAGCCTTTGTGAGTCAGGCCCACTCTTTTTAATTTGATTTAGATTTGCCAAACGAGAGAATACAACCCCATTGACAAGCTGCAAATTGAGCTATGAAATTTTCTTTTTGGTTCATCAATATGTAGTTTTGACTAAATTTGGTACCTAAATAATAACTTAGCTCTGGTTGACGAATAAGTCACACCAAAATTTGTGATTTTGAACAAAAATAAGACCTAAATTGTAAATATCGAGAAATGTTATAAAAAAAAAAAGAACAAGATAGTGGTTGCTTTTAGGAGATGAATAGAAAACCTATTCTTTACTGTATACCATTCCGTTAAGCGGCCTTTTTAAGGCCTTACTTTCATGCCAGTGGACGGCATACTTCAAGAGGTGCAAAGGCGAGTCTTAATATTTTGCCAGTGTAACTCACCACCAGCTTTCCCCATCTGTACAAGCAGTAGCAAAGCACAACAAACAAGTGCATTCTAACATCAAGGCCTTGTCAGAGAGTTGATACAAATGAGCTTCTGTACTAAACAAAAATGTCTTTGGCAGGGATTCTGTGTATTTTTTCATTCTAGAAGAGCCCTTTGTTGTGACAGCTCTTGCACGCGGAACAGAGCTGGCAGCGACGCCCACTGCGGGCATGTTATTTGACTAGTAGGTTTTTTCTTATGCGAGATGTTGCTTCTTGGCAGAGTAAACATTAGGAGAGTATTTCCAGTGCCGTTCTTCATGAATGTCAGAGGTTACAAGCACATGTTGGCAGTTTAGATCCCCTTGTTGAGGGGAAACTCTAACAACCAAATCATATCCGAAATGTTCTTTCCTGTTTTTTTGTGTGTTAAATAAATCGTCTGTACATTGCGGCAAAAAAGAGAAGTCTTTTTTAGCATGATAGTTAGAGAATATACTCTTAAAATGGTCGCTGAAGCGCGATGCAACAATGTAACTGTAAGTAGAGATTACATCGGCTGGCAGGGCAAACACGTCAACATAATAAATGACTAGATATGGCATTGAAGTGGTCTGTTTTAATCGGCAACAATTTGGGTGCAGGAGGGTCGTCTTACTTTACCAATTGGCTGTCTTTATTTCGAGTAACTGCACAAAATTTGTGGACATTGCTTATATCCACTTGAAATAGTTTATTTTTCTTCGCTGACAAAAATGGTTCAAAGTGTGCTTTTATATAATTTAGTGTTTATAATAACTTAAATACCACCTATTTATTTTGCCTCCACCCATAGTGCCCGGTTACAAGGTGATTTGTTTTTCCACGTATTTTAAAAGCTGATTTTATAAAGTGGCTTTGTAACATTCCAGCGGACTGAGTGCTGAGTTTGGTGATTTATTCCTGTCTCCTTCACAAATAATAACATGCTTATCATAGCAAAGCCTTTTTATTTAAATACATTATATAGTATAGTAAAAGGGCCACATCAGTCATTTAATATTTGTTTAATATAGCAGCAAGTTTATTTTTATTCCTCTTTTTTGGGGGGAATATGTTTGTAATAAAAAAAAAGCATTGGCATAGCCAATAGGTCTCGCTTTTGGGACCTTATAAGTATTTAGTTCCTTGGTGCAACAACAACTGTTGCATGGCTAAGCACTTATAAGGTCCCAAAGGCGAGACCTATTGGCTATGCCAATGCTTGTTGAATTTTGTATCAGGAGCCAAACTTTCTTGTGCTTCCCCTGGTAGATTCCATCTTGATGTTTAAATGTGTACCTTAGTATTAACAACACCTGAATATGGTCATTAACCCTGCTGCACATGCACTTTATGTAAAATTAAGTTTGGGCATCTTACCATTGGCCACGTTTACTTATTACTGCACGAAAAAGGGAGAGAGAGATCAAATTTGTGTCCGATGAGTTTGTTGCAGGGATTCTGCTCATGCACAGAACTATGCGCAGGAAACCAGGACCTCGGTGTATTGTTGTGTACCAAAAAAGCCACCTCAGTGCCCAGAACCCCAATCCGACTAGCATTAGTGTCTCATTCGTTCTCCGTACTACAGCAAAGCTACCAATGATTAGACAACCTAGAACATGCGACTTAGTAAACTCTCAGGAATAGTGGGAAACAAGAACACTCTTTCGATCACACTCATACTTGTCCACAACGTGAGTAATCAGAGACACTGTGTAGTTTAAAATGTTTATTTTTAACGTGCTCTAAGGTGCAGTACTCTAGACAATATGAGCAGCATAATGCATAAAAACAATATAATTAGCCTTGTTACAATTCCATAAAGCACAAAAGAGGAAATCATATTATAATGACAGTGGAAACAGGACTACAGCTCCTTTTACCACCCTCCCCGTGCTCATGAGCTAGTTTAGAATAATTATAGAAGACCTCTGGGCTTTGTCAGCGAGACCCCATACCTATGAGATCAGATGCAGTGAATTACATCTCAAGATCAGCACAGTTCTTCTATGTTGGAACGGTTTTCTCCAAGTGCCTTCTCATGCATGTAATGCCATATTAAAAGCACCCGAAGTTTCATTTGGGCCGCTGTGCTTCATGTTATGTCTATGTGCGTGGGACTGACCACAGTGAATCAACAGCATACATTGTTATTCGACCTTGAACTGGCTGTGCAGACAGAGAGCGCAGTGCCCCGCTGGATATGTGAAAGGTAGACTGTTCTCATGTGAAGCAGCACCAGCAAAGTATTTCACGAGAACAGAGCCATGTAGTGTTTGTGTGCAAAAGCAGCAGTATGGCAGCCAAGCATATACTACTTATGCTAACTTAGCAATGTCTGCAGTTAACCCCATTTCCTCACTACAAGTTGTCAAGTACCAGAGAATATTGAACGCTTTATTTTTCTGTGAGGCCTATGCTAAACAGAGATTACGCTGTATTATTCCTCTCTGTAAACTTTTTGGTTTTAGTGACTGCCACACAGCCCTTAGAGTATGTAAAACCAATACTAGAGACTCTGGTGTGTTCAAACATGAGCGACTTGTCTGCAATATGGCATATTAGGTGGAATGCTCTTTAAACCATAAGCATATCTTTGCATGTTTAATATTCGGGCTCAAATGTATTGATAGGTTTTGAATCCTATTTATTGATGTCTTACCAACAGTTTTTATACAGTAGTTGAATTGCTCTTATTTGTAAATCTTTTTAACTTTGGGATGCCTCTATTAATATCTTCTAGTAATTATTTCTTTTTTTTATGGGTTTTAAAACGAGATTTGCATTGTTGGTTTGTAATTTCCCACACAATTTCGTACTTACCTAAGAATTTTTAAATGTCATATATTGTACCTTTTTTGGCTCAATTGAACCGAAATAAAGGAAATATGATGATGATGAATAGCTCTACAAATAGGCTTGACTACTGTGAGGAAATGGGTTGTATTTAATGGTGTGGTTGTTCAACCCCACTGTGTAATACACTTACCAACCCCTTTAGGATCCTTGAGTTTCGTTTGTCAAACCTTTGACTCAACTCTGGGTAGCTATAACTCTGAGCAGCAGGGTCAATAGAAAAGAACAAGTGTAAAGCATTCAAACAGCACCAACACAATTAAAGAAGAAATCTAAAAGACACCAGAGAAATCTGACACCAATTTAATAAAATAGACTGTGTTTTTTTTTCTGTTTGTCACCACAATGAAAATGATGCACCTGAAGGTTCCGGAAATTTAGATTTTACTAGGTCTAGTAAATCAAAGCATTTCACTCAACCGTGAACAATCATTAGCAAATTCAGCAGATTTGGAGCAGAAACTTCTTCACGAGAAAGTCTGGGCTACTTGTAATGCTGTCATTTGGAATTGCTTTAGGTGACCATTTCTAGTGGGGAGCCGGTCAGGGGGGCCAGCAAGGTCCTCAAACAGTTACCTCTGCAGGGGAAGTAGTCTCCAGTCAATTCCAGGCGCTTTTATCGTTTGCAGAGCTTTCCCCTGTAAGTGGTCCTGATGCAAGGGATGAAGGATGCTGATGATGCGATGCGTTTCACGGGTGTCTTGCTGCGACTTCTTCTTAGACCACGGAAAGGGAGAGAATGATCCTAGTCACAAGGTCGATGTCCTTCGAAGTCCTTTTGGGGTTGTCAGAAGTTCAGTCTCCACTGAACTATCAGTCACCCAGTATTGCAGTCAAAAGCCACTCCTTCCTGGTTGATAACTTGTCCTCTGGGGTTCCTAGCTGCACTGCCAAGCTCAGCAAACTTGGGTGCAACTTTATGCGTCGGGTCTTGGTCCCTGGTACTGCACGATGGTGTTTGGCAACGGGCTGAAGACTTGGGCCACCATCTTGCCAGCAGGCTCCTTTAGCGGTTATGTCCCTGTGCTACAAAACAGGAGGCCAGTCGACTCACCCTTGGAGTCTCTTTGCTTTGGCTGTGATCTGGAGCAGACTTTTCCACAAGCAGGACGTAACAGGCACATTCCTCCTTCATTGCTAGCCACCAGGTGCAGCAGCTTCAGTCCACCACGGTGCAGCTCTCTTTGCCTGTTCCATGGAGCAGCAGAGCAGTCCTTACTTGTTCCTTCTTCCCGTCCAGGCAAGATCTGACTTAGGGGTGCTGTGCTTATGGTCAGAAAATGTCCTCGGGGCAAAAGTTGCTTGGTACACAATGAGCTACCTGGTTCCCTCCCACCTGATTACCACTTCATGCAAACTGTGGCATCTGAGCATTGCAGGATGCACCAATCTGATGGGGACTTCTAGCCACAGATTCCTTGCCTTAAAATTTTCGCCAGACATGAGACTGGATCTGGGAATAGGTGGAATTGTTCACCTTCGCAAGGCGTCCGCTGCGCCAATCTTGCTGGAAGTGACATGTGCAGTGCCTATGTAGGTGCCTCCCCAGCACGCTGATGTCAGTTCTTTTCTTTCCACGTCAGTCAGCACAGATCCTGAGAGTATTACCCCATCAGTCACTGTTTGACTGTGCTTTTTTTTGTTTTGTTGAAGTTGTTTTTTTTTAGAGTTCTTCACCTGGTTTTGCAGTAATTTTCATTAGGAAGGCCGGCTTCAATCCTTGTGGCACCTATCATCGATGGATGTCGGTGACAGACCCGCATCTTATATGCCTCTAGTGCCTAGAATGTGACCACGACGCGTAGACCTGTGCCAACTGCTGCGCAATGCACACCAAGGCCTTGAGGAAGCAGGACTCAAACTCCTTGCCGTCTTGCATGCGATGCCGTGGTGGCCTTGATCCCAGTTGAGAGGAAGGTCCCAGGAGGGGTCCCGGAGAGGGAAACCTTTGTTGTGCTCAGTCATCGGGCTACTCGGGTAAGACCCACCGCAAGAAGAAGAGTAAGAAGTTGAAGAGGTCTTCGACTTCTCTTCGTCTTTTGGCAAACAAGATGAGGAAGCGTTGCCATTTAAGGGCA
The DNA here is from genome assembly GCF_964204655.1 of Triturus cristatus. NCBI lineage: Eukaryota > Metazoa > Chordata > Amphibia > Caudata > Salamandridae > Triturus > Triturus cristatus. Next base: position 487,210,602 of record NC_140587.1, on the reverse strand, counting down.
GGCTCCGTGGTTGAGCCAGTGCCTGGGTTGGCTTCCCACTTACCTGAGTTTACAGACGCTGGAGTGACTCCCTATCAACTTCACTAGTTTTATGAGGCCACATGCCTCATATTTTAGCAGCCCGTTCCCACTTGCACGCCTTTGTGCCTTTGGGTTCGGGATGGCCCTTACTGGATCCACGCCGGTGGCTTTGTCCCTGGTGCCAGTTGGACCCCTTGGATCCACGGTTGGATCCGGACTGGTGCTGGTCGTACCACCTCATCCTTCCTGGGCGCTGGCCCCTATGTCGACACTCATGACTCTTCCCCAATTCTGATCCCCTACTCCGATATGGAGTCAGAGGGGTGTTGTCCAATGACTACTGGAGCCATGCCTTCCAGGCCGGAGCCTGAACCCTAATTCTATGGGCTAGGACTCAGAGGATTAGGAAGGGTTGCAGGACCCTGAGGAAACCAGCCTTTAGGTCCCCAAATGGACTGGTGTGAGGACTCGGTAAAGGCCAGTGAACTGGACACTTTTCTAGATAATGGAATACTTTCTCCCCTTACCGTGGCTACAGAGGAAGGAGCATCCTTTGCAATGGTGGTGAGTAGGGTGGCTGTGTTCCTGGACGATAGCCTGTCCTCAATGGCAGACAAACGTCTTGACTGAGGTGCTTCAGCTGCGAGTGTCGTCTCCCCCCTCCCCCCCCGAGCCACTTCTCCCTTTTAATGAGACCATTACAGTTGTCATTCTTAGGATTTGGTCCAAGCCCAGCACAGGGGGTCCAAGCCCAGCACAGGGGCTCCTGTGAAGAGAACAATTGCCTGCCGCCTTTGCCCCGCCCCAGACGAAGCCAGCTTCCTCACTCAACACCCCTACCTCAGAGAGCCGGTGGTCCAAACTTCTACCTCCCATGTAAATTCTGGTGCATTCCCTACCGCCTAATCGGATAGGGAATTCAAGAGGCCAGACACCTTAGGAAAGATGTTCTCTCCCACCAGCCTGGTACTGCGGTCTGTGAACACTGTGTGCCTTTTTGGTCATTACTCCCATGTTTTATGGGATTTGGTTGCACAGGTTCTGCCAATGGTTCAGTAGGAAGCCCGAACCATACTCTCCCAGACTGTTGCCAACATGAGAGATGCAGCTAAATTTACGATCAGATGCTGACTGGATACCACCTACCCACTGGGCTGGGCAGAGTGGTCTCCTCTATGGTGGCCTTATGGTGCCATCCCTGGCTAAAAACAGCTGGTTTAAAAGGGATGTCCATGCCTCACGAATGGACATGCCCTTTGATGGCTCCCTTCTCGGATTTAGCACTTGAGCACTTTAAGGACAGCAGAGCTACTGCTAGGTCCTTGGGACTTTCCATTGCCCATCGCCAACACCCCCCCGCCCCCACCATCTGCTTTTCGCTCTTTTTGCGGGCATGGAAACAGCATCCAGACATGTCTATTCCCGCTCAGCCACTGTCACACACAAGCTTCCCAGCCGCTATGTGTCCGTGAATGTGACACACACCGATCCCATGGGTTGGGACAGTCTACCATCCCCACCTGACAGCCACAGCTTCCAAGCCCTTATAGTCTGCCCTCTTACCATCATGGGCACCCAGTGGGAGACAGGATACACCATCACCTGACCTACTGGAGGTCTATGACATCAGAGCGATGGGTTCTCCAATAATAAGGATAAACTAGCTAGATGTAGCAGCCACAGTAATTCCTGAATACTCCTGGTCGCCAAAGGAGGTTTACACTTGGAGAGCGGGGAGGAGGCCAGGCAAGGACCGAGAGAGATGAGTGACTTTAAGTACTTAAACTAATCATGCTTCAGACACGCCACTTCACGTCATATCTTCAACTATTCATGACCTTTAGCGAAAGGTATGTTGCGTTTAGGTATGTGCTTATTATTCGCTGCATTCAGGCCACAGGGGATCGATTCAGTGTGCAAGTGGCTTTCACCATGACCCAACCAGCAGAAAAATATGGGATGCGAAAGAGACAAACACCTGGTAACAAAAACCATGTGCTGCGGCTACATTCTAACAAACTGAACTCCCATTGCATTATGGACTTGTAGATTTTAATTTAACAGTTCCTCTGCTACAACACAGTTGTAGTTTTCAAAAGCTCACGTTCTGATATCCTCATCCAATATGGTCGTTACAGATGTTGTTAAAACAGATTTTCTTACATTTTGCTTAAGTAGAATACCTAATACGTATTTTATTCACGAGCCAATCAGACAGGTGTAACCATATCGATGTGTAAGTAGTTAAATATTCATATACTGCCTGTTACATCACAGGTGCTGATTCCATCACTTTAGCACTTTCTGTCCCTTGCCGCCATGGCCTTCCTAGCCCCCAGTCTTGTCCTCACAAAGTTAGCCCTTAGGAGAGCATCTCACACTTAGGCTAAAATCTCACTCTTTGCCCTCATTGACTGTCTATTTTTTGTCCCCTCTTCGGAGGCAGCAGCAGGCCCTCCTCTTCAGAATGCCCTAAAAGGTTTTGCCTTCTTGTCAGGATTCCTCCTCCTAGAAAAGAAGTCATTCAGAATTGTGATTTCAACCCAATTGAAGTGGAAAACATGTATACAAATGTTTAATCTACAAACTTTTCAGGCTTGTTGAACATCAAGACGTTTGCGAAAAAAGGTGCACTAGCAGCTGGATTGCCCTGTCACGTTCGTGGTTTCTGTCTGTGCATTGCGCATGCTTGGGTGTAACCAGTGGCACCCAGGAAATGGATTTGTAATCGAAAAATATGCGCTGTCCCCAGCCTAAGTCCAAACTCTCTTTGCTGAGGAGAGCACTGTAGTGAAATACAGACCGGTAATTTCAGACTGCATGTATGTTTTTACTGCATATCGCATACTGGCCTTAGAGGGGTTAGGCGACACCCTGACCCTTGCATTGGTCTCGGAGATCACTAGGACCCCCTGAACTCCTTCCCAAAAGACTAGCTTCTAAGGTGGGGCACAGTTAGTGTCTCCCGAAGTTTGCCTGCATGTGCACTACAGCACAGGGGCACCACGTTTTCCCTTATCTGTGCGATCTGCCCTTGAGATTATGAAGCTGCAGAAGATATTTGCACAGTCGGTAACTCAGAATGGCTGCAAAAGTTTATTTTGTACATTCTGTAATACGCACTTACCTTGGGATGAAGAAATGGGTGCAAACATCTATTATGCCTCTCAGACACTTTTGCAAGATGATCCAAACTATTCAGAGAGTCTTTCACGATGTTTCTGTTCAATGGCAGTAATTTCTTAAACTTTGAAAGCAGCGCTAATCATAGTGTGTGTATTTAATAAATATATATATATATATATATATATATATATATATATATATATATATTCACTGAAAAAACCATAGGTTTCACACATGTTATAGTTAGCTGGACATTTTACTGATAAAAAACCAATGAAATTCCCGCGTTATAGTTAGTGCAGGCAACTATAACTCACGCGACCGCAATCCTCTGCTGATGCTAATACTGTATTTAGACACTTATTTTCCTATGTCTTCTTCCATTAAATTTTAGCTATACATATATTACAAATATTTTTTTTTCATAAAGACACATAGGTCATCAGCAGAGGATTGCGGTCGCGTGAGTTATAGTTGCCTGCACTAACTATAACGCGGGAATTTCATTGGTTTTTTATCAGTAAAATGTCCAGCTAACTATAACATGTGTGAAACCTATGGTTTTTTCAGTGAATTTGCAAGGTTTTTTAAATGCTAATTCCTAACTATAACGTGTGTGAAACCTATGGTTTTTTCAGTGAATTTGTACGGTTTTTTAAATGCTAAGTTACTTTACGCCATTCGTGGCGTGCGCGCCCACTTTACGCAGTTAGTGTCGTGGATGGGCCATGTACGCTCGATGCACTTCGCGCACCGTGCGCACGTGGTGGACATATTATGCGCTTCGTTGTGAAAGATAAACATTTATATTCAGTTTAAATTATATATAATATGCCATGCACAAATGGTGGCCTTCGGGCACCATTTGCACACGGGGTGGGGAGAGTGTGGATAATTTTTTTTTTTTTATTAATTTTTTTACCGTACGCGTACGGTAAGCGTAATCTGCGAATTTTCGTAAAAAAAATAAAAATGAATTTTTGGCCTTGGGGGTTCTGTGGGGACACATTTAGCAAGCCGAGGTGGTTGGGAGCTGTCTAAACAGTCCCTTTACATGTTTATTCTCTTTGTTTTTCATCCCCCCCTCAGAGTTCGAGAGAGAAAATGGCGGCCGCCGCTTCCTGGTTTCGACCGATTCGAATGTTTACTAAGATCTAACAGCCAATCAGAATCGCGCACGTCACCGTACGCGTACGGTAAGCGCACTGTAAGCGCACCGTAAGCTGGCTCAGATATATATATTGATTTAAAGGCTATTTTCTCAGAATCTACAGAACGGATTTACACCAAACCTACAAAAGGCACTTCCTTGACCTGTAGACTACCTCTCTGCCAAATTTCAAGGAACTCTGTTCAGCCGTTCGGGCTGTAGCTGTGTCTAAAGGTCCTATGGAAAAATGCATGGGAAAAACGCGTTTTGGGACCCCCCTTTTATCTCAGCCCCCGCTTGACGAATCCCCCCCGAGACTTTCAGGGTAGGAGCGGAGCGTAGCGCCCCACCTATTTTGAAAATTTCGCGAGGATTCGTCGACCGGCTCCAAAGTTATTCAAAATAGAATGTTGCGGTTTTCCTATGGAAACAGGGTCCTAACTATAACTACCTACTGGCGACCGCCAGTAGGTAATATATACATATACATATACACCTCCAATCCCGCTTTTGCAGAAAAACCGGGTCTGACACATGCTGGGCTGATTTACCACAACTTTATTGCCTCCAGGATGCACTGAAAGAAACAATGCGATGTCCACGCCATCAGCTCCAGGCAGCCGCGTGTCGGCGGATGCCTTTCTCAATGCCGGGCGTCTGGCTGAAAGTTCAAAAGGTAGGTTTTCGCGGAGCTTTATTAAAGGATCTTTCCGAGGATTCTCATTGACCTGAAGTTTGTAGCAATGGAAAGAGGACAGGGAAAGTTCCACCTAGTCAGTACTAGCCTCTTTCCAAACCAAGGATCCTCGTGCATTGTGCATAGCCTCCCACTGAAAGAAAGAAAGACAGTCCATAATTCAAAGCGCGGTACAATGACCCGCTTTCGTATATGATAATACGTTTGGTGCCGCCAACTTCTTTGTTAGATTAAGGGAAACGTCCTGGCAGACTCCATTGTTGTCAATCAGCCCACTAGCAGTCCATCTGCTCCCTTTCCCCGATACCTATTGCCAAATCCAGGTCGGGGGGGGCGCCGCGTTGTGCAGTCCATGCACACAAATCCAACAATTTGCCGGCTTACGCGGAGCTCCAGACCAGAGTGTGTATGTATGTGTATATATATATATATATATATATATATATATATTACCTACTGGCGATAGCCAGTAGGTAGTTATAGTTAGGACCACGTTTCCATAGGAAAACCTCAACATTCTATTTTGAATAACTTTGGCGCCGGTCGACGAATCCTCGCGAATTTCTCAAAATAGGTGGGGCGCTACGGTCCGCTCCTACCCTGAAAGTCTCGGGGGGATTCGTCAAGCGGGGGCTGAGATAAAAGGGGGGTCCCAAAACGCGTTTTTCCAATGCATTTTTCCATAGGACCTTTAGAACGAGCTACAGCCCGAATGGCTGAACAGAATTACTCAAAATTTGGCAGAGAGGTAGTCCCTAGGTCAAGGAAGTGCCTTTTGTAGGTTTGGTGTAAATCTGTTCAGTAGATTCTGAGAAAATAGCCTTTAAATCAATATATATATCTGAGCCAGCTTACGGTACGCTTACCGTACGCTTACGGTAAGCGTACGGTGGCGTGCGCGAGCGCGATTCTGATTGGCTCTTAGATCTTAGTAAACATTCGAATCGGCCGAAACCAGGAAGCGGCGGCCGCCATTTTGTCTCTCGCACTGAGAGAGATTTTTAAAATCGGAAGCCCAAAAACATGTAAAGGGGCTGTTTTGACAACTCCCTCCCACATAGTCATGCTGAGGGAGTCCCCAAACATCCCCCAAGTGCAAAAACGGTTTTATTTTTTTTTCGGCAATTTCGCGGGGTACGCTTACCGTACGCTTACGGTAAGCGTACGGTAAAAAAATAAAAATAAAAAAAACACTATCCACACTTACCCCACCCCCTGTGCTTTTGGTGGCCGAAGGCCACCAAATGTGCTGGGCTTATTACAATGGAAAAAAACACTATCCACACTTACCCCACCCCCTGTGCTTTTGGTGGCCGTAGGCCACCAAATGTACAGGGCTTATTATAAGGGAAAAAAACTTAGCATTTAAAAAACCGTACTAATTCACTGAAAAAACCATAGGTTTCACACACGTTATAGTTAGGAATTAGCATTTAAAAAACCTTGCAAATTCACTGAAAAAACCATAGGTTTCACACATGTTATAGTTAGTGGAAATTTTAATGATAAAAAACCAATGAAATTGCCCCGTTATAGTTAGCGCAGGCAACTATAACTCACGCGACCGCAATCCTCTGCTGATGACATATGTGTCTTTATGAAAAAAAAATATTTGTAATATATGTACAGCTAAAAATGTATGGAAGAAGACATGGGCAAATAAGTGTCTAAATACAGTATTAGCATCAGCAGAGGATTGTGGTCGCGTGAGTTATAGTTGCCTGCGCTAACTATAACGGGGCAATTTCATTGGTTTTTTATCATTAAAATTTCCACTAACTATAACATGTGTGAAACCTATGGTTTTTTCAGTGAATTTGCAAGGTTTTTTAAATGCTAATTCCTAACTATAACGTGTGTGAAACCTATGGTTTTTTCAGTGAATATATATATATATATTACCTACTGGCGGTCGCCAGTAGGTAGTTATAGTTAGGACCACGTTTCCATAGGAAATCCGCAACATTCTATTTTGAATAACTTTGGCGCCGGTTGACGAATCCTCGCGAATGTTTCAAAATAGGTGGGGCGCTACGCTCTGCTCCTACCCTGAAAGTCTCGGGGGGATTCGTCAAGCGGGGGCTGAGATAAAAGGGGGGTCCCAAAACGCGTTTTTCCCATGCATTTTTCCATAGGACCTTTAGACACAGCTACAGCCCGAACGGCTGAACAGAATTACTTGAAATTTGGCAGAGAGGTAGTCCTCAGGTCAAGGAAGTGCCTTTTGTAGGTTTGGTGTAAATCTGTTCAGTAGATTCTGAGAAAATAGCCTTTAAATCAATATATATATCTGAGCCAGCTTACGGTGCGCTTACGGTACGCTTACCGTACGCGTACGGTGGCGTGCGCGAGCGCGATTCTGATTGGCCCTTAGATCTTAGTAAACATTCAAATCGGTCGAAACCAGGAAGCGGCGGCCGCCATTTTCTCTCTCGCACTCTGAGGGGGGAGCTGATAAACAAATGCCAAAAACATATAAAGGGGCTGTTTAGACAGCGCCCATGCACATAACCATGTTAGTTGAGTCTTCAAAGATCCCCCAAGGCAAAAAACGGTAATTTTTTGTTTTTCGAAAATTTCGCCGGTTACGCTTACCGAACGCTTACCGTACGCGTACGGTAAAAAATTATTAAAAAAAAAAAAACCCACTCTCTCCACCCCGTGTGCAAATGTTGGCCGAAGGCCACCATTTGTGCATGGCATATAAGAGCACAGCATTTCCCCAAAAAATTTCAACAGATTACCTATCACAAGGAAGCGCATAATATGTCCTCCATGTGCGCACAGTGCGCGAAGCGCATCGTGCGTACATGGCCCATCTAGCGTAACGTTGCGTAAAGTGGGCGCGCGGTGCGCGAAGCGCACCGTGCGCGCACGGAACGAACTGCGTTAAGTGGGCGCGCACGCCACGAATGGCGTAAAGTAACTTAGCATTTAAAAAACCGTACAAATTCACTGAAAAAAACATAGGTTTCACACACGTTATAGTTAGGAATTAGCATTTAAAAAACCTTGCAAATTCACTGAAAAAACCATAGGTTTCACACATGTTATAGTTAGCGGAAATTTTACTGATAAAAAACCAATGAAATTCCCCCGTTATAGTTAGTGCAGGAAACTATAACTCACGCGACCGCAATCTTCTGCTGATGACATATGTGTCTTTATGAAAAAAAAATATTTGTAATATATGTATAGCTAAAAATTTATGGAAGAAGACATGGGCAAATAAGTGTCTAAATACAGTATTAGCATCAGCAGAGGATTGCGGTTGCGTGAGTTATAGTTTCCTGCACTAACTATAACGGGGGAATATATATATATATATATATATATAATCTCCACCAAAAATCCCTCCAGCCGGAAAGAAAACGGGATGCACTCTTTACAACCTTTTATGCGCTTTTATTTCTTTGTAAATTCACTGCATGGGGTACAGGCTATGGCTGATCTACGCGGTAACTGGGAACCAGTGGAGTGTATATATATATATATATATGTGTGTGTGTATTATCTACTGCCGGTCGCCAGTAGATAGTTATAGTTAGGACCGAGTTCCCATAGGAAATCTGAAAATTCTATTTTGAATAACTTTGGCGCCGGTTGACTTATCTTCGTGAAATTTTCAAAACTAATGGGGCGCTCTGCTCAGCTCCTATCCTGAAAGTCTCGGGGTGATTCGTCAAGCGGGGGCTGAGAAAAAAGGGGGGCCCCAAAATGCGTTTTCCCCATGCATTTTCCCATAGGACCTTTAGTCGAAGGTACAGCCCGAACAGCTGAACAGAATTACTTGAAATTTGGCAAAGAGGTAGTCCTCAGGTCAGGCATGTGCCTTTTGCATATATGGTGTCAATCTGTTCAGTAGTTCCTGAGAAAATTGCAGTTAAAGGTGCATAAATATCTATAACGTCCGCGAGCATAATTCTAATTGGTGGTTACATGTCAGTCAACATTCGAATCGGTCGAAATCAGGAAGTGTCGGCCGCCATTTTGTGTGTGACAGTGAAAAAGAAAGGTGGAGAACATTAAAAGGGGGCAGGGTAGAGAGTTCCTGACCCCCTAGCCTTTGTCAGGGGGTCCCTGAAGGACCCCGAAGGGTGAAAAGAACATTTTTTTTTTTCAAAAAATCGCGGGGTGCGCGCACCGTGAAAAAAACTTAAAACAAAAACATTTTAAACTGTTTATAAGTTTATAGAAGATATTAACTATGCTGTTCAACTTTATCCAAATTAAAAAAAAAAGAGCTGAGCCATTCCATATTACAGGATACAGTCAATCTATAACTATATACATAGGTAGTTTATTGTAAAGTAAATATATAAAAAATATAATAATACATATATAAATTAGCATTTAAAAAACCTTACAAATTCACTTAAAAAACCATAGGTTTCACACACGTTATAGTTAGGAATTAGCATTTAAAAAACCTTGCAAATTCACTTAAAAAACCATAGGTTTCACACATGTTATAGTTAGCTGGACATTTCACTCGTAAAAAACCATTGAAATTCCCCCGTTATAGTTAGTCCAGACAACTATAACTCGCGCGACCGCCACTCTATCACAAGGATGATGTCATCAGTGATGTCATCAGTGATGTCACTGACCATGTCACGAGTGATGTAATATGTGACGTCATCAGCAGTGGATTGCGGTTGCGCGAGTTATAGTTATCTGAACTAACTATAACGGGGGAATTTCAATAGTTTTTTACGAGTGAAATGTCCAGCTAACTATAACATGTGTGAAACCTATGGTTTTTTAAGTGAATATATATATATATATATATATATATATATATATGTTTTCTTTAACACATCCTTACTAATGGAAAACTTATTACTGTTGCTTTTAGACAACAGAATAGTAATTGTTTGCTCTTTTGAAAGTGTTCAACTAGAATATTTTACAAGCGGCAATGCCAGTGTTTCCCATGCCACTTTGTCTTACAGATTACCAAATGAGGATCCTTTACCAGAAGGTTGGGAAATCCGTTACACAAGAGAGGGTGTCAAATATTTTGTAGACCACAACACTAGGACGACAACCTTCAATGATCCTCGAACTGGGAAGTCTTCTGTGTAAGTGAGCCCTATGACTTTAATAGGAGTAGTGACTTTGTTCTGATTTGTATAATCGAATGTTGGTTAAAAAAAATGTCATGCATGTTGCAGAGGAATATTGATATAAGATACCTGAATTGCATGTTGATTCCAGATACCACACTGTTCTCCCATCTGGATTCGAACTAAATGCTGTTACACAAGGGGTTCTGTCTCATTGCCTCTTTCCATTGATCTCTGTAGTTAGCAGTAATGACTGCATGTCTCTCTTTTTCTGAACTTGCCCATATTAGGTGGAACAGTGGAAAGTCTAAAATTATTCGGTTCAAATGGAATTCTTCAAAATTAAATCAAAATTGACTGAGATGCCTTAACTTCTTGCAGTTATGTGTTTTATCGTATAAGGTTTTCTTGACCTATGCACTACTTGCAAGATGTTTAAAGTTAAAACTTATCATCTGTTGACCATGTAGCCAGAATGTAATTAATACGCAGTTGCAGTAGAATAAGGTCATGTCTAAATGCGTTTGACCCATTACTGGTGGTACTGATCTCTAAGCAGAATGTGTAAAACAGTCCCGATTTTAAGCATTTATTAAAAAAGAGAGCTTTGAAGGTGTGTTGCTCCTTTCCTGATTACAATCCAGTAGATCGCCTTTTGGCTCCGAGGTAAGCATGAGCTATACCAACTTAACTTTACCCGAGAGGAAGGAAAAGTTATGAACCATGCTTATTTCTTGGTCTAGCTAGAGATACATTTAGGCACGTAACAGCCTTCCAGAGTCTTTTTGATGAATACTTCTTCCTACAGATTCCTCTCTTTAGAATATCCCTCAGTTGCCAGACTGAATCTACAGAATTTTGTAGCTGTGTTCTTGTGTGCCGCTAGGTAGCGTTGTGCGTCTTCATGCCTACTCCATCCTGCTGCAAAAGTATTGGAGCAGACTCGCATATAAGCACCACCCCTGTGCTCTGATATCAGTTCCTTTCTTTCTGTTTTTTTGACACCTATCTGGAACACCTGTTCGATCTTGTCAGTCTTCCAACGACTCCTAAGATATGACTCTTGAATAGTGTGCCAGGGAATAATGTCCACACTGAAAGCAACAGGATTTAAGTGATGCTGCAACTGCAGGGAATGAATATCTGTCACAGAACTGCATATGGTTTGCCTTTCTTGTCTGTGCTCTAAATATGACTCAAAATTGTGTGCTAAATGCACCCTAATGCACCTAAAAGGGATTTGAGATCAGGAGGCAAAGTTGCCTAACACAAACACAAGACGTCATGTGATTTAGGTATGTGCCGCTCCAAGTCACAGGTCTGGTCCGGGTCACTGGACCATTTCCGCAACCACTCCACTTCCTACTTGAACTCCTTGGGTAAGTCCCAGTGCAAGTGCAAAAACAAAAGCTGGGTGGACACTGCCCGCCACTCGGACTCCGAAGAGAAAGGTTTAAGGACTTCAAGATTTAAGTCACACTTTCTCAAGGTCACCTGCCACAGAACTAATTTCTCAGCTGGAGTTGGAGTCCTTCAAGATCCCATGCTGCAAATGTTCCGTGTGTGTCAAGCTTTCTTTGGCCATACTGAGCCGCAAGGGTCTCCAGTTAGGTAAACGCCAATAGGTCCTTCTTTTGGGCCATCGGTCTTCTTGGGACCCATCGTTGGGCCTGTTCCAACTCTGATATAGACTTCTGCTTTGGCTCCGAGATCCACACCAGTCCTCACTGCCTTGATGCTGGTAGCAACCCCACAGGTGCCATTTATGGATCCAGTGCCGCTGTCCATGTCTGATCCTGAACGGACGTCCGCTCAAGTTTACCTGATGTGGCATTATGAAATTATAAAAGTACAACTAGTTGTCATGAAGCCTGACTCCAGCCCGGTGCCTCTATTGTGTTGCATTATCACAGGCTATGTTTTCTTTTTGGTTCCGACTCTAATCCTGTGCCACAGAAAGTGTTCCCTCAGGATACTGATGATGATGTTGAGCGGAATGGTTTGTTCACTCTCATTATATTGATATAATATTTTGACTTAAAAAATGCCAGAGGGTTTGATACCTCCCCTGAGAGAGTTTTTAGTCACCAATGAGTGCTTCATTTGCAGTGGTAGTTTGGGTGCAACACTAGAATTACAGCTGCTCTCCGCTGATGAGAAAACAAATGCTTTGAAATAAATTCTGCACCCTGGACCAGCAACCTTTGAGTCTTTGCTCCCATTTCATGATGCCCTTACAGGTACTCTGTTAGCTACTTGTTTCCAAGTCATGTTCTTTTCTACCTGTTAGCCGGCAGGTGACTAGCCGACACAGGCCAGTGCCTGTTGACTTGGATTTTCTCAGCACGCACCATTCTCTGGAATGCCTCATTGTATAGGCTTTGGACAGTAGGGTGAATCTGAATTCATTTCCAACCAACCTCAGACAAAGATTTCAAAAAGATTGCTGCCTTTGACATCCTGATACTGAGGTCCTTAAATGCAGTCTGTCTGCCTGCAAAAAGCATACCCTTTGGAACACGGGAGTGAAATTTGGCTGGCAGCCCCATAGAACCTTTGGCTCACATAATCCATGACAGGCAGGATGTGGCCAAGTGCATCATTTACTCAATCTTGGATATTACGGACTGCATCGCCAGGGCAGTCTGTACCAGCATTGTCCTACGTATACATTCCTGGAGGAGATAACCAGATTTCCCAGCAATGTCTAGTTGTGTGTAATGGATATGCCCTTTGAAGGGTCTTGGAAGCATCACTATTGAGTTGAGGATGGGGGTGATGGTGGAGGGCGGGGCACACCTGGGGGAAGTGGTGACCAGAAGCCTCTGGTCTCCAGAGAAGACTTGGTTTCACATCAGCCTAATAGAGATATGTGTAATTCATTGGGCACTCTAGGCATTAGTGTCATTCATTATGGGAAGGTAGGTGGAGAAGCACAGTAATGTGGGGGTCCTGGGTCTTTTGCCAAGAAGCTTTGCATCTCTGGACATCTCCGTGGTCATCAGCCACCTAGTAGGAGGTCTCTGTACGTCAGAGCGGAAGAACTGAGACGTCTTCTAGTAGATTACAAGTTATGACTCTTCCAAGGTGGCACAGGGCATCTTCTTTGACCATTGGGGAGAGTCCTGGCTAGATCCTTTAGGCACCAAAGAGTCAAGAATGCGCAGTGTCAGCAGTATTGTACTTTACAGTTTCCTCAAGAACAATCATTAGGAGTCTCGTTCCATGTGGCTTGAGACAAAGGACTCTTTTACACCTTCCCACCACTGCCTCTCCTGCCCGGAGTTATGAAGAAGATGAAGAACGACTGGGCCAAAGCTAACTAAATGGCCCCAGATTGGTCCAGGAGAGTATAGTACTTTCTGAGCCTGACCATCTGTCCTCCAATCAGTCTACCACTGTTAATCATAAATCAACTTACACCTCCTTTTGGCGATTGATCTTCAGCAATTGGCTAATTTTGTTTTGCCACCTGAAGTTGCACAGTCAGATGCTCCTCCACAAAATCAGTGTATGCTGGTCACTGGGACAAGTTTGTAACCTGGTGTGATGCATGGCACACTTACTCTTTACAGACAAGGCTGTCGAATATCCTTTGTTTGTTTTGTCCCTAGCCCAGCCCAGTAAGGCATTGCACTGGCACTGTAATAGTGATATCCAGCTGCACGGACATTTCATCGGCTCAGTTCTGAAATACTTTTTGGTCTAAGCAGACTCCATAGACCATCTACAATTGGGAGAAACTGCTTTTGTATCCTAAAATGAGGGATCTGCGGTTAGCAATGTCAACTAGAAAATCAAGTTGCTTTCCTACTGCAATACTGTTTCTGGTGGATAGTCAATCTCACCACATATTCCACTATAAAGATCACATGTTAATACTCTGCACACTGTTACTAACACTTGTTCACTCTCTGCACCTTACTTCGTATGTGGAAAGGAAAAAGACAAGAAACTGACGCTTATATGTAGCTCGGCTCAGTTACTTCTTAGGTTGTAGGGAGTGAGCACATAGCCACACTATGCCACCTAGCAGTGCGTAGGAGCACAGCTACAAAATTCTCTGTATCCAGTCCTGCACCTAGGGGATTTTCGGAGGTGATGAATCTCTGGTTCAGTAGTGTATCCACCAGAAAGAGCATTACCAACTGTAAGTAACTTGTGCATCAGGCATTTGATTTACTAGGTACTGGCAGCCATTCATCTTAGAACACACCGCTAGTATTTTAAAAAATTTATTTAAAGTCTGTTTTATTGCAGAGTGAATGTGAAAATGTTCTTGCCGATATTAAGCCTAGTAGCAGCAAACATAGAATGAACCGAAGAAAAAAAAAAAAAATTAAAGCCGCCACCATAGTACAATTTGAGAATCCCTTCATATCCCACCCTAGTTAATAAAAATATTGGCATCAAAAGTCTGCCATTCTCTGTGTGTTCAGTATTTAGATGTTGTTGTCGCATACCTGTATTTCATTTATCTTTTACAGACTTCAGCCTGTCGGCAAGGCTAAAGCATGTCTTTGGTCAAGTTTGTTTTAGATTGATTGATTTTCCTCGGTTCCATTAAAGTCCATTTTTCTTATCCTGTAAACCAAAGTTCATTATTCTCTCAGTGACAGACCTATGAACAATCGTTTTATATCATTTGTAAAATTATTTTCAGTAAACGTACGAGAATTCACTTCCATATTCACATTAAAGCTACTGTGCCCTTTCTCTAAATGCCACACAGTTATATGAATATGTGAGCTAGAAGTATACTATCAAAAGTAAGTTTATATTTAGACAAGTCGAAGAAGGACATTAGGGAACCCCTCCCAAACGAAGAATATGAGATGACCTGTTCCCAGGTCAAGAGAATATTGAGCAACAGCAGATTCAAGCGTATACACTTTTATTTTCTTCTCTGCACATATCCTAACCCACAAAAGCTTAAAAAAGAATCTGAGTAATCCTCTACTTACCCAAGACGTGAATAATTGAGGACTTCCTTTGGACACATGTCCTGGAGATAAATGGTGAGCTACTAATAAAGGGTGATGATAAAACCATGCATCTTTATGGGTAACATCCTGGAGGTTCCTATTCAACAATGTCTCCTGGAAATAATCCCAAAGCCCGGAAAAGGCAAGCTACTTGGAACAGTATTGCCAAATGCCGAATAGCATTCCACTGGCTAAGCCCCCGAGGCCCACGCAGGGAGGCATGGGGAAAAGAAATAATAGAATTGGCCCTGGCAGAAGAGACTCCCCTGAGGGCCACTAGGAGAGATGATAGAGCGGTGGAGGAGATTACCACTTGTGCTGACATGAAAACTTATATTATCTGATAGACCCTTACAGATTCCAGACAATGAGCATAGTTAATATCTATGGAGATCAAGATTTTGAGACCAGCACTGAATACCCAATGAGTCTGGGCATTAATAAATAATAAGGGACAATGCTTTTCCTAGACTAACAGTCAACCAGAACAATACATTGGTGAATACTAAGGCAAATGTGAAAAATATGAAAGCTTTGAATAACTTCTTCTCTTCTAAAGTGAGTTTTTAGGAGTATGACAATCTTATACCGATAGTATGTGACAAAGTTAAGGAATGTGAGGTATTTTACATTACTTGGAAATTAGTAAATAACAAATGTTAACAACAAAGTAAATATATATTTGAGTAATTAAGCGAGAACACTTTAATTTTCTATAGAGTCCTGTAGCATTGGATTCATGAAAATTGCTGTGCTTGATTCAGAAAGCATTACTTAACACCCTCACCAGCCTCAGATACAAAACTTAGAAGTGACCCAAAATGTAATTTTAATGTGTTAGATCCCTTTTACGCATGGTATTGAATACTTAAATTTCCGATAGGGATCTAAAGCAGTTCTGTTTGAGGCCCACAAGTGCTGGAGTTCACTGTGAGCAACTAAGTGTAGCCCAGTAGGTCTATCGAAGCCTCCTTCTGCCAGCCAACGTAGAAAAAGGGGTGATGAGCCTGAAAAAGTTTACAGAAAAGTCACTTGACGAAAAAGGGGCAAGCAAACTGAATTGTGAGTCTATGCTATAGTGTTTTTTTAATTTAACTTTACTCAGCAAAAATGGCCTCTGCAAGGGAAACATTAAAGAATCTTGCAGTGTCTAATGGAGGCTAGAAAATAGGAGGTCTACTATCTCACTGATCGAGAATTCCATGCCTCTTTCCACAAAGCTTGTGTTAGAAAAAAGAGGCTATTGTTGATGTGTTCCTTGTTATCTCCTGGAAAAGGGAAAATGATACGGTGGATTCCGTTTTTCCCTTATTATCTTATTGAATGCGGTTTTCTGCCTAAAATGTTTAGGATAACCTACTGACCAGAGCACAACAGTTTGTAAACAGATAAAATGGATAGGAAAAACGATTAAACTGGCTTTCAAAAGCAGTATGAAGGCTAATGGTGTTCTTGATAGTGTTTTTTTCAGTTTCTTTTTACGTTGTTGCCCTCGATTGATAAAAATGTATCCGTGTGATACATATGTTTTTCTTTGCTGCTGGAAAGATAATAAAATTACAAAGCAGCTTCATTTGAGAATGATAAAATGTATCAATTTGAAAAATAGAAAGTAGCTGCAATCATGATTCAAAAAGAAAAAGTCATAAGTGTAAAAACTGGTTTGAAGGTTTTGTCATACGCATCCCTCCCACCTCCTCTGGGGAAGCAGGGAGGGCAGGAAAGAAGCAGAAGACAAATAAAAAGAATGCACTAAGTTTGTAATGCAAATAAACTCCTATTCGATTGGGAAACAATATGTACATAATCTTGATAGTCTCTTGTGCATTGTTGGTTTCAGGTAACACCACTGATCAGGAATCATGTAATATTTGATGTCCAACATTAGATGTTAAGTTACAACATAGTTGTCTTCAATTTGTTTGTTACAGCTAAGTAATGTTTACCTCAGAGTTTTGGTATTGATGGTTTAGCTGGAAATAGTTTCTGGTAATGGCATCTTAGTAACCAAATATTACATCTCTTTGAGGTAAGTTTGCTTGACAGTATTGGCCATTTCTTTTGAAGCATAGCACCACAAATGATTGGCACACAAATTAACTTCAGTTTCAGCTAATATATTTCAGATTCCTTTTTTCCAGAACCAAAGGCCCGCAAATAGCATATGAACGCAGCTTTAGATGGAAGCTTGCTCATTTCCGTTACTTGTGCCAGGTAATAATTCTGTTAAAATACTGTTTTTAAATTGTGTCCATGCCCTGCTACTCTTCCTTAATGCAACATATATTTCTTGCTCTAGTCCAATGCCCTGCCCAGCCATGTCAAGATCACAGTTTCCAGACAGACGCTGTTTGAGGATTCCTTCCAGCAAGTAAGAATTGATAGCACTAAAAGCACATTTTACCTAAGTGTATAGCTTTGGGTGGTTTGGAGATTCCTTTAAAGTTTTAGATGTCCAATATTTTATTTTCTCTTCTTTAATTTTAATGTTTGACTGAGATGATTAGATTCAATCAGATTCTTAGTTTGATAACCACTGAAATTTTAGGGCTTACTAGCATTACACAGTCTTCCATTATGTCCAGATTCCATAGCACCACCTTTGGCATGAAGTGAGTTCTGATAATTGCATATTTAAAGAAATGTGTGCCCTTTTATGTGACTAGTGTATTTGCTGCTTGAAATCTCTTATAAATTCACATGCTTGACAAATCCTGCCTGCTAGCGGTTGTGTCTGGAAGTTTTTTTTGTTTTTCTAAACTGTTCTTAGTTTGCCAGGCAGTATCTACCGAATTGGAGCTTTAGGATGATGTTGACCGTAATCCCACAATGCCCATGTGCATTCCCACTGTCTCCGATTCTTTTTTTTCCACTGTTGGCTATGCAGGTGCTTTGTGAGAGCTCCAGACAATTTCTTCAAATGATTTTAAAGCAGCCTTGAAGAAAACCAGAAAGATAGAGAGGTTTTACAGGATTTGTCAGGAAGAATCAAAATCTGGATAATGGTATCTGGTCAACCTATGAGATCCTTGGGATTTCTCAGATTATGAGCACGCTCTTAACATTTTTACGGAATTGCCATAGGAAGTTTACTCTGAGCGACAAGCATCCAGTCTGTATGTTCTTCCTCCCAACAGACCATAAGTCAGAGGACTGCGTCCTGTGCTCGTGCTTCAAACTGAAAACTCTGATACACAGGGACAAACATTTTTTAGCACTTTGGGCGGCTCCAGGCATAGTGGGCCTATCGGACAAGAGAAAGGTTGCTTCTTCGATGGAGAAGGTAGGTTGTTCCAGCAATGTCCAGGCACAGGAAGCTCAGCAGGAACGCAGACATTGACCTTGTGGACTGATATGAGATCGAGGAATACCATAGATAAGATCCTAAATCTGCTGTGCTGCATGCCCAAAAAACACTGCATGTGTCCAAGGGCAACACATCCAAACTAACACCAAATACGCCGAAGCACAACCCTTGAAGCAAAATGATGGACTCGCAAAAGAGCAAGCCTTCAACGCCAAGAAAACACGCAGGCGAAGGAGCAAGAGAAACTCACCATCTTACCGGGAAAGAGCTCCTTGACTTCCAAGAACGTTGGATTGGGGAAAGGGAAGTAGGGGATGGTGCACTCGAAGGTAAAGATCCATGGAGACTGAGACATAAAGCTACTAAAGAAGAAGATAGCTTTCGAGGAAACATGATGCCTCACAAAGAATATAACGCTTTAGGGATTAAAAAGCACAAGCCCAAAATGTACTAGGCGTAGAGCAGATACAACATAGCGTGAGACACAGACCTGGGGAAAGATTAATTTACCTTTAGCGATACTGACCGCAAAGATGTAGGCTTCAACATACCACAAGAAGAAACTTTACGGCAGGTTCTCCGCATGAGGAGATAGATATGTATCCCTTGAGACCATCCCTTCCAGATGACATATCCGCATATTACAGGGTGATCGAGAAAGCTGCTGGTACTTTTGGGGTAGAAATGGACCTAGAAACATGCTTTCTCTTTGGGAGACACAGCCCAGTGTACAAGAAAAACTAGTTTCTGACAATGCTTCTGAGCAAGATCCGCAAGGCAAGGAGGTATTCTTGAAGCTGGCACCTGCTAAAGAAGTCACTCTGCTCATAGTGAAGAAGTACAGGGCCTCCATTTAAGAGCCAAAGTACATATAGGGGCATGTTAAGCTAGACTTTCTCAAAGTAAGTGCTTCAAGGAAGAGGGCAATGTCTTCGGCATTCAAGGGGCCTCTGCCAGACAGAGCACAAGATTATAGGCACAGAAAAATGGGAGGGAGCAGCTTTCACACAACATCGAATAGCTAACTTGAACACCCTGCTGAGTAGACATGGTCATTAGCACTGGTAAGGAATGGAGGACCTTAAGTTGCCTCTCCCAGAAAAAATACTTCACAGCATTGTTCCCAGTAAGCTGCACGCTCCTGCGGGCGCGCACAGGGTCTTTTCCAAGTGTGCAGACAGTCTTACAAGCGTGCACGTCTCTGCTTAGCAAGAGATTTAGACCATTCACCAGCCACTGTATTTTAAACGGGAACGCCGTGAAAAGTACTGTCTTCTAGCAATGTGGGGATGCAGGTGCTCTAAGAAGGGGTGAAACAACAACAAAGCCTCATTAACAAGCAAATGGTCTTTTAAAGACCTGTGAAGTATTCTGGCTGTGTGTGTGCGCCCAGGAAGCTGTCTCAGCCCGAGCTGACACACATGAAAGGGGGCTGGGGGGGTTGAGGGGTTGGGTAGGGGGCTGAAGCTCTTTGAGCCCAACAGGCATTGCGCGCCTGACGTACATGTTGCAAGAAACAATAATTTCTTGTTTCTTATCAAACTACAGCAGTTCGCACTGTAGAATCAGAACTGCTTTGCACTAGCATTTTTATAACATGCACTGTAAACATGCCGGTCCCTATAGTGCAGGCCATGTTTTCTCTCTCCCCGTGACCCCCTCCCCATCTTCCACACCCGCTATACATTCATAATGGAACGGCCCCTGTTCGAGGTTGCTAAAATTAAATAAACTGCAGGGTTTTAGGATCAGTATTCGATTCAGGTAAATAATGCTGTTTTTTTACTGATTTTTTAAATGTTTGTTTTTTGTTTCAAATGATGACTTATGATGCATATGTAGGATTTTTTATGGTATTGCTCTGTTGCTGTGTGGATTTAGCACTTGGTGCAGTCATTCCTGGCAATGACCTTGTGGGGTGGGAGGTGCTGTGTTCAAAATAGCTTTTCGTTGTACAGCATGTGCTACAGATTTCCTTGGGTGTCATGCAACAATAAAAGTACCAATAAAACTCTGGTTATTAATGCTCCTGCTGGGCAGAGAGCAGAGTTTTGTCTAGTGGCAGTTTCATCTCACCCTAAAGTAGAGCAAAGGGTTAATGTGCCTGCTACAAAGACGTGTAACACTCAGATCACAGAACTGAGTGTGAGTGAACAATGAGTAGGGTAGAGTTAGTTTCTTCCCAAACTTCTCTGTCAGTTTTAAAATGACCATTACAAAAGCCTGCTCCAGTTTAGGTGGGTGTCGACAGTTACTGTTGGAAAATCCCAAATGTATTCAACTAACATCAAGTAGCATATAGCCACAAATATAGTAATTCCCTTAAAATAGTTTTCCATTTTATTGGACAAATGCATCAGTTAAGACCTGCTTTACTTTAAAAAGGCCTACTGAATGCTATGAATGTGGATCTCACATTGGACCAGGAGCAGGCTAATGACATGTAAGCAATGGACCAACCCATGAGTAGGTGATGTGTGCTCCCTGCTTGAATCAGCATTCATAGTATTCTGTTCTCTCCATGCTTGTGCCCCTGACTGTTGCCCCTGATTGTATTCTGCTCTCTCCGTGCCCTTGATTGTACTCTGCTCTCTCCGTGCCGTTGTGTCCCTGTTCCCCCACCTGGTTTCACTACTGTGCCTGATTGTAATTCTGTTCTCTCCGTGCTGTTGCCCCTGATTGTATTCTGCTCTCTCCGTGCCCCTGATTGCTTTTTGCTCTCTCCGTGCTGTTGTGCCCCCTGTCCACTGTTGTGCCCTTGATTGAATTCCGGTCTTCTCCTCTCCGTGCTCCCGTTGACCCACCCCGCTCCCTGCCGCTGCTCCCCCGCGGCCCCACCCCTGCTCCTTCAGCCTCTACTCGCATCGCTCCCCTCCCCACTTGCCACCCCGCTCCCGCCTCCCAGCTGCTCCTTCCTCGCTCCGCCCCCCTCCACTCTCCACTTATGGCAGAGTCCGTGCGTGCGCGCAGCGGGCGCGCCCTATGCGCGCCGAAGGCGCGCCAAAGGCAAGTCAGTCTGCGCCCCCGTCCGCGCCTGGACCGCGCCCAGCGCCAGACACCCTGGCCCCCGCAGATGCCATCCCACCCGCCGGACGTACGACGTCGCCACCCTCGGCGCACTCAACACCGGACGCCTCCCCGGACGCCACCAAGCCACCCCAGGACGCACCCACGGACCCTTCACCTGCCAATCCTGCAAATTCACCTGCATCCGGACCCGCAACCCACCCACACCCGCCAAGCACCTACAGCAACCACCTGAAGTGCATCCTGCTCAACACCCGCTCCGTCCACAGACACGCCGTGGAACTATGGAACCTGCTCGACACCACATCCCCGGACGTCGCCTTCCTCACTGAGACCTGGATGAACGCCTCCTCATCACCCGACATCGCCATAGCCATCCCGGACGGCTACAAGATCATCCGGAGGGACCGCGCCAACCAGACTGGAGGAGGCATCGCCATCGTCCACAAAAACACCATCCGCATCTCGTCTAACTCCGAAGACACCCTCACAGCCGCCGAACATCTTCACTTCCAGATACACACCGACCCCAAGACCACACTCAGAGGCACCCTCATCTACAGACCCCCAGGACCCCGCACACAATTCAGCGAAGACATCGCAGACTTCATCAGCCCACACGCCCTCCCCTCCGCCGACTACATCCTCCTAGGGGATCTCAACTTCCACCTGGAGAACAACAACGACAACACCACCACCACCCTACTGGACAACCTCGCTAACCTCGGATTCAAGCAACTGGTGAACACCCCCACCCACTACGCCGGACACACGCTTGACCCAGTCTTCACTTCCAGCAAGCACATCTCCTTCAGCCACTCAACCGGACTTCACTGGACAGACCACAGCTGCGTCCACTTCAGTTTCAGAAAGAACACAACTCACCACCTCCCGCAACAGGTTCCCTGCAGGAACTGGAACAAGATGACCACCGACCAGCTCACCGCGTCACTGAACCAAAACCCTCCCGCCAGATCAACGGACCCCAACCAAGCAGCCCACAACCTCGCACAATGGATCACCAACTGCGCCGACGACCTCGCACCCCTGAAAACCCATCACAGCAGGCCCGGACGCAAGAAAGCCCCGTGGTTCAACGACGACCTCAAGAACTCCAAGAAGAACTGCCGCACCCTCGAGAAAGCCTGGCGAAAGAACCCGACCACAGACAACATGACCGCCCTCAAGCACGCCACCCGCAAACATCACCAGCTGATCCACACCACCAAGAAGACCGCACTCAAGGAACGATTAGACAACAACGCACACAACAGCAAGGAGCTCTTCAGCATCGTCAAAGAGCTCTCCAACCCCAGCGCCGGAAACAACAACATCACTCCATCACAAGACCTCTGCGACTCACTCGCCACGTTCTTCCACAACAAGATCGCAGACATACACAACAGCTTCGGCGAACAGACCACGCACCCAACCACAGAACCAACGCCCCCCACCACCACCCTCCGCAACTGGACCCCAGTCAACACCGAAGACACCATTCGGACGATGAACACCATCCACTCCGGATCACCAACCGACCCATGCCCTCACCACGTCTTCAACAAGGCCGACTCCGTCATCGCACCCCAACTCCGGGACATCATCAACTGCTCCTTCAACACTGCCACCTTCCCGGAGAGCTGGAAGCACGCCGAACTCAGCGCCCTCCTGAAGAAACCATCGGCAGACCCCACCGACCTCAAGAACTACCGCCCCATCTCGCTACTCCTGTTTCCTGCCAAAGTCATCGAGAAGACCGTCAGCAGACAGCTGGCCGCCTTCCTCGAGACGAACGGATCCCTCGACCACTCACAGTCCGGCTTCCGAGCCAATCACAGCACCGAGACCACCCTCATCGCAGCCACGGACGACATCCAAACCCTGCTCGACAACGGGGAAACAGCGGCCCTCATCCTCCTGGACCTCTCCGCAGCGTTCGATACTGTCTGCCACCGCACCCTGGTTCAACGCCTCAGCAACGTCGGAATCCAAGAAAAGGCACTGGAGTGGATCATCTCGTTCCTTGCCGGAAGAACCCAGAGAGTCCGCCTCCCCCCGTTCCGATCGGAGGCCACCGAAGTCATCTGCGGCGTACCGCAAGGTTCATCACTCAGCCCCACCCTCTTCAACGTGTACATGAGCCCCCTCGCAGCCATCGCACGCCAACACAGCCTCAACATCATCTCCTACGCCGACGACACCCAGCTGATCCTCTCCCTCACCAACGACCCCGCCACCGCCAGAACTAACCTTCACGAAGGGATGAAAGAAGTAGCCGAGTGGATGAAGAACAGCCGCCTGAAACTGAACTCAGACAAGACGGAAGTCCTCATCCTTGGATCAACACCATCCGCCTGGGACGACTCCTGGTGGCCCTCGGCAGCGCACCCAAACCAACGGACCACGCGCGCAACCTGGGCTTCATCCTGGACTCCTCCCTGTCGATGACCAGACAAGTCAACGCCGTCTCGTCTTCATGCTTCAACATCCTACGCATGCTCCGAAAGATCTTCAGATGGATCCCCACCGAAACCAGGAAGACGGTCACCCAGGCACTTGTCACCAGCCGACTAGACTACGAAAACACCCTCTACACCGGAACCACAGCCAAACTGCAGAAAAGACTCCAACGCATCCAGAACGCCTCCGCATGACTCATCCTGGACACCCACAGCCACAACTCCGGACACCTGAGAGACCTGCACTGGCTCCCCGTCAGCAAAAGAATCCCGTTCCGCCTCCTCACCCACGCACACAAAGCCCTCCATGACCTAGGCCCCAGGTACCTCCACAACCGCCTGACCTTCTACACTCCCACCCGCCAACTACGATCGACCAACCACGCCCTCGCCGCCGTTCCACGCATCCGAAGAGCCACCATGGGAGGAAGATCCTTCTCCTACCTGGCAGCCAAGACCTGGAATTCCCTCCCCATCCACCTCCGACTCACCCAAGATCACCTCTCCTTCAGGAAGCAACTCAAGACCTGGCTGTTCGAGCAGTAGCGGACCCCCCCCCCCCCCCCCCAGGCCCCCCCCTCACCAGCGCCTTGAGACCCTCCGGGTGAGTAGCGCGCTATACAAATTTCTTGATTGATTGATTGATAGCATTCTGCGCCTGCTGCAGGAGCCTGGGTTTTAACAGAAGCATGCACAGATGGCAACTATGCAAGTCTGACTTTAACACTACAAGTCTCAATGTAACTCTTTCAATTTGTGTCACTTTGGCAGAGTCTAAGATTGAAGAGACAGCTGCTGCTAACACATTCGAGCACCTAGATAACTGACCTTAGATACTTTGATAGGATCCACAAACTGATGGAGGCGTCAAGCCATCACTCAAAGAACAGGAACCTCCACTAAACTACTGGAAATAGTTGACCTGTTTTCACCAGGATACTTTGAACAAGATGAGTAACGGGTAGTTTGAACATGATAAATAGACTAATATATAATACATCCCAGAGATTTTTCAAGCAGCCACAAGACAAAGCAAATAAAAACCTATAAGGATGTCCTAGATTAAGGGATTGTGCAAGGCCCCTTCTAAAGAGACATGCATCCGTATCCAAATGACATGGTGCTCTACTTGCCTGGTGGTAACTCTTGATGCTAAAACAAAGAGAGGATGTTATGTTCTTCTTGGAGGGTGGCAGCAGGGACATCATACGAATTCTGGGGGCCTTGGTCCAAAAGAATATTGTGGGCCGCTGTTCGGAACAACTTGGAATTTATGATCCACTTTCAGCACTTTCGTGCCCTCTTTGGCCAGGCCACTGACAGTGGACAGACTCACTGGTCCATATTCTAAATGTGTGTACATCTAATATTTAGGGATAGTGAGATGCGTTTTCAATATTGTAACACCGCAGCAGTTCACTAATAGTACTGCAAATATTATCTGTGACATATGAATATGTGAGGTTCTGCTTTGATCTGAAAGAATTAAACGTAAACGCATCATTTCTCTGCAAAATGTCTGTTTCAAATACTGTTTTCCTTTCATTTATTTTGAATAGGGGTGATGTGTGAGAGTCCATTACAATCTGTGTAAGAATTATTCTAGGTCACTAGAGCAAGACTCCGTAGAACCGAGCTGGCTCTCTCAGGGGGCCCCCTGAAAAGCTGGGGTCCCGGGCCAGAGCCCACTTTGCCTATGGGTTAAAACGTCTCTGAGTAGATCTATAAAAAATGAAATGAATGTGAGATAATGCTCAATATTTTTTCACGGAGTATCCTGATAAATGTATACAAGAACTACATTTTATCTTTTCTTTCTCAGATCTGCTGAGTGATATTGACTTATACCACCTGCCTTTCTTGATTGCCCAACCAATAGCATGCTTTGCATTATGTGGCTTGTCAGCCATGTTCCAACATTTCAGTCATCAAGTGCAGACTGTGAACCAGGATTCAGTACTTGAACACTATCAAGTCTAAATCAAGAACTAGACTGGAGGAGAATCAGTTGATTATGCTGATGATGACAAAGGTCTATTTCTTAAATAGCAAAGTTGACCTTGATATAATTTAGCAGCACTGGAAGAATAGCATGGATCAACAAAAGAAGCAAATGTGTCACACATCTAGTGATGGCACTTGACTTGTCTGAGCCACCCTTTCCCACAGTCTGTGTTTGGCCTAGATGGGCATATTTCTCACACTTCCCCTTAGCAAAGACATGAATCATCACGTTGTACATCAAAACGTAACTGTTATGTAATTGTCAACTTGCTAAATCTATATTCTCTAGTATAGTCTTCCAGCAATCCCCCACCAAATGATCAGTGCTCCAATCAAGAATATTCAGTAAAATCTTTTAATGGTGCTCCCTTCTGAGTCTTGTCCTTTTTCTAAGCCTGGGGTATAGGTGCAATTTGAATAAACAATGTCATGATGATCTGTCTCCACAGTGCAAAACTGTCACAAGACCCTGTTAATTAGAGCTATATGTGTGAAATGCACCTGTTCTCTATCTCATTGCAAACAAAAGTTTTGAGTGGTAATTGCCATGGATTTATATACTCGCAGGCTGCACTCGCATACTTGGCGCACACAGCCTTGGCTGCAGCGCACAGAGATCTTGCACTACTGCACACAGAGGAAAGAAATTAGAGGGAGCATTGCTTAAGAGGGCAAAACGTTTAGTCGAAGAAGGGAACCGCATTGCTAACTCCTGCCTCAAGTTCGCACTAGATGCTGCAGCTACAGCAATTAAACAACTGGCAATAGGTATGGTACTCAGGAAGCATGCATGATTATGCATCTTTGGCTTTAAACCAGCAGTACATTCTAATATCATGTACATATCTGTGACAGGAAGTACCCCTTCAACACTTCGGCACAGGAGTGGACCAGTTATGGAGGAAATTAAGAAAGCCAATAAGAGCGCAAAGGGTATGGAGGCCTTCCTGGTACACAGATTCTCATTCAAGAGGGGTATTTCTCCAGACAGGAGATGTTAGGGCAGACATGTGTTTGGTACACAGGTGCAAAGACAAGCAAGGTCATTTCTTAGGACCTCTTAAGTGGCAACAGCAGCAACAGAGTCTTTTTTTGGGATACAGGAGAAGCAAGGGATTGAAACTGAAAGACATCTGCCTCCGTTCCTCAACTTTCTAAACAGCTCGAAGTCCATTACCATGGCAAGTGGGTTGTAAATATAATATTCCATGGTTACTGCATTGATTTTATACAAAATTCAAAAGCCACCAGTCTTAAACGCCCCACTGTCGATCAAGGAGCTGCAAACCGCATTGAAGCGCCCGGTCCAAATGGCTGTCCATGCGAATTCCTTAAACACAATCAGTCCCAGCTCATGGAGCCATACCTCATGGCTCTTAACGCCGCAGTTGATGACGGCGGTCTCCCGCGAGACTGGAGACATGCGGAAATAGTAGTTTTCCTCAAACCAGGCCGACCGCCTTCACTTGTCATATCGCCTGATCTCGCTCCTTAACGTGGAGGCTAAGCTTTTGGGCCAGGAGATCGCAAACCGCTTAGTCCCTCACATTTCGGATCTTCTACATCCTGATCAGGTGGGATTTAAACCCAGCGGCGCTACACAACATAATGTACGTCACACGCATAACGCAATTGCTGCTGTAGACAAACTTGGGGAGCCTGCGGCACTACTCCTCGCCGACATGGATAATGCCTTTGATTTGCTCTGTTGGGTATACCTCTTTGCTCTGCTTAGTCGCTTAAACATTGGCCCCTGCCCATTAACCCTCATACATCTCCTATGTACTGACATTTCAGCATCAGTCAGGGTCGCGGATTCCATCTCTGGTAGTTTTACTGTAGGGCGGGGTACCCGTCAGGGTTGTCCCCTCTCCCCATACTTGTTTGCATTGGCCATGGAGCCGTTGGCAGCGTGGGTGAGGATTGATGCCCAGGTACGTGGCTTTGAGTGGTTGCGGGAGGTCTCTGATCGCATAGCTCTCTATGCAGATGACGTTTTCTTCTTCCTAACCCGACCCAATAGGACTGGCCCGTGACTCCTTAGGATTGTGTAGATGTTTGGGGAAATTTCTGTTCTTTACATGAATCGATGCAAATCGTATTTGTGGCCCTTGCGTGGGGGGGAGAACGGCTGGGTACATGGTCTCGAGAGGTGACAGTAGTTCCCAATGGTTTAAAATACTTGGGGGTGTTCCTATCCGCATCTCACTTTATTTCCTGGGACAGAAACCTGGCTCCCTTATGGGTGCAGACAGGAGACCAGGTTTGTGTGTGGTCTCATCTACCTCTTTCCCTTTTGGCAGATCTGCCATATTTAAAATGATATCATTGCGCCGCCTACTATACCAACTTCAAAATTACCCCTATCCAATACGGCCGTCCTGGTTCCCCTGCTCAATGCGGTTCTTGCTCGTTTTCTTTTGGGCCGTGGAGCAGCGCGCGTCCTTGACCTGTTTTCAATCCACCTATTGTGGTGGCATTGTCACCCCAGATATTCAGGCCTATCATGCGGCCGCACACATACTCGTCCTCAATGATTGGTGGTACAGAGACCAGAGAGACCCGGTATATGCTGTGGAGCGCTGGCTGATGGGAGCCATGTCTTTACACATGGTCTTGTATTCCGGCCCGATGTTAAAGGTGCTGCCGCCAGCGACCACAACGGTCTTCGTGATATGGAAATGAGCCTTGCGCACAATGGGTTGGTGGGGTAAATTGACAAAAGAAACCCCCCTGTGACATAATGGTCAGCTGCCACAATTGGAGTAGCTGGCTGGGTTTCGGGGCTGGGAGGCCATTGGGATAGACACAGTGGGCGCAGCAATCCACAGTTGGAGCATGAAGTCATTTCAGGAACTCCAGACGGAGTATGCTATGCCCCACTCACAATTTTATAGATACCTGCAATTGCGGCATGCTCTTTCCCCCATTTCCAGTGCAACAAGAAGATCTACCTGATGTCAACCCTTTAGTAGCTAAGGTCTTTATGGGAGACTTGGGGAACCACAAAATAACCAACATTTATCACACACTCCAAAATAATACTCCCACTACACTACATAAAACTCTGGAAGCCTGGCAGCTGGACTTGGGTCCCTTTGACGAGGATGTCTGTGTGGAAGCGCTGGAATCCCCACGCAGCGCGGCGATCGTGGCCCGCCTGTCACTTATTCAATTCAAGTACCTGCATCGGGTCTATTTTAGGCATAGGCTGTGGCGGAGGGGCTAATCGCATCCCCTCGCTGCTTGCGTTGTGGGGCAGCTGAGGGTACTTTCTTTCATACAGTATGGCAGTGCGCGACCTTATCGAGGTTTTGCAGGGGGGTGGCTACGTGTCTATCGGAGTTCCTGGGATGGGATATCCAGCTCTCGCCACAACTGCTTATGCTTCATATTATTGAGGGATTGGGCGGTAATAGATATAAGTGCCACTTGCTCTTTCTTGGCCTCACGTTGGCTAAGCGCGATATCGCCAGGGTATCCGCCATCTGTTGCAATATGGATGAAGGGCCTTGACTCCTACATGGGTCTGGAGAGTCCGGTTTTCGTAGCGAGAGGGTGCCCCCAGAAACACTATAAAATATGGAAGAGGTGGGAGGACTACAGGGGGACTAGATTTGGAACCTCCCTCCTCTGCTTCTGGTGTCGAGGAGATATTGGGATGACTGTGTTGTGATATAGATGTGGACCGTACCTGCTTGTATACTGAATGGATTGGACCTGCATGTCCTAGATCTCTGGGTGCTTTCTGTGATATTGGCAAGGCCCTATTGCTTGTTGTTAAGAGTTGTTTTCAAGCGTGTTTACTACATGAACACAGATATATTATTGAAAATGTTGAGATCAGCATTGTTGTTAATTGTATATTGCTGGTGTTCCGCGTGACACCAAACCTGTATCGGCTGTCAACAATAAAATTGAGTTGTGGAAAATTCAAAAGTCACCAAGAAAGCCTCCAAAGCACCAGCTCATCAAAGAGGACCAGTTACAAGTCCTGGAGACAAAGGTGCAAGAACTGTTGCGGTCAAATGCCATTAAAAGAATTGCTCCCAAATTATTAATAATGCTAGGCTGGTGGAAGAAAAGATCTTCTTACCAAAGCTGTTCAGCCGTTTAACTTCCCCCTCCAGTGGTGAGGAAGGGACCGCACCACGGGAAGTAGAGGCTTGGACCGCCAAGCTCTGTAGGGTGGAATGGGCGGAGAGGAAAGCTGGGTCGTCAGGTGCAGGGCGGTGGCGGCCTCCAATGGTTCAATTCACAGGAGCCCCTGTGCTGGGCTTGGACCAGGTGCCCAGTAGAATGTTGGTTAAGGCCTCGTTGAAAGGCAGCAAGGGTTCCCAAGGTGGAGACAACTGGGTGCAGGGCCTCTGTCAAGGCATTAGTCTTTACTGCCTCCGTAGGAAGCTGCAGGTCCAAAACCTACGCAGCCCTATGCACCACCATTGCAACAGCAGCCCCCTCCTCGGTAGCCAGGTTAGCCAGCATGCCAGCCTCTGAGAAGATATCCAGGACGCTCGCATTACCCAGGTCCTCATACCACTCCAGCTCTTCATTTGGAGGTGTGATTTCTAAGGGATCCTGCTGCCCCTCCCAGTCATCATCCATTCCTAGCCCTTCAGAATAGGACAAAGTGCACGGCGCGGAGCCAAACGGCTCTGTCTGGACTGGTCTTGGCATCGGTGAATGCCCATCCAGTTCTGTTGTCTGGAATGACAATGGGGAGGCAGCGGCTGCGACACTGATGGTCTCTACGTCGAACAGTCTGAGTGTTGCGACCGGTGCCAGTCCGGATACAGGAACGGATCAAAGAGAATCCCATGGCGTCGGGGCCAGAACCAGAGGCGCAAAGCCCACAAGGACTCCTTCAACTGAGCCGGCTGGGCCCAAAGGTGACCCGACAGGGTCAGGCCGCCCAAATATGGCGCACATGGCGTCAGAGAATGCTTTTAATTCGGCGGGGGTCGCTCCCAGCCCTGGAAAGTAGGGCAGAGCCGACCCAGGAACCTGCTCAGAGGAGTGGGGCTTTGATTGCTTGATTGCCGAGACTCCTCCATTTCGGCGCGTGATGCACGTGGTGAAGGAAAAGCACGCTTCTACAACTTGTGCTTCTTGTGGTGTTCTTACATGACCTTGACGATTTTGATACGGAGGAAGAAGACTTTGTCTTCAAAGGTAAGGAATCAACAGCTAGATGTCTCTATCAGATACACAGAACAGTAAAAACAACATTATGTATGTACAATAGTCACATATAACATTTCTAGCAATTGCAAATGGAAAACAATATAAAAGGCGGATTAATAAAATAAAAGGGGGATGCAAACAATTGATATGTGGTATTCACTAGACCACAAGTATTTGCTCCCCAAACCAAAGCCACACTCAACCAAAATGAAAGGTGCTACTATGACCTTCCTAGCCAATGTTTTTATACAAGAAATATACAGATCAGCCCCATGGTCCTCAGAGCTTACTTTCACAAGGTATTACTGTATAGACGTTGTCACTTAAATAGGTTATTGTGAGACAAGTCGAATTTAGAAACCTATTTGCTTCTACTCCTTCAAGAAATCTAAGATGGTGAGCATACACATGGCCATTGTAGGATTACGAATAATGTCATCCATGGACTCGACACCGACTCACAAAATAAGAAAAGTATAGAAAAACACAAAAACACTTCTGGACCTTATCACTAGAAGGGGTAATTCTACATACCATGTTACTCTATAAGAAATTCAAGCAGCATAAATATATTACAGGTAAGTAACTGGTTTCTTATTAAGGGAGATCTGTGGTATTCATAATGTTAGGAATGATCATTTTCCTCCACTAGATCCCAAAATGCTTAAACTTTGGTAATGCACTAATTAGATACTGTACCTTCTCAAGTACCCGCAATGCATCATTCCATTGACGTTGCGATGTGGCCTCCGTCAGACTCCAAGCTGTTCTCAAAGGTTGTAAAGTTGTACACCCCCTCCTCTCTAAACTGTACTGGTGGCTGATATCACTCAGCAGCAGCTCTAAAGGGCTTCTACTCAGCCCCTGTGTGTCTAGTTCTGGTCTGTGATTATTTTAGGAAATATAAACATTGGCAAGGTTTTGCACAGTTACCCTCGAATTTATTGATTACTGGTGTAGGAAGGTAGGATCCTTCTGTATGGTTTCCCCCACTTTTTGCCTGGTGTTGCTATGTTTTTCTGACTAGTCTGACAGGGATCCTGCTAATCAGGACGCCAGTCTCTGAGCTTCTTCCCTAAATTGGACATTGTGAGTACACCCCAGATTGGCCTTTCACTCCTGAAGGCAGGGTGCTCGGTTCTAAGTATGAGGGTGCCCCTGCATGAGCAGTACACCCCTACAACCTACGGAGCCCATTCTCCTTGTAAGTGCATAGGCCATTACGATACATAGAGTGGCCATGCGTCATTACGTGATGGCTATCCCTAAACTGGCTGTAACTAACCCTGTCATGTTTGGTATCAAACGTGTTGGAGTCAAACAGTGTTGGAGGTATGATTCCATGCATAGTAAAGCTCCTCTGGGAGGCCCTCAGTGATCCCGGTACCAGTCTTCTACATCCAGACAGCAAACTATGGCTGCTGCCGACCAGAGACACAATTCTGCCATCCTGCTGCTGAGCCAAGTTCGAGCATGGGAAGGCAGAACAAAAGATATTCTGTCATAGGGCGGTGACACCACATCCCAGACAGAATTTGGTGTATTTTGACATGGTGGGAGCGCTTGCCAGCACAACAAACTGCTTGAAGGGCACATTGGGTGCCCTCCTTGCATACTCCAGTTCAAACCAGTTCAGGGAGTCATTGGCCCCTGCTCTGGAGTGAAACCGGACAAAGGACTTGGGAGTATTCTCCCCACTGTCCAGCCACTCCTCTGGAAGGGACCCCTGAATCATCACAACCCTTTCCTTAGGGTACTTAAGGGCTTACCTGTGGGTGAGTCCCTAGATTCGTCATGGGACAAGATTCAGATCTGAAACCACTTCATCTTCAACCGTCTAGGCACTTTGGACTTCGTTTTGGGAACCAATACTGCAACTAGGAAGGCTCCTGCTGCTCCTCGTCGCGTTGTCCTGCCAGTCTTCTGTGTCATCTGTGCCCATGCTCCATACAGGTTCTTCTTTAAGCCTGTGGACATTCAAGACACCCGAAGGAATCTCGTTTGAAGTGAAGGAGTTACTTCCCTGTATCTGCAGGCACCGCAACAAAGCTGACCGGTCTGCTGATCCTGAGGTCCTATGGACTCTAACAGGTTCAGCAACACAGGTAGTGGTTCTGCAAGTCCCACAAGGCCTGTGCTGTTTTCACAGCAAGTTTGAAGCCAGTTTCCCTCGTCAGAACCGCTGGATCAGTACCCCTGTGCACTGCATAGACTTGCCGTTGCCAAGGCTTATGACTCTCTCCCCCAGAGATCTTCGGTCTCCAAGAAGCTCCAGCCTCCAAGATCTTCGCCTGTGCCGCATCCTTTGCACCGTTGGCCTTAATCCCTTGGTGAGCTAATCAAGGTCCTCATACGACTCCTGAGCCTCCGGCCTGTGGGTCCTCTTGAGGGTCTTCTCTGGATCCAGTGGGCTCCTCTGCTTGCTTGGGGCCTGCTCTGACTTACCTGCTTGTGGTGAGTCACTTGGACCTTGCTGATCCCAACACTGCACCTTTTTCGATGACTACGTTGGTTGCCGTTGCCAAGGCTTGTTGGTTCTCCTGACGGACACTGACCCCATGGCTCTTGACACCTGACGTGGGACAGCTCATGAACTGCTCCTGGTCTTCCACAGCATAGCCTGGTCCGCACAGCTGCAACTGTCACCGTCAACTCCCCTGCATCCCGACATCGGTGGGCATTAGTCTTGCGTGCTTCCTGGTCATTCCTGAGTGGCATATAATCTGTCCCCTCTGCTTGCAGGTACCTCAACTTGAATCCACCTCTGGGTTCCAGCAGACTCTTTC
This sequence comes from Triturus cristatus, assembly GCF_964204655.1. Taxonomy (NCBI): domain Eukaryota; kingdom Metazoa; phylum Chordata; class Amphibia; order Caudata; family Salamandridae; genus Triturus; species Triturus cristatus. Next base: position 487,176,787 of record NC_140587.1, on the reverse strand, counting down.
GCCTTCTCTGCCAGCGTCGTCTTCCCTGAAGTCGTCCATTGTGGTCTAGGGTGGTTTTCGACGTCAATTCGTACTTATGCACCCGCCTTTCCTGGTGTAGGTATCCTGGTTCCTGGGGTAACAACGAGTGGGTTAACTCTCCAACCTTCCATCTTCCACCGGGTACGCTAATAAGGGTCCTTTTTCTTTAAAACTGGAAACAGTGACTTACCCATTGACTTGTATTGAGCACGCGGTTGTGTTCCTACCTTGCACACGACCTCCGTGGGGTTCCTAGATTCTCACCTTGGGTGGTTTCTTGGGTCCCCAGTTCTTTTACATCTTCTGGGTCCATTCTCCACTTAATTCATGGTTTGTTATCCACTATCTTAGTATATGATTTGGTCTCCCCTGGAGACCACTGTGTATTTGTGCTACTTACGTGTTCTATTAGAACAATATTGTGTGTATTGTGGTTATATCTCTGGGTAGGACATATTGCAATGTGTTAGAGGCATGTGACCTTTAGATCACATGCTTTACATACTCCTGCCATCTAGTTTTGGGTCCGCATGTTTGCAACTTGTTTTTCTTCGAAAAAGTTTTTCCAGTCACGAGGTAAGGTGACTCCTCCTTTCAGTGATAGTGTGCATGGGCATCAACTCCATTGTTAGATTGTTTTTTCCGCCATTGGGTTTGGACGTGTATTGCTGCACTCCGTTTCGGGATCGGTCCTGTGGTTCCCCTCGGTGCGCAATCCACTCTACCCTCAATGGATTTGTTTTCAAACACGCTTCCTTTTTTCCGTGGTTCGACTCGACCATCAAGAAATCTCCATTTCGATTGGAATTTTGCGGGTGGCCTGCCAGTCTATCCACTTTGGTCCAGCTCCTTGTCGATGGAACGAACTCGTTCCAATTCTGCCCCCGGTGCCACGCAAAGTATCCGCATACGGACCTACATCAGGTGTGTAACTTGTTTGTCCCCAGAGCACAAAGAACAAGACTGCGACGCATGCCCATCCTTCAGATCAAAGAAAACTCTCCATGATCGCCTGGCTCGACGTCGAGAGATGCAGCGCCAGCAGTTAAACGATACACTGGATCTCTTTTCGACGGAGAATCTGAGCAAGAGGAGGTCTCAGCGGCCGAAGAACAGGCTTCAGTGGCGTCTGACCCCGAATCAGAGTTGCAGATTGTCCTCGAGGACGACCATGTGCCGCCGGGACAAGGGGACATCAGTACAGAAGAACCCCCACCCCACGTTATTCTCTAAAAAATCTAAGGCTTTGGCATCAACCCTACCCTCAGGCCAAGGTCGGCACCGAGAAGAGGTGTCTAACGCTCTGCCTTATGGCTCGGCACTGAAACACTCTGACAAGCCTTCCAGCTCTGGACCGAGTCGACCAAAACCCGCTTCGGAGCCAAAATATTCGGGCTCTAAGCATAAAATGGGGTCGGAGCCGAAATCTTCGACACCGAAACCAAAGAAACATTCCTCAGAGCTGAGCCCTTAAACGCCGAAAGGACTTTCCACCAAAAGCTTTGGCGCCGAAAACGAAAGAACTGCCCGTACTGCAACCGGATCCAAACATAGACATTGTACCGCCTAAGTTGGATCCGAAACAGAAAAAACTGTATAGCAATCCTTACACAGGGCATATTCACGCTAAACCTCCATCCCAAACACAAGCTTCTGATGACGCCCACTTTTATAAGATTCCATTGAAGAGGAAAGATGTGGGTACTAGTCCTTTCCACACACTACCATCTCCTCCTCCCTCTCCACCACAACTTGAACCTTTACACCTCATCAGTCTCCTCTACCTCACCCTAATGCAGGTGATACTGGTGACGATGACACACAGTTACCATTAGATCCTTGGATGGATTATACAATTGATCTTCCAGAGGATACAAACCCAGATCTTTACCCTGCCAGACAATCTCTACCTAATGACAATCTGTCAAAGCAGGAGCCCATTGCTAGAGCTGCACAGTACCATGAGGTGGAGCTCTATAAAGAGTCCTTAGAGGAGGATGTTCTCTTTGAAACTCTAGGAACACATATGTCCAGGCAAACACTGCCTATTCTTAAGGTGTGTTGAAGCACACAAACAACATATTTAAAGATCCTGTACATGCTAGAATCCTCACTCCTAGAGTAGATAAGAAATGCAAACCTTCCCCATCAGACCCTATTTTCATTAAGGGTCAGTTACCACTTGACTCTGTAGTAGTTCCCAATGCTCGAAAGCGAGCTTATACTCAAGTGTCTGGGGATGCTCCTCCCCCAGATAGAGTCAAAACTGATTGATGCTTCTGGCAAAAGTGTAGCTGCGCAAGCAGCTAATCATTGGCGTATTGTTAACACCCAAGGTCTCCTAGCAAGATATGAAAAGGCCCACTGAGATGAAATTTCTCCCAGATGACCATAAGGCCAAAACTCAGGATTTAGTTCAAGAAGGTAAACTAATTTCCAACACTTTAATTAGATGCGCTCTAGATGCGGCTGACACTGCAGCTAGAGAGGTAAATACTCACATCCTTCTCCGGAGACATGCTTGGTTACGTATTTCAGGGTTTAAACCTGAAGTCCAGCAATCCATTCTCAACATCGCTTTTGACAAGAAACCTCTTTTTGGCCCTGAAGTTGATTAAGCGCTCGAAAAAATAAAAAAGACACCCATGTAGCAAAATCTATGGGAGCGCTTCGATCTCCCTCAAAAAGAGTTTCCTTTCGGTGCTCCTTTTATAGGGGATGGTCCAAGTCCTCTGGGACATACCAAAATACTTCCTCTTTCAAAAATTATTCCCAATCATCTTTTACTAGAGGATTTTTCAGAGGAGGCTATAGGGGAAATAGTCCCAGGGGCAGAGGTAAAAACACCACACCCCAAAATTCCCCTTTCCCAAATAAGCAGTGACATTCCCACACTTCCCTCCGACTATTCCACACCTGTCGGAGGAAGACTTCAAGACTTTCTCCCCTTTTGGTAATCAATAACAACCGACAAATGGGTGATTGGAATTATCCAACATGGTTATTGCCTGAAGCTTACCAACAACCCTCCAAACATTCCACCTCAATATCACAAATTGTCACCAGACCACCAGCACTTGCTTCAAAAAGAAGTGGAATCTCTATTACTCAAACGGGCTATAGAACCAGTCCTACTTCAGTACCAAGAGTCGGGGTTTATTGCCTGTTCGAGGCATTTGAGCTGTAGATCACATGCTTTGCATACTTCTGCCATCTAGTGTTGGGTCTGGATGTTTGCAAGTTGTTTTTCTTCAAAGAAATCTTTCCAGTCACGAGGTAGGTGACTCCTCCTTTTCGTGATAGTGCGCATTGCCATCGACTCCATTGTTAGATTGTTTTTTTCCGCCATCGAGTTCGGATGTATATCGTTGCACTCCGGTTCGACACCGTTTCCTTAGGGTTTCCCTTGGCGCGCAAGATACTCACCCTTGACGGTATTGTTTCGATCGCGTCTCCATTTCTATTGCGTATCGTATTAAGGTTCGTGGAAGGCCTTTGGGCCTACCCGCATCGGGTCGACCTGCAGTCGGTGGAACAAACTCCCTTTAAATTATGCCCTCGGTTTCACGCGAAATACCAGCGCACCGACTCACACAAAGTGTGTAACCTGTGTTTGTCCCCCGAACACAGAGCACAAGACTGTGACGCGTGCCAGGCTTTCTACTCCAAGAAAACTCTTCACGACCGTCGGGCTCGATGTCGCGATATGCAGAGCCAGCACACAAGCTCCATTCGGACATCTTCGGTCAACAGTCGGACGAAGAGGCTGGCGAGGCCATGGGAACAGAAGAGAACCTGGAGCCGGCCGACATCGTAGGTTTTGAATCCGGTCAAGAGGAGGACATCCCACTTGGTCAACGTACCGTGAGTAAACCTCCCCCCTCATCCCAAGACACAATTTCAGTTAAAAAGGCGGCTCAGGCCCAGCCCACACCCTCGGGCCCCGGTCGGCACCGAGATTATGCTTCTGACGCCCTGCCCTCTGGCTCAGCACCGAGGCCTTCCAAAAAGCCTTTCGGCTCTGAAAAGACTCCCTCCAAACCAAGTTCGGAGGCCAATCCTTCGGGGTCGAAACACAGGTCTGGCACCGACCCCCACCATTCGGCCCCGAAAAAATCGTCGGACCCAAAGAAGTCAACGGTTTCAACTCCGGCACCGAACATTTTGTCGCCAAAACAGACTGAAGTGCAGAAAACAACTACAAAGCCTAGTTTTGATGCCCCTATTGAAAAAAACGGATCCGAAACAAAAGCTTTTGTATATCCATCTAAAGACTGGCCATATCACCACTAAAGTGACTCTGAAAAGAAGGGCTGATGTAGAAGAAGAATATCACATCCCTTTAAAGAAGAGATCTGTTGGAACTAACCCTTCCCCTCCTCCTCTTCCTCCACCTATTCTTCCTTCATCACCACCTTCCGCTCAGCTTCAACCAATTTCACCTGAACATTCACCACCACATACACCTGATAACCAGGATGATGGGGATGATGATCAGGATAGGGGTGATGATCAGCCATTACAAGTCCCATGGGACGTTTATAATACCAATTCACCCACAGGCAATGATCCTGGCCAGTACCCTAACAAACCCTCTCCAACAGATGATAGGGTAGGCTACATTAAGTTATTGGGTACAGTTGCCAACTATCATGGGGTACAGATACATAAGTAGTCATTAGAAGAGTATTTCCTCTTTGAAACCCTCAGTACCACACAGACGTCATCACATACACTACCCATGCTCAAATGGATGGTCAGGCATGTAGATGAAATTTTTAATGACCAAGTCAGGGCTCGTATTCTTAGCCCTAGAGTGGAAAAAAGTACAAGCCAGCACCATCAGACCCAGTATATATAAGGGGAAATTGCCACTAGACTCCTTGGTTGTGTCCAATGCAAGAAAAAGAGCCAACTCACAGACAACAGGAGAGGCTCCACCTCCTGATAAGGAATCAAAACTTATTGACACTTTGGGGAAAAGGGTAGCTTCTCAAGCAGCCAATTTCTGGAGCGTCTCCAACACTCAGGCACTGTTGGCGTGATATGACCATGCGCACTGGGATGAAATGGAACAACTGATGCAATATTTACCCCCAGAATACAAATCAAAAGCACAAGATCTGGTTCATGAAGGGCAACTTATTGCTAACAATCAAATAAGATGCTCTCTAGATGCTGCAGACTCTGCTGCTAGAGCCATAAACACTAGTGTCCTCTTAAGGAGGCATGCCTGGCTTTGTATAACTGGTTTTAAACCTGAGGTTCAAACCTCAATTTTAAATACCCCATTCGATAAGGAACATTTATTTGGCCCAGCTGTAGATTCTTCACTTGAAAAAAATGAAGAAATATACTGAGGTAGCCAAGTCTATGGTAGCCCTACAGTCCACTCAGGGTCGTGCTTCCCTTTGACGCTCCATTTACCGAGGAGGTTACAAAAATGCCTCTTCAGAAGCCACCTCAACCTACAAGGGCAATAACCAACCATCTCCATCTAAGGGTTATTTCAGAGGAGGTTAAAGGGGTAACAACTGTAAGGGCAGAGGATAGGGTTCAAACACACGCAACTCCCCTGCCAACACAAAGCAGTGACTTGTCTTCACTTCCCCCCCAACCACTCAACACCTGTCAGGGGAAGACTCAGATTTTTTACCAATCTGGCAACCAATAACAACAGACAATTGGGTACTCCAAATTATCTGTTCTGGTTACTGCCTGTAATTTATCTACACACCTCCAAATATTTCATCGAAACCCCACAAACCATCACCAGACCATCTATACCTCCTCAAACAGGAGGTTTATTCTCTACTTCTAAAACGGGCTATTAAATCTGTGTAGCCTCAACATCAAGGGCCGGGCGTATACTCTTTTTATTTCCTGATTCCCAAAAAAGACTGCTCTCTCAGACCAATTTTAGATTTCAGAGAACTCAACCGGTACATTCATTCAGACTATTTCCACATGGTGACACTTCAACAGGTACTTCCTCTCCTACAGAAAGGCGACTTTCTATCTACTCTAGATCTAAAAGACGCCTACTTTCCTTTACCGTTTCACCCTGCTCATCGTAAATTCCTCAGGTTTGTGGTAGAGGGTCAACACTATCAGTTCAGGGTACTCCCATTCGGTGTGACCACCATCCCCAGAGTCTTCACAAAGCTTCTGGCAGTAGTAGCTGCTCACCTAAGAAGACAAAGCATCCACGTCTTCCCATACTTGGACGATTGACTCATCAAAGCCAACATGTACCACCAATGTCTACAGCACACTTTCAAGGCAATTTGGCTACTGCATCAACTAGGGTTCACAATCAATGTGCCAAAGTCACATCTCCAACCAACCAATACAAATGACTACCTAGGAGCCACAATAGATACTAAAAAAACTCTTGCATTTCCCAGCTCCGGCAGAATTCGAAATATTCAGGCTTTAGTTCTCCGCTTTCAACCCAACAATTGGATTCCAGCTCGAACTTGCATGCAACTACTGGGAATTATTATCGTTCCCAATGCCAGACTACATATGCGTCTACTTCAAGAATGCTTAGCCAGTCAGTGGAACCAGTCTCAAGGTCTATTAACCGATCTAGTGTTGGTAATCGGCTGTACTCATCGCTCTCTGCAGTGGTGGAACACGCAAAATGTATCAAAAGGACGGCCGTTCATAGACCCAGTTCCACAGATGGTACTGACAGCAGACGGGTCCCTCACTAGCTGGGGGCTCATCTACAACAATACACAATGCAAGGCTTGTGGAGCCAACAACAGAAATTGCTCCACATCAATCTCCTTGCTTGCAATATTTCTAGCACTCAGGGCATTTCAAACTCACCTAGAGGGGAAAGCGGTCCTAATTCGTACAGACATGACAGCCATGTACTACATACAAAACTCCAACTGTCCCACTTGGCACAAGACATCTGGAAGTGGGCCAATCGGCACACGTTTTATCTCCTAGCAGAACATCTCCCAGGAGTCAACAACCAGATTGAAGATCTCCTCAGCAGGCAGAGACAGCAAATACACGAATGGGAACTCCAACCTCCGGTCCTCCTTCCATACTTTCAACGTTGGAGAGTCCCTCACATAGACCTGTTCGCCACATACTAAAACGCGAAATGACCAAACTTCGTGTCCAGGTATCCACACCCATTGTTCAAAGGCAATGCACTAGGGATGAATTGGTCAGGGATAGTTGCTTATGCTTTTCCACCACTCCCACTCATTCCATTAGTGGTTCAGAAACTCAAACAAGCGTCCCTGACATTAATCCTAGTTGCTCCCACATGTGCACGGCAACCTTAGTTCACAACCCTATTGGAACTGTCAGTAGTTCCTCACCAAAAACTATGTCTTACACCCAATCTTTTTGCACAGAGACATGGAGACATAAGACATCCGGACCCCAGTCAACTCAATCTGGCGATCTGGCTCCTGAAGTCTTGGAGTTTGGCTATCTTAATCTACCGCCAGACTGCATGAATATTATAAAAGACTCTAGACATCCCACTACAAGAGCCTGCTATGCAGCAAAGTGGAAGCAGTTTGTAATATACTGTAATAACAAACACATTAACCCGCTTATTGCTTCTGTACAAAACATTGTTATTTGTTACATCTACAACGGTCCAATTTAGTGTACACTTCCATACGCTTACATCTGGCTGCAATAGCTGGATACCTCCAGAATAGACAACATCTATCTCTTTTTAGAGTGCCTGTTATCAAAGCCTTTATGGAGGGACCTAAGAGTCATGCCCCCCTCCACTAACCCTAACCCCCCCCCCCCCACACTCCCCCCCCCCCCTAAACCCCCACCCCCCCACCCGAGACGTCCACCTGCTCCAGTATGGAAACTCAGCATTGTTCTCACTAGACTAATGGGTCCACCCTTTGAGCCATTGCGCAAATGTGAACTGCAATTTCTCACATGGAAAACTGCTTTCCTCGTGGCTATCACATCACTCACAAGAGTGGGGGAGCTTCAGGCATTAACTGTAGAAGAAACCTTTTTGCAAATGCATAAAAATAAGTGGTTCTTCGGACTAATCCTAAATTCCTTCTTAAAGTCATTTCTGCTTTTTATATCAATTAAGCTGCTGAGTTACCTGTGTTCTTCCCTCAACAAGATTCAGTGGCTGAACGTGCCCTACACACATAAGATGTGGAGAGCATTGCTTTATTACATAGAAAGGACAAAACCTTTCCATAACACAAATAAACTTTTTGTTGCTTTCGCTCCACCATACAAAGGCAATCCCATATCAAAATCAGGTATTGCAAGGTGGATAGTCAAGTGCATTTAAATAGGCTGTCCAAAAGCAAAACAAACTTTAACAGTCCCCCCTGCGCACACTCTACACGCAAACTGGGGGATTTTATGGCATTCTTAGGAAATATACCCATAGATGACATATGCAAAGCTGTAACATGGTTTACACCTCACACATTCACAAAACACTATTGTGTAGATGTGTTAGCAAGACAGCAAGCTAGAGTGTGCCAGGCAGTTTTACGTACACTATTTCAAACCACTGCAACAGATACAGGTTAGCCACCGCTTTGGGAGATAACTGCTATATAGTCTATGCACAGCATATGATCTACAGCTCATATGCCTCGAACGGAAGATGCTGCTAACCCAGTATGCATCTGTTCTTGGCATATAGAGCTGTAGAGTCATATGTGCCCAACCGCCTCCCCAGGTACCTATACCTATTGCAGTAATATCTTACTTGGATACATGCATTCATGGACATCTCCTTTTACTACTCTTACTAACTCCATTATCACCCTCTGCGGGAAAACAATCCAACAATGGAGTCGATGCCCATGCGCACTATCACCGAAAGGAGGAGTCACCTACCTTGTGACTGGAAAGACTTCTTCGAAGAAAAACGAAGTGCAAACATCCGGACCCAACACTGGATGGCGATCTATGCACCAGCATATGACTCTACAGCTCTATATGCCAAGAACAGATGCATACTGGGTAAGTAGCATTTTCCTTTGGCATGGTCACACTTCAGGAGATACTTCAGCTTCTCAATCATGCAGACTTTATGATCACTCTAGATTTACAAGATTCATATTTCCATTTCCCAGTTCATCCCAAACATAGAAAATGTCTCCATTTCACTGTGGCAGGTGCTCATTTTCAATTCAAAGTCCTCCCGTTTGGTCTTCGCTCAGCCCCAAGAGTTGCTGCTCGTCTCAGGCTTCAAGGTCTGCAACGGTTTCCTTACCTCGACGACTGGCTAGTGAAAGCATCGTCTTTTCAGCAATCCTCAAAGGCAACTTCGATCTGTTTACGGATGTTTCGCTCCCAAGGGCCAACACTCAATTACCAAAAATTAGTTCTGCAACTGTCTTTCTCTGAGCATTCCAGCATACCATCCAGGACAGGATTTTCTTATCTACAGAAAGGCAAGCAAACCTTATTTCACTAGCGACAGCTAGCAGGAAAAAAGTTTGCTTTAGTACGCCTAGTAAAATTTCTGATTGGCATGATGTCCTCGGCAATTTTAATGGTATCTCACACACGTCTCAGAATGAGACCCTCACAGGAGCAGCTGGACAATCAATGGCTCCAGGTAACTGGGTCACTCGACTATCTAGCTAAGATAAATCCAGTTATGAAAAATAGCACTTCTCTGGTGGCAGTCCTCCAGGAATCTCTCTACAGGGTTAACTTTCTGTTCCCGGCTTTTGTCCTTACTACACGCGGTTCTCTAGACAACTGGGGAGCACACCTTCAAGATCTTCGAATAAGAGGCAAGTGGTCCAAAGCGCTTTCAAAAATGCATATCAATTTCCTAGAGTTGCTGGCTTTTTTCCTATCCTTACAGGCATTCCTCCCGAGAATACGAGGTGCTTCGGTTCTCATATGAACAGACAATAGTACATGCTTGTATTACCTCAACAAACAGAGAGGTACACGCTCCCATATCCTATCGCTGGAAGTGCAGGAAATCTGGAAATTGGATTCTTTCACACCACGTCTTTATCAAGGTAGAACATCTTCCAGGGGTAAAAAACAGTCTGGCAGATACTCTAAGCAGAACTCCCAACTCCTGCCACGACTGGGAGCTAGATCAGATGGTTCTCAATCTCATTTTCCATAGGTGGGGCAAGTCCAACGTGGATCTCTTCGCCTCTTGAATAAATTAGAAGTGCCAGTTCTTCGCCAGCTGTGAACCAGAAAGGGGGTCATTGGGAAATGCTTTTCTAATAGGATGGTCGGGGATCTTTGCGTACTCTTTTTCCGCCTTACCGTTTAATACTGAGGCTTCTGATGAAAATTAATAGGGAGCCATGTCGCCTGATTCTCATTGCGCTGCATTGGCCATGCCAACATTGGTTCACAAAGCTTCTCCTGCTCGCAGAATGCAAACCTTATCGCCTTCAAATATTAGGGTCGCTGTTAACAATGAGTGAGGACCAGATTCTCCATCCACATCCTGCGCCACTCCAGCTGCATGCATGGTTGCTGAACTCACAGGACTTTAAAGAAATTCTATCTAAAGCCATGACAATATCTACTATCAAAACTCAGTCTCAAATGGAAGCCCTTCTGTTGATGGTGTCTTCAAAACAATGCACATCTGTTTGATTCACCTCCAGAAAATGTTTTGCCTTATCTTCTCTCCATAGCTAAATTAGGCCTTCTGTATACTTCTAATAAGGTACGTCTTGCCGCAGTTTCTACTTCCAGACGTTCCTCTAAAGGTTTTTCTCTTTGTTCATGTCGACTGGTGAAACAGTTCATGAATGGACTTTATCAGGGTCTACCCTCCTATTGGAGCTCCTACTCCTGAATGGAGACTTAATTTAGTTCTTGCGCAACTTATGAAGCTCCCTTTTGAGCCTATACACATTGCTATTTGCTCTTATATCAGCCAGGAGAGTCCGCGAAATTCAAACTTTCATGATTAAAGAACCTTATCTTCTTTATCTCTAATGACTATGTCCTGCTTAGAACAAACCCAGTATTCTTTCCAAAAGTACCTTCTACTTTCCACCTTAATGAGCCGGTTATTCTGAGAACAGTTTTTTCCGAATCTAACTTCCCCAGCTGAAAAAGGCCTTCATACTTTAGATATCAAAAGATGTCTCAAGTTTTATTTGTTACATACCAAGAACATTACAAAATCTGACCAGCTTTTCGTCTTTTATGGTTTGCAAAGACCAGGTGATGCAGTGACCATAGCAATGATTGCCAGGTGGATTGCAGCCGCGATTCTCTTCTGCCATTCTAAAGTGGGTAGACCGCTTACTTTTAAATCTAAGGCTTATACGATGAGGGCAGTATCCTCTTCAGTGGCGCTCTTCGCAGGAGTGCTATTGGGCAAAATTTGACGCGCAGTAACATGGAGAAGCGAGCGTACATTTATGCAGCATTACTGCCTGGATTTGGCTACAGATGCAGAAGCGGCAGTAGGACAAACTGTCTTATGCAACCTTTTTCAATAAGCTAAGCCTTTGTTCTGGAGGTGTTAATTTTCAATTCAATGTTTTTTTATTGACATGTTATTGCTATGTTTTTTACATGCTCCTTTGCAAAATTTGTTATGTATAGATTTATATATATATATATATAATTGTTATTTATAAGATACCCACAATCCTCAGTTACGTTTGAATAAATATTATTTGCTACAGCTTGCTATTCTGATTCAAGCATGTAAATCTATGAAAGATCAATACTGTGTAAGAAAATGAGTTACCTGTAACTTCAGTTATCCAGTGTTGGTATCTTTCATAGATTCACATGCGACCACCCTCCTCCCCTAAGAGGCTTCCCTTATTATTAAAATTATAAATACTCTGGTCACTTGTGCTAGAAAATCTGAGGGTCTTGCTTCTCTGTGAAGTGTTCTGGAGGGTGCTGATGTCACATTGGCTGTGTTTTGACTTTGGTACCAGGTTGTAGCAGACAAGTGTGACTGCCTCAGCACCTATCACAGTGCTTATCTGGGCTTATTTGCCCTATGTCCCTGTAACTATTCACACAACCCCATTGGGGTGTTACGCTTGTGGCACATACTTGACCATGATTCGAATTAAATGAATAATTATGTTTGCGATATATCGATCAAGATATAGAATATGTTTAGCATAGTGATTCTGTTTTGATACCCATACTGTTGTGCGTCTACCAGGCTGAACTATGTGTGTGACTGGATTCGCAGAAAATGTGATTATCTTTAAAAAAAAAAAACAAGATAATAAAGACAAGAATCACTTTTTTTGTATTTTTGGGGGATTATGGTTGTGGTGCATCTCTACACTTTATTTTGACATATGACACTATACCTGCAATTGAGAATAAAACTAGATGGTGCACTCTTCCTCCATCTAGCGTTGCGTTCAGAATGCTGCAACTTTTGTTTCAACCTGTATAGAATGATTCACAGTCCTGCTCCCTGAAACCAACAATGTAACGGTACGCAGACTACACCTATGGCTACTTTTGCCAACATTAGATTCAGAGCGGAAAGAGTGTTCTGTGTTGAAATGTATCGGATAGATTCCTTATCTTTTGAATTTCCAAAGCGTCAGACTGGATCGGGAAGTTTTTTCTTTGAGCAATATCCCTGCACACCAGTAGGTGTTGTCAATTGGTTCCATATGATGTCGTCACCTATATAGTCGCCACCTTGGTGTGCTGACATCAGTTCTTTTCGTGCCAGTCAAGTGCTGATCCGTGAAGAGAGATACCCTCTGTCATATTTTGGCTGGATTTTTTTTTACTTTTTGTCGACCCCTTTTGGTGTGTTGGTTATACCAGGTCTAGAAAGACTTCAGGGTTTAAGATGCGAGATGCCTTTCATTGCACCATATTGGTGACGGACCCGCATTTGGTTTGTCTCTGGTGTGCAACCATGACTCAAAGTTGTGCTCTGACTGCCGGACCATGGCTCCGAAGGGTTTGAGGGAACCGTCCCTAAAGCTGCTTGCGGCCCGGCAGGCAACACCCCATCGCTAGACTCCTCGGAGTGCACGGTGCTGGTCGAGAGGAAGGGCCCAGCACTGCTTCAAGAGTCTCAAGCCCTCTTCATCCCACTCAAAATTGTCAGGACATTCAGTTAAGAGGCACAAAAAACACAAGAAGTTGAAGCGTGCTTTGACTTCTCCCCGTCCACCGGCGACGCTTTCAAGGCCTTGTTCTTCAGATCCTGCGCCTGGGTCGGTTCCGCACCTCCCTGTATTTCCGAGAGCCTGAGCGACCTCTGCCCAACGTAGAGAATTTTATGACGCCATGCACCTAATTTTTGGGTGGCCTGTCCCACTGGTGTGCCTTCGGGCCCCATGGAGGTGAGAGGGGGTCCATCGGGTTATGTGCTAGCGGCTGCGGTCCCGATGATTATGGCCCCCTATGTTTCCAGACCGGCGCCGGTTGTGCCATTGCGACCTTCCCCAGTGCCTGCCCTGATGCCGATGCGCCTGACACCACCATCGATGTCGGCCCCCATTCTGATCCTGACAACCTGGAGCCGGTACAGAGAGAAGGGCACTGACAGACCATCCATGTCCTAAGTCATTTCCTGAGTCTTATTCAGAAAGGCTAGAAGTGGGATAACTTTGGGAGGGGGTCGCTGGACTCATTAAAAGACTAGCCTGATGAGGAAATGGACTGGTATAAGGAATTGGGTGAGGCCAGTGGACTGGATACGTCTCCACATGATGGAATGCTTTCTCTCCGTACTGTGGCTACAGAGGAGGGAGTGTCTTATGTTGTTGTAGTGCGAAGTGCAGTTGAGGTACGTGGCCTTCAGCTTCCTTCAGTGGTGCTCAAGACCAATATCTTGACGGAGGTGCTACAACCAGGAGTTTCCTCCTCGGAACCCCTGCTTTCCTTTAATAAAGCCCTCACAGATATCCTACAGGGAACCTGGTCAAAGCCCAACACATGTGCTCCTGTGAATTGGACTGTTGCCTGCCGCCACCGCCCTGCTCCAGGTGACCCTAATTTCCTTACTACCCACCCTACTCCAGAAAACGTGGTAGTCCAGGTATCTACGTCCCATGGCGAGTCCCCTTCCGCTCTCCCCGATAGGGAATCCCAAGAGGCTGGATAGTTGGGGAAAGAAAGTTTTCTTCTGCCAGCCCAGCTTTGTGGTCGGTAAAAACCACATGCTTATTGGGCTGTTATTCCCCAACTCTGTGGAAAACGGTTGTGCAGTTGCTGCCACAGGTCCTGAAGGAGGCCTGGACTGTTCTTTCCCAAGCAGTGTCAGGTGGGAGAGATGCAGCAAAGTTCGCCATTCGATGTGGTTTAGACACAACCGATTCTCTGGGCAGAACGATATCATCGACAGTGGCTGATGGACGTCACACCTGGCTGAGAACATGGGGCTTTTCGGGGGATGTCCAAGCCTCGCTCATGGACATGCCCTTTGATGCACATGTCTCTTCGGAGACAAGGTAGGCACAGTGCTGGAGCGCTTTAAGGACTTCGGGCGCTGCCGCCAAGTCCTTGCGCCCCTCAATGGCCGCACGTCCCCAGTCTGCCTTTTGTGGCTTCTGAAGGGGCTTTTAGCCACACCAACCATACCCCAGCCGTGAGCCGTGCAAGTTCCTTAACCCCTGCGTGGGTGCAGTGCGTTCCAACCATGCAGGTCAGGCAGCCAAAGGTCAGACTATCCCCTTCCCGGCAACTTCATCCTCCAAATCCTCCTAGTCTCGCCCTTCCAGACCATGGGCTTCAAGTTGGTGGCAGGATTAGCAATCACCTCCACCACTGGCAGACCATCAGATCAGACAGGTGGGTCCTCCAGATAGTCAGAAGGGGCCACTCCCTCCCCTTCGCGACCACCTCTCCCGCCCTGCATGCCTCCATCCCTCAACCGGCTGACTAAGAATCATTTAATTTTACTCCAGGAGGAAGTCATGACCCTCTTGGCCATAGAGAGGGTTCCGGCACCAGACGTTGGCTGTTATTCCTGCTACTTTGATTCTGAAAAAGGACTAAGGCCTTTGCCTAATCCAAGACTTACGAGCCCTCAACTACTTCCTCAAAAAGAAAAAATTCAAGATGGTCACATTAGCTCAGGTCTTGCCTGCCCTGAACCCTGGAGACTGCATGGTAGCGTTGGACTTGCAGTACTCCTGTTTTCACATTCCTGCCTGCCCATCGGCGCTACCTGTGGTTTAGATTTAGCCACAAGCAATTTCAGTTCACTGTGCTCCCTTTTGGCCTTACCAGCACCCCTCTGGTGTACTCGAAGTCTTTAAGAATGAGCTTTCCCAGTGGACCCTGAAGAAACCCCATGGAAGATAGAGGGTTGAAGAGTCGTCCCTCCGGTGTATACCCCAGGAACCAGGATACCTACACCAGGGAAGCCAGGTGCATATGTGCGACGTGACGTCATAAACCGCTGTAACCCACAATGGAGGACTTCAGAAAAGATGCCGCTGGCGAAGAAGATGAAATAGTCGGGTGTTATCCAAGGATGGATTCTTGAAGAGTAGTACCTGCAAGCAGAGGGGGCAGAGTCTATGCCACTCCGAAGAGACCAGTAGGCACGGAAGACCAATGACCACTGATGACTGAAGATGCAGGAGTAATGACGGTGACCTTGTCGCTGCAGCTGTAAGTACCAGGCGATACTGTGGAAGACCAGGAGCTGTTCACGAGCTGTCCTACGTTTGAAGTCAAGAACTAGGGGATTGGTGTCCTGCAACAGCTCCAACAAACCTTGGCAGCAGCAACAGACGAGGCAGACGAAAAAGGTGCAGCTTTGTGACCAACAAGGTCCAAGGGACTCACCAACTGCAGAAGAGTCGGAGCAGGTTCAGAAAAAGCAGGGGAGCCCACTGAAGCCAAAGAAGACCCTCAAGAGGATCCACAGGCCAGAGGCACAGTAGTCGCAAGAGGACCGCAAGCAGCTCACCAAAGATGCAGGCCTGCAGGTCAGAGGATGCTGTGAGGACCAACATCTTGGCAGGAAGAGGTGCTGGAGGCTGGAGCTGCCTGTAGATTTCTGGAGTTAACAAGCCTTGGCAACGGTAAGACAACGCGGTGCACAGGGTCTCTGTTACAGCAGTTCTGATGAAGGATACTGGCCTCAAACTTGCTGAGAAGACAGTGCAGACCTCAAGGGAGTTGCAGAACCACCACCTGTGTTGCTGAGCCTTTCGTAGTCCGTGGGAGATCAGGAACAGCAGACCGGTCAGCTAGGTTGCGGTGCTTGCAAATGCAGGGAAGTGACTCCTTCACTCGAAGGGAGATTACTTCTGATGTCCTTAATGCCCTAAGGCCTGGAGAGGAATATGGATGGAGCACAGGCACAGACTACGCAGAAGACTGGCAGGGCGACGAGGCCAGGAGCAGCAGGAGTCTTCCTTGATGTAGTCCTGGTTCCAGGTGAAGTCCAAGGTGCCCTGACAGTTGAAGTGGTTTCAGATTTGAATCTTGTCCCACGACGAATCTCAAGAGCCACCCACAGGAAAACCCTTAAGTACCCTAGGGAAAGGGTTGGGACTATTCAAGGGTCCCTCCCAGGGGATTAGCTGCGCAGAGCGGAGGATACTCCCATGTCCTTTGCAGGGGCTGCTGGTGTTAAATGGCAAAAGGGGAGTTACTCCTACCAAACAAAATCAAAAAATCCTATGTAAAAGAGTATGTTGCTCTGCCATCACGGGAGAGTGGTGGGAAAACCTATGAGCAGCTCAAGTCAAAAAGCTAATGGCTGCTTTTGACTATAACTGCTCGTAGGGTTTCACTCCCACCCCTGTGATGGCAGAGCAACGTACTCATTTACGAAGGATTGTTTGTTTGTTTGGTAGGAGTACCAAACGAATCATGTGCCCTGCGAGCGTGAATGTTTCTTGCTCTACAGGCAGTGACATCACTGTGGAGGGTGTTGCCAAGTTAAGCGGTGATGCATGGGCTTTATTTTGTGCCTATACTGATCTGGCCCAGGGCGAGGTCTGAAGAGCTCCATTAATATAATGGAAGAGGGTGGGGCAGACTCATGGGGTTGATGTTGGAGTGGGTGTCGACCTTGGAACGCAGCCTTCGCCTCCTCCAATGCTTGTGTGTCTTCTATTGGCTGAGGAGTCCTCAGGAGTGGAGTCCAGCAGCTTTCGATCCGAACTTCCGAAGTCAATGAGTGCTGCATTGCATGTGCTTTGTCGCTGTAGCAGAGCTACTCCTCGTCGTCCGTTAGCTAGGCTGGCTCAGTAGTAAGATTTACCTTATTAAACTTAAATTAAACTCTTTCTATTGCCTTGCCTAACTGCACACAGGCCTTCAGTGCGCTCCGTTATATGTGTTATTATTCTCACTCACTTCTGGCAGGCCTGACCCCTGTGCGCGTCGAAGACCTGACAAAGCCTCTCCTCTCGGGAAACACTGCTGCAGTCGTGGTAAAAAGTGTGCGTTAACCCTAGATCAACATGCCCTGGAGGACGAGTGTGAGGTTAGGAGCAGCCTTTGCTCTCCCGGTTCTGCATAAGCAGCATGGAGTAAAGTGAGACTAATCTACTAAAGGTCTTCACTGCGTCACCCTCCTCTACCCAACTCACAGGACCCCCAGGCTGCGAGGAAGTAGAGGAGCTCCTGACTGCGCAGGGTTCTATACTTGGGCCTCTTGTCAAATGGGAGCTGCAGGAGCACAACCCTGCGCTGGCATCCGTCCATTCGAGTATTAATGAAGCCAAGTTTGCTTATTTATTTCCTGTGTATTGGTGTCAATTCAAAGTGATTTTTGTTTAATTTTTCCATGAGCAGCAGCCTTTGTGAGGAAGCATTTCTTATTCCAAGCAGCCCCAGAATATTTCACCTTTTGCCTTGAAGAAATTTCCTAATAATGAAATTGGTACACAGTATAGCTAAGCAATTGCAGTTCACGGATGCCTCAGGGTGCTGGTGCAAATTGCATCTAAAGAAACCCTATAGCCACTCTCGCCCCAATTTTAAAGTAAAAAAATTAATGTGAGGTCCCAAGATGAAATGCCCTTCCGCCTCAGTTTTGTCAAGGCATGATGATCTGTAAATTGCCGCCTAATTTGATTTGTCAGCATTTCTGGCCACTGAGGAGTTCTTCCTGCATGGTGGAAAGTAGACAGAGCCAGTAGAACAAAGAAGAAATTGTTGTGTAAAATATACATGGTCCCAAAGGTACAAAAGTTACTGCATCAGCAGAAAGTTCTATTAACGTTGCTGCAGAAATATAATCCATGCCACTGCCAAATATTGTGAGTAGTCACTGCTGTTGAAGCATGCAAATGGATACTTCACATTTTGGTTACATCTGCCGAACCCGCACACTCAATTAATCATCTCGAAGTCCGTGCAGGAAACATGGTTGTACTTGGGTCATGAAAATCACCTACAAAGGAATTACAGCATGGGACAGTGATTGTGCTGGAAAAAACACAGAATGTTACACAGGGGTATGTAGTGCTGCTAGAAATCCCTGGAC
This sequence comes from Triturus cristatus, assembly GCF_964204655.1. Taxonomy (NCBI): domain Eukaryota; kingdom Metazoa; phylum Chordata; class Amphibia; order Caudata; family Salamandridae; genus Triturus; species Triturus cristatus. The sequence continues at coordinate 487,158,330 of NC_140587.1, read as the reverse complement.
GCCTCTTTTGGCAGGCAGATTTGCTCACTTGCCACCGATAACTCGCGCACAACTTTGATGCCTCACCTTTTTCAAAAGTCACCAGCTGCCACTGGTCCTTTGTCCAGTTTCATGCCAGAGCTAGAGCCAGGGGCTCCCTGTACTGTCTAAAACTGGAGTTTGGAAGGAGGGCACTAAATGTGCCCTTCAAAGCAGTCTGGTGGCCCCACCCTAGCACACTAAGTCATGTCTGGAGAGGTGGTCACAACTCCTTGTGACAGGAAACCTATTGTTCTACCTTTTCCTGCTCGTGCTTAGCTCAGCAGCAGGATGGAGAATCGTGTCTGTGGTCGGCAGCAGCACTAGCTTGCTGTTAGACCATGAATGGCAGGTACTGGGAATACAGCGGGGGGCACCCTAGGGGAACCCCCCAGTACATGGTATCCTACACTGGAGTCGGTGTTTGGGGAGGATTCCAACATGTTTGATAGCAAACATGAGCAGTTTTGGTGCAGCCAGTATATAGTTAGAAATCTCGTATTTGACTTCATGTCCACTATATGTATTAAATGGCTGACAGCACTTACAAAGCCTGGATAATCGACTTCTTGGTTTGTAGCGGGTGTCCTGCTCCTTCATGCAGGGCACCTTCACACTTATAACCTAGCACCCTGCCTTCAGGATTGAAAGGTGTGTCTTAGGGGTGACTTATAGGTTTTAAGTGCAGTGACCTCAGATATAAGGAAACGTATATCTGTTATAAGTTGTGCTAGCACTAGCTTACACAGGCTGCTATGGCAGGCCTCTGGTCACAGTTAGAGTGGACTCTCATGGGTGGCATTATAAATGCTGCAGCCCATGGGAGACCCCTGGTATACCTGTGCCCTGGGTACCTCAGTACCATATACTGAGGGGTTACTAGGGTACACCAGTAGCCAATTGTGACGGTACCAAAGTATTTACCATATCAGGAGGAAGCACAGTGACTGGGGTCATGATTAGCAGGATCCCAGTCAGACTACTCAGAAAACAGAATAACACCAGCAAAATGTGGGGGTAACCATGCAAACAGATCCTGCGTTCCTACAGTATCTTTATTGTTTTAACTATACTTGGTGTTTGTTCTGTTTTTTAAGGGAAGATCTACGTTACTAGTAGTTTTAAAATCTATATAAACACATAAGGCACTTTACCCAAGTCAGTAGACGTGGGCAAAAGTGGTTTTGGGTTTCATATATTTGAAAATAAATGCTTATGGATACTGCAGTACTACCCCGAAATTATCTACGTAGTACATCGGTGCCTATGGAATCCCCCCCCAAACAAATGCCATATACACTGCACTGTACTCCATTGGACTCAACACCACTGGACTTTGCACCACTGCTGTACACCACTCTCCTGTATACTCTCCCTCTCTACTCTACACCGCACCATTGCACTCTGCTGTACTCTGCACTCCACACCAATCTATTCACTTTTGTACCACTACAGTCTACGCCACTGCGCTCTATGCTACTACAGTCTGTCACTCTGGTCTTTGCCACTCCACAGTACTCCACTCTACCACAGTCTATGCCACTGAACTCTACTCTGCACCACTTCACTCTCCCCCACTTCATGCCACTGTACTCTACTCTTCACCACTCTACATATTTATTCTATGCCGCTCTACAGTACGCCACTCTACTCTGTGCCACTTCCCTCTACCCCGCTCTTCTCTAACCCACTTCACTGTATGCCACTCTGCCCCCACTCTACTCTACTACAGGTTACTCTACCCCACTTCACTCTGCACCACTTCAACCCACTGTACTCCATTTGACTATATGTAGGCTGTCATGTTTTAGGTTTAAACCTATAATAACTGATAAAACCCCACCAAAAGGGAAATAGCCTTCCCCAGTGTTCACATATAAAAACTGAAAAAATACCTGCCCAACCACAAACTAAATGCCATTCAAAGAAAGGAAAAGGAGAGTGAAAGATTCATTTTTTTGTTTTGTGGTCTTTGATCTAAAGATGCAGGGTTTAGAAGCATTTTTTAGGTCTTGTTGAAATATTTTATAAACTGCATAGAATCAGGAAATATCAAAATCATATTTGATATTTTGGTTGCGTTTAATTCTTTCACTGATGGGTAAAATGCTGGTTTTATAAGAATCTTTCCCAATATGTGCCATCACATTTACCCACAGAGAATTCGTAAAAATCCTTGATACATCAGCATTCTTTTCTAGTGAGGTAGTATTGATAGTAGGTGAATTGCCAAACACCCCAGGCTTTAAACATTCAATGCAAGGTGTAGTGACAGGTGTATTTGAAAAGAGTGCTGCCACTAAGCATCTGGGATAGTGGTGAAAACATGACACCAGACTTTTGGAAAACATGGGATGCAGTGTCATTCGGAATGCTGCTGTAAAAAGTTATTTCCAAGTTCAACAAAGGTCAGAGTGATATTGTTTGTATTTGCAGTGATTCAGCTACGTATATGAAAAAGTTGTGTGATGACCTGTCAAAATCGATACCTGAGCTGAAGTCCTTCCTTGTAAGAGATCCTTTCCACTTGTTGGATGCAATGCTGAAAGCATCTTTACAATCGTTAGAGTTAATGAAGAGTGCCATTGACTTTTTAGTCCATTCTGGTGCACTGTTTTGTATGGGCATGAACTAAAATGCAAATATTTCTCATTTTGTGCTGTGTGTGGCTTCAAAGAAAGTCATCACAACTGTGTCACTTAGCTTATGATTCTCAGTCCTAGAGGCCATGAATGCTCTATTATCCATGAGGCAACTGTTTACAGAATTATTGCTGAGTTATGATGCCAAAGGTAAGAAATGTGAGGATCTTTGGTCGCATATTGATAGTGATGTGAAAAAAGTACACTCTACTGAAATCTTAGATTTTTACAGGAAAACAACTCTGCTTTAGTGGACATAATAAAAAAATAGTCTGAAAACACCCTTGTCTACCAAGTGTTCAGCATAATTGATGTGGATATGAAACATCTCCTTGAGAGTAGGGTGGGAGACACCTTTAGTGACTTTGGCACTCCAACATGTTCCATGTTGGAGTGCTTGCCACTTGGTAAGCAAAGCAATGTTGAGGAGCAATATGCAAACTTTTATTTTACAATGTATGAAAAAATGGCTTGCAATGATGCATTAAAATGTCCCTTCACCAACCATGGCATTTGAAGTCCAAGAAACCTCACTGTGGTACTCTGGCAAGTTCTAGATCCCTTACGTAAAGGTCTATGAGTCACTCTATTCTATTGTACTTCACTGTGTTTCACTGTCCACACCACTGCACTCAACGTCACTCTACTTCACTGTACCCCTACTTAACTCTACCCTAGTTCACTCTATGCCTCTCTACCTCACTGTAATCCATTGTACTCCACTCCACGTCACTGGAAGCCGCTCTACTCTACTGCACGCCACTCCAGTCTACTCCACTCTACTTTATCCCATTCTACGCCGGTCCTCAACACTCTATGCCACTGCATTGTACACCACTGTACTCTAGTCTGCACCACTCTACTCTACTGCACTGTATGCCACTTTGCACAACTGTATGCCACTGCACTGTAGGTCATACCACTGCAGTCTACTCAACTGTACCCTACCATGCACAATTCTACTGTAGGCCACTGCAATTCTGCAGCGCGTCTTTTGCAAAAGCTAACCAGAAGGACGCACATCCAGCTGCACCTGAGAGAACTGCACTGGCTTCCTAGTAAAGTACAAGTGAGGTTCACAGAACTTACCATTATTCATAAAGCCTTCCATCACTCTGTCCCCCCAATACCTAGCCAAGACGCCACTCTCTATCTTCCTACCAGATTCCTTCGCTCCTCTAACTGATTTATGGTGGTGATTCCTAAATTCAGAAAAAATGCTGGGATGGTAGCTCTTACTCTCATCTTCCTTCCAAAGACTGAAATGCTCTCCCATAGCATTTGCTGGCTGTGAGGGACATTCCTGTTTTTCAAAAATTGCTGGAGACCTGGCACTTTAGCTCTGCTTTTTAACTCCAAGACTACAAGGATTTGTGCCTACAATAGCGCAGAGACATTATGAGTATCTATTGCACTCTATAAATCCCCCAAACATAAAAATACGCCACTCTAATCTACACCACCCTAATAACTGCACTCTACTCCACTGCACTTTACTTTGCACCAGTCTGTTATGTTATGTTAAAATAATTTTATAATGCGCACAGCTACCCAAAAAGGGTTTCCCAGCGCAAACCTGAAGGAACCAAGGAAATGAAAGATTATTGATTAAACAACCAAGTTTTTAGTAGTTCACGGAAATTTGTGTAGAGTGTTTCTTTGCGAATCGCTATAGGGAAAGAATTCCATAAGAGTGGGCCAAGATAGGAAAAGGAGCGTCCACCCATTCTTGTAAGTTTGACCCTAGGAACCACAAAATTTTCCTGAGTCGTGGAGCGCAACAGGCGGGAGGGTTGATATGGGCGGACTAGATTTTGCAGGTATTGAGGAGCAGTACCTGTCTTTATCTTGAACATATAGTTCAGGGCTTTAAACTTGGTCCGATTTTCCACTCTGAGCTAGTGTAGATCTCTCAAGGCACAAGAAGTAGAGGACATACTTGGGATTTTGCAAAACAATCTTGCAGCGGAATTCTGCACCACCTGAAACTTACGTAACACATCCCTATTTGCTCCCAAGTAAAGAATATTCCCGTTGTCCAATCTAGAAGTTACAAGTGACTGGACTACGGTCTTTTGGGTAGCACCAGGGAGCATCCAAATAATTTTCTTCAACCATTTTAAAATGGTGAAGCAGGTGGCTGCAGTTTTTACCGCATGTTGCTTCATAGATAAATTATCAATGATAAATCCCAGGTTGCGGACTTGAGAGGTGGGCACGGGTAGAGGACCCATTACACTGGGCCAATATTGGGGGCCCCAAAGATCTTTATTTTTCCCTAGAATAAGGACCTCAGTTTTTTCACCATTGAGCTTGAGTAGATTAGTTTGCATCCAAGATGCAATGCTACTCAAGCCCACTTGAAGAGTTGAGGGTCCCGGCAGCTTTTCCGCAGAAAGGGAAAAAATGATTTGGGTGTCATCGGCGTACAAAAAGAGACAGCCCAGCTTCTTCTGCAATCGCTGCCAAAGGTTGTATGTATACATTAAACAGAAGAGGGCTCAAAATCGACCCCTGAGGTACCCCGTAGGTAGAAGAGTGGATTTTAGAAGCAGCCCTAGATTAAAAAACTTGAAAGGTCCGCTTGGATAAAAAAGAAGACAGCCAGCCAAGTGCTGTGCCCGTAATGCCAAGAGACTGCATGTATTTAATTAGCACAGTGTGAGAGACTGTGTCAAATGCGGCACTCAAGTCTAACAGTATGAGAGCCACTGTGTTACCTGTATCTAAATGTTGCTGTAACATTTCAGTAATACCAAAAAGAGTCGTCTCGGTCGAAAAACCCGCTCAGAAGCCAGACTGAGAAGAATGCAAGAAGTTAAAAGATTCACTTAGTTACTTGTATGTTTACATGTTTTTCCAAGATTTTAGAAAAAATTGGAAGCAGGGAAATGGGCCTTAAATTGTATGACTGGGCAGGATCAGCATTAGCCTTTTTCAAAAGTGGGAGGACCATGGCGTGTTTCCAATCAGGTGGAACCGTGGCCTCTTGGAGTGAAGCGTTAAGTAACTCCATAACAATTTTCAAGGATGGCATCTCAAGTTGCTGAAGTACTGGAGCAGGGAGGAGATCACAGGGAGACCCTGATTTAATGCTGCCTAAAATGTTTTTAAAATAATTAATATTGAGGTGGCCACGTTTCCAATTTCATGCACGATTCAGCAGTAGAAATGGACTCAGGAGAGAAAACTGACTGAATAGGTGCCATTGGTCTAGTTTTATCCAGTCTCAGATATATTTGCTCCACTTTATTTATAAAAAAGTTGGCAAGAGTGTTACATTGTGATTCATCTAGAATAGGAGTAGTAGATTGTGTGTCCGAACCAGCTAGTTTTGTAACCATTGTAAACAAAGTGCGTGAACAGTTCTGTGCATTGGAAATAGTGGAGGGGACATATTCTGCTCGAGCTAATTTACATAGAACATGGTATTTTTTTAAAGCGATTTTGTATGTAATTTTAGATTCTGAGGAATAGTTTTTCCTCCAGCATCTTTCCAATGCTTTACATTTACTTTTTTCGGTTTTTAGTTGTTCCATAAACCAAGGAGCAGGGGGACGATGGTTATACAATTTTTTAACAGAGAGTGGGAGGCAGTCATCAGTTGCATTGGAAATCCAGCTGTAAATAGTTTCCAAAGACGACGTCGATATTGAATCCTTCATTGAAGCACTATTGGACAGGGGTCGATTAAACGCTTCCATATCCAGTTTTCCCCAGTTTCTGGATTGTGATTGTGATCCAGATACAGATGTAAACAAATTCCCTGGGGCTGTACAATAAAACCTGACCGCAAAATGATCTGACCAACATAAGGGAAGGGCAGGAGGACATTGAATGTGAGATACATTGGAAAAGATGGGATCTAATAAGTGGCCAGCCGTATGCATCGGGCCACTGTTACAAAGTAGTAAATTCATAGCAGCCAAATATGAGATCAATGCGCAACTAGTCATGCACTCAGTATTATGAAGATGGAGATTTAAATCACCTAAAATGGTGAAATTAGCCATTTTAAGTAGGTACGGGGCAACCAAGTCTGGGAATGACGTCGCCCAAAGACCGGGCGGTCCTGGGGGCCGATAAACCAGCATACCGGATAAAGTAAAGTGAGAAGTCAGGGTAAGTTTGAATAAGGCTGCTTCACAACCAGCAAGAGGCAGATCCTCAAATTAGCATGAGTAACATTTTTTAAAGATTAATGCAATGCCTTCTCCTACCCTTAAATTTCTATCTTTTCTGACTATTGCATAATTAGCGGGTAAAGCTGTGGCCACATCTGGTCCTTAGCTTGTGTGCAACCATGTTTCAGTTAAAAAAAAAATTGCGTCTGGTTGTTCACTACTTAATAAATTAAAGATATCCTACTTATGTTTAGGGAGGGATCGACAATTAATTTCCCAAAAGTTAAACACTTTGTTAGGAAAGAGGCAGAGATTTTGATGAAAAGGTGCACTATCTACGATTGTACTATTTGATTCACTGGAGGGTGTTGTACCAAAGGTAAAATCACAATAAGAACAAGTAATAATGTCATCTATAGGATGAAGTAGGCTAAAGTCAGGGTGGTGCTTATCACAAAGTTTCAGCAGTTGTTCAAATGAGTATTGGATTAGCTGTGGCAGGGGAACTAAAATTTGGGCAGGGTTTGTGGCCCCAGGTTCCGTGCGGTCTACTGTACGCCACTGCACTCCATGGCACTTTACTCTGCATCAATTTAATGCAAGCCACTGTGCTCCCACCGCCACCACCAACTGTCCGCCACTTACATCTACTACACTCTTTGGCAATGTAAGCCACACCACACCACTCAAGTCCAGTCCACGAGAAAATATCGACATAGTACGGTGGTAGTTTTCAATGAAAAATAAATGTACATATAAAAGACTTGGCACCAAAATAAACAAAATTAAATGTTTAGAAACCACTTAGCATACTATTAAAAAAACAAAGGTTTAAGCTAAGTTATAGTTAGGCTATGTAGTTCTTTATTCACAAAACAAACTTAACTACACAAACAATGGAAATTCTGAAGTTATAGCTATAACTTAGTTATCATTTGTGCACCACCCAAAACTTAATATAACTTGAGCATATCCGTGCACAGTTTTGTGAACTTGGTAGGCTGACTAAAAGAACTATAACTTACTGCTTCTCCATGCACTCTTTATTCCCTTTCATATTGCTTAACTTATAGCGTTCATAACAATACTCATGACATCTCCCATCTCCAATGACATAATTTCTGAGAACACTGTGGATGGTAGCAAGCCTAGGTATAGTTGATTTGGTCTGCCTGCAGTTCACAACACTATGTACTAAAGTGTGCAAGTTATATATGTACATATCCATCCAAAGCTTAATATATTTCTTTTTTTGGGGGTGTGGCATTCCACTTAACATGGAGTGAATGAAATAGCAGCAGCAAATCGCGTTGGATGAAGTAGAATGTGATGTCATGAATTTTTAGTTTTTTGTCAATCTGGAAAATCACTTCCTTGAATTCCAGCAAAACAAATGTCTTTAGACAACAGTGTCATTTTGCCCCTTTTTACCTTCATCAACTTCTTTCTCTACCCTGCTCAATTGGCAAAACATTGTTGTGGAATAAACCTTTTCAGTGACACTTGCTTTGCAACTGTAACTGCAGAGGCACTAGTCCTGCCCTCTGTAGAGCATTTCTGTTCTATGCTTTTAGTTCTTCATCCGGTCCATTTTGGAGTGCAATTGCTAGTTAATAGTGTTCCTGCAGTTCCTTAAAGTCAATTAGATCTTGTAGAGGTTATAGCTATAACACTAGTGATCACATTTAGAAGTTATTTCTTCTTTATTTTACAGATTATGGCTTTAAAACCATATGACCTTAGGAGGCGTTTATATGTAATTTTCCGGGGAGAGGAAGGACTTGATTACGGTGGTCTGGCAAGGTAAAGTAATTTATATACTTCCTAGTAAGCACAGTTCAGAAAATGTTTTCAAATGGCGGCTGTGAGAGATGGATCTGCCACTCCTAAATGACAGAATGTGTTTTTATTTTACTGTTACCCTTTTTGACCTCAGAGGGATTGGGATTTTGTTGTTTTGGCCCAAACGCTCATTCTTTTAGTGGCATAAAAATGCTTCATTGCAGATGAGGTTTGCTGCGATCATCATTGCCCTTTTGTGTGCCCATTCAGTCTGCAATGTAACTGTACCAATTGTTATTTCTATAATGTCTGCACCAATCAATTTGCATAGTTTGAGGTAACTGCCTCTTTAAGTAACTTTTAAACGTGCAAAGTACCTTTCTTGTATAACAGATACATTTGAGTTATTTCTGTAGTTCACTTAACCTGAAATTAGGTCTTCTGGTAAGCACCCATAGAAAATGGTCAATTTGGGGACCTTCTCACTACATTGGTCTTTGTTTAAAACTTAAATTAGGTTTGCTCTTTGTTACTGTGATGGTGGAGATTGTTCTTTTCGCACCAAATTCAGAATAAAAGTTACAAAACAAATTACTATATAATATTCAAACCTTATTCAATGAGCTATTTTTTTTAAAGTAAGAAAAGCTGCATCTCTAATTGTTTTTAAGAGATTCCCAATAACAATAGGCCCTCTTTCAGCCTATACAATTGAAATAAAATATCTAAAAAGTGAAAATCGGCTGGCCTGCAGGCATACATGTGCTTGCACCTGCACAGTCTGTGGCTGCAGCAACTTTCCTCTGGTTTGGCTCTGCTGTCTCCAGCTGATGTTGATGATGGTACTGTGTGCCAACCCACCATGACTCCGTATGGACTGCACTTAGGAGGAAGGTAATATTTCCTGGATAGCCAGAGCCATGTGAACAAAGAGAGAGGTGCAAAGTAGTCCAGCGTCGGGATCCGCAGGTTGTGCCTCTCCTGCTGCCTTACTCCATACATCAGTCCAACCCTTGCACCTCTACAGCTTCTGGTCCAGATTGTCAGCTGTAAATGCTTACTCGTGTGCTCACTGATTACTCCAGTTGCTTCTAGTCAAGTGCAGGAATAAATATTAATCCATTATTTTGCAGCCTTATTCGATAACCAAGATACTGCATTTGGCACTTAAAGCTCCAGGTTAAGGCTTTAATGTTGGAGATTGGTAGGGATTTTAGAAGCTCTGATACTTCATTAACCTCTTTGCTGCTAGGCCTCCCCCCCCCCCCCCCCCCCCACCCCCCGTGCTAAGAAGCCTTTTTTTGGCTATTTGGGGTAGTTCGTGCTTAGACCCCTGTAACTTTTTGACCACATAAGGTATCCACTCCAAATTTGCGTCCTTTTCTTCCAACATCCTGGGGATTCTAAAGGTACCCATGGTTTGTGGACCCAGAAATAAGCCAAAATAAAGCTAAATTTTGTTTTTTTGGGGAAAAAAGTGCTGCAAATGAAAGCGTCTGGGTTTTTCCCTGCAAATGGTAACAAAAAAGGGTTTGTGGGGCTGAAATCACCATTTCCCCAGCTTTTAGGGAATGACAGACTTTTGTCAGAAAACCAAAATGTTTTTCACAGTTTTGGCATTTTTCTGGGACCTAGCCTATTTTTGCTATTTTTTGTGCTTTCAACCTCCTTCCAGTTAATGGTAGAAATGGGTATGAAAGCAATAATGGATCCTGGAAATCTAACATTTTAGTCAAGATGACAACATTCTGAATTCAGCAAGGGGTCATTTGTGTAGATCCTTCAAGGTTTCTTGATAGAAATTAACAGTTAAATATAGGAAAAAATTGAAAATTAGTTGAAAAAACACAGCCTTTTGTGTCAACGTTTTCACCTGTAACTTCTTCTAATTATGACAGCTCTTTGAAAGCAATATACCGTTGCATCCGCTGGACCTTCCTGGTTGTGGGGATATATAGGACTTGTAGGTTCACCAAGAACCCGACGAACCCAGAGCCAAAAACTGAGCAGCGACTTCCAATGGTTTTTTATTATGTACCGGGTATATAGCAATTATTCTGGGAAAATGTATACATGGAAAAATCGGTATGAAAGGCACCTATGGATTTCTGAAATGGGAACCAAATATAGAGTTTAAAAACAGTAGATATTTGCACATTTCCGAAGTTGGGAATACTCATACTAGCATGAGAATTATCGGTCATTTTTCAAAATGACTTCTTTTTTACACGTTCTTTCATTTGGAAGGCAGAAATGCATAAAAAGTCAATAGGTAATAACAGTTGCTTTACAAATCTGAATTACCCTAAGTCTCTCGATTAAAAATGGTACCTCACTTGTGTGGGTAGGCATAGTGCCCACGACAGGAAAGGGCTCAAAACGCACCATGAACATACCACATGTTCACAATGAAAAATTACCCTTTTTGTGCCTAGCTGTAGTTTTTTAACCCTAGCTCTGCCGGCACCTAGGGAAACCTAGCAAACCTATACATTTTTTAAAACTAGACACCCAGGGGAATCCAGGATGGGGTGACTTGACTGCCTCTCACCAGGTTCTGTTATCCAGAATCCCTTGCAAACCTAAAAAATTGTAAAAAAAAAAAAAAAAACGCATGTTCGAGGCATATGAGCTGCAGATCACACACTAGCATTAGATCGCCATCTGGTGTTGGGCTCGGATGCTTGCACCTTGTTGTTGTTCTGGAAGAAGTCTTTGTAGTCACGAGATAGGTGAATCCTCCCTTGGACGATAGTGCGCATGGGCATTGACTCCATCCTTAGATTGTTTTTTTCCGCCATTGGGTTCGGATGCAACTTTTGCGCTCCGGTTCGAAACTTCCATTTCAAACTATTTTGGCGCTCAAAACTTTCACAAACATCGAATTGACTTTGAACCTCGATATCTTCGCGCCTTTCATCGGCCCGATTCCAGTCATTGAAGCGGGCCGCTGGGCCTATCGACGCCGTAAGGCCTACGTCTCATGGAAAGGACGCCATTCAAGAAATGCACCCAGTGTGGTGCAAAGTTCGCGCACAGTGACCATCATAAGGTCTGCAACCTGGGCCTTTCGTCAGAACACGATGAGTCAAGCTGTCCAGCCTGCGCATCCTTTCGATTGAAGAAGACTATTTGAGATCGAAGGGCTCGACGACACATCATGGCGCAGAAATCAGCTCCGGAACCAGGGGACACCTTTATTGAAGGCCCGTATGTCCCAGAAGAAGATTACGAGGATCTCAAAATCGTGTCAGAGGCAGAAGACTCAGACGACCCCAGCACTCCTGGTCAACGAGCGAGTACTACTGCCCCTACCCCAACCCCACCACCAAAACAAAAGGCACTGGTCAAGACTAGGCCTTTTGGCCCCAGTCGCGACCGAAAACACACTTCAGAAGCCCCGCCTCCGTGCCCGGCTCCGAAGAAAAAAGACAAGCCTTCCGGTAGCTCGGGACCGAGCAAACCGCATATAATTGTCCCGTCGGCGCCTTCGGCACCGAGGCCAAAAGAACACTCGGCTCCGAAATCTGTTCGACTCCTTCCACGTCAAAAGACAAACAGGCCCCGAAAACCTCGAGACCCATGGATAAACCGGCTTCGAATGCTTCTAACCTAAAGATCCCACCTCGGCTCCGAAACCGAAATCCTTTGGAACCGAAAGACAAGCCTAAGGCTTCTACCATGCCTCCTAAGGCCAAAGAGCATAAAACTCAACAACAACCCCGCTCGGAACCGAAAAAATCGACACCGAAAGCGATAATTGAGGAAGAGGAACTTTTTCATCTGGATCCTTTCGATCCTAAGCAGAAAAAGATCTATATTGATCCTAAAACAGGACATGTTACAGCTATGCCATGCAAGAAGAGGAAGTTAGACACGCACATGCCCCTCCAGTGCCTGTGAAGAAGGACTCTGCTACATCACCTATGCCTCCTTCTCCTATACTTCATTCTGGCCCCCTTCCTCTCCCTAAATCTGTTACACCACCTCTGCCTGTAACTTCTCCAAAGCAAACACCACCACAGGATGATGATGACCGGGGGGGGGGGGGGGGGGGGGGCTGATCTATTCACAGATCCAGACGACCCACCACAAGATGATTGGGATTGCACTGTCCCAGTAGATGTACCAGACCTCCCAAGCCCCCAACCATACCCCTCAAAACCATCTCCCCCAGACGATAATATTGGTTTTGGACAATTGCTGAACAGGGCTGCCGTTTTTCACGGTGTGAAAATGCACTCGGACACAGCAGAGGAGGACTTCCTTTTAGACACATTTGAACAGTCCCAAAAAAACAGGGCAAGTATAACCAATGATCAAAGGAGTCATTAAACAGCCCCTGACGTGTTCAAAGATCCCGTACGTGCCAGGATTCTTAATCCTAGGATAGATAAAAAATATAGACCTGCTCCTGAAGACCCTGCTTACATTAAGGGACAACTGCCTTTGGGATCTCTAGTAGTTTCCAACGCTAGAAAGCGCGCCAACTCACAAACCTCCGGGGATGCACCACCCCCCGATAAGGAATCCAAATTACTGGACGCATCTAGCAAAAGAGTAGCTGCGCAGGCCGCCAATCACTGGCGCATAGCCAACACGCAAACACTGCTGGCTAGATATGATAGGGCCCACTATGACCAACTGGAAACCCTATTACAGCATTTGCCTGACCAATACAAAACTCAGGCAAATGATCTCATCCAAGAGGGCAAATTAATATCAAACGCTTCAATTAAATGTGCCCTTGACGCAGCAGACACTGCCTCTAGATCCATTGATAACAGTGTACTGCTCAGACGACATGCCTGGCTACGCATTTCAGGCTTTAAGCAAGAGGTCAGACAACCATCCTGAACCAGCCGTTCAACCAGTAACAACTATTTGGGCCGGCTGTAGACACTGCTCTTGAAAAAATGAAGGAAGACAGAGACTGCCAAGTCCATGGGAGCGTTACAGTCTCCGCAAACACGTGCCTCCTTTCGTCGCTCCTTTTACAGAGGAGCCTCCAAGAACATGGGCACAGACACCTCATCTTCCTTTAAAACCACTACACAAACATTTCCCATAGATGATATTTTAGAGGTGGATACAGAGGAAATAACAATAAAGGGAGAGGCCGAGGTAACTACAGCACTCGCACCTCCCTTACTACAAAACAGTAACTTCCCTCCACTCCCCCCAGACCATTCCACTCCGGTCGGGGGAAGATTATCACAGTTCCTACCTATCTGGAATTCCATCACAACAGACAAGTGGGTAAGACAGATTATCCAGTATGGTTACTGCCTGGAACTTACAGCATCCAATATCCACAGATCATCTCATGCTCTTAAAACAAGAAATTCTCTTACTGCTTCAAAAGCGCGCAATAGAGCCTGTTCCTTTACCACATCAAGGAACAGGGGTTTACTCGCTGTATTTCCTAATACCCAAAAAGGACGGGACTCTAAGACCAATACTCGACCTCAGACCCCTCAATCTGTATATACACTCGGATCATTTTCACATGATCACTCTCCAACAAGTGCTCCCACTGTTGCAACAAGGCGACTTCCTTGCCACACTAGATCTCAAGGACGCTTACTTCCACATTCCCATACATCCTGCTCACAGGAAGTATCTAAGGTTCATAGTGGATGGACAACACTATCAGTTCAAAGTCCTTCTGTTCGGAGTCCCCACCGCACCCAGAGTATTCACAAAATGTCTTGCGGTGGTAGCAGCACATTTGAGAAGACAACAGATCCATGTCCTCCCATATCTGGACAACTGGCTAATAAAAGCCAAGTCATTCAACCAATGTGTTCAACACACTCAGCAAACCATCCAAACATTACACAACTTGGGTTTCACAGTCAACTACACCAAGTCGCATCTCCGGCCCTCTAATACACCAATATCTAGGGGCCTCAATAAACTCTTCCACAGCTCTGGCATGTCCCAGTCCTGCCAGGATAGCCAGTATACAAACCCTCATCCCAAAATTTCAGGCCCATCACTCTCTCCCAGCCAGAGTGTTCATGCAACTCATGGGCATGATGGCATCTTGCATCTTTATTGTACCTTATGCAAGACTTCAAATGCGTCCCTTACAGGAATGTCTAGCACATCAGTGGAATCAGGCTCAAGGACAACTTACAGATCTGGTGTTGGTAGACAGCCACACACATCGCTCTCTGCAGTGGTGGAAAACAACAAACTTGTCCAGAGGGCGGACGTTTCTCGAGCCTGTTCCACAGATAGTGCTCACAACAGACGCATCACTCACAGGATGGGGAGCCCATCTCCTCTGGCATACAACTCAATGCAAATGGACCACTCAACAAAAAGTGCTCCACATCAATCACCTGGAACTACTAGCAATATTTCTTGCATTAAAATCGTTCCAAGTACATCTACAAAACAAAGCTGTCCTGATCCGGACGGACAACATGACAGCCATGTATTACATACAAGAACAGGGAGGCACACATTCTCTGCAGCTGTCCCAGCTCGCACAGAACATTTGGAGTTGGGCCATCCCACAAAATATATACCTACTTGCGGAACACCTTCCAGGAGTTCACAATCAGATTGCGGATCTGTTAAGTCGACAGACACAGCAGATTCACGAATGGGAACTAGATCCCCAAGTTCTTCTACCATTTTTCCAAATGTGGGGCCAACCAGACATAGATCTGTTCGCCACACACAAACGCAAAATGCCCAACCTTCGCCGCCAGGTTTCCACACCCATTGTCCAAGGGCAATATGAACTGGTCAGGCAGATTTGCATATGCTTTTCAGCCACTCCCACTGATTCCACTAGTGGTACGCAAGCTCCGGCAACAGTCTCTCAAAACTAATCCTAGTAGCTCCCACATGGGCACGCCAACCGTGGTTCACAGCACTATTGGAACTCTCAATAGTTCCACACCAAAAACTACGCCTCTCTCCATCCTTGTTAACACAGAACCATGGAGAGATCAGACACCCAGATCCAGGTCAGCTGAATCTGGCGATCTGGCTCCTGAAGTCCTAGAGTTCGGTTTCTTAACCTACCACCAGACTGTATGAACATCATTAAACAAGGCAGACGCCCTACCGCAGCTTGCTATGCTGCAAAATGGAAACAATTTGCCATTTACTGCACTAACAACCATATTGATCCACTGGATGCCTCCATACAGAACATCATTTGCTACTTACTACACTTGAAAAGATGTAATCTAGCTTATTCATCCATACGTTTAAATCTAGCAGCACTTGCTGCTTATTTACAAAACAGACAACACTTGTCACTTTTTAGAGTCCCTGCAAATAAAGCCTTTATGGAGGGACTGAAAAGAATAATTCCTCCCAGGTTGCCACCCTCTTCAGTATGGAATCTAAATATTGTTCTTACTAGGCTCATGGGACTCCCATTTGAACCTCTACATAAATGCGAATTGCAGTTCCTCACATGGAAAGTAGCTTTCCTTATTCCAATCACCTCTCTTAGAAGAGTAAGTGAGATCCAGGCTTTAACCATACAAGAACCATTCTTACAAATACATCGTAACAAGGTGATTCTCAGAACAAATCCAAAATTCCTTCCTAAAGTCATCTCTCCATTTCATCTTAACCAATCGGCGGAGTTACCAGTGTTTTTTCAAAACCCAGACTCCGTAGCAGAGAGAGCTCTACACACCCTAGATGTAAAAAGAGCCCTACTTTATTAAATTGACAGAACTAAATCCTTTCGCAAGACAAAACAATTGTTCGTAGCTTTCTCCCCACCGCATAAAGGTAACCCCATCTCCAAAGCTGGGGTTGCAAGGTGGATTGTTAAATGTATCCAAATATGCTACCAAAAAGCTAAACGCACATTGACAATTTCCCCTAGGCTGCATTCCACATGCGAACTAGGGACCTCCATGGCATTGTTAGGGAACATTCCCCTAGAAGACATCTGTAAGGCAGCAACATGGTCTACAACACACACCTTCACTAAACACTATTGTGTTGACGTGCAAGCCAATCAACAAGCTACTGTAGGCCAAGCTGTTCTTAAAACTCTCTTTCAAACTACTGCAACCGATACAGGTGACCACCGCTAGGGGAGATATTGCTGTACAGTCTATGCTAGTGTGTGATCTGCAGCACATATTCCTCGAACGGAAAATGCTACTTACCAGTATGCATCCGTTCTTGGCATGTAGAGCTGCAGATCCACACACGCCCACCCACCTCCCAGGGACCTGTATCTGTTTCAGTTCTATCTTACTTAGATATACACACATGGACATCTTTTTCTTTCTACTAACTCCATCATTTCCCAGTCCTTGGGTCTCGCCACCACGCGCACTCCCTTGGGGCCCGCTTTTCGCTCCTTTCGAGGTCAGGGTCGAGGCACCCAATCGTGTTCCTTTAAGTTCCGCAGGCCTGCACAGCCGCAGTCTCAGCGCAGCCGCGGACGTGGGACCCGACTTAGTGGGTCCGAGGCCAGCGAGCAGGTCAATCCACCACCACTCCTGCCGCTGCCTCAAAACCTTCCTAGTCTAGTGTTTCAGACCCACCGGACGCCCGTGGGCGGCAGGATTCGCCATCACCTTCCCCACTGGCACACCATCACTTCGGACAGGTGGGTTCTGCAAATGGTCCGAAGGGGCTACTCCCTCCCCTTTGAGTCTACCCCTCCAGTCATGCCAACTCGGTGCCACCGCATGGCACTTCTCCAGCAGGAAGTTGTGGCCCTCTTGGCCAAGGGGGTCATCGAGCGCGTTCCGACGCCAGAAGTAGGTCGTGGTTGTTACTCCCACTACTTCTTGGTTCCAAAGAAGGATAAAGGTCTGCACCCTTCCTTAGACCTCCGAAATGTCAATCGCTTCCTCTGGAAGGAGAAGTTCAAGATGCTCACGCTTGCTCAGGTCTTGTCTGCCCTAGACCCGCAAGACTGGCTGGCAGCATTGGACTTGGAGGATGCTTATTTTCATATCCCCATCCTGCCAGCCCACCGGCATTACCTAGGGTTCACTGTGGGCCACAAGCACTTTCAGTTCACTGTGCTCCCTTTTGGCCTTACCTGCGCCCCTCAGGTGTTCACGAAAGTGATGGCGGTGGTCACAGCTCATCTGCACAGGTCATGGGTTTGTCTTTTCCTATCTTGAAGACTGGCTGTTGAAGCAGTTGTCTCCCACCTCCAGATTACGGCCGACCTCCTGCATTTGCTGGGGTTTTCCATCAACGTGCCGAAGTTGCACCTGATTTTTCTCAGAAGCTCCTCTTCATCGAAGCGGTTCTGGATACGGCGCAGTTTCGGGTTTATCCTCCCGAACAGCGAATCCGGGACATTCAGGCTATGATTCTGATCTTTCGGCCCTGGTTCTGGGTTTCGGTCAGGAAGACCCTGAGGCTGCTGTGCCTCATGGCCTCCTGCATCCTGCTGATCTATCATGCCAGATGGCATATGCGGGCTCTGCAGTGGGACCTGAAGTTCCAGCAAATGCAGGTTGTCAGCCGTAGTCTGGAGGTGGGAGACGACTGCAAGTTCCAGTGGACGCAGCATCGGGTAAACACGTCCGACTCCGTCTAGATCTCGGAGGGTATTGCACAGGACTTGCAGTGGTGGCTCACGAACCAGCGTTGGGTCAGCGGCAGATCCCTCTCCCTTCCCCAACCGGAGCACACAGAATTGACGGACGCGTCCCTCCGGCGATGGGGCAGCCACATGGGAGAGGCGGAGATCAGAGGACTCTGGTCTCCGGCGGAGTCCAAGCTCCAAATCAACCTTTTGGAGCTCAGGGCGATACTACTTGCACTAAAAACATTTCTTCCCTCTGTCCAGGGGAGAGTAGTGCAGGTGTTCACGGACAACACCACCGCCATGTGGTACTGCAACAAGCAGGGCGTGTTGGGGTTGTGGACCCTATGTCAGGAGGCTCTACGTCTCTGGAACGTCAAGGCATTTCCTTGGTGGTTCAACACCTGGCAGGTTCACTGAACGCCAGGGCGCACAAACTCAGCCGCAGGTGCATGTTGGATCACGAATGGCGTCTTCACTCAGAGGTGGCACAAGGTCTCTTTCAGCACTGGGGAGAACATTGGTTAGATCTATTCGCCACCGAAGAGAACGCGCAATGTCCGCAGTTCTACGTGTTGGAATATCCAAGGTGGCACTCGCTAGGCGACGTTTTTCGTCGCGAGTGGAGTTGCGGTCTGTTGTACGCCTTTCCGCCTATACAACTTCTGCCCAAAGTGCTGAAGAAGATCAGACGCGACCCAGCCCAAGTCATTCTTGTGGCACCGGACTGGGCTCGAAGAGTTTAGTGTCCCGAGCTACTCAGTATGAGCCTGGATCCCCCGATCCGACTGCCTCTTCGGGAGGATCTCCTGTTGCAGCAACAGGGGACGGTCCTCCACCCGAACCTGTCCAGCCCCCCCCTCCTTGGGTGGAGATTAAGCGGCGACAGCTGATTCCATTTGACTTGCCTCCTGAAGTCTGTAATGTGATTCTGGCAGCCAGGCGTCCCTCCACTAAAACGGTATACGCCTGTCGGTGGAAAAGATTTGTGGCATGGTGCACAGCGAAAGCTGTTGTTCCTCTTTCTGCCCCTCTTTCCGAGGTCCTATTGTTCCTTCTCTCTTTGGCCCAGCAGGGCTCTGCTCTGGGCTCTATCAAGGGCTACCCTTCGTCCCTTTCAGCCTTTCTTAGGCTGCCTGATCAGCCCTGTCCCCAGTTGTCAATAGATTTCTCAAAGGTATTACTCACCTTTTCCCTCCTGTTCCTTTTGTGATGCCTCAATGGGACTTGAACCTGGTTCCCACATACTTGATGTGCGCTCCCTTTGAACCTCTTCATAACTGCCCTTATTAACTTTGAAAACTGTCTTCTTGGTGGCCATTACCTCCGATCGGCGGGTGAGTGAGCTCCAGGCTCCTGTAAACCTCCTTTCCTGGCGATTCATCCGGACAAGGTTGTGCTTCGGCCGCGTCCCTCCTTTCTACCAAAGGTAGTCTCTGCCTTTCATCTCAGGCAACTGTCACTCTGCCCACTTTATTTCTGCCTCCGCAATTAAAGAGAAGAGGAGAGGCTCCACCGTCTGGACCCAAAACGTGTCTTTCAGTACACTTAGGTGCACTTCGTTGCTTTTTCTGCATCTTCAGCAATAGGGTCCCTTTTGCGTTCCACTACCTGGGGTGGTTCTCCGGCTGTACACTGATCCCTTCTTGGTGTTCCGATACTGAAAGATATCTCTTTTTGGACGAGGGTTAATTTTTACTCCCAGTTGGAGGATGTGGTCTACAAGTCTGAGATTCTTTCCTACATTTATACGCCTATTGGTACTCTGGTACCTCTGCTGCCACTTCCATCGGTTGTGCTCCTTTCATTAGGTATCACCCTATACTATGTCGGCTGTGCTTGCGGGACCGCTCTTCTGATGTCAGTCGTCCTAGGGTCTGCACCCTGCATATCGGTATTTTGTGAGTTAGTTCTCACCTTAGTCTTCAAGCTGCCTGGTTGGGCAGTCCTATGCTTATTTTAGCTACGCCACCTGTGGCTGTCGGCTCTGTGCATGTTTCAGTGGTGGCCCGTATCAGCGTGCTTCAGATTGTTACTGTTTGCCTCTGTCCCCCTTTTGGTGCCTGGGTATGCACTTGGCGTGTTTCTTGTTCCCGCCTGTCCTTCTAGGACATTGCTCAGTTTTTACCTCTTTCGCTTTGGTTCCTGGCTGTAGCTTCGCCGGCCTTCCTTCCGTGGGCTAGCCTGGTAGGCTCTAGTTGCATGTCTTCATGTTTTCCCCAATGTTTGTTTGGTGTCCACATAGTGCGCCATTAAGCTGAGAGTGATCCTTCTTCCTCCTTCGTTCGGGACTCTTTCTCTTTCTCTTTCTCTTTCTCTCTCTTTCTCTCTTTCTCTCTCTCTTTCTCTCTCTCCCTCTCGCCTTCCCCATTATCTGTCACTCTGTTGCTGTCTCAGTGCTTGGGCACTTTCTTTTGTTCTGTCGCAGACCCACCCCCAACCCACCTGGGGTATGGCTGTGGTATCTATTCTAAGTCAAGGAATCTGCGGCTAGATGTCTCTATCAGATGTACGAGTTACTTACCTTCGGTAACGATGTATCTGGTAGAGACGTTGTCTAGCCGCAGATTCCTTAACACCCACCCATCCTCCCTGTTCTGCGAGAACCTTGCCAGGTGGACTTCTCCTCTTGCCTACTTTCAGTTGCCATTGTTTTTTTTTTTTCAAGGGTGTTCACCTAGTTGCGCCCCTTTCGGAATTACCATATGCGGCTGACTCCCTTCAAGGGTCTTTTTCCTGTAGATGGTGCCTTTTCATTCACTGTCATCAGGGGATTCTTCTTCTTCTCCTGCTGTCTTCCCTCCCTCCCGCCTTCTCCATTGACTAGGGGCTCTTGTTCCCTATATAGTCGTCTTCTTTTAAGATCTCTTAAGCTCTTTTTCACACTTCCATTATTATAAGGGTAGTGCCAGACTTTTCATACCTTCTTGAACTAAATTGCTGTTCTTTCTGTGCTCCGTCCTTGTTGGACGGCACGGTTCTACATGGTAATAAGTCTATTTTTGTCTGTTGAGATATTCTTCCCTTGTTGCTCGCACTTTGGGAAGGGTCTATGCTTCGCTTTGCAGGGTTCTTTCTCACAGCCTTGTTCCACTTTTGCTTTTTCACTTGTATGTAGACATTGTCTGATACTGTCTTTTATGATGGTGTTTAGCACCATCTGCCTTATTTGTTTTACGGATTTTTCATCCTTCGCACACTGTTCCCATACTTTCACAGTTTGGTTTGTGGCTCCGCGTTGTGCCGCGAATAAGTTTCTCCGAAGAAAACTGCCTCAGCCTGCTGGGAGGGACTTATATGACCTCGCTGACGTCACGTACGTAGACGACGTCAGGGCGGGGTCATGTGGCACTGTCCCCCGGCGCGCAGAGGTGCTGCTGCAAAGAATTTTCCGGATCCAGTCTGACGCCTGGGGATATTTTAAGTTAAGGAATCTGCGGCTAGACAACGTCTCTACCAGATACATCGTTAGGTAAGTAACTCGTACGACAAGGCACCAACCTCTTTACAGGCCATTCATAAACCTTTCATACGTGTGACACATACAAAACCATTCACACCGCCAGCCGCGGGCCCAGCACATTACAACACTCACACCAGCAGACCGCGCCATTCAAGGGCCCATCACTTTCACACGCCCTCATTCCTGACACAGCAACCACACCAGCTCACGGATTGTGTGGAGTGGCGTTTAGCTAGTAGTGTGTGTAGTGACCAGCAGCTAGTCACTACTCACACACCGCCAGCCGAGCGCCAGTCCACGCACACCGCAAGCCAAGCGCCAGTCCACGCACACCACCAGCCGAGCGCCAGTCCATGCACACCGCCAGCCGAGCGCCAGTCCATGCACACTGCCAGCCGAGCGCCAGTCCATGCACACTGCCAGCCGAGCGCCAGTGCACGCACACTGCCAGCCGAGCGCCAGTCCACGCACACTGCCAGCCGAGCGCCAGTCCACACACACCGCCAGCCGAGCGCCAGTCCACACACCCCACCAGCCAAGCGCCCGTCCATGCACACCGCCGGCCAAGCGCCTGTCTATGCACACCGCCGGCCAAGTGCCAGTCCATGCACAGCGCCAGCCCACGCACACCGCCGGACAAGCGCCAGTCCACGCACACCGCCAGCCAAACGCCAGTCCACGCACACCGCCAGCCACTCGCCAGTCCAAACACCCCTCCAGCCACTCACCAGTCCAAACACACCGCCAGACAAGCGCCACTCCACGCACACCACCATCACATTTAGGATTTTTTTATACAAATAAGAAAACGCAAACAAATTGCAAATAGATACAAATCTACTAACACAAAATCTGAAACTAAATACACTACACAAATGCCTACCTTGAAACTGAACAAAACATATTAAACAATAGAGTCCAGGCAGTTCACTTTACCACTCATGGATGCTCTCAAAAATTATTTTGCGTGTCGTACATTCTAAAACAAGCAGGCACACACAGCCCAGGATTAGAAGGACACTCTGGGCAGTACATAAGAGTCTCCTTCCGCGTACCTCTTTGCCAAGAGACTCTACATCTCCTACTGGGAAAGTCTTTTGAGGGTGTGGGAGGAATGTGATCAGGAAAGTGGCGATCTTTCAATCTAGCCACATCCTCCACTTCTCCAACTCTAGGAACACTTGCCTGTTCCACTAAAACAAGGCTGCCTATTACAGACTCCTGAAACTAAGCAAAAGTCATCTTTGACTCAGGACAAGAATCCTTGAATACAACAAAAGCATTAAAGGTTGCCAAGTGGAAAAGATGGATAGCCAACTTCTTATACCAAATGTAAGCCTTACGAAGAGCAGCGTAAGGTTCCAACCTCTGATCTACTCTATCAACTCCAACCATGTGCCTATTATAGTCTAAAATGCACACAGGTTTGCGCGCTTCAGCAATCTGACCCCAAACAGTCACAGGTGAAGTGCTTTCATCATGGATGGTAGTCAGCATGTACACATCTCTCCTGTCTGAAAACTTCACAGCTAGAAGCTCCTCGCAACTCAATGCACTGCACTGTCCCCGCACAAGCTTTTGACAAACAAGTTCTTTTGGGAAACCTTTACGGTTAGAGCGTATTGTGCCACAAGCAACAGTGTCCACTTTGGCCAATTCCCTCAACAACCGTACACCAGTGTAGAAGTTATCTACATATAAATGGTGGCCTTTGTTAAAAAGTCCTCTACCAAGTTCCCACACAATTTTCTCAGTCACTCCAAAAGTGGACGGACAACCAGGGGGCTTAATCCTGGATTCCTTACCGGTGTACACCCTGAAATTAGAGACATATCCAGTCCTACTGTTACACAGCATATACAGCTTAATTCCATAGCGTGCCCTCTTACTAGGAATGTATTGCCTAAAAACCAAGCGGCCCTTGAACACCACCAAAGACTCATCCACTGCTTTTTCTTTCCCTGGAGCATAGATCTCAGAAAATCGATCAACAAAGTGATCAATGGCAGGCCGAATCTTAAAAATACGGTCACAATCAGGGTGATCTCGTGCCAACGCTAAGCCATTATTGACATAATGCACCATCCAAAGCAGAAGCAAATACCTATCACGACTCTTGACTGCCGAAAATATAGCTGTTGCCATCAAGGGACTGTAGACCAATATGAAGCCATTGAGGGCTTCCTTAGCTAGCCCATCAAAAAAGTTAAACCCAAGAACTTCATCTCTTCCAGATTTGTGGGAGTCCACTGGGTAGCTCTAGAATGGGGCTTAAGGGTGGCACTGTTGTCCCTCAAAACCTGTTCGGCATACAAATTAGTCTGCTCAACAATCTCTGCCAAAAACACATCGTCCATAAACAACTGAAAAAAATGTATCGTCAAAAAGTTTTCTCTATTCACTCTACACCCTAGAACACCAGTAAAGTCTGGCAATGCCGGCTGCACCATGCCTGGGGTAACCCAGAGGTCATCACTTCCAACTGGAAGTCTTGCCGCACTATACCAACAGGAAGCCTTGCAGCCCAGATGCCCCTTTTGAGAACTATCGGCACATCAATGTCCTCCTCTAACACAGGCACTTCATCCCCACTGAGAGTAGCTTCATCCCCACTGAGAGTAGCTTCATCCGCACTGAGAGTAGCTTCATCATCTGATGATGCCATGTGGAGAGAAAACTCACTGCCTGAATCTTCCCCTGCCTCAGATGCAGAGTCAGTCTCTGAACCATGGTCAAAAAGCATACCAACTACCGTCTGAACAGTAATCCTGCGGCTAGCCATTATCAACAACAAGTCAACAACAACCAACACTGTGCAAAATAAGTAAGTAAAACAAATGTGTGCCTTTACCACAAAGATTTATATACTCAAACTATACGATTCACTTGCAAGAGACCACTACACTCACCAGCACCTTCTCTGCAGAGAGACCGCAAAAACGATATCCCACTAGAAAGAAAAAACAACCAATTACTCACAAGACCACAAAATACACATCGATCACAAATGCAAAAAAAAATTGACACTCAAAAAACAGAAGCAAAACATACTGCTATTATTACACCATTTTCAAAAAATACATTCATGCAGAGAAATGAAAAACATTTACATTGTACAAAAAAAGTCTCTTACCAAACACAAGCAACTACACAAACAGAAAAAACAAAAGTAACGAAACCGCAACCTGGAACAGTCTAAAGAGCAAAGGCTTTCAACTAGAACAAAAAGGGAGAAATAAAGCATTACAATTGCAATTCACAAGAAATAAAACAATTAACATTATAGCACACTATGTCACTACCCAAATGGACAATCTGCCAGATGGGCCTTCAAATAGGGCTGTGCAAAAATGGGGGGTGAACTGTGGTAAATATTCTTTTACCTGGACTGAATTTCATACGGAATCTTAAATAAAATAGCTCAGAATAATAAGAGGCAGAATCCGTGGTATAAGAGGTTTCTGAATGGGCTTTATTCCAAAATGGCCGACTCGAGTCGCGGCCTTCAGGTTCCGTCACCACGGGGGTTCAGGAAGTGAAGTACATACTTTATTGACAAGAAGTAACTTTTATAGTACATACATTATAATGAAGTGAATACAGTAGGCGTAACAATTGATAAGGACATTGACGTTTGGGCTGCGTAACCGAAAATGGGTGTAATAATGAGTAAAAAGGAACATGATTGGTTATGATGTCATGTATAGGTGGATCTATAAGATAATACTTGGCATAGGTGCGCGCGCAGCAGTATGACGTGTAATTGACGTGTAACTAGGGGGTGACGGGGACTTGACATTTAGCTCTACATGTGGAGACGAGAAGTCTGGGGGGTCAAGTCAACCTAATCCCAAATCATATCTAACATCCTATGTTTAAAGAACTATGTTATCCACAAGAAGAAGGACTCTCGGACAGAATCTATTCTATACTGACTGTGCGTGCGTGTACAAGCGTCTAAGTGTCTACACTGAATGCGAGGGGGTAGGAATATTCCATGGTGACAGGGCTATGAATTACTTGCATGAGGACAGAGAAGATGGGCCTTTTTGCTTGGTAACTGGAAGAATGTTTACTTAAACTACTAGACAGGAATGCATCGGCTGAGGAGCAAAGTAGATAATTTGAAGGTGAAATACAGCTTCTTGGCAGGCAGGCGAAACTGGCCGAGGCAGGCACCGTTAGCTGCACAGGAAGTAGGACAAAGTTCATGGATACAGATGCGGGCTCAAACTGATGCTGTCAGAGGTAGAGAGCAGGGAAAGGCTTTGAGGACAGAATCGGGCCTACTCTGCCTGAACTGCAAAAATGGAGTAACTTAGCCATATAAAGTCGGTGGCCTTTCACACTTAGGGATCGAATATCCAGCCCATTGATGACGGATCTGACAGAGGACATGTTGATGGTGGACGCACATGTGTTTGCGTCTTCGAAACTGGAACTGGAGGGAACATACATGTGCTTGTAACATGCACATAGAACCGTTGGGGTCCAAGATAGGGGACATAACTGATCAGGAAAATCCACATTTCCACATTCCCTCCTTGTCCCCTACTTGCCCTTCAAGAGATATCGATCTTCATTAATCCATCGATTTGCTCATGGAGCATCATTTCTTCTTCTTTCTTCTTCCGGGATTTTGAACGAAAACCTTGATGTGGAATACACGATGTGGCACACAGACCACAAATCGCTGGTCCACATTGCAGGCATAAGCAGCAACTGAATAGTATAAGAAGGCCAATACCTAGGAAGGACAGAACTCTCCATCCCCAGGCTGATATCACACTCCAAAACCACCCGGACCACGTCCAGGTGCCTGGATCCTCGTGTATCTGGCTCACAATCTTATGAAGGCGTGTTATAGCTTTATATACAGATGGCGAATTTTTTGGTATGAATATACAGCAGCTGGATCCGATGACCCTACAAGCTCCGCCCCTATCGGCCAGGATGACGTCAAGGACAAGACGATTCTGAAGAACAACAATTCTCATCACCGATTGCTCCTCTGTCAGATTGCCTAGGGCGGCTATAGTCTCATTCACTACAGCTTCAAGAGTCTTGGTTAGCCTACGTATCAGCTTACTATTTGAAATTGTACCTATATAGGGAAAGATACCTTTATTGAAGTCTACATACTTGTCCCATGCCGTCTCAGTATAATCGACAACTGGGAGATCTCTTCGCTCTCTATTGTGTACTAAATGAACATTTCGATAATAATCAGGAGGAGCTAGGAAAACAGGTGGCAAAAGGAATGCTATGTAACAGGTACCATCCCAATCTAGAGGCAGACGCATATATGCGGTCTGACCACATATAAAGTAGGAATGGCGAGAAGCTCGAAATGAAGATTTACCTTGATCACTATATTCTACTGTAGTAACGCATTTGCTATGGCCCATATGTATGGAACCAACTTTTCTTACACATAATTCACCCTTAACTGGAAATACTGACATAGTGGGCAGAATTAGTTCAACTTCGGATTCGACATTCAGAATCATAAGATTAGGTGTAAAATTACCTAATCCATACACTTCATTTTCTAGATCAGTTCCTGTTCTACTGGGGTGACCCTCCTTATCAGGGTAACAGACTTTAAATAAAACTAGATTCAGATTTCCCCATATCCAATGGTGTTGATAAACTGCTGTGTCTGAGTCTATGGAATTTAGTAAACTAAACCATGCTCCACAGGAGCCATTATGTGTGAACGGATGGGGGAGGAAAGGCAGAACTCCTTTGTTATTCTGATAGGGAGGAAGTCGGCCACACACCCAACAATTAGTGGTATTACTAGTCTGATGGGAATGATGTAACATACTAATGAAAGTGTTATTACGCAGCGCAAGTCTATAGGATAATTCATGTGGGGGTAGGTCACTAAAAGAATGTTCATCAGTTATATTGAAAATATGTTTAGAAACAGGATAATACATATGCAACAATATACTTGCAGTAATTATTATAAAACTCAAGGAAAACAAAATTAATAATGTCATTATACAGTGGCTACGCAGTGCTTTACAGTATGCATGTCGTTTCAACATTGTTCTTGATTGTTCATGATTCAGACCTAAGGGATACATGTCGGGACAAATTCAACCGCTTCACCTAGGAGAGGACTTAAACAATCAAATCGTCCGACAGCCTGGGTCTAAGTTTCAGTTTGTAAAGGTCTGTGCTACTGGCCTCAGCCAAAGGTAGCTTTGAGTCAATGGGTGAAGACACACGAGGAGGACTGTTTATATCTGAAGGAAGTCCATGAAATTTCTTGATGTGGCTTGAATGGATCCAACCTTTTCTTCCTTCGATCTTCACGGCTGTCCTTGTGGTCAACAGGACTAGCTTGGGTGCCTTCCACCTCGGCTCCAGTTGGGTCTTTCTGTCAAAGTTCCTCACAAGGACATAATCGCCCGGGATTACGTCATGGGGTTTCACCTCAGTGTTGTCAGGAAAGGCTGCAGCCACCTGTGAACGACAAGATTGTAGTGCAGACATCAAGGAAGCCAGGTAATCTGTCAGCATATTACAATCAACATCAGTTATTTTACGGGGTATAGGCGTCCCCCACATATTCGGTGGTCTGCCGAAGATCACCTCATACGGGGATAGCCCTGTTCGAGAGTGTGCTACCATTCGTATGTAAAATAGTGCAACTGGTAAGGCTACTATCCAGTCAACACCTTTCTCCTGACATATTTTAGACAATCTGATTTTCAAAATTTGATTATGTCGTTCCACGAGACCTGCTGCCTCGGGGTGTCGGACACAATGAAACTTCCACTGATATCCCAGCAAAAGTGAAACATGTTTCATTAATTCAGATGAGAAAGGCTGGCCGTTATCTGAATATACAACACGTGGTAAACCGTACCGTGGGAAGAATTCTCGAACCAACTGTTTGGCAGTAGTCGGGGCAGTGTAATCTGATACTGGGTACGCTTCAGTCCAACGGGACAGAGCGCAAACAACTACGAGAACATATTTGAATCCTCGACATCGTTCCATCTGGATATAATCCATCTGGAGAGCTTCGAAAGGATGATCAGGAGTATGAAATCCACCCTGTTCTACGGGAACACTTTTTCCTGGGTTGAACTGACAACATATCATACAGGTACGGATTTTTTGTTTAGCTGCTGCTCGTAAATGTTTATTGAACCAAATGTGTTGAATGCTATCTAGCATAGCTTTCTCTCCTAAGTGCGCCGGACTGTGAATTGTAGCTATAATGGCTTGGACCATAGAGTCAGGAAGAAACCATACAGATTTCTCCTTTGTCACCCATCCCTGATCTGTCTGGATCCCTCCTAGTTCAGTCCATTTCTTTATTTCTTCTGTTGTGGCATGTGACTGTATGTCAATTATATCAAGTGCGGGATCCTTAATTGTCATACACTGTGTTGGTGTCGGGACTATTGGCTTTGTCATGTCGGATATGTGAGTCTGAGCAGTCTGTTTAGCTGTCCTGTCAGCTAAATCATTGCCTTGAGAAATGATATCAGTAACCTTCGTGTGTGCTTTACATTTCATAATCGATATAGCTGTGGGCAGATGGATTGCGTCTAACAAAGCATGAATGAGAGACCCATGCTGAATATGGGTCCCATGAGAAGTTAAATAACCCCTCTCTCGCCAAAGCACCCCGAAGTCATGTACAACTCCGAATGCATAACGTGAATCAGTGTATATGTTAACTTTCTTATTTGTGGCTTGAATACAGGCTTGTGTTAGAGCAATAAGTTCCGCTGCTTGGGCTGACAAAGTATCTATACAGTTTGTTTCAATAACTTCAGTGTCTGTTGTGACTGCATACGCGGCCACTAAATCTCCTGTACTTGTTCTCATGCACGATCCATCTACATACAACGTCAGGTCTGGATCTAACAATGGAACGTCTGTTAAGTCTTGTCTGGGTTTCGTCTTTATTTCAATAACTTCAACACAATCATGAGCTAGTGGGTCTGTTCCAATTACAGGTAAAAGTGTAGCAGGATTCAATGTATTACAACGTCGGATCTCTATGTGTGGCTGAAACAATGTCAGTTCATAACCGGTAAGTCTTGCTATGGTCAAGTGTTGTGTTTGCGTTCGGTTCACAAGGACTTCTACTGCATGTGGTACTTGTACTGTCAATGGATGTCCTAACACTATGGCATCGCTTTGTCTAATTGCTAAAGCTGTTGCTGCCACTGATTTCAGGCACGCAGGCAAAGCCTGAGCTACGGGATCTAATGTACTGGAAAAATACGCACATGGCTTGCGTGATCCTGCTTGTTCCTGAGTGAGTACTGACAAGGCAGTACCTTCGCGTTCTGTAACAAAGAGTGTAAAATGTTTGCTGTAACATGGTGTCGCTAAAACAGGTGCTTGACATAGAGCTTTCTTTAAGCTTTCAAAAGCTTGTGTGTGTTCCTGGGTCCAAGGGAGGACAGTCGATGTGGCTGCCTCCTGTGTTGTCAACTGAATGAGTGGTTTTGCTAGAAATGCGTACTGAGGGATCCACTGCCTACAATATGAAGTGAGGCCTATAAAAGCCCGCACCTCCTTTTGTGTCTTGGGTATTGACATGTTAGCAATTAACTGAATGCGATCTGGTGTAAGCTGCCTTCCCTCCTTGGACAGCGAGTGACCAAGATAAATAACTCGCTGGACACAGAATTGCAGCTTAGAAGGAGACACCTTGTGCCCCTTGTCTGCTAGAAAATGTAAAACTGTCAGAGAAGCCTTTTCACATTCAGGTTCGCTTCGGGCGGTGATCAGCAGATCATCGACATATTGAAGCAAGGCAGTGTTAACTGGCATGTGGATACTGTCAAGTTCTCGTTTCAGTGCTTGGCTATAGATGCTGGGGCTTTCTGTAAATCCTTGAGGTGCGCGTGAGAATTTAAAGCTACGCCCATTTAAACTGAATCCGAACAAATATTGGCTTTCCGGATCTATGGGGACGCTGAAGAAAGCATTCTTGAGATCAATTACAGTAAAGAATGTTGCTTCGGAATCAATTGCTGTCAATAATGATGAGATATCGGGGACCACAGGAAATTGTGGTACAATGCATTTGTTTAATTCGCGTAAATCAATAACCAATCGATATACTGGCGGGGCTGTAGGATCTGTTCGTTTAAGAATCGGAATTATCGGTGAATTACATACATTGGAGTCTGTTTCTACAACTACTCCTTGGGCAATTAGCTCGTCAATGATTTTCAGCAAAGCCACTACAGCATCTGGTGGTAACTTGTATTGTCGCATTCGTGGTAGCACCACTCCTGCCTTTAATGTGACTCGGTATGGTGTAATGTTCATGCAACCAACATCAGTAGGGCCTTGTGCCCATAGATGTGCTGGTAAAGTCTGTAATCGGCGATCCATGTTTCTGGATACATAATGACCTTTAAAATCACGTAAAAACAATCGTACTCCTTCCGGAGAACAACAGATAATAGCCCCTAGGGCTTTCAATGTCTTTATACCTAACAGGTTTTCTGGACAAGATTTGGTAAGCAATAAATCAGTAGTTCGTGTCAAAGGACCAATCGTAAGTGGAAGTGGCTGTGATACCTCATTAACAATAGGCTTTCCTGAAAAACCAAGGGAAACATTTTGAGAGCCTGAGAGGGGTGCCCCTGGAACTTCACTACGTTTTATAGTTGTTCGACTTGCCCCTGTATCGAGTAAGAATTTTCTATCTTGACCTAATAATTCACTATGTACATAAGGTCCTTCTTGATCTACAGGAATCTCAATAAGGGGTAAGTCAACTTCCCTCTCTAGGCTAGTTCATGCGTAACGCTGATACTCAGGATATTCATACTGTGCAGTCTGATACATTTGTCGTGTTGTGGTTTGTGTGGCAGCAGCAGGCATCGATGGTGCAGCTGGCACAAACTGCATGGATTGTTGTAAGGCTGGCATAGACTGTTGCTGAGCTGGCATGGACTGTCCATGCTGCGTAGCTCCTTGTTCATTCTGATCCTGTCTGAGTGGTCGTGGTCTTTCTTTTGCAATACCTATAGCTATATTACGCTTCAGGACTTGACAATCGTGTACATAATGGCCTAGTTGTTTACAGTAATTGCATGTTCCCTTTACAGGAACTGCTGAATCTCCGGAATGTGTCACACCCTTTTTGTGACCATCCGCTGGTACTGTCTGGGAAACTAGCATTTTCATTTTTGTATCCTTCATACGTCTTTGTTCGTGTTCTTGTTCATCTCTAATTCTATTGTGATGATACTGTAACATTTGTAGCATTTGTGACGGAGTGTTACTTTGCCATGTACTCTCGAATTTCAATATTCTATTCTTTACTGGAGGCAATGCATTTTCCACTAATTTTGTCACAAATAAATGTGGATACGACTCACTACTTGCTTTTATACCACTATTTACACCAAAACATTTTTCAAATCGGGCATAATAATCACTTGTGTCTTCATCATGCTTTTGTTTACAGGCTGAGATTGCACCCCAATCTTCCTTTTTCGTAGTTAATAAACGTGGCAGTACTTGTACTAGTAAACCTGGTAATGCTTTAACTTTATCCCCGAGCCCTGAACCTGCAGTTCGGGCCCTTTCTTCTGCTTCTAATGCTGTCCAATCTATTTTTTGGTCTCCCACTTCCCACTCTTTTTCTTTCAGTTTTTCATAAATGCCAGCAGGCATTAGCACCTTTAATATTGTCATAATATCAGGATAGGTATACTCTCCCATCAGTAACATGTCTTTAATTTCTCGGTGAAAACCCGCTGGGTCTTTGTCATGACTCGGTACTACTTTCTTCATTTCTAACAATTCAATTTTTGTTATGGGTGTGTATACAAATACACGGTGAAACTGATTGTCTTCGCCTTTTATTGGGTGCACTTCTCGTAAGGGATTTTGTCTATCCATGTAATACGGCATTCTTTCCTTGCTGGGCAGCGAGAAAGGATCTGGGCTTACAAAAAGGACGTACTGTTTACGTGACACTAAGATTTCTTTAATTAACTTGTTACTAGAACCTCTCCATCTATTCGTGAGTAGTTCCGTTAATATATCAGGTAAAGGACCAGGATCAGCATGTTGGCTCTTATATAATATAAGGAGTTGCTGAATCATATAGATTCCAGCTAAACGTTGTTCATCTGGACTGAGGTTAAAAAACGTGTGTGCTACGGTCTCATCACCGTATTTTCCAGGACTGTCAATCCAGTGGACGGCTGATCTGGCTAATTCTTGCTCATCCATGGAATCGAGGAGGTGGTAACCCCTTCGTTCTCGGAGTATTTTATCTGCGGCTTGAAACAAATGTTCAGGAGACTTCAGATTTATTATTGGCGTCGGATACGTTCTGCTATTATTTGGACATACAGAGTGTATTGGATCAGAAAAACATCTAGTATTATTACAGGATCTTCCTCTACCTACATAGGCTATGGTCTCTGACTGTCTTACGGAATCCCCTGATTCGGACACTTCATCTTGCTCGAACTCGTCTGTTTCCAATCTTTCTTCATGAATACGTTCTATTTCTTTACGGATCTTTCGGCACATGGCTATTATACAATTTTGCTTATCGTGTCTCCCTTCTGATATATTCTGGCTCCATCTTGTAAGAATAAGCATGGCATTCGGGTCTACCCCCGGTCGGTCTTGAATTCTGATCACACAGTTTATGAGGAAACGTAACAGTTCCCCCTGTATCTCTACTTTCTGGAATTCCATAGCTCTATTAATACATTCTGGATCTCGTCCTGTTTGAACAAAATGATATATTTTATCTAGATGCGCAGCCATTCCTGGTAACTTCGCTAAATACCCTGCGGCTCGTCTGATGCGTAATGATGCCAGGACCATTTCGTCCTCTTTACCGACCACCGGATCATATCTACAATCTATAAGAAGTTCCTTAAGCGCACGTTCACTTACGAATTTGGGTGTACGTGAATGCGCTGACTCTTGAAAAACAAGTTTATTTATTCTAGGTGGCGTAGAAGTATTGCTAACACCTCCCGTGGCCCCATCTGGGGCGTCGGGTGTGAATGGATTCGTCGAACGTGACACAGCAACTATAGGTGTGGACACCACTGTAGAATCGGTTGCGGAGACAGATGCGGAAACAGATGTGCTTGCCGAAGCTTGTGTCGGGACTTGCTGTTGCACAGGGACAGATACCTGATCCTGACGTTGAACCCCCCCGGCAGACGGTCTATGTGGTGCGGGGTTAGCATACTCGGGAGCTGCGTCATCTAGATATGAGGAAAGAAAAACATCTTCTGCGGTTCTGGGATGTCCTTTAGGATGTACCTTAATTGGAAATAATGGGGGTGGCAAGTCTTTCGGTATCTCTGGAGCAGCTTTAGGTAATCCTTCGGCTAGAAGGGGATACATACCATTCATAAGGGCATTTCTTTGTCTATCTATTTGTTCTGATTTCACTCGGATACCTTCCTCAATTAATAGATTTTCTTGAACTTTATTTGAACTTTCTTTACTCTTCTCTTCTTGTCTACGTGCTTTTTCTGTACGTCGATGAGATTCTTTACGCCATAACTCAACAGCGTCTTTCTGTGACTGTCTGACCTTTCTTTTCCATAATTCTTCCTCGACTTTCATGATGCACTCTGCATCCCAGGTTCCCGCTGCGGGCCACCTTTGACTTTCTGGCAATCCTTTGGTGTAATCTACCCATAAATCAAGAAATAATATGGCATCTAAGCCATGCTTGTGATACATAAAGTGCCCTGGAGTGTCCCTAGGAGGAATAGGGACTGCTTCTTCAAGCACCCCTTTTCTAGTAGTAATCTGTCTTAACTTCGAAAAGAGCGGCATATTGACAACTGATCTGATACCTGGTCTTGAACACACTTAATGCGAAAAACACAATAATGAACAATCACTCATACCACAATATGCAAGACGTTTAACACATTAAACATTAAACATTAAAACATTATTAAAAAAATGACCAACAATGATGACAGTCTGCATAACTAATCACCAAGCAGAATTCTCGACAATAACTAGATACTTCGGAATACTTGATATACTGCTAAACAGTACATATACACTGCTAAACAGTGCAGACCGGATTTGTGTACCCAAATCCGTCTTGACCGGCACAACCTATGTGCGCGTCAACACGCCTCCCCGGCGATGGTACTCACCGGGTAGCTCCTTGAAACGGAAGGCCTCGGAGAATGGACTGGACTCGATGACTGTGGACATCGGACCCTCTGGACATCGGGACTTCGAAAACCTGGTGGGCCTCTGTATACCTCGGATCTTGCTCTCTCAGCTAGGCTCTGGTCGGGATACTTCGCACTTCTCACCGCCTCGTCTGGGTTGATCGCAGCCTCAGTCGCCCCCGCTTGACCGGAGGGAGCTACAGGAAATCCTGCTGGTACGCGTTATGGTCCGTCCAGCTGTGGCAGGAGACCGGGCCTGCAACGCACCGCCGGCGCGTGAGATGAGAAAGTGTCCCTGTTCGGGCGCCATTATGTGGTAAATATTCTTTTACCTGGACTGAATTTCATACGGAATCTTAAATAAAATAGCTCAGAATAATAAGAGGCAGAATCCGTGGTATAAGAGGTTTCTGAATGGGCTTTATTCCAAAATGGCCGACTCGAGTCGCGGCCTTCAGGTTCCGTCACCACGGGGGTTCAGGAAGTGAAGTACATACTTTATTGACAAGAAGTAACTTTTATAGTACATACATTATAATGAAGTGAATACAGTAGGCGTAACAATTGATAAGGACATTGACGTTTGGGCTGCGTAACCGAAAATGGGTGTAATAATGAGTAAAAAGGAACATGATTGGTTATGATGTCATGTATAGGTGGATCTATAAGATAATACTTGGCATAGGTGCGCGCGCAGCAGTATGACGTGTAATTGACGTGTAACTAGGGGGTGACGGGGACTTGACATTTAGCTCTACATGTGGAGACGAGAAGTCTGGGGGGTCAAGTCAACCTAATCCCAAATCATATCTAACATCCTATGTTTAAAGAACTATGTTATCCACAAGAAGAAGGACTCTCGGACAGAATCTATTCTATACTGACTGTGCGTGCGTGTACAAGCGTCTAAGTGTCTACACTGAATGCGAGGGGGTAGGAATATTCCATGGTGACAGGGCTATGAATTACTTGCATGAGGACAGAGAAGATGGGCCTTTTTGCTTGGTAACTGGAAGAATGTTTACTTAAACTACTAGACAGGAATGCATCGGCTGAGGAGCAAAGTAGATAATTTGAAGGTGAAATACAGCTTCTTGGCAGGCAGGCGAAACTGGCCGAGGCAGGCACCGTTAGCTGCACAGGAAGTAGGACAAAGTTCATGGATACAGATGCGGGCTCAAACTGATGCTGTCAGAGGTAGAGAGCAGGGAAAGGCTTTGAGGACAGAATCGGGCCTACTCTGCCTGAACTGCAAAAATGGAGTAACTTAGCCATATAAAGTCGGTGGCCTTTCACACTTAGGGATCGAATATCCAGCCCATTGATGACGGATCTGACAGAGGACATGTTGATGGTGGACGCACATGTGTTTGCGTCTTCGAAACTGGAACTGGAGGGAACATACATGTGCTTGTAACATGCACATAGAACCGTTGGGGTCCAAGATAGGGGACATAACTGATCAGGAAAATCCACATTTCCACAGAACTTGCCCAAGGGATCGGGTGAGCTTGTCTGAGGGTGGGGCTGAAAACAGCAGACCGAAATGTGCTCCCCTTGCAAAATAAATAAATCCCTGGTGCCTAGTAGGGTTTTCTGCCTCCCCCATCAGATCTGTCCCCAGGAGGGGCAGAAAAAACATTAACCAAATTAATATAAAAAATCTACCCCCTGGAAGCGACCCTTGCGCAAGGGGTCGCTTCCATTTTAATTTCAAATAAGTCACTGGTGTCTAGTGGGGTTTTCTACCAAAACAAGGGCCGATCTGCCCCCGGGGGGGGGGGCAGAATACACATTAAAAATAAATGTGCCCCCCCCCCCCCCCCGTCGCTTCCATTTAAATTTTTAAGAACTCCCTGATGTCTTGTGGAGTATTCTGCCGGGGGGGCAGAAAGGCCAAATACATGGGCTGATCTGCCCCCAGGCAGAATACACATTTTAAAAAAATGTGGCCACTAGAAGCGACCTTTGCCCAAGGGGTCACTTCCTTTATATAATTAAAGGACTCCCTGGTGTCTAGTGGGGTATTCTGCCCCCCCCCCCCGGGGGCAGAAAGGCCAAATACACAGGCCGATCTGCCCCTCAGGGGTGGGGGCAGAATACACATTTTTTTTTTAAATGAGGCCCCTGGAAGCGACCCTTCCCCCAAGGAGTTGCTTCCATTTTTTTTTTAATGAAGATCCCTGCTCTAGTGGACTTTTCTGCCCCCCCCCCCCCCCCCCGGGCCAGAAACGCCAAAAAACCAAGGTCTTTAACTAAATTATCCCCTATAGTAAGCGACCCTTGCCCAAGGGGTCGCTTCCTTTCACTAAAATAAATCCCTGGTGCCTAGTGGGGCATTTCCTGCAGCACGATCGTGACGCTGTGCGCGATTGTGCTGCAGGAATGCCCTGTATTGAGACATCAGAGGAGAGTAAATACTCTTTCCTCTCCCCCGATGCCTCAAAACACAGAAATAACAGCTGGCTTCCGTTCGGGCCCCAAAGATCCACAATAGCCACCAGTCGGGATACTTCTGGCTTATTCGTCATCTGCACCATATAAGCTCCTGAATCCTGCCTCAGGTTCCGGCACAGACTCCAAAGCCGAATTCCATTCCGGCTCCAAAATCCACACTGGTTCCTTCTTCATTGACACCGGTCCCAGTGTTGCTGGAGGATGAGTAAATCCCTCTGCACCAGAGTTCCCCTGCCGATTCAAATGTCAAGCCCAAGCCAAATCAGTCTCAACCCCGGCTTTGACTTCATTTCAGCGCACCCAATTACCATATATTTTGAGACTGACAAAACACTTCCTCTACCACAGAGTAATTCTCAAAGGCTCCATCACCCTTTTATGCACAGATTCTTAACCAGAGTTTGTATCTGTAGGAAAAACCCCTTTTTGACATGGTCACCCCCACTTTTTGCCTGATATTTCGAAACTATTTTGACTGAAGTGACCAGAGTTCCTGTTACCCAGGTCCCCAGTGCCTGTGCTCTTTTCCTAAAAGAAGGTTACTTTTCAGTTGTTCCCCAATTGGCAAGAGTTTTGGCACCTCTGTAAGTCCCTAGTAAATGGTACCCCTGGTATCTGCAAGTCTGCCTAAGAAAGTCAAACATTCCTTGAGGGTTGCACGGCCATGGGCCTGTTGCAGACCATCTCGGCCCCCACTCACCTGGCCGGATAAACACTTGACCAGATTTTTTCTTCAACTCCTATCGAAGTTGACCCTCCAATCCCTCTGGTGTGGACTGATCACTTTATGCTCCGTTTCAGAAGGCCTAAACTTAGAAATGTCCCTTTTAAAGAAAGCAACTTACCGTGTACGGTAGGGCATTCCATAAAATTACACCGGAATTACTAAGTAACCGGCTGGCTGTGACGAAACCCACTCTTACCGGCACGACAAACCAAGATTTAGATTTGATAGAAAGCTGGATTGAATCTGCTTGTCAAATATGGGCTCCGGAAAGCAGCTTTAAACAACACCACTCAAAAGTACCCAGTCCTTGGTTCACCTAACCTTCCCTCCTGCCCCCCCCTCAAAAAACAAAATCTACCTGTAAACGGAAAGAGCGGTTATGAAGGCTAAACTATTGTCCATCAGCCAAGGTGGACTATAAAGCTGAATTAAGGAAGTACTATAATGAAAGTAAACTAGCAAAGGAAGCCTACTTTGAGGCTAAAAGTTGTCTGGCAGGAAATCATTCCAGAGAAATTTAAAAAATTGTTAAAGGCTTTTCTTCGCCAGAAGTGTGCTCCATTGCGAAACCTCCTCCCAAGGAATGATGCTAGTTGCCCGCGTCATTCTTTCAGGAAAAAATAAATACTATTCAGGCGAACCTCCCATCCCGCAAGGTGGGAAACAACATATCAGATGTCGCACCAGGGGTGATAAAAAATCAGAAGGAGCCAGGTCATGTCTAAACCTCTAAGACGGAAGTATGCTTCCTGAATTTTTTCTCTCCTGTCTCCTTGAACGATTCTTGCAGGCTTTAAAATGCCTCAAGTCTGGCTCCCCGCTGGACCCTGCCCCCTCTACTATCCTTGTCTTGGGGGCAGAGTCTTTCAATCCACTCATGAACCAGCTACTGAATACTTCCCTCTCGTCAGCCACTGTCCCCACTAAATGTAAACAAGCCAAGGTCATCTCGCTCATAAAAACAAAAAGCCCAAGCAGACCCATCTGACCCTTCCAACTATAGGCCTATCTCCCTCCTGCCCGCCTTCTCAAAACTCCTAGAGAAGCATGTAAATCAGCAGTTTTCAGCCTACCTCAAAATGAACAGCCTCCTTCATCCTAGCCAGGTGCCCAAACACACAGTACAGAAACAGCATTATTGGAAGTAGTGGATTCCATCCGACTGGGTCTGGAAGTGGGGGAGAGGGCAATGCTGGTCTTAATGAGACCTATCGGCCGCTTTCGACACGGTCTCACACCAGATTCTCCTGACTTGACTCAACTAGATGGGCATTGGGGGGCTGGCCTGGAAATGGCTAGCTTCCTTCCTAGATTGGTGGGGACAAGAAGTATGGTGCCACCCGTACTCGGCCAGGTCTCGCAGGCTAAATGTTGGTGTCCCACAAGGCTCAGCCCTGAGCCCAACTTTGTTTATTGTCTACCTTGCACCTATGGCTACAATGGTAGAATCCTTGGGAGCAAAAATGGTATCCTACGCTGATGACACCCAGCTGCTATTCACGTGGAAGAACAATGAGCCCTGCCCTGGCAAGTTAATTAGTACCTGCCTTTCAGCGGTTTTTGGGTGGTTGGCCGCGAATCAGCTGAAATGCAATACGGGAAAAACAGAGCTACTTTTCTTTGGCTCGGATGCAGAAACGCCGCTTCAATACTTATGGCCACCAGACGCCCCCCACCCCTGTCATAATAAATCAGGCGGTGAAAAACTTGGGTTTTAAATTTCACAACCAATTGCTTTTTCATACCAGGTAAATTCAGTGTTGGGCATCTGCTTTGCCTTCCTGCGTCTTTTGAGGAAGTTTTTGTTTTTTCTGTCTCTGGCTGCCAGACAGTAAGTGATCCAGGCCCTGATCATATCTCACCTTAATTATGGTAACGGCCTCTACTTGGGCATGCCCGGGTATTTGTTGGACAGACATCAACTGGTCCAAA
The DNA here is from genome assembly GCF_964204655.1 of Triturus cristatus. NCBI lineage: Eukaryota > Metazoa > Chordata > Amphibia > Caudata > Salamandridae > Triturus > Triturus cristatus. The sequence continues at coordinate 487,118,460 of NC_140587.1, read as the reverse complement.
ATGCAGTGGTGCGAGCTATCTTTGAGCTCCCTGGCTTCCAGTAAGGAAAAGAATCTTATTTAAAACTGTACTTGTGACTTCGAAATCCTTATACGTGGTGGACCCCGTCTATCTTAAATGCAGAATTTCGTTCTTCGTCCCACCTAGAAATCTTCGCTCTTGGTCAGGGGGCAAGGCCCTTTTCTTCCTTGGCTCATCCTTCTGGAACAAACTGCCCCTGACTCTCAGAAGCATCAAGTCCACGCCCCTGTTCCAGAAAAGGTTGCAAACATGTTTTTTTTCCAGCCCATAATCTTACCTGTCTTTTGGTCCCACTGCTACCTTTCGGCAACCAGCACCAGGACACTCCTTGGAGTAGCA